>NC_138118.1:6468700-9402920 GCF_964146895.1 Miniopterus schreibersii | reverse complement strand
GGTGAATTTCAATCCTTGGCCTAAAAGAGGAGACTTGTCTGGAAAATCCAAGTAAACATTCATTTATACTCGAGCAGTGAGTAAACAAACCTTCCAAATATATTCATTTAATGCTAAAGGCTAGGGGCAGTTCAAGGTCACCTCTGATGTATAAAAAGGTAGGATACCACGAGAGAGCTTTTGGAGGTATATATCTTCTCTGGTTAGCATCTAAAATTGTCTCTTATTTTTCATTAAAAACAAAAAGGCCCATCGCAAGGCATTTTTCAAAAATATTTTTAAAAATATGTCTGTATTGATCTCAGAGGGAAGAATAGAGAGGGAGAGGGAAATAGAAACCTCAATGATGAGAGAGTCATTGATCGGTTGCCTCCTGCACGCCCCCTGCTGGGGATCGAGCCCGCAACCCGGGCATGTGCCCTGATTAGGAATCGAACCAGGATCTCCTGGATCATAGGTCGATGCTCAACCATTGAGCCACGCTGGCCTGGCATGAGGCATTTTTTTCCTCTTGTTATTTGCTGCTTCTGTAGGAAAGGAGACTACAACTAGGGATCAAACTGGTGAGGACATGCATGGCCATAGGAGAAACCTGACTGTAACTAGGACACCCAGGATGCGCAATCGCTGTCAGGTACAGGGACGCCACAGGTCTCCTGGCATCGGAAAACTCACCCTAGAACTTAATGCAGAGGAATCAGAACCTACATACGTGGGCCTTCCTTCAGTGAAAAATCTACCTCCAAGCAATATTATCAGGTTAATCGCTGGGAGAGCCCAGAGGAAGAGAGCTATTTGTGTTACCAAAGAATGACTCACTGAGAGACATTTATATCCAGCTCCCATGGAACATTAGTACTTTGTAAAAATAAAATAGTCAGTTGAGAATGAAGCTGAAAGAAATGGAAGGAAGCAATGGAGTCCGGCTGCTGGGTGGTCCTGTCCCCGAAAGGGCCCAAACGAAAAACAGAGATGAAATGCCCCTCCGACGAGCCAGCGGGGCTCCCAGGGGAGCCTGAGCTCGGACCACAATTTTCAGAAAACCCACTAACCACGGGAAGAGAACGACTCCACTCCTGACCCTATTTCCACTCTCTGTCTTATACACCTTAACTGGAGTTTACCTTTAGAATAAAAGATTATTGCCCAGCCGGGCATGGCTCAGCGGTTGAGCGTCGACCTGGGATCCAGGCAATAGGGGTTCGATTCCCGGTCAGGGCACATGCCCAGTTGCGGGCTCGATCAATGGCTCTCTCATCATTGATGTTTCTATCTCTCTCCCTCTCCTTTCCTCTCTCTGAAATCAATAAAGATATATATTTTTAAAAATAGAATAAAAGATTATTAAATGTTAGGGCGCTACACAGAGCATTTACGGCTCCAAGCCAGTAAATTGAAGCATTGGTTTTTCTTTTTTCACAGACACTGAACAAGTCCATTTCTTTCTGTTTTTGTTTTGTTTTTTAAAATTTTTTTTAAATTGATTTTGGAGAGAGAGTAAGGGTGAGGGAGGGCAGGAGAGGGAGAGAGATAAAGAGAGACACAGAGAGAATCAATGTGTTGTTCCACTTACTCAACCCTTCATTGGCCGCTTCTCGTATGTAGCCTGACCGGGGATCGAACTGGCCACCTTGGCGTATCGGGACAGCGCTCTAACCCACTGAGCTACCCGACAAGTCCTTTTTGAACCCCATCGCAAGAACCCTCTCGTGGATCGGAACAGCTGGAGCTGCTGCTAGGCTGGGCACCCTGGGCTGGGTGCCGAGGTGGCTCAGTCTCGCGGATAACTAGCCTGTGCGGGGCCGGAGGGCGTGAGAGCTCTGCCGCAAGCAGCGCATAAGAGAAGCCCCTTGGTACCTGATGCTCGTACAGCGGAGCGTTCGAGGCGTCGCTGTAGTTGAACATGAACATGTTGATGAAGTGGATTAGGATGCTGGGCGCCTTCCGGGACACGTGGACATCGAAGGAGCACCACTTGAAAATGATCATGAAGACCAGGTATCCAAACAGGCACAGCATAAAAATCATCTCCGGAATGAACTGCAGGAGGATGTTGATGGTCTTTCGGAAGTATCTGCGGGTGGGAAACACACACACAGGAGAGAACCTTGAGAAAAAAATACCAGTAACCAGTAATTCTCCCCCAAAGCACAACATGTGGACCGCATCCACTCCCCGGGGAAGCAGCGGGCGTGCACGGGTGGAAAGGAAAGTGCTTTCGCACAAGAGGGCTGGAGAGAGCCAAGGGCTGAAGGTCAAGCCTGCAGCAAAGGTCACGCCACACAGTCCGCTGGCAGTTTGGCCGAAGCTTCAAATGCAGGCCCAGCTCATACCGACACACTGAAAGTACACGGATGCACAAGGGCGACTAGGAAGCTTTCTCCTGAGAATGCCTAAAAATAAGGGGGGCAAAGTAGGGCCCTCGGGCCATACTGAGCCCACCGTCACCCGTTTCCATACAGCCTACAGGTTAAAAAATGATTTTCATATTTAAAATGGCTGGGAAGGGCAATCAACAGAATAATAATATTTCATGAATATATAAAATTCAAATTTCAGCATTCATTAATAAAGTTTTATTGGCACAGAGTCACACTCATCCACTTACGTATTGTCAATGGCAACTTTCACGTTCCAACGCCAGAAATGAGTAGTTGAGACCAGAGACCTGAAAAGCCTAGTAGACTTACTATTGAGCCTTTACAGAGAAAGTGTGCCAACTCCAGCTCTAAGGCCCAAAGCAGCACAGGCTAAGTTTCGGGCCCCCAAGTTAAAGTGTCAGAAAGGGCACCCAAACCCTTTGTAAATTGCAAGAGCTAGAAAAGGAAATCCCATGGGGAAAAAAAACAAAAAATGGGGTTATCAGAGACCTGAGGCCAGCCTGACACATATGATGCCTAATAAGGTCTAGTCCAGAAGGTACTCCCGGGGATTCTCTCTCATTAAGTCCTCATAGTGCTCCCAGATGGGCACTTGTACCAGGGTGCTTGGCATTAGTTTGCACACCAAATACCTCCGACTTTTCCGTAGAATTGTACTTCTTTGGCCTTTCAGATCTGGGATCACCATGTGACTGGCTCTGGCCAATAAAATGGGATCAGAAGTGGCAGGTGTCACTTTGGGGTGGACGCTTAAGAATCACCGTATAATTGACCACTCCCCTTCTGCCACAGCAACTGGCAGTGTCTCAGCTTGTGGCGGCCCATCAGCCCAGGTCTCAGTGTGAGAATGACAGACACAGAGCCCCCGGTGGGCATGTGTCACAGTCTTGAGCTGAGCCACTGAGACTTGGGAGTTGTTTGTTACCTCACAGTAACCTAACTCATTCTGACTACTAACTTCCCATTCTATAAAAGAAAGTCTCAGAGATGACAAGCAACATGACCATGGTCACACAGCTATGGAACCAGTACTTAAAACTTCTGATTCCAAGCCCTGGGCGGTGTCTGTGGCCCCATGCTTCCCTCACTTCCTCCCAGTCTACACGGCAGCAACCCCTACCAGCTGCCAGGTCCACACAGGGTGCCTCTGAACAGGCACTTGGAAGCTGTTCTCAAAGATTTACACCTGCAGCGGAAGCAAGTTAGAGAAGTTGTCCAGAGGGTATTTGATCAAAGGTTTCTGATCAATGTACAGAAACAAGCCTTCAGGGGCACAAAGCACTGCGGGCTTGCCAGCCTCATTCTGAACCCTCAGATATTTCTGAGATGAAAGGTGCACTCACCTTTGAGGAGACACAGAGGGGCCATTTCTGGCCACTAGCTTGTCCTAGCTCATGCCAAGAGACACGGGGAAGCTCTCCCATAGGAAGGAGCCTCGCACAGAGGGACACAGGACCCAACCCATCGTCAGTGGGGTCAGACCAACAGGAAGACAGTGACTCATAAACTCACATGTGATTGAAAAGGCTGAGAATGACGCCAAAAGTCATCTGGACGATGCCCAGGATCACGGACATCTTCATTTTATAGGAGTTCAAGAATGTCAGCTTGTTTGAAGCCAGGTTCCAAATCTGGGTGGGGAAGGTGAAGAATGCGTGAGGCCAGAATCCAGATGTCCTACCCGGAGTGGGGACCACAGCACCATTTCCCCTGGGAAGTCGCGCTGGGAACCCCAGTCTCAAGTCTCAGTCCAGTTCCACTCATGCATTTTAGGTTCAGAAAAGGACCGTGTCCCTTATAAATGCAACTCTGGTGACATTAGTGCCAGTAAAATATCACGTGGCTGAAGGGAAACGGGGGAGGAAAACCCTATGTGATTTTTCCCTTGTTCGAAGTGAAAAGAAATCCTGAAATATTATGGAGATCCCAGACTTGCCTCAGTTCCCTTAATAAAGGTGTAGGTCTGTGGCCCATGAACTTATCCAATCCTTCTTAATAATAAAAGCATGGCCCACCCAGCTGGTGTGGCTCAGCGGTTGAGCAACGACCTAGGATCCAGGAGATCGGGGTTCGATTCCCGGTCAGGGCACATGCCCGGGTTGCGGGCTCGATCCCCAGTCAGGGGCGTGCAGGAGGCAGCCGATCAATGACTCTCTCATCATTGATGTTTCTCTCTCTCCCTCTCCCTTCCTCTCTCTGAAATCAATAAAGACATATATATTTTTAAAAAACTGCTTTAAATAACAAACATCATGTTTTACTTTGAATTTCTATAGCTCTTCACATTACAAAGTATCTTCCAGGCCCTTCTCAAGAAGTCACTCCCGTAGTCAATATTTATAGCACTATGGGTAAGACATGGTCCCCGCCTTCTCTGAGGTCCCTGTCAACTTGCAAAGTGACGGACACGTGTACCTGCCTGCCCCACAGGAGAACGACACAGAGAGCAAGCACTCGCAGGGTCGGGGCTGGCAGGGTCTCATGCTGCTTAGTGTCCCCAGCCCCCAAGGCGCATCTTCCCCACAGAAATCTTAAACCCCACTGAGGCTTCCAATCCCCACCCGCATGCAAAGGACCCAAGTCCTGGCAACTACCTCTGAAGCCTCTCCCACTTTACATCCCCAACTGCCTGTCAACCCATCTGGAGGGTCTGCCACACTGCATGTCAAAGGTAACAAAGCCACAAAGTTCTCCTCGACCCTCCTACAGTGAGTGACTCGGGGTCAGCACCCGCCTCGGCACAGTCTCAGTGCACAGTCACCTGCCCTGTCCCCTGGGCGCCCACAGGGCCAGGGACCGCATTTCCCTGATTCTTTCTTTACAGTGTTCTGGGTGGCTGCCAGCTGGACAATCGCTAAGGAGGCTGCTGGGGAGGGGACAGCAGGGACGTCAGTGATGCTGCTCACACACCAGAGGGGCCTCCTCCATCCGCCCCGGGTGCCCTGACCTCTAGGCTGCACCAGGCTTGCCCTGCACGTTCTGCTCTTCTTTCGCCCACCCGGTTGGCCCAGCCCGCAGGATCCCTCAGCATTAGGCAGGGTAACCAGCACCCCCAGAGCCAGCCAAATCTGATAAACGAAATGTGCTCATGATTAAGTACCAGGCACACACTAAGCTTCTTGAATGCGTTTCTCCCATCTCACAAAACCACCAGGAGATCGAGACAGCAGTCCCCCCTTCTCTACGGTCTTACTTGCCTGTGGTCGACTGCGGTCTGAAAATATTAAGTGGAAAATCCCAGAAATAAACAATTCGTAAGTTTTCAGCTGTGCACCGTTCTGAGCAGTGTGATGAAATCTCACACCGTCCCCTTCCGTCCGTCCTGCGTCGCGAGCCATCCCTTCGTCCAGCATCTCCCCTGTACCTGCTCCGCACTCGGTCACTTAGTAGCCGTCTCAGCTATCAGCTTGACTGCCACAGTACCCCAGTGCTGTGTTCAAGTCACCCTTATTTCACTTAATAAGGACGGGCCCCAAAGCCCAAGAGTAGTGATGCTGGCAATTGGGATACGCCAGAGAGATGCCATAAAGTGCTTCCCTTAAGTGAAAAGGTGAGCACAGTACCACGAGATATTGTGAGAGAGAGATCATACTAACATAACTTTTATTACAATATATCATTATCATTGATGTATTTTATTATTAGTTATTGTTAATGGCTTACGGTGTCTAATCTGTAAATTAAACTTTATCATAGGCATATATGTATCGTAACATAGATTCAGTACTATCCATGATTTCAGGCATCCCCTGGGGGTCTTGGAACACATCCCTGTGAACAAGGGAGGACTACTGGATAAGGATTCCCATTTTACAGATAAGGGACTTTATCTTAATTTCAGGGAGATTAAGTTACTTAAACACCCAGGAAGAAGTAATATTATAACAAATGGAGCATTTACTCCATTTATGCACCAGACTCTTTCTAGGTGTTTTACATGTGAAAATCATTTAATCTTGTTATCAGAGAAAAAGGAGTCTTGACTTCCCCCATTGCTAGTGGGAGTGGAATTCTTGGGGTACCACTGGATAAGCATTTCTGGGGGCCCCCACGGGAGGATGTGATATAGCAGAAAGCTTTATTTCCATGCAATTACATCCCTGGTTTCCAAAGTCCTAGTTCCCTTTGTCCAGTCACAGAAGTAGTTGGGGTCTCAGTAGAGCTAAAATCACAGCCAGTGTCCAGTGTTTCAGGCCAGTTAAACACAAACTGTCTGATTCCAAAGTGTGGGCTTTTAACCACTGTTATGTTCATTTATCATAAAATATTTACAGGCACCTTTAGAAAGACCTCTCAGCTCCGATAGCCAAATATTTCATGATCTGATTCAAAACAGATGCTGCACACAGTCAATAAATGCAGCTGTAGAAATTTATATTATGTAAAAGTCAAACCCTTCATTAATAAACGTAAGTGCTGACATAGGCATGGAGATGTTCTGTTTAACAGGTTATCTCTGAGAAACAACAGGACTGCAGGAACTGAGGAGGTGGGGAAGGCAACTCTTTCTTTTCATTTTCATGATATTTTGTATTATATGGGCTTTAATCACATATATTATTATTTTATAATAAAAAGACCAGAAAATTTCAAAAACCTATGTGTTACCTGGAAAAAAAATTATTTTCGACATCCCACCTTTTCTTTCACCCTCACATCTCCCTTTCTTTTCTGACTACTGGACAGATGACAAATGGCACACAGAGCAGAAACTGCGGACCGCTCAGGCCTGAGATGTGACACGTGTCTCCCTTTGTGAGGAGCAGAATCGGGCAGACAGGACTGGCCACTGAGTTAGATGTGAGGGAGGAGAGTAGGAGCAATACGACTCAAAGTGAGGTCAGCCAGGCCCTAAAAATCATGAAACTCCTAGGACCAAGGAGAAAGCCCTCCCGTCTACAAAAATAACAACTCGCATTTGTTTTTAGCACTTCGAGGCTCACAAACCAGCTTTCAAGGACTACTTCTTTTGATAAAACTTGGAATGCAAGTGCCCCCCCCCCCCCCCCCCCCCCGGCAGCAAGTATAAACAAATCCTGGGTAATGCTCTGTTTGTACAGGGCAGGGGGGGAGGGCAAACAGTGGGGGGACCCAGGAAAACAGAAGAGGGGATCACCCAAGAGATAGGAGAGAGCAGAGAACCAATGTTGGGGCCGGTGCTGTTCACTCTCACCCGGCAGCAACTAAAACTGAGGCTTCAGGTTCCCTCCCACAGAAGGAGCTGAGAAGAAAGACTCAGGGAAGGCATCTGCCAAGCTCAGTCTAGACGGCCCATGTCATTTAAAGCACAACACCACCACCTCGTGGCGGTGTGCACCGGGCCACCGAGTGTGAGTGTCTTCTGGAAATCCCTTCCTACCTAAAGGCTGTGTGAGGAAGCCCCTGGGTTTGGCTTGGCTCTGGTCCAACTGAGATGTTTATAACAAACAAAGAAAAGTTGACAACCTTTTTTTTTTTTTTTACTTAATTATACACAGTAAAATAAAACCCAAATAAAAGCAAATCCATATTTTTCTAGGGAAGAAAAACTGTTACCCCATTGCATTGACTAGGATGCTAAATTGCTGATCTAATACACATACTTTCCAGGCAACCGGGCCTTTTAAAGAAGCAGTCATTACCCGCCGGGGTGTAAGTGATAGAGGCAGAGGCTGATGCTTGGGGAATCGTATGGAAAATGACCCAGGGGCTGGTAGGACACTTACTTGAATTCAGCCCAGTGTGTCACAAAAACCTCCCATCCAGGTAATTCTATCTCAATATAAGTTGATGGATTTGACAAGTTCTGGCGCTTTCCCCTCCCCCTCCCCGGCCCCAGATCTCCTTAGCAAGACATTTAACTAGTAACTATTTAAGTCAAGAGGACATTGTTACCGGATCGATCCCAAAGGGGTATGGATTCCCAGAGTACACTCCTGGAATGGCGGGGTTCAGCTGTAAGAGCGGATTTGTTTCGATCGTTTTCATACTACAGGGGGAGAGAGGAAAAACAAAAGCAAAGCCAGTGAGCAACCAAAGGCCAGAAAAAATCCCAGGGTGCCATCCGTCAAGCCAACCAAAGCCTAACTGTGGGTGCATCTCACCCATTTGGCTCACTCGGCTATTCCATGAATGGGTCCCAAATCCCCACTGTGTGCCAGGTACACCATCCTGGGCGCTGAGGCGACAAGAACGACCTCCTAACCCCCAAGGAGTTTTCAAAGCACTCCCAGTCTGATGGGGTATATACAGTAAAGAACAAGTTTCACTACATCAGAAAAAAAGGTAGGGGAATGGATGAAGGAGACTATGGGAGCTAGATCCCAGCCCAGGGACAAGCCTGGGAGCTCTCCCCTGGGAGCACGTGGGCTGATCCTGGAGGAGAGATCTGGCTTCCACCCAGGGACCCTGATCTCTGTGAAACTTGGCCCTCAACAGTTGGGGTCCATGAGTGTCTTTAAATCTGTGTCCCATTTTTACCCAGAAGCACACATCTATAGAGAGCCCCAGAAATGAGTATTGGAAATGGTGAGGGACAGAGTAGTGGCAATGCTGATAGGCTGTCTGGAAACACACTCCTTCCCTCCTGCCATTGAGGGGCCAGAGGGCATTTGGTAACAGAGAGGGTTAGGGAGTCCGATCATGCCCCCAGGCCCTCCATGTGCAGGGAACACAGCTGGCCCTGACTGGCCATCTTAGACACACACAGGCCCCTGTCCTAGCAACGTGCCTCAGGGCAAATGGTTGGGTTTCACTAGCAGAGGCGTGTTTGTGTGTCCACACACCACAAAGCTGCCCCTGACGAGAGGGAACCGGCCGGGTACCTGCAGCTAAGCCTGCTGTTGAGCATAAACAATTTCGCAGAACACAGACATCAGACAAGGCCACCCTGTGACCGCGGTGGATCAAGACGAAAGCAAGACTGTTCCACGACCAGATCTGAGACTGAACATGGACATATCAACAGACGGACAGTGTCCAAACCACAGAAATGACCGGAGATAACCTTTATCCTCTGAGAGGCCAAATCCCCTAAGTCAGTCCTTTCTGACACCCTCTTCCAAGATGCCCATTGTCCCCAGGGCTGTGCCATCTCTCTCACTGAGTCAATAAGCCCAATTTGGGGTGATGGTAGGCATGTGTCTGGTGCTCTTTGTGGCTGAAGGACATTGTGACAACGTCCCTAGTCAATTGTCAGGGAAAGTGGGCCCAAGATCTAGCTCGAGGCCGGTGACCAGAGTCAGCCTGCTGTGTATCCTTGCCACTCTGATGGATCCTGCAATTTCCTTTTGCCTCGCTGCTGATGAGGTTCTGCTCTGTGCCACTGACCCCCGAGCATGTGGCTGAGCTTCCCTGAGACTGGGCTTGGCCTTGAAGAGCCTGGAATGGGGCAGAGGTAATTCACACAGGCCTAAAACAACAGCATTTTGACCCACATTTGCAGAGTGATAACAAGACAGTTGACTTGGTCCTTTCATAATCACACTCCAGGGTTAACACAATTCTGTGTTGGTAGTTTGGTGAAATTACGCTGATTTAACACATGCCAAAGTCCATCGCTGTGCTTACAAGTTTACATCTGAAAAGCAGAACTAAGTAATTCGTCTTTAAATTTCTTAAAGTTTTGTTCCTTTAGGTATCTCTTCGGGATCCTAATTGCAAAGCAAAACAAAGCAGTGAAGAACCCCACAGATGTAGCCATCTGTAATTCTGGAAAACGTTTTCGTCTTCATTTTATTGAATTACTTGTAGCATCCCTGTCCTCTACTACAGGGGACTTGGACCCAGCAGAGAAACTGGAAAGGAATGCACTGAAGCTCCATGGCCCACCCCCACTGGGACAGTCCCTCTGAGCCCACCTGTGCCTCCATCAGCATCAAGCCCTTCGAGTGCACGTGGGACAGCTTCAAGTCAAAACAAATCCTGGATTGAATCTTTTCTACTGAAAAATCCTTGGATGAGGCTGACGGCTTATTCTCCCCCCAATGATGATGTTAGCAGAGATTTCGGGGAGCAGGTAAAACCCCTGAAGTACCTTAAATAGAAACTTAGAGTCCTACCCTGCTTGGGAGAGGAAAGGTGGGAAGTGAGGTTGTAAAAACATTCACACATCTCTGACTCCACTTCCTTCCAGTTCCCTTCTGTTCCAGGGTGAGACAGAGAAACCTGAAGCTGACCCGAACAAGCTGGGCAGACAGACATGAGGAAACGTCACCTGTGACTTTTAGGCCGTGCAAATTTGCCCTGAAATTACTGTGCTTACTATCTCAGATCTGTGATGCAGGCAGCAAAGAGCCCCAAAGATCACAGGGCCGTCACGATTTCTATTTGTTTCCTTTGCAACCCCTTATCCCCCACTGCCCTTCATCAACTGACCTATCTCTCAAACTCTCACCTCTTCCCCTCTCCTCACAAAAGTGTCCATTCCTGAAGCGTTGTGTTTCCATTCTGATGACTGTTCATCTGATTAACTGCATAAAATAACTGGATGCCTATGGGAGGTGTGGTCCATGGGGACATAGAGAGCTTCCAGGTCTCACTTTCCTGCAGCCAGCACACCTCAGCAGCCACCCCACCACCCCTAACCACCACACCTGTGTGCGTCTCCATTGCCCACAAGGCAACTACAGAGAACTCGGATAACAAAACTAACCATCTTTGTTTTTAACAAGCTGCCTGATCAGTTAAAGAAAATGCCCTTCTGCTGAGTATGCAGCCTTGAATACTGGAAAAGTTATAAAGTCCAACACCTACACCAGCCTTTCTTAAAGCAAAGCCCAAGTCCTCAATGTATAGATGTCAAAAAAATGGAAGCATATACCATGCTCATGGATAGGAAGAATTAACATCATTAAAATGTCCATACTACCCAAAGCAATCTATAGATTCAATGCAATCCTCATCAAAATACCAAGGGCATTTTCACAGTAGAACACAGTCCCCTGCCAGAGCTCACAAATTTCACATCCCACCTGGTCCTCCAGGAAGCCTAGTAGCCGCTATCACTGCTACTAGGACTCCCAGTTTACACCTGCCCATCCTTGTTTTCACAGTAGTGCCTGGCACGTGGCATGCACTCCATGACATAGACTTAGCTGAGCTCAAGTTTTAAAAACTATTTCCATGAGTTATAGTTACCAGCAGTTACTGAGGAGGTGGCACAAGGTCTCGGACTCAGTTGAGGAAATGGAATTATTTGGCGCACCTCTGGGCCAAGCCAGGTGTAGACTCGCCCAGCCATGAAAACCGTCACTGAGGCCACCTGGATGGCCGGAGAGCGACCTGTCCCTGTCTGTGAACTTACTTCCACGTGCCATTTCTGAACATGGGTTGGACACTCCAGGAAGAGCCGAAGATGTTGAAAGCCTTGGAGAAGCAGTCGTTGTAAATGAAGCCCGTGTAAATGGAGAAGATGCCCATGAGGAGGATAAGGTAGCGCCCATGGAAGAAGGTGTTCCAGATCTGGCTTGGGAGACACAGAAGCAGCTGTCAGGGGGCTCTGAGCCAGGCCCGGAGGCACGTGTGACAGGGTGTCTCTGCAGCAAGGCACGCAAGCCCCGTGCAGAGGGCCACGCGACCAGGCGCACATCAACACCACCTAAATACCGACCACACACACATCATGACTTCCCGGAGCTTCTACAGGTGACTCAGAAAAGCCCTGGGCTGGTAGTTGCTACTGTGGAAACAAAACCTAGAAGTCTCATATTCTTGAGTTCAGCCTTGGTTAGAAAACATAACTAAAGCAGAAACTGAGGCCTCACCTGTGAAAGAAGGGACTTAAAAGGAGGGTGGCTGTTGTCTCAAGCACTTCCAGGAGGTCAGCACTGAGCTAAATTTTACAACAAGTCAAATCTATACTCATTTTGGGTCTTCATTGTAAAGTTGAGTTTCTAAGTACATCCACCAAGAAGAGAAAGTGCTTCCCCCTAATACTGTATGATGTATAACAACCATCCTCAGAACTGCTGAGACTTCAAATATTTATTACAGGAAACTACATCTATTAAAATGCTTGTCATACCCGGCTGGCGTGGCTCAGTGGTTGAACGTCACAGTTCAATTCTTGGTCAGGGCACATGCCCAAATTGTGGGCTCCCTCCCTGTAGGGGGCGTGCAGGAGGCAGCCGATCAATGACTCTCTCTCATCATTGATGTTTCTATCTCTCCCTCTCCCTTCCTCTCTCTGAAAGGAAAACATTATATATATTAAAAATAAATAAAATTAATAAAATAAAATGCTTGTCATGAGCCCTGACTGGGTAGCTCAGTTGGTTAGAGCATCACCCCAATATGCCAAGGTTGTGGGTTCAATCCCCCATGAATGCATAAATAAGTGGAGCAACACATTGATGTTTCTCTCCCTTCTTCTCTTTCTAAAATCAATCAATCAATAACAATTCTTGCACCCTGGCAGGCATGGCTCAGTGGTTAGAGCATCAGCCTGCACACCAGAGGGTCGCGGGTTCAATTCTGATCAGGGGCATGTGCCTGGGTTGAAGGTTCGATCCCCAGCCCTGAGCGTGTGGTAGGCAACCGGTCGATGTGTCTCTCTCACATCAATGTTTCTCTCTTTTCCTCCTCTCTCTCTCCTCCTCCCCCTTCTCTTCCACTCTCTCTAAAAATCAATGGAAAATATACTTTCATTCCTTGGATGAGGATTTTTTTTAAAAGTGCTTGTCATGAAAAACAATATTGGTCATAGGTTAATTTATCACCAACCTTGCTTATGATTAACTCACTATGACATCACTGAACTAGCTCTAGTTAAGTCAACCTGTAAAAAGAGATTGCAGATAGTCTTAAAATTCAGAACACAGTCAAAAGCATGTTTCCATTTTGTAAAATGCAGTAACAGTGGCCATAAAGTGACGCCAGCCGATTAACTCTGAAACAATGCAGACTCTTGAGTTGTCTCAACCTTCAATCACTCTGAAGGAACTTCATGGAAGGTGTTGAAACTGCAAGTGTAAAAGTGAAGGCACGGTATTTGGGAGGTCTCAGTGTTTCACAAGAACACTGGCGTGGGCTTGTGGGAAAAGGACTTTGCCATGAGAAAATATTTGTGATATTTTTTATATGTTTTTTTATTGATTTTTAGAGAGAGAGGGAGGGATTGAACCTGCGACCTTTCTGTGTACAGGACGATGCTCCAACCAACTGAGCCACACTGGCCAGGTCTGTGACATTTTTTTAAGTGAAAACAGGGAGGCTACAAATTAATATGCACTATTTGATCCTAATTTTTGAAAATTATATACTTTTGTATAACCACAGAAAAGAAACAAGAAAGATAATACAAAAACAATTGTAATTTTTTCTAGGCAGATGTATTTTCCCAATGAACACATACTGCTTTTATAATCGGGGGGGGGGGGGAAATCAATGTTAAAAAAAAAAAAAAGGAAAGATGGGTGCCTGGCCAAGCATTGTACAAAAAAAATGAAACTGCTAAAAGGAACTGCACCAAACCATCCAAAGGATTGACCTATGACCAGGACTTTTTATGTTGAATTTTGGCCCTTTTTTACTTTCCATTTTCCCCTTACTTTTCATAAAAACATGCTGCTCCTCTGGCGAAAACACCACACACATTTTAAATGTCCTACTTACAATCCCGAGTAAATCAGGGGGACATCGGGTGGCCACCCACCTCGTTGTCCGTCTTCTGGGCGAGCAAGCGTCTCTCGTTGTGGACCATCCAGAGGGCCGCCAGGAGCATCACGGTTCCGTGGCCACAGTCCCCAAACATCACGGCGAAGAGGAAGGGGAAAGTGATGATGGTGTAGGGGGCTGCAGGCGACACCGCGGCGGCCTGAGTCTCCCCGACAGCCCTCGGGGCTCCCCACGAAGAGTCCTCTACACGCTCCTTGTCACATGCTGGCTGCCTTGTGTCTTTCAGATTCTGTCACCTCTCACCATCCACACCCCTGACACTTGCTTGGCTCCCACATACATCAGCTCATCGATGAAGAAACAGTATTATCCCCCCTTTACAGATGAGCTGAGTTTGGGAGCGGTTAAGTGACTCGCCCAAGACCACAAAGTCCAATGGGATTGAAAATCAGTTCTCTAAGTGCCTTCTGGTCTCGTTCCGCTTCCACCTTTTGTCTGTTTCTGCACCATTCGCACGGACCATATACCCCCAGCAGTTACTCACAGGACCCTCAACCGATGGGGCCCCTGCATTAGGGGTCACGAATTAGATTGGGACTCAGGCTGGACAAGAACAGCATCATGAACTGCTTGGCCAAAGGGCATCTGGTCTACCCCTTTATTTTACAGTCCAGGCCACCAACCTCACAGTTCACGTCACTAAGAATCTGACTCTAAGTTCTGCATGTTCCCACCTCTCCACACAACTATGAGGCCATGAAGATGTCTAGAGATGACCCTCACTGAATTGTTAAGCAAACAAAAACAGAATTTGGCTGCCTAATAAGGCTACAGTTTAAGGGAAAATAGGTGAAATCCTGACAAGGAACGAATCTTCCACTAATCACCTTCACAGGGGACAATGCAGAGCATTCAAAAACCAAAGAAGACTTCAGGAAAGTTAGTTTTAAGCAACTCACCCCCTGGGCTGCCACCGTGAGGGTAAATCTTACCCAATTTTCATTTTCAAGCAGCTCGGGCATGCAACAGACCCTTTACCTGGGTTTATCTCCCGGTAATTGCCTACACCATATGCATCTACAATGTTCTGGAAGCCAGCGGTGAATTTATTGGTCCTGTTAAACGTGGGAGGCGCTGTTTTAGACTGCACTGCTGTCAGGATGGGGGCCATGGAGGAGCCGCTCAGTTCCTGCAAAAAAGAGCGTGTGGCAAAACCGTGAGGAGGGGAGCCTTGGGCTGGGCATCGGCACATGGATCGCAGGGCAACTCCTGCCTTCACTTGCTGGGTGAACGTGGGATAATTTCTTGACCTCTCTGAGACTCATGATTTCTTCTGTCAAAGTTATTACCTTCCTAACACTTATCTAACTTATCTTGCAGGAGAGACGTCAAGAGAGTAGAGTTCCTCCTGATTCTCTGGAGATTTCCATTCTCCTGCTCCTGGAATGCATATTTACGCCCCAGTTCTGGGGCTGGCTCTACTTTTCCTTTCTGTCCACTTAGTCCCTCAAGAGTTCATCGCCTTTCCAAATTTCATTTCCATCTTCCAAATGCCCCTGACCCTCTCCTAAGTTTCGATTCTTTTTTCATTGCCTGCCTAGGCTTTCAAACTCTCATGTCCCAGCAACCCCACATACTCCAGGACTGGATTCATCAACTTGCCCTGAAGCCAGCCTGCTCCTTCGGCAGTCTCCATTCTCCAAATTCCCAAAACTATGGGATCTGCAGACTTTTCCCTTCTCCTGATTCAATCAACCAACCTCCAAATCTTGCAAGCTGAGCTGAGCCCCAGCCTCCCCACCTTCCCCCATCTCCTTCCCGTTTACTTTACACTCCAGACTACATAATCCTTCTTTTAATAAAACTAAACAGGCAAAAAGCACTACTTTAGTCATGTTACCCTCTGACTCAAAAACCTTCAAAGGCTTCCCGTTACCTAGAGAATGAAACCAGGACTCTTTAGCCTCAGAATCGAGACTTCTTTACAACTTTAGCTTAATCCTCTATTCACACCTTCACCCCACTGCTTCTCCCCGGAAACCAGCCAACCCCACACTGGCCACCTCCCCTGTTCACTCGCCCAAGTAGCAACCACTCTCCAAGCTCACTCCCAGGAACCTTCTGGTCACTCCAGACTCCACCAGCATTTACTACCTAACACCAAGAGGTAGGGATCGGGAGCCTCACTTTAGAGGTGAGGAAACTAAGGTACAGAGAGGTTAAGGACCTTCCCCAAGCTTACACACAGGTAGAGGAGTCCTTCCTCTCTGATTACATCTCCTGCCCCATGAGTGATTATGACCTTCTTGAGGTCAAGGACTGTGGCTTCCTCCTTTCTCTCTAACATGCCCCCCAGCAGGAGATAAAATAGTAGCCCAGTCTAAGTATTTTTTGCATATTGTTGATAATAATAGCTATAGGGCCTTCTACTCCTACCAGGGGAAATACTTTGATTCTTTCAGAGGCTGAAGAGACTGTAGAAAGAGCCCTAAGCAGCCTTGTAGAACTTTGACCCCTTCGTGATTACAGAACAACATTGTTTAGTGAAATCCTTGCCTTAGGACAACTCTCCCAAGGCTCCCCAGAGAGTTTCTAAGATGCAAACTGGATCACGTCACCCAGCAGGGAGTAAAATCAGCTCCCTCGCACCCCCTGTGCTCCTTCAGGGCCTGCCCTGCAGCCTCTCCGTGACCTGTTCCCATTCCTTAGGCCGCTGCACTCTCTCTCCAGCCACTAGTCTGCACCGCACACTCCCCACCTCTCCTCTGACCCCCCTGTGAGGTTCAGCTCACGCATCACTTCCTCCAGGGAGTCCCATTTGGGGAGTTACTGGACTATCATGTGGGGACATACAAGTCCTGCCTCCTAGCTACAGGACCATAGCCAAGTTACCTCCACTCTTGTGCCTCAGTTTCCTCATCTGTATAATGGGGATAAAGACAGCTCCCATCTCTTAGTCCCATCCCACTTCAAGGCCTTTACCTTCCAACCCTTCAGCCTGAAAGATGAAAGAAACTGTGACTAACTGTCAGACGAGGGGAAGATAAGGAGTTTCTGACATGTGCCCTACCCCCAGGTTACAAACTGAAGATACAAAGACAAAGGGGACCGTCCTACCAGCAAGTCACTTATTAAGTTCACATGACTCAGTGCCCTGGCCGGGGGGGGGGGGGGGGGGGGGGGGGGGCTGCCAAGGCTAGGCATGACTCATCTGGCCCCTTCCCTGCTCCACCTGCCACTCACCATGCCTTGTTCCAACGCCTTCTTGATGCGCCCGGCGTCTGCCACTGGGAACCAGATCTCAGCGATGACGCACTGCTGGGTGACATCGATGTTGCACATGTTCAGGATGTGATAGATGGCCTTCATCTTCTGCACCTTGATGACCCAGGAGTGCCAGCTGGCAGCTGCTTCTTGCAGGAGGCTCTGACGATGACGCTCGGTTTGTGTTATAACCTGGACAGAAAACAACCCACAGAAAAACAAGGAACACTCCCGAAATGCTTGGAAATGTGGCAAAGACGGGGTTCCTCAGCCGCAGTGGCTTCCTTTGCTCTGGGCTCCCTCCTCTGGCCTGTGGCTCTCACTGGGCCTTGAACTCTCATGAGCAGTTATCTCCCTTACCAGAGGTTAAAACCCTCAGGCAAAGTTTTTCTATTTCTTCTAAATTCCTTCCAGTACTATTGTTCTGTGTTGTATCCTGTGTCCCCCAAAATAAGTTAAAGTCCTAACCCCTGATAACTGTGATCTTATTTGGAAATAGGGTCTTTGCAGATGCAATCAAGTTAAGATGAAGTCATGCTGGAGTAGGTCCGGGCTACTCCAACGTGACTGGTGTCCTTATAAGAAATTTGGACATCGAGGCACATAGAGAACGCCTGTGTGGATGGAGGCAAAGACTCAATGAAACCAAGGAAACCCAGGAATGCCAAGGACTGCCAGGAAGATGTTCTAGTTCATTAGGGCTACTACAGTAAAATACCGCAGACTGGGTGGCTTATAAACAACAGAAACGTATTCTCACAGTTCTGGAGGCTGAAGGAGATCAAGGTGTCAGCATGTTTGGTGAGGGGCCTCCTCTGGGTTGCAGACTTCAAATTCTATCCTCACATGGCGAAATGGGCAAGCAAGCTCCAGGGGGCTCCTTTTATAAGGGCACTAATCCCATTCATAAGGGCTCCACCCTCATGACCTAATTACCTCCCGAAGGCCCCACCTCCTAACACCATTCACCTTTTAGCACTGGGTTTTCAACACATGAATTTGGGGGGAACCCAAAGATTCAGATCATAGCAGAACAGGCAAGGAAGGGTCCTTTCCTAGAGCCTTCAGAGGAAGCATGGCTCTACTGTAGCCTTGATTTCAGACTTCTGGCCTCTAGAGCTGTGAGAATAAATTTCTGGGGTTTTTATTTGTTTGTTTTAATATTTTTTAATTGATCTTTAGAGTGAGAGGAAGGGAGAGGGAGAAAAACATTGATGTGAGAGCAAAACATCAATCTGCTGCTTCTTGCACACCCCCTACCAGGCAGGGACCGAGCCTGCAACCCCGGCAAGTGCTCTGACTGGGAATCAAACCGGTGCCCAGGATGACACTCCAACCAACTGAGCCACACCAGTGAGGGCAAATTTCTGTTGCTTTAAGACACCCAGTTTGTGCTGATTTGTTACAGCAGCCCAAGGAAACTAATCCACTTGTGAAAAATGCTTTACATACATAATCCCTCCAAAAAATGGCAAGTGAATTAAGGAATGAGGCGATGAATGGAGGTTTGGCCCACGAAGAATTTATTTAATGGAGTCAGTGTTTGCTCTGGTGGAACAATAGAGTAAGCCTTTTCATTCGCCTTTACATGTGGCTACCCAGGTCACACTAAACGCAACATATGTTTGGCATAGCTTCTTTTCCATTCTCCTCATGAAGTATTTGGGGGAAAGGGCCTTAAGAGAAACACAATCTCCTTGACAAGTGACAAAGGGCAAATAAAGAGAATTAAAGAAATCAAACAGATTTTTCTTGGAGGGTGAAAATGTCTTCTGTTAGCTTAAGAGTTTTGAAACACACACACCTAATTTCTAAAGACAGCACTGCGGATCTAGAACAGTGCTGACCAGTACATCAGCCGCACGGAGCCACTAGAATTTAAATTTCATTAACATTAAATAAATATGAGAATTCAGTTTCTCAGTTGCACTAGTCATGCCCCAAGAGCTCAATGGTCACACTGGCATGTGTGATATATAGATAGATAGATAGATAGATATATAGGTATCTATATAGATATATAGATATGGGTTATATGATGTTTCCACCACCACTGAGGTTCCGTTGGGCAGCACCGATGGAGAATTTACAATATGCTGCAGGACCAGCTGCTCTTAGTGATTACTTTCAAAGCTTATTAAAGAAAGCGCTCTAATGATGTAGGTGTTGAGTGCCACCCTGGGTGATGACAGACTTTATAAGAGGATATGGCCCGGCTGGCATAGCTCAGTAGTTAAGCATCGACCTATGATCCAGGAGATCGTGGTTTGATTCCCAGTCAGGGCACATGCCCGGGTTGCGGGCTCGATCCCCAATCGGGGTCGTGCAGGAGGCAGCTGATCAATGACTCTCTCATCATTGATGTTTCTATCTCTCTCTCTCCCTCTCCCTGAAATCAATAAAGACATATCTGGAAAAAAAAAAAAAAAAAGAGGAGATGAACCTGGGGTGAGTTCACATGGCAAAACCAGACTGGCTATTTTTACAGAATTAATTGGTCGATTCAAACAACTGGGCGACTCAGCAGAAAAAGAATCGGTCAGACTGGTTGTTCAACCTAATTGGCTAGTTCGCTGTATCGTAGGCGAGGCTGGGCTGGCAACCGAAGGCTCCTTTCATCAGGCCGCGGTGGCCTCGGGCTGTGGTCAGTTCTAACTCCAAAGCATTACTGACGGAAGGGTCATGAGCTCTAGCCCGTGGAGCAGTTTCTTAACTATGAAATCTGCACCAGGAGCTGCAGGAGCCCAGCCAGCATCCCAGCCAGCGCTCCAGCCAGGGCCCTAGCACAGGGCTTATTCGGCAGCTGGAGAGGTGGCCCAGCCGCAGTGCCCCCCGGGTGACACGCCTGAGCCCTCACTCACGGTGGTTAAGTCTTCCAGCCTCGTGTTGATACCAGCCAGCAGCTCCTTGCGCTCAGCCGCGGGCTCCGGGCAGGGGTGAATGGTGGCTCGGAACCTGTGGCCAGTGCATTCCAAAGGGACACGTGGTTAAGCTCAAAAGCCTCCTGCCTAAGATCTTCTTCTGCTAAGTCACCATTTGCTGGCTTCAGTGAGGCGGCCACCTTTTCCCAGAATAACCCTCCCCGTGGCCGTCAATAAATGAACCCCATGACAAGGGCTCCCGACACATGGCTCACGGTCTGAATTAAAGCTGGGGTTCTATTACAGGAATGAGCTTCATTCAAACCATAAAGCCTGTGAGCTGTTATTTAAATAAAACTGCCAGCTGAACTCGTCCCTTCTTCCCCCCCAGAATTTATTAATGCGCTAATGTGAGATGATCTTGTAACATTAGAAACAGCTTAGCATGTGGTTTGCCTGCGAGCAGGGACACGCTGCAGTGGTTAAAACGCCCACTTTTAGTTACCTTTCAACTTTGCCTATTTAAGTTCTCTCTGTTCCTGTTTCCACGGCTACTCCAAGTCAGTTGCATTTTTTTACACTATCTTGTCAAATGCCAGAAAGTTATTCTAGATCCCTAAACGGACCTCAAAGAGGCCCCGACCGATCGATCGATCGTGTATTCGGCATTGCACGCCTCTTGGCCTACTCCCGACCCAAGGCGCTGATGGAAGAGCCACTGCCAGTCTCCTTACCCCTCGCAGATCTTCCTGATCTTCTGCCTAAGCTGCTCTCCTTGATAAAATATGATGAACATGTTCTTCTTCATTTCTTCTTTCTGGAAAATCAGAACAAGGGAAAAATATTCATTTTGCTTTCTTGTTAGACAATCATCAGAATGTAAAATTCTGGTCTTAGGTATTTAAAAATATATAAATTTTAAACAGGAACACTTCAATTTCTCACGGTTGATCTGAGTTCATAATTCATTATGGTTGAGGGCAGGGCCACCGAGGCAGGCTGTTCGGGGCCAGCAGGGGGACAGCTCCACTACTGGCTACACGAGTTGGTCGTTTCTGAATCTCTTAGGTTCTTTTGTCCCTTGACCCACCAACATCAAGAATCCATTCTGATCTCTGGTCATCTGCTCAGTGGACCTTCAAGGTCAACAGGCATCTTTTTCCAGATGCTCACTTAGAAATACTCTCCCTATACCATGACTATTCACACCAAAACACGATTATCAAAGTGATGTTTCAATGTCAAATTCTAATATTCATAAAGGAAAGTAGCAATGCAGAGGGAAAATTATACCATCTAAATAAAGGGAAGGTAGAAAATGATTTCCATGTTATTACTACAACCACATTAAATTATACCTGCCTACCTATGGCTACAGACTAGAGAAAAACAGCACGAGAGAAAAACAAAAATAAAATTAATATGAAAGTGGTGAGGGTTTGTGGGGGTTTTACCTAGTAAGTTTTCATCTTATTTTAAATTTTATTTAACTATGAAGATGTTTTCTATAAAATAAAACTTAAAAATTAATTTTGTCTAGCCCCTACTGAAAAGATTATGACTTTTACAAATAAGCCTAGCTTCTCAGAATTAAAGTACAAGTGGATTTAAATACCACCCAGAAGGCTAGAGGCCCTACGTAATTAATAGCAATAAATGTGTGTCCCCCAGTGAAGACCACCCTTGACATCCCGTTTGAAGTGTGTGGGCTGTTGACTACCAGCATCAGCGAGCTTGTTAAAATGGAGACTCTCAAGCCCCCCCTGCAGACCCACTGAAGCAGAATTTGCATTTTAACTAGACCCCCAGGTCATTTTTATGCTCGTGTGCACACTGGAACATGAGGCACACTGACCTAAATCAGTTTGGTTCTTTGTGATTAAGACTCAGCCTGGCCAGGTAGCTCAGCTGGTTAGAGCATCATCACAATACGCCAAGGTCACAGGTTCAATCCCTGGTCAGGGCACATACAAGAAGCAACCAATGATGCATGAATAAGTGGAACAACAAATCGATGTTTCTCTCTCTCTCTCTCAAATCAATTTTTTAAAAATCATGACCAAAAAAACCAAAGAAACAAAACAGCTGCTGCCTAGTGTGGAAAGAGTATAGCTAAGTTTCTTGAAGGAATGAATTAATAAGTATCAGTCTTTGACTTGACCTTTCAAAGGTATAAAAAAAGAAGAGAAAGAAAGGATATAGATAACTGGCTTCGTATAGAACTAGAGGCTCGGTGTTGGAAGGAACGAAAGCCCTCTGGTGAGGCTACAGGACATTGAAGAGAAAGTTATGTGCAGCCTGAGATACCCACTGTGACCGGATCCTCCAGAACCATGTCCATCTCACTGAACTTCAAGTAGATGTTTCCTCGGCAAACTCGCCACAGCAGCCTCTCAAAGGAAGCCATCCTCTCCCTGTTTATCACACCAGCCGTGAACCTGGTGTCAACAGTCAGAAGAGGAGACATTACTGAGGTACAGGGAGTGGGGGGCAGAGAGAAGGCTCTGGAAGACGTGAAGGTGTGAAACCACTGAAGGGCCACTTCCCCCTGAGCAGGACGTGGTGACACAGCTCTACCTGGCACTCTGCGTCCCAGCTCTAATTTGCCTGAAGTCCCTTGTGACCTGTTTTCTTTGACATGGTGAGGTTTCCTTAAGCATCCCAATATTATGCATTCAATTATTTTCAATTAAAAATATGACAGACCATTCATTATAGCACTATAGGTGCTCAAAATGCTCAACGATGGTTCCTGTGTATTTTTACAAATAATGTACTAAGAGCGAAACACATACATGGATTTGTATATGCCTTTACTCTTACCATCATCCAGGTATCTAGATAATTTCTGACTTAAACTTTACCCTTTAACCTTAAGATGGTTACTTTCACTGGTCTATGATTTTAAATGTTCACTGGCCTATTAATCTAAATATACTTAAATATTTAAGTTAAATATTTCAATATTTAAAATATTATTTTAAATGTGATCCTATATTGCTTTCTTTTTTAAAATATACTACTTTCTGCTAAAATATTTCCAGTATTTTTTTCCATTTCAAATTCAATGCCTAGAATCTCCCATAGCAGGCCCTCAGGTATCTATTAAATAAAAAACTAGAATTGCAAAACCCAGCACTCTGATCAATTCATCAGTTCTGCTTGGACACTGTGTGAAAGCCATCATTTTGAGTCAGCACACATTTCGATGGGCCTCATTACACTGTGCCACCACTACTTGCGAAAGACTTGATCGCATAACTATCTCATTTCTACTCAGACTTCAAACTTCAAAGTCCAAATCTCTTTTCTTATCAAATCAGTATTTCAAAGTTAAAGAAAAAAACATGTATAAGTCTGTTCCAAAGCCAGGGAACAGTTAAGAAAACCTATTAAAATTATTATCCCTGCCCTGGCTGGGTAGCTCAGTTGGTTAGAGCATCATCCCGATACACCAAGGTTGTAGGTTCGATCCCCAGCAGGGCACATACAAGAATCAATCAATGAATGCATGAATAAGTGGAACAACAAATCGGTGTCTCTCTCTCTCCCCCTAAAAATCAATTTAAAAATCAATTTTAAAAAATGATTATCCCCACATCTTTCCCATGTGGGGACAATACAAACATTGCACTCTTTGGGCTCATTCCAGTGGCTATTCGTTTGGCTGGTCATTCATTCATTCATGCATTCATTCATTCATTCTCATGCAGGGAAATCCATCACACGCTAGGCACTGAGCTACCAACCAAGGACCCGTTTCCACATAACTTTCAGAGCCGAGTTACACTAACCCCAGCTTCCCGGCCATGTACGCAGGCATCGCTCTTAATTCCAGTAGACCAGAAGTGTCTTCAGTAAAGAAATCATCAGGTAAGTTGGTTTCCGTCTGAAAGTTAAATGATCAATATTTTCATTTAAATGTATTTAACCTGCCTTAAAAGCCTCCGCACCTCAAGCTTTCTTCTGTTTTTATGGAAGCTTGAATTTTCCAGAAATAATTAACAGAATTCAAAAAGTAGAGCACTCCGTGCCCCCTCAGAAAGCTTCCCCAGTCTCTTCCTACCCAAACCCCCAATCCACTCAAACGAACTGTTCTGCTGTGTTCTGACTTCCACTTCTGCCGGGCCCTAGGGGGCCCATACCTGTTGATAAGCATCACTGTATGTTTGCACTGAATTCAACCAGCGCCACTGACTGCACCCAGGACACTCTCCCCTCACCCATGGCCTCGCCAAGGGACAGAACAGTGGCTGGTTCACATTCCAAAGCAGACAGCTTTCAAAACCGAAATTTGAGGTTCTGGGAGGTGGGGGGAGGGCCCTTTACCAAGTAGTCCCCAAATAGTGACCTCAAAAAAGTCCTGGGTTTTCTTCAGGAGGTATTTGAATTCAGTCAGTTCTAGGAAGCTTCTCTTCAACGCCTGATGGTTCTGGTTGGCTTCCTGTAACTCCCCTTCCAGTTTTTCTAGAGCGGTCTGTAAGGAGGGACAGAAAGTCCTATGGCATTTACTGTACATTAACCACACGGGTAAGTAAATAGAAAAGAGATATTCAGGGCATCATAGTGTAGCTGGGGCGGAGTGGCCCATGCAGTCGTTAACTCATTGTGACTGCCAAGCTGTGGGCAGGAGCCACAGTCTCTCTCCCAAGTCCCATCTTCATTGGGGGGGGGCGGTGACAGGACACTCTGGGGGCCGGAAAGGCAGTTTCATGAGGAAGTCAAAGCATCAAGGCATTTTGGCAAATTGCCTGTCTCTTCCCCATTTAAATCGCTGAAGAGGGGAGCTGAAGTGAATTTACATGTTGAGAATTCCTTCCGCCCAAATGCACTGTAATAATAACAAAATACAACAAGAGAAACCTAGTGTCACCCACCCACCCACCAGTTATGGGCTGGAGTCTGGAGAGCCAGGTACAAGCAAGAGCAAAAAGGGGACAGGGGAAGGTAGGCACAGAAGGGGAGAAGACAAAAACAAAGGACAGAGCCACCTCCCTTCCAAAGTGAGCATGCAAACAGACGAAGGTCATGAAGAAATCTAGGGTCTGTCCTGTCTCAGCAGCGGGCAGTGGGCAGGTCATGAGCCATCGGCCCCTCCAGGGTGACACAGCTCTCACCAAGGGACCAAGCACCCCAGGCACCCCAGGACACTATCGGTCAGCCAGTGCCGAGGACGCCCAGGAATTCAGCGATGCGGGGAGGACCCCTGAGACCCTCAGCGAGAACTCCCACAGTGCTTGGGGGAGGGGGGAGGAGACACCCCGAAAAGTCACTGGTTCGATTCCTAGTCAGGGCACATACCCAGGTTGTGGGTTCATTCCCTTGTTGGGGTGCATACAGGAGGCAACTGATTAATGTTTCTCTCTGTCTAAAATCAATAAAAATACATTTAAAAAAAAATAAGAAGGAAGGAAGGGAGGGAGGGAGGGAGGGAGGGAGGGAGGGAGGGAGGGAGGGAGGGAGGGAGGGAGGGAGGGAGGGAGGGAAGGAGGGAGGGAGGGAGGGAGAAACAAGCCCAAGAAGAGTGGAGGATTTGAGAGGTAGGAGAGCAGGCGTGGTGGCCGAGTGGGACCTGCCATTGGTGAGAAGGGGACCATCCTACATTCCTGAACAAGGGAGTGGCGAGGCAAAGCAATACCGTGACAAAAACGAGGCCTCTGGCAGGAGGCAGAACAGATCGGAACGGTTAAGAAGCCGGAAGACCTAGCCAACTTCTGCCAAAACTCAGACACAAGACTGGGGTGAAAGTGTCAGCTGGGATGACACCTCTCCCAAGAACAGGTGATAAAGAAAGTGGCGGGCGTGCTGGTGGCAGGGGAGCCGTTAACAAACAGGGCTGGTATTAGGAGGCCAGCGAGAAGAGAGAAGGTGGAGGGGACTTGATGGAGACCCTATTCATAGCTTTTTGGTTAAGAGCTTTCTCCCAAAATATCCAGGTTTTAATATGACAAGATCCAAAATATTTTCTAGGGGAGCTGCCAGTCTCCTATCTCTATTAGACTATCTAGATGTATCCTGCTGATGATTCCAACAATTTCAGACTTCTGTTATCTTAAAAGAATTCAAATGGAGCTGAGTGAAATGTCCCCCTACCTGCCAGCCTCCCTTAGGGAACTCTTCTGCCCTGAGGATGAAAAGCTCCAATTTTTTTTTTTTTAAATTTTAAATCAAGACAGGATCAACAGGGCCTTCCACAATCTCTTCCTCCACTGCCCACCCCTTCCTCCCCTCCACCATCTACACTAGAAGCTCCCAGAGGGCATGGCTATGTTTTGTTCCTCTCTAAGGTGCCTTGAGCATGGCAGGAACTGGGCGTTTTATAAAGAAAGTAGACAGAGAGAGGAAAGAAAGAGGGAGCCCCCACCAGCTATAACATCCTTGGCTAAAGAAAGCTGCCATCTTCCCACACTTGCTCCGAAGCCAGTCTGGGAGGCCTCAGCCTGGAATGAACTCAATGCATCGGACGTTTCCCACCAGATAATTAGGAAACACCCCACTGGATCCAGGAATTCCACTTCTGGGTATTTATCCAAAGGAAATGAAATCATCTCAAAAGTCTATCTGCATCCCCATGTTAACTGCAGAATTATTTACTTGGCAGAGGCAGAGGGTGAGATGGGTGGGTGAAATGGGTGGGGGTGGCCAAAAGGTGCAAACTGCCAGTTATAAGGTACCTAAGCCCTGGGGATGGGACGTACAGCATGGTGATGGGAGGGACGGAGGAACGGACCCACTGTGCCAGGATAAGTCCTGTTCAGTGGCACCATATAGGTAAGACTTTGCTGCCTATAAGAACATTTGCCCACAGAGGAAACCAGTCTCCCTAGGGCTGCATTGGGAGAGAAAACGAGCTCTCCAGGACCGGGAGCAGTGACTCCAAAAACTGCACAGTGGAATTTTCCTGGGGAAGTAACACCAATAAACGGAAAACCACATATATATCCCGCCCCCCCCCACCGGGCTTCAGCAACTGGGCAATGGACCCATGAGTGGCTCTATGAGCTCCCGGGACACAGGCTTCCTGCCCCGCCTCGCAAAGCAGGGAGGAACCTACCTCCAGGGCAATCATTTCCCGAGGCAGAGGGGTCGGTGGGGACTTCTCCAGCCATTGAACCTCAATCTCATTTTTCATCTCATCTTCCAGAAAACCTGAGTGAAGAAACCCCACCAGACAGCCCAAGGTGATTATATACTCTCCTATCTAAGAAATGGGGTCAGGCAGGACAGGTGGCTTTCGGCTAGCTCAGTCACCTGGATTGTCCCAGGGACCTGCCACGGTACCTGGATCCAACCTCTAACCCTCCCCCACCCTACCTCCAGATCACCTTGAAAAGCACAAACAGGGATCCATTTGTTGACCACGACCTGCGCTCCATTTACCTCCCCCCAGTTCACAGGTAGAGTAGGTAGGAAACTGGCTTACGGAGGATCCTCTCCATTGACTCGCACCTTCTGACTTCATTCACGAATTTCCTCTGGAAGCTGCTCACATTCACGTTTAACTGGAGGGGGGGACAGCACCCAGCACACATTAGTAGCAACAGATGCCATCATCCGCCCGTTGGTTATTTTATTCTATGTTTTAATGCTAGAGAATGTCACTGAAATCGTCTTGGAAATAGGTATTTCCATACACACCCAAGACAGATTTCCAGGCAAAACACACCTTGATGTATCTATGCTCAAGCCCCAAATGCCTCAGCTCTGGCCTCCTTACCCTTCTAAGGGAAATAAAGTCCTCCCACAGTTAAGGTTTCCTTACTTACTTTAGCTGCATTTATTATCCAAATGAGCCTTAAAACCCTCAATGGAGTCACAAATATGATGGGACCCTGAAAACTGCACAGCCCCAAGCAATGTATCCTGGTCACCAACGCCCACTCCACCTTCCTCTGGCCTCCAAAGAATGCAGAACTTACATCTTTGAATTGAACCAGCCCAAGCTCTCCCAGCTCTGCGACACAGCAATACGCAGCCTCCACCTGGAGAAATAGTTGTGACAAACACATCTCCTCACTTCGAAACACAGACGCCATCCTCACCCAGCTTGGTCTGCAGGAGACACAGATATTGGAGGCAGCAAATGTGTGAAAACCTCAGGATGAAAACTTTTTTGTTGACCTAAATTAAACCCAACAGGGGGGAAAAAAATCCAACAAGAATCATCCACGATTTGAAAAACAGAACTTGGGGTGGTGAACACACAATATAATATATAGATAATGTATTATAGGATTGTACACCTAAAACCAATATAATTTTATTAACCAATGCCACCCCAATAAATTCAATAAAAATTTTATATTACTCACATATATGACCCAAGACTTCCACAAGAAAGTTTCAATAATATTGTAATAATACATTGGTATAATAAATGGATCTAACCTAGATACCCATCAACAGGGGAATGATTAAACCGATACAACAGAACCCTGTGCAGTGGGTAGAAATGAAATAAAGTTGTTCGTCCTCTGTATGGAATAAGGGTATTTATCTAGAATCCATTTCCATCAAAGACCCTCTACACTGCCCTACTGCTGCCAAACCAAGTTTTTTCCCTGAAGTCCAACCTTCTAGAAGAACCATCTCACTTCCAGAGTGGGCTCCTCTTCCTCATGTCATTTTATAACATATAGAGTATCTACTATTTGCCAGACACTGGGTTTATCCCTCTTGTTCCAATCCTTCCACTGTTCCATTTTCCCACAGGAAAAACTCTAAATCCCTTGACCTGGCCGACAAAGGGCGGCATAATCTGGCCTCTGCCTCCCCTCTAGCTTCACTGTTCCTCATACTGCTCTGCAGACACGGAATTTCTCCCCGAGCCCCTTCCTGCCTCAGGACCTTTGTCCATGCTTTCCCCTAGATTTAGAACCTCAACCCTTTCCTCCCTGCCCTATATCTGTCATTCCTCTCGACTCAGTGTAAGGAACCTCTTCTCCCATAAGCCTTTCCAGACCACCACCAACACCCCCTGAAACTAAGCCCCCTCCTACATGTCCCCAGGATATCAATCATCTGCAGTTATTTGTACTGTCTGTATTGCCCACTAGCCAGAAAAATCCATGAGGTTAGAAATCTGTACGTTTTTCACTTTATCACCAGTCTAGCTCAACCACATGTTTCCAGATTTATCGACTAGACACTAAGTATCTCCCCTCCCTCCAGAATGCATAGCCTGGTCCCCAATTTCTGCCTTTTGACACCAAAACGTATCAACTTTTTATACTGCCCTTTCTGATAAACAAGGCAACGTTTTCCTAGAAAGAGAAGACATTTGCTTCATGCAGCCCCAAAGGCACAGCCTCCTACCCCAGCTTCTTCCGAGCAGGTCCTGGGTGAGGGCTGGAGCTGCGGCTCTCCGGTGACTCCCTTCCACCGACCCGAGCAGGGAGCCTCTGGCTGCAGCAGCCGGCCGGGTGGGACCAGTCTGGCTGGGGATTCCACAGGTGGCCTCCCTGCAGTGAGTGACGCCGGGAGTGACCCGGTTCTTCTCCTCCCCAGGGGCCGCGGTGCAGGGAGGCAGCTCTTGTTGTAGCAACATCAGCCTAGGTGAGCTGGTTCCAACCCCCTCCCGACTTCCCTGTCCCATACCTGTGCCTCTGATGACCAGGAAGCAGTGACAGTCTTGTCGAGGGAAAGTAACAGCCTCCCTTTCCCCCCCACCCCCACCCCCACCCCCACCCCCACTGTGAGCGCAGGGTCTGGGAGGAGAGTTCTTGAGGCCTCAGCGGGGCCCTGAGACAGCCCTCCAATGCATGGGCCAAGCACACCGGAGCACTCCTTTCATGGTAACAATGAAATAACATACAAACTAGTTTTGGAAAACAAAAATATATCACACTCATCCTCCTATCATCAATTAATTTCCAAAACCACTTTACTTTGAAAGGACAGACAAATCTTTACAAACACCCAACGGCTAAAATTCCACCTCCATGTGACCCAGGTAAGAAGAGACAGGGCCACACGTGAGGCTGACCCTGATCTTCCTGGAGATTACTGTCTCCCCATTTGTTTGGTGGAGGGGTAAAGGGACTGAGTGAGCCAATTCCATGCATTTCTCGTGGCCCAGGGATTACTCCGCTGGGGCCGCCTGAGTTCCCATTAACCAGCTTTGCAGAGCAGTTTCTCCAAGTGGGGTGGGCGGATCCCCCGCATGCATCCACCTGGGGTGCCTGTAAAACGTACCCCCGACCAAGGGGTGCTTTCTGTTTTGTTTTATCCACTTTTTATTATAGAAAAATTTAAGCATCTGCAAAAGTACAGGGAACAGAATAAGGAACGCCCATGCACAGACCACTTAGCATCAATAATTGTTCAATTTTATATCATCTATATGCTTCTACCTGCCCCAGATTATTCTGAAGTAAACCCCATACATCATATTATTTCTTTCAAAATATTTTAGTATGTTTCTCGAAAAGAAAAGAAGTATTTCACTTATATATGTGTACACACATGCTTGCGCACACACACACAGTAGACTCTTGAATAACTCAGGGTTGGGGTGCCGACCCCTCCCCTACTCTCACCCTGCCACTGCTACTCTGCATATAGCTATAGACTCCCCCAGAACTTGACTACTAATAGCCTACTATTGACCTGAAGCCTTACCATAACTTAAACAGTCAATTAACATATTACAGGCAATATGTATCATATGCTATAATCCTACAATAAAAATAAGCTAGAGAAAAGAAAGCGTTTTGTCTAACCACAGTGCTGTACACCTGAAACTAATACAATACAGAATTTAAAGTACTTTTGATTATATGAAAAAAAGAAAACGTTATTTCCTCTATTTCTCTAAAATCAATCAATAAATTTTTCTTTTTAAAGAAAATCGTAAGGAAGAGGAAATCCAGGGTGTCCCCCCCAAAATGTATACACACTTTAACAGCTGAAGTGTATACATTTGGGGGGACACCCTGTACATTTACAGTACTGTATGTATTTACTGAAAAAGGTCTGCATATAAATGGACCCACGCAGTTCAAACCCACGTTGTTCAAGGGTCAACTATATATATAGTACCATGGTCACGCCTAAAATTCCGCAATAAGTCCTTAATATCAAATATCCTGTCAGTGTTCAAATTTCCCAGCTTGTCTGAGATCTGCTTTTTCTTTTTAAAAAAATATGTCTTTATTGATTTCAGAGAGAGGAAGGGAGAGTGAGAGACATAGAAACATCAATGATGAGAGAGTCATTGATCGGCTGCTTCCTGCACGCCCCCGACTGGGGATCGAGCCCGCAACCCGGGCATGTGCCCTGACTGGGAATCGAACTGTGATCTCCTGGATCCTAGGTCGATGCTCAACCATTGGGCCACGCCGGAAGGGCAAGATCTGCCTTTTCAATAAGGCCCTGAGATGATCCTTACGTGTGATCAAATGAGAACCATTGCTCTGAGAACACAGGGTGAAGAATCGAACTTGAGACTGGAGGCAGCAGAGAAGAGCAGGGTGCAGGCATTTTGGGGAACCATCAGCTCAGATGCAGGATTTTGGAACTGGGGCAGTGAAAGCCAGGCTTCTGAGGGGGCAGGGGGCCTGTAAGGAGGCCCTGCAGGAAAAGCACTGCTTGGGTTTCTTAAGAAGCTGAGCTTGTCCTGGCCGGGTAGCTCAATTGGTTAGAGTGTCGGCCCCATTCACCAAGGTTTCGGGTTCAATCTCCGGTCAGAGCACATACAAGAATCAACCAATAAATGCATAAAAAACAAGTGGAACAACAAATCAATGTTTCTCCCTCCCTCCCTCTCTCTCTCTCACCTCCCCCCAAAGAAAAAAATCGATTAAAAAAGACAAAAAAGAAGAACTTGTTGGCACCCACCCATCGCTGCAGGGCAGATCCATTCAAAAGTTCAGACTCACCTGGGCAAAGCTCCAAAGACTGAACTCAGGATTCGCAGAGCAAGAAGCTGATTAGCACTGGAAACTGCAGAAGGAAACACAATGTCAGATGAGCTCTGGTGACAGGAGGCGCCCCTGGCCAGTTAGTGCCACCCTCCCTTCCCCTCCCCCTGCCCACCTCTCTTGCAGCTCTTCACCCAAGCCGGGCTTTGCTGTCTTCCCTCAGCTGGGGAGCAGTAGTCGTTCTCAAATGTCCCGGTGCCCAGGAATCACTGAGGAACATACAGAGAAAAAAGTGCATCTTGGCGGTCAAGGGCGGAGTCCAGAGCAGAACCGCCTGAGTCAGGATCCCGGGCTGCTGTTCACCACACGTGACCCTGGGGAAGCTACTTAACTGCAGGGCCTCAGTGTCCTTATCTGTGAGATCTTAGACATTTGTTTAGAAGGTGGAAGCATAGGAGACAGGTCATTTTAAAGTTTGCTTTTTTCCTCCTAAAGCCCCAAGTCAAAGGTGCAAAAGGCCAGCATACTCCAGGCCCCCCGGCAGGACTATAAATGAGCAGAATCTCTCGGAGAGGCAACTGGCATGTCCTTTGACCTGGTAGCCCCACTTGAGGAAGTTCATCCGAAAACAAAATGTTAAGAATGTGAACCAAAATTTAACTCCAATAATGTCTCCGGTAGCACTGTTTGTAATAAGTGTGTAGCTGTCAGCAACCCGAGGTCTTTCGTCCATTCAGTACGTCCTGAGAGTCTGCGGGTCACTGTGTCTGGGCTCTGAGGACAGGGCAGTACATGGAAACAAGGCGGCCCCTCGTGACGCTTAGTTCCACGTGGAAGGAGACAGCAGGAAACAAGGAATCAGCCAGATTCTGCAGGTTATGGAAAGTGTGATGGGTCCTGGAAAGATAGGCTTCAGAGACATGGAAGCTGCTTTAGATACGTGGCCAGGAAAGGCCTCTCTCAGAGGCAGCATTTGAACTGAGGCCCAGAGGATTGAAACAAGCCAGTCCTGCAAAAAGGAAGCTGCGGGAAAGGTATTCCAGGCAGCAGGAACAGCAAAGCAAAAGCAAAGGAGTGACGTCCGCACTTGAGCTCATGCATCTATGGAGCGTCTCTGTGAGCTGGGCACTGTCCTCACAACTTCAGAATACACTTAAGGGCCTGACACGCATTAACCCACTTAATCTTCTCAACAGCCCTATGAGGTGGGTGGTGTTCTCACTCTCATGTTACACGAGGAAACGGAGGCACCAAGAAGCTAAGCGATTTGCCCAAGGTCACAGGGTCACCCACAAGAGTCCATCTGACACCAGAGTCCTTGTTTATAATGACTGCAGGATATTGTCTCCTAGTATTAAAAGCCAACCTGCTCAGGAAACTGGGAAGCCCTTGTTAAATCTGAGGCCGGGGAGTGACACTGCTTGATTCACTTTTTTTTTTTTTTTAATTACTTTGACTTTTCGCTTCTGGAAAGATGGAGTACAAATACATTTTCTTCTCAATAAGAAACACTAAAAACCCTGGCCTGGCCAGTGTGGCTCAGTTGGTTGAGCACTGTCCCATGGACCCAGAGGTCGCTGGTTCGGTTCCCAGTCAGGGCACATGCCGGGGGTGTGGGCTCGTTCCCAGCAGGTGTGCAGGGGGCAGGCAGCTGGTTGATGTTTCTCTCTCTCCCTCTCCCTTCCTCTAAAATTAATAAAAACATTTAAAAAAAACAACAACACTAAAAGCCCTTAAGAGTCTATATTATTATTATTAAAATTATTATTATTAATAATAGTCTCAATTATTAAGAGTCTAAAAGGTGGAGAGAAGGACCTTATAGATTGAGGTCTCTGGGTCTGTTTCATTCTGTTTTTTATTGTTGCTGCCTCATATATTCTCATCTTGACGCTACAGAAGCCAGCAAGCTACGCAGACAAAGAAATGCTCCAAAGAAAGCGAGCTCTAGACAAAGGAAGAGGAAAGGGCAGCCCAGGAGAAAAGACGACTTTCGGGCAATGATCACGCTAACACAGCCAAACATCGAGGAAAAACCTGTGGTCCCAACACCAGCAAAGCCCAAGTGGAAAGCCTCGACTTCCACCCTCGCCTAGCTGGACCAAAGCAACACCCCCAGGGGGGGTCAGAGGCGGCCAGTGGGGACCCTGATCTCCCAGCCCCACCCTGTGGTAACCAGGCACCCTTCATTAACCTGTGTTGGGCTGGTGTCAAAAGGGACAGAATCAGAACCTTCGAGAATGGATGGGGGGGAGGCTCAAAGCAGCAGCGGGCAGACCAGCAATGAGACTAGGGCAGTGGTCCAGGCAAAAGGTGAAATGTTTATTTTTAATATACTGTGTGACGGAATGGAAACTACACATAGAGCACCTCTGTAGCATAAAAAAGTAAGGAAAGGGACTGTTTGAACTGCACACAGATCAGCTGCTATTTTCATGGACACCACTTTCACTTAGAACAGCCGACCGACTGTGGTCACTCAGACTTCAGCACTTACTCGGCTGATGTTTTCTCAAAAATGACCCAAATGATTCTGTCACTTCAAAGGAAAACAACTGATGGGGTTTGTTGCCAATGATAAAATTCTAGCTTTCAAGCAACAGTTAAAAATTTGAAAAACTTATCTCTGCCACCATGAAGTTCACACCAAAAACTTTTCTGATGAGGATATTTCTGGGGGCATATTTCTCAATGGGATTTTTTTTTAATGTGTTATATAAGGAAATGTGACAACATTGGGAAGGTCTGCATAACTCAGTGAGCCAGTATTTTCCAAATGACCAATGCAGGTTACAAAACCATGTATGGGGAAGTGATTCAGCAAGACTGCATGATTAATCAAAGGATTTCAATGAAAAGGTCACTGATCTGGTTTCAGATTCCACACTGCAACTATGCTTTTAAAAACAACTACTTGTTACCAGGCCGGCGTGAGTGTCAACCTTTGATCCAGGAGGTTGAGGTTCAATCCCCGGTCAGGGCACATGCCCTGGTTGCGGGCTCAACCCCCAGTCGGAGGCGGGCAGGAGGCAGCCGATCAGTGACTCTCATCATTGATGTTTCTCTCTCTCTCTCCCTCTCTATTCTTCTCTCTGAAATCAATAAAGACTTTTTTTTTTTTAATTACTACTTGTTAAGTTCTGGTGTAGTATCAAAGAAAAATACACAACCATCTGAAAGGGCTAGTAAAACATGTTTCCCTTTTTAAAACTACACATCTTTGTGAGGCCAGATTTTCTTATACTTCAAAAAAAAATAACATATAGTAGCCGATGGAATGCGAAAATAGGCATGCAAAAGACAATCAGCAGGAATTCTGTTAGACAGAGAGCCTTGCAAAATAAAACAATGCCACTCTTCTTTCTAAAATTATTGGTTTAGAAAGTAAACTTATTTTCATAAAATATGTATTCATATCAATATATAACAGGCTTATTACAGTATTATTTTAAATGAGCTAATATAAAGTATTTTTAAATTTTCTGAGTTTTAATATCTAGTGTGGTAAATATTGGTAGATAGACTCTACCTAAACCACAGCTCCTTGGGGTTCTCGATAATTTTTAAAAGTATAAAGGGGCCCCTATACCAAAACATTGGTGCAACACTGGCCTGGGAGAGAACAGAGGGGTGTACTAGCTTGCTAGGGCTGCCTCAACAAGGTGCCACACCCCGGGCGGCTAAAACAACAGAATTTATCATCTAACAATTCTGGAGGCTGGAAGTCTGAGATCAAGGTGTCTTCAGGGCTCGTGCCTTCTGAGGGCTGTGAGGGGGGATCTGGTCCAGGCCTCTCCCTGAGCTGCTGCTGGTTTGCTGGCCAGCTCTGGGGCTCCTTGGCTTGGAGAAGCATCACCCAATCTCTGCCTTCATGTTCGCTTGTGTGTCTGTGTCCAAATCTCCCCCATAAGGACACCACTCATAATGGGTTAGGAATCCAGCCTATTCCAGTATGAGTGTGACTTCATCTTAACTAATGACCTCTGCAAAAACCTTACTTCCAAATAAGGTCGCATTACCTGAGGTCCTGGGGTTTCGGGGGAGGGGGAGAGACACAGTTCGGTGCCTAACAACGGGAAGCAATAAAGACAGGTCTGAGCGTGCAGGACTCAAAGGTTTCAGGGCAGGGCTGAAGAGCTGAGCGAAAAACGAAGGGAGAGAACGTGTCTCAATTGTCTCAAGAATCGTGGCGCGGTCGTGCAAGACGAGGACCCAGGAGCAACTGGAGGTTACCGGTGATTGAAAGATCTGCTTCAGAGGAATGAAAGGGGCTGAATTCAAAGCCAAGACCCGAGCTGGGAAGTCAGTGGCTGGTGAAAAGGAGACAGGGAAGGAGGGAGCAGGGCAGCAGCTGATGGGAAAACGAAGCACCACCGGAGGGTTTTATTTCTTTTTTCAAAGGAAGAGACAGGTGCAGAGAGCATCTGGAAAATGATGTGTACTTTTGAGACAATCACTTTGTACCATACGAAGACATCTTCCATTCTTCTGCAAGTCTCCTGAGAATTTTGTATGCAACATTTTATAGCATTGACTTACCCAAAGCCAGACAGTACACTCCCATTTCTTTAATTACTGTGTCACTGACTTTTTTTTAAAGCAAGTAAGTCTCCTACTGATCATTAAATATATGTATTTTATATACTCTCAAAATCCACAACTCAATACTTTGTAGGAAATGACACAAATTTGGCATTAGGTCTTGAGAGAAACTTCCTGCTTAGGGCACAGTCAGCCCCTGATTATCCAAGAGGACGCTGCTTTTGACATTTTAGTGTTTAATGTCACTAAATGTTTAGATGAGACTGGGCCACAGTGCCTGCTGCAGCCACCATCCAGGTCCACGCCTGTCTCCGGGAGGCACTTTTGTGCCCCAAGGACTATGGCTCCTGTGGACTAAAGAGGGAGCCACTCCGCCTACACCCCTTCAAACTGGGCATTCCTTTTAACAAAGGGCCTCCTTTGTCCTCACATCCCTGTGCCCAGGATTAGGACAACACTGTGCATAACATGTCCAGCTGTACAGGATCAACTTACAGGAGATCAGCATAACTTAACAAATGAGAGGGGTAAGTGGAGAGCAAGCCCAAATGCCTGCGAGAGATGTGATCCAAAAATAATAACCTAACCGCAGAAGTAACAACCAGATATTCTCAAAAGAGAGGCTAACTTTTCCGAGCTGAATTCTGGCCAGATCACCTTCATTCAAATAACTGATTTTACTATCCACTTACCTAGCACCTCTCCCCCACTGGCAGGCACTGAGCCCACCACCCACAATCCTTCCCGACGTGCGCTAATAGAGAAAGTGCTAGGGACAGAAAGAAAACGGTTTGAGGTTGCTAAGAGAGGGAATCGTATATTCAACTTCACACGCACGCACAATTAGATGCAACTCGTGAGCAGTAACGTCTAAGAGTTCTCGTTATCAGCACGCTGAGGTCAGTGTGATCAGCTGGGCCCAGCATCCTCCCTGCCGCACCCACCCCCGCTCCCTCCCGGCCACGGACCTTCTCCGGTGATGACTCCCAGTGCCCAATGGCACCATCGGCCACCAGCCTGGCCCTCACTGTGGCTCTGCAGCTGCCAGTCCTCTAGGCCGTGCGCTGAAAGCTTTCCCGAGGCTCTCAGGCACCTGCCTTCTCCTCCCATCTCCATCCCGTCCCACCGGCTCCCACTCAGCACATGGCTACCTCGTTCCCTCCGAGAAGACGCACCAACAGAGCCCTGCAGCTTCCCTCTTCTCCACCTCCACAAATCTTGGTCTTGTCTCTCTGCTCCCCTTTTCTCCGGAGACCCTTTCATCCCTGCAGTCACTGGCCAAGTCAGATTTCACCCTGAAGAGAACAGAATGCCTCCGAGTTTCTCAAGCTCTTTCAGCTGGGAGCAGCTCCCAGTTTGTTGCCTTTTCTATAATAATATTCACTCTAAACTCTATTAAAGAATTTCTTTATAGCATGATTTCTGCCTCTGCTTTCTATATATAAAGACTTTATTAGTTTGTTTCTCTCCTTTCTCCATTTAATATAATGTATTGAGCACAGAGCCATAGACTTCTACCACTAGAAGAAAACTTCAAGATCACCTAATCCAATTCCTTTATTTATTTTTAAAAAAATTTTTTGATTGATTTGAGAGAGAGAAAAACATTGATTTGTTGTTCCACTTATTCATTGGTTGCTTCTTATATGTGCCCTGACCATGGATCAAACCCACAACCTTGGTGTATCGGCACTCTAACCAACTGAGCGACCCAGCAAGGGCCCAATCCCTTTACTTTAGAGGTGTGGAAACAACCCTGGGGAGGTAAAGAGATTTACCTCCTGCCAATTAGTGCAGATCTGGAAACAGAACCCAGGGCTCCTGGCTCTCAGGGTCTTTTCACGGTTTCTCACAGGACGTAATACCGCTTTCTGTGGGAGTCCTGAGGACCCCAGACAGAGGTCTTCCCCAAAGAACTGAAGGCAGCATCTCCCTGGATTTTTCCCCTTGTGTTCCCTTCCCAGAGAGCCCCTGCCATATCTCTCAGGTAGTATCATCACCAAGGTTATGTGACTTTCCCCAAGGTCACACAGGAAGTGACAACATGAAAACTGGAATCCAGAACTCCTGAGTCAGGGTGGTTGTGTTGACCCCCAAGGGGCTCTGGGCAGTGTGGACAAGAGAGAAGAGAGAAAGAGAGACAGAGGGCAAAGGAAAGTTCTAGAAGAAGCCAGAAAAGCCCAGTGGGAGAGAAGTTGGATGTTGGGAAGAGAGGGCCAACAATCTCTGACTCGGCTATCTGGTCCTTTTTAGTTTCATGTGGACAAAACTGGTAAAAAATATTGGCTGAGTGTTGACCACAACCATGCAGCTCATTTTCCAAAAACCTTAGCTTAAAATTACTCTTTTGAGAATACACATCTCTGTTTATCAAACAAAAAGTAAATCTGACCACAAGCCCTGTTGTGCCAACAGAAATATTTTGCACAAATGGTAAGACTGGACATTGAAGGGAGCCAGAAATTGCCAATCACAGAGTCGTGGAACTGAACAGATCCTCCCCTCCCATTGTTTATTAGCTTCACCTTAAAATGCCCTTACCTGTTTGATGTAGTAACTCACTAACTTCTCTAACAGTGAGAGCTATCCCACAGTGGAACTGGCTGCCTTAAATTAGTAAGAAAATTGTCACTTGAGGTAGCAGAAGTCCAAGCAACAGCCTTGAGAAGCAGGCAAGGTCAAATGCAGCCACACCAAACTCTTTAATATATTCCTTTCTGTGCAGGAGAGTATTCTTACTAGGTTAAGGGTTGGGCGCGATGGCCTCCAGGTGACATTCCAACACTGAGATTCTATGGTTTTTTTCTGTCTGTCTTCTAGTCGTCTCTGTGTCTTGAACATTCTTGGGTGTGTCTGTACATTGTTGCACACCTTGAGCACCCCAAAAGCACAGGTTGTCAATATGCAGTTCTCTGCACTACATACAACTTACGCTTCAGATTTTTTTAAATGGAGAAGATTCCCTGACACTGAAACTTTTCTCCAGGCAATCAAACAGGTACTATAAAATATCATCTACCTGCTCCACTGTGACTGTATTGCTTTCCTATGAAATACTCTTTTAAAAAATGTATTAACTTCATTTTATTTACTGATTTTAAAAGTAATACAGATTCACTGCAGAGAATTTGAAAGGCATAAAAAAATGTAAAGGAGAAAATGAAAACCATCCCAGATTGTATATTTTCGATATGCCCACTAACGTTGGATAGCAGGTTTTTCAAACCTTTTTCTTTGTATATGTGTATTACAAAACTGAAATCATACTGAATATATAGTTTTATATCCTGCTTTTTCTCTTTGTATTGCATGGCAAATGTTCTTCTAAATAATTAAATGTGTATTTTATGTTCCCTCTGTTCATGAAGTTGAAAAACAAGACTTAATAACCAAAAGCTATCAAAAGACAAAATAGAAATTCTGGAACTAAAATTATACAATTGAAATTAAGAACCCAATGGGTAGTTATTATTGAAATAAATTTCAGGTCCAAGATGGAGCTACTGCTGCCCAGAGTGCAAACCGTAATTTAGTTAACTTTCATGTCCCTGTAAATGCTCCACTTGACCAGAAATGCAGTGTATTCAGTCAGCCAAATACCAAGCTGACTCTGGGCCTTTTCACCCCGAACAAGGTTGACTCTGTCACCCCAGCCAATCAGATATTTTATTTTTGTCTCTTCTTTGTTCTTTATCCTATAAAATTTCTTTCCGTTATTTTTTGCAGTTCTCCAAAAGGAGGCTGTCCACTTCATGAAGTGTTAAAGTTTGTTAACATTACCTAAATTGTCTTCTTTGATCATTTTTTAAAATTAGGGCAGAGATGTCAAGATTTAATAAAAGATAGGGCAGAAGAAAATATCCAGAATAAAGCATATAAAAAACAAAAGAATGGATAATAAAGAAGGTGGCAGAGAACCACAGGACACAGTGGGAAAGTCTAACCAATGTGTAATTGGAATCCCAGAAGCAGAGAAAAGAACAAGACAGAAGTAGTATTTGATGGCTGAGAACTTTTCAAAATTGATGAAAGACATCAAACTCCATATTCAATTGCCTACAAACCCCAAGCAAGACAAATAAAATGAAATTCATATCTGAGCACACCAGAATAAAAGTGCTGAAAACTAAAGACAACACAAAACTCTTAGAAACAACCAAAGGAAAAAAGAGGCAAATTACCTATAAGGAAGCACCAATTAGATGGACAGAAACAATGGAAGTCAAAAGAAATAGAATGAGGCACACTTGGTGAACACCAAAGCCCCACTGAAGTAAATTCTGCTCCATAGGGGTGTCTCCAGCACAGCAGCTCTTTGGCTGTAGCTGCAGCTGGTCCTCACAGCCAATTGGCCTGGGGGGTCAATTCCTCCCAGTGACGCCAACAGCAACCAAAGCTCAACTACAACAGGACAGTGCACACAGCCCACACAGGGGAGCACCTAGAAGGCCCAGCTCAGGTGACTGGGGAGGCTAAGCCACTGGACCCTACAGGACACCTACTACACAAAGCCACTCTACAAATTCCAAGAGACAGAGCAGCTCTACCTAATACATAGAAACAAACACCTGGAAGCAGCCAAAATGTGGAGGCAAAGAAACATGTCACAAAGGAAAGAACAGAAGAAATCTCTAGAAGAGGAACTAAATGAAATAGATCCAAGCAAGCTAACAGATACAGAGTTCAGAATTTTGTTTATAAGGATGTTTAAGCAGACTATTAGGGAAATAACTGAGAAAATCGATAACAAAGTACCAATTTGAAATGAAGGCTACACAAACTGAAACGAAGAATAATTTACAAGGAATCAACAGTAAAGAAGAGGACACTGAGAATCAAATCAGCAATTTGTAATATGAGGAAACAAAAAACACCCAACCAGAAGAGCAAAAAGAAAAAAGAATCCAGAAATATGAAGATAGTATAAGGAGCCTCTGAGACAACTTCAAGAGGCCCAACATTTGTATTATTTGGGTACCAGAAGGGGAAGAAAGAGAGCAAGAAATTGAAAACCTATTTGAAAAAATAATGACAGAAAACTTCCCCTACCTGGAGAAAGAAATAGACTTACAAGTCAGGAAGCACAGAGGGTCCCAAATAAGAGGAACCCAAAGAGGCCCACAGCAAGACACATCATAATTAAAATGCCTAAGGTTAAAGACAAAGAGAGAATCTTAAAAGCAGCAAGAGAAAAGCAATTAGTTACCTACAAGGGAGCCCCCATAGTACTGTCAGCTGATTTCTCAACAGAAACCTTGCAGGCCAGAAGGGAGTGGCAAGAAATATTCAAAGTGATGAAAAACAAGAACTACAACCAAGATTGCTCTACCCAGCAAAGCTATAATTTAGAATTGAAGGTCAGATAAAGAGCTTCCCAGACAAGGAAAAGCTAAAGGAGTTCATCACCACCAGACCAGCACTACAGGAAAAGCTGAAGGGTCTTCTTTAAGAAGCTAATGAACAAAAGAATCTGACAAACTAAATAGATCCAGAGACATTGAGCAGGCAACAGATGATCATATTTCAGAGGAAAGAGGGAAGGGGGGTGGAGGGTGGGAAGAGATTAACCAAAGAAGTTATATGCATATATGCATAGCCCATGGACACAGTCAATAACGGAGTGAAGGCCTGGGGAGGGGGTGGGAGCGAAGTGGAGGGGGTCAATTGGGGAGAAAAATGGGACACCTGTAATACTCTCAACAATAAAGATAAATTTTTTTAAAAAAGAAATAGAATGATATCTTTAGCACTGAAAAAAACTGTAAACCTAGAATTCTATACCTAGTGAAAATGTCTTTCAAGAATGAAGAATGAAAACATATCTAGACAAAACGTGAGATCATTCATCACTTACTGAGGAAATACTAAAAAGGAGAAAGAAATGATTGCAGGTGGAAAAACATACATGAAGAAAAAAATCAAGAACAATAAATTGGTACCTATGTGGATAAATTTAAACATTCACTGTATAAAATAATGATGACTTATTGAGTTAAAATGTATATAGTTAAAATATATGACTATAATAGTATAAAAATCAAGAGTGGATAAGTAAAGTTAAAGTTCCAAACCCTTCATATTACCTGTGAAGACAGTAAGAGAATCAATGAGAAGAAAAAAAACAACAATAGAGAGACGAGAAAACCAGAGAGCACTTGGTTAGGTGGACATGCAAAACTAAATCTATCAGTAAATATATTCCACATAAATCGATTCAGTGGCCAAATTAAAGACAAAGATAGTCAGGCTGGGTTTTTAAAAAATATCCTACACTATTTTTTATAAGATGCATATCTAAAACTTAATAAGGGTTTAGAAAAGTTGAAAGAAATGATGGAACAAGATATAGCATGCAAAACTAAGTAAAAGACATGTGGTATGGCCACATGTGAGTTCTTAATGAATATCAAAAAATAGAAATCACCAAAATGTGTTTGCAGACTGCAATATAATTAAGCTAGAAATCAGTAACAAAAAGATAACTAGAAAACCTCCATACGTTTGGAAATGAAGAAATATACCTCTGAGAAGGTGGAGGATAATGAGATCCAGGGCCCAGGTAGAAGATGGCTTTGGCCATGAGGAAGTCCCAATCTTCTTGACCACACTTCAATCCAGGCAGGGGTCACGGTACCCCCTAATGCAATTGTGGATTAAACGCAAGCTGAATGAATCACCCTGGGAACTGTTCAGAAACGGCTCCAAATGGTGGGCTCCAAATGGTGGGCTCCAAGCTTCGTTCACTTTGTTGCCTTCATTAACTCCACGGCATGATCTCAAAGTTGGACTCTGTGTGGCTCTCCATCTTTCTTACAAGGGTGCCTCTCACCATCTCCAAACTATAGACCCATAACCGAGTGGTAGTGAGGGAGGTTAACCTCCTGTACCAACTAACTGCTGCTCAGGTGAAGGTCTAGATGTTTCGGTCCCACGAGTAACTAGAGACTGGCATTATTTTCTGAAATAAAAGCTGCCTACAGGGAGAACCATGGACCCCGTCTCTGCTTCAAAGTTAGGGAACAGCAGGCACAAGGTGATTAGGGCCATGGCTCTCCTCAGAGTGGCTTAACTGGAATGCAAGCCCCAAGCTCAAGGCCAGTGGTCTCTTCCCAGAGATGGAGAGACAGCAGAAGGGCCTATCAGACTCACAAGGGAGGTTTCCTCAACATAAAATACCCTCCCCACAGGCAGAGGCCATTCCAGGCCACGAGGGCTGGTTTCCAATCTTTTAGCCCTGGACACACTCTTCTTTTTCAAATGAAATCACAGCAGGCCAAACAGATAAAACTGGAGGCAGTGAGGGCCCTGGAACCCCACGCTCTTGGCCAACCCCAACCACCACCGTGGAGACTGGCCGCAAGTATGTTAGCCTGGACTTCTTAAAAGTATGTGTAACCAAATACCTATCTGGACCATTAAAAAAAAGTCTTGAGAAAGTTCCCGCAGACTGTCTCAGGTAGAGCAAGGCAACTTCCTGGTACACCTTCCAAAGCAAACCTGGTAGAAAACATAGCAAGAGCTCCTGGGTGAGTTAACCAGCTACACGGGGCAATTAACTACAGATCTGCTTTGTAAAAACAGAGGAAAATGGCAAAGCTTGTGAAATAGTTACCACGCAGCCCTTCCTTTGGGAATTCAAGAGTTACCAGAGACCAGTCCAGTCCATCCTGTCTTACGATAATAAAATCCTTTGATCTGTAAAGAGAATGCTCATTTTTTTTTTTTTCATACTCACTGAGAATATGTTTTTATTGATTTGAGAGAGAGGAAGGGAGAGAGAGAAGCATCAACGTGAGAGAGAAACACTGATTTGCTGCCTCCTGTACACGCCCCACCCGGGGATCAAACCTGCAACCTAGTTGTGGGCCCTGACTGGGAATCGAACCCAGGGCAGGGCAAGAATGCTTATCTTTTGATTGACTTGCAAACACTACCTAAAACAGTCCCAAATCAAATAACAATGTATTCAAAAGGAGAGCGCTGGCTGGGTGGCTCAGTTGGCCGGAGCATTGTCCTGTGCACCACAAGGTGGTGAGTTCAATTCCCGGTCAGGGCACATGGCCAGGTTTTGGGTTCAACCCCCAGTCAGGGAGTGTGCAAGAGGCAATCGATGTTCCTCTCTCTCTAAAATCAATTTTTTAAAAGTATTCTTTAAAAACAGAAGGAGAGAGAGGACAGGCTATTATCTTTGCCCTCTACATGCACAGTGTCCAGAAGTTTTTTTCAATGGTATGATCTGACATGATGCTGTCAGCTTAGACAGGTGGACACTATTCAACCCACCATCACAACAACCCTGGGCAGGACTGTTTTAAATCTTTCTGTGTCCCAGGCTCTTATCACTTCAGAAGGACACTCTGCTTACATCAAACATATTCAAATGCGCCTAACAGCCTACATGAAATGGTTTCTGTTTAAATGACTTGTATACCTTTGCTTTTGAAATAACTACTCCTCTTGATTGCACAGTTTTGCTGTTGTTCATATTTTGGATCTGAGAACATTTTTTCATGTCTCAAACAATTTTTAAAGACTCTCAGTGACCCCATGCACTGCTGGTATCTCCAGAGCCCATTGGATAGATCAGCCCCAATCTATGAAGCTTCCGGGGGCTACAGGGAGGAAACTGTCAAGAACCATGTTCATCCTATTAAGTAATGTCATCTCCATGGGGATTTTGGTATCAAGAGCAGTGTGCTTCTCCTGTTGTTTTGTCTTGTGAGGCTGTGAATCACAGACGTGACAGTGTGACTCTCTTCCCACTGGCTACCAGAAAGCTCAGAAAACAAGCGTGCCATTTGGTAACTTAAACTCGCTCACGGCTCCTCCTCATAGTTCCTACCCTAACTTTCTCTTTGCCTCATGTCTTCTCATTTATTTTCAATTTATTTGACCTAGCTTCATTAATGATATGTATGCTTCCTTAAATGCTTTTTCGACCAAGACAGGATATAAATAAATCAATACATAAATAGCATTATTTTCCCCTGAAGTGCCTTTCTCGCATATTTTCTACTTGTGATGGCCCTTCTTTAAAGTGGGAGTTAACATTCACTGAGCGCTTACCATCAGCTGGCACTACGTGAAGCACTTGCCATGGATAACACCTCCTGAGACGGGTACTTCTGTCCTATTGAGGCAGGACAGTAAGAAGCTAGGAAAATTCCTTGACAAGTGGAATGGGGAAACTGAGACAGAGTGCTGAAAAACTGGCTGAGCAATCTACAGGTAGGTACAGAAGGTCACCAGGGGTGAAAGTCCCTAGCAACAGGCAAAACAATGCTGGACCTACCCCCTAGCACGGCCTTTCCTCCCCCAGCATATCACTGGTGGTGCATTTTAGATCCACTGATCTTTCATATCACTGGTTATGTGGTTTAGACCCCTGACCTCTCCTCCCTAGGGATAACATCTAGGCCTCAGTTGTATTTCAACGCCAGGCCCAGAAAAGCAACAAAGCCACAAGGGTGACACCAGGACCAGCTACACTGACTAATGAGCCCCTGCCCTGTCATTGACCAATCAGTGGAGACCACAATCCTGAAAGGACACACCTGGAAAAGCTGATGAATATTCTATTGACCCTCCCTTAAGACCTCCCCTAAACACCCAGCCTTTAAAAACCCTACAACTGAAGGTCCCAGTGCTCTCTCCCTCCCAGGAGCATGCCCACGCCTTTCCCTTCTCTGTCTTCTAGAATCCTCTACTGGTGTGCATCTCCTAAACTCTAAGGGAGCCCACGAGACTTGCAACCAGGGGAACAATGAGCAGCTGCAGCTCATCCCAGGCTAACCCCCTAACCTGTCCCCAAGGCCCCTTTTCTCTGACTCCAGTAAGCTGACAGCAGCCCCGCCTTGGCTCACTTCTTTCCCATAGCATATTCCCGTAACGTTTGTAGCTAAAATAGGCCCACCTAAGATCTCCCCTGTTGCTTCTCCTATCCCAGGCCCTTCCTTGTTTCACTGCCCCCAGCTTTAGAAAACATACTCATAGTCACCTGGATTCGTTTTGTGAAATCTTTCCTGCACAAAGTCAAGAATCCACACACTACCAGCTGGCCTTAGGCAGGCCCATTCTGGGCATGGTCCACTTTCAAGTAACACTATTACTTTTCAGATAAAGAACCCAAGGCTTGGATGTATGAAGTCACTTTCCAGGGCCACTCAGACATCAGAGGCAGGGCTGGAATTCCACCCAAAGGTGGCCCTGTGGCCACTGTCTCACCTCAGCTAGAAACCTTGCTTTCATCCTGAAGGCCTTTTCCTGGAGTCCCTTCTGTGTTTGTTGTTGTTTTTAATCGTCACCCAAGGATATTTTTTCCATTGCTTTTCAGAGAGAGTAGAAGGGAAGGAGAGAAACATTGACGCGAGAGAAACTCATCAATTGGTTGCCTCCCGCATGCACCCTGACCAGGGCCGGGGATCAAGCCTGCCACCAAGGCACATGTCCTTGGCCCGGAATCAAACCCAAGACCCTTCATTCCGCAGGCTGATGCTCTAACCACTGAGCCAAACCAGCCAGTCCCTTCTGTTGATTTGGGCCCCCAAGTGCCTCTTGATTCTGTTCCCCTCTCCTCTATCCTCAGTCCAACCTCTTAGTTCAGGGCCTTTTTTGATCTGCTGGGATTTTTGCAATAGCTCCTTAGAAGATTTCCCTGAATCCAGGCCCGGCCTAAGAATCTGTTCTGCATGCCTCTGAAATACAAAGGCGTCTACAAGTTCCTGGTAGGGTGTCCCAATTGTAGGACAAAGCCCAGTTTCCCTGTCTGCCATGCAGGACCATTACAGTCTGTCCCTGGCCTGACCAGACACACCATAACCAATCCCATGCTCCCAGGAGTCATCACTTCCCAAACAAGGGTGACAGGGGCATTCCTCGGAGGCCTTCATGTAGCTTCCTTCTTCGGCCTGGAAAATCACACACCTTTCCCATTTCAGGTCAAAATGCCATCTCCATTGTAAAATATCCTCTGAGTCTCCATGAATTTCCCAGCGGGAGAGACCTCCCCACCACTCATTATTTATGTCCTTGTTTTTTTGTCAATGACCCTTACTGGACCCTGAGCTCCTGGAGGACAGAGACTGTGTGTTGTCTTCCCACCTTGGGCCCCCCACCCCCATCCCAAGGGCCCAGCACACAGCAGTTACTCAATAACTGTTGAGTGTTCAACCAAGTGGTAGGTCTAAACTGCATTTTTGTGCACTGCCAGAAAATCAGCCTCCCTACAGCACTCCTGCCCCCCAACGCCTAAACCCAAAAAGAAAGGGCTGCCACTAATTTGCAGCTTTGGGCAAATTAGAAAAAAGTGCCTGCTCTCAAATGCCCAGCCTGAATGTCAAGTGCTCCACGGGTGCTTCCCCCGAGCCTCTCAGGCCTGTTTTCGAGCCCCCTAACTGTGAAGACACCCACATTGGACTCTTACCATGTTACAGCTCAGCTCTTTCTGCACTGCTTGGCCTCACTGCTGGGCTGTAAGCAGGGAAAGTGGGGATCATGGCTTAGCCACCGTTGAGTCTCAAATGCCTTAGGATGATGCCTTTCATAGCCACGGGGGGGTTTCAGTAAATGCTCCAGACTGAAGGCAGAGCTCCAATCAAGCTAACTCCTCAGTTCAAAATCTTCACAGAGCCTCCCATCTGCCTCCTGACTGTTTCAAACCCCCCAGCCTGGCCCACCAGACGCTCAGCCTCACGGCTCTCCATTCACCTCCCCACCTCCTCCTCCGGTCACCTACACTCATCTTGCTGTGGGGACAGTGGGCTTCTGAGCACCTCTTACCTCAGGGCCTTCGCTCACCTGTCCCTCTGCCTACAATGCCCTCCTCCTCTTTGCTTGTCACAATTCTATCCATCTTCCAAGACCCAACTCAAATGCCATCTCCTCCCTGGAGCATCCCACTGGTGATGTGGCCTCTTGCTACTGAGATGCAACATACTTTGTCCCTCCCGAGTCATTCCCGAAACAACGCTCTGTTTGAAAGGCGTGTTTGTGCTTAAAGCGTTTTGAGGGCAGTTTTTCCCAGACTTTATTCAGTGCACACAGTAAGTGCTCAGTAAATACCGGGCTGACAGAAAGGAATCCAGCACTGCACCTGCACTTGGCCAAGGCAGCAAACTCACCCTCAAGGAACCAGCAGGCCACAGGCCTCCCCCCTCCTCTGCTCAGTACCTGCAAAACCTGAGCTCAGGGAAGAGCTGCATAAATCGCCCCTCCCTTCCCGCCCCCAGCCAACGGAGCTTGGTCCCTTCTAGAGGTAAGAGAAAGGTGTGACAGCTGAACTTGCTTTGCTCCACCCTCTCTCTTTTCCCCAAAACAGAGCAGAAATTCACCTCTGACAGCATTGCTTTCAAGCTCCCGCGGGACAGGACACATGGCACCGGGCACTCAGCACGCCTCCCCTGCGGTGCAGGCAGAAGCCCTGCTGCCCAGCATGAAGCCCGTGCCCCCGGCTGCCCTGGTCCTCAGCCTGGTCTTCGCCTCCTTCCACTCGGCTTGCTTGGCAGGTGGGACTATGAGCTTGCTTCTTGGCCACGCTGGGAGGGGAAGGGAGGGAGGAGGGGGGAAGGAAGGAGGAGGAGGGTTCCTTGGCTGGGGTTGGTCCTGCACAAAGAGGAAACAGTCCTTTCTCATCTGAAGGACTGGGCAGGGGTGGGGGAGAGGTTTCTTAAATTTACTCCTGTCCTCAGCTAGGACTGGGGCAGCCACCTCTGGTGTCCTCTGCCACAAAGAAAGAAGAAAAAGCGGGGTACAGAGCCTCTCCCAGCAGGGGACCAAATCAGCCTAAAATGGCATCTTTTGGGTGCTGCTTCTCAGTGCCCCGAGCTGCTGGGCATTGCAATGCTCCCTCCCCTCCCCTAAGGCCCATGACCCTCCCTTGTCCCTCTGCTTTCTTGCAACTTTCCCGAAACCTTAAAGCATGAAAGCTGCCAGGTGCTGTCGAGCATCCAGTCTGCCCCCCGGACGCGGGGATGTTGGGCTATTGCCTTGTGGGGGCTGCAGGGGTTGAGGCCACGCCGTCAGGCTCTCCCGGGCTGGGCTCTGAGCCTCATGCCGAGACCTCCCTTACACTCCCGTGCTCCTGACTTTTGCCTCTGGCTTTGATCTTGCTACTCAACTCCAGAGAACACCATCTGCCCTGCTCCCTCAGTCTGTCTCTGTCCGTCTGTCTGTCTCTCTCAAAACCATTCCTCACTGCACCCCCACCCCCGGCCAGCCTGTATCTGTCTCTCTCATCCTCACAGTCTCTCCTGCGCAGGCCTGGAAGGCGTGGGCTCTCAAAGCCAGTGAGCCTCAACACTGGTTTGCACAACCTACTAGCTGTGTGACCTTGAGCAAATTATTTACCCTTTCTGTGCCCCAGCCCCAGTTTCCTTATTTATAACATGGGGATAATCATGGTGCTTATATATATATATATGGGGTTGTTGTAAAGATGAAATGAGGTGATGGCAGGTAAATACCTTTGAATAAACTAGCTCATGGTAAACAGTTAATGAATGTTACCATGTCCATTTGTCCAGTATAATTCCTCCCCAAATAAGACTGTTTTGCATCTTTCTGTTTACCCTACAGTGCCTTGTATAGGGTAGGGCCTCAAAAAAACTTGACAATCTTAATTGCACTGAATAGTTGGGTCTTCCCAGCAGCCTTTACTTTGGAAGTGACCCCAAGTGGGACCAGTCCCTAGCTGGCCTTGCTTATGAGGGTGATATTTAAATTCTTAGGGGGTGGAGGGAGGCAGAAAAAGATAAAGGGAGGGAAATGGTGACAGAAAGAGACATGACTTGGAGTGGTCGACACACAATAAATATATAGATGATGTATTATAAAATTACATGCCTGAATCCTATGTAATTTTGTTAACCAATGTAACCCCAATAAATTCAATTAAAAAAATGGAAAATATCCTTAGGAACTTATAACTAGGCTAATCAGTTTGAACCATATAAAACTGCTGAATAATTCTTGACCTACAGAAATGGCAATTCCATATGGTTTCACCTAATACTAGCACCCAGGTAACTCGGTTTTTTCCACTCACTTGTTCCTGACGGGGACCACTTCCATTCCAGAGTAGAGGGGAGTTGAAAGTCAGGGCCAAGGAAGTTATTTGGGTTATAAGGGACATTAAAATGTTGAGGAATCAATTTCTCCAAAACAAACAAAGAGCAAGCTCTAAGCCATTTAGCTGTAAATAATTTACAGTACCAATAAGATTGCATCAAGGTAATTACTATACTTTCGGCAGCACACTGGAGTGGCTTGGGGGCAGGTGGCATAACATTAGTCTGAGCAGCAATTTCGTAGCTTTGGCTATTTAAGAAGTTTCCTCCTAACTTGTCCTGCTATGTGACACCAAGCTCCTTTGAAGGACATGCTGACCTAGACTCTGTGGGGCCTTGAGAGTTTCCAAACCAGTTTTGGTTTTTTGCATTCCCAAGCAGCAGACTGAACAGCCTATAATTTCCAAGAAAGAGTCTTCAAAATTGGTCTCTTGGTCTTGTTCTACCTAGATTAGCACTAACAGAACATGTGTGTGTGTGTTTGCTGACAGAAATTCTGCATATCCGTGCTATACTTCCAATATGGTAGCCACTAGCCACATACGGTGATTGAGCGCTTGAAATGTAGCTAATATGATCAAGAAGCTGAAATTTTAATTTATTTTAAGGCATTTAAATAGCCACCAGTGGCTGCCGTACAGGACAGAACAGATGAAGATCATCTCTCCTCTTACTCTGCTATGAGAGGGAGTGTGGGCAATGGGTTTTCTTCCTTGGAGATCCTTATGTTCACCTCCATAACCCTAGCTCACCCCCCGAACTCTGATAGGACTTTAAGAATTCCTGATGAAGCTCCTTTTCTCATTGGGCTCCATGCTTCTTAATCAGACAATTGGAGGTGCTGCAAATTCTGGCAACCTAGACTTGCTCAATTTTTTTCCCTGATAACCATCTTGCTGAGTAATACCAGTATCTCTGTCAGAAATCAAGAATCAAGGTCAGATTTCAGTGTCTATTTGTTCAAGGTTTTGGAGGGAATTGAAAGAGGATTATGAAAAGATACTCCAGATTTTTAAATGACTAGGTTACTATATACTAGAAAAACCCTTTTCTATGCATCTATTTGCACAGAATGCCGCCAATTAGAGGTTTGGAAAGCTGCAGATAGCAGGCCCTGGGTAACTAAAAGACAATGTGAAATGGAAATAAATCATCTCAGAATGAGAATAAAAGGGGACATGTTCATTTTCTAGGACTGCCATAACAAAGAAGTCCAAGATCAAAGTGTTGGCAGGGCTGGTTTCTCCTGAGGTCTCCCTCCTCAGCTTGTAGACGGCCACCTTCTCAGTATCCTCAGATGGCTTTCCTCTGTGTGCACATCCCTGGCGTTTCCTCCTCTTCATATAAGGACACCAGTCATATTAGATTAGGGCCCACACCCATGACCCCGCTTCACTTTACAGTGACCTCTTTAAAGGCTTTATTTCCAAATTCAGTCATTACTGGGGGGCTAGGACTTCAACATCAGGATTTGGGGGAGACACAATTCAGCCCATAACAGGGGTTAGCTTCGCTGCATGGAACCTAGACTGAAACTTCTATAATATTTTCACAATACTCACTACTAATCTGAGACTGTTTCCTGTCTTGTCTTCCAGAAGCAAACAGTGCCAACAACTCAACCCTGACCAACCACCACGCAGGCCCTGAGACTCTGGAACAGTGCCCCAGTAAGTTTCTGCCAACTGCTTGAACCCCAGAGCTGGCCCTGGGTCTGGGAGGGAAACACTAGCCTCCTGGCTTTCCGCTCATCAGTGTGGGGGGCTGGGTGCCGTGCCGGGCCGGCCTTCCTGGGTGCTGGTGTGGTTTGTTCACGGCCTCCAGAGCCGTTTGCAGTCTGTCCAAAAAGCTATCTTGGCCTTGACCCCCGTCTGGGCTCACAATCTTTGGTACAGATGGCTTTAATGACCCATCCCCACGACAGGAGCCAAAGAGGCCCAGAGTTCAAAGGTTTGCAGAAGTTTGCCAGTGGAAAGGCCACAAAACTCAGCGAGTCCATTTCTGCCCAAGGCGGGAGCTTCATTTTCTTACTCTTTGCATATTTCCCTTCTCCCTCTACCTGAACACTTCCAGCCACAAGGAGGCCGGTACGTCATAAAACCACCACTATCACACGTCTGATTAATCAAAAGGATTGCTTCATTCGAAGTCTGGCTTCCTTTAGCCTGCCCTCGCGAATGGCCAAACGTGTTCACTTCTGGGCACTTACAGAGAACACGGCTTGGGGGTCCTACAGACACGGGCCTGAGTTCTAGTTCTGCCATCCCGTGACCTTGGGCGAGTTACAGCCTCGGGCTCTTCCTGAGTGATGGGAGTAATAGTTGCACCTATGACTTTGCGAGGAAGAAACACGGTAACGGGTAGAGCATTTAGCCCAGCGCGTGGCGTGCTGTCGTCAAGGCCAAGTGCTGGACTATGACCGCCGTTCCCTCTGCTGTGACTGTTAGAGAAGGGGGCCGGTGTGACGCTCTCTCTTCCCGTTCCCTTTGCTGTGACTGTTAGAGAAGGGGGCCGGTGTGACACTCTCTCTTCCCGTTCCCTCTGCTGTGACTGTTAGAGAAGGGGGCCGGTGTGACGCTCTCTCTTCCCGCAGACGCGGACCTCTGCCCGCAAGCGTCCCGGTGCTGCCACCTGGGAGTGGATGAGTACGGCTGGGTGGCCGCCGCCGTGGGCTGGAGCCTCTGGTTCCTCACGCTCATCCTGCTCTGCGTGGACAAACTGACCAAGCTGTCTTCAGACGAGCCCAAGGACCCGCAAGCCTGAGACGCAGGATCGCCCCGAGGACGCCAGCCCCCCCCCCCCCCCCCCCGACTGCGGCCACAGGCTCGGGCGGCGCCCGCGTGCTGTCTCATGAAGCCCTTTTCCCCTTCGAACTTCAGTCCTTTTAAGAGGGGAGGAGGGAAGGAAGGGGTTCCAACCGAGGGCTGCCCCCTTCAAGAGGCACGTGGGCCTCTGAGCCCCGATAACCTCCTTTCTCGAGACAGTCTCCATGGGCACTGCTTCCTTCTGGGCTCCCAGGGTGGTGGCTCGAGAACCCTAAGCCTTGGTCTCTCAGCCAACGCATCTGAAATTAAACTTACAACCTTCTCACCAAACACAGGTCGTTGTCATCTGTCCCTCACTTGAGTCAAGGGCATCACCCTCACTTCGAAATGTAAGGGTCACCTCTGACACCCTCGCTGTGCCCACCCTCACGCCCAGTGCTTCTCCAGCTCTGTTCTGTCCTCAACTGCACCTTCCGCGGCCACCCTGTCCCACCCTCCCTGCCAGCAGCCTGCCCTGGCCCTCGCCACGCCATCCCGCGTTATTTCGGGGTATTTCCTTTGGTTCTCACGGCCTTCGGGGGCTTTCTCCCCAGCTCGCCCCTCCCCACGGGCAGCCGCCACACAGCCTGGCGCTGAGCCTTCGCAGGAGCCCAGCCATCCGACTCCCAGCACAGGGGTGACGGGTGCTGACCGGGACACCCCTAGCTGGGTGGATGTCCCCCACGTCCCCGCCTCCCGGCCCCGCCTCCAGCACGAGGGCCACTGCTCCGCCTGGAGCCTCCCTGACCCTCTTGGGGACCTGGAGCTGCAGCCGTCACGACCTGCTCACGGTCAGTTTATCCTCCTGGGGCACAGGACGCTCCTCGTGACGTTTGTCCCGTGAAAGAACGAACGGGTGAGTCCTTGGCCCAGATGAACTTACGACCACCATTCTGCATTCAGAGCCTCCATCTCTCTAGAAATAGTTAAAATAACCAAACTTCCAAAGAAGCCAGTTGGTTGGGTTCCTGTTCTCTCAGGGGCCCCCTTAGCCCGAGGATGTCGCCTGCGCTGTGAAGTCCGGCGGTGGGTCTGGAGGAGAGGAGGTGAGTTCATCAGAAGGAAGAAAGGAGAAAACAGCTCTTTCCTTCTGAAACAAGTTCTGCCCTTGGTTAGGAACCATGTATTTATATTGGATCGACTCTAAATAATCAAAATACAAAAAAGAAAAGTGAGAGTCCCTGAAATAGGAAGAAACACGTTGTGCAAAGGTGGCAAATGAAGCAAAGCTGCCCAAGGCCCTTGCAGAAAATCGAAATAAATTTCCCTGACAATGGAACGAAAGGGATCTCCTGGCTCACTCTGAAGGGCCAGATAGTTTTAGAACCTCAGTTGCCAAATCAGTAAAATGGGGAGGACTTTTTTTTTTAATTTCTTTTTAAAAATATATCTTTATTGGTTTCAGAGAGAGAAAAGGAGAGGGAGAGAGAGAGAAACATCAATGATGAGAGAGTCATTGATCGGCTGCCTCCTGCATGCCCCCAACTGGGGATTAAGCCCGCAACCCGGGCATGTGCCCTGACCTCCGGGAATCGAACCGGGATCACCTGGATCCTAGGTCAACGCTCAACTGCTGAGCCATGCCCCGCCGGGCTGGGGAGGATTTTTTTATGCCTAAGTGTTAAACAATCATGTGAACAAAAGTGTCTGCAGGATGCCTGGTATGTTGGGGACAAATACATCAGTCTGTGTGCCACCTTTTCAGGGATTCATGGAGTTTCCACAATACGTGATTGTTTAATTCCTTAGAGACCCAGAGAGTCCATGATGAGGATACTTGGGTTTCATACCTGCAAATATTTTTGAAACAAAACAGTATGACAGAGTGGAAAGAGCACCAGCTCCAAAAAGAAAAGAAAGAAGGGAAATTAAGTCTACTTCTGGCCAATGCGAACAAAAACAAGACACTGCCTTGCTGAGCATCAGTCTTCTAAGTGAAAAAACGTAAGATTTGGACCAATCAGTGGCTGCAGACTCCTAGAGCTCTCTGCGCAGAGGGGTGAACACGAGGCCCGTCTCTCTAGCCAGAGCCCGGGTTCTGGTCTCTTTCATGTATCAGGCCCCTGTGGTGAGATTTAATTTGCTGCCTTAAAAAGCTGAGAATCGGCGCACCAGCTGGTGTCTGAGATCTCCTCCAGCTGGGGCCACGTGTAGATTCTTAGACTGCATGGAAGTGAATTGTGTGTAGATGCTCCGCCATGTCACATTAAAGTTTAGGTAATTTGTTAATTGCTTTTCTTTCATCTGCCCAAGAGGAAGGCAGACCCAATCCAAACAATCGCTCTTTTCTTTGAGACAGGAAAGAAAGATGGTTATATAACTTGACAGCTCTGCTTCCCAGATGCTGGATCTCAGATTGGTTCTCAGCATGGAATCTATTCTAGCAAAATAAAGATTTGTCAATAAATTAAAAAACCAAGTATCAACTTCCAGGGATCTAAGAGCTTCCTGGTAGAGAGCAGCAGGGCCTGCCTAATGGTAGATGTAGCTTTCATTTAAAATTTTTGCCTGTAGTAGTCATTGCTGTCTTCAGCACAGTTAGACGGCATGACACAGAGCTCATGATGTTCCAGACATCTCGGTATCAAAATGTCCTATGCAGAAATAGTAAGTGAACATTGAGGTGTGGCATAATTATCTGACTTTAAAAGTCATCACTTTAAAAGCTATTCCTTTTTATGTGCATGATACCCGAGGACAAATAAACTAAATATAGAATTTTATATGTGGAATGAAATGTTGCGCCATACAAAATTAATCAAAAACAAGTCTTAGGCTAGCTTGGGCCTCTTTTCCACCAAAATAAATGTAAGCACATTTTTAAACTTAGAGAAAGACCAGTCTAGAAATGTCTTTGACAAGGAACAGCTCTGTGTGTCTGAATCCTGGCATCCGTTTTGAGGTCATAGGTGTGATTCCACGGTCTTCGTTGATGAGCGGTAGGGGTGCCCTGTCCTACCTGGTGTTACAACCAGCCTTACCAGGCTCTAGCCCATTCACACTTCTGCCCAGCATGACCATGTATAAGTGATCAAGTCACTCCTCTACCTAAAGTCCCCCAGTGACTCCTCACAGTGGGGAGAGTAAAATCCATACTCTTGAGATGACCCATAAGACCTTCTATAATCAGATCCCCAACATTTCTCTACTTCACCTCTTGCGTATCCTGCAAGAAGCCCAGCTTTGAATTTTTTCAGTTCCCTAAACATGCCAGGCTGTCTCTATTGTCCATGCCTTCCTCCTTGCTGTTCACATAGCCTGGAACATACCTTCCCAAGAGGCAGGCTTGCAGTGAACCAAGAGGAGATTAAACTTTGGGTCCCCTTACCTGCATGCCCCAGCCACACCCACCATGAGGCCCTCAACCTAACTTTGTAATTCATTTTTTAAAGGAAGGCCCTCTAGCCCAACCAGTTTTGCTCAGTGGTTAGAGTGTGGGCTTTCAGACTGGGGGGTCCCAGGTTCAATTCTGGCCAAGGGCACTTAAAAAAAAAAAGGAAGGCCCTCTAAAGGTATGTGTTTTAGGCCCCATAAACCTGGACCTGCCCTTGTTCTTAGCCCCCGCTTCTCTCTCCTGATTGGGTTCATTTGGTTCACTGGGATTGATCTTCCAACTCAGGTTGTCCCTTCCTCCCTGGATGCACACGCACGTGCACACACACACACACACACACGAACACATGCTCACCTCAATGGCCTATGCTCACCTCCAGGACAGCACTGTGACAAAGACTCTGTCTTTGACCAAAGCTCCCCTGAACTCACTTCTTGACTAGGCTTCAACTCTGGCCTGTAAAAACTATAGCCTCTCAACACAAATGATTTTGTCCACCCCCTGCCCACACATTAAAAGACTTAAACACTAACACGGTTTCTAACAACTCAAGGCCATATCTCCAGGATGACCCCAGCGCCCCCTTAAACTGCCCGGGACAGCTCGGGCTGCCAGAAGAATTTACTGTTTGTTGTGACCAATGTCTGACAATAGGCCCCTTTCTTAGAGCATTTACTCAAATGTGCTCACAGTTATGAATTGAAATGTCTGTACCTATCTATCTATCATCTATCTATCATCTATCTATCTCCCTATCTATATCTATATCTATATCTATATCTATATCTATATCTATAATCTCTTCATCCAACCATTCATCCATCCTACAACTCAGGACCTTTAAAGTTCAAACTGTCATCAGGAAGGATAGGCCTCTGTCCCCAGTCTCGTGGGAGGGCAGATCCTAACTTTGAGGACTGCCAGCTAGCAGATGGGCTGGCCTACTCAGCCTTTACACTGACCGACTCTAATTTCTCACTTCCCTGACTCTACTGAGCCCCCACTCACACCCCAACCCCACTCCTTCACTGTCCTTGTAAAACACCCAGCCTTCTCTACACAAACCAAAGTTTGAGTTCAGCTCCCACTGGACTCCCTTCCCATGGCGACAGTATATTATTGATTAAAATCTGTCGTTATCAATTTAGTGTCCACTTCATCTTCGACAGCTGAGCTCTTTGGAATATTGTATCTGCCTTTTGTCTTTCTCACTGATCTCTCCGAAGGCAGGGACTGTCTTTAACCTCTGATTCCTTCCACCAGCACCTGGGTCCTGGGTATGCAGCAAAACTCAGTAAATGTTTGATGAATCCGTGAATCAGAGGAGACCCAGACACATGGGCTGTGCAAATAGCCACAGTGGAGCAACAGAGCTCTGAGGATAAAGGAGGCGGCTCCTGGGAAAACTTGGGGTTTCAAGGTTGGAAAAAATGTAAATTATTGTTTCTATAAGTTTATAATTATACATATTTTAAGCCCTTTGTGGAAACAAGTAACTGGCGGGTCTACCCAACAAGTTAATTCTATGATGAGAGACTGAATATACAAATGGACAAGGGCCAGGCCAGATCTAAAAATAGAACCCTGACCCGCAATCTGTAGCAACCAGCCCAGGAAGCCAACCCACCGCCCACAGCAACTTGTCCAGAAGTCGAACCAGTCTCTCTGCAGCGACCAGGCCAGGAGCCAAACAGCAGCCTCCACAGCGATCGGCCCCAACAGCCAGGATTTGGTGAATAACTGACAACTTCAGTTCACTGAATTAATTAATATCTGTGCCCACTTCCAACTTAGGACCAACCGGAGAAAGCCAAATATGCACCCCTCACCCAGCACACATGCCCGCCCACAGCGGCTCCAGGCCAGCAGCCTCCGGTCAGGGCCCCTGAAGACCTGAGGCCTAACTCTTTTCCTCTAAAAAGCTTTCCCACTCCCCTGCCTGCCTGAGCCTCTGCCAAACGTGGTGGTGGCCGACCCCTTCCTAAGGCAAGCTCTGAAAAATAGCTTCCGCCTGTTCCCATTTGGGTGGTCTTTGTTTATTTCCATACTATTATTTGTCAACCTCTTTGTTGAAACATTTGTCCTGTTCTTTGTACCTTGAAAAAGATCTTTTTTTACCTCGGAAATTCCTGTCATCAGGTCAAAATGAGGGGAGCTGCTGAGAGGGGAGTGTTGTGGGATGAATTGTGTCCCCCCCAAATTCCTGTGCTGAAACCCTAACCCCAGTACCTCAGAACGTGACCTGATTTGGAAATAGGGTCATTGCAGATATAGTGAAGATGGGTCACCCTCACTGAATCTGTCCTTGTATAAAGGGGGGATTCAGACACAGACAGGCACACAGGGAGAATGCCATGTGAACATGAAGACAGATCAGGTGACACTTCTCCAAGCCAAGGAACCCCAGAGCTGGCGAGCAAACCAGCAGCAGCTCAGGGAGAGGCCTGGACCAGACCGTCCCTCACAGCCCTCAGACCTCCAGAACTGCGAGACAATATATTTTTATGGTCTCAGCCACCCAATTTGCAGCACATTGTTACAGCATCCCTAGCAAACTAATACAAGGAATATTTTGAAAAAAACAGCAGTTTCAACTTGAAACCAAGTGTAGCCTTGTGCTCAAGAGCTTGCAACGTATGGACCACAGACGTGGAGCAACTAGAGAAACAGACTGCAGTCCCCTATGCAGCTTCCAGCCATGAGAGTGCAGGGTGACTCACCCTCAGTCCCAGGCAGCTTTCCTGCACCTCCCTTGGCCCATCACAGCTCTCCTCTCCCGCATCACACACTACCTGCCCAAGAACAGGTCAGGCGGTGGAGACCCTGCCTTGGGAAACGTGACTGGAGGTGACAGATACCAGCCCCAGGATCACACACGTCCAGTCTACCATGCACACATACCAGCACCCTGTCCCCACCATGCTCTGGGGTCCCTGAGCTCACTCCCCACACCCACTCCCGGCTGCCTGACACTGCCAAGCAGGATTCCGTCCCTGCCTGGCTCTGGGTGGCCAGGGAGATGACAGAGGCCAACACAGGGTGCCCTGGGGCCGCAGGCACAGGTGAGAGCGTGTCAGGGATGGGGGCCAAGCCTGCTTGCTGCCCACTGGGATGGGGAAAGCCCTTCTAGAGTAGTTCAGGTTGTTCATAACTCACTCAGTTTTCCTTGAGGAATGGGCACCTTTTTAAATTTGCACAGAGGTGTCCTAAGGGCTGCTAAAACCTGAGAAAAACAAATGACACATAAGATGTAACAATTGGCTTCAATTACAGGTTTGTCTGGTACAAAACACACTTGCTAGGTAACGTATTTGCAAACGAGTTGTTTAAATAAATAAATTGCAGCCCTAGCCGGTTTGGCTCAGTGGTTAGAGTGTCGGCCCACAGACCAAAGGTTCCCAGGTTCGATTCCGGCTAAGGGCACGTGCCTCAGTTGCAGGCTCGATCCCCTGCCCCGGTTGGGTGCGTGCAGGAGGCAACCAATTGATGTGTCTCTCTCACATTGATGTCTCTCTCTCTCTCTCTCTCCCCTTCCCCCCTCCCTTTCAATCTCTCTCTGAAACAGCAGTGGAAAAAATATCTTCGGTGAGAATTAAAAATAAATAAGTAAATAAATAAATAATCGTATGGGAAAGAAAGGGCTAAAGTTAAAAACAAACAAAAACAAGCTTGATTACAGGCCCTGGCCGGGTAGTTCAGTTGGTTAGAGCATTTTCCTGATACACCGAGGGTCCCTTCTCCATTATCTGGGAGATACATCCCTAGGCTGGCTCCAAGCCCCACGTCCACGTCACACGGCTACAGAAGCCCTCACATGCTCTTTGTGGGTCTGTGAATATATTTCCCTGGATAAGATTGCCAGATGGAGTAATGCTGAGTCGTAGAAGAAACATATTCTTAATTAAAAAGAAGTATTGTGGAATAACCTGCTTTTGCAGCCAGCGTGTGGAGATTTCATTCAGTTGTCGTAGAAATTGCAATTGACTTTTCAGTTTCTATGTTCCTGTTCCAGGACAGGCATCAATCATGCCCATGCCTCACCCAAGCATAAGATACACAGCATCCTGCTGCTAGAGACTGCATTCGATTTACTGAATTCAATTCCATTCTGAACCTGAAGAAAACATTGCTATTGATTTGTATCACTTAGCATTTTTCTTTTAATGTGGTATTTTTAAAGGTTGGGCTATAAATAAAATTCCAGGTAAGTGTGCACTTTAGCTGAATTAAAAAAATAAAATTTACTGCCCTGTTCAGTCCTGGCTCCAGGCAGCTTTTTCATCTGCAGATGTGCAGGGTCATGCCAGGTCTGGAGAAATGTAGAGAAGAGATTAACTCTGCCATTGACATTTCTGGAACTATGAGTGAGGCCACAGTGTTTTTTTCCTAGAAATGAACCAAAATGTAGATGCTACTGGTCAGCTCTGCAACTCTGTCCTAGCGGCGAGAACATACAATTGAGCGGGTTACGAGGCTGGGTGACAGGCATGCTCCGGGCTGGGATGCTGAGAAAACCACGGGCATCGTGACCTACGAGGTTTATACTGAGAATCTTTCAGACCATGTTATTCCATAAAACACCAGAATGCAGGTGCCAGGGATGCAGAGGTTTTAAAACATTTTTAAAATTATTTTTAATATTTTAAAATAATTTTTCCAGACTGCATACACTGCTGTAAGAGCTGTTTTTCCAGCAGACAAATGGAGCGTCCCGCAGTCTCCCAGCATCTCCAGCTGGCATTCAGGACGGCAGCCTTCCTTCCCATCCCTGGGTAACGCAGGGAAGGGACCAGCTCAACAGGAGCAAACAAACCTCTCACCTCCCGCCTGCCCAAGGGCAGCTCCCTGCGAAGAGCCCTGGGCTGGGAGGGGGTGGCAAACAACCTATGGGGTGGGAGGGATTGGCATGTAAGGCAAAGCCGATGTCCCTGATGGTCTAAGGGTGATAACATTTAAATGTTTTTTAACCCCAAGATATTTATTTATTTAAAATATGACTTCATTGATTTCAGAGAGAGGGAGGGAGAGATATAGAAATGTCAGTGGTGAGAGAGTCATTGATCGGCTGCCTCCTGCACGCCCCCTACTGGGGATCGAGCCCCCAGTGCAGGCATGTGCCCTGACCGGGAATCAGCTGGGAATCGAACCGCCATCTCCTAGATCATAGATCGATGCTCAACCACTGAGCTACAATGGCCAGGCTACCCCAAGATATTTAGTTTAACATTTAATGCGATTTACATAAGTTGTTTTTACCTGCATCTGTGGATTTCCAAGAAACCCAAGGAGCTAATGAGTTGGCCAGTGATGTCAGTCTAAACAGCTCAGCATGGATTAAAAAATGTTTAATATATATTCTCTCCAAGCTTGAAATTCTCTGCTTTAAATTTTTTTTTAAAAAAAATATATCTTTATTGATTGCAGAGAGAGGAAAGGAGAGGGGGAGAGAGAGAGAGAAACATCAATGATGAGAGAGCCATTGATCGAGCCCGCAACCCGGGCATGTGCCCTGACCAGGAATCGAACCCCGATTGCCTGCATCCTAGGTTGATGCTCAACCGCTGAGCCACGCCCGGCCGGGCTGCTTTAAATTCTTATCTGCAAGACTGCCTGGGGTACTGGGACAATAGTGACTCACAGAATTGGAGCTGGAAGGAATCTTAGAAGCCAATGGGTCCCACCACCTCCCCTCTCTCTCTCTCTCTCTCTCTCTCTCACACACACACACACACTTAACCACACCTCACAGAGGGATGACCTGTCCTTGCCTGGTGACTTCCAGTAAATGATGTTCACCACACTATGAGAGAGCCCCTTAAAATCCATACATACGGAAAATATCCCCATCTTAAGACCTACTGCTGATTATTTGTCTAATAGAAAAGTAAATCAAAGGATACAAAGCTAGGAAATAGTCTGGAAAAGTAATAGTTGTTTACAATACTTTGCTATTCTAGATAATGTAACATAATTGGGAAAAAAACCCTAAATACCAAAGGGCAAGGTAATGGTGAGGTAACATTGCCATGGGATGTTATTTAGATGTGAAATGGTAACTATGAAAGTTATTATTTAATGCTGGGGGGGGCACAATGAGACGCATCCTAAAAATGGACAATGGCGATAAAAAACTGGCTCATGTTTCTGAAAAATAATTGATAATATAGAATAAGACCCTTTCAATCTATTCAGACCATTTGTCTCAGTAACTGCAACTCTAGAAACTTATTTTAAGGAAATAATCTGAAAATTAGACCATTTATACACAAGCATATTTAGACACCATTATTTATCATAGTAAAACATCAGCAACAACCAAGTGTTTAACATTAGGGGAATGGTTAAATTCTGCAGAAAAGACATACAGCCCTTCCCGCCATGTGAGGATACAATGAGAAATCTGCAAGCTGGAAAAGGTCCCTCTCCCCACCAGGCTGTCACCCTGATCTCTGACTTCCACCCCCAGAACCTATCACACGCCTCACATTCAACCAAGAATGGCGGAGTCAGCAATTCCTCCGCTGAAATGTTAAAGGAGCTGGGAGTGCCAACCGCATTCAGAGAAACAAACGTAATCAGGTTGCTAAAGAAAAAAAGTTTTTACTAAAGAAATAAACTCAGATACACGGGAGCTATAAGATAAATAATAAATTACACAAGAATTTGGAAAAATGTATATACAGACATAAAATCATGCTAAAAATAAGTCTTTAATGATAGGAGAATATATTTATGACAGTGCTAGTGAAGAAAGGATAGAAAATTGTATGTCCCTCAATGAGGTAAAATAAAATACATACATAGGAGATGTATTCCCGGCAGGAATTTTACCAAAATGTTGAGGGCTGTTTGAGTTGGTTGCACAGTAACCTTGGGCAACACTATGGGAAACTGTGTATGTCTGAGTAGCACACGTGTATGTGTATTTAACTGTGAATTAAAAACCACCATATCTTCTGGGTTTCAGTTCAACATATAAAGAGCTTGGAACTTGTACTACCTGTAAAGCACTATAGTGTTATTTGCAAATGGATTTGGATTAGTTGTAAATGTGTACTGCAAACTCCAGGACAACTGCTTAAAAATAAAAAATTGACGTAAAATTGATATAGTAAGAGAGGAGAGAAGATGGAAGGATATAAAATGCTCACAAAACCAGAAAAGGCAGAAAAAGAGTAGAAGACAAGAAAAACAAAAAACAAAAAGCCAGAAACAAAGAAAAGGTCCATGAATGAAAACAGTAACAAAGATGCCAGACACTAATCCAACCGTATCAATCATCACTTTAAATGTGAATGGTCTAAGCGCACCAATTAAAAGACCGCGACTACCAGAATGGATTAAAAAAACAAGAACCCAACTATATATTGTCTACAAGAAATCCACTTGAAATACAAAGACAAAGATAGAGTTAAGGTAAAGGGATGGTGAGAGATATACCATACTCATATTAATCAAAAGACAGGCGGAATAGCTATATGAATTTTAGAGCAGACTTCAGGGCAAGGAAATCTACCAGAGATAAAGAGAAGCGTTACGAAATGATAAAGGAGCCCGATTTCCAAGACATACAACCCTCCATGCGTATATTCTTAATAACAGAGTAAGAAAAAATGTGAGGCAAATACTCATAGAACCTGCAAGGAGAAACAGATGAACCTGCAGAGACTTCCAACAGCGCTCTCTCAGTCACCGGCGGGCCCGCAAGCAGAAAACCAGCAAGGACATAGCTGAACTGAACAGCACCATCAACCAGCCGGATCTAATTGACATTTATAGACTACGATATCCAACGATAGCAGATTACACATTCTTCTCATGCTCACGTGCAACATTCACCAAGAAAGGCCACATTCTGGTCCAGAAAACACACACACTTAAAAGAATAAAGACCACCGTGTTCCTCAGTCGTTATGTTCCCCTAAATAACAGGCACTATTAACCTGCATTAGGTGCTGGCCTGAATCTGAATGTATTTTACGAGCCATGGAAAATGAAGCAGAGTTCATCTTTAAACGAGCAACAAAGTTAGACAATTTACTGTGAATTAATGTTTTGCTGCCTACTTAAAAAATCCCTGAACCTATCAATCTAAAGAAATGGTAACAAATGCACTTGAAATTGTTTTTGCTTTTTGTTTTCCAGAACCAAACAGGCTGTGAGTTTTTGCAGACCTGCAGACTCACCTGCACCTGTGCTGTTCTGTTTTCCTTCCTTTGCACTGTGAAAATATCCTCTCCTCCCAAGGCCAGTTTGCCCATCACACTCTGAATCCCAGCCCCCCTCTCTTTCTTCTCTGGTTTCTACATTATCAATACCCACCTCCGCCACTCCACGGACCCCCCATTGGCACACAACACTGACACCCATCATTTCCAGTCAGCAAATGAAAATAGACACCGGGGTAAATTCGAATGCCAGGTAAGCAACAAATAATATTTTCGTGTGTGTGTCCCATGCACTATTTAAGACACGCTTAAACTAAAAAAAATCTATTCCTGGTTTATCTGACATTCAAATTGGGCGCCCTGTATTTTACTGGGCACCCCTATGTCATCTACCCTACACCCCCACCTGCCAGTTACCACCTTCTCCGCCGCCCTTCTCAGCAAAACATCAGAAGCGTTGGCTGAATTCGCTCTTGTCTCCATTCCCATGGCCTAGTCTTCACCCCCACTCCACTCGAGCTTCTTTCTCCAGCACCCCACTGAGGCTGCTCTTGTCAAGGTCACGATGACCTCCATGCTGATTACTGACGGCCTCCCACTGGAGCAGGAGCAGGGGGCCTGTCTGTCCCACGCCCCGACGCGCGCTAAATTCCCAGGGCTTACGCCCACCGCACATCTGTACTGAATGAACATGGTTAAGGAACGCCTTCACGCATCATCATTACCACCGCACAATCTAGTCACTTTTCAGCGAGTTGATTTGCTGCTGCATGAGATTCTCAACACCGGAATTAAGATCCTTCGCAGTTATGCACAATAAAACATGTTCTGACTGGACCTCTATAAACCATTTGACTTCATTCATCACTGCCTTTCCAAGACATGCCAAACGGCATCACTTTCCCCCTTCGTTTTATGGCATAACCGAACGTTACGGAGCACTTCTCAAGGTCATGGTGTCACTGTCCTCCGGCAGTTAGAAAACGCCGCCCACCCTTCCTTCCAGGTTATCTCCCGCACCAAGTCTAAGGCCCTCTCCCTGCCCTTGTCTGCTTTGAATCCAAATCAACAGCTTACTGCGAGATCAATTAGAAAGCAAATCTCCTGACCAGTCCCAATCACCAAACAAGATTAAGTTGGCTACTTATTAAAAAAGAAAAAAGAACAAAAAAAAGAACAAAACTTACTAAAAGTTTGATTGCAGTATCTCTGATGGTGGAGTTCCAGTGGTTTTTATTCCCTTCTTTTTTGCTAATCTGCATTTGGACCAGGAAAGGTAGAGCGAAAACGGTCAGGATTAATGGGCTACATATAGTCATATGATGTTCTGACTTAAATTTGGCTCATTAGATGTTTTTAAAAACTTGATTCCTAATTCGTGTCTCACAAGGAACCCAGGCAGAACAGTACCAGGGAAATACAAAACAGCTATCCAAACACACGCAGGCTCTTGGCCTCAAATGCAGCAGTGAGTCCTCCTGTCTCTCAGAGTCTCAGGAGGACCTGAGGGGAATCCTGAGCTCTGCTAAAAACAACGTCCCTGCGGCTCTTCATAGGTGGCCACAGTGCAGAATGACTGTTGGGGGGGGGGGGGAGTTTAACATCCACTTACACTGAAACGCAGCAACCCCATTTTAGCTCCTAAGCCATTCTTTTTAAAAAATTCTTTGTACTAGTATTTCCTTTAGAACCATCTCAGGATTTTAAAAATGCTGAAATACAATAAAATGCTGAAGGAAGCCACTTATTTGCGGTATATCATCACATCACAGAATCAAGATCTAAGTCCTTAGGCTAATGCGTGTTCAACCATCCAAGACCCAGCCACTCTAAACCTTACAATGTGAGTTTTCCAGAGATGTTTTACGCGTCTGTAATGCTATCCTTTGGCACAAGTACAACAAATAATAGTTTAACTACACAAATGTGGATTATCTAGACTTGGGGCCATAATTTTTCAAATCCCCAACGCCAGAGGAAGCAAACACCACCCCTCATGAACTCCCCAGAAGGGTGTAAACAAGGAAAGTGTGGGGGATCTTGGAGGAAGAGAGTTAGCAGATAAATAGTGCACGATCCAACAACAATCAAAACATTTCATTAATCTAACTAATTCCAGCACTGCAGAAAAAAAAAAGAAAAAAAAGGGCTGTCTTCATATTTGCTATTGTTTATGGTTAACTTGCCTTAAGCTGTGCTTGGCAGGTGCAACACTGAACAGGCCAAAGAGGGTTGTCCAATTATGCCAACTATGGTTTAAACTCATATGCACGTCAGCTCCGTATTGAGGCTCCGGGCGTGGGAATTCAGCCTGACCTTTCTTCTCAGCCTTAGCTGCTCCTCGTAACTCCCTGTTCTTTTACCATTTCGAGCCTATTTACATCGAAGGCATATAGGATCCCTTAGGGGACCGAGTTGTACCAGCCGGCCTACACTGTGTTGCTTTTTGTTTTCAATCTAAAGCTGTATGAAACATAATGTAAAGATATATTAAAACGGTCACAATTACTTCCTCAACTCTTTCTACTATCTGACCATTGTGTGTATACATTGTTTTTACATTATTTTCCCTTCAAGGGTTAATTTTTCTTTTTGTCAAATGTGCTTAAACTTTCAGAATAGCCTATTCTGTTCTTTACTGGTTTTCTTTTTTAAACACTTGAAACATACTTTCTTTACAGTCTCTTTCATAGTGGTCTATTTTCTTTCATTTTTAGGTTCAAATTCTCCTTCTGGTTGATCCTTGGCCCTAAAGTCTCCTTCATGAAGGTTTATTTTCAGCCAAGACATACAACTGTTAATTGTGGTTTCGCCATCAGCAGGAGCTGGCTGCCCTGAGAAGTATGGAAGGTTCTAGGTTGTGGATGCCCAGGGCAGGCTCATATGAGCCTCAGGGGTGGGGAGGAGGCTATGGGCTTTACCTGGGCCAGATTAATTTGTTTCCCTATTTTTTAAAATTTTTTCCCAATTTTTAAATAATTTTAGATTTAGAGAAAAGCTGCAAAAATAATGCAGTGTTTCTATATACCTTTCCTATAGCTCCCCCTAATAGGAAAGTCCTGAGAGCCACAGCAAAGCCGGCAAAAGCAATAAATTAACCTTTGCATAAACTGGTAACCACACTATGGACTTTATTTGGGTTTCACCACTTCCCCACCGATTACCTTTTTGGTGGTTGTGTCAGGATCCTCTCCAGGGGTCCACGTTTCATTTCGTTAGGTCCCACTGTGTTTCACAGGCCCTTTGCTTTGCTCAGTTTCAAGGGGTTCTTATTTTCTTGGGTTTCGTAAGTAGCTCCAGGTTCACACTATTACCTTTCCAGGTTGTCTAGACTTTGACCTTCTCATTTATCTTTCTAGACTGTAGAGTCCTAATCTTTTAATTCCAAAATGAATCTGCCCTCAGTGGAAGCACTGATTTGATTAGTGGGTAGGAGAAGGGAGTAGCACCAGCCAACGTGAGCGAAAACAATTCTGCCAATTCCACACACTAAATAGATGACTTTCAAGTCAAATGCTTGGAAAATGAAAGTCCTAGGTTTTCTCACCAGCAACACAAAAATTAGAGAATGGAAAAAAAAAAAAATCATCTCATTCAACCTGCACATTTTATGTCGCGTTGCAAAGGAAATAAACAGAAAATACCGCTTGACACCAATTCGTAGCATTTATTGACATTTCCATTTAAAATGCTAGGAAAGCTGTATAAATTGTAAACATGGAAACCAAACACTTGCATAAATTATTTCCAAAACTCTACAGCACATTAGAAAACAGTGCAGCTAATTGAAGGGTAGAAACATAACTGACAAAGAGAAGGAAGGATTCAATTACTAAATCATAGACCCATACCAAAATTTAAGTGCCCGTTTGAGACCAGCAAACCATGATTGTCAAGTTCAAGTTGCAGTACTGATGCCACGAGTGGCCTCAATGTACTCTGCGTATTTTCGTACATTAACACTCATAACCTCGGAATGAGAATGCAGGGAGGGTCAGGAGAATATGGACCTTGACAAAGTAGGAGGGGACAAGTGGGCATCCCAGGGCGGCTCTACTAAGCAACCTTTCCTGTAAGGGTAAGGCTAGCCCGATCTGCATGCTCCCTGGACGATGCTCTGGAGGAGAGCAAAGCTCAGTCTACTCCCCTCTTCTGAAATGAGCCCTCTGGTGTTTAGACCAACTGAGTTCGTTGGTGGAGCTTCCGATCCTCTAGCGCCTCCTTCCTTCCCCACGTCTGCAGGAACAGCGCAGGGGCCTGGCTTGAACTCGAGCCTGTACTATTCCTAACTCAGAGGGTCAAGTTGTGAATGCATGAAATCTGGTGGGCATGAGGCTCCAAGTTGTCCAGAACGGTTACACAAAATCAGGGCCTACAAGACCAAAATCGCTTACATCTCTTTGGCCCTTCCCCCTTCCCCCCTTTCTTTAAATTCAAAGTGGCCCCCGGAGCAGAAAAACCTGGAAAAGCAAGCCCCCTGCATCAGGATCCACCCTGTGGGAAACTAACTTGGACTAGAGTTCCTCAGTTTCAGACATTCATTCCTTCTCACTTGCTGGCCGCCGGGTTCCTAACTTTGTTTCGTGTTTCCAAAGGCATTTCAATGTTCTTTTCCTAAATTTCAATGCTGCTGCGTGTTCTTAAGATCAACTCTCAAGTGTACCATTACACACACACAAGCACGGAGTTAGGTTCGTACCGTGAGGTTTCGGTTTTCAAGTCTTTTTAATACAAAGGAGTCCTCGTTTAAACACTGAAAATCATCTCCAAAAATATCAAAAGAAACCTGAAATGTACACACTCCTAGTTCACTACATACTAAGTGTCGGCCTATGACATTTTATGAATATGTTACAGCAGCTGCTCGTAGAAACCCCTCTCACCCGTTACAAGAATATGTCAATGTGTTGGATTAAAGGTAAAAACGAAGTTCAAGTTACCATCCCAGAGAAATGGGTTTTGTGGCCAATGGTCTGTTTGCAGGTATGAGTGGACTTTCTCCCACTCCTGTCTGGGACGAATGCAGACAAGCAGGCTCTGGAGGCTGGCTTTGGAGACTCGCTCTGGAGGTAGAAATGAAATGGCTAAAATTCAACTAGAGCTAAAGACAGTGTGGTAGTTAAGACTAGAGGTGCCCATCCCCCTGCCCAGAACCGCAACCAGCTTTCCTTCCAACCAACACACTCATTCATGTCTAAGAATCTAGTACGAAGGGGATAGAGAAGTTTATTTAATGATTAACTGGTGAGTTACCGCAAATGCCAACCAGTGTCCGAGTGATTGGTCTGGTCACTGGAGCAGTAAGAAGCTGTGCAGTGCAGTCAGCGCTGACCCTGCTCACAGGTAAACAGAGGCTCATAAAGCACAGAATTGCTTGCTTCAGCCCACAGCCCTCAGGCAGACCTGCACCTGCGCTTTGCACACACCTCATGCCCTGAAAAGTCTGATTGGCAAAAAACCCACTTAGTCGGCTGCTCAAAAACCATGTGCCACCGAAATCAAAACATACTCTGAGATTAAATAAAATTGGGAGAAAAACATGTAGGTGGCTGTTAAGAAGTCAAATATATGTACTTATAAACTATTATGCTACACTAAGGATTCAATGTGGCCCAATGGCGGGCCACTGAGATCCACTCTGAGCACTGGAGCAGATGGTGGCGTCCTTACCGCTATTTTCATGCTTTACATCGGGTCCTCTGGCAGAGCTTGGTACACTCCCCTTCTCTCCAGAATGGATCTCTTCCTCCGTAGACTTCACAGGCCTGGTCATTTTCTCGTTATGTTTCTCCAAATGTGTACTCACACCACCACTTCCTCACCTTACAAAACTCCCTAAGCAGTGTGGTTAGGAATTCTGTCCTCATATTGTAGATCAGGATCAAGTTCACTCTCAGTGACGGCTTCACCCACTTACTCCATCCTTCCTCAGGTCCACTCTAGGCTTCCCCGCGCCATCTCACCATTTCCCCAGGCAGCTCCCCGTCTTCACTCAGGTAGCTGCCGAAGTGGACTTCTCCCCAAGATCCTGTTTCCAAATATGAACCTTTCCACTTCTTCTGCTGAGTACCTAATGCACTTGTTCACTTTAAACAAATTTTACTGACGTTTAAACCATGTTATTTATGTGTACGTTCCATCTTTTATACCCATCTGTATTATCCAACTTAGATTCTAAGATCCCAGAAGGCAGGGTTCATGTTTGACCTTTTTGGGGCCACAAACAGCAGAAAATCAGGAGCATGAAAGGAGTTTAGTAAATGTTGCTTAAAAGTTAATGGAAAAGGAAGTGAATTTAAAGCAAAAACAGGAGAGAGGAAGAGTCACATGAGGCCTTTAGTTTTGCTCTGGGTACTTCCATGTGAACTCATTCACCGGTGGGTCACAGCATTTTAGATCGTCCATCCCAGCATAATCATACAGATAATATTTTACATTTTCACAGTGCTTTGTGCACCCTTCTCAAGGGACGCTTGCACACATGATCACATCTGATTCTCACAATAAGAAATCCTAGGAAGGGGGCAAGGGAGGTCTGTCCTCTTTTGGCTGACGGGGACAATGAGGCTCAGAGAAGGGACCTGACATAGGGAGTTCATGACAAAGTAGAATCTGAAAATGATCATTTCTCCAACAGTACTCTCTAAAATACTGACTCAAATTTACAGCTTGTGATTCAAATTTACATTACCACTGGAACTTTGAAAATAGGAAAAAAGGAGAGACATAAAATTCAACTTTTCATTTTAGAGTGCTTCAAATAAATGGAACTCCAAAGCACACATGATGGACCTTCCTTTTAAGCGGGTCACATTGGCTGAGTGTCTGCAGACCCATGTGGGTGTGGTGCTCCCCATGACAGCTAGTCTGTCCTGAGTTTGGTGACTGGTAAAACTTTGGTGGCAAGTGTTTAGAGAAAACACGGGCAACCTGGGTGTGCTTTACAACCAACACAGGAGTGCTGGTGATCCCACGGGCCTGCTCACACCACACCACACCCCACCAGTTATTATATGTTCTCTTTGGTCTTGACATTGGTTTAAAAGTGTATCAGTTCCAAGAATACAGGTTGATCCTTTTATGCTAGTTTGAAAGGCATCACAATCGCCATTGCAGCCCCCTTTACAACAGAGGCCCGTTTCTTCAATGTCCAAAGGAGGTAACTATTTTTCGTGCACTCTTGGTGCAAACACCGACCACACCGGGCAGAACGGGAGAAGATGGGCCTGCATTCAGTCCACTTGCTGTCATGTGACCTGAATTCACTGTATGGTGTCCATAATATAATTCTGCTTGGATGCCTGAAGTTCTTAATATATGTTTCAGGAAACCTGGTATTTCTGAATGACATGCAAAGAGAATCCTCCACTGTGGGTATTAAACCAAGACCGAGGGTCAGAAATCAAGCCCAGAAGGAGGCCTTCGCTCCCACGCTCTTGGAGCTTGTGAGGGCTGCTTGGAAAGGAGTCCCTTTCCCTAACTTAACATCCTTTAGAGACTTAAGCTCCAACCCTCCTCTTTCAGAGGCCGACAGATGAAGAGTGGCTGCAACCTCACGTCCCAGAAACTGCTGCCCTGAACTCTAAGGCTGTAGACAGGCTTAAGGAACCAAATGCAGAAGCATGGCTCTGGAACAACGATTACACTGCAGAAATCGATTTTAGCTGTTTCAAGGTTCCTAAAGGTGACACAGATTTTGATTAGAGCCCCCCAATTCTGCCTGCTTATATGCTGTTTAAAATATTAGCTGATCTAATAAAAAAGGACTCATAGTAGCAATGTGTAATCTAAGTCTGTTTTTCTTCTGAGTTTTACTCAGGTTCCAGAAAACGAAACAGCCCTTGTTATTCCAACCCTCGCTCTAACGTGGGGGGACGGGGGAGTGGTGACCTCAGGAGTAAACCTCGAGGGAGACGATGCCCCCGGTCAGGCCCACAGCACGTAGATGGTTTCAAGTCACTGAGCAGAGTCAAGCACAATAAAATCACACATTCAGAATGACCCTCTCCTTCCCCTTGTTCCCAAAGCTCTTCACATTTCCTGATTGAGCAGAGGGGCTGCCAAGAACTGAGTTTCATTTCTAGGTCTTGAACACACAGAGAATGCGACCACTAGGAACGTATTCGTGAATCCCAATTTGGTGGCCCTAGGAAATGGTTAAACATAATTTTTGTTTATACACTGTTTCTCATTCAAACGTAATTTGTGAGGAATTCCTCTGCAAAGCGCAGGAACTGGTTGGCCCTCCTGAAAACCTCTTTCTATAGGACTGGCCTTGAGGATGGTACCTGCTGAAGTGGGAAGCTCTCAAGAGTCCCATGTGCCCAATTAAAAACCAGCAAATACAACTAAGAATGTAAATCTAAACTTTGATATGTATTTTGAATAAACAAATAAATATTAAGCTTTCTCCCCTCATCTGGGAGGTGTTTTTGTTTTCTTTTTCCTTTCTAGAACAAAATGAAACCTTTAACATATTCTTCCATTGCAAAAGCCAAAGTCGCATTTCACAGACACAGAGGGGAAGGGCCCTCGGAGCAGTAGCACCAGAAGTAGAAGGGAAAATGCAGGGGATGGCTTCGTGTGGAATCTCGGGCTCTACAATCTATCATTTGGTTTCTCACTAGTAGCTTTTTAAATTCCCGAACAGTCTTAGTATCCTTGTTGTTAATATCACTAGTAAAATAAGTTCCTATGGAGAAAAAGAGGGAAATAAGCTGTTAACAAAACGTCTTCAAATCTCTTCTCTCGGAAAACAAAGCAGCAGGTTCTCCGTACAAACCAGCCTCAAACACGCCTTCCCGTGGAAATGCTGGGTGCCCTTCGGCCCTATACATCCCCTACGAGGGCATCTTTCGCCTTGAAAAAGGAGACCAACTTCTAATCCCATTAGCTTAGGTTTGTGGTTTAGTCTTTCGTGAAGTGCTGCTGGCTTTTGGCCGAAAGTCCAGAAATCTCAACGGGAACCCAAGTGGTCAGCACGTTGCCAGCTTAATAAAAGCATCGTGAGCTTCACGTGACTTATGGCATCTGGCATCTTCTCAAATTGCAACTTGCTCCCTTGCTCGGGGGGCCCCCAGCCCTGGGGGCGCCGGTCCTCTTGCTGACACCCCCTCGGCTGGTCCCCTCTGAGTCTTGCTTCCACGGGAAGCGGATACTTGGCAAATGCAAGGCGAGGCCCATCAGCTGTGGAAGTTGTGCGCGGAGGTCTGTTTTTGGGACAGCCGCAGGAGCTCCTCGCGGATGGCCTTGATGAGGGACGCGGACGAGTGGCCGGGCTGGAGGTCCTCCGTGGAGCTGGTGGCGTAGGCCAGCCCCGCGCCCTGCAGCCCCCTGTGCGGGGCGTTCCCGGGGGGAGCGGAGGGCTCCCTGCCTGAAGTCCTTGGCACCTGGAACAGCGGTGAAGAATACTCCTGATGTCCCAGCACGTGTGTCTGAAAAACACGGCAGAGGGCCCTGTACTTGCCACATGAGAACAGGAGGGAAAAGTCAGGTTCAAACCCAAAAACTCAGCCCTCCCGTAGGAAAACCTTGGGCTGGAAAGGAGAGTAGTAACCGTGGCGAAATCAGTCAGGGGACAGCAGTGCAATCAAGAAGCCCTTGCACTTGACCTTAACAGGGGCCTCAGAAATACATAATGACAGAAAGGGTACTCGGGTCAGCCACGTCTGTGTGTCTGTGTGCGTGGAGGTGAGTGGCCGCTGGGAGGACAGGAAGGGACCCCGAGAGCTGGGAAGGAAGGGAGGCTGGAGCACCCCGTGGAGGTGGAAGGTCAGAGGAGGGTACCTGAGAGCTGGAAGGGACAAGCAGGTTCTGGCAGAGGGACTGACAAAGACCACGGAAAGGGAGCGAGATCCAAAATCACTGTCCATTTTATCTGTCTGTCTACTGAGCGCTCTGTAGAGCCCTTTCTTTAAAAAGTTATCCGCACTGAAACCTTTCACAGTTTTGCTTATATGTCCATTATATAGGGTGGGGCAAAAGTAGGTTTACAGTTGCTCATCTGGAAAATACTATAATAATTAATAAATAATAACACAAGAATAAGCTCTGTGTTTCATGCACTTACAACTGTAAACCCACCTGTGCCCCACCCTCTAGAACAGGGTGTTTGGCAAGAATTATTATACTTTTCAGTGATCTTTTTTCACATTTTTTTTCACTGAAAAATCTCTCTTTGCATATACATGAGTTCTAAACCTGCGGTTCCACCTATGCTGAGTAAGCTACTAGCCTGGTGAACGTGGCATTCGAGCTCTAGCACATTTCACTTCTCCAAATGGGATAGGGAGGAACGCTGACGTGACCATTGGATTTGACAGGAAAATCCAAATACCTGATGAAACCAAGTTGGCACAATGAAGGCAGGAAAGGAAAGATGTCAGTAAATAGAAGGCCAACGCCCGAGATCTATAATAATGCATCTTTTAGGAAAAAGTTATAGTCTACTGTTAATTTCCCTTCATTAAGTAAAAGCATCCAGTCATTAAAGGAATTTAGCGTATTTGTTAAAAAACACGTAAATGCAATGAGGATGAGGACAAATGAAAGGTATTATTTTGGTTTGTATTTTCAAATTCATATATTTATTCCCTGTGGATATAAAATTCTTGAGAAAAAGCAAAGGAAAGCACTTGTAGAAATTACCTGTGTCTGCACTGATTCTGTGCTTATAAAGGAGGGACCAGAGTGACGAGAAACCTCCAAACTAAACCCTGTGCCTTGAAAGGCCCCAAACTGTGTGCTCATGGCAAAAGCATCTATTCGCAGTGCTCGTAACGGACACGATATTAATAAACCCACAAGAAAGCACAGCAGTGAGCCAGGAGGGAGTAAGGTCAGGCATATTTATACAGCCATCGCACCAAAGACCAGGTCCAGATTTCAGTCACCTACAGGTTCACATTCACTACTTGAAAGTCAAAATCACAGACACAGAAAGGAGAACGGTGGCTGCCTAGAGCTGGGGAGAGAGACAAATGGGAAGTTAGGGTTTAATGAGGATAGTTTCAGTTTTACAAGATGAAAAGAGATGGAAATGGATGGTGGTGACGGCTGCACACCAGTAGGGATGTATTAAAATCCAATAACTAACTTAAAATGGTTAAGATGGTAAACTATGTTATATGTATTTTACCACAATAGAAAATTGGAAAAAAATTTTGAAAAACTGTTCACTTAGGTCTCTGTCCAGATTTTCTGTAATAAACACTGACTTTATTAATTTTTAAAATGTTATTTTTTTTTAAGACTTCAAGCCTAAAATCTGCTTCAAGAAAAATTATATACTTTCCAAAAGTGCAATGCAAATACTCTCCCACTCTGGGTCGGAGGGAACCTATCATCTAAAAACTGCAGGCAAAAATACACTCAACGGGGGAAAACTGAGCGAGGTTAGAAGTTTTGGCTCGTGCAGGTTTTTATGCCCAGAGCAGAAGCAGCTGAATTCAGTGATTACGCCTGACTTCTCAGCGGTGACCCCGCACCAGATACTCACGGCCTCTCTGCGGCCCGCCTCGTCCTCTCCGTACGAAGGCCAGCCCGGTCCCCCGTACTGGCCGCCTCTGCTTGGTGGCATCTCCACTGGCTGAGCTCCGATTCTGCTGGCAATTCCCACCTGGGTCAGGTGCTGAATCTGGGAGCCTGAGGGGACAAAATGGAACAGCCTGGTCACTACCGGCAGGAGAGCGAGGCCGCACGGGAAGGCTGTTTGGTTGTGACCACCACCCTCCCTTGGGGACAGGAATATGAGCATCGTTCAAATGTGGCACCAATTCTGTCTCCAGAGAATGACATTTCCTAAGAAAACCAGACCCTGAGCTGGGTTCACGGGCTTTCGCTTCCTTTGAATAGAGTGGCTGATGGTGACGGTCTTATTTTCTGGCTAGACATCAAAGGGTGGGAAGAAAGGGTTTAACTAAACGACCCTTCCATTCATTTCTGCAGAGGTTACAAATAAGGACAAATTTATTTATTGAGAAGAAAGGCCTCAAAGGTTTAGGAGCCGCCATCAAGAAGCCAAAATCCAGCTCCTCTTGCTCGTGGCTTTGAGACTCACAAGGAGCCAAAAACACAATACGCTTTTTTTTTTCTTAAAAGGCAGGGTGCGTGTTTATTTTCATTCAGACTGTTAAAGTATATTTTCATTATACTCACATTGTTCCTATAACTTAGCTATATCACAGTTAAAACTTTAAAGCCACCCACCCAACCTGGTGAGGTGCACTGATGGCAAAGCCAGAAGGTTCTCTGAGCTCAGTCCTACACTCACACGTGCTGTGGCTCATGTGGCTAGGAAGACCGGGCTTGAACCAATTTATTTTTTTTCCCCATCAACTTTTGGCATATGGCAACATCCCTAATCTGCAGATTAAAGGAGGAAAAAAGTGATCTTTAAGCACTGTGAAATAAAATGACTTATTTCCAAATGCCCCTGGGGTCACCAAATTCATCTGTGATGCTCAGGCCAGTCCTATAAAGATTCAGAGATTTCAGAGGTCAGGGAGGCAGTTCTCTCCGTCTTCAAGTCTCTTCCTCCTCTCCTTGTCTGATTAACAGCCTCCCTTAAGCAAATACTTTTTTTTTTTTTTTTTTAAGAAAAAGAGCTCCTCCGCTTTTTATTTGGATATACAATAAAAACCAAAAACCAAAGGTCAGAAAAAAACTTCCAGGCTCCTGTCAGAGCAATGTACTTTGCGGGCACGCTTGTCAGTTACCGAAGATTCGTAACAGTATTAAAATGATTGGGACTATCAGTTCTGTTTGCCCAACAGACATCATTTGAGCGAATCTTGCAAAGAACATAAATGCAACACAGTGCTCCGTTATTTACAAAGATTCAGACAACTGCAGAGGGAGAAAAGAACACCTTTGTGTTGAGACCGAGATGGTAGTTGGTATCACATTTCAGACACATTATGTATCTTGCTTTGTTCACTTAACCAGGCTTCCCCATGATTCAACTGGGACATCACGCCCAACAACCTGGGTTTGCATCCCAGCCCAGCCCTGGAGGCCCCACGACCTTGAGCACCCAGCTATGGCTCCTGCTGAGCCCCAACGCCTCGCCTCTCCAATGGGATAAAAAGAAACCTACCTCGTGGTGTTATTTCAAGGATTAAAAGAGATAAAGTAGGTCAAGTACCAAACACAGAGGAGGCAACCCAGAAATCTTAAATTCCCTTTTTCTGGCTCTTTCTGAGCTCTTCATTTTAAAAAGCTACACCATTTCCTCACTGATGCCCTTATTACTGGCTATTTAGGGAGCTCACAATTATTTGCTCTTATGAATAATTCTCTGATAAACATCTTTGCCCAGGTAGTTTTTCTCCAATATTTTGGATTTGGGGGGAGAAGGGGAGCCTAGATTCCCGGAAGTGGAATTACCAAACCGAAAGCTCATTAAGTCATTGACAAGCTGCTTTCCAAAAGTTTAATGATTTACACGAACACCAGAAATAATGTAATAGTGTTTTTCATACATTTATTTTCATATGGTACACACACATTTCTTTTGTGTATTTTCTTCCTGTACTTTGGCCATTTATCTTTCCTACCCTTTGAGGTCTGTCCATTTATCAATTTACATGAGCCATCCTCTGTAATAAAATGATCCTCTTGGTCATATCTGCTGTAAATCTTCCCTAGGTACTACTATCCTCTTGCTTTTGGTAATTTTCAGACATATATACGTTTGATAATTTTACACAGTCAGAAAGGGAACTCTTCTAGTATCTTAGTATTTTTTTCATTACAAGTTTTTACACAATTTAATCTATTAGAAAGTATTAGAAAATAATTTCTTCAAGTGTTTCTTACATATAATTTCTATATTATTGTAGATTAAAAATGAACATGTCTGAATTTTCTTTGGCATACGTGCTATGCAACAATTAACAGAAGAAACAAGACTCACTGCAAAGCACAGTACCTGTAAAGTATGGGACACCCTGTAGGATGTCAGGATATGTTATTTGTTTAGTTAACAGACAGACAATGAAAAATACAAGAACTACCAAGGAGACCATGGATAATTATCCACCAATTATTGCAAATTTGGAATTGACCTACACTGATTTTTTTTTTTAAATAATATGTACTTATTGATTTCAGAGAGAGGAAGGGAGAGGGAGAGAGAGATTGAAACAACAATGATGAGAGTCACTGATTAGCCTCCTGCACACCCCCCGCTGGGGATCAAGCCCGAAACCCGGGCATGTGCCCTGACCGAGAATTGAACCTTGATCTCCTTGATCATAGGTCAATGCTCAACCACTGAGCCACACTGGCCTGGCTAAACTAATTTCAAGTATATATTCTCTTCCCTCTGAGAATCATCAGTCTGTTGTATGCTTCCATGTCTCTGAATCTATCTCAGAAGGAAGGGAAGAGGGGAAAGAGAGATTAACCAAAGAACTTATATGCTTATATGCATTACCCACGGACACAGACCATAGTGCAGTGAAGGCCCAGAGAGGGGGCTGGCGGGGGGGGGGGACACATTTGTAACACTTTCAATAAAGATAAATTTTTAAAAATAATAAAGGTATATATTCTCCAGAAAGTTAGAAAATAGCAGAATACATCATTTAACATGAATGGCGCCTGTTATTAAAGCTTCAGTTTTCAAAAGGGAGAGTGAAGAAATGAGTGGGGAAAATAGAGTGACTGTGAGCCCTTGTAATAAAACGCGGTAAGATGAGTGGTAACTGAGGATTTTCCAGAGTACGCAGAGCTAGCTGTACAAGGAACGGAAAGCACTCAGCATCTTAAGCTACACAGATGCCTTAGGAACGCTGAACAACATTCACAAACACAGCATTATGCTATCAGCTAGCCATGAGATGATGTCTGGCGACATAAAGAGTAATCTGTAATCTTGGGGTACGACTGGATCTCAGGTAAACTGGTGGGGCAGACTAGCCAGCTGTCATATAGGAACCAGCTCAATCAGCCTTGTCGGGTGCTGCGGCTCTCACTGCGGGTCTGCAGGAGCTCTCTTAGCTTGTCCACTTACACTTCCCTTGGACCCATTAAGGAAACCAAGTGGAAGGTACAGCAGCATTTGAAAATCTGGGGATTTATAAGATCTCGGGACAAATCACTCCAACGTCAAGCATGTGCTGAACTTGATGAGAATTTGTTCTGAGTTCAAATATTAACACAAGCCCTGGCCGGTGTGTCTCAGTGGTTAGAGCATGGGCTCACGCTCCAAAGGGCTGCAGGTTCAATTCCCAGTCCAGGGCACGTACCTGGGTTGCAGGTTCAATTCCCGGCCCTGGTCCGGGCACATGCAGGAGGAAACCAATCAATGTTTCCTATGCAGAGATACTCTGGTATAAATTTTTATTTGAATTTCGACAGGTAATTAAAGTAACCTAAATACTAAAAGGAAAGAAGAGCCATGTGCAAACACTTAAAGGTCTTATAATGAATTTGTAGACCACTTTAGAAAAAGTGGTCTTTCACTGTTGAATTATTAAGAGTGGCACTGGTTACCCACAAATGACACTAAGACAGTTTTTTTAATGAGGGCTGGAAAGAGGAGCAAAGAGGAGCAGAAAGGAGCTACCATGGTTCCAAGTGGCTACCTGCTTCCCCGGGGGCCACGTGTCTGGCAGCAGGAAGGAGATAGCAGCACCCAGGCACAGAGGCATGAAAAAATGACATGAAATTTTTAAAAGGGAAGATGATCATATTAACAAAGGTAGAAGGGAAACAATGAGGGAGGTGAGGCTCAAGGAGTAATCAGTGGTTGCACCCTCCCAGAAGTGACCAAATAAAACAAAAATCTCCACCCCAGTCACTGACCAGTAGCTTTTAGAGTTGTTTCTTACAAGCTGGAAAAGCGCTCTCTGTAAAACAAATACCTGTTTTAATGCCATAACAAGTGCTCAGACATAGATCTATCCGTTTAACCCTAAGAATTTAGAACTGTTTTCCCCAGAAGAGGTGTGCTGTGAATTCCATGCGAAGGGGAGCTTTTGAGATGCTGATTCAGGAAAGAATCAGCAGCCGGCAGTCATGGGATTTCAGCCCCTCCCTCTGTTCCCACCTCCCTGGCCTACATCTCACCAGGGTCACAGGGAAACCAGCTCTGCCAGAATTTAGCCAAAAAGCAAGCATCTTCTAGTTCAGAAATGCAAGCTAAATAGCCACATGTACCTGTGGTGCCCCCGACAGGCCGGGGCCGGGCCACTGATGGCATGTCCTCAGAGTAGATCCCTCGGGCAGCAAACGGGGCTTCAGCTGATGCCTGTGGCTGCTGGGGCTCGGGAGGCACCAGCTCCGAAGACTGCAGCAAACCGGGGCCAAAACCGGGTCTGAAAGCAAAGCACACCAAGCACATCAGGACCACATTGCACCCTGGCCCTGGTGGTCGATCAGCTGCGCCCTGAGTCCTACAGAAAAACAAGACCTATTTGGCTACTGGCCTATTGTCCATCTCCTCTCCTGAGACAGGGACTTTTCCTATTTACTCACGGCTGAGTCTCCAGCCCTCAGATCAGTGGCCGGAATTAGCAGATGCTTGAAAAATCTCTGTCGGATGATGAAAGAAGAAATACTTTAGTTTACAGTTCGAGGGAAGGTGCAGTCAAGGGCCAGGGCTGCTCATCTCCAGCATTGAACTAAAGGGGTGGTCATCAAGTTGGCTACACGTTAGCATCGCTTGAGGGGCTTTTAAAGGCCCCGATGCCCACACTGTACCCCAGACCAATTAAAACAGAATCTCTAGAAGTGGGGCCCAGACATTGGTAGTTTTTAAAGTTCCAGTGATGATCCTGAAGTTCAAGGCAGAAAACCAGTGCTCGAAAGCAGTGGTTCTTAAGCTTACGGCCTCAGGATCCCTTTACACCCATAAAAAATAGTGAAGATTCCCAGAGCTTTTATTTGTGTGTATTGTATCTATAGATATTTATTGTATTTGAAATTAAAACTTAGAAATTTTTTAAATACCTATTTCTTAAATTCATTTAAAATAACACTATTAAATGTATTACATGTTAACATTTTCCCTGAAATTAACTATATTTCCTCCCCAAAAAAAATTAGCAAGAAAATTTTTACTACTTTTTCAAACTTCCTTTAGAGAAGACATGTGGATTCTTATATACTTTGTATTTAATCAGTTGCCATAAGTAAGTAGGGGGAAAGGGAGGGATATTTTAATAGCCTTTTCAGCTAATACTCAATATTTCAGATAAACCTTCTTCTTTGATACCACACCAATGCTCAACGGAGTTTCCTTAAGGGTCAGTGGCGATGTGGCATCTGAAACAATGAACTTGAACTTTCTATATTCTATTACATTAAAACCCACTGGTGGTCTGTCTTGCACTTGGAATGGATCCAAGCATGACTTTATGACACTGGTCATTTGGAAAATATTAGTTCGCTGCGTTCTGAAGTCTTTCTAGATATTGATACATTTCATTTCACAGTATTAAAAATATCACACTCATTAATATCACCATCGAGCTCATCAGCAGCGTCTTTAAGGACCAGAGCGCTGTCAAGTTCCTGGTGGCAGACAAAAGCCTCCAAAACTGTAATTTTATCCCTGGCAACAGATACTGTCAGGTGTTTTTCTTGAAGTGACAGGCCCACCTAGTTCACGTTCAAGACAGTGTCTGCCAAACACCCAAGTCTGAATTACGATGTCTGCTGGTTGTTGGTTCCAGTAAAAACACGGAGCGGTTAGTTTGGTTCTCAGCTCAAACACCTGAACTCAAAACACCTTCAAAATTCCATGTTCAGCAAAGTACTTTATTTGAAGTTCCTCTTTTGTCACACAGACTATTAAAGACTCAAGGCTTTCAGTTGAATAAAATTAATCACTTTTACTACGCCATCAAGGACATCCTAACATAAAAGTGGCATTTTTTTGGAAGTGGCAATTGTGCCGCAGTGAAGACGACAACGACTTAGTACGATTCGGGGCCACTGCCCTGATTCCTGCTGAAGCACCAGCGTGTGCACCCGCCATCGCTCCCACACCTCAGTGCAAATGATGAAAAATGTCCAATGACATCTTAGCACTATCATGAAAATAGTTTTGACTTCACAGAGCCCCCTGAAAGGGTCGCAAGGACCCTCCAGGGGTCTCAGAATCCCACTTGAGAGCCACTCCTCTAAAGAAAGTCAAGAATTTAAAAAGATGAGGGTCTAAGTACAATTCTTTGCAAATAACAGTCGACCCGTAATTAACAGATCAAACCAGTTCGATGAGAAAGCAGACTGACTTGCCCTCATTCCACGGTGTTATTTCTGGAGTGTATCTCAGGAACGGGCACCCAGGCCATCTATATTCCTCTTTAAATAACTGCTGCTGTTTTAGAGCGACCTCAGGGAGAGACGGTGACATCGCTGACCTTACAGATCTACGAGGTTAACATAAGGCGAGATCTGTACACTGGAGCTCACCTGGCCTCATTCTGTTCTCTGGCCCATCCACCCATAACGAGCTCTCACTCTTTACTTAATTATTGCTACTTGACACAGACGGTTAGCCCCCTCCTGCCTACATTTGCGGCTCTTTTCTCCTAACTGTGCATTCCGGGGTTCGGTCTGATCCACACAGTCCGGATTCCTTCAGCTTGGGTGACCATAAAGTTTGTCATCCAAACCAGAACACCTTGGAGAGTGGAAGTTATTCATAATTATGCTGGACAACAGGTATGAACCGGAACTGAACTGGGAGAACCAGATCGTATGGTCGCCTGTCATTAAGTACCTCCCCGGGTCACCCCGCCTGTGTTGTTCTGGGACCACAACGCAGTGCCTGGGCGGGGGAGCGGGGCTGGGGGAAATAAAACAAGCCCTTCTGAAAATGAGGGCGGATGCAGAAAACTAACAGAAAAAGTGCAGAGGAAGCATACAGCGTTCCCACTCCTGTGAGGCTCCTGGTCACTGAAGGGAAGCTGCATATAATTTCTGCGACCGTTTTCCTGCAATTCCTTCTCTGTAATAAATCAGCTGTCCACTCACGTGTAGGTCTGCTTATAGACTTTCTGGTCTATCCAACTGGTCTACGTTTCTAGCTTTACAGCAACACCACGCAGTCTTAATTACTTGACAGTAGTTTATAAACATTTAGAATAATCCTAATATCTTTGTATTTCCACATAAATTTTAGAATCAGCGTGTCAGTTTCCATGGACTTAAAAAGAACAAAAGAGTAAACTACTGGGGTTTTGAAAGGGACCGCAACGAACCTGTTGATCACTTGGGGAGAACTGACATTTAAAAGATACTGAGTGTCCAACCCATGAACACCTTTCTTTACAGGGCCTGAATATCTTCAGTTACATTTACTCTGAGGTATTTTATATTTTTGAGTGGTATTTTACATAGTATCTTCAAATTTTTTTATTTTCTGTCTGTTGCTTATAAACATAAAAATTATACCAGCATCATTGGCTTGTACATCTTCCCAGACAGTGGGTTTTAACTCTATATTAAGCATAATTATATTTATTTATTTTGTTGATTTCAGAGAAAGGAAGGGAGAGGGAGAGAGAGAGAAACATCGATGATGAGAGTCACTGATCAGCTGCCTCCTGCACGCCCCCGACTGGGGATCGAGCCCGCAACCCGGGCATGTGCCCTGACTGGAAATTGAATCTCAATCTCCTGGATCCTAGGCCGATGCTCAACTGCTGAGCCACGCCAGCCAGGCTAAACATAATTATTTTAAAATCTGTGTTCAGTACCTCCAATACCTGGATCCCCTCTAATTCCTTTTTTATTGTCGGCTTCTCTTTACTTTTTGAAAATCATATTTTATTTTCTTCTCATATGCCTGGTCGTGTGTGTCTATGTGTGTGTGTGTCTGTTTGTGTGTCTGACCTCATGCAAAACTATGATGATACTGGGAGGTCTAATATGGTATTATCTTCCCATAAAGGAGAGTCAACATTTGTTTCTGCCAGGCAGCTGGAGGGACGTCTGGTCACCTCAACCCAATGAGGGAGTCACACCATCCGAAGCCGAGTTTTGGTCCTTGTAGGGAACCCTGTACCTACCGTTACCCCTTACTCCAAGGTATAGCCCCTAAGGGTCTGAGCGCAAGCCTCTGGGTGCTCACAAGGGCCTCTGCTGATCCTCCCAGCCCCGGGAGCCTGTCAGAAGCTTTGCTCAGCTTCTCAGCCGCCTCCTCCAAAATCAGTGCCCCTGGGAAGGAGCGGCTCAGAAGGCAGGGCTACCTCCCGGGATTTCCCAGACCCTGGGGCCATACTGCTCCACTGCCGTTAGCTCTCTGGGTTCTGTATTTTTATTTTAAAACCTTGTCTAACTTTCCCAGCTGTCCTCAGCAAATGATCTATTCTGCCATTACTGGAAGCAGAACTTAAATTCTAACTTCTTCCCTCCTCTTCTAGTTAGATCAAGAGAATACAACTCAGAGTTTTGCATCTGCTCATATTACATTAAAAAAAAGTTTACAAAATTAAATTTTTAAAAAAAGAAAAACAGCCTGTGCGAGGATTCCTAATACATTTTCTCCTGAGAACTTTACCTTGGCAATGGGCCTGATGGGGGAGTCATTCCATAGTCGTCATATCTCTGGAAGAAATTCAAAAGAAGATGAAGATTAATAGTTAATACTTATTAGAAGGTGACAACAGCAAACTTATAAATTGAGGTTTATGGGATCACCTTTCAGGAGAATTATTTTCTCATAAAAAGTTAGCATGCTACTTGGGCATTCCGCCATCACTTAACCCAGAAGGTTCAGTTTGGGGAACTGGGCTACCAGACTTTAAAACACACACACACACACACACAGCTTGCCCTGGCCGGTGTGGCTCAGTGGTCGAGCGTTGACCTATAAACCAGGAAATCACAGTTCGATTCCGGTCAGGGCACATGCCTGGCTTGAGGGCTTGATCCCCAGCAGGAGGCAGCCAATCAATCACTCTCTCTCATCATTCGTGTTTCTCTCTCTCCACATCTTTTTAAAAAATAATAAAAAAATCAAACAGACTCATAGATACAGAGAACAGAGGGGAGGGAGCTGGGGAGGGTGAAAAAGGTGAAGGACTGAGAAGTACAGCTTGGTAGTTACAAAGCAATCATGGGGACGTAAAGCCCAGCATAGGGACTATAGTCAATAATATTGTGATAACTATGTACGGGGCCAGGTGGGTACTGGAAATATCAGGGGGAACATTTTGTAAAGTACCTGATTGTCTAACCACTATGCTGTACACCTGAAACGAATATAAAATAATACTGAATGTCAGCTGTAATGGGAAAAAATTAAGAAAAACAAAAAGTGAAAACTCAAGACTCAGAGGCTCCTGGTAGGTCCTCGTCTTCATTCCAAGACCTCCTGTCACCCAGAGGACCCATCGTGTCTTAGCCTCTCGGCTCGCTGGCCCGATCAACACCAATAAATAGCATTTCTTTTGTCAGCCACCCCCCCCCCCCCCCCCCCGGCACCCTACGCCGAAGACCAGAGGCAGGGAAACAATGAGAAAGTTCTTGCAATAATCTCGGTGAGAGGGGACAGTGGCCCTAACTGGCATTTAATGCAGCGGGAGGAATTCGAAAGGAGGCATCTACAGAGCTCCGGGCTGGAGGATTCCAGAAGGCCCACACTTACGCCGCTGCACGGATTGCTGGCTGTCTGAGCCGGGCTGTAGAAGGACCCCCACTGGGCGGCTCGCCTCTCTTCCCGGGCGGGGGTGCTGCTGGCCGGCAGGCCGGCCGGGCCCCCGGGGCCTGTGGCCGCGCCGGCGGGCTGGCTGCTGGGGGCCACCAGGGCGAAGGCGTCGTCCAGGAGGGAGTGCATGGTCTGGCGGGCCTCCTCGATGGACGGCTGCGGCGGGGCGTACTGCAGGGCCGGGAAGGGCAGGGCCGGATAGCGGCCCAGCTCAGCCGACGACGGCGTCTGCACGTCTGCCGGCAGGTCGGGGTCGGACTGCAGAGGGGACACGGCGGAGAGACGGACAATCAGACACAGGCGGCGGTGGCCCGAGCACAAAACTCCAATCGAGGGCCAAAGCGCAAGTGATCGGTTTTCACTGACGTTGAGGAAAAGGTGCCCGTAAGAATTTTTAAGACGACAGCGGAGAGGAGTGTGTTAGCTCTCACGGGTGCGGAAAGTTTGAATCAGGCATAAAGGAAAAAATGAAAACATTCAACAATCGGTCCGCCAAAACTCCTGCAACCGTCGGAGACGCATTTCGGTGCCTGGAAGTATACATTTTTATGGAAAGCCCCTAAGTAACCAAAACTGATGTCGCAGAGTCGACTCACTGAAATAGCTAGTCAACTTTCCGGAGACGTAGAAATGAAAACTAAAGCGGTCTATTAACAATAGGAAAAAATAGCCCTACACACCCCCAAGAGTTCAAAGTCACCACCGTATTACAACTGTGTGCATATAAATAATTTTACACCTATTACGACAACGGTTTACCGCAGTAAATAGTATTTATTTATTCAGAAACTGTCTTTCAGACGGAGGTATCTCTGGATAACATGAGTCATCAAGACAGGTTTAAACATCTTCCATACCCACTAAGAGGCAGGGGTATAAGTAATAATTAGGGTTTTTTAAAAATCTTACTTTCTGATGCTACCTTATGAGCAAAAGGCTGTCATCATATACACTTAGGTGAACAGTAGGGGACAAAGCAGGGAACCAAGGGGAAAAGGGGCCCTTGCGGTCCCAGTGGCTCCGGAAGCCCAAACACCACAGTCGCTCCACCTGACACTGAAGCAAGCAGGGGGTCTGCAGGACGGGCTGGTGGCCCCGTGCCCTCCAGGAGGAAGGGTGGGCAGCTCCTATCGAGAAGGCTCTGCTGGCCCTGCGGGTCCACGGTTCAGCTCAGCTGGCTGACCACCCGACCAAAGGGGCCACCGAAGACACTGCCGCATCTGTGGGGATTCGGCGAGTCTCTCACAAAGAGAAACCTTTTCCACAGACACATCCTCGCTCTTAGCCAACTGCCTGGAAAACGCTTTCTAATGAAAACGGTCCGTCCAGCAGATGATCAGGTATTATTCACGCCAGCGTCACCCACTTCAGGGCAGCAGCTGCTGAACTCCAGAGAGAAAACCACTCTACAAACTGGCAAACCCACAAACAGCCCACAGACCTGTTTTGTTTGGCCCAGGCAGAGTATTTAAAAACATACTTAGCCACTATTTTAAAAATCTGAAAATTTCCTATTAAACCTCAGATTTCTGGATTCTCTTGGCAGGATCTGAGGCTCTGACTGCCCTCCTGAGATGGGGCAGGCGCTCTCCCCTCCCCTGGTCCTGTAAGTCTGCTTCTCCAATACTGCAATGAGCCAGTAAAGGTCCTACTAAGTGACATTTGTCATCAAGGAATCCTTTTGGTTTTTAATGTTTTATTTTATTTATTTATTTAATGTCTTTATTGACTTCAGAGAAGAAGGGAGAGGGAGAGAGAGAAATATCAATGATGAGAGAGTCATTGATCGGCTGCCTCCTGCATGTCCCCTGCTGTGGATCAAGCCCACAACTCGGGCGTGTGCCTGACTGGGAATCGAACCTCGATCTCCTGGATCGTAGGTAGATGCTCAACCGCTGAGCCACACAGGCTGGGCTGTTTTTTGTTTTTTAACTAAAGAGAGCTGAACATAGTTTTTTGTTTTTGTTTTTCTATCAAGGCATCTAAGTAAGGATTCTGGGCTCCAAAGGGGGTCTCTGCTTTATCACGTAGCACTGAATAAACTCTGTTGTTTTTCTTTGGAGGTGAACAAAAGGTCCACATGCAAGCCCTCCCCCTATTACTGGTTTTTCTTGAGGAACAGATAGGAAAACCTGTGGTCAGCAGTGTGCCAACAACCTAACAGTTCCTGGTGGAGAAATGGAAACATGTGTCTGGAAACACATCCTATTGGTAAGTAAGAAGGTCTCTCCAGGGACAGAGGTGATGCTCCTGGGGGTGTTCCAGTAGCTGACGAGGTAGCTGTATCACAAGGAAGCGAGTGGTGGGACCATGGACACAGCCACGAACCCAAACTGAGACTCCACCGGGGGGAGGAAAACTTACACACACTTGAGGAGAGTCCAGAGCTACAGTCACTGCCAATCTCACCCTTATGGTCATACTTTTAGAGAAGCTTTAACTTTGACAGCAAGAGAGAGATTCTCTGAAGACGGGAGGGAAGGGTCCCTTGGATTCCCACTGGCCCCAAGGGTCCTGCCAAGAAGGCCCAGAGCTCCACGGCCAGGATGTCAGAGCCTCTTGTTCTTTCATCCTGTGGCCTCCTCATTTCCCAGGCTAGACTGTCGGAACTTGCAGGCCAAGGCAGGTCATCTTCATTTTCTGTATCTCAACATGGAGCACAGTGTTTCACGTACAGATGGTACTCAATAAAAAATGAAAAAGGGCAATTATGTACAAAAGTGAGTACTTCTCCAAGATCCCCGAGCTAGAATTTGAATTCCAGTCTCCTGAATCACAGACAATTCATTATACTCAGTTAGTTTCCTTTGCAAAGATACATGTTCATCTATCGCTCCTCTGAAATATATACGAACCTTTTTACATTTAATCACCAGAGATGATGTGTTCTGGCGCCTATTCTGCAATCCTTTGTGGGTATTACACTCGCTGGTTGGCCCAGGACAATCTCGGTTTATGCCTGTTATCCTTTCACTCTCACAGCGTCTGGTTTGAATGATCAATTATGTCAGAGGTTGACAAACATTCTCCAGAAAGGGCCAGAGAGGTAAATATTTTAGGCTTTGTGAATCATATAAGTGTCTGCTGCAACTAACTCAACTCTGCCCTGTAGCAAGAGCAGCCACAGGTAATATGCAAATGAATGGGCACGGCTGTGTTCCAATAAAACTTTATTTCTAAAAGCTGGTTGGATTGGCTGAGGGCCGAAGTTTGCCTAGGCCGGATTATAAACGTAACCTTAGTTGTAAGAAATCCAGGAATATTTTTTTCACTTTAGGAGAACAGAGCTCTCAAGGAGATGATGATATGTTGAGGGGGGAAAGTGTAAAAGTCAAGGTAATTCAAAAACACGTATGCCTAGTACACTACCCAAGAGAAGGTGAGTTCTGAAAAAGGCATTATTTTTGAAAATCCGTGTTTCAGAATTTTTAGGGAGGGTAAGTAAGAAGTGCATCTGGGGAAGATTTTCATTTTAAGGCATCTTTGAAAAACAAACCCACTGGAGAGAAGCGGTTGACAGGTGGCACTCTCCAGGCAAGGGTTTCTTCCTACCAGCTGAAGGAGGAACCCCTGCGCTTTCTGCTGAAAACAAAATACAAAAATAAAAAGATGGTTGGGGCCACCAGGAAAGCGGCCTGATCTAGGGTCATGGATGACGGCAAGGTAGAGAAAGCAGGTTAGTCCCTGCACCCGACTCCATGGCATTGTGATGGCACTCAGGGCTGCTAAAAAAAATAAAAAATTTAAAAAGACACTGGGACTGAGAAGGGTCCCCTGCAAATTCCTTTGAGAGAATGAGCCCACTGGTCAGGGAAGTGGAAGGGGGAGAAACGCTCTTTCTCCCTGTTTGTTAGTGTCACCGCATGACTCTCCTGGGGGGCCAGGGGACAGCCCTCCCCAACAGCAAAACAAGGACCACAGACGCCCAGACAACCACCTGCCTGAAAACAGCAGTGCAAGAACGCCATCTACTGTAGGAACTGCCAGGGCTGGTTCCCGACCTTGGGAATTCATTCCCAGCACGCAGGAAGGCCTCCCCATCTCCCATCTCCCATCGCCCATCGCCCAAGAGGGCGAAGCAGTCTGACTTGTTGACCTGCCAACTCCCTGGAATCACTCCAGCCCTCAGGAGGAGGGAGGAGGGACACAGTCAGTCTTAAGGCTCCCAAAGAAAAGCAGGGCTCTTTCAGATGGTCACCAAGGTCAGCATGGTGTTTGGCACATTTGTATAACTGTATGCAGTGTCTGGCAGTGTTAGTTATTAGTGTAATTTAGGAGACAAAATATAAAACTCAAGTAAGTGGCTGGTTGCGTAAGCTCTGTCTAAAGGGATCATGTGCCCCTTCTCTAAGGACGTGCTTGTTGCTAATTCCCCTCTACACAAGGACGGCTGTGTGAGTTGCCTCTGGCGGAGGAGGGGGTCTGGTGCAAGAAGACAGGCCACACCCTGGCGCAAGGCTGCAGGCGCCCGCATCTGGCGCTCCCTGTCTCGGGTGCCTGCGTGTCTGTATCTCTCCCGGCCCCTTGGGGAGGCTGGCCCTCTCTTCCCTACTCAATGGGGTCTGTGTGTCTTAAAGCTATCAATGTCTGCCTTTTACACTTCAAGCAACTGTCTGTGTCCTTTCTGTTTGAAAAAAAATGTTTAATTCCGCATTTCTTAACTTCCAGTAAGCTCTTTCTCCCATTAAAATAAAAAAATATACATTATGAGCAAATACAATACCTTCCTAGCACTCCAGAAACAGAAGGGAGGGACAAAACCCTAAATATCCCTCCTATCACCAAGAGACCCGAAAAAGGCTCTAGCCAGGGAGATAAAAGACAACCTTCTGGATATTTCTGTCTGTGTTCCAGTTACCCTGAAGAAGTGTCCACACTGAAGCCCAAGGGGAGAGGACTCGCACACAGAAAGGAAAAACACGCAGGCCCTGGTTCACATGACCTAAGTCTCCCCTCCAACAAGCAGCCCACTCCCTACCCTTCCCTGCAGGCCTCCCAGCCCAGCAGCCCCGGAGCACCAGCCACTGGGCACCGACCCCACGGGGCGGCAGCCCCCACTGGTCATCTTTCTCCCGAAGAGCCACCCAACAGTGGCGCCAGGAGGAAGGGTCGGCATACGCACCGGGCAGCCAATGTAGGCGGAGTTGTGGACGCCGGGGGGCCGCTTGTAGGTGCCGTCGCTGTCTGTGGTGATGAGCCTGTCCTTCTCCGCGTCCCCGGGGCAACCGTTGACCTGGTGCTTCCGGCGGGGCTTCGGAGAACGTTTTATCCGCGAGCTGCCAGGGGAAAAAAGAGGTTATCCTCATAGGAAATAGACCTTCCTGCCACCCGCTTATCAACTAAACACCAGGCATTTTTGTGAACACCTGCGACGTGCTGGCCACTGCGGCAAACACCCACTGCATAAAAACAATGTGTGAGCCACAGTCTTGGCTCCAAGGAAGCTCACCATCCTCCTGGACAGACTACAGCAACACACAAGGAACAACAGAGAACAATCCGAGGCCACACACGCACGGTGTCACTTATTCATACAGACGTTGGGAAAAGGGTGCAGTCAGTGTGAGCGACTGATTCATCGAAGGCTGCAGGGGCCTGAGCTGGCTCTTGAAGAGCAAACAGGGTCTACAGACAGGGAGGGGTGCGAGGTGTCGGCACAACCACACCCAGGGCCAGAAATGGGAATGCAGGAGGAGGTTTGGGGGTGACGAGGCCACCAACTCACGGAGTGGCAGGTCTGTCTACGCCGCTGTGCGGTGCACAGGTGGCCCTGCCTGTTGCCAGTTACGGGCACACAGGCCGCACACGGAACCATCACAGGTTCTAAGCAGAGAAAGATGAAACTGAGAGCAGTTTAAGGAAATGCATCTGTGTTAGGGGCAGGAGTCCGAGAGGCAAAGGGGAAGGTAAGGCCCAAAACTCTGACGGTGGCTGTGGGACAGGAAGGAGACATCCACCCGCTCTGACCCGGGTGAGCAGACCAGGAGGTGAGCAGGCTGAGAGGGTGAGGAGGGCCCAGGCCGATGGGGAGGGGTGGGTCTCGGGAGGGAGGGGTGACCAGGAGACATTAGCTCAGGGAAGCGTTCTGAGGCCATGGAGGTCCAGGCAGGGGAATGAGAGCAGCCTTCCTGCAGACAAGTGGCCACCCACAAAGGATCAAAGCCACCCCCGGAGCCTGCACAGCCTTTCTGTGCATAAACCTCTTGCATCTGTTTTCAGAGACGTTTCCCTTAAAAATGGGCAGGCCCTCCCACAGCAGCCCTGACAGCAGAGGCAGCCGGCTCCGCGCCGGGTCCCACCTCTTCCTGGGCTCTATGAACACCGAGGGCACGCTGGCCGTGGGGTCCAGGATCTTGTCGATCTGCATCTGCGCCCTGCGGTACACCCGGTGCCGCTCCCGCGTGTCGCCCGACGACAGGTCGTCCACCACCGGGAACTCGTAGTGCCCGCGGCGCTTGGCCCGGAGCCGGATTTTGTTCCGATGGTGCTCGATCTCCGACTTGTGTCGCAGCGCCGTCTGGATCTGCAGGGCGAGGTGGCAGGAACCAGACAACAGGAACGTGCTGAGGGTCTGTGGCACCCAGGCTCAGAAAGCATTTTGGGAAGGCCTTCCTGCCACGTTCCTTGCCCCCTAGATGGCTGTCCCAAGCTCCCACGAGGCCAAAGGGTGTGACAATGGGCGAGCACACCCATACAGGGCTCAGGGGACCTGCCCTCGCCCAGCTGGCTCTAACCCCAAACTCGCCCACTGTGTGTGAGGGGGAAGCCTCGTCCTGGCCCCCAAAGATAACCCAAACCTGGGAGACGGGCCATGGCAACTCTGAGGACACTAAGGGGCACTGACAACTAAATAGAGTATAGTATTTCCTGAGAGAACAAATGTTTTCCGTACCCAATAATCACCTTAGAGGCTCTTAAATGAAGACAGCTTCAAAGACGTTATTTGCATTATACAACAGAATCCCCGGTTACTGATAATTATCTTGTGTCACCAAAACAAGTCCTCTGACATGAGATGCCCCCCTCCCCAAAGAGAAGATCCTCACGTATGGAAACACATCACCGCTGGCTCTGTGGGGCCTGAGCTAGGTCTTGAGGAGCATGTAGGACCTGAAGAGGAGGGAGTGGGGAAAGGGTGAGGGCCAGAAACAGGAATGCAGAGGAATGCTTGGGGGCAAGGAGGCGACCTAAGGCAGTGGCAGCTCTGCTGTGCTGGGGTGCAGTGCAGACAGACGGGCTCGCTGGGAATCTGGGAGGAGAGAGCAGGATGCAGGCCAAAATAAAATGGAACAATCCTGGCTGTGCCGCACACATACTTCTTTGAGACTGAGAAGGGTGGTCAGTTGCATGAGGCTCTCGGACACTTACCAGCAGGACCGTTAGGAAAGCCCCTCCTAGCCCCAGCCAGGTGGCTCAGTTGGTTGGAGCACTGTCCCGTACACCAAAAAGGTTTCGGATTCAATCCCAGGTCGGGGTGCATACAGGAGGCAGTCAATCGATGTTTCTGTAGCATCAATGTTTCTCTCTCTCTCAAATCAATAAGCATATCCCCAGGTAAGAGGGGAGGGGAGGGGAGGGGAGGGGAGGGGAGGGGAGGGGAGGGGAGGGGAGGGGAGGGGAGGGGATTCATTAGAAAAGGGTTTTTCTAGGAATTTCTAGAGCCTTGGCACCAGAACAGATCTATGAGGAAGCACAAAGTCTACCATGGTTCCAGGTTCAATGATTCACTAGGAGAACTCACAGGACTCAGCCTCTAGCCCCAGTTGTTACAGCAAAAGCATACAAAGCAAAATCAGCAAAGGGAAATGGCACTCGGGGCAAAGTCTGGAGGAGACCAGGCACCAGCTTCCAAGAGTCCTCTCCCAGTGGGGTCACAAAGGCTGTGCTTAATTCCTCCAGCACTGAGCTGTGGCAACACGTGTGAAAGTCCACCAGGGAAGCTTGTCAGACACTCAACACCCAGGGTTTTTAACGGGGGCTGGTCACCCCCTCTGCCTGGCATGTGCCGAAATTCCAAACTCTCAGAAGGAAAACAGATACTCAGCCTAAATCACATTGTTTGCGCAGTTTTGGCACAGCGAGCCACGCTGTTCTGCAAATGACGGGCACCTTTTAAACATTCAAGTTCCCTAAACCAACCACACTGGGTGAAGCAGGGCTTTGAAGGATAGCAGTCTGGGGTCTCTTTTCCACACATCTGCGAATGCACCTAACAGTGGCCCTGAACAGTATCTGATCTTAAAGAAACTAAGTATAATTTTAAATTTTAAATGAAGAATACCTGTCAGCAGCTCAGACCTTTAGCTGTCTTTTGACACTTCAACTTTCACTCATTTTTAAGCAATACACCAAATCGGCATGTGAGCTTTTGTCTTTACGTGCCTTTTAATAAAAACAAATACCTCTTTGTTAATTTTGTTGGTTTCTGCCACTCGGTCAGCCAGGACGGGGTGGTGAGCTGGAGGTGCAGGGATCGGCTGCATGGCGATCAGCTGGATCTTACTGGGGACCCGGCGACTGGCCTCAGAGGAGCGGGAGATCCTGTCCACGTGCTCGAAGATGGAGGCGGATGAGTGCTGCTCGTTCCCTGAACTGGGCGGTGGAGGCCCTGGAACAGAAGGAAAAGAAGGAAAATAAATATATAAAGTCATCCTAAAGAAACCACAAATAACCAAAATTATGGATTAATCCTTAAAGAATCCACAGATGGGCTCCTGACCAAAAACACATCCCTACTTTGTGGCCTATGTGAGCTTAAATTATCTGGGTTCAGGATCATCTCTTTCAGCCTCATTAAGTTACAAATATCATCAGAAAAGATGAAGAGAAAATCCTTATGACACTTTGTGCCAAAAATTGCCATGTTTTGTCTACAGGGATGTCAAAATCTTCAGTAAAAGAGGGCAAAGGGCAGAAGGAGCCTGAAGTTGCTCAGTCAATTGCAATTTGTGGAACTTACAGCAGCTCTGATCTTCCACTCTTATTTACAACGATTTACATTTAGCTGCCAAGGCAATTATACTAAAGACGCGGGGACTGTGGACATGCAGGCATTCGCTGATGAACCCTGCTGGGTCTTCTAATCTGATGCAGAAAGAAAATTAAGTTGAAGAGGCATGAGAAGAAAAACCTGTTGCCTGAAGGAAATTCATTCCCACTTTAAAAAGAGATGACAGGCCCGACCTGTGTGGCTCAGTGGTTGAGTGTCAACCAAGGACCGAGGAGATCGGGGTTCAATTCCCAGTCAGGGCACATGCCCAGGTTGTGGCTCAATCCCCAGTCAGGGGCGTGCAGGAGGCAGCCGATCAACAGCTCTCTCATCATTGTTTCTCCCTCTCCCTTCCTCTCTTTGAAATCAATAAAAACATATTTTAAAAAAATTTTTTAAATAATAAAGAGATGATGAGTATACTAAAAAATGGTTAAAAGGGGAAAATTTATTTTAAATAAATATTTTAATGATTAAAAGAGTAAATGTATGGCATGTATGTTTTACCACAAATGAATTTTTTTTTAAGTAACCAGAACTGCAAAAAAGAAAAAAGTTTAAATGTATAGGTAGAAAAGAAACAATTAAAAATGTTAACAAACTAAATCTTGGTATAATGGGTGATTTTCTCCAATTTCTTGTATTTTCTCTAATGAGTATTACTTTTATAGTGGAAATAATCCTAATGAACTTTCATTTTAAGAAGTCAAAAAAGGAGATGGAGATAGAGATAGATGAGAGGGGCAGAATACATGAAAGACCTCCACAGAGCTACTTAGACACACGAAGATCACTGATGTCCCTCTGATAAGCCACAGTTACCTCCGGGAGGTCCGGATCCTGCTTTAAATTAAGTGGATCGCAAGCCAAGAGAAGGAGTGAGCACAAAGGAACTGTCTTCAAACAAAAGCCTGAGGTTTGAAACCTCAAGCGTAACTGGAAATTATGGAGGTTTCTCCTCATAAAGTTGAACAAAGCAGTAAGAAATAATAGTTGATATTTGATATAAGCAATGCACACCGATGCTATGTAAGTCTCGGTATTTCCTCTCCATTTACATTCTATTCCTTTGTTGCCCCAAGCGATTAGAAATGATATATACAGCTGTGAGTGAGCATCGTCTCTCTCAGCGAGGAGGCCTAGCTGTCCGGATTCCGGCTTTCTTCCCTATTTGTCAGTGCAAGCGGCCAGGCAACCACCACACATCTGGTGGCAGCTTCTCAAGTTGCAGGCACAAGGCCTAAAAGGAGATCATAAGCTGCACCAGAGAGCCTGGCCTTGCTAGCCTCATAAAGTGATAGCAAACTCATAAAGTGATAGCAAATGTCACAAAGGACAGCCCGTTAAGCACCTGATACCTACAGGTGAGGTCACTTTCCTCCAGGATGGTAAAAAGACCGGGGTGCAGAGAGCTCCAAGTGGCTGCAACGCAAAGGGGGAGAAGGAAGGACGGCCCCTCCCCCTGTGCTGTCTGCCCGCCTGGGTACCACAGAGCTGCAGGCCTGTGGCTGGCTCCTGTCCACGCTCCATCCCACCCCCCACTGCGGTCACAGATCCTCGCTCTATAATTCACCAACTGCAACCGCAGAAGAGGGGATGCACAGGAAACCCTCAAGCTTCCAAACTGCCCAGAGCCCAGCCCTTCTGATGGCTGAAAAGAGGGGTTTATTTAATTTGTCATACACATATATATCTGTCACATATAGGATGTATGTGTGCATGTATAAACACACGCCCCAGTTTCTATCTATATGTTTATGTATTTTATTACTTGCTATGCATTGCACATTTAAAAAAAAAAAACTACCTGTAAAATAATGGCCAATGGAAAACAATGCATACGCAGAGATTAATGCAGTGTGAATCCTGCCTTAAGGCAAGTAGGGACTTTGGATTAAAACACCTTTCTCTTTAAATATAACATAAACAAAAAAATATGATAGAAACTACAGCATCGGATAATATCAACAAAAGAGAATTACAGAGGAGCAGGTGATCTGAATAACAGGAATGCACGAGCAGTAAGACATTTTTAAAGAAATATTATTTCATCACCTCTAGGTAAATACAGTCCCACTGCCTTATTTTCAATGCCTGTGACCCACGTTAGCATCCTGTGAGGCAGGGGCCACGTGCATCTTCTTCATCCTATCCCAGCACCTGCCCATCACAGGCACTTAGTAAACATTCGCTGAGCGGATGACCAGTCCCCTCAACTAAGTTGATAAAATGTTAACTCAAAGAGGCCTCTGGAAATCTGCCCTAATGAAAAGATAACTTACGATGTCAATCATTTTGTAAATGGATGCTCCACAATTTCTTGAAAAACTTTGGTGTTACATATAGTCAAAATAGCCGCCGTGCAATCGAGTTAAAAATCTAATTTGCTTTGCAGACTCTTTAGCAGGTGTCAAGGTAGATGTCAGCCTAGTTCCTATGCGACAGCCTAGAATTTGGACTCTGTGGACGTCATATCAATGAACTTCTACTTACTTGAAAAATCGGCCCCTTGCTCACATGCAACCTATGGAGAGTGTCAAGAAAACACTCCGCGCACTGCTGGGAATATTCCTGATACAGGAGAGAGGGGAGCACCGTGTCTGGCACAGCAGGGCCGCTCCACAGGCCACCTCCACTCGGGGAAGGCGTGCGCCTCCTCCTCGACCCGGTCCTCACAGCTAGTGGCACTGATGTGACTTATTCTAAACCTGCAATGACTGTGAGCACGGTGACATTTGCATAAATCATCTCGTAAGGGTCCGGGGACGGTCGAGCCACCTTCCAAATGGTCAGCTGGGAAGGGAACCACAGCACAGCCTCGAATCGACCGAAATCCAAACAATGGTCTCTTCTGCGCTGCAGGCGCAAGGTGGGTCCTGAAAACCCCAGACGACAGCGACGGCCCTGCCACCCCCTGTGGAGAGAGGGGACACTGGTCCCCGGGCAACACGGACGAGCGTCCCAGAACAGTCTCAAGCAACCGCCTGCCTTCACTGATCTGTATTTCAGCGTGACTTACACATTTTATGTGAATTACAGAATAATTCAAAGGCTATGGTTACAAGCTCGGAATCCTTTTACAGGGGATTTAACTGAGTTCTATGTAAGCAATAAAATGCCTGTGTGGCAGGCGGCGCTATCCCTTTAAGGAAGTAAACAGAGTTTTAAAAGTGAATTGATATTTGCAGTGAGAAAACCGTCTTCCTAAAACATGGAAATAATGCACAGATTCTGGTGTCTTCAGATCGGAGCTTCTAATACTCACAAGAACATCTAATCCACTTGTCCCCTCCCACTGTCACCTCTGTCCCAAAGCTGACATGCCCACTACTGGGATTTTGAATATACATTGAGAGCGATACTGATTTTTGTTAGGTGTGTAGAACAGACTTGTTGTAATCCTATCAGTAAGGAGTTAAATGTGGGAACTAAAAGCAAGACTTTCTCAGGTACGCAAAGAAATCGAGAAACTCCAGAGCTGACTCTCTTTTTCAAATATTTCTTTCCCAGGATCAAAAATGAGATTTCAATCCTCTCTCTCTCTGAAACAGTGCACCTGTTACCATGGTGCTAAGTCATTTTTAAGATTCTGTGAAACTGGATCCAAAGAAAAACCTCTTCCCTTTATTCTGCGGGGAAGATTAACATCGAAATGAAACACCTGAGAGGAGCTGGCAGGGACCTCAGAAATCAGCTCCTTTAGTCTCACAGACGCCCCAGAGGCCAAGGGACTTACTTGCAAGGTCACAAGCATGACAATGACAGAACAGGCCCTCTGGCTTCCGTCCCAAAACCGGTCCCTCTGTACCACATTTTCATACAGAGAAACTTGTGAAGAAAAATACAAGCATAGGCATTACTATTAAAAATCACGTCCCAAGGCACCCGGTTTTCTCTCTGTTACAGAAACATCCATAATCTCCAGCAAACACGAGGGCTACACTAGCACTTTTGTTAACAGAATCTATTGACCTAAGACCCAGCCACCTGTCATCATGCCAGAAAATGCTTCCAAGTCTGTAAGACCCACGGGGTTCATTTTTTTTAAAGGGCATGAGGTTCACGGTTCTACCACTTAGAACGGGAGTGAAGTTCATTTCGGACCTGGCCGAAGAAGCTACAGCACCTCACTACAGACACAAAGATGCTGAAACATCCGATCACACTGGACTATCCACCAGAGGGAAAACCAGGACCAAATCATGTACACTCGGACCTACGACAAATGCACAACTTCCTGATAGCGAGGGCTGTGACGTCCTTGAATTGGATGCTAAGGAGGCCACTGCAGCCTGGAGGCAGTTTTTGAGACGCTGGTTTTAGCCAGATTCTTCATTGTCCTTCAGGAAGGAAAATCATTAGAACTGGAAGGTAGAATGAAGCATGGCTATGAGCCTCAGAACACCCCCGGGAGTCCCTAACCTCCAGCAAGCACCCCCGACCTGTCCCACCCACCCCGCCTCAGCGCAGACACCAGCCCCTGCCAGACAGTGACCCGCGATGCCGAGACCTTCGCCACGCGGACCATGAAGGCTCCACTGCACGGGTTATCTTTCTAAGGCCAGCATTTGAAGAATAAAACCCTCGCCTCCTGGGACCTCATCACTATCACTTGGAGCCTGGAGAGCGAGGAGGGTCACAGGCCGCTCTGTGGGCTCTGTGAGGCTCTGGGGGACTCTGTGGGGCTCTGTGGGGCGCTGTGGGGCTCTGTGGGATTCTCTGGGGCTCTGGGGGGCTCTGGGGGACTTGCCGTCATTCCCCGCGCCCGGCGTCTTGTCTCCCGCTTCCCTCTCGCTGGACTCTTCGCTTACGGTGGAGTCGGCATCCGAGGGCGAAACTCTGCAGACACGGAACAAACGTCAGGGTTAGGAAACGGAAAGAAAAGGGGGGACGGTCACGTTCATCTGGATGTGGAAGTCGGGCCTCCAGGCAAGACTGGTAGAAACGGGGGCAATCCAAAAAATTATTTCATGCCGCGACATCTTCAAGGACATCCATAGCACTTGGCTACCTCCTGCAGGCAGTGTAACCACACAGGACAGGGCCCAGCAGGCTGCATTTCAACAAATGCTAGGCAACTAGGGGCCGGATTAGGGGACGGTCCCTCAGCTACCAGGGCCCTGGCCCGGCAGTCTGGGTCTGGCATGGGTTGGGTCAGAAGATCTGGAGCTCGGGCCTGGCACAGGGTGACCTGGGTCTGCGGGATCTCTAGGAAGCCAGGGGTGTGCGGCACTCACCCCGCAGAGCTCCAGGTCTTTGGAAGGAGCCTACACTTACATCCCCCTGAGGTTTGATTCCGTATCTAAAGAGCAAGGGCAGTGGGGAGCCAGGGGGCACCAGGCTAGCAGAGATCCTTCCCCAGTGAGCACCCCTCTCTGGGTGCTGCCTGGCTTGAACAGCAGGCTGACATGCCAACATATTCTGGTGCCCGTGAGGGAGGCTGAGATGTTACATTAACCACACAGGCCATCGAGATGTCGTGACTACATGTTTAGGATGAGACTACAAGGGAAGGAGAAAGACTGCAAAATTGTACTCGCAAATCCTTAACGATTTATGCTTAGCCTGCGAGATAATTAAGCAAATAACATGTCTTTCCATAATGCAGTTTCTTTTGTAAAGATCACGTTCTAGCATCCATTAAATTCTTAAAACTAGGCCAGAACCCCCGGGTAGGTTTTCTGATGTCAGAAATTATAACATCGTTTCAAATCTTGGTATGATCACACTTTTTCCTTTGGCGGAAAATCGGGATTTGGAGCATCAAAGCTCAACGGAAGGCTGATAACTTGAGGGTTTAATAGCCAAAGCTAGACTGTGCGATGATCTAAAGTCAACTTGACGAAGCCTGATTCTGAACCTGGTCTCCTCTAACAGAGCCGTGGCCCTTGTCACGAAAAGATGTGATGAAGGTCACCTGCGGACGGTGCAATGAAGGGACAACGGGCCAGGACAAAGCCAGTACTGGGTGTGTATCATGTGCTATGTGCCTTTAAGACATTATTTCTGATATTTCCAGAGGCCAAGCATGCTCACACCAGAATATATACTCTTGAGCTGGCCAATCCCTAATCACAGGGGGACCGCCAAACCACAATGGACAGTGATTCATACTCTTAAGTGCCTTGGGGAAAGAAAGGGACAGCGTCCTTTGCTAGTCGGTTCGAGTGGCTCAAGAGCCCTCGGGTTCGCTGGCTTCGGCAGGCTGTGGCCAGTCTCCTGGGCTGCAGACCTGGGCAACACTCACCGTCAGCCCTTCGGACACTGAAAGGGAAACATGCTCCGAGACAGAGTACGATGCAGAAAGCCCAGCACGAACCTTCCTCGGTGACGGACGTTCTTGGAGGGGACTGTGGCCTTGGGGCTCGGGACGTCTCCGTTTTCCGAGGGCGTGGTGTGGTCCTTCACAGGTCCCGGCAGTGGAGCCGGCTCGTGGATGATCAGGATGTCGTCCTTACTGTGCTGGCCCAGGTGCTGCTTGGCAAAATCGAAGCCCTTCACGCTGGGGATCTGCAGCTGAAACACACAGGCGAGGGGCCACCTGAACTCCGGCGACTGTAAACAAGACTGTGCGGGCTGGCGAGGTTGTGCCTGCCATCCCACCAACCTAATACCGCAAGCATCTCTAAAACAACTTGAGCGTGCAAAGTGCCATTTGTACCTCAAGTTTACAGAAAAAATAAGTATTTGCCAAAAATTAAAGAAGGGTACAAGGATTAAATAGCTAGGCCATAATACAAAAGAAATCACAAGACGATACCTGGCCCACTGTCAAAGTAGCATTTTGCGATTCCAGAGAGAGTGACACGGGCACAATATTCCACAGAGAGAAATGGGGACTTGTGGCAGGACTTGGAGGACAGACAGAACTTAGAAATAAAAAGAGCGCCCAGCCAGCGTGGCTCAGCAGTTGAGCATCGACTTATGATCCAGGAGGTCATGGTTCGATTCCCGGTCAGGGCACATGGCCGGGGGTTTCAGGCTCAACCCCCAGTGAGGGACATGCAGGAGGCAGCCAATCGATGACTCTCTCTTATCATTGATGTTTCTCTCTCTATTCCTCTCTCTCCCTCTCTCTGAAATCAATAAAGACATATTTTTTAAAAAGACATAAAAAGAGGTAGCAACACAGAGTGTGTTCTGGGTTGTGTTGGGGACCAGAGAACCCTAGAGGCTGGGAAGAGATCTCATTAGCTGCCCTAGAAGGGTAGGAATATAGGGAGTAAGAGAAGACTGGCCTACAGGGGGACAACTCCAAATGCCAGCTTCTACAGCACTAAATAGCTCTAAAGAGGCAGTTTCTAAAATCCAAGCAGGACACAAAGGGACCAGGAAGAGGGCCCAACAATACCAGATGCATGGAATGACAAGAGCCGGAGCCCAAAGTCTTAGCAAAGAAGGAAAGGAAGGAATGAACCTCGCTAGACATCAGGCAGGAAGGCCTGGAAGCCGAACAGATGCAAGTGGCAAAGGAGAGAAAGAACCAGTGACGACCAGGACGGAAGACTGCGGTGGAAGTGACACTCAGGGAGAGAGGTGACCCATGAAGGAACGATGACTTGAGGAAATAAAAATACAAGTTGTGCTTTAAACATGCTTGGGTTGAAATGGCAAAAAAAAAAAAAAAAAAAAAAAAGCTCCAAAGGAAAGCAGCTCTGTGGCTGGATTCGGAGAACAAAAGCTTGGGGGGACTTCCAGGCTGGAGATGTGACTTTGAGAGCATCTATCTAGAAGGTGACATGTGGGGGAGTTGACATTTTTTTAAAGATAAAAATAGTCTATGAATAAAATGTTGGAGGACATCTAATAGTTTGGGGACTCAGAGAGAAAAAAGGAAGCCAGGAACAAAACAGAAGCTGACTTTAAAAAAAAAGGAAGAATTTGGACCATTCAATGTAACAGAAGGCAAGGGGATAAAGAATTTCTAGAAAGGAGTGGCCGACAGAAGTAATCGGGGCACAATGATAAAGGGGAAAGAGGTCTTCTGTCACATTGGCAGATGCAGGAGGCACCTGGGGACACGAGGTACCAAGACCAAATCCACAACCAGGACCCCACCAGCCTGCAACCAGAGCCTGGGCCTCAGCTTCTCCGCCTGGACTAAGACAGGAGAGGTGCTCAAAATATACGGATACGTGGACGGTAAAGGTGGGACACCACTGGGGATTGACAGTTTCCTTAATTAACAGTTTCCTTAACCCTTGCAGAGCGTAAGAAAATAAACTGCAAGCCCGAGCCCTCCGGGCCAGGCTGTGTCCCACACCTACAAACAGTCTTATCAGTCAACAGACGCAGGTAAACCCACCTGAGGAGTTAGCTTAGACAAGAAACTATGTGTAGAAGCAAAAGGTTTGGCGTATTTATGCTAAGTTTAGGCACAGATGAGTAACACCACCAATGGCCTGGATGTGTGATCTCTAACGTCTTGTTAGCACTAAACAGCCAGGATCGATGGGGTAGGAGAGTAACCTGCAATCGTGACTATGCCAGCAGAGGGAGACAAAACTTACAGTAAATATAGTTTACAAAGATGTTGCTTGGAAACAAAAGGCAAAGACTGGCCTGCCTACATTTCCTAAATTAATGAGATCGTGTTTCAAGAGCAGGCGACTCCACCACACACAGGCAGTTTGTGACTGGCACACACCCCTCGGCTCAGGAATGTTGTTTCGAAAACAATAAACTCAAACCTGCTGCTCCATGGCTCCCCACCCAGAATAAATGGATTTCCTCACTGACCTTCAATGGGGCCCCCCCAAAATCCGTGGGGTGCACACCTTCCTAGAGGCAGGTAGCCCTCTTAAGGGAATCAAATTCCAGATGGACAACCTCCATCTATGCTCTCACCTAAACGTCATTTTCCTGAGAGCACCAGTGGCCCAGGCACCACGCTGGTCCCCCTATCCAGCCTCCTTTCACAAGTGACCGACTACTTACAGAACCGAGAGACGCTCTCACCCACGTGGCCGCTTTCCCCCCAGCGATACCTCATTTTAGCTCCAAAAACGAGGTGCCTCTAAATGAAAGAGTAACAGTTATAGTAATCAAGGGTCATCTAACCATCACCATCACCATCATCTTATCGATCCTGGTACAAACCTTTTTGGTCTATTTCCCAGTAAGCAAGGAAATACCTCTAGTGATTGGGAAACTCTTTTTTGCAAGGTAGGTGATTTGCTTTGTCAAAACCGAAGGAGGAGCCACAGACTGGAGACCTCCTGTAAGCAAAGTTCTCCAAAGTTCCCCCTGAACAAAGGGAAAATACAAACCACACCCTGTGTACCCCACGTCTAGGCACGAAAGCCCTTCCCTGACAAACTCTCAGAGGGGCTCGTGTAACAACCAAATTCATGTATACGTCCAAATGCTTCACAAATGCCCAAGTACCTTACAAATGAGACTAGCAGCATCGTTATTGCTCTTGGTTGATAAGCATTAAGCAGTTAACACACACAGTCAGCTAAGAGCTCTCAGGCACCAGATGAAGCCACAGATATAAATTCAGACATGAAAGTCTGTAATTCAGCAACAGCATGTGACACATGGCACACCCTCAATAAGGCTGATGATGGAATGAATTTCAAAAAGGTCAGTGGAAGCATCAAACTTATTGGAAGATACATCCATCATAGCCTTGAAGTCCTGTTGGCTATTGTTGATTCCAACTAACATCTCTATATATACCCATTGGATCTTTACACTTCTCCCAGGCTGGGTGAGTCACCACCTCCTGCAACAATAGAAATTTGGCAACTAATCCGGGCTTAGGCACAAAACAAAAGCCATTTACACACAGAAGGAAAAAATTAGAGAAATCACTGCCCCCCTCACTTCTGGAATCAGCTACTTTTGTTTCATCCCTGCTTTCTGGTACATTTTTTGTAGTTTCTTTTTTTTAAAAAAAATCTAGCATTAAGTCTGGCTGTATTGAAAAAACCTGAATCAGTATTTCATAAAAGAGCAGCGATTAATTTAGAGCCTTAATCGTCGCATTAGGACCCAGTTACTTCTGAGGAAGGACGTCTCTTTTGTTTCTTCTTTCTTTACTAGATCACAAAGGGGACAGGCCCCAGGGTCAGTACCCTACCAGGATGTCACCAAAAGTCAGGGAGGCCTGGTAGAGCAGGTCGGCCGAGTAACAGCAGAGATGCCCGATGAGTTCTAAAACACGTGAGCCATAAACCTAACGCGACCCAGATGGAACAAGACAGGGTGAGGTCCCCAGCCCTCGGCGAGCCTGAACCCCGGGAAGGAGCACTAAGATGACAACAGAAACCACAGAGCAAATCCCAGCAGTGTCTGGGATCGAAGAGATCCCCATTGCTTAAGCGTTTACAGTTTGGTGGCTGTGACCTGCGGAAGCTCATCAGGACCACTGTGATGTTTAATGACCAGGGGACATTACCGCCATGTGTGCGTGTCCGCCCGTGCGCCACGGCCTGGCATGCAGGACTCCAAGGCTCTCCCGTCCCCAGCACAGCAGGTCACAGCCACCCCACATCACCTCCCAGCCAGGATCTACGGTCCCGCACCAACAACAAGGTGTGCACTGTCCCCGACAGAAGACACAAGTTTCCATGGGACCAGCAGCAGGTAGCCAACGCCATTCGTATCTTTAAATAGAACCTCTGCGGGGCGAGGTGGGGTCCAAGCTGCAGTTTTTTTGGGAACAGTGACAAGGGATGACTTTTTGGGCTACGGATTAAAGAGAATGCAGATAAAAAGAAAGACACGGGTTAGCGTTTTTTTTTTCTTTATTATTAGAAATAAAAAAGGAGCCTGCTTCAGAATATGGCAGAAAGGCCTTTCCTTCTTATCATATTTCAAAACTAATCTCCTCCCAGACAATCTGAAGAGGTTTCCTTCTCGTTACAGGGGAAGGGAGTGTGGATTTTTGGTCACCGGATTTATTGCTTCCAGATGTTCGTAGCTCTGGGATTTGCTACAAGATTTCAGAGCGTAGCAGGGAGGCAGCATCAGGGGCGGGGTGAGCAGAACAGAGAGAGAAAACTGAAAGGCACCCGAAAAGGAGGGGAACTCCTCCGGGGAGACAGCACCCTTTCCATCTGCCCCAAGGAACAGGCGAGAGGCCCTTGGCTACTGCCAGGGAATCTCAGAAGAAGCGCTTATGAAGTGGAGAAATGTGTTTTTCAACTAGGTGGAGATCGTCATTTTCTTATTGCAAACACTGGACAAGATCTAGACGGTGGGCTCCTGCGCTAGCAAAACAAAGCCCGTGCTTCTGAAACGGGGAGGCAGAGCCCCCTGAACACGAGGGAAGCTCCATGCGGATGACCTTTCCTGCAAATCTGCTGCAAGAATGTATGAGCGGCTCCAAAGGACGGAGGCTCTGCTTGAAACTCTGCCCGTCTGACTTACAGCCACGTCTGGGATGGGACACTATTTCGGAAGGAGATGGAGAAAGCTTGGGGACTCTCCTGTTATGAACTCCAGGGACGCTGTCCTCTGACAGCTTCTGGAAGTAACAGATAATGGATGGGCTTCCCCAGTGAGTGTTTACATTAGGAACTGAGGGACACACGAGACCTAAGTACATAACCGTCTGAAACTGTGCTCTCGCACCCGAACGAAAACATCTCCAAACCTACTGCTGATCTCGTTACGGTGAAATTCACACTCTGAATCATTTAGCAAGCACTTTTTTTTTTCCAAGTTTTTTCCATGCCTTTCATTAGCCTAATAACAAAACAACCTTGGCAGACGAGGTAAATAATAAATGAAGCCACATCACAAATATAATTATCGATGTATAAAATGCTCCCACTCTACTTGATAACCATACGCTTGCAATTTAATCAAGATTTCTGCATTTCTTATTCAATCCTTAAGAAAAAAAGAAGTCTCCACTTACTTTTACAAAAGTGAAATGAATTTAAAAACAGTACTTATTTTTTTATTCAGTAGGTCTAGGTTTGTAGTGCACAGAAATTTTTATACCCACCCGATCAGAGTAAAATTCAAAGGTGAGTCAGGCTATTCTTTATTTCTTATCTGCTTTTTCTTACCCAGTTTTTAGAGCTGAGGGACTCCTTTAAATTTTTGAGACCCCCTAGAGGGTCTATTAACAAATAGAGCAGACTCATGGCCGCTTTCCATTCCCTCAGTCACGGCCGATCTCAAGCTGTGCTAAATGTCGGCGGGTAGCGAGTTCGCTGGTGCCTGGCATGTTTTGGCTCACACCAGGCGAGCTAGGTATTGACCGAGAATCGATATCCTTGCTCTGAAACCTGTATGTGACAATTAAATACTGCACGAACTGTTGAAACATGGCAGAGGAGAATTGCTATCGCTATAAAAACTAAACTGAATGCTTTGGAAAGACGTGGGCGAGGAGCTGCTAAAACACTGCTGTCAAATTGGGAGCAGGCGAGTTACCGAGCAAAGACTGCGGAGCAGGGCGGGCTGGGGCAGGGTTAACAGATCTACAGAATCTGGCACTCGGGTTGCTTTGCTCTTGTCTAAAGAAACCCAAACTGGAAACTGCACTTGATGCATTATAGGTATTTATTATAATAAATAATACAGGGAATTCCTCTCCATAGACACACACACACACAAATGGAGGTATGCGGAAAGATCGGAAACTAAGCCCTATTCATATATTTTAAGTGAAAATGTTCATGGCGTGTGTTGGACCATCTCTGATGATTAAGTGGCCTCGGTCAAGGCGGACACGTGGCCTTGCGATAGGTGGGTGGAAAAGAAAGGAGCCATCCAGTGAAGTTTCGTAGGAAAGAGACAGACACACAGATCAGAGAAAACTCTCCCTTCGGTCCCGTTCTCTGAAGATATCCAGGGTTAAGAGAGATCAGAATTCATACCCAAAATAGCTGCGATCTTCTAACTGATGGTCTCAAAAAACGAAATCACAGTGGAACTCAGAGGCTCTCCAAGGCATGGCTAAGCGTCTACACAGCTTCATCTTCTTGGTGTGTAGTTCACACTACAGAACTGGGGTCTCAGTAAGCAAGGGGAAGGCAAAGGGCCGCCCCCTTTAACGCCAGATTCCCCTACCAGCTCCCTCGGCGCCAAGAGCCCCAGCTCCCCACCCTGCCTGCCGGGTGCGGCTGTGGACGCCACGGCCGGGGACCTGCCCCTTACCTTCTGCCGCTGCTGAATGTTGGCCACGGTGTCGGGCTGGAAGTCCAGCTTGTCTGTGCGGCAGAGCTTCCAGTAGAGGATGACAACAATCACCATCACCACCAGCACGGGAATGACCACGCCGACGACGACCCACAGGCTGCTGCTCTGGGACTCGGGCGGCGGCCTCTTCACCCTGTCCACGGCTGCACACAAGGAAGGGTCTCTCAGTAACCCCTCTGCTGGACAGCCCCTCTGGGCAGTGACGTGTCTTCTTCTACGAGGAACCAGGGAGGTCCCTGTCACTGCAGCTCAAGACAACTGGTTAGAGGCTGTGATCTCCTGATGCCAGAAAAGGCCAACAAGTAAACAAACGCAACACAGGTTACATCAACGACACATCGGGGATCACGGTGACAGAATGTGTCTACACATGGCTAATTCAATGGCAAAGCTACGTGAACTCCGGGTCTCCTGACTTTTTTTACCCTACAAGCTCATCCTCAATTCTCACCAAAAATGAGAAATCCTAAATGTAGTCTACGAGCACTGCCTTAATTTCCTCACCAGTCTCTCCCTAAACCCTTGAAACATGGCTTTTAATCGAAATGGCTTTACTTAAGGTCCCAGCTGTGACTTTTTAAATCACATTAAATCACTTCCTTTCTGGCTCCCCAGGGATCCTGGTGGCTGCTGTGGGTTGGGGGGTCATCCCACACCCAAGGCAGGAAGACGGTGGCTGAAAAGACGACAGAGTCGCTGGAGTCAATCAACTCGAGGCTCCAACTCGTTTTGAAAAGTGGGAACAAGCAGACTCTGAAGATGACCAGACAAGGCAAAGCGAACTGGTCACCCTCGCCAGCACCTGCCCAGCCTGGAGGAAATCGGAGAGAACAGACTACACCACGCTGGCCAACACTGGGCCCCATCGCTCCAGCAGCCAGAGGACCGAGGTGGGCACACCAGCTAGCATCGACCCAGGGGGCTCTGATACCATCAGAAGCTGCCAGGACAGACTGGTGAAAAGTAAATCATGCAAAACTGTCCTTTAGTAAAACAGGCCAGAGCTTGTTTTTCAAAAAATAATAATAGCATGGCCGGTCGTGGCTCAGGCGTTGAGCGTCGACCTAGGATCCAGGTTATCGGGGTTCGATTCCCAGTCAGGGCACACGCCCGGGTTGCGGGCTCGATCCCCAGTCGGGGGCGTGCAGGAGGCAGCCGATCAATGACTCTCTCATCACTGATGTTTCTATCTCTCCCCCTCTCCTTTCCTCTCTCTAAAATCAATATATATATATTTTTTAAATAAAATAAAATAAAAAATAAAAAAATAATAATAATAATAGTTAAGTAAAATTGAATCAAACTTACTTGGAATCTGCCGCCCCCCCCCCCCATGGCCTTGGACAATTATGGTTCAGTTACTGTCCTGCCAGTGTCCTGCCCCAGCTCCTTCCCCAGCCCCGCCTCCCAGCAGCGGCCCTCGCCCTTCACTCCCCCTGCACTCCCTACTCATCGCCCCAGAGGGCTCAGCTCTTCTGAAAGCTCAGGCTCCAGTCACTAGGCTCCGAAAACCAAAACGCCCTCCTCTCTGCCCAAACTCCTCACCCGTTAGGGCTGACTCCCAACAACCTCCCTGTGACACCACCAGTTTCTCTTTGGTCTTTTGTCCTGGCTGCGTGTGTCTTGCGGACGGTACCTTATGATTTCTTTTGAGATGCATTTTACTGCACAAATGTACCACACTGGGGTACTCGAACTACCCTGCTCATTAATATGGTCATGGCTCTAAGTCTCTCCTATTCAAATACATCTCGGGGACCACGCTTCATGCCCTTTTCGCATCCAATAACGGTCAACACGTGCCCTGGGATCGAAAGGCTTCTGCTCAAAGACGTAACGATGAAAACGATTCTCGGTGCTGCTTTTAGTTTGGGTTGAGGCTCCAGAGAGAGTGACAGGGGAGGGGACGTCCCCCAGCTCTCTACAGCGCACACTATGCAGGATGCACGAATCACAGAGCGAGACTAGGCGGGAAACGGGAAAGGTGACAGAGTGATAGGACGTTATACTTTCATTTATTTAATTATTTTAATTTTTTTTTTTTTATTATGTATTGATTTTAGAGAGGGGGTGAAGGGGGGAAACGGGGGGGTAGGTCAATTTGTTGTTCCACTTACTTGTGCACTCATCGGTTGGTTTTGGTTTGTGCCCTGACTGGGGCTCAAACTATAACCTTGGTGTTTCCGGACGATGCTCTCAACAACTGAGCTATCCCGGCCGGGGCGAAGTTTACATTTTTTAATTTGGCCTAAAGATAGCTCATTTTGCATGAAAACAACTAAAAATACAGAAGGAGGGACAGAATCACACCGAGGGGCTAGGGCAGCTGGATGCTCTTCTTAATTCTAACCTAGTAAAACCCTGTGAGAGGCACAGTGGATCGAAACGGGGCCCACAGCTGCCCTGGTGTTGGCTGGGGCTTCCAATCCCAGGACTGTCACCCCTGAGGTTTTTAGCACGAAAGGGAGGAAAGAGAGGCGCAAAGGGCAGGTGGAAGTGGGCTGGAAAGGTGCCCATACCCTACCCTACTGCAGTTCATCTTTTTAAAAGGTCAAGTGTTTATCTGGAGTGGGGCACCTCTCCGACAACCAGAAATGTCATATGTGAAAAAAATGTTAAGTACATGCTTTATTTTTTCTCACTGCTTTGGAACAGAGCACACTAATATACAATCATATCTCAAACACACACACCACCGACGGTTGTTTGCTGAAAGTCTCCCAGCACCTTCTATAAAATGGAGAGAGTGTGCCCATCGGCCCTCGTCCTGGTAAGTGTCCAGGGACCAGTGCAGATTTCACGAAGAATCTCCCACTGCCGAGGATAATTCTGAAGCTGTCATTTTCTTGAAACGGCCTTTGTCACCTATGTGTTCACTCTACAGAGTTTCCCAATGTTCTCTGATGCTGAATTCCTTCTAAACATTGACTTACCCTTTATGTCGGGAGCGAGCATCCCTGAGCTTTTACAAGGACTGCTCTCAGGATCATAAAGGAAAAACAGTCACATTAAAATAGCAGTCTGATTCATAAAGGTATATTTAGAGAAATCCACCCTTCCATGCCACTCTTTTTCTTAATTTTAAATATCCAAAATCGGTTAGTTGGAAAAAAGGCGCTGAGAGCAGCCCTTGCCAGGGGCACAGGGGCCTACTATCTTCCAAAAATAATAAAGAAATATCAAAATAACCTCATTCTAAATTGCGGAGTGGTGTGAGGCTAGGGTGGGAGAGAAACAGGATTGAAAACGGTAAGGACCAAGGACTTCTTTGTGTTAAAAGACCCAGAAGGAAGCCAATAAATGCAGAGGGCACCTCCCAGCTTCCTGCGTGACTCACTGTCCCCACCAACGTTCAAAATATGACATGTAAGGTTTTGGAATAAATACAGAGAAAACATGTTATTTTACCTAAGACAAGTTTTCAAAAAGAGAAATAGGACAGGAGGGGGGGGGGGGGATTAAAGTTAACTTGAGCTACTATAACTCACTCGAATGCTATGAATACAAAATACTAGGTAGGAAAAACAGCAGTGAAGGCTACAACTACCAGCATTGGAAAGAAAGGTCTTTTCAAATCAATTTTAACAGCTAACCTCTTATGTAAGTGCCACTTAATAATATGGGTGTAAGACATACGTCTGTTATACCCCCAGAAGAATGCTTCGACTTCAGAGTTCAGTACTGGCCAGCGTGCTCCATGGTCAGAGCACTGGCCCGTGCACCCAAGGGTCACGGGTTCGATTTCTGGTCAAGGGCACCTACCCAGGTTGCAGGTTCGATCCACAGCCCCAGTCGGGGCACACAGGGGAGGCAATCGATCAATGCGTCTCTCTCACATCGATGATTCTCTCTCTTTTTTTCTCTCTCTCCCCCTCCCTCCCTCCCTTCCACTCTCCTAAAAAGCAGTGGAAAAAATATCCTTGGGCAAGGATTAGCCAAAAAATATATAAATAAATAAGCGAATTCCAAGTTCACTGTCAGAAAAAGACTGCCCTTTGACCCCAGCACAGCACTTACGCTGGGCGACGGCGCCCTGAATTCGGTAACCCAAGATAATGGCTGCTCTCTGGATGTCTATCTTGTTAATCAGATCGGAAGACTTGACTGCGCTGAGTCTTTCTCCGTGTTGATCTTCCACAAAGTAGATGAGCTGCACGGGATCGTCCTCTCCCTCCAGCCTGGACACGTTTACCACCTGGAAGATAACGGTAACCATCAGCATTTTAGAAGCGCGTGTGTCCAGCTGCCCCTTCCTCTGGGTACTCAGCCTTGAGTGTGTTAATCACTATATATTCCAGTCCTCGTGATCAGCTCCTTACCCTATCCCGGGTTCCAGAATGCCCCCGATGCTCTCTTGATGGAAAGAGGGGGGGCAGTTAAAACAAAAGATCCTCTGTGCAGAATAGCAAAGGAGCTTCATCTTGCTCAAAGTCTTCTCTGAGGCAAAGGGCCAGTAGGATACACAGACCATAGGGCTGCCAAGTCCAGGAGTCTAGACTTGCTCCCAAGAAGCTCCATGATGTTATAACATCAACCGCAAAGGCGAGGTACACCCCTGGTCGCCTGGTCTATCCAATCCCTTCTTGAATCTATTAGCATTTTCTCCCTGCTCTTCTGGGATGGGGTTTCTCAACCTTGGTACTATTGCCATTTTGGTCCAGAGAATTCTTCGATGTGGGGGCCTGTACTGAGCACTGTAAGATGTTTAGAAGCAGCCCTTCCCTCTACTCATCAGCTGTGACAAGCAGAATGTCTCCAGACAGTGCCAAAATGTGCCCTAGGGGGCAAAATCACTGCCGGCTGAGAACCACTGCTCTTGGGCTAATGACTCTCTCAAATTCTTTCATAGCGCATCCCCAATAATGGATAGATCATTCAGAGAAATGATCAATAAGGAAATAGCAGATCTGAACACCATTATGGACCAAATAAACCTAAGAGACATATGCAGAACATTCCATCCAATGGCAGAATACACATTCTTCTCAAGTGCACACATAGCATTTTCTAGGGTAGACCATATGTGAGGCCACAAAAATAGTCTCAACAAATTCAAGAAGACAGAAATTCTATCAAGTGTCTTTTCCAACCACAATGATATGAAACTAGAATCAATAATAGGAGGAAAGCTGGAAAATTCACAAGTACACAGAAATTAACAACACACTCCTGAAACAACCAATGGACCCAAGAAGAAATCCAAAGAAAAAATAAGAAAATATCTTAAAACAAATGAAAATGGAAACACAACATACCAAAACTTATGAGAAGCAGCAAAAACAGTTATAAGAAGTTCATAATTATAAATGTATACACCAAGAAAAAAGAAAGATCTCAAATACATAATCTAATTTACACCTCAAAGAACTAGAAAATGAAGAAAAAACTGAGACCAAAGTTAGCAAAAAGAAGGAAATAATAAAGATTACAGCAGAAATAAATCAAATAGAGAACAGGAAAACAACAGAAGAGATTAACAAAATAAGAGTTGGTTCTTTGAAAAGATAAACAAAATTAACAAAACTTTAGCTACACTAACCAAGAAAAAGAGAGTTCTCAAAAATTATAAATGAGAGAGGAGACATTACAAAAGATACCACAGAAGCAGAAAGGATAAAAAGAGACTACCATAAATAATTATACACCAAATTGGACAACCTAGAAGAAATGAATTAATTCCTAAACTATACACCCTACCAAAACTGAATCATGAAGAAACAGAAAATCTGAACAGACCAGTAACAAGTAAGGAGATTGAATCAGTAATCAAAAAATTTCCAATAAATAAAAGCCCAGGACCAGATGGTTTCACTGACAAATTCTACCAGACATTTAAAGAAGAGTTAATGCCAATCCTTCTCAAAATTTTCCCAACAACTGATGAGTAGGCAATGCTCCCAAACTCATTTTATGAGACCAACATTATCCTGATACCAACGCCAGGTAAGGACACTACAAGAAAAGTAAACTACAGATCAATATCTCTGATGAACATAGATGCAAAAATGTCTCAATAAAATACTAGCAAACTAAATTCAACAGCACAATAAAATGATCATACACCATGATTAAGTGAGATTCATCCCTAAGATTCAAGGATGGGTCAACATTTGCAAATCAATAAATGTGATACATCACATTAATAATTGAAAGATAAAAATCATAAGACCATTCAATAGAAACAGAAAAAGCATTTGGCAAAATTTAACATTCATTCACGATAAAAACTCTCAACTGAATATAGAAGAACCATACCTCAACATAGTAAAGGCCATATATGACAAACTCACAGCTAACATCATGCTCAATAACAAAAGGTTGAAAGCTTTTCCTCTAAGATCAGGAACAAGGAAGGCAAGGGTGCTGACTCTCACCACTCCTATTCAACACAGTACTGGAAGTCCTGGCCATAGCAATCAGGCAAGAAAAAGAAATACAAGTCATCCAAATCAGAAAGGAAGAAGTAAAACTGTCTCTCCTTGCAGATGACACAACCTTATATATTTTTAAAAACCTAAAGGCTCTACCAAAAACTATTACAACTCATAAATGAATTAGTAACTTTGCAGAATATAAAATCAGCACAATGGACTCAGTTGTGCTTCGATAAACTAACAATGAACGGTCTGAAAAAGAAATTTAAAAAACAGTGCTGTTTCACAATAACATCAAAAATAATAAAATACTTAGGAATAAATTTAACCAAGGAAGTGAAAAATTGTGAGACATTGGTGATTAAAGAAGACGCAAATAAATGGGAAGATATCCCATGTTCACAGATCAGAAGAATTAACATTGTTAAAATGTCTGTATCACCCAAAGCCACCTGTAGACTCAATGCAATCCCTATCAAAACTCCAATGGCATTTTTTTACAGAAATAGAGAAAACAATCCAAAAGTTTATATGGAACCACAAAAGATCCTGCTGACAAAGGAGCCAAGAACACTCAATGGAGAAAAGACAGTCTCTTTGATTAATGATGTTGGGAAAACTGAATATTCACATGCAAAACAATAAAACTGGACTATCTTACACCACTCACAAAATTAGTTCTAAATGGAAAGACTTAAATATAAGACTTGAAACCATAAAATTCCTAGAAGAAAATGTAGGGGGAAAAACTCCTTAACATTGCTCTTGGCAAAGATCTTTTGGACATGAGACCCAAAGCACTTGCAACAAAAGCAAAAATAAACAAGTGGAACTACATCAAATTAAAACGTTTCTGCATGGCAAAAGAAACAATCAACAAAAATAAAAAGGCAACCTATGGAATGAGAGAAAATATTTGCAAATCAAACATCTGTAAAGGTTTCATATCCAAAATATAAAAGGGACTCATATATCTCAAGAGCAAAAAAAATACATCTATTTTTAAATAGACATTTTTCTAAAGAAGACATACAAATGACAGCGGGCATATGAAAAGGTGTTCAACATCTTAATCATCAGGAAAATGCAAATCAAAACCACAATGAGATATCACCTCATACCTGTTAGAATAGCTAATATCAAAAAACAAGAGATAAGTGTTGGTGGGGTGTGGAAAAAAGGGAACCCTTGTGCACTGTTGGTGGGAATGCAAATTGGTACAGCCATTATGGAAAATAATATGGAGGTTCCTCTGAAATTTAAAAATAGAACTACCACATATGACCCAGCAATTACACTTCTGGTTAAATATCCAAAGGAAAAGAACTCATTACCTCAAAGAGATATCTGCACCCCATGTTCACTGAAGAATTGTTAACAATAGCCAAGACATGGAAACAATATAAGTGTCTATATATGGGTGAATAAAGAAAATGTTATAGCCTGGCTGGCGTGGCTCAGTGATTGAGCATCGACCTAGGATCCAGGAGATCACAGTTCGATTCCCACTCGGGCCACATGCCTGGGTTGTGGGCTCGATCCCCAGAGGGGAGCATGCAGAAGGCAGCCAATCAATGACTCTCTCATCATTGATGTTTCTCTCTCTCTCCCCCTCTCCCTTCCCCTCTCTGAAATCAATAAAGATATATTTAAAAGAAAAAAGAAAATGTTATATATATATATATATACACACACACACACACACACACACACACACACACACACACACACACACACCTTCACACATACACACACGAAATGATATTCACCCATAAAACCAGAAGGAAATCCTGCCATCTGTAACATGGATGGTCCTAGAGAGTATCGTGTTAACACATACTATATGATCTCACCTATCTGTGAAACCTTAAAAAAAACAAACTCATAGAAACAGAGAGTAGATCGGTGGTTGCCTAGAAGCTGGGCATGGGAGAAATGGCTCGAGGTTGTCAGAGGGCACAGACTTCCAGTTATAAGTCTAGGGATTTAATATACAGCAGGGTGAACAGTTAATAATACTGTACTATATACTTGAAAGTTGCTAAAAGATCTTAATAGTTCTCACCACACACACATACACAAACCTTATTGTGGTAATCATTTCGCAATATGTATTTATATCAAATCATCACACTGTACACCTTAAACTCACACAGTGTGGTATGTCAGGTCTCTCTCAATCAAGCTGGAAAAAATTCTCATAAATTCATAGTCTGCTGCATCAAGCAGTACTTTGATTTGTTCCAAAATGTATTCTCTCTCTGGTGTTCAGGGTGGCCCTTTACATTAGTACTTCAGAATCTAGAACATTTGTAAACAAATACAGCTTTCTGTTCTCCTGCCATTTCTCTCATTAACACGCAACAATTTTATTGCCCCTTCGGACTCCAGCAGAACGCTGGCTGATGTTCTGAGTAAATGATCAGCAATGACGCCGAGCCCTCTATTTTATACACGCAGTTTGAATCCTTGCTCTCCACAGCTGCCATTGGCAAAATAGCTGCCACTTCTCTAGCCACGTGTCCAGGACTGTAACACTGCTCCGCACGCTTGACATGGCTGCTGGACTCCCTCACCACTGGGAACTTCTGGCAAATCAACACCCTCATGATTTCACTGTGAGCGCCTTCTTCCAGATCACAGATAGAGATTCTTAACAACACAGGTCGCAGCCCGCAGCCCTGGAGAAACTGTTCTTGGTGCTTCTCCATCCTGAGCTGGGTTCCCCTGGCCGGCCCTTTGTTTGGTGTTTCTAGGCCAGTTCCCTGACCACTTCTGTTCCCTAGCCACCTACTCCCTGACCCCGAACGGTGCTGCACTAATTTTTTATTAGCCTTTAGAATGGATACTAACAAAGGGCTACTAAAAAGCAAGTCGATTACACCCTTGTGTCCTCCTACCTATGTGCCTATTTATTCCATTAAAATGTTCTGATACATTTTTTTAAAGATTTTTTAATTCATTTCTAAAGGGAGAGAGAGAGAGAGAGAGAAATATCGATGTGAGAACGAATTAAGCCCGCAACCCTGGCATGTGCCCTGACCAGGAATGGAACTGGCAACGTCCCAGGTGCACGGGACAAAGCCCAACCAACTAAGCCACACCAGCCGGGGCTGTTCTGATCAATTTTAGAAGCGGTTTCTTCTTGCAGGAACCATATTTCGGATTTCCAATGATATCCACCTTATTTAAAGATCCTACAAGCTTGGCCAATCTGAAAATAACAGTCAGTGAAATCTAAGTCCAGCATCCTTTCTGGATGACTCTTATCGGACTCCTCTCTGGAATCCATACAACCATGGTGTGATGGAGTCATCATTCTGGGCAACATTTTCTATTTCATTTTTTAAATGACTTGCTGACTAAAATCACATGCTCACTATAAAAATTACACGTTCATTGGAGACATTTTTAAAAGCACAAAGAAAAATGTATAACAAATAAAATTAAAGTCACCTCAAATTCAACCAACCGTAGGAAACCGCTGTAAATATTTTAGCATATTTCCTCCCATTCATTTTTTTCATGAGTTTTACATTAATATTCGGATTATATTGCATACATTCTTTTATAGCCTCTCTTCACTTGAAGATTTTTCTATATCACTAATTCAAAAAAATGGTAACAGCTGCACATATATTCTAACAGATATAGATTCATGACAATTTATTCACCCATTCCCCAACTGCTGGACATTTCGATCATTTTAATACTTGCACTTTTGCAAATGATGTCTGCTGAAGAGTCCTATGCCCGGCACATAAGTCCTTGTCTCTGATGCAGACGAGCAGCAGGGCACGGTTTCCAAGCAACCCATCAGATGGCACCGTTACCGTGGGGTGGCTTGGTTAACGTTCACAAATCCAATATTCCTACCTTATGGAGCTTTCCAATCGAATCTAGCACCTGGTCGTGTCGTATGGTGCTTTATAACTGTTTTATGGGCATCTATTAACCTCCGCCCAGACCCTGAGTTGCATGAAGCCAGGGTCACTGAACAAGGCCAAGCTTTTATAACTCACCTTCATTTTTATTTTTTGTTTTATATTCATGTAAATATATATTTATTTGTTTTATATTTATATTAATTAATATAACTCTCAAATTTACTAGTTCTTAAATTGCTCTGTATTCTATTGCAATCTGGCAAAGGAACTGTTTTAGAAACCTAACCACCGTGTCTGTGGGAGGGGAAATTAAAAGCAATGCGTACGGGGGAAAACCTGGTGGAAGAGCTGGGGGATGACGGTGCCAGCTCTAGGCCAACTGCCAGCATCAACTCTGCAGTCTTCTCCCTCATGCCCCTAAACCACCCACCTCCTCGCCCCTGCCCTTCCGGGTCCCACCCGGTTTCCTGTCTCCGGATGCACAGCTCCAAACATCCCACTTTCCTAGCTCCACAGGCCAGCAGCTGGTAAAGGAAAATATCCGAAATAACATGAATGCACACGGAGATGGGGATAAATCACAGCCCCAGCCTCCAAAGTGCTGGGAGCCTGTGCACTTCAAAATGGGTCACTTTTCGATTCAAATGAATCTGTCATTTGTAACTTTTCTGCTCATCGACAGGGTGAAGAGCATTTTGGGTGACATGAGACCACCAGGGGTGGCAGGAGGAGGCAGGATGAGGTGCTAGGGTAGAGGGCGGAAAATTTTCCGCTTTCTGGTCTCTTAAGGTCTCTTCCAGATGAATGGTTATGTCTGTGATGATATGAGTAACATTACCATCCCATAACTGACTACATCTGGGGTATTAAAAGATGACTTTTTGAAAAATGAGGTCATCCGCTGGCATGGCAACCCAATGACACAATTATTTTCATTGTGGTCCCCACAAGGTCCATTCCTGCACCGACCACTTACTGAGGACTCGGGAAGTATTTGCTAGACTCTAGTTGATCTGAAATGCTGCCCAATTCGGTCACCACCTGAGGCCGCATTCCACCGAAATCAGAATTCCCTGGTGGCATTCCCCATGTCGTGACAACGCCCCCGCCCCTGCTCGGGCCTCCTTGGCTACCTGCACCACGCTGTTCCCAGCAGCCACGGTGGCCCTTCTCCACACCCGCCTTCTCGTGGAAACCTCGCTCAGCAGCTGGGCCAGTTTGCGCTCCATCTCAGCTTGAAACACTTCATTCTGAAGCTGCTTCTCAACGACGCCCAGGAGGACTACATTTAAATTAAAACACACACAGGCCCAAAACAAGTTAGCGGTGGAGGCAAAAAGGGTGCGGGTATAAGAGAAATTAATACAAGGTTACTGGAAAGGGCCAATCCCTAGAGCAGCGATTTTCAACCTTTTTCATCTCGTGGCACACATAAACTAATTATTAAAATTCTGCAGCACACCAAAGAGTATATTTTTTGCTGATCTGACCAAAAAAGAAAAGGTAATAATTCTGATTCATTCACACCAGAGTTACTGTTGTGTTGGCTGTTGTCATTTTTTTAAAATAAGTTTTTATTGATTTTAGAGCGAGAGGAAGGGAGAGGGAGAGAGAGATATAAACACTGCTGAGAAACATCGATCAGCTGCCTCCTGCATACCCCCAAGTGGAAATTGAACCCACAACCTGGGCATGTGCCCTGACTGGGAATCGAACCGATGACCTCTTGGTGCATGGGAACATGCTCAACCAACTCATCCGCACCGGCCAGGCGGCTGTTGTCATTTTTTTTTTTGACAATCTAAGGGAAAAGAGGTCAGTGCTCAATAGTCAGGTATTGCATGTTTTAAAAATTCTTGCAGCACACCAGCTGAAAATCACTGCCCTAGAGTGGAGACATTAAAAGGGGGAAAAGCAAGGGAGGATCCAGGAAGTGCTGCTCATGGGTCTTATCTTCAGTTCCAAGCTCTGCGTGTTACAAAGACTGGTGGCCAGAAGTCCCAGAAACTCAGCGATGCACGGGGGCTTTGGGGCTAAGATGGCCTGAGCAAGATCAAACATTTTGTCTGCACTTATTTCAAAATTTCTGGAAATGGTTTAAGTTCATATCTTATCTGGACTCATAAACTGACTCAAGATAAGGTGCCTGTCTTCAGCCAGCTGCTGTAAACAAGATTATCTACAGAGACAATCTGCCAGATTTTCTTTTCGGCCAGCTTGGCTCAAATCCCCTCTGAGATAGAACCGCGGGCAAGTTACTTAACGGCTATGAAAACTATCTGGGAAATGAGGCCTCAGGACCACGCCGAGAGGTGGGCCTGCATGTGGAATGTTGTATGTGAAGACGTGCAGGTACAGGAACCCACAAATGGTGACTGTCACCATTCCACTTGCTTTCTCGCCATGACCAGCTGCACTGCGCTCCTCACTCTCTGGGCACCGGTAAGCATGGTCCTACCTCTTACACTTTTGTACAACGAGGTCAGAAAGTCTTATTTGGCGATGCCATAGCTGTAAATATCCGACCCAGGCCCGCAAGACTTTTAAAAAGCTTCTTATTTGCTCACCAAGTTACCTTACTTGTCCTTTGAAAACCAAATAAATAAGACTTTTAGGAGAAATAAAAAATCCTCGCTTCAGAACCTCGCCCTGTTCTGGGTCTGAAAGCTGTCAACTCCTGTTAGGCTGCCCCGGACTCGATGCGTGAATTTTAGAGAAGGCCAACGCTTTTTGTGCTCTAACTCAGTGGGACCCGTTCCCACCGTCCAATCTGAATTCTTTTTCTCATTCATTCTTTGCCAAGAATTTAAGGGACGCTTTGCCCTGAATTTAGGACTGAGAAACGGGAAAGGCGGGATCAATTCTTCATACGCCGGCACAGACTTTTTAGTCTAACAGTTCCCGAAACACGACGGAAGTGACACGTACCTGTTCTTACCCAAGAGGACTTCAACAGCTGCGACAGGTTGAGCTGCGGATACTGGAAGGCTATAAGGGGGGAAGGGGTAGGGAAAGAGACAAATCTGTCAAAAGCATTTTTGCAACAGTCAGAAAGGGCAGAGTCCCGGGAGACACGGGTTAAGTCACAGGCATTGCCTTTCCTGTACGATTCAGCACTAAACGGGGAAGAAAATGCCAGACTGGTGTGACGGCATGGGCAATAAACAGCTTCTCGGGGTATCCGTTTCCAGGAGAAAGAGGGACGAAAAGAAATCAGGGCTTGCTCCAGGGGCACCGCGGGACACTGCCTCACAGGACCACCCACATGTCACTGCCGCAGAGCAATGAGCTTTCACACGGTGCTCCTCAGGGCTCCAGGTTTCCCAGCAGTGACTCGGGGCCAAGTGACCCTACGTCCTGGCTGCCGTGGGCCAGTCCTGGCGTACACCTGCTGCCCAGCATATTATTTTACTCACATCTTCATATACATAGTCGAAAGTTGCTCGACATAAATAACGAATTTTACCCCTGTCTACTGCTGCATTTGACAGCTCCTCTTTTTCATTTAAGTCACATTACACTAAATACATTAAGAATCATTGAACCATTTGGTTGTTCCATTTTGGAAAAAAAAAAGTATTTATTTATTTATGTTTTTATTTTTTTATTTTGGCCTGACTTCAACTCTGGAATCTATTGCTTTTTTTTATTTTGTTTTTGGTGTTGTTGTTTTTAAGTAAATGTCTCTCTCACCCCCACCCCATTCCATTTGCACTGTGAATCTAACTGCCAGGAAGAAAGGTTTTGTATGCCTTTATTATTCTTTTTTTAGGTGTACACAAAATAAAATTCACTCTTTTGGGGGATCTAGTTTTATGGGTTTTGACAAATGCATAGAGTCATGTAACCACCACCACAATAAAGACCTACAACAATCTCGTTGCCCCCCTAAATCGCCTCCTCTACCCTTTGTGGTCTAGCTTTCCTCCCACCCTTCACCCCTGGCAACCACAGATCTGTTCTCCACCCCTCTGGTTTCCCCTCTTCCAGGACTGGTCTCATCTTTAATGGGACCCCTTTCCTTAGAAACGAGAATAAATTGAGGCCCAGTGGATGAGGAGGGCTCTGGAGGCCCACCCTGGCTTGACTGACTCTGAGAAGCTCCAGTGTCATCTGATTTATATTCTGGTTTTCAGCTAAATATGCCACTTGAGAAAAAGGTCCACCAGCGAAACACCCATGGCAGCATCCCCAGCGCCGTCGGGGGGGGGGGGGGGTACTCACGTTCGGCGATCTGGAGCACGGGGTAGCCCAGGTAGAAGCTGAACTCCACCTCGCTCAGGTTCCTGAGCAGCTCGCTCACTTGGGTCCCGTTCCAAAACCCCTGCGCGCCTCTCACGGCGAAGACGATGTTCACGGGGCCCCGGCGGGGCGCCACCCGCGGAGAGCCCACGGTGATATTCAAGATCTGAAAGGAGGAAGCCGGAGTCAGCTTCTAAATCCAGTGAAAACGTTCCGCTGAAAGCCTGGCTGTGGTTTCCCTCTCATAGTTTCTCTCACCGAAATTCAAAAACAGGGAACATTTTTAGCCCCAGCCATGTGGCTCAGTTGGTTGGAGCATCACCCCGTGCACCGAAAGGTTGCAGGTTCAGCCCTCACTGGTGTTGCTCAGTGGTTAGAACGTCAGCCGGCATACCAAACGGTCACAGGTTCGATTCCTAGTGAAGTGCATGTACCTCGGTTACAGGTTCACTCTCCACCCCTGGTTGGGGCGAGTGCAGGAGGCAACCAGCCAATGTGTCTCTATCACATCGATGTTTCTCTCTCTCTCTCTTTCTCTGTCTCTCTCTCCCTCCATCCCCTCCCTTCCACTCTTTCTGAAAAGCAATGAAAAAAATATCCTCAGGTGAGGATTAACCGTAAATTAAAAAAAAGAAAGGTTACAGCTTCTATTCCCAGTCAGGGCACATACCTAGGTTGCGGGTTTGACCCCCGGTCAGGGTGTGTACAGGAGGCACCCAAGCAATGTTTCTCTCTCACACTGGTGTTTCTCTCTCTCTCTCCCTCAAATAAATAAACATATCCTCGGGGGAGGATTTAAAAAAAAAAAAAAAGAGGGAACATTTTTAAAGGAAGAGTAAACGGGCTTTAATGACCTGGTTCCCTTCTGCAATACTTTAAATCCTCAGGATACCGAAGATGTTTTTTACATTAAGTGATGAACTGAGCACATGCATCTAGAGTCCTGTCCCTCCCCTCCCCCTCCCCCTCCAGATCCCACAGAAAGAGCAATAAAGCTGAGCAAAGAGGAATACGTCCACAACAGCGCTGAGAAAGGGTAAAAACCTGAGGGCCTTTAAAATTTCTGGAAAATGGAAAGGTTGGAATCATGTTGTTTTAAACCAGAAAGGTGGGACCAAGACCCAACACACACACAGGCACAGGCCACAGTGGAGCTGAGGGCCGTTCTCCCAGGCTCCACAGTCGGGATCCACAGGAACCAAGAGCCGGCTGCCATAATTAATTAAAGGCTGTGTGCCAAAGAGCCCAGGCAATTTCCTCCCTCCTCTTTCCCTTCTAACTGCCACACCCAGGCCAACACAGAGGTGCCAACAGCAGCCACATCTCCACCCAGAATAGCCCAAAGTACTGCTCCCTAAGGACAGTGAGCTTCCTGCCTGAAAGACCAAGAGACTTTGCCTCAGCAAGGAGGTGGGTAGAGACTGCTCACAAGAGACAAAGGAGGAGAAACAATGAAAGAAAAAGCAGCTCTGCCATGAAAAACACACTGACTTGCCCCATCCTGGGGTACCACCTCCCTACCTTGCACTGGGGGCAGGGGTCCCTGTCTGCCCGTCTCTGACAGCCCCAGAAAGCAGCTCACCGCAGACACAGTCTGCCCAGTGCCCAGCGCTCCACTGAATCTCCCATCAGGACACAGGGCTGACGTGGAAACAGACTCGACAGCTGAAGGGGAAAGCCAACCAAGCTTCCAAAAATCAAGCACCTGCTCCTTCATTCCTAACACCAACCCACCAACCGTCTCCAGGAATCTGAGGAAAACTAACAGCGCAAAAGCAAAGGACCGAGATTGACACAGCACCGTGGCTGCAGAGAAAATCGAGATAACTTAGCACACAGAAGACAACTTCTAAAAAACTCTAATGTCCTCAGAGACTTTCAAGGTGATATCACATCCTTATGCAAGATAATGCTGCATCATTGCAGAGAAAGGCTGCAATAAAAAAAAGAGCAGAGAACAATGAAAAAAGTGATGGCTTAAAGAAAATTCAATAGAGGGGCTGAGTAACATAATAAATGCAGCTGAAGAGTAAATTAATGACTTGGATGACAAAGTTTAGAAAATCTGTAAAAACAGCGATTTGTAAGAGATTAAAAATATAAGAAAAATAAGAAATATGAAAAGTGAATCCAAGAGGACCAAAATCTATTTACTATGAATTCCAGAAAGAGAAAACAAAAAATATGAAGGAAAAAATATTGAAGAAATATAAAAACAGCAGCAGTTTCCATACAATACATCCACAGCCTGTTCTTTGGTTAGTAGCTATACTCCCCAGATTTAGAGGGACGCACTGCCTTTCTGCTATTCCATAAAAGGAAACAACAGTGTATTTAGGGCACTCCCTCCACTGGATATGCTATAAGTTGATAAGGTTCCTTTGTAGAACATTCTTGAATCTCCTGCATATGCTCCTCTCAGCTCACCGTATCTGAGCTCCCTGGTTACCCCACCCAAACGCCATGGAAAGAGATCAACCCTGATCTACAGGAACAGGACCTCCTCCACTGAAGGGAATTAGCAAGAGCACGTGCACCTCCAACGAGACATTATGAAGCGAGTTCCTCCGGAAAGGCACTCGGTGCTCTTCTCACCTGCACCGTGAGGTTATAGGTGCCCTGCTGGTGCTTCCTCACTTCGGAGAGAGCTATCATCAGGCCTTTCTCGATGCGCTGGGTGAAGTTGCAGAAGCCAGTGTCCACGCTCGGAGGCACAAACTGGAGGACTGAAAGAAAACAGCGAGCACAGGCCCATGAATGAGGCTCTCGTTTCTCTAGCAGAGAGGAGTGAGGAGACAGAGAAACAGAACCTAAATCAACCAACGGTGCCAAAGCGACGTTATCATTTTTAAAAGGGAAAATGCTTAACTGACTGAAACATTTCACATGTATGTGAATTAGAGATGAATTCTTGAGTATTTATAGGTGAAATGACATGACATCTGGTATTGCTTTAAAACACTCTGGCTTCCTCAAAAAACGTGTTGGGATAGATCAAACAGAATTGGGACAATGTTGACAATGTTTTAAGCTTAGTGACGGGCCCATGTGGGCTTATATGTTATTCTCACTACTTTTGTATGTTTGGAAAATGCCCACAATAAAAAGTTAAATATGACAGAAATAATTACTGCGAATTTTAGGGGGTGAGATGATGATATTATTGACAGATATGTATGTATGCATGCATGTAGATATGGATACGTGTATATGTGTGTATGCGCACGCATGTATTATATATGTTTAAGAATCCTTATCTTTAGAGACATAGGCTGAAATACTTATGAATGAGATGATAAGACATCATAGCAAAATAATGTGAGATATTCGCGAGATCGATCCATGCTGTCGCAAATGTCAATATTTCAGAAATAAGTCGGACAGGAAAAGTCAAGAACCAGGATTTCACTCTTGGTTATAAAACTGAAAGCAACAAATGAGCAAACAAGATCAAAAAAATCTCACAGGCACAAACAACAGTATGTTGGTTACCGGAGGGAAGGAGGGTGGGGGGTAGTAGAGGGTAGAGGGGGTCAAACACACGGTGACAGAGGAGACCTGACTGGGGGGGGGGGGGGGGCACACAATGCAATATACGGATGATGTATCATAGAACTGTACCCTTGAAACCTATGTAATTTTATTAACCAACATCACCCCAATAAACTGAATGGAAAAAAAACAAACAAAAAAGAAAGTAATGTGAGAGGAGGGGATGTGGATGGGGCATGGATGTAACAAGGAGTTGAAAATTGTTGAAACCGTGTGATAGGTACAGGGGGTTCATTAAACTATTCTGTGTACTTTTGTATATGCTGGACATTTTCCTTGATTATAAAGTTTTTGAAATTTTAAATATTTTTAAATCTTCCCCAATTAAAAATATATATATATATTATTTTAAAAAGAGCGAAATTCAATTTACAAGTCAGAACAACTGTGTGGTCAGTGTTCTCACCCGTTTGAACTTGGAACCTGGACTCCGGCACCAGGAAGGAGGGTTTCACAGCCAGGATTAAAGGAGTCTGGTCACGCACAAGTTTACTATTTATAAGCACATTTATGACTGATATTGCCGTGTAAACGAAAGGACCAGATGTTACCAGGAAAGTGAAGTCAGCGAACAGTTCATAAACCTATAAAAATAAAAAATGACAAAAGATAATAATTATCAAATTACTGAATCGAATTACCATCGATGAAATGAACAGGAAGTTGTACAGAGTAGAAAAATAATAAAGTAAGGTAAAAAAATAAATAGCTGGTTTTACAGGAAGGGCTAGTGGTTCACAGACAGCCAGATTTTTATTTTAGCCATTACTTTTACACATCTGCTATCCTCGAAAACAGCACAGAATTACAAGAGCAAGGATGGCGAGAAAGAAGAGCCAACATGAGCTGAATAAGGAATTATGGAGAATTCAATGTGTTTGCTGTGTTTAACCCACATATAAAGAAATAGTCATTCTATTGAGCGGTGTTGGCCAAAAGAAATATGTGAGCCCCACATGCAATTATAAAATTTCTAGAAGCCACATTAAAAAAATAACAATAACATAAAAAGAAACATGAAATTAATTTTAAAGACATTTTACTTAACCCAAGATACCTATCATTTCAATGTAAATTACTAGTGAGATACTTTACATTCCTTTTTTTCACTACGCCTATAAAATCCAGTGTGTATTTGGCACTGACAGACCACATCAACTCAGATGAGCCCCTTTTCACAGGCTCAATAGCCACATGCGGCTTGTGGCTCCCACTGGGAAGGTGAGGGGTCTAAGCGTGGCTTCCGAGCTCATCAGGGGAGAGGAGACACTAGCACAGTGCCCACCACAGAACATCTGGAAATGTATCTCTATCCCACTGAATGTGCAGAAACACGCATATGCACGCTCTCTAAAATCCAGTTTCAACTCTACTCCAAGTTCTTTCAGGTAAATCAAGCACAATCATTAGGGTCATCACCCCAAACTCTGGTCTTGGAGGCCCTTTGTTCCAACTCTGCCAACACAACCCTCTGATTGGACTGACTAAACCTGGCCCAGTCTGGGGTCAGGAAGGGCTTCCACTACACTGTGCCTTCACCTGGGCTCCCGAGTCAGACCCCCAGCCTCAGGGACCCACCTTGAGCTCCACGGCGCGGTTGAAGTGAATTCTCAGCACCTCCTTGATGGACGTAATGATGTACTCCTGCACAGCTCTCCTGGCCAGCACTGCAAATCAAAGCCACCAGCAAATGCAGGTTAGTGTCACTGTGAACAAGGCAGGCCTTCCATTTCTGGACCCCAGGGCAGAGCCAGTGCTGTGCCGAAGTGTAGCAGCGGTTCCAAAATTCGTTTTGTAAATAAGGCCCCAATGAGGAAAAGAACATAGTGGATCTTGAAGGTACCAGGTCAAGCACACACAGCATCAGCTCGACACGCTAAGAAAGCCCTCGACGCTTTGCCTCCGCAGGTGAGAGCAGGAATCTGATTCTGTGGCCAACCCCGGGGACAGAGCATGGAGTTCTCGTGTCCAGCAAGAGTCAAGTTCCTTCAGCAACCCATAAACGTCATAAAAAATGACGTTACTCAGGTTCTGCTGCATTACTCTAAATAGTCCCCCATGACCCACCACCCTAACCTCCACCTTCTCGAACTGATCAGAGTAAGACCCAAAACTGCAACATTGGGATATGACTCCAAGAATCTTTGGGAGGAAAAGATCATCAACAAATACCTTATAGTTTCTCCAAATATCTAGGGTTTCCCCAGAGCCAAGAGAGGTGAGAAAGAGCTTTGAGGAGGCCTGGGGTCAGGTCGGCCCTGTGTGCGAAGGGCAACCTCCCACAATGGGTACGTGTGGTCAGTGCCTTCCTAAGAATCCGTCATGGGTGCACGGAGAACACGCTCCCTTTCAGTACAGAGCTGCCTTTTAAAAGGACCCTTTCAGAGGACAAATAATCACCCCGGCCCTCTTTTCTCTGATATTGAATTACAAAAAAAAAAAAAAAGTAAAAATCTAAATGAAGATTCTAAATGAGATATTACTTCCTGTGGTCAAAAGTATCACTGAGAGCAAAGACGGCATTCATCTCCACTTAAAAATACCATATAACAAACAACATTTGTAATACTGTCAACAATAAAATATATATATAAATAACAGTAAATTAAAAACACCGTGTAACAGTACGGATACTTCTGCACAACTCTGCACATTTACTAAAACTGTTCACGTGTACATTTACAATGGGTGAATTCTACCCCAAAACGCTATGAAAAATACATGGATCCCTAACAAAGGATATCAAACTCATTAAATGTATGTCATACATGAAAGCTAATCTATGCTACCTATGGTTGATATTCTTAGAGATACTTCTAAAATGGTTTCTAATTATATGTAGACTAATAAACTCTAAAAGACACATTAGAACCGTGAGTATCATAAATGTCATAGGATCCCAGAGATAAAGAAGCTTTCAGTAGTTCTTTTAATAAGCTTCTTGTAACTGACCACTTTGTAACTATTGTGTAACAACTGTGTAGGAAGAAAGAAAAGTATCTTGTCCATTAGAAACTCTTTTCTGTCCCCGCTGGACTGCTGGAATCCCAGATGAAGTTCACCACTTGGTCCCAACCTCCTTTCCTGCATAATTACCTCCTCCCATTACACAGTCTAATCAATGACCAGCCAAGCTGAATGTCCCGGGGCTGTCCGACCGCCCCACCTGTGCGCACACCCTCAACCTGGAGGACACTTCCTTCCATCTTCGGATGACAGCCTTTCACTCAACCTCTAACGTCACCTCCGATTCATCCCAAATAGTCACTCAGCGAGCTCTGCTTCAACCATTCTCAGTGCAGCTACAAGGCTCAGCGTCCGCCCTACTGGACTCTAAGCGCCTCGAGGGACCGAGGGACGGAGGGACAGGGCCACGTCATTCATCTCTACATCCTGGAGAGCTTCTAAAGGCCCTCCACGCACACTCCGAGCGAGCGCCACAGTTCCTTGTCACCTGGGTTAACAAATGGCTGTCGCATTTGGGGCGGGCACGGTGAGGAGAGCGAAGGCTTCAGCTGCTCCCAGCCCTCTCGGAGGCAGCAGCAGCCCCGTGGCGGGCAGAGGAAACACGGCTCACGTCCCTCGTCACTCAGGACAAAGCCCAAGCACCCTCCTTCTCCTTCCCACCTCCACCTTCCCTGTTCCTCCCCCCCTCGTCCACGCCGCTCCTGCTCTGCCCAGCTTCTTCCCCCGTCCACCTCCACCCCTCATCCCCACCAAAATCAACCCCCAGAGCCGGCCGCTCACCAACACTGTGCTGTAAGTACATGGGCGCGGTCCCGGCCTTCACGCACGCCTGTCATCTCCCACGGAGAACGGCTGGCCTGCGTGATCGGCCCTCCGGTCTCGTGGGACAGGCAAGGGAAGGTGCCACTTGTCCGCCAGTCACTCAGGTTTGTTTCAACCGTGTCTCCTAAGCACCCACTGGGTGGGGAGATCCAAAGACACATCCCAGCAAAGGCTTCTAAGGTTTAAATCTTCTATTTGTTCTTATTGCTACCACTAACTACTACGCAGTATTTTGGGGGTGCTCCTTACGTGCCAGGTACTGGGTTGAGTATTTTATATGCATGAATGCACATTTAAATCTTTACAATAACCCCATGAAGTGGGTGCCAGTATCGTTCTTGTTTAAAGTGGGGGAAACTGAGGCTCAGCGAGGGCGAATGACTGTCTGAAGGGCTCACAGGTGGCCAGCAAAGGAGTGAGGATCGCGAACCCAGGAGATCTCCGGGCCTCAAGCCTCTCTCCACTCTTTGCCACGATGCCGCACATCACACAAGCATTTCAAACAGCACCTTAGAAAGATCACCCCAACCGAGAGAGACGACGAAGGAGGGCCTTACCAGTTGTGATCAAATAGGCATCAGGAACTGTAATGTCGCACACATACGGCGGCCTGGTGGCCACCACTGCCGGAGTAGTGACCACGGCTTCGGGAGCGGAGGTGGGGCCCGGATGAAGGGGTGCCGAGGGAAGAGCCGTGCTGCTCTCGGGGGGATTCTGACTCTGGGGTACGCTGTTCGGCACGGTGTCCGCAGCATGGTCGGGGGCGGCACTGGTACGAGACGCGCTCAGCTCCCTGGAGGTGCTCATCGGGGACTCTGTGCGTGGGAGAGATGGGCCCACAGACAGTGGGTCTGTAGGTACCGGTGAGGGGGCCACTTCAGAAACAAATGAGGATGCTGGCGGCAGGGACACGGCGGTGACCAATACTGCGGTGGTAGGAACGACTTTGGAGAGAGAGGGTAAGACAGACGTGTGATCACCCAGAGCACTGATATCGCCATCGGAAGACGCTGGAGTTGAAAAGAGAGATGATTCCGTCAGAGTGGGTGTCGTGTGAAAGGCAGTCGAGAGTGACATCGAGTGAGTGCCAGCGGTGAAAACGTCCAGGAGGGGCTCCGACCCGGAGGGCACCGGCGTGGCGACTGCAGATTCGTAGGACGTGAGCGGAGACTCAAAGGAAGAGGTAGTTTCCGAGAGAGCTGAGGTAAAGTGAGCTTCGGAATCTGTCAGCGAAACTGCTGATGCTCCAGAGAGCTTGGGAGACTCGGAGGAGAAGCCTGAGAGAGGTGGCATTTCTGAGTAACTAGGCAGAAAAGTGGATGCATTTAAAAGGAGGTCTGAGCTGGGCCAGAGCTGAGAAAAGTCAAGGTTTGTGGAATTAGGGACAGAGAGCCAAGGTGGCTGCAGATGGAGAGAGTCGGACAACGTAAGTGTCTCGACCAGGGTGGAAGAGGCCTGAGAAATGGACGCTGACAAATCGCTCGACGTGAGAGGTGGGACCGCAAGTGTTTCTGAAGGTGACGGGACCGAGCGGCCGGCCTCCAGCGGGGGAGTTGAGAAGAAGCTGGAAGCAAACTCCCAGTGGCTTCTGGTTTCATGCTGAAAACAGCTGGAGGGCTCTCGGTCAGGAAAAAGTGAGGCCTCCACCGAAGGCTCCAAAGCGTAAGATGGGGAAAGAGTTGGGTCCCTGGTAGCCAGCGATGGCGAGTTTCCATTTGCTGAGACGGAGAAAGATGAGTCGAGGAGGACCCCGGGGCTGGCCGAGGGGAACCCAGCTGTCACACTGGACGGCGGCGCTTGAGTTTCAATGGCAGAGAAGGAGCCGGAGGACGCAGTATCGAGTGACAGGGGCAGGGAGGGGCGGCCGTGGGAAGGATACGCGTGTGTGGTCACGGCGCTACTCACGTCCACCGCAGCTGCAAGGCCCGTGCTTGTTTCTGAGGTTCCCACGGACCGAGAAGACAGCGGAACCATTGGTCTTGAGGGGAAAAGTCGGTTATATTCTTGAGGATCTTCCTCAAATTCAGAGAAGTCGGCGACTACGCTGCTCGGGGGAGGAGAGATGCTGCTCGCTTCCAATAGGGTCATGGTCTCGGCCCCGTCGCCCGATCCCATGTCTTTCTCCATGAGGCTGGTGGACAGCCCGTGCCGCGGTGACACCGCGGTGCAGGACACGCACCACGTGTACGGTCGGAGCGGAGGCGCTGGGCTCCAGGCGGGAGTGTCGTCCGCATGACTTGGGGCCACTGAACTGCCAGGCAATTGGGGCGCTTCCCTGGAGCTGCCGGAAAACACGGGGTCATAGGAAACGTCGGCCGATGGAACAGGAAAGGACACAAACGCAAGAGGGGTTGAAAACAGAGCTGGATTTACGCTGCGGCTGCTGCTCCTGAAAGCAAGGGCCGCCTGTGATGCAGCTGCAGCAGGAGATGTGCTTGGAGACATGGTTTCTTTCAGGCTCCGACTCCACACAGTGGTCACATCGGGGTATCCGTCTGCACCTGGGACCAGAACATCCTTTGGAGGCACTGAGACCTCCGCCGAGGTGGGGAGTGGCTGTTGGGTAATGCGATCGCCTAACGGCTCAGGCACTGAAGACGTCGAGCTAAAGAGGAGAGTTTCTATGCCCCCTGCTCCTGAAGCCACGACCTCCAGCAAAGTCCTGCTCGATGAGCGCCCATAAGGGTCAGTAGGATAAAGCACCAGATTCCTACTAGGGGTTGGAATCATGCCCTCGGAAGTGAGAAGAGTCGACCAAAAAGCACTGCAGCGCCCGGGGAACTCGGCACACGCTGTCGGTTGTTGTGCTGTGCCTGGCCAGGCGGATGTCACTGCTTCATCTCGTGGAGAAACACTGGGCAAGGATGGCGTCGGCGCGGAGTCCAGTGTTTCCTCGGGCAACCCTGGTGGGCTGGCTGTGACGTACTGTAAGGGAGAAACCACGCGGGAGGAGGTCCACTGAGCTTCTGGCAAAAAGTTATCCATTTCATCGTCATCGATGACCACCTCGTTGCTCGTCGCGGCCACGGAATTTGCCACAAAGACGCTGTGATCTGTTGTGCTTTGGGTCAGGTCTCCTGGGCTAAAAAAGGCTGTAACAAAAGTAGCGGCGGATGGAGGTGACAGGAGGCGGAGAGAGCTGCCCTGCTGGGACCCTGGGGCAGTCTCTGGTAAGGCCACGTGTGCAGTGCTGTGCACGGTGCTCTCCTTCAGTGCGAGCTCCACGGAGGGCGAAGAAAGGTTGTGCTGGTCCGGAGAAAGCTCACCTACAAGGCAAACAACAGCTGGGTCAGTGGAGAGGCCACGCAAGTCACACTGCTCACCTCTGAATTTGGATATAAAAACATATACTCTTTCAACCAATACCCACTCACTGAGAATATCCACGATTCATAGACGTCAAACAGCTCATTGGAAGCCACAAATTGCCAGCACTACTGTCAGGGTAACAACTGCAAACAGTCACACACTTGAGCTCCGGCCTTACTTAAGCTTGTGTGTATGTACACAATGGCATTTTTTTAAATGTCTTCATTGATTTCAGAGAGAGAAAGATAGAAATATCAATGATGAAACAGAATCATCAATCGGCTGCCTCCTGCACGCCCCCTACTGGGAATTGAGCCCAAAACCGGGGCATGTGCCCCGACTGGGAATTGAACCGGCGACCTCCTGGTGCATGGGATGGCGCTCAACGAACTGAGCAACGCCAGCCAGGCCACAATGGCATTTTTTTCTCTTGCTTTCTAACGTCACCAACAGAATGGAGGTGGCCTTGGGAAACTGTCTAGTCCATTCTCTCATTTATCACAGGAAAAAGAGAGGTTCACAGAAGGTAAACTAAAATCAATTACATGCTCACCCAGACAGAGGTGGAGCTGGAATCTGAATGTAAACCTGCCTGAACTCCCAAGCCCATGTTCTTTCTCTTCCATAGAGCTGGCTCTTGAGATAAATGAACATGACAACTCTGACAGCGTCACTCACACCCAGGTAAGAGAGTTCAACAGTTTCCTAGTTAGACAGCCTTCTACATTTAGGCCTCGGCTACCTCCAGGCTCAGCTCTCACGGCTCACTGCTTCAGTCTCACAACTTCCTGACTACGCTCTGGCCAAAGGAGCTATCTGCAACTCCCTGAACCCAAATTCTCTCTGGCTCAGTACTTTGCACATTCTGGTCCCTCTGCCTGCAATGCTCTTCCCTAGCTCTACACCTGGATGATGGATGACTACTGGTCCTGCAGATGCAGCACAGATACCACCTCCCTCCTCAAGTTGGGTTACTACCTCTCCCCGGCTTCTACTGTCATATCCTTTTATCATGCCCCACTGAAATCAACTGTCTGCCCATTACACGGCGAGCTTCATGAGGGACGGTTGATCTGTTTCCCTTACATAAAGTAAGAGCCAATAAGCATCTGTTAAATGAATGAGTGAGTGGTGTCTTAGGACCAAGTTCTAACATGTACCAAAAGCATCCTCTCATCCTCTCAAACTTTTGTATTCTCTGTCCTTGTGACAGCTCTCGTGATCATATAAGTGGTTTAGGCGTCTCCACCTCTGATCCAGATACAACGCATAGAGAAGCAGGACACGTGGTGGCCGAGAACCCTGGTGAAGGCCCAGGGTACTGTCCACTGCAGCACAGGCTGGGGACTGAGCAGCTATCATGACTCATAACATCCACCTCTCACTTACCCAGGCAGTCTATCAGAACACGAGTGTGTGAATTAGTATAGGGATCATCTTGAATTCACTCCTTTTATTTTTCAAAAGTAAATTATTTCTACTTTATGTTATTCCTGGCAATATGGCAGGCTAGAAAACTCAAAGCCTTCCCAACTTAGTAACAATTATGCTTAACAAAACTCCAAAAACATCCTCTTACGTGACTGAGTGAGCCTGCAAGACAATAGGGGGACATGTGTCGAGCACAGGAGCAAAGCAAGAGCTGGACATTGGAGGTCATCAAATGCTAAAGTCACCAGATAGCCTAGAAGGACACTAGACCACGCAGCCTAATGCTTAGGCCATCGATTGTCAACTTTTCTCATCTCATGGCACACATAAACTAATTACTAAAATTCTGCGGCACATCAAAAAATATATATATTTTGCAGATCTGACCAAAAATTAGGTATAATTTTGATTCATTCACATCGGACAGCTATTGTTGTGTTGGCTGCTGTCATTTTTTTATTTGACAATCTAAGGGAAAAGAGGTCAGTGCCCCAAACTAAAAAGTCAAGTATTGCGTGTTTTAAAAAGTCTTGTGGCACACCAGTTGAAAATTGCTGGCTTAGGCCGTGGGAGAACGAGGGACAAACGTTGGTTCTGGACAAGTGAAGAACCTAACTGAAGACCATCTCCAAAAAGTAGAGACCCAGGAAGTGCCAGAGTCTCAGGGAAAACATGACTTAGGAAGAAAATGATCCATCTCTCAAAGGACAGCAAGAAAAAGTATCTGTTACAACTCTGACTTTGTGCAAATATTTTATAAAAAGTCTCCCCAAGTTTGGAACTTATACTATTTGTATGGTTCAAAAAAGTATGTGCTGAGAATCATAACTGAAAGTGGACCAGGTCTCCAACACCTATCAGAGCTAACATAAATCATCTCCAGAAGAACACACTCTCAAACTAAGCATCAAAGTATTCTGCAGCTAGAACTCCAAAAAATTATTGCAAAATTTAAAATTAACAAAACACATGAGGAAATAAGGAACTATGGGAAAAAAGTCAAGAAACCACCCAAAAGAGGAAAAACAAAAACAAAAAACACACAAATAGTATCAAATCTGTAAAGACTTCAGATACTGGAATTATGAAATATTTTTAAAAGTATCTTAATACATTTAAAAGAATAAAGATGGGACAGGAAACATGAGTAAGGAGCAAGAGACTATGAAAAGTAGCCAAAAAGAATTGGGGGAGGGGGGGACAAAGAACATTTAGAAAGAAAAAATATATAATAATTTATATAATTTATATATATTATATAAAAATATATAATAATTTTAAAACTCGATATATAATATATAATAAACGATAAACATCAATTTAGACACAGCTGAAGAGAAATTTAGTGAACTGGAGGATAGATCTAAAAATTACTAAGAACAAAGCACAGAGAAACAAAAGACTGAGAAATATAAAAAAAGAGACGTTAAGAGACATGAATGATAGAATGAAATAGTCCAACATACATTTGATCAAAGTTTTAAAAAGAAGTGACAGAGGGAACTGGGTAGAGACAATATTCAAAGATAGCACTAAGAATTGTCCAAAATTAATTAAGATACATGAATCTTTCCATTCAGGAAGACCAAGAAATCCCAAGCAAGGTGAATGTTTTAAAAACCTATACCTACACACGTGATCATACCACAGACTACCAAAGACAAAAAGAAATCATAAATGCAGTCAGAGAACAGAAATGGCAATTACACCATCAGATACCTACTTCACAGAACTAGGAGCCAAGTGACATTGAAATAAACTTTAAAATGCTAAGTACAAAATACCTGACATCTTAGATTTGAATAAACAGCATTACTCTCTTAGTTAAAATAAGGACATTTTCAGATCAGCAAAAAGTGGTCATACCAACAGAAAACTCAGTAGAGAAGTCTCTCTAAACAAGAATAATTCTCAACATCACTGATAGGTTCTGCAGCTTTAAGAAAAACAATGTATCAGTTTTACCATAGGCTAAAAGTTATAAACAAGAGTTAAATTCCTACAGCATCTCACCAATATTATAACTAAATGACATGGATCAAAACAATGTTATGTGAGGACCTGCTATACTTCAAGAGGAAAGGTAATTATCCCAGAAGGAAGACCTGAAAAGAGGGAACAGAGAATAAATAAATGATAAAGGTAGTATGGTTAAATCTAAACAAATTCTGATGGTATAAATGAACAAATAATACTGTGTAATCCGTGAGGTTACAAAAGGTATAATACAGAATTAAAATAGAGTATTACAATCATAAAGAAGCTGAAAGGGGGCATCCAGAGGTATTTGTGACTCTAGCAGAGGTGGAAATCAAGAGTGAAGACAAATTCTGTGAATAGATTTTTGTGTATATAAACTAAAATTTTTGTAAATGATATTTAGCCATATGTTGATATAGGTAAAATATTTCTCGTTGGTTCCATTAGCATCTGAAAATGACAAACTTACACCAGATAAAAGCTGCTTACTTTGAAGGGTCACATTCCTTTCTATGTAATGTCTTTTAAAAATGAACAATAAAAGAAAAAGAAAACCATTTCTTAGAGATTTTAAGTTGTTTCATAGCAATCTTACTCAGCATTTGCTGTCTTCTATACAACCTGACTCTAGGATTTCTTGCCTATGTGCTTTTTGCATTTACCTGTCGCATTCCAAGCATGCAAAAGAGCAAACATGATACTGATTACACCAGGCAGAGTAGCAGCTGTTCTTTTCTACGGTAAAGGCTGAAGTTATACATTTAAGAGGTCATTAAATCAACATTCTGTCCACCTACGTAGCAGACAGATGTGAACCTTTTCCTAAGGATAAATCATTTATGTGTCTGTTTTAAAACTGCTATGACATAATTTATTTTGTTATATAACATCTGAACAGGGAGGGAGATTTCTTTTTAAATGAATCAGAAACATATTTATAAGTGCACCGGAAGACTGCAAGAGATAAAATAACAAAGAAAAGCACCATTTAGTGGCTAATTTATAAACCCAAGTATCTGATGTAAATTAGAATTCAATAAACGCAGTCTTCAAAGGACAGGGAACAGGGAAGACAAAGTGGTTAAAGGGATGAAAAATTCTGAAACTTCCAATTAAGAAAGTGAGGTGTGCCAAGCTGTGATGCTTTTTTTTTCTTGGCCAAGCCCCAGGAGAGAGACAGCAGCTGAAATGCTATGGGGAATTACTTCTGGAATTAATTCAGGAAGAGGCTAGAAAGCCCAGGTGAGTCCCTCTCCCAGCAGAAAAGGCTTCGGGGACTCCAATTTCAAGCCCTGGAGATCAATTTTCAAGCTCTAAAGCGTTAGTACACAAAAGGTTTCCTCTGTGATGACAGCAAGAAAGGAACAGTGTTGGGCGATCCCGGTGCTCCTCAGATTTTGCGTGCACACAAGTGACACGGGGGGACCTTGTTTAAATGCAGGTGGTGTCCATCGGGGCTGGGGTGGGCGCTGAGCTTTTATGCTGTTCCCAGGGTGGGCAGGTCTGCAAACACACTCTGAATGGCAAGTGCTGAGGCTTCTCCCGTGGAGACCACAACAACACATGCTTTCTGGGTGCCTACCTTACACCTCGCCCTGGGTTAGGTGCCTGCCACGCCGTTTCACAGCAACTGAGCAGGAAGTGCCCTCCTGCCAGGCTGAGGAACAGTGACTGACATTCACAAGGCAGCCCAGCAGGGCATGACTCAGTGGCTGAGCATCGACCTAGGATCCAGGAGATCGCGGTTCGATTCCCGGTCAGGGCTCATGCCCAGCTTGCTGGCTCCATCCCCAGTCGGGGGCAGGCAGGAGGCAGCCGATCAATGATGTTTCTCTCTCATCATTGATGTTTCTATCTCTCCCTCTCCCTGCCTCTCTCTGAAATCAGTAAAGACATATTTTTAAAAAAAAGAAACTCACAAGGCAAACCCACAGAATGCACAACACTCAGAGTGAACTCCAAGCTAAGGTAAACTAGGGACTTCGGGTGACAGTGCTGTGTCAATGTGGGTTCATAGCACTCTGATGGGGGATGGTAATCACAGAGGAGGCCGAGCATGTGTGGGGGCAGGGGGCACATGGGAAATCTCTGCACCTCCCCCTCAATTTTGCTGTGAACCTAAAACTGCTCTTAAAAATCATTTTTAAAATATAGATAATATTGAATGGCAGCTGTAATTTAAAAAATAAATTTTTTTAAATTTTACACATATAAAGCATTTTTTAAAAGCTTTGTAATATATAATATCACTTTTTAAAAGTCTTTAAAAAGCTTTACGATAGGCCTTGGCCAGGTAGGTCGGCTGGTTGGAGCATGATCCAGATACCACCCAAGGTTGCGGGTTCGCTCCCTGGTCAGGGCACATACAAGAATCAACCAATGAATGCATAAATAAGTGGAACAACAAATCGATGTTTCTCTCTCTCTCTAAAATTAATAAAAATAAAGCTTTATTATATATAAGCTTTATTATGTAATATATAATAAAGCTTTTCTAAAACTTATAAAAAGAGAGATGCCTGTCCCTAGGAACTTCTTGGTGTTACACATGCAAGATAATTTGGTGTTTTATTGAACTCTGTCATATTTTCCTATTTAAAAATCTCCCCTAAATATAATAATCAGGGAATCATGGACTTCTCAAGCTGAATGAATCCTTTAAGACCGTGGCCAATCCCCTCCCATTGCAAAAGAGGCTCAAAGAGTTTAAGCAGACTTGCTTAAAATAGCACTGAGCAGAGCCAGCCTACAAAGGCAGGTTCATAAGTACTCAGAGGTTGAACACACTTCACACCACCCCATGTTGTCAAATTAGTCCATTTCATTAAACCTGCTAGTGAAGAAATTACATTGAAACATGTTATGTTCATTATAATGTGGCTGAGAGCACATGCTCAGTTCTGTCACTGAAACCTCTGAGCTGTGAGGCCCCACCGTCCACCTGGGGACAGCTCGCAGCTGCAGACATGGGCACTCGGAGAACAAAACACCCTCTGAGGGCTGGCCTGCAACACCCAAGGGACAGCGGAATCAAAAATCTCTAAAGAGCTTTAGTTCAAACAGAACCATTATTTTTGCTTCTTTGCTAAATTGTGGAGTTTTCAAAATGTGATGAGTCATCTCCACTCTCTGTGGATAGTGAACCTACCACAAAACAAGGGCCCTTAGAGTTCCTACGAGTTTAGAAACACAAGGCCGCTGGTCAGATCATTCAACCATTACCCGCTTTGGCAACTCTTTAGGAACTTTCCTTCTGCTTCTAGTTCTCAGGTTGTCCTAAGAGGGGACTTCAGTGACTGCCATTATCAAAACCACCCTTCCCCATTTCTTCATTTTTCTTCCTGGTTTAGAAAATAGTGTCTTTCTTCCCTCTCTTTCTCCCACCCCAGCTGTGCACTAACTAATACCTTCTACCAGGTTACTCTTCCTTCCAACTGGTTTTATTATCAAATATCAAATAGATAAGAAAACTATAAAATTAGAGAGAACCTACAGATAGCTGTCAGAGGGGAGTGGAATTGGGGGCTGGGTGAAAAAGGTGAAGGGATTAAGGAAAAAACTCATAGACACATACAACACCATGGTGAGTACCAAAGGGGGAGGGGGATAGGGAAGGTGGAAGACGGTATAGGAGGGATAAAATTAAAAAAGAAAATTATATTTACCAGGTATATAAATAATAATATAAAAAACACCTGAATTCTCATCATCCAGTTTATAAGTATGTGTTTTTGTATATGTGTATTTGTCTGCATATATGTGTGTGTGCAATATGTGTGAAGCATGTATGCAGATATTCATGCATGCATGGGAACAGAACAAGAAGACAGCGAATTCCTTTTTCAGGGTATTATGTAGTCCCAAATTTTTGTGCTCTTGCAGTGGCCACGCCCATTCTGGCCAACCATCGTCTGTCCCCAGGTTTGTTTGACAGGCAAGTACCTTCCCTAGTCCCCCCACCTTTACTGGGTATATGTATATCTTCCCTTTGTTGGATCCCTCCTCCTGATGTATTGCAGGGAATAGGCCGCTGTTCCCTGAGGAGTGTGAAATTGCAGCTTCCTGGTGAAGCTGCCCAAACGACTTGCCTATAATGTCTGGCTTCCCTCTTTGCTCCTTTCCTGTTATTAATAACTAGCTAATCACAACGGTATCACCTCCTGCTGCAGTGCAGAGAACAGGTTAATGGGGGCCAGAGGAGATGTGGAGAGATCAGTTATATGGTCACAGTAATTGAAGCTTGAGATGGTTTAGATTAGAGTGGGGTTTTTTAGAACTTTGTCACTCTGAGTGTGGCCCATAGACCAGCAGCAGCACCTGGGAGTTTCTCAGAAATGCAGCCTCTTGGGCCCATTGACCCCTACTGTATTTGAAACTGCTTTTATCAAGATCCCAGGAGATTCATATGCCTGTTAAAGTTTGAGAAGCACTAGCCTGAGATTTTGTTTTAGAAAAATCCACATGGAGATATCAAGTTTGCAAGCAGATATATGAGCCTGGAGATAAGTAAACCTGGAAAAGAGGAGAAGGTCCAAGAAGCAGGGGAAAACCAGGAATGTGAGATGACAAGAAAACAGCAAAGATGTTTAGGATTCACACAGGACTCACCTGTGTGGGTGGAATGACCCTGAGAGGTCAAGAAAAGGATGGGTGAGAAACAGCTCCTAGATGTGACAGCAGATATCTTTGGCCTTCTGTTGGCAGAAGCCAGGTTGCCATGGGTTGAAGAGTGAATGACAGGTGACAAAGTGGGGATTATATACAGACAACTCTTTGGAGAGGTTTAGCTGTGTCGTGAAGGGAGGGATAAGAAGGCAACTGGAAGGGTCCAAGGAAGGTTGTTTGGTTCTCAGACAACAGATAAGAATCACCAAGGAGCTCATTAAAGATACAGGCTTCTAAAAAAAAAACTAAAAAAAAACACACAAAACATCAATGTAATCAAGGGAAAACATCAGACAAACCCAGAGACAGTCTCTTGGCTCTTCAAAGATCTCAAGGTCATAAAAGACTATCACAGACTATGAAGACTAAGGAGATGTGACAACCAAATGTGATGTGGGAATCTGGACTGGATTCTAGAACAGAAAAAGTGGGGATACCAGTGAAATCCTATAAAGTCTGTAGTCTAGTTAACAGAACTGTACCAATGTTAAATTCTGAGTTCTGGTGACTCTCCTATGATTATATAGTTAATATTAGGGAAAGCTGAGCAAATGGTATATTCGAACTCTGTAATAACTCTGCAACTTTACTATATGTCTAAAATTCTTTCAAAATAAAACCTAAAATAACTCAGCTCATCCAGGTGGCTGGGCCTGGGGCTCAGGAATCGGTGGGTATGTTTGTGTTTACGCCTGTTCTTGTTGTCTTGGAATCTATGCTTTGAACCAACGCCAACGATAATTTCAATGCAAGTACAGGAACCTTTCTTTGAAAAGTGCTGGACTAGAGCAATGCTGATGGAACAGAAGATGTGAAGGAGAAGTGATGAGCCCAGTTGGCTGAGAAGAAATGGAATCCAGAGGGGAACTGGCCTTTGATCCTCAGCTGGAGGAGAGACTGAGAGGGTGAGAGCAGAAAGTGGTCAACTGCACAGATTTGCTAGTGAAAAGGGAGTTCTGTCGGCGGGGGCAGTGTGCACCAGGACAGCGGAGGGCGTGTGAAGTACACATGGAGAGCAGGGGGAGGAGGCTGCCTCCAGACATGAAATCAGATGGCCAGGCTCTACCACGGGAACTGCAGCCTGAAACCAGAAAGCAGGCTCCACACGGCCCATGTGAGGAAAAACTGGCGCCCAAATCAACACTTCAGGCTACAACTGGCTCTGGGTACTTACCTAAGGGACCATCACTAGTGAGCTCTTCGCACAGAAAAGTATCAACCTCAGGCCGACTGACAAGTAACTGACTGCCAATCCCAGTATTTTAAGATATCAATACTATGTATTGATTTCTCTTAGAAATCTCCCTTTGATGTCCTTTGTTTCTCAACTTTTCTTAAGTCACAGACAATATTAAAATGTCTGGACTGCCATATTCCACATCTGGTATGGAATGAATTGTGTGTCCCCTCCAGACTTGTGTGTTGAAGGTCTAACCACCCCCCATGTGACTGTATTTGGAGAAAGGGCCCTTTAGGAGGTAATTAATATTAAATGAGCTCCTTGAGGGTGGGCTCTGATCCAATGAACTGGCATCCTCAGAAGAAGAGAGAGAGAGAGACACCAGAGTCCGCTCTCTTGGTCACTCTGCCAGAGAAAAGGGCCTGGAAGAACACAGCAAGAAGGCACCACCTGGAAGCAGAGAGAGGCCTCACCAGAAAGCAGTCCCACAGGCATCTTAATCTTGGACTTCCAGCCTCCAGAACTATGAGAAAATAAATTTCTGTTGTTGAAGCCACACAGTCTGTGGTACATTTATGACAGCCCTAGTGACTAAGAGGACATCTGTCTGTCTTTTCTGATTCCAACAAGAGGCACTGTGGACAGAGATCAGAAACAATACCTGCAGGCCTCAGGTCTCACCTGGTCCACCCCAAGTTACCTAACTGCCAACCTTGTGTAACTCATTTCACACTCATGGGTCTCAGTTCCCTCTTCTGCTAATAAGGTATAGGGTTCCTGCTCTGGACCATGTGGCTCAGTTGGTTGGAGCGTCTTCTCATACAATGAAAGGTCTCGGGTTCAGTTCCTGGTCAGGGCACAAATGCAGGATGTGGGTTCAATCCCTGATCAGGGTGCATCTGGGAGGCAACTGATCTATGTTTCTCTCTCACATCCATGTTTCTCTCCTCCCGCCCCCCAAAAAATCAATAAAAACATATCCTTGGGTGAGGATTTTTTTAAAAAGCCAGGCCAGCGTGGCTCAGCGGTTGAGCTTCGACCTAGGATCCGGCAGATCACAGTTCAATTCCCAATCAGGGCACATGCCCGGGTTATGGGCTCAATCCCCAGTGGGGGACTTGCAGGAGGCAGCCGATCAATGACCTTCTCATCATTGATGTTTCTATCTCTCCCTCTCCCTTCCTCTCTCTCTGAAATCAATAAAGACATATTTTTTTAAAAAGATAAAGAGTTCCTGAGAATTACCACCAGAAGAATGGGTGTTAAAGTGTTGACTTTCTATGGATAGGCAAGAAATATGACCCTATGTTAGTGTTCTAAGGTTTTCTCCATCAGTGCTCTGTGGTTTGCAATGGAAACAACTCTGGCTACATAAGCAGAAGGGGGGTTTGATGGAAGGATACCAGAGGGTCCACGGAATGGATAGGGCAGCTCAGGTTCAGAACACTATTGCGAGCCAAGGCCACAGAGAAGCCCTCGGGGATGTCACTGCTGGGAGTGTCCACCAGACACCAAGCTGGGGCTGCCACTGGCACAGCTCCAATGGACCCTTCACTCCCCTGCTTCATGGTGGCACTCCCCCAAAATACAAAGTCCAGCTGCGAGTGTCCCCTGATCACACGTAGGTCATATGCCACATTACCTGTTCAACCCTGCAGCCCTCTGACCCTCACACAATGAAGGCTTCCCCAGAAAGGGGAAAGGTAATCCCCCAAATGACAAATGGCCCCTGCATCAGTAGTGGGGAGCTTCAGTGTTAGCTAATAAAATGTACAACTCTTCAGCAACAGGGCCAAAGTTCCAGAACATTCCAGAGAGAACAGAAGAACTGGGTCCTGTTCTATCTCAGACTTGCTCAGTTCCCCAGGAGAAATCCCTTATAACTAGTCACACCTTTCCTTTCCTTTCCTCCTCTAGAGATGGGGACACAGATAACTAGTGACTTCACTGAAACATGAAGAGAACCAACGAGTAACTTCAGGAAAAAAAAAACTGCAATCAAACAACACTGAAATATTGGTACCACGAAGCCTTCGAAAAACGCATACTGTTAGTTAAAGCATCAGTGCAGGCTTCGTGGTAGAGTTTAGGGACTCCCTGTTTCTTCGCATGGCTTTCTCATTTAAGGAGAGAAGAATATTAAAATGGTTTAATTCAAAGCGTGGCACAGAGCACTTGTCGAAAGATGTTGAGCTTCACTTTGTTCTGTTTCATTCTTTCCCGAGGAAAACGCGAGCCTCTTTACCAACCTGCAGAGCAAGCCCGTCAGCACCCCGCGTAACCAAAACAAACTCAACTAAATACTCGATTCACTGAGAACAAAGGAGAAAAAATTCCCAGGCAGCCATCTGTTCCTAAAATAATTTAATTCAAAACACAGTCCCATAACAGGGAAAAGGACACCACCGGCTTCGAGATAATCTCCTGTCTCCGATTACTCCCGGGGCTGGAATGGCACACGACATCCTGTGACGAAGCATGAGGAGGCACTTTCCCCCCAGGCCCCGGAGCCAGCAGCCACCAGCCTCCACACGGGGCCGGAGCCCAGGACACAGACCGAGGGCCATCGTTGTCTCAGAGGGTGGGTCTAATTCCAACACACAGTACAGAGCTTATGCTACAGGTTCGGTCCCTTAATTCAGCTCCAACATAAGCTTTTATTTTATATCAAGGGAGCAGAACACTTAAAAGGGAGAAGAGGGGGGAGAGGAGGGGGCATCCTGGCCAGAAGCGGCTGCGTGGACAAAGGCTCCAGGTCTAGACAATGCGGGATGTGTCTGTGTAACAAAACAGCAGTGGCTCCATGGGTTGCGGAGAATACCAGTAGGAGAGCTGGCTGAGGAGTGTGAGAACGTCGGTAGACAATAGGGAGACACCCGATATTTTGAGCAAAGTGATCTTTTTGTCAAAGTTATGCTGCGGAAGAACCGGCCTGGGGCAGTGAAGCACAAAACGGTGACCGACCTTACGCTCAGGTACACGGTGGAGGGGCCAGGGGCATGGAGGGAATGATCAGACAGGAACGGAAAAGTTGTTCTTAAGTAAAAGAGACCACACAAAGGTCAAACAGATAGTAAGACTTAGCTGATGGGACGGATGGGCCAAGAGAGAAGTCCAAGGTGATTATTTTTTTATTGATTTTGAGAGAGAGGGGAAGGGAGAGGGAGAAAGAGAGAAAAACACTGATCGGCTGCCTCCTGCACACCACCCCCTCCCCCCCCAGGGGATCAAGCCTGCAACCGGGCACGTGCTCTGACCAGGAACCAAATCAGCAAACTTTTGGTGCACAGGAAAATGCCCAACCAACTGAGCCACACTGGCCAGGGCTCCGAGGTGGTTCTGAGTCACAGATTCAACTGCCCACTATAGAGAACTACACTTAAGTATCTAACCAGCCCTTTAAAAAAGCCCTGATCCTCCCTCATATGCCAGTTAATAACTCATTCTCACAGTCAGCTCTTCTAGTTAACTCTCAGATCTCTTCCCTTATCACCACTCCCTGGTTTGGGCTCTTATCATTACTTGCTCAGAACATGGCCTCACTCAGCCCCCATGAAGAGACGGGCTTTCTGGGTGCAGGAGGCACAGGGGTCTGAGACACTGGACACCGACCCTGCTTCCGTACTCACTCTGAATTCGGTTCAAGTACCAGGAGAGCCCAGAGCATCCATAAACATTCCTTCACATGACAAACAAGAAGTTGCTTCGGTAAGTGCTTCTTGAGTGATGTCATATACCCGGGCACAAAGGGTGGCAGGCAGCCCAGCAAGAGCTGAGCACCTCTAACATGACACTCTCCACTTGTGCACGGTGCCATTCGAGCTGTGTGACACCACCTCCCATGCATCCTGACCCCTGGGCTCTAAAGTCAAGGAAAGCTGTGTTGGGAAAGGTTATAACTACCTCTAGCCTGATCAAAAGTGTGTTCCTGGCCACAGAAATCAGTCCGGGCTCTGGTCTCTCCCCACCATGACCCACCCTAAACCCTGAAGCTACCTCTAGCCCCTCCGAACCATCTGGAGTTTTCTAACATGCAGACCTGATCTACCCCTATCTGTCTATCTGAAGTTTATCAAGGTTTATCACTCCAGTTCTAAGATCCTCCAATGGTTTGTAACAGCCTTTAGAAATTCAAAGTCCTCAGCTGTCACACAAGAGCCTTCAAGTCCCAGTCACTGCAGTCTTGCTGGTGTCACCGCCCCCGCAACCAGCCCACGCTCCAGCCACTCAACGCTTCCTCTGACCACCATGCTGTGCAAAGGCTGTTCCCTCTCCTGGGAATACCTGTCCCTTCTTTCCCTAACTCCTATCGTGCCCCCAGACTTCCCATTTTCCACCCTTCCCAGAGCCCTGTATGTGCTTTTCTCATAAAACTTAAATTGTCATTTTGGGCTTGTTCGTCTGCCTCCCTAGCAGACTATGTACAATGAGCTGCTTGAAGGAAAAGACTGTATCTTTTGTGAGCCTGTTTCCCGCGTCTAGCTCAAAGCCCTGACATGTTCATTCACTCATTCAATCATTCATAAATCCAACAAATATCTTCTGATCGCATAAGCTAAGGGCAGAGTATGAAGTGTCAACCAAGGCAGAAGGGTCCCCGCTCATAGGCCTTACAGTGGAGGAGAGGAGACAGGCACAGTAATTATAAAATGAGATGACTAAGGACATGAGCAAGGTCTGTGACTGAGGATGACCAGAGGTCAGGAAAGGTGGCTCTGAAGAGGTAATGTCTGAGCCCAGACCTGATGAGGAGCCAGGTGAAAAAGAGAGTGGGGGGCTGCTCCGGGCAGGGGGACGGCGTGTGCAAAGGCCTCCCCCAGAAAGATCTTGACAGATGTGAAAACAGCTGGAGTGCACGGCTCGGAGCCAGCAAGGGGAGCCTGGCTCGGGCGAGGCTGGCGTGGGAGGCGGGGAGCCAATGCCAGGTGGGTGGAGATGTGATTCTGGCGCTCGAGAGAGCAATTTGGGCCGAAGATACGGATTGGGTGATTATCTGCAGAAAGATGATCACTGAAGTCAAATGAGCCCATAAAGGAAGAGCGAGAGAAAAGTTCACCTCCCACTCCCTAGAGAGCTGCGTTCGTTTAAGGGGTGGCAGGAGAACCGAACATTCTGCAACGGCCAGAAGGGGCCATCCCGCCAAATAAAGTGCTATTTACATGTACTTCTTCCACAGCCCAGTTCAGTCAAGCACACAAATTATTCTCCCCCTTACTTATTTACATTCGCTGACAGTCTTTCCCAGACCCCCTCTTCTGTCTGCGTATTGGTATGAAGAGCCTACTGATTAGCAATTACCCGTGGCGTTAACTCTCTAAGTATCTATAATTATGACTTCTGTTGGTTTATTTGAGGCCTCCTTGGGACTCCGGGAGAAGGAAAAACATGAAGCTAATGTAAACACCAATTTGCCAAGAAACTCACCAGCCCAAATATATAGATAAGCCAAAAGGTAATTTTCCCGAAACTGGTGTTCTAACAGTATAAAGAGTTCCATATTTGTTTTTCCTATTTAAAGTGTTTAAATGCCACCAATAAACCAACTTCGGCATTTTTAACTTTAGTATGAAATTTTCAAACATACACAAAGTTGAAGGACTAGTAGAGCCCACTACCCAGCTTCAACACCAACTTTCTGCCATGCTCGCTTCGTCAATGCCCAACTTTATATATATTTTTTAAATATGTCTTTATTGATTTCAGGGAGAGGAGAGGAGAAAGGGGGAGAGAGAGATAGAAACATCAATGATGAAAGAGTCATTGATCGAACCCGCAACCCGGGCATGTGCCCTGACTGGGAATCGAACCCCGATAGCCTAGATCCCAGGTTGACGCTCAACCGCTGGGCCCAACTTTATTTTTTTTAAAGCAAATCCCAGACACCATTCATTTCACTAATAAATACTTCAGCACCCCTGATAAGGGCTTTTAAAAATCAGAACCACAATCATTATCACAGCCAACAAAATGAAAAATAATTCCTAACATCATCTAGGTATCCATTCCATACTTAGTTTTCCTTGATGGCCTCAAAATATTTTTGTACAATTGCTGTTTTCAAATCAGGACCTACCCAGGGGAACACATGGCTTCGGTCGATGTGTCCCCAAAGTCTCTTTAACTCTAGAACAGTTTTCCCCTCTTTCTTTCTTTTTTTAAGCTCTCACTACTTACTTGTTAAAGAAAAAGGTCTTCTGTCCTTATAGAACGCCATAATCTATATTCGGCTGACTATATTCTCATGGCGTCATCTAACATGTTCTTCTAACCCCCAAATCTATAAACTGATCATTAAATGAAGATTGAGAGCCTTCATTAGATTCAGGATCAGTACTTTTGGCAAGAATACTTTGTAGGTGGTCCTCGGCATTCCTGCTGCATCGATCACATCAGGAGGTGCCTAACACCTGGCTGTCCCACTCTGAGTGACACTAAACTTCATGAGGGGCTTTAGGTGGGGACAGCCTGTTCTGTCCATTATGAGGCTCCTCACCAACTCTTGCCTAAGATAAAACGGACACGATGATCCTTGCTTGCATCCATTATTTCATTAGAGGGGTTGGTTTTTTAAAGTCTGTGTTAATTAAAGGTATTCCTAACACTCAGAGATATAATTATAGAAAGAATAATTATTTGGTATCTGAAACAATAACGTGTGTGTGTGTGTGTGTGTGTGTGTGTGTGTGTTTGAGAACCTTTCTTGAGTCACCTGATTAGGGATTCAATACAAAGATGCTGATTTCTGTACTGTCCTTTCCAAAGATTACAGATAAATTACTGGCTCTGCATGTATTAGAGTAAAACTCTCTCTCTCTCTCTCTCTCTCTCTCTCTCTCTGATATTCCAAGTTCCATAAAGATGGTGAGTACAGAATAAAGGAAATTTGAAGACTGTGACAATGATGAAGGAGGGGAAAAGGAAATAGGAGTGTCAGAATCTTTCCAAAGCAGCACATTCATTTTAGCCCCTTTCCAAAGGAGAGATTAATGAAGTACTAAAATAACCTGAAAACATGATGCTTAAACAGCTCCAATTTCTACTTCTTCCCAAACCCTTAACTCAAGTTTCTAGAAAACAGCTAGAAAGAATCCTTTTCTTCCCCACCCATAGTCAGAGGAGTGTGAATAAATAGAATCGCTGTGTGGACTGAAGCAAGAACCCTCCAACTGCCTCCAAAGCCAGAGACTAGTTATTGCTTTCAGCAGAATCCTCTAACGACCCTGAGAAACCTCTATTAATAGCAGACCTCCCAGGGCTCCCTGGTTCCCCTGGGTTAGGTATCTGCAGCTCACAGAGCAGCGTGGGGAAGGGGGGAGCCCTGCCCTCAGATATGGTAATGAGGGAGCCTGAGCTCCCCAAAGAAAGAACAGGAAAGGTTAAAAATGTTGCAATGAATGCCACTGAGCTGTATACTCAAAAATTATTAAAATGGCTAATTTTGTTATGTATATTTTACTGCAAAAAAAAAAAAAAAGGTCAACTGAGAGGCTTACGAGCCAATAACTGCCACTCTGTGCCAGGCGCTCCATTACCCTCCTCACTTTGTTGCTGAAAAAACGGAGGCTCCAAAAGATGAATTGCGTAACTTGTTCGAGGCCCACACCTGGTAAGTGCTGAGGTCAGCATTTGAACCCAGATCCGTCCCCCACCAAGACCCCTTGCTCTCCCCACACCACCACACTGCCTCTCTCGGGAGGTGGGTCTTGAACTGCACCCTAGAGTTTTCTAGATTACGGTTCCTGAACAGCTGTGCTCAACGTCTTCACAATTACACGGCAAACAAGAATCTATATATTAAAAACAGCTTCCCAGTTTGAAAACTATGCTCACTGCACCTCAACACAGGCCTATAAACTTGGGTTGCATTAAACATTAATTTTTAAAAAATGACACAGTAAAAATAACATCTCAGACACTAAATCCATAGGGGCACGAGGCCAGCACCCGGGGTCAGCTCTGTGCATAAGGACAGTGAGTGGGTGCTGCCACAGGAGGGCCAGCCCTGTACCTGGTTAAGGGTGCTCAGGCCCATGGGGAGCCCTGAAGGGGGGATAGGTGAGGGAGTCGGGAACTTTCCCAGGGATGGTCTTTCCCAGACACCGTGCTGCTAACACATTCACTCCTTACCTGCAGAGGTTAAGTTCAAGGTTGGGCCTGATGTGGGGAAAACTCAAGCAAGGAAGGCAAAGGACCTGTGAGCTCTGGGAGCCTAGAAACGGCTCCCTGGGGCCTCACAGAGCAGACAGGCAACTAAAGAGTGTCCCTCCAGGCTGTAAGGCAGCTTAGCATGCCTGACCCCCAGGAAAGAAGCTCGGAGATGATGACAGATCTCCTCATTTGTGACAGCGATGATGACAACGGCTCCAGGGGGCTCACTGATGATGACAACGGCTCCAGGGGGCTCACTCTGTGCCTGGATGCTTCACATGTCCCCCTCAGTTCTTACCAAGTCCTACGGGAAGGTGCTGTGATCACCCCCTCGCCCACAGGAAAGGCAAGCCCAAGAGTTCCAGTTCACCCAGGGCCTGGCAAGAGCCAGGAGTGGGACTGCGGGCTGTCTGCCTCCGGCACCTGCGTCCCAGTCGCAACATACAAAGCTACTGCCCTGGACTAAGAGAGCCGGGCCCATCAGAATCAGTTTTAACTTAAAAGCAACGTAACTGCCAGCAAGCACGGGAAAAGATGCTCAATGTCATGAATCACTAAGGAAATGCAAATCAAAATCACAATGAATACCAATTCACACCCACTAGGATGGCCTTAATTTTAAAAAAAAAAACACAACAGAAAGGAAACAAGTGATGGAGAGGACGTAAGGAAGTCCTTTGGTTATATGCTGCTGCTGCACACCCCAAAGAACTGGAAGGTGTTCAAACAAAAACTCGTACAGGAGCCCAGCTGGGGTGGCTCAGTGGTTGAGGGTCAACCCATGAACCAAGAGGTCACCAGTTCGATTCCTGGTCAGGCCACATGCCCGGGTTGCGGGCTCGATCTCCAGGGGGGGCATGCAGGAGGCAGCTGAGCGATGATGTTTCTCTCTCACTGGTGTTTCTATCTCCCTCTCCCTCTCCCTTGCCCTCTAAAATCAATAAAAACTTTTTTTTTTTTAAAAACTTGTACAGGAATGTTCACAGCAGCACTACTGACAATAGCCGACAGGTGGAAACCACCCAAATGTCCATTAACTAATGAATGGATATACAGAATGTGGTTTTTCTGTCCGATGAAATAGTATTCAGCCATAAAAGAGAATGAAGCACGGACACGTGCTTCAACACAAACGAAACCTGAAACCACTATGCAGAACGAAAGCTGCCAGACACACACACACAAGCACATACTGTAGTTCTATTTACATGAAATACCCAGAAGCAACACTAGACAGTGGAGATGGTTACACAACACTGTGACTGTACTTAATGCCACTGAGCCGCACACTTTAAAACGGTTAAAAGAGTAATTAAAGATTATGTGTATTTTACTACCTTTTTTTTTTTAAAGGTAATCAATGTAAGAGCTCAAATACAAAAGCTCCTAGGTACAAATTAAACACCCTCTCCCGATTTAACTTTACTGAGCTCGTATCATCCTAAAGCTGGCTCTCCTTCAGACCAGTACAGTGATTCTCAGAATGGTCCTGCTTGAGGATCTTTTAAAACTATGGGCTTCCAGGCCTCTCCCCAGACTCTCCAAGGGGGTGGGACCCAGACCAGGAATGCACGTGTTAACTCAGCCCCAAGGCCTCAGCACTAAGACTCCCATTCTGGGTCCTTCCAGCCAATTCCCGGAGCTTCTCAGAAGGAAGGTGCTAATGACCTCTCACTGCATGCTCACAGCCGCTGTCGGGGTGCTACCTCTGAGCTGTGAGCATCTGCTGTGTTCGGCTCTCAGCTGCATTTTCCAAGTCAAGCCCCTCTACCAGGCAGAAGGTGACCCTCACCCGGCTAACTATTCAGGGTTCTGTGCCATTCCTGGTCCCCAGAGTGGCTTATCTTGCTTCTGAGACGGGTGAGACTTCTTGGTGTTCTATGTGTGTGTGCTTCATCTATCAACTTTATGTTATCTAAAGTACAGTTCATATTTAAAGCATGAACTCACACGTGCCACCTTGCCCAAAGACTGTGATTTCTGACCATCCTGATTTTAAAACCACATTGCTAACGTATTCCCCTGCTACACATATTAAAATTATCCTTTAAGTCAAAACAATTTTCAAATAAGATTATAAAGCGTTCTTTGATGAGAGTGGCAATTTTAAAATATATCCTCAGTGTAGGTCAACAGCAAGCTTTGACAAGAAACATGTCTGAGCTGGTTCCCCCCATCTCTGAGCTTAGGAAATCTCCCTCTCCGCCCCCATCCCTCCCCCACCGCTCTCCATTTCCGAGCCTCTCCCCAGTCCCTGTGCTCTTATCTGCCTCTCATTTTCTGTCTGTCCCCAACAGGTTTCACGTAAGAATATGTCACCAAATAAGACATCATATTTATTGTTACATTTACTAAGTGAGTTTTTTTTTATTTTTAATTCTCTGCTTTAAAACACTGGTTATAATTTGTTCTTTAAATAAAGCAGGGTTTTTTCCTGCTTGTACGTAAGCCTTGGTCGATTTCTCCAGAGGAATCTGTGGCCTCTAAGAGAAAAGGACTCTTGACTACTGACGCTATTTAAACAAGGGACACAGGGCATCCTCAGTGAGAATTTTCAACCACTCTCTGTCCTAATACAATTACTCCTTTTTTTAGGGGCAGGGAGAAAAGTCTCTCACAGACCAAAGATATTCTAACACAGAACTTTCACTTAATAAAAATAATAAGGGCCTTACAGCAGCCCTATAGGCAGGCATCTAGAGATCCCCGTTGGAATCCCTGACCCCACCCATTGTCTATAATGTCCCCTGTGTTCTGACAGTGACACCAGATGCCCCCGCAGGTGCTGCCGCCCAGCTGAGAACCGGTGACATGCGCTGTATCTTCACAGGGTGGCCCGGGGAGAGCGGCTGATGAGGACAGGTGGCAGCCCCCAGCCACCCCGGCGGCCCCGTCTCCTGGCGCAGGAAAAACCAAGAGAAACCCGAAACCCTCATTTTGACACGAAATCTCACCATCTTTTCATGTGGGCAATTCTTTAAACATTTCAAAAAATAAATAAATAAATCTGCAGGCCCATGAACCCATTTCCTCAGGCTCGAGCTTGAAAGATGAGTGCCAAGAAACGCTGGCCTCGACATTAAGCGTTCCTCAGGTTACCCAACGGCCATGTGTGTTCCCTGGGATGAATGCAGAGGCCCGGGGGCGCCAAGGATCTGGGACAGGTTCCAGAACTGCCTATGACACAGCAGGCTCCCAGAGACCCACGGGTGTGTCACACAGAGCGAACAAATGCATCTGAGCCAGCCCCCGGCAGGAATCGGGGGCAGCGTGTGTGAGTTCACGAGAGCAACGGATGGGCTGTGCCAAGCCACAGGCCTCTGATTAATGCCACGTTTTCCAGACAATGGCTGAGCCCATCTCATTGCAAGATCTGCACAAAAACAAGTTACCCGGCGACTCAAGCTAACACTTTGGGGGACGCCACTGTGTTCAGATTTGTGTGTGACATGATTACACACCCTAATTTAATATTTCCACTTAAAATCAGACAAGGATTACCTGGGGGGCAGGGGCCTGAGAGGGGAAGGGGGCACCGAGCTTCTGAAGGGGTCAGGCAACGTCCTGTTTCGTGATCTCAGTGGTGTTACACAGCTGTATTCCGTTTGTGCAAATGCATCCAGCAAGGCACTTAAGAGTACTTTTCTGTACCTATATTGTACACTAAGTCACAAGTAAAAGGTGTCGATAGACAGAGATGTATAAAATTTCAAAAGCTAAATTTCTATCAAACTTGCAAAACCCTTAAAACACTTCTAACAGATCCACCAAACACTCAAACTAAGCCGGTCGCTTAGCTTCAGCCACTCAACTAAGCTGTCAAAAGAGGCAAGGCTGCCTCTTAACCTTCCTCCCGGCCTCCCTGGTCTTCAGGAAAAGAGTATGTTCTGTGAGCTTGAATTTGTGTGAGGGGACGAATTCTTGAAAAGCTGAATGGAAACCACCTCTGCAATCTGAATTATACCTAATTGCTACTTAAAAGGGACCGGGAGCCCTGGCCAGTGTGGCTCAGTCGGTTGGGCGCCGTCCCGTGCACCGAAAGGTTGCTGGTTCAAGTCCAGGTCAGGGCACGCGCCTGGGCTGCAGGCTTGATCCCGGGAGGGGGTGTGCAGGAGGCAGCCCATTGATGTTTTCCTCTCACATCCGTGTCTTTCTCTCTCCCCCTCGCTCTCTAAAAATCAATAAAAAAAAAAAACCTTTAACGGGGCCTGGACACTGAAGGACTGTATGGCACAGGAATAATCACTTCCACTTGATCGGCCGGTGCTGCCCCCACCGTCCCGTTGCCTGGCTGGAGGCAGAGGGGACCGGGCCACCAGCTCAGCGATCTCCCTCCTCATGTGGCCACTCTGCTCCTGCTCTCCCCTGGGGCTGAAGCCTCACCCTCTCATCAGATCACCTCTCCTACTCTGCTGAAATTATCAGCACCATCTCACAGGAGGTCCCCCATCACCCGCACCTCAGCCCACCTCTGCCCCAGCTCCCTATCAGTCCTTCATCCCCAAGGCCAGGGGCGCCTCTCCCCTCCGCCACCCACACCCCTTCCTCTCGGAGTATCCCGACTCCCAAACTGGGCGGCAAGGGGTGCGGGCTTCCTGACCTTCCCTCTCCAGCATCATCATCTCTCCCCTTCTCTCCCTGTAACAGTCTCTCCTCGACCCTGTGGCTGCCCAGCCCGGTTTCCCTTCCCCTTCCCTCTCCTTCCCGGGCCTTTCCTGGGATGCGCAGGTGGCATCCCTCCGCGGCTCCTTGGGGACAGGGACTGGGATGGGTCTGCACTCACAGGCTGGCCCCAGGGACTGTCTATGGCCATCTCTGCAGTTCCAAGAACAGCTCCCAGGTGAACCACCTCGCTGGCTTAAGCGACAAACCCACTTGTTCGACGGCAGCACCCACTTCCTCCTCAAAAATAACTGACTTCAAATAACTACAAATCTTAAGAAAGCGCCCAAAACTTAACAAGTCACTAAGGATCATTCAGGAACCCTCTGAGTTAGCAAAGGGCCAACTTGGCAAATACTCCTGCGCCGCAATGGGAAGCCCATACATCACGATGAGCCAATTACGAGAGGAAAGAGCACGACGCAGACGTCTGCACAACAGCCGGGGCTTCAGAAGTGCTTCCCGAATCGATGTGGGAGTTACCTTGATAAATATTGCAGAAGGCAACCGCTTTGTTTTCATCAAACCGTCTGGCTCGAAGGCATAACTAATGTGTATTAAAAGAACGGCGTCTGGAATCAGACGAGCTGGACTGGAGTGTCCACAAACGCTGGGGTAATCAGCCCTGTCCCCGGTGCTTCTATCTATGAAACAATGACAAGAATACACGCCCCTCGGCGAGTGTTAGTCATTAGATAAATGAGATAATGCACGGGAAGGGCTAACCTTGGCTGCCCGTGAGAAGCACCTGGGGCGCTGTGGCAACGACCGATGCCAGGCTTCCACTCCTAGAGCTTCACTCATCTGGGTAGAGCTGGAATTTTAAAACCTTCCCGGTGATTCTAATGTGCACAAGGTCAAGGGCCACTGAACTCACACGTGGCAAGCTTTCAAAAAATGCCAACTATTAGTGTAATGATTAATAATATGGCCTAGAAAAGTTAAGAATTCAGGGTTCTAGGTCTAAACAAGATTAGGCACGTAAAAGGCATCAGGCTAAGGCAAGGGAGTATTTTAATAATCAGGACGCTTACGTGGTAAACAGATGTGAAGGCAAGTAAAAACAAACATGCTTTCTTGCCCTGCCCTTCTCAGCGAGTAAAATCTGTAAATGAGTTCCCAGGAATAAATGAAGGACTCCGTATACCAAGTGATGTTCGTGAAGGTCACTCACAGCTACGCAAGGGGAACTTATAAATTGTTGATGGGAATTTCCAGGGCCTGAAGCTCTAACCAGCTGCTCTAATAATCACCTAATGGGCTACTTTTGCAAAATATTTATACTCTAGTCTAAAAATGTATTTTTTACCCGTGGAAATTTGCACCTCGCATTAGAGACACTAACTCTTGCTTTTATCACTTGTCACTCTGTGATAATCTTGAGATGTTTGGAGCCTAAGGAAATGTTCTAGGAGGTTCCATGAGGTGAGGTCTTTAAAATAAGGGTCGCCCTTCCTACATGAAACACTGCCCCCCATCAAAAAAAAAACACAACAACAAACAAGCTGAAAAATCTACAGTGAAAAACAACAATATGAAAGAAACATGAATGAAATAAAACGAGGAAAGCCACCTTAGGAAAGAACATAGTGCTAAATTCAAAAGGAAAAGCAACAGGATTCAGTCCCAAGACAAAAATCAACGGGAATTTAATGTGGAATTTTCACAATATGAAAATTTAAGGCCATTTCCTATAACATTTATAAACTTTCTTATCTACCTTCCACATAACACAAATATGCACACAATGGAACAAAATAAACTGGGCAAGCACTGATTTCACACCTATTGTGATTCATCCATCCAAACGCTGTCTTTTTTTCACATCCTAAGGCATCTGAAATTAGCATGCACTTACAACCAAGGGTGTGCCAGGGGAAGGGGCAGCTTTTACTTTGTGTTTTTTCTTTCTCAGAGGTACAGAAAATAACTGGTCCATCACACTGTCGGCGGCACCCTAGCTTCAATGAAGCAGTGTATTAGTAATCAGCAGTAATGTACAATGTGCGATGCTTTACGCCGCCAAGGAGCTAACACTCCAAGTAGGGAGACAGGATGTGTGCATAAAAACTTAGATTAACAAGAATAAAAATGAGCTCTAATCAGGGCCAATGAATGTCGGGGAAAATGCTGAAAGGATATGAAGCAGAGAGCGGGCATTCATGCAATTTAATTCAATCACAGCAGTCATGGAGTGCTCAAGCCACGGTGCCAGAGAGGCTAATGGTGCCACAAAGAGGGACGGGGAAGGCCCCACACGGTACAACCGCGACTCAGACTGTCACCACACACATGGCCCTCCTCTGAAGTACCCTCAGGCAGCTCTGCCATCTCTCCATTCAAACACTGACGAACTCCTACTGTATGCCAGAGACGGCACCACATCACTTGCTGTCCCCTCGTCTCTACTGGCCCTCCACTCCCTCTCCTTCGCAGCCTTCCCGCCTCTGCTCATTTTCTCTCCAGGCACCACGCGCTTTGCTGTGAACATGGGCTCGTGAGTCTAAATCTGTGCGTGCACTTCCATGCGAATATCAATATGTGCATCTCCGTATACGCTATTGCCCGTATACTTGTACACGCGATGCTTCTGGATGTACTCGTGTGTCCGCATATTTTGTATTTGTCTGTGAAAATGTCTGTTAATAAACATTTCTGTCTAGCCGCATCTTTGCATGGGTGTGGTCCTCTAGATACATGTGCGTGTTCATCTACAGTTATGTGTGCACATGTGTGTCTACATGTGAAAAGCCGTGTTGTGCATAGCGGACATGTGACTCACACACAGGCCAGAGGAGTGGTCTGGGTTTCAGCCTGCCCGACACCTGCTCCCCCGGTCTTGCTTTGGGGAACACTCCTTCCACCTCCATCGCGATACATGACCCAGGTGTGTGCCACCCAAGATGCCCATTCTCTCCTGGCCATGGAGCGGGCACCCATCCCAAGCCCCAGGCTCTCTCCCCAGAATTTGAATCTTGACAGAATAAAAATTGGCTGAAATTCATCCTGCTGGCTGCACCCCTACAGGCTGGATCCTAAAGGTGCAGGTCCTGGGACCCCTTGTCAGGGCCAGTGGTCAAAAATGACATATGAGTGAGTATTTATATTACTTCCCAGCTGTGCAGTTCTATGACTCAGGGCCTATTTTACAATCTGTCACATACTTCCCATAATGACGGCTCTGCCTGGGGTTGTCTTTAAAACTGTCTCTCTCCCCCCCAGTTCAGTTTATTGCTGCTCCACGATCCCACATCAGCTGCTCTTCCTCTCCCCGTCCAGAGAGGGCCAGCTTCTGCCGAGCATCCCCCAACTAACGTGGATCGCAAACACTCCTGGGTCGCTCAGCAACGATGCAATACAATCTAAACACAGTCGGATGGCTCAGGACCTGCTCCTGTCCAGGTAAGCGTACAAGTTACACTATTCAAGAAATACAGATCTGTTTTTGCACTATGGCCAAAAGCACTAATGCAAAATTTTTTAAACAATCTTATTGTATATTAATTCTTTCCCTCTTGGCAGTTAACCAACCATCAAAACTAAAAGGTGCCCGGCTGGGCATGGCTAAGCGGTTAAGCCTCGACCTAGGATGCAGGAGGTCACAGCTGGATTCCCAGTCAGGGCACATGCCTGGGATGTGGGCTCGATCCCCGGTCAGGGGAGTGCAGGAGGCAGCCGATCAATGACAAGTCTCTCATCGTTGATGTTTCTATCTCTCTCTCTCCCTTTCCCTTCCTCTCTCTGAAATCAATAAAGATACATATATATTTTTAATTCTTTTAACTAAAAGACTACCACAAATCATCTACTGGTTCAAGGCTCTGTGTTAGGCACTGTGGAGTAAATAGGTAACTAACAGGCTGCCCACCGTGGGAAAGGGAGTGGGGGTTTACCGTGGGGAGGCCCAACTGCACAGGGCAAAGGGTCTTTACATTTATTTCCCATGAAAAGCCTGAAATTAGGACCCAGATTTTACAAACAGAGAAAATGTAATCACTGTCAGATCATTTTTGACCCTGATGTTGGTTATCAATTATTTTAGCATGAAATATGTCTTGAAAGTTTGGTTGCAAAATAAGATTTATTTAAGATGGGAGAGGTTTTGGGACTGGGTAAAGGAGGTGAAGGAATTAAGAGGTACAAATTGGTAGTTACAGAACAGTCCTGGGGATGTAAAGTGTAGCATAGGGAATAGAGTCAATAATATTGTAATAACTGTGTATGGTGCCAGGTGGGTACTAGACTTACCAGGAGAATCATTTTAAAGGTTATAAAAAATGTCTAACCACTATGCTGTACACCTGGAACTAATATAATACTGAATGTCAAATGTAATGGAAAAAATTAAAAAGCATATTTAAAGTTAAATTAGAGACATAACTTTTCTTGATCAGAGCATCTATTAAGAAATCTCTTTATAGCCCTGGCCGGTTTGGCTCAGTGGTTAGAGAGTCGGCCTACAGACTGAAAGGTCTCGGGTTCAATTCCGGCCAAGGGCACGTACCTCAGTTACAGGCTCGATCCCCAGACCTGGTTGGGGCGCATGCAGGAGGCAACCTATCAATGTGTCTCTCTCACATTGATGTTTCTCTCTCTCTCTCTTTCCCCCCTCCCCCTTTTTCCCTCCCCCTTTCCACTCTCTCTGAAAAGCAACAGAAAAATATCCTCAGAATTTAAAAAAAAGAAAAGAAAAAAAAAGAAATCTCTTCATAAGTATGTAAATTTTACTGTCAAAGAGTTAAAACTTGCCCGGCCGGTGTGGCTCAGCAGTTGAGCATCGACCTATAATCCAGGAGATTGAGGTTCGATGCTGGGTCAGGGCAGATGCCCAGGTTGTGGGCTCGATTCCCAGTGCGGGGCATGCAGGTGGCAGCAGATCAATGACTCTCTCATCATTAATGTTTCTATCTCTCTCTCTTTCCCTTTCTCTCTCTGAAATCAATAAAGATATATATATTAAAAAAAAAAAAAAAAGAGTTGTAAGTTAGTAAATTCCTAAGAGCTGAACTGATGGGTCAAAGGGTATGGGGCCAACCTCACGTGTGATGATCACAGAACAAATGTTTAGGGAGCTGTGCCTGTGGATCAGATATGGCCCTTCTTTAAACACCTGTAACAACTTTCAACTCCAAATGTCATGGCCATGTCGTATCGGGTCAGATCTCAACCCGAGGACAAGATAGAGGAGGCTGCTGGCCCCTTGACATGGATGAGATCTGGTCTGGTCAAAGGCTTCAGCTGACACCACAGACGCTAATCCAAGATAGGGCGAATCAAAGCAGGAATTCGAGTGATGTCTCAACTTCAACTGGCCAAAGGTTCACTGGGCCGCTGGGGTCCAGGAGAAACAGAATTCAGCCCCTGGAGCTCTGTGGCTTAAGCGACAGTGCAAATGTTGTGCAGAAGATACACACTAAAATGTTTCCGACCCCAGCAAAAGGCTGAATGTCTCAGAAAGCCCAGCCTGGAGCCCAAGCTGCATGGCAGGCCGTCGCAGGAGTGCATCTGGAGGCTTCTGTCTTGAATGTGCTTTTCCCAAGAAAAGCTTTCTAAGGTGCTCTGTGTAGGACGAGAAAGACATGTGGTGGTGCCTTCTGGAGTTTCCAAAGAGATCAACTATGATGAAGATACCCCTCTATGACTCAGTCTCCAAGGACATGAGTGATAAGAGTGCTGGGAAACTGCACACCCCACCCAATATTGGTGATTAAAGGGATGGATGAGACAAAATGCAGTCTCCCCCTCAGCGCCCTCATAACCTCTCCCTGTGCGGTTCTGTGGACAGGCGGGACCCTTGCAGGCCACCAGCACCGCCTGAGGAGCAGGAGTCATCTGCCCCTCACTTTGATATGGGTGACAGTCATTGCCCACACCCTTTATTCCATCAAAAAGAGTAGAGTCTCCTCTGGGAGCACAGTGGGTAGATAAAATCCCATTCTAAGTGGTGCTGGGGCAGTCTCAAGACTTGACGTTTGGCAATTGAAGGGTTCCTTGAATAGGCTCCCAATTAAAGGTCAAAAATCATTTGTAGGGTAAATGCAGGAGGATGCCTGGCACTCGTTTCAAACCTAGGGTGGAAATGCTGCTTTTTGAGAGCTACTGGGGAAATCCTGTGGGACTGAGGCAATCACAGCAGCTGGAGAGGAAACAGATCTACTAGACTTTAAACATTCTACTAGACTTTGAACATGGGCTGAAACAGCCACTTTGGGATCAGCCCCATGATATATCTTCTCCACCTGACCCTGCTGCAGAAACCCCCACAGGTCCATGGGAGGATGCTGCACATGAATGGTCCTCACCTCCGTGGGCCCTGGACCACTCAACAATCCCTTTCTGCTATGATCCACAGATACTACAATTATAAGCCACTTTTTTTTCACAGAGCCCAACCTGCCCGGCCCCACAGGACCCACACTTAAGTAATAACCATACCACCATCGATAAGAAAAAAAAGAGATTGGACATTAACTTCTTCAACAGCATCATCCTCCCACCCCTCGCCTGCAGCCGTCACTCCATTCCCGCTGTCTCAGTGGAAGAGGCACCATTCTTCCTGTGCAAGGGCGCCTGGAGTTTGGACCCCCCGCCCCACTTACTAGCTGTGTGACCTAAGGAAAATTACTTCATCTCCTGTACGTTTCCTCCTCTGTAAAATGGAGTTAATAATTGTACCTGACAGGGTTGTTGTCAGGATTAAATAAGTTAATATAATTCATACATGTCGAGTGCCTAGAAGAAGGCCTGGCATATGGTAAGTGCACATTAAATGTTACTAATTAGTTATTACAATACCTGCTGTTATCACTTACTCCCGTCTCCTCTGAGACCTGGCTTTGGTAACTGTACCTTTTTCTCCATATCTTCAATCATTTTGTGCTTGTGGTAGGTCATCTCCAAAGACGACCCCCATCAATTCCTAAGCGTACGCTACCTCACCCACCAATGAGGCAGCTCCTCTTCCCTCCCACCCCCTGAAGCTGGGCAGGACTTGTGACTTCCTCTGGCCAACAGAATGCAGCAGGGACAACATTCTGGTTGCTCCTTTGGAGAACTTTTGAGCCTAGGATCTTAAGAAAGCTGGAAGCTTCTGCTTCACCCCTCTTGGAAGCCTGCTGCCAAATATGAAGTCTATTCCTCTGAGGCCACTGTGCTTTGAGGGAGGAGGAGGGAGGGTATGTGGAAGAGCATCAAGATACTAGACACATGCGGGAAACCCTCTTGGACCTTCCAGGCCACTCCTCATGCCAACCAAACGCAGCCAAGTGAGTGACCTCAGTCGAGGCTACGTTGAGCAGAAGAATCTCCCATCTGAAACCTGTCCAAATTCCTAAACCACAGAATTGCAAGAAATAATATATCATTATTATTCTAAGCAACTTAATTTTGGGCTGATTTGTTACACAGCAATAGCTAACTGAAACAGTGCTCCTCTTCAACACTAGAAGGCTCCATCCTACATCCTATCTGAAAGCAAAATCTCCCACACAGTTCTTCACTCCTACATCCACCACGTTACTGCCTTGTTTGTATCACCAATGCAGTCCTTATTATAGCACTTGGCACCCTGTGGGACAGTTATTCACGCATAGGACTCTCTCTCCTACTGGAGCAAGCTCCCTGAGGGCCATGACTGACTGTCGTATTTATCTCAGTGTCCCAAAATCTAGCATGGCACTCAGCACATGGCAGTCAAAGCTCACAAAATGCTAGCTGAATAATGCATGCATGCGTGAACGCATGGGACCTCCACACAACAGGCAGGCATTCTGGTGCTGCAAAGCCCAAGACAAGGAAAAAACACAGGATCCAGGTAAGCAAAAGTTCCAGAACCAGACAAAATCCAAAAGGTGCAGGAAGGAGAAAAAGAGATCAGCACGGTGAGTCAGAAGTCACAGCTGCAATCCACTGAGATCTGGTGCCTGTTTCTGCAGCACAACTAGGGGATCCTGACCCATAAAATAGACCTTCTACAGGGCACGTTGCTTTCCGCTCCTCGGCGCTGAACCCGGAATTGGAAGAGGGAGACAGAGAACTTAATGAGTAAAAGCAATATGGACTGTGATTAAAAAAACCAAACTGCCTGGCCGGGCGTGGCTCAGCGGTTGAGCATCGACCTGGGATCCAGGAGATCGCAGTTCAATTCCCGGTCAGGGCACATGCCCAGGTTGCAGGCTCGATGCCCAGTGGGGGCTGTGAGGGAGGCAGCCGATCAATGACTCTCTCATCATTGATGTTTCTCTCTCTCCCTCTTCTTCTCCCTCACTCCCTCTCTCTGAAGTCAATAAAGATATATTACAAAAAAAAAAAAATATATATATATATATATAGAGAGAGAGAGAGAGAGAGAGAGAGAGAGAGAGAGAGAACAGTTTCAGGTCTAAAATTTTTGGAAATTATTTACAAGGTTAAACTTTACCACCAGATCCAGGCAAAAACTCAAGGAGTTAATACAATGTGTTTTATGAAGAGTGAAAAGGCTCGAGGGGCATATAAAACAATGGAAGTAGGACACACCAGTTGGGTTTTGAACAAGGTCTTTATTTTAAGGCATCAACTTCCTCCCACCAAAATTTCAAAGTTAATGAGAAATTGATTTTAAACCAGTGGAATACACCAATTTATTAACAAAAGGGATGAATTACAGCCACACACTCTGCCATCGGAAACAAACCACAAGGAAATGATATGGTCAAAACAAAATACGAATATAATCAAAACCACAGGGATATGATCCAGGACATGATCAGAGAGGAAACGCAGTAAGAAAATTTGGTATAAAGAAAAATATTACCCTCTGTGCTGGAGGATATGGAATATGGGTCCATAAGATGAATTTCTAACTCCCTGAAATTTTTTATTTTTAAAATTTTAATTATTCATCTGCTGAAATAAAACAAAATGGCACCACCGCACAATACTTCAGCTTTCAGGAGCCTGCCTCTTTCATTTCTCTTACCTAGTATTCAGTGAGCACCTTCTATGTGCTAGGCCCTGTGTGCACCTTCACAGCCAGGACTTCTGTCCACAGGATCCCCCCGAGCAACCGAGAAAAGCCTGTGAGCAGGCACTCCAATGGTAGAGATCATAGTCAGTCATTCTTTTCTTTATTTTTTGTTGAATTTATTGGGGTGACATTGGTTAATAAAATTATATATGTTTCAGGTATACAATTCTACAATACATCATCTTTTTTCTATATTTTAGAGAGGGAGAGGAAAGGGGAGAGAGAGAAACATCGATTTGTGGCTCCACTTATTTCTGCATTCACTGGTTGCTTCTTGTATGTGCCCTGACCGGGATCGAGTCCACAATCGTGGCATATCGGGATGGTGCTCTAACCAACTGAGCTACCCAGCCGGGGCTACAGTCATTCTTTTTTTAAAATACATGTTTATCGATTTGAGAAAGACGAAGGGAGAAGGAGAGAGAGAGAGAAACATCAACAATGAGACAGTCATTGATCGGCTGCCTCCTGCACGCCCCCGACTGGGGATCGAGCCCGCAACCCGGGCATGTGCCCTGACTGGGAATCGAACCTCGATCTTCTGGATCCTAGGTCAATGCTCAACTGCTGAGCCACACCAGCCCGGCTATAGAGCCATTCTTAAATATGGACCCAGAGCGAAGGAAACCCTGGCTGGGAGATGCACATCCCCAACCCCTAGGGTTATAAGGACTCCTACTAGTTATGTGACCTCTCTAACCTTTATCTTCCTCATCTGTAAAATGGGGGTAATAACAATGCCTACGTAGTGGAGTTCTTGTCTAGATTAAACAAGATACACTGTGCCTAGCATGGTGTTTGGCACATGGCTAGCACTGTGTAATTGTTGGATAATTATTCCCAGGTCAGCCCTGAGATTTCTAGAGAAAACCAGAGAAAGGAGTGCAAAGGGGATCCCGATGCCAATTAGCAATCAAAGAAATGCAACTTTAAAGGAGGTATTTTTTAACCTATGAGTCTGGGAAAGATAACAATGATTAGTAACAGCCTGTATTACAGAGGGGGGAAGCACGCGGCACTGATTCATTGCTAGAGAGAATGTCAATAGCTTCAAACTTTCTAGAGAGCAACTTGGCAATACATATCAAAACTGAACACATGAATACCGCCTAGTCCAGCAGTTCTATTTCTGGGAACGGATCCTGAGGAGATAATTAGAAAGGTGTGTAAAGAGAGATGTACAAAGGTCCTCAGAGCAGTGTTTTCACCACAGCAGAAGTTGGAAGGAATATAATTCTCCATCGGCAGGGAACTGGTTCCATAACGCCCGGCACACCCACAGCGTGGAGTAAAACCGTGGAGTGGGGCCATCTCGCCAGTGATGCAGAGATTCTAGGAGAGAGTGTGAAGTGAAAAAAGCAAGCCGGCCAACACGCGGCGTATGAGACCAGTACTTTGCGTGTGCGTGTGTGTGTGTGTGTGTGTGTGCGCGTGTGCTTATGTGAGTAGGAAAATAAAGTCTGAAAAGAGAAACACTGAAATGGCAGTGTTTCTCTCTAGTGGTGGGATTTTTCACTTTCCACCTTACATCTTTTTGTACCATCTGAATTCACTTCATGTGCAATAAATTTTCTATTTCAAGCCTCGTCACATCACTCCTCTGCTCTAAACCCTCAACTGCTCCCCACCTTACCCACCCCCAGCGCCCACTTCCCCTCACACTGGCCCCCTCCCCGTCCCCCAGCACCAGGCACCCTGCTGCCTCCACACTGGCTACTCCACCTGCTGGGAACACCGTCCTCCAAAACCCTGCATGGTCTGTCCCTGTATCTCCTTCAGATTTTAGATGAAAAGTCACAGTTAGTTAAACCATGTCCCCCCAAAATCCCTACGTTAAAGTCCTAAGCCCCAGTATGTCAGAATGGGACCTTATTTGGAAACAGGAGCACTGCAGATGCAAGCAGTTTAGATGAGGTCATACTGGAGGAGGGTGGACCCTACTCAGTAACTCTCCTGTAACAAAGAGAAATCTGGACGCAGTCACGCATACGGGGAGAATGCCACGTGAAGAGGGCAGCTATGGGGCCACAAGCCAAGGACTGCCAGAAGCCAGGGGAGAGGCCTGGAGTACAGCCTCCCCTGGCACCTGCGGAGGGCGCATGGCCCCTCGACCTCTATCTGGAACTCCTAGCCTCCAGAACCATGCGACAGGAAGCTTCTCTTATTTAAGCCACTCGGTCTGTGGTACTTCGTTATGGCAGCCCCCGCAACTAATACAGTCACCTTGTCCATGAGGCCTCCCACGCCACCCTGATGAAAACTTCAGCTCCTCACTGCCAAGCCCTTCGTCTGCACCACTGTTTCATGGTAAGTCATCACCCAGAAACGCCCATGTAATCAACTCTGTCCCTGACGCATCCCGAGGGACCAGCACAGGGCCTGCCCAGAGCAGGCACTCAAGAAAGATCCGCTGGACGAATGAACACCACGGGCCAAAACAGATGAATTCTGCCCTGGTGGAGGGACGCAGAGAAGGGGCAGACAGATACAAGATGTGACCGGCGCCATGGGGGAAAATAAAGCAGCGTCAGGAGCAAGGAATTACGGAGGAGGCTGTTTTTAAAAAAAACATGGGTAGGAAGGCCTCTCTGACTGGGAGATGTGAGCAGAGACCTGAAGGAAGGGACGCAGTAAACCATGTAGATAATATCTGAGATAAGAATGTTCTTGGCTGAGGGAACAGTAAGTACAAATTATTGCAATGAACACATATCACTTTTATAATCAGGAAAAAGGCAGTAAAGTTATTGTAATCTTGAAAATGCATTAAAAACTTTTCAAAGCCGAATTTCAAGGGCTAGGAAGAATTTGATTTTCTAAATTCCTGAGACTGTATTCAGGCCCAGGTTGAAAACTCCAACCTCTTCCAAGAATCCCCTTCCCCAGCCCTGTCCCCCATCCCATCCTCCATCAAATGACTCGCCAGGGAAAAACACCCACGAATGCAAGGTTGGGGAGGGGGCAGGAGGGAGGTCAGGCAAGAGGTGAGGCAGTCCTGAGGCACAAAAGCCTGGACATCCTTCGTGGTGCCACGGAGCAAAGTGATTCTGTCCCAGACACCAGACACCGACTTGCTCCCCTCAACCCGCCACCACTCCCCCCACCCAGCCAGATCTGCCCTGTGCTATTGCCTTTCCGTCCCAGCCTGTCACCTGCCTCAGCCCGCCTGTTCCCAACCTGTCTGCCGTGTGCTCCTGCCCTGTCCCCAGACCACTGTGGTCCCGGCTCTGACCAATGCTCACTCCTGCTAACCGACCAGCTGGATCCCACTCAGCCTCAGTTTGGTTTTGTTTTTCTAATAATTGTGGGGTGTTTTTTTTAAAAAAAACACATAGCATCAATTTACCCTATTAACCATTTCTAAGTTTACAGCTAAATAGTGTTAAGTATTTTCACACTTTTGTACAACCAACTCTCCTCATTTTGCATAACTGAAACTCTGTACCCCATTAAACACTCACCCCCCGTTCCTGCCACCCCCCGCCCCTGGCAACCACCCCTCTACTTCTGTCTCCATGATTCTGACGACTCTAGGCCCCTCATATAAGTGGAATCGTACAGTGCGTGTCTTTTTGTGACAGGCTTATCTCACTCAGCATAATGCCAAGGCCCATCCGTATTGCAGCACATGTCAGAATGGCCCTCTTTCCTAAGAAGAGATCAGGATTCCACTGTATGGATGTACCACGTTTTATTCATCCGTATCAATCGATGGACACTTGGGCTGCTTCCAGCGCCACCTCAGTGCTGACACCTGTTTGCTTCAACTATCTCCAGATGCTTTCGAAATCCCCGGCAGTCACCCACCCTGACTCCTGCCGAGACCAGTGCAGGAAAACCCAGGACTGGACAGAGGCTTCCAAAGGCACTCAGGCTGCCCATCCAGCCAGACACCAGCTCGGCTCTGAACCTGCTGCTGCTGCTCCGTTTTCCCAGTCTCCTTGAAATCGGGGTGGAATTTTTCTCCCCACCAATTAGGTAACAATCAAAAATCTTTGAAAGGCACCCAGCCTCAATGAGACACTGCCTACTTGGCCAGAGCTCCTCAACCCTTAGTGTGCCTGCAAATCACCGGGAGATGCTCTTAAAGGGAAGATTCCGGGCGGGACCTGAGTGTCTGCCTTTGTAACAAGCTCTGGGGTGTTGTTGACGCCGCTGGTCCTCAGGCCACACCTGTCTCCTGGGCTTTGCCCAAGTGCCCCTAGAAGCTGGCTTCAGCAGATGGTTTGTTTGGTATGTTGGAGGCTTCCACCTTTGAGAGCTTCCCAGCAGTACTTACCCGGTGTTTCAGAGCAGCCCTGCAGGCTGTCTGGCTCCACAGTGAACCCAGCACCCAAAACAGCAGCGATGGGGGGTCCTGCCACAGGCCCCAAAAGGAGACCAGGGAACAAAGAAAGGAGGAGTTTCCAAGTGACTCCACAGGGCTCTGAACTGCCTGCCAAACACCGGCAGGAGCCCTCAAAGTCCCTGACCTCCCACCTAGACACCGTCACCTGGGCAGGGACCCAGGACCACTGTCACCTGCTCATTGCCCGCCAAGGCTCGGGCCACTCAGGGCTGCTAGAAAGGCGAGCAGAGAGCAACGGTCAGAACTTCCAACTTCAGCCAGGCCTCTTCTCAGTCTCCCAGGAAACCACCTGTATTTTCTCCCACTCCCAGTTCTACCTCGCACTTGCCCCCCTCTCAAAAGATGGTCTCATCCACCACTCTCCACAAAGTCACCCTCTCCTCAAAGCCCGTCTCCAGATCCAGCCTCCTATATCTTTTTTCCTGCTCTTCTCTAAAAGGAATCGCTGGTCCCATCCCCTCCAAATCCCAGACACTTCACCCCTGCCCTCACTGCCTCCCTCTCCAGCAACATCTGTCTCCTCCAACCCCACCCTTACTGGCTTACTCCCCTCCACAGGTGGCCCTCCCTACCACCCTCTAACTCAGGTCTCATGTCACTGCCAGAACACACACAGCATCTCCCAAGGCGGAAGCTGGCCCCCTGGCAGCTGCTGCTCTGTCCCCGTAAAGCACACCCAGGGGTTGAAAAGTGATGTCTGTCTCTGCTGCTGGCCCTCAATCCGAGGAGGGCAAAACTCAGTCTTCAAATCACATCACTTTCCCTCTCTCACTGGTCCCTTTCAGCACCAACATTTTGCTTTTGTTTTTGTTACTGTTGTTTTTTTAAAGATTTTTTAATTGATATCTGAGAGAGAGAGGAAGGGAAAGAGAGAGAAAAACATCGATGTGAGAGCAAAACATCCATCGGCTGCCTCTTACATGCCCCCTAATGGGGCTCGAGCCTGCAACCCGCGCATGGGCCCTGACCGGGAATTGAACTGAATTGAACCAGAGGCCGTTCAGTGCATGGAACGAGGCCCAACCAACTGAGCCACGCTGCCCAGAGCAAGCACCAACGTCCTGAATGGTCTGCGCCCACTGTGGGCACTTTCTCACAAGCCCCTACACCCAGATCCCCATTCCCAGTGCACCCCGTAAACCTAGAACCTGAGGACTCAGACTTGGAGCACCATGAAACCATGGGCAGCCGGCACAGACGGTTAAAGAAGCTGGAAGTGCAGAGCGGACGTTTCTGTGAAGGAAGCTCCAGCTGAAGGTGGAGGGTGGGGCGGGTGGAGCAAGAGGCGTGGAGGCCGCGTCGGTAACCCGGAGGAGATGTGGGGCTTGACTGATGGGGCAGTGGGGTGGCAGAGAAAAGGGGCAGAATACAGAGGTTTTTCCTCCCGTCAGGAGTCGTCGTTGGGTCGCTTCCCTTTGTTCCCTGAGGACTTGGTGTCCCACTCACAGTCCTTTCTACCTCGCTCTTGGCAAATCCAACATCCACAGATCACTCACCCAAAGGCCTTCATCCACATAACGGAGCCCAAGCGCAGAGGGGATCCCTTCCGAAACCTTAAATGCCAACACCGCCAGTCCCTCCAGCCCCCGCCCCACCTCTCTGCTCCTCCACTGCTTCGGGTCCCACCTCATCCAGCCTGAGGCCACCGAGCAGCATCCAGACCCCAGCTCCCCTAGCTTGTCACCACACCTGCCCTGGGACTCCCAGCCCTGACTCAGCCAGTCGCCTGCCTTTCCCTGGCCACATCTGGAATGTCAGATGCTGCTGGACGAAATCACATCACGGGGGCACTGGCATCACTACAAATCCCCCCCAACGCCTTAGACTTCACTCCAAACCTCCCACCAGCCCCTCCAATTCCTTCTCCCAATACTCTCTCTCCCCACCCCTGCTTGTCGCTTGTCGTCAGCCTGCCTGCCCACATGAACGTCCTCACTGGGGGTGAATTATCCCTCGGTTACCTCTTCTCCTCAAATTTTCAACCACTCTTTCTTTACCAGTTCTTCCTGGAAGCCTATAAACATGGTCAGGTCTCTAACCTGTTTCTAAAAGCTCCACCAACCCCAGGCCACCTTCAGGTTACAGGGGGTAATAAACCTCACAGGCATGAGAATCACCTGAGGAGCGTACTGAAGGTTTCAGGACTACAAAACCTCCAGCACCCCCTAACTCAGTAGGTCTAGCTTGGCCATGAGTCCAGGTTTTTAATAAGAACCTCAGGGGATTCTGACCGAGTGGCCCTCACACCATCCTCTGAGGAAGTTTCCTGCAGCAGCATTGGACATGAATGTGACAACTACCTATATAAAAGCTCTCCCCTCCCTTGGTTGTCAGGACAGTTTCCTCTGTGGGCTCCCTTCTCTTCCCCTGTCCTGAACGTTAGTCTCCTGGGCATCTGTCCTTGGCCTCTTTCTCTTGCAATTACATGCTCTTTCTCGGTAGGGTGGCCTAGGTCTGTAACTTCAACTACCATCAAATGTATCCGCTTAACACACTTTTTTAGAAGTCCTAGATCTGGGAGGGAGGGAAGGAGGGAAGGAGGGAGGGAAGGAAGGAGGGAAGGAGGGATGGAGGGAAGGAGGGAAGGAGGGAAGGAGGGAGGGACTGATGATACTCAACGCAGTATACAACAGGTGGGCATTCGAAATGACCAGCCATGTGAAATGACCAACCCAAGGCATGCTGTTCTACAGCAAAGTCCTGAGGTTCCCGCTAGCTGGGCATTAACCCTTCAGTTGCTGGACCTTGGGAAGGTTGATAGGGAAGTGGTCCTAAGAGAAGAATCCTGAGGCAGGTCATGAAGACCCAAGGAATTTAGGGGAATGAGGGATGCTCGGTACAGCAGCTTTCCAACCGATCATGCTGCCTGGGCATGTGAAGGAATGTCGATCCCAAAGGCAGGTGTATCTCAAGGTCTCTGAAGATCTGGATGGGCTCCAGCGTAGTCTGGGCTGACTCAGGCCCTGGCGAGCCAACACCACTTACTCCCAGAAGGTTGGAACGGGAGTCATTACCGCTTAGCCCAGTGCTTCTCAAACTTTAAGTGTGTGTGTGCGATCACCCAAGGGCCTTGTGAAATGCAGCCTCTGACTCTGAAGGTCCAGGGTGGGGCCTGAGACTCTGCATTTCTAACAAGATCCCAGATGGCAAGGATGCTGCAGGTCTGTGGACCACACTTTCAGTAGCAAGGCTAGATTTTCACCAATGAGGAAAAGCAATGCCCAGAGCTGTGTGCCATAGCACTAGCATACCTAGAGCATTACCGAGCAAGATGTGGGGGAGAGACAAAGAGAAAGATTAAGTAGATTAAGAGCAAAGTAGCCCAGCCCGCGTGGCTCAGCAGTTGAGCGTCGACCTAGGATCCAGGAGATTGCGGTTCGATTCCCGGTCAGGGCACATGCCCGGGTTGCGAGCTCGATCCCCAGCATGGGGCGTGCAGGAGGCAGCCGATCAATGACTCTCATCATTGATGTTTCTGTCTCTCTCTCCCCTTCTCCCTTCCTCTCTCTGAAATCAATAAAGGTATATTTTTTAAAAGGGGGGGCATGCAAGAGAGAACAAAGTAGGTGTGCTGGGGGTGGGGATGCAAGAGGGAGAGTAGATGAAGGTTTATTCCCTGGGTCAAAACATCTACAGAACAGTGGATGGCAGCACCCACGAGCATTCAATGGACACAGGACACTTACTATCTATAGCAAGCACATTCCAAGGCAGCCAACACATGGGCTGGAGGTGTAAGAGCTGAAAGAGAACTCGGCGATCGTCAGAGCGACCCCATCTCACACTGATGAAGAAACCCAGGACAAGGTAACTTGTCCACAGCCACAAAGCCACTTATCAGCAGAAAAGAGCACCCGCAGGTTTCCCGCTCGCAGTCCAACGTGCTTCCCAACAGATCACGCTGCCTGAGAGTGTGAAGGAGAAATCCTGTCTCTGCCGCAGATGAAAAGTGGGTGGTCACAACTTGGCAACAAATTAGATCAGTTAGAACAGCATCTTCCTATCTGAGAAAATCAACCCAGTGTGAGTATAATTACAGTAATTAGCTGCCTCCAGCACCCGGGGCACTGAGAGAAAAACCTGTGGCTCCCAGGTCCCAGGCGACTTTTAACAACACCCTGCCTGGGCTCTGTTTTCAGGATTAAGGGAGGTATTTCCTGACAAAGACTGCAACAGCTGTTCCCAAGGGAACGGGAGTGAGAATTTAAAATGAAGCCCTCCATGTCCTTTGACTCCCAAACCAAAGAAAACTAAGCCAACAAGATATAACAGGAAAAAAAAACCTGTTTCAATGTTATGATCTTAAATCAACTGTTCTAACGGTAGAAAAAAAACTGCAAGATATTAAGTGCCATACCCCCAAAATGCTATGAATTCAGTTACTGGATTTATAATATCTGGATCAGTGGTTCCAAAATGCCTTAAAATCAGCTGTGAACTTGTTAAAAAGGAAGATGCCCAGGCGCCCCCACCAAAAAGTCTAACGTGGGTCAAGGGTGAGTCCCAGAGATCTAAATTCTTACCAAGCAACTCCCCCATCCCCAAGTTGTTGACGCGGAAGATAGAAGTATGACACTTTTGAGACATTTATCTTAGTTCTTGTTTATAGGATACTAAACCACTCAAAAAGTATAACAAATATTCACCTCGAAATGGCTAATAAATAGCACATCAAGTAAGATTAAAATTTAAACTGCCATAAGTATAAATGCAATGAAAAAAATACAAAAAGAAAAACAGCCTGGCCGGCGTGGCTCAGCGGTTGACCATCGACCTAGGACCCAGGAGATCGAGGTTTGATTCCCGGTCAGGGCACATGCCCGGGTTGCGGGCTCGATCCCCAGCAAGGAGTGTGCAGGAGGCAGTGGGTCAATGACTCTCATCATTGATGTTTCTCTCTCTCTCTCTCTCTCTCTCTCCCTTCTTCTCTCTGAAATCAATAAAAATATATATTTTTTAAAAAGGTATTCATTCAAAAAGAAAAACAAAATGGCCAATTTTGCTACTCAAAATAATCAAAAACTTCTAAATTTCAAAATTACATAAAAATTTTTTAAAACTCCATCGGGCCCGGCTGGGCGTGGCTCAGCGGTTGAGCGTCGACCTAGGAGCCAGGCGATCGGGGTTCGATTCCCAGTCAGGGCACATGACCGGGTTGCAGGCTCCATCCCCAGTCAGGGGCGTGCAGGAGGCAGCCGATCAATGACTCTCTCATCACTGATGTTTCTATCTCTCTCTCCCTCTCCTTTCCTCTCTCTGAAATCAATAAAGATATATTTAAAAAAAAAAAAAAAAACTCCATTGGAAGGGGAAAGTGCTAACACATAGAAAAAAATGGTTGCCATCCATATATACAGAAAGATTTAAATATATATGCCACAACAGATACATGAGCAAAAACACAGAAAATTCATGGACTACAAATACCAAATAAACACAAAATATTCAACTCAAAAGTAATACAAAATTAAAGCAATGTATTACAAATTTATTTAACACGGGATTTTAAAAATAATATTCAATACTAGTGAGGACGACGTGAATCAGGCCACTGCTAGGCTTTATCCAGCGTTACAGCCTCATTAAAAAGTTGATTCATTCAACAACCACTTACTGAGCACCTATTAGGTACCAACCACACTGACCAAAACATGCAGAGATCCAGCCTGGTGGGCCTTAGATTTAAGTTACACCCTAATTTCCCTTCTAGAAATGTAGACTTTAAAAAAACAAAAAACTGACACACAAAGAAATATAGACAAAGCCTTACCTATACAGCTATTCATCATAGCATTGTTTATAACAGCCAAAAAAGCCAAGAATAATAAAGGGATCATTAAGTGATTATTAGGATGGAAAATTGTGTTTTCAAAACAATTACTGAATAGGGAAATGCTTAAGTTAATTATTGAGTGGAAAAAGGTAAATACAATTGGGCATATGATTCCGTTTTCCCTTTTTTTTCAGTGTTAACAAAGAAAAGACAAAACTATTGACAGTGTTATGTGTGGATTGTGGAAGCATGGGTAGCTGTTTTCTATACTTTCTAATAATTTCCAAATTCTTTACAAAGTTATCAGTTTCATAATAACTATTATTTTGAGAAAGACTTATATCTGAATACGATGAAGGAATGGGCACGATTCTTTCTTTTTATGCTGTGGGCGTAGGATCTCCTAAAAGCACAACATTCAAAAGCAAGTCCAAAGTATTACAAATTGTTTCCACAACAGTGAACAGTCAAGACCAAACTTATAAATGTTTACACAAACAAAAAAGGGCACATTCAAAATGCTGAATGAAATGGAAATAGACAAGAAATTGAAGAAACATAGAAATTTAAATAAAGACTGAACTAAGGGGACCAACTGGAAGGGGGACTCCATCTGACAGAAGTTAACAAGGAAAGAGAAACCTCCTGAAAGAGGAAGGCGTTTTCAGCCAGCCACAGAAGGAGCTGGTGTCTAACCTAGGAAATCCAAAACGGGATTAAGACAGAACATTTTCTGACTAATACCACTTACTCTTCAGAAAGAGAACCACCATGTCAGAGTTCAGCAAAGCCTCCCCCGTCCCCACTCTGATGGTGAAAATACAACACTCAGGACTCGGGGCCAGAGGGTCCTAGTGGCACAGAGAAGAGGCCAGGGCCAAACCACTGAAATGCAATCTCTTCTCAGCCACCACTCACCATGCGTCAGGAAGCCACCCTTCACCCATGCCACTCCTCACAGCCTTCAAGAAGTGGGCCACCTCTGGCAGGTCTTCCCTGGAGCACCTTCGCTCACTGCCTGTCTCGCCCATGAACAGTCCATGCAGGGGTCTGTGCTTGCTTGTGCAGGGCTTCGTGCTTCAATCGGGTCCTTGAGGACAGCTGCTTCCTAGCCTAGTGCCCAGCCTAGAAGCAGCTGCGCAAAGCAGAGGAGCCCGGGGCACAAATTAGCAGAAGGGTGAAGTCTCTGCTTCCGTGAGGCCAGCTCGAGAGTGCTCACATAGCTCATTTCATGTCTCCAGGCTGAATACAGCCATGCCTCGGAGATACTGCGGCCTTGCTCGGCTCCAGACCACCATAATAAAGCGAGTCATAATCTTTTTGCTGGTGGAGGGTGTTGCCTTCAATTTGTACCCAAAAAAAGAAAAGGCAACACCTGTGAAGGGCAATAAAGCGGTGCACCATAAAACAGGGATCCGCCTGTGTTTGTATCATGGGTTGACAAGAAACAGGAATGGACTTCTAAAGAAGAAAAAGTTTAAAAAAAAAGAAAAAGTTATGGACGAACAGAACAAACAGCTCCACTACTGATACCAGATTTATCAAAAGAATTACTTATATCCTCCACTTCTGCAATATATCCAGATGGCCACATTCGCCCGGGGAAGCTGTTACAGAGGTGAAGCGCATGGAGTTTGGAGTCAAACTAACCTAAAGACCCTGCAGCCTTAGTTTCCTCATCTGTAAAATGGGGACAATGATGCCTAACCCACAAGGAAACTGGATCTTGTGTGTAAAACGTAGCACCCGGGACACAGGCAGGACTCGGTAAATGGAAATGATTCGTTTGCCTGTCCCACAGCTGGTGACTCCATTAGTATCAGGTGGGCTTTCTTTGTTGACTAAAGCCAAGGGCAGTCCTCATGATCATCTCACAGAAAGCCCAGGGGCTCCTCTCCTCTCTGGACACACAGGGCTGGAACATGCAGGGAGCAGAACTGTGACCTGGGGGGCTACGTTAGGCAAAGTGGTTTGCACCCTTGGTGTACTGCCAGCAAGAAGCCCACGGCTCTGGTGTGGCTTTCTGAGGCAGGGTTCCACCCAGCTGTGGGAAACCTTTGTGGAGGCCTCAGGTGTGTACAAGCCTGCGGGTCAGGGCAGCAGCGAGACTGAAAAGTGATGACTCTGCACAGACTAGCCTGTGACCTTGACCAAGTCACTTCTCTACGTCAGTTTCCTCTTTAGTAAAAGTGCTTCCATTCTATGATCCCTGAAGTCTCTTCCCGGGCTTCTACGGGACCATCCCCTACATGGCGCTGGTTATATTTCCAACAGTGAGGTCCAAGGGACACCTTCAAATGTGTTCCGTTTCCTTTCAAAGCCACTTGGCAGCCTTCTGGCCCTCCTCCCAAGAGAAGGGAGGATTAGGCTTTCTGTTTTTGCCCCGTGTCCACCCAGCGTGGCTCATTCCACCTTTCCTTTCCTGCCCACAAAGTGGTCAAGTGTGTGTGCACCGGGGGGCAACCGCTGGCTTAGGGCCTGTCAGCTCTGAGATGGTTTCCAGACCATCCTGTGTGTATGCTCAGGGTGGACAAATAAACATTTCAGAGAAGCAAAATGAATTAAATCATTTCCTCAACAACAAAACCCGCCCACAGGCTTCTTCATAAATCATGCCTCTTAATTCCATGCTGACGACCCGTCAGTAAACTGCATCTATTATAAAAACAACCCTGACTCCTTTCATGCCCTGACACTTCAGGATCACAATATTTTCACACTCTATTGTACTAATGCCTTTGCAGAAGTAAAAGCAATACAGCTAGCTCCCTGGAAAGACCCGTGGCCAGGGCGCTTTCCAAGAGATGTTCTTTGAATGTTCTTTGTGTCCTGGTGCACTGGGGGGACACCGCCAGCCTCCCTGTATCTGGGGGGCGCAGGGCCACTCAGAGTAACGCAACGCCCGTTCTTAAACCACACACACACCCCGAATGTCCCCCTCCAGCCTGACAATAAAGTGTCCCCAAACATTTGATGTAACACACTGATACAGCCATGCACAAATACAATTCCACTGCCTGCATTTTGCAGAAAAAAAAATAAAAATAAAAAATAAGGGCACGTCCGGAGATGAAGCCGCCAGACCCGCCTCGGGGTCCGAGGATAGCAGGATAGCTTTGCAGATCGTCATTAGCCAGATTGGCCACAATCCGCTCGCTTTTGGTTTTTCTCAGCGCCTTTATCTGCTGGGCCCGAGAAGAATGGAAAAGCATCTCGAGAAAGGAGGGCGAGGGAGCGGCGGAGAATAAAAGAGTATGGGCGGGGAGAGCAGGGTTTTGAAAACGGCGGCGAGGAAGGCAGGCAGGGTCGCGGCGGCGGCCCGCGGGTCCCCGCGGCGCTTACCTGGGGCGCACGAGGCCGGCCGGGCGAGCAGCAGCAGCCAGAGCCCGGGCAGCAGCAGCCACGGGCGGCGGCCGGCGGAAGGCCCGCGGCCGCTCGGCCCCGGGGCCGGCGCGACCCCGGCGCGGGTCTTCCCGTCCATGGCCGCGCTCGGCGTCGGCGCCGCGCCCCCGGCGGTCCCGACCGGCGCCCGGCCCGGCCTCGCGGCTCGGCGCGCTCGGACGCGGCGGAGGCGGCCGCTGGGCTGCGGCTGGGACGGGGCGCCGCGCACCGGCGCGGAGGGAGGCCGGCGAGGCGGGGGCGGGCCGGGGGCCGGAACCGCGGACAGGGGCCGCCAGCCGCACGCCGGCCTCGCCGCTCCGCCCCCTTCGGAGCCTCGCGGCCGCTGCCCGGCAACGCGCGGGCCCGGGCGCGGGGAGGCGAGCACCACCTCCCGGCCGGCCGGGCGCCTGCCTGCCTGCCTGCGCGCTGGCCGGGCGAAGGCGCGGGGCGCGGGGGCGCGGGGGCGCCGGGTCCTCCCCCAGCGCCCGCCTCCCGGGAGGGGGCGCGGGGGGCGCGGGAGGCCTGGGCCCGGCCGGGAGCCGGCGCCGCCCCGGCCCGCACCCCACGCCGGGTCCCGCCGCCTGGGGGCCCCGCGCGCGCCCCCGGGGAGAGCAGGAGGCCCGCCTGCAGGGCTCCGAGCCGGAAACCTGGCGGCCCGGGCGCGGCGGGCCTCTGCCCGACTGTGTGCGGGGCGGCAGGTGTGAGCCGGGCGCCTGCGCTTGCAGGACGGCCTCGGGGCTGCGAGGGGACAAAGCCGAGGGCAGGTCGCGCTCGCTTCCCAGGAGCCTGGCAGGCAGCGGACGGGGCGAGAGAAGCGCGCACGCAGCTCGACCCATCCTCTCCCCTTAGAGGCTCTGCCTCCTGCCCGGGTCGTGGGGACAGGACGCTCCCGACCCGGGGCGCCCGCACACCCGGCACGTAGTAGGCTTTCAGAAGGCGCCCGCTGAACCGAGTTGAAGTGGAGCTGGAGAGAACCGCGCACGTCCAGGCCCTTTGGGGGAGAGCAGCGCTCTCGGGAGGTGGAGGGGATGTCAGAGGGTTAGCGTCTGGGGCTAGGGATCCCCTGGGAAAGGAGGAAAGCGAAGAAGGGAGGTAGCGTTTGGCCAAGGACCCGCGTTGGCCCAGGCATCTCACTCTGAAACGCTCGGGGGTTCAAGGTCTTGCAACGTGGAACCGGCAGTTCTGAATCTTCGCGTCCTGTTGCGGTGCACTAGGCGGGGGACGAAAGGCGTGAGTGGGGGGCACTGTCTTACCGCCTGGGATACTATGGGGGACAGTAACAAAGGTGAATCATCCACAGGGACAAAAGGGTCGGTGTTGTGCTCCTGCCCCGTTCCCCCTGGAGGCCCATCCTTGCAACCCTTCTAGGCAGGAACAGCCCCATCTCAGAAGGCTGAGCGCAGTCCTCTGCACACATGCCTGTTAGCTTCCAGGAAGAGGACTGAGAATAAAGGTTGAAGACAGTTTTGGTTCATGTTCCTAATGTGTACTTTATTATTCCTCCGCATCATAAGCAGTCCCTGTTCCTAGCAACTTGTCCCCCTACCCCCCTCCTGAAGAGAAAGCTTTGCAGACGTTGCCTCCAGCTCATAAACTCCAGGTGAGGACACTGTGGAGACACTGCCCCTGGGATGGGATGGCCCCAGGTCTGGGACCTCTACTCACACTTCACCTCACTCTCTGAACTCACTGTGTAAAAACTTCATTTGACCGCAGACTGCTACCTTGAGGTGATTAAGTTGCCTCGTCCTGTTATTTTATCTTCTCTGAAATTATGCTGTGCCTCTCCAACCAAATTAATATAAAGTTTGAAGCTGGTGGCACCCTGCTTAGGGTTTCCCACAGCACCGGCAAACCCTCATTATACATTTGTGGACTTGAACCAGACCACCCACCTGCGCAGGAAAGAGGTTTAACCTTTTCGATTTGGCCCCAGCCTCCAGTAAGCACCCGCCTACACTAGAACCCAGGGTACTAGAAAAAGGAAGCTCCCTCTCAGGTCTCAGGCAATTCAGGGAAATTAAATGTTTACCCAGCCATTAAGAAGGGTTTGACAGCAGTCGGAAATAAAAATCGCAACTTCGAGATAATACAAAAGACTCGAGATCACTAACTTTCTAAGGAAAGTGAGATCCCCTGGGTCCCATAGTCTCCGAGCTCTGAAGGCATAAAACTAAATATTACTTCTGTTAGGACCTAGAGCATTCTGCCTCAGTGTTTGGAAAAACGTCTCCCAGGGCTCTAACAGTTCAGCTGGTAAGTTGTGTGACTCGGAGTCCAAGACGGACTGAGTGGCACAAGGTAGGATGTATATATGTGTGTGTGTGTACGCACATACATGCCCCCACATGTATATGCACACACCTACACACATTTGTCTGATATGAGAAGGGAGTAAGCCAAGGCCTTAAGGCTTCATACTAAAGAACACTTCTGAGCTCCTATTATGGCCTGTTAAAGATATCTCATCCACTTCTCATTTTATAGATTTTTAAAAAGCCAAAGAAGTCAGTTTATTTACCTCAGGCTCAGCCCCCATCTCCCATTTTTTCAGTTAAACCACATAACCTCTAGGAGAGGGGGAGAAACGGCCTGGGTCCTCGAAAGGCTTACAGTCTGGTTTGGGGAGGAGACAGAAAATCAATCCCCTTTGAGACAGAGAATCAATCCCCCTTAGACTGATGCAAAGCAGGCCCCAGCTTGCGAGGGCCCCACTCAGGGCCTCCTCCAACTGCACCCTCCCCAAAGTGCAAGGAGCCTGAGAGGCCAAGGGGACGCCCCACCAGGAGCCAGAATCCCCTGTCCACTCGGCCCCAGGCTCACTTCCAGGACCCGTGTGGCCTCTTTCTCCCAAAGGGTGGGCCAGCAGCTGGTGCGTGTGGTCCCAAGGGGTGGCCAAGGGTAGCTGTCTAAAGGGAAATGGTGGAGCTTGGACATGCAGGTAGGTGAGGGAAGCACATGGATCCTACAAGAGTGAAGCAAAGAACAAGGTGTGGGAAGAGAAGGGGAAATACGCCCCATCTTCCTGTGGCAACTTAGCTGCCATATTCCTGCTCAGAGCTCCAAGAATCTGAGAATTACCTGATGGTGACCTGATGATGCCCACCTTGCCCGAAGGGGGTTGTTATGAGGATTATACAAAATAAGATAAACATCCATAAAGTTCATTCATTAAACTCAAGGAATATTTTCCGGGCACTTACTATATGCCAGGCACTGCCTTGGGTACTATGGATATAACAGCAAACAAAATAAAGGCCCGTTCTCGTGGAGTTTACATTCCAGTGAGAGGAGACAAGCAATAAACAAAGAAGTGACTAAGTATGTCACTCTAACGAGGTGACAGTGAGCCATGGGGATATCTGGGGAAGGGGTTCCAGGAAGAGGCAGCAAATGTGCCAAGCGAAGAAGCTAGAATAGAGTACACATTTAAAGAATATTTACTGAGCCTGGCCGGGCGTGGCTCAGCCGTTGAGCGTCGACCTAGGATCCAGGCGATTGGGGTTCAATTCCCGGTCAGGGCACATGCCCGGGTTGCGGGCTCGAACCCCAGCTGGGGGCGTGCAGGAGGCAGCCGATCAATGACGACTCTCCATCAATGATATTTCTATTTCACTCTCTCCTTCTCCCTTCCTCTCTCTGAAATCAATAAAGGCATATTTTAAATAAATAAATAAATACATAAATAAATAAATATAACGGTGTTGCAAAGTAGCCCATGATAAGTGTCAGAAGGAAGTTACAGAATGTCCGGAGAAGGGAGAAATCCTCTTTGACGGGGGAATCAGGAAACTTCACGTTGGAGTTGCAGGTGCGTTGGGCCTTCTGGGGTCCTTAAGGGACAAGGAGGATTTGGGCAGCTAAGGAGGGCAGGACAGGTATCCCAGGTGGAGGGGTTGGTATGAACAAGGACATCATGGGAGGAAAGCATGGGGTTTATCTAGCCAGTGTACTGGGTCAGTGGGAACAGTAGTTCACAGCTCTGGCTGCGTCATAAAATCATAGGGAGTCCAAAAAACAAAACAAAACAATAAAAAGTGCCCCAGGCCATACCTCATACCAATTAAATCCAAATCTCTGCAGGTGAGGCCTGGGCAATCTTTAAAAAGCTCCCCAGGATTCTGATGTGCAGTCAGGAGCAAGAACCATAGAAAAGATTAGGAGGGCTCTTCAAAAAATTAAAACTAGGCCCAGCCAGAGTGGCTCGGTTGGTTGAGAGTCATCCTGTGCCCTGAAAGGTCACCTGTTCAATTCCTGGTCATGGCACATACCTGGTTTGTGGGTTTAATCCCTGGTTGAGGCATGTATGGAAGGCAACCGATTGACGTTTCTCACATCCATCTCTCTCTCTCTCCCTTCCCCTCTCTAAGCATGTCCTCATGTGAGGAATAAAAAATAAAAAAAAATTAAAACTAGAACTGCCATGTGATAGAAATAACTATCACAAAGAGATATCTGCACAGCCCCCCATGCTCATCGCAGCCTTGTTCACAGTAGCCAAGACATGGAAATAACCTAAGTGTCTATCGATGGAGGACTGGACAAAGACATTGTAATATATATACACACATATATGAATATTATTCAGCTATGAAAAAGACGGAAATCATGTCATTTTTAACAACATGGATGGACCGTAAAGGCATTATGCTGATTGAAATAAGTCAGACAGAGAAACACGCACACTGTAAGCTCTCACTTACATGTGGAATCTAAGAACATCAAAGTCATGGAAACAGAGAGCAGAGTGGTGGTTATCAGGGACTAAGGAGAGATGATGTTGGTAAAAGGGTAAAACGTCCAGTTATAAGGTGAATAAGTTCCGGGGATCTAATCTACAGCGTGGTGACTGTAGTTAACAACACCGGATTGTTTACTTGTGAGAGTAGAGCTTTAATGTTCTCACCATAACAACATCAAAATGGTAATCCTATGAGGTGAAGGAGGTGTCACCCAGCCTTACCCTGGCAAACACTTCCCAATATATACATGTATCAGATCATGACACCGGGCACCTTAAGCTTACACAACGCTACATGTCAATTATATCACAATAAAGCTAGAAAAAGGTCAAGACAGTATTAGACACGAGACATTAGGTGAGCTGGAACACAGCAGGCTCAAACATCGAGCTAGCGGTCTAGACTTCATTTTGTGGGCAAAGGGGTGTCATTAATAATTTTTTCAAGATATTATTAGAACTAAGCACAAGAAGGATTACTCTATTAACAATATATAAGGTGATTTGGAGAGAAAAAAGGCTGCAAGTAGAGAGACCAATTAGGACAGGATCTTAGCAGTGTGTGCCAGAGCTATCAAGGGTCATAACATTTTCCACCATCACACAGACAGAACTTTTTAAAAATTGATACTATCCATTTGTGCCAGAGTGTGGGGAAATAGGCATTCTCTGACTGTACTGTGGAGGTGTAAATTGGTATAGTCATCCTGGAGGATAATTTGGCTTTATCTATTGAAATTTAAAATCAGCGCACCATCTGGTGCAGAAAATTCCACTTCAAAATATATATGTGTTTCTGCTATTGCTTCTTTCTTTCCTCCTTCCTCTTTCTTTCTTTTTCTTTCTTTCTTTCTTTCTTTTTTTCTTTCTCTTTCTTTTTCTTTCTTCCCTTCCTTCTTTTATTCTTTTAAGGTCAGGCTTAATTCAGGTAGGGAGATTCAGTCAGGTCATTCAACCAGATAAAATTTACCTTTTTAAAAGTGTACAGTTCAATTAATTTTGATAAATGTGTGAAGTCCTGTAACCACCACCACATTCAAGATATAGAACATATTTTTGCCCTAACAAGTTCCCTTGTACCGGCTTGCAGTCTACCCCCTGCCCCTCCACCAGTCCCTGGCCACCATTGGTCTGATTTCTGTTTCTATAGCTTTGACTTTCCTAGAATTTCATATATATGGAGTCATACAGTATGTAGCCCTTTGTGTCTGGTGTCTTTTACTTAGCAAACTGTCTTTGAGATTCACCCAAGTTTCTGCATGTATAGGTAACTTGTTCCTTTCTATTGCTAAGTAGTATTCCATTGAATGGATATACCACAATTTGTTTATCCACTGGGAAGAGAAACAGTATGTGGAGAGAGTTTGGAGAGTAAATTCATGAAGAGAAATGTTCACTTTTATGAAAAGGAATGTTCACTTTTTGCCCTATATATTAATATATCTGATTACAATAGTATTACATCCAATTAATACAGTTGATATCATTTGAATTTTTAACATAAGCACATACAAACTTTGCATTTAATTTTTTTTTAAATAAAAACTGTGGGTTTGAATGGAAATTTGAAAATGATGAGACACATTCTGGATGTTAAATCAACTAGTGAAATATCAGAAGAGGAAAGAATAAAGGTGATTCAGAGGTTTTGAGGCCACATATACAGGGAGAGATAAAGGGAAGTCAGCTGGAGAGGCTGGGTTAGGGGGAAAGAAGCCTTAAGTACTGAATGCATTGGCTGTGAGGAGCTGGGCCAGCACCTGGGAGCAAGGTGAAGGCAAGCAGTGGGTGGTGGAGGTGAGGCTCAGGCTGGGGAGATAAGGCCGGTAGGGCTAAAAATGCAGATCTGGAAATCATCTGCATAGAGTTATTAGGTTAAGCCATGAGAGTGAATGACTGTGCCTGGGAAGAGAGGAGAGCAGGAAAAGAAGACTGAGAATAGGCCCTTGAGAAAGACCTTCATTTTGGAAGAGCTGAAGAGGAGTCGATGAGAAAGGTGGAGAAAGACCGAGAGAAAGCTGAGGAGCACAGCAAAACATGATGTCACCCAAGGCCCGGGAGGGGAGTTTCCAAAGGGAATGGTCAATGTCAGAAACAATGAGGACTGTGAGAAAATCTCTTTGGACTTGATGTGTAGTCATTAAGAAGAAAGTGGGGAGAGGCAAATAATATGTGGGAAGGAATGAGCTGGTTGGGAAATAAGGGAGGCTACAGAGAATGGTATCTAGCAGGACTCAGAGATATTTTAGGATAGAAAGACTGAAAACACCTGCAGGCAGAAGAGAAGATGTCTGAAGGAAGAGAAAGAGTGAAATGCAAGGGAGGGATAATTGTTAGAATAAATTCTCGGAGCTAAGAGGAGATGGAATCAAGAGTAACACGTATGCCCTGGCCGGTTTGGCCCAGTGGTTAGAGCGTCGGCTTGCAGACTGAAGGGTCTCGGGTTTCGCTCTGGTCAAGGGCACGTACCTTGGTTGCAGGCTCGATCCCCATCTTGGGTCGGGGCAGGTTGGGGCACATGTGGGAGGCAACCAATAGACGTGTCTCTCTCACATCAATGTTTCTCTCCCTCTCTCTCCCTCCCCCCCTTCCACTTTCTCTGAAAAGCAATGGGGGAGGAAACTCTGGTGAGGATTTAAAAGGAAAAAAAAAAGAGTAACACGTAATTCTTTTGAAAAGGCAGAGCCAGCAACCCAAGGTTTAGTATCAGAGTGGCCTGAAAAAAATGACATTACAGCCACAAGAGAGAATGTTACGCTTCTGTTACAGTCACTGTGTAAAAACACAGGGCATGTTTGGGTTATAATGTTAAATGGGGGGGAAAAATAAAACTAAACATAAAATGGTTTATGAGCTGATATAAAACTATGTATGACTAGAAAGGAATTTTGCAATACTTCAAATTGTTGTATTAAGATAACAGGATTGTTACCAGAAAGGGGACTGGGCCTTGGTGGTTCTGCCCAGGGCCAGCTGGTAGGTAGTGTGTGGGTTCTTGCAGGAAAAATTTCACCACATGAATCCAGGTGAATTTTAGAGCATGGTTACTAAAGCTGGGGACAGTGGAACAAGAAAGGGCCTAGGATAGCAGGAGAGGGACTCGGCTCGGCTGCTTTGGCTCACTAAGAAGTCTGAGAAAAGGGGGCCTTGGGGACAGGTTCAGGGGTTTGCTTGGGACAAACTGCCCCTGCCCATTACTGCCCTGGTTGCAAGTCTTGTGGGGTCCCTTAGAGTTTAGGAGACGTGTGCCTGTGGGGAAAGAAGGGGGAGGGGAGGCACAGGCATGCTCCTAGGGGGGAGAGCCTGCCCTGCGATCTTCCTTTTGAGGGGTTTTAAGGCTGGGTGTTTAGGGGAGGTCTTACGGGAGGATCTCAATGGACTAGTCATCAGTTTTATGCCGCCCTACTAAAATGAGATTTATTCTCTTAACTGCATCGGTCCTGGGGTGTGGTTGACAAATGGCCCTAATTGGATCTCTGCTCTCTCCCTGAGTAGTGAGATTTAAGCTATTTACCCTCTGGCTGGGGAGGAGAAATGCAAACCATTTACTCTCAAGTGTCCTTGGTTTAGGGAAGACAGGATTTACTAGGCGGCTACAAACTGCTGTTTACCTGTCTCAGTTTCCCTGTTCCACTTGGCTGGCTTACTAGCCTGTCTCAAAATTTTGAGCATTCTGTCCTTTAATGTTGTTATATTTGTCTTTTCAGTTAAAAAAAAAAAAAAAAGTGTAGAAGGCACTGTCTTCCTCCAAGAGGAGACAGAAAGTGAGATGACTTGGGTCAAGATGGATGAGACCTTAGGTGGTCCCCAAAGTGATTTCTCCCCCAGCACAGTGGTAAACAGCAGGATTTTGACTATAAATATGAAAACCCAAAAAGTGGGGAAATAGCAGAGTGAGCTACAGTAGGTAGGGAGGTTTCACAGGCTGCGTGGGGCCTAAGCAGGGTCCTGGACAATGGAACAACGTTAAAGGGGGGAAAGTGCGGGCGAGGGGCCACTGCAGAGAAATGAAAGGTAGGAGGCGAGTTAGAAACTGAAAAAACAAGTGGAAACGAACAGAATGCGCCCCTTGCCTCACTGGAGGAAAAGCTACTTATAAGGAATTAGGGGGGAAATTCCGATTTGGAGCAAGCAGAGTGTAGACCGGCCATGGCCATGGTCTAAACTAAGTCAGTTTAACTCAATCCTCAGGAAGAGCTCCTGCTTATCCAAGGGAAGCCAGCGGGAGAGAGAGACGGCCTCAAAGCGCCCAGGACTACAGATACGAGGTTTAAAACCACGATCTGGCCCAGCCGGGTGTGGCTCAGCAGTTAAGCGTCGAACTAGGATCCAGGTGATCAGGGTTCGATTCCCGGTCAGGGCACATGACCCGGTTGTGGGCTGTAGCCGATCAATGACTCTCTCATCATTGATGTTTCTAGCTCTCTCTCCCTCTCCTTTCCTCTTTCTGAAATCAATAAAGATATATAAAAAAACACACCAAAAAAACCCCACGATCTGTCTGGCAAGGAATCGGCTGGAAATGTCTGTCTCTCTCGCAGAGTTTGGTAACAATACTAGCAAATAAGACTGTTCCTGAGGCGGGTTCCAGGCCTCGCCTCTCTGTTGTGGTTTCCCTCACTCCTTTCCCCCAAATTCCGGCCCCCCACGAGCAGGCTGCCACAGATCAGCTGGCTCAGCCCTCTGCCCACTCTGTCCACGGTCACTTCCCACGACAGCCCGAAGCCACGCAGCTCCCCCCGAGGGACACCAGAAAGCCACCGTCGGGTCTCTGCAGCAGTTGGTGAAAGCTGTTTTTAGACTCTCCCTCCTTTGGCATCCGACTACCTCCAACTCGATGTGACCGTGTTCCGAAACGCATCGAGTCTGGCTCAGGTTCAGAACGAGCATCCTGACTGCGGCCTAGCTCACCTTGCCGCGCGTTTGGGTCAACGACGTGAATAAATTCGGCCAAACCCACACTCACTGCATAGCTGTCCTAATTTCCTGGCTTCTCTGGAAAACTCTGTGCTCACTCGGATTCTAGATGAACGTCCTTCCTGGGAGAGATCACTGCTCTTGAGGCTCCTGCTGTGGGCAGGGCATCTTCCCAAGCTGAGTGTGTTGCCCTTCCTTTGTGTCCCCATAAGTCCCTGTGATACTTCTGTCACCGCACTGACCACGTAGAATAAATCTCCATGTGTCTGTAAGTCCATCCAGGGCAGAGACCTTCTTGTTTTTCTCTCTTTACCCCCCAGTGCCTAGCACAGTGTTTGGCCATTTGTAGGGCTCCATTCGCGCTTGTTGAATGAATACACGAAGTACAAAGACTAAGCTCTAAGCTGGTCTCTTCCCTCACTTCACCCCTCCCTGGTCCCTGATAAATAATTAACCTAATTAGCTCTGGCCGGTGTGGCTCAGTGGTTAGAGCATCAACCCCCAGACTGAAGGGTCCCAGGTTCAAGTCCCGGTCAAGGGCACATACCTCGGTTGCAGGCTCCATCCCTTCCCAGTCGGAGCGAGTGCGGCAACCAATCGATGTGTCTCTCTCATGTAGATGTTTCCCTCTCTCTCTCTCCCTTCCACTCTCATTGAAAAGCAATAGAAAAAATATCCTCAAATGAAGATTTTTTTAAAAACAAATATAATCAACCTAATTAATTAGAAGAGCAGGAGTTTGTCCACATATATTTGGCGCCAGAGCCAGACCGGATGGGGCACGTCCGTAACCGTCCTTACACCGACAGGGTAACTCCTTGGACTTTAAAGTTTGTCCAGAAATGCTGGACTCCTCTGCTATATACCATGAGAGCAGCTGGACACTGCTTAAAAGCATGCAGGGTCATGCCAGACACGACATTAACTTGGCCTTGGACAGCACTTGGTGCACTATCATAAACTGGTACCATCAAGTGGCCACTCAGTTTAGTGACCGAAAGCTCTTCACAGAAATAGAGGAAGAACACAGTCTCTGCCCCTTAGGAAATGTCAGTCTGCAAACAATAAAAAATGTGCTTACAAAATTGGAATTTCACAGGCTCTGGATGAAAACTGTGAGAAGCTGGATGATAAAATTATCTCCCCACAAACAACTCTGGGTGGAACTCATCCACCACTTAAAGGAGCAAATTATGAAATGTCTTGACCGGTGCTGTCCAGAACTTTCTGCGATGATGGAGCTGTTCTATAAATCTGTATTGTCATGGTGTGGTTGAGAACATTGGGTTTAGAGGAAGACAGACCTGACTTTGAATATTGTTTCACCATTTAATAGCCATGAAATTTTGGACATGATTTTTCTGAGCCAGGGTCTCCTCACTTAAAAATGGAAACGTTAATGCCTACTTCATAATGTTGCATGGAAATAATTGAATTGGGTGAGTCACTCAGCAGTGTAACTTACATCTAATTGTATACAGTGATAATTACTATTGCTCAATTCTTTGCCGGAATTTTATTTAAGAATTTTGTAACTATGCTCAAAAATGAAATTGGCTTCTAACAGAATTTTTAAAGAAATTTTCCTTTTGAAAGGGACATCTGTAATACTTTCAACAAGATAATTTTTTTTAAAAAAATTTTAAATAAAATGAGAAGAAAAAAGAAATTTTCCTTTTGCCCTAGCGAATTTCGCTCAGCGGTTAGAGCATCAGCCCATGGACTGAAGGGTCCCGGGTTCAATTCCGGCCAAGGGCACATACCATGGTTGCAGGCCTGAACCCCAGCCCCAGTTGTGGCACGTGCAGGAGGCAACCTATCGGTGTCTCTCTCTCACATCAATGTTTCTCTCTCTCTCCCTCCCCCTCCCTCCCTCCCTCCCTCCCTCTCTCTCTGAAAAGCAGTGGAAAAGATGTCCTTGGGTGAGAATTAAAAAAAAAATTTTTTTTCCTTTTTAGTGTTAAGATTAGCACCTATTTAACTCACAGAATTAGTTTGGGATCGTGCCATATTTCTCATTTTCCTAAAAAGAACCTTAATTTACTTTCCATTGTAAGAAAAGCAGACTGTACAGAAAAGCAAAGTTATGAATATTAAAATTATCTGTAATCTCATCACCTCAAAAGCAGCACTGTTAACATTAGATCATATGTTCTTCCAGGTACTCTCAATGCATAAATGCGCACACATACACACACACATACAATACGGGTAGAAACTGGGATCTGAATATACCTAAATTTTTTTTTCACTCAACAATACATATAAATTTATCTTTTCAACTTTTAAATATTGCCAAAACATTCTTTTTCATGGTGGCATTGTATTTCAAGATATTAACCTATCCTAAGTTGTTCAGCAAATTCCCTTACATGGGACACTTGGGTGGTTCCCAATATTTTACTTTTATAAACAATGCTACATCAAACATTGTGCTCTATATGTTTATTAGCCCGTGGTCCCTGCTGTTTGCTCCAGGAAGCTGACCTTTGCAAGAATGAATCATGGGGCTTCTACCCTCTCTGGCTTCCTGTGGGTTTGGCCAGTGGGTGGGGGCACCAGCAAGAAATCTGATAATGGGAAAAGACAGGGACAAGGGTATTTATTCCCCCAGCTCCCTCCCTGAAGCACTACCACTTGGCTGTGTCCTTGAGCATAAGTCCTTGGAGGCATCTGGTAGGAGGTTCTCTTCTAGGCTAGGAACCTCCCAGGGAGGCTCTCTGCTGGGTTCCTGCAATAGCTCCTTCCCGCTTGCACCTTCAGGCTTAGGGTGACAGGGTGTCCCCTTCACTGCCAGTCCAAGCACTAGGCCATTGTCTGGTTCCCCTGAACCCCACCCAGGCCTTTATAAACAGTCCTTCATTACATTCTCCACACTTACCCAGGTTAAGCATACCATCTGCTTCTTGCCAGGACCCCAACGAATGTGAACAGCTTTGTAGGTAAATTCCTCTGCCCATCTTTTATCATCACATGATAAACTTCTAAAACTGGAATTAGTAGATCAAAGAGCATGTGTATGTATTTTTAAGTCCTTTTATAATATTGCCAACTTGTCTTCTAATACACTTTTCCTCCAGCAGTATATGAGTCAGCCTTCAGGCCCCCTGTCCGAGTGGATATTTCTTTTGAATTTCAGGCTTGGCTTACTTTTTGTTTCCAGTGCTAGAAAATGCTCTTCTATTACCACCCTGATTAAGCTCCTAGTCTAGTACTTCCTCAAATTCCTACTGTAAAAAAATAAAGCATTTCTGAAAATATAGTTCTACATATTTTTGTTAAACAAAAGTTTAACTTCCACATCTGAAGGGGTTTATTGGCCCATTGCTGGCAGAAAGAAGACAGGTCTTGGGGTGCCAAGTCTAAACCACCAGCAGCAAGGCTAGCAGGAAAGACAGCCATGTCCTTTGTCCTTAGTCCTGGAGTTTTGCAACAGTTTTTTTTTTTTGGGGGGGGGGGGGAATGTAAGCCAGTCTGAAAGGATTTAATTAGCTGGCTATAGACAAATGGGATGGCTGGGAGGAGGGGAGCGGGGTTAGTTGTGGGATAGGTGCAGCAGGGTTGGTAAACAAGAAGTGGAGGCTCCTGGGGTTCGGTGGGCTGGCTATTCTCTCTTTCTAGATCATCTCAGAAATAGCCAGCCACCTGGACTTAATTTAATAACTCCAACACACACTGAAGAGTGTGAGCTGTTTTTATTGGTTTTGCACTGCAGCTGTTAACTGAATAACCCCTTGTCTCTTCCGTCCACCCTCTGTAATTTAATTTAGGACATCTCAGACTTTTCTCCTTGGCACTTTTAACAAAAAAATATATATGTAACAAAAAGCACATCTAAAATATATCTACCCATTTAGAAAAGCAAACGAACTCACAGGAAGGCTACAGCAGAGCATTCATCATTGCTCACAGATCTGCAGGTCAACTGGGCAGTTGTTCTGGTCTTGGATGGACTCACTCATGCATTGATGGTCAACTGCAGGGCCAGGAGGCAGCTCTGCTAATGTTGGCTGAGCTCTCTCGCTTGTTTGGGGAAGAGCAGGCTAGAGGCTGGTCTAGAATGGCCTCAGCTGGGCCAAGGAGACTCTCCTCCAGGTCGTCTCACCCTACAGCAGGCTAGTCTAGGCTTCTTTATAGGGGGGTTCCAAGAGAATGAATGGAAGTGTCCAAGGCCTCTGAAATCCTAGACCATCACTTCCTTGTATTCTGTTCATCAAAACAAGTCACATGCGCTGCCCAGAATCAAGGGATGGGGGAAGAAACTCCCTCTTGACTGGAGGAGCTAGAAAGTCAACATGGCAAAGAGCATGGATATAGGGAGGGGTAGAGTATTGGGCCATTTTTCATTATAGATGCCATCTACAGTACTGGTGCATTAAGGGTGATATGCTATTATTATGGATGACCAGGCAACAAGTCCAGAGCCAAGTGACTACCTTTATATCACCCGATGCTGGATTTGGGTGGATGACTCATGCCAAGTCTTGCCTGTGAAGGACTGAAGGTGTTTAAAATACTGTATTACCATGTTTTTTAGTTTCTATACCTAAAATTTTGACATCTGGGGCCTTGTAGACTAGAGAGGGATTGCCCCTCCCAGGGTTGGAGGGTTCCTAAGACTCCTAGAGAGAGAAAAGCACCTCCTCCCCCTCCTGTCCCTACTCTCCTTTGAGTAGTATACAAGCTAACCAACCCAGAGCCCATATCCCCCGACCTCCTGCTTTTTTTGCTCTGACATTATCCTTCCGCCCCATCACCCCAGAGCTAAGCATCAGACAACTGGAGGCAACCCCTACACCCGAGGGCCCAATGTCGTTACTCAAACTAACCAACCATAAACCTCCTTAACCTACTCATCCACCCGTTTCTCTGTCTCTCCATCTCCCTCCCTCTCTCTCCTTTCTCTGCCTCTGCCTGTGACTGGCCTTGGTGTTCTTTCTCGTGGCTCTGTGTGGTGTGTCTTGTCCCCTCCTCTCAGGAACTGTGAGTGGTACACTGTCTTTTTCTCCTGATCTGGCGGCCTCGGCATACCTGAATAAAAACAAAATCTACATTTTAAACCAAACACTGCTTGCCTTGGATGCAGGAACTCTAGCACAGCTGTGTGATGCATGAGCAGAGTCAAGATTAGCAGGAAAAACCACTGACAGGAGTTGACCAGCACCCACTAGTCTGAACAAAAGTCAAAAGCCCAAGGTCAGGAAGGAGGCCTAGGCCCCAGGATCAGAGTGTTGCACCCATCAGGAGAAAGGAACGTGGACTTGGCTTCAGGCATTTGAATTTACTCTGGCTACTTGCCTCCTTCTCACCCAAAACTTCTTAAAACTGGACACAGAGACATGCAGTCAACATAGAGCCAAAAAACGAAGGAGTTGACAGGTGAGCAAAGTTGTGAACAGGTAGTTTTTAGCCTATTGGGAGTGAGAAGGGAAGACAATTGAGAGGGGAGAGATAAAGAAGAGGGAGGAATAAAGATGCCTGACCTCTCCATATAATACGTTACATATACAGAGAGAGGTCTATGTCAGTTTATATATGTCGTATAAAACATGTTACATATATACATGTTTATACATGATATATATTTATGATTAAATAGGTTATTTACATTGGGACTATTCAAATTACAGAAAAGTTTATTCAGAACATGTTCTACCAATAACGGACACCTCTAATGCACTTACATATTTGTTTATAGATCAAAAGCAGCTTGACAGAGAAGCCACAGGACAGAAAAAAATAAAACTTACTATGTTTAATACGCACCAATCCTCCAAGGTCAGGCAAAAAAACAGCAATTCCCAAATATGAGAAAATGGACTTTGTCATCTCCAGCTTGTACAGTTAGTTTTGACGTATACTTAGGGGAGGTGGAGAGATAAGCTCTGACTTCTAAATGAGCCAAATACCCAGAGGCTTAACGAAAAGTTTGGACAGCAGATACAAGCCTTTCGTCTGTCAAAGATACAGACTTTATAGGGCAAATATAAACCTCTTCTCAGAGACAAAAAAGGGAACAGTGCCTACAAGCTGACTGATGTCTTCGTTTGGCCTCCTGGCAGCCACGCCTATGGGGGCTCCTGGAGTGTAACCCACGCGGCTGGATCAGGCCCCCGCAAGGGCTGACCTAACTTCCCTGGCTCTCAGAGCTGGAACAGCAGTCCTCATGCAAGTTGACAGGATGGCAGTAGTGAGCACACCGTCAACGGGAGTAGTTCAAGGTTCTGTTACTCACCAACCCCGAGTGGAGTGAGTGGTGAGAAATGGACAGAACCACCGTCTTATCTGGAGAACGTGTAGCAGCAGAAGTACGCCTCTGAAACTCAGCCACTATTTTCCTTCTTGCCACAGAACGATGGCAGGGCCAGGCAGACCAGGGGACAGAGTCGGGAATGAGGTGGCTGGAAGTCCACGGAAGTGGGCACCTTCCTCCATAAACTGAGTGGCAGCGGCCGGTGCCCACGGAGGGTCAGGGCAGAGGGTGGGTCAGGATGTTATCACAAAGCTGGTGATCACAGGAGGGCTTGGGGGAGGGGACAGTGCCCGGGTCCGTGATGAAGTCCTTTTGCTGGTAAACCTTTGACATTCAGCGGTTCCGAATGCGTGGTGTCTCAAGATCTTGGCCAGCTATCTGCCAGTTGTCCCTGCCCTGTTATCTTTAGAAGCAAAAAGAGTCCAGAGGCGTGGGGTGGCATCAACCATCACCACATTATGGTTTTTTATAGGGCAACTCTGTTTCGGTTTGCTAGCCTGTGGTAGTTTACAACTAGCATCAATTCCTCATTGGATGAACCATAAGCAATATCCATTCCCACAGGATGAGCTTTTCTTTACCGAGAAAGGTATGGGCTTGCACACACACGCCTTCCCAGGCCTTGCTGACTCGGTCAGGAGTTATAAATGCTTACACAATGCGTCAACCTGCCTCCCCACCGGGCTTCACAAGAAGCCATCATTGAAAAGAAGCAACACAAAGAGCACCTAAAGTAGGGTGACCAACTGCCCTGCTGCTGTTCTAGGAAACCCCTCAGCCCTGGGCACACAGGGACCGTCGGTCACCGGAGCCTAAGCCACGCCTCGGCCTGAAGGACACAGCCACTCTGCCCCACGGCCAAGCCTTGCCTGAGCCAGGCGCTCTGCTGAGCTGGGCCCTGCAGCTGCTGGCCAGAACCAGAACTCTGCAGCATCTCCGTCTGCCTCCGTTGTCAGCACTGGCCGTGTTTAGCACATCTTGGTAAAGTAAAATTATGCCAATGTCAGAAATTCTCCAGCATCCTTAAAGGGAACTGCGCCCCGCCCCGCCCCCAGCAGCACAAGGAAGGCTGCCCCTGTGGGTGACTGTGTTATACAATTAACAATATTTACCGCCTGAGGGCACATACTCATCCCTGCCCATTGACATTAGGCTTGGCCATGTGACCTGCCATACCCCCGGTGTAGGATTGTATGTCCCTGCCCTGTTGTGCACAGGGTGGCCACATGATTTGCTTTGCCAATGCAATGACAGTAAACCCTGTAAGACCCAGCTTGGAGTTTCTTCCTACCCGGATACCAGCACTGGTCCCGATGGGGGCTACTCTGTCAACCTGGGCCCCACAGTAAAAAGGACATGGGACAGGAACTGAAACTGACCATGATGAACACAAGTGAAAAGTAAATCTCTGTTGGTATGTCATGAGGTTTGATGGTAGTTTTGGTTGCAGCAAACCCTAACCTATCTTGATGATATCTTTACATTATGCGTGAGCCCCGATTGGTGCTGATCTCTGACTTGGAGCAGCCTGGACACTCACTGGATTCTCTACAGAGTCCTGGAGGGGAAGAAGAGGGTGCTGGTGGGGACTGTGCCGGGCTCCATCACCCAGGTAACTAACACAGAGCGATGTGCCCATGGAGCCGGCAGTCTCCTGTCACATCTCGGCCAGCTAGGTGAGTGATGGGGCGCCCAGGAACGCAGCCTCTTGGGAAATTCCTTCCCATCTCAGCTGATAGGCTCAGTGTGAGGAATGGGGTTAAAGTGGGAGCAGGGGCTATGGCTGGAGATGTAGGGATCAAAAGGAGCCCAGCTAGAACATTGTTTCAGAAAGCAAGACTCAGGTGTCAGGAACCCCAACACCTGGAGAGACCAGAGGGAGCAACATGAACATATGGAGCCGAGAGAGCAAATGAGGAAAACGCTTTAAGGAACATCTGTCTGTTTTCTGGTGTGATTTGAGGGGCCTGGAGAAGATCATGAGCCAAAGGAAGGTTTGTCTGAGGCATTTTCAAGTTTTCCTTGGACAGAGTAGCGCCTCCAAAACTTGAAAGCAGACACAGTCAACTCAGGTTAGCAGACACTTCACTGAACTGAGAGCCTGCCGTGTGTGCTAGAGGGAGGCAGTTTCACTTCTGGATAAAACAAAAATGCATCTGGGAGATAAACATCTGAGAGTGAACACCTCTGAGGCACCATGAGAATAAAATTCTACCCTTGTTAGATAAATGCATGATCAGTTCACACACACACACACAAACTGACCATGCAAATGTCAAGCAAAAAGGAAATCTCAGTAAAGATAAAACTGCACACAACATAATCATGGCATTGCATAATAGATTAAAATATAGCCTTTAATGTGTAATTAAGCAGCAATTAGTACCAATGTATTTTTCTAAATATATGCCCAGAAGAACTGTTTAGGAACAAAAGGTACCCTGTCCCTTCCCTCAGAACAAGCCTATAGCACATGCTGTTGAAGAGCGGCTACCCCAAGCTGCTGAGTGTGCCAATGGTCCAGCCACTCTGGTAGACAATTTTGAAATATATATGTATAGTTTTTATATATATCTTTTATTGATTTCAGAGAGAGGAAGGGAGAGGGAGAGAGAGATAGAAACATCGGTGAGAGAAACATCATTGATCATCTGCCTCCTGCCCCGCCCGCCACTGGGGATCGAGCCTGAAACCCCGGGATGTGCCCTGACCAGGGATTAAACCATGACTTCCTAGTTCATAGGTCGACACTCAACCACTGAACCACACTGGCCTGACTTGAAGTATTTTTTTATTATTAAAATATTCTTATCTCTGGAACAGTATATTCACATCTAGAAATCTATTCTAAGAAAATAATAAGAAATGCAGACACAGATTTATGTACCAAAATATAGTAAACAATAAATATCCAACAATAGGGCTGTGATGAAATAAATGATACATAAAAAACATAACACAACCATCAAGTATAATTAGGAATGCTTTCAATTTTGTAGGAAAATGCTTACAAAATGTTATCAACCTAAAACAGTGTAATATGAAGTTGTATATATGGTATACCCTCAATATTTAAGATTACGTGGTCCAGCCAGCATGGCTCAGCAGTTGAGCATCGAGGTTCAATTCCCGGTCAGGGCACATGCCCAGGTTGTGGGCTCGACCCCCAGCAGGGGCAAGCAGGAGGCAGCCGATCAATGACGACTCTCATCGTTGACATTTCTATCTCGCTCCCTCTCCCTTCCTCTCTCTGAAATAAACAAAATAAAAAAATAAATAATAAAATAAATAGAAATAGAAGCTGGGGGGAAAAATAGAATATGTGCATGAAAAAAATGACTGAAAAAGATATCCTAAAGTATCAACAGTGATTGTCTCTGCACAGTAGTAGTATGGATAATTACTTACCTCTTAATACACTCCAAAAGAGTATTCTCCAAAATTCCCACAATGATAGGTTATTATTTTTCAAAAAAAAAATATTTGGAAAAGTATTCCTAAATAATACCAGAGAGTGTAATTCAATGATCCAATAACACAGTAATGTTAACATAATAATGAATGTGAGGTGATGGATGTGCTAACTAACCTTATTGTGGTGATCATTTCGCAAGCATTCATGCATCGAATCATAGCCTTGCACACCCACATGGTATATGTCTATTATATGTCAATAAAGCTGGAAAAAATAAAAATGACATTATAAATCAATTTACAAAAACTCAAAAAAGCACTCAGAAAAAAATACTTTGAGTATATAGCAAAGAAAACAAAAAATTACTATACACACACATAAAATATAAATGAATTTTATTTATAAATGTATAGATGTATACACTTAAAAGTTACCAATTGGGCGACAATATATCAAAAGAATATGCCATAATCAAGTAGAGTTTACTCAAAATTTAAGGATGTTTTAATGTAGTAAAAACCATTAATATAATCATATTGGGTGGCTTAAATGATACAAATTATATGATTATATCAAAAGATACCAATTCCTACCAAAAGCTTCTAACAAACAATAGATGGTATTTAAGTAGATAGCATTTGTTTTAATGAAGCAGTATCAAAAAATATATTTTTATCACAATTTTATTTAACGCAAAATAGAGATACGTAAGAAAGATATTTTTGCAGCTATGATTTTAGAAAAAACAAACGGGCCTCCTAATAACACTGTTAGAACAAAGGCAATTCACTAAAAGAAATATTTTCTTAAAGTGTTCATTCCAGACCTAGACAATTCAAACTGAAGCATTAAAAAGATGTTTACCTTGTATCACACATTTCTTAGGGGGAAAAAGATTGTTTTGAATATTAAAAACATATATGTGAGAAGAAAAAAAAACAGTGTAGACCAATATGAGACTGACCCAATGGATTCAAATGCTGAGCTTAACTCGTTATATGCCAAAAAACATCTAACTACCAAGTGCTAGAATTGCTGAGAAGAATAAAGTTTTTGCTCAAAGCTAAGGAATGAAAACACAAGGCACTAATGTGAGGAAGTAAGTGCTATGCTACAGATTCGAGAACTCTCTCGGGGCCAGGAAAGGTTAGCTCGCACTGTAAAGAATCTCACTTTACCAGGTTTTAAGGCAGGTGGAGGGAAGAGGAGCGATATAGAGGAAGCGAACTTACAAACACAGTCCCAAGATCAAACGGCCCATTCCAAAAACCGCAAGTAGGTCAGTACACACGATATTGCTCTGCATTATGAAAACTCAATATTCAAAAGTCATAAAATATCTCATAGCCCGGCCGGGTGGGGCTCGGCGGTTGAGCATCGACCTAGGATCCACATCACAGGTTGACTCCCGGTCGGGGCACATGCCCGGGTTGCAGGCTCAATCCCACCTGGGGACATACAGGGGGCAGCTGATCAATGACTCTCTCATCATTGATGTTTCTCTCTCCCCTTTTCCCTTCCTCTCTCTGAAATCAATAAAGATACACTAAAAAATTTTTTTTTTAATTTTTTTTCTCATAAATATCTGGATTTCTGGCTTCTTTTGTCGAACTGGACAATATGACAAACTGGACCACATTTCCCCACATGGAAACGAGAGGCAGCTGCCCCCTTTCGATGGGACAATTTGCCACAGCGCTTCCTTTCCCCCACTCCTCTCACATCCAGCTCACTTCATCCACCAACTCACCTTTCTGGGCCCTGGAGCCACCCGAATTTATGACCCCTACCCTACGTGATGGGGACCAATAAAGGTGACAGCAGGAAAATGCAGTATGATTGGGACTGGATTTCAGAAGATCAACCAGGCAGCAGAAGGGAAGGCAGAGAGAAGGGTGGTAAGGAGATCAATGAAATCCACAAAGGTCTATTAGAAATTAAAACGGGGCTACCAGCATTGAAGGGGAGTCCCCTAGCAACTCCCACAAAAAACTCACAAGACGTGACTTGAAAATCACCGAGTTCTGTATGAGGTGATGAGGGTTTGAAACAGTGTAGGGAATGGGAAAAAAGGAGCAGAAAAGCATAAAAATTTGAAAGGTTTTTGAGGGGGAAAAATCTCCAACACCCGGTAACCAATCTGACACTGGCAACAAGAAAAGTGTTAGGACAACTGGCAGGTTTTTGGCTTCAGTCACTAGGTGGCGACACTCCAAAATAAAATAACAAAGGGAGGCAGAGTCTGGAGAAAAGGTAACCCTTTGATTTTTAGGATACGATGAATTTGTGGGGCCTACAGATGTTATAAGCCCCGATAAATGGCCAAAGAAAGCTGATCTCCAAGTCCAAAGTGGTAACTCTGTAACAGCTGATCATCACATGAAAATAAAAAAGACAGGTATGATCACATAAAATATTTCTACAGTATGAATACCAAAGGATTAAGATCAAAATGGAATATTTGCCCGACCAGCGTGGCTCAGTGGTTGAGTGTAGACCCATGAACCAGGAGGTTCCCAGTTCGATTCCCAGTCAGGGCACATGCCCAGGTTGCGGGCTAGATCCCAAATGGGGGGCGTGCAGGAGGCAGCTGATCAATGTCTCTCACCGATATCTCTCTCTCTCTCTCTCTCCCCCCTACTCTCTAAAATCAATGAAAACATACTTTTAAAAAATGGAATATTATAGAATTGAATAAAATATTGCAACAAAGATTACAGAGGGTCAATAACTTCATATATAAACACGTAAATGTAAGATGTATAAAAGAAACACAATAATATAAAAGTCTACCAGGTCTCTTAATGTAAAGGATATGCATTTATATACTATACCACTTCCATTAAGGACTGAAGATGGCTTACAACAAAACTATATGTAGCAAAAGGATATCATGTAAATGATGATAATAAAATGTAAAAATAATTTTTTTATAAAATTAGCACCAAGAGAAATCAGAACTAGGAAAAAAGAAACGCGAGACGCAGGATGCAAGGGCTTTCAGAAACACCATTGTTGACAACCAAGGTGAAAAGATGAACAAAAGTTGCGTGACTTTTACTGTCCGTTAGGAGCAAACGCAGCAATTTCTCCCTTTACAAGGGACATTTTTTGGACACCTTCCCCAACAGATAAGACAGAATTTCATGATAAAAATTTTTCTAAATTAAATAAAGTTAGCTTTATGAAAAGCTCACTACCTTGCCCTTATTTCTCAAACATCATGTTACCGAAGGACAGTTAACTATTTCTAGAAACACTTTACACACGGACATTCAGGGATGTTACGACAGCAAACATGGGGGAGGATTCCATAAAGCTGCTCCTCTGTGATACCCTTTGATTAAAACAAAGAACCAAACATCTCAGCATCGATCAATGAAGACGTCTGGGTGGGGGAAGAGAGAGGAGAGGAAGGGAAAGTCAACAGGAAACGGGTGAGGTATATAGACATCTGATGCTCCATCCTGATCCATAAAAGAATGGATACAGCCCGACCAGCTTGGCTCAGCAGTTGAGCATCGACCTGTGATCCAGGAGATCAAGGCTTGATTCCTGGTCAGGGCATATGCCGGGGTTGCGGGCTCGATCCCTAGTCGGGGGAGTGCAGGAGGCAGCCGATCAATGACTCTCTCATCACTGATGTTTCTCTCTCTCTTTCCCTTTCTCTCTCCCTCTCCCTTCCTCCCTCTGAAATCAATAAAGACATATTTAAAAAAAAAAAAAAAGAATGGATACAATTTTGAGGAATGGATGAACTACACATCCATCAAACCACAGCAACTGGGCTATGCTCAAAGTTTCCTAACAGCAGAGTAGAAGTGAGGTAGAAATCTCTGGTGAGCACCCAAAAGTTATGCACTCTCTGTGTTGCCTGAGGATATCGCCACAAGAGTTGGATATTATATGAGCACAGTATGGTTGACATCCTTTTATAAAAATTAAGAAGCCTAACTAAAGGTGATCCCCCATGGGCACAGAGGAGGTAATCACATGCCCCAGTCATTAAAGGGCACATGCAAAATGCACAAAATAAAGACCTACAGACACAGAAAATACTCACTTGCATGTAAATTTAAAGAAATACAAATCAAAAGACAGTATCATTTTAACAATAAGCTAAGCAAAAGACTAAGTTTAAAAATTCAATATTGTGTGGATTTTAAGTCATACGCAAAATTCGTTAAAATCAAAATATCCCAGAATAAGGAAAACAGGTAAGTAAACTAGGATATATTCGTGCTATCTGTGCATAAAAATGATTATGCATGATAAATGTGCACAAATATGGGAAGATGCTTATGGCATATTAAGTGGAAAGAATAAAAATCAGAATATGCAGTTTATGTACTCGAACTGTAAATATAGGCACAGAAAAACATGTGGCTGGGTCACAGAGCAAGTCAGCAGACACCAGCCTTTTTAAGAGCTCGGCCAGCAGCGGGGGGAAGCTCAGGAACCGCAGGCAGGAGCTGCCACCTCCAGGGCCTGCCCGGCACTGAGCCCATCTGCACTCAGGTGCTAGCCTCTTTGCCTGCTCAGTGTCCAGCCACATCCCCAATCTTGTCCTCGAAATCTGACAATGTCTCGTTTCCCATCTTCTTCCATTCTCACAACACCCTGTGAGGTAGGTATTTTAAAGAACTAATTCAATGAATGAAGGGTTACAAATCAAAGCTCAACAGCAGCTTTGTTTTCAGACCTTCCAGTTGGACAAGCCTCTTCTTACTTCACAGACAGGCGTCCTCTACGGTTTACCTGCGCATGGCTTCTTGGCCAACTGGGCGGGAGCAGGAGCCAGGGCACGGGCTTCTGCAGCCCCAGGAGTGGGCCCTCCTTGTTTCTCAAGGCCCTGCGGATGCTCAGCAGAAGCAGCTGAGTTATCTAAAAGAAAGTGGAAAAAGGTAAGGTTTCCTAAGACATCCTTTTATCATTTCTAAATCGCATTTTCTATTGGGAGCATCAGTCCAGCACATCACATCTCAGACAAAACTATGGATTTGGAGAGTCTGGGTCTTTTGGATTTAAAATATATTACACACACACACAGAGAAAACAGAAAAAAACTATTTTATAGTTAGGCGAGAGCCACTAAACAAGAACAGGTGAAAATAACGACAGAGCCCGGCCGGGCGTGGCTCAGCGGTTGAGCGTCAACCTGGGATCCAGGTGATCAGGGTTCGATTCCCGGTCAGGGCACATGCCTGGGTTGTGGGCTCGATCCAATGACTCTCTCATCATTGATGTTTCTGTCTCTCTCTCCCTCTCCTTTCCTCTCTCTGAAATCAATAAAGATATATTTAAAAAAAAAGAAAAAGAAAATAACGACAGGCCCTACACATAATTGAGAGTAGAAGGTCCCTGCCACCATTCAGGGTTCCCTAGATAGCCTCCAACACTGGTATATGCAGAGCCCTCCCTACCCTCACACCACCTGCCCATGAAGTCGGCCACTACCACCCCAACATAAGAAAAGTCCATAGTAAAAGCTTAGAGACTCTAATTTGATTATCTGGTTTTCCCATCAACAATTCTCCTGAGCCTTCACCCAGTGAAACTGATTTTCAGCTATAGGCAAATCTACTAGAATAAGTAACGTGAATGTACTATAATGAAAAGAACACCAAATCACACTTTATAAACGTTAAACAGTGACACACTAAGCAGCGAAATGGGAAGATGGTTATGACATTGTATAAAGTGACAATTTAAGAGGCTAAACCAATACACTTTAACCACAACTGGACTAATCTTTGTATAGCAACAAAATAGAAGGGCTTCCAAGTAAATGGTAACAATTACTGTGCATTAAAATGAGTAAAGTCATATGCAATTTTTATTTCTACTCTATCATCCAAATTTTTCTGCGATGTGGTTAAAATTTCCTAACAATTAAAAAAGAAAGAAGCTTTCATTCAGTTTAATAAAAGAAAACCATCCCACATTACCCTTACCTTCCTAGTCACTGGCCCACCTCCCTCCTCTGTTTTCCTAATGAAGCTAAGACCGGTCTACCTACTTCCTGACCCCCAACTCCCCAAGGAGCACTAAACACATGAAGTGCTTTCTCCCCAGACTCACTTTCAGGTCAAAACTACATCAGTGATGGAGCTTTGCCGCCCTCTGGCAGTCTCACCTTTATTTTCAAGCACCTTGTGCAGCTTCTCGTGCCTGTAGGTGGAGATTATCTGGAAATTAACAACACTGGAAATATTCAGCCCCTGGTCCTCCAGCAGTTTCAAGGATGACGGATGAATGAGCTGATGCGACCGTTTGCATTTCGGAAGCCTGCACTCGCCCCTGACAAAGGACTTGCACACATGAAACTTGTTGCATTTGTCCTTGAGGATGCAGTAACCATACAGGGCTTCACCTTTGTTGTAGCACAAACAGACCTGGCAGAGAAATGAGGCAACACTGAAAACATTGGTTTGCACTGTATTTTTTTAAGCCAATAATAATAATAATAATAATAAAAAGGACAGATTTTCTAACTGGCAACTTCTGGTTATCAAAGGCTGTTAAAATCATTGGGTGAGCCCGGCCGGGCGTGGCTCAGCGGTTGAGCATCGACCTAGGATCCAGGCGATCGGGGTTCGATTCCTGGTCAGGGCACATGCCCGGGTTGCGGGCTCACATCCGATCAATGACTCTCTCATCATTGATGTTTCCATCCCTCCCTCTCCCTCTCTCTTCCTCTCTCTGAAATCAATAAAGACATATTTAAAAAAAAAAAAAAATCATTGGGTGAGCCCTGGCCAGTGTGGCTAAGTGGTTAGAGCATTGGTCTGTGCACCAAAGGGTCTCAGGTTCGATTCCTAGTCATGGGCACGTACCTCAGTTGTGGGTTCGATCCCTGCCCCCAGTCCGGGCAAGTGTGGGAGGCAACCATTCGATGTGTCTCTCTCACATCGATCTATTTCTCTCATCCCCCATCCCTCCTACTCGCTCTCTGAAAAGCAATGGAAAAAAATAGATATCCTCAGGTGACGATTAACAAACAAAAAAATCACTGGGTGAAAGGCGGATGGGTAGTGTCACAGTACTCCCTCCAGATCTCCCCCAGTGCTACTAACACACAGCGACCATTCTCTGACTTTGACCCCCGGTTGACCTGCCCCCCTTTCCCCAAGCCTGTAGCCATTGAGGGAATTCTCCGCAGTTACTAAAGGCCGGACACTTGCCTCAAGGCTAGACCAATTCTTCAGTGTACTTTCTGTTCCAGAGCCCTGTCATGAATCAAGTTAGGGCCTGACTTTGCCTTGCTTGTAGCTTTTCCTTCCCTCTAACCTGCTTCCCTCTTTTTTTTACCTTACAAAGTTTTTGCAAGGAGCCCTCCTTCAAGAAATCACGCACACCTAAATCCCTCTGTCAGGTTCTGCCTCCAGGGAAACCAACCTAGACAGGTGGTGTGAACAGATCATTTATCGGCCAGACAAGGGCATTTTTTTAGGGAGCACTATTAATAATTACATTAGGGCAACTAATGTAAACCGGGTCTGTCCCACGCAAACCAAGACCCTCCCGGTGGGGACCTCTATAATGATGGGTCAGGCTGTCAGCCCCGAAACCACTAATAGATCTTAACCTCATACACAAAAAAGATAAGACAGTGTGTACCTCTTGGCACCATGGCTGGAATGTACCTGGCTCCTGACATACCAAACCTGGCCTCAAAACGTGAAGAAATGACAAAGGAGACGGATGCCAAGAAGAAACCTGGCTCCTAAGGCTGACTCAGGTGCTGCCTGTGGGTACAAACTGCCGCCTTGAGGGCAGCCTCTGCCATCTGAGCCAAAGGCCCTAGCCTTGGGACCTTCCTTCCTTCTAGACCCTGCAATCTCTTAGAGTTAAGATGGGACCAAAATTATGAACCACTCTCCCTTTCCCAACCCCTCCCTTCTTCTCACCCCTCTTCTGGCAACTTGGGAGTGTGATAGAATCACTGTGCCAGATTAGAAAACTCTACTTTTAATAGTTAGTGGTCTCTTATTAAATTTTATTTTGGGATTCCAACTTATTTTTTTAATTATATATTAATTTGAGAGAGAGGAACATCGACCTGCTGTTCTACCCATTTATGTATTAATTGGTTGACTCTTGCATATGCCCTGACAGGGGATGGAACCTGAAACCTTGGCACATGGGAGGCGATGATCCAACCAACCAAGCTACCTGGCCAGGGCTGGGATTCCAACTATTTTATTTTTAAAAAATTTTTGTGTCCAGCTAAACAGACACAAACATACTAACTTCACCATTATAGCAGTTATAATGGGTACTTTTTAAGCATTTGAAACTAAATTGTTTCAAAGCAATTAAAATAAATATCTAAGTCCCCAAAAAGTGTAAATGGGGGAAATACTTGTAACAAATATGACCAGAAAAGAAATTTTTATCATTAGACATCATATATATTAACAAGAAAAGACAAATGTCTCCATTAAAAAAATGGGCAAAAGAATAAATAGGCAATTCACAAAACACAGGCTTCATAGATGTAAATTCAACTCTACCATTTATTATGTGACCTTAGGCAAGTTATTTAATCTGAGACTCAGTTTCCACACCTATAAAATTCGAGCAGATTATTAATGAACTAAGGCATATAAATTGCTTAGCATTTAGTAAGCACTCAAAAAACCAGTAACCTCTATTATTTCTGTACCACGGGGTCCATCACTTCCTGTGTATCAAAGTCCAGTAAAATCATAAGAGACTCCAGAAAGGTCACCACCCCACCCCCCTACACCTTAGGCTGTCCTGCTGTCCCCTGACTTCTTTCAGGGGCAGACAATATGAGGGTGACTCCTTGCTGACTCACCTCTGGTAAAAGGCAGGGGTCATTCTGTAGCAGCAGAATCCGAAGCTGGGCCTCATTGAGGCCAAAAATCCCATGGTTTTTCAGAACTTGGATGTTGACGGGTGTGTGGATATCGTGGGAGAGGGTGCAGGTAGACCTACAACACAAAGCTCTGGATCAGAAGCCCAGGTGAAGAAAAGAACAGTCTGCCCAAATCTTTGCCTAGGGCCACTTTCAGCTTGCACGTGATGTTAATAAACAATTTGCCAGGAACCCCAGGTACCACCGCCTAATAAGCTCCGGTAATAAGAAAACCGGGTTGAGCCGGGTGGTGTGGCTCAGCGGTTGAGCGGCAATCCATGAACCAAGAGGTTGCTGGTTCGACTCCTGGTCAGGGCACATGCCCGGGGTTGCGGGTTCAATTCCTAGCAGAGGGCGTGCAGGAGGCACTGGACAGACGATTTTTCTCTCTCACTGATGTTCCCCTCTCTCTCTATCCCTCTCCCTCTAAAAATCAACAAAAACATATTTTAAAAAAAGAAAACTGGGTCGAGCAACTCCCCTCCCAGGGTCATTTTCATTTTCAATGAAGATGCTGTAAAGCCAAGGGTGCCCCCCTCCCCGGTCACCTGCCTGGACAGAAGGTGGCCACCTGTTTTGCAGGTGACTGCACTTGCCTTCTCCACCCCAGACAGCTGCCCACTCGACAGGCCACCAACGTTAAAAAGAAAGCTGCCCCCCATCCCCGCTTTGGGGAGCTTGAGTAAACCAAGGCAGCCTCAGGCGACCTCTCCCAAATCATCCACCCCTCCATTTCCTTCCTGGGGGTCGGACTCCACCGGTCTTTCTAAACCCAGAGCGCACAGGCAGGACTGCCTTCGGGAAAGCTTGTGTTTATGTGGGAAGAGGCAATCTCTGCATCAAGGGGCCAAGGATCCGATGGGATCCGCAAATGCCCCGCAGAGGACCCCTGGGGTATGAACTCCAAAGTCCCAATCCTGCTTTACCGCGGCCTGGCCGTGGGGCACCGGGGGCGGGAGCGGGGGCGGCGATGGAACCCGGCGCAGCGCTGGGGCTGGGAGCGCAGGGCAGGCCTCCCCGAGGACGCGCGGGGCCCCTTCCCCAGGCCTCCCTCCCGCCCTCCCTGAGGGGGTCGCCGGCCCCGGGGCACCCGACCCCCCTTTTTCATCTGTTCTGGGTCCCGCTCCCAGCCCGACCGGCCAGGCCCGCAGCCCGTGGCCCGCGCGCGGCGCCCGCGCCCCCGCCGCCCCGCCCCCGCGGCGCCTCACCAGCAGTCGCGGTTCGGGCACTTGCCCTGCATGTGGCGGCGGCAGAAGTGCAGCTGGTCGCAAGCCTGGCACTCGCCGCGCTGGTAGCGGGCGCAGAGGCGCGCGGAGGACACGGCCACCACCCTCCAGGCCAAGGGGCCGCCGCCGCCCGCGCCGCCCGCGCCGGCCGCCACCTCGGCCTCGGCGTCCCAGGGGCCCTCCTTCATCTCCACCTCCTGCAGCAGAAAGCGGTCGGGCCCCGCCTGGCGCAGCACGTCCCGCAGCCGGGCCTCCGAGAGCTCCACGTGGGCGCGCAGGTCCTGCAGGAACATGCGGCCGCCGTTGGCGCACAGCACCTTGGTGAGGAAGGAGCACACGGTGGGCTCCGCCATGGCCGCGGGCTCGCTGCGCGCCCCGCCCCGCCCCGCAGCCGCGGCCCGCGGGCTCCGCCCAGTCACGTCCGCGACTCCGCACCCGCACCCCGCGCCGTCTGGCCAAGGGCGGCGGCCGTGCGCCCCCGGAGCCCCCCGGGCGCGCGCCCGCAGGGACCGTCCTCGCCGAGCGCGTGCGCCTGCGGGGCGCGGATCCGGGGAGCCCCTGCCTCGGGGACTGGTGCGGTCGGGGGTCGCGACACGCGAGCAAATGAGGATTGGAGAGACTGGCAAGGGCCGCGAAGATGAAGTGGGTAAAGTGAGTTACACAAAAACATTTAACTTCCAGGACGGAAGCCTTTCTAAAAGAAAGGGTGATGACCCAGCGGGTGTGACGCAGTGGTTGGGGCGTGGGCCCGAGGACTGAGGGTCCCTGGTGCGATTCCAGCCACGGGGCACGGCCCTCCGTTGCAGACTCGGTCCCCAGCCCCCGTTGGGCACGCGTGGGAGACGACCAATTGGATGTGACGCATGGCTGTTTCTCTCTCTCCCTCCTTTCCACTCTCTCTGGAAAAAAATATTCTCCCGAGGGTGCAGATTTTAAAATAAAAATAAATAAAAGAAAAGGTTTATTAGGCCCTTGGTTGCAAAAACATAAGACCAGTGTTGGAGCATGAAGTCTAAACCACCAGCGGCATGCTAGGTAGGAAGGGCAATGTGTCTGTACTGCTGGAGTTTCACAAGACTTTGTTTTTGTTGTTTTGTTTTGATTTTTTTTTTTTTTTTTGAGAGAGAGAAACATGGACTTGTTGTTCCATGTCTTTATGCATTCATTGATTGCTTCTTGTATGCGCCCTGATGGAGATCGAACCCACAACCTTGGCTTAGGACCATACTCTAACCAACTGAGTAAGGGGGGGCCAGGGCTTGCAAGCGTTTTCGTATGTCAGATGTGGGGAGCAAGATGTAAGCCGGTCTGAAAGGATATTAGCTATAGACAAAGGGACGGGAGAAGGGGAAGGGGTCTAACTGAAGGAAGAAGTGTCTGCTCCTGGGGAAGGGACGGCGGGCACCGTGTCTGACAGTGAAGGCGGCCAGAAGCAGCCCAAGAAGGCAGCCCAAGGAGCCGGCGAGGAGAAGGCATTCAAGCAGAAGCCAAAAGGGGAGCCTAAGAAACTTGAGCTGAAAGCTGAGGCCACCAGGAAAGCGCCCCCCTCCTGCCACAGGTGGAATTAATAAATCTGGCCAAAAGTGAGTTATTTCTTGTGCCTGGGGCAATAGGTGACCCTCAATTCCATCCCTGTTTGAACATCTGTAGTCCCTGTCATAATATCTCTTGCCACCCATAACTAGATTTGTTAGACGAACATGAGCAGAGCAAGGACGATGGGCCAGGTACAGAACCCCAGGTGTAGAAACTCAGGTACAGAACTCACCAGGGCAGGAAGCCCTGGATGCCTAGCAAGGGGCAAAACTGGGAAAACAAGAACCTTGTCCCCAGGGTAACCTGTCCTTCCCTGGTCATGCGCTGGTCATGCAGTTTGCCCCTCCCCACCTTTCCTCCCTAAAGATAACATCTAGGCCTCAGATGCATTTCAGCTCCAGGCCCAGAAAAGCAGCAAGACCAGACAAGTGACTCTGTGGCTGCCTCAGGACCAGCTACGTTGACTAATGACCCCGTCCTGGCACGGACCAACAATCAGTGGAGGCCACGACATTGAAAGAGCACACCTGGAAACTGACGAATATTCTATTGAGACACTCCCCAGACCTGCCCTAAGATTTCTGCCTGCAAGAGAGAGAAATATGCTCAAGACAAAGGACCTAGTGCACACTCCCCACCAGGAGAGCACGCCAGTGCCATCTCCATCCCCCTTCATCCCTCTGAGGGGAACCCCACGAGACTTGCAACCATGGGAGCAATGGGCAGTTCGTCCAGGCTTATCCCTTGAACCTGTCTCCAGGGTCCCTTTTTCTCTGACTTCTCGGTGAGCCAAAGCAGCCCAGCCAGGCTCTCCTGTTACCTCTTCTATGCACCTTCCTTGTCTCACCTTCCTAAATATATTTTTGCTGCCATCATGGACCCAGTACCCTTTGGCTCAGTGCTGTGTAGGCCTTCCCTTTGGATGTCCCCCATCCCCCATCCCCTTTCCGTAAATAAATTCCATTTTTCTTTATTCACCCTGTAAGATGGCTATTTAACCTACCTGCGAGCCACTGACCTTAACCTTTCAAGAATGAAGTGTTGCCTTGGAGCCAGTTGTACATTTAAGAATAAACTTTTGTTATTAAAAAAAAAAAGTGGATTGGCTGTGGGCAGCAGATGGGAAAGTTCATGTGCAGGTAAGAAGCGGAGTTTCCGAGGGGTCTATGGCACCTGGCTTCTCAGGGAATTAATCCTAAATTCCCACAGGTATACAGGAATGTGAGCAATCTTTTGTCAGAGCTGGTCCACAGCTGTCCTGTCTCTCTCATGTTCTGTCATGTGGTAGAAGGTGCAGGGTGGGTGGCCTTAGGTAGTCAGCACAGGGAGATTCTCTGACGAGGTAGCCACTAGCCAGCTGCAAGCAGCTTGAAATGTGGACCAGTCAAAATTGCGATGTGATGTGTGAAATACACACACTGGAATTTGAAGATTTAGAATGAAAAGAATGCAAAATAGCTCATTAATAACTTTGTTAATAATGTTAAATTGATATTTAAATAAGCCCAGCAGGGCGTGGCTCAGCGGTTGAGCATTGACCTAGGATCCAGGAGATCTCGGTTTGATTCTGTCAGGGCACATGCCCGGGTTGTGGGCTCCATCCCGTCGGGGGTGTGCAGGAGGCAGCCGATCAGTGACTCTCATCATCGATGTTTCTACCTCTCTCCCCCTCTCCCTTCCTCTCTGAAATCAATAAAGATAGATATATATTTTAAATGTTATTACAATTTCATCTGCTTCTTTACTTCTCTAATGTAGCTATGAGAAAATTGTAAATTACCTATGTGGCTTATTTCTGTGGACAGCGTGGATCTAGACCTATACATTTGTTAAGCAACTATCCTTGCTACCTAACACCCTGCTCATTTAATGAATATTTATTGAGCCAACTGCCAAAGTGACCTGGTAGACAGATGAGGAAAACATAGCCCCAGAATTCAACCAGCCTAATTGCTATTTTACAGGGTGGTTCTGAGGATTGAGTGAGTTAATGTCATGTAAAGAAACTAGAAGGCGGCCCTGGCCGGTTTGGCTCAATGGTTCGAGTGTCATCCTGCAGACTGAAGGGTTCCAGGTTCGATTCTGGGCATGTGCGTTGGTGGCAGGCTCGATCCCTGGCCCTAGTCAAGGCTGGTGCAGGAGGCAACCAGTCAATGTGTCTCTCTCACATCGATGATGTTTCTCTTCCATGCTCTTTGAAAAGCAATGGAAAAAATATTCAGATGATTAAAAAAAAAAAACTAGAGGAAAGCAACTGGCCAGATGCCAGAATAACTTACCTGCCACTCTACCAAGCTTGGACTTACACTGTATACTGAAGACTTTGGGAAGGCACTTGAGGAATATCGGTTGACGTGTGTGTGTGTGTGTGTGTGTGTGTGTGTGTGTGTGTGTGTGTGATATGATCCTACCTAGAATCCTTTCCACCAATCTAAAGACATCTGTTTTGTCATTTAACCCAGAGCTTAGAAGTTCAAGTCTTCTCTTCAGGAAGGCCTTTCCTGACCTCCCAATCTCAAGCAGCTTCCCAGTCCCCACATAGAACTGACCACTGGTAATTTTTCTAGTCGTTTACTTATGTATTTTTAGAAAGCAGGTGCGTGAAAACAGGAATCTCATTTGTCTTGCTCATTGCTTTTTTTTTTTAATATATTGATTTCACAGAGAGGAAAGGAGTGGGAGATAGAAACATCAATGATGAGTCATTGATCACTGCCTAGCCCGCAACCCGGGCATGTGCCCTGACCGGGAATCGAACCCTGATTGCTTGGATCCTAGGTCGATGCTCAATGGCTGAGCCACGCCCGATCGGGCATGTCTTGCTCATTGCTTGATCCCTAAACTTAAAGCGGTGCCTGGCCAACCTTATAGGATGGGTGTTTTAGAAAGATCCCTGGCAGCAGTTAATGGATTTCGAGAAAAGGGAGACTAGGAGTAATGAAAGAGCAACAGGATCTGAGAGATGATAATCTCAGTTTTTATATTACGTTGAGTTTGCAGCAGACAGCCCAAGATCAGATGTTCAGTAGGCAGTTGTATACTCAGGTCAGGAGCTGAAGAAAGATGGAGGGGAATGCAGGTGAGTGACACCTAAGTATTAGGTAGCTGAAGCTGTGAGAGTTGATAAGATCACTCAGCCACATGAAGAGTGAAAAGCAGAGGAGCCCGGCCGGCCGTGGCTCAGCGGTTGAGCATCGACCTAGGATCCCGGAGATCGCGGCTCGATTCCCGGTCGGGGCACATGCCCGGGTTGCGGGCCCATCCCCCTTCGGGGCCTTACAGGAGGCAGCTGATCAATGACTCTCCCATCGTTTCTATCTCTCTCTCTCCCCCTGAAATCAATAAAGATATATTAAAAAAACAAAAACAAAAACCTGGGCAACAGCAACAACAAACATGTCTGAAAACCCGAGAGCCTGCTCTGACAAAGTAAATAAACAGGCCAAATAACTACTTGGAAAAACTGAAAACATCTGCTCAGGCTTGGCTTGGCGGCATTTTTGTGCAGCTGAGTGTGGGCGCTCCGAGAGCAACAGGTTGGCTAAACAGTTTCACTTGCCCTGAGGTCCAGATCACATGGCAATTTTGCCTCCGCTTTTAATCAAATCTACACTGCCACACAGAGAGTCTCCTCTCTCTCCATCCACGCTCTGTGATTTAAGAACGAGAAGGGCTTTTAAAGGAGCGACTGTTGGGGAAATTCTGATGACCATTTATTTACATTTTTCACTTTGGTGCCTCAGCCTGGCCCCGGTCCCACCCCTGACCGCACTGGAAGAAAGGTGTCTTAGCAGCTTCCAGCCTCTCCCTCTCTATATCCCTAAAACAAAAGATGTGCCAACTGACCGCTGGCTTCTCCATCACCCCCACCCTGCCTTCCCCTGGCAGTGTGCTGAAGACTCTATGGTCCCCGAGTCCTGGAATGATAAAGCGGGTGGGACAAAAGCACATTCTCTGTCCCCCATTGAATCAGTTGGTGTCTGCAGTTGACTGTCTTGAGGAGATACCTAGAAATAAAGCAAATAGAGGCAGCAGAGCAAAATTCGTATTTACTTTTTATTAGTCACAAATTGATCTTGAACAAGAGATACAACTCAACTACTGAAATACAAATATTCGAGCTTGCTTTATTCAAACAAAATTTATGTTACCAGCGTATGAAGCACTCAGCTAGCCATTCACGGGTCTGGCGCAGCGAACAAGGCAGGCTGGCTGGGCCCTCAAGGAGCTTACACTCTACCGCGGAAAGCAGGCAACCTCCAGTTGGCTAGAGGCAAACAATGAACCAAGCAAGGCACAAAGTATTTTAAAAATGAGGGATGTGGGAGACAAGCATCCAATCTAATCTCTAGGACTCCTTATGGGGGCAGAGAAGCTAATCTCAAGTTGCTAGACGTTAACGGAGTCGACAGTTCTCACCAGTGATGTTCTGGAAACGGCTGGGTTGTTGGCTTCATAACTGGGAACTGTAACTGGCACTCAGGGGACGCAGCCAGGGATGACGGGTGTCCTGCAGTGTGTGGGATAGCCCCACACAACGAAGAATTATTCTGAACCTATACGACTTTCTAATGTCCTGCTGGACATTTATGTAGAACCTACAGCTCGCCTGAGAGAACATAATAAGTGTTTTCCTCTTAGACAATCTGTAATTTGTCTTGTCCTGGTATCCTTAAAGTAAGGTGATTTCACTCTTTCCCTTACCATATACAGATAAGATCTATGGTGTGTCATGACTTACCCTAACACTGGTTTTCATTCTAGTGTTACCTGTACCTCTTACCTTTCACTTTCCTGTACTTCTCTACAGGAAGAAGCCTCTGATCGACTCTTAAATCCAAACCTTTTCACTCTACGTGATAGTAAATATCTCATGATGTCGTATAGCGTAGTCATGCCGGAGCATTTACATATTGAAATTCAGTTTATTTTTATTACAAACTTCTTTCCTCCTGTTTCTCCATTATAATAGAGTTAGGGCAGTAAATTGAGTTTTCAAGAAATGCATGTAAGTAGATTGCATTATCTCTGAATCATCTCAGGACAGCGAAGGGGGTGTTATAAACTATCTGCTCTGAAAAAGGTAACTAGAGCTGACAGGGTTTGTGGTTGTCACCGTCACGGGGGGGAGGGGAGGGTGCTACTGGCATTTAGTATGTGAGAGCCAAGTATGCTGAACATTTTGCAATACATCGGACAGTTCCTCACAGTAAGGAGTTACTCTGCACCCTGTACGAATTTTGAATGTCTCACTAGACATTCGTGTATGACCTACAGCTCGTCTGCAAAACTCTATGTCCTCATATTCTCCATTTCGACAATCTGTAGATTTTCTTGCATAGTATCTTTATTTCAGTTAAGGTGTTCTTACAGAAATAAGTATCAGCATATGCAAATAAATTATTGTATCACTAGTTTTTCTTTGTATTAGCATATGCAAATAAGTTATTATATCACTTGTATCCCTGCTGTTTCATTATCCCACACTTCTTTGTACAAAATAGCTTCTGATCTCCTACCTTCTTTTTAAGTTCAAATTATTCACTGTAAGTAAATGTAAACATCTGACTACTTAATTGGGTCCTCTCATATAGTCGTGCCCAAGTTACGTACTTTCTGTTTCCCTTTTATGGTAATATTAATTTAAATGTATTCCTAAAATTGTGTGTAGGTACAGTGTGTTACCACTGAACTGCATTTTGAGGACCCTAATACGGATGTTGCAAAGTATTTGTCACTAAAAAAAAAAATAAAAAGGCGGGGGTGCTGGTTGAGAACCACTGAGCTCCGGGAAAAGTACCAAAGGGCTAAAGGAAAACCAGAGCAGCTGTGCGGGAGAAAATAAACAGTGGAGGGTAGGGAAGGGAGAGATCATATGGGGCCATGATAATGATTTCTGAACTTCATTCTAAAAGCATGACCAGATTTGTGTTTTACAAAATGATTATTATTGAGCAAAAATTTTAAAAGATGGCCATTCTTGCTAAGTAAAGGCCAATGGAGAAGGAGACAGATACATTTACGAGGGAGAACTTGAGCACAGCTTAGATGCACAGGGGAAGGCAAAGGAAGGGGTCCAGGATGATGCGTGGACTGCTGCTTGAGCAGATGTGTGGAGGGTGCTCCCACCTACTCATACACAGAGCACCGGGGAGGGACTGGTCCGTTTGAGGGAGGCAGAGCAAGAATTCCGTTTAGGAACATGCTCAAGTAGAGATGCCTGGGAAACATCCAACTAGAGATGGCCAAAGGGCGGTCAGACAGAGTTGACTAAATTGCATCTCTACAACATGAGGGTCATGATCAGGAAACGAAAACCCCAAAACGGAAGCTATCATGAAAAAAAAAAAGGAGATGAGAGTACCTATTTGTGGCAAGCCTCCCAGAAAATGACCCTATGCTAAAAACCCCTATACAAGTGTTACTGACGGAGCCCTTTAAGTCAAGAAGTGTGGCGTGTTTTGCACTGACTAAAAAGCTAACAAATATAAAATCTCTAATGCTAATTAATTTTTGTAACATGTCTGCTGGAAGGAACTATAAGGAACATTTGGGAGATTGGAATGGAATGTTTCAAAAGGAAAACGGAAATGAAAGACCTGATTCATAATAAGGAACTTGGTCCAGGCATGTCAACTGCTCTAAACGCTGACTGTACTACGATTCCCTACAATCTGCTATATTTAGAAAAAGCCCCGTGCAGGAGCAAGGCCTCCTTGAGGCAGTGTTCTCTTTGTCCCGATCCTGTGCTCACCAGGAACCAAATCTCGCCTCCTTAGGGGGCCCATCCCTCAACAGGAGGGCCCTGCACCCTGTTCCGAGGTGAGCCTCATCGGCCACAGCGAACGACTACAGGAGCACTCGGGTTCATCAGTCATGCTTGCGTGACTCTGGTTACCGCAACTCAGTACCCCCAAGGCTCACACCCTTCATGAAAGTCCGACCTGAGAAAAGCCTTCTCTGGAATCATGTTGATTAGAACATAAATATCTACTCTGCCATCATTACGTCAAGAGCCCAACCGGGCCACTAACTTAAGTTGCTGCTTCTCTCTGAGCCACACTTGGCAACTCTTTTGATTGGATTCCAGGACCGACCTGAATGGAGTCGCCTAAATAAATGTCGAGATAACGCAATGTATATCCCAAATCAGTTTCACTACAATGGTACAGTACTGCAGCTGTGTCTGTAATGGCAATTAAATACCTCCCCTTTCCCTCCCTGCATATTCCTAAGCACCCCCCAGCTTTTCACAGCCTTCCATCTAAGACTACCCCATCTCATGCCTTTATTTCAACAGGCATTCTTAGATTTCTCTCCAAGTTCCCAAATTAATTTTTTTTTAATTTAACCAAAACAAAACCGTCCGTGCAGTAAACTATGAGAGGAAGGTGGCTGCAACCACAGAAGTATCAGAAGTCAGTCTTCAGCAGTTACAACGAAGGCAGTGGGTTCCCAAACTTTATGGCACATATGGCTGCCTGGCTCCGGCCTGCAGAAAGTGATTTAGTTGGAATGGGGTGCACTCTGGACACGGAGATTTTTTTTTTTTTAAAGTTTCCAGATGATTCGAATGTGCAGCAAAGTTTGGGAACCACTGAGCTAAGGCATTTGATAACTAGATGGGGAAACGTAAAAAAAGTTGAACAGTTATCCGGGGCAATCCAGTTCTGTAAGCGGACGGCACAGTTACGGCGCCCTTTATGACGGCGGATTCCCCATTTCTAACTAATCACGCAGGCTTTATCTGGTTCGGTATACTCAATCACGTACTCTGGGTAAATCTGATCCTTCTGAAAGATGACAAAAATGGAAGGGTTCCACTTTAAGTCCACACAGCTGTCATAGCCTGGAGGAGGTCTCGTATAATACCTCTTTCCTTCAATAAAATCTCCAACCAGGACTCGGGCTGCAAACATAACGATGTTTTTGGGATCATGCTGGCAAACTTTATGGGCACTGATGGCATCTTTCATGAAGTAATTTCCTAGAAATAATAAGAAAAAAAAGGTTAAGAATTATTATAAAGGGAAGTATGTAGTTTATACGATGATTTACATGTTAATTAGATGGTGGGCATTGGCAAAGCTAGCAATTTTCAACACGTGTGCCACAAGAATTTTTAAAACATGTAATACCTGACCTCTTTAGTCAGGGGCACTGACCTCTTTTCCCTTAGAGTGTTAAGTTAAAAAATGACAACAGCCAACACAACAATAGCTGTCCGGTGTGGGTGAATCAAAATTATGCCAAAGAGAAACTGAGAAACTGATGAGTTTACACACACATTGTATCTCACTCAAGATGGTTACCCACTTTCCCCAAACATTTCTCGGTTAAGTTTTAGTAATTCATTTCAATTTAATAAATTTGCCCAGCCAGGCATGGCTCAATGGTTCAGTGTCGACCTAGGATCCAGGAGATCGCGGTTCAACTCCAGGTCAGGGCACATGCCCGGGTTGCGGGCTCGATCCCCAGTAGGGAGCGTGCAGGAGGCAGCCGATCAATGACCCTCTCATCATTAATGTTTCTCTCCCTCCCTCCCTCTCCGTACCCCTCTCTGAAATCAGTAAAGATATATTTTAAAAATAAAATAAATAAATTTAATAAACTTATGAAATTCTCATCAAGTCATTCCCCAGGTTGAAACCAGCATGGCCTGAGATGGAGAGGCCCCTTCTCCCACCCCTGACTAGAACCCATCCATGGCAACAGAGGCTACTTCGAGCGGCTTCGATGAGATGGACATAGGTCAGGAAGAGCCATAGCCAGACTGGTAGTAAAGGCAGGCAATGTAGCCAACAGGGGACTTGGTTTGCAAGCGTGTCTGAGATCAAAGAGTCTCAGAGAATTAAGATATTTCATGAAAAAGGGAATTTTCTCTTCCAAAACCAAAAGACAGGAACAGGACTAGGGTGCAGCAATCAAGTCCCAAGTCAATTTACCGCTCTGATGTGGGCAAGCTGATCTTCTCTCCATGACGGCAGAAGCTGGGACATTCTGGTTAATACAAACTTACCACATAACCTCGTAACAGAAGCAATGCAGGGCCTGAGTTATGCCCTCCAAGCCAGGTTTCTCTATTTCAGCACAAACCTTTTCCATATGTGGTTTCAGGAATCCCGTGCAAGATCCAGTCAAAATTATTCGCGCAGATAGAATCCACGTGGGCGCGGCGTGTTGCACAAAACAGCCACTTTTCGTTGACCCTTTTCATCCCGATTTTCTTCCTAATACAGGAAATGTGAAACTTAACACCGAGAACATTCCTCTCCCACTCCAGTTAATAACATTAATGCCAACTAGAGTCTAATTGTCTTAAAATTTCATTTCACCCGGGTTCAGAATGGAGCTACTGACATTAAGACAATAGCTGTAAAAAAATGTGATGAAAACTTTTAAGTGATAGACACATGAAATCACTGAATTGTAAAACCAAAGCTGAAAGCGAGAAGCTGGCGCTTACACAATGAAAGCCAGAGACTGAAGAAACTGCTGACTAGGAAAGAAACCAGTGACTATAAATCTTAAAGGAGAGACTTTAACTAATCCTTTTAAACTCTATGAAAAGAAACTTGATCCCATGGCCACCAACCTTTCAAAAGTCTTCAAGAGCTGTGCATTCTTGAGCTTCTTGATCTTTTCAATCTTGACGTTTTTCATGGTCGCTCTGAAATACTCACTTATTTGGGCATATTCCGAAGAAGAGTTATCCATCTCTAACAACTGAAAAAATTTTAAAAATATGAAAAAATGTGAAACAGGAGACATTTAAAGCATGCTGTGTCCACATGTGTGGCTCCCTATGCCGTGGAGCACCTTTGCCAGGCCTCTGGCAGCAGGTGGGACAAGCTGGCTTAGGTTTCCCCATCTGGCAGTTTACTCCAGTAATGCACCAGCTGGCACTGGGCCCATCTGTCCCGGCTGACACGGCTAACAAAGCATTATGCCTAAAGGTATGGGGAGGCCCCCGAGGTGCCTGATTTAGTCCGGTGACCCGGTGAGTTCCTTGCCTAAAGCCAGTGCAGGACGAGGCATCGAAGGTGCCCATTGCAGCCCAAGCAAAGCAGCCTGCACCCCAAGCTACACAACCAAGGAAGTCTTGCCCCAACGAGGCTAGGTGACATGGTGAGACCATTTGTGTGACTCTCCTCGAAACCAGCCTTTTAAACCTCCAAATAACGGAAAGTCGCTTTTACTCTCCGAGTTCCAGTTTTCTAACCCATAAAGGAAGCTACTAATATCTGTCTCTCAGGGTTGTCACAGGGTCTGCCCCAATGAGATCCTGTATGGCGGGACTCTGGAGACCACGAGGCTCCCAGCAGAGGGTAGTCCTTCCCCGGGAAAGGGACATCATCACCATTTAGCCACCTGCCTTTGAATATTGACCCAAAGGTTTAAAGAAGCGATTCTTTCATTCAAACAAATACACACATTTGTAACAAAGTGCCTTTCCCACCTTCAAACATTCACCCACCGAAAAGTAAAAACCAGGTACCTCATATCCATTCAGCGGGGTAGAGGGAAACTTCTTCTGGGGAAGAAATACCGAGACTGCAGGCTCTGTTGGGGTCTCCTCCGGCTGATGGCTACAAATAAGAGAGGAAGAATTCACTTGGCCCCCCGTCTCATCTGCCCAAGCACTTCCTGTCCTTAACTTCCAGCCACTAAGCAAAGGTTTCTCAGATAATTTTTTCTTCGTATTTTATTTCGGACTACACCCCTGCATATTTCTGCCACAGATGTATCGGCAATCGTGTCTTTTTTTAAAAATGCAGAAATTATTCCAACTTTGGTCAACTCATTAAATGTTATTTTCCCATTCATTTAAAATGTAAAAGCACTGTTTCTTTTTCATAGTTCTGCTCAACTTCCTGAAGTCCTAATGTGTTAGCATTAAGTGTGTCCTTCAGCTTCTTTGTCAAATGATAAACATTTAAGTATATTAAAAGTACAGGGGAAAGAATCCTGCTGCCTCTGAACTGTATTTCAGGGTAACCACACATGAGGAAATATTCTTTATAGACAATCACAGCTATGAGTTACAGAACTGCCAGAATGAGACAACACCATTTTGTAACCCCTCATGAAATAATGGATCTGAACAATGACCATCCACAGCTGCTAAAACCGTTAACCAGAAGGTCAGATGAAAATGTTACAATGGAGGGATCAGACCGAAATGACCAACCCACTCTCCCATCTCATCACTGAAAATGGGACAACCAGACTAAAGGGACATCTTCAGAACATGTGGCAGAAGGAGAGGCACCACTTACCTAGTGTTTTTTTTTTTTTTTTAAATATATCTCTATTGATTTCAGAGAGGAAAGGAAAGGGAGAGAGAGATAAAAGCATCAATGATGAGAGAGTCATTGATCAAGCCTGCAGCCCGGGCATGTGCCCTGACTGGGAATCGAACCCTGATCGCCTGGATCCCAGGTCGATGCTCAACCGCTGAGCCACGCCCGGCCGGGCATACCTAGTGTTCTTAATCAGAAAGGGAACCTGAATCTAATCAGCCCTCTAGAGCTAACCGTCAAGTCACAGAAATTACTCTCAAATAACCCCGTGAGGATACAATGGGCTATACAGCGGTGCCTTGGTTTTTGAACGTCTCCGTGGATGAACATTTCGGGTTACGAACGCCGTACACCAGGGAGGAAATGCTTCTGTTCTCGAACCCGCCTCGGAAGTCGAACATGCCCCGCGGCTCCCGCGGAGGGCAAGGTCCCGAGGCCCAGCCGTCGGCTGCGGATCCCTCGGTTTCTGAACTCAAACGGGCTTCCGGATGGATCCCATTCGGAAACCGAGGCATCGCTGCATTTTGAATTTGCGAGATTCTGTAGGACAAATCATCTCATTTCTTTCTTTTTCTGTTGTGGGTAACCCTCACCCGAGGATATTTTCCATTGCTTTTCAGAGAGAGTGGAAGGGAGTGAGAGAGAAACATCGATGTGAGAGACACATCAGTTGGTTGCCCCCACACACACATCCTGACCGGAGGGATGGGGATCGAACCTGCAACTCAGGTACGTGCCCTGGACTGGGAATCGAACCAGCAACCCTTCCGTGTGAGGGCCGATGCTCTAGTCACTGAGCCACACCGGCCAGGGCCTATCACCTAATTTCTTTTAAAAAATGGTCCGTGGCAAGGTGGCTCAGCTGGCTGGAGCGTCGTCCCAGACACCAAAAGGTTGCGGGTTCGATTCCTGGTCAGGGCACATGCCCAAGTTGCAGTTTCGATCCCTGCTCGGGGCGCATATGGGAGGCAACCGATAAGTGTTTCTCTCTCTCTCCTCCCCTTCCTCTCTCACTAAAATCAATAAAAACATATCCTCGGATAAGGATTTTCTCTACTTTAACTTTGAAATTTTCCATACTGATAAAGTTAAATTAAAAAATGCTTTAAGAGGGGAAAAAAAACTCTTTAAAGACACTTTAAAGAGTGTCTTAGCAGTTAAGCATCAACCTATGATCCTGGCGATCTCGGTTCAATTCCCGGTGAAGGCACATGCCAGGGTTGCGGGCTTGGTCCTCAGCTGGGGGTGTGCAGGAGGCACCCGATCAATGATTCTCTCTCATCACTGATGTTTCTATCTCTCTCTCCCTCTCCCTTCCTCTCTCTGAAATCAATAAAATATATATATTTTTAAAATTAATAAATAAATAAAGACACCCTTTGGTAAAATGTAGATTCTTTTGGAATGGGGGTGTGCAGGAAGCAGCAGATGGATGTTTTTCTCTCACATCGATGTTTCTCTCTCTCCTTCTCTCTCTAAAAATAAAAAATCTTCAACAACAGCAATAACAAAACAGTCGGGGCTGTTAACCTGGTCACTGGCAAGGTGTGACCCCGGGCTACTCAGGTTCTAAAGCAGAACTGGAACTGACTCCCACTCCGAAGGCCCTGGCATAGCTCAGTTCTTCCCATCCTTGGACTCCTGTGAAATGTTTTCCTTATTACACCATGTTCACCCTTTTACCAATTCCCTCTTTTGTGAAATTTCTTAATTCCTACAACCAAAAGAACCTAATCGGAACACCCTGATTTTGCACCTGCCTTGAAATCTGTTTTATATGATCACACATCACCCCGAAAAAAAAAATCCAACTCCAAAAATGTTCATGAATGTAGATTTTACTGAATTTCGTGAGCACACAGGAGAGAGTTACATTGGATCTACCACAGCAAAATTCCCTTTAAAAATCCCCTTCGTCAACTTTATCTTTCTCCAAATCCCCTTGCTCAGGCAGCTACCTCGACCCTTTTTTCTTTCCATTTCTTTTTCAGCCTCCCACCCTTTACAAATTCCCTCAGCAAAACTAAGGATACACACAAGAAACCACAGCAAAACAAAACTCGGCGCTTTTGACTGTTTCCTAGGCACACCCCATTAACCCAGCCATTCACAGATACAGAAACTGAGCCCCCCAAGAAACCACAGCAAAACAAAACTCGGCGCTTTTGATGGTTTCCTAGGCACACCCCATTAATCCAGCCATTCGGATACAGAAACTGAGCCCCAGAGCAGTCAAGAGATTGGCCCGAAGTCCCCTGCGAGTGAGAAGTAAAGGCAGATTCCTGCTCTAGAATTCTTCCCGTCACACTGTGCGGTCCACACGCACCTCACTCACGGGCAACGCAAAAGGGAACTGCAAGGGAACACGAACAGGAACATCTCAGGAAAGCAGGCTCCCGACTCAGGAGTGGCTCCGTGAGACCAGTGCGTGACCATCTGACACCCGCCAGCAAGCAGCGCCTCAGAACACTTACTCTGGCCCAGTCTTCACCTGCGCCACGTCCGGGGCAGACACAAACGCCGGCCTTCTGATGACGTCCTTTTGAGTCTTGGAAAATACGTTTGTCTGAATCATTCCTTTAGACAGAAGAATGATAAACAGGAATTAAGGATTAGATCTAGAAAATGATTTCTTGTTATTTTTCAGAGGCTAGTAACATAGCAAATATTCATATCTGACCTGTAGGTGTATGAATAGAGAAAAGCCTTTTGGGTGGAGATTGCTCATGATAGAAACTTGTGATCTTCACCGGCCTTTTTATATAAAAGACCCAGAAAACAAAGAGGCAAATGAACATTTAGCAATTAATCTAATCTTTAAATCAAAGTCAGATGGTCAAGAAGAAAGCAAGGGTAGCCAGATAATAAGACATCATCCATGGAAGCTGCCCCGAACCAGGCATTAATCATTATATGACATAATTATATATTTAGAAAGTTTTTTTCTACATCAAGTGTGAAATGTCATTTTCAATTCATGCACGTTGTAGACCTAAGTCCAGGCGAGAGCCAGAGTGATTGTTTTAAAAAGGAAATCATCATGTTTATTGCTAGTGACCACTTTGGAAAACAGTCTGGCAGTTTCTTCTAAATATACCATGCCTATGTGTTCCAGCAATCCCACTCCTTGGTATTTACCCAAGAGAAATGGTAATTTACATCCACACAGACTTGCAGTTGAATGTTGCCAGTAGCCACCCAAATATCCATCAAGAAGTGAGTGGATAAACAAACCATGATATATCCTGACAATGGAATATTATTCAGCAATGAAAAGGCCCCCATTTTACAGATGAGAGAACTGAGGCCTAGAGAGGCCAAGGACTGCTCCCAGGGTTACATAGCTACTGTGTGTCGGAGCCAAGCCTACAGAGCACGGGCTTCCTGATGACCACTGGCTTCCACGCCGCCTACTGCTGGTCTTGCTCAAAAGAACCCTGATCCTGGGAGACGCATGCACGTCCTCTCTGCTCCCATCCTGCATGTCCACCTCATGCCAGATTCCAGCGATGGGCACCACTGCTAAACACACACACTTACCTTGGAAACTCAGCTCAAAGTTCTCTGCACCCACTTGAAATGGCACAACACCCCTCGGACAGAAGAGGAAGAAAGACTCCAGGTATGAAGAGTCAACGCTTGAAGCTTGCTGCCTGCCTCCCTAATTAAAAAAAAAAAAAAAAAAAAGTAAAGACTTCATGGTAGGCTTTTAAGAATTCTCTACCATTGTATCTTATATAATCTTATTTTAGCCATGGGATTTAAAGAGGGATGTGTCTTGCCTCCCAAACTAGATCATAACGGCTCCCCTTTTGTAGTTTCCTCCATCCTGGGACCAGGAGAGAACAGTCTACCCTGTAGAAACTGTACGCTTGGTAGATGCCAGAAAAACATAGCTCTTTGCAATATCTTTTTTCACCTTCCGTAAAATATGACCCAAGCGTCCTGAACAACTCACACCCACCCCACAGGATGGACATCGTGTCCTCCCTGGCTAGTAAAATCCAACACTCTTGCATGAAGGAGACCCTGGTGGCTCTATCGGCCCATCACACAAGCAAGCAGTGAGAACTGTAGCAAAGGCAGGTAAGGCTCCAGTAGGTGTACTGCTGTGCAAAAGTCAATGACCTACCCCTTCTCCTCTGCGCTGAGCCACAGTAAGCAAAGAAAACTGAGTGAGCCTCCAGTCAGTCCCCAACACTGAAAAAGCACTGGGGCTACAATGAAAGGGAGGCAGAAAACCCTCAAAATATAAAGACGCAAATCTCTGGTCCCAAGACATTTATGAGGGGTCTGAACATCAGAATGAGTGGGTAAAGGGAAGTAGGTCAATTCTAGCGCGGGCAGGCTAGGCCACCATCCCACTGTCCCCATCTTGCGGCAGGGGGTGGCAGCTCAGAGGCAGACTGGATGTAAGCCCCTATTAGCAGGCACTATATTCTTCATTTCTCACTGGTTCTTTTTTATTGATTTTTAGAGAGAGAGAGAAACGGAGGGGGAGACAGAGATAGAAACAGCGATGAGGGAGAAACAGGATCAGCTGCCTCCTGCATGTTCCACACTGGGGGTCGAGCCTGCAACCGGGGAATGGCCCCCGACCAGGAATCAAACCGCGATCTCCTGGATCACAGGTCAGTGCTCAAATGCTGAGACACACCAGCCGGGCAGTTTATCTTTATTTTAACCAAAGCTAATGAACTTGACTGTAATTTCTATTTCCACAGGCACCTCACAGAATCACTCTTAAGAAACTGCACTTTGACAAAACTCATCACAGGAGTTTTCACACTGAGGTGCTCCAGACGCCAGTGCAGCAGACAGGAGACAAAGAGGGAGGAGGGGAACAAGACAGCAGGCCCTGAGCCCCTGTCTTATTTCCAAAGGGCAGCTCTGTTAGTCCCGTGTGCTCACTGAGGTTCTGGGAAAGACTGTCTGACAACCTGTGTGTCCCTGAGGCTAAGAGCTGTGCTAGGGTAATGACAATAGGACTCGGGTTAAGGACCTTACTGGCCACGGCACACACGGTCCCCTCTATGTGGCCCCATAGCATATGTTTTTCTCAGGCTCCACGAACAAAAAAAAGTGGTCCTTCTCCTGAGGAACCAGTGTGTTCCTCCCAAAGATAGAAGGATCCTGTAACAGCTTGTTTCTTTGCTTGCTTTGGCCACCAGGCTGCTCAGAGACAGATTCACGGCCCATTGATTTCTAACTATGTCCAGCCTTATGCTGGTGTTCCCATGTCCCTGCTTTGGCTTTGGCTTTATTTTAATCTGCTTTTTATTTTAATCTCTTTCTCATCACTCTGTTTTCCTTGGCTACTTAAGTGTGCTCCCTCCATCTCTCTCTCTCTCTCTTTTTAATCCTATGACTCAAAACAAGGTAGGGTCTCTAGACCAAAGCTCTGCTTCTCTAAACATCTATCCCCAATTAGCATGTCCCCATGTGGCTAAGCCTCAAATGCTCCAGGTCCAGTCTTTCAAGTCCCTCTGAATCCAGACTGGGAATCCTAGTGACCATCTGTACTAGTCTACATTTTTTAAAAATATGTTTTTATTGATTTTTTTGAGAGATGAATGGAGAGGGAGAGAGAGAAACATCGATCATCTCCCTTCTGCACGCCCCCCACCAGGGATCAAGCCTGAAACCTGGGCATGTGCCCTGACTGGGAATGAAACCGACCACCTTTTGGTGAGTGGGACAATGCTCACCCAACTGGGCCACACCAGCCAGGGCTGATTCAGTCTTCTAATTCTCCACTCTCACCTCTTTTCGGGCTAGAGGCAGTAATCTCCGTACATTTATGCACAAATACATAGAAAGCTATCTCAAGGTCCCACCCCAGGCCCCAACAGTGAGGATAGAGGGACATGCAGCTGACTCAAATCTCACTCGATTTCTTAAAAATAATTCATGTTTTTGTTTATAACTGCAACCACCAATACAGCTGTGTATAATGTAAAAAGCACAACTTCCTCGACCGCGTCCACTTCTCCATGGGTATCCATGGAGGCATCAAACATGTTGGTAACGGTTTTCCCCTGGAGTCGGCAAGTTTAAACTCAGGTGTCCACAGGAGGAACGGAACTCACCTTCTCCCCATACTGAACCCATCTGTGAGGTCCACTCCTCCAATACCAAATCCACTTTGTGGTGAAGAGAGAATTGTCTGGCATCGTGACAGAGGAAGGCGTGGAGATACGTCGGATGGGCATAAGACCGCAAGTCATTTTCTGGAAATTGATTTCTGAATTTCCGATAGTAAGGCTGACAGGGAAAAGTTTAAAGTTAACCAAAATGTTTCACTGCCCTCTGTTTTCTACAATCTGGTCTTCAAAAACAGAAGCACAGAATTAAAGTTTTAGAGCTGAAAGGGGCCTTCAGATTTTGATACATCTGAAGGTCTTACACGCAAAAAAAAAAACCAAAACACAGAGAGGCAATGTCACTTGCCTACCCCACCTACTTAATGGTATCACAAAATGTATTCTTTCCTCAAAAACTATCCCAAATAAAACTGTGCCCACAAAAAAAAGTTGGCTCCATGTTAGAAACTCATAGTAGGTCAGTTTTTTCAATTATAATTATTTACGTAACTGTTTATTTAATAGACCTTTTCGGGGACCCAGCAAAGCCAAAGTTATTTTCATAATATTAAGACATTATTTGCCTCTTTCACTTGCATGCTCACACATGCATAGAATTTTCAAGAGGCTACATCATGTGTGATTTCACAATGGATTTAAAAAATATAAAACAATGTCATTCTCAATGAATTATTTTTATTTTGTTTTAGAAAAGTTACTTCTAGTTATATATATCTACAGGTATAGTCATATGCATATAAATGTAAGGTTATATAAATACAGTTATATAAAGTGTTATTTATATTAACATGTAACGAGTTTAGTCTTTTTAAATGAATCAATAGCCTAGCTGGAGTGGCTCAGCGATTGAGCATCGACCTAGGATCCAGGAGATCGGGGTTCGATTCCCGGTCAGGGCACATGCCCAGGTTGCGGGCTCCATCCCCAGCAGGGGGCATGTAGGAGGCAGCCGATCAATGACTCTCTCATCACTGATGTTTCTATCTCTCCCCCTCCCTGAAATCAATAAAGACATATTTAAAAAGAAAATAAAAATCAATATTTAATTTTCCCCAGTTTGGGTTTTTATTATGATAAATATTGATAGCTATAATCCACATAAACAGAAGCTCTTTGGGATCCTCGATACATTTTAAGACTGTAGAGGGGCCCTGAGACCAAAATGTTTGAGAATTACTGCTCCAAGAGGCGCCTCCTTCATCAGTGGTTCTCAACCATGAATGGTTTTGTCCCCTGGGGGAGCATTTGACAATGTCTACAGACATGCTGGTTATCACAACTGACATCTAGTGGATAAAGGCCAGGAATGCTGCTAAACCAACCCCCTCCAAAAAATATAATAATAATTATCTGGCCCAAAAGTGAATAGTGCTAAGGTTAAGAAACCCTGCTTCAAATTTACCTAGGGGGAAAAGTCACCCAAAAACAAGAAAACAGCTGGTGCCTCCCTCTAGTGGCCACATGCAGCAACAGAATTTCTACCAAAAATTCTACTGCAAATACTAAACTTGCAGATGATGAAACGTGTGTAATTCCCCCCTCCAAAGAATTTCCCTTATTAAATTAGGATGCATCTTATGAATATGGTCATATGTGGTATCACCCATTTCAGCCCTTTCAGAAACAAAAATATCAGGTTCTAGGAGAGAGAAAACAGCAAACATAAAGGAAGTTACAAAACGCTAACGTTCACAAAAACTTCTGCATAGAACTATTATGAAATTGCTCAAATCAGCCTGGCCAGCGTGGCTCAGTGGTTGAGCATCAACCTATGATCCAGGAGGTCATGGTTCGATTTCCGGCCAAAAAAGATACATTAAAAAACAACAACAAACCTTTGGCTTAATTTCATATCTTTAGGACATGATTTGAGCAAATTTTTTAAAAAATATGTCTTTATTGATTTCAGAGAGAGTAACGGAGAGGGAGAGACATAGAAACATCAATGATGAGAGAGTCATTGATCAGCTGCCACCTGCACGCCCCCGACTGGGGATCGAGCCCACAACCCGGGCCTGTGCCCTGACCAGATATGGAACCTCGATCGCCTGGATCCTAGGTCGATGCTCAACTGCTGAGCCATGCTGGCCAGGCAAGCCAACGGCTCTTTTGAGGTAATCATTTAGTACTTTTAATAGTCCTATCATGAGCTGACAGAAATATAAACCGGCCTCTGCAGTGTGTTTATCTGCACAACACAATGACAAATATTAACTACACAAATAATTGTGTCACTGTATTTGCTTTGCGTGCAAAAGCAAATATTCTCAGAATCCCTAGGACTGTGCAGGCTCTGCGTGACTTCCAATGCACCCAGCCTTTTTCTTTTTTTTTCTTTTTGTTAAACTCAGCAGGCAGCTGCCGTTTTTATCTCAAACTTGAACAACCTGATCGGGATTCTGAAGGAAAATCATTTCTTCTTCCCATAAGCCTAGCACTATGCTTTCCTTTGAGGATGTTGTGGCTCTCACAAGCCAGAGTCCAGCCCCCAACTTACACTCGGACTTGGGGGTCACAGTAGGCCTTCTCAATACTGTCCATGGGCTGGAGGTCCGTCCAGGTGTTTGCTATGAACATCTGCCACCGGTAGGGCAGGTGGAAGTGAACTTTGTTGCAGTCTCCTGCAAAGACAGAGAGGAGGGCTGAGGGTGGGCTGAGGGGGTTCTAACCAAGTCAACCAAGTCCACTTCTGACCTTCCCATCAAGGCCTGCCTTTCCCACCTCCCAGACCTGCATGCGGGGCACATTCCATCCACACCTTTGCTCACGCTGGCTGCTGGCTGCATTGCCCCGTATCCGTATGTCCAGGTTGCTTTATTGCCCATGGAGACTCATCAGAAAACAAAAATTCCCCACTCCCCCAAAAGTCTCCTTACCCACATGAAAATCGGAGGTCATTATAAATTTAGTTTCCCTTTCTGTACCTCCCAAGTGGATGGGTATATGGAGACAAAATACAGGCCGCACCCCAACATAGGCCACTGCTCATCTTTCCTTGGAACTCTGGCCTATAATTTGCCTCTTCCAGAAAGATTTCCTCACACATCTCACTCTATTCTGATCTGACTTGTATTCTGGATTCCCTGAGCCAGCACTCAGTACCCAGGTTGTGCTTTTTTTTACTTGTATGTTTATTTTACGCAATAGTTCTGTTTTTCACAATTTTCATTAGGTTGTGTTTAAATATTATGTTATGTTTGGACATTTTGAAATGTCCAAAAGATGTGTGACTATTTTAAAACAAAAAGAGACAAGTTTAGACATCAAAGGGGAAACCCACAGAGTAGCACTGGCTGAGATTTGGCTGATTCGAAAGTATATAACCATTCATTATAGTTCATACCTCATACCCATTAGAATGGCTGCTATTTAAAAAACAAACAACAACAGAAAACAAGTGTTGCTGAGGGTGTTGAGAAACTGGAACCCTTTTGTATTGCTGGTAAAAAAAAAAAAAAAAAAGGTAAAATGCTGTAGCTACTGTGGAAAATGGTGTGGCAGCTCCTCAAAAAAATTAAACATCAAGTTACCATGTGACCCAGCAATTCTACTTCTGGGTATGTACCCAAGATAATTAAAAGCAGGGTCTCGAGCAGATACTTGCACACCCATGGTCATAGCAGCATTATTCCACAATAGCCAAAGGGTAGAAATAACCCTAGTATCCATCGATGGGTGGATAAACATGATGTGATATGTAAAGACAATAGAATATTATTCAGCCTTAAAAAAAATTTTTTGGCACATTCTACAACATGGATGAACCTTGAGGGCACTATGCTAGGTGAAATAAGCCAGTGTCACAAAAAGACAAATTCTGTGATTCCACTCATATGAGGGACCTAGATTAGTCCTATGCAGAGAAATACAAACTAGAATGATGGCTGCCAGGTGCTGAAAAGGGGGGGAAATGAGGAGTTTTTGTTTAATGGATACAGAGTTTAGTTTTGCAAGATGAAGTGTTCTGGAGATTGGTTGCCCAACAATAGGAATGTAATTAACACTAGTGAACTGTACACTTAAAATTATTACAATGGGGGGAAAAAATCTGCTTTATGTATTTTACCACAATTAAAAAGAAAAAGAAAATTTTAAGTTAAGGACTTTTGATTTAGAGAATACAGGGCAGAATTCTCCTCTTTGGACATAAGGTAAATGAGTCTAAAAGCACTAGGTGATCACGCAAATAAAACCAGACATGATCATGTCCAAGCCTGGGACAGAAGTAGAAAGGTGAGAAAATGATAGCAACGTGAGAGGACAGGAATTTGTCCCAAGCATAGTCCCATGGGGATCATTTCTATAGGAAGCCCGGTGGCAGGGGGCAATGACCAGGTGTGGCTCTTCAACCGGAACCACCAACAGATCACTGGTCATGTGGAGCACAGGACCCTTGAGTACACATCGCCCAGGAGAGCCAATGCCTAAATAATGACAGGAAATGAACTTCAAGAATGTGTCTTCTACGGTTCCTTTGTTTTCTGAATTTGTTGTTTGTTTTGAATTTGTTGTTTGTTTCTTCTTTTAGTGCATGAAAAGATGGGTCCCTGATTAAGCCTAACATTTCACCTAAAATTGAATTTCGAAATAAGAAAGTGTATTATCATGCGGTGGTGAAGAACACAGGCGGTCTGGGCGATTTAGGGTCAAAGCCCAACCTGGCTACTTGTGTACATAAGATTTTAACAACTTTATGCCTCCAGTTTCCACATGTGTAAACTGGGTTAACAGAACCTACTTCTAGGGTTGATGTCAAGTTTAAAGAAGGTGCATGTAAGGTTCTTAGCATTGTGTCTGACACATAACAAATTCTCAGTAAATGTTAGCCATATTGCTATTAATAAAGTTTCTGCTTCTAGAAAGACCGTAAGTTACTCACTGCGTTGACAACCCTTAGACAGATGGTCGAGACAGATTTCCTCTGAGCCAGGATTATCCCCGGTACTCAAGATGTCAGACAGAGAATCTGTAAAACAAAAGAGAGTGCATATATGCTGATCTTAATGTTTAAACCAAAAATCAAGGCACCTGATCTCACCGTGGGAGAGAATATCTGAAACTGGGCCACGGTCGAGACAGTCCTGACTGATGTGTTGCTCATGACAAGCCCTCCATAAAAGCAAACACAAAGATTAGGGTCACGTGAGAGTGATGGGGATTTCTTAAACCGTGGTCAAACTATTCCTGTTCTCAATAAATGGAGTTTATTCCATACTCTTCTATTGGTTGGTCCTTCCATCTTCCATGTCAGTCTCCTCACCAGTACCACCCCTGAACCCAAGCCCTCTAAAACTCGATGCCCTTTAATAACTGCTGGGGGACATCCAAAGAGAAACTGCCGGCCACAGCTGCTCTGCTGCCGACACAGGACCTGGGGCCCCCTTTGTCCTGCAGTGACTCACTCAGAGCAGAGCCCGGGGTCCTCCTGGCAAGATCACTGGCAGCGGAGATGGAGAGCTGAGCAGAGTTCGCACCATCGACCTCACAGGCTGCAGTTCTATTGCTTGAGGAAGCCGTCGAAGGCGGGACCTTGGGCAGAGTGCTCACCAGAGGGGGGGCAGTGGTCTCCCCCAGTGTGGGCAGGACCTGGGTCCTCAGAATCTGACTTGCAGAGAGTAACGCATCTTTACCCACTCTGGCCCCCGACGGTAAGTCCAAATCAGTGCCACCGGGAGTTTTACACGCAACTTTACTAAAGCCATTTGGTGCGTCGTGGAGAGATTTACCGGCCCAAAACACCCGCTCTCTGTCTTCAGCATCATCCATAAGGATGGTGTCAAGATTAGGGGGAGTGGTCCCGGGTTCCTGATTCCTAGGTAACGATTTTTCTCTCTGCCTACTGCCTGCGGTTTTGTAATTTAAAGATCCCGAGGAAGCGATCTCTGTGGCCATTCCGTCCAAATTATTATTAAAAATTGAGAGATGCTGGGTTTCTGGATTCCCGCTTCTGCCCTCCATGTTCAGGAGGCCTGGGGACAGCACGCCAGCGCCCTTTCTGCTGGTCACGGGTTCAGGTGTTCGAGGAGAGCCAAGGGGAGAGCAGGAGGCAGGCTGGCTGGGAGCCAGCGGGCTCTCTCTGCCGCCTCGGTCGCTCGGCCAGGGGACGGCGCCCTTCCAGCCCGGAGCGGGCGTCAGATCAGAAGCGAGGTGCGCGCTGCCGGGGTTCCCATAAAAGAGGCCTTCTGGAAGGCCGTTCTCCGAAAGCCTCGGGCTTCCTCCCAGACCGGCAGCCTTGGGCGAGGCTGAGGAAGGCCGAGGGCCGTCTTGACTGCCCAGGTGCATGAACTTGAAGGTGAGGTCCTCTACAGGCAGGTCCTCCAGGGGAGACCTGCGGCCCGCGCTATCTGGACTGGGTGTGCCCGACCGCCCCGTCGAGCCGTGGGCGGGTGGAGGAAATTCTCGACCGCCCTGAAAGAATCGATCCCTGCTCTTGCTTCTGCCTCGATAGGCCGGGTCCCGACCACGTGCGGGGGGAGCTAGGAAAAGACAGAAACAGTGAAAAGCAGCGTTAGCATGCCCGAGCTCTCGCCACGGTTCCTCTCGGCCTTTCCAGGTCTGCTGTCCAAGCTCTGCCAAGTGCCTTGTCCTGGTGTGGCGTGTAAAATCCCCAGAAGGGCGGTCACGGCGATGAGGCAGCCTGCCATTCCGCTAGCACAGCCGAACCACCGTCGCACAAACCAGGACAGTCAGGCTGACCCCGGCTCTTCTCGGCTTCTCTCCTGGGACTTGGGGGTAGCCCCCAAGCCCCCAAACTCAGGTGGGGCTGCCCACCACTGCTGTGCTGAACGGGACGACCAACTAGTGCAAACTAGGCAGGATTTTCCAAAAGCATCTAGATTTTGCCCATATTGTGATGTAGGTGTGTACCTAACAAGGTAAGAATTCACAAAACTTAAACCAAAAAAAAAAATGAAACGATGGTGTAAAGGTCTAATTTCACTTAAACCAGAGAGTTTCCTGAAGTTTTTCCACTAGCCCTCCCTGCCACCCCACCCAATGCCCAAACTCAAATGAGGAATATAAAAAAGAACTGCAATGGGAAAAACATCCTCCAGTGAGGATTAAGAAAAGAAAAAAGAACTGGTATCTCTAAATTATATAAACTATTTGCTTCAAAAAATTCACCTCTTCAACATCCACCTCAAGAAGACATTAAAAACTGCCAAGGGTTCATACCATTAAACAATATAAAAGTGTTTAAGAAATAGTACCGTTCACTTTACACCCATTATCCAAAAAAAAACCAAAAATACGAGCGCTGGCGAGGAGATGGAGATATTAGAACCCTTGTGCACTGCTGGTGGAATGTAAAATAGTGCAGCTACTGTGGAAAATGGTATGGAAGTTCCTCAAAAAATTAAATATAGACTATCCACATGATCCAGCAATTCCACTTCTGAGCATAAACACAGAAGTATTGAAAGCAAGGTCTCCAAGAGATATTTGTACACCGATGTTCAAAACACCATACCATGTCAGTATTCACAGTAGCCAAAAGGTAGAAGCAGCCCAAATATCCATCGGCGGATAAACAAAAGGTGGTATATACATACAATGGGATATTACTCAGCCTTAAAAAGGAAGGAAATTTGCCCGGCCAGTGTGGCTCAGCAGTTGAGCATCGACCTAGGATCCAGGAGATCGCAGTTTGATTCCCAGTCAGGGCACAGGCCCGGGTTGCAGGCTCGATCCCCAGTCAGGGGGCGAGCAGGAGGCAGCCGATCAATGACTCTCATCATTGATGTTTCTATCTCTTTTCTCCCTTCCTCTCTCTGAAATCAATAAGGACATTTTTTTTTTTAAAAAAAAAAAAAGGAAGGAAATTCTTACACAGGCTATAACATAAATGAACTTAAGAAGACGTTATGCGAAGTGAAACAGGGCAGTCACAAAAAGACAAATACTGTGTGATTCCACTCATCTGAGTAACCTAGAATAGTCAAATTCATAGAAACTGAAACTAGAATGAAGGTCAACAGGAACTGGGTGGAGGGGGAAATGGACAATGATTGTTTAATGGGTAGAGTTTGGTTTTGAAGATGGAAAGACTGGTTGGACAACAACGTGAATGTACTTAATGCCACTGAACACTCAGAAATTACTAAGATGGTAAACTGTACGTTGTGTATTTTTACACAAGTTTTTAAAATTTTAATATATATACACAATTTTTTTGAAAGAAAGGAAATTCTAACATGGTATCACATGGATTGGATGAAAGTTGAGGACATTATGCAAAGTGAAATAAGCCATATACGGTATGATTCCACTTCTCTGAGTTTCCTAGAGCAATCAAATTCATAGACACAGAAAGTAAAGTAGTTGCCAGGGGCCGGGGTTAGGAGGAAATGGGGTTATTGCTAAATGGGCACGGAATTTGTTTAGGAAGATGGAAGTTTTGGAGACAGATGGTGGTGATGCTTGTACAACAATGTGAATGTACCTAATGCACTGAACTGTCTTAAAAATGGTTAAAACAGTCAATGGTATCTTCTACTTTACCACAGTTTAAAAAATAAAAACAAAAACATTTTTAAAGAAACAGTACTGAGAATAATAAATTAAATTGCATATATTAACACTAAATTTCTTCGCGTAATTGTATTGTGGTTTATGTAAGAGAACTGCCTTGGTTTGGGGAGGGACATGCTGATATATTTAAGTGTGGCGTCTCCTGATGGCTGCATACCTCAAATGCTTTAAACACAAAAATGTTATATGTGTGCGTATGTATCTATCTATATGGACATATACAGAGAGAAAGCAATTAAAACAAATGTGACAAAATGTGAACAAATGGTGAATCTAAAAAAAATTTATATATTTTTTTCATTAAAAAAGCTTTTAGAAAAATGATAAACATTTTTAAAAACCTGGCGGGGGAGGAAATAGTGCTTAGCATGAAACTCGAAATGTAAAATCACATGATTATACAGTGGTAGGCAAAACACAGTTTATTCTGTATTCCTACTTGTTAATTACTGTATTATTTTCCATACGAACAACTGTAAACTTACTTTTGCCCACCCCTGTAATTACGTAAAAATTGTGTATGAATGTGCACAAGATGGGAAAGGGAAAATGAAGAGAGTTTTACCAGGTGAGGTAGAGTGACAGTAGGTGGTTTTTCTTTCCTGGTGATTTCTCTTTATTTCATTAAAAAGTAGAAAGTGTGCCCAGGCAAGCTTGGCTCAGCGGCTGAGCGTCAACCTATGATCCAGGAGATCGAGGTTCGATTCCCAGGTTGCTGGGCTCGATCCCCAGCAGGGGGCGTGCAGGAGGCAGCCGATCAATGACTCTCTCATCATTGACATTTCTATCTTCTCTCCCCCTCCCTTCCTCTTTCTCAATAAAGATATATTAAAAAAAAAAAAGAAAAGTAGGAAGTGTATCCCTGGCCGGTGTGGCTCGGTTGGTTGAGTGTCATCCTGTGCACCATAAAGGTTGCTGGTTCGATTCCCGGTCAGGGCACATACCCAGGTTGTGGGCTCGATCCCCAGCAGGGGGCGTGCAGGAGGCAGCCGATCAATGACTCTCATCATTGATGTTTCTCTCTCTCTCTCTCCTTCTGCCTTCCTCTCTCTAAAGATCAATAAAAATCGATTTAAAAAAATCTATTTTTTTAAAGTAGCAAGCACTCACCTCTGGGCACCAGCCTCTTGCGGCTGTGCTTGTTGTTGCAGATGTCCTGGATGTTCTGCACCACCTCGGGGCTCAGCCCGTGCTCCCTCATGATCACCAGCACCTTTCTGTCCATCAGGTTGTGAGACCGGAGGCAGTTGGCATAGCCACAGTTCCCTCGGGTGAAGTGCTCGCAGATGTGGAGCCTTTCGCACGGTGGCTGCTGGCTACAAATCTGTCTTCTACCTTCTCCCTTGTAACTTTTGCAAATCTGCAGAGGAGAGGATGAGCGTCAGAGACAGAACACCTTCCTGTACCTGCTACACATTCGTCAAGGAAAGTCTGACTGTACGAAAATTTCAGAAGCAAGCAGATAGACAAATAATGCATGCATCTTCCACAGCCTTTAATGAATTACATTCGATTGATCATTTCTTTGGGGCAGAAGGAGTCTTCGGACTCACTAAAAGCAACATGAATTTGATAATCCTTTGGAAGAATCAAAGTAAAATGGCCAGCTACAGATAGGTCCCAATAGGACCCAAAGTGAGCCCTACATTATCAGGGCACCCCCAAGAGGAAGGCCCACCTTCAGATATCAACTGACTCCACAATTAAAATGACAGGTGGGTCTTCCCTGCGACTGTTGAAAATCGAGAATCTAGTCTCTGCTAAGGCAGAATGTGGCCAAGTTTCTCAAAAGCTCAACCAAAGGAAATAATGTTATACGTCTATGTAAATGAATATATGATATATAGATATATCTAAATTATGTCAAATTATCTACATACATAGACATATATATCTATATAGATACATATATAAGTAGATACATATGTATCTATTTACATAGATATGTAAAATTTTCTACAAAGATATACTTCTTACTAAAAGGAAGTCAGAACAAACATTATTAAGCCCGAGGCCACACCATGTGATGCAGGACTGGAAGACACTAGTTTAAAATTCTGCAAACCTAATCAAGCATCTCAGATCACAAGGGCATGAAATTAGAAATCAACTACAGTAAAAACACTCAAAAACATTCAAATACATGAAGACTAAATAACATGTTATTAAACAATGAATGGGTTACCAACAATATCAAGAAAGAAAGAAAAAACTTCCTGGAAACAAATGAAAATGAACACACAACCACCCAAAATCTACGGGACACAGTGAAAGCAGTCCTAAGAGGGAAGTTCATAGCACTACAGGCCTACCTCAAAAGGCAAGAAAAATTTTTAGTAAAGTATCTACCCTAAAACTTAAAGAATCAGAAAGCTCCCCTGTGAAGCCGTGCGGACCAGGGCCTTTTTTTGCTGGGAGTTTTTTTTATTACTGCTTTGACGTCACCAGTTGTTACTGGCCTATTCAGGTTTTCCGATTCTTCCTGATTCAGTTTTACGTGATCTCGCTCATATGTGGAATCTAATAAACAAAATAGACTGAGGAACAATAGATCCAGAGACACAGAAGCATGGAACAGACTGATGAATGTCAGTGGGAAGGCAGGGGTGGGGGAGTGGGAGGGGAGAGATTATCAAAGAACTTATATGCATATTTGCATAACCCCTGGACACAGACTATTGTGTGGTAAAGGCTGGGGGGGATGTGGGCAGGAGGGGATCAATGGGGAAAAAAGGAGGGATATCTGTAATACTTTCAACAATAAATTTTTTTTTTAATTAAAATAAAAGCCTGCAAACCTAGAACCACCTCACTGAATTACTTACTCTCAAGCTCTGTTTCCTCTGCTGTAAAAGGAAAACACTTGCTCCGTCTACCTAAACCACACTGTTGAGCAGATTCAATAATAAAATATGTGAATGTGTTGGGCAAAATATAAAATGTGATGCAAATGTTTGAATCATGATGTGAAGAATCATAAAGATCAAAACATTCCTAAGATGTTTCAACAGACTCTGAGCAACCAGATCAACACTGTTTACTGTGATTTATCGGTGTGGTAAAGACAGGAATCCGGACTCTAGCCACACAATGTAATCACACAGACAACCTCTAAAATCTGACCCAAGGAGATACTGTTATAGAGTCTATTACCCAGAATTCTGATTCTAGACCAGCGGTTCTCAAAGTGTGGCTTTGACCAGCAACATCAGCACCACCAGAAACTTATGAGAAATGCAAACCCCATATCTACAGAGTCAGAACCACCAAAGGTGGGGCCCCACAATGTATGTGAACAAACCCTCCTGGTGATGCTAATGCACACTAAAAAGCTAGAGAACAGGTGTCCGAGAGGCTCTAGAAAAAAAGAACACTTAGCAACCCCAAAAATGATACCTTAACATTCCAATTACCATGCTGATATTTAAATAAGGCTGCTCCTGGCCTTAAGTAGGCCAGCACAAATGAAAACATTTCTTCCTTGCATAAGCACATTTCAATTTCACAAGTTTATATGCCAGGAAGCCATGTTTGCCTGATGCTTTTAGGTTCTCATAGGTCAAGGCAAAGTGAAAAAGTGTGAAGATCTGTAGTTTTTCAGGGCAGGGAGTGTGTCGTGGCCACTGCTGCCTCCAAGATTTAGCTCAGTGCCTACCACTTTCTGGTACTCCTTCGTGTAGCTGAACAAATGCAAAACAGACAACAAATTAAGTGAGACCTGAAAGAATGAAATGCCTTGTCCAAGATCACACAGGCAGTCAGTGGCAGAGTCAGGACTTTGAGACAGAGAAGGACCATCCTTGACCAACTATTCCTGAAACAAGCTGAACCTGGCTGAGTCCCTCCTGCTAAAGTTCTACAAAGACTTCTCTTCCCCAGCATTTTCAAAAAGACACTTAAGCTAACGATGCTCTCGCTGATTGAACACTAAAGGAACCAGCTCCTCAGGCTCCTGTAGTTCAGGAAACGGTGCAGTCTCCCAGTCTGTGATCTTAACCCTGACCAGTGGTAAATGGCAATTTAGATACTAGCTAAAAATAAACTTCAGGCAAGAGCCTCTCTACCCCACCCTCTAATCATAGGTACTGAATTCTTAAAAGAGAAAGGGAACCTCAGATGACACTGCCCCCTTCTTTGGACTCTGTGTGTGATGAAAGGCTGAGAAGAGCGTCCCCTAAGAGAACCCTTACAGTGCCTTTGTCCATGGGCTCTTTTGGGATCTCTGAACAGCACCTTCTGGTAGGTTCTTAATTGCTGACCCCTTCCCTAGAGGAGAAGGAGTGGCCACTTCCCTTTTTCTCCAGGGACATGATATAAGAAGTTCTTGATTTTGGAGAACTGAAGCAGAGATCAGCCCTCGATGAGTAACGTTCCCAAACCTCCAAGTTTAACACTAGACTAAGGGTGGACCACAGGTCAACATTCTTCTCAAGTGTCACAACAAGTCTTCATCTAATTCCTTTACACAAAAAGAAAAGAGAGGATGCCTATTTGTCAATAGGACCTTTAACCAGGCTGGTGTGTAAGGCATTTTCCCCAAGCTGGTAGCCATGGGGGGATGGGATGGGACGGCCAAGGGCCATAGATATCCCAAGACAAGACCGCTAAACCTTGGGCTCCTGGAAATGGAGACAAATCCAAGCACCTAGATGAAAGAATGCACAGGGTGGGGAGAGGAGATGGGATGTATTTTCCTCCCCTCCTCCCCTTCCCCAAACAAATTTTTATGGAGTCCCTTGCATTCCTATCTGTCCTGAGCTCAAGGGTCAGCTCAAAAACACCCCTCAGGTCACAAGTTTTTTAAATCCTCAGGGAAACACACCGGGCTTAGAGTCACAAAGCACTTCACCCTCCAGGGGTCCCTAAGAGCTATCTTGTCATATATTAAGGCACCTCTGAATTTCAACCTTGCTGATCTTCATCTCTTCCACCCACTGCACTTGGGTCTTCCATTATGTTTCTGTGCCTTTTCTGTGTGAGGTTAAGGTTAACTTCTCTACTCAAGGATTTTTCTTAGGTCAGATACCCTTCTTTAAACAGCATCCTCTGATTTTTAAGTCAATATTGTTGCACGGATGAAAATGTTAATCACCTGCCATGATGATTAATCATCTTTCTTCTAGTAATAGAAGCTCCCAAGTTTTAGCTGGACACATGGTTATCCAGCCAGAAACTATATTTCCCAGCCTCCCTTCCAGCTACGTGCGATCCTGTGATAAGCTCTGGCCAATGAGACGGGAGCAGATGTGAATACAATATCCAGGTCGCATCATTTAAGAAGGAAACTGCTTGCCTTCCACCACTTCCACTTACTCAGCCCTGGGCACCTGCCTGCCTACACCTATGCAAGGCCAAAAGTTGACAAACTTTTTCTGTAATGAACAGACAGTAAACATTGTAGGCTTTATAGGCCATTCAGTCTCTGTTGCAACTACTCAGATCACCCTTGTATCAAGAAAGCAGCAACGGCCTGGCCGGCGTGGCTCAAAGGTTGAGCATCGCCCTAGGATCCAGATCGCGGTTCGATTCCCGGTCAGGGCACATGCCCGGGTTGTGGGCTCCATCCCCAGTCGGGGATCATTTACGTTTCTCTCTCTCTCCCTTCCTCTCTCTGAAATCAATAAAGATTTTTTTTTTTAAAAAAAAGCAGCAAGATAATATGTAAATGAATGGGTGTGACTGTGTTGTTACAATAAAACTTTATAAAAACAAAACAGATGGCAGGCTGGATTTGGCCCAGGGGCTGTAATCTGATGACACTTGATCTAAACCATCAAGTGATAACGAAATAAAATTATATTCTATTTGAATCACTACATTTTGGAGTCTCCTTGTTACAACAGCTTAGCCTGTACCTTCAACCAAGATACCCTGACATTTTCCAAAACCTTCATTCAAAGCCCACCTCTTCCCGGAGGCCACCATTATATAAAGCATCAGTTAGTCCTACTACTGCGTCTTCAGATCACACTTGCTCACACAGGGCTCCCTAGCAGCCTAGCAGAGCAGGCATCCCAGACTCAAATTCTTATAAAACTTCAAGCAGGAAATAAATTGCAGGAATCTCTTAGGTCACTCAACTGTGGGTGTTGTCCTCTGCAGAGCCCTGGTGCTAACTCTGAGTTTCTTCCTGGTCCTGCTCCAACACATCCATGATATGACACTGCCAGCTACATATCCTTCCTGCTTTTTAAACCAAGGAATCATAGCTTACCTCAGGCATAAAGAAAGGGTCATTCTGGATGAGAAGCACTGCTAATTCTTCTTTGTTCAGTCCAGAGAGCTGGTGTTGTTTCAGGACTTTAAAGTTCTCTTCCGAGAGGACATTGTGAGAATATTTGCATAAATTTCTGAAAGAAAATTTCAAAATTGTCAGTATTTCCAATTCACAGGGGGGAAAAAAGAAACCATCCCGGGAACTTGGGAGTCATTGGAGACCAAGATCCCTATCGTTTGATAACTAATACAGATTGGTCCTGCTTAAGGAATACACTTTAAAAATATAAAGTGATGGCCCAGCCAGAGTGGCTCAGTTGGTTGGAGAATCGTCCCGTGCACTGAAGGGTTGCCGGTTCGATTCCGGGTCAGGGCACATGCCTGGGTTGCGGGTTTAATCCCCGATCCGGGGCAGGCAAAGGGCAGCCAGATCAATATTTCTCTCTCTCTCTCCTCTCTCTCTTTTCACCCTTCCTCTCTCTAAGCATGTCCTTGGGTGAGGCTTTTACATATATATATATAAATAGATGAAACACAGGGGGGGAGGGGGTGGCTGAGTATTTTTTCAAAAATTATACACACCTATACTTTAAATTATTGCAATACTTCTTCAAACAGTATTTCATCTACTACATTATTAATGTGAAAAGAGGAACAATTAGCAAAAAACACACACCCTGAAACCAATTTCTTAGAAATGATTGCCCATTGAGAGAGAGACAAAGAATAACTAGGATAACACATCTACGGACTAACAATCGAGTCAGTGAGAAAACAATTCCATTTATCAAAGATTTTAATTATACGAAAGTGTTGTTTTATCTCTTCTACATCTTATACACCAATGTACACCTGTATGATTTGTTACTACAAAGGAATGAAACAAGCTCTTAATTGTTTACTTTAAACAGCTCCACAGGAAGACCAAAAAATCCCCCTCACTTGAAGGCTTTGATGATTTAGGTCAACACTATCCCCAACAGAACTTTCTATGATGATGGAATTGCTCTCTCATCTGAGCCCTATATGGCTACTGAGCGCTTAAAACAGCTTGTGAGACTTAGAAACTGAATTTTCTATTTTCCTTTATTTTAATTACTTTAAATTTGAATAGACACATGACTTAGTGGCTACCATACTAAATGGCAGAGATTTAGATCTTTGCTATCCAAAGTAAGGTGGGAGTATGTGAGTGTGATTATTTCCCTACGAGCACATTAACATTGAGTTTTGTGACTCTGCTACTTCTTCGCTAAGTATATAATAGACATATTTTCATTTGCACTTAAACAAACCTCTCCTTTTATTTAAGTCTTGCTCTAGTTTCCTTCTTGAGAATTAAAAATCTTTAATAGTTCTTTCATTTTCCAAATATTAAACACATTTATCTGTTGCCACTATTCCTTTAGTTCAACTGTGACTAGTAAACAGAAATGCAAATGACCTTGCAAAATTATCTTACTGAAATTGACCGTTTGTGTGTGTTTTTTAATTTTTTAAATATATATCTTTATTGATTTCAGAGAGAGAAAAGGAGAGGGAGAGAGAGATAAAAACACCCATGATCAGAGAGTCATTGGGGATCGAGCTCTCAACCGGGGCATGTGCCCTGACCGGGAATCGAACCTCGATCTCCTGGATCCTAGGTCAACGCTCAACAGCTGAGCCACGCCCGGCCGGGCTTGACCCTTTGTTTTTACATGTAGACATCTAAGGTAAAAGTCACTGATTCTTATGCAGCTGTCAGCCTGCAAGGCATTTCTGAAACCCTCTGGAACTGCCTTAAGCTCTAGCTGTGGAGCCTCCAGGGAAAAATCACAGGGTCACCAGCCGCACCCAGCAGCCCTCCCACGCACTAGCTCCTTGGAGAAGTCAAGGGCAGCCGGTCAGGCCCTGGCAACAGCCTCTATCCCAGCCGGTTCCCCAGGCGGGCCCCCTCCGGGCTCTCTCCACCAGGTGGCCCTGGCTTTCGGTGTGTTCCTGGCACTCCTTGATAAAGATGACCTCAGCTCTCTGCTTGCTTTTGGGTTCTGGGGTTTTAGATAACTGCTTCCCAGCAACCCCACCCCTACCCGGTGCCCTCAGCAGCAGGGCTAAGACTCCAGCTTATCACTCCCCCAAGGCCTATGGGAGGGGGGATCTGCAGAGAAACTACAGCAGGAAGGCCCCTCCATCACGGCTTTACCAGATGTGTGGAGCATCATCACCGCAGAAGGATTCTCGTGCCATTGGCCACTGCCCTTAAGGACCCTCTGGACATGGGAGCTGAAAGTGACCTCATTGAAACCCCCCCACCGCTAGCGAGACGGGTCCTGCCCTCTGCCTTGAGATATCTGACAGGTGTTAATCAGAGGGAATTAAGAATCTCCGCTTTCCCTTTAGCTCCAATCCAGACATCCTGAACACAGAGACAAGACTATGGCATCTCCCATGGCCTAAATAGGGTGACAGAAGACGACCCAGGCCCCCCCAGGTCCCAGAGAGATGCAGCTTTGGTCACACCCATGTGTCTGTCATGTCCTAGCCGAGGCGTGGGCACCTCTAAATACTAAGTCAGTATTTCCTCTAAATACTAAAGGCAGCCAGGAAGCCTAATGGGGGGCCCTCTGCCTAGAAGCCTTGAGTGCCCCGGCTTTTCCAAGCCCACCCAAGACACTCATGCCTGAGGAAGAGCCCACCGGCTGGGTCCCTGACGCTGCTTGCCTGGGGGCCCAGTTTCACTTCTCATTTCCCTTCTCCATCCTCAGGCAAACTGGCCGCTCCTCTAGATTCTAGGCTACTCCCCTCCCTGGGAAGCCCTGCTTGTTTTCCCACATTCCCTAGACTTCTCCCAGCTTCTCAGAGCTTTATCTTTGCCCTAATTTCAGCGTATTGATCAGCCATTGGGGGGGGGGGGGCGGCGGTTTGTGCTCACTTATTTGGGAGTAAGACCAGAGGTACAGAAATTAACATTTATCACGTATTTCCTAACTGACAGGAACTCTGCATCTGTTATTTAATTTAGTCTTCACGACAATCCTATGAGGTGACAGTTTACTGTTTACTTTGGGAAACTGAGGCTGCGTCAAATGAGACTTCAAAGGTGACTCAAATAAAAGAAAGATCTGATCATTAAACCCAGATCTGAAAACACAAACAAAAACCTAATCTGGAAAAAACAAAAACAGACACCTGAAACTTTTCCAAATTAAAAAGAAACAAAGCCATTCTGGGTTGTTTAAGCCACTGTACTAAGTGGGAAACTGAGAGCAGAGTCCAAGGAGAGAGACGCATGTAAACCATATGAAGGGGCACAAGACAAGACAAACGATTTTCTGTGATCGGCGCTGAGCACACATGCTCAGCAGCACCGGACGTGATCGCGGTCACGGTCAGGGGCTGACGCCTCCATGTTCGGGTGTAAGGTGGCACAAGTTTCCTTTCCACTTCTGATCACTTTCGTCCCAGCGCCAGGTCCCTCATACTGGCTAGGAGGCCTAAGCCAAGAAATAGCGTGAAACTTTCCCTGGGCTTCTTTGGGGTTTTCTAAGCCAGTGAGGTCCCTGGACGCGCATCACCTGGGAGGTTGTCAGAAATGCACATTCTCAGGCCCCATCCCAGACGTACTGGGTGAATCTCAGACTTTCATCCACATCAAAATCATCTAGAGGATTTGTTAGAACAGACTGCTGGGCCCCACCTCCAGAGTTTCTGATCAGTAGGTCTGGGAATTTGCATTTCTAACGGGCTCCTGGATGACGCTAAGGCTGCTGGTCTGTAAGTACTAGATTCAAGGTCACCTTCTCCAACCACGGACAACAGGGTCCGCACCTCTGGCACAGTCAAGAGCCCACCTACCAACTATTAAGAACTGCGGCGGGAAAAACAAGTCTCCAGGACATGGCCTGCACTTGGAGCAGATAAACTTCAAACACCGGGTGTTGGGATAAAAGATCGCTTTTGAAAACAGCAAAGGTGGCCTTGAAAGAGGCAGAACTGTCTCTTTCAGGAATCTCAGGCCTAAAGCTTAAACACAAATGACCTTCTCGCTCAGCTCTTCCAGCCACAGAACAAAATGTAATTGAACCTTGGCAGCATCCTCCCCCACCTCAGATGAGGCCCAGCCTGCGGAGTGGTGTCAAAAGGGGCCACATGCTGCACCTGACGAGCTCGTGGTGGCCTAACAAACTCAGAGGCCTAAAGTAGTCACATAGGACAGTCTGAAATTAAAACTTTCTAGCTAAAAGTTAACTGTGGGTAGTCATATCCTAGGCCAGTATTTTTCAATCTTGACCTTAACTGAGTAGGTCTGGGGTCTTTTTTTTTGCACCTTTGATAAAGTACCTGATAATACATCTTTGGAATATCAAAGAAATCCCCCCTCAACCCCTCTAAGCACAACCACCCAGGACAGCAGAGACCACAAGTCCCCTCGTTATTACATTCATTGTTAACTGTTGACCATCCTATGCCCACCTATGTAAAACAAGTATGTGTCCATTCCTTTTATTTTTTATCCAGTCCCAGATTTCATGTAACCTCCTTACGCCTCCCCCTTTGATTGAAAGTAAGGTGCAAAACTGCCATTCTCTGGAGCATTTTCTCAATCCGTTGAGGTTTTGCTTTCTGGCAATAGTGGTTAGTTTGGCTCAAATAAAACTCATAAAGGTTCTCTACAGGTCTGAACGTTTCTTACGTTGACCGGAGTGTTTGGAAATCCCCAAGCCTGGGCCACACACACCCTCAGAGACTCATTTAGTTTGAGAGGAGGGCGGGATGTGGTCAGATTAGATTCTAAGTGAGGTTCCTCAACCAGTGGCCACCTCTGAGCTGCTGCACTTCGCAGCAGTAAACACAGTGGGGGGCTCTGGGCTCCACACCCCAACCTGCGGAGGAAAGATAGTGGGGGGGGGACGGTAACCCAAGGGAGAGTCTTGTTTTTGTTTTTTAAACGTCTTTATTGCTTTCAGAGAGAGGAAGGAAGAGAGAAGAAACATCAATGATGAGAGTCATTGATCGGCTGCCTCCTGCACACCCCCTTCTGGGGATCAAGCCCGCACCCCGGGCATGTGCCCTGACCAGGAACCGAATGGTGATCTCCTGGATCCTAGGTCGATGCTCAACCGCTGAGCCACACCTGGCCGGGCAAGTCTTGCTTTTTGACAGTAATTTGTATCCAAATACCCCTTCCCTACTCTCCCTCAGCCTCTAGGCTTCCCAACACCTGGTAGGGGGGTTGATAAAAAACAAAGAGGTAGTTAATTTATACAGAAAACAGGAAATAGCTCACCATGGTATAAGCCTGGTGAAAAAGGAAACAGGATGTGTGAAAGATAAAATCTAGAGAATACCGGTCGGAAGAATAAAGTGTCGTCCATGAAAAAACCTAGCCCTGGTCGGGTTGAGTTCAGATGGTTAGCGCGTCGGCCTGATACGCCAAGGCTGCAGGTTCGATCCCTGGTCAGGGCACATACCTAGGTTTCGGGTTCGATCCCCAGTTGGGGTGCCTATGGGAAGCAAGGGACCCACGTTTCTCTCTCCCACTGTTGTCTGTCTGTCTCTCTCCATTCCTCTCTCTAAAATCAGTATACATATCCTCAGGTGAAGATTAAAAAGAGCCCGGCCGGGCATGGCTCAGCGGTTGAGCATCGACCTAGGATCCAGATGATCAGGGTTCGATTCCTGGTCAGGGCACATGCCCGGTTGCAGGCTCGATCAATGACTCTCTCATCATTGATGTTTCTGTCTCTCTCTCTCCCTCTCCTTTCCTCTCCCTGAAATCAATAAAGATATATTAAAAAAAAAAAAAGGTCACCTCCTAAAAAAAAATGCCTTTAAAAAAAAAAAAAAGATTAAAAAGAAATCCCTAATATTTTCAACAATAAAAATAAAGTGTAAAAAAAAAAAAATCCCAATGCCCAAGTCATACCTCGTATCCATTAAATCAGAATGTCTAGGGAGTGGGAGCCAGGCCCCAGTATGTTTTAAAGATTTTGCAAGTGATTCCATGAGCAGCAAGAGTCGGGTGGTACCCGTATCAGGACAGAGAAAACACACAGCCAGTGCCCAGAGTAAAGAGGCGGCCCCGGCAGGATTGCCAAAATCTTGATGACTAGATAAGAAGTAGGTCAGACAAGGCTCCTCTCCTCCCACAGGCCCCTTCTCCCCGGGCGAAACTTCCAACAGAAATCCCCTAGGAAGTTAAGAACAGTGAAATAAACTAGAGAGAAATAGTAAGTGCCTAGCAGTGTTTGAGGATTCCTTTCGCGAGAAAGGGGCAGAAGCTTCTAGAATAGTCTACGGTTTGCGACACAGCGTCCACGGTTTCCTGTTATCTCTTGTGATTCTATCCCAGATACGCAGTGAGTAGGTCACCCTAACCTTGGAGAACACAGTCCTTCGTCTTTGCTCTGTCCCAGAGAACCCACTTCTCTTTTACTCCCTGCCCCAAGCAATAAAGCCACATAAAACCTTGCTTTTGCACTCTGCCTGGAGGTGCTCCCCACATTTCATTCCTGGAGGTGTGGCTCCTGAGCCTCTCTGCAAAGGAATCCTTAGGGGGACGGACAAAACCAACCAACTCCTTCTGAACCAGAAGTTTTGATGTGACTTGGGGATCTGCATTTCAGTTAAGTTCCCCCCACTGATTCAGAAATACAGCATGTTCTAACAGAACTGCTCCCAAGATTGATCCATCAGAGTGTGGGGGGAAATGTTGTAACTCTTTATTTTCTACCTAAAAGAGTGGGGGGAAAAAATCATTGCCTGAGTTGAAACGGGTGGAGGCAATTAACTGGTTAATTTAGAAGAGGCACGAGAGAACTTTCAGGACTGGCTGAAATATTCTTTATCTTGATTATGGCGGGTACACGGGTGTATCCATTTGTCAAGACTCTTCAACTGTAACTTTAAGTGGGTACATTTTATTGTATGTAAGTCATACCTCAACAAGGTTGATTTTAAAGTTTCTTTAAAGGTAGAAAATTAAAGAGTTATATACATTGTATTAAATAAATATATACATAATAGGGGTATACAGGATCAAAATTTCCTCTAGTGACAGGGGTCCGTTCCGTACATGGGCCGCCGCTCTAATCACTGAGCCACACCTCCCAGGGCTGACAGTCAAATTCGATCAAATTAAAATAAATGCGAATTGAATCAAAAAAGAACAAAATTTTCCAAATGTTTCTTACGGGGTACACACCTCTTTGTGCCATTATGTCCCAGAAAACAGCATGTCTCCAAGGCCATCGGCCTGACGACATGACTCAAGGGCTGAGCACATTTAGCAACAGAAGGAACTTACAGGAAAACGAAACCTGGGCAAATACACCCACACGAATGACAAATGACATGCAAAGGTGAAAGGCAAACCTTGAAAACACTGTGCTAAGTGAAAGAGGCCAGACAAAATACAACAGAGCTTGTAAGATTCCATTGAAAGGAAACCTTCAGAATAGGCAAGTCTGCAGGCAGACCGCAGGTCAGAGGTTACCGTGGGCAGGGGAGAGGGGTGACTGCTGATGGGCATGGGCTCCTTTCTGGGGAGATGAAAATGTTCCTGAACTAGGCCGTGGAGAGTGTTGCACAACATCATGAATGTCCTATTGCATTGAACTGTATACACTTTACAATGGTAAGAAATTAAAACATGAAGGCTGTTACGGACAAAAACTAAACAGAGCGCTAAGATGACCAAAAAAAGCAAAATGCAAATAAGCAGCTACTAAGAATTAGACGCCAAGTTAAGAAAAACTTGAAAAACAAGCACTGTGACTTAAAAGAGCTACAGAACCAGAATATATAAAGGCTGATGATATCAACTGAACAAGGGAACTCTCAGAGTCTTCTGCTGGGATAAAACTTGTACACAGCTGGAAACAATGTGGTATTATTGCATAAAACTTAAGTATGGGAATTTCACTACTAGATACCTAGGGAACTCTCGCACATGTACACAAGGAAAGACATATCAAAATGTTCAACGCATCACAGTTTGTTATAGCAAGAAATTGAAAACGATCTATATTTTAATAATGTGGAAACTGATCATGTAAATTGTGTACATTCCTACAAAAGAAAGCTATACATCCGAATGAACTAGAGCAGCCCCTCTCCTAAAATCTGGGGGGCTGGGGCAAGATAAAAGAGAGGTCCACGCACCAAGTATCTAAGTACTTAAAACGAATTAGTCAAGCTAAGAAATGGTTCAATACAACATGTTCTATCTTCCTAGCTTGACAAACATATAATGAGACCTGGAAGGCCAGGTGGGAATTTAGACTTCTCAGACCTCAGAGCTCTCTAATAGGACAGAGCAGAATGAAGCAAGCTCAGTCCAGGCTCCCAGCCCCAGCCCATCACTTCTTTTCCCAGCCCAGGCTCTGTGCCACCACGCAGAGGCGATGGACATGCCAGTCAAATTCCTTCGACGTGTATGAAGACCAGGGGAAGAAGCCCACACAGGCTGTGGAAGTAGGCTTGGGAATTCTAGGACTCCAGGGTCCCAGGAACCCAGAGCCCGGTCGAGAACATGGTGGGGCATTCCTTGGCCTCATGGACTCTTCAAAAAGTAAAAACCCGCCTGGCCGGGAGTGGCTCAGCGGTTGAGCATCGACCTAGGATCCAGGAGATCACAGTTTGATTCCTGGTCAGGGCACATGCAGGCTTGATCCCCAGCTGGGGGTGTCCAATGATGACTTTCTCATAGATGTTTCTCTCTCGCTCACTCGCTCGCTCTCCCTTCCTCTCTCTGAAATCATAAAGATATTAAAAAAAAAAAAAAAAAGTAAGAACCCAGCCCGGCCAGACATGGCTCAGCAATTGAGCACTGACCTAGGATCCAGGAGATCGAGGTTCGATTTCCAGTCAGGGCACATGCCCGGGTTGCGGGCTCGATCCCCAGTCGGGGGCGTGCAGGAGGCAGCCGATCAATGACTCTCTCATCATTGATGTTTCTCTCTCTCTCCCTCTCCCTTCCTCTCTCTGAAATCAATAAAGATATCTTTTTAAAAAATAAATAAAAAGCCAAACCCGTAGAAAAAGAGAGAATTGCCAGGGATTTGGGGAGGGCTGTTGGTCAAAGGGTACAACCACTTTCAGTTATAAGTAAGTTCTAAAGATCTAAGGTACAGCATGGTGACTACAGTTAATAAAAATGTACACTTAAAACTTGCTGAGAGAATTGATCTTAAGTGTTCTTACCATCAAAAAGGGGGGAGAGGAAAATAGATGAGGTGATGGATAGTTTAATTTGCTTGGTTGAGGGAATAATTTCACAACGTATTTATCAAAATATCACAATGTATACCTTAAGTATATACAATGCTTATTAGTCAATCATACTCTCAGGGAAGCTGGAGGAAATAAAGTGTTTATCCCTAGTGATCACCTCTACAAGGGGGGAGATAATCCAAGAAGATAATACAAGGGGGTTTAATTGTGTAATATTCTATTTCTGAAGCTGATTTGTGGGTACACAGCTATTTACTGTATGCTTTATATATTTTCATAAGACTTAAATATCACATAATAAAACTTTAAGGAGAAAGTTCTTTTAAAATTGAAACGAAAGATACCATTAAAAAAAAAGATACCATTTTGTCTCCTTCAGATCAGTATAAATCAAAGTCTGATAATACCAAGTGCTAGTTGGCCATAAAATGTGGGAAACTATGACTCTCAAACATGAAAGTATAAATTGGTTTGACCACCTTCATTTACTTATTTATTTTTAATTTGTGTGCGTCTATGTGAGCCAAACTGTCGACAACTGCCAGGAAGCCAAAACCTCAACGGATGGAGATAATTCTCCCGAGAAGGGCCGTTTTGCACCTTGTTAGAATCTGGAAAAGCTGAAGCTGTGCAGCTGTCTGACCCAGCAACTTCATTTCCTGATGATATGCCCCGAGAAGCTCTTGCCATGAGCACCACGGCTCCTGGCAGCATGGTTTGTTGTAGCAAAAAATTGGAAATATCCCAAATGCTCATTATTGGAGGAACAGATACTGAACTGTGGTATATATCAGATGACGAAATACTACACAGCTGTTAAAATTAATGGGCTAGACTCCTGTGACGACATGAATTAGATCTCCAAAACAGAACATTGAGTAAAATTCTAAAACACATAAAACAACACTATATCTTGTATATGGATGTAAATATTTAAGTGAGGAAATTATAAAATTATAGAAGGGGAATACACACCAAAATCGTGATTGAGGCTGCTTCTTAGAAGAGAAGGTGACGAGAAGAGAGAAAATAATAACCTTAGGTCTATTATGGCTTTTACTTTATTTATTTTTTCCACTGATTTTTCAGAAAGAGTGGGAGAGAGAAATATCAATGGGAGACACATCGATCGGTTGCCTCCTGCACAGGCCCTGATCAGGGCCTGGAATCGAGCCTGCACCCGAAGCACGTGACCTTGGCCAGAATCGAACCCCGGACTCTTCAGTCCACTGGCCGATGCTCTAACCACCGAGCCAAATCGGCTAGGGCTGGCTTTTACTTTATTTTAAAAGAAGCAGAAATGAAAAATGGAGACATTTATTTATTCTGGAAGGTGAATTATGAGCTTATTATACTGTATTTTCTTTTATATAAATTTGTTATATACTCAGGCTATGTATACTCCGGTGCTTGTTCTATTTTCTTTGCACTTTGGTTTCAGTTTATGAAACGGTTACCTAACTCTCTCCCCATTTACCTACCCCCACCCCAAAAGTTCAAGAAACATGAGGGGACAGGCACACAAACAGGAAAGAGCACAGAGGAAACGGCCACATTAGCAGAAACCACAAAGCTGGTTGAAGACAGACAGACAACAGGCCTCAAACAGAAATCACACTTCCCAAAAAATAACCTGAGTTAATGAAAGGTCCCACTCCACGCACAGATCTGACCACACAAGGAGCTAGGTAAGAAGTTATGCAGCTCCAGGCTCAAGACTAACTCTGCCAATTATCTGCTCTGCGCCTTCTGTAAATTTCTAAACTGCTCTAGGCCTGAGTTTCCTCACATTCAGATGGGGCTTACAATACCCACCTCGAGAATCATGGTAAAGACTAACCTGGATACCATCTCCCAAGTGCTTATCAGAGGGCTTGGTACACAGTTATTTGTTCAACGAACCGTAGTTATGGTTTGTGTCAGAACTGGGATTAGAGCTCCACCAGCGAGCATATATTTCAGCAAAGCCAACAGAAATATCCAAACTGATGCACCAAAACAAGTAATTACCCCACAATAAAGCAAGCCCTGTTGTTGACTAAAATGTACGGCTAACAGCAATGTAAGGGAAAAGCGGGAACTGCAGAACAGGAGAGATCCCATTTATGTAGGACAGCTCTACAGAGGCAATTTTATAAACCCAGCAGTGCAAACTGTCCTCAAACATCAGTTTACCAAACTGAACGGCAACCTCAGCGTGGGTACCAACTGGTCAACAGATCCCATTAAGCTGTAATCCAAAAAGCAAGTCCTTAGAGTCCCACCCTTTCAGTTTTAGAAGATAAGACTTTATAAGTTGCTAGGGAGAACATTTTTAAAAACATACTTGGGGGAAAAACATTTTCTAGGCTCTGAGGCAAAAAAAAAATTTTTTTTTAATTCTTCCCTGGGTCCTTATTGTGATGACACAGTGTACATTCATCAATTAAAAATTTGTAATTCTCAGACTCAAAAGTGATGTAAAGAAAATAAAAGCTAAAAAAAACATGACAAGACCAATAAAATAAAAAATAAGAATTTAGCACTTCACTAAAAAAAAAAAAAGTAGACAATTCTCCAAAGGATCCATCCAAACGTCTCATTGATCAAATGAACCCTGTATTGTATATATTCTTTTAAAATACAGAAAAGTAAAGATTAACAACGCAACTTATGAGCTTAAAATGGTTTTGATGTTTTCAACCAGGCAAAATAAAATAAAATTCAAAAAACAAAAAAACTAAAGTTTCTAAAATTCATAAAGCAAAAAACTAATAGCTTCTAAAGTTTGTATATAAGAAACTGAAACAAAGTTCCTAAACATAATGGATCTGTAAAACATGCACAATAGCCACGTAGTGTCAACGAATCAAAATTATATTACTGTTTTTGTCAAATTGGCAAAAAAACCTAAAAATTTTGGGTGTGCCACAGAATTTTAGTAATTAGTTTATGTGTGTCATGAGATGAAAAAGGTTGGGGGGTAAAAAATAGCTCCTTGCGAGATACTCAAGTATTTTTGAAGCAAATTAACTTTCTGGTTTAAAATAACACATTGTGGAGTTGGGGGCAGGGGTGGGGCAGGGGAACAAATGAAACAAAACTGTCCGTAATCTGAAAACTGTTGCAGCAAAACCACGTGTGCGCGTGGGGCTCAGCCTTCGCCTTTTGCTACTTGGATGTTATTTTTTAAATATCCCTAGTGAAAAATTAAAAAAACAGCATATGTATTTAAAACTTAACTAGGCTGAAAGCCAACACTGGTTGTTGAAAAAACAATTTTCATAACTGAACAGAAAACGAGATAACAAAGCCTTCGCACTCCGGCCCTCGGTGGGTGCTAGAAGGTTCCTTCCCTTCCAGGGCACCCCCCCCCTCCCGATTTCCCCGCGCCCGCCCCTGCGGCTTCAGCCGTCTCCCTCCACACGCTTAACTTCCCCAAAAGCCCGGAATCCTTTCAAATTGCTGTCTCCCAACGTACTCGGGAAATATTTTTTAAATAACAAAGCACATGCACTTTTAAGATTTTTTTTTTTTTTTTTTTAGTTTCACCCTAAACAAATTAAAAAAAAAAAACACAAAAACGTTAGCATCTACCTTCACCAATTTAAATATGTCTTTTGTATATTTTACTACACGTGTTCCCGGAGGGGAGTAACCTCAAGTGTCTCCCTAGGGAGTGGTCCTGGGCGTCCTGAAAGACGAAGGCGGCGGGGGGACGAGTGTCGGAAACGCTGCCTGCGGGACGGGGCGCTGGACGCCTGCGGCGGGGCAGGTGCCCCTGCGACGCGGGCAGACGGCGGGCCTAGGGCAGGTGGCAGCGAAGGCCCACAGGGGAGCCATCTTTGCGACAGGATGGATGTGACAGATGAACCCAAAGGCGTGCGCTCTCGCGGGGGGGGGGGGGCTGACCTGGCCGGCAGGGCAATAAGCGCAGCCCTTCCTCGGGGCCCAGCGCCACGCAGGGCGCAGCGAGGGACCAGCGGGAACCCAGAAAGGGCTGCCTGAGAGCTAAGCCACACTGTTTCCAAGTGTCCCCGGGGGCTCCCGCCACCGAGGAGAGGCCGCCCGGAAGAGGGAACGCGTCCTCGGGGACCCGGCATAGGACCGTTCTGCTCGCGCACGGCGCGGACAAGCCGCAGGTGACCAGAAAAGGGGCCACGAGGCCGGGGACCGGAGGCGCGGCGCGGTGCGCGCGCGGGGAACGCGCCCGGAGACGGGTTTGGCGGAGAGTTCGAGGCTCGGGATCCCAGGAAGTGGAGGCTCGTCCACCTGCGTCTCCAGACCTGCCTCCAAATTCTCGGGGCCCCGGCGGGTCCCGAAGTACCTTATTCTTAACCTATGGGGGCGGGGGCTTAGGGGTGCTCTCCCCCCCCCCCCCAAGGCAACATCACGTTAGCCAGATTCGAGGAAAAGACTGGAGGCGCTGGAGGAAGGGGTCTCGGCTGAGAAGTGAGGGGCTGGAGGCAGAGGCCGTGGGCGCGCGGTCCCCTGAGGGCGCGCCCCTCGCGGACCGCAGCCCCGACGGTCCTCGCAGCCCCGACGGTCCTCGCAGCCGGGGTCCCGGGGAGCCGCCCCTCGCGCGCCGCGCACTCACCGTTCCGACTGCGAATAGTGGCACCGGCCCAGCAGGTTGAGCTTGCAGAGGTGCAGGTTTTCGCAGCCTTTCGGGCAGAACTTGCGACGGCAGACGCGGGCCCCGGTAGTGGCCACGACGGAGCGGGTGACCCCGGTCCTGCCGCCGGTCTCCAGCAACACGAAGCGGTTGGGCCCGGCCGCCTTGAGCACCTCGCAGAGCTGCGCCTCGGAGAGCGCGATCTCGTCGAGCAGCGCGTCCAGGGTCATGCGGCCGCCGTGGGCGCACAGGACTTTGGTGATGAAGCTGCACACCTCCGGGTCCGCCATGGCGCTGCGCGGGCCTGGCCGGGCGCGCGGCGCGGCTCGGCTGCGCTCGGCTGCGGGAGGAATCGAAACTTACGGTCGCCCCGGGGGGCGGAGGCGGAGGCGGGCGGGGCGCGGCGCGCAGGGCGCAGGGCGCAGGGCGCGGGCGGGGCGCGCCGGGGTTTCGCGAGCGCGCGCCTTTCCGTCGCCGTTAGCGGTTTCGGTTTCCCGCTCGGCTGCAGGTCCGGAGGGGAAACCCCACCGAGCCGGTCCCTGTGCCGGACTTCAAGTCAACCGCGACGGCCACCGGATGGAAAGAAGGCGAGCGGCTCGGGCTGGGTTGTAGGCTCGGCGAGGGTGAGGTCTCCTCCGGGGAAAGAGGAGCCCAAGAGTTATCTGGGGGCGCTGATGCAGCTTTTATAAGCCAGCCGACCGCGGTGGCGAGTGACGCGAGTTTGGGAGCCGCCTCTGGAGCCCTCGCCACCCCACCCTCCCCGGCGAGCGCGCTGCCCCCGGGCCGGGCGCCCTGCCCCGGGGGTGACCAATCTGCTCAGCGGCTCTGCGCGGGAAACTGTGTGACCTTCGCTCTGTGTTCGAGGGGGGCACTTGGGCCTGCACCCACCGCCACCCAGCTGCAGCCCGAGTGCTGCCCCCGAGGGTCCCCCAAGCCTGGCCGCCTGGGGTGCGCGCTGGCTCCCGCGCCCGCCCTAAAAGCAGCCGTCATCCCGCTGCCTTGTCGTTTGCCCTCCCTGAGCTTCTGGAAGGAGCCTCTAGCTGACCTTTCCCGGCCGGCCCGCCGTCGCTGGATGCTCGGCACCGAGCAGTCACGAGGGGCCGGATCCCAGAAAGGTTTCTCTCTTTAGGTACCTGGACCGGGCCTTTCCCCCTGTTGGGGACCTACGGAGTTAGTATAGAGATTATGGCGCGTGAGAACGTTTGATGCGTAAGAAACTTCATCTGAGATTCTCTCTCTGACTAAGGCAGAGCCTCCTGAAAGCACAGCTGCCATTAGCTCTCCTCTGTGAGAGCTGGCTGCTGATTCAGTTGCCTGGTGGAGACAGACAGCCCATTTCCATTAGCATCAAAAAGCCAAGGAGGACCTTCCATACTCTCTCATTGAAGCCCTAAAAAAAAACACACCAAAAAAAACCCTTTTGTTAAATTGTGAGATACAATCTTCTGGCTATTCCAGGACTTTTTCATTACTGGGAGCTCCCCACCCTTACCCAGGTGTAAATAAGTCTCGTCTTTCCTCCCATTCACCTATATTGTCAGTTAAATTGCAGGCCCCCCGAGCCCTGGACCCAAGTCCGGAGGGGAGAAGGTTCCTGCCCCCCCCCACACACACACTCGCAAGTGAAATTTATAAATAAGTCACTGATCAGATGGGAAATGAACCTTTTTTTAGAATGATAGAATTCAGTTGTCAAGTTAGAGATTCCACGAAATGGTCAACGTGGGTTCTCAGTTGAGTAATTCGTGGTAGATGAACTGTGCCTCCCAGGAGCAGAGTTCTTCGGTATGAAAACCAGCCAAAGGAGGAGTCCACACAGCATCATCTGACTTTCTGTTCCCTCCAGCTATTCTGCAGTTGCCTTTGATCCACTTGGCCATAATGACTGTGGTCCGACGGGTTCCCAGGAAAGGGCTTTCATGACCAAATCAATTAAATTCAACGCAGTATCTTGCATGGGGGTAGCCCTTACGTTAGTCAAGTCACTCTGAAAGTGCAGAAGTTTAAGAAACAGTCCCTGCCCTCAAGGAGCTTGTGTTTGGTAAGATACGAAACAAACATTCAAACGTAAGGGAGGAAGTGGTTTGTTAAAAAGTCTTTCCAGACTCCAAATGGGGTCAACGTGTGCTAAAAGCCCCAAGATGCCAAACCTAGATTTAAGAACTGACTTAATTGCATTTTCACCCTTTCCCAGAAACATAGTCTTAATTGACCAGAATTTGGTAAAAATCTGTAAGGTAAAATCTGTTACGTGGGTGGGCCCTCTCCGTCTTCCCACCCCCAGGAAGAAGGCAATTTGCATGATAAAAGCCTTGCCCTTCCCCCCCCCCAAAAAAAGATGTCGTACTGGCCTAAAAATAATCATTTCTTTTGCTAATAACTCGCCTGCTATATCCCTCCGCCTATAAAAACCTTCCATTTTGTACCTAACCCCTTGGAGGCCCTTGTAGTTGCTAGATGGGATCTTGCCAGATTCATGAATCGCTTAATAAAGCCACTTAGGTCTTCAATATTACTAGGTTGAGTTTTGTTTATTAACAAGTTAAATGCTGTAATTGGTAATAGAAGACTTTTGAGGGGTACAGTTTGGCTAGAGAGGTTGGGAATAGAGAGACAAACACCCCTCAATTTGAAGCCATGAAAAACCATTTAAGCGATTGTGAGATGGGGAAAGGCAGCCCATTTGGGGAAATTTTGAAGTTTGTGCTCTCACAGGGTGGGTTCTCCAGGGAGCAGACACAGGAGTGGAACACGAGAAAAAGTTAAGGGAAGAAGCTGGGTTGCTCCGTGGGAGCTGTCAGACTGCCCTGCAAATCTCTCAGGTCCGCCAGCTGGTTGGGAGCAGGGCGTCTAGCCTGGGGCCACTGCCTTGCTCAGTCACGGGGAAGGAGTCACTGGAGAAATACGTGACTTTAGTCCAGACGCTGGGGCTGATCCTGAAGGAACTTAAGCTGGTTAAACTGGAGGCTGTTGCCTAAACACACTCCTTGATTTGGACAACAATTCCTAGCTCGAGGGGGATCTGAGTGACTCATTGTAACTGCTACAGTCCACCTTTCGCCCCACCCGTATCCATTTCTCTGTCTGTATTCAGGGAACACCTTTTTTTTTTTAATCCTCACCAGAGGAATATTTTTCCCCACTGATTCTCAGAGAAAGGGAGCTGGGGAGGGGAGAGAGAGAGAGAGAAACATCAATGTGACGGAGACCCATGGATTGGTTACCTCCCCCACGTACCCCCACCGGGGGCCGGGATTTGACCTGCAACCAAGGTACCTGCCCTTAACTGGGAATCAAACCGGAAACCTCTGGGCCTGCAGGCCAACGCTCTAACCACTGAGCAGTGCTGGCCAGGGTAGGGAGCATCTTCAGGGCTCTGATGGACAGCTCTTCCCGAAGGAAAATTTAGCAGAGGGGAGTTAATGGAGTTAACTATAGCCCCCAGGGCAACTGGTTGCAAGGCCTTGCCTGGGGCTCATGATGTACCTCCACCACTGTCCATTCTAACTCCCCTCACCCTCAGCTGCTCTCAGTGGCTTACCTGGGTGGGTTCCCCAAATCCTCATTTCTAAGTGGTCTAAGCACCTTCTCAGACTAAGGTTGTTGCCCTTGTCCATTCTCAGTCACAGTTGGGCAAAAGAAGACCAACCCACACTCAGATTGGTCACTGGAGTCCACACATAGGTCACCTCCCTGCCCGCACTGTGCAACAGTGACCCTACCTCCTCCAGGTCAATTACATCTGATAAGGTGGCAATTCCTTGTCTTACTTGTTCGTCTCTGACCGTTAAGAAGCCCAAGTGCCTGGTTGCAGCCATAATGTGTTATCCAATGGAATCTTTGCTGTTACCCAAGCCAAGAATGTACCCCCTGTGAAGACCAAGACCTCTAACCCCACAGAGCCCAGAGTTGTGGTGACAGAGAGGCCCAATAGATCACTGGAATAATGCTCACGGGGGCCACTCATGCTTCCACCCCTTGTTTCCAGATCCATGTGTTCTTTCTTTTAGGAACACAGCTCCGTCCTAAGCAGTCTGATTAAAGGCATATATTATGATGTCCTGGAGGAACGTCATCATTGGGGCATATCACCTCCATGCTGGAGCTTCAGCTGCAACTCTAACCGGCCATTCCAGTGCTTATCTATCCAGCAGCTTCTGGGTGGTGAGGTGTGTGACAGGACCAGCAGATCCCAAGTTCTTGAGCCCACTCCCCTACATTCTGTGCCCCCTGGTCAGATGCTATGTTATATGGGATGCCATATCTATGGACCAAGTGATCTTCAAGCCCCCAGGGAGTGGTGCTGGTGAGGCCTGCAGGCAAGAAAGGCAACTCCATATTCGGAATCAGTGTCTATTCCTGGGAGAGCAAACCGCTAGCCCTACCAGGAAAAAAGGGGCCCCAATATAGGCAAATGGTCACCAAGTAGTCTATTGGCCTCCTTAAGGAATATAAAAGCCTAGCATGGGCCCTAGCTGATTTAGCTCAGTGGTTAGAGCGTCAGCCTGCGGACTGAGGGGTCCCAGGTTCAATTCCGGCCAAGGGCAAGTACCTTGGTTGCAGGCTCGATCCCCGGTCCTGGTCAGGGCAAGGGCGGGGGCAGGGGGCAACCAATCGATGTGTCTCTCTCATATCAATGTTTCTCTGTCTGTCTCTCTCCCTTCTACTCTCTGAAAACCAATGGAAAAAATGTCCTCAAGTGAGGATTTAAAAAAAAAGGGGGATTGAAACTTACACCAGGCAGCGGCGAGTCAGCTATGCTAAGTCATAGAAATTAGAAGTACATAAACAAAGCGTCAGAGTTGAGTCATATGTAATGTCCAAAGTCCATGGTAAACAGGTATTCTCCAGGAGATAGGGAGTCCAGGGAGGCATGAGTCAGCCAGACAGAGCAGAACGGAGATAGGGAACAGATAGGGGTTTTCCCTAGATTGAAACTGCCTGGCAGCTAGGCTCCCTCGGAAGAACTGAACTGCAAAGGGAGGAAGCTGTTGGTGTCGCAGAGGGGTTAACTTTAGGGTGAAAAGGATCATTTCCCTCTTTGAGGATAAGTTTACAGACTTTGTTTCATGAAGTTAAAATGAAGAACTTCAGCCCTAGCCGGTTTTGGCTCAGTGGTTAGAGCATTGGCCAGCAGACTGAAGGGTCCTGGGTTCGATTTCTGCCAAGGGCATGTACCCAAGGGCTTGATCCCTGGGCCCCAGTCAGTGAGTGAGCAGAAAGCAACCAATCATTGTGTCTCTCACATTGATGTTTCTATCTCTCTGTCTCTCCCCCTTCCACTCTCTGAAAAACAATGGAAAATATATCCTTAGGTAAGGATTAAAAAAAAAAAAAAATGAGGAACTTCAGGCTGCAAACGTTCTTCTCATAACAGTTGTCTGAAAGCAGAAGCAACGAGCAACGAGGTGCGGCTGACTTTGTGATGAGATGGCCTGATGCAGTAGTGAGAGAGCTCCCGGTGTGTCCCACCTGATATTTGCACCCTCATGTAGTCCCCTCCCACGCTGAGGAGGACTGATCTGTGTAATCAGTAAGATATTACAAAAGCAACCATGTGAGTTCCAAGACTAGGTCATAAAAAGCACTGCGACTTGCATCTTGTTTGCTCTCTCATCACTGGGGAAGCCAGCTGTCGTATTGTGCGGACATTCAAACAGCCCCATGGAGAGGTCTACGTGGCAGGTCACAAGGAGCGCCTGCCAATACCCAACACTAATTTCCCTGGCATGTGGATGAGCCATTTGGAATTGGATCCTTCAGCTCTAGCCAAGGCGTCAGGTGATTACAGCCCCAGCTGACAGCTTGACTTCAACCTTAGGAGAGACTCAGACCCAGAACCACCCAGCTAAGCAGCTCAGCAGAAACTCTGGGAGATAAGAATAATGACTGCTTTAAGCTATGAAGTTTTGTGGTATGTTAGGCAGCAATGGGTAATTAATACAATGTGTCCAAACACTAATGTGGAGTGTTTAAGGAAATTGGGTAAGGAACCCAGTCCAGAGGAGGAAGGAAAGGGTGCGTTAAGGGGAGAGAGCAGGTGAGTAAGAATTACAACAGGTTACCAGGTTGTGTGTGGCCGGAGGGGGATCACCGGGAATGTGGGATCTCTGAGACCAGAGTTATGGAAGGTCAAGGCAGGACTGGGCTTGGCAGGCAAAGAGAGGCCCAGCAGCAGGCTGCAGCTGGGTGGCCTTTCAAGGCTTGAGCTTCTTCCTTGAGTACTATTCCACCTGGGATGGATGGGATAAGATCGAGACTGTCCCCTGAGCCCCAAGGCACTGGGTCAGAGGCTGACAAGGCCATCAGGCCCTGAACATTCACTATGTCAAATGTACTCAAAAAGAGCCAGGAGGCTTTGGCTAGAAATAAATGACAAAGATGTATTTAAAGGCCTTAGAGTTTGCAAGCTAGAACATAGCTAGGTAAAATCTAGAAGTGTTCCAAAGGAGAAGGAAAAGCTGAGGCTTCTTACAGTTAGAAAGTACCTTCTTGAGCCCTGACTGCTGCGGCTCAGTGGTTAGAGTGTCAGCCTGTGCACCAAAGGGTCATGGGTTTGATTCCCAAAGGCACAGCTGGGTTGCGGGTTCACTCCCCACCCCGGGTGGGGGCACGTGCAGGAGGCAACCAGTCGATGTGTCTCTCTCACATCAATGTTTCTCTCTCCCTCCCCACCCTTCCTCTCTCTCTGAAAAGCAATGGAAAAAATATCCTCATGTGAGGATTAATAAAAAAACAAGTAGCTTCTTGAGAAGACTCAGTCCTGCATTCTTAGCCTCTGGATTGGCCCAACATGGTGATCTTCAGATGTCTGTTGTCTGGACAATGGAACAATTCCTTCTTGAGGTCATTCAGACCGTCATCTGAAAGCCCGATGTATGTCCAGGCATTGATTCACAGCCATCTGATGTGCATCCAGGCATTAACGAAGGGCTGGAAAGTTCAGAAGTTCAAGTTCCCAGAATCAGTGAAAATAAGAAAAGAATCGTTTTCTCATGCCTCAGGCTACTTTATTTTAATAATTTAGCTGCTTGACCATAGTGACTCCATTTTATTTCTTTGCTCTATTCCTCAACTATGTATTAAGTGCTTTAAAAATATGAAGAATTAAACAAAATGTGGCATATCGATACAACAGAATATTATTCATCCATAAAAAGAAATGAGGCATTGGTACATGCTATAACGTGGATGAGTCTTGAAAACATTATGCTAAGTGAAAGAAGCCAAACATATATTGTTGAATATTATATGATTCCATTTATCTTTTTTCTTCTTAATATTTTTTTATTGATTTTAGAAAGAGAAGAAGGGAGAGAGAGAGAGAGAGAGAGAGAAACACTGATGAGAGTCATTGATGGGCTGCCTCCTGCACGTCCCCTACAGCCAGCAACCCAGGCATGAGCCCTGACTGGGAATTGAACTGGTGACCTTTTAGTGCATGGGACCACGCTCAATCCACTGAGCCACACCGGCCAGCCGGCCTATATGATTCCATTTATATGAAATGTTCACAATAGGCAAATCCATAGAGACAGAAAGTAGATTCATGGTTGCCAGGGGCTTGGAGTTAGGGGAAATGGGGAGTTACCAATAATGAGCCCAAGTTTCCTTTGGGAGTAATGATGTTCTAAAATTAGATAATGACTCTGGACAATCTTGTGAATATACTAAAAACCACTCACGTGTACACTTTAAAATAGTAAATTTTATGGCCATCAAATTATATCTCATTAAAAAATTGAAGCACATACAGCCTTGTCAGTGTGCTCAGCACTATTCTAAATGCTTTCTGTATATAATTCATTAAACTTTTTAAAAAATATTTTTATTGGTTTTTAGAGAGAAAGGGAGAGGGAGAGAGAGAGAAACGTCAATGTTAAAGCAGAACAAAAATCATCAATCGGCTGCCTCCTGCACACTCCCCACGAGGCATTGAGTCCACAACCCCAGCATGTCCCCTACGGAGAATCAAACTGGCATGAGATGACACCCAACCAACAGAGCCGCACTGGCCAGGGCTAATTCATTTAACTTTTGAAGGGAGCAGAATTTTGTCACCCCCAAATATACTTTTTTGGGTGAGATATCTGTTATTTAAGCTGGTTATTTTTCTTTCTTTACTGGAACACAGCGTAGGCAGGGCTTACAGGGGCGGCCAGCCTTGGAGGAGTGCTATGTGGGTCTTCTGGAGAAAACCGTCATAGCCCACCCACCAAAAAAAGAACCCCACATTCAAACGGTGCAAACAATTAAGAGACCCACTGTGGCCCAAGAGTTCCGCAGCAATTGTGGGCTGAGAGCTGTTCTTCAGGGACCCAGCCTGGCCACTCAGGGCCTCAGCTGGCCTACCAGTGAAGGCCTGAGGGTGGTGTCTTCTCATTTTTATTGCTTTCCAAGGAGAAGGGAGGGATCCAGATATCAAAGTGGGAGCCATCAGGCCTCTGGAAGAGGAAAGTACCCCCCATATGCCCGCTGGAAGCTTGCAGGGAGACGCGGCTGCTGTACTGGAATGCAGGCTGCTCCTTGGATAACACTGTTCCCTGCCCGTCACCCCTCGGCCTCGCACTGTCTCCAAGGTGCCAGATAGACTGAATATCCTCCAGTGTCGCTCCTGGAGCTGTACCACGTCACTGTCAAGGTTCTCCAAGCGGATACAGTAGTGCCACCAGTAGACGTGGGAATTCTGGGCTTCCCTCATGCCCATGTAGAAGGGGATGACAGTGACACAGATGTTCTTGGTTGTTTCCCAGTGGGCATCGGAGAGCTCTAGCCAGGGGTGATTTTTCTCTTGCCAGGCCCATGGTGTCTCCCGAGCCACAAAAGGGGGTGCTTTTGTCTGGTCGTAGGGAAGAAATCTTTCAAAGGGCTCGTGCTGAATGGGAACCTGATCTGTGGAGGTGTAGGGAAGGATGTCTTCATGGTTGACATAGTCCAGTCCTGGGATGGCATAGAGCGCCCGGCTGTCATCATGGTTAGCCAAGAAAGTCACAGCTTCTGTCTGAGATCTCTGAGATATATGTAGACAGTCTTGGGCATCAATCAGCACCTGAGAGTAAGTGTGAGTTTTGCCTTTTACCTTCTTAGAGCCATGGCCAGTGGGATGCTCTGCTTTTTCTGGAGCTGCAGAAGCCACGTCCGGGTCATAGAGTCTGGCCTGCCAGGGAAATAGGACGGCACCTCGGTAGCCAAAAACACTGTGAAGGAAAAGCTGCCCAGTGTCATATTTTCCATTCTGTTTTGGCACCTCAAACACACCAACTGCCTCCAAAACTTTGCCTTCTGGTCGGTTTCCAGATGAGCGGTGCCTCTGTGTGGTGCTCGCCGCTGGTAGGAAGGCCCCAGCTCTGCTTGCCGCACAGAGCTAAGCTGGTTATTTTTAAGAAACAAAAGACTCAGGAAGAAGCTTTGACCTTCCCCCTAACTGCCTAAAAGAACTGATATAGAGGACCTGCTCCAGGAAGGGAGATACCATCACAGATAAGCACAGTTTAATATGAACTAAGTGTAACAGACAGGGAGGAACCTTGCAAAGACAGTTTGATCAAAGTCCAATTGTTGGGCTGAAATGGCCCAACAAACATTTGGCTACCAAACATTTGCTTTTCCATGTCCATGTGAATTGCTTTCCTCCCCCTTATTGTATTTAATTAAAAACAATTTTTTTTATCGACCCGAGAGAGAGAGAGAGAGAGAGAGAGAGAGAGAGAGAGAGAAAGAGAGAGAAAAACATTGACTTGCTCTGCTCATCCATATGCTCACTTGTTATGTGCCCTGACCAGAGACTGAACCTGCACCCCTGGCGCATCCAGACAATGCTCTAACCTACTGAGCTACTAGTCCAGGGCGCCTTCCTCCCCTTTAAAGTCCCAAATCACAACCCCCCTTTCCCTGCAGTTCAAGACAGTGTATAAGCCTTAACTGCCTGATTTGTCCTCAGGTCTCAGTTCCTTACATTTATTACAAATGTAATAAATTTGGTTATGTTCTCCTGTTAATCTGTCTCACGTAATTTGTTGTTACACCCGCCAGAAGAATTTGGGTAGAAGAAGAATTTTTCCTCCCCTACACTTTCATAACCAATAAACCTAAGAGGTAGGTACTTTTATTATCATTATCAGGTGAGAAAATGGAGGCCCAAAGAAGTAAAGTGACTTGCCCAGGTCGCAGAGCTAAAGCAAGCGATTGAGTCAAGAACTGAACCCAGGCAGTCCGTCTCCAGGGGCTACACACTTACCCACTATATTATTATACTGACTCTCACTTGTAAATGACCTCAGATGAGCCTTAAGCATATCAGTAAGGTGGGTTTTCTTACCTCAGAAAATAAAAACTTGGGAGAGGTTAAGTAACCTACTCGAGGTCACAAGGGTAGGGAGCATGGGAGAGCTGGGGGAGGAGGCAGGATTCTAATCCGGGTCTTACTGACTCTAAAGTACACAACTCTATGTCACTTTTGTCCGGCTCTTGCTAGAGGCTAGGGGACTAGGGGATGAACTGAACCAGGCCTCCCCAGGAGCCTACATCTCAGCCGCTGGCCGATACAGGGAGTTCCTCCCCTCAGGGCTCATAGATTGTAATGCCTGGTATTTTTCCTGTTTACACTTTATCATGCTTACATTGGTTTCTGATTTTTCCAATTATCTTTCCACCAAATAGATAATTACGTTAGCAATCAGAAGTTTTTCTCAGTATCTTCACATAGACAAATCTACTTAATTTTAACTGGTATAAATTAAAATTACTTTTTTCATATCTTTAGCTTATCTCTGAAAAATTTGGCCATAAAGAAGAACTTGGGCCGGGCCAGCATGGCTTTGTGGTTGTGCATTGACTGGTAAACCAGGAGGTCACAGTTCAATTCCCCGTCAGGGCACATGCCCAGGTGGCAGGCTCCATCCCCAGTAGGGGGCATACAGAAGGCAGCCGATCAATGAGAGCTTCTCTCTCATCATTGATGTTTCCATCTCTCTCTCCCTCTCCTTTCCTCTCTCTGAAATCAATAAAAACATATTTAAAAATATATGTATATGTATATAACTTATTTTAAAATAATGGAAAAACGTCTTTCTTTAAGGACTATATTTTCAAATGTTTAATCTTGGACTCATTCTTGCTCTTGCTTAGAACTGTCAAAAATGGGGTCCTCTCCTATGAGCCCATAAAACTCACTAAGAGGCGGTGGAACAAAATTTGGTTTTTAAAGTATTCTTTTTTTTTTTTTTTTTTGCGCCATGGTGCATGGCTCAGCAGTTAAGCATTGACCTAGGATCCAGAAGATTGTAGTTCGATTCCTGGTCAGAGCACATGCCCGGGTTGCGGGCTCGATTCCCAGTCGGGGGCGTGCAGGAGGCAGCTGATCAATGACTCTCATCATTGATGTTTCTCTCTCTCTCTCTCTCCCTTCCTCTCTGAAATCAATAAAGACATATTAGAAAGAAAGAAAGAAAGGAAAAACAAAAGAAAGAAAGAAAGAAAGAAAGAACATATGTCCATTGTCCTGTAGTTTTGCAAGCATTTTTATACAGCAAGTAGGGGAGAGCAAGAGTAAGCCCGTCTGAAAGGATATTAGCTATTAGACAAAGGGACGGGAGTTGTAGGGGGCAGATTGGAAAATTCATGTGTAAATAAGAAGCGGTAACTCCTAGGGTTTTAAGGCGCCTGGATATTGTCTCTTTGGGATAATCTCAGAAATAGCCACCTGGAAATTAATCCTAAATTCCAACAGGTATGCAGGAACGTGAGCAGTCTTTCTGTGAGAGCTGGTCCACGGCTATTAACAGGTTAAAGGTTTGGTTTCGTTTCTTTTTCTCACTCTCCGGCTGCTGTAATTTTAATTTAGGACATCTCAGAATTTTTTCTTGCCCGCGTTCTTGCAACCCTCCTCACCATCGCTTTGGTGCCGAGGACTCTGAATTCCCTGCCTGTTTCCACCCTGGAGTGGGTCTCTTCCTTGGGTCTGTCCTTTTGGGTCTGTCAGGGGATGACAGCTCACAGGCGAGGGGGAGACTAGGACTTGCATCTGTGGCCACACCCATGCACAAATCCCCTCCTAATTCAGGATGGGGTTGGGGCTGAGAAGAGAAGGGACTGGGCTGAGCGCTGGGCTGCTCTCCCCAAGTTGTCACCTTCGGCACAGAATTCCGAGAAGCCTGAGAATTCCAAACTGGAGCCTGACCTTCATGATGGTACACGCGTCAAGGACAGAGGATAACACACTTTATTCTTTAACAGTTTGCTAGACTGCTTTAAAAGTTTTTCAATATTTAGACTACGGTATGCGAACATCTCTTTATATTATTTCATTTATAAGGCATGTCCAGAATAGGCTAATCCACAGACAGAAAATAGATCAGTAGCTGCCAGAGGCTGGGGGGAGAGGAGGGAGGAGTGCAGTGCTGGTGAGTCTGTACATCTGGGAAGCCTGTGCATTGCCCGCCTGTGTGTCTCTGTATTTTGATGTATGTTGTGTACACAAAAGGGTATTTCAGTGCATGAGGCTACTATGTAGTCATTGACTCTCCAAGTGACTGTGGGGCAGGGGGTGGGGCCGGGCAGGCAGGGGCTGGAGCTGGAGGGGTGCAAACAGAACCTGAGAGATCAGACCTGCCTCCTGCGAGCTTGGGGTGCACTTGCGTCTGCACAGGGCCGGTTATCAGAGCGGAATGCAGCGCAGCTCAGCCGCGCCCCAGCCACCTCTGCCTGCGGGAGGATTACTGCCCTTCTCCAGACGTTCCCGCTCAGTCTGTTCACCCTGAGGGCTGAGCTAGCTGTGCGCGGAAGGTGCCTCCAGCGCCAACCCTGCAGAGCCGGTGCTGTCAGAGGAGCCTCGCGGCCCAGGGAGCGGGCTCGGGAGGCAGGGAGGGCCTCCAGCCAACCCATATTTAGTGCAGCGCCTGACGGTGCGAGGGCGCAGGCATGGAAGCAAGAAAGGGTACTTTTAAAAAATGTTTTTATTGATTTCAGGGAGAGGGAGAGAGAGAGAAACATCGATGATGAGTCAGTGACCGGCCGCCTCCTGCGCGCCCCCTGCTGGAGATCGAGCGGGCACCGGCGCGGGCCCCGCCCCGGAATGCAGCCTGACCGCCTGGTGCTCGGGCTGGCGGCTCAGCCCCTGGGCCGCCTCCGCGGGGCTGAAACTGTTTTGTGACCAACTCCCGCCTCCGAAGCTCAGCTTCCTCGGTTCCAGCACAAACGCTTTTTTTCTAACCTTCCGGCGCCCGCCCCAGATCGGATCACGTGCCAGGCGGCGCCCGCGGTTGCTATGGAGCCCGAACGGGTCAAGACCGGAAGTGGTCCGTGAAATTACTTCCCCAGGAAGCTTGCGTTGGAAACACAATGCGGTTCTTATTTGCTTTTTTTCCTAAACTCATAGAGGTGCAAACTCTCGCTCTCAGCACAAAACGACGCTCTAATGAACAGAGTGAACTAACAAGCAAAATAGAGGCAGAGTACTAGACGGAGAGCAGAATGACCGCTGGGGGCGGGGAGCAGGGAGGAGTTAAAGGATTGAGTAAAAAAAGAAAAAAAAGCAACAGCTCTTGGACGAGGGCAACAGTGTTGTAATGCGGGGCGGTGGAGGAGGGTTTAGGGGGGATAGATGGTGATGGAAGGAGACTTGACTTGTGGTGAACACAATACAGTGTACAGATCATTGTGCACCTGCAACCTGTATAATTTTGTTAACCAGCGTCACGCGAATAAATTCAATGAAAAGAAAAAAAAGAAAAGAAAACCATAAAAAACACCAGGATACTCTCAAAAGAAACTCCCACTCCTGCAGCGGCGGAAGCACGGCGGAACCAAGAAGCCCAGCGCACCGGTTCTCCGGGGAGCGCTTCTCCTGACGGACCAGCCCCGCCCCGCCCCCGCGGGGTTGCCGTGGAGACAGCGAGCGGTGGAAGCGGAGAAGCGCCGGCCTGGCCTTTGCTGTCTGTTTGCAGGGCGGACTCACAGGACCGAAGCCAATATGGTTAGTGGCTCTGAACAGTGAGGGAGGACTTTGAGTATATATCCTGGGGCTGGAGATTCGAGGTGCCCAGCACACCGTTGGGAAAAGTCCAGGAATGTCGGCGGAGGATGATCTCCCTGCGTTGCGGGTGTCCCCACCTGGGACAGGGATGCAGCTGTAAATACCTCGCTGCTGTCTTGCCTCCTGCTCCCGGCTACCCCCCCCCCCCCCCCCCCCCCGAGCTGCGCGTGGCATGAAGAGCAGACCAAGGGAAGGAAGGCTGAGATGACCGAAGCTGCACGAAAGCATCTCTTCTTGCCTCACTCTAATTGGGAAAGATAAAGAAGTTGGGAATAGCTGTTTGGTTCAGTGCCGTAGGGGGAGATGGCCCTTTTGGTGATACTTGTTACCAAAAGAGTTTCATAGGCTTCCCTGGGGTTGGTTGTGGAGGATTTGACTTGGAAATCCTGGAGCTGTCACTGTGTTTAAAACTGACCATCATAATTGGGTCATACAGCTTGTCTCTGTTGTTTCTCTCACAGATGCTTTCAAGGGCCAAACCTGCTGTAGGCGGGGACCTGCTGCACATGGACAAGAGAAAGAAGAAAGGCAGGAAGATGCCAAAACTAGAGGAGCTCCTTTCACAGAGAGATTTCACTGGAGCTATTACCCTGTTGGAGGTAATGTCCAAAGAAGGTTGCTTCTTAGGAGAGAAATACCATAAAGGTGGATGAATGCTTGGGAGAATGCTGGTTGCTCTGCTGTTGGACAGGTGGGTGCGTTCTGGACCTTTATGTAAATCTAGTCAGGCACAGATTCCAGTTTCCAAGTTGACTATACATTTGATGAGAGATGAACTAAAAATCTAGGCATTTCTTGAGGGACACTTTAAAATTTTTTTTATTGATTGATTTTAGAGAGAGAGGAAGTGGGAGGGGGGGAGAGAGAGAGAAACATTGATGTGACCCCCCCTAGCTGGTTTGGCTCAGTGGTTAGAGAGCATCGGCCCTTGGACTGAAGGGTCCCAGGTTCGATTCTGACCAAGGGCACGTACCTCGGTTGCAGACTCGATCCCCGGCCCTGGTCCAGGCTCATGCGGGAGGCAACCAATAGATGTGTCTCTCTCACGTTAATGTTTCTCTCTTTCTCTCTCTCCCCCCCTTCTACTTTCTCTGAAAAACAATGGAAAAAATATCCTCGGGTAAGGATTTAGAAAAAAGAAAAAGAATCATCGATGTGAGAGATACATCTATCAGTTGCCTCCCATTGAACCTACAGCCTGAGCATGTGCCCTGACTGGGAATCGAACAGGTGACCTTTTGGCATGAGACTGTGCTCAACCAACTGAGCCACACTGACCAAGGCTCACTGATTGATTCTTGTATGTACCCGGACCAGGAATTGAACCTGAAACTTTGGCACGTTGGGACTGCACTGTAACCAACTAAGCTATCTGGCAAGGGCTTGAGGAACACTTTTAATTATGCCTAGTCCCACTGATGGCGAATCCAACCTAAAAATATGGAGGGTCATTTATTTTCTTATTCTTTTATTTTTTAAAATATGTCTTTATTAATTTCAGAGAGAGGAAGGAAGAGGGAGAGAGAGGGAGAGAAACATCAGTGATGGGAGAGTCATTGATGGGCTGCCTCCTGCACGCCCCTGACTGGGGATTGAGCCCGCAACCCGGGCATGTGCCCTGACTGGGAATCGAACTGCGATCTCCTGGATCCTAGGTCCATGCTCAACTGCTGAGCCACACTAGCCAGGTGGAGGGTCATTTAATACAGTGTCAGTTCTCTCATTGTTTATCCCAACCCCCGACCAACTTATGATTTATATGTCATAAAGTTTTGATTAAATTTAAATCTACCATGCTTGATGCTTATTATCTAAAATACTAAATGTTCAGAAAATATTCTAATCTCTATCACACTAGTTCTCAATTTTAATATATATCAGAATCACCTAGGATGCTTATTAAAATCTATATTTCTGGGCTTCTGCCTTAGGGATGCTGACTCTTTGCAGAGTCGGTCTACAATGGTGCTCAGAAACCTGCATTTTAGGCAACCAGCCTAAGTGTTTCTGACGTAGATGATCCAAGGACAGTGCACTCTGAGAAACTGCCTTGTGGGAAACACATGCTATGGGAGACTGCAGGGGTCCACCAAAGAGTGTAGAGGTGATATTGGACAGCAAGCCTGGTTATGTTGCACCACAGTCATTTCTCCAAAGCACTATTCCAGACTTATTACTCAAAATCTATCAACAATAATTGTTTTAATTAGCTTTATATGTCTTTCTCAGTCTTCCATGGATAGTTCTACATTTTTTCCTAGTGATCTGGGATTGAGCACATGGTTTAAATTTTTTTGTATCAGCCTTCTCATCTTTATTGTTATTATTTTTTTAAAATCCTCACCTGAGGATATTTTTTCCATTGCTTTTCAGAGAGAGTGGAAGGGAAAGAGAGAGACAGAGAGAAACACTGATGTGAGAGAGGCACATGGATTAGTTGCCTCCTACATGCCCCCTGACCAGGGTCTGGGATCAAGCCTGCAACCGGGGTATGTGCCCTTGGCTGGAATTGAACCTGAGACCCTTCAGTCCACAGGCCGATGCTCTATCCACTGAGCCAAACCAGCCAGGGCAGCCTTCTCATCTTTAAAGTAGAGGAGTTAGAAGGACCTTCTAGTTCTGTAAATTAGCGGACTGAGTGGTGTGTATATGTCTAATTTTTTTTGTCAGTCTCTGTTTCTCTTCTCTCTCTTCTTTAAGCCAGTAACAGCATTGTGCAATCCTTATGATGTAATCCCACTCTGCCTTTAAGTAGAAGTGCCACGATGTATGGGAATGGGAACTTCATGGTAGGGATGAGGAATTCTCATGAACTCTCCTTAATTCCTGGGATAAATTCAGGGAGACCTCAAATAAGAATTTCTTCAGAACTGAGGCACTGAACTTAAATTCACAGCATTTTGTGAGAGGAGGATTTCCAATTTGATGGAGTTAGCTACAGGAGTAAGTTATCATCCCAGTCAAGAAAGTATCAAAGAATGCCTCCATCTTATAATAACTAAAGGCACCCAAAGGTCTGTAGCAATGATATGTAAATACATGTTTCACTATTTAATTTTTCATCCATGTTTTATTATTTTATTTTATTTGTTAATTTTTTTAGAGAGGGAGGAAGACAGAGAGAGAGAGAAACATCGATTTGTTGTTCTGCCTATTCATGCATTCATTGATTGATTCTTGTATATGCCCTGACCGGGGATCGAACCTGAGACCTTGGTGTATTGGGATGACGTTCTAACCAACTGAGCTATGCAGCCAGGGCCTCACCCATGTTTTTTATTTATCACCCTGTGGAGTGAAAACCTCTCTCTTTACCAAGGTATTTCGGACTCCTCCTTCAGGGTTCAGTCCTTTCCTCCAAAAGGAGACTTTTGTTGACTGTAGAATTCATAAATATTTGTTCATAGTGGACATATGATGCCAGTCTTCTGAACATCTTTAATTCTCGTAGGTGCTAGTAAACCCATTTAGCAGTCAGAGAGTGATTTAGTGGCTTGTCCTCAGTAAACAGTTATAACTTATGAGTAAGTAGGTATGCACACTAATGGGACAGGTTTGAAGCATGAAGCTGAATGCAGTAGAGCACGGAGGGTAAGAACATGGGATTTGGAGTCAAACATTATTTAAGTCCCTGCCACCACACTTACTGGCTATGAGGCCTGGAGCTTACCACTTCATCTCTCTACTTTCAGTTATTTGGGACTAAATATTTCACATAATTCTTATGTTTTTATATATCACCCAGAATTGTTATGAGGATAATGCTTAAATACTTTCTGGGGTGAGGTGTCAGTAAATACAGAAAAATAAATGTGAAAAGTTTGAAAATATAAATTTCTGTGACAATTAAAAGGTAATCATGATGAGTTCTGTAGGTATCGGTTTAATTAAACTGAATATTGACTTGTTTCTATTACTTGTGATTTTTTATTATGTGTCAGTAACTTAATGTAGCATTTTTAAAAACAGAGGGCTTGCTTTTAAAAGTTTTCCATGGTTTTTCCCCCTGAAATTTTAACCTGAAGTTTAAACGTCATGTTGGGGAACAAGAAGAGGATACTAATTTGTGGACTGGATACTGTGCTTTTCACCTGGGTGACTACAAGAGAGCTTTGCAGGTTAGTAAAAAGAAAGGGAAAATTTATAACAGAAGGGCTTTGAAAATATTATTAAGCTCTGTATTATAATAATACATGCTCATGATAAAATTCAAACAATATAGGAGGGGACAAAATAAAAAGAAAAGTAGCCACCTTGTCTGCTGTCCCCAATTCTGCTTCTTTGTTGATGGAGACAACCATTGGCTCTTTGCTCATGTGTTACTTGAGAAATCTTTATATGTTCACGTATGTATATATGTCTTGCTGACTTTTTGCTTTAGACATAAATTAATGAGGTTGTACAGCACATTAACATTAGTATTACTTAAGTAAGTCCTCAGGAGAGGAAAAATAAACCATTTTGATAGAAAAGCTTTCATGAGTCTTTTCTCAAAAGAAGTTCATTTTTATTTATATTTTGTTTGGTTATTTTTAGACATAGGAAAGATTGCATTACCTTTATATTTTTGCAAGTATAGTTTTGAAGTTGTTTTCTTTGTCATTGTAAATCCTATCTAATGAACAACTTATAGGATTATGGATCTAGATAAAATTATAGATTCCTTATGTCAAACAATTTTTTTTAAGTTCATGGATGAAATTGTTTAAACATTTCCCAGATATTCTTACTCCCAAAGTGTAATCTAAGGATATTTAAAGAACCTGCGTAACTAGAATGAAAGTATCCAAGATCAGGTAATGTGGTGAGATGAAGAACAAAAGCAGCAAAATTCGTGCAGGACAAGGGAGGATGTGGAAAGGACACTCTTGAGGCTGGTAGCATCTGTGAAATGCGGGAGAAAGGAGAGTAGCCCAAACATAGTAAAAAAGATGAAGGCATCTGGTATAGACTGATAAGTAACAAGAGTACATGGAAAGTGTGGTTGGCAAAGTGAATCTCAGAAACCGAAGGAAAAAAAATAAGCTTTTCAAAAATGCAAAACCAAAGAAAGCCAGAAAACACTTAGAATGAAATGAAATTTATAGCGTAGTAAGGCTATCAGTCTTTAAGTTAACTGAGCCTATGCATTTTTATAAAGTATCTTTTGTATGTCTTTTTAAGTTAGTTAAAATGAAATATTTTCATTAATTTTCATTTCTGCAGTTTGTTAGCTCATATCAATGTTAAGGGGAAAAAAACCAGCGTAAGATGCTATCGACCACAGCCCTGCATGGGTGGGGCTGAGCTTTAGCTGCAGTGTTTAACCTTACAGGTAGAGAATAATTGAGCCTGTAGGACTCCCTAAGTGGGAAGTTGTCCAGTCTCAGTAAGAAAGCCTATTCCATTGTAGAAGGATGGTCCTTCTGTTGCTGAAATGACATCGCCTCTTAATACATATTTCAGGAATATGAAAATGCGACAAAGGAAGAAAATTGCAATCCTGAAGTCTGGGTGAATCTGGCCTGTACCTACTTTTTTCTTGGAATGTATAAGCAAGCTGAAGCTGCTGGATTCAAAGGTAAAATGGGCCCCTTTAATGTCTGGCATTCATCTCTAATCCTAAGAGTCATTTTGGAGATTTAAAAATTTATTTAATTCCTTTTCCTGTTGACAAACAATCAAGTGATATTAGAAAGCTACAGAATAGCTTTACTCTTCTAAGAATATTGGGCTTGAGCAAATTTATGTTTAAAGAAAGAGTTAATCTTTTGTGCTGCCCCCCCCGCCCTCCCCTTTTTTTTTTAATGTATCTTTATTGATTTCAGAGAGAGGAAAGGAGAGGGAGAGAGAGAGATAGAAACATCAATGATGAGAGTCATTGATCGGCTGCCTCCTGCACGCGCCCATCTGGGGATTGAGCCCGCAACCCGGGCATGTGCCCTGACCGGGAATCGAACCCGGATTTCCTGGATCCTAGGTCAGTGCTCAACCACTGAGCCACGCCCGGCCAGGCCGCCGCCCCTTTCTTAGAAGCTGCAGCTTCTGGCAGGAGAATGAGAGAAGAAAAGGGGGCGGCATCTTTCTCAGGCCCCATCAGGGCAGCGTGTCCGTGCTCTTGGTAGGAGTCGGGGGTTGTTCAAGCTCCTGTGGATGTGGGTTTCATAGCTGCTGCTGCTGCCTCTGAGAAGCCAAGTGACTTCAGTGTGAAGAATCCGTGCTGCTTTTCCTTCGCTTTACCTGCTGTGACAGTCATCTTAGGGGAACTAGACTCAAATTTGCAAACAGGAGTAGGGCAAAGGGCAGTATGGAAGGAAGATTAAGAATAGAGTGTGAATCAAGTTCAAGGACACGTAGAGAAAGTTGGCAAGGGAATGTATTTTAGGAAATTTGTTATGGAAGAATGTATTCCAGGGTAGGATTCTTAGCTAATTAACTGGTGTACGTATTTAGAAGGAATTCCAGCTCAAAGTCATGGAAAATCTGGAACTTGATTGATTTGTACCCAAATTGTGTCACATGTACTAATGTAGTCTTTCCTAATTTAATTATAAGGGCCTTTAAATTACTTGCTTTATCTCTGCCTAGAACAATGTTAGACACATAGAAAGTGATCAAGGTAGCTGCATCTCTTCATACATATTTTTTCATTAAAAACATTTATTTTATTGAGAGAGAAAAATTGATTTGTTTTTCTACTTATTTGTGTTTTCATTGGTTCCTTCTTGTATGTGCCTTGACTGGGGATGGAACCTGCAACCTTGGCATATTGGGACGATGCTCTAACCAGATGAGCTACCTGGCCAGGGCTATTTTTCCTTTTTTAAAAATTGAGGTATGACTTTTTTCTGTAAAGAGATACAGGATTGGGTGTCTAGAATTAGGAAAATTCTCCAAGAGTGCAAACGGGATTTTGAACTTGAAAGGTGTCAGCCTTTTTGCTTCGCTACCTGTTTCGTTGTGGCAGGTTATCATGCTAGGAGACCTATGGAGTAGAGGCTGGACTAGCACTTAAGAAAACATGGCAGTAGAACTGTGGAAAAGGAGATTTCAGAAGGCATTGACAAAGAATACTGGGAAGGACAGCTAAATGAGAGGGGATTCCTACATGTATTGAAATTCCTACATGTTTGGGTCAGTGAGCAGCACAGTGGTGGATGGGTGTGGAGTGCTGCACTGTGGTCGCATAAAGAATCAGGTAGAACAAGTGGTGGGGGAGAGCAGAACCTGAGGACGTTTTTCTTCTGGTTCTCGATGCTCTTACAGGTGGAGACCAGACTAAAATAATAAATATTATTATATAGCAGAGATATAGGAGCAGATAGGTAAGGATTTGGGAAGATTTATATGAGTTTCATGTTATTCCTGCATGCCATAGGCAATTGATTTCTTTAATAAGCAGCTTGGATTTTTTTTTTTCCAGCTCCAAAAAGCCGACTTCAAAACCGCCTCCTATTTCACTTGGCTCACAAGGTATTCATATTGTGATTTCACACTTTTTGTTTTTATTTTTATTATTTTATTTTATTATTTTATTTTATTTATTATTTTATTTTATTTTATTTATTTTAATTTATTTCATTTTATTTATTTTATTTTATATTTTATTTTATTTTATTTATTTTATTTTATATTTTATTTTATTTTATTATTTTATTTTATTTATTTTATTTTATTTATTTTATTTTATTATTTTATTTATTTTATTTTATTTATTTTATTTTATTTATTTATTTATTTTATTATTTTATTTTATTTTATCTTATTTTATTTTATTATTTTATTTTAATGATTTAAGGGAGAGGGGGAGAAAGAGGTAGACATAAATGATGAGAGAGTTGTCATTGATTGGCTGCCTCCTGCACTCCCCCTACTGGGGATCAGGCCCACAATCCCCGGGCATGTGCCCTGACCAGGAATTGGACCACCATCTCCTGGATTCTAGGTCAATGCTCAACTGCTGAGTCACACTGTCTGGGCCACACTTTTTGTTTTTAAAATACTTCCTCCTTAGCACCTACCTACCGGCCAACAGTCGGTGCTCCTCCAGCTACCCCAGCGAGTCCTGCCCTACCTTCACCCCCGTGGGCCACGTGGGCCACACCCCGAGGATTCTTAGCACCCCCTTCCTTCTGCCCCCACCCCAGAATCCCTGTGAAATTTCATGATTGGCTTAAAGTGAAGGAAATAAAAGTAAAATCACTTCAGTAAAAAAAGAAAATAAAATACTTTTCTCTTTTTTTTTGTTACCAACAATGGTAAGAAATAAGTAACTAGAAATTCTTGTATGTCCATCTAGTGGACTGGAACCCAGATCGCTATAAAATGTCTCTATCTGTGAAAATTCTTTCTCACAGAAAGTCTACTTTGTCGTGTTTATGTAGTTACACCAGCTCTCTCTCGGTTACTGTTGGCCTATTATATCTCTTTACATCCTTTTACTTTGTCCTCTTTTGTATCCTTATATTTTAACTGTCTCTCTGGTAAACAGCCTATAAAAAAGATAAAGAGACAAAAAAAATAAAGAAAGGGAGAAAATATAAAGGAAGAAATAGAAAAGAAAAAGAAGGTAAGAGGAAGAGGGGCCAAGTAACTAATAGCCACTGTAACTTAAAGGCTTCCCGTGGCCAAAACTGGGCCTCCAGAGCCCCCCATTCTCTCTCCGAAGGCGAGACAGAGGAGGAGACCTGAGCTGGAGGGAAACAGGGAGAGCATAGGGACAGAACTGCTGGAGGAGGAGTTGAAATGCCTATGACATAGGTGCTGATGTCCTTGGCTGTGCTCCAATATGCAGCTTCACATGTCTTCGTCTCTCTCTCAATTTTAGTTTAATGATGAGAAGAAGTTGATGAACTTCCACCAGAACCTCCAGGATATCACGGAAGATCAGCTCAGTTTGGCCTCAATCCACTATATGCGATCTCACTACCAAGAAGCTATTGACATTTATAAGCGAATACTGCTAGATAACAGGTCTGTGTCCTTTTGCGTCTACTCACAATCTCATTTCGTTAGTTTCTTTTGTAACTAGTTTGGCCGAGGACCTAGTGTCCTTTGGATCTAGTGTCGACATGTGTTCAAGTCTGTTAGCTAATGATCTGGTGAGAGTAAGAACTCCTTATTGTCTAGATCGAGGTTCATCCACCTTTATTTCATTGTCACCCTTCCAAGGAGCCTTTGTAGGCTCTTTTGCCCCCTGCAACTGCCCTCCTGTGAAATTTTAATACCACACACATACTGTATATCTGTTTATGTATTGTATGTACTTCTATGCTTTATACATAAAATGAGTACAATGCCCCACCTCTTTATAAGAACCAATTTTTGCCTGATTTTGGGGTGACATCGCCCCTGTTGAAAATGTATGGTGTAGATGTATCAGTGTCACTGTTGCAATACCTTCAGGTAACTTGCTGACAAAATTAGAAACAAACCATTCTGAAAAATTAACATTGCAACTTTATCACTGACCCCGTGGCCTCTCTCCCACATCCCTCAAATATTTCACCCACCTCGCTCTCCCTTCGTTTGCTTTACCTTCACAGTCTCCCACCCATTCCCATTTCTGTCACCAGGTCTGCTTGCCTTGTCTGTCCATCCGCTGTGTGGTGCGTGCTTATTTGCACAGATACTCAGTTACAGCATATGCTAGAGTTTTTAACATGAACACGTAGGGGTTGGACTTCTCGCTTGCTTCTCTAGCTGTCATCTTTTATTCTTCTTATCAAAACACCCTAATGTTACGATACAAAGAGAAAAATACTGCACTGATTACATCTTGCCTTCTTCCTTCAAAAGGTGAATTCATACCCTCTTCGCCTTGCTGTTCTTTTTAGCCGTTAAAGAAGTCTCGGTAGTTTGACCACGTGTCTGTGAAGTAGACTAAACTGTTAACCTTTAATTCTTTTATCTAATAGGGAATATCTTGCCCTCAATGTTTATGTGGCTCTGTGTTACTACAAGTTGGATTACTATGATGTGTCTCAAGAAGTTCTGGCTGTTTACCTTCAGCAAATTCCCGATAGCACCATCGCACTCAACCTTAAGGCCTGTAATCATTTTCGCCTTTACAATGGCAAAGCAGCTGAGGTAGTGATGGAAATTTGTTTTTAACGTAATTCCAGTTCAAATTACCCTATACTTCCCGGGTTATTGACAAAACTGTTATCTACCTATAAGTCTTGATTAACACCCTTTTGTTATTGCCAGTGTGATTCTATATGAACCTAATTATTTCAATATTTATATTTATCCGATATTCTAAAAAGAATGTTGACTTCTAACTTCTCTGTGTGTGCCTAATATACTGTAGGTGATCTTTACCTAGATGCCTGACATGAACTCAAATACTTTAAAATCAAATATTTTCACTTCTCCCTCTAAAATATGTGTGAGGCTCTTTGGTTCAATGTCAGCAATGTATAAATCACATCAGATCCTAGGGTATCCATCACTCTCTTCATTCCCCCTCTAGTCATTTACCAGTTCCCACCAGCCCTGTGTTCTAGATCTCTCTTTTGTCTGTCTCCTTCCTCCTATGCCACTACTCCAGGTTCGTTGCTTATTTCAGTTCTCTCCCTGCCTCTAGTCTTGTCCTGTCCAGTCTAGCCATTGAGTTTGCTCCATACACTATACTCTCCGACTGCCATAGCTTTGCATACACCTTTCTCATTCCTGGACTGTCTTCCTTTGCTTGGTACACTTCAGGGTCTCCTTCAAGGTTACCACAAGATCAATAGTAGTAGACATTTTATAAATACTTAGAACTTAACTATGTTATAAGAACTTAGCAACCTTATAAGTACTGTATAGAATACTTTACATCCATTATTTAGTTTCCCTGACAATCCTGTGGGTAGATTCTGTTAGAGCTCTCTTTTCACAGGGAACTGAGAGTGCACAAGAGGCCATACATTATGACCCCCTTTTCTTTAACATTTCGTACATACACACATATACATGTACATATCGATATAAAAAAATATATAGATAGAGAGCATGTTCTATACTATATCTGTATACAGATTCAGTTATATACAGGGTGGGGGAAAAGTAGGTTTACAGTTGTGAGTACATGAAACAGAATTTATTCTTGTTATTATTTATTATTGTATTTTAAAAATATATATATCTTTATTGATTTCAGAGAGAAGAAGGAAGAGAGAGAAGGAGAGAGAGAGATAGGAACATCAATGATGGGAGAGAGTCATTGATCGGCTGCCTCCTGCATGCCCCTAACTGGGGATCAAGCCCACAACCCGGGCATGTGCCCTGACCAGGAATCGAGCCGCGATCTTATAGATCGATCCTACATTGACGCTCAACCGCTGAGCCACGCCCAGCCAGGCTATTGTATTTTCTATACGAGCAACTGTAAACCTACTTTTCCCCGCCTTGTACAGATATTTATTTATTTATTTTTAAAAATATATCTTTATTGATTTCAGAGAGAGGAAAGGAGAGGGAGAGAGAGAGAGAAACCATCAATGACGAGAGAGCCATTGATCGAGCCCGCAACCCGGGCATGTGCCCTGACCGGGAATCGAACCCTGATCGCCTGGACCCTAAATCGATGCTCAACCGCGGAGCCACACCCAGCCGGGCTGTACAGATATTTTTAATTTAACCCTATGAGGTAACCATGTTTGGAAATTATTTCCTTGGGCATTAGTTTGGGTTAGAAACCACCAAAATTTAAATGTAAAATTTCTGCATGTGTCAAAATTTTTAAATCTCACCCTTCTCCAAAAACCAATTCCGGCTTGGCCTGCGTGGCTCAGCAGTTGAGTGTCGACCTAGGATCCAGGAGATCCCGATTTGATTCCCAGTCAGGGCACATGCCCGGGTTGAGGGGCTCCATCCCCAACAGGGGGCGTGCAGGAGGCAGCCCATCAATGACTCTCATCATTGATGTTTCTCTCTCTCTCCCACTCCCTTCATCTCTCTCTGAAATCAATAAAAAAATAAAAATAAAAAATAAAAAAAGTTCCAATTGGCATCATACCACCCAGAGTAGGAGGAGGAAAGAATTAAAATGAAACCAGCAAATTAGCTACATCAAAGTAAAAAATATGTGAAAATGTAATAGCAAGGAGCACTATTAACTTACTTCATGCTGACAAGAAATTCGGCCCCTCGGGGACCTTGTTTAAGTGGTTGGCAGGGCAGGAGGCTGGCGGAGAGCACACGTCCTTAGCATAAGCCCAGCTTCGCTTTCCGTGGCTTATCTTACGTCAATAAAGGTGGTCAGTTGTGGCAGAAGAAATGCCCGTCAATTAAATTGCTCGATATACAATTGAACAATCCATTTATATATTACATAAAATACATTCTTGTGTATCCTCCTTCCAACGGAAGAGTCCTTTGAGTCTGCCTAATTGCCTAGTTTCCAGCATCAGCAGTTCAGTAGTAAACTGGGCTTGTAATTTGATCTCTTCAGAGTTTTCATCCTTGGTAAGAACAAATAAAAGAAATAAATGTTTGTTTTTCTACCTTGAGTCAATCTTAGGGACTTTGCCAATTTTGGTAAAAGATTCAATCTATTATGTTCACTTTTTTTTTTTATCTTCACTCCAGGATATTTTTTCCATTGCTTTTCAGAGAGAGTGGAACGGAGAGAGAGAGAAACATCGATGTGAGAGAGACACATCCATTGGTTGCCTCCCACATGTGCCCAGACAGACCAGGTGGCCAGGGATTGACCCTGCAACCGAGGTACATGCCCTTGGCCAGAATCGAACCCGGGACTCTTCAGTCCACAGGTCAACGCTCTAACCATTGAGCCAAACAGGCTAGGGCATGTTTACATTTAAAAAAAAAAAAAGTTTTTATTGATTTCAGAGGAGGGGGGAGAGAGAGAGAGAGAAACATCAATGATGAGTCATTGATTGGCTGCCTCCTGCACGCTCCTGACTGGGGGTCGAACCCTCAACCCTGGCCTGTGCCCTGATTGGAATCGAACCACAGTCTCCTCCATCCTAGGTGGATGCTCAACCACTGAGCCATGTTCGGCTGGGCCCCACAAACTTTATTTGGGTGACTTTCAAAGGTCCCTCATGGCAAGTGACTGTCTGGAGGCTATGGCACAGGGACCACCATCCAGAATGGGAGGAGGGTGACATAATTCCAGGGAGGAGGGGATTTGGATGGGGGCTTACTTTTCTAGATGAGGTCTCTCAGCTGCAGGGTGGGGGCCCCAGGGGCAGAGACTGCCTGAGGCCTGATAGGCACCAGCAGCTTAGGTTCTTTATAGCCCTGGGGTTTATCTTATCTATGGCCAGCAGATGTGTGGGAAGTTTGTGGGGTATGTAAACCAGGCAGGGTCTCAAAGAATAAAAATGTGCTTATTTGGGCTACATTTAAAACAACTGGATGAGTAAAATTTAAGCTAATTTTTAAAAAAAGCTTTTTTAGAAAGCTTTTGAGTGAATGGGTCTCAGCCTGCTGTGAAAATATAAACAAGCAGAGGCACAACATACAGTGGCCATTTTTGGCTGATGTATATAAAACCTAGCCATCCAGTTATTAATTTTGTTCAAAATATTTTGTATCTCTAGAAGTTCTTTCTTTCTTAAAAATCTTCACTTTTTACCATTTCCAATATTATGCTTTCATGCTTTTATTTTCTTAAACATAGTCAGCATACTTGCTTTGTGATCTGAGTTTGATAATTTGAATTTCTTAAATTTCTGTGAGTTTGATTCTGCTTTTTCTCGTTTCCCCTGGTTCTCCCTTGAGGAGTCTAGTTTCTTTGTGTATCAGCTTATCTTTGTGTGCTTGACACAGTATTTGAAAAAATTACTTACAGGAATACTTTAAGGCCTAAAAAGAAGGCACTTCTCTCCCCAAGTGATATGCACTTGCTCGGTCAGATCCCCGGGACAACTATCAGTTTGGGACCTCTGTGAACCGAACTAGAGGCATGCGATTGCCTGAACTGCCATGGCACCCGAGCTGGGCTGTGATTCTGCACTAGGGCTGCTCTAGTGCTGCTAGTTCATCCTTCCCTTGCCAGCGGAGCTCTGTGGAGTCCTTGCTGATTGTGGGGCAGGGTCTCCTGCTAGACTCCCTGTGCAGGTCCCGGGCCTTATTTTTTGTTCTTGTTGCCCGCCAAGACTCTCAACTAAAAGTTTGAGTTTTGTAGAATCAGTAAAGCCTTCAGGGCAAAAGTGGCTTTCATGCTTGCTTCCTTCTCTAGGTTCTGTCTTCCCCTTCATTTTTGGTCCGGTAACTTATTACTTTCTTTGGTATTCTTAAGAGAATGTTTTAAGAGTATATCTATTTTTATGTAGCTGTTTTCAGTGAGAGCATTGATTTGTTTTTTTGTTTTTTTAAAAAAATATATCTTTACTGATTTCAGAGAGAGGAAAGGAGGGGGAGAGAGAGAGAGAAAAACATCAATGATGAGAGAGTCATTGATCGGCTGCCTAGCCCGCAACCCGGGCATGTGCCCTGACCGGGAATTAAACCTCGATCGCTTAGATCCTAGGTCGATGCTCAACCACTGAGCCACGCCCGGCCAGGCGAGAGCATTGATTTGAATAATCTAGCCCAGTGGCTCTCAAACTGTGCTCTGGGATTCCATTTCATGGCGTCTGTGAGGCAGGGCCTGGACTTATGAGAGAGGCAAGCTGCTGCCCAGGGCAAAACTGAAAAGTCAGCAATTGCACACTGCACAGATGTGAGTGGTATGCCTTAAATCTATGCCCTGGGTGCCTCACTTTCCTCACCCTGAGCTCTGGCTGGCCCTGCCTGAGATTAAAACTATCCTCAGAAAACTAAAAGACGTTTTCTTTTCACTTTTATTCTCTCAAGTGTTCAATCAAGTTTTCCAGAGACAATGTGATTTCAAAACAGTTCAAATGCAGTTACAGATATGCCTATCTAGCTGTTTGCTATTAAGCCAGACATTAAAGAGATTTGCAAACATGTAAAACAGTGAGACAGGCCAGTAAGCCAGGACAAGTGGAACAGAGAAACTGAACAGAGAGCTAAACAAACTGGCTGAGCAATTTACAGCCAGATATAGAAGGTCACCTCCCTAGAGATAGCATCTAGGCCTCAGTTGTATTTCAGTTCCAGGCTCAGAAAAGCTGCAAAACCAGGTGGGCAATGCTAGAACCAGCTGCAATGACTGATGACCACCTGTCCCGGCACTGACCAATCAGTAGAGACCACAACCATGAAAGTGCTTATCGGGAAAACTGATGAATATTTTGCTGAAACCCTCCTCTGATACCTCCCTTAAGATTCAGACCAGCAGGAGAGAGAGAAAAACCCACCTGCACCATCCCCTTCCCCTTTTCCTTCCCCCACAGGCATGCATCTCTTAAATTCTAAGGGTCCCTGAGACTTGCAACCAGGGGAGCCATGGGCAGCAGCAGTTTGTCCCAGGCTAACCCCCAAACCTGTCTCCAAGGCCCCCTTTTCTCTGACTTCCCAGTGAGCCAAAGCAGCCCAGCCTGGGCTCTCTGTTGCTTTCTATGCTAAACCCTTCCTTGTTTCCCTGTCCCCACCTTTAATAAATGTACCCTCATAGTCACCTGGACTCATATTGTGAAGTCTTTCCTACCAGAAGTCAAGAACCCATACACTGAAGACGACATAATATCAAGCAGAGTCATTCAGTGACTATAACATTTACCCCCGGGAACTGTAGAATTATAACTTTTTTAAATGTATAAATTATACTTGTCCTATACAGCTAAAAAAAGAAAAAAACTACACACTACCGGCTGACCCTAGGCAGACCCACTCAGGGCCTGGTCCCACCATTCTCACAAAATTTTTGTCTTGGAAAATATATTTTTAAAAAAAGTTATTTATGTTAATGTATAGTAGGTTTATATTTTTTGATTAATTGAATACTTAAAATTTTTTGTTTTAATTTCTACTACAATAAATATTGATGACTATAATCCACATAAACAAGAGCTCTTTGGGATCCTTAATAATATTTAAGATTATAAAAGGAATCTTGAGATTTAAGAGCTTAAAAACTGCTGATCTAGCCTAATATTACCCAACTCTTTGGAACTGCTACTGCGATCACGAAAAGAGATTAATAAAAGGATTGCTGAGTAGATGTGCACTCCCGTCAAGATCAGGTAGAACAAGCTTGTAGTGGTTAGTGAGACTAATCAAGAATTTAACTATTTTATCCAGAAAACCTTAGCTACCACTGATGAAAGTGGAAAAGGGAGGAAGAGAGGATTACTCATAATTATAGATTGGCGAGGTGGGAAAGCAGAAAGCTGAGGAAGGGGTGAGTGAGTATCTTGTGTATTAGTGACTATGCTGGAAATGGCTGGCCATTTGTTCTAAGGGGTGGTAAGGGGGCAAGAGAACATAGAAGAGATCTGATAGGTCTAATAAATAATAAAACAGAGGGAAGAGGTATTTTATTTTATTGATTGATTGATTTTAGAGAGAGTGAAAGGGGGGAGAGAGAAAAAAATCGATTTATTGTTCCACTTATTTGTGTGCATTTATTGGTTTATTCTTGTATGTGCCCTGCCCAGGGATGGAACCTGCAACCTTGTTGTATGGGGACAATGCTCTAAACAACTGAGATACCGGTCCAGGACTGGAAGAGGTATTTTCAATTCAGCAGGAAGGAGGTACAATGAGAGTTCAGAATATAGGTGGCATGGCCAGATTGAAGAATTAACCTCAGTTACTAAAAGTTTAGCTCCTTTATTACCTTTGGCCCTGATAGAAAAGATTAACTCTAGGAGTCTTCAAACTTGGGTTCACCAATTTCAAATTTGCTACTTAGTGTAAGGTTCAGGTCACAACTTTTATAGGCGTCAATGTTCTCAACTGTAAAATGAGAATATCTCTGGCCGGTGTGACACAGTTGGTTGAGTATAGTCCCATCCTGTGTACTGAAAGGTCGCTGGTTCGATCCCCTTTCGGGGTGTATGCAGTAGGCAACTGATGGATATTTCTCTCTGACATCAATGTTTCTCCGTTTCTCCGTCTCTCCGTCTCTCCGTCTCTCCGTCTCTCCCTCTCCCTCTCCCTCTCCCTCTCCCTCTCCCTCTCCCTCTCCCTCTCCCTCTCCCTCTCCCTCTCCCTCTCCCTCTCCCTCTCCCTCTCCCTCTCCCTTCCTTTTTCTGTAAAATCAATAAAAACATATATATATATATATTTAAAAACAATTAAAATGAGGATAATCATAATTACATTACTTCTTAGAGTCCTGAACAAAATAAATAGCATGTTAAATTCTTTGAAGCTATAAAGCATTGCACAAATATGTGGTGTTAGAACTACACACGTGTTGTTTTCACAAGTCTTTCCTTTTTCAATTTCAGGCAGAACTCAAAAGCTTGATGGACAACGCTTCTTCTTCCTTCGAATTTGCGAAAGAACTCATCAGGCACAATCTGGTGAATAGTATCTCCCATCTTGGCTGACTTGAATCTTACCCTATTTTGTACATCTCAGCAGTTAGAAAGATGAATGAAGGGAGGTAGCTCAGCAAATATTCCTGTACTCCAAGGGAACTCCTCCTTGCTGTGGAGATGCTACCGGGGAGACACAAGACCTTGGTTCTTATCTTCTTGAGAGAAAGATTTCAATCAAGACAAAGTGCAGAAAAGGAGAAAGCAAGAATTTATTGATTGCAGCAAAAATATACTTAGGACCGTGAAACAAGGAAGGTGCACAGAAGAAGTACCAGGAGAGCCTAGGCTGGGCTGCCTTGGCTCACTCGGAAGTCAGAGAGAAGGGGAAAGGGGGGGGCGCCTGGGGACAGGGTCGGGGGTTAGGCCGGAGGAACTGCTGCTGCCCATTGCTCCCCTTATTGCAAGTCTCATTGGGTCCCTTAGATGGAAGAAGAGAGAAGATGGCAATGTTGTGCTCCCCCCCCCCACTCTCCCCGGGGTGGGGAGGGGGGAGAGGGCACTGGGACCTTCACTTTCAGGGGTTTTAAAGGCTGGGCGTTTAGGAGAGGTCTTAAGGGCGGGTCAATAGAATATTCATGAGCTTCATGCTGATGGACCAAAATGCAGTTTATTTTTAATTTGTCTGTCCTTGGGTGTGGTTGGCAAATGGCACTAATTGGATCTCTGCTCTCAGTCTCCCTTGGTAGTAAGAGTTAAGCTATTTACCCTCTGGCTGGGGAGGAGAAATGCAAACCATTTACTCTAAAGCGTCCTGGGTTTAGGGAAGACAGGATTTACTAGGTGGCTGCAAACTGCTGTTAACTAAACTTCTCAGTTTCCCTATTCCACGGGTCCTGAAATGTTCCTAGCTTTTACTATCCTATAACAGAGAGAAAATGTGTTTAAAATATCAAGCCTTTTCATCAAGGAAATTGATATTGGGAGGGCAGTAATATACAGGGCGAGCAAAAAAAAGGTTTACAGTTGTAATACAAATAAATAATACAATAATAAATAAATAATGTAATACAGGAATAAACTGTTTAACATACAACTGTAAACCTATTTTTGCCCACCCCGTATATATAAGGGAGGAAAATTAATTTTTATTTCACTCTTCTAAGTTCTTCTGGTCGGTCTAATAATAAAATTGACACAAAAGCCCGGCCGGCGTAGCTCAGCGGTTGAGCATTGACCTAGGATCTGAAACAATTCCACCAATAAATATATTTGCACTTATTGCCATAACAACACAGCTTCTCCATCCCTAGGTGGTTTTCCGAGGAGGTGAAGGGGCTTTGCAGGTTTTGCCTCCCCTGGTTGATGTCATTCCTGAAGCCAGGCTAAACTTGGTGATCTACTACCTTCGTCAAGGTAAGAAAACTTGGTCTTGGTCTTGCTTATAAAGATATATTTTAGAACATTTAATCTCTAAATGAACTATTTGCTTAGCTTTTAAAATCTGTAATACTTCCAAAAACATTTGCGCTATATATTCATAGGACAGAGCGAGATTTTTGGTGCCAGGTGCACAGCCTGCAACCTGGTTGGTTGTGCCCTTTCTCCGTAGCCTCTTTCCCCCTCTGTCACTTCGAACCTTCTCCCTCATTCTGTTTTTCTGTTTTCCTCTCATTTGTCTCCCCTTTGTGCTTTAACCACCGTATTTCAGTTGTTCCTTTGTTTTCCCTTCCTCTCCCTGGCATGTTTTTTTTTCCTAGAGTCCCCCTATGTATAATGCGCATCCACAATTTCTTAAGCCTTTTTTTCATCAACTTTTTTTTTAAAATGTCTATTCATTGTATTTTTATGTATGTATGTATGTATGTATTTATTTTGAATATGTCTTTATTGAGTTCAGAGAGAGGAAGGGAGAGATAGAAACATCAATGATGAGAGAGTCATTGATCAGCTGCCCCCTGCACGCCCCCTACTGGGGACCGAGCCCACAACCCGGGCATGTGCCCTGACCAGGAATCAAACATCTCCTGGATCCTAGGTTGATGCTCAACCAGTGAGCCGCGCCTGGCCGGGCCCAACTGTTTTTTATTTGCTCTAATTGTCTCCCTGTGTGTTTCTTGTCCCCCTGGTTTCTTATGAGAAATGTTATGATTCAAAGAGAATGCAATATTGCTCCTAGGTAAGGTTAAAATTGTGGGCACATGCCTAAAGCAGCCTTTTATCTGAAGTTTTAAGTACAGGGTAGTAATGGCCGCCCATTGGTGGTGGCCGTCTGTCAAGGACCTCAGACTAACAGGGTGGGCCTTCCGGGTGTGCAGTAAAAACCAGTCAGACATCATATTTCTCACTGAGGAAAATGTGCTTATTAAAATAAGAACAGGGACTTGCAAACAGTTCTCTCTATGTGATGTATAAGTACAAAGAAATGTACTTTTGGACAAGAATTAAAGAAACATTTTATAAATTAATTTTTTAATTGTCTTTGTTTTAATTGATGAGAGAGAAATATCCATTGGTAGCCTCTCGCATGTGCCCCGACCAGGTATTGAACCTGCAACCTGGCTATGTGCCCTGACTGGGAGTGTAACCTGCCACCTTTTGGTGACGGATGATGCTCCAACCAACTGAGCCACCTGGCCAGGGCTAACTTAATTTTTATTATGAAAATTTTCAGACATAAACAAAAGTAACTAGTATGGACACCCAAATACTCATCCCAGATTCAAAGTTTTGAAGATACTGACCATCGTTTCTCATTTCTCCCCCCCTCCCTTTTTTGTTGCTGAGATGTTGGAAAGCAAATCCCAGACGTCATGTCATTTCACACCTACATGCTTAGTACAGGGGTTGGCAAAAGTAGGTCTGCAGTTGTGAGCACACGAGGCAGTTTATTCTTGTATTATTATTTATTAATTATTGTATTACTTATTTGTATTGTCTTAGCTTTTTTTATAACTTTATTGATTTCAGGGAGAGGGAGGGAGAGAGAGCGAAACATCAACAATGAGAGTCATTGGTCAGCTGCCTCCTGCATGCCCCCGACTAGGGATGGAGCCCACAACCCGGGCATGTGCCCTGACCGGGAATCGAACCGTGATCTCCCGGATCCTAGGTCGACGCTGAGCCACGCTTGACCAGGCTGTCTTCTTCTTATTGCTATTATTTCTTATCCTTACGTATGATTTATCTTTTAGGTAATGATGGTCAGTAATTTAACTTGCTTTTGCCCACCCCTGTAAATATCTCTTAATTGTTGTTGAAAAAAATATATTTAGGAAATGGTTGTTTTTCTTAGATAACTGTAATGTCATTGGTATGTAATACCCAACCCATATTCTTTGCTTGAACATTTTTTAGATGCTTCATGGCTTATGTGGTTTTCATAAGGATATTTGGTTATCTTTAGGATAACTATTCAACATTGAACTTGACAGAGAATTAGAGGTCAGATAAAGTAGACCATGGTTCTCATGAATGTTTGCGTACTGAAGGATCTTGCTTTTGGGGACTGTTTCAGAAGAGTGCTGATATATAGACAAGTATAGCTACTTATTTTTTGTATTTCAGATGATGTACAAGAAGCTTATAACTTAATCAAGGATCTGGAACCTACTACTCCTCAGGTAACTGAGAATGGGTTGTATTTTTACTAACCAAGTTCTGCATAAAATTGAAATTTGGAACCGTAGCTGGAAGGCATATTAAAGAGGATTCCTGCTTATAGAATCCCAGGAAAGTTCGTGTATATTGACCTAGGAATGTTATGTGAGGCTGTTTATATAAGAATGAATGTTCTGGCCCTGATCGGGTATCTCAGTTGGTTAGAGCATCATCCCAATATGCCAAGGTTGTGGGTTCGATCCCCAGTCAGGGCACATATAAGAATCAACCAATGAATGCATAAATAAGTGGAACAACAAATCGATGTTTCTTTCTCTTTCTCCCTCCCTCTCTTCCTTCCTCTCTCTCTAATAGCAATCAATCAATAAAAAACTTCATTAATAAAAAAAAAAAAGAATGAATGTTCTGGGTTTTTTGATATTTTTAAGCTCCCTTATATATGGTCATTTCCTCAAAAGGGTTGAGGTTTGAAAATACTAAAATCTAGCCCTAGCCAGTTTTGCTCAGTGGTTAGAGTGTCAGGCCACAGACTGAAGGGTCCCTGGTTTGATTCTGGCCAAGGGCATGTACCTTGGTTGCAGGCTCCATCCCCGGCCCTGGTCGGGGTGTGTGAGGGAGGCAACCAATAGATGTGTCTCTTTCACAGCAGTGTTTCTCTTTCTCTCCCCTTTCCACTCTCTAAAAAAAAAAGAAAGAAAGAAAAAGAAATACTGAAATCTAGAATTCTGATGAAATCGGTGACTTATATCACAAGTATAATTGTCTGTAACTTGTCTTTCTTTTTTTTAACCCTCACCCAAGGATGTTTTTTCCATTGCTTTTCAGCAACGGCTGTAACTTGTCTTTCTTCCCTCACCTGATTATTAGCTCCTTGCAGTCAGGGACTGTGTCTGTGTTTTATCTCCAATGCTATGTACACTAAGCACACAGTTGTCATTCTACATATTGAATGAAACACTGATTGAAAAATGTTTCCAGACCCATCAATTCTAAACAGGTGTATTTCTCAAATGTATTACAAGTGTCAGCATCTTCTATGTGATCCTTTTCATGAGCCTTCTTAAATAAAAAGAGCACCACATAAAAATTTATAAAGCTGCTGAGAAGGGTATCTGTTAAAGAACAGAACCAAGTCTGAAAGGGGTGTAGGTAAGGCCCTAGGACTCCAAAAGGGAATACCTTACAAATGGAAACCAAAGCACACTTTTTTAAAAATAGAGAATCACTAGCAAAGGAAGGTTGTTATATCATTGGAAAGGGGAAATAAAATATATGATATGGCCACAGAGAATGGCAGTGCTGACAAAGTGATAAAAATTATTATGTAAATATTTTACTGTTAATTTGTTTCCATTGTATGGAACTAAAACAAAACATAACTCCTATAAGTTTCCACTGAGTTATTTCTGCTTAAGATTGAGAATTTAAAAATATGATGAGTTCTGTTATATAGACACTGCCTGCTGGAAACCAAGTGAAAATCTCTAAATTCTTTCATTCAGGACAGGAATAGAACAGAGAAAAGTGACCCTGGGTAACTTTCGATAATATATGTAAAGTATTGAGTTGATGCAAATAACTAACTTGAAAGATACCTCGTAGCTCCTCATTCCTTTGAAATCAGTCAGTGTTATTGCATGTTTCCAGGAGTATATCCTCAAAGGAGTGGTCAATGCAGCCCTTGGCCAGGAAATGGGGTCGGTGAGTATGAAATCACTGGTAACCTATAGTTTGCTAAATGATAGTATACTGGGGAAAAACAGACGTCAGAGTTCAACCAACAATAAGGCTGCAAGCAGGCTCTTCTGCACGTCATTTCTCCATATGCCCCAAGCAGGTTCCATTGTAAAAAGAATTCTGTGTTAAAGAAGAAACAAAAGGCTTTAATGCTAAGAATTGTTGCTTTGTTTAAAAAGAGGCCAATTTTTAAACAGTGTGTATATCTAATAACAACAAATCATTGCACAGCTTTATTCTTATTTTCAGTTACTTTTTTTTTAACATTGCACACCTCTGAGCTATGATTTTGGCATCTGTAAAATGGTAATTATTGTTTCTGTGGGAAAGCTCATTATAAACAAAAACTGTGTCTAAAATTAAGCCCTTAATCATCTAAATATTATTCATCTAATATTCTAAAAAGAATAAGAATTATTTTATTCTTTAGAATTCTAATATTCTAAATAAGAATATTAAGTTCTTTTTGGAACAAAGTGGGATATAAGTAAATCTTATCTCCAGCTCCCTTCACAGTGTCTCATTAAACAGATAGGCAGTAAATAATTACTGAATAAATGAATGAGTTTATTTAATAAATACTCCTTGTTATGACCAAAGTCCTACTATAAGTTTTGATATATGGTGAAAGAGTAATAGGTATTTGTCGGGTAAATGAGTGAGTCCATTTAGTGAAGGTACTTTTAGGACAGAACTAGGGGATGGATTTTCCTTTCCTTTTCTGTCTGACCCAGAGTAGGTTTTAATTCAGTTTCAGGTTATCATTTTCTAGTTGTATGCTAATCAGAATTAGTTTTGTTTTAGGACAATTTAAAACAAGGGTACGCGTTAAATCCTGACAAATATGTTAATGTCATAAAGTATAATACAAATAAAACGTTTCCAGCTTACTGCTGTATATCAGCTCTGCTTTGCTTTCCAGAGGGATCACATGAAAATTGCCCAGCAGTTCTTCCAGCTGGTGGGAGGATCAGCTAGTGAATGCGGTAGGTCTGAAATCTGTACTGGTGAGCATGACTCACCATCGAGCTGGTCGCATACTGCCTGGGGAGGTTGGCTCTCCGCCCAGGGATACGTCTGCTGGCTTTCCCAGGATAAACAGGGAATCGCATACTGGAGGGAGGATCGGGACTCCCTCTTCCCAGCATCTTGGCTGAAGCGAGATGAGAGTAGATAAAAGTGGAGAGTAAATGCTCTTTAGTTCACGGGAGTTTCAACATTTTGATTTTGTTTTTTATTTGAAATGTTAATTTTAATTGATTTTTCAAGAGCTCTCTATGTATTAAACTTTTGTCATGTTGTAGATATTTTCCCCAGTGGGTCATTTGACTTTTAACTTTGCCTGTCATATTTTTGCTTATATAAAACTGTTTAAATCTTACTTAATTAAGTTTACCTTTTCCATGATGATTTCTTCCATGGGTATCTAGCTTAGACAGTGCTTTCTTACCCCTGGAGTTATAGAATATTCACCTATATTTCCCACAAGTAGTTTTGTTTCTGTTATTATTGATTTCATCAGTTAAGGTTCAGTGGAAGACCTGAGAAAAAGCTGTAAAAAGGGCCAGTAGCCAGTGTGGCTGTTCATACCAGTGTTCTGTGGCCAGCGTCTGTTCTGACAATGTGTTCATGCCAAACTGGTGGTTATTTTTACCGCCCCTGGATATTTATTGTCAAATGTTTCACCAAAATCATTTATCAAATAATACTTCCTTTCCCCATTTCATTCATTCATACAACAAAAATTTATTGAGGTGTTGCGGATATAGCAGTAAGCAAAACTAACAAATCCCCCTTCCCTTGTGGAGCATACAGTCTAGTGGGGCAGACTATAACCATAAAAGACAAATAGGTTGTATAGTATATATGACTGTGATGATTTGGTATGGGAGAGAAATTGAGCAGAAACAGAATGAGGAGGATTGGGAGTGCCAGTGGCAAGCGTGGGGGTTACACTAACCGTTTGCCCCCTCAAATAGAAATATGGTATCAGACAGAAGGGTGGGTCAGGATCAGGATCACGTGGTTCCATGGCAGATTTGTTCTCCATTTGAGATTGAAAGTGCAAGGTTGTCTTAGACGAGTAATGGTGGAGACCAAGCCACATTCGCTGCATCTGAGGGCGTCAGAGTTGGGCAGGGAAATAAAAAAGATCTGGAGACAGTAGCCTGCGGGGCATGTGTTCATTCTGGACTCAGAGTTAACATGGAGAGAGATTATTGGTCACCCTCAAGCACAGTGATTTCCATTACACTGAGGAGTAGTCCACTGAACAGAATCTGTAATTTCAGAATCTAGAAAGCTGTCTTGGAATATATTCGTATCTCTACATTATAAAATAAGTGAAATTTCAGCTAAAGACACCTTTTAGCTTCATGAATACACATGGTATCTTTGCCATTCCATTTCATTTCAGATACGATCCCGGGGAGGCAGTGCATGGCTTCCTGTTTCTTCCTGCTCAAGCAATTTGATGATGTCTTGATTTACCTCAACTCATTTAAGGTCAGTATAGAATTTTCTAGATGAGTTTGTATACAAAATACTATATATAATGTGTCACAGAAAATGTACTCTTAGAGATGGTGGCCCTTTTACTATGGTGGCGTTGGTGGCATTGGCTAATTCCTTAAGCTTATTTTTGTGTTTATCTGGTATAACTGATGTCTTTCTATTTTATATGTTAATGCTCATTGTGACCTGTTCTTGGGATGTTTTTCAGAGTTACTTCTATAATGATGACATCTTTAACTTTAATTATGCCCAAGCCAAGGCTGCAACAGGCAATACCAGTGAGGGTGAAGAGGTGGGTACCCGTTTTGGAAGGCATTTGAATGATTCTGTGTAAAAACACTGTTGTCTTGCCGTACCCAGTTTGGCTCAGTGGTTAGAGCCTTGGCCTGCAGACTGAAGGGTCCTGGGTTTGATTCCAGCCACGGGCACATACCTCAGTTGCAGGCTTGGCGCTCCACCACTCGATGTGTCTCTCTCACCTTGATGTTTCTGTCTTTCTTTCCCTTCCACTCTCTGAAAAAGCAATGGGGAAAAAAAAGATCCTCGGGTGAGGGTTAAAAAAAAACCCATTGTCTTTTTCTCACTGAAATAAAATGTTGAAGGTAAAGGATTATGAAGTTTCTTTCTTCTTAGGTCATATTAAAAAGTACAATGGGCCCGGCTGGGTACTGCTGAGCGGTTGAGCATGGACCTACGATCGAGAAGATCAGGGTTTGATTCCAGGTCAGGGCACATGCCCAGGTTGCAGGCTCGATCCCCAGCAGGGGGCGTGTGGGAGGCAGCTGATCAATGACTGTCATCATTGATGTTTCTCTCTATCTCCCTCTCCCTTCCTCTCTCTAACATCAATAAAGACATATTTAAAAAAAAAAAGTACAATGGGAATAGATTTATGGGCTTTATAACCACAGTAATGTTTTCCTTTTTTTGATACATTTTATAAAAGCATAACATACATGGAGGAAAGTATACAAATCAAAGTATATAGCTTGATGGATTTTTTAAAGGTGAACAGACCTAAATCAGAGCCCAAATCATGAAACAGGATATTACCATAACCCTAGAAACCCCTCATTCCCTTTTCGAGTCAATCTCCTTCCTCCAGGGCTATCGATGATCTTGACGTCTAACTTAATAGGGTAGTTTGTGTAAATTATTCAAAATAATTCAGTTAAATTATGCAACTGAACTTTGTTATTTAACAAATTATTCAACCAATTTCCATTGTGGTTCCTTTATTGACTGTGAGTTATTTGAAAATGTGTTTCATGATTTTCAAACATGCATTATCCTTTTCAGGTTATTTTATTTTTATTTCTAACTTAATTGTATTGTGGTCATAGAATGTGGTCTGTATAACACCGGGCCTTTAAAATTGCCCAGGAGCATGGGCATGTGTTCTCTTTTTAAAAAAAAATTGTTTTTATTTAATCTTCACCTGAGGATATTTTTTTCATTGCTTTTCAGGGAGAGTGGAAGGGGGAGAGAGGGGGGGGAGAGAGAGAGAAGTATCGATTGGTTGCCTCCTACACGTGCCCTGGGATGGAGCCTGCCACCAAGGTACGTGTGCTTGGCCAGAACTGAACCCGAGACCCTTCAGTCCATGGGCCTACACTCTAACTACTGAGCCACACCGGCCAGGACTGGTCGTGTGTTCTTGAAAATAATATATATTGTGCAGTTGTTAATTACTCTGTTCAAATCTTCTACCAACCATTTGTCAGCTTGTGATATCGATAGAGAGAAGTGGTTAAACTCACCACTTTCTTAGCAGCTTGTGTAGAATTTGGTCATCTATAATGCTGTGTTAATCATTAATGTAAGATAAGCTGATATGAATGTTTTTACTGCAGAACCATCTGCATGTTTATTCCCTTTCTTTCCTCTTGCAGGTTTTCCTTTTAATCCAAAGTGAGAAGTTGAAAAATGATTACATTTACCTCAGTTGGTTAGCTCGGTGCTGTGAGTTTTTGTTGTGTTTTTTTTTTTTACTTTAAATCTTTATTTCTCAATTACAGTTGACATACAATATTATATTAGTTTAAGGGGTACAACCCAGTGATTAGACATTATATAGCTTACTAAGTTATCACCCTGATAAGTCTGGTACCCATCTGACACCATACATACTTATTACAATATTATTGACTATATTCCCTATGCTGTACTTTACATCCCCATGACCATTCTGTGAGTCTTCTTTTATTATTATTGTTATTATTATTTTACTGTTTTTTAATGTCTTTTTTTTAATTGATTTCAGAGACAGGAAGGGAGAGGGAGAGAGAGAGAAACATCAATGATAAGAGAGAATCATTGATCGGCTGCCTCCTGCATGTCCCCCACTGGGAGTCAAGCCCGCAACCTGGGCTTGTGCCCTGACTGGGGATCGAACAGTAACCTCCTAGGTCATGGGTGGACCTTTAACCACTGAGCTATGCTGGCTGGGATGAGTCTTCTTTTAAATATTGCAGAGGAATTATCTTTTTCTTCTCTGCTGTATAATCTTCTGGATGGAAATTATTCTGAGCACTTTCTAATTTTGTTTTGTATTTTGTTCTATAGAATAAGGGAACACCAACGTCGCGCTATTAATGCTAGTCAGTTAGGGTGGCCATGCACATATGTTTACCCTGTGATTAGCTCTGTCTGTAGCATTGACCTAGCATGTATAGTCCTGAAAGATGCCAAGTTTTTCCTGCTAAAGTTTCCAAAGTCTCAGAGTGGTTTTCTGTGAAATGATATTGTTATGCTGATTTTATCTTTTCACTATGATGCAGGCCTAAAAATGGGCAAAATGTCAAAAACATAATTTTAAAAATATTTAGCTTACATTACAGTCACTGTCTGTCTCTCCCTTTTAACAACCAGATATTCTAAGTGAGGCTGAAAGTATATAAGTAGAATTGAATGAATGATAGGACAGTGTCCTCTTTTAAGCAGATGATCTAAGTGGAAACTGGAATTCTACCCAACCTAAAAAGACACAATTATCTGAATCCTAACTTAAATAAAAATTTTAAGTATGGATTCAGATGGGGAACTCAGTTTAGGAACTCAGGTGGGAAACCAGCTTAATGCCAACATTGCAAGCTTTCCATGTAAGAGCTACTTACCATTATTTTGTATATTTGAAACATAGAACCAGAGCCACAGAATAGCAAGATGCAGAAGTGTATTTCTTGTACATTTAAAAAACATGAATCTTTGTTCCTTTTTGTAGATATAATGAACAAGAAACCAAGACTGGCCTGGGAACTTTATCTCAAGATGGAGACCTCCGGGGAGTCCTTTAGCCTCTTACAGCTCATTGCTAATGACTGCTACAAGGTGAGTCTGAATGAGGCAAAGGGAAATTGAAGATCAGTATCACATTGCTGTGTTGGCTAAATGTTAGGGAAAAGTGTCCTAGAGACACTTTAAATGGCTATTAGTGAGAGGATCTGCATAGTGATATCAGAAATGTCATCTCTATTGTGAATGAAACGAACTCAAAAATATACAGTGTGTCAGGGTTTTTTATGTGTAAATGAAATATCTTAGAGAGGAGGTTTCAGATTTCTAAAGGCTGTGCATCTTTAGATAGCATCCAGATGCAGATACTCATCTGGGAGTTGGAAATTTGGTTTTGAAGCTCAAGAAAGATGTCCTCTGACATCTGGAGACATAGATTTGGAGAAATCATCAACATTTTAGTAGTAATTGGAACCCTGAAAAACAGTGCGATTGCCCAGGTAAGAAAGTAAAGTGAGAAAAGGAGATGGTTGCAAACCAGACCTTGAGGAATATTAATATACAAACAGTGGAGAGAAAAGACAAAGGAACAGAGAAAGAAAATGAAAAAGCCATCATTTAGTAAAGGTCTGACTGTGTGTGTGTGTGTAGAAAGGCAGGGAGGAGCTTTTTAGAAATTAAAAGCTTTTTTTGCCCTGGACTGGTGGCTCAGTTAGTTGGAGCATCATCCCATACACCAAAGGGTTGCAGGTTCGAATCCTGGTCAAGGCACCATACCTAGGTTGCAGGTTTGATCCCAGGTCAGGGCACCTACGGGCAACAACTCATCAATGTTTCTCTTGAACATCAGTGTTTCTTTCACTCTCTCTTAAATCAATTAAAAACAACAACATATCCTCAGGTGAGGATTTAAAAAAATTTAAAAGTTTTAAAAAAAATTATCCTCACATTCCAGAAATTCCTATTTTTGGAACATTTCTTCCCATCCAAAAGACAGAAAAATGTCACGGAAAGGTAAAGAGAGTCTAGTGTTAGTCAATAAAATCTCATTTCAAAGCGACTCACTACAAAAATAAAGTGAGTCACCATCAATGCAAAAGGTTTTAAAACAGGAAACTTGAAATTGTTTAACATGACTTGGTGGGTGGTATTGATGGTAAGTGAGTTAGGGGAGGCAGAAGGAAAGAAAACCTCAAAAGCCAGGAATTTAGTTCAATTTTAGATTTTAAAAACCTGATGTGTGTTTGGGGCTCCCAGGCAGAGACACTTAGTGCCTGTGGGAAATGATCAGGGTGAGCCTGGCTGGCGCCCAGGAGCTCGCGTGGGAGGTCAGGATGGAGACGCAGTCCTGCAGGTTCACTGCCGTCCTGGGGGCGGGGGGAGCAGCGGGAGCAGCAGCGGGAGCGGAGTCTGAGAGGGAAAAACTAACGGGGGGTGGTGTGAGGAGCCATGTGCTTATGGGACAGAAGTGGAAAGAAGAGTCAGCGAAGGAGACAGAGGCCGAAGATGAACAGAGAGGAAAGAAAAAACCCAGGAGAGAGAAAGTGTTTTCCATTGCTTTCCCCCTGCTCTTCCCGTGTTAGCAAAAGCCGAGGAAGGAGAATGTCAAATGCGAGGAGATGGAGTTACGTGAGGCTGGAAAACCATAGGGAGAGAGGAGAACTGGGTTAGAAAGCAGGTGCAGTGAGTGTGTTGATTTATTTATTTACGTTTTAAAAATTATTATTTTTAATCCTCACCTGAGGATATGTTTTTTAATTGATTCCAGAGAGAAAGGAAGGGAGAGGGAGAGAGAGAGAAACATTGAAGTGAGAGAGAAACATGGATCGGTTGCCTCCTATATGCCTCCCTCCCCTCCCCCCCGGCCATGGATGGAACCCCAAACCTGGGTACGTGCCCTGACCTGGAATCAAACCCACAACCCCTCAGTGCATTGCATGATGCTCAACTGAGCCACACTGTCCAGGGCAATTTTCATTGATTTTTTTAGAGGGGGAGGGAGGAAAACATTGATTTTTCTGGGGATCGACATATTGAGACGACGCTCTAACCAATGAGCTACCCGGCCAGGCCTGACATTCTTGCACATTATATAACTATGGAAGAAATTAGTGATTCCCAGGGGTTAGGAGCAGGGAGGGGAATGCATTTGATGATAAAGGGTTAGCACAAGGGAGATCTTTGTGGTGATGGAACGGTTGTGCATGTTGATGGTGGCGATTGTATGAATCTATACGTTTGTTAAAATGACAGCACTATCCCTACATTGTAGCCATGTACGTTTCCTGGTTTTGAGATTGTGGTATTGAACTATTGTCATCTACGCTGCAAGGTGGGGGGTGGGGGCTGGAGGTGAGGGGATGGGGTGAAAGGTACATGGGACCTCTCTGTACTATCTTTGCAACTTTCTATAAATCTATAATTCAGAGTTAAAAGTTTTTAAAAAATAAATCAACCAGAGCTATATCCAGCAGTATAGATGATCTTATAAACTCACGTAAGACACAAAAGGGTATTTACAGTATTATTTCATATAGATAAAATTCTGAGAGCAAAACTCATTTATATTGTCTGAAGATACATCCATAGGTGATTATAAAGAAAGTCAAAGAACTGATGACCATAAAAGTTGGAATAGAAGTTACTTCTGGAGGGAAGGAGAAGGTTGTGGTCTGGAAATGGCGCAAAGAGCTTGCATTTTGCTGTCAGTGTTTCCTTCCTTGGCCTGGGTAGCGGTTACACTTGTATTCACCTAGCAATCAGACATTAAACTGTACATTTATGTTGCATGCACCATTCTGTGTGTGTGATTTCACTCAGAAAATGCTTAGGAGGATCTAGGAAGGATTAACCTTGAAAAGGAGTGAGAACACTTCTGCCTGTGAGATAGGCAGAGAAGACGGACGGATGAATAAGGTATAATTTGAACTGAAGGGAGGAAGGTTGTGTTTTCCCTCTGAAGCAGAGAGAAAAGCTATGCTAAGAATGCAGTAGAGCTCTTCAGGAAATTGGTGTTTGTGACAGCAGTGCACAGGAATGGAGAAGTAACTCAACCGCACTGAGCAGAGGATTGCTCAGCAATGTGAAGCCTTCAGCGAAACTGGTAACGCTGCGTTCATGACTGCCAGTCAGGAAAACTCATCTAAGCAGAATTTAAGGACATTCAGCATGTTCTACAAGGCCAAGGAAATTTGTAGTACACTTGGGGAAGATATCTGTCAAAAGAAATAAAATGTTTTAAAGATTTGGTGTTTGAGAGTAGTAGTCAGTATACATCCAGGCACACTGAGAACCTAGACAAGGTCAGGGAAGGCCATCCTCGGGTTGAACACGGTCAAACTAGCATAAAATGAGTTACAGCAACCCCCACAGGATGTATTGAGAGGACATGAAAAATACTCAGTTCAGATCACAGACGTCAGAGTTTATCCTCAAGATTAAAATATAATTAGAAGAAATGACAGATGTGTTGATTACAGAATAACTTGACTACGCATAGAAAAAATGTTAGTGTTGAAAACTGAAGGAAGGTAAGCTGATTTAAATTGAACCCACGCACCCAAACTGTGATTTTCCTTTTTCTTGGTTTAATAAGGAATTTAAATTTATCTAATTTGCTAACTGAAAATGTCATGCACTCATTTTATACACTTCTGTTTCACGGCATCTTTATGTTTGGTTTCAGTCTGTGTAATCTTGTGACTACAAGTATTAGCATAATTCTTTCTTTTATTCAGATGGGCCAGTTTTACTATTCAGCCAAAGCCTTCGATGTCCTAGAGAGGCTGGATCCTAACCCTGAATATTGGGAAGGCAAGAGGGGTGCCTGTGTGGGCATTTTCCAGATGATCTTAGCTGGGCGAGAACCCAAGTAAGTACACAGACAAGAAGCACTACTGCTACTCATTTGCTGGTTTGTGAGGGAAAAGAATTGTTTTCATGGATGACAACCATCCTCTTCTGAAAACTCAAAATTATGTTTTAGAATGATGAATAAAAGTTAAGATGTTATATCTTTCTATCTGACCTTTTTCCTCCAGAAATCTTTTATTTTATAGAATCAGATCATTCTAAATCCTGTGTCCTGGGGACACTGAGTATACTACAGCTCTCAAATTTAAGAGCAAGGTAGATATTTGCCTCATGTGAATTGCCATTTCATAAAAAAGTCTTCTTCAATCTTTTCTACTCTTTTCTTTGCCTGTTGGCTTTTTCTTGTCTTTTGGTTTAGGCCTCAGAGAATTAGGAATGGAGTAGATGTGGTTGATAGTTTTTTCTTCATGTGCCTCTAATAACCCAGAAAATAGATATATTAGATTATATAAAATTAAGTGGCCTGTAGCTCCATTTGTAACAAAAACTGAAATGCTTAAAACTAAATTCAGCCTGGCCAGGCGTGGCTCAGCGGTCGAGCATCGACCTATGATCCAGGAGATCAAGGTTTGATTCCCGGTCAGGGCACATGCCCGGGTTGCGGACTCGATCCCCAATTGGGGGTGTGCAGGAGGCAGCCGATCAATGACTCTCTCATCATTGACGTTTCTCTCTCTCTCTCTCTCTCCCCCTCTCCCTTCCTCTCTCTGAAATCAATAAAGATATATTTTTTAAAAAAAACTAAATTCAGTGTTCTAAAAATAACTTCATGGAATGTATTTGTTATGATGTGTGAATAGGAGATGTGATTATTTTTTAAGTAAATAGTCTATCAAAAATTACCTCCTGCCTTGTATCTACTTCTAACCTGAAATAAAGGCTTAAAAGAATTTGGTTAAGTAAAAGAGGGGAAAAACGAAGTAAAAAATATGAGAAAATTCTTTTTTTTTTTAGTATGTTTTTATTGATTTTAGAGAGAGAGGAAGGGAGATAGAAAAAGAACCATCCATGAGAGAAACATCAATCAGCTGCCTCCTGCATGTCCCCTACTGGGGACTGAGCCCACAACCTGGCATGTGCTCTGACTGGATGCAAACCTGCCACCTCTTGGTGCATGGGCCAGTGCTCAACCAACTGAGCCTCACCAGTCAGGGCATATGAGACGCTTCTTAGGGAAGACAATCAATACAAAGTTACCTGTAGATTTGATAAGGTAATAGGGGAGTTTTAATATGCATTACTTAAAACATTAATTTTAATTGTAATTAAATTTAAATTACTTAAAACATAAATACTGGGCATTTGCCAAATCTTGGTCCTTAACTTTCTTCTTAGCCATATTTATTAATATATTTTTTTCTTGAAGACATCATCCATTCCTGTGGCTTTGTAAAATTTCACAAATATGGCAGTGATACCCAGCTTATGGTGATTATTACCTTAAAACAAAGAGAAATCTGGGACTCGGACAAGTTAAGTGTTAGTACGGAGCTAGAATTTGAACCCAAGTCTGACCCCAGCTTGTTGATACACCCTCTTTCTACTCTGTCATGCAGAATTAGCACAGAAATGGAAATATTCATGTCATATTAAGACAAAAAGATTAATACAAGTGTGTAGGTAGTATAAGTAAACAAGGAAAACTTGGGTTGGCAAGAAGGATATCAGAATTTTCATTTTACTCTGCCACCATAAGATAGAAAGCTAGGGAGTTTGTAATTGGCTTATAAATACACAGGGAAAGTCTTACCAAAAATGCCCTACTAGACGTATTTTAAGAACAGTTACGAGTTTGTTACCTGTTACTTTTCATTGTCTATTGAAACACTTTGTCCTTTCAAATCCTTTCCTCAGAGAGACCCTTCGAGAAGTGCTCCATCTACTGAGAAGCACGGGTAACACCCAAGTGGAGTACATCATCAGGATCATGAAGAAATGGGCCAAAGAGAACAGGGTGCCTGTCTAACATGGCTCCAGAGGCCGAGGGAACCAGTTGCTGCTTTGACGTAAAATTGGAAATCGTTTTCCTCAAGTTTAATGTAAGAAGCAGGGCTCTATTTTCTTGACGTTTTCCGTCCTTGCTCTTCAAGCCTCAAGACCAGTGCCAGCTTAGGCTGCTTCCTGGCCGAACCAAGTGCCATAGTCTGTGCTGTGGCCCCTATGTGACCTGACCAGCAATAAGACTTTGGACTTATCTGGTGCCTTTCTTCCAAAAATACTCAGAGTACTGTTACGTAATTTACTGACTTTAAGGGAAACGGCATAACTTTTTTGTTTTACACTAACATTCTATGGCATTTTCTCCAAGCTGCAATAACAAATGCCATTCATGCTCAAGAGTCGCCATCATTCTATCATCTCATTTTTAGCCATCTCGGTACACTATCCCTCGTTGCTGGGGAATTCCATAAAGAGTCTGTAATGCGCCTCTGAATCTCAGGAGAACAGAAGTTATAAATAGTGATATGATTCTAATAATGGCAGCAAGATCCTTTACCAAGCTGCCCAGTCATTAATAGATAATAGGCTTAGGGGTTAATCTTTCAGTAATTGAATTCTTGATAATAACGTGTCGCAGTGGAGTAACAATGCAATTTTTTAAAAGGTGAGTACTATGAAAAAATCTGTGTGGCACCTTCAGGAAGCAAAATACACAATCTCATTTGTCATTTCTTCATTATATTTTAAGTAACAAAACAAGTTAGGTTTTTCTTCCATATGTCTTGTGGAATAAACATAGTTTTGAAAGTAGGCCTGCAAAGGGTATATGTATGCATTATGGCCATTTAGTGACGTTAATGATGTAGAATGTGGACTGCATAGAGCTCTTCGAGGGATTTCCTGATGGCTGGGCTCCATCCTAAGTCATATTCCAGCCCCGTGGTTTTGCGCTTTTGCAACATAAACCTGTTATAGAACTGAGCATTCTTAGGCTCACAAGCTATTTTCAGAAAATAGACCTACATGTTTTTATGTACTAGATTACCTTTGTTTCTACACCATATTTTTTTCTATGAGTTTAAGGTGCCCAGTATTACAGGTGTAGAAAGTACAGAGCCATCCCTATGGGTGAAGAAGCTGCATAGAAGAGATGGGAACATGGCAGGAGTCAGAGCAACTAAGGACAGACGATTGAAGACCTCAGAGAGCCTTTGCCTTCTGGAGAGCCGCAGGAGTTCCTCAGCTCTGCTCAGGATGACCAGTTTTCTTATCCTTTGTCTTAGGCTCAGATCTCAGCAGTTCAGAGCACAGATCAGAATAAACTGGCCTGGATGACTGAATTTTAGAAAACAAAGTTACACCCATTTTCCTGCTAAGCTTCTGTTTCCTCAATATAGCAGGGAAGAGCCTGCTATAATGTTTTGACCCCTTGTGATTCTTACCTCACTTAAAATATTAGGAAAGGTCATAATGGGAAAACAACAGATGGAACTCCTCAGTGGCTTTTGGCAATGAAATTTGTCTTCCAGTTAATTGTTGTTATTTTCAAATGTCCTATACTTGAAACGCTTTTCCACTGATGGCAATTTACTTTTAATTGAGCTTTTGTTGAATTTCACACTTCTCCCTGCGTTTTCCTGTCTTTTGGGGGGGAAAAACTGATATTCCAAATATAGCAATTCCCAGAATTTTAGAGTAATTTTTTAAAAAGCTATTAATCTATAGAATTGAAACAAAAACAGTAACAAAAACAACAAAAAAAACACCTATAAAGACTGGTTTAGGAAAGATACCATACAGTTCTGCCATTCGGGGTAGCTACTTCTGAAAAGTCTTGGCAGGGTCTCAGGACTGCACAGTGGTTTCACAGCTGCCTTTTTCCATGTGACGATACAGGAGGGAGGAAGGTCCAGGCCTAGGAATGTTGTGTAATGTGTACAGATCATAGCATCCATGTACTATTTATAGTCTGTAGCAAATATTACTTGCAAATGGACGAACATTTTACAATTATTTTTGTACTTCAAAATAATTATTCTACTGGGATATGTTTAAATTAAAGTTTATTATTTGATTCTTATTATGATATTCTGCGAATGTGGTGTGAGCCCTGGGTATGTCTTGTGCCTTTGCCCCTTTTTTTCTGACCCCAGAGTGAAGGAAAAATAAAGTTTGGGGTTCCATAAATTACTCCTATAAGAGAGCAAAGTAGATAGTCCCTAAGAATCCCTATCCATTAAGGCTCATGGTTGCTGCTAAATCATTTAGGTTTGGCTCTTTGCTGAGTTAGAGCTCATTCCAGTGTACAGTACACCACCTCACACTCAGAAAGCCCTCAAATACTTGTTGACTGAATAAGCATATAGTTACTGGTAGAGCAGAGGACTTGTGAGACCTGACCTCGTGTATTCTGGTTCCCATCTAATTACTGTTTGATTATGTGCCAAGCATATACTAGGTGCTGGGGGTGCAAAGATAAGTCTAACGCACAGTCTTGACCCTTAGGAGCGCAGTGTGTGGGCACACAATGCAGTATACAGATGATGTATCATAGAATTGTACACATGAAACCTGTATAATCTTATTAACCAATGTCACCCCAATAAATTTCATTAAAAAAGAAAAGCTCAGTCTAACAGAAGTCTACATAAGTAAACACAATAAGATGTGGTGGTTGTCAGTAGGAACAAAGTCCTGAGAGGTAAAAGAAGGCAATGGGAATGACTGTATCCATGTAATGAACATTTCCTGCCCCATTTGGGAGAAGCAGTCAAAATGGATCCTGAAACTCAACAGCTAGCAAGATGCCCAGGCTTCTGCCATGTGTACAACACATGCAACATGCATCCAAGTACACAGAAACCAAGGGACTGCTTTCCTCTTTTACCGCCTGGCACCTTGAAAATGCTGCTAGCAGATGGGCGTTGTATCTCAATAGTTTTATCTACTTTCCAATGGCAAAAATGAATTATTTTCTAGTTCCTATATTTAGGACTGTCTCAGTCTTACTTAAATGAATAGTCCTCTTTCTCTTCACACTATAAAATACTTATATTCTAATATATATATTTTATGATTATGTTCAAACCGTATTCGGCCTATTTAGGGACGCTCTCAGAGGAGTAGAGCTAGGAGCCTGGTGATGCGCCTGGAACCCACTTTCACTCTGTACTCCAGGGATATGTGCAGAATGCAGGACAGCACACAATAAAATGCCAGGTGAATACAGTCAGCTGATGTGTGCGTATTGAGTGTGTACTCTATAGACAAGTTTGTACTTTTTTGCAATAAAACCCTTTCTTTAAATAAAATCTCAATGCCAGATACAACTACGAACTGCCCTGTTGGTGGGGGCAAAGGGGAAGGACACATGCCCAGGTTGTGGTTTCGGCAGGAGGCAACCAATCGATGTTTTTCTCTCGAGTTGATGTCTCTCTCTCTCTCTTTCTCTCTCTCTAAAAAATCAATAAAAACATAAAATTAATACAAGAGAAAAGGAAAAAAGGAAGGAAGACAAATGGTGGGTGAAAATATCACTAGAAAATTGGTGATGTGTATGTGGAAGCTGTAATCAAATATGAAATAGTAAAACTCTGACGGAAAGGTAGGAAAAAAGGTAGTTCATTGATATTTTATCTTTAAAGTGTCATTAAAGGTGATAAGTCAAAGTATATAAGTGTACTTTACAATGCCAAGTTAAAGTGCAGAAAAAGAAAATACATTTTATCATTGATCATAGTGTGGAATTATAGACAATGTCCAAAGAAACTGAGGTTTAAGCACATTATAAAACTATCCTGAAACTGCACACAATGGGTCCGGGCTGCCTGTCACCACTTCAGATAAGCAGATAAAGGGTTGAATTGTAAATGCGCATTTATTGCAGTATTGCCGGCAATACGGCAATATGGGAGAGCAGTAAGGGTTATCCATGAAAATGTGCTCTAACCCCTTCCCCATAAGCCAGTTCCTTATATTGGGTAGAAGGACAAGGGTTATATGGGGAAGTGCACAAAAGGAATAAGAATGGGACCCTTCAATCTGGCTCTAAACACTGAGGCAAACCGGCTAGGGCAAGAATGGGTATAATGGTTGACAGGTTACAGGAAATTCGGGCTGGGGTTTGCAAAAGGGTGGGGTACCTCCGGGACCCTTTTGTTTCTACCAGACTTAATCTTTTAATGATGATAGGCAGTTAAGGAGAATGGGTAGCATTCCAAGGTCAACTCCCATGTCCTGGGGCATACAACTCCCACTTCTTATAACTATAGCTAAAAATCATGGTTAACAGAGGATGATTAATATTTCTGCCCCTAATAATCCCATTAGAAAAAAATTATATAAACCTTCCAAATTAACAGAAGTAACATACATAAAACAAAGCAATACTACTTCTGCCCCTAACAATCCCATTAGAAAAAAATACATAAACCTTCCAAATTAACAGAAGTAACATACATAAAACAAAGCAATACTATTTCTGCCCCTAACAATCCCATTAGAAAAAAATACATAAACCTTCCAAATTAACAGAAGTAACATACATAAAACAAAGCAAACATCAGCTCATGGAGGATTTTTTTTTTAAAAGGTTGAAAGGAGAAAATGTGACGAGATAATGTGGCAGATCTATGCTCAGACATACCTCTCACGTCAAAAATGTAAATAGGCTTAACTCACCTATTAAATGAGAAAGATTGGCAGATTGATCACAAAGCAAAACCTAACTCTCTGCTATTTACACATAAATGCCGACAATAAAAGATGGGCAATAGTATAATCAGGCAAATGCAAATAAAAAGAGAGCAGGTGTCACAATCAAACAGGGTTGAATCCAGGTCAAAATCATTAAGCAAGTCAAAGAAAGACACTTGGAATGATAAAGGGTCTATTTCTCAGTGAAGATATAACAGTTTTGAATTTGCAGCAAAGGAAACAGCATCAATATTCAAAAAACAAGATAAAAGTTACAATGACAGTAGGAGATTCAAGTTCATGGCAGTTGAAATGGAAAAAATTGTAATAAAGCATATAGATAACCTAAATATCATATTAAGGAATATATTGTCACTATAGCTTATACCTTTGAAAACAGAGAACAGAATTCCTTTTCAAGGACCCATAGAACATTCATTCAATACAGGTGACTGCTACCCGGCTGGCGTGACTCGGAGATACTGGGGCCATAAGAGAAATTTGAGAGAGAGAGAGAGAGAGATTGAGAAGGGCCTTGCATAGGCCAATGATGATAACGTGCCACAAACGAAAAAAGCTCCTCAAAGTCACCAGTAATCTCCATTTGCCAAATTCAGGAATCATCTCCCTGCCCTGGTGACCTGGCCTCTACCTCTTGCTGGGATTTGTTTCCTCTCTCTCTCCCCTTCTTGTTTTCTGTGCTCCAGCCATTCTGACCTTTCGTCCAGTCCCCCAAGCTCACTCCCTATGCAGACACTTGCTTTTCTTTCTCTGTGATACCCTTCCTTATGATCTTCTCAAGACATTCTGGTCTTAACGTAAACGTGTCTTCCTCAGAGAAGACTAACGTAAGTCACGCACCGTGGTCCATTCTACCCATTTATGTTGTTTCTGTTTGTCTCTGCTATTGCCAGTTAGTTTTTCCTAATGTTTAACTCCAGAGGGCAAACCATCTTACTTTGCAGGTAAGCTGCAGCTTCTAGGAAAGCATTAGTATTATAGTATTGATAGAATGATATACTACTATAATACTAATGTTTTTGAAGCATTAATATAGCCCCATTGCAAGACCGGCAGGAAAAGAGGCTGAAGACAGAAAGGTGACTAAAGTACTACTAAGACAATCCAGAAATGAGACTCTAATGCAGAATCAGAAGAGGATACTGCGGGTAAAAGAGTGCCAAGGAAAAATGACAGCATTTTAGAGCTGGGAGGGACCTCTGGAACCATGTATTCCATCACCATCTTCATACCAATAGGGACAACAGTAACAGAGCAGAACAACTGAACCTACTCAGAATTTGTCTATGATGTCACACTGACTTAGGGTCCTCAACAGGTGACGGTGTACTTACCCCGTTAATGGAATCACCAGGATTTCCTTCAGGATGGGGAGGGCGAGCCCGGAACTTTACTTCGTTCTGAAAGGATGAAAACGGACGGCAATTGTGTTATAGAAATAGATTTGTGTGTGTATGAGAGTCAGGATGTGTGTGTGACGTATGAGACTTGACATAAGTAACTCCATTTTGTGCGACCAAGTGTAACTATGAGGCCTGCGTGCCACGATATGGCGAACACTTTGTAGCCGGGGCTTCCAACCCGGCCCCGCGCTCTGTGGGACCCCGATAAGACACACTGAAGATGTCATGATGCACCACACCCTTCACTGAACTGTACAAAAGCGGGAGCTTTCCGGCCACATCTTTGGACGCTTGTCTGCCCTCCACGGACTTGTCTCCAGCTCCGGGAAAGCGGACCCTTCCTTGCTCTGCCCTGCATCCCTCTGCGAGAGCCTCCAGAGCACTGCCGTGACCCAGGCCGTGGGGGCCGCATCCCCGGACCTGTGCGTGTCTTTCGGCGGATCCTCCGGTGGCCTGCTGGTGCCGAGAACCGTCGGGACCTGGGAAATAAACCGTGTGATCTGCTTTATGTTCGGCTCTGTCTCCCTTCTTGAACTTGAGTTATTGGCTCGGCCTCATTGAACCAAAGTGTGTCTCGGCCCTCACGGTGGCATGTCCACGTCCTGGGAGTTAGGCCACCTGCGGTTACGTCTCCAGGGAAACTGGGACAAATTGTCACCCATTTCCCGTGTGTTCTCACGAGTTTATCGGGGTGTGCTCACCGGGCGACCCCAATCCAGGCGTCTCCCCCACCCCGAATGGGAGCTTCTAGCGTCTACTTTGAGAGAGTACCTCCCCTAAAATACCACCAAACCCTCGTAAGAACTTTGCGATTAATATCCACAGCTTAGGCTTTATGAACGAGCCCAGAACTGCTCGCTGGCCTGTTCCGTTTCACAAGTGCAAAAACGGTATGGAGCATTTTAGGACCTTGCCACACACAAAACCCCTCCCCCCCTGCCCCGGGGCCAGGGGAGGAAAACAGGGTCGGCCAAGGACAGGGGGGCGGCGGGCCGGCGGGCGGGAGTTCGCCATTTCCTTTCTTCCTTCGATAACTTAGGGCCCCGGGGGCGCTGGGCCGGCAGGTACATCGGCTGGTCCTCGCGTCCCTCCACCCTGTCTCGGAATCCGCCTTGAATAGGCAGCTGACAAACCCAACTCTCCAGAGCCGGGAGCGGGAGGCCCGTGCCAGGCGGGACCCAGCGCCATGACGAGGTCGGTCCCGGGCACATCCCTACCCTCGCCCTCAGCCGGCGCCTCCGGCTTCCGGAGGCGAAGAGGAAGCTTCTCCGGAACCCCCCCGACCCCTCCCTTTGAGGAAGAGCGCAGACGGCGTCTCCGTTTCCAAGGAGACCAGCCCTGCCACGACGTCACTTCCGCTGACCTGTCTGGACTCCTAGACTGTTGGGAGGAAAGGAACACGGAGCCACAGCCACGACGGTGGACGCGAGCGTCTCCCGACTGCGCATGCGCCCGCTCAGCGGCCTGCTTCTATTTATGTGGGGGATCCAACATGGCGGCTGCGGCGACCCTGGCGATGGCGGTGGAGCCCATGAGAACATAGTGGCGGGGAAGGGGGCACGGTCCGCACTCACGGTGGCGTCGGCGGAGACTGCTGAGGGTGGTGGAGGGAAAAAAAGCGACGGAGAGCAAGAGGAAGGGCGGGCAGGCAAACAACTCGGCGTAGAAGCGACCGCCGGCGCGAGCGAGGGCAGAGGGCCAGAACAGTAGGGATGGCGGAGCCGCGCAGAGTAGCGTTTATTAGCCTGTCACCGGTGAGGCGGCGCGAGGCCGAGTTCCCGGGGGCCGAGCGCGAGCCCGAGTACCCTCGCGAGCCCCCCCGGCTGGAGCCGCAGTCGCAGCCGCACCGCGAGCCGGTCCGGACGGAGCAGTCGGTCCCGCGGGAGGCTGCCCCCCGGACGGACGCGCAGCCCCCGCCGCGGGAGAAGCCGCTCCCCCAGCGCGAGGTCAGCCGCGCCGAGCCGCCCATGTCGCTGCAGCGCGAGCCCCCGCGGCCCGAGCCGCCGCCGCCTCCGCCGCCGCTCCCGCAGCTGCACTTGCAGCCGCCCCCGCCGCGGGAGCCGGCGTCCCGGCCCGAGCCGCAGCGGAGGCCGCCGAGGGAGACGGTGCGCCTGGAGCTGGTGCTCAAGGACCCCACCGACGAGAGCTGCGTGGAGTTCAGTTACCCGGAGCTGCTCTTGTGCGGAGAACAACGGGTACAGAAGGTTCCTCCCTCACCCCCCAGACCCCGGGAGCCTCAGGACCCGGCCGCCTGCCCCAGTGGTTTGCACTTTCTGACGCCCACCCTGCGCGTCTCGGGTCGCCCCGGAGGGTTGGCTGGAGGGGGTCGGGGCCGAGCGGGTGGACGAGTGGTTGGTGCTGCTTTCCTCTGCTCCCCAGGGTTAGCCGAGGCTCCCACCCGGCTCCACTGACCCCCATCGTGCGCCGAAAGCCGCTCCGAGCCGGTTTTCCTTTGCACCTTTCGAGAAACATCAGGTTTTCCTCCTTCCTTTCTGCTCCCCACACAAAATCTGAGGGCCCTGCAAGTTGTGTGGGTGGGTTTTCCGTGTGGAGCTCCAGCTGTCCTTTCCAGTGGAAAGGAAGAGAAAACCTAGGGGGACACGCCCCCCCAATCAAGCAGGGAAATTGTGTAACCCCTCCAGCATTATCCTCGTCTTCGTCTCCATTTGTTACGCTTGGCGCTGTGGCTGCTGAGGTGCGCGTGTGAGCGTGGAGGATTTTTCTTAATGGAACGGGATTTGGAAGTAATCTAAACATTTTCAGACTAAGAATTCCGCTTTAAGAATGAAGGAGAAATGTTAGTTGTCTGGTTACTTGTTTTTTTCTCTCGTGTTGGTATTGGTGGGCCTTTTTATCTTTGTTTTCTCCTGGGTTTGTCCATACTGTAATTGAATGGTGTTTTATTTGGCGCCTACTTTCCTTTTCTTATTTGAATGCATATCATTAGTTTATAGGTTCGAGTTGGAGGGCATTGCATTTGGCCACTGTAATTTTTGGAGAATGATGAAAGAAATCTTAGCTTTGAATTTTTTAAAACTTTACTGAAAAGAAATAGCTGTGATGGAACCTGGTGAGCAATGGAGATAGAAGAGAGGTTTGTTGTAATTGTAATTTTTATTGTGCGTTCATGATTTTCGGAAGTAAATTAAAAAGGGAAATGGTAGAATAACAGTAATAAGAGAACAATTTCCTCTTGTTTAGAAGTTATGTTCTTTATTAGGTTTTGCTCTTGTACAGGTCTAGTGGAGTTCTGTTTTTTGTCCTCAACTATCTTTATAGTTGAAATGAATGACTTCTTAGTTTAAAAATATCATTTTAAACAATGTCACCAGATTTTGTTTATTTTATGGGCAGCTAATCTTTTGACCATTATTTACAAATGTTGTGTGGTCAGATCATTACTAAATGTTTTCAACCAAAATGAATTAAGGATAGAGATCATTTTGGTCACTTCCTCATAACATCCTGCCCTTTAGACTCGTTTTAGTGCCCCTGTTTATAAACGTCGCGTCATTTTTCTCCCCCCAAATTTTTTGAAACTATTGAATCGGATAATTTTTCAAGTAGTATTTCATTTTGTAATCTAAGTTGGCTTGCAGTTTTGTTCCCTAATCTGTTTTACAAGTTGCAGATGAAAAGCATCCTTTTTGGGTAAAAATACATAAGAATGGCTAACATTTACTGAGTTCTTACAGCGTGCTAGTTCTAAGTATGGTGCATAATTTATCGAGTTTCACACAGCAGAACTCCATGAGGTAGGAACCATTATCTCCACTCAACAAAGGAGGAGGCTAATGCATCTTTGCAACAAAGGCTTATCAGATTTTCCTATGATTGCGTCCAACGAACATACTCATTACATAATTGTAGAAAACACTTTTCGAAAATAAAGTCCTAGACCTAGGAAAGGAAATCCTAGGAAGAGAGACCATCAAAAAGCAAATTATGGACATTAGAACTGGCCTGAAGCCTGGCCAGTGTAGCTCAGTGGTTGAGCATGGATTCATGTGCTGAGACACAGATTCTGGTCGGGTTTGGAGCTCGATCCCTTGCCAGGGGGCGTCCAGGAGGCAGCTGATCAATGTTGATGTTTCTATCTCTCCCTCTCCACTACTCTCTAAAAATCAGTAAAAACATATTAAAAAAAAAAAAAAATTGGTCTGGAAAGTGACAATTCCCAAATTTAAATTTGGTTTTTCTTCCCCTCAGGGGGAGTCCAGTTACTTTTAGGGATGTTGTAATATTTTCCAAATAGCTTGAATTTTGAGTTATTGTAATTGAACAACATACCATATAGCAGGGTAAGAGTAGAAAGGGGAGGAAGAGAGAAAATTAAGAGAAAAAGATTCTAAAATTTTGAAATAACCATCTATCCTTGAATAAGAAGATTTAGCTTCAGATCCTTAAGTTGATAGGTGTAGGTATAGAAAATTTGTTACCTGTGAACACCATCTATATTGGGGTGTATTTAAATTATCCTCGTTCATAAATACAAAATGAACAGTCAAACCCTGATTAACTGAATGCAGTAAAGAATTTTTTCTATCCTTTATATTTTTTATTAATGAGGGAAAGCACAATTAATGAACATGTGTTGGCAAAGTATGAGAATCGAAACCTCCTCCCAGGTTGTCAGGTTGTCAGGACACAGGTTAGCTAAACCCTTAACCTTTGTTGCCTCTGTAGAGTCTTGAGTCCTGATTGAGGTGGTTCAGGATGGTGACTGAGGCATTGCAATCATCACTATCCTGAAAGATTAATTTGTTTACCATTTCTGGCTAAAGGGAAATAGTACAATTTAGAAATACATTTTGGCAGTAATTGATACACAATAAATTTTTTTTAACTCTTAGTAAACCAGAAAATCACTTAACCAGAACATACATTTGTTGTGGCTTTTTTTGTATATTCAGAATGAGTAATTGAACATCTACTATAAAAGGAAAAATAAACGATAATAGTGTTAATGTGATTATACTGTTACAGAATTCTGTTGTATTCCATTGCTTTTTTAAAAAAACATGTGGCTTTTTTTCTTTTTTAAGTTGATTTTAGAGAGAAAGGAAAGGAGATGGGGGAGAGAAACATGGATGGCTGCCTCTTGCATGCCCCCTACTGGGGATGAAGCCGGAAACCTGGGCATGTGCCCTAACTGGGAATCAAACTGGTGACCTCTTGGTGCATAGGTTGATGCTCAGCCAACTGAGCCACACCAACCAGGGCCCATTGCTTTTTATATTGCATATTTTGGGTAACATATATGAAAGATCACCTGAAAATGGTTTTGAGTTAAGGTCAAAGGACAAAATTATTGCCTCAGTTTTGCCTGGTGGCAGTTGGTAATTTTCATATTTACTAATTTTCAGATCTTTTTCACCTGAAAAACACATAGCATACTTAGAGCCTTGATTCTGGGTAGGGGGTTATTTCTTAACTGAAAGGAAAGTGAGTCAGTTTTTGTAAAGTTATATTTGTAGACTCTTGAGTAACTATGAGATTTACTTTTGATGCCTATATGAAGTCTACATAAAATATTTTAGAATGGTATATCAGGTGTTCTTATTAAAAAATATATATCCATGTGTTTATGTTTGCGCATGAAAATGGGTCAGACCAGTAGTACAGCCTACCTAGTATTTGGACTTCACAGTGACATGAGGGAACAGTTTATAATGGCAAGGCATGGTGGTTGCTCACTGTCCTTCACTTTTGTCTCAACATAAGGCTGAACCCCGAACATGCCTAGTATTTATTATTTTATTAGCAATCTGTTCCGACTAATTTATTTCCTTTCAAATCATGTTTATATTTTCCATTGGTAACTCCTGTTCGGATAGAGGATTCTGTAAGTTTATTACTTATTACAATTATCTGGAAAATTAATTCTGAAATTAATTTCCTTTAAACTTTAAAGAGCACCCGTTTATTCTAATGCCCTAGACATGTTGAGTTGTTTTGCATTTATTCTGTTCACTTTTTCGGTCATATTTTTTAGACTTATTGTATCTCAGCCTTTGTATCCAGAATGAAGTGTCTCAGTTTCAGTGTGCAGATATTTGTCCCTTCTGCATTTTTTTCTTGTTCTTCAGGGTTAACCAAATCTGTATCCAGTACTTCAGCTGTCAAATGCTTTCATTTTTAATTACTTAAGATGCTACTTCAGTAAAAACATCTAGCCTCCCTTTTTTATTAAAAATAACTCTCTAGTCAATTATCTCATAGCTTATCTTGGCTTTTTTGTATATTGAAAAACCATATATATGAAATGTGTCTGCTAAAATAGTAAACTTGAGTAAAGGATGTGATTTATCTTTTTGTTTGTTTTGTTTACTGTTTATATTTTGTTTTGGTTAAAATGGAAAATGTGGGATCCTAGCTGTGTGTGTTTTTAAAAAACATTTATTTATAATAAACTTTCACTCTCCCCTGCTAGAAGTAAACCATGTAATGTTTTCTATTTGCAGTGATTTCACTTTTCTAGCTTTGTTTAAGAATAGAATGTATTCCCATCCATTGACAGGATGTAGGTGATATAGAGGTTGAGCTTGATGCTGGGCCTCTGCAGAAAGCCAAAGCACCTATAGATAATCTAGTGATAACACAGGACAGATGATTAAATGCTGACTCTAAGTTAATAACCTAGAGATCCCTTTAGAAGCATTTCCTGACCAAAGCAGTTATTCTTTGTTGGGATGATCTCAAACTAGAGTTATAAGTGGGATTTTTATTTTTACCTAATTTTCTTGGGGTTGTTTTGTCTGCCTTTGGATGGGGTGACTATATGATCATTTTACAGTGGAGACAATTTGTATTAAGTTCTTAACCACCAAAAAACTAGAATGTATAAGAATCCATTAACACTAAGTATTTTTTACTTCAAACCAACATTTCTTTCTAGTTACTTTTAATGCTTCTAACTTATTTGTTAATATTTGGAAAAGTTGATTTTCATTAGTAAATTTAAGGATGTGTTCAACTCTGATTAAGTTAATAGTAATACTTCTGTTTTTCCCCCTACTCACTTTGAATCAGAAAAAGCCCATTCACACAGAAGACCCATTTAATGATGAGCATCAGGAGAGGCAAGAAGTGGAAATGTTGGCTAAGAAGTTTGAAATGAAATATGTGAGTATAATAAAGTGTTCACTTAGGTAATTTTATCCTGTTGACCTATTTTCTTTCTGTGACTGGTTGAGAGGGTGTATAATATTCATTGTCCACTTTATTTTGTTCTCACAAGTTGAATCCAAATAAATGGTTATAGACAGCCAAATAAAGATTCTGATAGGTTTATGATGGCTATAATAGTAGCCATTGTTATTTTATTCCTTCTAGAGTCAGGCAGTTTGCTTAACATATATTATCTCCAATCCTTAAAACAAAACTACAAGGTAAGTGGTATTGACTACATTTTACAGATGAAGAAAATAAGACTCTGAGCTCAAGGTAAGTAACTGATCTAAGGTCACACAGTGGCAAGAACTAGGCTGCATATCCAGCTATGTGTAGCTCTAATCCTTTGCCCTTTCCACTGCTGGTGCGAATGCTGCTTTAATCCCCTTGGTGTAGTAGTTCTCAACCCTGCCTGCCTCTTAAGAGTTTAAGAGAATTGCCCTGGCTGGTGTGGCTCAGTTGGTTGAGAGTCGTCCCATGCACAGTGAGGTTGCCAGTTGGATTCGTAGTCAGGGCACATGCCCTGGTTGTGGGCTCAGTCCCCAGTAGGTGGTATGCAGGAAGCAACCAATCGATGATTCTCGCTCATCAATGTTTCTCTCTCTCTCTCTCCCTCTCCTTTCCTCTCTTATCTTTAAAATTAGTAAAAACGTTTTAAAAAAAAGAGGTTAAGAGAATGAATGTGTGTAGGCCCCTGGGATCAGAATTAGTCAGAAGCAGCATGAACCTAGCCAGGTGTGGCTCAGCGGTTGAGCATCAACCTAGGATCCAGGAGTTCCGGGTTCGATTTCCGGTCAGGGCACTTGCCCGGGTTGCGGGCTGCAGCCGATCAATGACTCTCATCATTGATGTTTCTGTCTCTCCCTCTCCCTTCCTCTCTCTGAAATCAGTAAAGATATATATATAATTTTTTTAAAAGGCACCATGACATTTTTTTTGAAAGTTTTTTGTTTACCTTAAAAATTTATGTACTTTAAATATTCTGTGCTACAGTAGATTGTGTTTGTTTCTTTTTGGTGTATATTCAGGCACTTTCATTGTGCAGGGATAAATGTTACTATTATTCTAATCCAAATTAAGGGGCTCTATTTCTTCTCTAGATTTTTATTTTAGTTACTCATTAATTTTCATTTGAAGTAAAAATTTAAAATGCCCTGCCTCATGAAGGAAGGCTTTATGTGCTTAAACCTAAAAGCATGCCATGAATATTATGAGCATTAAATATATATATTATAACAAATTACTTGGAACCTTTTAAGAAAATCAGGGCCCCGGTGGGGTGGCTCAGTTGATTGGAGTGTCTTCCCATACACTAAAAGGTTGTGGGTTCAGTTCCTGGTCAGGGCACATACCAAGGTTGTGGGTTCGACCCCCTAGTCGGGGCGTGTATGGTTCTCTATCACAACAATGATTCTCTCTCTCCCCCCTGCCTTCTGTAAAATCAATAAACATATCCTTGTGTGAGGATTAAAGGAAATAATAATAAAAGAAGAAAATTATTAGGCTAAAACAAATATTTTTATTGGTGTTCAAGGACAGCAAATTCAGATGTCAGTATGTATATTGTAACCTATAACATACGTATATTTATATTTTTAAGTAAAAGAATCTTTTTTTAAAAAATATATTGATTTCAGAGAGAGAGGGAGAGAGAGATAGAAACATCAGTGATGAGAGAGTCATTGATCGGCTGCCTCCTGCACGCCCCCTCCTGGGGATCGAGCCCGCAACCCCAGCATGTGCCCTGACCGAGAATCGAACCACCATGTCTTTGGTCCTAGGTCAGCGCTCATCCACTGAGCCGGGACAGCTGGGCAGTAAAATTAGCCCTGGCCAATTAGCTCACTGGTTAGAGCGTCAGCCTGTAGACTGAAGGTCCTGGGTTTGGTTCCGCCCAAGGGCATGCAGCGTGGCTGCAGGCTCAATGCCCGGCCTGGCCTGGGTGCGTGCTGTGGCATCCGGTCAGCGTGTCTCCCTCACATCGATGTCTCTCTCCGCCCCCCCCTTCTCTGAGAAGCAATGGAGAAAATACCCTTGGGTGAGGATAAAAAAAAAAATCTTTGAAGTATTGTGTGTAAAATCTGCAAAATGTTAACCTGCCAAAATTAGATTTTCTAATTTTTTTCCGGCTGATAAGAGAAAAAAGAGGCCTTAATTCTTCACGGCTTATAAAACACAAGTAAGACTCAGGTCCCGAGCTGCCTTTTCTTCTTATTTTTGTTTCCTTCGTATCATAATTTAATGTGTTTGTCATTATATCTGAAAATTACTGGAGGTTGCTTCTAGCCTTTGTTTCTTGGAATGAGAGATGAGTTATTTGTTAAATTTTGAGTGTAAATAATGAAGTATATGACCATTTACATTGGACACAAAAAGGGCATATTAGTTGCCCTTCCCTGGAAAATTTTTCAAAATAATTGATAATACAAGAGATACTACGATACACAGATGCAGTACTAAGCAGTTCCTACAGAATGAATGACTGTCCTCTGGGGATTTGAAAGTGAGTGAAGGGCCAGTTCTGTTCTTGAAATCAGAGTGAATTTTGGAGACTTTGGTGCAGCGTCATTGAATGGGTACTTTCAGTCTCCTGGTGAAACAACATTTCTCTGTGGTCCTTGGAATAGCTTTTCTACCCTTTGTAGGGTAGTGGTAGATGAGAGGCAGTAGTGGCAGTGTATTGTAGTGGAAGGCGCACAGGATTTAGGAGTTAACACAACTGGATTCTGATCCTATCTTCACCATATTAACTCCGGCGACCTTAGTGAAGGCTCTTGGCTTTTCTATGCTTTGGTACTTTTGAGGGGCAAAAAAATCTGCTTAGCCAACCTTATAGCACAAGAGTTTTATCAACATTGGATGAAAAAAATAGAACATTAATGTTCAAAATATTGAAAGTGCTATCTAACTGGAACATATGTTTATGTTTAGTCACTTAAACATATCACTCTTGTGGAGAACTTCTCTGTCTTATTCTGTACATGTCATAAGTCCTTTTAAATATCTATAGGATTTTAACCTCTGTTAATTGAATACCTCACTGATTTTGATGTTTTAGCTCAGGCATTGTATTCCAAATGGCCTTTATCTCTGGTCCTTCAGTCACTTGTAACTGATTTTTCTTAACTATTGTGGTCCCACAACAAATTATTTGGAACTTTTTAAGAAAATCACCAGGCCAAAAGTGACCTGGGAGAAGATACCTTGTCCAGTGTAGGCTCTCAAAAAAGATGACTCTTATACAACAAATGGAAATCTTTATTGACTTTGTTTACTGTCCTGTAGTTCAGGAGTAGCAAATTCAGGAGTCCCCAAGATTTTTGCTGCTCAATCAGCGAAGTAGGCCAGATGGGCAATAAATGTGTACAGTTGTCCCAAATAGCAAATAGTGTGTGCCCTGTCTAAAGCGCCAGCTGCTTCTCAGCTCCATTCCTTTGTTACTCTGCAGGAACTTTGGCTTAGGTTCCTCTAACATCTCTTTCTTTTCTTTCTTTATTATTATTATTTTACTTTTTATTGAACTTACTGAGGTGACATTGGTTAATAAAGTTATATAGGTGTACAATTCTAGAATGCACCATCTGTATATTGTATTGTGTGTTCACCATCCCAAGACAAGTGTCCTTAACATTTCTTTCTTTTAAATGTTGGTTTCTAATTAGAACAACTTAGTGGGCCAAACAACATACATCTGTGGGCCAAATTCGCAAGGCCTTGTTTGAGACCTTGGTAAACTTACTTTACTATTTTTTTCCTCATATATTTAACTCACCAGTCTATCTACTTTTACATTTTGCCTTTTCTCCTCTGTGAGCAGAGTGGTTGGGGGTGCATGTGGGAGGCTGTGCCATTTCTGTGTGAAGGAGAATGTGTTTGTAAGAAGTTTCAGAGAACTGATAAGTTAGATTCAATTGGGGGTTTCCAGGTTTGGGGAAAGATAAAGGGTGATGCTAGTGATGAATTCTGTGGTTGGTGGAAGGTCCGAGAGGCAAGTTTATGGGTTTTTTGTAGTCTTTTGCATGTGTAGCTATTGGTTGTGCTGGAGAGGAATGGCATGAGGTGGCATAGCCTGCCCCTTAAGGGGGAAGGGAAGGGTAACCTAGAGTGCAGGATGTGCCATTTCTCTTGTAGCAGTTGCTCGGGGTAGAAGGATTGAGACAGATGTGGTAGCTGAAAAGCAGTGTTAATAGAAATTACAGGGAGTATAAACTTGTAAAAGGAACACCGTGTATTAAATGGTTTGTGGTTTTCTTTCCCTATTCTGTCCTATTTTTATTGCCTGTGTCCTATTTCCTGTTGTGTTGCTTTTTAGGTGATGTGACAGTGCATGTTCAACATCAATTGCAAAATGTTTTGGGGTTTTTTTTGGGAAAAGGGCATTATGACCTAGCTTTTACTAAATTGGTTGTTGTACATGAATCTTACTAAATAGCTAGGTCCAAGTTTTTACATTTCTACTACTACTCTATGGGCTCCAAATTTGTCTTAGTAACTGTGTGGGCCCCTGCCTTTCCTTATTCACAGTTTCAAGGCTCCAAATATTAAGGCTAAATATCCTAGTTTCCAACTCCGTTTTTATATGGTTTCTAGGTTGAGTATGCTTTTTCTAAAGTATGCTTTTTCATATATTCTGGAACAGAGAATAAGATTGTGTTTGATGGGTGTAGGTTTGTTTTCTAACCCTTCTAGGGCAGATGGTTGGAAGATATCTTTTAGTGTGTGTTTTTCTATTTTACCCCAGCCATCTTGAAAGATCATACTATCCTAGAATTGGATATAAATTTGGTAATCTAATTGAAAGTGCTTAGCACAATATCTGGTGCCTAGCAGGGCTGAGTTAAGATTATTTGAATCTGAATGACTCTCTGAATAGAAAGATATGTATTCTGCCAGGCATTTATTAGCATTTATGAAATCACATTATGACTTTAAAGTCTACTTACTATACTATGTAGACTTTGAATATCACCTTTGATGCTTAATTCATGTGATTTTGGACTCTCAGAGTCTAGTAGCTGTGTATTTATTGTAAAGGGAAGGATAAGAGTATGTTCATGGTATGAAAGTAATTTCTGAATAGTCTTATAAATAAAACAGTTGATAAAATGGAAGTAACATTGCTTTTACTAAAAAACGAAGTATATTCATAAAGTCTTTACTTACTTATTGTTTATTTTGGTGTGACTTTAAAACTGATTTTGCCCAGAGTGGTTTTAAAGAATGGTAGTGTCTTAGAATAACTATATAATTTCCAGTGAGTGACTTCTTCATAGTAAGTACTGCTCGACCAAGTGGAAAGGATATGTATTTAAACTTAAAATAATTATAGGTTATTAAGTGCTCTCAAATACGGGACTGACACAAGTGGGTGCTAGAAAGCATTTATGCAGTCTTTGGGAGTTTTAAGAATTCTACCAGTGCCCAGCTGGTGTGGTTCAGTGGTTGAGCGTTGACCCGTGAACCACGAGATAATGGTTCAATTCCTGGTCGGGGCACATGCCTACGTTGCAGACTCGATCCCCCAGTAGGGAGCATGCAGTAGGCAGCCAATCATGACACACTCATCATTGATGTTTCTATCTCTCCCTTTTCCTTCCTGAATTCAATAAAAACATTAAAAAAAAAGGAGCTCTATCAGCTACTGACATTATTTATTCGTTGATCATCCACGCTTGCCAAGGGGTTACAGCTTTTTCGGATCTTCCTTGGCTGGTTTTCCTGTTTGTTTTGGCCTTATGTTGTGGCTGGTCATTAAGGATCAACTTGGTGGGGCTTTGGGAGCAGTTTGGGCAAACTTGTTACCACCACCACAAAATAAACTCTACTTACACAACACAAGTAACAGTGTATTTAGTTTCTATAGACCAACAGTATGATATTACATATACAATAAAAACATAAAATAATAACATTTTAAAACAAAATGAGAGGGATGTTAAAAAGGGCAAGGAAGAATTCAACTCAAATAATAGTTTCTTTATTGCAGTTACTGATTGTAATCACTTGCCTTGACTTGCCCTTTTAATTCCTTGTCCTCTCTGAGCTGAGTAACTCTCTTTAACTTCCTTAAATCCTTTAGGAACAATTGAGGATCAGCAGTTTTAGGGTATTTGGGGGTAAGGCCCTGTATCTTTAAGAGGTGATTATAGAAATCTGGGTATACTATTTCTGTGCTGTGAAATCAGCTCTTGGCTCTCTTTCCACCGACTTAAGTCTCTTCCATTTTCTATTGGTAGTTGAGAGAATCGGCAGAGGTGGAGAAATATTGGGTTGTAACAGGACTGGGACAAGTAGCGAAACTTTGTGATCAGGGGATATTTTCTTCTCAATTGTAAGACTGGAGTCTTAGCAACATAAGTGATCAATGAAGGTTGGTTACTAGTTAGATTTCTTATTTCCTGGAGGGAGTAGGGGGTCCTGTACCAAGAATATGTTGTTTACTTGTATGTTTCCAGCTTAGTGTTACACTGTAATCAGACTGCATTGGCTTGAAACACTGAATATCAAGTTAAGCAGGTACTAATGACTCAGTAATTTTCTTCTGAGTCATAGTGAACTAATGCCCTAGGGGAATAGACTTAAAGGGATTTCTTCATTTTAGATGCAGCAAAAATTCAAGGGTTTATAAAATTTGGTCCATTTAATATTTTTATAAGATGTATTTATTGTGTAAACTGTTAACACCAACTGCAGAGATCCAGAGAATTTATCAAGTAAGACTTTGATTCTGTTGCAGGGAGTACTCTTGCTAAGGATGCTGAAAAAGAGAGTACTTCAAAATAAGCCTGGGAGGGAAGACACTATAAAAACATTCTTTGCCAGTCTATTTTTAGTTCCTTTAGGTGAAATTTTAATACTTGTGAATTAACTGGTTTGTGCCTTTTAGGCAACTGTCAGAAGTTTGGTTCCAGTTTAAACCATTTGCACGTCACTGACTTTTTGTGTAATTGGGGAACCAGGGAACTGAAGTTGGAGAATATGAAAGGGGAGGGGGGAGGCAGGAGGCAGCCAGGGGAGTTTTTCCAGTTATGGTCAGAGTGTGAGGAAAAGAAACTGAGGAAAGAAACTGGTGGCCTCGGAGATGAAGGAGGTAACTGGAGATGCCTGACAGTAAAGGCTTTGACAGAAAGCCGTTCATGGATAGAGCAAAGGCTGTGTAACCCTGGCTATTGGAGAGAGATTTTAGGGAGAGCTGCTTAAATACCCAGGCATGGGTGTGTCAAATACACGTTATCCAAAGCTCTTTCCCCAAGGTGGGACTGGAGTCAGTAACTGAATCCTGTTGCACATGTGGTGGCCAGACCTCAGAAAATAAAATTTGTTGTACTTAATAAAAATTCAGAAGATAATATGATGAAAAGTAAACCTTTTTACCCCTGACTCCCACCTAATGGTGTCCTCCTCAGAGAGAATCACTGTTTGAGGCTTTTGTCCTAGAGATCTCTGTGTATGTAAATACTTATTTCAAAGTATGTATAAACACAGATAAAGAAAGGCAATAAAAATCCCCTAATCATCTCTAAGCCCACTGCCAGGCATAACAACAGTTAAGGCTCTGAGTCTTATCCTTTTAGAGCTGGGGTGGGGAACCTTTTTTCTGCCAAGGGTAGTTTGAACATTTATAACATCATTCCTGGGCCATACAAAATTATCAACTTAAAAGTCAGCTGTGAAAAAAGCTCCAATATTTATCAAATTTCCAGCCCGCCTGCGGTTGCCTTGGCAGGGCCAGACCAAATGATTTTGGCCCGCGGGCCGGATGTTCTCCACCTGTTTTAGAGCTCTTTAAAATGCATGTGTGCATGTATGCTCTCTTGCACTTACTTTTTTTAAATCACCCAAGTAATACATGAATACATTCCTGTTATTAAAAACAAATTCAAGTAATACATATTAAGCCAAAGTTTTTCTTCACCACTGTCTCCAATTATGTTGTTTTCCATTGCTAATAACCATAGTTATTTCCTTGTTATGATTCTTTGAACATTATACATGTGTTGACATATATTGATGTGTTTTTCATAAGTGAGGTCCCACTGTTTGTATGATAGTTGAAAAAGCAATATCTTGTTATTTTAATGTTGTCTCCAGTATTAACAGGTTAACACTCCCAAATGCTTAGAGAACGTTAATATTACCTTTTCTGTGAATAGTCTGAACTCTACATGACATTTGTTAAACTGCTTTTGTTGCCTTCTATAATAGGAAATATTCCTTGTCCATGTTGTTTTAAAATGGTTATTAACATTGAATGGATGTGTCATAGTTTATATAATTTATACCTTTATCATTGTTATGGCCCTATAATTGATGCAATGGTTGGTAAAGATCTTAAATTTGTACGATCCTTTCTGAGAGGCATTTTGGTAAGATTAATACAATTATAATTAAGTAAAGCTTTAGATATTTATTTACTATCATTGATAAGATTCACATTTACTTATTTAACCATTTACTGCAGGTATATAGTTATGGACTCAGAACTATTAACAGCTAAAGTTTCCTGTGGTAACTGTTGGTCGCCTTGACTAGACTTAAAATGTTCCTAAATCTCTAATTGTACATAAGTTATTTGTACTTATGCACATGTCTGATTCTGCCTATTACTACAGAATCTATTTGTTGTCTCTTTTTTAGTTTTCCCTAGGTAAATCTTATAGGCAGCTAATGCCTAGACAAAAAAGTATGTTAGGACAGCAGAAAAAGATCATTGTGGTTTTAAGTAGAGAGCATCAAGGAGAAAAGATTTAAAACTTGGGCTGAGCTGTGAAGGTGGGAGAAATTTAGAAAAGATTAAGGGATTATTCCAAATAAGGGGAAAAGAAAGAGGAAAGATAAGCAATGTGTTTGGGGAGTGGATAGATTGAATGGATCAAAGTGTTCAAGATGGAAAATTGTAAAAAAAAAGTTGGAAAGTTACTTTGAGCCAACACATACCATCTTATTAATGCCATAATAAGGGTTTTGGATTTATCTTATAATAGGTAGGATGCTCCTGAAGCATTTTGAGCAGGGGAATGATATGAAGTGGTATTTTAGGAATATCAGTTAGTTGATATTATGTAGGATAAACTGAGGATAAGGGAGGAGAGGAGGTGCTTATTAAGACATTCATTATGTTTAAGTGAAAAACAATAGTCAGCATTACAGCCAAGGCAGAATGGGAAAAAGCTGTGGGGGTGAACAATCATATGAACAGAACTTTTTGGAAGGACAGAGAAGAAATAATCATGAGGGGTTTAAAAAATCAGCATTATTGAAATATAATTAAATACAGCTTAACCATTTTAAGTGTACAGTTTGATGAGTTTTGACAAATGCACACAGTTCTGTCACCACTACCACAATCATGATATAGAAGAATTTCATCACCCTAGAAAGTTCCCTTTTATTTCTTTACAGATAACCCTCTCCCTCCAGCCCTGACCTCTGATCTACTTCCTGTCACTGTAGGTTTTTGGAACTTTGTTGCCTTTTCTAGAGTTTCCTGTATATGGAATCTTAGACTCTTATGCTCCTTTCACTTGGCATAATGCTTTTGAAATTCATCCATGTGTTGCATGTATCAGTAGTTCCTTCCTCTTTGTTGGGTAATAATCCAGATCCATTCATCAGATGATGGGCATTGACCTGTCTTCAGTTTTTGGTTGCTATGAATATAGCTGCACTAGGTACATATATACAGTGGAATGTTACTTGACAGTAAAAAAAGAAAAAGGAAAGATATCATTTGTGACAACATGGTTGGACCTGGAGGGTATCATGCTATGTGAAATAAGTCAGAGAAAGACAGATACCATATGATTTCACTTACATGTCGAGCCAAGAGAACAGAATAAAGGAACTAACACCCAGGAACAGATTCCATGTGACTGTATTGGCGCCTGTACTAAGTACACCTATCCACTGTTGGCGCCAATACAGCCAGCTATGTAGGAGAGTTTCACTTCCTCCCCTGGTTAACACTTGATATCACCAGCCTTTTTAATTTTAGCAAATAATAAAGTTTTAAGGCAGAAAAATAGAATGAATAAAATGAGAAAGTCAGGTGGGAGAAGGTAATTTGTAAATGAGTGACTGTGAGGACGGCTTGCAGTTTGGGTATTTCTTGAGAAGGATTGTCCTTGTTCTGAGATTATGCCTTTAAGTGGCCTCATTTAGCAAAATAAAATGGTGGTATAGTAATAGTGTTGCTTTGTCCACTGAAAAGCATACAGTGGATTCATAGTTTATAGGGATTAAGTTTCAACATCAGAATGTAATACAAACATAGCATCTAGTCAGAATTACCTTTGCAAAGTACTTAGAAAGGAATGGCACCATGTTGGCAACACCTCTCAGTAAGTCCAGCATAGCCATTTTCTCTATTGAACACTGGGAAAGATCACTGTTTCTTTGCATGGAAATAAGGTGAAGCAATTTGCTTTTATTTAAGGGCCATGCTACACAAAAATTATCCGTCCTTCACTGTTAGAATCCCACTTTGCATTGAGAGAAATGCACTTTAAGAATTGAAACCAAATGAGAAATTTGTATGTTGCATCTCATGTTTCTGTAGGACCTGCTCGGGCTCAGTGGTGGCATGTTGGTAGGTAGAATCCTTAGCACTGATTGTTTTCCCCTCTCTCAGCACCCTCTCCTTCACACCCCACTCCTGCAACAAAATACTTCAGGGGCCGGGGAGGTGTTAGATGTTTAGAAAGTATAGTTAAATTTGAGTGAGCAAATTTGAATATTTTTTAAATACTTGTTTTAGTAGTGTAGTGCCTCAATAATTTTAGGCTTTCTGCTCACTTAAACTACTTGTAACAAGTTTATAGTATATAACTTTTAGAATACATATAATATTTTATACCTGAGATAGAATGAGTTCTTTATACTGCAATCAGCCAGAGTTAAAAGGCTTCATAAAGTGTGACACAGAAAGTGAAATCTACAGTAACGGGTTCTTGTTTTTTTTGTTTTTTTGTTGTTTTACTTAAAAAAATGTATTTTATTTAGAAAGAATCATAAACTCACAAGAAGCTGCAGATAGTAGTACAGAGAGGTCCCTTATCCCCAAAACCCAGTTTATCCCAGTGGTAATATCTTTTACGTAAGTAGAGTTATCAAAACTAGGATATTGACACTCACACAATACAGTTAACTGCGCTACAGACCTTTTCAGATTTCACAAGTTTTTGCATGCACTCATTTTTCCTTTTCTTGTATTTTTTTTATTGTTTTTTAAATATATTTTTATTGGTTTCAGAGAGAGGAAGGAAGAGGGAGAGATAGAAACTTCAGTGATCAGAGAATAGTTCATAGAGGAAGGGCGCAGAGAGAAACATGGATGTGAGATTGTAAATCAATTGGCTGCCTCTTGCGCGCCCCCTACTGGGGATCAAGCCCACAACGCAGGCATGTACCCTGACCGGGAATGCAACCAAGATTTCCTGGTTCATGGATCAATGCTCAACCACTGAGCCACGCCGACCAGGTTCATTTTCTTGTATTTCTATGGGTATAATTCTATGACTTTTAAAAATAAGAATAGTTTGGATTTATAGGAAAGTTTCAAAGATAATACAAAACGTTCCTATGTAGTCCTCACCCACTCTTCCCTAGAACATTCTCACATTTGTATAGTTCATTTGTTACCTTTAACTAGCCAACAATGGTGCATTACTATTAATTAAACTTCCCGTTTTCTTCAGATTTTATGAGTTTTCCACTAATGTTCTTTTTTAGCTCCTGGATACCATCCAAGGTACAACATCACACTTAGTCATTGTGTCTCCTGAGGCTCAACTAGATGGTGACCGTTTTTCATATTTTCCTTGTTTTTGATAATCTTGACAGCTTTGAGGAATATTGGTCAGTTATTTATAGAATGTCCCTCAAATTAGTTTGCCTAATGTTTTTCCCATGGGTTAGTTTGTCATGATGCTTTTCTAATTGTTAACCTGTAACTGGGGTTATAGGCTTTTGAGAGGAAGAGCACAAAGGTAAAGTTCCATTTTTATCACATGATATCAAGGGTACATTTGTCAACACGACTTATCACAGGTTATTTGCTGTAAGGTTACTTTGGCTCCTCTTTTTCATACTCTAGTCTTTGGGAGGAAGTCCCTAAGCACAACTTATATTCAAGGTGTTGGGGAACTTAAATTCAACCTCCTGGAAGGAAGATTATCTACAGAAATTGAGATTCTCCCAACATGTATTTTTTGACTTTATGGAAATAGCATGAGTACTGAATCAGTCTAACATATTTGTTCTTTACAGGGTGGGAAACCACGTAAACACCGGAAGGATCGGCTACAAGATTTAATTGATATAGGCTTTGGCTATGATGAGACAGATCCATTTATTGATAACTCAGAGGCTGTGAGTAATGTATCTTTAATATAGCAGTAATTCTTTGTTTTTCTGGGATAGTAGAAGTCAAGGGTAAAATAAAGTAAGTAAAATAGTTCAGTGAATGTTTTTGCCAACTAATCCCCTCTTTATGTACATCTAAATCGTTTCTAGTTTTATGCGCTTAGAAATAGTTGAGCATCTGTTTACAACTTATCTTTGTGTATATAAGATAATTACAAAGTGCAAATACATGTGTAGGATGAATTTCTAGCAGTGGAATTTATTGTTCAAAATGTATTTACATCTTGAATTTTTAATAATATTGCCAAACTTGGGCCAGGTGTATTTTGAAATGACTTCCATGTAAGAATCTTGTTACCTTGAAGATTGGAGCTACTGGGTTAAAGTTAATCTGGCAGACATCTTTAAAATGTACTTAATTTTTTTATTTCTAAATATATTTTTACTGAATTCAGAGAGGGGAAGGGAGAGAGAGATAGAAACATCAATGATCAAAGAGAGTCATTGATCAGCTGCCTCCTGCATGACCCCTACCGGGGATGGAGCCCATAACCCTGGGCATGTGCCCTGACCGGGAATCAAATTGTGATCTCCTGGATTGCAGGTTGATGCTCAACTGCTGAGCCACGCCGGCTGGACTAAAATGTACTTATTTTTTTTATTGCTGCCAAGGCTTACTACAGTGGAGGTACTTAAGTACCAGCCTTTATCACCAGCTTGTTTTGGTCAGGCCCTATGGCTTTTTCCCTGGAATCTTCTGTCTCTTGTTAAAGGAAGAGGAATTTAGGTGAGCATTTAAGGCCTTTGGCAGTCCGTTGATGCCATAGCAAATGAAGCAGGGTATGCCCTGTTTTGGGTAGATAAGGTACATGTTCTTACATTCTTCTCAGTGTACCAGAGTAGTCTAAACGCTGGGATTATGTTGTTGTATATTCTCTTCAGTGGGCGGTGGTTACATAGGATATATAAAAAGTGACACTGAGGTGATTATTTTACTACCCAGAAATAATTATATGTCTTTTTCCTGTTATGACAGTGCTCAGTTGCATAGATGATGACAAGGCATATGGTGGTGGGAGAGTAGTAGGAAGGACTTCCAGCATGAGGCACACTGGATACCCTGTCATACTTCTGAGTTACTTTGGTGTCCCGACATTTTGTAGGAGTAAAATACTGACAGTACCCTTTACAGTAGAGGTTGTCAACGAGTAGTTAGGTAATGGCGTATTTTCAAGTCTTGACCTTGATTTGGAACTCAAGTCAAAAGTCCTAGATTCCAGACCCTACTCGATTTCTAATTCACCAGAGACCAGGAGCAAGTCTTTTAGCATCATCCACTTTACTCTGCTATGATTGGCTTGCCCAGCAGAATTACTCTGAGACTCAAGATAATTATATGCTGAAAAGCATAAAGCATGTATAAAGCATTAGTATTAAAGTTAACATTATATGTAAAGTAGATTTTGAATTCTAAGTAACTCAAAAAGGAGCTTAGCCATATATAAATGGACATTTCATGTACTGAGGCTTATATAAATAGCATTTTTAAAAATTAATAAACTTAATTTAAGAACAGTTTTAGGTTCACAGCAAAATTGAGCAGACAGTACAGAGATTTCTTATATACTCCCTGTCCCTACACATGCACAGCCTTCCCCATTATCAACATTCCCCCACCAAAGTGGGACATTAGTTGCAATTGATGAACCTACACCATCACCCAAAGTCCATAATTTACATTAGGGCTCACTCTTGGTGGTGTACATTCTGTAGGTTTTGCCAAATGTATAATGACACGTATCCACCAGTACCGTACCATACAGAATAGTTTCACTATCCTAAAAAAACTCTGCCTTGCCTATTTGTGCCTCCCTAATCCAGTAATTTTTTTACTGTCTCCTTAGTTTTGCCTTTCATAAATAGCATTTTAAATACCTTCTTTTGTAGTATTCAGAATTTTCCGATAAAGTGTTTTTCAAACTGACTTTTGTAGTCCATAATTGGATTATATATCGATTTAGAAAGTGGCCAGCATTTTTTGAAATAGGACAGAATAGGAGCTGTCATAGTAAACCACTGATAGGCTGTGTGACTTTGGTTATGTGTACGTGCACTGGATTTTGATGTGTAATGTATTTTCCACCTGGTTGTGGTAAAGAAAATTTGAAAGCCACTGCTTTAATAAATAAGGATAAATTTTGTAGGTGTAAGTTATATAAAAGTTGTATAATTAGTTACATTTTAGGACAAGGTACATCACTGTTTTATAAGAGGAAATTGAACATAAAATTAAGCTTGTTCATTTACTTGCAAAATAATTGTGCATTGTTGTCTTTAATAGATTATTTGGTTCTTTTTTTGAGATAATTCAGACATAAAACAGTTGTGATTCAACCAAATGATTCTCCTCTTTTCATTGATTATTTTGCCAGTAAGCTTCTACTGTTCTTACATTATTTGATAGTGAAAATAATCTGGTTATAGTTACTTTTCAAAATCCTGTAATTGTATAAACACCTGAAAATAAATGATTTTGAAGATATTTTAAGTCTCACAGTTAAATGCTGCCAAATTTCTAAAAGACTGAAAGAAAATATGTTATTAATACAGGCAGGAGTAACACTTGTGTTTAGGTTCTCTTTTAAATTTCACTAGAACATTCTCCTGTTTTATAATACCAATATATTGATGATAAGTGATTTGCTCTGGGTTACAATAGCTAGTCATTGGCAAAGGATTTAAAGCCAAGCCTTCTGATTCAGTGTTCATTGGCTCTTAACACATTCTACCTGAAAGAATAAATTGCATTTGCACAGAGAGTTTGTTCTGCTGAAGAGTGCTCAGCAGAACACTGCAGAACACACATGTGGAGCACATCCACTTGTCCCATAACCTGGTAATGAAGGTGTTGCCGACCTGAGAAGCTGCTTGGTGTAGTGGGTAGGTGGGGAGTGAGCCAGTGACTCTGCTATAAAACTAGTAAAATTACTCTGGCGAGGTTCTTGACTGCTCTGAATCTAGTTTTCATTTATAAAATGGAAGATATTTGCCTCCCTTGCCTCACAAGGGTGTCAGGAAGACCAAGTGAAATAGTGTATATATGAAGAAGCATTGAACATTATAAAGCAGTGTACGGGTATATGTAAGCAGAAAGTGCAGGTCTATTTATCTTACCACAATTATACATTTTCAGGATAATTACAAATGAAAAGTCTTTTCACTTTTAATCCTTTACTCCTCCCATTACTCCATTACTCATAGACCGTACTGGACCCCTTCTATAGGTCTTACCTGTAGATTTAAAAAAAAATTTTGTTTTTAAAGGAACGCCATCAGGATTGCAAGGCCCATTTAAAAAAAAAAAAGTTTTTATTGATTTCAGAGAGAGGAAGGGAAAGGGAGAAAGAGATAGAAATGTCAATGATGAGAGAGTCATTGATCGGCTGCCTCCTGCACGCCCCTGACTGGGAATTGAGCCCGCAACCCGGGCATGTGGCCTGACCGGGAATTGAACCGGGATCTCCTGGATCCTACGTCGATGCTCAACTGCTGAGCCATGCCTAGCTGGGCTTGGGATTTCGTTTTAAATTGGTAATTTTTTGTAATCTTGTCATGAATAAAATTGCCTACTGATATGGTAGGAAATGAAATTTATCTGTCTGGACTTTTAGTCATGTGTTTTAACTTGTTTCACTTTCTCATCAGAACCATTGTCATTAAGAATAGCAGTAGTACCCAGCTGGGCATGTCTCAGCTGTTGGGTATCGACCTAGGATCCAGGAGATCACCGTTCGATTCCCGGTCAGGGCATATGCCCGGATTGCGGGTTCGATATGCAGTAGGGCGTGCAGGAGGCAGCCGATCAATGGTGACTCTCTCATCATTGATGTTTCTGTCTCTCTCCCTTCCTCTCTCTTACTCTCTCTGAAATCAATAAAGACATATCTAAAATACATATTTATCCTTTATAAAAAAGAATAGTAGTGATCCTTAAATTTTTTCTCAGCAGATGATATATTTAGAATTTGTTCCATTATTTAGAAATGCCTTTCTAATAAATGCTGAATGATTAGAGCTTATTTTTATTCTAGATATTAACTTTTTCTAAATTTATCCCGCAAACATTCTCAGTGCTGTCAGTTTTGCAGTTAGGATTTAAGGAAGATGCTGACATGGTGATTGGATTTCTTTGACATATTTATAAAATTAAAGATAATAGTATGTATCTGAAACTTTTTCTTTAGTATGATGAATTAGTTCCCGCTTCTCTAACAACAAAATATGGAGGCTTTTATATCAACACTGGCACCCTACAGTTTCGCCAAGCTTCAGATACTGAAGAAGAAGATACTGCAGACAACCAGAAGCACAAACCACCCAAAGTGAGTTTACTTAAAATTGCAACAGTAATGAGAGCATTCAATTAATAGGATATACTCTTTGAATTTTACTTGTGTTTTACACTATGTCTATAAGGAAAAGTAAAGTGTTAAACATTGTTTAATGAATCTATGGTTAATTACATGCTTTAAAGTAAAATTATATAGATATGGGGAAGTGATACTTATATCAGAATTATATTTTTAAAATTTCTCCATATGTTATCTAATCTACTGTTTCTGGGATACAATTACATTTTCAAAGTATGTTAAAACGTGGTTTGGAAATGACTGTTAAGCTCAGCTGGTGCAGCTCAGTGGTTGAGTGTCAACCCATGTATCAGGAGATCACGGTTCGATTCCCAGTCAGGGCACATGCCCAGGTTACGGAGGCATGCAGGAGGCAGCTGAACAGTGACTCTCACTGTTGATGTTTCTATATCTCTCTCGCTTCCTCTCTCTGAAATCAATAAAAAGATATTTAAAAAAAGAAAGAAATCACTATTAATTGCCATTACTTTTCCTAAGATATAATTTGCAAAGCAAATTATTTAGAATATATATATATTGTATTTGGTAAATGGAGAGAGTGTCCTTAGATAAGTTTTCTTTGAAGTGTGGTCCAAAAATGTACCAGAATCATCAAAATGTTTTTTAAAAATACAGATGATAAGGCCCTGCCCCAGATAACAATCCAAACCGGGGTGGGAGTGCTCGTGGACCCCAAGAATCTGCATTTTTTAACAAGCACTTCTAATGCAGACTGAAATTTGAGAAAAAACACTGCCCTGGGTGCTGGATTGCTAGTATCAGAGAAAAGCATTGATACTTAGATAAGTGATATATTGTTTTTATCATTTTGCAGATTCCCAAAATAAAAGAGGATGATATTGAGATAAAGAAGCGGAAGCGGAAAGAGGAAGGGGAAAAGGAGAAGAAGCCAAGGAAAAAAGTACCTAAACAACTGGGGTATGTGAAATTAAACATAAGAGAACCAGTGTCACAGTGTGACTAGTTCTCTTTTAGAAAGATATGTTTAGTAGTAAATAACATAGCTTAGTTGGGTCTAATTTAATAACACTATTTATGAATATCATTCACCTGTTAACTTATAGTTTGATAATATTGTACTTAGTAGAAAGTAGAAGGCTTTGTCATTTTAGAGGCTCACAGTATATTAGATCAGATTTAGAAATTGGTTCATTAAGTATTCTGCTTATTATAACTTTTTACCAATAAGAACCAATTTGAAAAGATGGTGTAAAGATTGAACAAATTATTTTAATCTTTTTTTATGAAAACTAAACTTAGATTCCTTGGGATTGAGTATTGGCAGTAGTCTGTGTGTAAACGATTTATGGTTGTTTCAGTATAAAAAAAGTATTTCATTTAGCTATCATTAACAGTTGTGATTTTAACTAATGATATTACCTCTAAAAACCAAGTAGAATTTCTCAGAAACATTAAGCCATAAGAATAAAATGTTTGTACCATGTAGTCATAAAATTGCCAATTGCCCGTACCTCTCTATGGCTTTTTTAAAAACATTAAGGTACAGAAACTTGTAAGAGGCTGGATATTTCTTCTCTCCTTACCAGGAGAGGTGCATCTGAATTTTGCTCTAGTAATATCCAAAAATTTGATGTGGGGAGGGGTGGTATTTATCTCCTCCTGAATATGAGATTATTGTGACACTTGAGTCATTAAGAAATTGGTAAGAAAAACATTTCATATATGTATATATATCTTCCCTTGCTGGTGTGGCTCAGTTGGTTGGTCATCAGCCTATGCACAGAGAGGTTGCTGGTTTGATTCCCCATCAGGGCACGTGCCCGGGTTGTGGGCTTGATCACCAGTTGGGGGCATGCAGGAGGCAGCCAATCAATGTACACCCTCACATTGATGGTTCTCTCTTCTCTCTTCCTCTTTCTCTAAAAAATCAATAAACTATTCTTAAAAACAACAACAAAAAACCATATATATAACTAACAGTTATTTTAAATTTTCATTATTTACAAGTTAGCTTGTTTGGGAATTAAAAACTATATACAATACCTTTTGTTGAACTTATCATTTTCTCATATTTATAGCCTATTCATTCAGCAAATATTTGTTAAGTACCTATTGTATGACAGGCACTGTTCTTGTGGGTGGATATAGCAGTAAATGAAACGTGGTACTAGTACCTTCAAGGTACTAGTCTTTCAGGTTCCTTAGTGCACATGGAAGCCTATAAGCCTTAGAATTTAGAAAAGATTTCTTATCTGATTGCCTCACACGGCTGTTCCTGGAGAGGAAAGTGAAAAATAAGCAGAGGGTAGTGGCAAACGGAATAGGGACTAGACAGACAGCATGATGATGGATGAAGGCTCGCAGGTTGACACAGAGGATGTCCTGTTTCTTCGGAAGCTCGTAGCACAAGTCACCTGGTTATAAGTTTGAAGTTGTACTATGTGGGCTTCTCTGGTTGTCAGGCAACTCTGTTTTCAGCAAAGTACATTACTTGGTTAATTCTTTAGGTGACTAGTTTATAAATGTGCTAAAGAAAGAACATCCCAAAAAGAGTAGTAAGTTAAACTTGGTGTACTTCAGTAACCCCGAGCTCCCTTCATTTTCTGCTTGTCCACTTTATTCCTTTCACTTTCTTTACTCAAATGTCCATTTATTTATTTAAGTGACAATCTCGATAATGATGAAGATGCTATTGTAAAAGTATAATAAGAAACTTGCTCTCCTGTCTGACAAATGATAATCTGCGCCTGCTTATTTACACAGAGCTTTAATCTTTAAAATCATATGTAGCCTGACTGATTACTTTTTTCTTCACAGAGTTGTGGCTCTAAATTCACACAAGTCTGAAAAAAAGAAGAAACGTTATAAAGATTCTCTTTCTCTAGCTGCCATGCTACGAAAATTTCAGAAAGAGAAGGATGCATTAGAGAAGGAGTCTAACCCCAAAGTCCCAGTGAACTTAATGACCCCCTCTCTGAGTAAAGCCCCTTCTGCTGCTGTGGCATTGGGAAATGATGTCTCGGACTTAACCATGAACAATGCTGACCCGGACCTCCCCATCTTCGTTAGCACAAATGAACACGAACTGTTTCAAGAAGCTGAAAGTGCCCTAAAGATACTAGATGATATTGACTTTGACAGATTACTGGATGCTACTTCTGATGGTAGCCCTCTCTCTGAGTCAGGGGGAGAAAATGGAAACACCACCCAACCAACCTATGCCTCTCAGGTTATGCCCAAGGTGGTACCTACACTCCCAGAGGGTTTACCTGTCCTTCTTGAAAAACGTATTGAAGACCTCCGTCTAGTAAGTGGACTAATTCTCTTGCTTTTCTTTTATTTGCTGCACAAATATAACAGTAAATGTATTTTTAAGACAAAAATAATTGACAATTCTAATACCTATATAAACAACATATAATTTTCCTTTAGACTTTGGCTATGTGCATAGGACTTTGGTTTTATTTATTTATTATATTTGTATATTTAAGTGTAGTTGGCATACAATATTATGTTTCAGGTCTATAATATAGTGACTTGACATATACCTTACGATGTGATCATATTAAACTAAGTCTAGTAATCATCTGTCACTGTGCAAAGTTATAATAGTCAACTTCACCTTTTCCACCTATCCCCCTTTCTCCCTCTGCAACTCTCAGTTTGATCTTTATTTCTGTGAGTCTGGGTTTTTTGTTTTGTTCATTGGTTTTGTTTTTTTATATTCTCCTTATAAATGAAATCATATGGTGTTTGACTTTGTCTGACTTATTTCCCTTAGAGGAATAACCTCTAGGTTCATTCATTTTGTCGAAAATGATTTGAAAGAGAGAGAGAAGCAGAGAGAGAAACATCGATTTGTTGTTCCACTTATTCATGCATCATTGGTTAACTCTTGAATGTGCCCTGACCGGGAATCAAACCTGCAACCTTGGCATATGGGGACGACGCTCTAACCAACTGAGCTACCCAGCCAGGGCAAACAGGAACTACATTCTTTTTCTTTTTCTTTTTTAAATATGTATTTATTGATTTCTGAGAGAGAAAGGCAGCAGAGGGAGAGAGAGAGATGGAAACATCATTGATGAGTCATTGATTGACTGCCTCCCACACGCCCCCTACTAGGGATTGAGCCTGCAACCCAAGCGTGTGCCCTGACTGGGAATCAAACTGCGATCTCTGGGATCCTAGGTTGATGCTCAACCGCTGAGCAACGCTGGCCAGGCAGGAACTACATTCTTAATCCAATAGAAAAGTTCTAAAAACAGCACTAAAGATGTCTAGACAAATACAGACAAGTTTTCCTGTTTACTGAATTTGTCCCATCATGTGCCATATTGGTTAACATTGGGAAAATTAACCATATAAGCAAAGAGAGAGTGTAATCCACTGTTTTGTTAATCAAAAAGTTTTTTTATTTAATCTTCTCAACTACTGCAAGTGTGAAGTATAAGTATTGTTTCCTTTTTGTGGTTAAGAAAATTAAGTTTTAGGTTAAATAGCTTGGTCAAGAGTTACTAGTAAGTGGTAGAGCCAGAACTTAAAAAACGGGTTCACCAGACCCCAAAGTGTATCCTTTTTGCTATTCCCATGTTACCCCATTCCTAAAATCTTTCTAGGTTTTAAAAACAGTACTAGTGATGTGATCCAGGTTTTTCAACATGTAATTCATAATAATTGATATTGCTTATTTAGCAAATGCCTGTACTGTGTATTGAGTGCAATGTCGCTGTGTCCCACATTCACAGAGCACTGTTTACCATTCAGAAGTCTGTACCCTGACCTACTGTATAGTCTAATCCTCTAACATTCATGTGAGGGTAGGTAGTATTCTAAGGCTCAGAGGTTAAGTGATTTCCCCATGGCCACATAATTTTTAAGTGGCTTATACATACTTCAAAGTGAAGATTTAAAGGCAGGACCATCAAGCCCCATAGTTTGCACTCCCTCTGCTGTGTTATATGCAGTTCATTCTCATTTTATAAACAGAATTGCTTAGTAATGAGTGTGTTTCAATCTTGTAAAGCTCTGTCATATTTCAAATACCAAAAACTGTCATTTTACTCTGTAGTAGTCATGCCGGAATTAATACAGGGGCTTCCTAATCCCTTAGGAAATTATCAGTAAGAAGATTAATTTCATTTACTGATGTCTATGAACTCTCCATATTTTTCCTTGAAATATGAGATAGTGTTTTTTCTTCAGGAGATAAGAATTCATCCTGGTGTCTGTCTGACAAGGAGTTCGTTCTTCTTGCTCTTCTCTCACTTTAACATTCTTCTAGTCATCAACCTCTTGACTTTTTTGTTTCTCTTTCTTGAAGTTTAGTTTTCATTCTGGCTTTCTTCCTGTGTTTCTGCTCCCTACACATACCAGACTTCATCCTTTCTAAGAAGCGCTGAGGCACATCTCAGAAATTTTCTTCTTTCCTGCATTTAAAATTGTCAGATAACTTGGAAGACTGAGAGTCAGCATGTGGCTTGCTCAGATTACTGGATTAGGCTTGATGTTTTACATCTAGTGGAAGTCAAGATAAACTGTCCTTAGTGATTTCCCCAGTAAAATTTGCTGATGATTGAGTGTCTTGGTTGGAGACTTTTTGTTTCTGGTCAGCTGGTTAAGGTGACAAACATAATGATGCAAATATTATCCTTAAGCTCATTGATTTAATTTTTGCTTATAATACCTTGGTAATGGTCTTGGCTAATGTTTTTATTGTTAGTGTGTAATTAGGTCGAATCCAGGGTGACAGTGTTGCACAGTTGAAATCAGAAAGCGTCTGGTCTGAGTCCTGGATCCATCACTTACTAGCAGTGTGATTTAGGGGCATATCATGTAGTCCGTTTAAGATTTAGTTCCCTTGTTTGTAAATTGAGGGTACAATACCAGTGTCACCAGCTGTTATGAGTATTTAACATGGTAATGGATAGAATATGACACATTGTAGACAATAATATCTATAGAAAGTGAGATATCTGTTTTCTTTTATCTTGGACACCACAGCAAGAATTAATTAATAAAATACACAAGACACCCAAAACACTAAAAAATCTTGTATGAAAATTTTGTGAATTTAGGAAGATTGAGAAAAATTAAATACAGACATAATGGGAAAGAATGCTATGTATGCTAAATTGTTTCAGCACTCTTTAATTGCCTTGTTAAGCCAGGTTCTAAATTGAGTATGGAGGACATGAAGTGAAGAAAATTATAGCCCCACCCTCAAAGAGCTTATTCTTTAGAAAATAAATATAGAAGAAATAATGTGCTTATTAAGGGTTATATTGTCAATCTTGTTTCTCTAGGCTGCCAAACATTTTGATGAAGAAGGAAGGAAAAAATTCTTTACACAGGATATGAATAATATTCTTCTGGAGTAAGTAATTTTCTTTGTTGATTAAAAAACCTTAAAAGTTATTTAAACCTTAAGAATTTATTTAATATTATTATTTTTAATCCTTACCCAAGGATATTTTTTCCACTGCTTTTTAGAGAGAGTAGAAGGGAGGGAGGGGGTAGAGAGAAAGAAAACGAGAGAAACATTGATGTGAGAGAGACACATCAATCGGTTGCCCCAACTGGGAATTGAACCCCAGACCTTTCAGTGCACTGCCTGACACTCCAACCACTGAGTCACATGGGCCAGGGCAAGAACTTATTTAAAAATATAATAAGCCTCGCCCTGGCCGGTGTGGCTCAGTTGGTTGGGCACCCTCCCGTGCACCAAAATGTTGCAGGTTGGATTTCTGGTCAGGGTACATACCCAGGTTGCAGGCTTAATCCCTGATCAGGGTGTGTGTAGGAGGCAGCTGATTGATGTTTCTCTCTCACATCAATGTTTCTCTAACTATCCCTTTCCCTTCCTGTCTCCCTAAAATCAATAAAAATATTAAAAAATACAAAAATACACAGTAGGCTTTTGAGATACAAGCACTGAGTGCCTGGCTAGTTTCATGCATTAGCTCTTTCCTTTCACCCTCCCAGCGTGTATGATGAACATGTGTTTCTCAGCAAAGTTATTCTTCTGCATATATTGGTTCTCCAGGACCCCTGTGATAATCAGGGCATATTAAAACTGCCAGAGCAGGTGACCACTGTACAGGTTGAATAGAATTCTAGATTTATATGTATTTTTTACCAAATTACATGAAAACATCCTTCTCGGATATATCTGTTTATATTAAATTTGGTATAATTTTCTGTCTTTTTTTTTTTTTTTTTCCCCCAGTATATCTTTATTGATTTCAGAGAGAGGAAAGGAGAGGGAGCCAGAAACATCAGTGATGAGAGAGTCATTGATCAGTTGCCTCCCGCATGCCCCCGACTGGGGATCAAGCACACAACCTGGGCATGTGCCCTGACCGGAAATCGAACCCCGATCGCCTGGATCCTGGGTTGATGCTCAACCTCTGAGCCACGCCCAGCTGGGCTCTGTCTTCTTTTCAGACTTGGGAAAAATACATGTGAACTTTTAAAGCCAAGTAGAAAGTATGGTTTAATGAAGAAATCATGATTGTGGCATAGGATTGAGTCCAATGTGGAAAAGACAAGTTAGATTGGGAAGGAGAGGGTGAAGGCTGATAAATGACATAGATTATATTTAAAGTGTTGGTAATTTTTAGTCTTAGAGTTTGATACTAATAAAGCTGGAGATTCTAATATTGTGATCTCATAAGATGTGCTTAGAAACCTATTGGCTTATAAATTTTGACCATTGGTTACAGAAATTGAGAATATGTCTTACTGCAAGCAGAACTGGGCAAAAAGTGATTCTGGGGAAAGCAGCAAAATTTACTCCTGGTGAAAATAATGTATTGGTGGTTCAGTAGCATCATTTAGAAAGAAATAGAAAATCAGCGTTTGTAATACAGTACTACGCTTTCTCTTTTAAATATGTAATGAAGCCCTGCCAGGCGTGGCTAAGTGGTTGAGCGTCCACCTTGGATCCAGGCTATCGGGGTTCAATTCCCGGTCAGGGCACATGCCTGGGTTGTGGGCCAGATCCCCAGTCGGGGGTGTGCAGGAAGCAAACGATCAGTGACTCTCTCATCATTGATGTTTCTACCTCTCTCTCCCTCTCCTTTCCTCTCTCTGAAATCAATAAAGATACATTAAAAAAATAAATAAATATATAATGACAGTTTTTCAAGATATGAAGGATAGATTGGGTTGTTGATTCTGATAACTGTTTTAATGAATTGCAGTCTCTCATGCTGGAGTACTTTAAGATGTTTTAAGTCCCATGGACTTCATGAAACATAGTACCTAGCATGCTGCTTCCAGTGTGTGAAAGTCTTGTTTCCATCCTTTATTGAAGCCAGGGCTTTTCAGGTTGATTCTGTCTTCCTGAAAGCAGGGTAAATGTTTTCTCTTGGCACCAGCTCCTTTTACCTAGCTCGCTTAAAACCCCAGAGTCAATAAACAGTCTAACCATTACTCAGCAGAGCCGTCCCAGATTCCATAATCAGTGATCTGACTAGCTCTTCTTTTTCTTACCACTTGAAAGTACAAAGTTTGCTAGATCAGGTCCTTTTCCTGAGACTGAGATGGGGTTTTTTTTAATCTTACTCTTTGTAAGAGCACAACTATTTTCCCCTGGGAGAATCAAAAGACCATCCCTGGGAAATGACATCTCAAATAAACAGAATATCAGCATTCCATTAACGGCTTCTCAGTTCATTTCTCTCATGTCTATCCTAAAACAAATCTAGTTTTTTGGAGCCCATCTACTTTTTAAACTTAAAAACTTCCTGATTTTCAGAGAGAGAGAGAGAGAGAGAGACATTTATTTGTTGTTCCATCCATTCATTAACTCATTGGTTGATTCTTGTATGCTCCCTGACCAGGGATCGAACCCGCAACCTTGGCATATTGGGACAAGGCTCCAACCAACTGAGCTACTTGGCCAGGGCCAATCTACTTTTTTTTTTAAAATATATTTTCATTGATTTCAGAGAGGAAGGGAGAGGGAGAGGGAGATAGAAACATCAATGATGAGAGAGTCACTCATCAGCTGCCTCCTGCACGCCCCCACTGGAGATCGAGCCCGCAACCCGGGCATGTACCCTGACCAGGAATCGAACCTCGATCTCCTGGATCCTAGGTTGATGCTCAACCACTGAGCCACACCCAGCCGGGCAGGGCCCATCTACTTTTTATTGCATAGAAAGTATGTCTCCGATTCAACAAGCATTAGTGTGCAGTTGAATTTTTTTCTCTTTTAGTCACTTTCTTATGCCTTCTGGCCAGTATTTCCACTTTCCCATCCAACACCCCTTATTTCTCTGGGCCGAGTTGATTTTCTGAGGGCGTATGGTACATGATTACTTAGTGTTCTTATTCCACTGAAGTTATCCAGGTGTATTGGCCCTGCCTCACCATTGCTTTCTTACGCTGGGGAGAAAGATGAGTTTTTTGGAATAGAGTACCCTTTTATTTTTTGCCTAATTGAATTTGACCTGTATCAACAAGTATACAACATGCTGGCTTGATTTCATCCCCTATTTCTTCTTTTATTTCAAGCAGATATTGCTAATAAAGTCTTCACATTTTGCCTATTATTCTAATTTAGCCTGACAATTCTGCTCAACAAATGCTCTAGGCAGATACTACCAACCTTGCTGGACACTTGGCGGTGAGACCTGTCTGCCCTCATTGTTAGATGCTCCTTTAAGGAGTTTGTGAGTGAGTAGTGACTTAAATCTCAATATGAATGGACTTCTCAGTTGGCCTGTCTGTTCTTTCTCTTGGAAATAAAGGAAGATTAACAAAGTGAAAAGGTTGATCATAATCCACTGCTTTTCCTTTCTTGAGGGGTTATTTTGCAATTGGAAAAATCCCAAACAGTTTTTCAACCATGTTTCTAACCTGTTCCACACGAAGTATTCTCTAAGTAACACTAGAACCAGCCCATCAGAGATGAGGGACAAACACATATCTTGTCTCATATTAGTTAACACATCAACAAGCTTTTGAATTCTTGCTCTGAGATAAAGAGCTATTTGGGGTTTTGAGTTTGGGTTATTTCTCCCTAAGTCTTCAGTTAGTAGTTTTCTTTTTTTTTTATTGTTAATCTTCATCCAAGGATATTTCTTCCATTGATTTTTAAATAGGGTGGAAGGGAGGGAGGGGGAGAGCGAGAGAAACATCCATGTGAGAAAGACACATTGATTGCCTCCCACATGAACCCTGACAGGGGCCAGGGGTTGAACCTGCAACTCAGGTGCATGCCCTTGACTGGGAATTGAATCCATGACCCTTTGGTTCAGTTAGTAGTTTTCAATGGTTGTGTTATTTGGACAGTGGTAGGATATCTGGAATACTTGAGTAAAACTCCCAGGAAATTCCATAGATTCCAGAATTCACTTGGACTTAGAATTTTTTTTTTACTAATGTTTTAAATTGATCGAATAAGAAAAATGTTTCATTTTTTTAAAAGAGGGAATTGATGGGGTAGGAAATATATCATACGTCACCTATGGGAAAATGACTATTTCTAGAATCCTGTGAGAAAAGGATAATACCGTAGTAGTTACCACTAAATATTCCTCAGTAGGAGAGTCTTGTTTACAAGGGTGGCTGTTGCTTCCGCTATGGATTTCCATGTTGCATTTCTTTGAAGCTTCTCCAGAGGCAAAGGAGAGTCTTGTGTAGACAGGGATATAAAAGTGAATTACCAGCCTATTTACTAAACAAAACCCAATATTTATTCTCTAGTGCGTTGATATAAGATGGTCCCAGTATATTTTAATTCATTTAGAACCTGTAGTGATCTCACACTCATTGTTTATTATCAGATATTTGAGGCCCATTCATAGTAACTTTCATGCATAAAAATCTGCTTTTGGATAGATTTCACTAAAAGAAGGAAAATGAGCTTGGTGGAAAGTGGGAGGCAGGGCTTAAGAAAGTTCACCACTTCAGGAGAACCTTTGTTTCTCTGTGAAATAAATGTGAAAATGCCCGGCCGGGTGTGGCTCTGTGGTTGAGTGTCGACCTAGGATCCAGGCGATCAGGGTTCAGTTCCCGGTCAGGGCACATGCCCGGGCTGCAGGCTCGATCAATGACTCTCATCATTGATGTTTCTCTCTCTCTCTCCCTCTCCTTTCCTCTCTCTGAAGTCAATAAAGATATATTAAAAAGTAATAATAATAAAAAAATAAATGTGAAAATACTTGAAAGTCATACTTTTGTTGCCATGTGTTCTTAGTTCACTCCAGATACTTCTTATACTTTAGAAGATTGGAATTCTTAGGGAAAAATATTAAAGTATATGTGTGAGGGATGTGTGCTTAAAATAGTCATACTGTGCTCATCGAAATTTTCTATAGCATCATTAATTTTTTCCCCTTGAAAATACTGTCTTGGAAATGTAACATGAGAAAAGAATCACTTCCTTTGCCTCTTTGCTTGTATGTTGCTACCTGAAAGAAATTCTGTACTATTTATTTGTTGTTGTTTTTGGTCAGCATTGAGTTACAGCTACAGGAATTAGGCCCTGTCATTCGTAGTGGTGTCTACTCGCATCTTGAAGCTTTTGTGCCATGCAATAAAGAAACACTGGTAAAACGTCTAAAGAAGTTACATCTCAACGTCCAGGTAAGGGGAGAAACAATGATTTCTACATTGGGGGTTTTATAACCTATAAAGAGGCTGATTTCTTTTGGGGGCTTTTGCATATTAATTGCTTTATAGTTATGTATGTATATTAAAGGCATGTTGATCCCCTGAAAAAATTTACCTTTCAATAATTCGTAGGTTTAGGTGAGAAATAATATTTTCTAAGGCATAGATTCTTGGGCTGGTAAATTAACCTGTTTCACAGCTAACACAACTTTGCCCTCAGCAAATAATCTGACGTATTTTTAACTCAATTTTTGTATTCCTGAAATGGATCTATACAGACATTATGCAGACCAATGGAAAGAATCACAGGGTTGCATGTAAATTTAAAAATTATCTAGTGTAATCATCCACATTTTGCTAGATTCTCGACTACAAAACAATCCCACTAAGTGTGTAAGTTGAATGCTTTCAGTTGTCAGGAACTTATTTCATTATATATCAGACAGTTCTTTCATGTTTTGAGCCAAATCCAGGTGCTTTCTACCCTGTTAGTCCAAATTCTACCTTCCAGTTCATAAATCTAATCATCCATCCACTTCGTTTTCATGTTTTTGAAAACATTTATGCCCCTCTTCATATAAAATGGTTTTCCATACTGTCATTGTTCTGATTACTTTCCCCTAATGATTTGGTTGCCTATATCGTTAAAAAGTATTTATAATTTGTAGGTAACTGAAAATAACTTGAATGTAGTTTAAGACACAATAAAATGACATTTTTCTATGACCAAAGGTATTTCATGAAATTCAGGGCAAGAATAGAGCCAGGAAGGATGAGAACTGATCATTCGGATTAACTCTCTTTCTACCTGTCTTCCCACAGCTCATTTTTATCCCTTTATATGCATCTGCAGATAAGATTACTTGATTCTCAAGGTTTTACATTACAGAAAATTCCTGTACAGAGACTGACTCAGCCCTCTCATCCCAATCCAAATTCCTGGGGCAAAAAGTCTGATTATAATGTCTTGGGTCAACCTAAACTTTTCTGGTTAGGGTGGGAATCACACAGGACAACATAGCTATTCAAGGTCTACCATGAAGTGAATGGGAGAATACGTGTGTCCAGGCTCACTGTACTCAGTGTGAACTGACAGACGTGGAATTCTTTACCATAGGTACTATACTTCTGTTAATAAATACTTCCTTTGAATTGAGAAACTATAGTTCTTTCTCAGTTCAAAGCAGGTTCATGAACAAGTGAAATTTATCTAAGGTCTCAGATTTTGGTTCTGTGCCTGGCTCTCCAGACATTGACAGTTGGAGGTTACAGCCATGAGTTCAAATGACACAAATGGGTACCAGTATAAAAAGAACTAGAAGTAGGAAAACAACTTTCTGCACATTGTAAAATATTTTCTAAGGGACATTTCAAGTTCAATGTTTGAAGTTATTTATTATCTCTATTGGGTATGGAAGAAAGGCATTTACCTTACCCTTGCTTTTGTATATATGGTTTTATCACGTTTGTAAACGTAAACATTATATTGTTTGGTTTGCATGTTTCTGAGCTTTATATAAATTGAGTCATAGTGTCTGTATTCTTTTGCAGCTTGCTTTTTTACACTCAACATTATGCATTTTAGAGTTACCTGTCTTTACATGTGGTGGAACTCCATACAGTTGTTTTCATTTTGAGAGTACACTTATTAAAGTTGGGGACAGTGAAACAAGGAAGGGCTTAGGATAGAAGAAGCAATAGGAGAGAGCCTGCTCGGAGCTGCTTAAGCTCACTAGAAAGTCAGAGAAAAGGGGGCCTTGGAGACAGGTTCCGGGGGTTAGCCCAGGACAAGCTGCCACTCCCCATTTCTCCCCTGGTTGCAAGTCTCGTGGGGACCCTTAGAGTTTAGGAGATGAATGCCTGAGAGGGAAGAAAGGCGTGGGTGCTCCCCCAGGAGCAAGAGCATGCCTCCATCCAGTTCTCCTGCTGTGTTCCATTGTATAAATATATCCCAGTTAATTTATTCATTTTACAGTTAGTGGATGTATGGGTTGCTCCCAGGAAGATAATTTGAGCTACGTAATTCTCAAAAAGTGGTATCTCTTTCTATCAAATCAGTAAAAAAAGTAAAAGCTCTAGTTGGGTAGCTCAGATGATTATAGTGTCATCCCAGTACACCAATGTTGCAGGTTCGATCTCCAGTCAGTGCACATACAATGGTCAACGAGTGAATGCATAAATAAGTGGAACAACAAATGGGTTTTTGCCTCTGCCTCTCTCTCTCCTTCCCTATCACCCTCTCTCCCTTTTTCCCTTCCTCTCTCAAATCAATTTAAAAAAATTTAAAAAGTGATCACCCAGGAAATGTGATACTGGATTATTCACATTTTGAAAAGTGGGATTTTATAACAGACACTATCATATTGCAGTAATATTTATTAATTGGTATGCCTGAAAAAGGTAAATGCAATACAATGTTTTAATTTGTAAAATACATCTGCCATAACATAGTAACTGATTCCTGAAAATCCTCTCCTTACCAGAAATCTCGTTTTAAAAATAGTTGTGTCAGTGAAGAAAAGCAAAGTCTTATAATCTTTATGCATCTATGACAGTAATAAAAAATGTCTTTTAAATAGTTACATATATTGTACTTGCAAGATGAATATAATAAATTTCTTAATTAAAGCTGTCAGATATGAATGTACTTGCTTTTCTTTTTTGCCCTGAACCCACATGAATAACAGTCTTAGTCTCCTTTTTCATCGTGGCCTTAACTCGCATGTTTGCTTGCAACATAAGTCACAATTACTAACAGTAAGTGAGAGAACAGGATGCCCGCATCCCGTTGGTAGTCTTCCAGAGCATGTCCTGTGTTGCACCGTTCCAGAGCTGTATCTCTCCTTGTGGTAGTTCCCCATCATAATGGGGTTGACCAGTAGTGGTCTGCACACTGGAGATTTTGTTCTCTACTTAATTATTTGTATTATAGCTAAAGTGTTCATATAATTTGTCGACCAAACATGAGGCATTTCTAAGAATGTAAAGGAGTACTGTTAATTATGCTGGGGCAACAGGCAAAAACTGAGACTCTCCTTGGAAGCCTGGGAAGTATGGTCATGCTATTTTTATATCCAGTGTGCATTATGAAAAGTCAGTGTTGGAGAGAAATATCTGTATTTAAATATGTAAACATTTCATATCTAAAAACATAAATTTCATCATTTGAGGATCTGCTTGCAAAATAAGTTTTGTAAATAGTTTTGAAAAAACTTTTAGTTTGTTTTTTTTCCCTCAGGATGACCGTTTAAGAGAACCTCTGCAAAAACTGAAACTGGCTGTTAGCAATGTCATGCCTGAACAGCTATTTAAATACCAGGAGGACTGCCAGGCGCGTAGTCAAGCTAAGTGTGCCAAGTATGTACTTAGTCTATTTCGACTGGCTTTTGCATTTGAGAAATATTTTTAGATTTAGGTGTTGGTCTTTAGTGGACACCGACTAGACATCCACATATACCACTAAAATGTTATATGTGGGTCTTTGTACCAGATGTGGATATTAAAACAATAGCTGGGTCTTCATTAAAATACCTAAAACGTATCTATTAAATATATTCTAAATGACACATCGCTTCCCACTCAATGATTTGACGTCAAAGGCGAAAGGCCTGTTGATTTAGTATATGTATGTGGTCAGAGCAAGAGCTGACGCTGGTGAGACATTTCACATATTGACCAACTTGACTGTCTGAGGTAGGACACAAATGTATTCTGAACTAAAAAATAAGTATTCATGCTTTCATATTATAGTTTGAAGACTTTATTTACCAGATAACTTTATAACACACTCGAAATTCAGAGTATCATGTAGAAAGGTCGATTTCCTATTTACCTTGTCATTGGAGTTAATGTCCAGTTAAGCAATTCAAATTTCTAGGGAGCATATTATAGGCAACGTTGAGTTAAAACTCCGCTTCATAAAATGTTTTTCATTTTTAGGTTGCAAACTGATGAAGAACGAGAAAAAAATGGATCCGAGGAAGATGATGATGAGAAACCAGGGAAACGTGTCATAGGACCAAGAAAGAAATTCCACTGGGATGACACCATTAGGTAAGATGTAACCAAAGCCTTCACTTTCAACTAAGTAGATAACGGAGATAGAAGGTTTCCATAAAAAGAATCTACACTAAGTCGAAGACTAGATTGGGAGCAACCAAGGATAGGTATGTAGGAAAAATTTATTCAAGAGAAGATTGACATGGTCCTAATATTTTTAGAGTTCTATCACTTTTATTTTTATATAATGATTTTATAAGCTCATTGTTTAATTACTGAGTGAGTCATGTACTGGTTTCAGAAGGTGAAGGACTCAGTATAGTTGTGTAGTCAGTCATCTTTCTTACCAGTAATTTGATATCTCAAGGGGTTAGTTGTAGGACTACCCCTTTCAGTCTTTGGTGCCTAGATTAAAGGTATCAAAGGAAACTGTTTCATGTGGGGATTTAGCTGTATGTTAGATATATGTTAGAAATTATTTATCTTCATGTCATCTTCTGAATTCTTCAGATAATACTCTTTAGTATTGCTATCAGGTTTATGTGCTTTTTAAAGAATCTGTTTCAAGCTTAATTTTCTACAATTTTGCAGTCAGATTTATATATAAATATATATTTTTAATCTGTTTAGAACTTTGTTATGTAACCTTGTTGAGATCAAATTGGGATGCTATGAGTTAGAGCCAAATAAAAGCCAGTCTGCTGAGGATTATCTTAAATCCTTTATGGAGACAGAGGTGAAACCATTGTGGCCTAAGGGCTGGATGCAGGCAAGGTAAGAAATATGACATCCTAGATTTTATTTATTTACTTTCTTCTTATTGCTGTTATTATGGATACATATATACACACATACATGACTTTCATTTTGCTAAGAACCTAATGTGTTTAAACCTTTCATCTCAAATGATCTCTACTTTGAAAACTTCAATCACTTAAACGACTAAACAGTGGTTCACATGGACATAGAGATGTAGAAATATGCGTAAAGGTGGTTTTTTAACTGACTACCTTTTCCTTTTTATACCTGAATTTCCTGGTAGAGAAAAAGGGAGGGAAAATGATTATGAACTTTGGGAGGGGAACTTCTTATGGGTATTGTGACAATAAGGAACTGAATACAAGATTTAGAGTGTGGAAAAAGAGACAGCCTTAGTTTATATTGAAAGTAATCAGTATAGAGTGGTATCTCAAAAACTAATTTAAAGTTTAAAGAGTTAAGTAATAGACTTGGCTGTCTCAGCCTATCATCTTAAAGTGTTTCATTTTAAATCAATAGAAACATCTATTGGTCTGTTAAAGATTTAAATAGAGGTGCTATAAAACTACCTATAAGATAGATTATTGCTTATACTGTACCATTATAATTTTTACTTGGTAAATAATCAAATAACAGCCTATTGAAAATCAAATGATTAAAATGGTAAAGTGGTTATCATATTATTTATTTACTATAAAGAATTAATTATCTCCTTTAAATTTTTTCAGAATGCTTTTTAAGGAAAGCCGGAGTGTACATAATCATCTTACTTCTGCCCCGTGAGTAAATTCATACTATTTTTATTCAAATTATGTGCTTTAGTAAATGAAAATATTATTTATTAAATGCTAGTTAAAATCTGACTTAAATGTACATTTAGACAATCTCCATGTTACCACCACCTTTTTATTTTATTTTATTTTTTAAATTTATAAATTTTTTTAAACATATCTTTATTGATTTCAGAGAGAGGGAGAGAGAGATAGAAACATCAGTGATGACAGAATCATTGATCGGCTGCCTAGCCTGCAACCCGGGCATGTGCCCTGGCCAGGAATCAAACCCCAATCTCCTGGATCCTAGGCCGATGCTCAACTGCTGAGCCACGCCTGGCTGGGGCCACCACCTTTTTAAAAAAGAAATCCTTTTTACTGTTGACTATGTAGTCCTCAGAACATACTTATCTATTAAACAGTTCTCAGACTAGTCTTCAAAAACCTGAATTGGTAATGTAACATGTACAGCGAGGCTTTGGTCGTTTCCTTTGTTCTTGGGCCTTCTGCCCTTCAATTCTTTTGCATCTCCTTTTCTTTCCCGCTTAACAACCATCTAAATAGGTAACCCTAAACCGTGTGCTTTCCAAGACAGCTCTGTATACATATCCACACTTCCTTACCTTGCAGTGTTTTATTTCACACAGTTCTCCTCCTTGTCAGGTCCTCCCTTGTGCTCAAAACCAGCTATTTCCTTAGTGATGTGATTACTAAAGAAACGCCTCTTATTCTCCAACAGGCATAGTAAAAAGGGGTGGTTACATTTTTGAGTGGATATTGGTTAATTCAACAATAATTTTATTTCTAAGTACAATTATGGCTAATTCCTTGTAGCATAAGAGTGTAGTATTAAGGGGTTAATAAAGTATAAGAATTAGGATGTCACTGAGAATTTACTGAGCACTATAGTTCAGTATTCTGCAAGGGGATCTGATTAACTTCCTCTGGGTAACATTACAAAATCTCCCTCCCCTTGGATAAGTTGTAATAGATGGAATTGTTTTACAGCTGTTAGGAAGGACACTGTTAGTACACAATCAGAGATGTATTGAGTTGGTTGTGGTTTTCAGTTCTTAAGATTCTTATTTGCTGAGTATAAATGGGGAGTAGCTTCATTTTATGTATTATAAGTGTACTTTGTTGCAAATGGTTTAGTTTTCCTGCAGTGGGGGAATATATATGACTAATTTTGTGTTTTGTTTTGTACCAGAAAGTAGGAATCTGTGGGATAGGTGGGCTTGGAAGTCTTTGTCCAAGTGCTGTTTATCAAAAAAAACTTTGAGCCCAGCCAGGCATTGCTCAGCAGTTGAGCATCGACCTAGGATCAGGAGATCGGGGTTCAATTACCGGTCAGGGCACATGCCCGGATTGTGGGCTAGGCAGCCAATTAATGACTCTCATCATTGATGTTTCTCTCTCTCTCTCTCTCTCCCCCTCCTTTCCTCTCTCTGAAATCAATAAAGATATGTTTAAAAAAAAATTAAAAAAAAAACACACAACTTTGAAAATTACTGTTGCTTTAATGAAGCCATAGGTTGACACTTTTAATTAACACATTTGTTAATTTAATTAATAACATTTAACTCAGTGAAATACAAATATTCAGACAATGTGAGGTATTTTAGCTTGGCAACCCTTTATTCAACAAACGGAATACTTTCTCCTATGAACTTATGTTTTTTTACCTTCAAACTTTTTCACAATTGTTTCCAAAGGTTTCCATGGTGGTTGTTTTTTTTAAAAAAATATATCTTTATTGATTTCAGAGAGAGAGAGAGAGAAACATCAATGATGAGAGAGCCATTGATCGAGCCCACAACCCGGGCATGTTCCCTGACCAGGAATCAAACCCTGATTGCCTGGATCCTAGGTCGACGCTCAACCGCTGAGCCACGCCCAGCCAGGCTCCATGGTATTTTTTTAAGGAAAGAAAACCTGCGACTAAAATAAAATAATATTATATGTCAACTGTAATTGAAAAATAAAGAACAAAATTTTTTGCAAAAAAATTTTTTCTTTAAAATCTGGAGGATTTTTTTTTTTAATGTTTTATTGATTGGGTTTTTTTTTTTTTTTTAGAGAGAGAAAGCGGGAGAGAGACAGACAGACAGATAGACATCGATTTGTTGTTCCACCTACATGTGCATTCATTGGTTGACTCTTATATGTGTTCTGACTGGGGATCGAACTGGAAACCTTTTGCATGTTGGGTAGACAATCTAAATTCTTAACTGTTCTTTGAAGTGAGAATCTGTAGGCAGCTTTGTTAGCCTATTTTGAGTTATCTCATTTTGAATATTTAGAATTAATTTTTAAAAGAACTTTATCATTTCATATTTTGGTTTGGCCTCTCTCCTACTTAATCAAAATTGGGGAAACTGTTGCCATCTCTACACATATAAATTGAGCACTTACATGTAGTTCCTTCTTTCAGAGAATTTTCCAAATAGAAGAAGAAATTATTTACCCATGTAATTACAAATTATGTTACACTTTCCTAGTGAGTGACCTAACTGCCACTGAAATGCCTTCCTTTTTAATCTTTTGTCTTAGGGCAAAGAAAAAGGTCATTCCTGCACCTAAACCCAAAGTAAAGGTAAGTACTGAACCAAATCTTAAATTAGTCCTAATGATTGTTGAAATGCATTCTTTTCTTTTTTTTTATGCTATTTTATTTTAAAGGCAGGGCAGAACCACTCTAGTAGATTTGGCTTTCACCCAGGTACATGTAGAAGGTTTCTTTTTAGTTTATTTTAAATTGATTTTAGAGGGGAGAGAGGGAGGAGAAGAGAAAGAAAGAAACATCAGTGTGAGAGAGAGACATGGATCAATTGCCTTCGTTATGTGTCCGGACTGGGGATTAAACCTGCCACCTAGGTATGTGCCCTGACCAGGAGTTGAACCCACCACTTTCCCATGCATGGGACAACACTCTAACCAACTGAGCCACACTGGCCAGGGCAAATTGCATTCTTAAAATGAATAGGATATATGCTATTTAGCATAGATCAACAGGTGGTATCATCATACTCTTAAGATGGGTGTTTTCAAACTTTGTAAAAAATTGTAGAAATGTTATATTTGGGAGAAGAGATGACTGTGTAGCAGTGGGAAATTTGCACATATTTATTACACTGTAAGGCTTAACTTAATACTTAGAAATGCTGGATAAAATATAACAACTGTCCTTTAAAAACATAGCTGAGTTTGGAAATATTTACGAGACATTCCTAGGGCTGCAAACAAAGAAGCTGCCATAGTCATAGTATTAGTCTGCTACTGAAGCTTTACTTGCCTTTAGTGGCATTTGCTGATTTTTATCCATTCCCTTAGGGTTTATTTTTAAATTTCTTCTCAGAGCGCAGCAGACTGGGTTTTCTTAGACTAATATAGGTTTAGAATTAGACTGAAATTCTGCATAAACCTGGGACCTCAAAGGATAACTTCCTTAGTAAAAGAAAGGACTAGAAAAGAAATCCACTCACCAGCAGAAAGGTTAGGAAATGTTCATGTCTTGGCCTGGGTTCTGGATTAGGGTAAGCAGGTCCTCCTCCAGCCCTGCCCGGTTTGACTGTGATTAGAGTTTAGGCCTACCGACTGAAGGGTCCTGGGTTTGATCCCTGGCCCTGGTCAGGGTGTGTGTGGAAGGCAACGAGTTGATGTGTCTCTCTCACATAGAAGTTTCTCTCTCCCCCTTCCTCTTTCTCTGAAAAGCAGTGGAAAAAAATCCTCGGGTCAGGATTAAAAAAGAAAAAAAGTCCTAGAGAATTTCCCTTGGTTTAGGAGTTTAATTTACACTGCCTGTGTGATCTGGGGAAACCTCAAGCTGAAAAATAACCTGAAGTTATTAAATTAATATTAACCCAGGGCACCTGGCAAATCAGATTCTCTCTGGAAGAATATTTATACCCTCATCTCAGGCCTCAACAGTTTTCCACGTACATTCTGTGTCAAATCTGAGCTCACAATCTGAAAATACTGAGTATGTGAGGACATGAGTTACTGTGTGTGAGAGTCAGCAGAAACAACCAGCAAAAGCAGATCTCTACAAAGTGACGGATTTACTGGGTTTAGAACAAACACTTTTATATTTAAAAAAGTAGAAGAGGGGATAAAAATATCCTGTTAAAATAAACGACGGAGAGTTAAATTTTGATACATCTATTCAAATGTGATTAATTTATCAGACTTTTAAGAATGGAAGTGTTAGGATTCTATAGGGGAGTTACCCTTGTTGTTTGTTTTTTGTGATTAAATTACTTTTTCCTTTTCCCAAAATGGAAAAACTGTACTACTGACCCCCCCCCCCCCATCCTGCCATCCCTCAAGTATCTATTTTAGTTAAGGGGTAATATAAGGAAATGTTTAACAGTAGAACATGCAAACAATAGAGAAAAGTAAGACGAAGAAAAGTAAGTGTGTCTAGAAATCTTTGCTTAGAGAAAAAAAGCTTTTAACTTTCTGGTACACATTTGCGCCCCTTCTTCTGCATCTTTGCCCCTAACTCTCCCCCTTCCACCTGTCCAACCATTCATTTGTCCAGATTGACTTAGTCTTTTATATACATGGTATAACCTGCTTTTTTTACTCAAATTTACATCCTGAACAATTTTTTCTGCCAATGTAAATCCACACAAGGACAGTGGATTTGTTTTTTGTCTTTATTTATTTATTTCAGAGAGAGTGAGCCAGAGAAACACCGATTTGTTGTTCCACTTATTTATTCGTTCACTGATTGCTTCTTGTATGTGGCCTGACTGGGGATGGAACCCAAAACCTTGGTGTATCAGAACTATGCTCTAACCAAGTGAGCTACCCGCCCAGGGCCTGATTCGTTTTGTTTTTGTTTTGTTTTTAATTCTCACCAGAGAATATATTTACTGATCTTAGAGGAAGAGAGACAAACATTCGTTGGTTGCCTCTTGTACTAGCCCCAACCTGGGACCAAATTGGCATGTGCCTGTTCGGGATCAAACCCTTGACCTTTCAGTGCACAGGACAACACTCAACCAACTGAGCCACACTGGCCAGGGCCTGATTTGTTATTTATTTTTTATTTAAATGTTTTTTATTTTATTTTATTGATTTCAGAGAGAGAAAGGGAGAGGGAGAGATAGAAACATTAGTGATGTGGAGAGTCATTGATCGGCTGCCTCCTGCAGGCCCCCTCCTGGGGATTGAGCGCACAACCTGGGCATGTGCCCTGACTAGGAATCGAACCGTGACCTCCTGTTCATAGGTGGATGTTCAACCACTGAGACACAGTGGCTGGGCCTGATGTGTTATTTTTATAAAGAAAAAATGTTAATAAAACGGTTACATGAAACAACAGTTTTTATACTGGTAACACTGCCATATTATTTTGATACACTCCCCCACCCTCAGTTTTTATGATAATGTAATTTTTACTGATGGTGTAATTGCATGGCATGTCAACGCAAACGTGTCTCATCTGCATTAACCATTCATGCTAGCAGACAATTTTTACCTTAATGCAGTTACAGTGCGGACTTCTGAGAGGCAGTGAGGTGTTTACAGTCAAAGCTTTTAAAACAGAAGCTTAGAAAAATTGCTAAGGGCATTAGAGTGTAACAGCATTCTTTAACAGCTTGCTTACTGAAGTACCTTAGAAGGTGATGGTAAAGACCATTCCTCTCCATTCTTTCCCACTATGGTTAAGGTAAGTGCTGTGGTCCTATAAATCAGTGTATAATGCTGGGCTTGGGTTTATGTGAGTTTGTTTGTTTGTTGGTTTGAAAAAGTAATTGAAACTTTGAAATTATTTTTATGTAATAGTTTTATTCTTAATCTTTAAAATGATACAAGTAAGCACTCACATTTCTCTTTTAAGAAAAGAAATTACTTTTTAATGTTTTTGCTGTTTGAATATTTAAACTGTGCTGTAATTCTCATCTCTGTTTTGGAATTTTAAGAAAGTTAATTTTTTAAAAAGTTAAACAGTATTCTTTTAGGTATTCATAGTTTTAATTTCTAAATCCCTTGTTTTTTTAGGAGAGTGCGCACTTAGTAAATATATGTTGAAGAAAATTACAAATGACTTCTTCCATTACGAATAGAAAACATAATTTAAGTGTGTTTGGGTTGATGTGCCAGTTTCTCTATATACTGCCTATGGGTAGTTGCAGGACAGGGCATATGAGGAAGCCGAATGTGAGGGTTGGTATCCTAGTGAAACATACTGCACAAGAGGAGTAGAGTCTTAAGACAAAGACAGGATTTCTCCTAGATGCAAGGAGAACCTGATGAGTTTGGAATAGTATCTGAAGATCTGACCCAGGCGGGTAGGGGAAGGAATTTTCAGCAACATTTTGACTAGTAGATTAGTGTTTCTTCAGCTTGGCTTTAAGCCACTTTAGAATGGCTTACTAAGGAATGGTAGCTGTGTGCAATGTATCAGATTGTTAGTCTTGTGAGGACAGTTCAACCAGGACTTCTGCCCTCTAAAGAATTTTTTGGTTTTTACAGTCTCTAAAGAAGAGTTCCAATAGAATTTTAATCATCATGAGAACTTCTTAGTCTTTTAAAAACCAATGCTTTGTAATTTTTTATTAATCATTTGGTTTTTTTCTAATACAATGCTGTTTATGCTAGGACTGTAGTCCAAAAAAGGACCAGAAAACTCCTGCATCCTTGGTGGCTTCAGTTGGTGGTCCTTCAACAAATTCTAGCACATCTGCCGTGGCCTCCACCAGCTCTAGCTCTACTCCAGCCCAGGAGACCATCTGCCTTGATGATTCACTAGATGAAGACCTTTCTTTCCACCCACCTGCACTGGATCTTGTTTCTGAAGCTTTAGCTGTTATCAACAATGGGAGCAAGGGCCCTCTAGCTGGCTCAAGGATAAGCATGCCAACTGCAAAACCTCGCCCAGGACTGAGAGAAGAAAAATTAGCAAGTATCATGAGTAAGCTGCCACTGGCTACTCCCAAAAAACTAGATTCTACTCAGACTGCACATTCATCAAGTCTTATTGCTGGTCACACAGGGCCAGTACCAAAGAAACCCCAGGATTTAGCTCATACTGGCATCTCTTCAGGCCTTATTGCTGGCTCTTCAATTCAGAACCCTAAAGTTTCCTTAGAACCTTTGCCTGCAAGGCTACTTCAACAAGGACTGCAGAGGTCAAGCCAGATTCATGCTTCTTCCTCCCAGACCCATGTCTCCTCTTCCCAATCCCAGGTTACTGCCTCCTCTCATGCTCTGGGGACATCAGAAACCCAGGACGCTTCTCCGTTAACACAAGTGACAAAGGTGCACCAGCATTCAGCTGTCCAACAGAATTATGTGTCTCCATTGCAGGCAACCATTAGTAAATCACAGACCAACCCAGTGGTGAAATTAAGTAATAATCCCCAGCTTTCCTGTTCATCCCCACTTGTTAAGACTTCAGATAAGTCACTTATGTACCGCCTTCCCTTACCTACTTCCTCACCTGGAAATGGTTCTCAAGGGTCCCACTCCCTGGTTTCTAGGACAGTTCCTAGCACCACTACCTCCAATAACTATTTAGCCAAGGCTATGGTGTCACAAATCTCCACGCAGGGTTTCAAATCTCCCTTCTCAATGGCTGCATCCCCCAAACTTGCCGCATCTCCAAAACCTGCCACATCCCCTAAACCCTTGCCCTCACCTAAGCCTTCTGCCTCACCCAAGCCCTCTCTGTCAGCTAAGCCTTCAGTATCAACTAAACTTATTTCTAAATCCAACCCGACTCCCAAGCCTTCGGTTTCCTCGAGTTCTTCCAGTGCAAGTGCACTCGTAGCCCAGAGTAGCCACTCCAGCAGTAACAACCCAGTCCATAAACAGCCCAGTGGAATAAACATCAGCAGGCAGTCTCCCACCTTGAATTTATTGCCCTCTAATCGCACTTCAGGCCTTCCGTCTACAAAAAACCTTCAGGCCTCATCAAAGCTACCAAACTCGTCATCCACTGGAACTATTGGGAAGAGCAGCTCGAGTGGAATCGCGATGAATGTACCTGCCAGCAGAGGTGGCAACCTCAACTCAAGTGGAGCCAGTAGGACTAGTCTATCTGGGGGAACAGGAAGTGGAACACAGGGTGCTACTAAACCGTTGTCTACTCCACATAGACCTTCCTCTGCCTCAGGGTCTTCAGTGGTAACAGCCAGTGTGCAGGTATGTATGTCATACACGTTCATGGGATAAAATGTAAGATTGTGTAACCTTTCTTTCCTTATTAAAATATATGGGTTGTTTGTAGCAGCTTACAGTTTATGGCTGAGGAATGTTCCTGATGTTGATATCACAGTGATGGGGATACTTGGAGACCAGGTTTTTGTTGGAATGTGGATTCCCCCCCCCCCCCCCAGTAAAGTATCATATGCTCACTTTCAAAAATTTTGAAAGACATAACCAAAAATGCATATTTAAAACTACCTTATTAAAGTCAGAACAAAGTAGTAACTTACAAATTTAACATACTTTCCCTTGTCTCCTCTCTTCCCCACTCTAGTCCCTTACCTCCTGCCAACTTTCTTAATCAGATTTCTGCATTCATCTTATTTTTACCTTTAACCGTTTGTCTTTTTTTTTTTTTTAATATGTCTGTTGATTTCAGAGAGAGAAAGGGAGAGGGAGAGAGAGAAATAGAAACATCAGTGATGAGAGAGTCATTGATCAGCTGCCTCCTACACACCCCCTTCTGGGGATGGAGCCTGCATCCCCGGCATGTGCCCTGACTGGGAATTGAACTGTTATCTCCTGGATCATAGGTCAGTGCTCAACCGCTGAGTCATTCCAGCTGGGCAACCATTTGTCTTTCGAATACAATTTTTATTTTTCATGAATTTTATAATTATTCATATATTATTCTCTTTGACAGGTTAGTATCGGTTATCCTTTTACACCACAGCTTCCCCATTTGTGAAATTTTAGTTTAAATTTATCTCTCAGTTAGTTAATAGAAGTACCTCACCCAAGGAATCTTTTCAAAAAGGCTAAAATGAAAGCTGTTTTACCTTAGCTCTTACATATCTGATCACTTCTGTGCTGTCACAGTTGAATAGTTACAGACTTCTTGGGTCACTGATTGTCTCCAAGTTTTGTAAATACTGTTCCACTGACTCTTTGTATTTAGGATTACAAAGGAGTCTGAGGTCATTCTGATTTTTTGTTCTCTTATCAGTAATGTGTTTTCTTTGCCTAAATGCTAGTAAGATTTTCTCTTTTTTTGCTTAAATTCAAGTGTCTCCAGACTTTGGCTTGGTTTATCTTGTTTTGAGTAATTCTGTACCTATCAGTCTGTTCAATCTCAGACCAGGCGATTTTTTTTTTCAGCTCAAGAATATTCAATTATGTGTGGTGATGATTCTGATCCATTTGGCCTAGGCTTTTTGAGAACTCTTCATTGCTCATGTATTTCATCTCTGCCTTCCATATCATCTTCTCTGTTACTATTTTCATCTCTCTCCCACTTTGTATTCTGAGACTTTCACATTACTAATTTTTTCTTTAATGCCCCCCCCCAAAAAGAAATACATGTTATTCACTGTAGGCAGATTCAAAAAAAGAAAATAAAAACACCCATTATCCCACCACTATGTGTATTTTCCTGATACTGTTTTTATAGACTTTTTTAAGAAAGTGAGTTTTCCATACTGTTCTATTTCATAACAAGTGTTTAAAAAATATAATATTTTATAATGTGTGCATAGGTTCTTAAATATCCTTTAACAATATGACATTGATTTATGGAATTCTGTTCTCTGACAAAGTGCTCTAACTTTGTACTGTGTCCTGTTTATGTGGAATATGAACATTTAATGAAAGAATTTTCCACTTGGTGTTCTTAGAGGTTCTCTACTATTCAGTACAAGCTAAACACTGGTATTCAATGTACACGTAAGACCCAAATCATCACTCTGCTGTTGCTGTGGGCTTAGAAATGAATTTATTCCAGAATTCTAATATAGGACAAAATTCATTTAACTGATACTTTATTAATTGGAATCTAGGATTAATTGATGTTTTGTCAATATGATTTTTTTATCAGAAATACGAAAGTAACAAAAACAAACTGATTAGGGATTGTATGTTAAAATTTAAGTTATAACTAAAATCTGGGAGTTAGTCTATATTCCTGTTTATTTTACCTTTATTAAAATGTTGACGTTTTCAAATTAATCTTTAATTTGATCAATGGAATATTTGAGAGGATTATAATAGAAATGGCAGTTCCTTGTCCCATGCCTTCTTTCTTAGTGCCTACTACTTTTAACGCAGCTTTTTCTCTGTGTTTCTAAATAAGAACGAATGGCAGACTCTCCGTTTATCCATTTGCTTATTGGCTTCGCCTTCTCGTTGTGATAATGAGGCGTTCCCTTATGTTTTCCCCATTCTCCTGAAAGAGTAAAATGACGGCTTTTGGTTAAATCCATGACTGTAAAATATTGTCTTTGTTGAGCTAAATATTGTACACTATGGTTTCATTTGCTTTCTTATAAAATTTTGGCTTTTTTCTTGGAGTTAAAAACTTTTTTCACTTGCTTTGTTTTCTTTGAATTTAATGTTAAATCTTTCTTTATCCTTTGTCATTTCCAGAATCTAGCAGTTTTATTTTTTTTCCAGGAAACCTTCCTGTATGTGATCATTTATGCCAAAAGAACACAGATACTTGGTATACCAGTTGTTTATCAGTCTGTCAGCATGTGTTTCTGCAACATGCTCCCTCTTGGTCGTCTCCCTCTCTGAAATAGCTGTGACTTGGAGACCTTCTTTCCTACCTTCGTGTCTGATTCTTTCTGTTCTGTCTCATGGGTTTGACTGAAGTAAAAGGTCAATAATTGAGTAAGATTGTTTCTGACGTTTAGTGAACCTAAGGGTTTGTGTGTGTTTCTTAATAGCATCTCAACGGAAGTCTTACCAGCGGCCTTGTGGCCTCTGTCTAGATCCTGTCTCTCAGATACTCCAACACTAAAAACAGATTTCCTCTCTGTGCCTGTAGGAACATTAACTCCTGTCTGAAACACATCATTAGCTGTCTACTCGTTTGCAGAGTGAAAGTGACTGGCCTTGAGTTTAACAGAAGTTAAAATCTTTCTGGGTTCAGATTATTACCTCTCTACCTGCTTTCTGTTTAATAATTTTCCACTCCTGGTGCTCCTCTTCCTTCTTGTCCTGCAACTAGTTTCCTATGAATCCTGTCTTTGCCACTTTATACTTCCAGAAATAACTCATTTGTTAAACAAATGTTTATTAAGTGTTTAACATGTGCCAGGCACTGTTCTAGGTGCTGGGGAAACAGGACGAACATCGTATTCAAAGTCCCCCCACTTACAGAGCATATATTTTAGGTAGGAAGACAAGCAAAACACAAGTTTTAAAAATATGTTAAGTGCTATGAAAAAATGAAATGGAATAGTATGATAAAGTATGATTGTTCCTAACGCAGATAAAGGAGTTGGAGAAGGCCTCTTTGAGGAGGCAGCATTTAAGCCAATAATTGAATGAGCAGGATCCAGCCTTTGGAGATAAGAGGGAACAAACAATGGATGGTGGGTGTGAAGACAGGAAAGAGCCTGATGTGTAGACCTGCATGGCAAGACCAGGGAGAGATGGGTAGATGATGAGGTTGGAGTTCAACCAGTCCCATGTGGTGAAGGACCTTGTGGGCCCTGATAAGGACTTGGGGATTTATTCTGTGTGTAGTGGGAAGCAATTGGAGGATGTTTTACAAGGGAGTAGTATAGTCTAATTGATACTTCTAACGATCACTCTGGGTGTTGCAAGGAGTGGAGGCAGATGCACTCACCAAAATAAAACACATGGTTAAAAATGTAATGCCAGCTACAGGAAGAGAGAGCAAGGATTCCCTCCATATTTTCCCCTGGGAATGAAGTGTGGAGGTCATAGAAAGTATTTTTGATTGTGGGGCATTATTCTGATCTGTTTGCCTGCTTCCTGTTGACAACTTTTCCTGTGTGCTTCTGAATGATGTCAGTGATGAGACGCCCCACTTTGAAAGGTCTTCGTCTTGTAGGAGAGAGAAATTTATACTATGTAACATATAGATAATCTGCTATTTCATTTTAGTTTATAAACAAAATTAGATATAGAAATCCTGACAGTACAAACATGTTAGACACTTATGGCATGACACCATTTTTTATTGTTAATACTAAGTTACTTAATTTTGGAAGTTGCCTTAATTTACATTTTCCATCTATGTTTATTGATATATTTTTTTAAGAGAGATAAACATCTATTGGTTGCCTCCCACATGCACCCTTATCAGGGATTGAGCCCACAACCTAGGTATGTGCCCTGACCAGGAATCAAACCTGGAACCTTTTGGTGTACCGGACGACACTCCAACCAACTGAGCCACACTGGCCAGGGCATTTTCCACTAGGGGACTCTATTTAGGGTGCACTACCTTGAACTGTGTACCTCATATTATCTTGAGACTACAGTAGAATTTTGATTAAAAAGAACTCTTATTAATTCTTAAATTGATGCTGAATCCTTTCTACCCAAGTTGCTTCAATGCTAACTTTGTAATTCTTTCCTTAATGCGCCCATTTTGTGAATCACTATTGGCACAACAGAGAGAAAGACTGGAAAATAAAACAGTCTAGTCCAAGCATAAAGTGATAAAGATTTATATGTAAGTGTTAGAGGAAGTTGTAAAAAAGAAAGAATGGGTTGGTTTGAGCTCACCTTGTCCTTCACTTTTTGGTGCCTAAAAGCGAAGGCGTTATGCCTGCGTGATAGGTGAGAACGAGACTTGACGATAGCAGTAAATGTTGCAGGGGATGGTGAGCTCAGTTGTGGACGTGGCGGGTAGGTAGATGAGTGTTAGATATCCAGGTCAGGTTCTTCACTGAACTTTTAGATACACAGGATTGAAGTCGAGGTGAGAGGTCAGGAGCGTGGATATTAATTTGGGAGGTTAAAAATAAAGGAGATAATGGGAGGAGAGGCTGTTGGAGAGAGTGGAAAAACCAGAATGCAAAGCTTCCTGAAGGTGTTCTTCAATTTCCGTTCAGCAGTAGCGTGGATACTAAGTATGTAACGTGATGTGGCATCTATGTGTGGGAAGGTCATCTCCATTTTTCTCATACACGAAGGAAGATGATCAGCCCTTTATTAATTAATAATATTTACAGATCAAATAATCAACACAAAATAAGCCTGACAGTAGCTACCATGTAAAACTTCTGGCCAGGGAAATTTAGAGTTGGTAAAATAAGGCTATAAAAGAAAACTCAACGGCAGATCTGTAGGAGATAATATCTAATACTGGGGAAGCTCATTGTAGTCTTTGTTGATAAATTCACATAGAGAAGAAATAAGTCAAAATGGGAAAAACTGATTGCTATGTGGAAATTGTTTAATGGCTTAAATTAGCTTAATGAAGTATATTTAAGTAATTTCTCAATGAAAGTTCATTAGTGTTAGCATAGTCCTGATTTCAGTGTTTTTATTCATAAACAGTGTTACAACCCAGTAGGGGAATGTCAGTTCAGACACTCCACCTTAGGGAGTCCAAGTTCAGAAAAGAAGTGGAAATGGAAACCAGCTTTTAGCAGTTAAGGAGAGAGTAGGTAATGTGGGAAATGGAGGCATCATTCAGTGAAGTTTGAGGATAAAAGGAATACAAGGAAGTCAGGTGGTTTCTAGAGGTTGAGGAAAGGCCAGGGTATTTGTTGTAGAAAGAGATGAGTTCTTTGTATATGAGAAGGCAGGGGACACATGGGAAAGGAGCAAAACTAGGTTATTTGTACCAGAAAGTTCCACATAGGTGGGATTTATGGCACAGGCCAGGTCCTAGGTCATAGCTTTTGGAAAAGAGGTATGTAAGGCTGGTAATGAGGAGGAACATCCCAGGTGGCCTCATCGCTTTAAGGTGTTAGGATGAAAGTAAAGGACACTCAGTTAGGTCTGAGGGAGTGTAAGACAAGTAGCAAAGTGACTGAGCATTTTCAGAGACCACATTGAAATTGTGGGGGATTGATTACTAGTGGTTGAGATGTAGGGGCTAGGAGCAAAGTGGGGATCTAAGGTTAGAAAGGAGTGGATTAAGAGGGTGAATGGGTGTTTATATAGGCAATAAAATAAGGAAGAGTCTAAACGTGTAATGAAGACCTGAGTATAGAATTATTTCCACAACCAATATTGGTAGCTCTTTGAAATATGTTGTTCACCTCAGTCTTCATTTCTATCTCAAAGTTTCTGTTAGAGCAAATATAAAACACAGTCTTGTGCCCATGAGGATATTAAGTAAATCAATTTAGGTTAAAGATTTGATTTCTTATGTATTTTGACCCCTGGTTTCTGCAGTCCACAGCAGGAGCGTCATTATTGGCTAATGCCTCACCTCTGACTCTCATGACATCACCTTTGTCTGTAACAAATCAAAATGTGACTCCTTTTGGGATGCTGGGTGGCCTTGTTCCAGTGACCATGCCCTTCCAGTTTCCCTTGGAGCTACTTGGCTTTGGAACGGACACAGCTGGAGTGACAACCACCTCGGGATCTACCTCAGCCACTTTCCACCATAGCCTAACTCAGAGTAAGTGGGGCCCCTTTATTTACTTGGCTACTTAGTTTGACAGAACAGGAAACAAAATTTATACTAATTGAAAGTCCAATTGGGCTTGTGTAGATTATAGAATTTTTTTTAAAAAAAGTTTATCTGTGTATAATAAGTAAATTACTGGACTATGAGATTTTATTTATAATTTTTAAATGAACCACTATACCACAATTCTAAATGAAATTTATAATAGGAGGAAGTCAGATTTGCTGAGTGTTTGCATACACATAAACATTTATATATATAAAATTTTAAACGTGTGTACTCTAGTGTAAGAAGGCCTTTGAAATTAGGGGCTGTGCTTGCATTAGATAAACTATTTTTTATCTCAGAGATCTCACCCAGATTTAAGAACATCACTGACAAGTCTGTTTTCCTCTCAGATTTACTAAAGGGTTTACAGCCAGGAGCTCAGCATGCAGCAACACTTTCCCACTCACCTCTGCCTGCACACTTACAGCAAGCGTATAATGGTAAGAGAGCCGCCTCTTTCTTATCTCTTCGTTGTTTATATAGCTACATAGGTTGCACTGGAAATGTTTTCTGAAACCGATGTAAATGAAATGACAGAGGTTGGAAAATACATTTTCATATGACTGAATCCTCATTAGCACAAATTTAAGAGAAGGGAAATAAGTAAAATTAGATATTTCGTTACATGTGAAGAGAGCGGTTTTGAAGGTGTTGTATGGAAGTGACAACAAAGAGGATTCACAAAGCAGTGTACAAAATTCATGGCCAGTAATTGCATTAGCTTACATTTGTGGAAAGCTTACCAAGTGCCTGGTAGTCTTGGGACAGCTTACATGTATTAGCTAATTTAATCTTTACAACAAGCCTGTTAGTGAAATAACAATCTCCATTTACAGATCAGGAAACTAAACCAGATATCAGGAGCTCGCTTAAGATAAAACACTAACGTGTTCAATCCGAGATACAGACCCAGGAAGTCTGATTCCACAGACTACATTCTTTTTTTTTTGAGTATGGGAGAGAGAGAGAAACGTCAATGATGAGAGAGTCATTGATCAGCTGCCTCCTGCACACCCCTGACTGGGGATTGAGCCCGCAACCCGGGCATGTGCCCTGACTGGGAATCAAACCTACCTCGATCTCCTGGATCCTAGGTTGATGCTCAACCGCTGAGCCACGGCCAGCCGGGCCACAGACTGCATTCTTAACCATTAAACTTTGCAGCCATTAAATTAATATCATCCAGGCTCTATACATTGTATACTTGTAGCCCAGCTACATCTTTCTGAAATTAGATAGTGGACACTGGATGTACCCATCAGCCTCCAGGTTCTGCTGGCTCTCACCAGCAGTCGACCTCAGTAGACTGCTGATAGTATTCTGAAGGCCAGTTTCAGGATCTTTTGAGCAGAAATAACTTCATCTGCCCTCTTAACTTTGGAAGTTGACTGGGGCCTCACTATTGTTTTTGGCCACTGCATTTCATACTATCTTTGAACAAGTTTACAGTTGGCCACAATGTGGAAATAGGAGCTATGGTATGTAGCAGTCGAGGCAACAGGTTGTAATGAATCCTGTAACAGACTTAAGTGGTAAGAATGAATATAAAACCACAGCTGTGCAAATGGGGGACACAAAGTAGACACAAATGTCAGCAATCCTGATCTTCCTCAACTAGGTTTTAATGCTTAAGGAAAATTGCCCTGTGACTAAGGCAGTTACTGGTATAATGAGACCAGCTTAGGACCATGTGCTCATGGGTGGACTGGTTTGGACAAACAGGAACCTTGTGGTTCAACATGACCCCAGTAATCCAGCTTTTATATGAATTCTCTTGTCTGGGCAGCACCACTGTTCCAGAGGGAGAAAGAAATAGGACTCTCAGTGTTTTCCAAGTAATTGAAATGAAAAGTTCACAATTTTTTATTTTAAAGACATTTAAAAGTATTGGGCTTGGACTTTCAAATTCCAAGACTGTCACTTGGAGCAACTTTCTTAACTTGTTTGTTTGACCATCACTTTCTCTTGCTTGTAAACTAGGGACAAGATGTTTTTATTTTATTTTATTATTTTATTTATTATTTTCTTAAATATGTTTTTACTGACTTCAAAAAGAAGAAGGAAAAGAGAGAGAGAGAGAGAAACATCAGTGATGAGAGAATCATTGATGGGCTGCCTCCTGCATGCCCCCTGCTGGAGATTGAGCCCACAACCTGGACGTGTGCCCTGACCAGGAATCGAACCATGACCTCCTGGTGCATACGTGGATGCTCAACCACTGAGCCCTGCTGGCAGGGCCAACAAGATGTTTTTAATAGGCTTCTTACGAGAATTTAATCAAAATAATTTATTTAAAGTTTCAAGCATGTTACCTCATACATAGTTCACTTAATGTTAATTCTCTGACTTTATCTAAAGGTAGGGATCAGTAAACTTTTCCTATGAAGGCCCACATAGTAAATATTTTAGGCTTTGAAGGGCATTTAGTCTCTTATCACAACTACTCAACTCTGTCTCTGTAATGTGGTGAAAATAGTCATAGACAATATGTAACATGAGTATGGCTGAGTTCCAATAAAACTTTATTTATAGAAAGAGGTGGTACACCAGCTTTGACCCTTGGGGCAGACCTTGTTCTGATGACTCTCTCCACTTAATACCAGCATTTTATTCTGCTAATTAACCAAAGCTTCTTTGAACAAAATTCCACCTTGCCATTTTATAAATTTAATTATGCCTTAAGTTAAATCATTTCTCTCTCTAAATGCAAGTATATAATATCTCATTATCAGTGGAAAAGCCAGTTCCTTGGATGTTATCACTAAACTTATTTTAATAGTATTCTGTTTATACAGCTTTCGAAATAATCATCCTATTTTGTTGATACGTATTTTCTTTAGTAGAGGCATTTTTTTGTTGTTGTTTATGTTTTACCAGAGTGATTTCGATACCACATGAGTGGACCTAGCAATGTGACTTTTGTGCTCTCCTCTGGCCATAAGATTGTTACCGTAGTATAATATTTTGTGTTTTTCACCGGTGTGTTTCTATCATGCCTCCTCATCTTTTTCTGTTAAACCTGGCTGGTGGGGATTTGGGGGGGCTCCCTAGTAGAGACTCCCTCTATATTTTTTAGGTTTTCAAAGTCACTGGGTCCAAGTTTTACCCAGTTTAAATAGAGTAAGCAGCATTTTCCTAGTGAAAGTTATATAGCCATATGTAGAACTAGAAACCCTTGTTCCTAGTAGCAGACTTTCCTGTCACTTAAATGTTTTCAGGTTAGGACGACAACAAAGACTCAGCTGGATTTTTCACTACAGTGTGCCCCATTCATTTACATAGATAATTGAGAATTAATTATCAAATGCTATGTCCTGGCAAGAAATTTAATTTTACTTGCGAAAGAATGAAATTGACCTTGTGTTCTAAAGGAATCAAAAGATGTGGTACCTTCCTTGAAAAGGTGGGGGTTATGTCTTTTATGTCCCTTTATAACCCTCATAGCATTTAGCATAATTGGCTATGAGGTAGATGTAATAAATATTTGTTGAGATAGCATTTGTACAACACTGAAAACCCATTGAACCAGTCGTTTGATAAGAAAGTCATTTTTGTTGAGATTTTATCTCCTTTATGTTTTCTCAAGCTCTATAATGCTATATATATAGCACGTTAGATAAAGATTATCTCTTTAGCAATGTCATCCATATGAAAATTAAAAGTTGTTCTTTATGCTTTGCTTCTTAAATCTGTTTTTTACACCATGCCTTCCCATACCAATTAAACGTCTCTTTTCGTAGATGGAGGCCAAAGTAAAGGGGACACTAAATTACCACGGAAACCTCAGTGACTTCCCAACAAGCAAAGGAGATGAGACACTCAGCTGGCTGATGGAATCTACCTGATGGGAAAGTACTCATGTGGTCATAGGGCTGCTGTTCTGTCGATGTTTACATTCTCTCGTCCCAAGCACTGTGGTGAGGAGGAAAAGGAAAGAAAACATTACTTGAGTTCAAGCCAGGTGCAGGAGGAAGAAACGCTTTCTTGCAAAGTTAGTGACCTTTGGTCCCTCCTAGAGAAAGACAGTTACCATGTTAACTGACTTGAAAGAGACTCAGTTGTCAAACCCACAGAAGTGCAAATTCGGTGTGTCTGTCCCCCCTGGGGAGGAAGAAGGAAATTGAGGATTTGGGTAAACATCATCCATCCTGGGGGTCGGAGCTGAACACTTGTAGACATAATTGCATAATAAAAGGCAGTTTATCTGCATTTAGGCCAGTTTGTCAGGAGTCAGGATCACGTCTGTTTAAGTGGACTGGAGCAAATTTGCCACACACAAAAATTAACGACTCTATGTCAGATACAGACCGTAGAAAATACTATACCCTCAAAAATCCTGAACAAACTTGAATCTTCCCCAGTGTGTAGCAACTCCCCATGTCAATCAGTGGACTAAAGATGCTTTAGGAAAGTTATTTTAGCACAGTGATATGTATTATTAAATCATTGAGATTTTTAAAAGTCAAGAAATTGAGCCCGTTGCTCTTAACAGATGAAACCTAGATGTCCCCTTTTTGTAAAAGGGTCAATTTCATCTTCCATTCAGAAGCAGGTACTTAAATTAACTCTCTTCTTCAGGTGTTTGTGCATCTGGTGTTAACTGGTTAACTTTTATTTCCATTCTTGATGTTAAAATGTGACTGTTCACATTTTTCTCTTGAGATATGGGGATCTTTGATGTAGGGCCGTGGCTTTGGTGCTCTTAGCCCTTGCAGGTCTACACTATGAACTAAATTTTCCCCAACTCCACCTCAGTTCACAACTTCTGTTCTGGTAGCTAGTGGTACTTCAGGTGACTATTAAATATTGATATAAACAGGTATAATAAGTGTGTACTACATATGCTTCTGTATTGATCATTCAAATACCATATCTATATATATTTTTGGAATTTTCAAGATAGTATTTTAAAGGGAGAAATTACACTAGAATCATGATGTGTACAAGGGATTATTTTTTATAAAAACCACAGTGTATTTTTACTCCCTATATCCAGTGTAGTGAAATTGATTTGGAGAATTTCCTAATACTTACTCAGAATATTGGTATGTGAGTAGACCTGCAGATAGTAAGACTCCTTAGTTATTGTGGCTTCCTTATGCAAATAACATTCTACAAAGGATATTAAGGGAGAGATTTATGGTTTTGTTTGGATCCTTTTTTAAAATTTATTTTTTTAACACCCCATCAGTCTAGTCTTTCTTTTTTTCACTTCCTATTTAGGCTTCTAAATATTTTCAAACTATACCCAGGAATGTTGTAAGCTCGGTCCATTTATAATGACAGACTGACCTAAAAAACAGCATCAGATTGATAGACGCAAGATTTCTTGCGTTTGTTTTCATTACAGATCACCTGATACTGTTAAGTTGATTCAAATAGGAATATTAACCAGGCTCTTTTTCCTTTTATAAGAAAAAGTCCCAAATAACCTGTAGGACTGTGAATAAATTACCACACATCTGTTCAGGTCTGCAGACCTATATTTTGACTTCAAAGTCTCATTGGCCTGCTTCACAGCGAAAAGTTAATAAATAGCTGGAAACTCTAGTTCCAGGAACTTGTTACAGTAAAGGCAAAGGATTATTTCAAAGGAATTACTTGAGTCTAAGAATTTAGATGAGCAGTAAAATAAGAAAATTGCATCTACCCCGGTAGACATTTTGGGAGGATACTGGGATGTTGCAGAGAGGTTTGATTTGAATGGAGTACGTTTGATTTAAAGTTTGTTTGGTTTTTAATTAGGCAAGCTTACCCAATTCCTGAGCTATTCTAACGTAGCACACCTCTTGCTTTTATCTAATTTGGGGAAAAGTCTTTGCTAGTGCTGTGTAGGAGTTTTCCTTTGGGAAGCTAGCCTTTGTTTTACTTCCCATACCAGAAGGGAAGTCAGTGCATGATAACCTCTTCCTGCTGATAACTGCACGTGTTCATTTGTGTGTGTGAGTGTGTGTTCCTGTAACTGTATTTATTCATATATAACTTAATTACTAGTTTAAGTCAAGGAATAGTAATTTTAATTTCTTAATAAATCCATCAGTTCTGAATCATGCCATATGAACATCCCTAATGAGTCTGCTGTCATTAGAGAAGAACAGGATTATCAATTCTTCCCCTGGTACCACTTTATAACTCACCGTTAAGAATAGTCTGGAGGCCCTTGGCTCTGAGAAGTTCATATATGTGGAGATTCTGTTCTGTCCTATTCCATCTTCATACCCGTGGGAACTGCTGCCAGATCCCACCTCACCCCGCCCCCCCCCCACCGCATTTGCATAGTGCAAATGAAACCAAAAAAATCCTATTTCCTAATAGATAAGTATGATCAGCGAATATAAATACAAAACTGTTTCTTTTCTAGATCATAACATTGAAAATGATGTCCATACTTTATGATCACCTGTCTTTACAGTTTTTCTTACTTAAAAACAAACATAAATGGGTAGTTTTTCTTAGCACAGTGACTTGTGACTTATATTGTGTTTTTGCTTTTGTTTTGTTTTTTTGTCATTTTTTTAATGGTGAGTAATTGAAAATGATATAGAGCAAAAGGGTGTAGAGCCATGTGCATTTCTGAAGAGCATTAACAACATCCCAGTGCAAAAGTAATCAGCACATGTAATGATGTCCCACTCAGCGGGATTCTTGATTCAGGAAAATTAAGCTGTTTGTTTTCAGATGTCTTGTATCTTAAATTGCCTTCACTGCTGTATGAGCTGTTACTGTACACACAAGTTAATCCTCAGTATTCACAAGCAATAATGGTCGGCACAGTTGTCTTCAGAGATAGCAGTGCTGAGCCCCCGCTGGAGACTGTTTGGGAGCAAAGTGTCAAGCTCATTCAGAGCCTCCAAAGTCAATGCAAGCAATAATTCCATTACAAGTGGATTACAATTCCTTCTCCTGTGCTCCTGAGATCGGAGAGTAAAAGAAATCATGGTTCTAAAACAGCCTGAAGAAAAAGGTTTTGGTAAAAGAAGTGAGGTTAATCCGAAGTCCCAAAGTCCTGATGTTGTATTAGTACATTCTTTTATGCCTACCACCCCTTTGATGGATGTTGTTAACCCAAATAACATTTTATATCATAGAAGTTGAATAGGGTTTATCGTATCACCAAGGTAGGAGGAAGAACCGGGCATGTACATGTTTGAATACTGTGGGTTTGACACCTGTTTGAAAACAATTTATTGAAAAAGATTTTTAACCCAGAATTTTTTTCCCCCAAAGCAAATCTAAATTGTTTACTACCCAGGGTTGGAAAGGGCAGACACCTCTAGTCTTTCTCCTCTGCTTGCCCTCTGCCACACCCCTTTCCACCTCTACCTGGTTCAAGACAATTTCTGAAATGGAAATTCTACTGTTTTTCAAACTGCCATTGATTATATCAGAAACTCTGTGTCCCTTGGGATCATCTCTTAGAACTCCAGTTACCTATCATATTTGCTGCTACATTTGTAAAATGAACTTTGCCTGTATCGGTCGACATTAACCTAATTTACAGTGCTTTATTTCTAGACGGTCTTGTCCCATGTATAGAATTAGGATACTTTACTTTAGGAGTGTACCGTAAAAGCACACTGGTCCCTCTGTTCTCTGTATCTTCATTTAGATCTTGAATTTGAGTTTGCTTGTTTCGTTGGTAGTATTTGTTTTGTTTTAAGTTAGAAATAGAAGAGTGAGGGAACCTGTCATCAGGCCAAACCCCAGAGCCTCCCTGTACTTCAGCACCAGTTTCTGCTGACCTTCGTTCTCAGATGGGGCGCTTTTACTTTTACTTGCTGTTGTGTATGTATGATTGGGTTTGTTCTGTTTTGTTTTTGCTTTTGAGGGCTTTTGTTTTTTAATAATGAAGCAGAAGAAAAATGCAGTAGTAGGTTACAAACATGTTATGCAATTTTATTTTATAAAATCTAAGGGGAAAAGTTTAACTCTGTAAATCATTTCTTAGCTCTGGTAAAATGCTTACATTGCTCCTCTAAAACATGCTCAGTTCAGGCCTTTATCTTTTTTAAGTGCCTTTTCTTTCTTTTCCCCCTCGTTTGAAACTGTTCTCAGATACCCTGAAGTACAGGCTAATAAGTCAGGGGATTCAGGAGGAAGAACCTCAAACTTGCCAAGGTCATGTCATGCTGTAATATTCTTCCTTTTCTTTATAGGTATATGGATATATGTGTAAGACACACACATGCATATATATGGAGATATATATGTATACATATGTAATATATATATAAAACTAGTAGCTGCTGTACCATTGCGTCCTTTCTGAACACTCCCCTGCCAGTGTTTGCAAGACTTCTGCCTTGTTTATTCCACTGCTTTTAGTCAGTCCGAATGGGCGGGCTGGGAAATTGTCTTTCGCCCTTAGAATATCTGTTTGTAGATGTTAACAAAAAATATATATATAATATTATAAAATAAGTCAGTTGTTACAAGCAAAATTAACTTAACAGACTCATAGACTATTCCTGGGTTTAACCCACAGCTCTGTGCCCTTCGGACTTGCATGAGTAATACTGGAGAAAGCACTGGAATAAGTAGTCTTCTGTGGGGCAAGTCAATGAGGTTCAGCATGGCAGGCAAACAGATATGGCGGAGCTAGAGTTAGAGTTGTGGCATTGTATCTGAATGCGTTTGCAAGGAAGTTAGCAGCTTGTCAACATTGAAAATGTATCACATTTTCTTTGGGGAAATGATTTTTGGAGAATTCATATAGCTGCATTGCGTATCTGTCAAAGGTTAATAAATTTAGAAGTAGAAAGACTTCAGATACTGGGGAAAACACTCATATAACCTATAGCATTATTGGGAGATCTTCAGTTTTCATTTGCCAGATATTACATTTGGCTTACTCTGCTTTTATGGTTATTTAGATTCTTCTCTTGAGCAAAATAACATCATTTTGGGTATCTAAGATTCATCCATTTTTTGTTAAAAACAGATGTGACATGTTAAGGGAGACTAAGTTGAAACAAACAATCCTCGAAACCCAGTACAAATACCTAGTAAGTGCCCCTTTTAAGTACATTTTAATTGGGAAGAGGAGACTGGTGGCTAAAAGGAGAAAGCAGGGGCTGTTGGTAGTGTCGCCTGACGGCAGCATGTTATTAGGCATCCGCCGTTCAGTCGTGTTACTCTTGGATTACTGCGTTAGGGGGAATATCATTTACCTTCGTGCCTCAGATTACCCATTAGAATATTGGGTATAATAATATTCACCTACCTCCCAGGGAAATCAGAGACTTTACTATTTCAAAAATACTTCGAGTTTTTCTACAATGTCCTATATAATTAAAAAGTATTATCGTCCTGCAGAGGCTAAAGAATGGGTATAAGAAGCACCGTATGATTTTTAAGTTTAAAAACAAATCACTGGAATTCTAAATGAGATACTTATTTGTTATTTAAGCATATTCTATTTGTGGCGGGGTGAAATGGTTACTTTCAGATTAATAAGTGGGAGGGGGGAAGTAACACTACGTTTGTTAATCATACGTAGGGTTTTTTTGCCTTTTATGGTGTTATTTATTACAGGTGTAATTTTTACCATGGTTGCAGAGCTGAAGCTAGGTAAAGTTTGGATGGTTGGTCCTTGGAGTTGATTAATGATTCTGAAAGTTTTATCTGCCTCAGTTTTCCATCGTCTCTATCTAATTTCCTTGTATTGGTTGCTTGGTGATGGAGAGCTCAGCTTTTACTGTCTAAGAAAGAATGGGCGCCGCCTCATTCTTGTGAGCTGGAGATTGTGTACTATTCCTTTAACTGCAGGGGCAGGCACTACACACAGTCAGCAGGGTGCACTTCTGGCCAGTCTACCTTTGTAATTTATGCTTCTTTCAACCCATGAAAGAGTTGGAACCATCAACTGTTCGGATTGTAGGAGATGGGGGAGGGGGGGCAGGGTTCACTTCCTAGCAGGGGTGGGGACTGGGGGTAGAAGGCAACTTCATTTGCCCAACTCCGAGGAGCAAAAGGAAGATCATTTTATCCCACTTTCCATCCCAGCATATTAGGGAGTAATACATAGAATTTTCATTTTATCATTTAAAACCACAGGGAAAAAGGGATGCTGCATTTCTAGGTAGGGCTGAGTGCTGAGCAACCCTTGTTAGGGGCTGAGTACAGACTGAAACTGTAGCACGTGTTCAGGATCCGGAAAGAACGGGGGCGGGGGGGGGGGGGTCGAAGACGTGAGGAACAGATGATCCAGCTGAAGTGCATCAGGAGAGAGCAGCGGGCCAAGCAGACAAGGCACTGGCTGATCCCCAAATTGGCCAAGGCTCATTTAATCTCTAGTGATAGGACATTTTTTCTTACAAATCACTTTTTGATTTTTTTATTACTTTTTCCAGATAATGCCTTAGTTAGTAGTCTCTAAGTATCAACTATGCAGATAAATATACTCCTTATTTTCCACATTTTTAAATTTTCCATTTAACATTTTAAGACTTCTACCCAAAGAAATAAGGCATAAGGGTTTTGTTGAATGTGTGTCTGTTCCTCTAGGGAAAATTAACAAGCATAAAATAGAGATATTTTATGTGTTCTTCTATCCTAAAATGTGAACCTTATATTCGAAAATTAAGTACAGATCCTTTAATTGGTGCAAAACTGTAGTTAGAATCCTGGAGTATCATTGGGGTTGTTAAGATAAATCATCCCAGTGCTCGATTCTGAGAACGTTTTAGATTTTGTGGCACAGCGTTCAGGTTCATAGAGCTGAACAGATTGTCTGAGTCTAATTAAAAGTAACTTTGAATAGTAATGTTGAATTCTTTAGTCTTCATTCTTCTTTCCTTCAGTTTGAGCTCTTAAGTTAACCGTTTTCTCAGCCAGTAGCAACACTGGACTGTTGGTTATGTATTACTGAGAGTCTGAGAGGAAGGGTTAGACTGTCTCCCCTGTCCCCCCCACTCAGCCATCTGCCCTGTGTCCCACTGAATTCAGGCTCCAGGCATGTTCCAGGCGACTGTCTGCATCCCAGCGTAGACTCAGAGAGGGACTCCAGGGTTTTAATCAGGCTGCCTTTCAGTAACTCGACATCAAATTCCTTTTTCTTAGGTACTCCCAAAGTACCATTTGCTTGGAAGTAGATACTTAAGATCTGTAATTTCTTCATACCATAATACCTTTACTTCTCAATCTTTCTTACATATTTTCAGTTAATAGCGGGTTAATACTTAAGTTTCTGACACCTTTCCAAACTGTTAACCAACCAAACAGGTCAAGAATACTTCAGATATTTCAGTAGTATAATTAATGAGGTCTGTATTTCCAGCATTTAGAATCTTCACTGGTGACCAGAATTTTTTTCTCTCTTCGCCTTTGTATTAAAAAATAAATTTCTCTACATTTCATGGCTTCCTCTTGATGCTTTCGAGCTTGTTCAGAAGAGGCCCAGGCCTTTGTTAGGGGCTCTTATTTCTCACAATTCTCTGCCTTGCTTTTTTCATACTTCCCTGGAAAACCTGCTTTGCAAAGCTTTAAGTCAAACAGGCCATATGAATCCTAGTACCGATTTTATGTTTCTCAGAAAACTCTCTGTACATTATTTGCTCCCACTTGGATAATAATAATATAATTCTATTTTATCTTAAATCTGGTTTTAAAATATTTTATAATGGAGCACTAAAGAAAACCTAAATAAATTCCAACAAGTTAACTATGACCCAAGATAACTTGGAAATACTTCTGTTTTTGAATTCAGCAGCTCCATCCAGCCTCTAAGCACATTTGGAGTTAGCAGTAACCAAGACCGGCCAGTTGGCATGCTTGTCCATGTGACGACCTGCCCTGAATTTGTCAGACCTCAGCTACCTTGTATTTTCTGACCTTGCAGCCATAACCTTTCCCCATTTTTTGCTTATCTCTGCTGCTTGTAAGGGTAGAGTGCTCTGTGCCAGCACACGAGGTTTTCTTTCCCATACCCGCAAAATTAACAAGGATCACCCCAGTTTGGGCTAGAGGCATTAAAAGAGAAAGACGCTCTTCTCGGCTAACAAAGGTATTACTGTTTTATATAGTGAGTCGGAAAGCTGGGCAACTGCAGCCAACTTTTAAAGTCTGGCTCTGCCTACATAATTAATTACACATACCTTCTGAGACCTTCAGCTAACAAGGGGCCTTTCCAGCAGTAGGTGGGTGCATGGCCAGCCTCCAGAGAAAGGATCCAGGCTTGGCTCTGCCCCTTGTTGGCTGTCACTGAAAAATTATATTATAGAAAGTATCAAAAATACAAACTGTTCTTAAGGAGAGTAGGCAAATATGAGGCTTGCCATTGTGTTTTGTTTGCTAAACATTGTCAAGCTAAAAAGAAGAGGAAAAGAAATCTCTGGCTTGCAAAAAATGTCCCCAAATGTGTTAATCAGTCTACCAAGGTAACTAAGTGATGAGTGTTTTCTCCCTTTTTTACAAGCAAGCTCGTTTATTTGCAGTTGTAAAGATTATTGTGGGACTGCAAACCTATTTGCTATCACTGATTGGAAATAAGGATTCTGATTTTTAGTCTGGCTAAGCACATATCTCCAACTTTTACGGGATACATTTTGATGAGGGAAAGACTTTTGTTTGGTAACAGAAGGAAAAACAGGACTTACTGATACAGTGAACGTTCGCTCTTAGAGGAGCCTCCCTCCCGTTGCACCCCTCCTCTTACCGCAGCCGCCGCCACGCTTGTTCAGATGCCAGCAGGCTTCACGGCCGGTCTGGAAGGAAGGAGCCTGAACCAGGACTGCTGCTCTGGGTGAAAGGCACTGGTTACTGTGTTGCGTTTACTTATAGGGAGGTGCGTTTGTGCTAACTTGAAGGGATATACTGTATTCTAAGTGTGTGACTTAATATTTTGGGATTATTTTTCTTCCTTTAAAACTGGACCTGAACACAGCTTTGAGTTGATATTTGTAATAATCTCAGGACCTGAAAGATTGTAGCATTTAGTGTGTCTTAAAAAATTATGTACTGTACCAGCCATGGATTTTTGTAAATATATGTCTCCCTTTTTTGTATTATTTTAGTAAAAAAATAATAAATTTAAATAAAAGGGGGTGGTGGTGATGTGAGTGGGTGTGGGTATGTGTGTGTGAGTGTCTGCGTAAGGCTCTTTGGAGATGAACTGGTGCTTGTTTAATTTCCGGCTCTAATGAGAGCAGGGATATGGACAACTGCTGCTACTGTGCCCTGCACTGAGCCTGGGTGTTTCCATCCTGTCTTTCCCAGTGGCTGTTAAAAACGAGCTACCAGGAAACGACCACGAACTTCAGTTCTCCTTCCCACTGCCATCTTGCTTTTGTATCTGAGTTCTGCACACCCTTTGAAGTTTAACGGTAAAGCTTTCCAGTCTTCGGGTGGTTTGCTGGTCTCTAGTTTTTAGAGAACTCTTCTCACTATTTTCTAAGAAGAAAGAAGGACAGGTACATTTTTTAACCAAAATGATACATTTCATAAAACCCTGATGAATTGTGGATATGTGAGAGGGCTTAAACATTCCTAAATATGAATCTGTGAATTTGGTAAATTAACCCCATGCATATACTCCTTCAGTGCAGGGAATTTTCTTTCTTTTTTTTTTTTTCAACAGCCTTGCTCATGTTCCAGGTGTAGGTAGCGAACCCGTTTTAAAGCAGGAGCCTTATTTGATTTAGTGTAGATGTTTCCTGTCAATCCTTTGTGACAGGGCCTTTTACATGAGTGGTTTTTCCTTTTTGTATGTGTTACGTGTTTGTTGTATTAAATAAAGAGGAATGTACATATTATTCTCGTGTCTGTTGTGTTATTGGGCGAACTTGGACTTGAACACCTCAGTCTTTCAGGAGTAGTGAGTGTCTTGCCTGCATCCCACTGCGCTCTGCACTGGGATACAGAAGCAAAGGGCACAGCCCCCACCCCGTGTATGGTGACAGTTTGCTGTCACGTGACAGGTTAAAAGATAACAGTTCAAAATTGGTCGCGAAGGTGTGGCCCATTGCTCCCTGACATTCAGTTCAGAGAAAGGGAGGAATTAGACTGGAGAGAGCTGGGAAGACTGTCAAGCAGATGGCAGGGGAGCTGGGCCTCTGAAGATCGCTGGGACTTGGCCAGGAAGCGGGAAAAGGCGCGTCCGAGTGGACAGGGTGAAGCGGGAAGCCGCCCCGACCGCGGGGTGTGCGTGGGTCAGTAGACGCCGGCTGTGGCAGTCCTGGCGTGCAGGGCACTGCTCGTCCTTCGGGCTGTAGGTGGGTGTGTGCCAGGGCGCGACCAGGGGCAAGGCTTGCAACGTAGGCCAGGAATCATCTGCCACAGGGACCATCTTTTAAAGCCTTAGTGTCGGCGCTTCTAGGGAGAGCATCACTAAGAGAAGAGCAGAAACAAGTCAACCTCAGAAACAAGCGGGGGTGGGGAAGGGGGAAGGGCAGGGAAGCAGCCTGGCAGAAATGAACAGCTTGTCATTTGTAAGTGTGTAGAAAAGAACGGCCCAGATGTAAAGGGTGGTGGAGAGAGTGCTTTTGGCTTTCCTGTCACTTCAGTGTTTTCAGTGCATTGTCATTAGGAAAAGGCATGGCCCTCACGCAGAGGGGAAGAGGTGGGCTGCAAATGCCTTCATTAGAAAAATTAATAATATTTAAGGACAGTTTGGTGAAAGTGCTCTTGGGAGTAGTAGCCCCTTAAGAAAAGTGTGCTTAAATAACTTGACTACACTTAACATTGTTGTTGCCATCTTGTAGATGTACGTTAACATTTTAAAGGTGCCGTTAAGATTTTTTTGAACCCATAATTTCTTATTTGACCCTGGAATGCTTTTTTTTTTTTTAATCACTCATACTAGTTTCATTTTACTATATTAATCAATTTATTTTATTTTTTAGTGATTTCTGAGAGAGGAAGGGAGAGGGAGAGAGAGAGAACATCAGAACATCAATGATGAGAGAGTCATTGATCGGCTGCCTCCTGCACACCCCCTGCTGGGGATCGAGCCTGCAATCCGGGCATGCGCCCCGACCTGGAAGCAAACTGTGACCTGATCATAGGTCGACGCTCAACCACTGAGCCATGTGGCCGGGCTATTATATTTATTTTAAAAGAAGTTTTTGAGAGGAAAACCATGGCCCAAGGAGTTAAGGATTTCAAGAAGTAAGGAGGCAGAGAAACGCAACCAATTCTATAGAGTTGAATGAGGGTCAGGTGTCCAAAAGGTGGGGTTCAAGGGAGTATAGAAAAATATATGAATTGGGAAGTGTGTTTTACACTGGACCACCATGTAGGCAAGAATCTGTCTCAGACCTGAGCTTCAGCACAGGGACGTGTCTGTGGCTGGTGACGCAAAGGGCGGATGGAGCAGCAACTATAGATGGAGATGAAGGCAAAATTAATAAATTTGGGGACAGGAGTACTTTGCTTTCAAAAATTTATCCTAAGAGGAAAATGAGCTGTACAAAGGTCTCTGTACAAGGACATTCATCTCCGTGTTGCTCATGACAGTAAAAGTTTTAAACAATCTAATGCCATGTTAGAGGGGATGGGTTAAGTAAATAAAAATAATATCAAATAGAAATTTTAAAAATAAGGTACGACCGAGATGTGCATGTATTAGGTGAAAGAGCAGTGAGAAGAAGTGTAAGGCACAGGAGGGCGCCGGGCGCATACGCTTCAAAACACAGAGCAGTGTTAGGAGCACTTTCCTCTGAGCCTTTCACTGGAACGAGTTCTCGGTGAGCGTGGGCAGCCGCCAGCCGGCTCTCTGGGGTTAGTGTGTTGTTGTTTTGCTTTGTTTTTTAAACAGGTGGACTTGGTTGAAGACAGGGAGAAAGAAGTGGGAAGGAGGCTCTTGTCTCATCCCTTGGAGAAGGAAAAGATGTTATTTCTTCCGCTCAGACCCTACTAGATCCCACAATTGGACCTGGCTTGGCGGGAAGACACACTGAACTGCTTGATTTAAAATAATGAAGTTTTGGAAAAGATTACTCTTGCACTTGGTTTTTAAAAAACCACGGGCAGACAGCGAGTGCAAAGCATCTCTTCCCTACCCACGGTCCCCATGTCCTTTCCCTAGAGCACCCATGGCTACGTTTCCTGCATTTCTGAGTATAACTAGGTGTGTGACTTTAACATAAATTTAGCGTGGTACCTGCTTGCTGTGCCCAGCACTGCTTCCCGGTTCCTCGGGGCGCGCTCCACATCAGTACGCAGAGGCCGGTCCTTTTACAGCTCACGGCGTCCCATAGCTGAGGTGTCAGGAGGAGGTAGTGTGTTCACTCTTGACTGGTGTGCACTTAGAGCGCCCCGCAGGTCAGACTAACGGCCTTCGTGTACTTCGTCTGTGAGCGCGTATCAGGAGTTCACTTTGACATTGATGGTAACGACCTGACGCCATGGATTTGACAGTCTGCCTAGACTCTGTGATTGCTTCACACCCCTGTAGGCTTTGAGAAATACATGGGAAAATAAACCCTTTATTTAAAAGAGCTTTGAAGATTGGAAACAAAGGCGCAAGAGTTGATTCTGGTTGCACTAAGGGTTGAGTTCCATTGCAAGTGAGGTCACGAGCTTTTCCAAGGACGGCGACAACCCCTCTGGTGCAGGTCTACTCTGGGATGTCATGGCACCTTCTCTCCAGAACAGTTGCCCTTCCTCATCAGTGTGTGCCCGGACCCGGCTTGCTTTCTCTGTCTCTGCATAGTTCCCTTTTCTCGTGTCCCTGTGTCTGTCCCTTCACCACTTCCCCACTCACCGACTGTCTTTCCTAGTAGCGTGGCACAGCGTGCAGGAGGACATTAGGGACTTCAGTTCCCACGGTGCTGCAGCACTTTAGACGAGATGTCAGCCTGTTTCCTCATTTCCACAGTGATAACACCCAGTGGCGGGGCTTGTTGGCTTAGTGTATGGAAAAGCACCTAGCATAGTGCCTAGCACATCGAGCTAAGGAATGGTGGCTACTACTCTTCTCTTTTCTGCCTTTTTTCTTCTTAAATTCATGCTTCCTCTTGCTCTCCTAATTTCCCAAAGTATCTAAGAGAAGCCACAGTGTTTTCAAAAGTAATATATATGTATATATAAAGTACAGGCTTGGTTGAGTATCAGTGAGAATTCTTTATTGCAGGTATCAAACCCTTGGCTTCGTAAGTAAAAGGAAATTGCTCTAAAAATAGTCAATTAAACAAAACGGTAAAGGGGATCTTTTGCTTCATAAACTGGTCTAGAGATAAACCCAGTTCAGGCGAAGCTTCCTCCAGTGACTCAGTGCCACCCGGATGCCGCCCTGTCTCTGCCCGGGAGCCCGCCGACCACTTCAGGCTCCGCCTTCTCAGCCAGGCGGCTGCTGCAGTGACAGACGACTTGCCTGTGTGGTATCGACTTTGTTTTTGCTTTATTGTACCTCAGATGCAAAGCGGTGCATGTCATGTGCCTCAGTCCACAGGACATGGCCGTCATTGCTCAGTACAAGATCTCACCCCCTTTTTTCACTGTCAGTTTGGCTTCTCCTTCCTGGGTCTCCACTCCCCTCAGTCCCGTAGGCACCCCTTCTTTCTTTTTTGGTGGGTGCCCCTTGTTATGCATGCATCCTTCTCAAGTGGTATTATTGTATGTGTGTGTAATTTACGTGGTCCTGTGGGGTCAATTTTGCTCTGTCTTTCTCAGTTTTCTTAAATTTATCCACGGTGCTGTATGTACGTCCTGTGTGCCGCTCTTACCTCTGCCTGGTATTCTGTGCACCCACATTTTACATGTCCACCCCCTAGGGGCGGATACCTGGGTGGCCTCCAGTTCCTTATTTCCGCTAGAAAGGCTCTCGTCAGTCTTCTGTGAATGGTCTGTTCATCTCCGCTCATCATTCAAGACTGTTATCTGTCCGTGGCATCCTTTATTGAAGAGAAAACCTTACTTGTTGATGGTCAAATCAATCTGCTTTTTGTCTGCATTTATGTTTTGTAGGGCTTGTTATGAAATATTTGCCTAGCCCTAGGTCACAAAGATATTCCCCTACATTTTCTTCTGTTGGCTTCACAGTTTTGCCTTTCATTTTCCACTTCCGATCCAGCTCGCGCCCCCCTTTGTATGTAGTGTAACATAGGGGTCCAGCTTTACTTTTCTTTCTTTAGTGAGGCAATTTCCCCGCACCGTCTAGAAAGTCAGTACTCCTCCCATTAACTTTTGGTACCGTTTTCATCATATGTCAAAGTCTCATATACGCAGGGGTCTATTTCTGAGCTTTATTCTGTTCCATTGTTCTTTTTATTATTTTAATTTTTTGTTCTTTTTATTTATTTCTGTGCCAGTATCACAGTGTTTTTCAGCCCTAGCCGGTTTTGCTCAGCGTTTAGAGCATCAGCCTGCGGACTAAAGGGTCCCGGGTTCGATTCCAGCCAAGGACACGTACCTTGGTTGCAGGCTCGATCCCCAGCCCTGGTTGGTGCACGAGCGGGAGGCAACCAGTCGATGCGTGTCTCTCGCATCAATGTCTCTCTCTCCCCCTCCCACTCTCTCTGAAAAGCAATGGAAAATATATCCTCAGGTGATGATTAAAAACCAAAACCAAAACAACAAATCATGATGTTTTTCAATACTGTAGACTTATAATATGCCTTAATACAATAGTTCCCCCTTACCTGTGGTTTTTTAGTTACCTGGGGTCAACCACAGTCCAGAAATATTAGATGGAAAAATCCAGAAATAAACAATTCATGTGTTTTAAATTGCTTACCATTCTGAGTGACGTGATGAAATCTCTCACTGTCCCGCTCTGTCCCAGCCAGGGATGTGAACCACCCCTCTGTGCAGCGTCCCCACGCTGTGTACACTCCCTGCCCGTTGGTCACTGAGCCGTCTCAGTTATCGGGCTGACTGTCAAGGCACCGCAGTGCTGTGTGCAGGTAGCCCTTTTTTTACTTAACAGTGGCCCCAAGGCTCAAGGGTAATGATGCTGGCAATCCAGATATGCCAAGGAGAAGCCTCCACGTGCTTCCTTTAGGTGAAAAGGCATGTGTGAACAGGGAAAGGCATGTGTATCGGGCTCAGCTGGTTCAGGCATTCCCTGGGGGCCTTGGGACATGTCCCCCTTGGATGACGGGGGCACTGTGTCTAGTAAGGAGAGTCTCCCTCTTTGCTCTTCTCTGTTGACTGTTAATTTTGGATTTTTTATCCCTTTATAAATTTTAGAATAAAATCTTCAAATTTTATTAAAAATCAAGCTGAACTATTTATGGATTTAATTTGTAGGGTAGTGCAGGAAAAAGGGTATAATCTGTACTCTGCTGAACTACCTCGCTTGTGGTATATTCAGATCCTCAGTCTCCTGATACAGCGTTTGTAAGCTGTAGGTTATATTTTCTCGTGGTTTTGCTGGTCTCAGGGAATGCTATTGGTTTTTGGAAGTGGAGTTTGTATCCAGCAACTTGCTAAACTCTCTTATTGTAATAACTAGTCTGATTATTTTATGACCTTTTCAAGGGAGATGATCATCTAATTTATAAGTAATGACAGTTGAATGTCCTCTCCCAGTTCTCTCACCTTTTATGTCAAGTCTTAGAGCATTAGACTGGTCCCTGGATACTGGGTTCGACAGTAGTGGTGAAAGTGGCATCTTTGTTCCTTATTTTAATAGAAAAATATCTAAATTTTCTCTGTTAAGTATGGTGTTTATTTCAGATTTTTGTTATTTTTATGAAATTAAGATAGTTTTCTATTCCTAATTTTCTGGGAATGTTGATTAAGTGTGAATTGAATGATATCAAGTGCTTTTCCATAACACTCATATATGATCAACACTTGCAGAAAATTTCTTAGAAACTATTCATAATACATTTCCTTATCCTTATAATCTCTGTCGTATCTATTTGTTTTCCTGTTTTCATTTTGTTTTGCTTACATGCATCCTTTCCTTTTTCTTAATCAGGCTTGCCAAAGGTTCTTACTAATTTTTCAAGGAAGCATAAATTTTATTGGGCGCATATATGTTCATTGTGGTTATAATTTTGATCTATTTTTTAACCATTATATAACGTCCCTCATTTTTCTTTATGACGTGTTTTGCCCTAATATTAAATTTGATATCCCAGCCATCTATATCCTGAGTAAAATCCCATTGTATGAATATATCACATCTTTATTCAGCAGCTGATAGACACTTGGGCTGTTACCAGTTTTTTTTTTAACTATATCTTCATTAATTTCAGAGAGAGGAAGGGAGAGAGATAGAAACATCAATGATGAGAGAGTCATTGATCGGCTGCATCCCGCAACCCGGACATGTACCCTGACCGGGAATCAAACCGTGATCTCCCGGATCCTAGGTCAATGCTCCTGCTGAGCCAGGCCAGTCGGGCTTTTTTTTTTTTTTAAATCCTCACCTGAGGATTTTTTTTTTCCGTTGCTTTTCAGAGAGAGTGGGGGGGGTGGGAGAGAACATCAATGTGAGAGAGACATCAGCTGGTTGCCTCCCGCTTGCCCCCTGACCGGCTGGGAATGGAGCCTGCAACCAAGGTATGTGCTCTTGACTGGTATCGAACCTGAGACCCTTCAGTCTGCGCACTGACGCTCTAACCACTGAGCCAAACTGGCCAGGGCAGTTTATTCTTGTGTTATTATTTATTATTGTATTATTTGTATTACAACTGTAAACCGACTTCTGCTCACCCCTGCGTTAGAGATAATGCTGCTGTGAACATTCGTGTACAAGCTGTCGTGTGAATGTGTGTTTTCAGGTCTCTTGTGTATCCCAGGAGTGGAAGAGCTGGATCTCCACGGAACTATGTTTAATTTTTGAGGAACCATCAAATGTTTCCCACAGTAACTGAACCGTTTTACGTTCCCACCAATGTTCTGTTTTCTGCTTTTTTTATTAACAGCTGTCCAGGTAGCTGTAAGTGACTGATGGTGTTGAGCCGTCTCCTCGTGTGCATCGTAAATACTTAGTGTGCCAAGTATAAGTACTTACATCAGTATAAGCGTAAAAGTACTTCTTTCAGGAGAGAGGAGACCCTGCTGTCAACTTCATAAGGCCTTGTGTGTCTGAATGTTTCATCTTTGACTCCTCACATTTAAATAACAGTTTATCTGGATGTCATCCAAGTTCTTCTCCCTCTTCACTTAGAAAATACACCTCATTGTTTTTTGTCCGCAGTGTTCCTGTCAGGAAACCTCATGTCAGCCTAATTCTTACTCGTCTGTGGGCTGCCTGCCTCTTCTCTCCAGAAGCCGTTAGAATTTCCTTTTGCCGTCAATGCTCTGAAATTTCACTGTAACTCGCCGAGTTTTGCATTCGCCAAGTTTATTCTGTGTGGCGCGCCCTGGACCTCTGAATTCATATCTTTTTCTCTTTTAAGTTTTGGAAGTTCCTTACTTATGATTCTTTAACTGTTCCCTTCCCTAAGCCCGTTTTCTCTCTCTCTGTGACTCCTACTTACAGGTGTTGACATTACTATTATTTTGTACATGTTCGTATTTCCGTCTCTTCCCGGTACCTTCTGGGAGACCCTGTGAACAGATCTAGATCATTCTTTACTTCCCAGCGGTGTAGCCTGCTCGTTTAGCCGGCCTGTTGGTTTTGTTCGGCTAGTGCCTGTCTCCTGCGCAGCGTTTCCGCTTGGTCCCGTGTAGCTGATTGTCCCCCACTGCTGCGCTCTTATCTGAGGATCTTTATTATGCTTAAGTTCCTGAGCTGTCTTGTTCCATCCTGGTTGGTCCAGTACAGTTTGTTCCGTTTACTGTCGCTTGCTGTGGCTGTACTCACGCATCTCATTATTTTCACCTGTGCGCTTGTTTGTCCCTGGGGCTGTCAGCCTTCCTAGCTGGCCATGTGCACTGGGGCAGAGGCCAAGCTTGCTGGCATCGGGCATTTCCCACAGCGAGGTCCCAGACCCCAGAGGCAGACCTGGAACCAAACGGCGGGCCCAGTCCTGCAGTTTTTTGTTTCCTACTGACTTGCTCACAGTGGCTTATTTCTCTGTGTTTGGTGACTTTTTTTTATTTTTATATGCCCCTGCACTTTGGAACTCTCGCTACGAGCATTCTTTGAGACCTGGATTTAAAGTGTTTTCCTCTAGAGAGTATTTGAGTTGCTTCTTCCAGGCTCTTAGGGACATTACCAACCCAGGACCACTTCAAACTAGATATTCAGCTTCAGGATTTCGGGGCCACAGGGGTGGGATGAATTTCAGCCACAAATGCACATGTGTGGTTATCGCCCATGGATAAGAGCTCTTGTTGCAGGTTCCCTACCTGCCACCCATCTTGAGCTGAGGTTGATTCAGAAAAGTCTCTTCTTGGTGAGGTCAGTGATGTATATTTTTTCATTCCCAGCAATGAGGTCAATCATTGGGCATTCCATGATTTTGCAAGTTTATGATCTGACCTCCCACCACGCTAGTCTAAGGCTTTCTTTCCTATGACTGCAAATGAAACGCCAGACTCAAGGCCCCTGGAATCAGCCGCTATCCTCAAAGCAAATGCTTTTAGTGCTCTCTTAGCCCTCCCCCTCCTCTCCGACCTCCTGTTATTCTGGCTTCCTTTACCGTCAGCTCGGTCATGCTTTGAAAAAGTAGTTTTATGTATTGCTAAAATTTCGCCCAGCACTCTTAAGGCGTTTTATGTATTGAGAGAGATTTCTCTGTACATCTAATCTTCTACCATGTCGAAAACAAAAGTCCTATATCTATTTTTTTATAAAAACAATTACATCTGTAAACAGATATGTAAGAATTGATGCCGTTAATATAACACTAGCATTGACCGTTAGCCTGTGGATATGCAGTAGTGCTGTATTAACTGTATACTCGCTCTATCCACTTCCGGAGTCAGACTGCCCCATGTCACCTCCAGGGCATCAGGAGTTCCATGAGGAGGAGGGGTTGACAATGGCAATTGCATTTACTAAAATGGGACTCTTTCTGTGTCAGTTTCACCAGAAACCCCAAAGGCTGAGAACAAAACAGTAGGTGCCAAGCCCGGCCACACTCTAAAGGGAGGAGGCGCTAGATCACCTGTGCGCCACATGCTGAGATTGTGCAGCTGGGAAGCACTAGCGCGGCCGCCGCCTCCGGGCCCAGAGCATGCTGGACGTTTCCCTTCTCCCCAAGCAGGGGAGGGTGGGGTGCTTCCTCTTCACCTCATGCCAGATGAGGGAGGCACTTCAAGAGGACCATTTGGAGAGCTTGACACATGCTCTGGAGTTTGAGGGACAGAGGGACTGGTGTCTGATTCACTCCTAAGTCTAAAGACATTGTAGGTGGCCAGCTCCTTGGGAAGACAGAAGACGGAAGGCTGCGTCCGGGACGGCTTGCACTCTGTGTTCCTGAGTCCCTGTGGGCCTGTTGTGGTTCTCAAGAAAGGGAGCAGATTTGTGCAGTTTAAGAAGGAACCCAGCCCAGGGAACACCTAGAGGGATGCAATGGCCTCACTGGAGGGGAGGGGGCAGGAATCCTGAGTAACTAGAGAAGGTGTGGTCTGCAAGGGAGCAGCAGGTGCGAGATCCCCAGTGACCGAGAAAAGAGAACCACGAGAAAGCGCCTCTGAGAACAGCAGCTGCACTGGAATCTGCTACTCCCGGGGACACACCAGCTCACAGCCCTACGACCCAGCCCAGCAAGGACTTCCCTCTTCCCGCCTTGCTGCAGCAGGACCGCAGCCAGCAAGGGGGGAGGAAGTGTGCGAGACTGGCACTGAAATGACAGCCCCGTTCTCCTTCAGATCTCCAGGCTGGAGGGTGGGAGAAGTTTTAAATTAACTGACATTTGAAGTCTTAATATGACACTGGATGAGACTTGTTAATACCTAGAAAAAAAGACAATTTAAAAAATGATGATGATGATGACTCTTTAACCTGTTTGTTACCTAAAAGAGACTGGAAAAGCTATCACTTTCATCCAGGCATAAGAACAGATCATTACGGCAGGTTAGTAGGGGCACAGAGTTGCTTTCTGTTTCTATCTCACAAGTCCAGCTTGTTCCACGAGCAGGTTGCTTGTGAAAAGCAGAAGAGCAGATCAGGGAGATGGAGAGGTTGGCCGTGTCCTCCAGCCCTCACTGCCCATTTTCCACCCCCTGGCAGCCAGCCTTGGCTGACAATGGGAGAGATTTTATGGATGAAGTTTGGAATTTTATTGTTACAGACTGGAATCTTTTTAAAACCAAAGAAAAAAGGCTAATTGTCCTGTTATTTCCTGGAAAGGCTGTGTGAACCAGCCACGATTTCATGCTGGAGAAAGAACAGGTTTGCAAGCAGCCGGGGTGAGAGGGATACATTGCTCTCTTGCATCTAGCAAATCCAGCCTCTTTGTCAACAGTCACATTTACTTCCGAGTATTGCAATGTACTGCAGTTTATATGCTATAGGATGTTACCAATAAGGTTAATGGGATTAAAAATAAGACCTTCAATAGAAACTACTATGTAATGGGATGTACCCATGGAAATCCTGTGAACCACAGAGATTGAGTGTTTATTTTGCTGAAAAGTATTTATAAGAGTTGTCAAACTTAAAAATTAATTACCTACTTTTCTCATACAAAGCAGGCAAGTGTTTCTCATTTGCTGTCCTCTGTGATGAGAAGAGGCTCTCAGGAGTGTGCTGCTGTGCCATCTAAGGCCTGCTTTTTGGCAGCCAGCGTTTATTCGCACATCCTTCTATGCTGCTCTCTGTGTCACAGGGACTAGAATAACGGAAACTACATTTCCCAAATGCCTTTGCCGTCAAGGTTCTGGATGTGATTTCTTTCTGCCAGTGTATTCATGTGAGATTTTGTAGGTGGGAGGAACAAGTAGCATTACTTTTTCTCTGGCAGCACCTAGCAAAGTGGGCCACGGTAGACTTAAAATTCTGCCATAGCCTCCAAGTGACCTCCTCTCAGCCCACATTTCAGTACTTGGGGGCAGCTCTGATCAGCAGTGGAGGTTCCCTGCATTTTTCTCATCTGGGTAACAGCAGAAACCTCCCAGTACTCTGAACTTCTGAACATTAGTGGCAATGTCCCCTAACTCCTGCAGTCCTAAGAGGGCCATGAGTGCCTCGGTGCCCTGCACTCAGTTCCTTTCTGCTTCAAAGGCCTACAGTGGTTTCTCTTTCTGACTAAGCCCTGATGGATACAGCTGCCTGCTGATACTTGGAAAGAAATGGAAATACTTAATGGGTCCCCTTAAGTTAAAAGTAATTTTTAAACCTGTAGGTGAGGCATTAACTGCCTTTTTAAAAGAAACTCATGTGATGGAGAAATTTGAAAATGGATGTTTAGAAGTGTTTATCACTATGTGATTTTGTTGCCCAAAATAATGTGTAAAACTGAGATTTTTCAAAATAATGCAACACACTGAATTAAATTGTTTTCAATAAAATAAACAGTAATAATCTTTCTTTACTGAGAGAAATTAGGACTTTTTTTTACTGTTAATAAGTAAAATAAAAGTATTTTCAAAATATTGTTTATTTCATTTTTAAAACATTTTTATTTCTATTTTGTGTATGTTTTAAATGTACATACTACATTGATTCAGTAGACGTGTATGTGATTTAAAAATAGATACAGAGACTATGGCAGAGGCACAAGATGTGCCTTAGATAAATGGTGATGGACAGAGACTTGACTTGGGGTGGTGAACACACAACATGGTGTACAGATGATGTGTTGTAGAGTCATGCACCTGGAACTTGTATAATTTTGTTAACCAGTGTCACCCCAATAAATTCAATAAAAAGGAAAATTAAAATTTTAAAATGAGACAGGGTAGACCTGGTTATGGTAATAGGTAATCGGGCCAGGACAAGTATCATATGATTCAGAACAAAGTGATCTTGGACAGTGATAACTGATCCTGGGATCCCAGTACAAAAATATAGGAATGACCCACTAAGATCCCTTTTGATATAAAAACAAAACAAAAATAAACAATAAAACAAGAATAAAAGCCCCTATTTCTAAAGAACAAAGGCATAAAATGAGCTGCCCTGATAGTAAAAAACCCAACAACCTGTGCCCAGACAGGAATCAGTTCACAGACCTGAAAGCCCATCAGTGAAGGAGGGAGTCCAGAAAACCCTTGAGAAAAGGCCCGAAGATGACATCACATGTAAGTAATGTCAGTCTTTCTCTGTCCTTCTCCAATGGCCTTCTCTCTTCTATCATTTTGCAAGGATGGCTGTGCACTATAGAGATAGTATACCACTTTTGGGGACTACTGAACATTGGCTCTGAGCTACAGTTAACCCATGGATTAACTTTTTTAAAAAAGTATGTTTTAATTAATTTTGGGTGGGGAGAGAGAGGAATATCAATGTGAGAGAGAAACATCGATCAGTTGCCTCCTTTATGCCCCCTGGCCAGAGATCGAACCCAAAACCTGGGTATGTGCCCTGACCATGAATCAAACCTGCCACCTTTTGGTGTACAAGACCATGCTCCAACCAACTGAGCCACAATGGCTGCACTTTTACTATGGCCCACTGGTCAGAATGAGAGCTAATGTGGGCCATGTGAAAAAAAATCCACGCTTTAGGACATATCTATACAATCACAGTTGATGGAAATGAGTGCCTACAGGTGTATAAGCTCTCAGATACACCCTCTTTCATTAGTCCTGGCCCTTTCCCACCACCATTTCCCCCAAATTCCCATTTGCATGGCCAGGTGGCTAGTCACTGCTGTAGCTGCAGAGTGAAGGAAGACTGGACCCCAGGTCTGTTTCCACAGTTTCACTCGGCATAGAAAACTTGTCCCAAACAACTGCTTTCCCCTCAGCTTGAAGGACAGAAAATGTTGGCCTCACAGTGGCTCAGGAATGGGGGTAGGGTCTCTCTACTTAAAAGTATGGGCATTGCCCCACCCCAACACTTGCACACACAAGCTGAAGGTGCCTTCACATCATTTGGGTCTCTACTCAAGTGTCACCTATCAGTAAGGACCTCCCTGAAGACATGATAAAGCAGCAGGTCCCAATTCCCTGCCCCTGGCTTGATTTTTTCTCTGTAGCACTCCACCATTTGACAAATTTTATGTTTTACTTGTTTGTATGATTTTTGTCCACCTTTCTACAATGGAAGCTTCATGAGTACAAATGTTTTAACTACTCTGCTTTTGTTTCCCTAGCATCTTGAATAATACTGGACTCATAGCAGATGATCAATATAAAATTCACTGAATGATAAAATACTTGCTTTCCCAGCCTCCTATGACTATGACATGCCCCAGGCCATGCTAAGCACAAGTCCTCACCTCAGAACATGACTCTTAGGTAATGACTTAATTCATTCTGGCACAAGTGGAAGGAGAGAAGCCAGCTCTAGGCAGTGTACTGGAGCAGCAGCTTCGGTGTTGGTGTCCAGTCCCTGTCCATTGTCACTGTGTCAGCCTCGCAAGCTGTGGTGACTGTGCCTGCTGGTGGTTTCACTGTACCAGATCTGGGGCAGGATTTTGGGTGAGGTTCTTGGCTGTACAGCTTCCAAGTCTGATTTCTAACAACAGGAAATTCTGAGAATCACCCAGCATCTTTTTAATAAAAATTCCTCTTCTGCTATAAAACTAAAAAAAAATTTTAAATAGACTTCGAGCCTGCTGTCTCTCTCGAGCACGCCCGTGCCTTCTCCCCTCTCCTTCCCCCAGGTGCATTCTTTTTCCTAACCTCCAAGGCCCTTCTTTTGCCTCTAACTCACTTACTGAGCCCATACAGCCCAGCTAGCTCATCTTTTCTACCTCTATGACTTTCTAAATAAACTTCTCATATAATTTGAAGGGGAAAAAAGGCTTTGAGTTAGATTCCATGGGGTCAAACAGCAGCTTTGCCATTCATTGACCAGTTGGCTAAGTCATGAAACTGCTTAGATTGTTCCCACATTTGTAAGTGGGTAAAATGGGAGTACTACCTCAGGATTGTGGTGAGGTCAAAAGAGACATTACCTGTAAAATGCCCTGGGACATAGTTCACACACTTGCAACCCTAGGTTATATAAGGCCAACAGAAGTATTTTGACAGTGTTGTTTTTAACTGGCTGCTAACATTGAAAAGTTATGGCATTTCATGAAAATTCTGTATGTACAACTTCTCTTGAAAAAAATCAGAAGCTCTGGCAGTGATGGGACCACACTCTTACTCTGCAATAATGAGATTGAGCTGAAGTGTCTAGCTCCTTTGGAGGAGGTAGGAACGAACCCACCTGGCCTGATTCACCCTTTTACCTGCCTGGTCCCTGCTGTAGGGTTTGAGTTTGTAGCCCTGCACTAGGAATTGAAAGATTTTCTAAAGCTGCAAAATTTAAAAGTTCAGCTAAATTGTATCATAAGAAACTTTTCAGACTGATTCGGTTTTCCATTGCACAATCATTCCAAAACAGTGGAATTATTCCTGAACAGCCATTTTATTATCTTTAATGTTTCTTGGGATTGACTGGGTTTAGCTGGGCAAGTCTCTGTTCCATACGATGTTGACTGAGACGTGGCGGGTAATTGGTGCTGTCAGCTGAAGGCTTAGCTGGGCCCGTCCCAGTTCCCCTCCATGGGCCTTGCGGCTTGCACCGCATGGTAACTAGATAAGCAGGAAGTAAAGTTGCCACTTCTAAGGCCTGGCATTCCAAGAATGTCACTTCTGCTGCATTCTGTTGGTCAAAGCTGGTCACAAGGTTGGCCTGAGATTCAAAAGGGGGAGGGATGGGTGGGATGGGAAATAAGCATATCCTTGATACAAGAGGCAACACACACACAGGAGATGACTAATTGGGGGGGCGGCAGCTATGGAGACTAGTAGCTACATAGGGCTAACTTAAAAAGAATTATTTTTAGAGCTAACATGATTATTTACTCTACCTTAGTGTTAGAATGGCTTAGGGAGAAAGAAAAGTCTTTTGGCAGCTCAGTAAAAAGGAATTCAAAATCACTTCTTATTGCCTCTTACCACAACAGATCAGCAGTTATTGAAGACCTTCCTATAAATTCTCCCACTTACTCAGAGTTGGCTTAAATGCATTACATCTGTTTCTAACAAATTTTTATATTAAGAGGAGAATAAATGATAGCATTCTCCCTAACCCCTCCTGCATGCATATTTGCCCTTAAAAGTCAGATACTTGTAAATTACAAGTTGACGAATATTTTGAGTGTAACAGGGAGAGATTCGTTCATTCATATAAAGTCATACCAGTTTCCTCTTCTGTTGACTCTGGAAGCGTCAGGACTCCGGCCAAAATATGAAAGATTACATAAAGTTGGCCCAGCTGGAGCGGCGGACCTGACGCCGAGGAGAGCCTGTTCGGGGGGACCCTGTGTCCGAGCAGGTGCACTTGGCCCGTGTGGAAGTGGGGGCGCTGACGGGTGACCTAGCTGTAAAAAACATAACTTACACAGGTAACCTAGAGGAGCCCAGAGGAAGTGAAGTGAATTTTAACCTTGCCATATTGACCACTAGGGCTAGGGAAATGACCGACCTGGACTTCCCAAAGAAACTTGAAGCCCAAGAGGTAACACAGACGGTTCAGGTTTCAGACAGAAGAACACGGGTGGCGAGGACAGTGAGCGAGGTTCAGACCTGCAGCAGGCGGTGAGCGTTAACAGCAGTTAGGGCTGAAGTTTGAAACGGGTCAGTCTGGGCAGGGTCCAGTAGTCGGGGCTGCATTTAAAGGCAATGGGGAGCCACTGCAAGGTGGTAATCAAAGGTTAAGTTCACTGAGTCTCAGATAAGTGACTTGTCCAAGTTATACATACAATTAGGAACGGAGCCAGAAAATGAACTAACTCCGAATTACTCCTAATTAATTCCTACTGCATTAAGTACTAATTCCCCGCTGTCCCCTGTTCATCACTGAGCCGCCAATTCAGACGACAAGGGACGCAAGTCTTCCCCGCCACTGGCTCTGCGGAAACGGCCTCAGCCCTTCAACCGGAAACAGAATTTGGCCGCTGCGAGCGCCCCCTAACGGCGGGCGAGAAGCAAAGTGAGTCCGGGAAGCCGCAGCACCGGAAGGGGCCGGCGGTTTCCGGTGAAGACCCCACAGCAGAGGCTAAAAGGGCGCTTCTCGGGATTCGGCCAGTGTGTCCAGCGTGCTCGGCTCCGTGGCGTCGCAAGCCAGCTTCTGCGCAGGCGCGGGACCACCACGCAGGAAACGCGTAGGCAAACCCGTGCACGCGCCCGTCCCACCCGTTGGGCGCAACCGTGCGGTTTCGAGGGAAAAGCCTTTGGAGCTGTGTCGCAGCCCTTTGTTCTCTTAACTACAACTCCCAGCATGCCTGGTCCCTCATATTGGTAATAGGTGTGGTCTCCCAGGATAGGTTAAAAAGGAGCTTAAGTGACAATGACGTACCAAAGAAAAAAAATTGAATACGTTGTTTTAGGGCGTCACTCACAGAAGCCCCAGTGGCCTAATGGATAAGGCATTGGCCTCCTAAGCCAGGGATTGTGGGTTCGAGTCCCATCTGGGGTGGTAAGGCTTTTTTTTGTTTGTACTTTCTTAAACAATTAGAGCGAAATATGCTAATTTAATTGTACTTTTAAAAAATAAGACGTGTATGTGAGGTTTTCCTAGGTGTTTGGTTAGTTTACTAGGATCGCATACTCCCTTCTTCCTCCTCTGATTTTTGGACGTCAATACGTTGAGTTTTGTTATCCCTCCTAGAAAGAACATCTTCTCAGCGTCTTCTGTTCCAAATCGACACTCGTTCGCGCCAGGCTCTCATTTTCTCGAGGCTCAAGACGTCGGTTAGCTAATGCCACCTCCAGTGACGCAGTCAGGAAAGGGCTTCCTTCCCCTCGCCGGCCTTTCTCCCAGCTCGTCTGCCACGCTCGGCTTTCCTTTGCTTTTCCCTTAACTCCTTAGGGCCCCGCCCGGCGTTCGATTAATAAGGCTCCGCAGAGACGGGAAGTGAGACACGCTCTGGTTTCCGATCCGCGAGGGGAGCCGGCAGAGTGGGTCCGACCGTACCATCCAGCGGCTGGGCTTGGGGGTGAGCCGGCGGGGCGGAGGGTGCCCTAGGGCACCGGCTCCGAGGACGGGAACATGGCGGCGCTCGGGCCCCCGGCGCGCACCTTGCGAGGTCTCCTACGGGAACTGCGCTACATGAACGCAGGCACCGGCCGACCCTATCGCGACACCGCAGCCTACCGGTACCTCGTGAAGGCTTTCCGCGCACATCGGGTACGGAAGCCTGGGCCGCGTGCTGCAGCGCCCCTTCCCCGGGTGGGAGGGGGAGCGCGTCTGGGCGCGCGTAGGAAGCGCGGGGCCCGAGCGCCTGCATTTCTGAGCCGACCCCGCCGCCCCCCCCTCCCCGACCCAGGCCCTCCCTAAGCGCAGGTCCGTGGCCTAACCCAGGCACTGACCCCGGACAGGCCAGAGGGCGGGAGAGCAAAGTCTCCCGGGGCGCAGCCGTCCCCGGGGATGTCATTGGCTGCCTTTTGCACGATCGGAGGGGACAGTCCGAGGAAAGTGAAATGAAATACAGGGGGAAAGAAAAGGTGTACATGGCGGAGAGTTGTAGGGTCACTAGCCACAGCATCTGTCCCTAATAGAGCTACTCTCAGAAACAGTTTTTGAGGCAGAAAAGAAAACTGTAGCAGGATATGGAATATTGGGAGCTTCCTGAAGAGCAGAAACTGTTCTACTTAAGTTGTATCCCCTACACCATTTAAGCAAATGGTGCCTTGTAGAGCAGAACTAGAAACTTGTAATGAGGTAGTACTGTCATTTATGACATTAACGTGATATATGACCAGATACATTTTTTTTTGTAGCTGATAAGTATGAACATATGGGAAAACATACTTGACAGATTCCTTTGTGAAATCCACACTCCACATGCCCCTCAGGCAAGAGCAATGGAAGGTAGTTTCATTTTTCAAATGAGACTCAGGACAGTGACCCTTTCAACAACATGTATAAGAACAACTAAAATCTAGGTTACCTAGTTCCCAAATAAGAGTCTTCCATTAATTTACCACCTTTGAAGTTGTGGGTCTAGCTTGGAGAGAGGTTGCAACCGGTGTCAGAATAAATTGGAGAGTCAGTTTAGGCTTTATGGAAGGAAACTTACTGTCCTTTGAACAGTGTGGGAAAGGGGAGACCATTAACCTAAATATTGAATTTCTGAGCCATGGAAGTTAGAATGTAAAATGTTAGAACTAAAATTCAGCTAATTTTTAAAAGGCCACAATATTAGGGATTTCTAGGAACTTGGCTAAAAACAAATGAGATGCACATGGGTCTTGTCTTAAAAGAAGTTTACAATCTGCCTGAGAATCATCCATGTGATGAAGCACTTAGAATAAATAAGTGCTCATCCTTGGCTGGTGTGGTTCAGTGGTTAGTGTGTCGGCTGTGCAAGGAAGGATTGTGGGTTGGACTCCCAGTCAGGACACATACCTAGGTGGCGGGTTCAGTTCCCCTTCTGGTGTTTTTAGGATTCAACCCGTCTCACATCGATGTTTCTCTTCCTCCCTCTCTAAAATAAAAATTTTAAAAAATTAAGTTGATTAAGCAGATGAATTCTATTTTTGAGCAGCTTATGAGTGGCATTTTCACATATGTGATCTGCACATCTTAAACCACACTCTATAGTTTTCAGATCCCAACCCTAGATATTTAAATGAAGAACGGGGATTCTGTAGGCAGTGGAGCCAAAGATTAATCCACACTGGAGAGGACTCAAGTCATTTGAGGCTATGCTCGCATCTCCCATCTCAACCTTCCTGCCCCTTTCTCACAACCTCAGAACACAAAACTAGTCAAGTGAAGGACAGTGGACTAACTCCCTTCATCTGGAAATTCTGATGAAGAAAAAACAGGGTTTAGAGTCATTGAGGACTTAATATGAATATATGTATCTTTTATATGTAAAACTTTCATTTTGTTACTATTGAGGACAAAACTATTATTTTACAGACAAAATAAGTTTTAAATTTTCATTGAAATGAAAGGCACATGCCAAATTAACCGAAGCGCACAGTCACATAAGCAGCCCTTCATTTGTTTGAAGAGGAGAAAGTTCTACATTATATTTCTAAGGTGACATTAATGACCAGTGACCTGATTATAGTTCCCCACCTCTGCCATTAACCAACCAGCTAGCCTCTCTGGGCTTTAGTTTCCTCATTTGTAAAATGAGAGAGTTGAAACTAGATGACTTTCTCCCAGTATTAAAATGTGCGGTCACTCGATGAAACACCTCAGTGAAACTTTGTAAAACTCATTTTTCCCCCACCTTTTTAAAAATTTAATTTATTTTTTATTATTTTTAATATATCTTTATTGATTTTAGAGAGAGGAAAAGAGACAGAAATATCAATGATGAGTCATAGATTGGCTGCCTCCTGCACACCCCCTACTGGGGATCCAGCCTACAACCAGGACACATGCCCTGATTGGGAACTGAACCAGGATCTGGATCATTAGTTGGTGCTCAACCGCTGAGCCATGCCAGCTGGGCTCCCCCACCTTTTATTTTTTATTTTTTAAATATATCTTTATTGATTTCAGAGAGAGGAAAGGAGAGGGAGAGAGAAACTTCAATGATGAGAGAGTCATTGATGGGCTGCGAGCCTGCAACCTGGGCATGTGCCCTGACTGGGAATCAAACCCCAATCTCCTGGATCCTAGGCCAACACTCAACCGCTGAGCCACACCCAGCCGGGCTCCCCCACCTTTTAAGAAGTTTTTTTATTGATTGATTTTAGAGAGAGAGAAGGGGGAGAAGAGGGAAAAAAAACATTTACTTGTTCCATTTACTTATGCATTCATTGGTTGCTTCTTGTATGTGTCCTCACTGGGGATTGAACTGCAACCTGGGCATATCGGGATGACACTCTAACCAACTAAGCTACCTGGTGTAAAACTCTTCAGTTAACTGGAGGTCAGCTTTCCTAATCATCAACAATTACAGAGTTCCTCTATGTATTAAGTATACACAAATACATATTTTTATTTCCTCTGTGCAATTTTCTTTCATTCTAGAGAATGTTTATTAAATCTTACTCTGTGGTCTTTAGCTGGGCTGTTGATAGAGTATCTGACTTCGCTACTTCTCTAGGTCACCAGTGAGAAGCTGTGCAGAGCCCAACATGAGCTTCATTTCCAGGCTGCTACCTATCTCTGCCTTCTCCGCAGCATCCGTGAACATGTGGCCCTTCATCAGGAATTTCATGGCAAGGGTGAGCGCTCAGTGGAGGAGTCAGCTGGCTTGGTGGGTCTCAAGTTGCCCCATCAGCCTGGAGGGAAGGGCTGGGAGCCATGAAAATGGAGAGATTCCTTGGATGCTGCCTTCAGACAAGAATTTAATTATTTCTATCACTATGTATTTACCATTAAATTTTATTTAAAGTTTAGGGGTTTTCTCTGTAATTTTGTTGGCCAAGTGTTTCTTATGGAGGTTTCATCTTTACTCTCAGTGAATTTATTGAACTTCTTACGCTAAGCTGATTGATGTACTGGATTTATTTTAAAAATTATTAGTATTTTTATTTTAAAATAATGCAAGCCTATTGTTAAGGAATTCAAATGGTATAGACATAAAATAAGAGCCCTCTTCCTTTGTCCCTCCCTTCTCCCTTTCCCATTCCCAGGTGGTAACTATTACTAACAGTTTGATGTGCATCTTTCCAGATATTTCTTATGCATATACAGACATACAATTATGCATATATACTTTATTTAAAATATACAAATATCATGTGTTAACATCCTGGCAGGAAACAGAAGGCACACTCAAATAGGGTTACTGAGGACAGGTTATGAAGAGATATATAAAGTCGTGGCCTGAATTAAGGTCAACAGGATGGGCTAACTACAGTGTGGTGCTATTATGGGGTGGGCAAAAGTAGGTGAATAATAATAAATGATACAATAATAAGTAAATACAAAAATAAACTGTTTCCCATACTCACAACTGTAAACCAACTTTACCTACTCTTTATTACTTCCCTAGGCCTGACAGAGGTGACCCTTGGGTATAAGAACATGGCCACCACTCAGCTATAGGCCTCAGAGAGAGAAGGAATATACTGACTTCTCTCTCCCTCTGCATTCTGCATTCCTCTCCTCATCTGATCAGCAATTTCTGCCGCTTTAAGGCTCTAACTTCCTTCTCCCCCTCAATCTTCACTGCCTCCATCCTAGTTCAAGCACTGATAATCTTTTGGTTGAACTATTAAACTAGTCTCCTAAATGGCCCCCTTGCTTCTAACATCCTGAATTCCTCAAATAAAAAAATTATTCTTCCTGTGAACTACCAACAGCACTTTTTCTGTGCCCTTTGTGGTATATGTCACTTTCTTCTGATATTACGTAATTGTAGACATGTCTTATAACCTATTTTTCCCTGGTCTGTAAAGTCCTTAAGACTAAGGAACATGTGTCATTCATTTTTGTCATCTCTAAAGCACCTGCCACAGTGACTTACACATAGCATTATTCAGTCGGTATTTTGAATGCATGGCTCAGTTCTGCTCACTAGAAGGAGTACAGTCTGAACGGAACTCTTTACAAAGCATTGCCCCATCTAGCATTTATTCAATCGAACAGATCAAAAACTAGAAATGTTTAACATACTTTTCTTTCCCCTACTTTGTTTCATGGCATGGGTATATTATTACTTAAAGATGTTTTGCTAAAAGAAGGAAGCTAAAGGATTAGGATAGGTTGATGTTTTGATTTCTTTTGTTATTACACTATTATATATACAATAAATAACATTTTATAGAAAGAAGATTGAGGCAGAACTGCCTAACAAGGTAAGAAATATTTATTATGGGTTTGAACTCATCTAGACCTAGGTTTTCATCCCACCTTTATAATTTACCAGCTATGTAACCTTGGGCAGGTTAGTTGACTTGAGCTGGTTCCTTCTGTAAAACAAATGCCAACAAGGTAGTAGTAATAAATGAGAATAATGTTTACATAAAACATTTGCACAGTACAAAGGAGTGTCTGGCAAAAAGAAAATCTTATTTTCATCTTTTTACTACAATCACTCTTTCATTGTGAACCCTTCTCTAAGCCCTATTGCCACCAGTCTTCTGGAGTATAGACAGGTTATTATAGTTTAAAAAATTCACTCGGGCCCAGCAGGGCGTGGCTCAGCCGTTGAGTGTTGACCTAGGACCCAGGAGATCGCAATTCAATTCCCCATCAGGGCACATGCCCAAGTTGCGGGCTTGGTCCCCCAGTGAGGGGCATGCGGGAGGCAGTCGATCAGTGACTCTCATCATTGATGTTTCTACCTCTCTCCCTCTCCCTTCCTCTCTCTGAAATCAATAAAGATATATTTAAAAAAAAAATTCAGGCCATTTCTTTCCGAATGTAATCAACCTGTACCTCTTATCAAGGATTAACTGAACTCAGTGTTAGACGGACTTGATTCTGGAACATGAACTGTGTTGGTGATAATCTTTCTAGACTGAGAAGGGCCCAGAACTAGGGAATCCTGAGGTGTTGCCCACTGTGTTAGCTTACTACCCTCGTTTCTGATGTGGTACCTACTTTATCACATTCTTTGACTTTGCTCTTATCTTTTCTCCTTTACCTTCAACTGCTTCCTCTCACTGAATTCTATTAGCATTTAGCGTATATTTAGCATAACTCAAGGTGCTTCCATCTAAAAACAACTTGGCCTCTAACTCAAATGCCTTTCAGCTACCTTCTGTTGTTCCTCTTCACAAATGAATGTATTCAGTGAATTGAATGAGTTATTTCCATTCTCACGTTTTTAAACTTATAACTTGTATTGAGGTATAATTTAGATATAATACTTATACTCATTTTAAGTGTACAGGTCAGTGAATGCACCTGTGTAATAACCACCCCAATAAAGCTATAGAACGTTTTCACTGTCCCCAAAAGTTCTCTTGTACCCCTTGGCAGTCAACCCCCCTTCTCCACACCTGACCCCAGGTAACCACTGACCTGCTTGCTGTCACTATAGGTTAGTTTGGCCTGTTCAAGTATTTCATCCACATACAGTCATATAGTATGTGCTCTTTTGAGTTGGCTTCCTGCATCTCTTCCCTGGACCACTGCCCTCCCTAATTGGTCTCTCTAACTCCAGATTGCTCTCCTCAAGTCAATCCCATTTACCATTCTCTGGTTTACAACCCTTCAAAGTTAAACATTAACAAGGGCCTCCAGGATCTGGCCCTTGCCAAATCTCTCAGGCTCATCTCTCTCCTTTTGTGCGACAGTTTCGCTAAACTGAAATTCAGCTCTAGGGGCCAACCATGGTCTTTCAGCACTTCGCTGTTCCTTATCCATGGAACTCTTTCCCCTCCACATACCCCCTTCTCTAGCGAATTCCTGCTTATTCTTCAGGTCTCAGGTTAATTTCACTTTCTCTTCTTCCTTCAGCAAGCATTTCTGAATGCTTTCTATGTGTTTGACACTCGCCTAGGTATCCTTTCACTCTTAAAAATGGAAAGTGATATTTTTCAAGCAACAGGTTTGTGTATACTTACTGCTTTTAATTCCTCTGTCTTTAATAGACTAGCTCTCAGTTCGGGTTTTGCTGTTTCTCCTCTCCATATACTTCAGATGTTTATACATTTTGACTACTCCTGTTTCTGGCTATATAAGGTACCAAGTTATTAGTACTTTGCTTCTCCCTTGTCTGAGTAAGTGTTAGGGATACAAATACAAACCTGATAAGAATAAAAGGTTCCCATACTAGGATTATGTGTGTGTGTGTGTGGAGGGAATCTAGTTTTGAACTAAAGGTAAGTCAATCTGTGTCTAAGTTTTTAACTCACCCAACTAAAAGATACATCATTTACACAGAATTTTTAAGTCTACATTTAAATTAACAGGAACAATGTTTATAAAATTTAATAGTAGGTATGTACTGATGCCCAAGAAGAACTACAATATTATATTACTATATAGCCTTTAATTATTTACTATATTTAGTTTATAAATTACAGTAATATGAAGAATTATCTGTTCTGGATGCCTAGCAAAATAAGTATTACTTATATCCTAATTTTTAATTACCTAGTTTCTAGCTTGTATAAATTATATACATATATAAGTATAATTCCTATACATCTCTTTTCAAATGTTCAACATACAAAGATAATCAGACACATAAGAGAACAAGACCTTATAAGTAAAAACCAATAGAAACAACAGACAACAGAAACAACCACAAAAAACTTAAGATATTCAATTAGCAACTCAGATTACAAAACAATTATGTTCACTGGGGTCAAAGAAGAGCGAAGTTTGGGAATTTCATCAAGGGACCAGGAACTCTAAAAAATAACATAGCAGAATTGAAAAGAACCTAGTAAAAATTCTACAATTGAAACAATTCAATTGATGAATTTAACAGCAGACTAGATACAGCTGAAGGGACATCAGTTCACAGATTCTAAAAGCCCAATGAATTTCAAGTGCAGTAAGTAAAAATAAATCCACACCCAGATACATTACAGTAAATTGCAGAAAACTAAAGGCAAAAAGTACAAAATTGGAAAGCAGCACACTATCTTCAAAGGAGTGGCAGACCAAAAGCTGGTTTCTTAGGGGGAATGAAAGATAAAAGGCAGCAGGAGAGAGAATCTATGCCAAAAAAAAGTAACTTCCAGCCGAGAATTCTATACCCAATAAAAATACTCATCTGGAATTAAGAAAGGCAAAATAAAGGTCTTTTCAGATCAACAAAAATGGGAGAGTTTCTCACAGGCAAGCACAAAAGCAAACAAGCAAGGCAGGCAAACTTCTGTAAAGAGCCAGGTAGTAAATATTTTAGTCTTGCAAACCATATGGTATGATATCTGTCACAATCACTCAACTCTGCCATTGTAGAGCAAAAGAAACCACAGACAATAGTAAATGAATGAGCCTGGCAGTATTCCAATGAAACCATTCACAAAAATAGGCAGTAGGCTAGATTTGGCCTGTGGACTGTAGATTGCTGACTCCTATCTTAAAGCTTAAACTTCAGACAAAAGGGAAATGATCCCAGGTGGAAAGGCAGAGATTCCACAAGGAACGAAGAGCAAAGAAAGTGGTAAATAAACTTCAGTTATATGAAACTTGGTTTCTAAAAACACAACTAAAATACATGGTAATAAGAGCATATAACAAGAAGTTAAATGGAGTTGGTTTTCTTTTTATAATTTGGTTTTATTGATTTTATTTATTTTTAATCCTCACCTGAGGATATTTTTTTCCATTGCTTTTCAGAGAGAGTGGAAAGGAGAGAGGGAGAGACAGGGGCAGTGGGGGAGAGAGAGAAACATTAGTGTGAGAGAGACACATCCTCTCGTTGCCTCCCGTTTGGCTGCCTGCTGGGACCAGGGATTGAACCTGGACCTTCCAGTCCGAGAGCCAACACTCTAAACACTAAGTCAAACTGGCTAGGGCTGTTTTTGATTGATTTTAAAGAGAGAAAGGGAAAGGAAGAGTGCAACATTGATGAGAGAAACATGGATCTGATTGGCTGCCTCCTGCAGGCCCCCTACTGGGGATTGAGCAGGCAACGTGGGCATGTGCCCTGACTTGGAATCAAACCGGTGACCTCTTGATGCATAGGATGTTGCTCAATCAAATGAACCACACTGGTCAGGGCTGGAGGTGGCTTTCTAGGTTCCTTGTGTTATCTCTCCGGGAAGTGTAAAGGTACTGATGAAATTAAACTTTGATACATTAAACATGCCTGTTATAACTTCTAGGGTAACCATTAAAAGAATAAAAATGGAATAAAACTCCCAAACTACCAGAAAGGAATGATTAAAAGGCAAGCAAGAAAGAGAAAAATTAAATATAAAACATTCGAGACAAATAGACAAAATAAGAGTTTTTAACCCCAAATATAAGTAATTAAATGAATATAAATGATTAAATGTTTCAACTAAAAGACAGTGAGCCCTAGCCGGTTTGTTTGGCTCCATGGTTAGAGTGTTGGCCCAAGGACTGAAGGGTGTCCCGTTCAATTCCGGTCAAGGACACATACCTTGGTTGCCTCAGCTCCGGTCGGGGTGCATGCAGGAGGCAACCATCCATGTGTCTCTTTCACTTGGATGTTTCTCTCTCTCTCTCCCCCCCTCTCCTCCACTCTCTCTGAAAAGCAATGGAAAAAATATCCTTGGGCGAAGATTAAGAAAAAAACAAAACACGGTGAATATCAGATTATTAAAAATAACCCACCTAGATGCTGTTTATAAGAGATGCAACCAGAAAAGTTGAAAGACAAAGTTAAGACTAAAATCTCCTCATTAACATAATTATTCAACATTTTAGTGTTATTTCCCTCCTAAGGATATTACATATATCATAGATCATTCCTCTAGGACATATTAACTTGAACATTTTTCTTGTATTGTAAATAGTTTTCAAAGGATGATACTCCTAGTACTTGGAGTTGTTTGAATTTTGAGTTATCTGAATAACTGAATGGAAAAACTATACTGTCAGTTACTAAAGGCAATGTGATTCTAAAAATTTTATTGGCCCAATATGCATTTAAAGGGATCCAGGGATTACAACTGCAATTTCATGTTAATTTTTTGTGGATCGTGCTAATAAAGTTTAAATTCCAAGGCGATGCATATAAAATTTTAATGGAACACATTTTTAGCATTACTTCCTTTCAAAATATGTAGAAGTACCCATGTCTCATCTTAATGAATTTCTTCATTGAATTTCAGAGGGATGGAGGGAGAGGGAGAGAGAGAAACATCAATGATGGGAGAGTCATTGATGGGCTGCCTTCTCCACGCCCAGGGACTGGGGATCCAGCCTGCCACCCGGGCGTGTGCCCTGACCTGGAATCCAACCGGGATCCCCTGGATCCTAGGTGATGCTCAAAGCTGGGCCACGCCCGGCTGGGCATAATAGATTATTTTAAAAAGTTAAATCATCGGGCAAGGCTTTGGGTTAGGCACTTTGTTAGTTCATTGAGTCCTCACAACAGTGCTTTAAGGAATCTATGAGATTAAGAAATAAATTGCTGAAGGTCCCATCAAGGGTTTTGAGTCTAAGGTGCTGTCAAGCTATGAACCCACAGGCTTTCTTTTCCTTTGCTACTGATACAATAAAAAGAAAGGCCTTACCCTTCAAATTTCCTAAGTAGGAAAAAAATTCTATGCAAGATCACCTCCTCTTTCTCAGAATACTGCTTAATCTTTACAGTTTCGAATTTAGACTAAGGTTCCTGCTGTTATTTTAAGTAATGATGATTAATCCTAAATGGGTTACATCTCCTGTTTCCTAGTTTATTAATTTCAGGTGTTATTTCCTGAATTTGACTTATCCCAGTTCCGGGGGCTTAAAGTCTCTGTAGATGGAGGAAAACGACCGAGACGCCAGGTCCCCAGGGCTCCTTTTGTAGGGGGTGGGGCAGCGGAGAGAAAGGCGAGTCTCCGCGATTCTCAGTGGGCCCCTGGAACCGAGGGGGTCGGTCAGTAAGTACTCATCAGGAATACGCCCATCTTAGCCATTATGACTGCTAACCTCAGTCGAACCGACCCGCAAGGTCTCTACTCACTTTGGACTCGGGATAACCCTCTGACACATTTACTAATTTGGGTCTAGTTCGCCACAAACGGCTCCGCGAGGCCCTGTCCGACCAGCAGCCCGGAGCGTAAGGTTTGGCGCCTCAGGCGGATGCGGCTCCAGGTTCTGGTGAAACACCAGAGTCTCGCGATATCTGGAGGAGGGAGAGGGGGGCGGGCGAACTCGCGTGCACGCGCAGGAGAGCCGTTAGGGTGGAGCCCCTCCCGGGCGGGGCGGGCGGGGCTAGTACAGTTGGACGCCAGTTGGTGGAGGCCCCGCAGAAAACGACTAAGCGCGAGCAGCGTGCGCGCTCACGTCGCAGCGACCGCGGTGGCGAGCGGCGTCAGAGCTGGAAGGGGGGGCTGACGGCTGCTGGCGGGTGGCGGTGTAGAAGGCGAGAGCTTGCTTAGCCCTTATCACTTCTGTCCCAGGACTCGGACAGAGAGTGAGGGAACGGGGGCTACTGCCTTCCGCGTACGCGTCGTCGTCAGGAGCGCAGCCCGGACTCTGCTGTAAACCCTCCGGCTCCTTTTCCGCACGCCTCGAGGCGGCGGCGGCAACCGAGAGAGCGTCTCACCTTCCCTGAGCCCTTCCCCTTGTCCCCCCCGCCCGAAAGGGCCCGGTCTGCGCCCCAATCCCGCCCGTCCGCCCGCCCGCTACGCCGCCGCCATGTCGGCGCAGGCTCAGATGCGCGCGATGCTGGACCAGTTGATGGGCACCTCCCGGGACGGTAAGTCTCTGCCAGGGCCCCGGGGGTGGGGGAGGGGAGGGGGAAAGGCGAGGAGAAGGGGCTCCGCGGGCGCACCTGGGCTTGTGTGTGTGGCTGAGTAAGGGGCTCCCAGATTGGTAACACGAGGTCCCGGCTCCGCTCCCATCCAATCAGAGCCGGGCAGGGGGCGGTGTCCGAGCGGATTGGCGGGAACTCCTGCCAATGGGGTTAGGCGGGGCCTTGGAGGCTGAAAGGAGAGTTTGAGCATTCAATGTTGACTTGGCCAGGACGGGAGAGCCCACGTCTCTCTTGCGTAGTAGGGCGGCCCGTTTTGTGGTCGAATTAGGTACCCGCGGGTCGCTAGCGCCTCCGCCCCCTGAACTAATCCCTAACCCCCAGCTTTGGGATCGTCCCTCGCCGCCGCCCTCCAGAGCATCCCGGGAGAACTGCCCCCACCTCACGCACCCCCTTTCCCTGGGTCCGGAGGAAACCTGTGCTATAGACCGAGTCCCAGAGATGCACTCTCGACCCCCCCAGGAACAACCATTCTTACGGAAATATCTGACCCAAACCATGGTTTCTTGAATGGGTGTATTTGGCCCCATTTTGTGAAAAAAATGTTATGGCCTGTTTTTTTCCGACAGACCTCCATTTTGTTAAACAATTTAATAGAGGCTTTGTTCAGTAAATATTGACAAATCTTGCATGTGCCCCAACTAGGACCATTGGAAAATGTGGTGCCCAGTGAAGTAGAAGTGAGGGAAACGATTCTTTTAGGCGCTTAGGTTAGAATTTGTATAGAAAACCATTAATTGCTGGGTATCTTTTTGTCATAAAGAGAATTTCTAAATAAGAAGATGAAATGCTGTTGCTTTTTTGTGGATGGTAATTAGTAATGTACTCTTTCAAATTAAACTTAAAATCCATGCTAATATGGAGGAAAGGTGTAGTTAATTAATTTGTTAAAAACAAAATAAAACACTTGTTTATTTTCATATGTTGCTTGTCCTGCAAATAGTTTCCTAGCCATTGAAGAAATGCTTTTTTTTCTTAACAAGTTATTTAAATTGCTTGACATAAAAGAAACGACACACTCTTAAATTTTAAGTCGCTCTTACAACTTTCTTGAGTGCTTTGCAGCAAGATATGTGAGTAGATTTTTAAAAATTCATTGAATTCAAATATTTTTGGCAGTGCATATTTAGAATGTCTTTTTAGTATTCACTGTTCAGTTTTAATAAAAACCCATACCGGGAACTTTTCTTTGTAGAACACACAGACAAATAGGTGTAGATGGCGAACCTACTTGTAGTTCTGTAGGGAGGAGGGGAAGATTAGGAAGGAAATGAATTTTATTTGTGTAGTAAACCCTTGAAAGTTAACATTAATTTAAAATGCCACCGGAGAAACTTCCTGTTATCATTTTTCATGTTTAGATAAGAATGTTCATTCCATATCTGCAGCATGTCTTAATACTGCTCCTTTTTTTATTACTAAGACGGATTGTGAAGGGGCTTAACATAGGATTTTTAGCTGACAGAATAACTAACCTTTGTAATAAAATTATAGAAATCATTTAAGATTTACGTTACATGATCTTTTTAACCCTAGATGGATACCATATTTGGTATCTTCTGCATGGATTGAATTTTCTGATTTTATTGGGAGGGTAGTTGGATCAGAGTACACTACTATCACCTGATAAATTTCCAAACTAGGCAGCTAATCTAGTATTGCAAAGTTAAACCAAAAATGTATATATATGTGTGTGTATATATATATATATATTCCTGTGTATGTAGCCAGCAGAAACAGAGATTTGTTAAAATCCATTCTGTTTTGTATACAAATAAATATATACTTTTTTGTGTGTATTACTGGATTTTTTTTTGCCTCCAGACAAAGAGGACTTAACAATGAATTCATGTTTAGGAGTCCACAATATTATTTAGCTGAAATGACTGCATATTCAGTGCTGTGTTGGGCCAGAAGCTAGAAACATACTACTTTCAAGGAAAAGAATTGAATGTTTTTTTAGATATATAAGTTCTTTTATGTGTATAAGATAATCAGAACATTCTTTTCCTTCTTACCAGATACCAGATAGTTAATGAATTTACATATTTTATTTAATGATTCAGGACCTTTAAATAATTAGGATTGTTCTTTTTTAGCATATAGTCAACTTAAGTTATCCAGAGGTAGAGGAACATGGATACGTTCCTCAGTAACACCATGTAATTTGAAACCATATAATGGGAAGCTTTGTATTGGACACAGGAACAGCTTACAGGGACTGCTGTTGGTTGTCTTTGGCACTGAGAGGTGGAATTGGGGATCCAAGAGGTGGGAGAGAGATGGAAAAGGTAGGTAGGAGGTACTTAAGGCAGCCCTGTCCAATTTTTTTTTTTTTTTTAAATTTTAATTCTAGATACTTATTATAAAGCTACCACTGTCTTCTAGGCTAGTGGGACTCAAGGTGGCAGTAACTCCCTCAACCCTTAGTGTCTTGTCTGTGAGGGAATCTGAAGTGGCACAGGGCCCCACCCCAATAAAAGATTTCCTTCTCCCCCTCCCCAGAATCTTTTTAATTAGTTCCTTTTTAAACTCCTTGGAGATTTAAGTTTGTTAAATGTATGTTGCTTTGAATTATTTAAATCAATCATTTAGATTATCTAAACTTCACTGAAATTCTTAGGAATAGGAATTTTAGTGGCAGGGAAATGGAGAGGTAATTTTTGATCACTGGGCACTTCCAGAAAGGACAGTCCTGGGTGAGTGGTGGCAGTGGGGGGCTTTGGACAACCAGAGGGCAGCATGATGGCGCTGGGAGGCTGGGCAGGGGGATGACCAGGAGGTGGGAGAGGAATGTATAAGGGAGGTGGGAGGGCCAAAGACAAACTTTGCCTTCTTTGCAATTTTGCCTAGGGCCCTGGTGGTGGCAACCGCCTGTGTGCCACTGAAAATCGTGCCGATGCCTGGCATACTGCATAAATGGAAGCAGGGTACCGCGTGAGTTGAAACATTGGTCACACTATATAAAGTTTGTATATGTGAATCAGTGTAACTCATACCCATGTAACCGGGGGTCTGACTGTATTTGGATTTTTCTGATAAGGCATCATGGGCTAAGGAAAAGAGCACTGGGCTGAGACTCAGGAGACCTGGTTTCTAGCCCCAGCTGTACCTCTAATTGTAACCTTGGGTAAGTCACTTAACCTTTTTTGCCTCAAGTTAAATCTGTAACTTGTTAAATGGGAAACCGAATAATTTCCTATGTTATACTAAAAAAATGTTGGAAAAATATATTTAAAGTTTTTTTTTAGAAGGAAGGAACCATAAGTAGATATATATCAGTATCATTTTATCTGAAGTGTAAGATATGTTAAATTTTATAAATATCTTTTGTTTTAGTTGTTAGCATTAAAAGAAGGGAGTGGGATAATTTGTTTTCCCGGAACATATTCCATTTGAAAGCAAGGAGCAGAAAAGTAGCCCAGGAAAATGCAAGCAGCAGTTTGATACTTGTCTATGTGGTACTTGGAGGAACCCAGTGTCCTCACACAGACTGTGGTCATTTGTGCTGAGTTGGGTTAATTGCAAGGATGTCCCTTAGCTAAAGCCCCTTTGCCAAAAAATATAGTTTGGTTATGATTAAGTCTCTGGTTCTGATCTCAGATAGGCCTGGCAGGGTGCAGGGATAGGAATTAAAATTGAGGGTGTGAATTTAGATTACATTCGTAGTTTAGTAACTAGGGAAGTTACAGAAGGTAGTTTTGAGAATTCCATATCTTTTTTCTTTTTTTGTTAATCCTCATTAGAGGATGTTTTTTCCATTGCTTTTTCAGAGAGAGTGGGAGGGGGACTGGAGAAGGGAGGGAGGGAAAGAGAGAGAGAGACAGGGAGAGAGAGAGAGAGAAACTAGACATAGGTGTGAGCATCAACTGGTTGTCTCCGGTACTCTGCCTGACCAGAGGAGTTGGGGAGCAAACCCGAAACGCAGGTAGTGCCTTTGACCAAGAATCGAACCCACGACTCTTCCATGCACTGGCTGATGCTCTACCCACTGAGCAACACCAGCCAGGGAGAGGATTCCATAATTCCATAATTCTTTATATATATATATATATATATATATATATATATATATATATATTGATTTCAGAGAGAAGAAAGGAGAGGGAGAGAGAGAGATAGAAACATCAATGATAGAGTCATTGATTGGCTGTCTCCTGCACGCCCCCGACTGGGAATTGAGCCCGCAACCTGGGCGTATGCCCTGACCGGGAATCGAACCCCAATCGCCTGGATCCTAGGTCGATGCTCAACTGCTGAGCCACACCTGGTCGGGCTCCATAACTCTTAATTGCTATAACCTTTAAATGGGATCAGAGGCCATCTCTGAAAGGTTAAAATATCACAGGAATGAAAATGTGCCCTGAGAAGTAACCAGAAGACTAATAGACTGTAGCATGTAGAATAGAATTTTACAACATCATTAGTTGTTGATTGTGGTTAGGGAGTGTTTGGAGCAAGTTGAAGCTTTCAGATAATTTTAGCTATTTTTGATGATCATCTTTGTAAGCATATGATGCTGTACTTTCTCAGTTAATAATACAGTACATTATTCAGATTTTAATATTTTTGTTGATTCGTTATATTGTATGGTAGTTGTAGTTTATGGGATGTAAAATTAAAAGGATACTTATCCTAGGAGATACTCAGGAAAGTACAGTTCAGAAAATAATTTACTTGTTTCTGATATAAATTAGTGATAAATAACTATTGAACCTATAGGACAGTATGACATTAATGCCTTTGTGCAAAACAAATTGTTTAATCAAAGATTGAAGTAGTATTTTCTTCAGTGGATTTTCTTCATAAAATCATCTTTACTGTAATCTGTGTTCCTTGACTTGTCATCAGCATTGAGAGCATTTTATTTTAATTTTTTCATTAACATAATGAGCCATATTTATGTCTTGGTCAGCTGTAAGCTGTTCTGTTCCACTTGTATCGTTCATTTTAAGTGAAGGAGGCACAGCCTTTAATATACAAGCACATTTAAAAAAATAATGGGGCATTTCTTACTTTAGAACTTGTAAATTCTTTAACAGTATGAGAAATTTTAGGAAACATAAGGTTGAACAGTAATTAAACATAAAATGGTTAAACAGTTTTAATAAATACTTGACTTAATCAGAGGTCCGGGCATATCAAAAGACTGAAAGTTTTGTTGAAACCCACATAGTGAATTTATTTTTAAAAAAACTATTAACTCATTTTGCACTTTGAACTCTGAATAATAATTCTATCTACAGAACAGCCCAGAAAACAATAATAGTATCACCTCATATAACCATTGTTCTTGGATTCTTTTTTATTATTTTTTTAATATGTATTTTAAATTGGTTCTAAAGGGAGAGAGAGGTAGAAATATCGATGAGAGAGAAACATTGATCGGCTCCCTCTTGCACGCCCCCCACTGAGGATTGAGCCCACAACCCAGGCATGTGCTCTGGCGGCTTCTTGGTACATGGGACAGTGCTCAACCACTGAGGGCCTCCCCTCCCCCGCAGGGCCCATTGCGGTTGTTTAGCTCTCTTCAAGAGAGCCTTACGGTTTTGAGACATTCTTTTATTTCAATTAAAAGAATTGAAACCAAAGAAAAAATTTTTTGCCTATCATTGCATAAGCTCTATAAAGCAGCAAATGCTTTCTTTGATTTGGTTTGGGTAAAATGTCATATACGTAGAAATGGTAGTGAACTGTATGTTCAAGATGGGTAGCAGGAACTCAAGGTCAAGTAGGTATGGATCAAGGTTAAATTTAGTGAGTCAGATAGTGTTCAGTACCAGGTGGTTCATACAATGCATTAAAGCTTGAAGTTGCTAAGGGTTCAGGCAGGCAGTGGGGTTGCAGAGATAGACAGATGCTCCTCAAGAATGGAATTCCAGAAAGGTGCTTGAAATGGACTGAATCCTAAAAGCCCAGGGCTATTAGTATAGTAGAAACATAAGTGATTCTATTGCTCAATTTAGTCTACTAAGAAACTGTAGACTAAGAAGATGAAAAAAGTTGGAACATTTTGCTGGAGAAAGAATAAGGGAACGAAAGAGAGTACCCTCTCTTTCTGACAGGAGTCTTGTGGATTCAGTACCTGCAGAAAAGTTATTCTATTCCGTTTGGTTTAAATTCTCGTACACTAGCAGCACTAGGGTAGAAATAGATGAGTTCATCAATTTTGTAAGGTTATTGAGGCTGTAGAGGAATGTAGTTTGTGAAAACTCTGAAATTGGCTACAGCTTCAATGTTTTTGTTTTAACTGAATAACTTACTATTATGAAAAGTCAAAGCCACCATAATAAAGTACATGTAGCTCAGTCAACTGAATGTTAGTTTGCTATTTAACATGGGCTAGAGGAGAGGGTCTGTAAATTTTTTTTCTGAAAAAACACTCTCTAGATATTGATCCATACATTCTAATTTAGTTGTGAACCATCTGCAAATGATGTTTGACCTGTGTGATTCAACATGAAAAGAATTTAACCAGCTGCCCTTGCTGAGTCTTTTGTCTCCTGAATGCATGGTAAATTGTTTTGTTTTTATTTTCTTGAGACCTCAGTTTTCTACAGACCTGTCTTCTCTTTCAGAGTTAAACTTTCCAAAGCTTTGCCTTTCAATAAAATAGATTGGATATTTATTGGATGTTATCTACAGTATTTCTAGCTGTTCAGCTGCTTCTGTATTCTGTTCAACTATTAGATTATACAATATACCCTTTATAGTTACTTGAGGGTATGTTTTATTTTTATTATTATTATTATTATTTTAAATATATCTTTATTGATTTCAGAGAGAGGAAAGGAGAGGGAGAGAGAGAGATAGAAATATCAATGATGAGAGAGTCATTGATCAAGCCCGCAACCCGGGCATGTGCCCTGACCGGGAATCGAACCCCGATCGCCTGGATCCTAGGTCGACACTCAACCACTGAGCCACGCCCGGCCAGGCGAGGGTATGTTTTAGATCAGGGCTGGCATTAGCCCACCTGCTTTTGTAAATAAAGTTTTATTGGAATACAACCATGCCCATTTGTGTACATAATGTCTATGGCTGTTTTGCCTTACAACAGCAGAGTTGAGTAGTTACAAAAGACATAGTGGTTGGCACATTTAAAATATTTGCTATCTTGCTCTTAAAGCTTTGTGAATCACTGTTCTAGATCAGTGGTTCTCAAAGTGTAATCCTCAGACCAGCCACCGTAGCATTACCTGGGAACGTGTTAAAAGCAAAAATTCTTGGTCCCACCCTAGGCCCACAGAAATTCTGGGTTTAGCACCAGCATACTCTGAAGAATTCTTTCATATGACTTTGATACACATTAAAATTTTGAGAAACCTTGTTCTAGATAAATGTTTCCCAAAAGTTAGTCACACATAACACCTTTACTATTTTTTATCCTCTTTTGTGTTTAATGTTCTTTATTGTGTCAATTCACTTTCTAAAAATTAAAGTTAATTTTAAAGTTTATGCACCCAGAAATATAAATACAACGAAAACAACGTGGTGTTATAACTAGACTCTGTTGTCACTTACCCTATGCTAAAAATTAGAACTTGCTAGATGTATTAAACACACACTAAGCTCATATGGAAGCTTTTTTCTTGACTTATTATTAATTGAGTGGTGTTTAAAATGTCATGTTGGTGAAATCAACACCTAAAATCATCCTTTGGACAGATCACATACTTGAAAAATACTGGTTATTCATGTGAAAGGAAAGTTACTTGTACTGTATATACTGAAGCCCCTAAGTAGAAATGACTGGCAAAAAAATACACACCTGTGAAATGGAGAGGTCTAGGAGTCCATAGGTCAATCTAGACTTCTCAGGCGAAATTACTTCTTAGCTTGATTTCTCACCTCTCCATTAGTTTGGTGTGGTTAGCAGCTCTGGAGAATTTCACCAACCTGTTTCATAGTAGGACTGTGAAAAGGTGCCTGATTATGGGAAAAGCTGCTTATCAAAGATAACCCCTGGACTAGAAACTGGGGGAGGTGGATGTGGTTGTGATTCTGCATTATGGACAGGGAACAGCAGGGCATGCTTACTAGGAAAACAGTTGATCTACCTCAGATTTTAGAAACCATGTATTCGTATTTTGAGAAGTTACTGTGTTACGGTTTAATTTGCCTCATAGTATTAGAGGGGACACTTCCCCAGACATGTATACTTATTGGCTGCCCTGCCTCAGGGTATTGCGCTTGCTAATAGGAATAGACCTCTTATTTCCTGAATATCCCCAGATTGCTCAGTTATTTTAGTTATTTCTTCTTTTCCTTTTCTTAGAGATTATGGACATATTTGTTTCTATTGTCTTTTGACTCTGCAGTAAAGTAGTGACACAGGACTCTAATCCTAGAAGGACTGAAAGTCTAGTGGGGAGTGAAGAATTTACCCATGAACAATTGTGTTTATTTTTATTGATGTATTCTGTGATACTGATTATAGTCTGATTTTCAAAAAAGTGTTTAAAAAATGCAAAGGCAATCAGACACCTCTAAGAATGAACAAATGTTATTTCATGTATTTTCCCCTCCACAGTATAGGGGACTATGTAGGGGAACATAAGGGACTTAATTTGTAATACTTAATTTGAGAAACATATTTGGTGTATATTTAACACATTATTTCTGTGTTGTTTCAGTAGTTGTAAGGCTCAGTCTCCTTCATGGTAATCTCTGTTTTTCATTTTAACTTCCTTTATCATTGAGTTGTCTGTCACTTCTGTCTTTTGATATTCTCATTTCTTTTCCCATTTTATTTCTTTTTGTCATTGGTCTTAGATTTGGGGAGGCCCTGCTTAGTTTTTATATCTATCATCAACCAGTGAGACCTCATTTTTTATTTTTTTTTTAATGTTTTTATTGATTTTTAGAGAGAGAGGAAGGGAGAGAAAGAGAGAGAGAAAGAAGCATAGATTGGTTGCCTTCCCCATGCACCCCTATCAGAAATCGAGCCTGCAACCTGGGCATGTTTCCTGACCAGGAATCGAACTGGCGACCTTTCGGGACAGGGGACAACACTCAACCAACTGAGCCATACCAGCCAGGGCAGAATTTGTCGTTTTAATAGATACATCAGCCAGTCTCTTTTTCCTTGTTTTTTTTTTTCAGCTATTTCTTCATAGCCAGATATAGCTTTTGCTACTTCTAATTTTGTGTACAGAAAGTTCTGGATGATAGAAGGTGGCACCAGATAACCAGAGTACAAGTGTTAACTAAATCAGAATTACAGCTCTGCAAGCAAGTATCAAAATATAAATTTAGCAGGCTGCAACTTTTTAATGACTGACTTTATGGAATATATCCATAAAAGAAATTCTGTATAATCCACTTTTAGAGCTTAATTTTTAGGAAGCTATTTATTCTCGTTTTTCTAGTGTATATATATATATTTTTAAATATATCTTTATTGATTTCAGAGAGAGAAAAGGAGGGGGAGAGAGAGAGAGAAACATCAATGATGAGAGAGTCATTGATCGGCTGCCTAGCCTGCAACCCGGGCATGTGCCCTGATTGGGAATTGAACCCCTATCTCCTAGATCCTAGGTCGATGCTCAACTGCTGAGCCATGCCCGGCCGGGCTCTAGTATATTTCTTAAGTCTAAGAGGAGAAATATGTAGATAGATGTCCTAAAACTTGTATTCTCCTAGAAATGTGATGGCATTAATTCCTGCCAGTGGCCAAGACTCTGTGCTTGTATAATGAAAGAAGACAGGGTTGTGGCAAGGAGTAGAATAGAGCTCTTGGAATGCAGCTACTTTAGTATTCTTTTTTCACATTTTCATTATCATTCTATTGGCTCTTAAAGACCCTATAAGCTCTTTCTCCTACCACTAAGGCTGTTTCCTCTTCTCATTCCTTATAATTTTGTAATTTGGATTTTCATAGACAAGCTGGTAGATTTAAAAAATTATTTTAGCATCGTTAATGTATGATCGTATTCAGCAAGAATGAACTTGTTTTGGAAATTTCTTCTGCAGTGGGCATTGCATTTTTTAAATGTTTGGCTTGTCATAGGGATTGTGGTGGTGGTGGTGGTGGTGGTATCAGTACCTGTTTGTATTTATAAACCTTTAGGACCATATAAAAGTATTAAGAGGGATAGCCTTTCCGAACTGTATAGTACTTATATTTTTGCATTTTCTGGAGAAAAGAAAAGCTGCTCCTCCTCCTCAGTATGATTGTAAGTTGTGTTAGAAAGAAGTGACTTGCTATTGCATTTGGAAGGGAGAATGCCATAACTGGTGTTTCCCTGCTATCTTTGGTTGAGTACGCTTTCTTTCCTTTCCTTACGTAATAAATATATTCCTGAAAAGTCTGTCATGTATCGAATTATATTAAATGTTTCCAAAACATTTATAATCATTTTAAGTTAAGACATGGTAGTGAGTCCTTTTATAAATGAATCATATACTTTGAACTTTATATGATTCAAATTGCATAAATGTGCAATAAATTAAACTGAATGTATTTATTAACAAGGGTACATGGGGTAATTTTTTTTTTTTGAGGTTAATGACAAAAGGATTCCTATAAGTGAATTTTAGACAGAATTCTAAAGGAACAATCAAGGCAGGTGGGAGAAGTTAGTAGAGCTGGTGAGAAAATTTGAGTAGTGTGTAAAAGTGATCAAGTTGGTTCTGCAGTATAATAGTCACTGTGCGGCAGTAGTCACCTGCTTTTATCTTGGTTCCACATGAAGACATAATTGTTTACTAATACAGAGCAGGTCTTCTGCCCTGCCCTGTACTAGACTAGAAAATGGCCATGAGTCTTTACATAGTTCCCACCTTGTTATGTGGCTCAGTAGCTTATAATGTAAGAAATGCTAATAAGAGGGTGGAACATTTCTCTGCATTTGAGAACTCAAGGGCACAGGGAAATGAGAAGCTTTAAGCTTTTAGTCCTATACCTCTCTTTCTAGCTCTGGCTTTTCTTTCATTGAAGGGTTATGGGTTTTATTTGAGAGGAAATGTGCCTATCCTGTCCCAAGCCAACAGTGATACGTGGCCCCTAACAAGTGTTCCTGTGGGGAGACCTTTGGTTGTCCCATCGGAGAAGATGGGAGGGTTTTCCCCTGTTTATAAACTAGGGGTTGCTTATATTTGCTTTGTGTGCTGTGTCGTTGGGTATTCTCCTCTTTTCCCTAAGCTAAGCTCTAAGCTAACTCTGTACAAAAGAAATACTAATTAGTTGTTTTTATAAATTGCTTGCGATTAATGCCTGATAATATGGAGTAAAGTAAGGTTTCTGCATACCATTATGTATGTCAAATATTACAAACTTTAAGGTTCTTTTGAAATTATACTAAACTCGGTTCACTTTTGCTTAGCCTTCACAGTTGTTGATCACATAGCATGGTCATCCACTCACAGCTTAAAAAAATACAGGGAGCATCGGAGAGAATGGGTAAAGTAAAATTTTGATGTTTTTAAAATAGCACCTAAATCTGTGAAAGTTGATTTGAATTATTGTTTGTATGGGAGGGTTTGGGTGGGTGGCACTGGAGGGACGGGGGTGGATATTGGGAAGATAGCATGCACCATGTAAAATGATGTCAGATACCATCTAGGCTAAGGTTTTAAGTGTTAATACTACAGTTTAAATCTAAGTCAGTTTCAGAAAAGGCAGGACCGTAAAATGGCAGCATTGGGATTTATAGTGTGCTTAAAATTTTCCCTCTTAATAGATTGAAGGGGATTTGGAGAAGAGCAGTATTTGAGTACTGTTTGGGAGCACCCTTCTTTTTAGATAGTGTTCACGTTCCCTGAGTGAAACTGCCTCAGTACCACCTTAGGCTCTTGCATTACTGAAGGACCTCAAGAGGAATAATATGCATTCCAGTTTTTATTGTACACCTGTGACTCAGGTGTTCCCAAATAAAGGTTATATATAATTCATAAAACTCATGAAGGGGTTGAACAAAAATATAGAGGTTAAGAAAGTTGTTACTCTAAAGCAGGGGTGGGGAACCTTTTTCCTGCCAAGGGCCATTTGGATATTTATAACATCATTCGAAGGCCATACAAAATTATCAGCTTAAAAATTAGGTATGACAAAAGCTCCTAGATTTACTGAATTTTGAGTCCTGCCTGCGGGTGCCTTGGTAGGGCCAGACCAAATGATTTCGCTGGCTGTATGTTCCCCACTCCTGCTCTTAACATGTTGCTTGGTAGGAAATATTAATAGAAAAAGTTTGTTGTTTCCATTTAATTGAAGAACACTTTGCCTGTTCTAAATCAAGTTTCTAATTCTAAAAACTTGACATTGTAGTTATGTACAAAGTCTAATGAATTATTATGAAGGTTATAGGGCAGAGAGACATCCATGTTTTTATGGGTAGGACATTTTGTTGTTGTTAACTCAAATAAGTTAGCCTAACCTCTGTCCCATTATTTTTAAACTTTTAATTTTTTTTACTTTGTTTACACACAAAGTCTGGGTTGAAGTAAAAAATGGAAAAATTATTTAAGCAATCAGATTTTACCCCCAAAATTTGCTATTCCATAACTGCTATTCCGCTACATGAAGCCATTTGCCAAAGCCAAATGTGATTTACTTACTATTCCCCAAACCTTCCTGCCTCTGTAAACTTTGTCAAAGGCACTACTTCCGTTTGGAATACTCTTTTTTCTTTTTTCCTTTGATCTAAGTCTCTTTTTCCTTCAAATTTTGGCTTCTACTTATATGAAGCCTTTTCTAACCTCTTCAGTCCTTGGTGGTCATTCTAGTCTTTGAGTTCCCAAGTACTACTATTTAAACATTCATTTGGCACTTGGATCATGCTACATTGTATTCTTTCTACTTCATTTGAATGTCCTATTTCTCTAACAAAATCATGGGCTCCTTGAGGGTAGAGAGCTTGTCTTCTATGTCTCTTTGTAACCCCTTTGTATACCACAGAGGATGCCATCCATTCACTAATAGGTTTGATTCTATGATTTTGATCCTCTTAGTGTAACAGGGCAATTGTTTTTTCTTAACTTAGGTGATTTTTATATGAATATATGCCCAGAAAACCGAAAGATAAAGTACATAGAATGCATAAAATAATTCCTTGTATTATAAGGAGATTTGAATCATATTTGTTCCCTACTGATTGTAGTCCCCCCCCCTTTTTTCCCAAATGGGTGCCGTTTTACCTAGTTTTGAAAAACATGGTTTGGGCCAGATATCTTGACAGAAACCAAAATTACTGATATTTTTATTTTTAAAAATTTTTGATGGTTTAGCCAAATTATACTTTCATGGCATAAACCCAAATTTAGCAAATACTACAGGACATGGTAATGTACCAAATTATTTTACAGTGTTTAAGTCTCAAGTAAAACTTAAAAAATACTAATAAACAGATACTCAGTTGCTAGTCCCTCTCAGGGTATTCCTGTATCTCAAATTATTAGGGGTCTTATTATTTTGTTGTTGTAAAAGTTTTTATAATGTATAGGCCGATTTTTGATAGCTGTGTATATTGTGTTTACTACAGTTATCAAATGTATATAGAGCAACCACTTAAATACAATGAGGAGGTATTTTAAATACTTTTTGGTGTTTATAGAAACTGATTTAAAGTTCATCAGGGATGTTTGCTAAATTGATATTTGGAATTGTTTATATTTTATCTGACAGCTGTGTCTTCAGGGCACATGTGTCTTAATATTAGATTTAATGTGATTTCTGAAGCAAAAACAGTCGCTCTACTTGATGAAATGTTTGATTGGTAAAACTTCTGTGAATCTTGATTTTATCTAAGGCCTGGCTTATCACCTTGAGCCATTAGTTTGACAGAGCACTGAAACAATACTGCTGTTGCATTACTGAAAAGCTTAGATAAATACTTGTAGCAGAAGACTCCTAGCTGTGGAAGGTATATTTTCTCTCTGCTTAAAAAATATATATCATTTTTAAATTTCTTAGGATAATTTGGGTACAGATTTAAAATAAAACATTTTTTTCTTATATGCCAAGAAGCAAAAAGCCTCTAATAGCATTGCCATCCTGGTGTGAGCTTACCATAGTATCATTCTAACAAGAGCTTAAGGCCCTCACTAAAGTCTGAATGAGATGTATGTTTTAAAAAAACATTTTTTAAAACCCCAGTTAGTCCAAGGACCACTTTCGAGAGCTCCAGCCTTGGACTTTTAAAACTATGATTGGTCATATTCTTCCGTAGGGTTACACACTTGTTAAGTCAATATTTAAAAAAATAAAACACCCTGATTTTGTTCACTTTTGTTTTCATATACAAGAATCTTTACAGTCAACATGTACTTCTAGATGCTGTATTGAAATTGCTGGCAGTCTATTCTATACAAACTGAACAATCTGGCCCCTTGTTTTATTTGTAAAGGTTCAATGTATCTATGCCTGCCTACTTCAATCTGCAAAAGGGAGTGTCAGAAAGGCCCCGCATTCGCCGAGCCGTGAGTTATTGCTAACTTTTCAGATGTGTTAATGAATGTGGAACAAAAGCAGTTGTGTTTAAAAGGAAAAAGGATCATCAAAATTATCTTTATTACAGTAGCAGGCGTGGACACTAAATGAATTATTCCAAATTGTGGTGTCAAAAATAACCTACTTAAACTAGAGACTAGCCTCTAGAAAACCTATTGTTGAACTTCTCTGAAGCTATCATTTTAGCTATAAATTACTGTTCTTAAAAATATATATTCCTTGGAATCAGAATGTTCTTTAAGTCTTTTTAACCACATTAAAACAATTTGAACAAAATCTTACCCCACCTAAAAATGACAGTATTTAGTTGACTTTGAGTTAGCTCTTCAAAATAAGACCATGTAAAAGGGGTAAAGTTTTAATCTTTTTATATTCACATGTGAAAGACAGAAATTAATTCAAATAATTGAATCACTTCCTAGGTGAAAGTTTTTAGAGTGCTCCAGGCATCATGTGAAGTACAGCAGTATTTACAACCTATTTTAGCAGCAACAGTTCTCGCTTCAGTAATTCACCAGTAGGTTTTCATTCATCAATGATATCAATTTAAGGCTAAAGTAAAACACTACATTTTTTAGGGCTATCACTCTTCATAAAGGAATCGTCATTAAGAGTTTTTCTTTTTTTTTCCCTAAAGAGATTCTAAGCAAAAAATAATTGTAACTGCCATCTATATTTTGTTATTAGAGTTGGTTACCTCTTTTTTCTCTCAGAGTCTATAAAATTTTTAGTGGATAGGCATCATTAGCAGGTTGAATGCTTCTATTGCTTAGGAAGTGTGTTGTGTTATATGAAGACAGAATGAATTTAAGTGTACCCAGTTAGGCCATATATAGCACAGGCTACATAAAACTTGGAGATGTGGGACCTTTGGAGGCATTACAGTTAACTTTTCATTTAGGCAATGTGCCTTTGTTTGACTGGTGTGTAAGTCCTTCTTCCAGGTTTGTACGCTCTTAAACACGTTATTCTACCCTCTCTAACTCCTCCCAGCAGCAAAAGGGAGACACTTCAGCTGGAACAAAATAGTGGAAGAAATGGCGTCTGGGGTTCAGTGGGGATTCGCAGTGTGTATGCAATGTTTGCAAGATTACTTTTTATGTTTTTTAATTAATTAAATAATTACAAAATAAATCAATGCTTAGTGTCAAGTAGGGGACCTTGTATACCAGTAGAACTCTCCTAGTGGGTCTGCTACAAGTTGCCTAACCTCTCTAGGCCACATTTTCCTCATCTGCAATGTGAAGGAGTTGGACTCATTAATCGTTAAGGTCCATTCCTGCTCTAAATCCTATGCTTTTCTGAATTACTTTGTTTAACAGAATGCATTTCTTTCCCACTTGACTATTTGAATTACACATACTGCAGTACACATACTGCAACTGCATGTTGTCTAAGATAGTTTTTCTATAAGATACTGTATAAGAACTAATCCCTCTTGAGCTGATTTATAAATGTGTGCGTGTCTAGCCACACATTAAAAGCTAGTGATAATAGGGTTTTCAGAAAACAAACATTTTCCAGTTGTCTAACCTTGAATGTTATTAACTTTTCTATATTACAGGAGATACTACTCGTCAACGAATCAAATTCAGTGATGACAGAGTATGCAAGAGCCACCTTCTCAACTGTTGCCCTCACGATGTCCTCTCTGGGACTGTACGTATTTATTAAATCTATTATTTGATAATTTCATACTATAAAAATGAACTACTTGATAAAGTTAATTCCTTGTCAGATTATTACGCAGTGATTTTTTAAAAAACAACAACACACAAAACACTGCTGTTAGGGAAGGGATTTGCATCCCTGTTTATTAGGTTGATGGTTTAATCTGCAGTAGTGGGATTCCTCACAAAATTAATTATTATGCTTTCCTTTATAATTTTTTTCATTCCTCAGAAGTTTTTTAAAAAGCATTTTTTATTTGGAATATAGACACAGTTATTAAATGGTTGCACTTTTAGTTCAAAAATAACAAAAATGATTTAAAAAATAGTTTATTGTTGAGCAGAGTAGACTTTATACAAAATTCCATATATTTTTGTTAAAGTTTGTGCACATTTATATTGTGGGGAAAATATATTAGTAAATACCTAAATTCACACAACTTAATTGCAAGTAGTTTTGTCTACTTAAAAAAATTCATTTATATTGCTGATTTAATATAAAACTCAATTTAGATTCTATGTCTAATGATAATGGTTGATTTTAGAGTATCATCATATTAATTTGGAAGATCGTCCACATGATGATGGACCTATTTAAATGGAACAGAGAATTTGATTCCCTTTGGTTTGGATTTGTTTGAAATTATGGCTCACTGGAAGAGCTTCCCGTAACAGGCTGCATCTGATGGTGGAGGACTAGTGGGGGCTAAGCATTTAGTTGACTTTATTTCTCATTTGCCAGAAGTGACTGAAATGAAGGAAAGATTTCTGACTTTGATTTTCAGAAGTAATGCGTTCCCTTCCTTAAAGATGTACAAATGAGTGGTTTCTTCTTGTTAGGAAGAGTTAAATGCCCCAAACAGATTGGTATCAAAGCATATAAAATAGAAAGCACCTATTTTTCCAGTAGAAAAGACTTGAAACTATATTATGTTAAAATGAAAAAAAAGCATACATTAAAATATGTATATATGTATATAATACTGAGGTTTTTAAAAATATAATGCCACAAGGAAAGAAATCCAGTTTCTGAGCACTTGAGTTGGTGCTATGACAGACAACCCTCAGACCTAGTCTTCAGAATTCCCAGTTATATATTTTTTACTGTGCTGTAATAGAAATCTATAAAGTCTATAATTATCTGTAGAATACTTTGATTCTCCACATTTACTATTAAATTTAACAAAATAATTTTATTTACTGATTAAATTATCACTTCAACTAAATTTTGAGAACAAAATTAGCAAAGTAGCAGAATTTAGTTGTTTTTTTGTTTTTTAATAAAAACCAGCCATAGCAAGACTTTGACATATTATATTCTTCCAGTATGGCATTACTAAAAATGTGATACCAAGTTGTGCTTTACATTTTAGGTGCACATAATGTAGTTATGCTCATTTATTTCTTGAAACAGTTCTGTTACATATATAACCTATAGTTAGCCTTAATGATGGTGACTTATTCAAAAATCATTCAGTTCTGTTGATTTAAAGTAAAACTGGGACCAAACCCAAATTTTCTGTTGTGGTCTTATTCAACATGTTTTCTATTTTGTAGGGAATATTCTTCATCATGTTAAATAAGAAGGGTGAGTGGTTGGTCTTGGACTTTCCTTGTAAAATTCTTGCTGTTGGATTTATAAGATACACATTTTTTCGAACTTTAACATCTCTGAAATATGCATCTCAAAATTGAAAGAAAAATACTATCTTAATTGCTAACATTTTTCTCACAGTACAGAATTTAATGATGAGGCTTCAAATTGATATTTTAGATTACATGAAAAACCATTGTTAAGGAAAGCCCTTCTAAAGGCACTTGCCAGGGAAACTGGACAAGAAATGTCTTCCTTTTGTAAGTGTAATAGAGAAGGTATTGTCTTATGGAAGGATGGGGGTTAGTAGTTGTAAACCTCTTTCAGAATTTAAACAGTTTTAAGGACTGGCTGTGTAGGACTTTGTGAAATTCCTGATTTGTCCTAGCAGGACTTTGTGAAATTCCTGATTTGTCCTAGCATAGTGTCCTTGAGAACTTAAACACCATCCATAGTGTGACTTTCTCATGACCCTTACTACTGAAGGGGCTATTTATAACAGTTCATCCTATGTAGAAATGGTTTGTAGTTACACAGCTGTGACTTCTTTAACAACCAATCTCTGTAGAACAAATGTTTTTCTGGCACAGTTCATACCTCTTTATGTTGAATATGTCTATGCTTTTTTTTACATACTAAGAGATGAAAAGAACTGAATAGTAACTGTTAGTTTTCATGACCGTGTTACTCAGATCTGTTACTTCCAGCAGAATATGATTCGCCAATGTTCTAGACTATCTAGCAGAATAATACATAGAAATGTATTCTCTGGCTTTATTTGTTGTAAGTGGTTGGTGGAGAGTGTGATTTCTAAAAATATTCTTAACCGTGTATTAAAAATCTGGTACTCTGTTATTACTAATTCTGTAGCTAACAAATTATTCATAGGAGGAAAAATGTAGAGCAAAGAATCAAACCAATTGTGTGCGTATGTACATATCTCTGGGTTATGATATTTATAAGAAGCATGAATATTTCTTATAACTTAGGAAGTTACTGTTTTTCAGAGGCTTGGGTGGTTTCCCTATTCATCTAGAATATTTTCTTGTTTTAGTTCTTTCTTCCTCCCCTTCGCAAACTTGGTTTCTCCCTGTTTTGTTCATCCCCTTTCAGATTTAGGCAAAACAAAAACCCAAAGCAGAGTTGTCCTCCCCTCCCCCCCAAACACATTATTTCTGGTACATAGCTTTCCTGAGGAAAGATAAGTATATTAAAGTGCTTTAAAAAAATCTTTCCATCTGGTTCCTAGTGATCTGGGGAAAAGGTATGTGATAGTAATCGTTTAAAGAAGGCATTAAATCTAAAGCAGAGATAGTAACAAAAGCTTGAAATTAAGATCTGCAAAGATGGAAATGTATATTCTCATAGCATGCCTGTCCTAAGTTCAGAAATGGTTACTACTAATTTTATTATAGCCTTCATCACAGTATAATTTTAGTGTTGACAGACCATTATGCCTTCTTGCATAAGGTCATTATTTCATGAATGGGAAAAAATTAAGGTTCAGAAATTGTGCTAGCCAGATGTCTCATAATTAAAGAATCACAATATATTATGCCATATTTGAATCTCAGAGTAATTTAAATCTAAATACTTTTAAAAAATTTTGTTGTTAGTTTTTTAGTTAACACAGTTATCTGGGGTAGTGACTTTTAGATGTTTCTGAAATGTCCTTGGAGGCTTTGCATGTACTAAGGACATGGGGATAGGCCAGCCTATTTCAACCAGAATTTTGCACGTTTTACTTAATTAATTAATTATTTTAATCCTCATCCGAGGATACTTTTTCCATTGCTTTTCAGAAAGAATGGAAGGGTGAGAAAGAGAGAAACATCAATGTGAAAGGAGAGACATCGATCGGTTGCCTTCCGCATGCGCACCAGTCAGGGCACATGCAGCCCGCAACCGAGGCCCGTGCCCTTGTCCAGAACGGAACTGGGACCCTTGAGTTCACAGTCTGACTCTAACCACTGAGCCAAACTGGCCAGGGCTGCACATTTTAAATACAGAAAATTTCCACAAAATTCTGTTCAAATAAAGAAATTCTGCTCAGGAATAGAATTTAAATTTAAAGAACTGATACTGAGAAATACTTAAGGACAGGGATGACGTAAAATTTTATCTGCCTTTTTGAAGTGAAGTGGAGGGGAGTTATTGACTGAGTTGATTTTATGGTGCCCCAATAGGTTGTGGGTTTTATCTGAAGTGCAATTTTTACTAATTGAAACTCCTTTATTGCTTCTCTAACTCTTTCTTTTAAGGCCTGGTCTAAAATCAGTTACTTGGGTGCATACAAACCTGAACTTTAAAACTGCTGAAGTCTCTTTGATAGTACATATGTAAAAGAGCCATGAAAGTATGGAGAAGCAGAATAAGTGATAAGAAGTAAACCTGCACAAAATTTTCTCAACCAGCCACTAGAATGTAAGTTTCATTATAAGGGCAGGGACATTGTGTTGTTCAGTGCTATATCCCCAGCATCTAGAACAGTGTCCCTCCATTGTGTTGAATGACTAATCGATCCACCCAAAAGTAGAATGCTCAATAAATAAAATCTGTTTCAAAAACTAACTTTGAGTTTCAAAAATTGATAATGGTTAGTGGGAAATGTGTTACCTTTTAACAGACAAGGAGCTGGAGAGTTTCTTGGTTTTATTGATTTGCTTATCAAAATATGACAGTGGTTTCACAAGCAGTTGTGAAAATTAGTTTGTAGATGTTCAAACTTTATCTCTTCCTCAGAAATAGTTTGGGGCTACTTTGTTTTTTGTTCTGTTTTTAAATCCTCACCTGAGGACATGTTCATTGATTTTAGAGAGAAAGGAAGGGTCAGACAGACAGAAGAAATATCATTGTGAGCCTGGCTGGTGTGGCTCAGTAGTTGATCGTCAACCTGTGATCCAGGAGATTGCAGTTCAATTCCCGGTCAGGGCACATGCCTGGGTTGCGGCTCGATCCCCTGTAAGGGGGCATGCAGGAGGCAGCCAATCAATGGCTCTCATTATTGATGTTTCTATCTCTCCCTTCCGCTTTCTGAAATCAATAAAGACATTTAAAAATATATATATATTGTGAGGGAGAAACATTGATAAGTTTGTCTCCCTTATGTGCAACTTAGGACTGTCCTGACAAGGAACTGAACCCACAACCTTTTGGTTTACTGGATGAAACTCCAACCAACTGAGCCACACTGGCCAGGGCTACTTTGTTTTTTTGTTGTTGTTGTTTTTAATATGTCTTTGTGATTTCAGAGAGAGGAAGGGAGAAGAAGAGAGAGCTAGAAACATCAATGATGAGTCATTGATGGGCTGCCTCCTGCATGCCCCCTATTGGGGATCGAGTCCTTGCAACCCGGGCATGTTCCCTGACTGGGAATCAAACCCTGATCTCCTGGATCATAGGTCAGTGCTCATCCATTGAGCCACACCAGTGGGGCTACTTTGGTATTTTGTTTAATTTAAAAAATATATATATCTTTATTGATTTCAGAGAGAGGAAAGGAGAGGGAGAGAAAGAGATAGAAACATCAATGATGGCGGGCTACTTTGGTATTTTTTAACAAGCGTTTTTAGCATTAGCGCAAATCACTGACATGATTTTTTTAAATTTATTATATCACAGCTAATACCTAGTTTCCCAAATCTTTCATAAGATTTGACTTTTGAAGTATATTATGTTCTTATATTAAGTAATTTTGCTATTTGTATTTTATTCTTTTCAGTGTGTTACAAAAATACGTATTTCTTTAACAAGCATTTCTAGAGAGTGCCTAAACGAAAGTCACATTTGGTGCCTAGAAAGTCAGGGGCACATTAAAAGCTTCCAAGTGAATAATTACAACTACTTTTACACTTGGAAAGCCAAGTCCTGAATATAGTTTGGGGCATTGTTTGCAAATTGGTACATTAACGCCCTGAACTGTTCAGCTTGTACATATGCTCTTTTGAAATAACCTTTTTCTATCATTATGAATATTCTTGCTATCATTCATTTTATATAGTTAAAATAAATGACTTGGTATAACCTCAGACTTAGAGAAGTGATTTTTTTTTTTTTTTTTTTAAGGTGACCCAGAGACCATATATTCTAGAATCTTGTATGTCTCTAGTTGAGGTTGGTCGGCATATTTGTTCATTATTTGGATTAGTGGTTAAATACAAATGTACATGCATTTAAATATGATGAACTGTAGTGCTGATACCCAGTTTTTATAAATCAAATACAAATTAATTTTACTTTAAATTTTTATTCCATAATACAATATTCTATAGTGTATTTTATTATGCCTTCAGTATCAGTCTGAGGGAAGAATCTTTTTTAACTTTTTTAATGGAAAATTTCAACTATAAATAAAAGTAGAGAGAATTGTATAATGAACTTTGTGTACCCACACACTAACTTTAGTAAATATTTTACACATAGCTACCTTATTTCATTTATAGTTACTTATGTTCTTTTCAGCCTTTTTTTAAGTCCAAGATTTAAGACTTACATCTAAAAACTATCATGTAGGATGACTTGAAATAATATAGAGTAGCAAAGACCAGTTACTCCCAAGCAAGTAGAATGAGGTCTGGAAGTCGCTGCTGAAGCAGATTGCTTTCCATAGTCTGGTACTTGGTTAACATATTTCACTGTCACATTTGTTTTTATGATTTTCAATAAGTACTTGTTACTTGAGAACCAGGAATCATCCTCTTAGTATTCCCTAAACTCATCAGATCTTTTTGAGGGAAATGTACAGTTTTATAAATTACATTTTAACAAGTATGAAGAAACTAGTTGTTCTCTGAGGCGATTCCTTGAAAAAGGAAGGGTCAAGTTATAAATGCCTCAACTGGAAGGTGTAAACTAGGGCTGGGGAACGTCTGGCCCCGACCAAATACAGCCCACAAATTATTTGGTCTGGCCCTGCCCAAGCAACCACAGGCGGGACTTGAAATTCAGTAAATCTAGGAGGTTTTTTCATGGCTAATTTTTAAGTTGATAGTTTTGTACGGCCTGAGAATGATGTTATAAATACCCAAATGGCCCTTGGCAGAATAAAGGTTTCCCATCCCTGAATTGTAGACAAGTCACCACAACAGAAAAGAGCAAACACATGGTAATAAATGAAAACTTGAAACAAATATTTTTTTATTGCACAAGTGATTAGCCACAGACATCAAGGAAAATCATGGATTCTCTGTAACTGGAAGTATTTTTTTTTAATGTGATGAGTTCTACCCTGATGTGTAGGTGTCAAGAGCAAATGACCTAGTACAATCCTCTCTAGTTTAATGATTCTTTCTCATTAAGGGAACTTTTAAAAACATAGGTGTTTTACTTTCACCTATATAAAATGAAACACGAATTATATATCATCCCATAGACATTTTTTTTTTTTTTTAGGTGTGTAACATCAAAAATATAGGTGTTTATATTGATGTGCTTAAATAGTGCAATTTGTAAAATTTCCAAATTTAGATAGGTTTTTGTTCTTTCTCCTTTATGGTATTAGTTTAATAGTGTTTGGAATAATGAAATTTAAGTAATACTGGAATTGAGCAGAGGAAGAAACAGAAAAGGGTGATTGAGAGGTATAGGTTTAATGAGGGTTGGATGGACAAAGTAAAGAGAATTCACAGAAAAAATTGCCCTTCCAGAAGCGATGTATTTTTCATCTCTCTGGGAGTGGTGCTGATTGGTGCCATCAGCATTCATTCACTTAAGTACTTCTCGAGGACTTACTATGTCTTATGTGTTCTGTTGGGGATACAGAAATGGACACAGGTTTGTGCTTTAGCAGTGGGAGCTTACATTCTGATGTGAGAGATACACAACCAGGCGTGAAGAAATAAGGTGATTTTAGTTATGACAGAAAAGCGTGGCTGGGTAATTTAGGTTGTTTGGGACAGTGGGCTAGCAGCTACTTTGGCAGGGTAGTTGGAGAAAACTTTTGATAAAATGATATTTAAATTGATCTAAATGTTAAGAAAAGAAGCCAGTCTTTCCAGAGTAGGAATGAACTTACCTTATGTTACTTCCACACAGAAATTTGTGTTGGTTCCTTATTGTATATATGATCAAAAAATCTAAAACCCTTTGCCCAGTCTACCTCTCCCTTGAATGAATTAATCAGTTTGGTCCCCTCTTTGGACCAAACTGATGTATTCCTTATTGTCTCACTATTTTTTCTTCCCCGGTGTGTTTCTCATTTTTGCCTTTGCCTCTGCCTGGAATACACTTTCTCCTTTACAGATTTCAATCCTGCCTGGCTTACTGCACATAATTGCCTGAGCCTATAGCAGTTTAGCTCCTGAAACCCAGTGTAGCACTTGCTCTTTATAATACTGAATTGGCGCTTGTTACATTATCTTGTTTATGTATATTTTCTCTCTCTTTAGATAGTATAATTTTTGTTGGGTCAGGCTATATTCTTTTTTCCCCTATTTTATTTATTTTGTTAATTAGATTCCACATATAAGCGAAATCATCTGGTAGTTGTCTTTCTCTGACTGACTTATTTCACTTAGTATAATACTCTCCAGGCCCATCCAATCTGTCACAAAAGTAATATTTCCTTTTTTTTTATGTGACAGAGTAGTACTCCATTGTATAAACTTACACAGCTCTTTTATCCACTCATCTACTGATGGGTACTTGGGCTGCTTCTAAGTCATGACAATTGTAAATAACACTGCAATGAACATTGGGGTGCATATTTCTTTTGAATTAGTGTTTTGGATTTCTTCCTGATATATTCCCAGAAGTAGAATTGCTGGGTCATAAGGCAGCTCCATTTTTATTTTTTTGAGGAAACTCCAGACTGTTTTCCACAGCGTTGCACCAGTCTGCATTCCACCAGCAGTGCACAAGGTTTCCTGCTATCTTTTTTTAAAAAAAATATCTTTATTGATTTCAGAGAGAGGAAAGGAGAGGGGGAGAGAGAGAGGTAGAAACATCAATGATGAGAAGGTCATCGATTGAGCCCACAACCCGGGCATGTGCCCTGACCGGGAATCGAACCCCGATTGCCTGGATCCTAGGTCGACGCTCAACCGCTGAGCCACGCCCGGCCGGGCTCCTGCTATCTTAATAAAAAGTAGATGCCTGGCCAGGTATGGCTCAGTGGTTGAGCGTCGACCTAGGATCCAGGCGATCGAGGTTTGATTCCCGGTCAGGGCACATGCCCGGGTTGCAGGCTCGATCCCCAGTCGGGGGCATGCAGGAGGCAGCTGATCAGTGGCTCTCATTGATGTTTCTATCTCTCTCTCTCCCTCTCCTTTCCTGTCTCTGAAATCAATAAAGATATATTTAAAAATAAAGTAGAGCTTTTGTTTTGTTTTTTTTAAGTGAGATAAGTCAGATGGAAAAGGATAAGAATAATATGATTTCACCCATGTGGGATATAAAGCAATAAGTGAACAAACCAACCACCAGCTCGTAGATATAGACAACAGAACGAGGGTTCCCAGAGGGGAATGTGCTGGGAGGGTGAAGAGGCCCGGGGGTGAAGTACAAGGCACAGGAAGGAGACTAGATTTTGGGTGGTGAGTACACAATAGAGTGTACAGGTGTATTACACTGTTATACACCTGAAATTTATATAGTGTTATTAACCAGTGTTCCCTAATTTAATATTTTTTTAAAAAGGTAAAGGGAGGTCGTCTGAGTCAGTGCCCAGCCTTATTTTATTAGGCAGTATAGCCTTTTTTATTTTTATTTTTAATTGATTTGAGAGAGAGAGAGAGAGAAACATCAATGTGTCGTTCCAGTAATTTATGCATTCATTGTTTGACTCTGGTATCTGCCCTGACTGGGGATCAAACCCACAACCTTGGTTTAGTGGGATGATCCTCTAACCAACTGAGCTACCAGGCCAGGGCCTAGACAGTGTAGTCTTCAAGTATAAGAAGATAAAGCATAAACATGAGTATTTCCCATTAACATTGTCCCCCTTCCCAGACCTACACCTTGTCAACAGTCTTTCACTTCTTTGTATGCATTTGCAGGTGTTGGGTGTGTGTGTTTTAACAAATGGAATTCTGTTGTTTGAATTTCTCTCACTTTTCTTAGATAAGTTTCTGTATCATTGGTTTATAATTCTAAAAAAAGCCTGCATAATATTTCATAAATGGATATTTCCTAAATTAGTTATCCAATGATTATTAATGTTAATTTTTTTGCATCTGTTTTTTTGGTGTACAGTGTGGCAGTGAAATTCTTGTGTGTATGTTTTTGTGTACATTTTCAACTATTAATTTAATGTCTTTTTTTATTGAGAATATAAAAATTCTTTGATAAAAGAATTTATATTCTCATACTGTTTTATAATTCCCTTTAGGATTTAGCTTATAGAACGGAGCAAAGGTACTAAGATATAACAAAGCAAGAATATATGCAAATACTTGGAGCTGTTACTATATCTAGTTTCTATCACTGGCATATTCATTGCCATATCACTGCCATTAGTTTATACTTTGCAATACACTCAAACGTGTAAGTCAACTTTTTGATTTGTTCTACTGATATTTTGGTTTTTTTAATGTATAATTTTCCTGTTACTTCAGTATTTTCCTCCAAAGTTAAAGTGGCTTTATTAGCTTTCTGATTGTAAGAATAATACATGCTCATTGCATTTCATTCAACCACTATTAAAAAGTTCATACAGCCCTAGCCAGTTTGGCTCAGTGGTTAGTGCATTGGCCTGCAGACTGAAGGGTCTCAGGTTCGATTCCAGCCAGGGGGGTGTACCTTGGTTGCAGGCTTGATCCCCGGCCTTGGTTGGTGTGTGAGCAGGAGGCAACCAATCGATGTCTCTCTCTCACATTGATGTCTCTCTCTTGGTCTCTTTCCCCTTCCACTCTGAGAAACAGTGGAGAAAATATCCTTGGATGAGGGTTTAAAAAAAAAAAAGTTCATACAACCAACCTCACAAGCAGTGTCTGTATCTGAATTTACAAAAATGGTATTTTACTGTATTTCTCTTTCCCTTTTTCCTCCCACTTAGCATTAAGAACACCTTTTTTTTTTTTTTTTTTATCTATTGATTTCAGAGAGAGGAAGGGAGAGAGAGGGAGAGAGAAACATCAGTGATGAGAGAGTCATTGATCAGCTGCCTCCTGCACGCCCCCGACTGGGGATCGAGCCCACAACCTGGGCCTGTGCCCTGACCTGGAATTGAACCGGGGTCTCCTGGATCCTAGGTCAATGCTCAGCCACTGAGCCCCGCCCGGCCGGGCAAGAACACTTTTCTAATGGCTATGTAATGTGTCATATGGCTATTCCATAATTCAGTTAGTTAAACCCTGTTACTAGGTTCTTAAAATGTTTCTCATTTTTTAGATCAAAAACACCATTGTTAAATTTTGTTCTCTGTTTACCTATATGTACTTATTTTATTGTTTCTTCAAGTTCTTAAAATACAATTCCTTAGTCAAATCATCACATTTGTTTAATAATTATGGGTTGTACAAAACCTGATCTTTTATGTAAGATGGAAAAAGAAAAGAAATAAACCATTTTTCTGAGGAAGCTTAGAGTTCATTTGGGCAGATAACATTCACTTTTGGAATTTCAAAAGAATAATTAAAAAGTACTTAACAGAATCAACTTTGTTAAACAGTAAAACAATAAAATGCTGTAAGGTTAGAAGTTATTAGTATCAGGCATAGCTCTTTAATGGTCAAGACTTCAGGAAATGGATTTATAAAGTAAATTATTTGTTAAGTTTAAAAATACAAAACTCTCTGTGTGGCTTTTATCACAAAGTCATTTTAAGTGAAAATAAATAACCAAGCATTTTATTTTGTTCAGTTTGAAGCTCACTTATTTCAGAAGAGAAGCAGCAGCAAATGTCTGTGCACTTAGTGTTCAAAGCACTGTTGGACATCAGTGATGAAGTCAGGATTGACTTGGCTTTGGAGAGGTCCAGAGTTAGTCATGGTGTGGTTCTATCATAGGTTTCTTCCTGGTGGCTTCTTAATTAGATGACTGGGGTCATGGAGAGAATTAACATAGGCATACTTTCCCTTCACTCATTTCTACAGTGGCAGCTAATTGTTGGGTTTTATTTTGGCTTGCTTGCTTGTTTTTTATTTAATATTCCTCATGTGCATGGCACAGCGCCACAGTAGATGCTTAGTTGTGATGGTATGGATAGCGGAAACTGAATGACTAGTATCTAGAATTCTGAAAATCTGCCTTGCTACGCTTGTCCTGCTAGTTGCGTAAAATAAGCACTGGATCTATTCCGGGCCAAAAAACCAAATCTTTATTATATCTAGGCCCTTTCTTCTAGGGCTTTGGCCCCAAAATTTACTGTGGTGAGCCAGGCTAGACTGTAAAGTTGCAGATGTTCCTAGCCCAGGAAAGTGAAAAGCCCAGGTAGTCTACCCTCCTGGAAGAGAGGAGCACTTAGGAAAAAGAAAGGAGTAGCTGGAAACACTTATGAAGGAAAGTAGTCCAAGCAAAGGAGAGATGAGTTGAGAAGACCTTCCAGAGCTCAGACCAGTTTTGCTGTGGGTGCATCTTGACCACCCTTTCCTGTTAAGACAGGGCCTTCTGTGCAAATGTTTTTCTCTGCCCTCTTTTCCCAGAGGTTCGTTCAACAAGCGTTAAGTATTCCTTCATACCAGGCATAGGTGTGTAGTGGATAAAACAAAAAAATCCTTGTCCTTGTGGAGCTCACACTCTAGTGAGTTAGTAAATCTTTCCCCCTACTGTAAATCCCCCTCGCCCCCCAGGCATATACATTCACTTTAACTCCTCTCACCAAAACTTGACCCTTACTACAGAGGTATAATTTTGTTCTTTTTGGTGGTCATTTTGTTCTTGGTCCACGTAGTTGCTTTTCTTCTTTTGCTTGGTATGTGATGTAAATATAAAGATAAAGTGGAGGAAAGGCTAGTGTGGGTAGGCAACTGATTTTTAGCTTATACACAGTGAGACCATATATATGTTTTTAGTTTTTGTTGAGGACACAGTGGAAATACAGTTAATCACTGAATACAGATAAGGGAGATAGCTGGAGGAAAGGCAATAGACAGCTGCTTTGAATATCTGTTGTGTGTAGAGCTCTTTTAGGGAAATGATTATTATGTAAAAATATTAATAGATGATGAAATAATTGGAATTAGCATGATAAAGTGGAAGAGGGTATCAGACTAGAAGTCAGTCTAACAAGATTTTCTAATAGCACACTGTACATTAAAAACCCCGGGGAGGCTTTTACAATTCAGTCTTTAGGGAAGGTAGGGCTTGGGCCTCTTTTCAGAAGCTTTCATCAATATTATTTAAAAGGGTTTAAGTTAAGAATTACTGCACTGGATCAAAGGCATTTCCAACTGTGACATCTTAACCTTCTGTGAAATAAGTATAGCCTCTCCTGAGCAACTATAGCTTTGGGAATACATACAGAGGCAAAGGGAGTTGTTGGAGTGATTAATGTTAAGATATTAATTAAGAAACCAATTGGCCATTGTAGCAAAGATGGTAACATTCTTTTGCCATTAACTTTCACTGTCCTTTTTCCCTGCATTTTAAAAAGAGTATTTATTTAAAATTTTTTTCTACAGCCTTTTCTCATTAAATGTTGCTTAATAAGCAGCCTTGAGTTTCCACACCTCTATAGAAAGTTTCAGTTGCTATTTACTGTTACTGGAAAATGCCTTGGTTTGTTAACCCATAGACTAATGAATGAAAGTAGGCAGCGGGGCCTGGAAAAACACCAAATGCTCAGCAGCACTGTGGTACTTTAGAGCCATTGCTGTGATGAGGACTTTTTTAATATGGTGAATAGTCCTTATAATTTCCCAGAGGATAACTTTGAGAACATTGTTTACTTATGTTTTCACATTTGTTCCTTTACGGAATTAAGAACTTGAAATAATACAGTTCTACAGAGACACTTTTTTTTAATGCAGTCATAAAATCTCAGAGTTTGAAGAATAAAAGCTACCTGATGGTTGAATTCTTTCCTCAATATCCGAGAAAAATGGTTGTCTAAACCGTGTTTGAATCTCTCATGTATCTGGTAACTCGGTAACTCCTGAGGAAACTTATTTGATCTTTGGATAACTCTTTCTTACATTGAAAGAGTTAAAATCTGACTATAGAGTCCCTTGGGGCCATAATCTGTTTCTATTTCGTACTGAAGAGTTCTTCACATCTTGACTCTCCAGCTAATGATTTTTGTCCTCTGGCTTTCTTGTATAGCTTGGTTTTGAGACATTTTGTGTAGTTTCTTTATATCCCTTTTGAAATGTGTTAGTGCACAGAATGTGTCTTTTGGAGGACAAGGGGTTTGCTTTTAAAACCAGCCTTCAGTAAGACTTGTCACTTTGCTTATACTATATCCTCTAAGTTACTTTATCTCAGTCATGTCACACTGTAACCCTTACTTTTAACAAGTATTTTAATTTGTGTAATTGCCTGCTCATACCTAGTTATTTGTAAATTTGTCTTCTTAGATATAACTATAAGACTTCATATTTCTTTTAAATTTTATTTGGTTTGTCAGTCTTTGTGAATCTTAATCCAGTGAATTCACTATGCTTTTTAACGTAAGTGTTTGCAGAATTGATGATCATATCCTTTGTTAACACACATATTCGTGCTGGTAGGAGCCTTTTTCCCCAGCTTTGTTCAGATTCTGATAGGCTTTTCCTTGTCTGTTTGATCTTAAGTACAAAAATGATTACTGTTCTCACCTTTAGGTAGATAGAATTGTTGCCTTTTTTCTGGCGCCAAGCTTTAGTACTTGTCTATGAAATTTTGTAATTTGAAAGTCCACCAACAAAGAAGCATCTGTATGACTTAATATATATTCTGGAGAATACTATTGTTATGAATGAATTTTTTTTAAATGTGTTTTCTGTTTAAATAATATGTTCCCTTTTTTCCCCCTCTTAGAGAATGGATCTTGGAGAATGTCTGAAAGTCCATGACCTGGCTTTAAGAGCGGATTATGAAATTGCATCCAAAGAACAAGATTTTTTCTTTGAACTTGATGTATGTGATTTTGTTTTAATGGGTTAGATTACCTTTCACAGTAAAATATTTTGAATATGGATTAGTTTCTCTTAATAGGAAAAGGCTCTTAGCAAATTGTCTTCTTTGCAGTTGTATGAAGGGTGGTACTAAAGTAAGATCATGTGCGTCTTGACAACATTTTTAGAAATTATAAGGTAAAGCTGGATATTTTAAGAAAATAGAAATAATGCAATTTATATATTCTTTTGAAAATTGTGCTATTTTTCTCAATAAAATAGTAATGATTAAGAACGTATCAATTTCAATAAACAAACCCATTTCTATTGCATGTAAGGGTTTTTAATCTACTGAATTTTACATTCTTCATATATTTGTATCTAAATATAAACAGAGGGAGGGTATTAAGAACAATATTTTTTATGTAAAACATATTGGAGGAGATATCATTTAGGTGTCTGGAAGGCTCAGAATTGAACTCCATTGGTGTTTTCTTTAATCCTTTTTCTTTTTAAAAATTATGGAACACTTGATGAATTCGTGTGTCATCCTTGCACAGGGGTCATGCTGATCTTCTCTGTATTGTTCCAGTTCTGGTATATATGCTGCCGAAGTGAGCACTATTGTTGTTGTTTTTAATACAAACATGAGAATTGTATAAAAAGGGAAACTTTTTTTTTTTGTATTTACATAAAATATACCAACACACTGATGAGCATAAATTTTATGTTGCTTTTTATCAGTGAGGTAATAGTTGTTTTATTTATTTGGCTTGGGAGATAAAGCAGTAAGTAGGCCCCTTCATCATCATCTCCGAATTTCCAAGAATTTCTGTTAATGGAAATGAAAACCATCTATGTAAAGGGAGCTTAATATGGGGCTGGAACAATTGGGAGAAACACCTGAAAGTAACTGGGTTATGATTTATACACACTGGGCATAAAATACAGCCAAAAATTACCATCATCTGGATGTAAGGGTGTGGATCATTAGGTTATTGTTATTTTCAGTCTTTTTCTGTTATAGTTTGATAATGTATTTTTACATATCAAGTGCATAGAATAAGTTTCTAGAAATAGAATAAGTCAAAGAGTATTTTTGCCAAGTTGCTCTCCATTAGAATTATCAATTTGTATTCCCACCAATAATCTATGAGATTATCTATTTCCTATATGGCCACATAATGTGTTGTCAAGATTTCTTTGCAACTTTGGTAGATGAAATGTGGAATATAAGTAGTTTTAATTTGCATTTCTCTTGAGTGAGTTGGAACATTTCATATATTTAAGTTCGTTTTATATTTCCTTTTCAGTGAACTATCAGTGGTCAGTTATATTTTGGCTATTTGTGGATGTTAACATTTTTCTAGTTGATTTGTACTAACTTTACATATTATGAAAACTAGTTCCTTCCCTCAGATAATACTTTGCAGGTTTTTTCCCTATTTTTCTTTTGGTGGTTATGGGCCTTGAAGAATATTTTTATTGTTGTCTAATTTCTTAATCTTTTAAAAATCTCTATTGGAGTGATTTGAAAGGCCTTCCCTATTCTGAGGTGATGAGTTCTCTCCCATGGTTTCTTCTGGTATTTTTATGGTTTCATTTTATATACTTAAATCTTTGATCCAACTTCAATTTATTCTGGTCTAAGGAATTGAGGTGTAGATCTAGTTTTCTTTTTCTAGTTAGCTACTTATTTGACCCCTTACTATTTCTTTATTGTTATTTTATAAATTAATATCAGAGAGAGGAACGGAGAGGGAAGGGGAGAGAGAGAGAAAGAGATAGAAACATCAATGATGAGCCCTAGCCAGTGATTAGAGCGTTAGCCTGCAGGCTGAAGTTCCAGCCCCTCCCCCCACTCTCTTCAATCTGGCCAAGGGCACGTGCCTTGGTGCAGGCTGTGCAGACTTAATCCTGGGCCCCAGTTGGAGCATGTACAGGAGGTAACCAGTTGATGTGGCTCTCTCACATCGATGTTTCTCTATCTCTCCCTTCCACACTCTGAAAAGCAATGGAAAAAATATTCTCTGGCGAGGATTTAAAAAGGAAAAAATCAATGATAAGAGAGTCATTGATCGGCTGCCTCCTGCACGCCCCCCACTGGGGATCGAGTCCTCAGCTCAGGCTTGTACCCTGCAGGGAGTTGAACCGTGATCTGGATCATAGGTCAGTCAGTGCTCAACCACTGAGCCACGCTGGCTGGGCACCCCTAGTATTATTTATTGATTAGTCCATCTTTTTTCTCTCACCGCTCTGAGATGCCACTTTTATTTTCCCATAAGAAAATTTTAATAGATTTCTGTTGTAATTTTAAAAATAAATTTTAAATTAAAATTTATTATCACAGATGTAAACTTTTAAATGAGCTTTCCTGTTTTTTACTTTCAAGAAATTCTTTGGTTAACCAGCCATCTTTAGAATTCGGTATGATTGGATTTATATTTTTAATTAGAGTACTTATGTTTAAAATTTCATATATATAAATGTATGTGTGTATGTGTATATATATATGTAAATAAAATGGTAATACTAGCCACAGCCGTCAGCTGGGAAGGGAAGGAAGTGAGATTCTTGATCCCTTTGCTTTAAATTCTTCACCCAAGGATGCACCTTACTGATTTTTTAGAGAGAGAAAAGGGAGGGGGTAGAGAGAGAAACAGCGATGTGAGATAGAAACATTGATCGGTTGCCCCCCACCCCAAAGTCACCTGGTCAGGAACTGAATGTGAAACCTTTTGGTGTATGGGGATGATACTCCAAGTAAATGAGCCACCTGTCTAGGGCTAAATTAGCTGTATTTTTATATAGTAAGGTGAAAATCCAAATTACTTGGGAATAAATCTTGTTTACTTTTATTTATATTTTTAATTTCACTTTTAAATGAATTATTATTTAACAACAGACATATTTACATATGCCTGACAAATGTATTTTATATAGATGTTGAACCAGATTTTTGCAATGCAGAAACTGCTGAAATTCTCAGTGGTTTATTTGAAAACAAGCAAATTTTCCTATGACATTTTCATTTTGGAAAATTCAAAAAATTATTAAGTATCCATATATTCAGAAATAATTATTAACATTTTATGTATGCTTTCCCCTTTTTTTTGCTTTATTTTACAAAGTTGGAATCTTACTGCATATAACATTTGTAACTTTTTTTTTTTAAAATATATCTTTATTGATTTCAGAGAGAGGAAGGGAGAGGAGAGAGAGAGAGATAGAAACGTCAGTGATGAGAGTCATTGATTTGCTGCCTCCTGCACACCCCTGACCGGGGATCGAGCCTGCAACCCGGGCATGTGCCCCGACCGGGAATCGAACCCCGATCTCCTGGATCCTAGGTCGACGCTGAACCGCTGAGCAACATTTGTAACTTTTTATTATAAGTGAATCATGAACATTTTCTTGTGGCCTAAAGTGTTTTATTAAAACATTTTTTTAAAGGCTAAAGATTAAAGTTTTTGTGTGTGATCTGGATATTTAGGGTAATTACAACTTTTCACCATTAAAAGTAATACTGAAGAGCATCTTTGAATATTAATTTTTGTATATATCTCTGTTTAGTTTCTTAAGACAAATTTCTGGAAGTAAAATTGCTAAATTGGGGGTCATTTTTAAGGTATTTGATACCAATTACCTTTTTTTAAAATATATTTTTATTGATTTCAAACAGAGGAAGGGAGGGGGGAGAGAGATAGAAACATCAATGATGAGAGAAAGTCATTGATCAGCTGCCTTCTGCACGCCCCTGCTGGGGATCCTGCAACCCAGGCATGTGCTCTGACCGGGAATCGAACCTCCATCTCCTGGATTATAGGTTGACCCTCAACTGCTGAGCCACACCAGCCAGGCCGCTTTGCCTTTCTGTAAAGACTGCTGGTTTGTGCTTCCTTCAGCCAGTATGAGAGAGGCAGTTTCCTTATAGTCTTTCCTTTCTTGGGAATTATTTATGTTTACTCTTTCTTAATTTGATAGATGATGAATAGTATTTTTGATTCATAATTGAACCTGCTTTTGTTATAGTTTTACTTCCATAGTAGCATAATTTTTGAGTAAAGATATTTCTGAAGAAAGCTGATTTTTCTGGCAATAATTGTCTTTTAATTAAACTTTGTAGGCTATGGATCATTTGCAGTCATTCATTGCAGACTGTGATCGAAGAACAGAAGTAGCTAAGAAAAGATTAGCAGAAACTCAAGAAGAGATTAGTGCTGAAGTGGCAGCAAAGGTAAGAATTTCAGTCTTTTCAATAGTACAAAATACAGTTTCAACTTTTAATTTTTACTTTGAAAAATTTCATTCACAGGAGCTTGCAAAGTCATTACAGGGAAATCTATGCATTCTTTCTCTAGTTTCCCCTTACATTAACATATCTTATCAACTATAGTACAGTGTCAAAGCCAAGAAATTAATATTGGTCCAGTCCTTGTATTTTATTCAGATTTCACCATTTATGCATGTATTTATTTTGTGTATGTGGCTCTATGCATTTTTATCACATGTGTAACTTGGATAACTACTACCATAATTACATTAACTAGCATCATCACAAGACTCCCCCATGTTACCCCTTTATAGCCATACACCTGCTTTACCCTAGCCCCTGGCAACCACTAATCTATTTCCTATCTTTATAATTATTTTATTTCACTTATTACATAAATGAAATCATGCAGTATTAAAATCCTTTTAAGATTGCCTTTTTTTACTCAGCACAACTTGAGATTCATACTAGTTGTTTATCAGTAGTTCACTTTTATTTCTGAGTAGTATTCCATGGTATGGATATACTACAGTTTAACCATTCACATATTGAAGGGCACATTTGGGTTGTTTCCAGTTTATTAGCTAATACCAATAAAGCTGCAGTAAACATTTGTGTACAGATTTTTGTGTGGACATAAGTTTGCAATTTTCCAGGATAAATACCCAAGAGTGCAATTGCTATGTCATATGGTAAGGCCATTTTTAGTTTTGAAAGCAAGTCCCAAACTTTTTTCTAGAGTGCTGTACCATTTTACACTCCTACCAGCAATGTGTTAGTGATCCACTTTCTCCACATTTTTGTGCCAGCATTTGATGTCACTTTTATTTTATCCATTCTGAAAGGTGTGTTGTTACATCTCATTGTGGTTTCAGTTTGTATTTCCCTAATGAGTAGTGATTTTGAACATTTTTTTTCACGTGCTTATTTGTATCTGTATATCCTCTTTAGTGAAATTTTTGTGTATGTTTTATTCCCATTTTCCAAATGGAATGTTCATTTTTAAACTTTTTTATTTTTATTTTTGTTTTATTTTTTTTATTTTTAAATATATCTTTATTGATTGCAGAAAGAGGAAGGGAGAGGGAGAGAGAGATAGAAACATCAGTGATGAGAGAGTTGTTATTGATCAGCTGCCTCCTGTACGCCCCTGACTGGGGACCAAGCCTGCAACCCCTGGCATGTGCCCTGATGGGGAATTGAACCAGGATCTCCTGGATCCTAGGTTGATGCTCAAGCACTGAGCCACGCCTCGCTGGGCATGGAATGTTCATTTTTTAAAAAATACGTTTATTGATTTTAGAGAGTAAAGGAGAGGGAAAGAGAGAGAGAAAAACATTTATGTGAGAGAGATACATCGATCTGTTTTCTCCCATTGAACCTGCAACCTGGACATGTGCCCTGACCGGGGATCGAACCTGTGACCTTTTGGTGCATGGGACGACATTCAACCAACTGAGCCACACTGGCTAGGACAAGAATGTTCATTTTTTTAAATATTGAGTTTTGTCTGCTTTTCTCACTATATTTTTTAATCTGTTTTTACTGATTTTTAGAGAGAGGGAGGGAGAGAATAAGGGAGAGAGAGAAAGAGAAACATCAATCGGCTGCCTCCCACACGCACTCTGACCTGGGATTGAACCTACAACTTGGGTATGTACCCTGACAGGGAATCGAACTGGTGACCTTTGGTGCATGGGATGAAGCTCAGCCAACTAAGCCACACCAGCCAGGGCAACTCACTACTTTTTAAAAATGTTCTGTTATGAACTTATACACAAACAGAGAGAAAAATACAATGAATCTCAATGGATTCAAAGCTGTCAGCTTTCTATTTCATTATTTTATAAGCAAATTGTAGATGTCGTATCATTTCACCTCTAAAATATGGTTGGTGTGATATAATCAGAATTCAGAAATGGTCCATATGTTGCATTTTGTTGCTTCGATGAGTTACTACTTGTAACATTCTGTACCATTCATTGTAGTCTGGTTCATTTTATGAAAGTGCAGAATGGTGACCAACAATTGCCGAGATAGAGTTTAAATGGCAACATGAAATACTATAGAGCTTAAGTATGTATGTACACAGGGAAGTGGATACTCTTATTTGAAAAAAGGTTACTTTCAACCAACTTTTTTGAAGATGGGGATTATAAAGATGGGCATCCTAAAGTACAGGGGATCTATTAATCTCATAGTTGAAAGGGATCTGCTAGACCCCAACCTATATTGGTTATCCATCACTACAAAAATGCTGTTTAAAAAAACTACCTCAAAACTCAGGGACTGAGAACAGTATTTATTTGGTTCATGAGTCTACAGTCAGTGATTTAGGCTGAACTGGGCAGTTATTCCTGTCTTAGCTGGGCTCACTCCCGTGTCTTACAGTCAGCTGGAGGCTACTGATCTAAATTCTCATGGTGGCACTAGAGGTGCAAAAGCATCAAACTCAGTCATATAAGCGCTTTTCAAGCCATCCCTTGTATCATGTTTGCTACCATCCTATTAACCAACTCCAGTGAGTTACGTGGCCAAGTTCACGTTCAGAGTATGTTGATACTCGGTAAAATAGCAAAGGGCATTGATACAGGGAAGGGTGAAGAGTTGGCATTAATGCAATCATTCCTTGACAGATATTTAAAGAAAAAACCACTTTGTTAAAGAGGTAATGATAATAGAGTTGGGAATTTCTTTGAGGGGTGAATATCTTGGATTGAGGGTAATTTGAGAAGTAAAGATTATTGGCACACTAGTTTGTTGGGACTGGATATCCGTATCAAATTAGGATCTTCTTTGCTAATATAATTGGCCACATAGGTAAATACTTATTTGTTGCCAAATTAAAGACTCTGTATATGTATCAAGTGCTATTAAAAGAAAAGGAATGAACTAGGTTCCTATGGTGGTGGTGGTAGTGCGGAGGAGGAGGAAGCATATCAGATCCCAAGGCAGGAATTAATCCCAGTGGAAAGACATGGACTAAGGGAAAGGGTTTCCACACTGATAAACTAAAAATCAAGTGTATGTACAAGGCACATTTTCTCATTTCTCAACAGCTTTGTGAGATATGAATCCCTATTTCTCAGATGAGGAAGTAGATTCAGGTGAAGTAATATGGCCAAAATTGTACATCTGGTAACTGATTCGGCTATAAGCCCAATATCTAAAACCATTATCTGCTTGAAAGAGAATTCACCTGTTTATTACTTCAATATTTGAGCTGCTGTTTGTTGGGCATTGGAAATACAAAGATGGGAAATAGTTATCTTTAAAGCAGTGTGATGTATAAAAGTTACAAAAATAGCACAAAAGAGCGTATGGCTTGCTGCTTTTGTGTTTAAGTGGAAGTGAAAAATGGTGATTGATCAAGAACGCTTCACAGAATAGACTCAACTGGGATCTTGTTGAGTGAGTAGACATGGCAGGCAAGGGAGGTAAAGAATAACATCCCAGGAAGAGGAAACAGCATGTGGGAAGTCACAGGCAGAAAGCAACATGGTAAGTTTGGGAAACAAAATATAACTGTAGATCTTGCAAACTGGGGGAACAGCAAGAGATGGATTAGAAAGGTACAGAGGGCCAGATTATGGAAGAAAAGGTATTTTGTGCTTGGAGTACACTGCCAAAGCAGAAGTTGGAAAGTAATAGTTATATAGAGGTCACATGTGTTTCCAGCCTCACCAAAGTGTAAACAGGCAAGCTCAGAACATTCTAATGTCTCATGAATTCATTTATGATGTGCTCAGAAAGCATTATTTATACTCATTGCCTTAGATAACTTGTCTTTTTTGTGCATTTCTAAAATATTTTGAACTTTGAAACTTACTCTGCTTTTTATTCATGATCCTCTTTTCTTTTTCTTTCTAGGCAGAACGTGTTCATGAGTTAAATGAAGAAATTGGTAAATTGTTGGCTAAGGTGGAACAACTAGGAGCTGAAGGTAATGTGGAAGAATCGCAGAAAGTAATGGATGAAGTAGAGAAAGCACGGGCAAAGAAAAGAGAAGCAGAGGTAACTAAATTCTTAATGTTGGTCTATAGAACCTTAGTATCTGTACTTCTTCTTTTTTTTTTTAATATCTTTATTGATTTCAGAGAGAGGAAGGGAGAGAGCGAGCTGAAACATCAGTGATGAGTCATTGATCGGCTGCCTCCTTCACTCCCCAACTGGGGATTGAGCCCACAACCCAGGCATGTGCCCTGACTGGGAATCGAACCTCGATCTCCTGGATCCTAGGTTGATGTTCAACCGCTGAGCCACTCCCAGCCGCGCAGTGTCTGTACTTCTTAAAGAACATGTATTTGACTGGAAATTATTGAAAAGTTATTACTGTTAAGGGGAAATTAAACCAGTTTAAAATATTTAATTAGTCCATGTCTTACTAATGGGTTATATATAAAAATTTGTGATTTTTGGAATTTAGATTCATTGATATGATGAAATATATAACTGGTAAATAAAATTAACTAAACTAGCTAGTCTCTCTCTCTCTCCCCCTCTCTCTCCCTCTCCCCCCCCCGGTATATCTGGTTACTATCGTACCCTATTGTCCATTCTACACCCAGGCAACTATAGCATTCTCTCTTCTCTTCCCATCTCAGTACAATCTGCTAGTACCTTGGGAGCCTCTTCTCTTCCTCCACAGTATAGTTAAAATATGATATCCTGCAGACAGAGTTCTGGTGTTTTTTTTTTTTAGGAAATTGAATGCCTTCATATGGGATTATGTTCTCCACTTTTGCAGAAGTCTCCATTACTTCTAACTTCATCACACCTGTGTTTAATTTGTTGTTATAGCCTTAAGGCAGAAGCTTAGTTAGGTTATCGATTTTTAGCACAACTATCACTGCATCCCACAGATTTTCATGTTGTATTTTCATTTTAATATTAAAGCCTCTCTAGCTTTCTAAGTTAAAGTTGTATACTATGAACCCTAGAGCAGGGGTGAGGAACTTTTACTCTGCCAAGGGCCATTTGGATATTTATAACATCATTTGCAGGCCATACAAAATTATCAACTTAAAAATTAGGTATGAAAAAAGCTGGGTTTGTTGAATTTTGAGTCCTGCCTGCGGTTGCCTTAGCAGGGCCATACCAAATGATTTGGCCAGCTGTATATGTCCCGTGGACCAGATGTTCCCCACCCCTGCCCTAGAGAAACTACTAGAGAAAAAAATAGGTATAACTCATAGTAGAAATAAAGTGGAATTCTAAAAAAATACTTAACCAAAAAGAAGGCAGGAAGAAAGGAACAAACAATGGATTGGACATATAGAAAATAAAGAGAAGGATGGGAAATTTAAACCCCTTGTACCAAAAATTACATTCAATGTAAATGGTCTAAACATTCCATTTAAAAGGCAGAGATTTTGAGACTGAATTTTTTCAAAAAGGACTTAGCTATATACTAGCTACAAGAAATCCACTTCAAATATTAAAACACATATTAAAGGTAATAGGATGTAAAAGATATACCATGTAGCCATTCTCGATCATTTTAATGTCTTAATTTTTAGGATATCTTTAAATGTAATTTTTCAGTCCAGAAATTAAACGTTATGAGTTTTAAAATGCAAAGTATTTTATAGCCAGTTTGTTTCCCCAAATAAACTGGGTAATGAAGCCAGTGAGTGTTACTACTTTTCTTCATATATAGCTGCTTAACAACAGGGATGCTTTCTGAGAAATTTGTTAGCTGAATTCATTGTTGTGTGAACATCATAGAGTGCACTGAAACAAACCTAGATGGTATAGCCTACTACACACCTAGGCTATATGGTATATAGCCTGTTCTGTAGGGGAGGAAAAATAATTTTTCCTCAACCTTTCTGGGTGCTTGGCTGAGACATCCCTGTAGTAAAAAGACAGATTAACCAGAGAAAAACAAACAGCAGTTTAGTAACATGTATACCTCCTGTATATATGGGAGAGATCCAGGAACACTGGGTAACTCAAATGGCTGAAGTTACTGTCTTTTTTTTTTTTTTTTTTAATAAAGCTTTATTTTTCAAAATGTACAGCTGGTGGGACCTTTTGTTCATGCATCTTTTCCAACAGCTGGGGCATCCCCACCTCTGGTGTTTTTGTGTAGATTACTTGAGCTCTGTGCTTTGAAACTAGTTTATTAAGTCCTTTACTAAGGAGCTCCTGAAGGGCTGCCCTGGCCAAAGAGCCGCGGATCTTCAGTCTCTCAGAGACAACAGCTGGGGTTATAAGCTTATAGTTGGGAACTTTTAACAGAGTTTGTCATATGTTGCTTTGTCAAACATGACTAGGTTATTGAGCTTGTCCTGAACTTTGCCTTTGGACCACTTCTTCTTTTTGGCCTTGGCCCCAGATTTATTCACTGGGTCTTTGTCTTTCTTGGCCGACTTTCCAGCATCTTTCTTCTTTTTGTCATCTTTGGGTGGCATGGCAAGATTCCGAGCGCAGGGCCACTCTGCTGCCTCGACAAGATGTCGGACAAAGAGTGAAGCTACTATCCTAAGTACCATCTTTAGCTGAGGACAGAAGATGTTGGACTGGGGGGAGTCAGTTATGGGAAGTTATCAGGAAAAAGCACAGTAAACGGGTAAGGTTGTTATGTAGATTTAAGTCCTCTTTTGCATTGAGTTCTAGATATAAGGTCACTAAGGTTATCCCCCTCTTCCTAGTACACCCTTATAACTGGAGATATCCCTCACAAATAAGTCTTTTAAAAAGGGTAACTTCTAATTGGTTTCAGAGCTTCTCCCATGTCTCCTATTTCTGTAAATTAACCAGCCTGAAATAATCCTTAGGCCAAATACACATATATTAGGATGACAAATTCTGTTCCCCTATAGCTCCTAGGCTACAGACCTGTAAAGCATGTTAACTATACTGAATACTGCAGGAAACTGTAACACAGTGGTATTTGTGTAATATATTAGGCAATAGGAACTTTTTAGCTCCATTATAAGCTTATGGGACCACCATTGTATGTGCGGTCTGTCACTGACCTAAACGTCATGCAGTGCATGACTGTTTTGCAGTTTTCACAAACTTCATATATATGTACTTAAAGATTTACAGTTGACCCTTGAACAATGTATGGACTCCTCTACTCTTGCAGTAAAAAATCTGCTTATAACTTTCGACTCCCCAAAAACTTAATTACTAAATAGCCTACTATTGACTAGAATCCTTACTGATAACATAAACAGTTGATTAAGACAGATTTTGTATGTTATATGTATTATATACAGTATTCTTACAATAAAGAAAGCTAGTGAAAGGAAAATACATTTATAGTAGTATATTGTATTTATTGATATCATAAGTTTGTCATCTGTACCTATATCAAGACTGTCTTATACGATACAAGACACTTGATGTTTAACATATAACCAACACTAGACACCAAAAATGAAGATACTGTGAAAAAGGAATTTATATTTATTTACAGCTATAACAGCAATTCATGCTAAAATAATGAAGAAGCAGTAATATGATTGTTTTATGGTAGCCTCCTAGTGCAGCGATTTTCAACCTTTTTCATCCCGTGGCACACATAAACTAATTACTAAAATTATGCGGCACACCAAAACACGTGTTTTGCCGATCTGACAGAAAAATGGGTATAATTTTGATTCATTCACACTGGATGGTTATTGGTGTGTTGGCTGTTGTCTTTTAGTGATTATTTTAGAGAGAAGAAAGGGGGGGGGGGAGAGAGAGAGAGAGACATGGATTTGAAAGAGAGACATCAATTGGTTGCCTCCCGTGTGCGCTCCAACCCCTGACTGGGGATCTAACCCACAACCTGGATATGTGCCCTGACCAGGAATCAGACCCACCACCTTTGGTGTACAAGACACCATTTCAACTGAGTCACACTGGCCAGTGCTATTGTCATTTTTTTATTTGACAGTCTAGGGAAAAAGTGAGCAGTGCCCCTGACTAAATAATCAGGTATTGCATGTTTTAAAAATTCTTGCAGCACAGCAGTTGAAAATTGCTGGCGTACGGTAATCAATAAGATTGCTTCACAGTACCCTAGCTTATACACTAAGGAATCATTATAAAATTTTAATGGCATACAGTATTCCAGTCATATTTATAATATAGTATTGGAAACATTGTTATATATATATATATATTTAAAACTACTTACCTGTGATGATAGGCTAAAATGCAGTTCCTCCAATTATGAGAGAGACATACGGTATGGTAATGTAATTCCTTAAAAGCAAAGTTATAAAACAGTAGGACAACTATTAACAAAAATTAACATGTTATTTTATGTTAAATATCATAAAATTCCTGTATAACCACAGGCTGTCTCATTCCATACAAGTCTTGCACATGAAATTTTACATGATGACCGCTTAGGCAATGATGATGATCATGACAGAAATTTTTCATGCTTAACCTATTTGCTGTACGCTCACTAGATTTTTCACAGGAAGGCATACACATCACAGCAGAGAAGTTTGTGAACTGTGCGGCAGGAGGTGTCTTCCTGTTCACTGAGTGGAAGTGGGTTATCGTGAAGGGCTCCTCGTCGCCTTCGCGCGAGTGGGCTGAGGGGGAAGCGGAGGCAGGAGAGGGGGGGAGGCGGGAGAGGCAGCACACTCAGCGTAACTCCACGGAGGTACCCCATCGCTCCTGTCTGGCTTTTTTGCTCTTTCATTCCTCTAAAAATGTTTCTATACGGTACCAATCCTCCTTCCGCCGTTCGGCTTAGTTTCAGTCGTGTCGTAGAAGGGTCCATGTCGTATGAGCAGCCAAAAGCCGTCTTGAATAATCGGAACCCTGCGGGACTGTCTAATGTCAGTTTGTCTCCTGGCGCTGCTTCTACATCATCTTCCTCCTCGTCTGGCTCCGGTTCACAAATACTCATCTCCAGCAAGTCATCTTCTGTTAATTCCTGTGGTGTGATTATTACCAGTTTAGACTGTGGGGACCTGGTCCCCAGGCAGTGCCCTCTGTCCTTTTCCCGTTTGATGTCACTGAGCCAAAAACGAAACTGAAGCTGAGCATTCAGCAGCACGAGCTTTATTCAATGGCCAGAGAACGGAGTCAAACTCCGAGATCAACTTCTCCTTTAGAGAAGTCTGGGGAGATTGCTGTGGGGGCAACACAGTGAGGGTCGGTCTCTTCCCAGATTGGAATATTACCTCTTCCTTAATATGGTCCCAGTTACAGGATCTCTTGGAGGGCAGATTCAGGCCATCTTGGTTCAGGCACTCTGGGTGGTTTTTGTTCCCTCTTTTGTGTTTTTACTATAACTGAAATGGGAAGATAAGTACATAAGATTTCAACAGTCGGGGGGAGAGTGGGAGAGGACACAGCTTTGGTGACAAAATGTCTGTTAATTCTTGTATTTCTCCAAGATCCTTATCTTGAAAACCCTTTACATACACACACACACACACACACACACACACACACCCTTTTGCAACAGTGAGGCATCTTCAGTGGTGGAATCCTTCCAGACTTTCATGATGTCCTCTCTATCAGGGTTCTCTTCCATAGCAGGCAGTTCTTTTCAGAGAGTCCCGGGTGTAATGAGCCTTAAAGATCCGTGTGACCCCTGATCTAGAGGCTGAGTTAACACATTGTATGTGGGAAACGTATTTATACGTTTTACGTTGACTGGTAGTAGAGCGCGCGCTAAAAACTACCCGCAAACAATGTGTTAAGAGACATTGTGTTCTTGGGCAAGTAGACGACTTCAACACCTTCACTGTTGAACTGATGGGGTTCTGGGTGGCCAGGGGCATTGTCCAATATCAAAAGAACTCTAAAAGGCAGTCCCTTACTGGCAAGGTACTTCCTGGCTTCAGGGACAAAGCATCAATGGAGCCAATCAAGAAAAGGGTTCTCAGTGTACAACTGATGACTGACAGCTAGTGTTTCTCTTTCCCGGGGGCTAGCAGCTTTGTAGATAAGGGCATTCTTGATCATAGACCCACCTGCATTTGTACAAAATGGTGGAATTAGCCTATCACTTCCTACTTTAAATCCTGGTGCTTGCTTCTCTGCCTTAATAGTAAATGTCTCTTGTATTTTTTCTCCTCCCAGAATAGGGCACTTTCATCTGTATTAAAAACCTGTTCTGGCAGATACACTTTTTCCTCAATGATTTTCTTACTGGCATCTGGGAACTTGTCTGCTGCCTTTTGGTCAGCAGAGCTGCTTCTCATTATCTCGACTCTTTTTTTTTTTTTAAGCTAAACCTCTTTTTAAAATTACCATACCATCCTTTGCTGGCATTAAATTCTCCAGCTTTACCTCCTCCACCTTCCGTTTGCTTTAAGTTGTCATATAATGATTGCTTTTTTCTTAACTAGTATTGGAGTCTGTTGGTATGCCTTTCTTATAGCAGTCCTATACCCACATAAAAGCTGCGTTTTCAATATTAGATAAAAAGATATTTCATAAAAAGCAAAAGGACTTTGCACCCTGCAGTGACAGCCTCATGAATTTCTTTAAAAAAAAAAAAGATACTGGTTCTTACACTGGATTCATTTATATCAAAATGGCCGGCTACCGCAGCTGCAGAACTCAGTCTGCAACACGTGTCAAGCACTTCACCTTTTTCTTGTAAAGACGTGACTTTTCTCTGCTTAGGGGCACTGCCAGCATCACTAGGCACTTAGTATGGGTGCCATGCTGTTAATTAAGGTTTACACTATTGCACCAAACACGATGAAAAATACGTGAGGACCTCAAGAGATCACTTTTTACTGTCAAACCCATGTACTGGAGAGACAACTGCTCACACATTTGTTTTGTAAAATGGTCTCCAGTTTGGGTTTGTTTGATTTTTGTCAGGAATACCACTGAAGTAATGTTATATCCTGTCTGAAGGCACACATTAGTGGTCTTTTCCCATAACTGTGACGTTACTGTGTTAATAAGTACTTTGGTATTGACACTTTTGAAACTGAATATTCTGTTTCCCATCACTTTTTGATTCACAGGTTATTGGTGACTTTTTTCTGAATCTATTGATTCCCTTTTAAAGAACTTTCCTATAGATTATATCCAGTAAACGTTCACTTATATCTATATATCCTTAGCCAAAGCTACACAGAAGCTTGGAAACGTCATGTTTTAAGCTGTGAAAAACAATACCAGAATTCTGTCAGTAGGGAAAACAGGATACAGTGGGTACACAAACCCACTAACAATATTTCATTAATGAACTAAATATAGATTAAATGGTTGAATACAAGACAACTAAATCTCAGTAAGGCACCTTTCATCTCTTCTCTTACAGAACTACTACTTTCAGTAGGAAGTTTATTATTTGTATGCCCTGTCCACATTTCCAAAGGGGAGAAATGATCTGTAGGAAAGAAGGCAGTGGAAGGACATTGTAACAGTATAGAGCTCGCGCATTCCTCCTCTGCAAGTTGGGCAGCTCTACTTCCTTGATCCTTCACTGACATACAGTTTTGGGGTTGCTGTATCTCATTTTTAACAAAAATTATAGAAAACAGAACATTAGGGAAAACCTTTTCTGAAAGTTGTGTTCTGTATCATGATAGATATATGGCAGTTATTGGCAAAAAGTATTTGGGGCTCTAATTATTTTATCTCCATTGGAGAGGTCCTGAGATAGAGGATGGGGGGTAATGGGGAATCTATAATTTTTATGACAAAATAGCCATGCTTTTGTGTATTCATTAGAAAACATTCTCTTCATTAGAAAAGTGTCTTTTAATTGTATGACGTTCAATGACGTTTATATGAACATTGTTTTTCACATTTGTCTAGGAAGTTTATCGGAATTCTATGCCAGCTTCCAGTTTCCAGCAGCAGAAACTTCGAGTCTGTGAAGTCTGCTCTGCCTATTTAGGTCTTCATGATAATGACAGACGACTGGCTGATCATTTTGGGGGTAAACTGCACCTGGGATTTATTGAAATAAGAGAGAAGCTTGAAGAATTAAAGGTATATTGGTAAATTAATATCTTTCACTTTATCCAATTTACCTCCTCATTCTTTTGACCTGTAGTAGTTGCCTTTTTATATAGCATTATTGACTGTGATTCCTTTTTTAAAAAAAAATACGTTTATTGATTTCAGAGAGAGGAAGGGAGAGGGAGAGAGAGAGATAGAAACATCAATGATGAGAGAGGCATCAGTCGGCTGCCTTGTGCACGCCCCTTACTGGGGATCGAGCCAGCAACCTGGGCATGTGCCCTGACCAGGAATTGAACCTCGATCTCCTGGATCTTTGGTCAATTCTCAACCACTGCGCCATGCTGTCTGGGCTTGACTGTGATTCTCTTAGTAATTGATACTGAATAGGGTAGGATTTTAAATGAAGATACCAGCTGGTTTAATGGATGATGTTTGAGAGATAGACCTTTAAATACTATCCCCTTATTCTTTTTTTAAATATATATTTGTTGATTTCAGAGAGAGGAAGGGAGAAGGAGAGAGATAGAAACATTAATGATGAGAGAGTCATTGATCGGCTGCCTCCTGCACGCTCCCGACTGGGGATTGAGCCTGCAACCCAGGCATGTGCCCTGACCGGGAATTGAACCCCAATCACCTGGATCCTAGGTCGACGCTCAACCGCTGAGCCACGCCTGGCTAGGTGGTTCGTTTTTGTTGTTTTTTTTTGTTTTTTGTTTTTTAAAAATCCTCATTGCTTTTCAGAGAGAGAGTGGAAGGGAGGGAGGGAGTAGATGGGGGAGAGAGAAACATCAGTGTGAGAGAAACTGGTTTCTACTGGCTGCCTCTCACACACCCCTCTGACTGACCAGAGGCAGAGAGGTTTGGAACCTGAAACCCGGGTATATGCCCCTGACTGGGAATCGAACCTGCGACCCTTTGGTTCACAGGCTGATGCTTTAATCACTGAGCCACACAGGCCAGGGCTTACTGGTGTTTTTTAAAGTAGCAGCATTAGGATGGTAATTGGAAGTGGCAGAAGACATTTCTATATTAGAAATCATAGAGCATGGGAACTTGTGATTTATAATGGTTGATTTCTCTTAAAAATACAAAATAATGCCAGAAAACATTTAGAGGAGAAAAATTTTATAGAAATGATTTTGAAATATTAAGTCATGAAGGCCCTGGCCAGGTAGCTCAGTTGGTTAGAGTGTTGTTGAGATATGCCAAGGTTTTGGGTTCGATCCCCAGTCAGGGCACATATAGGAAGCAACCAGTGAATGCACAAATAAGTGCATTCTCTCCCCTCCTCCAAAAAATCGATAAATAAATTTTAAAAAAATAGAAGTAGTTATGGAGGACCATGAAATTTTACAAATTTTGAAAAAGAGGAAAGATTTTGTAAACCAGACTTGTAAGCCTAATGATTTTATCAAAATTGAATTGTTATTGGCAGATTTTGATGTACAATATTGGAAACCAGATATGGTAAAGTTTAGGGTAATGCTCATTAAAAATGGACCCAATAAATAATGCTCCTCATTTATTACTATTTAAACTGTCATTGTCTTTTGTTTTTTAAGAGAGTTGTAGCTGAGAAGCAAGAGAAAAGAAACCAGGAACGCCTGAAGCGAAGAGAAGAAAGGGAGAGAGAAGAAAGGGAAAAGTTGAGGAGGTATGGAGTAATGAATGAGTGGTCTGAAGTTGAACAGCCCCAGTTCTGCTGTGAGATGTGATTGTTACAAGATTTTAGATGTTAATGTGGACATGAACATGGGAAATTTTTGTTTACTCTTTAAAATGTTACTGTGCAAAACAGTGTTTATGCAAATATGTTAACTTCATGGCCATTAAAGTCAAGGTTTTTTCCTTCAAAATGTATCGAAGAGGTAATAAAGAGTGCCTCGCTATCTCTGTTCTCTTTTGTGTACACTGAGATGTTGATATTGTCCAATATTGTAATATTTAAAACAATATAAATGGCATTAGACGTCTCAGTTTAAGTTAAAATTCAACTGGATGTAGTGCCACTAATATAAATGATTAAACTGAGGTGAATCAAATGAGAAAAATTATTATTTGGAGGACTACGTTTTCACATTCGTAGATGACAAAGTACATGCCATCTTTCTTCGTTAACAGCCGTGTGGCAAAATTTTTTTTTTTTAATTTTTTTTTTTTAATCCTCACCAGAGGATGTTTTTTTCCATTGCTTTTTCAGAGAGAGTAGAAGGGAGAAAGTGAAACATCAGTGTGAGAGAGACACATTGATTGGTTGCCTCCCACACTCGCCCTGACCAGGGACAGGGATTGAGCCTGCAACCAAGGTACGTGCCCTTGGCCAGAATCGAACCTGGGACCCTTCAGTCTGCGGGCTGACGCTCTTACCAGTGAGCCAAACCGGCTAAAGCTGGCAAATTTTTTTTTTTTTAACGATTACAAAATGTAATGTATTTCAGTAATGTTTAAAAAAATTATTTTTAATCTATATATGAACTTGAAATATTGTAATTAAGCATAGAAGATGAGGAAATTATGAGTTCAGAATTAGACAGGATAGGATTCCAGCTATAGTATTGAAAAGGGTGATAAAAATTATTGAGGGCTCTTTCCCAGGCACTGTGCTAAGGATTTACCTCTAGTAGTTCATCTAATCCTTACACCTTGTGAAATTTATATTACTATCCCTCTTTTACAAATGACAAACTAATCTGAGCAGGAATATATATGATCTGCTGAGGTCACACAGATGGTGAGTGGTGGAACCAGAGTTGAAACCTAATCAGACTGAGTCCAAAGCCATGCTTCAACCATCTGTATAGCTTCCACAGAACACATCCCTGTGACTTCCTAGTAACCATAATATTGGCTATTACTGTTTATAGAATATTGTGTGCTAGGAAATGTAAAGAGTGTCTTATGTAAGTGTCATGTGTCATGTTAAGAAACATGTTGTGCCCTGGCCAGGTGGCTCAGTTGGCTGAAGTGTCCTGTACACCAAAAGGTTGTGGGTTCAGTCCCTGGTCGGGGTGCGTGTAGGGGGCAGCCAATCAGCGTTTCTCTCTCACATTGATGTTTCTCTCCCTCTCCTCCTCCTCCCTCCCTCTCTGTCTAAAAAATCAACAAAACATATTCTTGGGTAAGGATTAAGAAAAGGAAAGAAACAAATGTAAGATTGATTTTGGTGTAAGCATGTTGTAATATTGATTTGGGTGTTCTAGGGATTTTAGTATGAAAATACTAAAACTACACTTTGGTTGTAGAGCCAAAGTGTATGCATCTCAGATCATAGAAATTTTACTTTGTTCTCAGAGGGAAAGAAGGAATGACAGATATAAATAACAAAGTATTTTTTTCCAGGGTTGGAAAGAGGCTTCTGGAGAATTAGTGAGTTGTGATGTATACCGTTTTTAAGAGCCAGATCTCCTAGTTAAGAGAGTTCATAAGCTAGGTGGGGAGGTATGTAGACTTTGTGGTGCACTTTGAAAAATTTTGTGTTCATACACACATGTCTTATATTTACAAAATTAGCATAAAAATTAGAAATCAGGAAGTATGTTATTTTAAGAATACAGTGTACTTATTCTCATTTATAGTTACTTTTCTAAAAATAGATTTTTTTTTTTCTTTTTTAGGTCTCGATCACATAGCAAGAATCCTAAAAGGTAGGTATAATACAAGTTAAGTATAAGTAGTAAAGCTGTGTTTTTCAAGGTAGTTGTTACAGATTAAGTATCTTTTTTAAATGAATGAGAAATAATTAGTACACGTAATTTTTTGTAGTTCAAGTTTGAGCACAGTATCTTTTGAGAAGAAACTGGTCCGTAGATACTCATGCACTATAATTTAGTTTTATCAGAGTAAAATTATATACAGTGCCTTGAGTTAGAGGGGAAGCTTAAAATATTTCAGAATATTTCTTTAAAATCTTTAGAAGCTCAGAGTAAATATGTGACAGGATTTATTTTTTAAAAAAACACAATTTGGTGATACATCTAAAACATTCTAAGAGGTGTGTACCTGTTGAAAATGTAAATAGTTTAAATAGTTGGATACATTTTTGAATGAGGAGTTCAGGAGGTTAGTAAGGGAAACTAAAATGTTTAGTTTAGCCCTGGCTAGTGTGACTCAGTTTGTCGGGCCTGGTCCCATGCACCAGAAGGTCACCGTTTCGATTCCCGGTCAGGGCACGTACCCATCCATCCTATTGGGGCTCCTGTGGGAAGCAGCTGATCAATGTTTCTCTCTGTCTCTCTCGCTCATTCGCTCTCTCCCTCCTCCCTCCCCCTTTCTCTCTCTCAAAAAGTAAATAAAAACATATTAAAAATAAGTAAAATAAATTGTTTAGTTTATACCTCCATGGTGACGTTATATGAGCTATTACTTTGTGACTGATCACCAAAGGTTTTATATTAAGGGGCACTTAAGCCTTCAAGAGGAAGAGGACAGGATACCCCTTTTCTTTGACTTTTGGATTTCATATTTGGGGGCTTTTTGAAGCCTTTCTTTACAATTTTTACTTAGCTACTGGTAATTTTTTTTACCTGAGAAAGGTGGGAAAACATGGTTTATTTCATCACCCTTGATCCTTCACTTGCCATCCTTCTCCTTGTCCTTGGACCGTCCACACGCACGTACTCCCGCCCAGAATGCCGTTCTCATTGCTCAAGTCCTGCTGTTCCTCTTGTTTCGATCACATCTTTTTGAAACGTTCCAAATACCCTTAACTCTAAAGAGTAACTGTTTCCCAAGAACTTTTCCCTGTAAACTGGAGCATTTGTCAGTATAAAAGAGAAACCTTACGTTTCTGTTAGATGCCCCTTAGTACTTTTTAGAATCTTTTGGTCATTTTTTTGCTTAAAACACTAAAAAACTAAGACATTAATAAACAGGACCAATTGGGTTAGCTAATTTATGTTGTTGTGAGCTTCTCAAATCCAGAAGGAGAAGTATGAACATCAAATGATGATATTCTGTTTACTGGTTGATTAATCCAAGTTGGTTACCTTTATTGAAAAAAATAAACTATTTGTATATAATACAGTTTTAGATATTCAGGCCAGAAATTTAATTCTTACCACTCTAGTCCAAGCCACTTCTTACCTTGGTATGGTAGCATCTTAACTGGTCTCTAACGTCTGTGCTTGCCCACTCTCCCTCTCTACCTCAGTCTTTTTTTCACACATCAAACAGAATAAGCTTTTTTTTTTTTTTAATCCTCACCTGAGGATGTTTTTTCCCCACTGCTTTTCGGGGTGAGGGGAGAACATTGATGTGAGAGAGACAAATCAATTGGTTGCCTCCCACTCATCCACTGACGGGGCTAGAGATGGAGCCTGCAACCAAGGTACATGCCCTTGACTGGAATCAAACCCAAGACCCTTCCGTCCAAGGGTCAATGCTCTAACCACTGAGCCAAACTAGCTAGGGCCAGAATGAGCTTTTTAAAAAGTGAAATAAATCATATCAGCTCTGGTCAAGTCCTCCAAAGGTACTCCATTTCTTTTTTTTACTACCTGACCTATTTTAATTTACTGCCCACATATCTGTGTAGACATCTTTCTGGAGTATGTGATGTAGGCAAAAGTAGGTTTGCAATTGTTCCTATGGATAATACAATAATTAATAAATATTAATACAAGAATAACCTCTGTGTTCCCCATACTCAAAACTAAACCTACTTTTGGCCACCCCTGTCTGCTCCACGAGGTTAATGACTTTAATTGCTGCTCAATCTCTCTAGTTACAAGAATGGTGTAGTAGGCACCTAGTAAATTTTTTTTGAGTGAATGGATTACTCTAAAAAGATAAGTAGATTTATTGTAATAGCTCAAAATGAGTGATTAAACAAAATGTCATTTGGTAAAACTGGTATTGAATGAATTTTATATTCTTTTCCCCCTGCTGCTTATCAGAAATATGTTTTTTTAATAGTGGAAATATTATATTCAACTGTGGTTGATGTTATGTCCACAGTATGTGCCTTTCTTTGACTGTTACGTTGACATACACTGAATGCTTTTAAACTTAACAAAATAATCATTTGAAAATAAGCTCAGTTTGTAAATTGTGACACTGAATAACATGCTTTTGAACTATATCAGATTAAGTGACTCTTTTAACAAAGTTTCGTGCCTTTCTTTCTCATTGTTTTCTTTTTTTAAAAAATATATCTGTATTGATTTCCGAGAAAGGAAGGGAGAGAGAGAGATAGAAACATCAATGATGAGAGCGTCATCATTGATTGGCTGCCTCCTGCGCGCCCCAACGGGGCATTGAGCCCACAACCCGGGCATGTGCCCTGACGGGGAATCGAACCGAAATCTCCTGGATCCTAGGTTGATGCTCAGCCGCTGAGCCACGCCTGGCCAGGCTCATTGTTTTCTTTTAGTAGTTCTGTCTTCTGCATGTGTCATCCCCACCCTTCCCATATACAGTACACAAGTTAGTTTTGTGACTCAGTGGAGGCTACGGAAGTGTTTTTCCTTCTAACTTCTTCAAAATGTTTTTTCCTTCTCCAGACTCACATGCTTGTTATAAATTTTTTTTTTTTCAATTTTAAGTAAAGTGTCTAAAATGATTTATGCATGTTAGTTTTTTTCTTCCTCTTAAATCATATATTACTTGAATAGAGAGCTTACTGTGTTTCGATTGCACTGTGACTAGCCATATTTGGACATTCAAACTTATTTTGATGGTCATATGAAACCTGTCTAACTCAGAGAGTTGTAAGTTATTCTAAACAATATTCTTTTTCATGCCATTCCTCCCTTCTATCCATGTCCATCAGGTACATACTTTGTCTAAAGTATACTAAAAGTCTTAGAAGTTTAAATGAAATTAATTCTATAAAGCATCTGGATAATATAATCCCTGGCGAGTAGTAGTGGTATAGATTGTTTTCTTCCTTTCTTATATTCCTGATGTAAATTTATACAATATTGATTGACCTCTGAGAGCTAGTGTTAATATTTGTTTTGAAATCCTAGTATGTAGTTATTTAATAAACTGGCAATTTATTTTAGTGTAGATTTAGCTGACTTGAAATAGAATTGGCATTAAGCAGCGCTACTGAGGGATAGCTTTTGTTTAAAAAAGAGTCTTTAGTGAATGAGCAATGTAGTGTTGACAAAACTAAAAACTAAATTAAATGTTTTTTTTGTAGATCCAGGTCCAGAGAGCATCGCCGACATCGATCTCGCTCCATGTCACGGGAACGGAAGAGGAGAACTCGATCCAAATCCCGGGAGAAACGCCATCGCCACAGATCTCGCTCTAGCAGCCGAAGCCGCAGCCGCAGCCACCAGAGAAGTGGGCACAGTTCTAGAGACAGGAGCAGAGAGCGATCCAGGAGGAGGTACTGAGGTGTCCGTAAGAGGACATGGAACTGCCTTTATGGTTTAGAATTGGAATTCTATTGGTTTGAAACTTGCATCTGGTAATATGTACACATTTGTGTGTGGGTGTGTAACAGTTTTATCCCTGATTGTATGGGTAGTTCAGAAAGAATATACTTATGAGCCAGAGTAAGAAATTTGGAACAAATATGTGCAGAGGTTATTGCTTTCCTGAGTAGTGTGTCTTGGGGGGAAAAAGTACTTTATGGGCAAATAATTTTAGGTACCAATAGTCTTAGAGTTTTTTCTGTATGTATTGATGAATTAGGGGCTCTGAGAAGTCCTTGCATTAAGAGTTGTTCAGTTTTGTTCAACATTGTTTTCCATACTTCTTTGAGCTGGTGCACTTCTTCAGAGCAGACACATTCTAGTATATTCTTGTTTAATCTGCACAGTAGGTATGCGTTGTTATATACAGTTCACTTGACGGCAGATTCGGAATCTTAAGGAAGTTAGACTTCCTTGGCATGAAAATTCAAGAAGATAAGAGGCATGCAGACCCAGGGTGAAGTAAGCTCAAGGACCTGGATATTTAATGGGGACAAAGGATTAGAACGTGATGGAGCCTTAGCACTCACAGTCTATGTAGTCCAAATTCCCAAAGTGTCTCAGGTCACATGATGGCCCTTAAGCTAGTTCATTTCTGTGGAACATAAACCATGCTTGAAGTTGCTTTTTTCTTGACAGCTCTTAAGCATATGTAATATTTTTTGAGTTCCTAGTCCCTACTAGTCTTAAATTGTCTGTGGATTACCCCACATAAAGCCCATGATAGAATCCACAGAAAGCTGTTTAAACTTTCTGGGTGTTTTTTACCAGCCATTCCCTGAAACCACTCACAAGCTGAGTTAATTAATGGGTTGTCAATCAATATTTATTATATTCTTGCCTTGTTCCAAGTAGGTCTTTTTACCCCTAACTCTATTGAGGTATAATTGACAAATAAAATTCTAAGGTATTTAAAGTGTACACTGTGGTGATTTGATGTACGTATACATTACGAAAGGATTTCCACCATTAGTTAATACTCATCACCTCAAATATTTCTCTCTCTCTCTCTTTTTTTGTGGGGGTGAGAACATTTAAGTTGTACTCTCTAAGCAAACCAATCAGTTCTTTAGGTGACTTTAATCAGGAAGAATTGTATACTTCCTACTGTAGGTCTAATAAAAAATAACAATTATAATGTAGTTGAGCAACTTCATTCAAGTGAGTTAGAACACAGGACTAACATCTTTGGCAATAGACTGATATAAAACTTAACATTATAAAGTGCTAAACTGTGTATCATAGAGTAACTAATATGGGCGTGTAGATGTGGGAAGTTCCAGAGCAATAAAAAATGGCTTCAGGTAGTAGATACAACTCGAATAAAGTACATATCATTTGAATAGGTAAAACCAGGCAGGAAAAAGATATTATAGAGTGACTATCAGGCAAATGCAGAGAACAAGCCGGGAACTTACAAGGGCCAATTCCTGACAGTGTGATTTATAGGCCACTTGTCTCAAATTCTTAAAACTGTAGTACAGTGCCCAGAAAAGTGCATTTAAAAAATTTCTACATGAATCTTACTGCACTGTCAATTTTGGGAATCATTCTGCAGGTTGATGGAAGGTCTAGACAATTTCTTTGGAGAGCCTGCCCACCTTTTATTGTTTCTGGTGTCTAGCACCTCTTAAGTGTCTACTGGTGGTGGGATGGAAGGGATACTCATCTGAGATTGTGTTGTCCTAGTCCCTAATGCTTCCTGCATTTATGAAGTTGTATAGGACATTTTCTCACCATACACATGGTACCTCTTCTGAGTGTTCAGTATGTTCCTAAAGAGGATTATTTTTGTAAAGCTTTCAAAAGTATTGCTTTTCTCTAGAGCACTTCTAATCTTGATATTCAGATTACTCTCTTTCAAAGCAGCAGTCCTTGTTTTTACCAAAAATCGTCAGACAGTTGCTATTAAAACCTACATGTTATTACATATACAATAACGAAGTTATTGCTACATATTTGAGTTTAATTTTCAAGGGAAGAGGTCTCAGTTAAGAAGAGTCTTTAACTATTTGCTGTTCTCCTGCCCCAGCTGAAGTACTGGTCTCTGATATAAGTAGATTCCACTTGTCACCTTTCCTTTGCAACAGTTTCCCTTTGTAAATGAGGGCCATTTGCATTTTCCTACTTCCTGCTCTGTTCAAACACATAGTGCAGACCCCGGAGTCAGACTACTTGGACTTGGTGGCCTGGGCTGAGTAATCATTACCCAACCTTTCTTTCCCCGTCTCCTAGGTAGAGATAGTAAGAGTACCTGCTTCATTAGGATTGTTGGTAGCTTGAGTGAAATAGTGAGTGGAAACTGCTTGTGTATAGACATTGTAACCCCTCACAGAGCATTGGGTGATGCCCATCTCATAGTTGATTTTCATTTCTCACTGGCCTCTTAGCCATCATCTCTCTTCATATTCATTCTCACGAAGATTTATGGGTAGGGTTAGTGTAATCAGATGTGCACTGTGTGTGTTTTTTATTTCTTTTTACACAGCACTTTTAAATTACGCTTATTAAAACCTTAAGCAGAATGCTTGAAGTTGACGTTACTTTATCTTTCAACCTTTTTGGTTTAATCCTCCTTAACTGAGTATAGTGGTAGTTTTTCCCCCGCCTTAGAAGTTGAAAGTATTACTTAATCAGGCCTCAGATCCAAATTTTGAACATGAGTTAAGTGAGATAATTATGTAAAAGTATCATGTCACCTGTAAAGAATGAAATGAACGTAGTATGTGTTACTGATTCATTCTAGATGTTGAAAGTATAGAAGATTCCATATGAATTTTGATCCCATAATATCCTTTGGTTTTCCTACTGATTGAATCTTTGATATGAGCTTGTTTTGTTATTATTTACCTTATTGAAGTTGGGTGTGGGAACAGAGAGGCGATATTAAGAAACAGTTTTGGTTAATGAAGATTTATTAAGTGTGATTATCTTCCTCTGTCTTCCATTCTGATTTTTTTCTGTTGGTTAAATGAGCTAACTCAGGAGGAGTAAAGCAGATTTTTCAAATAATAAATGGTTACCATGTCATTAAATGAGTAGTTCTCTTATGTAAGTTGCCTGCAGGTCAATTCTGGCCCCCTAGCCTGTTTTTATATAGGCAGCAAGCTATGGATGGTTTTTACATTGTTAAAGGGTTGGTAAAAAGAAACAGAAGAAGAATACCACAGAGACTGTATGTGAACTCAACGCCTAAAATATTTACTCCGACCAGACAGCAAAAAAAAGTTTGCAGACCCCCTATTTAAGACATTGATTTCCATCCTATTTGGAATCTACATTCTATTATATATTTTAAAATTAGATAATACCTTTTGCTTTTTTAACGTGTTGTCTATAATTCTTACATTAAACGCATTTGCTATGAATTGGAGAAGCTTTTTTTGCTGCCTCTGAGACAATGAGAATGTCCTATAAATCATCATTCTAGCATATGGTTTTTGACCCTTAGCTATTTGTTTTCACCCATGTCTTTGTTTTAGACCCTAATCAAATATGGTAGTGCTCTTTTCTGTCAGAAAACTGACTCCTGTCTTTCTTGGATGTATTCTGTATATCTTCAGCTATCAATACCTTAATATTTATCCGATTCTTTCACTTGGATTTTGGGTTTCCCAACACATTTTGCTCCTCAAATTAATATTTTTCAGATCCTCAAAAGAAAGATTCAGAGACCAAGACTTAGCATCACGTGACAGAGACAGGAATTCAAGAGACAGATCACCTCGTGACAGAGATCGAAAAGATAAGAAGCGGTCCTATGAGAGCGCTAATGGCAGATCAGAAGACAGGAGGAGCTCTGAAGAGCGCGAAGCAGGGGAGATATAATTTAGCTGTGTACATATCCTCAATCCTTAAGCTTCCTATGGAGTTACATACTATTGTTTAGTTTACAGCTGTTCGGGGTGACGCAGGGAGCAGTTCCAGGCACCGATCCAGCTAGGCTAGATCTAACTGCAGTATCTAACTGATCTGAACTGAACTTGTGTTCCTTGATGAAGCCTAAACTACATCCATAGTTTCTGGTGAACCTGTAATACAATTCTGAAAGTACAGTTTTCTATAAGACATGAACATCTTTATTCTTTCTAGTAGGTGTGACAGTGAACGAATTGTGTAACTTGCCTTGGAATTTTTTGAACATTTGTAAAAATGCTGTCTTCCTTTCTAGTCCAAACAGCGCAGCTTTGGGAATTTTCCTTTTTAATTCTTCTTCCTCTGACTGTATCCCCTAATACATCCCACCCTCTCATTATAAGAGAAAGGGGGGTAGGGAAGCAATATAACTTCTGTTCTAAGGTTCTGTTCTAAGTTTCTGTTCCCGTTACTTACTAGCTGATTACAGTTCAGAGCATTTATCCTGGAATGTGTGCTGGAGAAATTTAAATACTGGGAGGTTTTGGGGTTTTTTTAGAGTTGAAAGTTGAACAGCTGTTGCATTACATACTTTGCTTTTTTATTGACAATTTGAAATCAAACAAGTCTTGATTTTTCTGTTGTATTGACTTGCTTCGTTCGGGTGTTTTTGAAAAGGGGGTGGGGGCAGGGACTTTTTCATAAGCACTTCTTGTTTTATTTTGTGTGTGTGGAATATAAAGGCTACACCCTTATTGTAAAAAATAATAATAAAATGAAAGAAACAATCGCCACCACCATCATTAAACTGTAACTTGTCTAGTAAATTGTCACTAGAACTATTTGCTGTGGGCATTTCTTCTATTCTGTTATGTCATTTATAGTGCCTTACTGTGCAAGGCACCAAAGGAAATCAACATATACTTGCGAAGATTCAAGATGAACTGTTCCACCTGGGTCTTTGCCAACTGTATTCTAGCTGCTTCGGGGCTGTGTGTAACAACCGCTATGAGACGGACTGGACCTGCAGAAGAAATTGGGGTTTTCATTTGTTTCTGTTTTGTATTTCTCCTCATTCAGCAAACTGAAATAAAAACATGGTATAACCAATGTAATGAGACTGTTTCTGCATTGAAAAGCTATATATATATACACACACACACACACACTGAGTTTAAACAGGTATCACTTAAAGTCTGAGGAACAAAAATACGTTAAATAATGAAATTAGTGTCTGAGTATAGTTAACTGAGACCACCTTTCAAGAATTTTTTTTTTTTTTTAATATATCTTTATTGATTGCAGAGAGAGGAAAGGAGAGGGAGAGAGAGAGATAGAAACATCAATGATGAGAGAGTCATTGATGGAGCCCGCAACCCGGGCATGTGCCCTGACCGGGAATCGAACCCTGATTGCGTGGATCCCAGGTCGACACTCAACCGCTGAGCCACGCTCGGCCGGGCTCAAGAACTATTTTTGATTTGTCCCCCTAAGTGTGACAAATTGGATGTTACAGAGGAATGCAGGTCTTACATTGAATTAATAGTGTAAATCTGAAACCCGTCTGCATCATTGGTTGATGAGGACTTGTTTTGTATCTACTTTGTTCCTAGTGGTCTTAAACTGTTCTCTTAAACCCTTATAAGCACTTTGGGTTTAGTACCTTAGGTTGTGGAGTAATATCAATCAAGAAGTTTAAGTTGGTAGGTTCAAGGAAGACTGGGGCCCGATCCATAATGGTTAGTGATATATTATTTGGAGTTAGATACCAAACTCCAAAATGTGATCGGAAACTGTTTTAGCGTTATGTTTGTATACTTGGAATTTAATACTTGTGCTCTGTCTAATTGTACAAATATCTGTACCATTACCTGTTACTGCAGTTGTGATTCATAGGTGGTACAAGCTGCTAAACCGCCACCAGGTCAGTGATGGCCAGTAAAGGACAGTAGTCCTAAGCTGGACACCGTGGTGGAGCACTTCAGCTGCATGCTGCTTTAAGTGAATGGTCCCTTTTTTAAAAACCTAGAACAATCTTGTTGCTTAGATACCGCTACTAGTGTTTAGGCTTGGGGTAAATAGTCTACATTTTAAATAATCATTCTTAGGCCAGGGCAGCCACTCAGAATAACCCTAAAATCTCAGTATTTCTGTTTTTCATACACAGTTTTTGGTACTTCTGTGTCATTTGGTGACTAATAGAAAGTATATGTCTAGTCACATATTTGCAAAATCATTTGATCCTCTGGGATGTCATGCATAGTGTCCTTCAGTAGGGTTTTCATTTTGCTTACATCAGGCATCCCCCTGAAGCTGCTTTGCTGAGATGTATCAGCAGCAGCAGCTGAAACTAAAGGAAAAAACCATTTTCAGTAGACTTGTTTTTTCAAGACTTTCTTACCTCTCTTGTAATTATCCTGACACTAATGTTTAACTTTTCTTAATCTTCCCCAAGTTGTTTTTTTCTCCAAGTTTCATTTTAAGAGTCTCATAAACTAATAATCGTTTTCAAAATTAGCCCTTTGAACCATAGCCAAGCCTATATTACAGTTAAACACTCATGTCACTCAATGTGGTAATTTCTCATTCAATGTGGTACCTTCCAAAGTGGTAGTTTATATACATTTCTATAAATAAATGTTGGTGACAGTTTTAAAAACCAGAAATGTTTGTAGGGTTTTCATTAAAAATCCAAGTAAATAATACTTTTTTTTCATGTGTACATGTCCAACGTGGATATTCAGCTGCTATGTACTGGGATAACTGTTCTATTAAACCATTGAAACCTGTCCCTTCCATCGGTAATGAACTGCTGCCCTGAGCCTGAATGCCTTCCCTTACCTGGGACCATCCTCAGTTCTCTCGAGGTTGATGGCTGGCACACCTGAGAACCTTCAGAGCCTTGGTCCATCATTGCATGCTGTAAACTGACTTAAATATTTTTAAAAACATTGTCTCTTTTTCCTACCTAAAAAAACAAAGCCATTTACATCATGATTTTATTATACTCTGACTTGATATTTAAGTTTCCCCAGGGTATAAATAAGAATATAAAGTTGTCCTGTTTTTCTTTCCATTGCCTGTTGTAATTGGGAAAAGTAATCCCAACCTCAGGGGAGTTAGGGACGGCGGAGGGAACAGAGTTTTGATGGCAGAGGCTGGCTCAGGGACTAGGTAGGGGTCTACCAGCAGAAAGGTCCTGGAGCCGCAGGTGAGCAGGGCTTTGTGGGGTACTGGGGCCAACAGATGTTTGGTGTGTCTGCATGATTTTCAGGTACCAGGAGGGACCAGGATGTCGGAGGTTCTGGTTCCACAAGCACACCTGGGGATCAGGCCAAACCAATGCTGGCCAGCTCAGTAGGGCTTAGGCCGAGAGCAAGGCGTTCAGACTCTCAGAACTGGGCTCCCAGTCGGGCCCAGCAAGGAGGTGAGGCCTTCCAGAAGTCAGAGTGGCTCTCCAAGTCCCAACCATAGTGCCCTCCTGTATCTGGATACTGTTGGCTGCCTGTAACAGAAGATCCAACTCAGATGGGCTTGGACAGTGAAGGGTCCCTTGGGTCCCATGGTTGAGTTCCATGTGACAGCCCCCTTCTGAGCCTTATATCCAGACGAAACTATTCCTTTGTGTCCAAAGAGCAAGGCAGCTTTGTCCAGAGGCCTCAGGCAATCTTCCTCACATCTCTGTGACCCAGATTTGGTTCATGTTCCCATTTGGGAACCAACCAAAGTGGGCAGAAGAATGACATTCCTGGTTGGCTCAGGCCTGGGCCCCTGAACCAAACATTGACCAGGAGGCTGGGATGGCAAGGTTGGTATGATTTGTCAGGTGCTCGTCCTCAGCCCCAAACTGGGTCACTGCCAGACCACGGGGCTGCCCCGAGGGTGGGAGCAGGAGGGTGGGGCAGGTGAGGGGGAGCACCCCAGTGTCCCCAGGGATTCCTTTGCCTGGATACACTTGAATGTTGGCAGCCGGGTGGAGCGCAGGGGCAGAGAACGAGCCTTGTTTTCGGCATCCTCCGAGCCTGGCGTGGAAACAGCCGATGCCCAGCGTGTGGGATGAGTTATTGAAGTGCCTCGTTGCCTACTTGCATTAGCCCACGTGCTCTCATTTGATTCATGCATCGGTGGGCCTGGCAGCATCGTGTCCCACCGTCACGCCCATTTCACAGAGGAGGGAACCAGGTAGTGCCAAGTGACTAATCAAACTTGCAACCGAGTCTGCCAACATCTTTTTGATTCTGAGCCTGAGGCTCTGGCACATTATGACAGGTGTGTCCTGGGCTGGGAGAGGCAAGGTAGGACCAACAGGAATGTCCCAAGAGGGAACAGAAAAGGCCCAAATCATTGAAGGTGGGATAATAGCTGTAGTATTGTACCATACAGTCTCACTTTTACACTGCCTCTGAAGCAGAGAACATGAAAAGCCCATGCTTCTCCAAATTGGGATATATGGATTACATGTTTTAGTGCCCTGATTTATTTATTTTTTAGAAAGTTTGGTACAACTTCCTTGAAAACAATGTTAAAAGCTATCAGGTGATAAAATATGAAGTACCCAGTATGAAGATGTATTCCTGTCAAGAATGTTTATGTTGAATCAAGTCTGACTTCCAGTTTATAGGAGATGAGACAAATCCAGCATAGCTGTCCCTCTACAAGACAGCTGTCCTGGCCCCTTCAAAAAGGAAATGCAAGAGCCCGTCCGGTGGGGCTCAGCAGTTGAGCATCGACCTGTGATCCAGGAGATCGAGGTTCAATCCCCCGTCAGGGCACATGCCTGGGTTGCAGGCTTGATCCCCAGTAGGGGATGTGCAGGAGGCAGCCAATCAGTGACTCTAACCATTGATGTTTCTATCTCTCCCTCTCCTTTCCACTCCCTGAAATCAATAAGAACATAGTGAGAAAAAAAAAAAAAAAAGCTACAGCTTTTCAGAAGGTGGCGGGTCCGACTTCCAGTTAGGGCACATTCCTGTGTTGGGGGTTAGATCCTTGGTCAGGGTGCATAGGGGAGGCAACAGATCGATGTTTCTCTCTCTGTCTTCCCCCTGCCCCCTTCTCAAACCAATAAAAACATCCTCGGACAAGGATCAAAAAAAAAAAGATGTTACAGAAAAAAGTTCTAGATTAAAAGAGTAGAGAAATGACCGATAACAATGCTTAAACCCTGATTTTTGTTTAAAATAGTGGAACTGGGGAAATTGGAACATGGATTGAATATGAACTTTACACTAATTTACTAAGTAATGGAATTGCAGTTACACAGAAGAATTTCCTTATTTCAAGGAGCTGCATGCTGAAGTATTTACGGGTGAAGTGTCTTTAACATTTTCAAATGGTTCAGTTTTCCATATACACATAAACAGTAAATGGCAAAATGTTAACAGTTGTTAGCTCTAGGTAGAGAGCATATGGGTATTCATGTCACCTTTAAAATTCTACATACTGAGACACCCTATTTCACACCAAGTTGGGAGATAACTTAGATTTTCCATTTAAATCATCACTTAAAAAATTGTCCTGTGGGCATGGGTGTTTTAGGTGGGGTTTCTCTAAATACGGAATCTGGACCATCGGTATCGGAATCACAGAAGGAAATATACCAGATAGCCCATGAGTTCATGAAGGAAGCTCAATATTACCAAAGTGTAAAAAGACTGGCAACACCACGTGTCGTTGAGGACATGGAGCAACCAGAACTCGTGTTCTGGCGGGACTGTAAAACGGGACAGCTGCTTTGGAAAACAGTTTGGCAGTTTGTTATAAATTAAACGTATCTTTACCAAGTACAACCCCCAGGTAATCCTACCCCTCAGGCACCCAAGAGAAATGAAAACCTGTGCCCACACACAGACTCGTATTCAAATGTTCACAGCAGCTGTATTCGTAACAGCCCCAAACTGGAGATAACTAGTATCACCCACTAGAGAGGAGATAACCAGTCCTGATACAGTCCCACAAAGCAAAGATCTGCTAGTAAATGCCAGCAACGTGAGTCTTTAAAACCTTATACTCAGCTGAAAAAGCGGACACCGAACAGTACGTACTGTGCGGTTCTCTTTTATATGAAATCCTAGAACAAGCTTAACTTTAAATCTGTAGAGACAGCAGATTTGCTTGGAGCGGAAGGTCTGGGAGGAGAGAGGGTTGACTGCCAAGGGACACGAGGGAACTTTCTAGAGTGTTAGCACTATTCCATATCTTGATTGGCAGTGGTTACACAAGTGCCTACATTTGTCAACAGCTACTCCTGAGATGGATGCATTTTCTTTGGTGCAAATCATACCTCAAAATTGATTTAAAAAAAATAAATATATATGTGTGTGTGTGTTTTTTCCTGGTAGCAAGATGGGCTCTTTTAGACAGGGTTTCTCAAAACGTGGTTTCTGGCCCCTCTGCATGAGAATCACCGAGAAAGCAGGCAGAAACCTCACGTGGGGGCCCTGACCCACTGAATCAGAAACTCAGTACTTGGGGGACAGTGAGTTCCGTGTGCTTAACACAGGCGACTGACTGTTCAACAGACGATACCCAGAGCGGCTCTGGGAGGCCGCAGCGCGTCGGAGGCTGGTCTCCAAAGCTGCACGGCCCGAGCCCAGGCTGGTGCGACGTTCCTAGCTGTGAATTTTGAACGCGAGCAGCTGGCACTGCCCGGTGGGCAGAGAGACTAGAGGAATTACTCAGAGGAATTCCATGCGGGCCAACCGGCTGAGTGGCTTGCCCAGCTTCTGTTTCGCAGGAGGGGAAAGATGCTCTGAAGGTGAGGCCGAAACTTGCGTGTCCCACCGCGCCGGCCAGTGACAGGCTGGAAGGGGAGGCAGCGTCGGAGCCATTTCTGAAGCTGGTCGCTCTCGAGTCAGAATCTCGTGGACCTTTTAAAAAAGCCTAATTTTTTTTTTTTATCAAAGTAGTCCATGGATATGGGTGCATTTTTAAATGTGCATATGGTTTTAAGTTAGTACTACTAAAAGATGTATGTTTTAGAAAAATCAGTCCCACACGATGAAGTTAAGGGTGAAGCTTTTGAACTGGACTCGGCTGCATTGATGACATGAAATTATTCCAAAAGGTACAAGGGAAGAGGCAGAGAAATATGCTAAGGGGCCTTTTTAAAAAATGTGTTTTTATTGATTTTTTTAGACAGGAAGAGAGAGAGACATCAACCAGCTGCTTCCCGCAGGCACCCCAACCAGAGATCCAGCCCCAAACCCGGGTCTGTCCCCTGACCAGGAACCCAACCAGTGACCTTTTGGTGCAGAAGATGCTCAACCAACTGAGCCACCCTAGCCAGGGTGCTAAGGAATCTTTCAAGGGAGAAGATAAATCAGATGATGGATAATATACAACATTTACTTCAGCATTTATTGTAAATTTCTAAATATAGTCCCCAGGTAACTATTTAGCCCCTTGGGCTATTACATACCCAGTGACCAATTTTCATTAAAAAAAAAAAAATCAGTCTCCTGGTAACTTTATTCCTGTTCTTTGGGGACAGATGTTACTTTTTAACCTTAAGTATAATAGCTCCATGACATTTTACGTGGGTGTACCCAGCCCGGCCCAAATCAAGATCTAGACCATTTCCGGCACCCTAGAATTTCCCCTGATGCCCCTCCCCAGTTATTAGCCACTGTTCTGACTTCTGTCACCGTCTATTAGTTTTAAGGCAACCGTTTATAATTTTTTTGCTGTTTTTTTCTAGTACTTGTCTCCATCTCTTAATAATAAGCTTACACTTTGATTTCTTGGTTTGCCTACTCTGGACAGTAACTAGTGACATCCTAACAAGTTCACCTTCTCATTCCCCTTCTTCACCAAGGGAAGCTAAGTAACTTTCAGACTTCCAGCCCTCAGCACCACACTCTGGGCACCTCCACAGCTGATTCTAAGTGGCACCTGTGCCCCGGGATCCCCAAAGTCACGGTACTCGGCCCTGAAGCTGGGAGGAGCCCAAGGGCTGATGTTAAACCAGCCTGACGCACCAGGCACAGGACATCTGCCGAGAAGGGCTTTGAAGTGAGTTACAATGGAACACGTTACCAAGCTCTGGGGTTATTTTGCAGTTGGAATGAGAAAGCCATGAGACCAGAGTGCTTCCAAGACTTTTATTGCTTGTAAGGGTGCCCTTTAGGACTCTCCATCTCTTTCTCCCGGATGCCCGTATGTTCCACACAAGCTACTGGCTTAAATGGACCAACACAGGTTTCTCCGAGGGGAATTTGGATGCGTGGCCTGAGTTTAGAAAGGAAAGTTGGTTCGTAAAGGACCGTTGCGTTAAATGCTCAGCACCAAGGTGAGAGACGCAGGTACGCCTCCTGTCCATGGAGAGGTCTGCACAGGCGGGGGAGACCAAACAAGCCCTCCTACCCACCCGGCGCCACCCCCGCTGGCCTGGCACCCCCACAGCCGTGGAAGAGCTGCCTCCAACCCCCCACATTTCTCCAATGTCCTTTCTCACTCGGACCCCATGCTTTGCAGGACCTCCGCCCACCAAGGTGGCGCTCTCGGCCTCATCCCAGATGTGGCCGTCAGCGTGCAACCTCCGGCTTCCTCCTCCAGGGGCCACCCCTTCTCACTTGCTGTGACACTGGCTGTCAGCTGTCTTATCTGTGTTGGCTGGGTGCCCAGCTGTCTGGAAATGGCACTTACAGCAATGATGTCACTGCTGACAAACCCTGTAGCCACAAACAGTGGATGCTCATTCCATGGCTCGATGAGAATGCAGGTGGGGCTCCCCTGTGATCACTAATCCTTTCCATTCCTCTAGGACTGAAGGGGGTGCGTCGTGATTGTGCAGGTAAGGGAGAGGATGGGAGTGGCCATTTTAATGAGGGGAAGACTGAGGCTCAGAAATGCTAAAAAAAGGAAAACCATCTCAAGGTCTCTGAACAAATCCTCTTCGGCAGCTGGAAATGAAAATGGGCCACAGAGAGCCTCTCCCGGAGGCGATGTTCCTGCAAGAGGGCCAGCTCCCCGGTTCCCTCAGGGGAGCCCCTTGAGCATGGAGCAAGGAGCAGTGGAAGCCTAGGTCCCGGGAAGAGGCGCCCCAGCTCCCCACTTGGCCTATCCTGGGGGGCGGGCTGCATGGCCCCAACAGGCTCGGAATGGGCGGAATCCAAGTCACTTGGTCCCCTTGGCACAGATCCAGGGTCTTGAAGAGGTGCAGTCCAGAGCCACGAGCTTGCCTCCCTCCAGGCTCCCGCACTTGAGAGCCGGCTGGTCATCATTTTCCTCCGGGAGTCTGGGGAAGGATGAGAGGGAGGAGGGTGCTCAGGGCGACCGGGCCTCCTGCCAGGCACACCTACTGCCAGGTTGGGGTGGGAGTCCTGAGGACGCCCTGGTGGCACATCCCTTATCTGTAGAACAGGGTGACAGTCCTGCTTGGGTGAATGTGCTGGGGTCCCAAACAAGGGACGGGGTGACCGGGACTAAAGGCCTTGAGCATGGGGTGGGGTCGGCCTCCTGGAGGCGCGCAGGCTGGGGTGGAGCGGGGGACTGGGTCTGGGGAGATGGCGGATCCAGAACAGCAGTGGGGGGGGAGGTGTCTGCAGAAGGGGAAGGCCCCCAGCCCCGCTTTGATGCCTGCTGTGATGTCACTCTGGTCACACTGGGGAGCCCACCCTAGTGCAGTGGGGACAGAGAGGGAGCCCCCCACCCAGGCCCATAGTCACTCACCGCTGGGTGGTCCCGTTGATCCAGTGCCAGCCCTCGGGGCCCATCACGGCCCCCACCCAGGAGTTCTTGATGACAGCGTATCTGGCCAGGAAGCCCTGAGGGAGAGAAGCAGCTGGTCACTCTTCTCTGGACGCTGGCTCACCTGGCCAGGCCAGAGAAGCTACTCAGCTTTACCCAACTCGCCTAAACGCGAGGAATCGGAAAGCTGCGTCAGATGCTTGCTGGTTGCGAGACCAGAGGTGGGGGCGATCCCATCTCTGCCCTCAAGGGGGGGGATGTGAATGCCAATCCCCACCCAGCAACCAGCGATGGTTATTTGTATTGACGGAGGAACAAGGAGGAGGTGGGGGAGGCAGGAGCAAAGCTGGGAGGCTGCGCAGCGTGCAGGTAACAGCGGGCGGCCTCCCTGGAGAGGAGGTGGGAGGTGGGGTGAATCAGGCTGCGGGGGCCGCCTGGGGCAGATGGGCAACAACCCGATGCCAGCAAGAGCATCGATTACATTGTATCAGTTCGGTGCAGTATTATTAAGGCCATTAAATAAAAGCATGAAGCCCACAGAGCACTATGGGGAGAGATGCAGCAGGTGAAAGGCTGTAGTAGGTGAAAAAGCCGAGTCACAGGTGTGGTTTGATTATAATAATGAAAACGTCTACGTACGTGGACCCCACATGAGGAACAACAAGAATGAAAACAAGTGTGTTAGCCACTAGGTGATTTCTTTTACATTTATCCTCGATGTCATTTTTAACAATGAAGTAAAGCAAAACATGGTATTTCAAAAATCTCAGCTTGTTTTTAAACTGCAGTGTAATTGTATCTGTAAGGCGTTTCGACGCTGCAGCTCCCGCTGCGATGCTCCGGTCCACACCCGCCCCGTCTCGCTGGAGCATAACTCCGGGCCCCCTAACGATAGCGGTTACACAGCTCCTGTCGCTCGGGTGGGTGATTCCACTTTGGGGAGTAAATCCAAGAGCATAAAAGGGAGAAAATGAATTTATCCAAAGGTAACACAGTACCATTTATAAAGAAAAAGTGGAAGCCATCCAAATGCCAAGCAATCGGGAAACAACTAGACCAATTACGGGATATCCACAGGACGGAAAATTGCAGTGTTGTTAAAGATGACGACTACATAGAAAATGTAGTTATGCAAGGAAATGTAAACACGGAATCAGGGCAAGTGGAAAAGGCTGGCACCCCGGCAAGCTCGCCTCGCTCACGGTGCCAACAAGCATACATTCACGTTAGTGAAGCGGGTGGAATAAATGAGTTTAAAGTTATATTCAGCTCCTCCCCCGAAAATGGTTTGACAGAGATGAAACCTCTGTATTTAACCCTGGGAATTAGCAAGTAAGTGCTGGAGTGATGGCCGTCCCTTGGTGGTACTCCCTTTCATCCTTCAGGTCTCAGCCCAAAGGTCCTTTCCTGTAGGTACACCGTGAACTTGGTGAGGACTGGGGGCCAGTCTTACCATGGACCACGAGCACCCAGCACACAGTTGGCCAGCTCAGCAAAACTCCCTCCCTGTGATCCTGCCAGTAACCACCAAGGGCCCCAGGTAGCACCGGGGCCACCAGCCGGTCAAGAGCCGAGAGGAGCCAGAAGCGACTTGCAGGTAACCTTGCTAACCTTACCCATCTGAGATCCCGAAGATCAGACTGCGTATGAAAGTGGAGGGTGGTGGCGAGAACGGGCCAGGCACGCACAGCCCTGCCTTGGCTGGCAGCTTCCACTCTGGCTCCACACCACCGCCTGGGCCCGGGGCAGAGCTGGGCGGGGAGCTCTGCCGAGGATGAGAAGGAACCTGGGCTGGCCCAGAGGTGTGACTCAGAAGGCAGAGCAGCCCAAGCACCTCGCTGCATAGCTGTACAGATCCGGACAGCACAGTCCTCCTGGGAGCCACCAGCTGCTGGCTGGGGAAGGCGCACCGGGGCTCAGAGAGGGGCTGTCACAGCTGGGAGTAGAGCTTTGGGGCCCGGCTGTCCCATATTTAAATTCTGGTTCTGTGACTTGTAAGGTCTGTGACCTAAGGCAGGTTGCCCAGCCTTTCAGAGCTTCACCATGGTCCCCTGTAAAACGGGGACGTTTGTAATGAGGCCTGAGATCGTATGTATAAAGCCAAGGACACATAGTACTCACTCATTAAACGTCCCCTCTGCTGAGGAAGCCCGTCTCTGCTGGATGGTGTGCAAAGCTGTATGCCCGGCCCCCACACAACCTCATCTGATGCTTATGGCAATGCCAAGAGGACCCTGTCCTTTCTGTTCCTAGCCCTCCGGGCCTCCCGGTGACAGGAGCCATGGCCTATCCCCACCCAGCAACACTGACTTCATTCGGCTCTACTTTTCCTTGAAGCTCAGACTCCATTAACCTGTTCTCACTGTTAGCAAAAATTATGGTGTGGGAAAAGCATTGTCTAGAGTTATAAAGAAATTCCAGCAACTTCCAGTTCAAAGGACTGCTCTGTAATGATGGCACAGTGATCCCGGGGCCTCACCACTTCCCGCTGGTGGGACTCCAGCTTTCCCACCAATGTGGAGAGGGAAACTTTGGTCCTGAGAAGAATTTACTTGAAATTTCATATTTTACATCCTGAAATTCATATAAGTTACTTTCCTATTTCCTCCAGCCCGCAAAACAAAGCTGTTATTCGGCCAATGGTAAGTGACTCGGAGATGGCATAGGTGGCCCTTAAAACTTTCTTCTTTTTGCTGTGAGCAAAACCAGCTCGGGGGAGGACAAGCCATGTTTATCCTGGAGCTGTGTGCACCCGCTGGCACCAAGGCATGTCCCTGGTTTGTGCATCCCAGCTCAGGAACCTTGGCCTTTTCTAGCCTGTCCTCTCCACTCTGGCTCGGCACCTCCTGGAGCTACTGGCCCTTGTCCAGATCTGAGGAGGATTCCAGAGCTCCATAGTCATCAGGCGCTGAATTTTAACTGTCTAGGACCCAAATCTTAGTTTGGGTCTTTCTGCAAGGAGCTTTTAATTTTTTAAATTTTTTTAAAATTTAGCTTTATTGTTGAGAGTATTACAGGTGTCCCATTTCCGCCCCCAACTGACCCCCTCCACTTCGCTCCCATCCCCTCCCCAGGCCTTCACCCCATTACTGACTGTGTCCATGGGTTATGCATATATGCACATAACTTCTTTGGTTAATCTCTTCCTGCCCTCCACCCCCTTCCCTCGTCCCTCTGAAATATGATCGTCTGTTGCCTGCTCAATGTCTCTGGATCTATTTAGTTCATCAGATTCTTTTGTTCATTAGCTGCTTCTTAAAGAAGACCCTTCAACATTTCCTGCAGTGCTGGTCTGGTGGTGATGAACTCCTTTAGCTTTTCCTTTATCTGACCTTCAGTTCTAAATGATAGCTTTGCTGGGTAGAGCAATCTTGGTTGTAGTTCCATGTTTTTCATCACTTTGAATATTTCTTGCCACTCCCTTCTGGCCTGCAAGGTTTCTGTTGAGAAATCAGCTGACATTCGTATGGGGGCTCCCTTGTAGGTAACTAATTGATTTTCTCTTGCTGTTTTTAAGATTCTCTCTCTGTTTTAACCTTTGGCATTTTAATAATGATGTCTCTTGCTGTGGGCCTCTTTGGGTTCCTCTTGTTTGGGACCCTCTGTGCTTCCTGGACTTGTAAGTCGATTTCTTTCCCCAGGTAGGGGAAGTTTTCTGCAATTATTTTTTCAAATAGGTTTTCAATTTGTTGGTCTCTTTCTCCCCTTTCTGGCACCCCAATAAGATGAATGTTGGGCCTCGTGAAGTTGTCCCAGAGGCTCCTTATACTATCTTCATATTTCTGGATTCTTTTTTCTTTTTGCTCTTCTGGTTGGGTGTTTTTTGTTTCCTCATGTTCCAAATTGCTGATTTGATTCTCAGTGTCCTGTACTCTACTGTTGACTCCCTGTAAATTATTCTTCATTTTAGTTCATGTAGCCTTCATTTCAAATTGGTACTTTATTATGTTATCAATTTTCTCAGTTATTTCCCTAATAGTCTGCTTAAATATCCTTATAAACAAAATTCTGAACTCTGTATCTTTTAGCTTGCTTGGATCTATTTAATTTAGTTCCTCTCCTAGAGATTTCTTCTGTTCTTTCCTTTGTGACATGTTTCTTTGCCTCCACATTTTGGCTGCTTCCAGGTGTTTGTTTCTATGTATTAGGTAGAGCTGCTGTGTGTCCTGGAATTTGTAGAGTGGCTTTGTGTAGTAGGTGTCCTGTAGGGTCCAGTGGCTCAGCCTCCCCAGTCCCCTGAGCTGGGCCTTCCAGGTGCTCCCCTGTGTGGGCTGTGTGCTCTGACCTGTTGTAGTTGAGCCTTGGTTGCTGTTGGCGTCACTGGGAGGAATTGACCCCCAGGCCAATCGGCTGTGAGGACCAGCTGCAGCTACAGCCAAAGAGCTGCTGTGCTGGAGACACCCCTGTGGAGCAGGATTTACTTCAGTGGGGCTTTGGTGTTCACCAAATGCGCCCCTTGAGTGTGTCACTCGTGGATGTGGTAGGGTTGTAATCCAGCATGGTCGAGCCTGACCACCAGGTGCACTGTCTCTGGGGCCTCCCTGGAGGTGCACAGTCAGCCTGTGCCAGTGCCTTGCCCAGGGCCACCCAGCATGAGCTACTCAGCAAACCGTAGTTGGCTGCTCCTTGTGCTGGGCTTGGAGGTGCCCAGGAGAGGCCCAGCTATGAGCCAATGCAGCTGCCGCTAGTGCCAGGCCTGGGGCCGCTTATCAAGCCGTGTGGGGCAGCTGCTGCTTGTTTGAGAGATTTTAGGAAAGTCCTAAGCATGAGGCTCGAGAGGCCCCTTGCACAGAAAAGCCCCTGGGAATGGCCTGGATGAGCTGCAGGTGGGGGGGGCGGGGCCTCCGGGAATCACGGGGCGGGGCCAAAGGTGTGAGTCACGTGCTGGCGACTCAAACATGGCGCCTGCCTGCCGGCTGTGCGGGGAGGACTTGCCACAGGAGCCATGGCCTCCGCCAGCCCTTCTGCCCGGGAGGAAGCCGCCCTCCGCCTCTCGCCCGGATCTCAGGCAGGTTAGTTCCCCCCGAGTGTCCCGGGTCCTTTCCGGCTGCTCCCGGCGCAGGGCTCAGAGGGAGCGTCCGAGTGAGTCCGCGCCGGGCCCTTTAGAGGAGCTGCTGGGGCTCCCGCAGCCTCCCGACCCTCAGGGACAGTCCCCGCTGGTTTCACAGCCCGGAGTTGTGGGGACGTCTCTTCCTGGCCCTGGAGCCCTGGGCTGGGGGCCTGCTGTGGGGCTGGGACCCCTCACTCCTCTGGGAAACCTCCATCGCTGGGATCCCCTTCTGGGTTTAAACTGGGGCACCGGGTGTGGGCCGGCGGCCGCGGCTCCACCCCTCCTGGTCTTGGTGCTTCCTCAGCTCCCTGGCTGTGGGGCTTCTGTTCAGCCAGGTCTCAGGAGGCTCTGAGTGATGGTGGTTCTGTATTTTAGTTGTGGTTTTGATGTGGTTGCAGGAGGCGGCGGGTGCAGCTGTTACCTACGCCGCCAGCTTGTTTCTCCTGCAAGGAGCTTTTTAGCTCTTTTTTGGAAGGAGCTTATCCAGGCTCTGTGATATCTTTTCTGAATATTTACTTGTGTTTCAATTGATTGATCCTGTGTGCTTAGGTTTTGTGTGTGTGTTTTTCATCTTCATCTCAAGCTCCATTTGCAATTTGAATAGTTAAACCTGGCTCCCCGTTTGAGGACCCACCAGCCAGGAGGCCATTTGCTTAGCCAAGGTCCAAGGTCATTTGGGATTAAACCTATCTGATGAGGGGCTGGAGGGCAGGGACCCTTTATGGGTTGCCAGTGGCTTTATGATGACCTTTGCTGTGCTCAGTGTGTCTCAGGAAATGGAAAAGTGCTGGGCTGCTAAGTCCCTCCCTAGCTTCAAGCATGCTTTAGGGACCCACCTAGTTCCTGCTGGCCTTCAATTTGCAGAGGTCGACTGGGCTGGGTCCTTTGATGTCTGGGCCTGGGAAGATTTCCTCTGCCCAGCCTGATCTCTTCCCACAATGACACGAACTCAGGGCCAGCCCAGGCCCAGGTGGGGAACTGTTATATACCCATCTCTTGCCTCCATGGGCTACCATTCCTCTAGCATTTCCCCCTAATCCTAGCTCACAGTATTTATAGCATGTTTAGAAGAATTTTAAAAAGCTTTAAAGAAGAAAAAAAGATCACTCGAAATCTTGCCCCTCCACGTGGTAACCACCATTAAAATACTAGTAATGTGTTTTCTTCGCATGTATATTTACCATATTGGGACCACAGATTTGATTTCCTTGAGTCTATGCTGTAATTTCTTCATTTCCCCATATTTTTTGAAAAATAAATGTCATTCCTCCTAATATAATAATCCATGTTCCCTGTAAAACATTTTCTCCAGCAGATTTTTAAATCTACTTCCAGGGCCTTTTCCAGAGAGAAGAGCAGGACAGAAGTTGCCTTCCCCGTTGTATGGGGCAGAACTCTTTTATTTCAGGACTGGGCAGGAGCAATCCAAGAAAAAATTTCACGCATGCGGGATCTTAAGTAAAGTTTCTTGATTAAGATCTGCCTCGCTCACTGATCACCTGGCCATCAAAGGTGGCGGCTGTGCTATTTGGGCTCATTACTGAATCCTCACCCCGCCCATCAAAAAAAAACACACATAGAGAAAGTGCTCAATAAAGACGGGTTAAAGCACGGTGAAGGAATGCTGCATCTTCATGCATAGAGGACAGCCTCTTCTGCAGCCACTCTCAAGCCCATTGGCTGGATTATTATTCAGCAAATAGCTACTCCTCTCTGCGCCCGCCCCCCTCCCCTGGAGATGGAGAATACTACCCTGTCCTCTGGATGTTGGGCTTGGCTGTGTTATTTGCTTTGGCCAACGGAGCGTTAGCAGATCTAACATCAGCAGAACCCTTAAATGGTGCTTGGTTCTTGCCCTTCTGCCAGCTTTCTTATGAAGACTCTCTCTCAGGTAGAAGGACCAGAGGCTCACGGAGTAAATCCGGCCCATAGGCTCAAGCCCAGCCCAACCAGTCTTGCACCCTGAGGCTGAGCTGTCTGCCAAACCCAGCCAAGGTCAGCCCATCAGCAGCCCTCCCACAGAACAAGAAAGAAATGCTTGTGGTCTTTTAAGTCAATGACTTTAGCCATGAATTGTCACCCTGCATTATTACAGCAAGACCTGGATAGCATACCCACTAACAGTAATTTATCTTCCATACAATCTCCCAAGAGTATGCATGTGTCTCCCCACAGATCTGCCAGCACAGACTGGTTCCTGAGCTCCGTTAACTGCGTGGCCACCAGGCTGGATGGGAGTAGCCCTGCTCTGGCCATTCAGCTCCACCTCTACTTCTTAGAATGAAGAGGAAATCGAAGACCTAGGATACCTGAAGTCTAGTCCCCCTGCATGTCACTTTCTTTCTCCAAGCCTCAGTGACTTTCTGTAAGGTGGAGTTGGACTAGATCTTTGCTGTTCCTTCCAGGACTAGTCATCTGTAACCTGTAACAATATGCACACCCCTCCACTGCCCACCCTCCCTCCCTTCTCACCTGGGTGTGGCTCAGCAGGGGGAGGGTAGCTTGGTGGGCTGAGCAGAAAGCCTGGCTGGCCTCCCAGGCTTGAGCTTCAGTAGAGAAGTAGTAACAATGCTCTCCGGACCACAGCCAGCCCTGGGTGCACGGCCGTTGCCACCCGGCCCCTGCAAACAGAGACCACAGGTGAGCCTCAGGACTAAACTGTAATGAGCTGAATGAATGTTCATTAAAAAATCAAACCCTGGCCACTACCTTGACTGAGGGGCAAATCTGGGGGGAATGGAACTGGCAAGCCTTTGAGCAGCAAGCAGGGTGGGCAGGGACCCTGGAAGGCTGTACATTTTATGCAAGACACAAAACCCCCCAGGTGGAGGCTGATACCAGATCACTTGTCAGGATGTAGCTGGGAAGAGGCACCATACCTGTTCTCGAGGCCAGGACCACATTGGCGACTGCTGACACCGCCAGGAGCACGGCCATGACCACCAGGGCCCAGTGCAGGCACTTTATGTACATGGGCAGCCCTGGGGAGGGGAGGGGAGGGGAGGGGAGAACCAGGAGAGACAGGTTAGAACCACTGACTTATACACCAGCATCACACGTATGTGAGCACCTGCCCCTCGGCCCAGACACGAGGATAAACCACTTGATTTAGGTCAGAATTTCCTATTTGGGAGAAAAATGCTAGATGTTTTACTTCTTAAATAACTAGAAGACCTAAGATTTTATTCAAGAAAGAGAACATGCCCTGGCCGGGGTAGCTTGGTTGGTTAGAGTGTTGTCCCAATACGCCAAAGCCAAGGTTGCGGGTTCCGTCCCTGGTCAGGGTACAGTAGTCAACCAATAAATGCACAAATAAGTGAAATGACAAATTGATGTTTCTCTCCTTATTTCTCTAAAATCAATAAATAAAAAATTTAAAAAAGAGAACAAATAATTGGCTAACAAGCATTTACTGTGTACCTAATGTGCCTTAGACACAGGGTACAAATATGCTAAGAACAGGGCAAGGCCCCTGCATGCAAGCAGCTAAAAGACTGGGCAAAGGTACCAGGAGATAAAACTGCAAACAAGAGAGGAGCAAGGGCTGGATTTGGAGTTCCACAGACCTGGGTTCAAGTTCTGACTCTTGTTCTTGGTGTTTTCCAGTTTTAACACTGAAATCACACCTGCCTCTTTTATCTCTCTAGGCCTAGAGTCCACCAAGGAAGCATCCTGGGGACCAGAGAGAGCACTTTGTAGGCTGTGGAGCATTAGACAGCTGTGAGTTATCAGCAGCTCGAGGACCCAGGGGACCAGATGGCTGGAATGAGGTTGCAGAGGGGAAAGGAGCTCCAGAGACAGGAGGAATTAAGTACTGACACATGCTACATCATGGATGATCTTGAAGACACTATGCTAAGTGAAAGGAGTCAGACACAAAAGGACATGTAGTATGAGTCCATTTTAATGAAATATCCAGGGTAGGCAAACCCAAAGAGACAGAAAGTCGACTAGTGGCTATCTGGGGCTGGGGAGTGATAGCTGAAAGGTACAGGATTTCCTTTTGGAGTGATGAAACTATCCTAAATTGACTGGTGAGCCTGGCTGATGTGACCTATGAACCAGGAAGTCACGGTTCAATTCCCTGTCAGGGCACATGCCCAGGTTGTGGGGGGCATGCAGGAGGCAGCTGATTAATGACTCTCTCATGATTGATGTTTCTCTCTCTCCTTCTCCCTGAAATTAAAAAAAAAAACACAAAAAATGACAGATTAAAAAATAAATAAAATTGGTGATGGTCACACAACTCTGTGAATATACTAAAGGCTATTGTTTGTTTTAAATGGGCGAATTGTGCAGTATGTAAATTATAGCTCAATGAAGGTGTTACCTAAATAAGCGATTTGAAAATGCTTGGGATAAAAGATACATAAATTGACAGTCTTAAAATAACAAAAGCAGAACTAAAAAGCCTGGAGAAGAAAAGAAAAACCCACCAGTCTCCTCGGGAAATATAACTATTTTAACACAACAGTAAATTCAGCTCTGACCTTTCAGAAAACACAGCAGTACAGAGATACAGCAAGTTACAAAAGTCTCACACATCTTCCACACTCAGGGCTGCAAGGCTGGCCTGGGAAACGGCCCCCCACACAGCCATTTGTCTCCCCAACTTCCAGGCAAAGAAAAAGTCCCCACCCACCCCCTTTATTTATTTTTAATTTTTAAAAAATATATGTCTTTATTGATTTCAGAGAGAGGAAGGGAGAGGGAGAGAAAGAGAGAGAAACATCAATGATGAGAGAGTGTCCCTGATTGGCTGCCTCCTGCAAGCCTGCACCCACCCGCCCCCTTTAGAAAGCAGTTGTTAGTCACGCAAGTAACAAATACGCTCTTCTTGTAACAAAAATGAAAATACAGAGGAAGCTACCCCCGCCCCCATCTGCTACTTTTCTTTCAAAGTTTAGCTCCAGGGAGCTTTCCCCTGCCAAGTCCACCAGCCCCCCTCCCTCCCGGTACCCTCTCTAGGATTGCTTAATTGTTTATATATTTTTCAGGCTCCTCTTCTTCCCTCACAATTGCCCCCCCGCCCAAGCCCAGTCTGGCCCGTGGTGCTCACGCAGAAGCTGCTGAATGGGTGAGTGTGGGACCCATGTTTCTCAATATATAGTAGAGGGGCGGTCCCCGCCGGCCCGGGCCAGAAGTCCCGAGAAGTCTCCCCGCCCCTGGGCGGCGCCAGTCCCGTGAGCCCGAAAGCCTTTCCCTCCCCGGGAATTCCATCTCAAATTTGCACACACGCGACGAGGGCGTGTGAAAGGTGTCGGCAGAGCGGAGGGGGAAGAATTTATTCTTGTAGCGCAAACCGTTTGAATTATAACTGCGTAGACCAAAATGCTACTAGTTCCAAGCCAGAGGGCGCGCAGGTGGGGCCGGACGTGGGGATAGTTGTCCGGGTTTCCCAGCTTCTCCAGAGCAGCAGCCCGGGGCTGGGTGGATGTTCACGGGTGGGGGAGGGGAGGGGAACGACACCTCCGGCTGCCTGGCCCTGGCCCCGACCCCGACCCCGACCCCGACCCCGACCCCGACCCCGACCCCGCGGCGCGCGCTTACCCATGAGCTTTATGGCCCGGTGCAGCTTCTCGTCGCCGGCCAGCTCCTCGCAGTGCAGAAGCACGGTGTGCTCCTCTCGCTCCTGCTCCTTGCAGCGGCACGTGGGGGAGCCCGGGGACTCCTTGCCCCCCTCGGCGCCGAGGCCGTGCTCCGCCCCGGCTGCAGCCAGCGGCGAGCCGCGGCTCCACGTGCTGCCCGAGGACGCGGTGCGCAGGAGCGGGTGCACCGGGGAGCCACGCCGGGAGAAGGCTGGGGACTCAGGAACCCGCACGGTGATGAAGCGCCTGGAGGGCGCGGGCGACGGCGCGCAGCTGCCACCGGCCGCGGTCACGGGCTTCACGCGCACGTCCACCTGCAGTTCCATGGGCGCCCAGGTGCCGGGCGCGGGCTCCCCCGGCGCGGCCCAGGGCACCAGCTCGGCCCCCGCCGCCTCGCCGTCCCGGGGCTGCTCGACCGAAGCGGGGCTCGGCGACGGCGGATCCGGGCCGGTGGATAGCTGGCGGCGGAAGGCGCCGTAGCCCAGGCTGGGTGGCAGCACCCGCAGGCGCGCGGGGCGAGGCGAGGGCAGCTTCTTTTCGCCCGACTGGTCCTGGCCCGCGCCGGTCGCCTCCGTGCTCTCGGAACTTTCCAATGGTCGCTCCTCCGCGGGGGCTTGTGACTGCTCCGGCCCCGGGACCTGGTTCTCCAAGGGCTCCACCGGCAACTCGGCCCCGCCCTGGTCTCCTCTGGATGCTGCCCGGGCCCTCTCCATCCCGAGTGCGGAGCAGCCGACAGATGCCAGTGGAGCTCTCCTGGGCCCTGGTAGCGACTCAGTTTCACCGCTCCGGTCTGGGTCGGTCTCGCCCCGCAGCCGTAGCCTAGGACATTCCACTCCAAGGTGCCACGCCCGCAGCCAGGTTTCCGAGGTGGAGCCATGCCCCTCAAGCTGCCCCGCCCTTCCCCACTCCGTCTTTTGGACGGCGGAAAAGGGCATACTTCTTCCAGCATACTTCCAGCATACTTCGTCTAAGTAAAGGGCGTGTAGTGGCTAAAAAGGGAAGCACACCGGGAGGATTCTTCCCTTCTGCAGAAAGCCTTAGCTCTAGCCTCAGCTATTCTCCGAGGCTGACTCATAACTTGCCTGCTCTAGCTCATTAGAGACAGCAATGAAAAAGCATGACAATGTCTCATTTCCTGGTGACAGGAGCCTGGTCCCCCACCAGCCCCGCGTGCTGGAATGCAGGTTTCTCAGCCCTGGCCAGTGAGCTGAATGCCATTAAAAGAAAATACAAATTCCTGGCTGGGCTCCACCCGGACCTACTGAATCTCATAAGGTGATGAGGTCAATGGTATTTTTATCAAGTGCCCCAGGGTAGAATTGGCAGATAAAACACAGGCCAATCAGTTAAACGTGAATTTCAGATAAGCAAGGGTTGGGTTGTTGTCTGGTCATTTTCGTTTTTTTTTCCATGAAGTGTTTGATTTCTTCCTTGATCTCATTGGTAACCCATTCATTGTTTAATAACGTGCTATTTAGCCTCCATGTGTTTGAATATTTTTGAGGGTTTTTTTTATAGTGGTGGATTTCTAGTTTCATGGCGTTGTGATCTGAGAAGATGCTTGATATGATTTCAGTCTTCTTGAATTTGTAGAGACTTGCCCTATGCCCTAACATGTGGTCTATTTTTGAGAATGTTACATGTGCACTTGAGAAGAATGTGTATTCTGCTGCTTTGGGATGAAATGTTTTGTAAGTGTCAATTAAATCCATTAGGTCTAGTGAGTCATTTAAGGTCTGTGTTTCCCTGTTGATTTTTTGTCTTGATGATCTGTCCAGTGCTGACAGTGGGGTAAGGTCCCCCACTATGATTGTGTTGCTGTCCATCTCCTCCTTAAAGTCCACCAAGAAGTTTTTTTATATACTTAGGTGCTCCTATATTGGGTGCATAAATGTTTATAAGGGTTATTGCCTCCAGTTGGATTGATCCCTTTAGCATTATGTAGTGACCATCTTTGTCTCTTGTTATGGTCTTTATTTTGAAGTCTATTTTGTCAGAAGTAAGTATTGCTACTCCAGCTTTTTTTCCCTTTCCATTTGCATGGAATACTTTATTCCATCCCTTCACTTTTAGCCTGTGTGAATCTTTTGCTCTCAAGTGGGTCTCTTATACACAGCATATATTTGGGTCCTGTTTTCTTATCCATTCAGCTACTCTATGTCTTTTGATTGGACCATTTATTTCATTTACATTTAAGGTTATTATTGATATATACTTATTTAATGCCATTTCCCCCTTTATGCTGATGTACCTTTCTCTCACTATCCTTCTTTGTTTTAGAGCAGTCCTTTTAGTATTTCTTTTTTTTTAAATATATCTTTATTGATTTCAGAGAGAGGATAGGAGAGGGAGAGAGAGAAATAGAAACATCAATGATGAGAGAGAGTCATTGATCGGCTGACTCCTGCACGCCCCTGACTGGGGTTGGAGCCTGCAACCTGGGCATGTGCCCTGACAGGGAATCGAACCCCGATCGCCTGGATCCTAGGTCAATGCTCAACCGCTAAGCCACGCCCAGTTGGGCCTTTTAGCATTTCTTTCAGTGCTGGTTTGGTGGTACTGAACTCCTTTCGCCTTTTTTTTGGTCTGGGCAGCTCTTTATTTCATCTTCAATTTTAAAATATGTTTTTATTGATTTTAATGTTTCTTTTTTTCCCCCTAAATATATCTTTATTGATTTCAGAGAGAGGAAGAGAGAGAGGGAGAGAGAGAGATAGAAACATCAGTGATGAGAGAGTCTTCATTGATCAGCTGCCTCTTGCACCAGCTGCCTTCATGCAGGAGGAACCCGCAACCCAGGCATGTGCCCTGACCGGGAGTCGAACCCCAATCTCCTGGATGTCAGCCTTATGGGGGTTTCCTTGTAGTCACTGCTTGTCTCTCCCTTGCAGCCCTTAATATTCTCTCTTGACATTTGCCATTTTAATTATGATGTGTCTTATAGTGGGTCTCTTTGGGTCCCTCTTGTTTGGAACCTTCTGTGCTTCCTGAACTTGTCTGGCTTTCTCCCTTGCCAGCATAGGGAGTTTTCTGTCGTTATTGCTTCTACCAAGTTCTCTATCCCTTGCTCTCTTTCCTCCCCCTCTGGCACCGCTATAATGCAAATGTTGTTTTGCTTCATGCTGTCCCATAGCTCCCTTAGACTGTCCTCATGCTTTTTAAGTGTTTTTTCTTTTTGCTGCTCCGATTGAATAATTTTTTTCTATCTTGTCTTCTAAGTCACTTATTCTATTCTTTGCTTCATTGAGCCTGCTTTTAATTCCTTCCAGTGTATTCTTGATATCAGATACAGCATTCTTTATTTCTGTCTGATTTTTGTTTATGGTATGTATCTCTTTTTTCATGTTTTCACTAAGTTCCTCGACCTTATCATCTAGTGCCTTGTTCTCATTAATTTCCTTGAGCATCTTTATAATCATTGCTGTGAAATCTGTTTCCGATAACTTGCTTAACTCCATCTCCTCAAAGTCTTTTTCTGGCGATTTTTCCTTCTCTTTAATTTGGGGGTTGTTTCTTTGGTGGTTCTGTGTTTGTATCTATATATTAGATATATTTGTTGTCTCCCAGTCTTGTGGGGAGGGATTTTTTATTGTGAGTCCAGTGGAGCCCAGAGGTGTGTTTTCCTTATACTTCTGAGCTCTCTGATTTGATTTTAGAGAGAGAGGAAGAGAGGAATGGAAGGAGAGAAAGAGAGAAAGAGAGGGAGACATCGATTTGTTGTTTCACTTATTTATGCATTCATTGGTTGATTCTTGTATGTGCCCTGACCAGGAATGGAACCTGCAATCTTGGCATATCAGGATGAATACTCTAACCAACTGAGCCACCTGGCCAGAGCTTTTTTTGTTTTAAGTTAGCATAACATTCACCACTCTAATTGCTAATGGGAAGAAACCCAAGTCCAACCACTGGCTTCCTTGGGCTCCCTGGGGCTCTCTTAGGATGAGCACCAGGCTTTGGAGCAGTCTCCATCCATCGTTCCTTCCATGGCACAGCCACAGTGGCCCTGGCATCAAAAGGCAATTTACAACTTCCATGGTGGAAACCCCTACAGCAGGTGAATTAACCAGATGTTTCCAGGGGGGTTCAGATCCTGGCTAGCAGGAATCACACAAGTATCTACTGCTGTCCTTTCTTCCATCCTCTCTCACTTTAAAGTCCCATTTTTCTACTTAGAACAGCAATACATGCTTGTGATACAAAATTTAAATATTACAGAAATGTACACTGTAGAAGGTGAAAGTCCCCAGTATTTCATACCCCAGAGATCTCCATTATTAATGTTTAGGTGTATACTCCTCTTGCTTTTTTTCTATGCATACCCTAAACTTTATTGTTATGATATGTATATATTTTTTATTTCCAAAACTTCATGCATGATTAAATGTAACCTATCCCTAATTTATTTAAGCTGTCTCCTTCTGGTGCACATTCAGGTTGTGTGCATTTGGGTGACATAATTACTGTAATGCTGCCAATACCACAATTATAATTCAATGACCATCCGTGCACATTGTTTTTTTTTAAAAAAAAAATCACATCTCTGATGATATTTGCAAAATAGGTTCATTAAAATGGAACTGCTGAGCCAATGGTGCTCTGATGGACAATGCCACGGTGACCCAATTACTCACAAGAGGCTGAATGAGCCATGGACAAGAGAGGGTTGTTCCCCAAGACCTCATCAGCACTTGAAATGATCGATCTCTTAGTCTTTAGCAATCTGGTAGGTGAAACCGTGAAATTTCAACTTGCATTTTTTTAGTTATAAATGACTTTGAGCATCTTTTCACTTGTTAACGGTGTTATGAGAAGGGTTTCTGCCATTCTCAGGGCCTGTGTAAAGGGCCAGTGCAACTCCCTCCAAGGCCAGCTTCAGGTCACCAACTAGCCCCAGGAAGTGGCTGAGTAGGAACCAGGGTTCACTGGTTCAGGGAGGCTGATGGTATCTGGCCTGTCTAAACAGGCCAAAGAGTTCTAAGAGCATAAACTACACCATGGCTGGTTGCTCCAAAGAGGAAACAAACATGCTTGCCCCTGGCTCTCTGCTGGTCACTCCTTGTGGCATCTTGGGCCCCTGGACACACAGATGAGGGGAGGAGGGGGGTTACTGCATGGCCAGCTCCCTGGCACAGTTGGTCCATCCTCAGCTCACATTCCACCTGCTCAGAGGCTCAGGGGCACCCAAGCCAGGGTGGTACTCTTAACCCCCAGGTCCCCGTCCCTCACCTGTGGACTGTCTTTATAGCACTCAGCGTTCACATAGTTGTCTTGTTTAATGTCTGTCTCTAGCCCTCTAGAAGTCATTAACAGAATGGCATCTGGCATGCCCATCCTTGGCTCTTGGCTGATGTTACCCCCAGTGTGTTAGTGAATGTTTATGAAATAAAAACTGCTGAACAGGGCACTGTGGGGGTGCTTGACATACCTTGTCTTTATTATTTTTCTTCCTTAGTTTTTATTTGACAGATTTTAAGCATTAAGAAAAATGAGAAAAAAGTAAAATAAAAATAAAATAAATAAGCCCAGCCAGTGTGGCTTGGTGGTCACTGGTTTGATTCCAGGTTGGGGCACATGCCCAGGTTGCAGTCTGGGAAGCAGCCTATCGATGTTTCTCTTTCATCCATGTTTCTCTCTCTCTATCCCTCTCCCTTACTATTTCTAAAATAAATAAAAATATTTTTAAAACTTTTTGTTAAAAAAACACAAAATAAGGTTTTAAAAATGAAAAGAATAGAGAATACTTGAATACCCTCCACCTAGGTTTCAACAGTTAGCATCTCACCATATCTGCTTTGTCCTCATCTCCACGCAAACATACTTTTGTGGCTACCTCCACGAAACATTCGCGTGGACTGCAGACCTGTAGAAACTTCACTCTTAAATACTCAGTATATATGTCCTATGAGTACATGTATCTACCTAAGTACAGTGTCATTCTCACACCGAGAAATGAAGTCTACGCCACACTCGATGATATATAGAGGTTATATTTAAAGTTTCCCAATTTTTTCAAACCAGGATCCAATCAAATCTCATACATTGCATTTGGCTGTCATGTCTATTTCCTCTTCTTAATAACTTTGAGGAAGGCATGAAAATGCCTGCTTACAGGGTAGGAAAGTGAGAGAGAGGTGGAGGAACCTGCCAGATCACACGACTTCCAAAGTGGGGAAGTCAAGGTGCCTTCATTTGTCTCTGACTCCCAAACACGTCTTTTTCTCCCCCTTTCCTGCATTTTGCTCTCCTGCATCTTGGTTTCCTGGAGGTTTCATTCCCAGATTTTGGCTAGTCTGGTCCATGCAAGTAATGGGCTGGGGCCAAGGTGGAGGTGCCAACCTAGTTACCCAGCCAACTAGGCTTCACTTTCAAGTTCCTCCAGCCACATCCCCCACTCCTTACCCCCACCAGTCTCTTATGCTCCCTGAGACGTTAGCCATGGGTTGGGAGCGACCTGGAATTCTGTTTCTGCCTCATTTAGTGGGGGATCCACTTGCAGCTAGGGGAGAAAGAAGGTGGCTTTCGGTCAGGGGTGTAGGTAAGGCTGCAACAGGGATGGAGAAAACATTCCACCTGGGTGTGTTCACAGTCGCCCAAGCAGACTTAAGGAAGAGGCCTGAAAGGACAGAAAAACCTCTCCCTGAGTCACCCAGCTGCTTGCTCTCTGCAAGTCAAAACACAGATCCTCCCTTGCTGGGAGTTCCCTTCGTAGAGCTCATTTCCAGTAGAGAGCAGTACACTATATGGCTGTGAGTGCAACTAAGGTGTGTGAACAGTTGGCCAACCCACACAGTAGCATGGGCTATCCCCCAGCTTCCTGTGGATGATTATTTCTTGAGTCTAGGCTTTTGAAAAATGACACTGAACTCTCTCCAGGGGTGAGAAACCAGCAAAAACTATTTTTTTGGTAATGAGCTTACAGGAAAGAAGGATGGTTAACTTCATTTTTACTTGTTTCTATATTTGAAAAGTGTGCTCCTTCCTCCAGGCAGACACAGTCCCTTGCCACGTGGCATGGCTTTGTGATCAGGTAAGGGCTGAATTCCAGATCCCAGTGGCCCCCCAGGCCAGGCACCCTGTGCAGTGAGCAACTTACATGAAATATACATGGCAGCTCTGATTGCTCTCTCAGTTTTCAGATCGCATCTGCTTCTGCTTCTATTAACACTCTTTTCCCACATGGGTGGGGGATTCGCCCTGTTGCCCAAGGATGGCAGAGAAAGCCCAGAGCTGTGGATAGGGTGCTAAGTGCTCCACATTCTCAGTGCAAGGAGGGGGCTTGCAAGCCAAGCCCAGCCAAGGGTTTATTGATGGTGCCTATTGAGAAAATTCTTTCCCTCTCCCCCCACCTCAGTATCAGATCACAGGAAGGAAGAGGTCATCAGCCTTTGGGAGCATAGTGCTTGTGGGGAGACGTTGTCCCCTTAGCAGGAGTAGATGCTTTCCCTCCATGAAGTTAATCTGGGGGCTTCCAGAAAACTCCTAGTAGTTGCCCTGGCCGGTTTTACTCAGTGGTTAGAGCATCGGCCTGCGGACTGAAGGGTCCCAGGTTCAATCCCGGCCAAGGGCACCTACCTCGGTTGTAGGCTCAATCCCCAGCCCCAGTCGGGACATGTGCGGGAGGCAGCCAATTGATGTGTCTCTCTCACATCGATGTTTCCCTCTCTCTCTCTCTCTCCTTTCCACTCTCTCTGAAAAGCAATGGAAAACATATCCTCAGGCGAGGATTAAAAAAAAATAATGGCCTGGCCAGGTGTGGCTCAGCGGTTGAGCATCGACCTAGGATCCAGGCGATTGGGGTTCGATTTCCGGTCAGGACACATGCCTGGGTTGCGGGCTCAATCCCCAGTGACTCTCTCATCATTGATGTTTCTGTCTCTCTCTCTCTCTCTCCTTTTCTCTCTCTGAAATCAATAAAGATATATTAAAACAATAATAATAATAATAATACTCTAGAAAAGGCTAGGGGTGTCTAAAATAAGAGGGTGGAGTCTCGCCCCGCCTGAGTGTTTGCTAAACTGCAGAATATACCTGCTCCTTGGCTCTGTGCCTGGAGCAAGTGGGAATGTGAGAATGTGTGTGTGTGTGTGGGGGGGGGGATAGCTCTTGGGGGACTGTTCCAGGAACCTAGAAGTCTGCCCTTCCCTTCCTGCTTCCAGAGCCTATGACAGGTGCACCTGGAGAGGGCAGGAGGCAGGCCCTGCTGGGTTCTCATGGTGGAGCTCTTTCTGGCACCCTTATCTCCCAGAACACCTATCTGACCCCCAACAAATAGTGGGGTTTCCTAAGCCAGCACTCCTTCCAGACAGGCCTTATGCCTGGGGCTCCCAGAACCAACGTCAGTGAGGCCCGCAGGCCTCTCCCTTTGAAAGAACAAGGGTACTGTCCACAGGAGGCCTAACTCAAAGTTTGGACCAGAACACCCTTCCTCTGTGGCGATGGCCCCAAGGGAGCGGAGGGTCACCAATACCCCTCCACCAACAGAGTCTGGACTTGGGTCCACTCCCCACCATAGAGCTTCGCCCCCCACACAAACCAGAGCCTTCCAAAGCTGCGGCGTTAGATGTCTTCACGCCAGAACGTAGCAGTCTATCCTTCCTGTCACTAGATGGCAGCCCAGTTCATCACCCAACCGCAGTTCAGTGTCTTGAAAAAAACAACAACCCCGAAGTGTCTCTGTGGTCACAACTGTACTATTTAACAGTAGCAACGCCATTAGACCTCAGGCTGATGTCAATTCTGTCTGCCCCGGAGACCTGTGGGCTTCAGGGAGGAGGCGCTGCAGGGTCATCGGTGTCACCTGTTGGTTATCAACAGAGAAACTTTCTCCTCTCGTTTCCAAAGCCAAACCGAGGGGACATAAGGATGTTTAAAACGCTGTATTTTTATTCCATTCAATATGAAAATAGTTTTAGCTCCACAAGAAACAGTGCATATTCTTACAACATCAGACACTTACTTAATTCAATGTAGTAATTCCACTTTTGTTTAAAAAAATAATTACTTAGCCTGGCCAGTGGAGGCTCAGTGGTTGAGCATCGACCTAGGATCCAGGAGAGATCGCGGTTGGATTCCAGGTCAGGGCACATGCCGGGGTTGCAGGCTCGATCCCCAGCAGGGGGCATGCAGGAGGCAGCCGGTCAATGACTGTCATCATTGATGTTTCTGTCTCTCCCCCTCTCCCTTCCTCTCTCTGAAATCAATAAAGACATATTAAAAAAAAAAAAAATCTGAGGTGGAATTTTCTATCACCTCTGTAGGATGGTGACCTAAAGTTAAAATTAAGTTCATTTAAAAGAAGAAAAGGAAATGTTGGTATTTTTCTTTCAATGAATGCATTCCTATTATCTAACTCTAAGAAACAGGGATTGAGTCAATATCCTGTGACACAGGGTCATACCAGTTTACCTGGGATGGAGCCATCTAGAGACAGAGACATGCAGTGTGTCAGAAAGTGGTTAAAAACACTGTCCAGGGGACAGAAAGAAGGGCAGGCTGGCCAGGGAGGAGATGAGATATTCCCAGACCTTTGCTTCTTATGCTGGGTGAGCTCACTCCAATTCTGATCAAGTGCCTGTTAAGCCTCCTTAACGTATATGATGTGGGGGTTCCCCTGGGGAAGTTTTGGTGTTTTGTGTAAGAACCAAGAGGATTTGGTAGCAGACGGTTTGGTTCCTACTCCACCCTTGTCAGATGACACTGCGTGTCCCCTAGGTGGGCAGCATGCACCCTACTTGCTCCTAGGGTACAGCAGCCACAGCCCCGGCCACCCACTTCCCCGAGGAGGGCCAGCTCAAAAACTCCGTGCTCCCTCAGCACCAGGGCAGGGGGTCTGGGTGGGTTTTATCTCACGAGCCTCTCTTGGTGACTGCAGCCGTCCCTGCAGAGGACTCCAGTTCAGACAGCCCCAGTTGTCACTGTCTTAGTTCGGATTTCACCAGAGCAGACCCTGACACGGGGATTGAGTGCAATTAGTTTATTTGGGATGTGACCCCAGGAAGCTTTGGTGAGGAGAAGGGAAGCCAATAAGGGCAGGTGAGGACTCTGGGAGACTGAATCCTTACCTCTGATCAGGTCCTCGGGGCTGCTGATCAGCCACTGGAATGGTGCGGAGGTCAGGGCCACGGCCAGGGCTTTGGTGCCATGCCATCGTTACTGTTTCTCTCCGCTGTTTATTACAGGAGCTTCCTCACTGATCCTGCTGCTCCCAGCCTTGCACCTGATGCCAAGGCTGCTGTTCTGGAAGCATGTTGCGATCATGATATGTCCCTGCTCAAATGATAAACAGTCACTGGGTTTCCAGAAAAGCTCTGTAAAGGAGCCCGATTCAACAATAGACATGCTCTTCCCCCTTTCATTCTTCCTCCTTCCTGCAGTCTGGTACCAGGTGCGATGGCTGGAACTGCAGTGGCCATATTGTGACTATGAGGGAATCCTGAAGATGGTGTACATGCTACGGAGCAGGAAGAGAGAAGGAGCCTGAGTCTCTGAAGGCCTTGGAGCACTCAATCCAGCCCTGGACCGACCACCTCCAGACTTCTTTTAGGAAAGTAAAAGTAAACTTTCTATTTTAAGCCATGGTTATTGGGGTTTTCTCTTATTGTCTGCTGACCCTAATCTGAATGAATACAGTGTCCTAGAGGATATGCAATCTGAAGCATTAGCAGAAGTTTGATAGGCAAACTGGTATTCCAGGGGCTGCAGGGAGGGGTTGAAAGACCGAGGAGGAGACGTATTTCTGGCAGAGGGGAGAGAAAACGCAAAGGCCTGGAGGAAAGGAAGAACAGAGTCAGGTGTGTCTGGGGCCACAGAGAGGGGGTAGAGGAGATGAAGCCTGAAATAAGTGCAGGGCTAAGACCATGAAGGACTTTGTAGCCTGGTGAAAAAGTTGAACTTAATCCACAGGCAGAGGGAACCAGGAACGACTGGTGAGGTTTTCACTTTAGGGAGATCCCTCTGGTGCTGAGACAGAGGGGCTGGATTGACTGGAAGCAGAGTTAACAGGACCCTTATGAGGCTGCCCCTGTGGTCAGACAAGAGATGAAATTGTTTTGCCCTTGGCCAGTGACTGCAAGAACAGAGAGAAATGGGCAGACCCAGACTTTGAAAGAGAATTCCTGTCCAGCAGGCCTGGCTCAGCGGTTGAGCATTGACCTAGGATCCAGGAGATGCAGGTTCAATTACGGGTCAGGGCACAGGCCAGGGGTTGCGGGCTCGATCCCCAGTCCTGGGCGTGCAGGAGGCAGCTGATCAACGACTCTCCCATCACTGATGTTTCTCTCTCTCTCCCCCTCTCCCTTTCTCTCTTTGAAATCAATAAAGGCATATTTTTAAAAAAAAAAGGGGGGGAGAATTCCTAAGAGTTGATGGGTGACTGGATGGGGGGTGGCGTGGGGGGAGCAGGAGGAGCTGAGGATGAGGCGCCATAGATGAGACTGGAAACAGGTGAGAAGTTCAGGGCCGGAGGCGTGGAGCCCGAGGTGAGGCTCAGCTGGGGAAGAGCGCCGGCAGGTGCAGCCTCCGCAGAGCCCTGGCGCGGGAGTGGAAAAGCGGCCGACCACACCCTTAACCTCTTGAATTGCAATTCTCAGCCTAAACTGTTGTCAGCTGATACATCAAAGTCCCTGGCGCTCAGATGTGCAGTGTTCACTGAATCTGAAACGTTGCTCCACGTGCCCCCTGAGGCCCCTGCGCTCTCGGTGGTCTCGCTTCTGTCCTTTTATCTGTCAAAAGTCGGGGCGCTCTGCTCAGGCGCCGGGAGAGCCCAGAGGAAAGCCCCTCACCGTCCTGAGCCGCGCAGCTCCGGCCCCCTAAACTTTTTTTCCAGTTTAACGGACGGACCGGAGGCGGGGAGGCGGGGCTGGCTTCGAAGCCAGGCGCCCTGGGTTCAGGATCCGCGCTCCCCGCTCGGCAGCATCGGCCTCCGGCCGAGGGCGCGGCGGCAGGCGGGGGGCTGGGAGCACGGGGGTGTCGCCGCTCCCGCGCGCCTCCTCCGGCCCCGCCCGCCCCGCTCCCGCGCGCCTCCGCAGCTCCTCCCCCCGCTGTGCGCCGAGGCTGCGGCGCGGGGCAGGCGTGGCGCGCAGGGCGGCGGGTCGGCGCGGGGAGCGGGCGCGGAGCCGGGCGCGGGGAGCCGGGCGCAGCCCCTGCCTGCGCGAGCCGCGGCCCCAGCCCACCCGAGGTCGGCCTGGGGGGCCCGCAGGGCGCGCGGAGCGCCGAGTGCGCGTGGGGCTGGGCCCCGCACCCCGGCCGAGGAGCGCGGGAGCGGCGCGGCGGAGCGCGGGGCATGGAGCCGGCCCGAGAAGCCCCCTCGCGCGCGCGGCCGCCGCCGCCCCCGGCCGCCCGCCCCGCGCCCGCGCCCGCCGCGCCCAGGCCGCGCTCGCCCGCCGAGGCGGAGGCCCGCGGCCCCGAGGGGCAGCTGCGGCGGTCGGGCTCGGGCTACGAGGGCAGCACCAGCTGGAAGGCGGCCTTGGAAGGTAAGCGGAGCGCCCCCACCCCCTGGCCCGGGCCGGGAAGGCGGGTCAGAGTCACCTTGGCCGGCCTCCCGGAGGGGCGCGGGGCGCACGGCTCTGGAATCCCGAGGACTGACTTCAGGGCAGTTAGGTGACACACTGGGATGTGAGAGGGATGTCACTGGGGACCGCCTGTGGTTACAGCCTTGACCCTGCCCCGGCAGCTCATTCGCTCTGACCTTGGGCTCGAGCAGGCTCCACGCTCTGAGCCTCAGTTTCCTCATGAGTGACTGAGGACAGTTCCTGTCCGGTACTCACCCGACGGGTGTGTTGAGGGGGTGGCTTGACTGTGCAGTTGGAAAAGCGTTGGGCAAAGCGAGGAGAGCTGGAGACCCCAGAGATGCTGCCCTTGTCCAGTGGGAAGGGGGTGGGAGCACCTGGTGGTGATGGGGCCACTTGGGGAGGGGCGAGGTTGCCGGCCCCTGGCTGGCCAAGGGGCCATTTAGCCAAGCGGGACAGATTTCAAGTTCGTGAGTTGTAGAAAACTTGTGTTGGCCACTGGTGGTGTGTGGTGTGGGAGATGCTGGAGTTGGCAGCACTGAGGGCCAGCCCTCTGGAGGCTTCTTCGTACTCCTGACACCCTCAGTCCAAAGGCCGAGGACCTGGGTAGCGTTACCTAGGGAAGCCCAGGGTCTGGATCACCCAAACCTTAGGGAGGGCGTGTTAGAAAAGGAGGGCTTCCTGGAGTAGGTTACCTCTTAGGAGACTTGGAGAGAAGGAAGGATGCAACAGGCTCAAGGAGTGACATGTTCAGGGACCAAGTGGCCAGAGCCAGCCTGTCCCTTGTGGGGAACTGAACTCCAGGATACCAGGATAGGGGGAGGGGCGAGAAGAGATGAGTCTGGGGGGCCCCAGACGGGAGTGGCCACTCGGGCAGTGCCAAAGAGTTTGGACTTCGTCCGAAGGAGCCATAGAGAGATTTAAGGCATGGAGCGAGACAGTGGGTTTGTCCTTGAAAAGTGGTGGTGTCCAGAGGGGTCAGACCAGGGCCAGGATAGTGAGAAAGGTGGGACAGTGGCCAGAGGAGGGACGTAACCAGCACCTGGCAGGGTAGGTGCCTTGCGGAGGAGGGAGGGGTGGGGACGGTCAGGTCAGTATTTGGCCCGAAGGCCGGTGGGCCAGGGGACGTGGGCTGCCTGAAGAGGCCTGTGCGCGGACTCTAGAGGGGACGTCGGATGCCTCGGTGGTGATTTGGGACAAAGGAGGCAAAGATGTTGGATTTGGAGCAGAGAGCCGCTGCCGGGGAGCCTCAGGCTGAGAAGAGTTGAGTGGACAGAGGCAGACAAACCCCTCTCTGTGATATTGTCTGCAGGTGCGTTGCATGGCAGGATTTGCCTGACCCTTCCCCCTCCCGCCTCCTTTCTGCCTGGTTATTTCCTGAAGTTCACGCCTCTTGCCTGTATTTCTTCATTCATTTGTAAGGTTTCTGCAGGGTCTGCCCTAAGCTAACTCTAACCCTGGTGGTTAGGGCCACATCAGGGTGGTGTGGTCTCTTTCAATGCCTCCAGCTTATTTCTGTTTCCTACCCAACTGCTGGGCCAACCACCTGGGAGTGAGGCAGGAAATGGCCCAGGGTCTCTTGGGACACTGAGTCTCCCAGCCCCTGGGGAGTCCACTCCCTGCCTGGTGCCTTACCTTCAGTCCAGCTTTTTCTTGATGTCCTGGCCTGTCTCTGTGTCTCATCCTGGGCTGCCTCCTCCAGTGTGTCCACCTGGCATCAGCCCCACCCTTGATGCCTGTGGTCCTCGGGGCTCAGCGTCTGGGGCCTGTGGACTTTCCCGCAGGTGTTTTAGGATCTGTAGTCTGAGTCCCTGTGAGGGGCCTCTCCTCTGCCAGTCCCCTGAGGGTCTCCTGGGTGTTCTCTGGGTTCCCCCGTCTCCTGTCAGAAGAGGGGAACTCGGGGACCAGCAGGACGGGTGCTCTCTAGGGTGCTGCGGTGTGGGCTGCGGGTAGGTGACTCCCCTCCCCAGCTCCCTTGACGTGGGCTCCTGCAGCCCTGATGGGGGCGCTGAGTTGAAATCCTTTGACTGCTGGTCTGCCTACCTTGAGTCCACTCCCCACCCCAAACTGGAGTCCGTGGAATGGGCCCAGTTCGCAGACACTACTGACAACACTGATGGATGAGTAGTCTGCCACTGCTGGGGGCCAAGGGTTTTGCAGCCTCTGCTTGGCCAGGCATGTCTGGAGAGAAACAGGAGACTTCTTGACTTGACCAAGCTGAACAGGCAGGGGGCCTGTGCTCCTTTATTATCACAAGCTGAATATTTATCAAACACCTACTACGTGCCAGACCCTGTCCCGGGGGCTTTCCCAACAGCTGTCTCATTCAACTCTCACGTCTACCCTTGCAGGGGGTTGATGAGTGTTACATCTGGTTTATAGAGGGGGAAACTGAGACTCAGAGAGGCCAGTGTCTTGCCCAAGGACACACGTTGGTGGCTCACACATGCAACCCCCTGTCAGGTTTGCCACAGGGCCCTCTGACCCAGTGAAAGCTCTTACACTGTCCTGTGGGGACCAAGGACCTCGGGCTTGGTGAGGCGAGTTGCACAGAATCAAACTGTGTTCCGGACGTCAGTCAGTCTCCTCGTGCCCCTCAGACGACCCTGCCACCTCCAGCACAGTGAAAGGAGAGGTTCTTAAGTCACGTGGTTGGGAAGAGAGCCCAGGTCTTCAAGACTTTCCTTAGACCAACGATTAGCTTTATAAATAGAAAGCCAGTCGGAACTTCTCCTTGACTAAGTCTTCTCTCCTGTGGATGTTAACCTTTCCTTCCACCCCAGCCCCTGGGGAGAGGCGGGGAAAGGTGACCCAGGGCTCCCGCCTGGGTTCTAGGAAGACTGGAGGTGATCTGAGATGCAGATGTTTCTGGCATTGGGGGTGGGAGTTGGGGAAGGGGGCTGGGGGCACAGGAGGGGGACAGTGTGATTCTGCATATCTCAGGCTATAGATTTTTCAGTGCCCGCCGATTCTGAATTTTTAATGTTGAAAGTTCCTTAATGAGGCATAATCCCACAACTTCCTGATCCAAACCACACATGCATTTAGCAAAGCCTCTTAAAAACTTAAAAATTACCAAACTCTCCATTGGATGGTTTTGAACAGTCAAGATTGTGCTCACCAGCCCTTGGCCCTGACAACTCCGAGGCATCTGCTGCGAGTCTTTGGGGCTGTGGGTATGAGGGTGATAGGATAGTGGTCTGGGCTTAGGAGCCAGCTTTTTCAGCTGTCCCTTCTAACATGAGGCTAAGTCATATATATTCATAAACATAAATAAACTGCACCCTAATAAAGGCCATTTCATAGAAAGAGGGATTGCTGAGTTAGACGTTTGTTTATGGCTTGAACTGTGTCCCCTCAAAGAAATGTGTTGAAGTCCTAATTCCCCCGAACCTCAGAATAGGACTTGATTTGGAAATACGGTCTTTGGAGATGTAATTAGTTGAGATGAGGGCATACTGTGGTGGGGTGGTCTCCTAATCCATTGTGACTGGTGTCCTTATAAGAAGACAGTCACATGAGGACAAAGATAAAATTGGAGAAGGCCGTGTGACAATGGAGGCAGAGATTAGAGTGATCCATCTGCAAGCCCAGGAACCCCAGAGACCGCCAGCCACCCACCAGAAGCTAGGACAAAGCAAGGAAAGGTTCCCTACAGGTTACAGAGGGAGCACGGCCCTGCTGACACCTGGACTGTGGCCTTCTGGCCTCCAGAGCTGTGCAACAATACATTCCTGGTGTTTCAAGCCACCTAGTTTGCGGTACTTGGTCACATCAGCCGTAGGAAATGAGTACAATGTTGTTTGGATTGTCCGGCCCACAGCCGTCCTGTGAGAGCAGGCAGTGGACAGTGGCTTGGTTCCCTAGCATGACCTCTCTGTGTCCCCAGTGCAGCGTCCAGAGCGGTTATCCCCATGCGAGAACAAAGAGACTCCGCAGTTCTGGTGATGTTGGAGCCGCACGTAGGTGCCCCTTTCCCTGGAGAGCACGTGTCCCTGAGAGCCCTTTCCACAAACTCAATTGAGTTGAAGGCCGACCAAGGACATTGTTTTTAGTGCCAGTGGGTGCTCTGTGACATGCAGGCAGTGGCTTGGCCCTGTTACAGGGACTCCAAAGGGGAGCAGAGCACAGCTCTTCCCCTAAAGGAGCCTGTGGGCTTATTACCACCATCATCACCATCATATCACTTAGCGCTGAAGTAGAGCTTCCATACCAGACACGGTTCTAAGTACCATATGTTGAATTCTCATAAAATCCTAAGAGGAAGATACTACTATTGCTTCATTTTAAAGATGAGGAAAATGAAATAAAATAGAAGCTGAGTCACTTTGCCAAGTTACTAAGTCATCTAGAAAGTGGCAGAGCTGGGATTTGAACCCCGGTGAGGTGGGTGGGTGAAGACACCGCGCTCTCGTGCTCCCTGCGCGAAGGGCTGCAGAGCCAGCGTCACAGAAGAGAATGGGGGGCGTGGGCAGGAAGGACAGGCGGGGACCGCCCTGCGGTCCGGGGATCTGCCTGAGGACAGACTGCCCGTGGGGACAGCAGAGTAGACACAGAAAGAGCCCAGCCCTGGAGGAAAGGTGTGAGCCTCCACTCTTACCGAGCCTGGAGCCACCTGCCTCTGGACCCCTGGTCACCTGCCAGCACCAACCTTGCTCAGAGGAGGGACTCCAAAATTTTTGTTGGACTTTCAGGGAAAGATGGCAGACTGAAGGCTTGTGTTTATTTTCTTTCCCTTCTGAAGCCCAAATACAGCGATGAAGGAGTTTTTAAAAGGCCACAAGGACCACATAAGAACAGGAGAGGTGACAAGAGCAATGAAATTGGGAGCTAGGGAGCAAATTAGGAGAGAGAATGGGCTCCACTGGCAGAGGACCCACCTGAGTGACTCTGGGATGTGGGGGCGGTCGTCACGGCAGGAGGACAGGTTAAGTCTAAGGAAGACTTAGACCCCCAGGTCCTCACCCCTTCTGTACAGCTTCTTCCCAGCCCAGCAGGTGCCTGAGGGCAAGTCTGGGGGAGAGGGTCTCTAGACACCAGCACTTTAAGAGAACAAGCTGTTAAGGCGATGTTTACATATCAAATGCAGAGGGTGGCCTCCCAGTTGCTTCTCCTGGCTAAGCCCCTCCAGGAGAGAGAACAGAAGAGCCTTCTCCAGGGACTGATCCGCTCAAGAGAAAAAACCCACAGAGGTCAACGCGCAGAGCCTTGAAGTTCAGCCCAGTTGGATCAGCCGGCTGTGACATCCCCCCAAAGTTAATAATACCCTCCCATGGTCTCAGAGACACCAGTGAACTCTGGTCCTCCTGCCTTAATCAGGAAGGTCTCCAGACATCCGAGGAAAGGCTCTAATATAGAAATTAGAGACCAAAACAAATGAACAGCAAAAAAGCTAGAGACTATACGAGGAGGGATAAACTTTCTGCCCCTCCACTCTCCAAACCCCTCTCAGTAATACCCTTAGGGAGAGGAGAGGAAGGATTGCATTATTAAAATAAGAACAGGATATTTTAAGGGGGAATATTCAGAGAACAGTAGCCACTAAGCCAAAAAACAAACAAACAAACAACCCCTTGGAGATTAAAAATAATAGGAGAGAGAAAATTCAACAGAATGGTAGGAAGGTAAAGTTGAAAAAAATCTTCCAGGATAAAGCAAGAAGGCAAAAAGATACTGGATGAGAAGGGGGTAGGGAGAGAGCAAGAGAAACTCGGGACCAGTCTAAGAGGTGCAGCTGTTCCCAATCCTTTGTAGAGGACAAGACGGATGAGTTACTAGAAACACGATCGTGCCTTGGATGTCACAGCATGTTAAATTGCTATAAAAGTTTCTAGATACTTCTCAGTTTTGGTGTTCATCTCATCATGGAGGAGTAATGGTGTACAGACCAGCACAGGCCTATGGAGGTGCTGCTTCCATCTGTGTTCGTGTATAACTTTGTTTTTAAAAAGGGACTTAAAAATAAGAAGGGTGTGCTCACTACTAGGATGGCTATAATAAAAAAATGGAAACTAAAAAGTGTTGGCAAGGTGGTGGAGAAATTAGAAGAGTTGTGCATTGCTGGTGGCAATGTAAAATGGTGCAGCTGCTGTGGAAAACAGTATGGAGGTTCCTCAAAAAGTTAACCATAAAATTACCATAGGATCAAGCAATTCCGCTCCTAGGTATTTACCCAAAAGAATTGAAAACAGGGACTCAAGCGGATATTTGTATGCCGATGTTTATTGCAGGATTACTCACAATAGCCAAAAAGTGGAAGCAGCCCAAGCGAAAATCAGCAAATAAATGGATAAACAAAGTGTATGTAGTCATATGATAGAATATTACTCAGCCACAAATAGGAATGAAATTCTGATACATTCTACGACATGGATGAGCCTTGAAAACATTATATCAAGTGAAATAAGTCAGACCCAAAAGGACAAATATTGTATGTTTCCACTTATATGAAATATCTAGAATAGGCAAATTCATAGAGATGGAAAATAGGTTAGAAGGTACCTGGGGCTGGGGAGAGGTGGGAACAGAGAGTTAATGCTTTATCAGTGCAGCGTTTCTGTTTGGGGTGATGAACACATTTTGCAAATAGATAGCAGGGATGGTTAGATGATATTGTGTGTGTAATAAATGCCACTAATAATACACTTAACATGGTTAAAATGACAATTTTTATGTTATGTATATTTTATCACAATAAGAAACTTTAAAAGACCCTATATCTAACGTCTAAAATGGTTCTTTTATTTTTTTAACTTATCTTTATTGTTGAGAGTATTACAGGTGTCCCATTTTTCCCCCCCAATTGACCCCCTCCACCTCGCTCCCACCCCCTCCCCAGTCCTTCACCCCGTTATTAACTGTGTCCATGGGTTACGCATATATATATGCATATAACTTCTTTGGTTAATCTCTTCCCACCCTCCACCCTCCTTCCCTCTTTCCTCTGAAATATGATCGCCTGTTGCATGTGTCAGTGTCTCTGGCTCTATTTAGTTCGTCAGATTGTTTTGTTCATTAGCTTCCTCTTAAAGAAGCCCCTTCAACATTTCCTGCAGTGCTGGTCTGGTGGTGATGAACTCCTTTAGCTTTTCCTTTATCTGACCTTCAATTCTAAATGATAGCTTTGCTGGGTAGAGCAATGTTGGTTGTAGTTCCATGTTTTTCATCACTTTGAATATTTCTTGCCACTCCCTTCTGGCCTGCAAGGTTTCTGTTGAGAAATCAGCTGACAGTCGTATGGGGGCTCCCTTGTAGGTAACTAATTGATTTTCTCTTGCTGCTTTTAAGGTTCTCTCTCTGTTTTAACCTTTGGCATTTTAATGATGATGTGTCTTGCTGTGGGCCTCTTTGGGTTCCTTTGTTTGGGACCCTCTGTGCTTCCTGGACTTGTAAGTCGATTTCTTTCCCCAGGTAGGGGAAGTTTTCTGCAATTATTTTTTCAAATAGGTTTTCAATTTGTTGGTCTCTTTCTCCCCCTTCTGGCACCCCAATAAGATGAATGTTGGGCCTCTTGAAGTTGTCCCAGAGGCTCCTTATACTATTTTCATATTTCTGGATTCTTTTTCTTTTTGCTCTTCTGGTTGGGTGTTTTTTGTTTCCTCATGTTCCAAATTGCTGATTTGATTTTCAGTGTCCGCTACTCTACTGTTGATTCTCTGTAAATTATTCTTCATTTTAGTTCGTGTACCCTTCATTTTAAATTGGTATTTTATTATGTTATCGATTTTCTCAGTTATTTCCCAATACTATGCTTAAATATCCTTATAAACAAAATTCTGAACTCTGTATCTGTTAGCTTGCTTGGATCTATTTCATTTAGTTCCTCTCCTAGAGATTTCTTCTGTTCTTTCCTTTGTGACATGTTTCTTTGCCTCCACATTTTGGCTGCTTCCAGGTGTTTGTTTCTATGTATTAGGTAGAGCTGCTATGTCTCCTGGAATTGGTAGAGTGGCTTTGTGTAGTAGGTGTCCTGTAGGGTCCAGTGGCTCAGCCTCCCCAGTCACCTGAGCTGGGCCTTCCAGGTGCTCCCGTGTGGGCCGTGTGCTCTGACCTGTTGTAGTTGAGCCTTGGTTGCTGTTGGCGTCACTGAGAGGAATTGACCCCCAGGCCAATTGGCTGTGAGGACCAGCTGCAGCTACAGCCAAAGAGCTGCTGTGCTGGAGACACCCCTGTGGAGCAGGATTTACTTCAGTGGGGCTTTGGTGTTCACCAAGTGCGCCCCTCGAGTGTGTCCCTCGTGGATGTGGTAGGGTTGTAATCCAGCGTGGTTGAGTCTGACCACCAGGTGCACTGTCTCTGGGGCCTCCCGGGAGGTGCACAGTCAGCCTCTGCCAGTGCCTTGCCCAGGGCCACCCAGCATGAGCTACGCAGCAAACCGTAGTTGGCTGCTCCTTGTGCTGGGCTTGGAGGTGCCCAGGAGAGGCCCAGCTATGAGCCAATGCAGCTGCCGCTAGTGCCAGGCCTGGGGCCGCTTATCAAGCCGTGTGGGGCAGCTGCTGCTTGTTTGAGAGATTTTAGGAAAGTCCTAAGCATGAGGCTCGAGAGGCCACTTGCATGGAAAAACCTCTGGAAATGGCCTGGATGAGCTGCAGGTGGGGGGGCGGGGCCAAAGGTGAGTCAGGTGCTGGGGATTCAAACATGGCGCCTGCCTGCCGGCTGTGTGCGGGGAGGACTCGCCACAGGAGCCGTGGCCTCCGCCAGCCCTTCTGCCCGGGAGGAAGCCGCCCTCCGCCTCTCGCCCGGATCTCAGGCAGGTTAGTTCCCCCCGAGTGTCCCGGGTCCTTTCCGGCTGCTCCCGGCGCTGGGCTCAGAGGGAGCGTCCGAGTGAGTCCGTGCCGGGCCCTTTGGAGGAGCTGCTGGGGCTCCCGCAGCCTCCGCGACCCTCAGGGACAATCCCCGCTGGTTTCACAGCCTGGAGTTGTGGGGACATCTGTTCCCGGCCCTGGAGCCCTGGGCTGGGGGTCTGCGACCCCTCACTCCTCCGGGAAACCCCACCGCCGAGATGCCCTCCTGGGTTTCAACAGCGGGACCGGGTGTGGGCCCGCAGCTGAGTCTCTGAGATTCAGCCCCAATCCGCCTGCGTCTCTGCCCCTCCTTCTGTTCTCGGTGCTGCTTCAGCTCCCTGGTTGTGGGGCTTCTGTTCAGCCAGATTTCAGGAGGCTCTGAGTGATGGTTGTTCTGTATTTTATTTGTAATTTTGATGTGGTTGCGGGAGGCAGTGGGCACAACTGTTCCCTACACCACCAGCTTGTTTCTCTAAAATGGTTCTTTTCATTAAATATAAAAATGTTAAGGGGTAACAGAAAAATTTTCAAAAAGGGAGAAGACAGGATCAGGGAGGTTTTGTCAAGAGGCTGGAGGGTAAGACGAGGGCAGATTTCAAGAGGTCGCCCTGGGGCAGCAGAGTTTTGGGAGCAAAGACCCAGCCGGAAGGCTCGGAGGGTGGGCTGCGGTGTTTCAAGGGGTCTGTGCGGCTGAACCAGGACCAGGGGGAGAGGCAGCGGGAGATTAAAGAATGGGCCGCTCTGCCCGGCTGGCATGGCTCAGCGGTTGAGCATCGACCTAGGATCCAGGAGATCGAGGTTCGATTCCCAGTCAGGGCACATGGCCGGGTTGTGGGCTCGATCCCCAGCAGGGGGCGTGCAGGAGGCAGCTGGTCAATGAAGATATATTTAAAAAAAAAAAGAAAAAGAATGGAAAGCTCTGCCGGCTGCAGGAGGAGTTCAAGTGTGTAGCAGCCCTGGGGGGAGGGTGAATAAGCAGGGGAACCTGGGAGTCAGGACTGCTCTGGAACAGCGACTCTCAGCCCGCAGTGAGATCAGAATCACCTGGAGCCCTTGTTACACCCCAGATGGCCGGCCTCACCCCCAGAGTTCCTCACTATTTGGACGTTGGGCTGGCCTTGGCCATTGGGGGTGGGTGGGTGGGTGGGTGTCCTGGAATTGAACCCTTTCTCTTCTCCTCAGACACCACCACCCGTCTCCTGCTCGGGGCCATAGCCGTCCTTCTGTTCGCCATCCTGGTGGTGATGAGCATCTTGGGTAAGCGTGATGTCAGAGCATTTATGCAATGCAGTGGGGACCACCTTGTCAGAAGTGTGTCTGATTAGGTCAAGAGAAGTTCCAGGCAAACCAGGAATTCTGTGGGGGACAAAGTAAATAGAAAAACCGAGTATTAGTTTTGGAGATTTTAGCTTAACAATCTTTTCACACATCGACTCTACACGTTCCTTTTACTGAGCCATGCGTGGAAAGTGGAAATGGGACTTTGGGCCTCTTACATAGATGCCGTGAGAACTCAAACTCGAGGTGGGTTAGGCAGGCAGTGCTTCTTGGAGGTGAGTTTGGAATAAGGGCCTTTAAAGATCACATTCATTCAGTCAGTGAACATGCATTGAGCCCTGCTGCGTATTAGTCCCTGGGCTGAGTACTAGGGATTAAAAAATAAAAAACGATGGGTATGACATCTCCCTTGTGCATGTACAGAGGTGCTGTTGCCCTGGGGGGATTCCCAGAGGGGGAAACATGGGTGCTAGACCCTGAAGAACGAATGGGGGCTTCCTGGAGACCAGGAGGTAGAGGGAACAGAACAGCCCACCGGGTGGGGCCTGAGCAACAAGGAGTGCTGCATGGGACTGAAAGGGGGGAGGAAGGAAAACGGAGGGCACTGTTACTATGGACCATCACCAGGAAATTTGGCTGCTTTTAATAGCTTCAAGGCAAGGTATGTCATGGGATCTGAAGGGCTTGCAAAGTGCTTTCAGAGCCTTTGTCTTTAATCTTTGAGAAGCACCACAAGACCAGAGGTAGGTACCTCCAAATGGGCAAAAATCCACTGATAATATCAATCCCGACCAGATCCTCGCCTACAGGGTGTGCACCACCAGCAGGGAGTTGTGTTTAGAAAAGAGCCTGGTGACCCTTCACGCCAGCTTGGGTTCACCTAGAACAATTATTACTCATTAAGCCGGTTCCTTTTGTGTTTTTGTAAGGTTGGGAGGTCAGGGCGATGTGTAAAGGTAGTATATTGTGATTTTAAGTGAAAGACAGCAGTCTTCTCAGAGATACTTGTGGAAAAGCAGTTTAGATGTAGCCACACTGTGGTCGATTCTCCCCAGTGGACCTGTAGCTCACTAAGCAGACATGCGGCGTGTCCACTAATTAGTCGGTGTCAGCGTGGCTGGGATCCCCATGGGCTGGAGTACCCAGGGCCCGTTCTTGGCTCTGTCCTGGTCTACATTTAATCAATCACTTGCATGAAAACAAAAAATATGCTTATAGCATTTGTAGGTGATATAATCCAAAGAGGGATGTTTAATATGACAGATGAGTAAAAAAAAAATCAAGATTAAATCTAAGATCCTTCATTTGGATTTGAAATTGATTTATACATGTTCTGGCCACTGGGGAGACCTGGCGTGGAGAGAGATCATATGAAAACAATCACAGTATGGCTTAATTCCTTTTGGCAAGAAGGCCCTTTGAGAATCTGATGGATGCTCTGGGCTTCCTTCCCAGGAAAGTGCACGTATGCACATACCCACAGACTCTTCTCTCTGAACAGTGTGCAGGCTGGGGAGCCCAGTGCAGCTGGAAGGCAGCGTGGTGATTACTATTGCTGGTGGCAGCACTGTGATAGTGTGGGCACCCTGCAGACAGAATGGAGAAGGGTCTGTATAGCAACCCCCGTTAGGAGTCGTGGAAGAGACCTTATCTGTTTAAGCCTGGATAAGGGAGGCTGCTGTACTTCAAGTGGGTGCTACAGGGAGATCTGGACAGCAGGTCTTGGATCACAGGAAGGCAGGTTGGAACTCAGAGCTGAAAAGGAACTTCCGGCAGTTCAGTGGTGGAATGGGCTGCCTTGTTAGCTAGTGGGGCCATGGCCAGTGAGGGTGGGGCCGGCGAGGGCGGGCGCATTGAGCCTGCAGATGGTACCCCCCCTGGCTGGAGAAAGAGCACATGTTACGTGGCCTCCAAGTCCCTTCCAAATCTGAGTTTCTGGAGTTCCATTGCCTTGAAGAGTTGGGGGAGAGAGGTCTTAAGCCAAGGGCTAACCTGTCACGTCCCCTCATGGTGCCCCCACAAGCCTCCCAAATTCCTCTTCGTGTGGCACCTAGTCACCCACCTTCTCCCTGCCAGGTACTGTGAGGTGCTCACCTGAGAAGGCGGCACCGGAGCCGCGTCAGTGAAGGGCACCAAAGCCGAGGCCGGTGGAGGGAGCCCCTGGAGCACGCGGGGTTACTGGGGCCGGGCGGGCTGTGGTGCTGAGCCCCTCTTCCCTGCAGCTTCCAAGGGCTGCATCAAGTGCGAGGCGCCCTGCCCCGAGGACTGGCTGCTCTACGGAAGGAAATGCTACTACTTCTCCGAGGAGCCGAGGGACTGGAACACGGGCAGGCAGTATTGCCACACCCACGAGGCCGCACTGGCTGTGATTCAGAGCCCAAAGGAGCTGGTGAGTGCTGGGGAAGGGCCCCCCAGGGGATCCCACCCCTAGGCCTCGGTGTCCCCATGACACGTTCCCGAGCACCCCCGGCCACCGCCTAGCCTTGCGTGTGCAGGTGGGCCCCCCAGGCTCCGAGCAGGCCCACGAGTGGCTGTGTCCACTGCTGTGGTGAAGGCCAACTGTGTCATCTAGGCTGGTTTGCTGAGCTCAGTTCGTATTGTACTGTAAAAATTACAAATGAATTATAAACACTTGTGAAATATAAACACTTCACTTCTTCCCTTAGCCCCAGTCAGGCTGTGAGCTCTCATGTAACCTCCAGCACGGCCTCACCCACAGAAATGTGAAAGAAACGCGGTCAATGAGTCTGTTGGCTGTTTGGGAGTTTGAAGGCTGCAGTGTGTTGCAATAAGAAATAGCAGAGACCCTAAAACTCACCTGTTTGTCTGTGATATGCAGTATAATAGCCCCCTTCAGAGAAAGACCCAGAAGGATGGAGGTAGAGGGACAGTCGACCTACGCGTCGAGGTTTGTCCCAGGTGTCTATCGAGTGGGCGAGCCCAGGCTTCCTGTGAATGGGGGCTGCTGAGCCAGGGGTACAAACCTTGTGCCAGGCTTCCTGGGCCGGGTCCCTTGGGGGCCATTACAGGCGACTGCTGGGAGGTCAGTGTGAGTGCAGGGCATTCTGGGACCCCAGCGCTTCGTTTTTGGGGTGCAGTGAGGCATGTCCCTCTCGGCGTATGTATGTCTTGGGAGTGTCTTCCGTGCTGAGGTCAGTCTTGGGAAGCGTGAGCAGTCAGGAGCCCACGTCTGACTCTGCCTTCCCTCTTTCCTTGGTGCAGGAATTTATGTTCAAGTTCACGCGGAGGGAGCCCTGGATTGGCCTACGCAGAGTGGGAGATGAATTCCACTGGGTCAACGGGGAACCGTTTGACCCGGACACGTGAGCTGAGGCTTCGGCTTCTGGCCACCAGGCTTAGCTCGGGCAAGGCCTAGCTGCCTGGGCACCCCTGGTTTTGTGCTAGCTAGAGCTGCAGCCCCTAGCTTCAGTGGGTGTGAGAGACCAACGCACGACAATGGGTTTTGTCTCTCGCCCATGAAGTCAGCATGGTTTGGTGGCTCTGCTCCGTGTCATTGGAGTTTTCTGCCACCAGGTCCCAGCCTCTGCCATCCTGTGACTACCCTGTCCGTGCGGTGGCCTGTCTGCCTGGCTCAGTGTGGCTCAGTCCCAGGGGGAAAGAGAAGGGCCCTGTGCCTTGGCCAGAACACACCTACACGACAACACCTGGCCGCAAGGGGGTGGAGATGGGGCCTCTAGTCTGGGCAGCCACGTGCCACCTAAACACTCATACTATACAGGAAAGGGGATCCGAGCCTTGGCACTGTGAGCATGAGAGAAAACCCCTCCTGGGGGCATGGAGGTGTGTGCATGGTGGTATTGTTTGTGAGTGTGAGGAGGGGGTGGTGGGTTTGTGGTGTGGTGTGGGGTGATGGTGGCAGTGGTTAGGGGTGGTGCCAGGTGTGGGGGCAGTCTAGGTCAGGGAAGTGCAGGGAGTAAGGGAATGAACCCTAGCTTTCAGTCCAGACCCTATGGCTGGAGGCGTAGACCATGAGGAGGTGGGCAGGGTACCTCCGCTGACCTGACGAGGACCGTGCCTATCCCTAGGGTCCCCAGCAGCCTACAGGGGCAAGCAGCCTGGTTGGCATTCCTTCCCTTCCCCCCCTCTCCTGTCCATTTTTGCCCCTCTCCTCACTGCCTTTTCCTCTCTCCCCCTTTCCTGCTCCCATCTCAGATCAGCTCAGCGCTGCTGAGGGAGTCTTGCCCTTTCTCTCCCCTTATCCCGCCTCTGGAAGCTTCCTCCTCTCTGAGCTGGGGAGAGCCCTGAAAACTGGTCCCCACCGTGCTGACCACCTGGCACCCAAGGGCCTTGGGACTGCATTTTCTGACACTGAGGTGGCCCTGCTCCCATACTCACTCTTGGGGTCATTCTGATGCCAACTCTTGTGAGACCCCAGCTCTGGCCTTGGCAGGGGGCTCTAAGTTCACCAGGGTGAACTAAGAAACCTTGAGACTCAAAAGGACCGACTTTAGGCAAGGAGAACCCTGCCCCCACAGGTCCCTGAGTGATGTGACTTCCTGGGCTGCACAGCCCCCGTGTTAAACACGGGTCATTCAGGTGCACCCCTAACCTGTGAGGTCATTCAGTTCAGCTCTTCCCATGCCCGACACTGTGCCATGGGGAACCCACTGTTCAGGAGCTGACTGTCTAGGGGCTGGGGGACAGACAGACAGACACAGGTACCTGTTGGGGGGCTGGAGGAATGTCCTGGAAGGTGACCCAGAGGGAGGGGCAGATACCACGGGGCCTCTGGCCACCCAGGTCCTGAGTGCCTGGTCTCTTCTGGCCCCAGGTTCTCCATCGCGGGCCCAGGGGAGTGCGTCTTCGTGGAGCCCACCAGGCTGGTGTCGACGGAGTGTCTGATGACTCGGCCCTGGGTGTGCAGCAAGACGGCCTACACGTGAGGTGGGTCGGCCAGCCCAGCCCAGGCTCCTCTCCAAGGCCAAGCAGTGAGGAGGGTCACCGCGGCCCCATGCCCCTCTCCCAGACCCTGAGCCCTGGGTCCTGGTCTCCTTGGCCGCAGGCAGGTCCTGTGGCTCAGCAGTTGAATTCCACATGCTCAGTAGGGTATGCGCCTGTCCCCCCAGCACACACAAGCACACAGTGTCCACCTGTAGCCACCTAACAAGTCCCCCTGGCCCATTCTGGAACATTCCTTCCTCACATGGCCCTGGTACTGACACTGCATTACTGTGGGCACATTGCCCCTCCCCCTGTCATTTCTCTCCTGGTTGCTGGGGGACAGGGAGGGAAGGCTCCCCCTCACCTGGGTCCCCCACAGCCGCCTCCTTGCCTTGCCCGGGTTCTCCACCAGGCCCCTGCCATGTCTGCGGTGCTGTTGTGTTGGTCACTGACGGAATAAAGAGATGACTGGCATCCAGAGAAGTCGGCTGCCATTTGTTCCAGGGTCATGGCTTGGGGGAGGGGCAGAGGGGCACAGCTCTGGGTTCCTGTCTGTGGGAGGCACTGCCAAGCTGTGCTTGAGCTAGCTTGGCAGGTGGTGGTGTGCAGGAACCAGGGACAGAAACACATTCTGTGGCCTCAGGGCACCATTTCACTTTGCTTGGCCCCTGAGTTATTCTCAGGTGTCTAGGGGGCGTGCTCCTTCATTACTACTCAACTCAACCAGACAAACGTTTACTCACACCTACCATGTGCCAGACACCACGCCAGGCATGGGGATCAACAGCTTTATCCCCCAAGGAGCACATAGGGAGCAGAGGAACCAGCTTGGAAAGTACCAGAATGTTCTGGAACATAATTCTGAAACATAGCTGAGGAATGGTTTATTCTGCCTCAGAGGACGGTTAGCCACGGGGAAGAGATGATGTTTGATAGTTTGTACAGGTCCTAAGGCCCTGGTCTGCCTGGGGGTGGCGGCGTTGGTAAGAGGGGACATGAGGAGGGTGGCAGTTCTGCACCTGAGGAGCTCCAGTGCCCCAGCCCCATCAACACACACACCTGGACCTGCAGAGCAGGTGGCGTTGGGGCCCAGGCCTCCCCAGCCTCCTCTGGGTGTCATGCGGATGGCCTGCCTGGGAGCTGCCTGTGTGAATTTGGGTCCTGGCCCATTTTCAGAAAATAGCTCGTAGGGAAACCAGGTCCAGCTCTGCTCTGCTCAGTCCTTCATTGTTGGGTTTCAGACAAAACTGTAACTTGATTTTTTTGATCTTTTTGCATGCTTTCTAGAGTTTTAGTAAAATGTGGGTATTTTGCGGTTTTGTATCTTGTTATTGGGGAGCCAGAGGGGGGTGGTAAAGAAGTTAAGGGAATTCAGTGTGGTGGTGGGCCTGTGGGGGTGGCAGGAAGCCCGCCACCCTCCCAGCACCTGCGGGAAGTGTTGAGGGGCTGCAGGCTGAGGAAGGGACCGGCTGCTCCTGCTGCTGGGGGGGGGGCTCCTCTCACTCACACCTGTTCTCAGGCTCGCACAGGGTCCTCCCCTCAAAGACAGCAAGGCTCCAAAGCCTAGTGCCCTGCTTTACATTCAATTCTCACAGAAACGCCCTGAGGCACGTAATGCTCCACGGGGGACAAAGCTGTACCCTGGCAGGGTCCCAGGGCAGGAGGAACAGTGAGCTGAGCTCTTGTCCTGCCCTGGGGCTTCCGGCAGGAGAAACCAGCAACAGGTGGGCCGGGGAGGAAGCAGTGTGACAGGGACCCCAACCCACACCACCTGGATCTTATTTTTTCATCCAGCCATCCAACCTGCTGCCTGAAGCTTTCAGGCACACTGGCGACTTCTGCTTTCCTAACCTTGGGTTCGTCCTGGGACCACACGCAGTCTAATCTGTTTAGTAAAAGGAACTCTGACTCGGGGTCACCCATGTCCTAAGAGTTTTTCTATCTTAGTTCCTACAGACGGAAGGAAACACAACACAGAAACGAAACAAAACTACTGGCGCGCCAATCCTCAGAAATGTAGAAAATCCTGCCGAAGCTTATAAACCAGCCACGCGCCCTCTCCCCCCTACGTGGGCCCCAGTCCCCAGGGTTTGCTGGGCGGCGGAGCCCGGTGCAGTGCTCCTGGCGGCCACAGGGGGGCAGCACCGAGCACACTGAGCTCGGAGCCGGCTACGGCTCCCTCCCAGGGCACATTTGAACTCCAAGCCCAGCCCTGCTCTCCTGCAACTCTTGGAGCCCGCAGGCTGCCTGGCAAAGACTGAAGCACGCAGACGTCCTTTGGGAAGATGGAGGGTGACAGGGAGGACTCTTTAAGGGAGGACACATTGGGGTGGTAGCATCTGGTGCTGTGCTAGTGAGTTAGTGTTTGCTTAGCTAATCCACAATCCTGCAAGGTGGGCACCATCCCTGTCCTTACAGATGAGGAAACAGGCTCAGAGAGGTTAAGCGACTTACTCCATGTTACACAGCTTGGAGGTGGTGGAGGCAGGGTTTGAACCCAGACCCATCCCCACAGGGCCCTGGGGGAGATACTTATGTGGCACAGGTGTGTGTCCCCCTCCTCCCCCAAGCCAGCCAGCCAGCTCTGAAGAGGGACGGGAGGGTGTGTGTGTGTGCCTGTGACGGGGAAGGGGCTACCCGGGGAAGGACGTCTGCCTGCGTGCTCACAGGCGATTCTTTTTCTGCACACTGTAAATTACCCCCGAGTAGGCATTGCTAGTGACGACTTCTTTCTCTTTGTTCAGGGCCCAGCTCCAGCCTCCCTGCGATGCCTTCAGGACAGCACAGCCCTGTGACCATGCCCTTTCCCCAGCACCTCCAGCACTTAACACTGAGCCTTTCACATGGCCCGTCTGTCACCTTGTCACCTGCGACTCTCTTTGCGTCACCTGACCACTCCTGTCATCTGATTATAAACCCTTGGGGAGCAGGACTGTGTTGTTGGCCTCTTGGGCACACATGACACACAAAGATCGTTGTACATGACAATAGGACTGTACGCAGCGTCATTAACCGTTTGCCACGGTGGGAGAGAGCGGTGGCTGCCGGCCTCAGAAGACTTGTGATTTTGGCTCTGGTGGGCATGGCATGATTTTTAGAGGCACAGCAAAGATGAACTCTTGAATCTGTTCTGCTTCAGCCGAATGAGCTCATGCACATACTGGGTGGGCCGGGTGGGAGTGACCGGAAGTACAGGGGCGGTGAGGGAGAGCTGCTCAGTCTCCAGTGGCCTTTGCATTATACCCGCAGCCCAGCTGATGGGAGGCGGCTGTGAGTGGGACCCAGGCCGGGGAGGGTTTCCATCAGCGAATGGGGCTGGCTGCTGAAGGTTCCTGGGATGCCCGGGATATCGTGCTAATGTCACTGCTGTGACCTGGTTGCCAGAAGTGCCCACTGCCTGCTGAGTGCTTACAGCAGGAGGGGTGGAGGCCAAGGACATAGCTGCCTCTTTCCTCTGTCTATAGCCAGCTCCACGCTGGGAGCAAGGATGAGATTGAAAGGGGGCATCCAGGAAGCCTTCTGCCACACCCATCCGAGCCCCCACCTCTGCTAAGGCAGCCGGGAGTGGACGTGCACTAGGCCTGGCTCCAAAGACCTGCCCTGGTCTAGTCGGGGCGCTAGCTCTTCCCCACAAGCTCAGGCTGCTGTGCTGAACCTCTCTGACCCTGGGCTTCACCCCTATAAAGAAATCATGCCTGCCCCGCCTACCTAATAGGGTTTTGAGAATTTAGATGTCAGGGATTTCAGGGCTTAGAAATGATCGACCCTACTCTCACTATCCATGAGGCCCAGAGAGGTTAAGTAACATGTCCAAGGTCACACAGCTAGTGGCAGAACTAGAACAGGTCTTACGGCGCTCCTATTTCCTGTGGATTCTCTTACTGCACAGATCATGCTTTGTGTATTGTTTACTTGTTTGCCACCCATGTGGAAATTAAGCTCCTAGAGGGCAGGGATCCCCCTCGCATACTTGTTTCTCTAGCACCTGGTACATACAGAAGGTGCTCAATAAATGTGTGTTGAACTAAGCTGATCTCGGCTGCTGGTTTGAGTGCTGTTTCCTCTACACCATGCTCTCTCTGGTCCTGGAATCTGCATTTCCATTCAGCTGTCCACAAACTGTGAAAACCTTCAGGTGTTTTTGAGAAAAAAAATAAGATACCAGCCTTGTGACATCCATTCTGGACCTTATAGTCAAGAGCACAGGACCCATTTGAGCAAATGCATACACTTCTAAGGCAAAATGAAATAACAATGACAACACTAATCAAGAGCCTGTCGGGGCCGAACACCGCTATGCGGTTCGCACACAAAGTGCTCACTTAGCACAGTGCCTAGTCCACAGTAAGAGCTCAATAAAAAACCATATCCTCAGAGGCATTATTTTATCTCCCGCTTACACAGTGCGGTGCGCTGGAGATTCAGACAGGGCTCCGGGAACCTGCCTGCCCCGTAGGCTTCAGCAGTCCAGGATGCTCTCCTCCAAAGCCACCGGTCCACACGGGGAAGCGGGCGGCGCTTCTCAAACGCTTCCTCCTGGAAAGGACTTGTGCCATCTTCCTTGGCCAAAGCAAGTCACTGAACAGCTAACTTCAAAGAGGCCAGGAAATGCAGTAATTCCAGGCGCCAGGAGAAAAAGTAAAAAAATCTTGGTGCCCAGCTGGGTGTGGCTCAGTGGTTGAGCTTCGACCCACAAACTAAGAGGGCACTGGCTGGATTCCCCCTCAGGGCACATGCCCTGGTTGTGGGCTCGATCCCCAGTAGGGGGCGTCCGCGGCCGATCAATGTTTCTCACAGAGATGTTTCAGAAATCTATCACTTTCCCTTTCTCTCTCTAAAATCAATAAAATATGTGTGTATATATACACACACACACATATATATTTAAAATTTTTAAATAAAAAAAATTTCCCCCCCAAAATATTACAGATGCCCCCTTTTCTCCCCAATGACCCATTCCACCTTGTCCCACCCCTCTAATAAAAATATATTTAAAAACATCTTGGTGCCTGGCAGTCCAACCCCTGAACTGCATTCTGTGGGAGCCAATACATTTAGAGCCCCGGACGGAGCACAGCTGTTCCCATCGCTGACCTTAGTTGGGGCCGTGAGCCAGAAAGAGACCTTTACTTTGCTAAACCTCTGAAATGGGCGCATTGTTCCAGGAGCTGGTGTATTCTAACGCCCTACTCAACCCACATTAGGGTTAAAGAAGTTAATAAGGGAGGCTAATTGCTATAATAAACAATCCTAAAATTTCAGTGGCTTAAACATAACAAAGATTTATCTCTTGCTCTTTTGTGGTTTTGTCCAGTGTGATTTTATTAGGAGACAACAACCTGGGCTTTTGCCATGTGGTGGCCCCACCGTTCTATAGACTTTCAAAGCCCATCATCGGATCTTCCACATCTGGCTAGAAACTGAGGGGAAGAGTGTAGATAAGTAGATAAGTAGATAAGTGTAAGGCTGAGTTTTTTTTTTTTTAGGGTTCAGCTCTGGCCATATTTACCTGCAAAGAAACCTAGGAAATATAAACCTGTTCTGTGCTCGAGGAGATGACTTTGGGGACTATCCAGCCACTTTGCCACAATGTAATGTTACCCCCATTTCGCAGATAAGAAAGCTGAGGCATGAGAGCTTGAGTGATTTCCCGGCTTTCAGGGTTCAGTTCCTGGGATTGAACTGGAACATGGCTGACGTCCAAGTCCTGCTCTGAGTGACCCTGCCATCGATAACCCCTCCTCTCCTAACGCCTCACCCGCCCGTGACAATCCTTCCTTCCCCCTCAGAAGGCCTTCCTCCAGGACCCACTTTCCCTCTGTTCTGGCCTTTTATCTACCAATGGGGAAGTTTATTCTCTCCAAGCAGCCCCATCCAGGGGCTTAGCCTGCAATGCATAAGGATGCGGAGAGAGCCGGTGCAATGAAATGTAGGAAGACAGTGAAACAGGACAAAAAAAGACATAAAAGTAGGTGTCCAGTGGTTTCTTTCCAAGGGCACCTGTCGCCCAGGGTCGTTTTAGAAGTGCAGCCGAATGCAAAGTGTCCCAGGAGGGACCACAGACCTCCGGCCATATACCTCCTACGGAGCAGCACTTAGCAAGTGGGATGAGCTCAGCTCACATTTGGACGCAGGCCTGGCTCCCGGGCCGCCTCTGCCCTGTAGAGTGAGCCTTAGGGGTGTTGCTGGGATTTTCCACCCTCATGCAGAACCAGCCAGTGTAAGGCAGGCTGGGGGGGAAGGCAGGCTGGGGGGGAAGGCAGGCTGGGGGGGAAGGCAGTCTCCTAGGAGGAAGTTTGCGGGTCCGGGTGCGACGCAGTGTGCGGGGCGGCGGGTCCAAGGCGTCTTTACAGCTGAGCACAGGCAGACGGACTGAACGCCCAAGGGAGGAAGTCACGAGGACACCCACCCACCCGTGTTTCAGTTACACTTTGCTCTTAGCTTGGCCGCTGCTTTTACACTTACGTACTATTTGCTTAAGCTTAGCTGTTCCAGAAAGTGCTAGAAAACAGGTAAGTCAGACTCTCACAAGACACACACCTGGCTGTTTGGAACAGGCTCCTGGGCGTGACCGCCTCCACCCAGAAACACACCCCAAAGCCAGGGCAGCGTGGTGACGCGGGCCGAGCCCTGTCCCTCGAAAGCTGAAGCCCCCGGGGGCAGAGTCCCAAGCTTGCAGCCCGGCAAGAGCAACATTCAATTGCTGCTGGGCCCTCCGCCCGGCTCCTCGGCTCAGCGGGGAAATGGGGCTTGTTATGGGCGTGTGCGCGTCTAGAATTCTGATTCCTGTTCATCGGTTCGAGGGAGCAACTAAGACAACCTGAGACTTGTTACCCCAAGATCAAATATGCCCGAGGGAGCGTACCGACAGCGGTCAGTTGTATTTCTCTCTTAGATTAAAATGAGTTTCCAAAGTCACCGGTGGAGAGCTCCTGCTCCACAGCTGCCCTGCGTCCCGCGGACGCCCTCTCGCCTCAGTCTGTCCACTGCTAGGGGCTGAGACCCCCAGAAGCACATCCGTAATGTACAAAGAAGGGCGACAGAAGAGTCTGCCCAAGTCTCTTGCCTGGATTTTTACGGAACTCGGATTTTGGCTCAGCTGGATTTCACCCACGATCGAATACTGCCCGCGTTTGGGCTCCGCGGGTCTTACCTGAGTCCTGGGCGGCCGGAGAGTGGACAGGGCGACGCGGGCTGGTTGGGCGACAAACATGGGCCCAGCGGTTTGTCCGCTTCTTCAGTGCCTGGCACAGTGGCAGACGCCCTGGAAACGGAGACGGAAGAGGAATCCTTACCCGCGAGGATGCTGCGGTTTTGCGGGGAAGGAAAATCAGGGAAGAAGTTCGACAGCTATGCACAGGGGGCTGGGAACACAAAGGACACCTACCTCATGGGGAGGGAGTTGGGGGCAGCTTCCTGGAGAGGGCCCGGCTGGTTCTTGAAGGGCACAGGGGCGAGGAAGCCTCAGGGTCCCAGACAGGGAGAGGAGCTCTGGAGAGTGTGGGAGGGAGGGGGTGGGCGCAGCGGCCTTTCTCCTGCGGCTGGAGGGAGAGCCCAGTGGAGGGGGGGATGGAAGGAGGGGGGGATGGAGGGAGCTCCGTGAGGTTCCCAGCGAGCCACAGAGGGAGCCAGGAGCGCGGGTGGCCGGCCCAGGTGCGCAGGGCTGGGAGGCCTCCCCAGAAGTTCTGGGAGCCCGGGTGCAGGAGCAGAGACGTGGATGGTCGACTCCAGCCACAGCAGGGAGCCGAGGGTCCGGGCGAGAAGGTGGGTGGGCTCCTGGGGAGCAGTGAGAGCAGGAGGCACGGAAAACGGAGGGCAGGAGCCTGGCGGTCCGAGGCCGCAGGACGCTGACCACGGGAGCCCTGATGAGCGATGAGCGTCAGGTGAGGGGCCTCGTGCGCCGCGGGCGGGCGTGGAAAACGGCACAGCTGCGGTGGCCAAAGGCTGCTCCTGCAAAGGTTAAGAATTGCCATACAACCCACGCAATCTTTTGTATGCACCCAAAAGACCCGAGAGCAAGGACCCGGCGCCGGCACGCTAGTGTTCACAGCAGCCTATTTGCAAAAGCTGGAAGGTGGAAACAGCTCACTTACCCCTCGAGAGGCGAACGGAGAAACAAAACGTGGTCCACACACACGGGGAGCGTGTGGGTCTTCAAAGGAAACTGATACACGCAGCCCCAGGTGAATGTCGAGAGCTTGTTACGTGAAATAAGCCGAGAAAGTAATAGTGTGATTCCACTTACACCAGGGAGCGGAACAGCGAATGCAGAGCCGGAGAGTGGGAAGGCGTTTGACGGGCACAGAGCTTCCCTTTGGGACGGTGAAGGTTCTAGAAATAGGTGGTGCTGATGGTCGCACATCGCGAATGTATTAATGCCACTAATTGCACACTTCGAGATGGTTAAAATGATAAACTTTGTGTATGTTTTACCATTAAAAAATGCTGAAATCATGGGACGCCACAGGGAGAGGAGGGTGTGGGGTTGCTTAGCTTCCCGAGGGGGCTGGCAGTGGTGTGAGGGCCAGGATGGGGTGTGGAGCTCATGGCTGAAGTTGGGGGCCCCCAAGGAGGGCCCTGGTGAGGAGGGCGACCAGTGAGGCACCGCCTGACACTGGAGTCTGGTGAGAGGGCAGGACTTGGGTGCGGAGGAAGGCCACATCCACACCCAGGTCTGGGATGAACGTTGGAGAGCTCCCACGACAGCAGATGACAGCGGGGCCTCGGGCCTCAGGGGTGGAGTTTGGAAGCAGACAGGTTTGAAATGGCCCAGAAGAGGGAAAGGGAGCTAGGAGACCTCCTCTGCCCAGCTGCACAGGAGCTGGTAGTGAGATATCTCCAGGCCCCTCCACAGCCACACACCAGGCATCTTGGCAAATTTTATTTATTTAGAGAGGGAGGGAGAAGAGAGAGATACATCAATTAGTTGCCTCCTGTACACGCCCTGAGTAGAGATCGAACCCGAAACCTGGGTCTGTGCCCTGACCGGGAATCGAACCTGCAACCTTTCTGTGCATGGGGCGATGCTTCAACCCACTGAGCCACACCAGCCAGGGTTTCTTGGCGAATTTTTTAAAAAAATATTTTTTAATGTTTTCAGAGAGAGGAGGAAGGGAGAGGGAGTCATTGATCAGCTGCCTCCTGCACGCCCCCTACTGGGGATCGGGCCCAAAATCTAGCATGTGCCCAGCCCTGGAATCGAACCTCGATCTCCTGGTTCATGAGTCGACTGATGCTCCACCACTGAGCTAAGCCAGCTGGGCTTGGAGAATTTTAAAAGCCGCGGTGGGTTATAAACATGTTCAGACGCCTTAGATAATTTCCGAAGGGCTACATAACTTCCGAAAGGTGCCACTCGTAGCGACAACCTCTTCAGTCCCGTGAATGGTCTGGTTCTAGAAGAAATAAACCAGCCAGGCCGCGTGTACAGTGATTCCAAACAGTTTAATGTAATTCCAAGACAAAGTGTGATTACATCGCTACACATATACAATATGCATATGTGAGTTTACAGATTCCAATTAATAACTCGTTTCACCTCAGAGACCGAAAAAATGATCAGAAAGAAACTGTGAGTAACAAGCTATAACATAGTTCACCACACGGGACCCCCTCTCACCCTACAGTTAGTAATATTACAATTAAAATAACTATATTCTTCTATAATTTTTTTTCTGTTAAAATCATCTCATAAATTTACAATGCTATTATTAGTTTCCAAGACTAATATAAATTCACTCCATTTTTCTACAACGAAAATGATTATTAATTTAGAAGCACACGACGTCATGATGAAAAACACAAGCATTTTTTAGTAGCAAGGACTTGATCAGTTAAGAATTATTTCTCTTGTAAAACATTCTAAAGCCAAGTAAAATATCCATTCTTATAACATACCTATAATATGAGGCTAAGGGGTAGGTTACATAGAGGTCTACGACACATTGGTTTGTCTTTTTTAAAAAAAAAAAAAAGAGACATTTATAAATAAAAAAGGAGAGCGGGACAATTCACGTAGGAAAGAGAGGTACACGAGAAAATACTGTTGCACGCAATAATTTTCACAAAGATTAACGTGGATTAACACTTTTTATTACAGAAACCGTACAGTGAAGGAACGCAACAGACCAGGGCTTCCGTAGGGTTATTGAGCTGAGATGACCTGGTAGAGAAACCTCTAGACGAGATGACCTTGGGGAGGGAGCCACGTCCTTGGACTGGTGACCGAGCGCCACCTGGTCTCCTCTTCCCTGTTCTTATCCTGGGGCGTTGAGTCTTCCATCCAGAGTGTCCCAAATCCACGGGCAGTTGAAAGGTAAACATTTCTACAGATCCGTTCTCTTCCCATCCTAATGGATACCATTTTTGGAAACGTGATATAATATCAAGAGGCGGCAGCTCAATACATGTGGTCAAAGCAAATCGAGACGGAAAATTCCAGTCATTCTGATTTGTCGCCTCCCTCCTTCATCTATGCCCTTGACGCTGGGGGCCCAGACAGCGCCGTGGCACCGTCCGGGGCCACCCCGTCGCCCCCCCCGTGGTGAGCTGGGGGACAGGGGCCCAGCGTCCAGCCCGGGCCCAGGTGCTGCAGGGGCAGCCTGGGGCCGACTCGACCTTCTGAAAGCTCCTCTTCCTCCTCTTCATCCGTAAAGCTATACTTCTATCCGCAATTTGGTTTGATGTGTATATATACACGAACATATATATCAGCATCTCTATCTATACAGTGATTCTCTACTACACTAGAAACTCTGCTGCCCCGAAGTCTGCCTTCCTGGTCTAGTTCATTTGGTTAAAAAGATGCACACAGAGGATGAGGGGTTGCTTTGGGGGCTAGAAATGATTGTGCCCTGGGAAAGCCACGAAGAAAAATTGAAATGAGCAGTAACACGAGTGAGGAGAGTTGGTGGTGGTGGGGGGGGGGGGGGGGAGAGAAAGTGATGTGGGGGCATCGGGGCATCGCCAACAGGAACACCTGCTGGGAAGGCAGGGGCGGGTGGGGTGGGGACACTTCATGTTCCGTTCGGAAGTCACAGAAAGCTACACAGAATGGGCACGGTCAAGTCACTTTTCACTTCCCAAGTTCTCCCTTATAACCTGAGCCAAACTATTAAAATAATAATAATAAAATAATAATAATAATAATAATAATAATAATGGTAAGTCCATTGCCCCTTCAACCAAGCAGGCAACTGTCTCACAGGGAGGCAAGACCGCCCCTCCCCAGGCCGAGTGGGCCCTTCTTCCGGCTCTGGGAGCTTCCCAGGGGGCCTGGGGGCCTGGCGGGGGGGCTGTGGCGACAGCAGGGTGGAGGCCAGGGTGGCCCCGGGGACAGTGCCGCAGAGCAAGGAGGGGGCGGTGGTGCGGGGAGAGTCGTGTGGCGACTGGCTGAAAGGAAACCAGCGAGCAACGGCAGAGCCCTTTTCAGATACAGAAGAGTTCCTCTTTTAAAAACGCCGATTTCCACACCTCTAGTTTTAAAAAAATACGGTTAAGCCCCAAAGACAATGACATACAGTTCATTTGGTTAATTAAAAGCAAAGGAGAAAATCAATCAGGGGAGGAAAGAGGGAGTATAACCAGAAGGGGTGAGATGAAGACGACTTTACAGTAACATTTCTAACAAAAACCGTAGCAAGAACATACTGTCAACGGAGTTCACAGGGAAAAAGCAGGTGCATTTTCAAAAAGCAACCACACACACACACACACACGCAGTTCCCTGGTCCCAGGTGTTTTGCGGTTTTCAAGGTCTCATCTGCTAGAGGAATGCCCTTTAGTTCACAGCAGGTCCTCCTCAAAGAAACGAACCGAACCGAACCTCGTAGGGGGCCCACAGCCCCCCGCGCGCCCTGCAGGACCCCGGCTCTCGCCCCGAGGTCTCTCTCTCGCCTTCGCAGTCGTGATCTTTCCTCCCAGGGGTCTCGGTGGCCCCCGCGGGCCCTCAGTTCCCCGGCCCCTCCTGCTCAGCAGCACTTAATATCCCTGGGAAGGGGTCCAGGCCCCTCCCACCGACCTAGGCTTCCAATCTAGGTTGAACAGAGTAAACACTTCCTTTTGCATTTATTTTGTTTCTAAGGAGAAAAGGGCTCAAAGGCAGCAGATACGGGAAACCTCGCCAGTGAGAACGGCGCAGGGACGGAGGACTCCCCCCGAGAAACACCCACCGGGACGTCGCCAGGGGGCCCAGAAACAGCAGCTGTACCTTCGGGACCACCTGAATCCCAGTGTCTCCTACTGCCCAGTGACCAGAAGTCAGGGGATCGTTAATAAGTTAAACATTCAAATCAAGACAAAGTTTCAACGAACCGGGTATCTGTTCTCTCTGCCTCTTCCAAGATGTCAGAGAGAAGGCCTTGACGTGTGGGCCCAACACGGCGCGTCTGGCCCAGGCCTCGGGCTTGGCCTGGAAATCCTTTCACATTCGCTCCTGTTCGTGTGGAAACCGTCCCATGGGGGTGCGGGCGGGGGGGGGGTGCTCGAGTTGGGCTGCAGGACACACCAGTATGGGCGGAGCACCCCAGCCCTGGGGCTCGGCTTCCAACCACGGGGGCGATCGCTGGGGGCTGAAGATGTCAGTTATAAACAGAAATGTTCTATAAAAAGTACCAGTTTAAATGTAAACTATAAAATACTTGAACTATAAAACGTAGCCAGAAATATGCTGAAGTATCCACAGTCAGTTATTTAGTGGACGCGTTTAAAACGTGACTCTCTCGGTATCTTAGAGGGGAACAGCGCTTTACAGTAGCTAAAGACAGACAGACTTAACATGTGCGCTTGAATATCACATTTGATTACAACACACACAGAGCTGGCTCTTCCTTGGCTTGACTTTTCGTGGTAGAGATCAGCTATTTTCAGAATTCACTGAAGCCCGCGCGGAGTTCATGGCCGTCTAAACCCCAAGATCAAGCTGGCTACATGATTTCCAAAAAGGCTAAAACCAGGATGAATGCCCACGTTTGAGGTAATTATTGCCATTAGGTCACAGTTTGCGTAAGAGAACGTATCCAGAACCTTCTTTAGGAAAACCTTCGGGCGCCCTGTCAGAATTCCAGCCGGGATCTCTCATTCCCACCAGCTGGGGTTGCTTCCAATGGAGTTCAGGTTCTAGAAGACTCTAGAGCCTGGGGCTGGTCAATAAAGACGTTTTTAAAATAAGAAACCAAAAAAAAACCCCCACCCAGAACCACCGAGGAGATGTTTCATAACAAATGATAAAAGAATTTCCCCCCCAAATCAAAAACCTAGTCCTAAAGCACTTCTCAATTCTTGTCACCTTTCAGCCAAAATAAAGATGCTCTTATTACTACCAACCTCAGGCTTCAGCAAGACACTCTCTCCCCTTCCCTGTGGTTTTCCTCAGTTTACACAACCAACGGCTTTCCGTTTCTTTGAGGCGATCTCAGAAGAAAACTTAATTTTGTCCCTCCTTCTAAAAATCATCTTTGCCTTTCTCCTTCCATTATTATTTTTTTTAACACAAAGGAAAAAGTCCCTGGACGCCAGACCCACACGGTTATTTACAAATTTGGTGTGAACCCCGAGTCTGGTCCTACCCGGAGCTGAAGCGTGGATGGATGAGAGAGGCCAGAGTTGTCATGGTATTTAATCAGTGCAGTCAAAAATAGCATCTTGAAAAAAAATATATACCTTTAGTATTGCCTTTCTAGAATTAACTATAAGCAAGAAAAATGATTATTGTTTTAAAAAAAGGAAAGAACACGTTTTCCCTCTTCACTCTGCTAAGAGTTTGTGGTAGCAGCCGTGCTAAAACTAGTGGGTGCGCCGGGAAGGAACCTGAAACGAATTCTATGACTCAAAAGAAACACCCCCTTACGATTTTCTTCTAAAAGCCCCACTAATTCCGCCCCCCCCCCCCCCGCTTGCCTCCCTCCCAGTCTGGGACGCCCTCTCCACGCAGACCTGCCGCTGAGTTCCACGGGCGGGGGGGATGGCGAGGGTGAGACCCCGAGGCCTTTCTCTGCACTTACACCCAGAAGACACTGAGGCTGGCGGCTGCAAGCTCGGTTCTGGAGCTGGGCAGACCCAGGTTCAAGGCCGGGCTCCTTACGGGCTGGGTGACCCCGGGCAGGCCACCAGCTCTCCAGGCCAGCCAGCCAGCCAGCCGCCGCACCTGAAAAGGGCCTAGTATTGCTGATGTCACAGGTTATTCTGGAGACAGGTGAGACAGGCTCACAGCGAGCACTGGTTAGCGCAGTGTTTGGCACACAGTCGATGGGAGTATTGTTAAATGGTTGGTCAGAAATACGGGGCCCCTCACTGCTGTTCATTTAAAAAGCGAAACAAAATCCTATCTCGGTCAAGACCTCCTTAACAAAAATTTCACTAGAAATGCGGTGATTTCAGATTATATTTTCTTTCCTTCAGAGCCTGTGCTTCCTTTTTTTTCTCCTAGGACGCCAGCTTCCTCATCAACCTGCTCATCAGTAAATGGAGGGGGGGGCGGGTGCCGTGGCATCGGGGGGCTGTGAGGGCTCCAGGAGGTCACCCTCACACTGGGCTTGGCCTGGGGCCTGGAGTACCGAAAGCATTCAACAAAGTTTGGCTCTTAGTTACTTGAGGGACACTGCAAGTTTTAAGAAACGAGACAGTGAACATAATGTTCTAATTCGGGGTCTGAGACCAGGGGCTCTCCAAGGCTTGTGGGAGTTGAGTTGGGGGGACTACTGAAGGCCCCTCTGGGGCAGGTTCTGAGCGTGTGCCCCGCTGAAGGGCCCCTTCTGTGTAAACTCTCACCGAGTCTGAGGGAGGGCTGGCGTGGAGCTGCTCTCCGGCGCTTCTGGAAGCTGCAAGGACATGAGAAGCTGCGCTAGGTGGGGTCACACCAGTGAGCTGGGGCGCAACAGCCTCTGAAAGGTTGCTGCTGCCTTTCAGTGTCGTTTCACCACCTTCGATTCTCTAGAAGCCGGCTGAGATTTTACAGACTAGTCCGTGGAGATCAGAAGTGAGAGTCCAAAAAGAGAGGTGCCGACTCCCCGAGCCCAGCTCAGTGCGCATCAAAAACCCCAAGCGCCGCTGAACTTCCCCGCGGCTCTGCCGGGCCACAGGGGCGGTGACAGGAGATAGCGAAGCTGAGAGATCTGCGCGGGGCCTCCCTCCCCCGGGAGCAGCAGCGTTAGGGGGGCTAATCTCTGCTTCTCGGAAAAGGTGAGTACGGTTCTGAGATCGATGTTAACGACGACAAACGAGCGAGGAGAACGACGAGTGGCACTGCATCACCGAGGATGCCCTTATTGCCCAGGAGGGAGACAGGGAGGAACGCCACGCTGCCCGAGTTTGGAGGTGTCTTCAAGAAGGGTTCTTTGGCTAAGGAAAGGAACAGTTCCACCTTCCTTTCCCATTTGGTAAGGACATCTCTGGCCTGCTCAGTGGCGATGGTTCCCCATCTGAAGGCTCAGACACACCAGAAAGGAAGGACAGGGGACCACGGGCGGGCGAGAAGCGCAGAGTCCCCAGGGCTGGGGCGTTCCGGGGCGAACTCTCTCGTGCTGGCGCTGTGGGGTCCCGGGCCCCTCCGCGGAAGGAAACCTCGCCTCTCTGTTGAATTTTCTCCGCTGCTCGGGGCACCTGGTTGTTTTGTTTTCTGTCCCAGCGGCCACTGGGCAGGCCGGCCAGAGCCCCACGTCCCCCCCTGCCCCCAGCACCAGACAGAGACCCCGGGTGAAGGCTGGGCCAGCCCGTGGACACACTTCTCAGCCACCACAGCCCATCAGCAACAGCTCCTCAAGCCTCTTCATCTCCTTCCCCCAGTTTCCAAGAAAGTCTGCTCTACTCACGCACTCACGCTCACACACCCCAAATCCTCCACAGCTTGTTCGAAACGAGTGTTTGCCGTCCTAAAGGTCTGGCCGAGGGAAACCAGCCCGTTAGCCGCTCGCTGATCTCGCCTTCCTTCCTCAACCCAGCACTCTGTCTGGGTGGGTGGTCCCCCAGGGCGAAGGGGAGCCGCCAGCCGGCTCCCCGGCCTGCAAGCCCCTCAGCCGCCAGCCAGTAAGGCCGGGGTGCAAATCCAAGTCCGGGAGACAACCGCTGGTTTGCCCCAACCCTTCTTTTCCCTCTGAATTCGATCAACCACATGCTCTTTCACAAAAGTAATTGGCATCAAGCCTCAGACTCTCCCACCCATCGGCCTGCTCACCCCTTCCCTTGGAAACAGCCAAAAACGTCACGAAAGAGGCCCCTAAGTGCAGAGATGCGGGTGCAAACGCCCAGGTGGGCCGGCGAGGCCCCACAGAGCAGGAGCGTGTGGGCCTGTGGCTCCTCCGGCTCCCACTGCGCGGCTCTCCTTGGCCTGTCCTTTTGAATGTCCCCTCTCACTCCAACGACGTCTCTTCAGCAGAGGAGGAAGCCAGTTAGAGAACAGATGACGCTCTAGGTTAGCCGAGGTCTAAACAGGACTAGGGTGGCATCCCCCTTCTTGAGGGCTTGGTCCCGGGGGCGGGCAGCCTTTCGTCCATCCTACCCGCCAGGGCGACGCGGGGTGCAGGACGGGATGGGGGATGCGAACGAGCACCAGCGTGTGCAGAGGGCGGCGCCTCCCGCTGGGGGCTTCTGACCCCACAGCTCTGTGCTGGGGGCTGAACGAGGGAGGCAGGCGGGGGCTAGGGGTGCGCGACAATGTCTGCTGAGTGTCTGCGGGCTGGGCCCTGCCTGGCACCTCGCAGCTGCCTCCTCTTCAGCGAAGCTGGTCATTTCAACCCTTTCTTCACCCAGGGCCCGCAGTTGCTGGGCTTGCGGGCAGCCTGTGAACACCTCAAGTGAATTTAACAAGCAGGGCACAGAGGGGCGCAGTCGGGGCCCAGTGGGGATGGCTGGCCAATGGTTTCATCGTGGTCCGCAGTGTCTGGACAGCTGCTGGATGGTGTCAGCGTCCTCTGGCTTCTAGCGCCCCTCCGCCTGGCCTCTCCGGGGCCTAGTAGTTTGTCCCTAGAATTGCGAGCTGAGGAGATGGACTGGGGCGAGGGGCGGAGTGAAGGAGCGGGCGGTGCGGCTAGTGAGTGGGAGGCGGCAAGGGGAGGCTGAGGTTTCCCAGGGGAAGGCACCGCCTGCCCGGCAGCCTTTCGTCGGCTTCTAGGAGGGGACAACGGTCTCTGTGCTGACGGATACGAGCCACACTCCCGGTGGGAAAAGGGAGGGCACTTGGGAGGGGGCTGCATCAGCTCTGGCAGAGGAGCTTTCTTTTGCTGGACAGGGAAACAGCAGGTGTGGGGCCGGCGGCGGATCCGGGCGGCAGGCCGCAGGGGCGCGGGGACTGTGGCAGGGAACCACGCTCGGGGCTGAGCCCGCGAGCCGCCCCTCAGCCCTCCCCAGCCCCTGCAGCATCGACGGCGACTGTGCGGCCGGGTGCCCACCCGGCCTGCGCGGAGGAAAAGGCCTTGGTCCTTCAAACTCCTGTTCTGCGGTGCACGTTTCTTCACAGCGCTTTGTGGGACAAGAGAGGACAGAAACAATTTTCCCAATTCCTGGGTCTTTCCTTTTGTCTGACAAAGCCGGACATCCGTCCGTCCCTCCTGCCTACTCATATACTCACAGGTATAATAAAATAAGTTTAAATATTAAAGAGAAAAACACAAAGATACATGGAATAAATGTGCATTTCAAACCAACCCCGACTAAAATATCCACATGATGATAATAATGATAATAATTACACTGACAATAATCACAATAATTAGTACAATAACATTATCTTTATGAGCAGCATGGACCTTTCATTCCTGATCTGGAAGAAAAGGAAAGAAGTGTCAGGTGAAAGAGTCAATTTAGTAGACGAACTCATCTCGTTAGAATGGAAGGCTAGTTGTCTTTTCCACAGAAGGTCAGATGAAGAGGGCTGGACGTGAACTGGGCAAGGGAAGGGGTCCAGGATGCTACAGTAAGGCAAACGGAGGCTCATTCGCAGCTAAAACTAGTGTAACCGGGCTCGAGACCTGGCGGGGGCACCGCTGCCATCTGGCTGCCGAGAGCCGGGTCTTCGGGCTGGCGCAGCCCCGGGAGGGCTCTGGCTCACGTGTCCTCAGGACCTCACCCCCACCCTCTCTGGACTGGCCGTCTTCCCGCTGTCTCAGGACGCGCTCCCCCACGTCGGGGACGGAGACTGCGGTCGAGCACATCTTCCCGCCGGGTCCCTGGGGGCTGTCCTGCCTCGAGAGGGTCACGCTGTCCTTCCTTCCAGCCTAAGGCCTGGATTAAATTGGTTCCAGTTGGAAACCGATTTCTTTGTATCATAAGTAGGATTTCTGGTTGGGGAGCGGGGAAATTTCCAGAGTTAGTTCGCATTTCACAGCTAAGAGCTAAGGTATCAGTTTGGCTTCCTCACTGAATTGGGTCGGATATCACTATAAAAATACCTTCACAGCAGATCATCCTCGGGGAGACTGTGAAGCGAGGAAGGGGGGCGGGGTGAGGAAGGACCGCCGACACCGCGGCCGCCTCTCTGCACCTTGGAAACTTGGCTTTGAGGTTAGTCAGGGGCCCAGCAGGGGGAACGACCACCCTTTAGAGCCTCACCTATGGCCAGCCGCCCAACCTTTCTGTGTGTAAGCTGCTGTGAACGGAGAGACCCCTGCCCCACCTCTAGCAAGTTCAAAGCCTGAGGAAACTTCCAGAATGTATCCAAGGTGCAAAGGGCACATTTCTTTGGCAACCTAACCGGCGGCGGGAGTGTTCTCCGAGGGGCAGCAGGAGACCTGGTCACCCTCATGAATGCCCCTCCTCCTCCGGCCCACAGACCCTAAGGAACCAAAACCAAGTTGTGTGTTGGGAAGGCCGGGTCGTGTGAGGAAAAGACTGCAGGGGACAGGATCTGGCAGGACAGCGAGAGGGAAACGCAGCCAGGGAACCAGAGAGGGTGGAGCCCACGGTGAGGCCCGGGGTGAGGCTGGGGGCTTGCGGCTGGGGGCCAGGCCTCCTCTCCAGCCTGCATACGGCGACAGGAGGTGCACCGGCCCTGGAGGCTGGTGGTGGCCTCCCCTCCTCGGTCCTTTCCACACCAAGAAGGAGGCAGCCGCCTGCCTGCAAGGCCAGCATTCCTAAAACACAGAGGGGACCTCTGGTCCCACACACGGCAGGGCCGGCCACACAGGGAGAACTGGGGGCAGCGCAGGGTGCGGAGCGGGGAGTCTCTCCTGCTCTGTGTCCAGATAAACGTCAACTACAACCATCACCGCCATCGGGCTCACCCCCCACCATCCATCCCACATCTCTCTCAACATCCGTGGGCTCTCCTGGCTCCTGCCAGCTCCCTGACCCCCCTCTGACAGCAAACCACCCTAGAAAGACATCAGGTATTAAAATCAAATTAAATTAAAGTTAAAAAAAAGAAAGAAAGACCAGAGTGAAATGTCTGAATAGCACAGAAGAGCCGAGATGCCCTGACGCGCCCTGCCAGCTTCTTGGAGGACCACGGGAGGAACCCCTCACACGCTCTGTCGTCGGTAAGGCACTAGGAGGGAATGTCAAGTCAGGAGGTGGGAGCTGTGACCTTGGGAGCTGTGACCTTGGGAGCTGTGACCGCGGCGTGCCCGGGACACACGGGAGGGCGCAGCTGCACCCGCACCCACGCCCACGCGCTCGCACGCCTGGACCACCACATTGGTTACATGCCTATGTCCTATCACTTTCTTTTGTGCAATTACACTGAGGAATCGTCTATTGGTATCGAGTTGAACAAAAGCAGAAAACGGTGCAGAGCTACATTCCACTGGGGTGTCGGCGACGCCCCAAGCCCTACGCTACGTGACTAGGGACTGATTCAAAGGAAATAAATCTTCAGGAAGGAAAAGGAACCGAAGTTTGTAATATGCATTATTAATGACATCTGAGGAGTAGCGACGCTTAGGGATTTACCCAGAGTGCTCAGAAGGAGCCAACGTGCCCTCGCGGGGAGGGGCTCCCATCACCCCCCCACCCTCCCCCAGTCCTGACGCAGGAGCCAGAACTAGGCCCCAGACCAACCCCCAGATGTCAGCCTCCTCAGGTCACGGCCTGACCGTCCAGAGGGCTGTTGACCCTTCAGAGTTCTGGAAAAATCCCTAATTCCCACGTTCAAGAATTAAAAATCTATTGGATTTCCGTATCAGGTGTCCCCTGACAGCAAATTCTTCAATGTCACTTGCTGCCATATGAAAATAATCTTTGAAAAGTTCATAGATAAAGTTCTTCGGAAACCGGGCCCCCCCTCTGGCATCCTCCATCGCTCTCGTCTCCTTTCCAGTTTGGTGCACAACCGGTTCGCGAGCTGCATTTTTGCTACTGACATTTTCTTTTTTTTTCCTTTTTCTTTTTTGAAATAAAAAGCATAGATTTCCCCCCTCCTGAATCCCTTCCTTTTTAAAATGTTCTCTTCTCTGCTCTGAGTCCTCCCACTTCCTAGTTCAAGTTTCAGGGTGTCCCGTCCTGCCCCGGCCCCCCTCCCCTGCCCCCTTGCATTGTGTGCGGCATCTTCAGTATAAAAGGCGCGGCGCCCACCGAGGTCCCTCCTCCGTGCCCGCCTCCCCTCGGCCACGCTCCCCCTCCCCTCCCCCTCCAGTGTCTATATGTAAGGGTACTGGTTGACCTTGGCGGGGCTCAGTGGGTATCCAGTGTAGACGGTGGAGGCTGGAGAGGCGCTGATGTAGGTCTGGTGGGCAAACTGGGCTGGATACTGACTCGGGTGGATGGTGGGCGAGGGCAGGACCCGGGGGCCCATGCTCACGGGAACCTGGTGCACGATGCTCGCCGGGTAGGCAGTGTGCTGCACGGTGTGACGCGCCGAGCCTTGGGAGGCCACCAGGTGGGCCACGGTGCCAGTGGAGCCCAGGGCCGCGGGCGCCGTGTAGGTGTAGAGGTGGGGCTGGGTGGGGAGGTGGGCGGCGGCGGCCAGGTGGGGGTGCACAGTGCCGTGGCTGGGGCTGTTGTGCGGGAAGGAGTACGGAGCCTGGGCCATCGTGGGAGTGATGTAGGCCTGCTGCCGGCGGTGGCTCCCGGCGCGGTCTGCGCTGATGTGCTGCTGAGCCTGGACAAGGAGAAGCACCAGGAGAGGGCTGCACTGGGGGCTGGACACGGGGGGGAGGAGGGGAGGGGGGAGGGGGGTGCGGAGGCGGGGGGCTGAGGAGGGGGGAGAGGAGGCCAGAGAGGCGGGCCTTCCCGGTGTGCCGGGAAGCAGTACCAGCCTGGACTGAGAAAGGAAGCCGTGCCTGGTGTCCCCCAGGCTGGATGACACGCAGATAAAGCCGCTACGGCTCACAGGACACAGCACATCTCCCAAGGACACGCTGCAGCTGTGACGTGGCAGAGGAGCCCCTCTCTGAGGGACCGGTTTCTCTCTCGCTCTGAAATCTTACTCCAAAGTCGAGGCCCTCGGAGACCGTGCTGTCTGAAGCTGTATCGGCACAAATGTACCAGCCCTCTCCTACCTGGGGACTCTCAGTCGCGGTGACAGACGCAGCCTCGGTTTACAACCCAGGTGCTGCACTTGGCACAGGGGGTTCTGAGCACAAACCCCCCCACTTATCTCACCTCCGAGGCTTCCCAGGAAACAGGCCTCTGAGTGCGTACGCTCTGCAACTCGGGCCTGAGCTGACCCTCTACACGCGGGCGGCTCTGCCCCAGAGGCTCTGCTTTATTTACACTCCACCTTCCCCAAACCTCCTCTCTGCCTTGGTCTGGGGCTCCGGGCCTGTGGCCTCCTTCGCTGTAAGGAGTTGGTAAGCGACTTTGTGGAGCTGCAGGCCTGTCCCTGGTGTTCCAGCCTGACTGGGCCAGGACGTGGTGTTCGACCCTGTGCTGGGCTCAACTGGCAAGATGTGGGCATCCTAATTTAAGCGCTGGCACATGCCACTCCGTGCGACGCTACGTAACTTTAACAAGTCACTCTGCTTTGGGCACCAATGGTACCAACTTCCCCAAGGGTGACGGGCTGAGGAAAGACAATACGAGAGGGGCTGCAGCTCTGCGAGAGGGGCAGGTGACAGCCACTGGGCAGGGCTTACCTGGCTGAGGTTGAGAGGCTGCTGCTGCTGGAAATGTGGTCCCGGCCGCTGCTGCCGGTAGGCGATGGCTCCTGACGAGCTCCCTGAAGAGTGACCGCTGGTGGAGGTCACATTGCTGGAGGACTTGGACTTGTAGGAGGACGAGTGGTGACTGGTGTTGACTGTCGGGAGGAGAAACAGGTCACAGGTAAGTCACGGTCCTAGGCTGCCCAGGAGATGCCACCCCTTAGGGGCTAACAGTGGGCTTCCAGGAAGGAGCCCGTTTCTGAGGCTGGCCGATCACAAACCAGCCTCATCTTCCCCGGGCCCAGGTGAGACCTGGCTGGGTCCCTTGGGCCTAGCTCCTGAATTTTCCTTTAGCCCGGCATGCCTCTAATAAAGCCTTGCAGAGTTCATTCTGTCGCTTTCCAAAGAACCTTAACGAGCCCGAGAGACCTGAGAAGCTACGTGAGAAATCCTCTGAACCCCTCCTGGGCTGGGAACCACAGGAAGGAGGGCCCGCTGTGAGAAAAGGGACTGTCGCCTGCACAAGTTCATCCTGGTGTGAGCGGCTGCACCCAGTCTGCACCTTGGCTTGTGCGGGCCAGCTGGGCCCAGGAAGCCCAGGGAGGCTGCTCTCCTGACTTTCCTGAGCCTGGGAGGATTCTGCAGTCGAGCGCGTATATGAGTGTGGAGAGAGGCCACAGGCTGCGGATGGACAGGCCCCAGGAGGAAGCGCCTTCCTGCCTCTCCCCCGCCGCTGGGAAACGGAATCTCTGCAGGAAACATGACACCACGGGGCCTTCCCCAGACAGCGGCACTGGCTGCTTTAGGACCAGCAGCCTCGCGAGAGTGGCCTCCCCTTTATCTTTACTTTGTTGGAAACAACCCTCAGAGAGTCTCAGCTATTCAAGCCATTGTTTCTTTTATTTGGACATAACGCCGTCCCTGTGGAAACGCAATGGGTGGGTGCTGAGACCGCCACCCGCCGCACACCCTGCGACGGGCTGACGGAAATGGTTAAGGAGCTCGACGGGCGTACAGTGTGGCCTCTCTGAAGACAGGAGACGGCTGTGCGAGGTGGGGGAGGCTGGCGCTCCCTCCGCTTCCTCACCTGTCTACGAGGGGGTTGGACTAGGCGGTCTTAGAGCCTCAGTAACTTTGGCCACCACGTCCCCTTCCACAGAGTGGCGCCAGCTGACAAAGCTCAGAGCTGGAAGGTTTGACCTGGACATCTGGCCGCTTTCCTACGCACCCTCCACTTTGTTGTAAAAGGCCAAGAGAATTTCAGCATTGGCCACTTAGAAAAAAAAACCCAGTTCCTACATGGTCTGCCTAAGGTCTACTTGGAGCCAACTCTTAGATACTTTATCACGTATGTTTAAGGGATCAGCACTGGTACAGAGTTCCTGGAGAAGTCTGGGAACAGAGTCGCCCTTGAGTTACAAAAGCCAGTGTCCCATCCTATAGGACTGCAACCAAAATCTGATATCCCTGGGATCAGACAGTGTTCAAGATCAGAATTTCCGATTTCAGAAAGGTAATATGGTACAGAGTCAATAGGCTAGGTCACTCCCAGCAGAGCCTCGACACCACCCTGCCATCAAACACATGAACATTTCTGCCACAAAACACAGGGACACTTCCCAAAGTGGCACAAATACGACCACGACACAAATGTGATGATGACAGTGAGACTATGAACAGTCTCTCCCTGGGTCAGGCCGGGTTTTTACTACCCACTGAGTTTGCTGAAAACTTAAAATTTGGTTTTCAGAGCCGTGGTGGATTTTGGATTGTAGACGAGGGAGGAGCATTTCCTTCTCTACTGGTTCAGTGAAAGGGCCCATCGTCCGCCAGGAATTTAACAACATATTAACTGTGTTAATTAATCAGGAGAGCGCTGCACCCCAAGCCGTGCGCATTTGAGGCTTCGATCTTTAACCCGGGGATGTGAAGGGCAAGTAAACAGATTTCAGAAAGGGGTCAATTTCCAGATCCACAACTTTTTTTTTTGGAATCCTCACTAGAGGATACTTTTTTCATTGCTTTTCAGAGAGAGTGGGAGAGAGAGAGACATCGATGTGAGAGAGATACATTGACTGGCTGACTCTTGCATGCGCCCGACCGGGGCTGGGGATTGAGCCTGGAACTGAGGTTATGTGCCCTTTGACGGAATCGAACCCGGGACCCTTCAGTCCATGGACCAACGCTCTAACCACTGAGCCAAACCAGCCAGGGCCAGATTCTCAATTTGTTTTTTTTTAAAAAAATATATCTTTATTGATTTCAGAGAGAGGAAGGGAGAGGGAGAGAGAGACAATGATGAGAGAGTCGTTGGGGATCGAGCCTGCAGCCCGGGCATGTGCCCTGACCCAGAATCGAACTGCGATCTCCTGGATCCTAGGTCCATGCTCAGCCACTGAGCCACACCCAGCTGGGCCAGATTCTCAACTTTTAAGCGTTTCTCTTCCTAAGTGGACTTGCAGCACTGGGTTCCCTCTCCCACATTCTCCCTCCTCCACACGCCCCCCATTCTGCATGAGAAAGCCTCCCTCTCGCTCTCCTCAATGGCAATGTGGTGCGCTGACAGCCTTAGGGTGTCCAAGCGGGGTTACTCCGGAATGGAGAGCTCTCGTGGGACAGTCCCCTGCGAGCAAAACCAAACCGTCTTCTCAGTAACCGACACAGGAGGCTGCCCGGGCTTATTTTATTTTATTCAGGCTATAGACTCTCTGCCAGCTCCCTACTCTCTCTGCCCATTCGCGAGATGAAATCCTGCAGTGAGGTGGCTGTCACAGGGAAGACTTCCTGAGAGAGGTGAAGTCAGCTTTGGCAGCCTGGCCGACAACCAGGCAACATTTCCACGTATTAAATGAGTCCAATCTGCAGCCTCAATGTGTCGACAGAGATATTTAAAGTACTTAAGTAATGATATAATATACAACACGACAGGAATGGTATCCACTGCAAATACTTCAACAGGAACATATGTGATGGATGTAGTTTTAAACAATTATCTGATGGATGTATGAGCAGAAAAGTATGTGGCCACTGCTCCGAGCAATCCTGCCTCCTGGGTGAACTGTTCGCCTACAGGTTCCTTGGTCACGACCAGAGATGCTGCTCCTGGCCTAGGTTCCCACTGACATACTTGCTGGGGAGAGGAAGGTTTGGGGGGAGAAGTCCTCTAGTCCCACGCTATGCAGAGTGCCCTGAGACCCTGGGCTGGACAAGTCCCCAAACAGCCCATCCTGAACTCTACTCTCCACCCTCAGGGGCAGCACCTGAGTGGCGCAGGCCTAGTGGGCCTTACAGGCTCCCAGGTGACACGGACTGGATGGGTAACAGCTGATGACAACAGCTCCTCACATCGGAACAAAATCTTTCTGGCGGTCCCTATCCCTTTCCTTCTAAATGGTGCCACTGGGGGTGCTGACTGGCTTGGATGCGCTGGTGATGGTTGGGGCAGAAGAGCAAACATGCATGTTTTTCTTCTGGTTTATTCCCCAAATTCTTCCCCTGGTGAGCCTGAGCCAGGGAGGCACTGACCAGATGCCACTAAATCTGGGGCGAGGCGTTAAACGTATCTAGAAGGCTAAGATCTCAGCCCTTCTTCTCGGGGTGGGAGAAATCCTTCCAATCAAGCAATGCGTGAGGGACAAACGCACTCGCCGTGTTCTCTGCTCCCAACGGTGACTTCCGAGGACGTGGGGGACGGTGTTTCACCCTCACTGAGCAAGACTCAGAGGAGGATTGCCCACGCAGACGGCCCCACCACCAGGGCTTCCTGGAGGGGGTGATGCCAGAACTCGGCCAGGGACCCCCCCACAGCCGGGGTCAACCCAGACCAGCGGATAAAGAACTGGGCGGCTCTTCTTAATTTATCAGCCAAATCAGAGGGAGAGCCACTGTAAAGGCAGCGAGGTATTAATTAGAGAATTAAAAAACGAAAACGCTGCTTATACAACATGACATTAAGCGGAGTCTTCCCTTGGCTACTTGAACACAGCCTGCAGTAACCCGGCTCCTGTCACACAGCACAGCTGCTAGCGACAGAGAACAAGTCCAGTCCCCGGAGATCCCGGCCTGCCGGCCCCCGGATTACCTGGCACCAGGCTGTCACATTCCACCAGCACTTCGCTGGCCTGGGTCTTCAGCGGGGGCACGATGATGGTCCTGGGGTTCCCAGTGCAGTGGTTCTCCAGGCTCCCCTTGGTGTCGAAGGTGCTGGCGCTGTGCCCGGCGCGGTGCTGCACGGAGTAGGGGCTGGTGTTGCCAGAGGAGTCTGAGTACGGAGAGTCGTGGACCGTGACACAGCTGATGACGTTTTTCCTCTGCTTGGAGACGGTGCTGAAAAGAGACAGGGACAAGTCAGCACTGTGAGAGGGAGACCTCCAGCCGGCAGTTCAGACGGGCTGTGTGAAAAGCCCCACTCTGTGCCCTGGGGCAGGGGACAGAAGCAGAGCAGGACAGAAGGCAGGGATGTGACTTCTTCTCTCTCTGACCCAAACGGGGAGGCAGGGCACACAAGTGTCACCTGCCTAACTGGTAGAGGGGACATACGAAGATGTGAGAAAGGGCTGTAGCTGGGCCTACAGGTGCTTCTGGAAACTGGGGAGAAGCTTCGAGTGGGCCTGGGCTCTCCCCGGTGCAGCAACGCCCCCTGAGCCACCAGAAGGGGACATCTGAGCAAACAGAGAGCCCGAAACACCCACCGCTGGGAAGGAAGAGCACAGTGAGGCTCGGGGCCTGGAGATCCAGCAAACTTAGGCAGGAGGGACAGGGACATCCAGGGGGAACCCAGCTGCAGAGACAGGGGAGGGAGAAAGAGGTTCCAAGAGGCCGATGCCACACACGGTTCAGACATGCTGAGCGCGAGTGACGGGAGCTGGACTTGCACCATCAGCAATCTCTCTGCTGTGAGCGTGCTGTGTGGATGGTGTGGTGCAGGCCACCCAGGACCTCTGAGAGCCCCCCTCTCAGGGGAGGACTGGCCTGGCCCTGGGATCAGGGAGGGGACAGCACTGTGTCTCGGTGGGGTCAGAGGGGTTCCTGCTAGGACGATGCCTATTCAGGAGTTGCTCTGGACCCGTCCTTCATCCTGGAATTTATTATGCCAATAGGAAGAACTGGCTTTGGATGGCTATAGGCCAGCACATTTTTTTTCTGAGATATTTATATTTGTGTGGTTACTTTGGGAACCAATTCTGTCTGCCCCCAAGCTCAGTGAGAGGCTGGTGGGATAATGCGTGTAAAATGTGTTGTTTATTGTGACGGTTTTAAAAATGGATTTTCATCTATTTTTGTATATTGATCGTCTATTTTTAAGAAATATCGGTTGCCTAAGTAAGATGGTCAGTTTCTAACTAATTTGCTAAGAGAAGAAGCTGGTATTTATAGGCGCCTACTGGGGACATGACAATCACCGAGTTGTCCTGGCCAAGGTCACAAGGCCAGTCACAGGCCAGCCCCTCTCCAAGGTCGATCTCTGCCTCCTAAGGGCAGCAGAGCAGTGGGCAAACTCAGAAGCCCCAGGCGACTGGGCAGAAGGCGAGTGGAAGACTATTAATCTACACAAGGCTGGAGGGGCCGGGCAGCGACTGCCTGTGAGCTGGTGTGGCCCCTGCTCCTGACATTGCCAACATCTGGGCCGGATGATTCCTCCAGTGGCTGCAGTCTGTCCGTCCTGGTTCAGGGAAGGAGGGTCCCTCCCTAACTACGCCTGTGGGTAAGCACAGGGCCCTGCAGCCAGATGCTGAACATCAGCACTTGCTGGGGGTGTGGCCTTGGGCAGCTTTTCAACAGTCTCCTTATCAGTAAAATGTGGCCAATAACAGTAACTCGCCATAGGCTTATTCTGAGAATTAAGTGAGGAAACGCAAGAAAAGTGCTTCGAACAGTGCACGACACAAGGCAAGTACTCTATAAAAAGTTAGCTGCCATTATTCTTAACTCATTTAACATGAAAAAACAGGTTTGCAAGAAACATATCTAGGCAGAGTGAATTCTACCAAGGCGCAGACTTGCTGGAAAGATTTCTAGTCTATGAATAAATCAGAACATAGATATGAAAGAAATTAAAACTCATCAGTTAGATATCTTGAAGGTCTACTCTAGGTGCTACAGGGGATTCCTGTATAAAAAATACAGTAAGTGTCTGTGCCTGAGAGGGGATTAAAAACTCAGTGTGGGGGCTGTATAAAAACATGACAAGTTAAGCTGTAAAAGCTTTAAAATAATCAGTTAGAGAGAACAGAGGATGTGACAGAGCCTTCCCTGATGAACTGTCAGCGGGTTGTATGGATGATAATTGTCAAGAACTCAGAAGAAGGTGAGGAATTAGCATGTATTTATAGCTCTTCACATTCATTTTGATAAAAGATACATTTTAATTAATAAAGACTACCCCTCCCACTTATAACAGTTTAAATGCAAAAACATCCATAGGCTCGATCCTCAGAAGGCTAGTTACCATGTGGCCCAGCAATTCCACTCTCAGGTATACAGGCAAAGGAACTGAAAGCAGGGACTCGGGCACCTGTATGCGAGTGGTCACAGCGGGATCACGCCCAAGGGCCAAGCGGAGAAAATACATAACCTAAGGGTGAGAATAACCTAAGTGCCCACCAACAGATGAACAGACAAAATAAACTTAACACGGGACTTGGTGAGGAAATAAGTCGCTTACACGTAGACCCAGCCCCAGCCCCAGCCCCGGCCAATTCCTGCTGACCGTACCTCCCTTTGGTTCTGAGTAGTTTAGAAAACGCTCAGATTAAAAAGACCACATGCACACACAACACTAATTCTGGGCAAGCTGTAATAAAATTCAAATTGGACATATTTCGAATTCTTCACTCGAATTTGGAAATTGTGGAGAAGCTTCAGCTCAACACGAGTGAGAATTTTCTGAGAGCTGCCACTATCTGCACACACACAAGGGGCCACGTCATGAGTCAGTGAGCTTCCTGTCTCGGGATGGCTTTCTGGAAAGTCTTACAACGGCTGACGGCTTGGTCTAGACAACCTGTGAGCAGTTAGGGCCACCTCCTTATGGAAACCCAACAGGTAGTGAGCTCTCCTACCAAAGAGGCTGACGCGCCCTGGCTGTCTGGGCCTTGATATCCATCACGGAGTGTGGCTAAAGCCTCTGTCCACTCTTCATGGGCCCCGTCCCTCTTATCGGAGCTGGAGGTCCCGTCTAATGAGCAAACAGGCACAACACAGTCTAATGCTGGCTTACTCGCCTTTTTGGATCTATGTGAGACAGGCCTGGAAAAGGTGAGTTAATTGGATAGCTCTGTGTTTGATCTCTTGTTGGAAATCTCTGTGCTCAACCTGATTACACATGCAGATTAGAGAACAAATGGGAAGCTGCTAAATGAGTCGCTTTGAAAGCAAGCACACATTTGACATTATTACTATGGATTCTTTAGGCCCGTACGTATCGACTCTACTGGGATTCATTCCACTACAGTGTCTAATTATTACTGATCGCTAATCAATCCCATTATGAATTAGTTAATGGAAATGACAGAGAGAGAGAGAGAGGGAGGAATAGGATGAGAAATGTTTGCTTAATGGCCTCAACAGAACATTACTTCTGAACAAAGAACAAAGCCGTCAGAGTTCAGGATTGCATTGTGTTGTCTTGGCAATAGATGATTTCCATCATTTTAAAATGATGAAGAGAAATAAGGAGAGAGGAAGTAAAGAACTCGGCCCCAGTGGAGAAAACACTGCGGCAGGAGCAGATACAAGCCCGCGGCCCCTCCCTGCAGGGCGCTCTCTGGAATGTGTTTCTGATTTCTATTTGCCAGCCTCGGCCAATCCCATCCTTCAAGGCCCTGGTTGAAACTCATCTCCACCCATAAACCTTCCACGGCTTATTTCACTCCTCTGATTCCACAGTCAATGCCACACGTGAAAAACACTCCCGTCACGACGACATTGGTTACAAACCACAGGCGACATTTACTGGGTGCACAACTGCGGTTCAAAGCGCTTTACATGTGTCACCTCCTCTCATGCTCACAGCAAGGCTGCGGGAAAGAGTGTCACACTCTGGTTGTAAGAACGATGAGCTTCAGGTGTGGAGAGCTTAGGTCACCTGCTTGCTCAAGGTCACACAGCTAGTTAGGGGCAGAATCAGGTTTGAACCAAGAGCCAGCACTCTCTCTCTGCTTTTTTGGTGACTAAGCATGGTCTTGGCTTTATTTTTTAAATTTTATAGTGATAAGAATATTTAATATGAGATCTACCCTCTTACTAACATTTTAAGAGTATAAGTCAGTTCTGTGACTACAGGTGAATGTTGTGCAGGTCACTAGAAATGACTCATCCTGCCCAACTGAAATTTATGCCCATTGATTAGTGACACTTCCCTACCCACGGCCCTGGCCACCGAGATCCTACTCCTCGATTCCATGCATTGACTATTTTAGATACCTCATGTGAGGGAGTTTTGCATATTGCAGCATCTTCTTCTTTTTAAGGCTGAATAGTATTCCACTGTATGCACATGCGACATTTTCTCTATCCATTCATGTGAGGGACATTTCAGGTGTTTCCACATCTTGGGTACTGTGCCTGATGCTGCAGTGAACGTGGGAGTGCGGTCTCTTTGAGGCCCTGATTTCAATCTTTTGGATAAGTACTCAGGCGTGGGATTGCTGGATCATATGGTAGTTCTATTTTTAATTTCCCGAGGAACCTCAATACTGTTTCCCATAGTGGCTGCACCAATTTACACTCCCACAACCAATGTGTGCAAGGGTCCCAATTTCTCCACCCCCCGTCAACATTATCTTTTGTTTTCTTGATCATAACTATCCTGACAGGTGCGAGGTGATAGAGCTCATTGTGGTTCTGATTTGCATTTCCCTGATCATCAGTGATGCTGAAAATTTTTTCAGAGTTATTTGTTGGCCACTTATATATATTCTTTTAAGAAATGTCTATTCAAGTCCTTAGCCTATTTTTAAATCAGGTTATTAGTTTTTTGTGACTGAGTCGTCCAGAGCCTGCCCTCCCTCTTAATGACTATGCTACACTAGCTCCTCTACCCCCCGCCCCCCAAGCCCTGAAGAGGTAACTAACTGACCTCCTCCGGTCCCTCCAGGGGGGATGCCATGGCAGTGGTCTTTCCTACAGTGGGGCTGGTCACACTCACAGCTGACCCAGCTGATGGCGATGAGAGCTGCTGGCCTCACCCTGCACCAGGGTGTGCACTGCTCACTGCACTGTTCACACTTCCCCTCCATCCAGCTAGAAGTACGTGCTGATTGCTTTTAACCAGCCCTTCACGTGAAGGGAGGGACCAGGAGCCAACGCCTCTAGGCCAATGTGCTCCTTCAGGTGTATTAACTCCCAACTTAAAGTGATTAGTGAGAACCAAAAAAACCTACATTTTAAATTTGATGTACACATTCCATTCAGATTATATGACCCACACATTTCCATCTATGTGCACGTGTGTATGCACACACACACATACATACACATCACCATTAAAGTCATTTTTTTTAAATGACTACCTTCTAAGAAATCAGAAAGAGGGCCTGGAGGGAACCAGGTGTCCTCACCCCAGCACACACCCAGAAACACATGCTCTTTCCTCCACCTATTGCAAAGGTCCTTTCACCGGGCACACTCTGCCCTGTGGTATCCACCCCCCTTCCCCTCCTCCTTCCTCTGCCCTGTGGTATATAACCGCCCCCCCCCTCGCCCTGTGGATGGCAATGAGGAAACCAGAGAACCTCACTAATGGCTTTGCGATGTGCTGAAGAGTTAGGACACACTGCTGGGGACAGCTCGGTGCAGAGTCTCTTCAAAATGCAGCCCTTTGCCCGGCTGGGCGTGGCTCAGCCTTTGAGTGTCGGCCTAGGATCTGGGAGACAGAGGTTCAATTCCCGGTCAGGGCACATGCCCGGTTGCGGGCTTGATCCCCAGTTGGGGGCGTGCAGGAGGCAGCTGATCAATGACACTCTCGTCATTGATGTTTCTATCTCTCTACCCTTCTCCTTTCCTCTCTCTGAAATCAATAAAGATATATTAAAAAAAGAAAAAAAAAAAGAAATACCCAGGTGGTAGAATGAATGAGTAACAGAGAGAGCACAGACGAGCTGTAGCTGACTAGCTGCAGTGGGCCACTTTGGTCGCACGCTTCAGAAATTACCCTTACGACCAAAAGTTCTATGATATGACCTCATGGCCTCAAAAGACAGTTTCAGCACAAGCCAAGGTTAGCAGAAGGTTCTGAACAATAAGACGCACACCTACAAACTTTGTCTAAAGAGATTTCAAGGGAGGAAGGATGGCTTATTCAGCAGGTGCAGACAGTCAAACGCTCCTCTAATGAAAGTCATTTGTAAATACTTAGGACATGACTGCTTCTACTACTTAATCCTGGGGGACCCAGAAGAAGACCTGTGTAGTTGTCTTCTGTAATTAGGCCAATTCTCTAGCCATGACCACAGCAACTCATTTAGAAAGAGGGGGCGACTGGGTCTTTTTCTCAAAGAGTTTTCAGGCCTCCTCACATTTTAAAATGTTCTCAAAGAATTAGAAGAGCTGACTTCTGCCCTTCTCGCTGGTAGAACCCCAGCACTGACAGATGCCTGGGACCCAGCTGGGACTCCCTAAAGCCCTGGCCTGGGGCCCTGCACACAGTGGGTGCAAATGTGTGCTGGCATGGTGGTGGTCAGAGGAAGGGGCAGGACAGAATTTTTATTTGTTGAATTAATGACTAAAGAGAAGTCAGTTATTTTTGCCAGTAATCAGGACTGTCAATTCTGCTACTTAGAACTTTTATCAATTTGGACAAGTCACGTACCTCTCCTGGGCCTCATTTCCCTCATCTGTGAAATGGCGTTAGAAATATAGATCTTGTGTTTCCCATCAAATGACGCAGGAGGCAGTGCAGGTGGAAACGCCTGGTGAATGCTACGACTGAGGGGCTATGACTCACTCGCTCCCAGCCTGCCCCGTGCTCTGGGTCCTCCTTACAAGTGGGACCTGCTGACCATTCATCTGCTCTGGCAGCTGACAGTGCCATCTACTGGGGGCCAGGATAATAACTGTGACTTGGCATTCCTCTCAAAATTCTAGGCAGAGTGGTCCTAGAGATTTAGTGACACTTGTAATTAAGTCTAAAAATGTAGGTTTACCGTTATTTGTCCCATTTTGGCTCTAAAAGACACTTCGGTGGTGGAGGCGTTGCCATCTGATCCTGAGCTCACTGTCCCCGTGAGCCTGACTCTAGCTGTGCCGAGGCTGAGACACAGGGGAGTGATTGGCATTTCGCGCAGAGTTAAAGGCCAGCCCCGGGACTCGCACCTGCTAGACTTGGGTGAGCAGCAGATAGGAGACAAGGTCAGGAACTCACAGATGGGAATTCAGGTGCGTAGGGTGCAGGAGAAGTCAGGTTTGAGATCAAGAGGATTAGAGGCAAGCAGGGAAGCCCCCCCTGCTCAAATTGAACACTGATGGGCCAGAGAAGCTTCCAGCAGAGAGTGGCTGAGCGGCTCCCCACTGGGCTGCACTTGGGGTAAGGGCTGATGCTTTCCTGGGAGCTGCTCAGAATCTCCTGACAAAGCTGACCATAAGCTGACCACCCGGTCCAAAGGGAGACTCTCGAGTCCCCCTTTCCCTTCTGCAATCCCTTCCTTCCTGGCCCCCCCTTTCTCTGTGATCAGGGGCCCTGCATGCTCCTGTGCCTGTCCCACCTCGGACGCCCTGCCCCCACAACCTCCCTCGCTGGAATGTGCACTCTCATTCCTCCCGGTTTGCCTGCCCCCCCCTCCATTTCCTCAATCGATTTCCCTTTGCATCCCCAGTCCTCTGCTAGTTTTTACGGGAGTGATGCTCTACTTTGTATCATAATGATTTGTTTGGGTCTCATCTCGCTTATCACCCTGCAAACCTGAGGATGGCGACTGTCCACGTTCATTTATGCAACACCCGCAGTTCCTAGCACAGTATCTGCGCTGCTGGGGCTAGTAAATATTTACTGTGTTAAATTTTACGATATTCTGATTTCTAAGAATGAAAAGTCACATTCCCCCATTTTTCTCTTTTTCCAAAATGTCACAACAATGCGCTCATATTACACAGTCCCTTCTCTATAAATAAAATAGCTACCGGTTTCTGTTTTATCCTACTCAGACTCAAACACATTTTCCTGTCTTCTTGGGTGCTGTAACCTTTTTTTAAGGCAATAGTCATTTGATCTTTCCAGAAAACACTATCATTTCATTCTGTAAGCCTCCTGTCACAACCGCAGCAGCTGAACCCTTCATGAGGACTCTCTGGTCTCACTCTGCAGCTCCCCTATTTGTGTATGTCTCTGGCACATTTCTTTTCTTTTTAAAAAAATATATTTTTATTGATTTTAGAGAAAGAGGGAGAGGGAAAGAGAAACACCCATCAGCTGCCTCCTGCACGCCCCCTACTGGGGATCAAGGCCTGCAAACTAGGCATGTGCCCTGACTGGGAACAGAACTGGTGACGTTTTGGTGCATGCGACAACGCTCAACCAACTGAGCCACACTGGCCAGGGTGTCTCTGGTACATTTCATTATCCTGGGCAGGCAGGTGCGTGGTCTCCTGCATTTTATGACACTCTGGGACTCAGTGGCCCATTGTCACTGTTGGTGGTTGTTCCTGCACATCGGCTGCTTCCCTGCCCTCTTCTAAGTCTTGAGCCATTTACCTCACGGTCCTCACATGCCATCAGCACCTGAGTTCTGTGTTTTCCTGGGCCCTCAGGGCGGCTCAGGAGCAGGCTGTGCTTTGGCTCTGCTCAGCGCTCTCAACCCTGGCAGCTCTGATCGATGGAGAGACGGCGCTCTCATGCCCTGTTCCTCAGACATGCTATTCACTTCTCTCCTGAGCACATGTGTCCAGAGTCTGTGTAACCCAGATCTCATACTTCAAAAATGACATTCCAATCGCGTCAGTTGTCAGACTTTTCAATTGCTTCTGCTTTTTTCCAGTTGTGCCAAGGGGCGGTGCAAAAGGCCTGTGTTATGCCCAATGCTGCAAATGTGTGGACAGGCAGGTCCAGGCTGGGGGCCAGCCCGGGGCTGGGAAGAACCTTTCTCTTTGTAAAGGGACCACCTGAGCCCATCATATTCCTGGGCTGGGGGACACAAGGCACTGGGGAGGACAGAGTACTCTTAGCTCAGGGCTCTTCTCAAAAAGGAAACTGAGGCAGTCCTGGAATAGGCAGGAGGAGAGTGAAGCACAGTGCCCGGTGTCCCCGACCCAGTGGGCCCTCCGGCCCCCTGGCCGGATGCTAGGGCCAGAAGTCCTGCATTACCTTCCCTGAGACACAATGACCATCAGGCTGAGCCACTAAACAGAAAAAGAGGGCGGCCGAATGAGACATACACTAGCCCTACCATGAGGAAGCCACCACCGAGTTCACTACAGAGGTGGGAAGGGGATGCCGTACAGGAACAGCCATATCGAGACCATTTCCATCACTTATCTGTACATTTCACAACAATTTCAAGTGTGGGAATTTATTGCCTAATCAAAAGGATTTGTCACGACTAATTACTGGCATTGCATCCAAGCACGAATTAAATATTCAGGCCTATATGCAGATGTTAAGCTTCACATCCAGTTGTGGGATGTGTGCCAACTGGCAGCGCTGGGCTAGGTAGCTGGTCTCCCTTCCCTGGCCCTCAGTCCTCATGTGAGGGCCCAGCAGGCTGGGGTCATGAGTCTTTGGGATCTACAAGGTTCTGAGGCCGCTGGGGTGCAGAGGGCCAGGGGACTGACTGTTCGGGAGAGACAAGTTCCAGCGGCTCATCAGGCAGCCCAAGCACAAGCCACGCTCTGCTCAAGTCTGGCTGGAAAGGGCAGGAAAGGAGACTCTGGCGCCAGAGTTAATAGTCATGCAAATACCGTATTAAATATTCCTTTCCTCTTCTCAGGTAGCACATGAAACGTAAAATGAGTTTTCTCTACTTGGAATAAACAGTAGTGCTCTCTGGGTGAAGAACCAACTGTCAGCTTGAAAGATTGGGTTAATCAGACACAGGGAAATTTCTGATTAACTGAACAATTATTTCAAATTCTGAGAGAGCCAGGGTGATACTGGAGAAATATTCTGACAGGGAATAAATTCAATAGCCTGAGGCAGAGCTTCGTAAACTTATGGGGGGTTGAGATACACTGGCATTGTGTCTGATTTTTATGGTCAAGTCTCCCAAACGTATAGGGCCTATAACTATCTTTTACGATCCAAGTGATTCAAAATTATTTTGGTTTTAAAGCAATTATGGAAAGTCTGTTAGTCCCCTGAAATCGCTTTAGGACTCTAGGACACTGCGAAACCACAATTTGGGGCCGGGAGAGAGGGATCGTTATGCTTCATGATGGAAAGCGGCCCAGGTCCACAGATAGCTGCCTCTGTGTGTGAGCTGGCACCACACAGCACACCCTGCGGCCCTTTCTGGGAGCCTGGAGGCGACGAGGGACGAGGTCTCACCTGGTGGGCGCGTGCTTCTGTTCCTCCTCTTCGTCCGTGTCGCTGCTGATGGTGATGACGCTGACCGTGGGGCTGGGGGTGTCGGGAATGACAATGGTCTGCCGCTGCCTTTCCCTGGTTGTGCTGGAGGCCCCGTCGCCCCAGCCACACGTGACGGAGGAGCTGCAGGCCGGGCTGCTGTGCACCAGGGCGCAGCGGGGCGGCGTGTTCTCCTTGACGCGCTTGGACCGCTGAGGGGAGCTGATGGCCTGAGAGGAGGACACCTCACAGGTGGAGACATTTCTGTAACGACAAAGCCACACACACTCATGAAGGAAGGTCAGCCCAGCAGCACCTTCCAAGGAGCAAACTGCCTAGAAACCCCAGGTCTGCGACATCTCCATAGAAAAGTCAGAGGCCGGCCTGGCCAGTGTGGCTCAGTGGTTAAACATTGACCCATGAACCTGGAGGTCACGATTCAATTCCCAGTCAGGGCCCAGGCCCAGGTTGTGGCTCATCCCCAGCAGGGGGCTTGCAGGAAGCAGCTGATCAATGACTCTCATCACTGATGTTTCTGTATCTCTCCCTCTCCCTTCCTCTCTTTGAAATCAATAAAAACATATTAAAAAAAAAAAAAAAAGAGGCCAGGGCACTGACTTCATGTGTAACTGCAGAAGCGGCTACCTCTGGAGTGCTTTCAGGTAGTTGCTACATAGACGGGACAGCAGCCTGGCCTTCTCAGGGCTCCGGCTGCTCCCAGCAGGACAAAGGGGACAGTCAGGGCTCTAAAGATGCGAGGGATTGTGCCCAAGGACTGGGCTGGTCTTGTGGACTCCCATGTAATGCCCAGTCTTTAGGGGTGCCTGCCCCAACACAGCCCTGTCTTCAGGGTCAAGGCCTGACTTCCTGAGCTCCATCCTATCATCCTCCCAAATGTACTTAGGTCTTGTTCGGGAGAGAGGTGGAAGAAATGGAATTTGACACAGAGCTTTGGTTTCTGCTAATAGCCGGTTTATCATTTAATAAACTAAAGCACTCATTTCTTAGGAGTTTCTGGATCTAAAAGATCTAATGTTGGTGGTTAGCTCTCTGTCCTTCCTCTGCGAAACGGACACGACCACGAAAGTATCTGTGTGTGTATAATTTTTTTAAAAATTGATCTTTTAGAGAGAGGAAGGGAGAGAGAGAAACATTAATTTGTCGTTCCACTTACTGATGCATTCATTGGTTCATTCTTGTATGTGCCCTGACTGGGGACTGAACCTGCAACCTTGCTGTATAGGGATGATGCCAACTCAGCTACCTGGCCAGGGCCTATTATTCTTATTTTTTTAAAAAAGGTTCTTCTGGATTTAGACACTGAGCCTCATAAGAAGCTTACTAGTCTGTTTCAATTGCAATGAAAAATTGCGAAAAGTGCAAGAGGAAAAGGTGTGCTTAAAAAGGGACCTTTTAATCTTTTACTTTTAAATATATATCTTTATTGATTTCAGAGAGGAAGGGAGAGGTAGAAACATCAATGATGAGAAAGTTGTCATTGATCAGCTGCCTCCTGCAAAACCCTTATTTGAGATTGAGCCCGCAACCCGGGCATGTGCCCTGACTGGGAATCGAACCTTGGTCTCCTGGATCCTAGGTAAATGCTGAACTGCTGAGCCATGCCCGGCTGGGCAGGACCTTTTAATTTTGATGTCGATTTCCTTGAAATTCCTTATCAAATTAGCCAATGAAGTTTCTGGTAACTTTTAGGGAAAAAAATACCTTACTTTTTCCACTCTCCCCATCAACTCTTGAGACCAAAGACAACCTATAATGAAAATGAAGACTGGTATTTCCTTAGAGATTCAAGCACTTTCCAGCTGAAAGGGGTGGCAGTAACATGAAAATTCTGTAAAGGTAGATCTATTTAATTTTCTGTTTAGTTGGTATCAGATATGATGCTTGCTCCTTTTTGGGGGCTGGTAATAATATGTTTTACTGATAAAATGGTTCCATTGTTTGTACTTACCATATTTGTTATTGGTAATATGTTACAATTTTGAGATTATGCTTTTACTATTTCAGTAGTTAAAATACCTCCACTTGGCATTGTTAAAGAAAAGTATGTGTCGCTGCACCACCCAACAAGGGAGAACAGTCTGGTCTTTCAGGCTATTTTGCCAAAGCACTGGTCTTAAAAATACGCAAATACGTAAAACTTTCACTATAATGATACTGATCTTGAAATGCACTAGCTACGAGTCTCATAACACCAGCTGGGTGGTAACCAGGCAGCAGGGGAGGACTTGTCAAGTTTGGGAGGCAAAGGGTTCTTGCGTCCATGATGCTGACGTCAGCTCTGGGTGAGACCAGAATTCTGTGGGACTGCCCACTGGCTGGGCATGACAGTGCGTGAGGACTGAGACGGTGGCCGTGCCTGCCGCCTGATCTAACAATGAAAGGGGTATCTTGTCACAGGGCTGCCCAACAAAAGCATTCTGGATGGCCGCCACTGATCTGAGATGAATTTCCCTGAGTTGACAGCAACACCCAAATAAAGAAATCTTGAAAGATGACAAGCTGAGGCAGCCAGCTCTTGGATTGGTTTCTGAATGAGAATGTAAAAAGCCAGGCCTTATTTCTGGCGCCTGGCTACATGAGGAACCAGGAAACCAAACTTTGGAGACATTTTACACCCTGGACTTCTCTTGAGTAACCTATCCCAAATAAGCCACGTCAGGGCCGCCAGAGAGAGCTGGAGGGCAATTCTGCAGCTGCACAATCCTGATTTCAATTTTTTTTTGTTTTTTTTGTTTGGAAATCTCTATTCTTTTTTAAAGCCAGGTTTATTGAGGTGTACTTACTGTAAAAGTTGCCTTTTCGAAGTGTTCAATGAGACCTTTCGTCCGGGGGAAAAGCCCCCTCCTGATCCTTCCCTGCCAGTCCCCTCCTCTCCTGCCCTAGCCCCTGGCAGCTCCAGAGCTGATCTCCGGCTCCGTAGTTTTGCCTTTTGCAAATGCCATAAAAGTGGGATCGCAGAGCATGGGCCTTCTGTCCATCCTGACTTGGAAGAGTTCAGCCATGAGGCTGGATTTAAAGGGAACGGGCAAGGTTATTGTCCTGCTGGTTAATGTCCAGGATTAACCAAGTTATTGCTTACACTTAAGCAGTTAAATAAGTTAAATTTCTGACCTTAGGTTTCAAAAAAAAAAAGTACATTTTAAAGAAAAGCGATTATGGTTTCCACAGTGCAACTTCAGGGGTGAAAGGGGACAGAATCGCTCAAGGCCCTGGCACTGAACATCGATCAAGAGGCAGGGCCGACACCCGCACAGCCCCGGGAGCGAGCACCCCCTCAAATCCCAGCGCCTCCGCGTGCTCACTGCGGCCCGCGGGCCACGCCCCGGCCCGGGCCGGCTCCCGGGACACAGGCTGATCGATGCTCCCCGACGCTACCTTTTAACTCCCGCTCTCGCGATGTTTCCCACCAGCAGGACTCCCACCTACCTGGCCGAGGACTGGTGCTGCTTGCTCTTCCGGGAGGAGGTGGTGCTGGTTGGCTGCTGCCGCATCACGTGGGCCACGCCCACATTTAAAGGCTGGGCCGCCGGGAGAGTCACGTGGCCAGTGAGGAGCGCGGGCTGCTGCATGATGGGGTTGTAGTGGCTGCCGTGGGCGTGCGTGTTCCTGAAAGCGAGGCGGGAAAACGAGGCGCGGTGTCGGTTTCATAAACGCAGAGGAAGGTTCCTCCCCAAGGTAAAAGCCAAACGAACCCCCCAAATTGGTTAAGTCACTAGCGTGTGGGGGTTACTGAAGAGAGGAGCCCCGCCGGGTGGGCCCGGCAGGTAAGGGTCCCAGGTCCAGGGCTGTTCTGACGGGGTGGCAGGGAGGGGCACGATTTGTTGGTAAGAAAGAGGGCGTTTCAAGGGGGCCCCTTAAGTTCCGGGGGAGCAGATTCCTAATAACTTTTACAGGGTTTACAAAGTGCCTTCGGCGGGGGATCCCACCCTGTGAGGCAGGCGGGGTATGGTAGTAATACCAGTTTACAAGCAAGGACAGGGCAGCTCATGTGACAGACAGACACTGAAGACTGGCAGCCACTGGCTTTTGATGTCAGGAGTGTTGACATGCTGTTGAATTCTCTCAGTGGCCTCTGGGTGCTCAGGCGCGTAGCAGCTGATTAATTAATTACACGCTTGCCCAATGAACAGTTAGATGAACTGAAGGTTGCCTAGACATATATAGAGCTTGGTATTAAGTCAAGGTTCATAATAGTCAGGCATGTTGATAGTAACACTGGCGCCGTTATCCTGAAAATGGCTTATGTTTCCAAAGCTCTTGTGATTTGGGTTGTATGGAGCTCTAAGGCTGGTTTTTCCACAGAAATATTAAAAACGGTAATTCAGAGGCCTGCCCATAAAAGCCCACTTAATACATAAAAAAATTTAAAACGCTGTAGGAGAATGCATTTGAATTTTTAAAATATTGTAAAATGTACCTTTGCCACTTGGGGGAAATGAGTAGGGAAAAAAGGAGGGGACACCTTTGTCGAGATGTGATAACATCTTTTGGACAAGTACATGGATTTTTAGAAACTGATGCTATAGCTTCTTTATTTTGTTGTTGCTATTTCTTCTACAGACATGGCTCTCTTTTTCCTTTGATACAGGTCTAGCACTGGTACTTGTCTTTTATTAGCCATGATCCTGGATGTTCTCTGGTCTACGCAGGGAATGGAGAAAGAAGTGTGCAGGCCTTCAGTGTTTTCTGCCATAATCAGGCAAGAGGAGGGACAAAGAATAAGAACATATGCATGAATCAGTGAGTACGTGAGTACTGCTGGAATGAAATGAGCTATAATGCTGTTAGACAAAGGGGGGGAAAAGAGTACAGTGTATGTGTGGTCTTTTAGGAGAAAACGGGGTGAAGAAAAAACAATTGGTCCAACAGCTTTCCATTTGGTTGCTGTTCCTGATGAGCCGGAGAGGGAAAGTGGTCCCGCTGAGCATGAACGGAGGCCAATGGGGAGGGACAATCGATTTATTTACTGCCTGCCATGTGTCAGGCGCTGGTATGGTACGTATTAAATACAGGTCAAGCGCTTTGTCTTTTATCTTCATTTTAGCCTCCCAACAATCCTGTGAGGACTGTTATCCCCACTCTACTGAGGAAGAAACTGAGGCTCACAGAGGTTAAGTAACATGCCCAGGTCATGCAGAGCCAGAACTGAACCCGGTTTTACCTGGTTTGAAAGTGCTTCCAAAGGGTGGGGGTGCTCTTGGAGGGGGGGTGCAGTCAGAGATAAGTGAGTGGGTCTGTGGGAAAGAGCCTATGTCCTGTCTTCACTAGTCAGAAAATTAAATGGAAGGACAGAGGAAGCTGCAGTTGAGGCTTGACTAGGGGTTTATATCTCTAGCTCCACATGTTTTACCGAGAGCTCTTCATTCACAATAGTCTTTTAGGTCAGAAAAAGAACTGGGGGGGAAGGGGGGGGAGGCCACATGGCTGGTACGGAGCCTGTCAGAGGGTGAGGGGTATGACCTGCCCCAATGTTTGGGCTGAATGAGAAACAGCCCAAACTATCTCTCATGGGGAATGGGAAGCTGAGGACAACTTGAGAGGGGCTGCCATTTGGCTCTGCACTGTGGTGGTCCTGGGATAGGGTGGGTGAAAGGTACAAGGAAAAGTGGAAAGTGGCCATAAAACAACAGAGCAACATGTGGGTGAGGAAGTCAGCAAGTGGGGTGGGGCAGGTTCTGGAAACAGATAAGGGGGTATGACCTGCTGGTGGCTGTCAGCCGGATGCCCCTGGGGTCTGTGGAAACAGACTTTAAGTTGTAACTATTAACTGAAGAGCCACACTCAGCAGCATCTACCATGTGAAATAAGTCCTGTCTGTCAAGCCTTCCCCTGGGAGAGTTGAGAAGACTCCAGTGTGTTCATGTCTCAAGATACCCTGAGAAGACTTTCTAGAACTGTTTAGGAACCTCAGGGGACTCTCTCCTGCTTTCTTTCACTGGTGACAAATCTTTGGTTTTTTGGGAGTGGAATTTAACTCTCAGAAACAAAAATCATCCGGAGCCAAGTCCGGTGAATTCCACTGGTGATTAAATGATGTGACTGAATTTTGGGTTGAAAGTGACAACTGACCAGAAAGTAATGAAGCTGGTTTTCTTGTTTCCTGGTACACTTATTTAAAAATTACATCTCCTTACACTGTAGTCATGTTCCACATAATATGCTTTTGAATTTAAAAAGTTTTCTGCAAGCCAGGAATTCAGGTACAGGCCAGGCCAGCAGCTCTCTGGGTCAACATTGGACCTGCCTCCCATGCCAGACACGCCAGCTCTCCTGCTTACCTCCAGTCGGCCAACTGCTGGGTGCCCGCCATGGTCTCGGGGATCACAGTTGCATGCTGCACTGACGTGTGGGTGGCTACTCCTGTCAGCTGCTGCCACGCCGGGGGAAGCAGGATCTGCTGGGTCCCGCTTGGCCAGGCCTGCTGCAGAGCGAAGGATGTTTGCAGTCACCACATTTGTTAATCCCAATCTCACGATCAATCGGCATGAGCCAAGCACTTACTATGCTAGACCCAGTGATAGGTGGGGAAGTGGAGACATGGCCTTTGATTGGCTAGAAGAATGTAAAAAACTTCTTCCTGGAAGGGCAGAGTCTACAAGGGTCAGGAAAGCAGACATCCCCACGTGTTGGGGGCTCTGAGTTTCTGCTCTGGCCTCGCTAGTGAAAGCCGGTTTCGGAGGCTGCCGCGGGAGGGTACATTCAGTTCCATCTCAATCAGGAACTGTATTTCCCATCTCTCCACCTTCACCTACTCATTCACGATGGTGGCCAAGATGGTAGCTCTGATTAGGGGCTTGGGAGGACAGAGGTGACAGCAGCTGCTAGGCACTATCAAAACAGCACTGCTGCCAAGGCAATCCACAGAGATCACTCTCGCGTCCCTGGAATGAGAGCGTGTGATTCCGCCCTTCCCTCCCACGCACATCCTCAGGGTGCCCCAGGGAGACTGTTCCCTTTTGCAGGCCACGGGACACTGCTGGGAGGCGGGGAGGAACAGGGCAAAGCAAACGAAACTAACATGAGGAGTGCATCAGAAAGACTCCTCTAAACTTTCACTGATAAAATCCTTGAAAAGGTTTAAATGTTTAGATAAAGAGAACAATGCCAATTTTCTGGATATATTTAAAGTAACTGATAGTGTTTGGAAACCTAGACATTTACCCAGAGAAAATGAAGGCACTCGTTAAAATGTTTAATTACTGCTTTTTCTTATAGTTACCATACTCATTTTTATAAGTTAGCTTATTTTTGTCCTGTGAAGGGGCCATTTTAGCATATCTAGGAGAGAGCTCCACTGTGACAAACTATTGATAGGGATTAATGACAAGCTGAGAGAAAGAGAAAAAAAGCGAGCAACCAACAAGACCCAACATGACACTGGACAGGGTTGGAATTTCTTGGAAACCTCTGCATGTGAAGACGCACTGGTCTACCACGTGCTTTTTAACGGCTGCATGGTGTTCCATTTTATACACACACAGATTTATTAACAAATCTCCTAGGGAACCTACCTTGTTTAAAAATAAAGGTGACTCTAAAGCAACAACATTGAGGTCAAGCTGTCCTTGGCACCAACAACAGAAACGATTACACAGAAGCAGGATAGCATGGGGTTAAAATACAGAGGCTGTTGTCATGCTTCTTGGGCTTGTGTCCTGGTCCTGTCACCTAATTGCTGTGTGACTTTGTGCCAGCGATGGTGGCTCATTTTCCCTTTTTGTTAAAAGGTGACAAATACCCTACTGTGCTGTGGGGATTCAATCAAACATACTGTAAAGAACCTCGCATAATGATGATGCATCTGTTATTCAAGTTCGTGTCGATACGGTTATCATTGTATCGCTGTGTTGCCTTAAATTTCCACAACACTTTACACATTTTTCATCACTTTCACCTCCATGATCTTACTCTGCCATCAGAGCACCTATTGTGAGCAGATAAGGAAGGCTCCAGCTCACAGCTTCTGCAACCCTGATTTTTCAACTATAAAATAAAGGAATCATCTCCAAGGCTTTTTCTTGGCTCTAAAAAATAATTTCTATTTTATAAGAAAGAAATTTGGGGCAAAGGAATGTTCACAGACTTGCCTTAGGTCACAGAGAGTTATTAGTAGAATTAGGATTAAAACCTAGGGCTCCTATATTAATTTGCATTACAAAGATACAATAATAATAATAGTCTCCCCAGACTCTCCCTGTGTCTAAATTTCTTCTTGGAATTGTAAGCTAGGCACTTAGGAAGGTAATTCACTTGGGGATTGTCCAGAATATTACTGCGCTATTCTAACGACTTGAAGCACCTCACTGTCAGGGAGGGAATTAGCGGAGATACATCTCTTTTTGTGAAAAACATTAACGGGCATGATGGCAATACCAGGAATAATAAAGACAGAATTACCTGGGCAAGCAGACCTGGCTGGATCTGAAGAGGCTGAGCTCCTGGGGCTTGAGTGACGATGGGAACAGCATTTTCCATTCGCACAGAGTAGCCAGCATGCTTCGAGGGAGAGGCCTGCAACCCTGCTCCAGACAGCGGGCAAGGGAGAGGGGTGAGTGATGGGAACGAGCTGGATGGAGACCGCTCCCCCCTCCCCTGTGCACCGGTCCCCTCCAGGTACTGCCTGGGCTTTAGGAAGTCTCCCTTTGAGTTTCTAACTTAAATTATAAAACAAACAACCTTGAATGTGTTCAAAGACTAGAAGGTGAAATTAAGGAGTCCGTAAAGTGGAACGGTTATGCTGACAAGTCACGAGACGGAAACACGTGCTTCCGACAGGAAGACGTGTCCGTGTATGTCCAGTCCCGGGGGGGAGGGGGGGGACGACACACGGAGGAATCCATTGGGGGCACTGACTCTGAAACTGCGCAGCCAACCCTGTTTACCCCACGGGGCTTGCAAAAACAAATTCTCGAGCTTTTAAGTACTTGGTCAACCCTAGCTTCTTAGAGGCTCCAGGAGGAGTGTTGGGGTGCACAGCCCAGGAATCACTGGAGGTGGCCTGGGAGGTACTTTTCCGACAGATTTCTATTCCTCATGAGAACCGGGGCCCTGCTGGCAGTCAGGGACTGGCACTTTCCCATAGATAAGCCACACAGAGGGTATTTCATGTGAGGGCCCAAGCGCTGATACCAGCATAACAATGGGAGCCCAACAATGTGCATATTCACAGACAGCCGGCCAGGGACAAACATCACTGGCAGGTGGTGAGAAGAACAAAGTCCCACTGTTTCCAGGCAGCCCCAGCAGGACATGGGCCTCAGGTTCAGCGATGCCAGAGCCACAGGAAGAACCAAAGAGGGCTTTAGGCCGGGAGGTAGGCGTGGCGGGACCCCGCAGCCTCAGCGCCGGAGGTGGCCCGGGCGGAGGCTTACCTTGGAAGCCGGGCGGGCACACGATGAGAGCTTGCTGGAAGGGGTCGGGCCGGGCACAGATCTGGGCTGTTCCCGTCTGCAGGGGCATGCTCCGCTGGGCCACCGCAGCCATGGACGCCGCTGAGGGCTGGTAGAGTGCAGATTGGTAGTTTAGTATGGAGACCTCGGGATTGGCTAAGGAAATAGTGGCACTGGTGGAGGTGGGAGCCTAAAGGAGTGATGGGGATTAAAGAAAAATAAACAAAAATAAAAAATGAGGGCGGTGGCAGGCTGGGAGGCACGAATCTAAATCAAATAAATGAACTCGAAGAACAAACAAAAACCAAGGACAGAGAAGCAAAACCAGAGCGGGGTGGAAATACAGCTGAAAAGTCTCAAGAAGCAGGTGCCTGCAGCCACATGACGGTCACCTTTGTGCTTATATTCAGGCCTGTTCCTGACATCTGTGGGGCCCCGGGGAAGAGTGCAAATGATGCTCCCAGACCATGTCTAAATACTACACAGTTAAAAATTAGGCTAGAACGATTTATGTTCTGCCCTCCACTTTGATAAACACACCTTCATAACGTGCAACGCCAGGTTTGAGTTCAGGATTCCTGGATCCCTTGGGCTCTGCCCTGAAACACGGTGAGGGGGGCAAGCTGAACCCCTGCCCTCCTCTCCCTACCCCAGCTCCGTCCCACACTTGAGGGGCTTGGGGCACACAGATATGAACCTGAGGGTGCAGTCCAGGAAGAGGCCCCTGCAGGCCCAGGGCCCCAGGGCCCCACGTGGAAGCACACTACTGGGGGAGGGCGAGCAGGGGCCTCCTGGTCAGGCCTAAGGGCAGCACTGTTTACAGATACCCTCTGACGCTGCGCAGCAGTTACTGCAAAGAAATATGCTGCAGAAGCCGAGCCTGGGGTTTTTTCTCTGAGTGTGTGAACTCTTCCACTGGTGTTCAGCTACTAAGGCTGGGAAGCAGAGAGAAAGGGTGCTGGTGGGCGGAGAACTGAGATGGGTCAGACAGATATGGAAACTATGTCCTAGCTTCTTTCTCTTTCAGAAAGAGCATCGTTTGAGACTGAACTTCCACGTGAAGCAAGGTGCAGAGGGAAACCTATTTCTAATTGGGAACCATCCAATCTCACCCCATCTCGGCTTTTTCCACACTCATCTTCAGGATGGTAGGTGGAGGTTACCAATGGCGTCAAAGTCACCATTGTTTACATAAAAAAATAGCATTACAAGAAGGGTATGTATTTGTGTCAAATTTGATAAAAAGGATAGTCTCATTTTACATGGTGTTTTTTTTTTTACTATTTCAGCTGATTTTATTATTTCAATTTTTCACTTTTTTTTTTTAAATTTGGAGAAGTCCTCTATTCAAATTACAAGTGCTGCTCTGTTTCCTCCTAATCTTTTTTTTTTTTTTTTTTAACTTAGATTTTATGCTGCATTTTAGTGCAAAGCAAATTAAGTTGTTGGAGGGTGACTGCTAAGTGCTGTGGCATACATGTTTGCATTTTAAGATACATATAGTAACACTAAGTGTCTGCAGCATCACGTGGTCGGCCTCCAGGTAGTGTGAGGGGAACGCGGTGGGATAGTGTCCCGTCTGCTCACTGATGACATGCCTGGCATTTCCTCTGCGTGGCCCCATCTCTGCTGGAGGCCTCCCCACCCACACATTTCCCACTATCTGCTCAGATTCCACATGCCCAAGTCCAACTCTCTGCAGGTTTGGAGCCTTGGGCTTCCCTCTTTGGGGCACCAGTATCCTCAACTGTCCCACCTCCTGGTCATCCACTGGGCCTGCTGCTTCTTCCTTCGAAATGTCCCTGGAACACACCGACCCTTGTCAATTGCTGCTTCCCCAGCGGAGGGCCTCTCCTCCCATGCCTGGGACCTGGGAGACTGACCAGAGAAGCTCTGGCCCCCACGTTCTCTTCCAGTTCTTGCCGGGCACAGAGGCTGGAATGTTCTTTCCAAAGGCTACTTGGTGCATAGCCCACCCCTGCTCCAAAGGCTCCGATTACTGCCTAATGGACACGGTCTATGCACTCTGGTCTGGAGCTCCTTCTCTCCCACAGTTGGCCAACCTTCCCTTCTAAATTGATCTCCCTCTGCTCTGCATGTTCCTGGCACCAGCCAGATTAGTCCGCTCACTGCGGTGGGGTTCTGGCGATAAACAAAACCATGGTGAGACTTTGTCAGGACCTCACCTGTCTGGCTGTGGATAACTTAGCCTGAGGGCGGGGATAGGTGCTGGGAGGGAATGTTTGTTTCTTTGCATGCTAGGCCTTACCCTGAAGAGAGCTTTCAGAACACCAATGGCCCCAGGGGGCAGCAGATGCTGGGTGGCCTCTCCTAGAGTTTAGGCAGAGGGAGAGAGGATAGGCTGGGAAGTCAAGCTAGGCCTTAGCAACCCAGTGTTGCTTAGCTCCAGGAATGGCCTGGGAAAGCAGGGTCAGTGACTCTGGTGAGGTGACAGTAGAGGGCTTGTCAATAAAGAGTGGATGGCCAGGCGGACATATTCATTCATATTTCAGGGTTAGAACATATACACTCCTCTCTACTGGAGGTGTGTGTGCACAGACACACACACACGAGTGTTGTCACTGCAGACTGATATTAAGACCGAAAAAATCTAGGGAGACATCTTTGGGGGAACTGGTAAGAAGACTGGAAGATGGAAGTAAGTCTCATCAGAGACTGCCTGAGCTAGGGCCTGAAGATTACTGTCAGTAAACGTTTCCTGGGTGTCACCCATATCTTAAACAGCATGTTAGGTGCTAGACTCTGTGAACATTCCCAAAGGGTGGAGACCTGTGGGAAGAAGACCTTAGTTTCTGGGTCCCCTTCAGCTCCAGTTGCGGGAGTCCTGGTGACGGACTGATGAAGTGATTTCCCCCACCACTTGGAGAAAGGACAGACTTCATCTGTCGTGAAAGGAGATCACGTGGACCCAGCAGTCTGGGGACAAGGGAGAGGGGCCCAGACTGGATGATCGGTAATGTCCCAGTTCCAGGCAGATGCTGAACATGTGAGGATCACAGCGTCTCCTTTACCTTCCCACATCAGCACAGAGAGAAGGGGTAGAGGGACCATCTCAGAAACAATTCCCTTAGTGGGTCGCACACAACTTGTTTCATGGAGCCACCAGTTGATACGAAGAGTGCCTGGGGCGCTCAAAGGAAATAACCTTGAAGAGAACACCTTCCTACACAGCTGAACATGACAGTAGAGGACTTTTGTCCTCTGCCTGGGTTTGCTGGGGAAGTACAGTTCCCGATGCTCACTGTCAGCCCCGCTGGCCATCTCCGCTCCCCACTTACTTGGTTGTGGACAGTGTTCAGCTGGTTGTTGAAGGTCATGGTCAGGTTGGTGGACGTGCTGGGGGCCACGTGTGTGATGAAAGGGGTTTTGCTCTGGTTCACGGTGTCATACATGTTCACCCGACGCTTGCAAATCTCCATGTTCTGGAAACATGATTTGACGCTGTTCATACGAAAAGCAGAGACAGAGGTGTAAGGGAAAGAGAAGGAGGGTAGCACGGGATAAAGGGGGGAAATGGCGAGAGAAGAGGAGAGAACAGGCAATCTAGGAAACAAGACAACTGGGGAAACTAGGTCCACATTTCCTGGATTTCTCATGTAGTCTGCGTTTGCTACAGGCAACATTATTTAGGTAAGTTTCGCCCACTGTCTTACTACCTTTTCTCCCCACTGCACAGCAGACCTGACGGCTCTCACTGCATTTTCCCCATATCGCTGATTTGTCTCCAACTTCACTGCTCATTCCCAGCGTTCAGGATGGCTTCTGGCCCATAAACAAATGGATAAGTTCTCTGATTGGGAACATTACACAGCAGCTCACGACCTGCCACCACCTTTCCCAAAGAGGGAGGACAACGCGCCGAATCCTTCCCAGCGACTCTGGGGCGCCAGCGCCATCTAGGGGACAGGCAAGGAACTGACCAACTCAGTATCACGACCCTAATTGCCCACTTTCTCCCCAAGGGAGCTGCGCATATAATGAGAACTGTAATAATATTAATAATTAATAATAGCGGCTAACAGTGACTGAGAGTTGTGGTAGTTGTGTGCAGGATTCTTGCACTCAGTCCCACGAGAGGGAGAGGTAGTGATGCCTCTCTTTTACCAGGCAGGACAGGTAATCTGCCCAGGCCAAGAGAGAATTACTGGCACTCTTTCCCGACACATATACGTCCCCTTTAACTTCTCTCATCCTTCCTTTTTATTTTCTCATTCTTGCCCAATTACTAAAATAAAAATCCTCTCCCTCTTTTTCTTCCTTCATTGCATTTGTGAATCAAAACAAAACCCTGATTATGAAAGTAAACATCAAAGTGCTGCTGACACCAGCATCGAGGTCAAGGAAAGTCCTACGTTCTTGAAGATTCACCAAAAAGTGTTCTTCAGAATTTATACATTGTTTCTCATTCACTCCTGTGTCTTCTAATTAAAATTACTTCTCCTCAAATGCTAATATTAAAAAATAAAACGGCATTTAAAGTTCAATTTCAAATACTTATTTGAGTTATAATGTAATAATTGTATATAAAAAAAGCAATTTTCTACTATTTTAAGATTACAAATGTATACTATCTGCATACTGTAGGTAAGCTATATTTTGGGCCAAGCAGGTATTTGTGGGCTACTCCAAAACATCCTTTCCATAAAAGATGTTCCACACTGACTGAGATGCTCAGAGACTCCCCTTCCTTCTGGAGTTAAGGACTACTTACATCGGCCACACAATGCACACGAAATCAACATTTACTGACTGTGGGCCCTGAGAGAAAGGAAAACGTATCCTACAGTAACCAACAGCTAAAAATACTAATAATGCTGGTAAGGGCAACATGTTTTGAGCATCTACTAAGTGCCAAGCACACTGCTAAGTGCTGTCCCATGGAGGCTGAAGAAAAAAAATAGATTTTATATTCCCTTTGGAATGTATTGAAAGCATTCAATTGTTTTGTGACAATTCAACCAAAAGCTTTTAGACTCAGAGTTTCCTAACTGGAATAGTCTGGCACTTGTACTTTGGGTTACTTCTGTGAGACTGGTTTTAAGGAATTCATGCACTAGAAGCCTAGAGATGGGTGAGCCTCTTTCACCTTTCAATCTAGATGTTGGGGTAGCTCTGGCCTAGTCCCGCGGGTAGAGGTCTACAGCAGGGTGGGCCTGGGGGTTTCTTCTTACCCTGGAGTTCTCCGGTCTCCTCAGCAAGTTCTAAGGACCCTTAGGGATTAGGCTTATTCTTAGGGAAGCCTAGGTGTGCTCAAAGACCCACCTTTCCTTCCGAGGCCCCTTTTCTGAGTTCTAAATTGTCAGCGGTCCTTTTGGGACCTACACCAAGTTCTGAGCTTGAAGCTGATGCTGATGGTCTCCCCGCTCGGTCTTCACCGAGTACATGAAGCTTTCTGTTGCTGCTTCCTCACAGAACCCAGTGATGGACAGGACCCTGAGGTCATTCAGCCATGACACTGACTTTATGTGGGTGGCTGTCTCATGGACTTAGTGCAGATGGCTAATGGGAACCCTCTGGAGAGCACCCTTCCATCTCCTATCCAGAGCTCTTTCTCAATCATCCCACTTCACCCCTGAATATAAAAATACTGATCTCTTAGGGGCCCTATTCAGTAAATCACCAAATTTGCCTTCCTTCTGTGGTACCGACTGGCACCCCCTTGAAGCAGCCCTGCCACACCCAGAAACAGGGCAAATCCCACAATGAGAGTTTGCAAGGGATGTGTCCAAGTTCTTTATTTGTACTGGAGTTGGCTGTTTTAAACATGGTTCTTCTAAATTAAAGACTCACTGTTGCAATGTGATTTGAGTTCCTTAACATCAACTGATAAAGAATAGAACTGAAATTAGAGGAAGCGCCATCTGTGGTGAGCGCCACCCACTCATTTCTTGTAGGCTGGTTAAGGTCAAGTGCAGCCTTGAGACTCAGCCCAGTCTGAGTCTGGTCATCGCAGGGACAGCCATGATCTGCAAGTGTCTCTCCCCGGCCTCACAAACCCCCTTTCCTCCTGACCCTGACTCATCTGGCGCTCAGGAGCTCACTGCTTCTCCCTGCAGACGCCCACGGTCATGACTTTCACCCCATGCACCTCTGGGCTGGGAGGCTGAAGTGATGTCCCTCGTTACCCTCTGTTATGGGTTGAACTGTGCCCCCCAAATTCATATGTTAAAGTTCTAACCCCTGTACTTCAGACTGTGACTGAGTTTGGAAATGGGATCTTTAAAGAGGTAAAATGGGGTCAGCAGGGTGGGCCCTAATCCAGTTCCTAATGAGGAGGAAATCGGGACACAGACGTGTGTAGGAGGAAGACCATGTGAGGACACAGGGGGATGGCCACCTAAAGCCAAGGAGAGAGGCCTTGGAAGAAACCAGCTCTGCCAAACACCTTGAGCTTGGACGCCTAGACTTGTAAGAAAACAGATCCGTGCTGTCTAAGCCCCTCAGTAGTGCTTTGTTACTGCGGCCTCCGCAAACTAATACTCTCTCCCATTCTCTCGCCACCGTGGCCTTTTCTCTCCCCCTCATTCACTGGGCCCGTGTCACTGCTCAGTCTTCCCCTTTAACACATGCGCTGCCACCTAGGGAGACCTCAGAGGTGACACTGATCACCTGCCAGACACCCTGGCTTCTCGGTTACTTCTCCCCTGCAGGGGCCTGTTGTCACTGCTAGCCATGGACTCTTTGGACTGTGAAACCTGAAACTGCTCCACTTCCCCAGACCACAAACTCAAGCATCTGGTCCCCCAGCCACATCGTCACTCATCTGGCTCATTTGACAATTGCTAAAACAACCAGTCTCGGAGTTGATCAGACCACTCAGTGTCTCTGGACCCCTCCCACCTTGGCTTCCTCTCCTTTTCAGCAAAGCCCCCAATAGCCATCAATTTGGATTTCAAAGCTCTATCGCCAACACCATGAGCCTGTCAATCTCTTTTTCTCTTGGCAGTCTGGCAAAACTCCAACCTGGATGAACCCAACTGTTTTCTCCATGTCTTCACCTGGGAGTTCAGATACACCCCACTCTCCAAGTCCAACCGGCACGCTCAATGCCACTGTGTTTCTCTGCTGAATTTTCTCTGCCATGTTCTGCACCAACCTAAACTTTTCTACCTAAACACCTTCTCTCAACAAGGTGACACTGGCCTAGTTTTCCACCTGTCCCCCAAATCCCAGCCCTCCCACTGTCCCAGGAAACTGCTCTTCCTTTATCTTTAGTTTCTCACTCGCTACCAGACACTTCCCATCAGCATTTAAATTGCTCAAGCCTCTTCCACATTAAAAAAAGTCCCCCTTGGGCCCGCCCTCGTCACCCCTCCATCCCTTCCCATGCCTTTCACAGCCTCCCTCCTTGAAAGGTCCTGTCTATTTCTTCACCCGTCACTCAGGCTTTCAACCTGCTGGGCTGGCTTCTGCTTCTATCTGCACCCCCTGAAGGGGCTCTGAGTTACCATCGCTTCCAAGTTGCCAAACATGATGGCCATGTCTTGCCGGCTCATTGACTTGGCTGGGCAGCGGCAGAGAGATCTGTGAACACTCTGCCCAGCCAGCTCCCTGCTTACAAGTCCTTCAGGACTCCCCACTGCTCTCAGGATCGGGACCAAAGTCCTGCACACGGGGGGCTCGCTCTGGCTCATCCTGGGCTTCAGCTCTCCCACTGTCCCCCAGCTCTCGGGCTTCGTCCTGTCCGTGGTGGGTCTCTGCACAGGTGAAGCCCTTTCTACTCTCGCTGGCCTTCCCGTCGTCGCCTGTCACTCATCCTTCCGCAGCCCCTTCCTGCCCTGTTCCAAGTGAGGCTCCGTCACATGCTCTCATCCCATCCTATACCTGCCCTGAGAACAGCCTGCTTACTTGGGCATCACTAGTTTCATGCCTTTCTCTCCTCTAGACTGTAAACTCCAGTGGGCAGGGGTCCCATCTGCTTCGCCCCCCAACTGTACCCCAGCACCTGGCATAGCACACAGCATGCTGAGTGAATGAACAAACCCAAATCCAAGCTAGACAGAGTCCTTTCTGGAAGGTCTGGGAGTGACCTTTGGCACTGAGAGTGGCCTGGCTTCGTGGACCCTGCATTTTGAGCATTTCCCTTCACGCACAGACACCCTCAGTCCGGCCACCCAGCCCAGAACATTCCTACGCTCCACCGTTCCTTCCTTTTTGGTGTGAAGCAAACTGTGGCCAGGGTCCTGATCTAGGCACCACCTGTTTTTATAAATAATGCTTATTGGGATGCAGCCTCGCTCACTGGTTTATGTCTCGTCTGCAGCTGCTCTCAGCTACAGTGGCAGGGCCGAGGGACTGCAACAGAGACCGTGTGGCTGCAAAGCCTAAAACATTGACTCTCTGGGCTAAGCCCTGGTATAAAGCACAGAGCAGGACACCTACTGTGTGCTGTGCGGAAAGTCGAGTAAGTGTGTCATGGTGACGAAGGGGTGGTTCAGGGTTTCAATGGGAGTGATTCTCTTATCAGCATCGATGGTGAGCATCTTCTTCAACAGGTCAATAAACTCCCGCCGGTCCGCCTTTTCCACCAACATGTCACTTCCTTCCAAGTCTGTGGCCATGTTCACCTGGAAGCAAGTATGGACAGGTCACCAAGGCCCCGCTGTGCCCTGCACTTCCCTTAGCCCCTGCAGCTCCTTCCAACCTCTCCATCACCCCCTCCCCATTCCCGGGGGCACCGTCTGCCCGGCTGAAGGCACTGTCACATGGCTCTGGGGCCCACAGGATGGGGCGGCGCTGTCTGCAGGAAAAGCAGAGGGAGGCCACACGTGGCACCTGCAATATATACAAGTGGCAGGACGTACATCCTCTTGCTTTAGTCAGTTAAATCAAAATGCACCTCACACCACAGCTCATGGAAAGAACCGCAAGAAGAAGAGAGTTCTGGAGAGTGGTCGCAGACAATGTGAGTGCACTTAATACGTGAACTGTACAGTTAAAAGTGGTGAAATGGTAATTTTGTGCTAGGTGTATTTTACCACAATTAAAAACAATAACTACAACCAAGCAGTACGAAATAACACGCAAAAGGTTTGTCGAGTTAACCTTTGGGGGGAATGTCGGGGCCTCGGCGCCCTCCCCCTACACCTGCAGTGTATCCGTCCTCTCTGTAGCTTCCCGCGTTAGGGCCAGAATCATTTCAGTCCCCATGTTCTCTGGGGTCACCTCTGCCATGACAAGCAGGGTGTTTGAACAGGATTTCTCTTCCCAGATCAAGTCGACACTAGGACAGCCTTTAAAAGACTTGTTTTGTGGTGCTTCCTGTGTTTTCCAAGACATGCTCTGGAGAGCAATTTCAGTTTCCTAAGATAATCTGAGCTGCTAATCAGCCGACAAGGAGGCTACTCAGCATCACGGTTTTGGGTTATGCTCGTCAGTAAGAGGGGTGCTGTGTTTACTGGTCTCTAGCTTTATTTCTCATTGCTTTTCAGAAAAATTCACTTTGGGTTGCCCTGATCTTAGACTAGTCTTTACACTAAAAAGAGCTGTAGTTCTAGCACTTTCTCTGGGCGCAGAGGTGAGAGCCCGTGGTCCCTCCAGTGAGCGGAGAGAGACTGCGTGCCATCATGTGTGGAATTGTGTCCCCGAAGAAGATTTGTTTGATCCCTAATCCTTGGCACCTTAAATGTCACCTTATTTGGAAATAGGGTCTTGGAAGATGTGATCAAGTTAAAATGAGGTCAAAGTGGAATGGGGTGGGTTCCAGTCCAATGACGGGTGTCTTTATAAGATAAAGCAGAGGGAGAGTTAGATGCAGAGACCAGAGGAAACACGGGATGAAGCCACATGAAGGAGGCAGAGACTGGGGGATGCAGGGACACTGAGCATACCCAGGGGCCACCAGAAGCTAGGGGAGAGGCATAGAACAGTTTCTTCTAGAGCCTTCCGAGGGAACACAGCCCTGTTGGCACTTTGATTTCAAACTGCTAGCCTCCAGAACTGTGAGAGGATGAATGCCCATTGTCTTAAGTTACCCGTCTGTGGCACCTTGTTCTGGCAGCCCTTGGGAATGGACACTGAATCACGGCATTCAACTCAAATGTACTAATGGGCTTAAATTCCTCTTGTGAAAAAGTCAGTAGGACTGGCTGGTACTATTTCAAAAGTGGGACCCAAAAGACTGAAGCTATTTTTCAAGAGCTGGTGTAGGTTTTAAAAACGTTCCACAAACCCAGTGGTGTTCTGACTCAGGCTGGCATGTCATAAGGTCAAGGTCAGCCATGCAGTTGAGTGCTGTGGATTTCTCCCCGCCACCCTATCCTGCTCGTGCAGAAGTCTCACTGTGCTTGGTGCTTACAGGGCTGGCCCTGCCTGCTCACCCATGGAGCTTACCTGGGCCATGTCATCTAAACAGTTGAAAATGTACTTCCTTGCTTCTTTCGACTTAATCCCCGTCTCAGCTTCATGGTCATCTGGTGTCTGGTCAAGAGAGGGAAAAGCTGATTGGTAATGTGAATTCCTTCCTGGCCACTGTGACTTTAAAACCCCCACCTTCTGCTCCTCATGGAGGGTCCTTTCACACTTTTCAGAGAAGGAGACTTCGATTCCTCTTAAAGTGGCCTAATTACTCTCTCTCTCCATCTTTTGCACTAACTCACCCCTCTTCCTTCCTTCCCACCAGCACCTGTCAGGGTGGCCTGGCTGTCAGGTCCCAAGGCTTCCAAGATGAACAAGTTATGCAGTGTCTGTGATAACTCTATATTTCCCCTAGTTTCCAGGATAAGGTAAGAGTCTATATGTGGAAAAGCAGAAGCCCTCTTCCACGCATTTTAAATTTTAATGTAATTTTAATCAAACGCTTATGCATACAGCTCTCACTGTGTGCCAGGCACTATTCTGAAGCACGTTAACTCATTCAACACTTTTCACAACCATCTTAGGCAGGACAATTACAATCCGTTTCCAGAGGGGAGAAACAGGAATAGAAGGCTTACGGAGCTTTCCAAGGTCACATGGCCAGTAGGTGGCAGCTGGCTCCGGAGTCTGTGTTCTGTGCCGCCCCTCCGCCTGGGGCTGGGCACACATGTCCTGTTCCCCATCGCCCTTGGTCTAGGAAGCCACTATTTCCAATTACTATGGGTTTTTGGACTCATCCATGGATCACAGGTAATTTTCCTCAAAATCTCACTCAAGGACAGAACACAAGGAGCTGCTAAGATCTAGGCTTCAATCCTGGGGATAGTTAGACTAGTAGGACTGAGGCTCTTAACTGGGACATGGACGTGAACCCTGCTCCTGTCTAGCCTCACCCTCCTCCACCCCAGGGCTCTTTTTACTGGACCTGACCTTAAGCCTTTCACCTCCCAGTTGCCAAACTCCAACCCTCCCACCAATAGCCCGAGAGTGCTTGCTTAGGTCCCAAACTGCCCTTCTAAATCTTTTCAACTCTCGGCCACACATTATCTTTATTTATTTTTATTGAATTTATCAGGGTGACACTGGTTAATAAAATTACACAGGTTTCACGCGTTCAATTCTGTATTACACCATCTGTATACTGTGTGCTCACCGTCCAAAGCCAAGTCTTCCCCCTCCGGTAATTACTATACTATTGTCTGTGTCTATAAGTTTTGTGGTTTTTTTCTTAATCCCTACCCTTTTTTTTTTACCCAGCCCCCTAACTCCCCCTCCCCTCTTGACAGTTGTCAGTCTGTTTTCTGTATCTATGGGTCTGTTTCTATTTTGTTTATTTTGTTCATTAGATTCCACACATTATCTTTAAATCATATTAGAATTTGGCTGTGGTTTCTGTAAAAAAAAACACACAAAACAAAAACACCATCCCACTTGCAAAAAAAGAAGCACCTAAACTGAACATAAAGCATACTTAAGACTAGCATTGTTTTCTCTCTCCCAGGAAAATACATAAGTTTTAAGTACTAGGTGTAGAAAGCAAAATGTTTCTGTTGAAGTGAAACCACCCGAGTTCCTGCTGTACAACGGTGCCCGGCGCCACCTGCTGGCTGGAGGACCAGGAACAGCGCCCCCGCCCGGGCCTCGGGCTCCCTGCTGCCTGGGCCGCCTCCCGGGCCGGGGAGACCCTCTTGGTCCTTTAGGGCCCGGCTCACATGCTCGCCCGGTCCCTTTGCCACAGGCAGCACTGAAGGTTCCCGCACTCTGTACTTATTGTGGGGCCGCGTGTCCGGTCTCCCTCTGGACTGGGGGCTCCTGGAGGGCAGGGGGTGGTTCGTTTCTCTCTCTACACAAACCACAGGTCATCAGGGTTCACGGATTAATTCCCGGGAGGTTAGCAATCGGAGTTGGGACTTGAGCTTCGCAGGTGGCAGCAGGCCAAGCAAAGCTGTGCTTTTGGACATTCAAGTTCATCCACATCAGGGTCCCTCCCCCACGCGGCCCGGGGCGCCTCCCAAAGCTCCCCAGGAACCGGGCGCCCCGCCCTCCTGTGTTGGGGGGGCCCAGGGGCCAAGGGGCGCACTGCCTACCTTCAGCCTCCACAAAGGATACGGGGAGTCCGTGTCACGGTTGAAAAACCTGGTTGTCTTTGTCCCCGCGCTTAATAAATATTCAGCCGGCAACCCCTGTGTTTGTGAAATATACCGAATCTGCAAGAAAAGGGGAGACCGGGTCAGGCGTTTCCCTTGCTGTGCGCGGGAGACGAACGGCTCCGGTGCCTTCGAGGAAAAGACAAAGTTACAGGGAAGGAAAGCGGTGAAAAGCGAGTGGGGGAAAGAAAGGGTGATAAAGGGAGAGAAGCGGGGCGTGGGAGCCCACGCAGCACCCCGCAGCCGCACCCACATGCCATGCTCCAGGTGAAGCCGGGCGCCCGGGGCCCACCCGCGCCGCCTGGACCCGCCTGGTCGCCGGGACCCACCTGGTCGTACTCCGAGGCGCCCGGATAGAGCGGCCAGCCCAGGAACAGCTCGGCGATGACGCAGCCCAGGGACCACATATCAATGGCCTCACAGAAGGGTAAACCAAGGATGATCTCGGGGGCCCTACAGGAGAAGAACGGAAGAAAGCATTAGCAGTGTAGACATGCGGGCAGCTATGACGAATTCTACATAACGCCCTGTCTGTCCATCCCCAGGTGCAGTGAGGGCCCCTCCAAAGGGCCTGTGGTTCTCACTGCCTGGCAGTAACCCCTCTGATCTCTGGCTCGTGGCTCTAGGACAGACCTAGAAGGAACCGCATCTACTGACTTCATTACCTTTATGCTCCAACCAGATGAGCTAAGAGCCACTTTAGAGACCCCCGGAGTTCTCCTTTGTAGCGGAAAACTCGGAAACTAATGTTTAGAGAACGTCCAGGTTTTACCAAGGAATTCAGAAATACAGGTAATCTATTTTTTTAATCTTCATGCGAGGATATTTTTTCCATTGCTTTTCAGAGAGAGTGGAAAGGGGAGAGACAGAGAGAGAAACATTGGTTGCCTTCCGCATGTGCCTTCAGTCCATGGGCCGAGCTCTAACCACTGAGTCAAACTGGTTAGGGCCGGGTATTTTATTTTCAATAGTATGCTATATAAAGCAAGTGGCCTCCACCCAGAATAATGGGGTGAAATCCAGTATCCGTCCATGCCAACGATCCCTTTCTTAGGAGCTTATGTCCCACTTTCCCAAGGAAATACTATATTTTTCATCAGCTTCTAAAAAGTCTCCTAAAAAGTTCTCTAGCCCTGGCCAGGTAGCTCAGTTGGTCAGAGCACTGTCCGGATACGCCAAGGCTGCAGGTTCGATCCCTGGTCAGGGCTACACACAAGAGTCAACCAATGACTGCATGACTGGGCGGAACAACAAATGGATGATTCGCCTTTTCTCTTTCAAATCAATCAATAAATTTTTTTTTAAAAAAAGTTCTCTAATATTCCAATTATAGAACCGTGTTCATGAATACAGAGTCTGGATGTCAATCAGAATTCTACTCTAAACCTGTTCCCGGCCATAGGGGTGATGCCCCTTCCCTGACAGAGCTTCTGAAGGAAAGCACCTAAGCTCAGAGAACATTTCACACGTAGTTAGTAATCAAAACCAGAGACCACAGAGCGCACCTTCTTTTCTAAGAATCTGTCGTCATTAGGTAGGGGTTCATTTTGGAGAAATGTCAAAGGTCATATGACCAAAGTCAAAGTATGAGATAGGAACATAGCCTGTGTTTTTAAAATGTGGCTCAAGGCGCTTGCTGATCATGACACGCCTTAGCCCAGCTTCTGTTTCTCTAGAAATTCCCCACCTGATGAAGCCATGAAGGCGCTGCTGTCCTGCCCCCTGCAGCCCGGAGCGGGAGCGAGGGGGCTGGGGCCCCCTCAGCTGGGGCGCCCTCTCTCCTAGGTTATCTTCACCCCCTAGCTCGGGAGGAGGGAGAAAGGGCGTGCTCAAAAACACCTCCACCTGCCTTGGCGCGTCGAGCTGAGTTTTTCCCACTTGAAGAGCATCTCCCTGCCTTGCTCCTATAAATTTCCTCTCATTGCTAATCTCTTTTTCCTACATAACAGTACTGAATAAACAAAACAAAAACCAAAGTGTCTTGCTACAGAGTCCTGACTGTTCCTATGTAACAAGGAGTTTCTTCGCTTCCTTTGAGCTGGGGATCCAGCACTGTGCCGGGTGCTTGTAGAGCCACAGTCCTCAGTCTGGCAGCAAGTCGTGCTTTTCCCACAATCCGTCTGCTCTTCCCAGGAGGGAGTTACCGTGGAGGGTGGGGAGCGAGAGCGAGCTGCCTTGGGGCTGCTTAATGGGCCCGTCCTGTCCCTGTCCCCTCACCGCTGGGATCTTCAGCTGCCAGTGTTCTGCCAGCACGTGGCCGCTGGCCTCCTCCAGTCCTGGCTGCTGACCCTTTGAGTGGACACGGGAGGCTGCTCTTGTCCTCTGGCACTGATGCGCTGGGGTGCCCATGGTGATTTTATGCCACTGTCGGACTGTCTTGTGTCATGGGGCCTTTGATCCCACAACCAGCCTAGGTCGCTGTGTCCAGTGTGTCCCCAAACACCATGGCTCCAGAGGCACCTGAACATCACGTGTCATTGATGAGGTCACTACAGGCGGCCTCTGCAGTGCAATTGCTTTAGAGATGGTTTTAAAAAGACCACATCCCTTAGAAAAGAAGCAATATCTGAGAAGAACATTAGAGAGAAGACGACACGTTTTACGACACGTGTCAGAGCTGCTTTTCTTTCTGCCTCGCTGTTCTGGGTCAGGTGCGTCCACCTGCCTCCTCCCCACGCAGGCTCAGGCCGCCTCCTGAGAGTCCTGTGCTGGTTCCCAGGAGTCCTCCTTTCGGGCTGCTGACTCCAGATCACACGTCTGCACCGCTGGCCCTATTCCTGTCACCTGTACCTTTGCCCCTGGTGGCCTGGACACTCCAGTCTCCAGGTGGGTCTTGGGGACAGGCTGGTTTGGACGTGACCACAGGGCTGCTGTTCCCAGGAGGTTATTCAACTGTCCTCATGGTTCTCATGCCCCTGAGCAGGCTGTGGGAACCTCTGGAAGCCCATTTCCAGGTTTCTGCCCCTGAGGATGTGCCGGGCAGAACCTAACAGATGAGGCTGTCAGGTAAGGGGTGCCTTAGGGATGTTCCCCAGCAAGACACAGGGATTCTGTCGGCTGACGTTCCAGGAACAGGGCCTGTGAAAGTCACTGTTAACCCTTTCCCATTAGAAAATGAAATGATAGCCGTTCCTGGTGCCATGATACGCACAGCAGGATATCTTCCTTCTGGGACCACAGTGAACAGGTGTCAGGCTAGATGGCTGGGAGACGGAAGAAACGGAAGGCACAGTCCTGTCCCCGAGGGGCCCCCGTGCTGGGAAGGCCACACTAGAACACCCGTGACAACTAAAACTGAGTACAAAACACACTCGATATAAACACAGAGACACGAAAACAGAGCTAATTCAAGCACAAACGAGCTCTAGCATCGCCCATTAAAAAATAAAGCAAAACACAAGAACAAAACACACCAAACCCAAACTCAAACCCTTCGTAATCCCTTCTCCAGGCAGCTGCCGCCCTATTTCTCTGTTCTCCCTCCAAAGCCAAATCTCTCAAGAGTGATCTGCAGTTTCCACGCTTTGCCTCCAGCATCTTCTCAACTCCTCTAACTGGGCGCCCGCACCCCGCTCCACGCCTGTGCTCCGCTGGTCAAGATCAGCAGTGACCACGCCGTCCCATCGTCGGTCAACTTCTCTGCCCCGTGACCCAAGGGCCGCATTTCTCAGAGCTGACCCTTTCCCCCTGTTCTGAACCACTCAGCCTGGGTTCTCCGACACCCCACACCCACACTCATCCTGCCTCTCTGCCGGCTTGTCCTCCATCCAGCTGCTATCTGGTGGAGAAGTCCCGGGACCCCTTCTTTTCATCCGTGTTCTAGGTCATTGTCGTGGGTTAAATGGCGTCCCCCCAAAACACATGTTGAAGTCCTAATCCCCGGCACCTCAGAATGTGACCTTATTTGATGGGGTTACTGAAGATGTAATTAGTTAAGTAGGGGGGCCCTTAGTCCTATATGATCGGTGTCCTCGGAATAAGGGGGACATCCAGACACAGGAGCAGAGGGAAGGTGGCCATGTGAAGACGGACGCAGAGACGGGAGTCATGTGTCACAAGTCAAGGAACGACCGGGGCCACCAGAAGCTAGAAGAGGGAAGGAAGCACCCCCCACAAAGGCTCCAGAGGGAGCATGTCCTGGCCAACACCCTGATTTTGGATTCCTAGCCTCCAGAAAATAAATAAATGTCATTCTAAGTCATGCATTTTGTGGAACCTCTTTCCATAGCCCTAGGAAACAGGTACAGTCATCGTATCTACACCCACAGGTTTAAATTCTACTCGTGTTTCCAAAAGTCTGGCTGCACCTTGACCTTTCTCAGCTCCAGACTTATGTCCCGATGGCCTGACATCTCCGCTGGAACGCGTCACAGTCAGCGCAGACGCCCCACGCTTAAGAGGGAGCTCTCCCCCCTGCCTCTGCCCTCCCGTTTCACTGAAGGAAGCCACCACCATCACTTCTGCTACTCATGGGAATGACCTCTGATTCCTCCCTCTCCCCCTTCACCCCCAGCACCCAGCTCTGAACTATACCTCAGACTGGCCCCTGCTGCTCCCTCTAATGCCACCACTCTGGCCCTGGCCACCCCGGCTCACCTGGAGCTTCCTACCTGGTGCTTCCTTCCTCCGATCCACTCTCTACGTAGCCGCCGAAGTGAGCAGGTCGCATCTCCCTTGGCTTTAAGCCCTTCAAAGGGTCCCCACTCGGAATGAAATCTAAGCCCTCCCATGGCCCCCCGGGACCTCCATGATCGGGGACCCTGCCCCGCTCTCCACTGCCATTTCAATCCACTCTCCTAGTTCCAAAAGCTCCAGTCCAACCAGTTTCCTTTCAGTTTCTAGAATACCAAAGCCACTCCCGGACCTGGAGCCTCTGTGCAATGCTGCGGCTTCTGCCTCAGACGCTTTCTCTGCTGGCTCCCAGGCGGCTGCCTCCTCCCCATCCTTCAAGCCTCAGCTTAACCGTCAGGGCCCCAGACAGGCCTCCCTGGACGCCGGTTAGTCTCCACCCGCAGTGCCATAAACGTCGCTTTACAGCACTTCCCAATAACCTGCTTACTGTCCCCTTTCCCTGCTAAGTCCACGAGGGCAGCTCAGTGCCTGGCATTTAGCAGCCACTCAGTCAGTGAGGACTTGTTGACTGAATAAACCCTTATTAAATATAAGAAAGTGCTAAAATATGGGAAGTTCTAAGGCAGCACAAACCAAGGCGAGTAGAAGGGACACACGTTCGTGAAGCTTGGGCACGAGGGGGCAGGGTTAGCCCGAGGAAGAGCAGGCCTGCACGCAGGCGGGATCACCGGCCTGGGGGCCCAGAGACGGGCATGAGCATGCAGCCCATGCTCACCTGCGGCGGGGCGAGCACTGGGGCTCAGAGCACACCTACCTGTAGGTGGCTCCCCAAAGAATTACAGCAAAAAAGCCAAAGGGCGTAGCAGGGGGAGGGGAGATGGCGCCAGGACTAACGAGGGACAGGACTGTAGGGCTAAAAAGAGAGCTAGTCCTCTAGACCCGATCTCTTCACTCTCTCCACTCGGCTCTCACTGCCACGAGCCTGACCGAGGCCCCTTCAATCCGGGCCTCTCTTGTAACCCCTACTGGCCTCTTGCCTTTGGTTCCAACCTTTTCCAGTCTATGCTGAAACGCCCCTTCATCCACAAGGATGCGCCCTCGTCTCTGCACCCGTGACACACTGATCCTGTTTCTGCTCTAGCCCGTCCCCTCCCCTCCCTCCTTCTAACTCACACATACGCGGCCCACCTTCTCTGTGCTGGTGCACAGGGTGACCAAGAGACAAACACGAAAAACCAGGTGGGGTCAGGAAGCACCGATTGAGCACCTACTGTCCTAAACATAGGCCCGCACGTCTGCCCCCCGCTACACCGTCCGAAGGGCAGGGTCTGGGCCTCGCTAACCATCAACCCCCAGTGTGGCCACAGCAGATGCTCGGTAAGTGTCTCCTCATCACCCAGGCCAGGAGCCCATAGGCAGGGAAGGCACTTCTCTAGCGGGCCCCCAGCAATCCTTGGGGGGCTGAAGACCATTCTGCTGCGATCTGGCCGACGCCGGGCCCTTCTGTTAGTCCACAAGGCTCTGAGCTCCCGGAAGTTCAAAGTCAAGTCGACAATCTGCTTCTTTTTGTTCAGCGCATGGGAAGCACATGCTATGCACGGCTGCTCCGGCTTATTTACTCTGCAGCGAAGAAGAAACCGTTCTTACCAATGGTTATTTTTAAGCCAGAATTTGGCTCAAGCCCCTCATTCGCTCACGTATTCGAATGCTCAGGCTCCATTCCTAAGCATCTACTATGTGCCAGGCACTGTGCTGGGTGCTGAAGACTGAAAACTAAACCAGGTCCTATGGCGTCTCCAGGGGTTCACCATCTAGTCGTGCCAACAGCTGACATACAACGTGCCGAGGGTGTGCCCACGAAGGAGGGACTAACTGGGGAGGAGAGACAGAGCAGGAGGGCCTCCCAGGAGAAACTCTGAGCTGTGCTGGTGAGCAGACAGGGGGCATGGCCTGCAGGCAGAGGGCAGGGTGAGCGCAGGTCCCCCCTCTCCCATGTCACCGCTGTATCTCCAGTGCCCAGCGCAGTCCCTGGGGCTCGGTGGGTGCTCACTACACATTTGTAGAAGGTATGAATTTTTCTGTTTCAACCCTGAAGCTGGCACCATCTCCCTGGCAATACCTCCTATGACAAGAGGCAGACGACTTGGCCTGTTTCAAAGGTCGCCTGCTTAAGAAAAAAAAAAAAAAAAAAAATCACATTCTGGTTTCTTCCGTGAGGGCTGGGGGCTGTTTCTGTTTGTTCTCAGTTCGGTTCTGCAGCAGGCAGACGCTGGCTTGAGAAACGGCCTTTCCCATTGGGCTCAGAGTCGCCCAGGTTCTGATCATGACTCATCCTTGGGTCACCAGCCCCCGGAATCACCTTACAGCTTCCTCACTGCTATTCTGGGGCATCAAAAATACTTTAAACATCCATGAAGTGTCAGACAAAATCTGCACCTGAGAGAGAGGGGGACTGTTCCTTTCCAACGGAAAACCCTAGTTTCTGTAGAAAGAGAACAAACAATTGCCGCTCCCGACACATCAGTTATCGAAGCTTTATCCCTCGCTCCACCAGCTCTCCCGACGCTGCACGTGGCTGACAGGGCAGTCCCAGGTCACGCCCTGGTCACGTGACCCCGTGGGGCCACACAGGCGGGAGACCACGCAAGCTGAGTGGGATCGCACCCGCGGGGGCCCCGCGCGCACTCGTGGGGAGGCTCCAGTGCCGTCAGGCCCCAGCTGCACACCTGCTGCCCGCCGCCGGTGTGCGGGTGACATGCGACAGAGCGCGCAGGATGCACCCAGCCAGGGCCTGGTCGGGAGCAGGCGATCAGCAAATATCAAATTCCATATCCACGGTATGTCTACGTCCGCGTCACAATCATATAACGAGCACCATTAAAAAAATATATGTTTCTACGGATTTCAGAGAGAGGAAGGGAGAGAGAGAAACGTCAGTGATGAGGCAGAGTCAATGATCGGCTGCCTCCTGCGCACACCCCCTACTGGGGATGGAGCCCGCAACCCGGGCATGTGCCCTGACCGGGAATCGAACCTGTGACCTCTTGGTTCATAGGTCGACGCTCAACCACTGAGCCACGCCGGCTGGGCAAGAGCATCATTTTAAAAGCCCACTTTCCTCCTTATATGTTGAAACATTTAGGACAACTGTTTAAATATATTAAAGCATACACATTAAACACTTTTTGTTTCATTTATTTATATAAAAAAGGTAGAAAGATTACTAACCAACAACCAAGCACCCACTACCTACCCACCCAGCTTTAGGAAGAAAGCTGCCAGTCCACAGCCCCCCACTCCCGCCCCGCATGGGGAAACGTGGCCCTAGCTCTGCATTCCCTTTCGTGGTACATTCTCTCGCTCACCCAAGGTCCCCGGCCAAGTGTAAGGCCACAGCCACTGTCTCGATCATGCGCAGAGCATGCTGATAAAACAAGCCAAGGTTCACAGCCACTCCCAGCTTGGGCAATAAATCTGCAGCCCTAATCAGAGAGCACAGGAAGGGCTACGCATTTCTGGAGAAATGTTACTCAATTTCTGAGTTTTTATTTCACCATCTATGAGATGTGATTATTAATCTTGCTTTTTTTTCTCGCCTCCACAGCGGCTTATGAAGATAAATTATGGTCGGTAGAATTATAAAGCAGTTTGAACCCCTCGGAAGCAAGACACTCTATTAGCCCATGGTATTTCATAATCACGGATATTATAAGGTGTACTCGAATTGAACTGCAGTGGAAAAGCCCGTTCCCACAAATATATGTAGATTGAAAGTAACCTCAGTATGGCTGGGGCAGAAGCAATTGAAATGTAAATTACATTTCAGATGGGTTGTTAAATCTCATGTTTGGTTCCAATGCAAAAATAGCAGATTTGGAAATGCTGACATGAGCTCTGAGCCGCTATTTGAGCTGATGACCCGGAGTGGGAGGCAAGGGATTACATCGAAGCTACACAGGACCTGAGAAATAGCAGAAATCTGAGGACTAGGAGGAGGCTGCTTCCGAGACACTGGGTCCAACGCCCGAAGGATCTGGACAGAAGACAGCAGGAGGCAGAGCTGCCGGGGAGCACCTCAGGGCAGCCAAAGGGAGAGAGAGCACACCCCGTGACTGCTGGCGGGCTGCCAGGAAATTGGGGAGCAGCATCCCTAAAAGGTGGACTCCTACCATGACTGCGGACCCAGGAAGGCCCAAGTGGAGATGTAAATATTGACCGAGGCCTGGACAATCCAAGGCCAGCCTGACATTTGATTTTGAAACACACCACTTCCTCATTGAACAGGAGATAGAAGAGAAATAGCTTTGTCTTTGACTGGGGGGGCTGGGTATGGGGACAAAGGGACCCAGGGCTGGAGCTCCCAGAACGAAACACAGGGTGAGGGTGACCACCTGTTAGCGTGCACTGAGCCAAGGTGACAAGCAGACTGTCCCTGTAGTGGCCTAACCAAATGCTGTGGACCCTAAGATCTCTAGACACTCCCCAGAAGAGTATTTTTGCCCCGTAACAAGCTGAAGATGGCCTTGTGGTGGAGAGAGAGCTGTGGCAAAGGAGCAAGTTCTGACTGCAAAGGAGAGCTAGGAAAGATGCCCCACTCGGGCCCGTGGGTGTCCTGGCTTGAAGCCACACACACAGCAAAATCGCCGCAGAGATGTTCTAGAAGTTCTACCTCAGGGCCATTGCTGCTGACCATAAAACTGTGCACAGGCGAGGATCATTCAAGACCTTCCCTGACAATTCTGTTCTAATTGAGTAACTCTGGCTATCACCAACAGAAATGCTCAAAACATCAGAATGGGTCTTCACATCCATATGGGAGGCTGATTATATAGAACCACAGTGTGGCCTTGATGTTGACATTGTTCTCAAGTCACACTTGGACCGTCTCCCAAAGGAAGCTGGCTTCCGCGAGCCCATGGACTGACCATCCGCAGAACGGCAGGTGCTTTTTGATTTGCACTGGCAATGAACGAGACTTCCCTGGTCTGCATACACATAGATTTATATTGACAAATACGTTTAATATAATTTATGTAGCCAGCTTCAACTCTGCAAAGTGCAGTGTCAAAATCCAACTTTCTTAGTTACAGAGCAGAAAAAAAGGCTGGATGGAGAACTTACCTGCCTGTAATTTCCAAAGGCTTCTAATATGTTGGTGTAAACTGGAAACCAGTTCTAAGATATCCAGAGCATATTCTGATGTTAGTCAACAAGTTCATAGTAAATGGCTACATACAGCCATTCTTTTTACATGTATGCTGCTCTCAGTTCTTTTAAAAATTTTTAATCTTTATTTTTAATTTGAAAGACAACACACACACCAAGAAGTGCACAAAACAAAAACATATTATAGTCCAATCACACGAGAAAATAACAACCAGTGCACTTAAAGAAACATAACAGGGTCAACATCACAAAGCCCCGCCATGTTCCGGTTCCTGCCCTCCACGGTCCCCTCTCCCACCAGCAAGCGGTGGGGACACGCCTGTGCTGGAGTGTGTGCGCATCAGGGGTGTGGCCCCCCAGCCCCGGCTGGGCCCTGCCCCCTGCCCGGTGCAGGCACCTGAATACACAGGCTAGAAGGACCTCAGCGCAAACAGGCTCAGCACCAAGGCCTGGAGCTGGGAAAATGACACAGTTGGCTGAGCGGGACAGGACACAAAACCTCAGACACTCTTTTCAGCTCCTCTCGTTAATTGTTTCCCTTCTGCTTTGTTGTTAGTCTGTTGACTGAGACTGAGGGCTGAAACCGACTGCATTTAGAGCTTTCCCGGGAAGCCTGCAGATACTCGGAAGGCCTGACCCAAGTCGCACTGTCACCTGCTGCCACCTTTCAGCTCCTCCTTTCTCTGCATGGGGAGGGAGTTTGGTATTTCAGCACCTGTGGATCAACTGGAAATGCAGTACTTACACTTTATTCAGCGCAGTGACAGTTACCCACCAGGGGGTGAACATGAGATGTGGGGGGGGGGGCGGCGGGGCCTGGCTGGCCTCTTTCACGCTAATGGATTAATTCAACGTTCACCCTCCACCCCTGACAAGCACACTCAGATGGTAATATCACTTACTTATATGCAGCTTTATCGATTTAAATGTAAAACTCATTGGTGAACATTTAGCTTTGACTGGTTCACAGAGAGTACTCAAAAGTGTTTGTTGAATGAATGAATGAACCAACATACGGCTGAAGAATCCTGTTGCTTCCCCACCAGGGGTCCCCGTGCCTGCCCTGGGGAGGTCCCGGAGCTCCCAGCTCCTAGCAAGTGAACTGTAACAGAAACAAGGCTCATGTTTAGGATGACAGCCCCATCTTTTTCTGTGGCTTGTGGGGCTAGCTCAGGAGGCACTCTCCATGGCTGATGGCCTGGGACTGGAGATGGGGACCTGCTCCTTCTTTTGAAAGGGGGATGTCACCGACTGGAGACATACAATGGAGAGGAGAAGCCGGAAGCCTGAGCTATAAGAAGCCAGTGAGTAAAGATGCCAAACACATGTTGGAGGGTGAATTTCCACTCAGCCTAGGTCCTAGGTCCTCGGGAGCCTCCCTCCGTGTTGTGCTGTTGACAGGGAATTGCAGAGGGAGAAGCTCTGAAGCTCACTAACACCCTACTAAGCAAGTTTTCAAATACAGCCCGGAGCCATCCTGGCCGATGGCGTGAGCTCTGACCCAGGAGGGACAGGATGGGTCCTGTCTCCCAGCAGGCAGGTGTGAGTGGGGTGAGAGGAGCCAGGCCGTGCTCTCTAGGGAAGTGCACACGGTCTTGCCTTTCCCAGGAGACCAAACCCACAGGAGAGGACCGAGGACACATCCTTCACCCAACTCCGCATTAGGAAGCGCTGCAGAGTGGACTCGGCCACGGCCGTGAGGACCTGCCGTGGTCAGGGCAAGGAGGGAGCTCCCACGGTGGCCGGCTGTTTGTTCCAGCACGAGTTAGGAACAAGAGAGCTTTGCCAAGCAAAATGGGCATACATTCCGGCTCTTCAGCCAAGGGCAGCTTATTTAGGGAAAACCTTCCAACATTCAGCTTTTCCTAAAGGAGCTGGAAAAACAACAACAAAACCCACGTTTGCTGTCTTGTATGTGGGCCACGGAGGAAAAATTCAGCTGGCTCTTTACAGCTCCCACTAGGGGGCGCTGGAGCGCAGCCGACACAGGCGCTGAGAGGCACCTGCACCTTCACTCCTGCTGGACAGAGGGACTGACCCCGCTGGGGACAGCCGCTGAACCTCCGTGAGAAATACACAAGAACCGTGGAGCAGAGCCCGGGGGGTGTTTTTGTCAGCGGAAGGGGCGTCCCTTGTCCCCAGATGAGGGTCCCACTACCCCCTCTTCCCATATTCTGTGTTTTTCATCCTAACAATGGGGCCTCTTCATAATCCAGGAGCTGGGACTCCCGCACAGGCCTTTGGAACGGAGCAGCCTTCAGCTAAAGAGATTAAAAGTTCATTTCGTTCTCTTGTGCTCCAAACGCTCATTTGTCAAGCCAAGTGAGCCAACCAGCGTGTGCAACCCGGGGGCTGCCACATGTCAGCTGGAGCTCAGTGGTGAAGAAAAAAGAAAGGAAGGAGGGGCTTGCCTGGTGGAAAGGAGGAAGCCAGGGGTCCCCTGAAGCACCGCCCTGGCTATGGCCCGAGGCCTTGGAGTCTCTCACCTTGAGTCCCCCCTCTTCCAGGGCTCTTCCCTGACTCAGGCTCTCCGCTATTCTGGGTTCCTGCAACGCACCTACAGGCGATTCAGCTCTTTCACTCGTCCTCACACTGATAGTTATTTTTAAAAATATGAATAACCTGTAATCAGCTTCTCCCGGGGCTGGAGGCATCTCGGGGCGATGGAGCGAGCACTCGTCCCCTGTGCACACCGCGCAGCCCAGCGGACAGCGGCTGTCGCGGGTCACGCTCATGCGGGGGAAGAGGCCTGGACTCCTCCTTGCTTCCTCCCGCCGAGCTCAGGGCAGCGCTGAGTAAACGCGCAACGCCCAGATGCTCGGCGAGCTGATCATCCGAGGAGGAAGCGAAAACGGATTTCTTGCTATTTGCTTATTTATGTATGTATGCATGTATTTATTTACTTTTAATATATCTTTATTGATTTCAGAGAGAGAAAAGGAGAGGGAGAGAGAGAGAGAGAGAAACATCAATGATGAGAGTCATCGATCGGCTGCCTCCTGCACGCCCCCGACTGGGGATCGAGCCCAGCAACCCGGGCATGTGCCCTGACCGGGAATCGAACCCCAATCGCCTGGATCCTAGGTCGACGCTCAACGGCAGAGCCATGCCTGGCTGGGGTGCGTATATTTATTTTTAAAGAAAGAGAAGGGACAGGCGTGGGCCAGCTCTTTTTAGTTCTCTGATAAGGGAGGCTCCCACCGAGACATCTGAATAGAAACTGATGAAGCTCGAGTTATTTTTAATGGGAGACACTTGACATAGGAAGCTTGTCTCTTTAAAAAATATGTAAGCTGAGGGGTGGTGGGTGAAAGAGAGGGAACTATCTGGAGGTGAAGAGAGAAATAACAAGCGGAGTGTGGAAGAGAGGAGGCAGCTCGGGAGCTTTAAAAAAATCAAGTAAGAAAGCCCACAAGCAGTGAAGTGGGTGCCTGAAGGGACAGCAGTGAGGACGGGTGCGAAGGGCTCAGTCTCTCTCCGGCCAGAGAACGTAGGTTTCGAGACAGCGCTGAAGCAGCCGAGTGGCTGCTTGTGGGACTCGCCTGCACACGGTGCCAGCTCTGTCATTCAGTCTTTGTGTGCACGCGCTCAGGCCGGCCCTGGGATGCCCCCTGGAGGCCGCAAGCTCCTCGAGGAGAAAGCAGCGACATGTGCTCCTACAGAAGTGCTCGGCTGCCTGTGTGCGGCCCACGGGGCTCTGCTGGGGCTCCGTCGGCACCCACCGACTAAACCCAGCTGACCCGACTGTCCCGCCTGCAGGGCTCTGACACAGAACTGTCCAGCTCCTTTTCCCTCGGCCTCAAAAAGGGTTTGTGTATCAAGGAACGAGACCACCCTAGCCCTGGCCCGTGTGGCTCAGTGATTAGCGCATCGGCCTAGCACCAAAGGGTTGCAGGTTCCATCCCCTGCCCGGGCGAGTGTGCGAGGCAGCCAGTCGATGTGTCTCTCTCACATTGATGTTTCTCTCTCTCTCTCTCTCTCCCTCTTGCTCCCTTCCTTCCACTCTCTAAAAATCAATGGAAAAATAATCCTCAAGTGAGGGTCAACAACAGAAGACAACCCTGAAGAGCCCAAGGATTCAACTCTAGACCCAGGGCCGAGGCCGACAGGCGATTCTGCCCGGCTCTGAAGGGAGGTCAACCAGAAGCCTTCGCTCTTCCCTCTTCCCAGGGTCCCTGACTTTCCAGGGGCTAAGACTTCGGATGATCACAGAGGCCAAAGCTGCGGGCCACCCCCGGGGACTCAAGTTCAGACCAGGAAGCCAACGCGGTGGAGGGAGATGCGGAGGGTAGGAGGCTGAATATTTTGGGTTGCACAGAGGACAGACAGGCTGAAGAGAGACGCGCACACGTTCCCCAGCCTTGCTGTTTCCCCCAGGGTTGCATCGGTGGCTAAAATGTGAGTGAGCATCGTTGCCGCATGCACCTTAACATCTGGTTAAAACGACCGTTCTGCAAGCCAGGGTTCGGGCCCGTCACTGGTCCCGCCTCCCTCCTCCCCAGCAGCCGTGTCCCACCCCCCACCCCCCACCGGCTGCCGGCGTCATTATCCAGGACCATTCTCAGGACTGTCCTGCTGGGCCGGGGGAGGGGAGGGCAGAGGGAAGGGAAGGATGCTGCAGGGGTATTTTCTTTCCCCGTGCATCGCGTGTCCAACATGGACAAATATTTGTGTAGCCTCTGTATTTCCCATTAATGCTGAGATAAAGTAATTAGCAACTAGATTTTTCTGGGAGAAGCAGCAAAGCTCAGGGGAGTGTGTGTATGTGTGTGTGTGGGGGGGCAAAACCCCAAATGGAAGAACAGGAAATGCTAAAAGCTGGCATCTAAAGGTATTATTAAAAAACAATATGGGAAAAGGCAGAAGTGTATTTCCTCTGTTCTCCTAAGGGGAAGTTCAGAAAAGGGTCAGAAAGAACAATGCAGGCGTCTATCACAGCAGCCTCTAACCTAGAGCGGTCACTTACGCACTGCGGCCTCATTTCTCAATTGTCACCCCCCCCCCCCCAGAAGGCACGCCACCCTGGCCTTATGAATTATACATTTCATTTCCATTTACCGACACCCCCACGCGGTGACCACCGCCGAGGCGCGGGGGGGGGGGGGGGGGTGGTGACGCCGGCCCCCTCCCCCAGGTGCACAGGCAAATGCTCCACGTGGGTTCTGCTTGTTTGACCTTCAATTCCCTGTCTGAGGTTTTGTTTATCGAACAAATAAGAACTAGCTACCAGTGGAAATTTCCCTAAGGGAAATCACACTGGGGCACCTTTCCTTCCCCTTAACATTTTTATTCAGGTGAAATCTGGCTAAAATGCGATTGAGAGAGGTCCTGAAGGAGGCAAAGGCAATGGCGTGCAGCGAGGGCAAAGGTGTGTGTGGTGTGTGTGCATGTGCACGTGTGTGTGCATGTGCGCGTGTGTGCATGTGCATGTGTGTGTGCATGTGCACGTGTGTGTGTGCACGTGCACGTGTGTGTGTGCACATGCACATGTGTGTTTAGAAGCACCAGCCGTGCCCACTCCGTCCTGCTGTTTGAGTTGGGATGGGGAGGCTGGAAAGGGGGTACCAGATAAGGGTATTGTGGCAGGAACTGGGGCGACCCCTCTCCCCGATGCCTGATAAACTGGTACCCCTCTCCCACCAGGCCAGAGGGCCCCAGGGAATCTCTGGGGGCTGTCTTCACAAGTGCTATTAATATATCAAAGGGAGCAGCCCTGGCCAGGTACTCAGGTGGTGAGAGCATTGTTCCCATATGCCAAGGTTGTGGGTTCAATCCCTGGTCAGGGCGCATACAATCAACCAACGAATGCATAAATAAGTGGAACAACAAATCGATGTCTCTTTCTCTCTTTCAAATCAATAAAAATAATAAATCAAAAAGGACACTCCTCTTTGTTCACAGTGCTACTTCTTGGGGACTTTCCTTTCAAATCTTTAAAAAAACGTTAGGTTCAGTAGAGAAGTACCATCTTGTGAGAACATGGAACACCCGCGAAGCAGACAGAGGTAAGCAAGGATGGAGAGATTCCCTGAAAAGCAGATGGTACACTCTAAGAGATGATACAGGTAAACTTGTTAAATTTATTTTTTAGAAATGATTTAGACCCATTTAGGGAAGACAGTTGTGAGATGGGCTATAAAAATAGACTATTCGATTTCTGAACTGAGCTCAATAACACAATAGCAAATCGCATGACTATTAGGTAAGAATCACTATGACATAACTGTTACTCCCATAGTTTTTTTTTTAAAAACTACTCTCAGTGTTGGGTCATGTTTAAACAGGATCGACTGGGGGTCTATTGTGAGCACACAGCAGCCTCCAAATGGTCCCCTCCCGCACTGAATGGGGCAAACCTGTGGAACCAAGAGGATGTTGCAGAAAGGATGACACGGGACTTCTGAGCCTAGGTCATAAGACACTACGGCTGTGTCCTGCGCTCTCTCAGATCACTCGCACTGGAGAAGCCAGTGGCCATGTTGTGAGGACACTCAAGCAGTCCCAGGCAGCAGCCCCCATGACAACGAACTGAGGACTCCTGCTAAACACCAACACCAGCCTCCCAGCCATGAGAGCAAGACCCTGGGAAGACCCTCCTGCCCAGCGGAGTCCTCGGATGACCGCAGCCCCGCTGAGAGCTTGGCTGTAGCCTCAGGAGAGACCGTGAGCAGAACTGTCCGGCCAAGTTGCTCCCAAGTTCCTAGTCCACAGAAACTGTGAGATGACACATGCTTGCCATGTTTTAAGCCACGGAGTTTTGAGGTCACTTGTTATGCAGCAACAGAGAACTAACACCCATGTGTGGACTTATCTCTAGGAGAGGAGGAACCATGCACAAGAAGGTGAAGACTTGATCTTTTGACAAGTCTTAGGGGAGCCCTGCCTGGCACCCTACCCTGCACTGAACACTCTGTCTGGTCCCTTCCCTGCAGGGACAGACACTCTAGACGGGACTCAACTAAACACCCCCCAGAAAAGGTAGGTGTCACGATGAAAATGATGCTCAAAGGGGACTTGCAAGCATCCAAAGGCAGGAAGGCCTGACGGTTTGGAACAGAGATTGCAAACTGTATCCCACAGGAAGCGTCCAACACAGAGACATAAGCTGTTCGGTCTGCAAAGGATTTAAAACTTTTTTGAATTACTTACTTTTAGAAATCAGGCAATATTTCTTAAAAGTTTGGATTTCCAGCTTCTCTTGAAAATCTAAAGCTCTGGAAACTATATATTTGTTCTTGGAAGCAATGAACTCAGGCCGAGTCCCTGTCCCCTTAATGGCGCACCCGTGTGCCACCTGTCCCGTCCTTACCGGATCACCGACTTTACCTGGCTGGCCCTATGGCATTTGAGTTTGCGACGCCTAGGAGAGGAGCCAGAGGCAGAAAGACAAGTGTAGTAGCTAAGCAAAATTGCTGTTTTCAGCTGTGCATTGGTGACTTTTGAGGGGTGTAAACCTAGTTTCCTTTTATTAAACAAAAAAAGTTTTAGTCAACAGCTGCTCAGAAGCAAGGGAAACCTTAGAACTAGTAAGGAAGGTAAAACAATGATTCCACTTTTTTGTTGTTAATCTTCACAGGAGGATTTTTCCCCCCATTGCTTTTCAGAGAGACAGTGGAGGGGGAGCGAGAGAGGGAGAGAGAGAAACATCAATGTGAGAGAGACACATCGATTGGCTGCCTCCTGCATGTGCCCCAGGCACGGAGAACCTGCAACCCAGGTACATGCCCTAGACTGGAAATTGAACCCAGGACCCTTCAGGCCACAGGCCGATGCTCTAACCACCGAGAAACCCAGCCAGGGCAATAATGATTCCACTTTACATTAAATGGCATGAATTTTGATCGGAGAGGTCCCTGTTGAAGTTCATCCAGTGTTTGTGCATGAAGGTCTTGATTATATGAGACCTCAGCCAAGAGCAGTGCAGCACTGGAGTCCCACTCTGCTGAGCTGGCTCTCTCATAACAATAATTTACAATAACAGAGGAAAGGAAGGCTCTGGCGCCATAACTCAGTGAGTATCTGCTGGATTCTTCCCTCCTACGAGATACAATAATATGCCCTTTTTTGGACTCCTCCCAACTCTCCATTTGAAACAGGATTATAATCAGTTTTCAGAGCGGCTTACTCAGGAATTACCTAGCCAACCGCTGGATTCTTGGGCAGTTCCATGCAGCCCTTCGCAAATTTTTAGATGAGAAATGAAATGTTAACAGCATTGTGCTCTTAAAAATATTCTTTCTAAACAGTCGAGTGCTGGGTGGGAGGAGGGGGCCTTGGTCTGCCTAAAATGCTGCCCAAGGTGGTTTCATGTTGAGAGAGCAGGAGAAAGACACAGCCCTGCCTCCCCGCCCCACACTCAGGGAACATCACCAGTATTTATGGAGCTCCTTGTGTTCAAGACTCTGCTAGACGGTGATGCAGGGTCACGGTTCCTGCTCTCAAGGTTAGCGTCTGGTGAACATGTATGGAAAGATGAATTCAGGCAGAAGCAGTGCATGTCACATGCCGGCTACGCTGACAGAGAGCAATCGCTGTCTCAGTCGGGGAAGGTTTATTGAGCATCTGTGCTGTCCTGGGCAACGAGTGCTGAAAAGAGGGTCTCTGCCCTCACGGAGCTTGAACTCTAGCAGACTCATTCCAGGCTGGGAAGGACAGGGGAGAATTCAAAAAGGTGGGATTTAACACGACCATCAGGGACGGGCACACTTTAGGAGTCCAGAGGAGGAGGGCCCGCAGGTCAGAAAACAGTCTAAGCGCAGGGGCCGTGGGGGAGCACGAGGACCGCTCAGGAGGACGGGGGGGCACTGCGGGCTGGGGTCCGAGCGAGGGGCGAGGGGACCAGGGCAGCAGACTCTAAGTCTGTGCTTCCTGTGCCCGGCCCCAAGGTGAGACAACAGCTAGTCTCTGATCCCTTCCCTTGCAAAGTGCAGACACAAGGGGGTTTCTCTAAATGTGAGTAACTGGAAAGGACGGCACTGGGGGTCGTTAAACGCTGCGAAACGGGCTGTGGGTTTAGAGAGCTCATGGGACAAATCACACCTCTCAAGCCACCACCACACACTGTAGGGGTCCGGACACACAGACCTACGAGAGGCGGCCACTGCGAGGTGAGGGGTGAGGAAAGGAAATAAGCTACCACAACTTCACAAGAGCAGGGCCTGGCCCGGCTGGTGTGGCTCAGTGGTTGAGCACTGACCTATGAACCAGGAGGTCATGGTTCAATTCCTGGTCAGGGCACATGCCCGGGTAGGGGGTGTGTGCAGGAGGCCGAGATTAATGTTTCTCTCTCATCGATGTTTCGATCTCTCTCTCTCCCTCTTCTTTCCTCTCTTCTGAAATCAATAAAAACATATATATAGCACAGCCTGGGATTAGCCGACCTGGTGTGATGGAGTCTCCAAGTTTTACATTGCTTTAGCAAAGCTTTCCCACCTGCACAATGTTTGTTGCTTCCCAGAGGTTGGGGGAAAGCAAAGCATGCTCCCCCCACCCCAAGACTGCGTCTTTAATAATGTAGCGACAATTTATGTATGTGCACAAGTAACAAAGATGCAAAACGGGGTCCCAATGGCACAGAGACCTGATGGGCCCATATGGGGTCACATGGGTTCAACGGCACGGGATCCATGGATGGGGCTCTGCAAGTTAAACATCACTGAAAACACACCTCTGGAACCACTGAGTGCATTTGGGAAGGACTGGGGTCCTTGCAGTGGCTCAGCCATGGCTGAGCCTGTCCCCTGGTCCCACTGGGCCTCCCCCTCACAGGCACCCAGCGAGGTCTCCATGGAGCGGGGGCAGCGATGAGTGAGAGTGGAAACTTGGCAGGGAGGACAAGCGCGATGCTCCTTATAAGTCCAACAAAATTCCGGTATTTTTAAAAAGCTTGCTCATCTCGATATTCTTGCTAATATCAACTCTCGAACTGCTCCCTGCACCACCCACCCGATATTTATTCTGGGAACAGTTTAAGTCAAGAGAAAAAGCTTCCAAAATAAGTTAAACAAAAGCTGCTGAAGGGATTCCCTGTGAGTGGGAGGCTGAGTGGGGTGATTTCTGGAGTTCTTGCCAGCGCCGTGATTCTAGGCCTCCGTCAATGCTTCCCTTCCGATCGATGGGAGGAGGCGGCAGCCACAGGCAACAGGAGCAACGGGGGACCGTCTGCAGGAGGGGGTGACAAGCCTGGAGGGAGCAATCTGCTTGGATGAGAAGGCGTCTCTAGGAAGAGGGTCCTACGCCCGGAGCTGACACACCGATGAGCAAGTCACCGAATTCAAAGTGCCCAGAGGGTAAAGAGTTAATGGCAATAACCCCCAGTTCAGGGACCACAGTCACGACGAATGCAAAGCAGGGGGGGAGTGGAGGGAAGGACTGAGAAGGCAAACAAATCCAGAGCAAATGAAGCAACTTATGACAAGTAAGCAAATATTAATCTTCCCTTTGGAATGAAGGGAAGATTGATCACAAATTTAGCTGCAAGTGACAGTGCAAAGGTGGTTAGTTGAGAGTTCAGTTCGGGGTGGGGTGGGACATGGGACTTTCTGTTGGAGAGGGAGGCGCCTGCCCAGAGGTCCCTCCTCTGCAGGGCTTCACGTTGCCCCACATGGTGAGGCCTCCGTCTCAGATACTTTGCTGCAAACGTGCTCACTGCCTTTTCCTCTCCTTTCCCCGCTGGGCCGTCCTGACCCTCCTGTCCTGACCCTCCCTAGTTGACGCTCCCCTGTCATTCTCTCCACTGATGGATCCCTCGAGCGTAGAGTCCGCACAACCTTCCTCCATTTCCAAAGTAATTCACAAATCCAATTTAAAACGTACGATTAGATTTGGACTTTAGAAACATAACTATCCACTGATTATCATTTGAAGAGAGTGCTCTCCTGACAGGCCCCTGGAGCACCGAGGAGCGCTGTGAGGGGGGGCGGGGGGCAGGGAGACAGGCATGGGGCCATCATTTAATCTGGGTGAGGAGCCCACGCCCCCCAAAAAACTAGAGACACTGCTCTTATAAACCACCACTGACCTGCCTCCTTCTTTGGAGACCACTGGCCTACTCCTCAGTTTCCATCCTTGGCTTCCTCTCCCTTTGCTGACAAACCCTCCGTTGGTGTCCATCTCACTTTCAAAATCCCCGTGGGCCTATAATGTGTTTTGCTGGCTCTCTGCTGACGTCTCCCATCAGTCTCTTTCCTTTGCTGGCCCCTCCTTCTCTTGCTCCCTCACTCTGGACCCCCGCTCCTCCCCTCCTCTCCTATGGGGCTCAATCACTGTCAGGTATCAACAAGTCAGCCAGCTGCACCCCCAGCCCCTACCTCCCTTGGGTTCTGGGTCCACGATCTTAAAGCTGATCAAGTATTTCTATTTGGATACCTCAAACCGACTCTGACCTTCCTCCCTCCAAAATAGGGTTCCTTTCCAAACCACCCCAGTTATCCCAGTAGAACCATTATTTTTTCATCTCCCAAATGAGGACCCTCTAGGCTCTCTAGAGTCGCCTTTGCCCATCACATCTCCCCTTGCCTCCCCAGTTTCTGCTTTCTCTTTGGAATGTACCTTTTAGTCACAGTTTCCTCTTCATTCTCAAAGTCACTGCTCCCACGGCCTCACTCACGTTACTGACAGTGTCCTGCCTGGTTCCCCGGCCTCTGACGTCCCCCCTTCCCAATCCCATCTACAGGCTGCTGCTCGACTTGGTTCCTAAAACTGCTTTCATCACACCGCATCCTTTTTCCAGAAGCAATTTGCTTATCACATGAAATCCAAATTCTAATTGCTTCCCAGGCCCCAGAGCAGCCATTCCCATCGCTTTACCCCATTGTGTTTCTCTCGGTTTAATTCATAACTTCCCCTTCTTTCAGGCCAGAATCTTCACTTCTTACTCCACAGTTTTGTGTGTTGCTTTCTCCATCTGCAATGCCTTCTCCCTCTTTTCTACTCAAATTCCCAACATGCCCAGAGTTCAGGTCTTCTCACCTCCGTTAGCAGCCTCTCCACGCCTCCCCCAGACTGCGCTCTGCGCACCTCGAACCCTGCCTATCCACAGAGGGTCTTCCACTAGACAATGTTTGCCTTCGCACTGCAGGTCATGATCATGCTCGGGTGGACCCGAATGTCCCTTTAGACCTCGTCTGAATCCCCAGGCCTTAGCTATGCTGGGCTTTCAGACCTCACCTTCAGCTTCCCCAGCTCGAGATATAGACAAGGACCTGAGCATCCTGCCTTCAGCCAAATGATCCCTGGCCACAATCCCCTGCTTGCTAGACCCTTGCTCCTGTTGGCCTCTGGTAACACCGTCCTGTCTCTGCCCGAGATTCAGTTTCAGTTCTTCCTCCCCGGGAGCTTCTTAGGGTGCATCCCAGACTCTCTTCTTTTCCTTCTCTCACCTTCTGTTAAACTTGTAGCAGGTGGATCTCTCCACTTAAGCTGTAAGCTTCTTGATGAAACACTATGGCATCTTTTCAATCCCCCATCAGTGAACACAGTGTTATTATATACCAGGCGCTCACCAAAACACAGTTGGTTGACTTAGTTCGTCTCACACCAGGTGACTGGCCACCCTTCATCCAGAGGCTCTTTAAAGTTCTGGACTAGTGACCCAGAGACTTGGGTTCTACACCTGACTTTGCTACTTACCTACTTTGTGTTTCTGGTTGAGTCACTTAAGTTATGCACCCAAGTTTACTCAACCGTAAGATTGGTAAGAACGATTCCTACCTGATCACCTTATATATTGGGATCAACTCAGGGTCAATCTCTGTGAAAGGCTGTTAATTATACGCTTAATTCACTCATGCAGTCCTTCACCGTATACTCTACAAATGACCAGGCCATTAAGTGATGAGGAACCAAGGGTTTTCAATCCACTGAACTACTTTCAAGGATTAGTTTCCACGAGAAACAGAAAAAGCACAAACAAACTTTTCTCCATAGAAACTAACTTTATACTAACACTTATGGAACGCATCTAGTTTATAAACCTCAAACTGGGAGATCTGACAGGGGAGGGGCTTTGGAAGCATAGGTTAGGCTTAGAGACATCAGGGTTCTGGTGCAAAGTCGGGAGGTGCTTCCAAAGTGGAAGAGATCTTGCTTCGCCCACTCCTGATTCTGAGCGTCCGTGGTTCCAGCCGCTTTCTGCAGTCTCCTTCAGACAGAACCCCAGGCGGCTGCTGAAATCCTTGCTCACTTTACACGCGAAGGCCAGCCTCAGTCATGGGCCTGCCAGCCTTTCTCAAGGAGGGCTCTTCCTCTGACCAACAGGACACAGAAAACTATCTGACTATATAGCAGCACCCACCGAGTCCAGGATACAAACGGATCCGTTATACACAACGGCTGTCCTAGGGCAGGAGGCTAATTCTCCCTGGGAACCCTGCTTGGGGAAGGCTAGATGTGGACCAGTGGCCATCAGTATGTGGCTGACCGAAACAATTGGGCCCCTGTTTCTTTGCTGTCACCAAGGGCAAGGGGGCCGGGAGGGACTTTCTTTACTGAAGAGCACTGCCTTAATGAGCTCAGTCGCTTTTCTAAGCCCGGGTCCACATTTCCCTAGCTGCCCTACTTCTTTCCCAGGAGTATCCCTTTTCCTAAATGTTTTCCCTGCCGTGCACCACAATCAGGCCATTCACACCAAACTCCACTCAATAAGCGTGCCCAGGTGTGCATTTCATGCAGTTGAAGGGTTAACGGGCACAACCGACCAGCAGGCAGTTCTTTCTGCACTCAGTCAAGTCATAAGCATTCATCTTCAAATCCTTCCTTCTGCTTAATTTCTCCAGGCCCTGAGCCCAGAGGTCGGAGCTCTGGTCAGTAAACCCAGCTCCGACCCCAGGCTGCAGCTGTAGCTTTCTTAAGTCTACAGTGTGATTCTTCCCTGGGCTCCTAGTGTCCCAAGTCAGGCCTCTGGTTAAAATGACCAGCATGTCACCTCATGTCATCTTACAGCTCTGCAGAAGGACTCCCACTTTCTCCGAATTCTCTGTCCTTGGCCTATAGCAGAGGCTTTCCTGCAAAGGGCGTGTCTCTAGCCTGTGAACTCTAGCCTGTGTCTCTGTCTCTTTTCTGCCCTTCCTTCCTGTCTTGCCTTTCTTCCTTTATTCGATTCTTCCTGAGCCCCCTTCAATCTCCATCACCACACAGGGATACAGCTCATCTTTAGTTTTGTCTCCTCTAAAATAGACCTGATTACAACTTCACAATATATTACTGCATGTTAAAACTGACCCCTATACTTCAACTCCCCTATTTGTAATCTGAATATTGAGATTCAGAGTTCAGAAGTCACCTCCAGATGGGTTATTTTGATAAGAAAACTTTTTATTAAATACAAACAGTTCACTGGCTGGCAATGCACACTTTACTGGAAAGGCCTCCCACAGTTGTAGAAGCTCCTATTCTGGTATAGCTTAACCATTCATGGGAGCTATTGTCTGTCTCCTGTGAAACATAAGGGGAGGGAGTGGGGAAAAGGCAGAATTGGGGAAAACTGAAAAGCCTTTGGGGTTTCAAACGGGACATAGCAGATCTAACAGACAAGTGAAAACAATAAATGTTTTAACTCAGGGCCTCAGAACAAACTCAAATAGAATTTGCATGACTCCAGCTGGATTTGCCTATCATGTCAACCACAGGACATTGGCTTTGCCCAATACATCATGACTCAGACTTCAGTCAAATCCTCTCTTTAAAAATAAAATGAGCGATAAATAGAATTAAAATCACTGTTTGCTCTATGCCCATCAGGCATTGGGACAGAGTGATCTGAAGTCAACGTGCACAGCCCCATAATTTGGGCTGCTATTGCCATATGGCCTGCAGGGCTTCGTTATATTAATGAGTTGGACCTTGCACCTGTAATCACATGTTCTCAACAGCCCAGGTGTTTCCAAATCCTGTTTCAATGGCTGAATTCATTTGTGATTCACAGTTCTTTCAGCCAGTGCTGAGAATGGACTGAGAGCCACCTCTTGCATAGGGCTGGCCAGTCTAGATACATAACAAGGAAATAATTATTCCAAGAAACAGAAGACAGCTGAGTTTCCCTGGCAGATCTGGTGACAGAGAAACCGACAGGCCCCAGATCTTGGCAGGAGATAGAAAGTGGTTTGAGCACCAAGGGGAGCTGCCGACAATGCAGGGAAACAGACATGGACGTCCCCTTCCCCGATCTGTTCTTTCACATTCCAGAGGATCACGGCTTCAACAGACACTCTTTATTCTGGACAATACTGGCCGTGTGTGCTGGGGGCCAACTCTGGGTGGGGGTGGGGCCGGGCTGATCCCAGAACACTTGTGGACTTCTGTGGCATAAATACTGCGCCCGTGGCCAATTTCAAGCCACCAACAGTTCAACTAGGAGCTTGCAAAATTCTTGATTATTTAACAATCGGCTCCTGAGCGCTGGTACAAGCCAGCTCGGGCACACTACTGGATAATCCACACTTAGAAACCATGACGTACAAGCCTGGGCCCAATAGAAGAGGCTTTTCTTCAGAATCCCTGACAACTGTCCATCGGACCTCAGCTCAATCCTCTGCTGACCAGTTGCTCGCCAGTAAGAATCTGCGGACCCTGGAACTTCCACTGGGAGGGTGCAGGACAGATCTACCCGCTCTGGCGTCTTCAATGCGATAACCCTCAGCATATTTGCAGACGGCTATCACGAACCTCGAGGTGTTTCTTCCCCATGCTACACAGACATCCCCAGATTCTTCAACCACCACCCTTCACGTCGAACGTCAAACTGTGCCCCCCCCAATAAAGTGAACATAAATGTGCCAGATGTAACACGACTAAAACACGATGAAATGAGACTATTCCCTCATTGTATTTCCTTAAATACAATGTTTTCCTTACCCTAAGATTGCGTCAACCCTTCTGATAGTCGTCTGATACCGACCACTCACCCTTACATAACTATCTCCCCCCAAACCTTCCCACTCATCCCAAAGCCCCTTAATAGGCTCTACAGTTAATTCATGCTTCTCCCATTAACTTGATTCTTTTAAAAAACACACAAATTCACGCTAAGAGTCTTTTATTCTTATTAAATGTTAGATGGCTAGCTTGGCTCACGCTCCTGTCCTATTGTGACCTTTTCAATGTTGATTCTATCATCCGGGAACTTAGTCTTTCAAAGTTTATGTTACCCACAAACTCGGTAAACAAGCCTTTAATGTCTTCATTGAATTCACGCACACAGACGGCAGCCTGCGACATGCTGTGAGAGGCTTCCTCCTGGGTGGGACCCTTCTCTAACCCAGGCTCTCTGAGTGCCACCTTCCTACCTGCTAAAACCCTCCCAGCTCCACCACTGTCCCAACTGTATTTCTGCATCTTGCTCCTAGCATTTCAAACATTTGCCAAATTCTGAAACAGGATGTACTTTTAGCAGGAAAAACAGTCTGTAAAGGTAAAGATTTGCCTGCTATCTCTCCCTGCAGATCTCCCCCCTCCAAGAATGTGATGAAGAAATAAACGGGATCCATCTGGCATGCTTTTTCTCAGTCACGTCACACGGGCACCTTGTGATAGTTCTGTAGTTTCTTATAAACCACCTGCCATATACTCCTGATTAGGACCTTCCTGGAAATGAGTGACTAGTTTGCACTCAGGTCCTGGGCGGGGTTCCTGCACGGCCTTCCCTCACTCTCCCTGTGTACTCCCCTAAGTCTTCTCCTCGATTATCAGAGCCCTCTGTCGCCTGGCCCCGCCATCCACCTGGCGACACACCCCTCGGGACTATTTCTGGGCCCCTCACCCCGCTGTCCACTACCACCTCCCCTGGTTCCTGCTAATACCTCCCTCAGCCCACAGGCTCTCTCCATGCTTTCTGCCTTGCTAACTCCCACCTGACCTTCGAGGTACAGCTCAAGCCCCCCCTCCATGAAGCGTTTCCTGTCCATTCTGGTCCCTACTGACCGCTGCCTTTTTTTTTTTTCCGGGTTAACCCTCACCTGAGGATATTTTTTCCCATTGATTTTTACAGAGAGTGGAAGGAATGAGGTGTGGGGGGAGAAAGAAACATCGATGTGAGAGAGATACATCGATTGGTGGCCTCCTGCACATGTCCCACCTAGGGCTGGGATCGAACCTGCAATCCAGGTATGTACCCTTGACTGGGAATTGAACCCATGCCCCCTGGGTGCTCGGGGCGACGCTCTAACCACTGAGCACACCAGCCAGGGCGACCTTTGCCTTCTTTATAGAGAATTCATTGATATGTTCCCAGCTGAGGGTTCACAGAATAATGGTCTTTAGAACCTGGGAGACTGGACTGTGGATCACCAAGTGGAGCTCTCTTTTGAGCTCTGGTGGAGCTTACATTCACAGCAGTAGCAACAGTGCCGCTGTGGAGCCAGGGACCTGGTCTGAAGGACGGCTCTGCCACTTAGGAGCTGAATGACTTCAGAGCCTCCTCATATCGAAAGTTCTGTAGCTAAAGGGTCTGGAAACCATAAACTAACCGGTGGGTGGAGAGGGGTTTCAGGCAGGGACAATCTTAATGCTATTTATATGCATCAGAAACCAAACTAACTTTAAATAACAGCTTCAGGTAAAACTGGGTTCCTGAGACATTAGAAACACACACAAACAAAAAGCACGTAAAAGTTCAATTCCCTTAAACTGCAGGCTCCCCCCCACCCCCGCCCCCGCCCATGGAGCCAGGAGACAGAGTTGCTGATAAGAAGCCTGGACACCTCCGGAGCTCTACCTCCTGGCTTCTCTCAGGCCCACTCGATGGGCCCGTGATCTTCATTTCAGCAGCGCCCAGGACTTTTCCTTTTCAGGCTCCTCTGTCAGGCAAATGTCACAGGCAGGCTGAAGCGGCGCTGGGACCCCAGGAGGCCTGTTTCCCCAGGACCCTCTCTCCTCACACCTGGGCATGTGCTTCGGTGCCGCCCTTCTTGGTGCCTTCTCCTGACCTGAAAACCCCTCCCCTTCGTCACCGGGTTCTTCCCTGTCCCTCTCTCTCTACGACTCCAATGAGCCCTCTTCCCGCAAGCTCTCTCCTTCGTGCCTACAAGGTGGCTTCTGTCCCTCACTGCTGTTAGGACAGCCCTGCTGGAGGACACTGAGACACCTCTGCTGGTCAGGAAGAGGGCCTGAGGCCACCCTGAGCCCTAGGCTTCTCTGCTGGCCCCTCTCCCCCGTTAACTTAATCCTCCCTTGACTTTCAGCTGCTTTCCTTCTGCACATTAACTCACCCAAAGCACAAGACACGGACGAATCTAATCTCCGGTCCTAACCGCTCCCGAATTCTATCCCTTAATTGTCCGCAGGAACATGCCACTGATGTTTACAACAGCGGCAGCTCAGAGTCCCTCCTCTGATCTTATTATAGGGACCCTGTCCCCAGCTTATCACCACCACCACCATCACAACGGTTTCCAAAGGCTTAAAATTCCTCTCGGCTCTTTCCCTGAGCTGCCCTTCTGCCTTATCTCACACTCAAGACTTCATACACCCCAGCAGATTGCTCCTCTGGAGGCCTGACTTTGCCGAGCCTTCCCCACCTTCTCGGCAGACGCCCGAGCCAGGCAGGTGCTGACGCCCCTCCTGGCCGGACTCCTGTCGCCAGCCTCCTGGCCACAGCAGTCAACCAACCCACGGCGCAGTCACAACTGTTATTCTATCCCACCTACCAGAACCTACAGCTGCTCTTTTACTCTCCCCACATTACCCAACTCATCCCCTTTAAATGAGCATGTGGGACTCGACTTTCTCTTATGTGCACAGTCCCTCCACCCGGGACGCCCAGTGCCGTCTGCTTAGCTAATCTGACCCTGTCACTCATTTGTTCGAGATCACCCTTGGTTCAGCGCCGGTGACCTGTTCTTCCAAGGCGTTGAGAACGCTCTCCGGTTGTTTCCAACTAGACTGTAAGCTCTTCAAAATCAGTAAGCAGATTTTTTTTTTTTTTAACACGGAGATGGTTGGATGGTTCTTTCAAGATTGCAATTACTCGATAGGCTGTGCTGACGGACGGTGACTGAGGAGTCAGAGGCGACTCCTGTAAGGGCCAGCGATAGCACCCAACCCAAAATACACCAAGGAAAGGTTAGGGAGGGCACCGGAAGCATGCTCTGGAGACTGTGATTTTTCAAAGTAATTTACTGGTATACATAAAGAGCAAGTAGTTTATCTGTCTGGGCCCTCCTTCCTTTAACAAAAAAGTCGAAGAGTACGCGTTAAATCAGAGTTTTAAACGGGGTGAGACTGCAAGCTATTCTTTAACTTGTAACCCAGCGGCCATGGGCTCAGGCCTCTGAGACAAGGAGAGAGGGGTGGGCCACCATGTGCCCTTGCAAGGGAGGCTGTCACTGTGATAACACAGAAAGCCCACGACTCGCTGGAACCATTAAGGGTCCTCTGGCACTTCTGAAAGTCAAAGGTCAGGTGGCCAAATGTGAGTCTGTGTCTTGGCAAATGTCATCTTCTTCCTTGAGGTTTTAACTAGACAGATAAGACACTCTAGAATGAACTGTCTCGCTGTGCAAATGACTTTCTGGGAATCGGGGAGGGACTTTTAGAAAATGCAGCTGTTCTTTCAGGACACCACCCATGGATGTCGTTCCTTGTTAAACGGCACCTTAATCCCACGAGGTACTTTTTTGACGATGTGATATACAATTATTGACTGATTCTTTCTATCCCTCCTGCCAGTGCTACGTAACAAAAACATGTTCAAAAATATAGCAGACAACTTTGCAATAACATAAAAAATCTAAATAGCCCGGCTGGGAGTGGCCCAGTGGTTGAACATTGACCTAGGATCCAGGAGATTGTGGTTCGATTCCCGGTCAGGGCACATGCCCAGGTTGTGGGCTCCATCCCCAGTAGGGGGCGTGCAGGAGGGAGCCGATCAATGACTCTCATCATTGATGTTTCTCTCTCTCTCTCTCTCTCTCTCCCCCCCCCGCCTTTTCCTTCCTCTCTCTGAAATCAATAAAAATATATTAAAAAAAAACACTAAATAAAAATCCACATTGCTACTCTAACGCAATAATTTTTCATTTAAATTTTATATATAGTCATACTCTCAATGCATGTACAACTTACGTCCTTTCGTCACTTCCCAATTTATTCTCTTATATACTTTTGGTCTTTTTTACCTATAATCCAGGGTCTACCAACTATAATATTCTGTTTTTCAAACTTTTATTTTTCATTGCTCACTGCTGATTTTGGTTGTGTCTAACAGTCAATATTTAGAAGCAATAGTTGGATAACCATAGATGTACATACAGCTTTAAAATAAATAAATTACTTGTAGTTTTAAAGAATGAGATCATCAGGTAAAAGAATGTAAGAATATTTATGGCTGCTGGTATGATTTGCTAAATTGACCTTTAGAAGGATTGCACAAATATATAGTTTTAAATTTAATTTTATAATTTTTGATCCGCCTCTGTGCTGAGTCACTGCTGCAGGATCCTAAAATAGTGACTGCCATTTCAGAAATGGGATCGACTTGTTGGCTTTTATAATTAAAAAAACAACAAGAAAGAATGAGTTCTTTAAAAAGAATTCCCAGGAAAAAATGTGTACAAAACATACTGGTTAATTTCCTTTATGCAATAAAGGAAATTCTATTTTACTTTGGGTTACCTTTTAGGTAAGAAAGCATTTATTTGCATGTAATACACATCAACAAAAATCAACAATATCTTATGCAACAATACTCAGGTAACCTCAATATTAACCAAATAAGTCTAATTAATGTTAAATGTTGTGGGAAACAGACATGATTTACTTTTAATTTATCTAGGTGTCTGGTGAGACATCTCACTGGAAGTAGGAAACAATGTGTTTTAGCACATTTATTTCTTCTAGATCGACTAGAAGAAATTAACAAATTAGAGTTTAATGCCATTAATTTTGTGATTAAAAGTTACAAATGCTATTCAGATTTTCTGGAACTGTCTAATTAATGTTAAAATCGCACATTCGATGGGATATTAGCTGTTCTATTTAGCTTAGACAAAATCCAGCTTTGAATTCGAGTGGTTAAAAATGGTAAAGTAAAAAAGGGCCGATGACTGTCTTTTATTCCTCTATATGTAACTCTTTACGTTGATGAGTTTTTGTCTGTATGCCTTTCAAATGTCAAGATATTTAAAAAAATCATCAAATGACCCTAAAGAATTCAAGTAGCAGGGGTGGCTTCAACCTGTGCCGCCTTCTGAATTTATAGAAGGGCCAATTCAATTTTCTTATCAAAACCAACAAAACCTAAGGATGGGCCTTAAAATCCCTTCCATTGATTTAATCCCTTTAGCTAACAACTACACCCACAAACTGAGGGCTTATCATCCTGGGCATGGAGTGACCTTTGGGGAAGAAGCCCAGAGCCCTTCTCCCACCCAGGAGGCCCCCATCTACAGCCTAGAGCAGTGGGTCACCGTGTACTCAGCCCGCTTTTAAGACATTTAAAAGGCTGAACCACAAACAGAAGCCACGATCTCTCACTCTGAGAAGCTGGTGATCTGGCAGGGAAGATAAAACCCAAGGAGGGAGATGGCTACACTGTGATTCCACATAATTAAAGACGGAGGCAACATCAATGAGCCAGTTTTTCTTTTGTAGACTGAGAGAGGAAGATCTTAAAAATTATCTTCTTAAATTCAGCCTTGAAGACTCACTGGTGAAAAAAGAAAACAAGACTGTAACAGGAGCTCCAAAAATGACCTGTTGACACGGGTGAAATCTGGCAAGTGGAGAGATGCCCATAAGACCAGGTAAATGAAACGGGAAATTCCCAGGTCTCACCGAATTGTTTCACAAGCAACAACACTGTCAAGTCACAAAAAAATTAAGTGATGAAACCTAGAATAACCGAATAGATTATATCTCACAAAAAACTTCAATGATGCTAAACTACATTAATTACGGTGGGGGAAAAACAGACCACAAACACAAACGTGTTAGTATGGCTTTTAGAGGAAATGGGTTAAATATAAAGAGCTACTGACGGCAGTCATACGGCAATGAGGTCAACACCACAGCCAGGCCTGGGCGTACCCAGAGCTGAACTTTAAGCTGGGATGATTAAGCTTTATTTACTTCTGTGACTCCCATCATTTTAACCTTTTATGTATGGAGAGACAGAGCAGAACGTAGCACAATTAACAGGTTAAATTTATTTTTCACTAGATCTACTAAAAAATTTGGTTTAAATTACTCAAATTGCTTTCAGACATTTGGCAAGTGAGAAGTGATACAATAAAAGCCAAATATTTCCTACTCTCATTATTGGGTTAAGAGGCCGGCTTGAGAAGGCTCAGAAGTCACATAAAGAGGCCGTCTCCCACAGTGGGCCCCTTTCACGGCATGGCTGGGCGGCCCTTGCCATGGGTCCCTGCCCCGAATTAAGGCCCTGGATGCCCTCTGCCTGGCTCTTTATGTGGTCAGAGCGACATCATGCAATATCATGAATTACTGGTCATTCCTGTTGACTGCGACAAAGAAGAGAGGGTCTTGGCTGTACCTCGAGTCCCCATATTCACATGGATTTTTTTGAGCCAAATTCCAGTATCTTTTCGTTTTGATTCCAACTTGAAAAACAACACTCTTAAAACTCGCAATTTGAAACAGTGAACCGAAAGAGTAATCTGCGACAGAAAGAACATTAAGGTAGTTTTATAGTACTTGAAAACAAAGTATTACGCCTGGAATTCGGTGACGTGAAAATTGGCCCGTCAAACAATAATAGCAGATTATAAAAGTAAATGGTAGAATAATTAAGAGAAATAGTAATTATACCAAAGACAGGTTTACAGAAAACAACACTGGTGAACTTTGTATTTATAGACTTACTTGAAAAGAACTGCTAACGTGACATTTTCTCTAATATTGTGATTGCTCGGCACCTCTCGTGATGCCAGCCTCTACACAAACGCCGCCGAGCGCAGATCAGAAAATTAAAGCGGGTTGAGAACGATTTCTATGATCTGTGTGCCAAATGGATCACACTCTCCTACAGTTCTTTTAGTTGAGAGCCAAGTTTTAATGAAGTCACCTGACTTCAATGAATTTATTAGAAATGGGTATTACCAAACTCCTGGGCACTGGATGCTATAGTTCAAATGGGCAATGCATAAATTTTTAATTACTCCCATTGGTTCACTATTTATAGGTCTAGCTTACAATGACGCATTTGAACTTTAACATTAAAATACAATGTTCTGGATTTTTACAGAAGGATTTTTATTGATTTCTTATAGTTTGTCTATAGCTCCTTTACTCGTTCATTCATTCATTCATTCATTCATTCAGTATTTATCTAGTGACCGCGACATGTGCTGGGCATTGTTTCATTTTTTATTGTAAGCTACTGAGTTTGTGGTAAGTTATTAAGCAGCAATAAGAAGCTAACACATTTCTTATGTCTTCCGGATCACTGTCTTTATTTTTTTTCAATTACAGTTGACATTCAATACTATTTTATGTTAGTTTTAGGTGTACAGCCGAGTGGTTAGACAATTATACAATTTACAAAGTGCCCCCCTGCTGGGCCTTGTTTCAGATGCGAGAGAGAATACAGTGACTAATATAGAAGCATCCCCTCCAAATATCTCTGCTTCACAAACCTACATCCTGTCTCATAACCCCTGAACGACAGCAGGATTGAGTAGCTTCTGACTTAGCCATCTGAAAATGGAATGCTGCATTTTTTTAAGTTGGCGTGAAATTATAAGAAATCTTTGAGAGGGAAGACTGGTCAAGTTTATAAGAACAACTGGGAAAGTTCTAAATATGTCATATCAACTAACCATGAACTACTGTAAAAAGGCCAGTTCGAGTCCTGACTTCAGAACTTGAGGACTTCAAAACAATAATTAAACGTAGTATTTTTTATTAATCCTGGGGACTAATTAAGGTCACTAAACCAGAATCACAATTTATTTCATCACTGTGTGTTACCTCAACTTTTACTCCGGCTATATTTATAAAGAATTTACACTTTTACTATTCTCAGTCATGGTAATGACTTAATATTTTATAACTTACTCAGTACCCTTGCAAAAAATAATACAGGGTGGAACAAAGCCCATAATGCAAAATTTATCACCTGCAACAATAAAGACAAATATTTTAATAGCAATAAATCTGCCTAGAACAGAAAGTCCCGGTGGTTAGAACAGTGGTGATGAGGAAAGCAGTGGTGAGGACATTTTTATTTTTAATAAAAAAAAAAAGGGAGGGTGGGGTGGGAAAGAGGATGGCTGCTAAATTATATGAAAAACCTCCAGTTATCCCACCTGCTCCGGGGCCCACGGAGAGGGCAGCGGGCAGAGGAAGAGCTGAGGACGCAGGAGGCAGGGAGGCTGCGAGCTGGAAACAAACAGGAGAAGCAACGAATGAAGGTGGCCGTGGTGGCCTCTCACCGTGACAGCGACGTCGCCTGGCTCCCGTTCATACTGTCAGTTCTCCCGCCCACCCGAGCTTCTGAACACGGCCAACCCCCCCCTCTGAGCAGCAGCCCTGACATCTTGTGCTGCTTTTTGGAAGATGAAATGCTGGACAATGAGTGGTGGGGAAGTCTCTGGAGCCAGAGGTCTGTCGGGCCACCTGTGTGGGGGCCCTGGGGTCTGGGGGACCCCTTCTAGGCCTCCGGGGGAGGGAGAGATACAGGCTGAGCTGCGCCCAGGTGTGTGAATCCTCCTGCTGTTTCAAGTGGGCCTTCTCGACCCTTCTACCTTCGATGGAAATCGGTAACCTGAAGAGTCTGTTTTAAAATTATTTCCAGCACATTGTCGGGCACAGGCTGAAGCCCATTAGCACACAGGAGGTTCAAAAACTCATTGACTTTTGGTTTGGAGATATTAACTACAAATGCCACAGAGAAGCGGAGCTATAGAGAGCCAACGACAATACCGACGGCAGTAACTACACGCACCGTCTGCAAGGACTTCCCTCCCCTCTCCCCTCGGGTCCTCGGGGCTGGGCTGGAGTCCGCGGACCAGCTCGGTGAGGTCAGGTTTCACTCTGTGCAAAACGGGGGCAGATTTCTGTTTTTGATCTTTCAGTCCTCTTACATGATCCCACAGTGAGAAAAATTAAATTAAAGCAGTAAGAAAAATTAAATGCTAAGCGATACGGTATTGATCAGGTATAGGGATGACAGAGAAAGGAGCCGTCCGTGAGGGCGGGGGAGAGCCGGGCCCATCAGGAGGGGGATGTAAGCGGAGCCTGAACAAACGAGGTTTTAGAGAGAAAGTGCTAAAGAGAGGGCCTTTGTTTGCGGACGGAGCAGGAAAAGAAACACAGGGACACGAGAAGGGTAAACGCGACTCCAGGCAGCGTGATCACCAAGCCCGGTAAGGACCAAATAGTGGCTCCTTTCAAGGAAGACAAATGAACACAGTAATCATATTAATCAATCTTCCGTTTTCAACGTCAATTCCCAGAGCAAATTAATTACTTCGTTAAGTAGGAGATTCTCCCTTGATTTAGGTCATTAACGAGTATTACTAAGTCAAACCAGATCTGTATTTCCAAAACGCTGGCATCTCAGGCCCTGGATAGGGCCTAGGGTCAGGATGAGAAAGGGGTGCTGGGTTTGGACTTGAGGCTCCGGCTCCAGCCCCAGCCCCACCTTCCCTCCCTCCACCTGGCCCCCTCTTCTCCGTAAGAGCATCTGACTGAACTGTCCTGAGTCCAGACGCTGGAGCATCTGCCCCTGCGCGTCCTGAAACTACCACTGGGACAAACGCTCTCGCCTTGACTGTATTTACGCTGTGCCTAATTTTAGTTTTATTGTATCAGAATGACTGACGTGGGTTTAACTGCTTTATCTGATGAATGTTGGTGCATCCGACAGACAGGTGCTCGCTCTTAAAATTATTAGCCTGCTGTATTCTGACTAATCTATGGAACGAAAGAGGGGATGTTTTACCCAACCACACGCCTTGCTCGGTGACTGTATCACCACCAAACATTTCGAAAAGACTAGTTTTGTTCAGAATATTACTCTAACCACCGAGAGAGGTGGGGTCCCTGGCCTCAGGTTGTGAGACAGGACACTCATCTACACACAAACAACTCAAGAAGTAAGGCTGTGGCCAGTGGGTGGGGCTGACTTGAGTTTTCTGGAAGGAACTTAGAGGTGGACCCCGAGCTAGTGACATGAGCTGGGAGAGGGCGAGGGTTTCTAGTCAAGGGGACACAGTGTGCCACGCTAACTCTCAGGTAAGACCCAATGTGATGTGCTTTCCTCAGGGATGGCTGTAATAAGCTCCTGGCTGGTTTTCCTGCACCCGGCTCCTTCCCCAGTATGAATCCCTCCCACATTAACTTTCCTGAAACCATCCCTCCGATCGGGTCCGCCCCCTTCCCTTTACAGATATGGTCCTGCGGTAACTGCGCTCAGCCTGTTTACTCCTCTAGAGCAGAGGTCAGCAAAGTCTTTTTTATTAAGGGACAGGCAATAAATACTTTTGGTTTAGCAGGCTTATGTGTTGCAACTACTTACCTCTGTGGACACAGCACAAAAATGGCCACTGACACCTGGTGAGTGGATGTGGCTGGCCCTCGGGCCATGGTTTGGGGACCCCTTCACAGGAATCCTGTGGTGAACCCTTGTCTGTCCCTCTGCAGGCCTTCCAGTCAAAGGCCAGGGTCCTCACGCTCACTATTGACTGTCAAAGTCCTACACTTTCTTCTGCCCACCTCACGGGCCCCTCCACCATCATTCGTTCCCTGCTCTCCCAACCAGCTCCTGCAGCAGGCCTGTGTCCCCACTGTGTGCCAAGCACCTGCCAAGTGGAAGGCAGGCTCCTCTGTGTGAATGTTATAATCCGGCAGGGGTGACAGACGGGCAGAAGATAATTCCAAGAGCATGAAAGAGTCCGATGAAGGTCCCCTTCCTTGTACTCGCCACGGCAACTTTCTCCACGAAACTCACATGCTTCTGTATTTACACTATACTCACACCGCTCCTGGCACGCAGTGGGTACTCTGAAACTCAATCTACTAAACTCAATTAAAGTAAATTTAAGTTAACAGCGCCCTATGTCTACCAGACACATGGATATGCAATTTGAGAACCTTTGAATTTCGGGATGTGTAAAATACTACGTTAAGGTGAGAGGCGTGATCTCTAAAGAACAGGACAGTGAAAGAAACAGGAAATGAGTATGGGAGAGACGCTGGCATTCGTATTTTTCATATGCATATTAAACAACAACAGCAAAACAACTCTGTGACCATCCTTCCAGCCGGGTGAAGTGACTTCCATTTAGTGGACAAGCAAGGCTGAAGATTGCACTAAGGAGATGTGGTGACTCCTGGCAGACTAGAGAAGTACAAACGGAGCTCTGGGATCGGTTCAGGAACGCCACGTGCTTGGAGGCGCCGATCTTTAAATTAAACCACCTGTCAAACCACCTTCACGGGCTCTGCTGGTTACAAATGCGCTGTCCTGCTGGGCGAAAATTCCTTGAGAGCTTACAGAACCTTGTTTGAAGCATCAGAAACTCCCGGCCATCACATTATTTGTCATTCGGCGCATGTTAATATTTCTTTTTGTTTTCCTACTGAAGCTTGAAATTAACATGGCTTTTTGTTTATTTCTTCATTCCTGCCTCCTTGTCAGCTCATCTCAGGAATGCGTTTTGTTCGCTCGCTGCTGCAAAGCCAAATCAAGACCTCCCCGCACGCCGGCTGGGAAAAGGCTGTGCATGAAAATACATTTGTTTTTTAACCTCTCAGAAGTAGAACATTCAACTGAAAATAAATATTGAACACCTAGCACGCCTTTGTCAAGAATCATCTTGACATAGGCATTAGCTTTTCTCCATCCCCGGAGCCAGGCCCTGGGGCACAAGGCTTTCTGCAGCAGATGCCAAAGCCCCGCGTGATCCTGCAGGGGAGCAAGGCTCAACCGGACTTCTCTCAGCCTAAGAGGATCTCTGAAGAATGCCCTGGCTTTTAAGCAGAATTTAGCTAAGTTTAGCATTTTCAAACCACTCCAGACAAAGAGGGTTCCCTCTGCCCCAGGACTGTGTGCTGGGGGGTCCAGCAGGCTCCTCCCCCTTCCCCACAGGGAATCCTGATGCACACCCCAGTTTAGATGGTGCCCAAACAGCTCAGCAAGCTGGGCCCTCCAGCAAGGACAACCCTCCCCTGGGGGAAAGCACTCTGAAGAAGTTGCACAAACTCGGGATTAGGTTCCTAACATGAAATTGATGACAGGACTGCAAATCCTGCCCCGCAGGGTGCCCTGGGCATTGAGGGGATGCTGTTTTATGAGGGTTTTGTCAGGGGCAAGGGATGTTTTCAAAAGTACAGACCGCGAGAGACATGGGTATTGGATGCCCCCAGGAACAGATTAATCACAGAATGTATCCCAAGCTGGCTGAAGAAATGCCTCCGATGCAGCAAATCGCTTTTAACTTCATGTAAAGATCGACCAGGAGTCCTTGGTGGGCATGAGTATATTTAAATGTGCTTCCTGAACTTCCTGGCCAGGACAAGAAGGGAACACCCTCCCATCTGGGAACAGGGCCACCTAAACCCCGAGGGCAGCCGGAGGAGGTGCTGCATGTTCTTTTAAGCCCGTCTCCTCAGGCTGTGTCTCCAGTCTGTCACGGGGCCCAGGACCTCAGGGACACTGAGTCACACAGCACCCCACCCCAGGGTGCCTGCCCATGACTTCCCCGAAAGAATACCATGAGGCCATAATCACCTCTCCTCTCCGCTGCCTTTGACTCACTATATATGATAAGGCCACACCGAGTCACCGTATGACACAGCAACTCTTCAGTCTCTATTTTGGGCAGACTTCGCACTTTGGGGGAGCTGGTAACACAACTTTCCTAATATAAATGTACAGGAAAGGCCATTGAAGGCAGCTCTCTGGTGGAGCCTAGAAGTTTTAATTGGGTCAGTGTCTTAACTGCCACATCATAGAACCAGCTTGAAAAGGCAACTTGTGAAGTGTTCTCTGGCTTAGCTTTTAATCTCCCCTCCTTGGAGGGGACAGGGACAGGATGGAGGAGAGTGCGTCAGGGGAGGAAGCAATCCTGCCTTTCAGGTCCAAGTTGTCATTATTAAAGCCTGATTTCAAAATTTTGTGGTTAATTTTCACAACACCAGGCACTTCTCCCTATAAGCTGAAGTGCAAATCCCTGTCCACAGCCAAAAGCTTTCCGGATTCCCTGCCGTTTGCTTGCTGAGTCCCACGCTCCACCCACCCTCCCGTCTCCTTCCCTTGAGTGTGGACAGTCAAGAGGCGACTCTGAGACAGAATCTCCGAGGGCTGCTAAACACCACGTGAGAAGAGTCTCATGTTCTGTGCATCCAAATTAAGCTTGTTCTACGTGAAAATGAAGGATGCCGCGGCTACTACCAGGCTGCACACTTAAAGCTCCCCCGTGACAGGTCCTGGTGCTCCAGGGAGGAAAGGTCTCTTGGAGGGAAGTCTCCGCACACAGCCTGCACTCTCCACAGCCGAGCTGAGTCCACTCCAGCAGCCACTGCTCCTGGGAGGGGGAGGCCTGGCCTCGGTTCTCTGAGCTGGAATCTCCCAGCATTTCCTCGTCCAGTGACCCAGGGCCCTGTTCCCAGGACAGTCTCTCTCTGTACCTGGAGTTGCCCCAGGCCACAGTGGTTTGGCCTGAATGGGTTCTGCTTTTTGTAGCCCAGGAATCACAACTGCATCCTTCAGGTCTGGTTCCTTCCCTTAATGTGCCGCCTCTGTATGGCACACAGCTTCCGCCCCTTCAGGTACAGATCCTGGCAACGCTGAGGCCCGCGGTAAGGCACCACTGGAGGTGGCCGCTGCTCCAGCATCCACCCTTTACTTGGTGTAGACTGTGGGCCACATGCTTCCACCCTGGAAGGAAATCACCCTCTACTGCCTTTGAGCTCAACACTCATGGCACCCCAGGCCCTTACTGTTCAGTCCAAGTAAGCCCTCCAATCTCATCAATCACTATATTCATTCATTCATTCATTCATTCATTCATTCATTCATGTGTCCTCTGAGGACCTACAGTGAGTCAAGCATTATGCTTGGCACCCGAGACATTACATAGCACCCATCTCTACATGAGTTTCCTAAAGAAACTCATACTCACCCAGGGGTAACCAGACCTATAAACACACAGGTACAACGAATGAAGTGTCAGAAAGAAGGGTTCTGCTGGGGCACCAAGAAGGGAGACGCCAATTCCACTTCCCTCAGGGCCCAGTTTAGATGCCGCCTCAGAAGGGAAGCTTTCCCTAATCACCCCCGGTGGGTAGGTCATAGCTGGGTATCCATTAAACAATAACTCTTTTCTCCCCTCCATCCGGGCCCTTGCCAACCACTATTCTTTCTGTCTTAATGAATCTGACTACTCTAAATACCTCATATAAGAGGAATCACACAATATTTGTCCTTGTATGACTGGCTTATTACACTTACTATAATGTACCCAAGGTTCATCCATGTTGCAGTATTTCTTTCTTTTTTAAGGCTGGATAATATTCCATTGTCTATATACATTGTTTATCATTCACCTGTCGATGGATACTTGGGGTGCTTCCACCTTTTGGCTACTGTGAACAGCGCTGCTATGAACAGGGGTGTACAAATATTGTTTTTAAACATGTTAAGTATGTAAATACTTTAAACATTTTAACAAGTCATGTCACTGATATAGCATCATTTCAGGACCTTAGCAGGGAATATTCTTGCTTTTGAATTAATGTCAGGGTTGGGAAAATTTAAGGAATGAGGGTAGGTCTTCTCCAGACCATTGTGGTTCCGGTCCGGGCGTGGCGACTTGGTGAGTGCCAAGAATGACCGTCGAAAAACTCAGGTTTAACTCTACTCAAAAAAGCCACATTTTGGCCCGGTCGGGTGTGGCTCAGCGGTTGAGAATTAACCTAGAATCCAGGAGATCGCAGTTTGATTCCCGGTCAGGGCACATGGCCAGGTTGCGGGCTTGATCCCCAGCAGGAGGCATGCAGGAGGCAGCCGATCAATGACTCTCTCACCATTGATGTTTCTCTCTCTCTCCCACTCCTTTCCTCTCTCTGAAATCAATAAAGATATATATTTTTTAAAAAGCTACATTTTGGTTACCACTTTAAAAATAATGTTCTATAGTAAAACACACATATTCTTTCAAAATCTAGACAAGCAGCTCTATGAGAGACAAGTGTACAAAAGGTCCCGAGTTAGAGCTGCTGCAACGGAAATGACTACAACCAAACGTTGGCTCTCACGAAAAGGCGGGTAATAATTCTAAACAGCCGGGGTGGTAGGAGGTCAAAAATAAAAATAAAAAATCAACAAGTATATAAAGATACAGGTTCTTCCCTTCTCTCCAGCAGGAGGGCACAAGAAGACCACCCGGCTATGAAACTGCTCCTTCAGGGGGCTACAGTTACCATCAGGCGAGTGAAAGAGGCGACACGCTCTGCTCTGCTCCAGGGGAAAATGCACCTGTAGTGAGTCGGGCACGTGCAATCGGAGAAAAGCGATCACGTGTTGTTGGTGTGAATGGGGCTCCCTAATTCAATCCCCACAACCAAGTGCACGCGTGAAATGGAACTCTGAAGTTCTCAGGCTGAAGGTGGACCCGGTGCAAGTGCATCTCCCTAAGGCTTTAACGTATGTTACCTATTCTCTTAGGAGAAAGAATTGGCCTGCTATACAATTTGGAGTGAAAGTATTTCCTATGAAATAGCCCCAAATTATTTTGACATAGCACCGTTTATACTTATTAGCTGAATCGATGAGGTGCCTAAGTGTGACAGGGGAGCTGCTCAGGAATGTTTCTCACCTAACAGGGACCTGCCCATCCCTGCCCGTCACCAGCTCCCAGCTGGTCCGAGGGTAAAGTCTGGCCCGACAGCTCATTGTGCGGCTCAGAACTCAAAGTTACCGCTTGACGTTGCTAGAGAAGAGTCAGGACTAATTGGAATCTGGGGGTTTCTAAGTCCAAAATTAGAAAAAGAGGAAAAGAAAAGAGTTGGGAGAAATGAGAATGTCACCCTGAGAGACACAGAGCTTCCCCGACAGGGACAGGGACAGAGGGGGCCCAATGCCTGGTACCCGAGGATCAGAGAGCAGCAGAAACGACAGGTTTTCAGGGGATGGCAGAGCAAGTGCTTGGGGAGGAGCTGTGCCCAGAGGATCTCCAAAGACTGGAGAACGCCTGTTGGTCTGTCCTGCTGAAAGGAATGGAGACCACATCAGCCCAAGGCCCACTTGCTAGAGAACGCCTGCCTATGGTTAGTGTCATGAGCACTGGACACGGAGTCAGGGGAGCCGGCTGCAGTCCTGGATCTGGTTCCACACACTGCACAGGGGAGAAAGAGCAGGGCACAGAGCAGGCCCCCTGGGAATGCCCGGCCCCTGCCAACCAGGTGTCTGAACCTGGCCAATCTTGGCCACTTAGGCCTTTACACAGCTCCTTCCAGAACCTGGCCGAGGGCCTGAGCCTAGTGTGCACTGGACATAAGTGTGTCAAACAGGCCCTGCACCAAAGGAGGTGGGATTAGATCATCACCAAGATCGCTTTCGGAGCCACACGGCTGGGATTCTGTGGGGAAGGGTCCCTTTGGACAAAAGGAAAACTGCCCTCCTGGTATCACAGGCTAGTACTGGCGATATAGGTGGCTAGCTGAGAGCCCGGTTTACATGTCCTACAGTTCTGTAGTTTCTATTGTGCAAACATCTGGCTGTTGCTGATAAAACTGAGCATCCAATGACATTGCAGTTGACGGTAATTTGGCACGCGGACGAGCCCTTGACCATTACAATGAATAAAGGTCAGTGTTCATGTCTGCGGAGGGAGCGCCAGCGACACCCTCTTTTTATACAGTAAGACAACAATGTGCGATGGAGCGCATGGGTCAAGACTTGCTTTGAGGGTTTGAGTTTATTTTCCCTCCTACTAGTAACGCGTAGCTTGGAATTATTTAAGCTCTGACCTGGCACCACCGTATGGAACACAATTTATGTATGAGAAACAGGACTTAAATGAAAGCCCGGGTGCCAGGAGAGCTGGCCGGGGCTGGGACCCCCAGGTGCCAGGAGAGCTGGCCGGGGCTGGGACGGCTGGCTGGGCTCCTTCCTGGCTCTGTGTCCCTGGCGAGGCAGGTTCTCGGTTTTCACATGTGCAAGTGGGGCTGAAACGGGGCTGCTTTGATGATGAAAAGAAACGGTATACACAATTGTGCGCTATAAAGTACAAAATTATATTTATATATTAAAAACAAATAATGAATTAAGAACTGTGTTCCATGAGACAAATCCAGATGTTCTTAGAAACAGAAATATACTACGTGGTACTCTCTTCTTTCAGGGAAGGTACTCAACCTACCATAACCAGGTTGTATAAAAAGAGAAGTTTTTTTAAAAAAAAATTCTTATATTAAAAAATCAAATTTAAGAAAGGGGAAAGGTTTTTCAAGTACCAACATGCATAGCTACAAAGAGGTAATTAAAAAAAAAATCTAAAATACACCAGCGCTCAGTGAAATGACCGATGCTGGTGTAATTTCTAATTACCAAGCCCCTGAGACAGTACATTCTTTTCAGAAGAGACTTATAAATTTAGTAACGTTTGGAGCTCATTTCTTTGGCATCAACAACTACCTGGATCATAATATAGAACACCTGGAAGCAAACTCTAAAACCCTTTGCACACCACAAATAGGTGTCCCAGAGTCCACGCACCAAATTAATGAACGTGGGCCACGGACAGGGCGCCTGGCCTCTCCGAGGGTCCAATTCACACCAACATCAGCATGGAGCTGGCCCTGCACCCCCTGCCCACTGTGTTTCCACATCCTGGACACACACAGCAATCCTATTAAGGTGTGCAGGGCGGGGCTCTCCCTGTGGTAGGGACTGTGGCCCGGACATTAAATGCAACTCTGCACTCTCTGTGAAACTGGGGATGGTGGCTGAGGGTGGGGGTGGGGGTGGGGTCAGAGCCACATGATAGGAATTGTACTTTTATAATTATCTTCCAACTGAGAAAATACAAAATGCCAACAAGCTATAGCAGCCAAGTAATGTTTTCAATATATCAATTACAAAAACAGCTATATACATCGGGAAAAATACAAGTTGTGTCCATATGTACCGAATGTAATTTAGTCTGCACACACGACGTGGATGGAGCACACAGATTCTCCCACATTTGTGATGACTGCCCAGCCCAGGCAGGGAGGGGCTCACAGTTCTAAAAACCAGGAGTTAATGACTTGTTCAAGGTGAGTTAATGACATGTTCAAGGTCACATGTCCAGCCCGAGGCTAGAATCCAGGTCCTTTGGCTCCTGCGCCAATATTTTTTCATTACCTCTAACAAGTTTGGTTACCTGACTCCGCAGTCACGACAGATTAGAACAGCGCATTGGAAGGCGGGGGGAAGGGGCTGGCACCCAGACAGCAGTGGGCAGAGGTGGCTGAACCCCGAGAGGACTAGAGGCCAACTAGTATGAGAAAATTTGAGAGCTTTGGAGGCAGAAAGACCCGGCTGTACCGCTTAGTGGTTACACGATCACCGGCAGTTTCCTTAACCTCTTTGAGCCATTTCCTCAGCTATCAAATGGGGATAATTTCTGGCTGCCAGAGTTCTGCACAATAGAGAGAGTGTATGTAATGTTCCTGGCCCATAATAGGCACTTAATAAATAAATGGCAGCTCCAGTTATTATTTTAAGAACGCAATGACTATAGATAGCAGGGGCCTTTTAACTCTGGAGCAAAGAGAATTGAACATCTAAACAGAACACACAAGCGCATCTCTGTAGTTGGACACGTTTCATCACGCCCATGATGACAACCCGGAGGGGTGAAGAAGGAGCGTGTCTGGGAGTCAGACACACGTGGTTCGGATCCCGGCCGCACCGCCTACTAGCCTTGTGCAGCTCGGCAGCTGGTTTTCCGAGACTCAGGTTTCTCATCTACTAAGTGGGGATAATGACGGTTGTCACGAGGATTAAATGTGGCCCGTGGCCTTTAGCAGGAGCTTATGAAATGTCAGGGCCATCTCCCTTTGTCTTCTACTCTGAATCAGAAGGCACTGGGTGTGATGGTCAGTTCTTGTTCGATTTCTGTCCAGAAAAACGACAACATTTAAAGCATGGTCTTGAAATGGGTACATGTCATGACTGGGAAAACTCAAACACATAGGATATCCTTTATCTCCAGGATCGTGTGACACATACAAACATTAACAAAAACACCTGCATTCATCAGAGTGCTGAGGTGCTGAATCAGTGCACAGGAGACACTCAATAGACGCTTGCTGCGGACTGAAGACGTGAAAGGAGCCATAACCCAACTAACTCCCCAAATGAGCAACTTCTATGTGCTTAAGGAGTGTGGCCTTTCCTTGAAACATTTCTAAACTGAGAAAAAATCTGGAATTGAAAAAGCGGGAACATACTTTCCCCCTATTTAATAAATAACCCAGAATGGTTTAGTCTAAGAGCACTGCGCACTACCTTTGGGTTTCTCAGGTGTCTCTTTTGACCCGGCTGAAATAGACTTTAATTTCGAGTTACCCGAAATTCATTTGATCTTCCTGACTCAGGAAACAAATAAATCCATCCCCCTACAACTCTCACACAGCCACGCTCCGCTCTCCCAGAGACACACGCTCTCACACGCTCCGCGAGCCACCACCTGTGTGACGAGTTGAGGCTCCGTCGCCTGGCCCCGTGAGAAACACCCCATCTCCAGAGATAACGCGCCGACCGGGACAGGTCCCAGCACACTCACTGCAGAGCTCCACAGGCGTCCCCCCCAAGCAGGACCGCCTGCTGCCTCTGGAGCCCACGGGAACTCTGATCTGATGTACCCGGGTCTAAAGGGCCACGTGCCAGGGTTCAGCGGTCCGGACACGTCCACTGTGACCTGCTGGCTCAGTCATTCCCGCGCCTTCCAGTTCCGTCCATGGTCACTCAAGATCAGAGACAGACGGTGAAAAGCGAGAATGGGGGAGGCAGCGTCCGTTTCGGTTTGGTGGAAAGATGCTGGATGAGCAGAGAAGGTGACCGATGAGAGCCTGGTGGCGCAGGGAGGGGGGAGGCGGCAAAACTCCCAGCCAACCCTGGCCTGGGCGTCCCTAGTGGGGCGGGCGCAGCCCCCCGAGGGACTCCCTGCAAAACTGCGGAACGATGGCATCTACCTGCCTTGGGTGACCGGGACAACATAAAAAGTTCCAGGCTCACCCCACTTTCTACGGCCCCGCCCCAGTGGCCGGTACGTCTCCTAGCCAGGGGCTCCTAAGCGCACCCCGGCCCTGGCTGCGAGGCCGGCCATTCTGTCAAGAAAACAAAACACTTGTCTACAGCCCGGTGCATGGACTTCACTCACAAGCACTGTCTCCATGAAAACCCGATAAAAAAGTAATAAAAGTGAAATACGGCGCATTAATATTCATACTGTCTCCCACTGGCAGGCGCAGCGGGCGCTCCATCATTAGAGGCGGCGGCGGCCTGCGGCCCTCGCCATCCAAGTGCCACTGCAGCGGGCGGGGCTGGGGCCAGGGCGCAGGCCGAGACACAGTCTTGCGGCCTCCGAGAGGTCGGGAGCCGCCCTTCGTCCCCGGCTAGCGGGGTGGCCTTGGGGGTTCACCACGCCCCCTCGTCCTGGGGCCACCCCAACCAGAAATGGGGCAGATAGGCCGACCCAATGGCTGGACGTCAGTGCCCCAGGGAGAAAGGCTCCTGTGCTTGTGATGCGGAGAGGGACAGAGGTGAGCTTGAGGACAGACATTAAGAAGTTTTCCAAGAGGCCAGAGGAAAGCGAAGGACCAGAACACACCAGGGCTGTGCTGCGGAACAATGTACAGGACAAACAGCTGGTCACAAGCTTCCAGGAGGCCACAGAACACACCCCCGAGAGGAAAATCACAAATAGTCACGAATTACACCCTGCAAGAAATGTTTTGGACAAATGACCCCAAATCATGACTGGGAAATAAAATGGCTACAAATACAGAGTTTAAGGAAATCTTGTCTCACTTAACACAGTTTAACTTTGATCACAGTGGCTGCTAATTTCCCTCACGTTTGGATTCCTTGGGGTGCACTGCCTTGCTCATGGCAGGTGTCCATACATGTGTCCTGAGTGAAGGGGGAGAGAGAAGTACTAACGAAGCAGGATTAGGGGACAGCAGACGTCCTGTGGATGTTTAAGAGCTGGGAGAACCGGCCAGAGGGGAGAGTGCGCTGCAGGCCCACAGGCGCCAAGGCAAGGAACAGGCATCTGGAAAGCCACGGTCATGTAAAGTTTGTTGCCCTTGGGCTGGTTTTGTTGATAATAGGGGGAAAAAGCCAATTCGCAAATACACATGTGGCAATATGCAAATTTTTCTCATCCAAAGGCCTGTGGGGATCAAGTGTAATTGTCTATGTGGCAATCCAGGGGTGGAGGAAGGGAAACGCAGAGTTAATTAGAGAAGATGGTTGATGAAAAAAAAAACCCCACCACCACCCGGGTACTTTGTACTTCCTCTAAAGGGGGCTGCAAAGAAAGGGTGTGACACAGAGGGGCCCAGATGTAAGGGTGAAATGGGGGAGGGGAGAGTCAAACTTGAGATTGCAAGGAACACTCGGCCTCTCCCAGGAGGTGACACTCTACAGGTGACATACTTTCACAGCATTTTCCTCTTCGGAGAGGTTAATGTTTCTGTGCATTTCCATGGGCCAGGCACTGCATGTGTGAATTTCATTTGATCTTCATGTTTTTATAAGACAGTGTGATTACCTCTGATGTAGGGATCAGAAAGGTCAAGTAACTTGCCCAAGAACACACAGTAAGTTGCTGAATTTTATTTCAGCTTTGCCAACTCTGATAACAACTATACCATATACTTTAGGAATATTAAAATAATGTAAAAAAAGGTCTCCCCTCACCCCCTCCGAGATTAGTCTCCCTTATAAGACATAGAGACAGAGGGCAGGCAGGAGGAGGGGGAGAACACATTTTGCCACTGAGGCAGCTGGCCAGGCTCTGGGAACTCCTGGCTCATTGCACACACTGCACCTGTTCTTCAGGTGTTATCATGCTCGCCAGAGCAACACAACCTGGGGCCTCAGAGAAAGTGAGGATAAAGCTGGTCCTTTCTTCCCAAATCCAGGGAAAAATTACGTTAGAATTTTGGCCCAGCACCAGAAAAGTATAAATCATCCTAAAAATTTTGCTTCTGTAGGGATTTTTAAGTCAGCTCCTGTAGCCACTACACAAATACAGCTCTCAGAGCTACTCAAGCTCTAGCTGGCATTTTAAACAATTCTAGGTCCCATTACAAACAAAGCAAAAAGGGTCTCCCAACTCAGTGCCCAGGGAAATCTCATCCCGTGCCAACTTCTCAGCCTGAAAAAGTTCTTTTTTCTTTGTAAAATTTATTGGGGTGAAATTCACATTTAAAGCGAACTATTCTGTGGCATTCGGTACCTTCGCATTGTTATGCAACCACCACCTGCATTTAGTCCCAAAACACTTCCCTCGCTCTGAATAAAATCCTTCCCCACTCGGCAATTCCACCCCATTCCTCCCTCTTCTCTGCCCACCAACTACCAATCTGCATTTTATCTGCATGGATTCAGCTGTTCTGGATATTCCATATAAAGGGAATCATACAACATGTGACCTTTTGTGTCTGGCTTCTTTCGCTCAGCACGATGTTCTGAATGTACTACATTGTAGCATGTATCAGTACTTCATTCCTCTTTATGGCTGACTAATATTCCATTGTATGGACATACCACAATTTGTTAAATACTCATCCACTGATGGACATTTGAGCTGTTTCCATCTTTTGACTACTGCGAATAGTGCTGCTGTAAATGCACAAGTATCTGAGTCCCTGTTTTCAATTCTTTTGGGTATACGCCTATGAGTGGAATTGCTGGGTCATATGGTAATTTTATGTTTAACTTTTTGAGGAACCACTACACTACTGTTTTCCCACAGGTGGTTGCACCATTTTACATCCCCACCAGCGATGTATGAAGGTTCCTGAAAAAGTTCCTCTAAGCTAATTTATGAAGAAAAAAAAAAAATTCCTGAAATAATTTTCATTAATGCTGACCTCTGTGGCTCATAAAAAGCTTAGGGAGTTTATAGAATAGCTTCCCTTTCACAGGCCTTGTGAAATCTCTAATCCTCAAACCCCACCATTGAGTATGGAGAATATGTTAACCACCAGAGAAACACGGAGGACACTGACAATCCAGCTGGTTGCCCGGGACTAAAACCCAGGACACAATTACAAAAGCCCGTCAAATGCAAGGGAGCATAAAACACAGATCTTAAATGCAGCAAGGTCAAGAGCAGACGAGGGAGAGGGAGAGATGTATGGATAGCAGAGTGGCCAATACTGATGAACAGAGAAATGAAACCTGAGTGAGACCTTGAAGGGCGGTGTAATACGAAAAACAATGAAAAAGGCCACTGAGCCCGCAGCCCACCTCCATCAGAGCCAATGTCCTGCCTTAAGGACGAAGGTGCCCGACTCTGTCCATGCAGGGAGTATGTGGGTAGCAGGGAGACACGAAGAGCCAGAATCCCCCACCTCTCTCGCCATCCCAAGGCCCCATCTCATTTCCCGAGGGCTGCGGGGGGCACGTCTCCTGCAGAAGCTCCCCTCCCTCCTGCTACGAAAGGCAACGTTGTCATGTTTCCTCAGAAATGTTCAATTTCTGTGGCAAAACACATGCAGCAATTCTCACGCTGTGCAGGGAAAATGGAAAACATTTAAGTGTGGTGAGTCTTGCTCGACGGAAGGCAGGACCCATGAATATGCACAGGCCGCTCCTGCTCCCGCTCCTGCTCCCGCACCTGGAGAGCACGCCCGAGCCGGGCTGGGATGCACCCCTTCCTCAGGGAGCAGTCGACTCTGCGCACAGCTTTTATCCCGGAGCAGCTCGGCTCGGGCACACCCCGCTGCCAGAGCGCAGGGCAGGGCCTGGGCGGGCAGGATGCGCCCATGACGGGTCCCCCTGCGCCACGTGCCCGGTGGGCCTTCCCAGCGCGACAGCCTGCAGCCCCTGAACTTCAGTGAGCTTATGAACCGACTGCTCTCCCCCTGGCACGGCGGTCACCCGCATCCATCCCGTTTACGTTTTTAGGGGTAAGCTCTTGGGGTCAAGGTGAACGGGCGCCTGAATCCGCCGCGGCCGCGGCCCGAGGGCGATGCGTGTGCCCACCGTGGCTGTGCGCCCACCGTGGCTGTGCGCCCAACGTGGCTGTGCGCCCAACGTGGCTGTGCACCCACGCGGCCAGGGCTCGCCGGGCCTCGTTCGCTTCAGAGGCGGTGCAGGCACAGTGCTGTCCAGCACATCAAGGACATCATGTTTCTCTTCCGCCGGGACAGGGAGGGAGCAACATGCAAAACTGAGTAGTACGCAAATCCGGTATCTGTGCAGAAGCAGCACAGGACTCCCAAGAGGAGGGGGGACGAATCATGACTCAGGCGCTCTCCAGGGGACAGGATACCCTCCATATGAGGGTGGGAGGGCAGGAGGACAGATGGGTGACTGCTGAGATCAACCACATTCCTGGGCCTGTCCAGATGGGATTTCACCTCAGCCCAGGGTCCTCAATGTCCCCAGCTTTCCTCTGGGGGACAGAGGTCTCCTGGGCAGAGTGGGACACACAGGCTGCACTCCTGGCAAGTGGGCGATTCCCGGCAAGGCACTGAGCACACAGCGAGATGCTGTGGGATGTACCCTCAGAGTTACAGTGATAGTCACGTAAAGCCATGTTCCTGGAACACTCAGAAGGTGTCACCATAGTAACCAAAGGCCCGGGCAAATACAAACTGTGTTTAGTTCACATAGGGAGTTATGCACCCAACTTTCTAAATAGCTATTTCTCGTGGGTGAGTATGCATTTGATCTCTGAAATCTGCATTGCTACAGTTAAACCTCCCACCCATGTTGGCCTATAAATGATCTTTCTTAATTTGTTTCTCACGTGAGATTTTCTAGACACTCCCCTTCACCTCTGCTAATTTCTTTGGTGCTTTTCTCCCAAAGGGCTGTGCCCACAGGGCCGTTCTTTCCGAAGAAGCCGCCGCACATTCCCCCAAAGCGGGGGTGGTGTCCCTGGGGAGTCTGCAGCGTCACACACGTGGTAGGTGTGTGACATCACTTGCGGAACACAGCGTATAAAACAAAGCAGTGAGGTGAAGACATGTGCCTTCTACAGAAACCATGACACAAGATAAACGTAAAAAGTTGGGAAAAATGTTACTGGCACATTTCTCAGAGAAAAATCTATCTTCAACTTTACTGTCTCTGTCAACGCCAGCAGCAACCTTACTTTGATCTGCATGGCCCCAAACTGGGAGCCACACAAGAATACATTTTTCGCAGGGGCAGCCCAGACATATGACAGTAAAGCAATGAACTGGCAATGTTCAGAAAGCTGGAATTTCGCTTCACGGTGTCCCCCAGTGTCTAAGTTTGGCGTTGTCTGGGGACATCTCATCTACTGCTGATGTGTCCACCTGGATCGGCTTGGGACAGCCTTGGGAATACAAACGGGTGGAGGGGAGAGAAGAAAGAATAAAAGCCAGACATAGAAAAGAGGGGCCGGCAGGCCACGGTAAGAAATGATAATATATTTATAGTCCCGACTAGTTATATGACGCTAAACACATGCTTCAGACTCACACAGACCTTCGCGGTTCCCAAGGTCCTGGCATTGAAGGTGATCTCACCCAGTGAGCTGAGGAAATGGCACCTTTGGGACGTTCGAAGGCGCATCCCAAGTCACACAGCTGGCGATGCTGAGACCCAGGCCTCAGTCTCCATGTCCCTTCTCTGGACTAGGCTGGTGGCGGCCAGTCATTCCAGCTCACGGTAAAACCGATTGCTGACCGCAGCCCTGGTTCTTTCACAGCATCTAAGAGCCAGACCCCGGCCCCAGGAAGTGCAGGATTTCCGTGGAAATCATATGGACGAACGAGTGACTAACAAGATTACACGAAGTCCAAATATGTTGAAGAAATCACTTCTGGTTGTGGCGATGTGGGCACTTGAGTGGCATAGGGCTGGGTTTGGGGGGCTGAGTGGACCAAGGGTGGGGGAGGCATCCTAAGCCAAGGAGCAGAGTGGGCTGGGTGCTGAGGCCATGTGGGGTGAGGGGAAGGCTGGGGCCTGCAGAACAGGACTTTGAACTCCAGGTTAGGAACCAGGATGTGGGAGCCAGGACAGGGACAGAGGAAGGAGCACAGAGTCAAGGGAGGGGCTTCAGGGAGTGTCTCCTGAGAAGGAAGAGGGAACATTTAAGAGCAAGGATGTGCAGTCTCAAGGCTCCCTGGAATGAATGCAGTGAGCACAGCCTGCGTAGTGTGATGGGTGGGGTAGGTGGCAAGGCCACAGGGGTGAGGCGGCCATGAGCTCAGATCTGCAAAGGAGAGTCACAGAACGCCCGCGTCTTACACTGGCTGCTCTGATCAGCAGAGGACAGAGTGAGTGACATTCACATGCTGAGGACCGTCTTCCTTCTTTTAAGGAAACAAGTGAAAAGCTCCTATCAGTGAGGAGGGAAAGGGAGGAAGGTGGCCCTGTGCCCAGCATGTGGCTTTGGGCCACAGCCCAGTTACTGGGATGCATGGCCTAGGTTGTTCTGCTGGGAACCGGCTTCATCAGGCCTGGGATGGCTGCGGGGGCAGGGGCCCCCTCCATGGCCCGACACTTAGAACATACACAGGATACCCCCGTGCACCCAAAATAACGCATTCCTGCAAACCAGCTACTTCTCTGTGATAACCACGAAAAGCCCCTCAGACGGGAGGCTTGCTGCAGGGAAAGGCTGGTTTCAGAAAAAGGATTTTAGGGAGAACCATCTTGTCTCCCACATGAGTGCGCTGGCCGTGGCCAGAATAACCTAAGAGCCAAGGGCAGGGCCTTGCAGGCACAAAAAGGCTGGCGGGCCAGATTCCACAGAGACTTAATTCCCTTCCTGGACTCCCGAAGCCCTGGCATACCAGCGGCGGCAGTTCGTCACAGCTCTGCTTCTCGTGGTCGCTGTCCCTAACTTCTGGAGGACAAGTCCGTGACCTACACAATGAAACAGCACATAAAATAAAGCAACTGCCTGATAGCAGGGCTTCCGCCATGGGCGGCTGTTTACTCCCCAGACTGGTTTTCTTTGGTTCCCCTGCCGGGCTGCTTCCAGAAATGATTGTTACCCTGCTGGCTATCCTGTTACAGGATGAACAAAGATATCTCTTTTACCCAAATGCAACACAACAAACAAAAACAGGAAGAAAAACTAGGCAAGATAAGGTTGAAGGGTTTCATATGATCAACAGTTTCCTTAGAGGTCTTTAGGGGTACATAGATTTCAAATAAAAAATTTTTTTAATTTTTTCAAGATAAGAACACCGTGGATTTATTTTTTAAAAATATGTTTTTATTGACTTTAGAGAGAGAGGAAGGGAGAAGGAAAGAGGGAGAGAGAAACATCGATTGGCTGCCTCCTGTATTCACCCCACCCAGGGTCTGAGCCTGCAACCTGGGAACCGAACCAGCGACCTTTTGGTGCGCAGGCAACGCTCCTACCAACTGAGCCACACTGGCCAGGGCTAACTTAATTTTCTGATGTAAGTTTTATGAGTTTCGGGCGATGTAGAGGTTTGTGGTAGCACAGCCACGATCAGGACACAGAGCAGTCCCCTCTCCCCAAGATTACCGGGCTGCCGCTCAGGGTGAACGTTTGACTTTCCCGAGAGAGAACACCTGACTTGGTGCCAGGTCTATTTATATTCTGGGGGTTCTCACTCATTTTTATTTGCCAATATAGGTTCTAATTTATGAATAGGAGAGGACTCCTTCCCCAGAGGTCGCCAGATGACAAAGAAGTGGCAGCAACAGTCTGTACCTCATGTTCTGGCCAAAACCCTCTTTATGGTCAATATTTACATAAATAAGGCTGTGACCCGGAGAGTACACTTCCCCAGCCACATGAATCAGGACCGGGAGGGGATCCAAACACGGGGAGCTTATGGGCCAGTCTACCTGTCACCAAATGTGCACACCCAGCACACCCACACCAACACAAACATCACATATACAACACACTCAACACACACACAAACACATCACACAAAATACACACCAACACACATGAACACCAACACACACCCATGCCACACACATACCAACACACTCATACATCATATATAAAATACACACCAACACACACCCACACCCACACGCTGCTTTCAGGGGAGTCTTGGCAGAGGGCCTTCAGTATCACTCTGTCCTGGCTCGACTCTTCAGATGTGGAGAGATGGGGACACGGGAAGTCATGGCCAGTGTCAGACGCAGTGTAACTCCAGGAGGCTTCCAGGGCACGGTCTCCCCCTCTCCTGAGACCTCTGTGCCCGACGCAGAGAGTGCAGACTTCACAGCTCAACTCCACGTGTGCCAGCTGCTACAGGATGGTGACACCCAGGCCCTCAAGTCAAAAAGTGTGCACCTGCCTTTCTCCCCACATCGCTCCCCCAACCCAGGGAAGACTTGTTACTCTCCTAGATGTTAACCCCTTCACTGCTGGGCCAAACCTGGCCCCTTCCTGACACTGGAGGAAACCCACTGAGCACAGTCCAAACATGCGGGCCCTCCTTAACGAAGCACCTACTGAACGTGAAGCACAGTGCTGGGTCTGCACGCGGCTAGAGAGATGAAAAAGAAATGAAGCACGACCCCAAGAAGCTCGGGGACGCTGGGGTTTTGACAGCTAATGATGATACCAGGCCACATAAAAGAAAAGGTAAACCAGAGGCTGTGCAAGGAGCCCGGGGAAGCGCGATGGTTGTTAATGATACAGAAGCTGTGTGTCAGGCAAGGCGCACACGGGTGAGTCACACACATGTGCCTGGCTCCCTGAGTCCTTATAACAACCCCAGGAACCGCTGTTCTAGGGGTTGTTTCTCTTATAAGAGAAAAGAACAAAGAGCCTTAGAGAGGTTTGGGAACTTGCCTAAAGTCACACAGCTATATAGCAACCGATGTGGAATTCAAACCCAGGCCCTCTGCCACATACAGTGATGGTGATAAGACTAATAACAGTGATAACAGGAGTAGTAAAAATCATTTACTGAGCACTTACTGTGTGCCAGGCACAGGGGGAGCAGTGCATGGTCAGCCCCATTCTCTGCAGGAGATCTTTGTTCGTTCAGCTCATAAGTATAGAGACAAGGTTACAGGGCACAAGTCTAGCGTGTCCATGAAGTCTCGAAAACAGAAGAGCAGGTAAGAGGTCAGAGGCCCGGATGAGGGCACTGTCTCCACACCCTCAAGGTTCCTAGTCAAGGCAACCCCTGCTCCGTGCTGGAGAGTCATGTCTAATCTTCTGTAAAGGGAAAGTGGGAATGACAGATGCCAGATGCTGGCTGATTTCAGGGACCATATCTGTGAAATGCCAAGTCAGCTGTCTTTAGGTTGTAAATTGAAATCTCACAGGTGGAAAGATGGGAATGAACATTTTTGGTGAGATGTGTGTGCTCCCCAAGAGGCTGATGGTGGGGGTGCACAGGAACCACGGTCCTGAGACGCCAGGTGCCATATGCCCGAAGTTTTGGTGAACAGAAGAAGGACTTGTATGAAACATGTGAGGGTTTCTGGTGTGTGACAGTGTGAGCTGAGCTGTAAACATATGAGGCCACTGCGATCATTCATTCATTCATTCATTCATTCGGCCAGTTAGTCTTTCCCTCATTTCACAGAGGAGCCATGGGAAATGGTATCTACAACATCTCTTGAGCACAAACACAGGAAACAAGGACCAGGAGTTCATCTCCACCTCCCTCCACTGTTTCTGACAAACTACTACTTCAGGCCCTCAGGCACCTCCCCTGCTCGGGTTTCCTCTCAGGGCCCAGCCTATCTCCCGCCTCCCGCCTCTCCCGGGCAGGCCAGCCAGATTAAAAAGGAGGGTAGGTGAGGGCAAGATTCAGTATTGTTAGCTTTTAGGTCAGATCCCCACCTCCTGAAAAACCAAAGTTCAACTCTGAATTCTGAGCCTCTAGCCCTTAAATTTGCCCCAAATGGCCTTTCCCCTTTATTCCCTTTCCATCTGTGGATGCCGCACATGTAATTGGTGGAGAAGACAGAGATGGATGCCCGGGTCCAGTGCTGAAGCATAACAAGCGGAAGAATATACCATGTTCATGGATTGGAAGAATTAACATCATTAAAATGTCCATACTACCCAAAGCAATCTACAGAGTCAATGTAATTCCAAGGTGAGCTGACAAACAGGATTCCCTACAACTCCAATCCTTAGGGTAAAAACATCTGGAAGGTGACACCATTAAGAAAATCCCTTTCTCCCCTGAGCAGTGTTTCTCAAACAGTGGGTCTAAGCAAGGCCATCTCACCTCCAATTCCATGCATGTGCATGCGCGCGTGTGTGCACATGGGGTGCGTGCATATGTGCGTGTGTGTGTGAGTGTGCATGTATGTGTGCATGCAAGGAGACTTTCTTAGGGGACACTCTCTGGAGAGTCTGGTGCTTGGGTCTGGGGCAGGACCTTGGCAGAAATCTGTTTTTAACAAGCTCTCCAGGTGATTCTATGCATAATAAAGCTTGAGCACCAGGGTGATGACACTGAACTCTGTAACTGACCTTCAAGTTGGAAGGGGACACCCATACACCAGACTTAAAAAACTAAAACGGCACCTGTTTCCTGAAAAGCACACAAGCAGGCTTCCTGTCAGAATATCTACAGCAAGATGCCCCAACCTCGGCCAAGCAAATGCCTAACAGGTAGGGAAATAGTTCACTCCACCTACCCCCACCTACCTGTCCAGGTACCCCAGGCTGCGACAGGATCATTTCTTTACATCACTGTTTCCACGTCACTAGGCAGGGACGAGACTCTTAACACCATCCCATTTAAAACAGGGAGGGACATGTAAGTGTTCTCCCCTTTGAAAGTGAGAGGTCCCGGGGGAAATGCACCCAGCTCAGATGCAGGGGACCCTGGGAGACCAAGCCCTGTGTCTGTGTGGGTCCACAGCATAAGGACACCTCTACCCCAGGCACATTCTCTTAAGATGTAGCTGAAAGCGTCTTCCTTCTTGGATTAACAATGGACAACTGAAGCGCCCACCCCGCCCCATCCCCTCTGTCCCATAAGAAGCATGGCAGTCGGGAAAATCAACTTGATAACCATGGCCTGGACTTGGCTGTCCCGCACAGCCAGGTCTGACACAGACAGAGCTGGAGACTGTCCCGAATCACCCGATTGCTCTGGGTGGCAGCAAGCTACTCCGGGGTTCAGAGGAGGCCCGAAGCATGGGGAGGAACAGGATGCGGTGACCGATTCTGAGACGAAGCATCCTTTCAAGCAGGAAGGCTGGGCTGGCTCTCAGGCTGACTGTGTCCTTGAAACCAGAGCTGGACATGATGGGGTATGGGGGGACCATGAGAGGACTTGCTTTTTTTGGCCAAAGAGACCATAAGGGAGAGCTTATTCTCCTCAGACTGTCAGGCAACAGTCATTTAAGGGTTAAAGGCGGGGCGGGGGGGGGGGTATTGCGCCCAGAGGGAGGGTCTTGGGAGGGAAGTGGGACAGAGAGAGGACAGCTAAGGAGAGCCCTGGGAGTGTCAGCAAGCAAGCCTTCACCACCCTTGAGATGTTCCTCCTGCCCCCTCAGATTTCCTGAGTGGGGGGTCCTGGGTACCAGGACACCAGGGGCAGATATAAAAGCAAAGTAAAACTGAGCGCCCATCTTCTGGGACGGGGGCGGGAAGTGTCACCTGGGCACAGGGTGAGAAGATGAGAGGCTTGAGGATCCCAAAGTCAACTTATCGGTTCACCAAGTTCGGCTCCAAGTGTGCGCTGCCTTGTAAGTGGAGTTTTAAGAAGTCTTTTTCCAGGTTGCCACGCTCGATTTTCAGTAACTCAAATAAAGCGAGTATCTGTTCACTCAACAGCAGCTCAGGATGACGAAGTGGGAAAAGCCCGCCCCGCTTGCCTCTGCCTCCTTCACCCGCAGCTCGGGCCACGGCCTGGAGGCAGCGGCCCAGGGAACGCCCCCTTCCCGGAGCACCACGTCTAGTCCTGCTCCCCTCTGCCGGCCCCACGGTTAAGGATATGGTTGCAACCTCAGTCTGGTACTTAAGACGCCAGCAGGCCTGTCCTAACCGATCCTTTCAATCACAGCTCCCACTCCCCACAGATCCTCTGTGCTGGCCAGGCCGAGATCCTCCTCGTCTCCTATGGGAGTCCTGTGCGTTCTTGCCACAGCGACTTCAGTAGTGCGTGTGCCCCTCTCTCCTCGGCCCGTGTCTGGATCCCCGAGGACCGAACCCCCTGCTCTGCTTCTGCTCTCTGCCCCGGCCCCCAGGGGTCCCTTCCAACTCTGAACACGTGCACCAAGACCCTCACTGGCTCCCTTCTTACACGGCTTCTACTCGCCATTCCCACGTGCGCACATCCTCATTTCCCGACTAAATTCCGATCACTGGGAGGCAGCAACTGCAGGCACGGAATGTCCCCCCCCACGGTGACTGACCGCACATTCTCTGTGGATGCCATCAGGCAGCCAGCATCTCCCGTCTCGGCGCCAACGTCTTACCTGTAATACCTGGACTGCAAGTAGGTGGAACACACAGCCTTGGACACGTGACTGGCTGAACCGAAGTCGATGACCTTCACTCTGTACGGCTGTCTGGACGGATCCACCAGCATGATGTTCTCTGGTTTGAGGTCGGCGTGGATAAGACCCAGGCTCTTTAGTTTCATCAGGGCTGTGGCGACCTGCTGGAGGACGGGGCGGATGTACTTGAGGGGCAACGGGCTGAACTTGTTCTGCTTCAGAAAGTCATAGAGGTTCTGCTCCAGCATCTCGAAGACCAGGCACGTGTGATTCTTGTGCTGGAAGCACTCGTAGGCCCGGACAAAGTTGTAGTCGTCAGCGCTCTCCGTGCTCAGGCGGGCCAGGATGCTCACCTCGATCTGACCTTGGCGGGCGTACGACGGGTGGTTCTTGAGGATCTTGATGGCCACGATTTCATTGGTGCCCCTTTTCCAGCACTTGACCACTTGCCCGAATGTCCCTCGGCCCAGGAACTCTAAAACCTCGTAGGTGTTGGTCATGGAGCACAGCACCTCATGCTGGACGAGCTGGTAATCACCTTCGCTGTTGGAGCCACTGTTTTTAGAGGTGGCAGTCGAGGTGGTGGCAGTGGCTACAGTGGCCCCGCTGGCATTGTTCTGAATCATGGGTGGATGCTCTTCGATGATCTGCACGCTGCTCGTGTTCTCAATCTCCTCACTCTTGCGCTTGAGTCCGCATTTTTGGTAGGTATCAAGAAGGCTCACAGTGCTGCGACGCATCAGGTTATGTGGTCCGCCGAGGACCTGCCCAGTGACAGAAGTGCTGCTTGCTGATGTGACGACAATGTGCCCGGCGCTTCCCGGGAAGATGATGGTCTGCTCGTAAGGTAGGCTGGGGTTCGGGATCGGCAAGGAGGTGCTGACGGTTGTGGTGGCTGGCTGAGACGGTGGCCCGTGCTTGCTCTGGCTATACACTTTGCTGTGGGAGCCGTACCCAGTCATGTCCCAGTTGGAACTCGGCTCTACTTTCAATTTCTTCACACTACAGAAGGCACTTGATTGAAGGGTGTGAGGGGAGAAAACTTGCACATGTGAGGCCATACCTACAAGAAAAAGAGAGGGGAGAATGAATATGTTAGTCGCCACGGCATGAATAAACTCAGCGGATGCATTTCAGCTCTGACTGGTGGCTGGGGGACCCCAGAATATTTGCCTCTCACTTAAGCAAGGTTGGAAAAGTGAATCTATGCCACCCAGAAGCACATTCTGGTTGCTCAGTGTGTGAGGCCAAGCAGCTCGGTGCTCCCCCTGCACCATCAGGAGGGGGGAGGCTTGTAGAGTCAGGAATATATTTAAGACTGAGATACAGAATTGGGATGTCAGGACTTTATTTATGTTTTAGAAATAATGTTTGTGACAGAAACGATTTCCTCCTCAATCTGCACTGGGTCGCAATCCCGCTAAAACTGAAGACTGTACCAGGTGGCCTGGGTAACTGCTATGTAATTGTTACGTATGTTGTCCCGCATGGTCAGCTACTCCTTGTCACAGACTCTGACCGTCTGGTTCAGTTGCTGGAAGAAACATCTTCCCAAATAGGTACAATCACGGAGCCACTCATGATCTGCTAGCTTCTGGGTGACCCATAATTACCCGTTGAGTCTTGTTCTTAAATTACTCTTAAATGAACTCTGTAGGGTTGGGTAGGTAAGCAGCTGGGCTGACGTTTTCATTTAGATAGTCTAAAACATTATGTCAGCCTTTTGGGGGAAGTAGGTAGTACAATTCATGATTTTTATTCAACTAACTTTTTCTGTGAAATGCATATATCAAGAAATTAATGCACCTAGAAAGTATTATTTTATGCCAACGCCTCACCCACAATTTAGATAACCTCGGGAATCTATAAGAGCATAACTCTGGAACAGTTGTGCAATTTATAATTACGGTGATACCAGAAATAAAAAAAATTCATAGAAAATGTATTAGGGAAAATACGACAATGTGAGGCCAAGGCAGACACACACAGTGCCCATCTCAAGCTGCAGGTCATGAACTCCTCTCAGAGGAGCACAGGGAAAGCGGCTCCCGTGAAGCACCGCTGTGTAGCCACCCTACTGTCCGACGCTCGGACCCCCTCGCATTCCCCAAAGTGGTATTTAACATTTTCACCCCCACCCCCAGCTCCATCGCCCATCACCCCAGCCCACCCTCTCTCAGCAGGCCGCCCGCCACCTTCCACTTTGTCCAGAAGCCGAAATCAGCAGTTTGTTCTTGTTGTTTTTTTAAATGTATCTTTATTGATTTCAGAGAGAGGAAGAGAGAGGAGGAGAGAGAGAAACATCAATGATGAGAGAGTCATTGCTCGACTGCCTCCCGCACGCCCCCTGCTGGGGATCACCCTGCAACCCGGGCCTGTGCCCTGAGCGGGAATCGAACCGCGATCTCCTGGGTCCTAGGCCGATGCTCCGCCGCTGAGCCCTGCCGGCCGGGCTGACTCGGCATCTCGCTTTCCACCTTCACCCTCCATTTCATACCCTTCCCGACACTACGAGCCCCCCATTCTCATGACCCATCCTTTCCGTTTTACCTTGAAACCCGTTCCCTCCACTGTCCTCTCTTTAGCCTACAGCTTTCGTTCCTCCCTGTTAATTGGATCCAGGTCCTCAGCAGCATTTAATAAAGTTTTGCCAAGTGAGTCAATGACTTAAATCTTCGTCTTCTGCCTCCGTGTGTGTCACACACGAACTCCCAGCCTGGAAGGCAGGAGGAGCGACAGCCATACCCTCCGCTTTTACTCGTCCGTCTTCTCGCCTTAACCAGTGGTTACGGCCCTGGTTCTTCCAGGCTGGCTCCTTAATGCACCCCCCCCCCCACTACTAGACTGTTCTGGAAGGCAGCCGACTTCCTGCCCAGCCCAGCGACCTTTCTGGCCCCGGTCTTTCTGGGTGACCCCTCTGCAGCATCTGGCAGCCACCACAACTTCCTCCTCAGTGCTCTTATCTGGTCTCCGCGAAGCCCTAACGTCCTCCCCAGTGTCTGACTGCACACCGGGTGCGGGGTGGTTTCCTCTCCGCTTCCTCCTTAAAAATGTTGGCATTCCCAACATTGTGACTCTCCTCTCTCTAGACAACATCATCCACGCAAACGGGTAAAACTGTCGTCTCTATGCGGGCGACACCCCCGTGTATCACAGGCCCGGCTCCCCTTGTGCCTCCCGCTACAGCAAAGACTATCATCCAAAGCTCAGCTCATTAGCTTTTCCTAAAAACGTAGCCACCTCGCCCTCCAACTAACCCAGCATCCCCATTTCTGTTCCTAAAATATGCTTGTAGTCGCTTGGCTCCAAAACTGTGCATTTACTTTTGAGGACCCTTCTTTGCCTCCATGGACAAGAAGGTGCTCAGTGTTATTACTCTTTCCTTCTTTCCTTGTAGCCATCTCTTTACTTCAGTTTATTGCCACCTTGTAGCTAAAACATTTATCACTTTCTAGTAGGACTAAAGCAAACACAGACATCTGGTCTACCCGAGCAATTTTTTCTTCCTCTAATTTGCCCATATTCTGCCACCAGATTAACTTTCCTGGAGTATTTTTAAGCTGGTCACTCCTCTGCCCAAAAACTTTCAATGACCTCTTAGTGTCTAGAAGATAAAGTTGAGGACCTTTTAACTCAACATCATCACATTGTTATTTCAACTACCTTGCTGGCTTCATCTCCAACAGTTAACCTTCCTCAACCTTCAGCTCTAACTAAGCTGTTTCTCTGTTTCTAGAATGTCTCTCAAACTTCCTACCCCCACACCCTTACCGCGTTCCTCCCCCTGGCATGCCTTCGCCGTTTCCCTCAACTTATCCAAAGACAATTCAGATCCCTCCCCTTCCCAGATCTCTCCAAGCCACAGTGATCACTCCCAACTCTTCATTTGGTCACAAACTGTACTTTTGCCTTGCAAGACCTCTTGCCTTAGTGAACCGAGTCACTTATCTTTTGTGCTGTTCAACTTTTTGCACATTCCGGTGGTGTTCCACGCTGTATTCTGGGGGTGAGAACTACAGTTTATACCTCATACTTTTTTGTGTTTTCCCCAGGACAAAGCTGAATTTATTACACATGGTGGGCACTCAGGTGATGGAATAAAGTACCTAACTGGCCTGGCCTCCAAGAGAGCTTAGTTCTCTGGCTACAGAGTCACAAGCACTTAGCGAACCTGGCCTCACTCTGAAAAGCACAGAAAAACCTGCCAAAACTGTCTCATCCTAACCAAGACTTTTTAAAAAACCAAGGGAAAGGCTGGGTGGCTCCTGCCCCGGGTCAGCATTCAGATTCTGTCTGTACTTCAGCCTGGACACGCTCTGACTTCCCAGCACCTGCTCTGAACCCACCTTGAGCCTGTGCCCCTAGATCTGACAGAGGCCTCCTTTCTTGTTTGGGTCCCGAGCTCCAATACGTGTGATATGACTACACAGCTCTGTACATCCTTCTGCTGACAAGGCTACTCACAATCTGTACTTTACCTGTTTCTTCCCACTGCTCTTTTTGTTCCAGTCAACCTCCCCCTAATTCTATAATAACATTGAATGTTTTTTCTCTATTTATCAGTATTAAATATCCATATGGTTCTAGACGTTGGGTTTTTTTAGAGAGAGTGAACGGGAAGGGGGGAGAGAAACATGGACTGGTTGCCTCCCACACGCACCCTGACCCGGGCCAGGGATCCAACCTGCAACCCGGGTACATGCCCTCAACTGGGAATCGAATCGATGACCCTTCTGTCCACGGGCCAGTGCGCTAACTGCTGAGCCACGCTGGCCAGGGCATGGTTCTAGGTGTTGTATACAGCACAGAAATGACCGACCCCGTGGCTTTTAGTAACTTACCCACTGAAGGGGCAGAGCAAATAAGCACTTTCTTTACCCTTTGGTATCCAGCTTGCCCCTTGCCCCTCAACCCTCAAGCACTTTGGGGGGCGAGGGTGTCGGTCAGGTCTGGCAGCAGCAGAAATATGCTGATGTTACATAAACGCGATGCGGCTCTATTTTCACTGTTTCAAAAAGATTCTGGTGGAAAGGACAGGGTGTAGAAGTGGAATTTTACAGACGGGAAGAAGCTGGCTTATGACTTATTGGGATGACAGCCAAGGGTCATAAAATTGTGGAAATCATCGTTGGCTACCTCCGGTGGCAGGTGCCAGGATCAGAGAGGAGACCTGCATGGCTACAAGTGCCCTTCACCAGGCCGGTTGCCTCAGACTCTGGCCTGGCCTGGTGTGGTCCCGCTGCCCCTTTGAGAAGGTCAGCAGCTACCATTCCAAGAACTGGACGCAATTCCGATACAGCCTGATTTTTTTCCAGCTTGATTGAGATGCAATTGGCATTTGACACTGTGTAAGTTTAAGGTGTACAGTGTGGTGATGGGTGTATATTTACACATATATATATTGTGAAATGATGACCATGATAAGGTTAGTTAACACATCCATCACCTCACAAAATTACTTTTTTTGTGTTTTTGGGTGGTAAGAACATTTAAGATGTACTCTCAGCAACTTCCAAGTATTAGTACAGTGTTGTTAACTAGAGTCACCGTGCTGTACATCAAATCCCAGAACTCACTTCTCTAATGACTGAAGTTTGGTGATACAGCCCCATTACCACTATTCTGTAGCAGAGGCCCTTTGGTCTGGGCAGCAAATTATTACTACTACAATTATTATTATTATTTTTAAATCTCTAAAATAGCTTATAAGGAATAAAACACTGCTGGTGGCTGCATAGCTTAATCCTAAAATAATCTTAGGGCAACAACCAAACTTATTTCCAAGCATTGCTCCTGGCGAGTAACTTTCTAGAACAACCCGGCCCCCCCACTGCCGCCGCCACCCCCCCCCCCCAATCAGTTTAGCTCTCGGTAAGTCAAGCTGGGCACCAGAAGGGCATCTTTCTGTTTCCCACTCTCATTTCGGTCTGTGTTGACCTCTGAACTCTTCAAGGCCTGCTTCCCTCCTTATGTGTCCATTTTCTTTTTGGAAAAGGCAAGGGGGCTTAATGCACATTTTCAGTTTGGTCCTATGACAAAATCTCCATTGTCTTGTAGGTCATCTCTGCCCTTCCTATTGGGCTCTTGGAAGACAATGGGTTTTGCTGGAGGACTGGGAGGCTATTACAATCCAACCGTGAGGGTGGGTTTGGGGCTCGTTGGGAGCACGTGTGGGGTGGGGGGAGAACCCAGGGAATCACTGCAGGAGAAACCTGAGATCCTCAGACTTGCTTCCTACAGGGGTCACCAGACCCAGATCGGGCCACAAAAGCTTCAAGAGCCTCCCAAGGTAACACCTGACAAGATGTCCTCATTTTCACTCAGCAAATCACCACGATTTAGAACTAAAGCCTCTAAAAGGCTGCATGTTGCCTTGCTGCTCACGTTTGACACAGGTCAAAATCATAACCCTGAATATCAGATATACACTGGGGCCTTACACGCTTTTTTATGTTACTGATACAAGTTTATGCGGATGTTATAAAAATGATCAGTAAAAAGCATTTAAAAAGAAATTTATTATAATTTAAGACAACTTATACAACCGCATGCAATATATTCCTCCTTGCATATGGCAAATGAAAAACAGCTCCTATAACATTGACATTAAAATATATCCTTTACTTAGCAGAATTCAAGCCCATTATTTATAAGAAGTCATTTCTTTCTTATTACCACAAAGACAATAGACTGTATCTTTTGTCCCAAACAAATCCAGTTTCCCCAGTTACTTAGGGCGCATTTTAATAGCCTGTATGCTAAAGGCAATGAAGGCAACTGACCTTCTTTTGGCTACTTTATTCAAATGCTCATTTCACATTTTTAAAAACCATGCACGTAAGTCTGCATTTCAAAGTACTAATTTTAAAGCATTTGCCTTCTAGACTTTATCATAGATGCCACTTATGTCCATAAAATGCTATCACACTGGAGTTCAAGCCCGATTGCTCAGGAGTCTCATGAGTCCCTGGATTTTAAAATCTTGAGCATCTAGTATGTACAAGGCTCTGGGCCCGGATTTTTTTTTTGTAAAGAATAGTTTATTTTTAGAGAGAGAGAGGAAGGGAGAAGAGAGAAACATCAATGTGAGAGCGGAACATCGAGTGGCTGCCTCCCGCAAGCCCCCTACCGGAGATCCAGCCTTCAACTGGGGCATGTGTCCTGACCAGGAACTGAACCAGCGACCTTTCGGTGCCCAACCAACCAAGCCACACGGGCCAGGGTGCCAGATGTTTGATGGATGCGGTAAGCACACATCTGTCTGGAATCACCCTGGTTATGCCGATTCAATTGCTAAGAGCACCCTCTCCACTTCCCTTCTCACAGGGTCCCAGTGGGAAAGCCAGGAAGTCAGTGATGGGTTTAGGCTCCTGTGCTAAGTGAAAAAACCAGATCCCGACCCAGCCGTTCAAACCTGGGTGACTCTATGTTCCTCTTTGTCTTAATGGTTTAATGAGAAATTCATTTTTCTAGGGTTGAGACTAATTTTTTCCACCTTAAAAAAAAAAAAAAGCTAAAAATCTTCATGATTTTCCTGAGGTCTTAACTCACAACATTAAAAAAAAAAAAAGTCATTTATTAAAAGATTGGCTCATTTAGTTCTTCTGCTTTGTTTCTTCATAATTTTTCATTTCACAACTAGATGAACTGGAAAGTTGCCTCACATCTGAGCGTGCTTCCCTTTGCATTTCACCACTCCAAGACTATCTCCCGGAAGATCGGACTCTGGTGAAACTGCAGGCCCGACCCAAGTGAGGGTTCAACTATGATTAAAAAAAAAAAAAATTAAATTGAATTCAATTTCACTGAATTCTATCAAAGCTTGAGGGAAGGAATTATAAGGAAAACAGTGGCACCGTTTTTATCAGTATATAAGGTTTAATTTCGGTTTGGTAAGTGTGAAATAGATTATCACTCAGGGGCCAGTAACAGTATTAAAGGGAGCACAACCATGAACACCTTAGTTTCAGAGGTTCCAACCCTCGCACTTCCTAAAATCCTTTGGACACACACTTCTGCTGAAAAATGAGTATCTGATAGAAGCTACAGATTTTTTTTTTTTTTGTACTCAAGAAGTCAAAGGAAGAATTAATTTCTATACCTAACAGAATGCTGTATCTGCCTTACATATCACATTATGTACATGAGATATAATAAAATTATAGAATATACTAAAAAAAAATGTCAAAAATATGTGAAGATTAGAAATACGCATCTGAATGGATATTTTTAAACACCTAGAAAAGAGTTAATCTGTGAAACCCTTGATTAACCTGTACAACATGATATTTTGATGCTCCTGGGGGGGGTGAAAAGATACTAGAAAAATTTTCTTCATTGGCATACGAAACAATATCCATGAAATTTTAATGGTAATCATTATCATTTTATCAAGTTTATATTTCATAAGTAGTGCAAAGATAATTTCTAGTTAGCCCACTTCTAAATGATACATTTCCAAAAGAGTGTATAGAAAATGTCTATGGGGCTTTTACACCATTTTCAATCAAAGCCTGTTTATCCACTTGTTGAGTAACATTAAATATATAGTATATTCCACCAGAGCACCGTTTAGGATCAGCCACAAGCTCTGCAGAATTCTTTTGTCAATAATGACAATAACAATACTACTGATTGCATCAAGGGTCCTCTAAATAGGGAAGACTGGGGTTGGGCACCAAAGGAAACACAAAGACATTTAAGGCATCGGCACTGCTCTGAAAGAGCTTAAAATCTCATGGGGTTGCCAAGTTCACTGCAAATTAAAAGGGACAACTGGCAGTTCTAAGCAAGTTGCCAAAGTCAACATGAGAGGAGCTCAGAGGCAGGAATCGCTACGGGCTGTGGTTAGGGAAGGGTTTACAGAGGAACCGGGGCTGGGGCTGCGATTAGAAAGACGGGGCATATTTTGAAAGGCAGGCGAGTATTCCGGATCCTGCTAACTGGGTGTGAGCACGTGGGGGTGAGGGACAGACACCACAGTGGCCTCTGTCCTCGGGAAGCTTAGGCTGTGCTGGGAGACAACTTAGGAGCATTTACACGGTAGCAATACAATCACAGATGATAAACTAATAAATAACCACCGGTCTATACGGAGCACCAACAGCCTGCTTATCCAGAATTACGGTCTCCTGATGACGTCAATCTTCTAGAAGTAATTATCAAATACTCAGAACAGGTGGTGGGAGGCCCGCCCACTAAGGCCACCCCTTCTGCTCCTTCGGCCTTCACGCGGTCTTGCTGTCTGCCGTCTAACACACGACTAACAAGCTGCAGCTCCCTGGGTAGGACTCCAGGGCGCTCCCCGTTTTACAGATAAGAAATGGGGTTGTGGGAGATGACACAGCTTGTCCACGGACACTTGGCTACTCCTGGTGGGGCTGGGATTTGAACCGAGGCCGCCTGACTCCCAAAGAGGTGCTGTTCACACTTCTTTCCTCTTTAGGTTCTCAGACAGAAGCACAAGCAGGGAGTCGGGTGCAATGACGGCCGAGGGAAAACGGACGCTGATAGGCGAGAAGAGGCAGATCTCAAGCGTGGTCTCCCCCCACTCCCCCCACACCGCCTGGTCAGGTGGTGGACACCCACAACAGGGGCCCCACCTCACCCCTCATTTCTGTATCCTACAGTTGTAATCACATCTGAGAAATACGACTGTTCAACGTTGTTAAACAAAATAAATGTACCTCCTTAGAGAGGTACACAGCTTATCTGAGGCTTAGTGGCACAGTGGGCAGGGACTGGTCTTGAGCAGGTGATCGGGGCTGTCACAGCAGGACTGGGGCGAGGGGAGGAACAGCTGGACCAGGGAGCTGCCTGAGGAAACAGAAGGGAAGTAGCAGAAACGTAAGACTGCCGAGGAGAAAAGGCAGGACACGCTGACAGATGGGACTCAAGGGCGAAGGACAGAGGAGGCCGGTGTGTCTGGGGCGTGGAAGGAGCGGGTTCCCACGGGTGGCGCTCGGGGCCGTGGGAAGCGGCACTGAAATGCATGCGGTTCATCTGCAGGGTGGGGGCGTGGGGGGGGGGGATAACGGAACAGGTTTCAACAAGTTGAAGCACAAGCGCTGGCAGGACATCCAGGTTGACACATTCAGTGTCCAGCTATTTGTACTGAAACCGAGGCGAGGAACTGCTCCATTGACTGGAGTGAAAGCGCCGGGAGCCGCTGGTCACTGGCAGTCAGCACCCAGCTCCCACCGGCCGCGCCGAGTCTTGAACGAAGATAAACCGTTTTGCAAAGAGGGTGAAAATCAATCGGATCGGCTCAGCGCGCAGCGCGGGATTCATCGGAGGGGGAGAGGCCAAGGTGACCCTGAGCCGGTCCCTGCCCAGTGCCAGAGACAGAGGGTGGAGCCAAAAGGAGAGCTAAACAAAGATGAGCGGGACTTAGAGACAAAACAAATAAAAAGAAAGAAAAGAAAAAAAAAAAATCTCAAATCAGAGGTCCAAAGGCCCTCATCCCAGAGGCTGAGAGGGGGTGTGCTGCCCACGGTGAGCAGAGCCCCGCCGTCCAGGCGGCAGAGCTCTACTCTGGACAGGTGCCACCTGAGGCATCAGTGACAACGCAGAGGAAGGGTCCTTCTTGGGCCAAGGCCGAAGCCGAAACCGAAAACCGGGACAGGAGGGCGGGCGGGAGGTCCCGGCTGGAGATGCTACCCGAGGGCGTCATCAACACCTAGATGAAAGCGGAGTCCACGCGGGTTAGCTTCCCAGGAGAAACGGTGTAGAAAGGACAGCAGATGGCAACTCCCCGGGGACACGGACGTCAAATAGTATGAGGACAGTGTGAGTCACAGGGGGAAGGTCAAGTATAAACCGATGATAAACACAATTAAGGGACTGACCCAGAGAATGAGGTGGGAAGGAGCTGCTGGGCCTGGCCGGGAACGAGCCAACAGCCCCCCTTCCCCACAGGGCCGGGAGGACAGGAGGGGGGCTCCCGGGAAGGGAAACCAATGCATCATGTTGTGCCCCCACTCTTCCAAGAAACGTGGTCCTGAGGCGCTTTCAGAATCTTTCACGTCACCTTTCTTGAACCTGCAAATGCTACCGTGAACTGTGTTTCTTCCATTGAGAAAACGTCCCTGTCCTGCCCATGGCAGACCCTCCGCCTATTCTCTACCTGCTGGCTCGCGACTTGCTGAAATCAGCCCCTCTCCAAGCTCAGAATCCCTCTCCTTCTGCAAGTTGCAAACCTCGCCCAGAACAGCTTCAGGCCTCTCTCGCACTGACCGCTCTGTGACTGCCGTGCACCTCTACGGGTGAGCCAGCCTTCCACAGGAGGGGGTAGGTACGTGAGGCCCAGACAGTGATTATCTGGGGGCCACACCGCCGAGTGTCCGCAAGCACTGTGCAAATTACCAACCCAATAGAGCTGGTGAAGTAGCAGTGGCGCCAACGTGACACACGTGGTTTTCAGTTTTTTTTCCAGGATACCAGTGGAAACAATGAAAACAAAATAACTAAAAAATTCCTTTTTAAAACAAGAGCTATATTAACTAAGAATGTTAATTATTTAAACACACACACACACACCCTTCTAGACGTAGGTGTATTAGTTTGCTAAGCAGGTGCAGTAAGCACCCCAGCCTGGGTGGCTTAAACAACAGACATTTGTCGTCTCGCGGTTCTGGAGGCTGGAAGCGCAAAATCGAGGTGTGGGCAGGGCTGGTTCTTCCCGAGGACCATGAAGAGAGGGTCTGTTCAGGCCTCTCTAGGGTTTGTAGGTGGCATCTTCCCCCGTGTCGCTCTGTACACGGTCTTCCCTCAGTGCACGTGTCTATGTCCGTCTCCCTTGTTGAAAGGACACCGGTCTTACTGCACTAGGGCCCACCCTCATGACCTCACTGTAACTCAGTGACCTCTGTAAAGACCCTGTCTCCAAATAAGGCCACATTCTGAGGCGCTGGGGTTAAGGCTTCAACATGACGGGGGTTTTTTAGGGGGGAGGGGCACAATTCAACCCATGACAACAGGTTTAGAGGAAACTAAAAGCATTTTACTAAAGCATAATTTTCTCAGAATATACAGTTCATGATATTCCAAAAAAGAACTGCCTTCACTTTCCCTCCGTGGAGATAAGACATTTCATTTTGTGGTTTCCCTCTATCTTGCCTCAAGGACCTAGGAGGGCATTTCAATTAGTCAAATATGGAAACAAGCAAGAGCAACGTGATTATTTTAAATTGAATTCTGCATAAGTTTACGTTACAGACTTCTGGAAAGGCCGGGCAGGCCTGTATCTAATATATATCAAGGCAGTGAAGGATTAGTAACAAATGCCCAAACTGGAAAGAGTAAACCAGGTGTGTAGCTGATCCCGACTGTCACACACCTCTCAGGCAAGCATGGGTGAGCTCAAAATAAAATCAGTTGTGGGCTGGTACAAGATGGGGAAGGGTTAGGAGGTCTCCTCCCTCAGGTCCACGCTCGTGTTACACAAAGAGGCTCAGATCCCCCTTTTCTCATGAGCACCCTAATTCTCTCTTACTCTTAATCCTTACACAAGGACATTAATTTGTTTTAGAGAGAGTGGAGGGGAGGGAGGAGGGGGAGAGAAAGAGAGAGAACATTGACATGAGAGAGACACACAGATTGGTTGCCTCTCGCACGGGCCCAACCGGGGCCGGGGACCGAGCCTGCAACCGAGGTACGTGCCCCTGACCGGGAATCGAACACGCCACCCTTCAGCCTGCGGGCTGACGCTCTAACCACTGAGAAACACCGGCCAGGGCATCTTTTTCATTGTCTTTTTATTCCAAAGGCTGTAGAGGCTGTTAACGTTTTTCAACTCGGCATTTTCCTTTTAAGTGAGGATCTCGAGAAAAGAACCTTACAAACTTGGTGGGATGAAAAGGGCCAACACCCACGAACTATGGAGACAAACCCGGCTGTACTCCTGGCCTCGGCCTCCAGGGATTCCACCAAAATCCACGTTTCAAAGATCTAGGAGGCCGCTCGCTTTGTCCCTGACATAGTCTAAAAAAGGCGGTTAAAGTTTCAACAGTATTCATTTTCAGGTGTTCGAGTCACCAATCTTTACGAAAGCATTGTCCCCGAATCTTCTGGCCACTCCCTGTCACTGGCACACCACCCCCTCCTCCGCCCCTACTCTCTCAAAATCATTGCTGACAACCTCCCAAAGTGGTAAGCTGGAGCTGGCACTGAGAAGGCCGGTGTCTGGCAGTGAGCCTCAGACTGAAATTTCCTCCCTGTTCGTAAAGTTCAAATCAAGCCCTGGCCGGTATGGCTCAGCTGGTTGGAGCACCGTCCCACACACCAACCAAGTCCCATACACCAAAAGGCGGCTGGTTCGATTCCCGGTCAGGGCACATACCCAGGTTGCGGGTTTGATCCCCAGGTCAGAGCGCATATGGGAGGCAACTGGTTGATGATTCTTTCTCTTAACGATGTTTGGTTCTCTCTCTCTAAAAAAAAATAATAATAATAAAAAATAAAGTCCAAATCAAGACAAAAAATCTGGTAGGCTTTTTTTCTTTTTTATGCAGAAAGGAATGAGCTATTCTTATCCTGGTAAAGTAAAATGACGCGCTTTACACAACCCGTCTGCATGCCCAGCCCAACCCACGACCGGTTTGTCTCTGGAGCTTACTCAAGGTTCTCCTTCAGCAATGTTTGCACGCTCAGATCAGAGCTGGAAACCTACTTTACTCTTTCCCATTTTGGTGGTCTCATTACTATGTCCCTGTCAACTCTCTTTTATACCAAAAAGTATGTAAATTCGATTACTACCTGTCCCCTCAAGATAGGCTGGAGTTCTAACCCCAGCACCTGTGAACGTGACTTTATTTGGAAATCGGGTCTTTGCAGATATAATCAAGTTAAGAAGAGGCCATTCAGTGGGTCTTAATCCAATATGACTGGTGTCCTTACAGGGAGAGGAGAAAAGCCCTGGCCGGTGTGGCTCAGTGGTTATAGCCTCAGCCCTCCCACCGGAGGGTCTTGGGTTCGACTCCTGGTCCGGGGCATGTACCTGGGTTGCAAGTTCATTCCCTGGCCCTGGTCAGGCATGTGTGGGAGGCAACCAATAGATGTTTCTCACATAGATGTTTCTCTCTCTCCCGGCCCCCCTCCCTTCCACTCGCTCTGGAAAAAAAAAAAAAAAAAAAAAAAAAAATCAATGGAAAAAATACTCTCGGGTGAAGATTAACGAAACAAAACAGAGAAAAGATGCAGACACGTGGACAGAGGTCCACTCAGTCTCCGCAGCTGCAAGCCAAGGAGTGCGGGCGCCACCAGAAGGTAGCAAGAAAGGACTCCACCCAGAGCGTGAGCCGCAACAGGGCCACTTTGACTTGGAACTTCCAGCCTCCAGGACTCGGAGGATACATCCTGTTGTTTTAAGCCACCCAGTTTGCGGTACTCCGTTGCCGTAGCCCTCGGCCCCGAAGACACTCTGTGATATAATTCAGGATGTATATCGCTGAGAAGGCACGCTTGTACTCACGCTGTGACAAAGCGTTTACAACCAGCGCGGAGTCTCGCCGGCCAAGTGGCCGTCCGCCCTCGCAGCCTGCCTGTGCCGCCTCTTGGTTGCAAAGCCACAGGGGCGCCCGCAGCCTGACTCCGCGCCTTGGTTCCAATTCCCGCCAGGCGGCTGAACAGCCCGTCTCTATGCGGATGTACCTGTTCATCGTGACCTAAGGGCGGCACGTGAGCGCGCAGTCTGTCCTCACCCGCTACGGCCGGGGCGGCGGCTAAGGAGCCGGGGATGGCGTTCCCCAGGCCTGCCCTTTCTGGGCCGGACCGCAACTGCTCGCTGCGGGTACAAAGAGAACAGGACAAAGGACGGCCGCCCGCACGCTGCTCTCGGGGCCACACCTGTTCGCTGCCCTGGACTCATGTTTATGCATTTCCCGGGCGTTTCTCTTGCAGGCCGCTTTCCACCTGCGAAGGAAACGCGGCGAGAGACGCCGGGCGGCCCCAGCGATGCCTGGGACGCCTGTCCCCGGGGCTCCCTTCGAGTCGGATTCATTCCACCCTCCTCTGAGAGCAGCCGCACATCCTCTCTTGATTCAAATGGCACCTGCTGTTTACAATAGTGACCGCATTCCCGCTCCTTGCTCCCCGGAGAATTTTTTCATTACTCTCAGTCGCCTTTAGCTGCCACTGGGCGAAATTCAATTAGAGGTCACCTTGGGGAAGGCATGGGAAGCCCCCCCCTCCACCAAAGGAAAGAAGGGGGAAAGGCACCGCTGGAGGGATGGGGGAAAGGCAGGCAGGGGTGCTGGGGGGGAAAGGGGAGAGAAGTGAGAAAACAGCAAGTGGAACTGTGTTGGGAGCACACTCAGAATAATAAAGTAACGTCGTGATGTGCTTTGCAAACTATAAAGCACAATAAAAATGCATCGGCGGTCCTACTGGCACTGCCTGAGCAGGGATTTGTGTGTGGATACTGGGGATGTGAAAACCAGTTGGCACAGAGCGGACCCCTTGGCAGGGCGACCTGTGGCCCGCTCTAAGCTGTGCATATTAAAGTGGGCTCTCCCGTCTGCTCTGGGGACACGTCTGTGCTGTGAGTCACTGTCATCAAACCAGCCCTGGTGTCGTTTCCCAACAACTCCGGGGCTGGCTACTCACACGCAGCGGAGGGGAGGCGCCCACCGACTCCGCGGGCCTGGCAGCGGGGAGCCTTCCTCCTGGGGCACAGGCGGCTAAGGGGCAGGTGGCTCTCGCGTGTCCTGGTTTCGAACACGTGGGAAGGCCTCTGGTGACACAGTCTCCAGCTTAGCAGTGGTCTGCGTTCTGAGGGCTGTCACTTCACACTGCTGCTGAGTTCCCAGCAACTGTGTTTCCAGACCCGGGCTCTGCCCCTGGCTGGCTGCCTGGTCTCAGCAAGGTACACGGCCTCTCTGTGCCTCAGTTTCCTCATCTGCAAAACGGAGACAGCAACAGCATCTCAGGGGCCGGGGGAAGATTAAATGAGTCCTTGTCTATAACGCACGCAGACCAGCACCTGGCGCAGTCAGCCCTGAGCGAGTGCTCACTGAAAGATGGGGAGAGGGGGGCGGGCGGGCCGGGCAAGGCCCAGCTGACACGCACGCGGCCGGCGCTCTAGCACAGGGCTAAGAACGGCTGGCACATACAAGCACTCCACATCCTATTTTTCAACAACCAGACAAAGGAAACAGAAAAACAAAGAAACGCACAAGAGCTCGTCTGCTACTTATCTCAGCGCTATTCCTTCAAGGAAAGGCAGCTGGGTCAGGGAAGCCGCTTCCAGGATTCCGAAGAGGAGCCTGGGAAACGTGACGGCTGCAGAAGGCTCTCTGTTTTACTCACTTAACCCTTAAAACATACGCATTTCAGCCCGGCCGGGTGGCTCGGCTGGTTGGACCACTGTCCCGCGCACCAAAGGGTTGTGGGTTCGATTCCCAGTCAGGGCACATACCCACGTTGCAGGTTGAATCCCCTACGGGGGCGCATATGGGAGGCAACTGATGGGTATTTCTCTCTCTCTCTCTCTCTCAGATCAATAAACATATCCTCAGGAGAGGGTTAAAAAAACACACATGTGCATTTCTTTTCCAATGTACCATTTTAACCCAAAGCACTACCCTTGGTCACAAACGGGACCCAGTCTCTATGTGCGACAGGCCCACTGCCGATTTCTATCTACTGTGTGAACTATGACCTCTACTTTTTTGACTGCGCACTTAATCAGTAAACCAAACAAACTGAACGCTCCTGATGCATGTGATAGTTACTTTTAATAAATCGTGTATGTTCTACTTTACTACTACAGGGTTTGCTAAAACACAAACATAGAAAATTTAAAAGGAGGAGAGAACATATACATAGTCTACCATTTTCTCCTGTATCCCAATCAATTGTCCTGAGCCCTTCACTCTGAAAACTCTTCTATGGCGTAAGTAACCCAAGCGGAGCAGCTCAGGGTTGGTCTTGGCCATCGGATAGGAAGGGAGCGGGGACTGTCGTCTCTGGGCAGAAACCGAACTTGCCCACTGGATTCTCTTTGCTTTGCTGCGGTAGCCAGCGATGACCCGGGGGTGGCAGCTCAGTAAGGGTGACAAGGAGGGGAGACCCAGGGGCCCCAGGTGGACAGGGAGCACGGACGTGAAGCAAACCTCGGTTGTTCCAGGCCCCTGAGACGCGGGGTTTGCTGCCGCATCGTAAAGTGGCCCATCCTAACCGTCACTGCCACGTTCCTTAGGGCCGTTATCTTGAAGGAGTCTGAGTCAGTGAGGTTAACGTGATTACGTTTTTTTCAGCGCTTAGTGTGTTCACCGATCAGAACCAGAGCACACATTTCTAGGGACGACTTTAAAGGTTCTAAATAGTTCAGCTCCCAGCTTCCACATTTAGGCATCGCCTCTGGGCCCTGTGAAGATGCCTCATCACATCCACGTGTCCAATGCTGGAGCCACTCTGGTCCTCACAGCTGCTAGTGATCTCAGGTGAGCCCGCACCGATCCCCACCCAAGACCTCTCCCGAGCAGGAGGGGTACGGGCTCGTCCGTCACAAATGCCTCTCGCTGGGTTTGGAAACTTGGAGACAAATGACTTTCTGGAGACTAAAATGGGAAGGTGCCCTTCTAACTGAATTCTGGGATCAGTGACCTGATCGGGAGATCCAGCTTATGCCCTATGTTGCTATTTTCTCTGCAAAAAACAGACCTTTCAACTTCTGCCCCCAGATGCATGATGCAGTGGCTATTATGTTCTTGCTGAAGAATGCTCGAGCTCTGACATCATAATAACCAGGGTATTACTCACGGCAAACTCACAGCCGGGCCAGGCACACCCCGTCCCTTCTTTATCACTGAAGTCAGCAATGGGTTTAAAAATAGCACGACTCACACACCCAGGGTACCGCTAATGTTACCGGCCGAAAAAACACCATTCTGGACTCCTTACTTACATGGGATTTTAGACGGAGACTCCTGGAACTGAGCACAGCACCTGTCACATCCCTAGTAGGAAGTTAAGTTGTACTGATCTGTAAATAGGGATCTGCAGATCCTGAGGGAGGGAATCCTCAGAAATGCCAAAACCGGATTTTAGATGCCATCTTAGTTGTGACTCAAAAACGATCAGTCTAAAACGTAATTAACAAGAATGTGCACCAACTCGGGCACCACAAAATGCTGAACACACCAAAGCAAAGAGGGGCAGTGTTATGATGAGTGACAGCTGTCTCGGTGACGTCTTCTAAGAGCCTGAGGTGTTTCACTGTTAAGAGGGCATTTCACTCGAGAGGCCTGATTCGGGTTCGTTAGAGAGAACTGCCCCTAGAGCAGAGAATGTTTTTATAATTTATAGGTATCCTTAAAAGCACATAATGCCACTCTGGCTGGTGTGGCTCAGTTGGTTGAGCGCTGTCCTGTGCACCAAAGGGTCGCCAGTTCAGATTCCTGGTCAGGGCACATGCCTGGGTTACAGGCTCCGTCTCCAGTTGGGGGTGCACACTGGAGGCAAACAATCGATGTTCCTTCTCACATCAACGTTTCTTTCTCTTTCTCCCTCTCTCTCTCTCTCTCTCTCTCCCCCTAAAAAAATAAATAAAAGCACACAATACCTGTTATTTAAATTCTGTGCTCCATAAGGAATCTCGGGTCTCTTGCTGGGATTCCAGAAAGAACCTCATTAACGAGGAAACGCCCTTGTATGTGCAGGCCTGGCCTCTCTGGGATGCTAGGATGATCTCTCGAAACAATTCAGATTAATCAATCCGTCTTCTGTACGGTAAGTTACTATGAATCCATCCGTCCTTCGGAACCTCACAGTCCTTGATGAATTCACGAAGTCAAGTGTACAGGTCTGCCAAACTGAGGGTTCTCAAGGCCACGTGAGCACCATCGGGAAATGCCTGCTGGGCACCTACTATGTTCAAGCCCCGCCTGAGCGCCGTGGGAAGGCCACCGGCGCTGCGAAAAATGGTACTGGCTGCTTTTCAAGAGACCAACGCAACGAGATGGGTGATGGGAGGAAAGACCACTGGCCACGTAAACGTAAGGCAGTCATAACCGTGACCGAGCGAAGGCTGCGGGGTCCAGAGGAAGGACGGAGCCCGGGAGAGAGCACCCCTCGAGGGCGGAGGGGGCGAGCTGGGGCACAGAGGCCAGAGGACACACAGCAGGGCTGGGCGGCAGGTCCACCTCACTTGAGATTTATAAGACATCTACTTCTCACAGGACCTGAAGCAGTTTACAGGTAAAGTATAAAAATAGAACTTGAGACAGAACAGGACTGAGCCCATCGGAAGGGGACTGGAACATCAGGAAGAACAAAGACACAGCTGCAGCTGAGGGCTCCTTCAGGGAGCGGCAAGGGGGTCTGGAAAGAGGCTGGAGCCAGAAGTGAAGGAAGGGCCTCGAGTGCCTGGTTTCCATTTCATCGATTCTATCGATTTTATCAGGTAGGCAGCCGGGAGGGGCAGGAGGTGTTTAGGAGGGAGGAGAGGATTGGCCTGGCTTCCGAGGGCCTAGAGGCTACCAGTCCACCTTGGAGGAGCACCTGTGAGATGGTGAGATCCTGAGTGAGAGGCAGGAATGCAAAGCAAGGCCACGGAGGAGACGCTGAAGACCTTGGCAACTGATGGGGGAAGAGAGGGCAGGAAATGAATCCATGATGACGTGAAGTCGCGGTAACAGAATGAGAAGGCTGGTCCTTTCTGGTGGCCTCGCTGACTTGGAGTGGCAGAGGAAGGCATGTCCTGGCGTTCACGGCCAGGCCTGCTAGGCGGTGGGCCCTCTGGACCAGGGTGCTCGGGGCATGGAACTCTGCCACCGGAAAGGGCTCGGACACACCAGTGACCAGGTGGCCACACTGCTTCCCCGAGGGAACTCAGACAGCAGATCGCAGAGGACACAGGCTGGCAAAGCCCACGCCGGCCTCCCCGATTCTCAGTGAGTGTACCCCCAAGGCCGGAGTTCATCCGAAACTCAACCAGCTCTCAGGCTGGTCCTATGAGTTACTGACAAGTGACAATGCCCTTCAGCCAAAGCTGGGACAGGAAACCTTGATCTTCGAGGGGGTCAGGAGAGACAGGGACCTACAACCCTCGAGTGAAAACACACGGCGGCCCTTACAGAGGCCCAGGGTCGATCAAAACAATTTAGCCAATGAGGGTGCCTGCTGTGACGGGTGAGATGCTCACGGAGAACATCCGAATTCACGTGGTCCTTCTGCCGGGTTGATGCAGTGGACGTGCTCTGGTCCTTTCGCCAGCATCGGATACACTCAGTTTACTCAACTGAGCTGAGCGGACCCAGTGCTGGAGTCCTCTCTACGGCGATTTGCAAAAGGTGGTGGAGGGCAGAGCTGTCACGGCCTGTCCTCCTGGCCTCGACCCTGAAAGCCACGCCCTTTCCACTCCTTTCTGGTTAAGCAGAAAATGAAGCTCTCAGCTCCATTTGCTCTCTCTGCATGAGTCCATTTCCCCTTCTCTCTTGGCTCCAACTCTACGGCTCACACAGGCTTCCCACCGAGGCCCTGGGTGACTCTCACCTTGCTAAATACTTTTCTCCTCTGAGAAATGGCGAAATCAAAATAAAAGGTGGGAGAAAGTATAAGAACACATTCTAAGGGGCAAATGGAAATATAAGGAAGATAAAGGAATAAGCCTGTTGATTTCCTGTTTCCCAGCTTTTACTCCCACAGAATTGGGGGTGGGGTAGAATGGAAGTGAAGTCAGCAACCCAGGAACCTGACTTCCACACTTACTCCCCACAAAACCCCATTTAGTCACCAGGAACACCAGGTAGTTCACAAGGAGAAACTGCTGCAATTTTCTCATCTCTCCCCACTCTTCATTCAATGAAAACATGTTTGAAAATCGCCAGGAATCTGCACATCCCCTGGACCAGAGGAGAGTGGCTGGCGATGGTCAGGTCCCAGCACTCGGGAATGTTGGGGACGGCCGGCCCAGGGCCCCCTACACAAGGAGTTCAGGGCAGGGAGCCCCTCGGTGCCCGACTGGTCCTGGGCCACAGGAAGCGACTCAGCTGTGGGACCACGACTCAGCCACAGAACAGAAACCAACGAGACAAGCCCTTTTTTTTTTTTTTTTAAGTTTTGGGTTAACACTTGGGAAAAGTGACCACAACAAAGAAAAACAGTGGCTGTCACTGGGGAGGCCAATTTCTTCTTTCTCACAGGAAATCTTTCCTGCTGATTTAACAGCAGAGCCACACCTGCCTGGAGACCCAGTAAATGACGGTGCAGAGGAGGGGAAGCCGGACCTCAAGTTATTCAAACGGCAACAAAGACACCCGAACAATCCGAGCTAGAGAAATGCAAGCTGGCTCGCGCAGACGAGCCGGAGAAAGGGTTCGGTCTGTGGAAAGAAGGCCTAAACTAAAGAGACAGCCTCAAAGCCTAAGAGCCTTTGGTCCCGACGCTTCCCCTGAGCACAAGCCAAGCTGACTTGGGCCACAGACAGGACTGCAGACCTCATTCCAGAAGAAGCGAGAACATTACTAGGCCAACGGGCAGCACAGCGTGTGAACCGTGGGTTAGCGGAAAGTACTGGATGGGTGTGAAGTTGTCTAAAGCTGGGAGCGGTGCTGTGTTAGGTGGGGGTGCACCCAGCTCTTAGGAAACACAGTGAAGTCCTTAGGGGCCAAGCAGGGCTGCCCCCCAGAACTCTGTGGGCACTGGACATGCTCTGCAACCTCTTCTGTCCAACACAGTGGCCGCAGGCACACAGGCGGCTGTTGAGCACTTAAAAATGTGGCGAAGCCCTGGCTGGTGTGGCTCGGTGGTTAGAGCGTCGGCCTGGCGACCAAGGGTCAAGGGTTCGATTCCCCACCGAGGGCATGTACCTCGGTTGTGGGTTTGCTCCCTGCCCCCAGTTCAGGGTGCATGCAGGAGGCAATCAGTCGACGTTTCTCTCTCTTTCTCTTCCACTCTCTCTGAAAAGCAATGGAAAAAATATCCTCGGGTGAGGGTTAACCAAAAGAAAAAATGAAGACAACGTAGCTTGTTTATTTAATTTTAATTTAAACAGCCACTGTGGCTAGGGGCTACTGTATAAGATGGTGCAGAAGGGCCATGACCTTGATAACTTACCCTCAGATCACTCAAAAAAGCAGCACTTACACATATACGTATCTACGCGTGTACACACAGCTACAACACCACAGAGAGAGCAAGTGAGAATGCGCGCCAGTGCACGCGAGTGAGAAAGCCAGCGGGGCCAAACGCCAACCGGGGACTCCGGGTCAAAGGTATGGGCTATTCGTTGTATTATTTTTATTTTTGCAAACTGTAAGTTGACAACTATTTCCAAATAAAACGTTTTTTAAACGCACGCGGGTGGACATTTGTTTGCTAATCAATGAAATCTAACAGGGCCCTTCTCCCTGCACTCACTTGTAGGTGGGGGGCTGGGACCAGGAAGGTCGAGGCATTCCAAAAAGCTGAACCAACACCGTGGATCCCACAGAACACTCGTGTGGCCCCAAAGCACTGCTCGTCCAAACCCACCACCGGGTGCTTCTCTCCCACCGAGGGCCTCCGCACCTCTTCCCACGTGACCCCGGGAGCCGGCACATGCCCACAAAGGACTCGGCTGTGACGGCAAGTTCCGGGCAGCTTTTCCAACAACAGCTTTATTGACATATAATTCACATACCATCGAGGTCACCCTTTCAGAGCGTACAGTTCAGCGGTCCTGAGTATATTCAGTTGTGCGATCACCACCACGGCCTAATTCCAAAACGTTTCCATCCCTCGGGACAGAAACCCCACGCCCTGAGCAGTCGCTCCCCCTCACTCTCTCCCCCCGCCCCAGCCCCCGGCAACCGTTAACCTACTTTCTGTCTCTATGGATTGGCCTGTTCTGGACATTTCACATAAATGGTATCATACAACACGTGGCCTTTTGTGATTGGCTTCTTTCACTTAACATAATTTTTTCCAGGTTCATCCCTGCTGCGGCACAAGGTAGCACTCAATTCCTTTTATTGCCAAATAATATTCCACCGAGTGACTATAGCACGTTAGTTTATCCTTGCGTTAGTGATGGGCACCGGGGAGGGTTCTACTTTTTGGCTGTTACGAGGAATGCCGCTAGGAACTCGTGTACAAGGGTCTGTGTGGGCAAACTGCTAGCATTTCCGCCGGGTGAAGACCTGAGAGAGGAGCTGCTGGGCCGTGCGGTGATGCCAGGTTTAACCCGAGGAACTGCTACGCCGCTTTCTGACCTGGCCTCCTGAAGGCCCCCGGAGTCCTGCACGCCGTGGTCCGTCGGAGCCCACGGGGGCGGTTCTATGGAAACGGCCGCCCTCCTGTCACTCTGTGAAACGCCACAGTCTACATTCAAAGCGGGAGCCAGGGTTTGTTTGACTCGAGGTAAATAAATGAGAGAAGCTGCGACTCGCTCGGTGCCAGCCGCACGCTTGGCCTCGCAGCGTCCCGGAGCGCGAGCCAGCACCTGGCGTGGCAGACGGGGTCTGGCAGCGCGGGTGCAGATGAAGGGGCCCTCTGTGCGCCGCGCAGCTGCAGCGGGGTGCAAGCTGGCACCCCTCCCACCGTCCCCGCACCCTGGCAGAGCCGTCTGCGCCGCCGCTCAAGGCCCGGGGGAGAGTTATTTACTGCCGCCCACAGGCTGTGTCCCTAAGCACACCTGCGGAGAAGCTGGGGCGGAGAGCGCCAGGGAAGGGCGAGGGCCGTGAGCAGTCGGGGGGCAACCACGCGGAAGCTGTCAGAGCCAGGTCCTGTGGGCCTGCTGCCCGGTAGTCCTGACACGTCCCAGGGTGAGGGCTGACGCCCGGGGAAGCAGCCGGGCCCACCAGCGATGCAACTGGCGACTCTGTACCAGGCGGGTGGCCCCTCCAAGCTGGTGGGGGATGAATATCGGAGCTTTGGGTCAGGGCACCGGACTAGGCTCCCAGGCAGAGAACCAACTGCAAAGCGACACAAGCACCTGGGGGGATGGGCGAGGGACCGGCGAGACGGGGGAGCCTCCTGCAGGTCTGCGGCTGGACTGTCTCACAGCGGCTCTCGGGGCGGTCCCGGCTGGGTGGCCCAGGCCTTCACTGGCCCGTAGGCACCGCCCACGCCCCTCTGCAGGAAGAGGCTCACCCTAGAGATGCCCACGGGTTTCGGGGGGGGGCAGGAGAGCCTGCTGAGTCTGCGAGGGAGGCAGAGCATGGCGGCTGCCAGGCAAAGGGGCACCGAGCAGAGCTCTCGTAACACGGAATAATGTCCAGGTCTTCCAAGTCGCTTCAAGGGTTCCCCATAAAACTCCCTTCTCTTTAAAAGAGGCCCATGACTTTCCCTGGGACGTTTTAACATATGACTTAGAAGTGCCAGGTCACTCTTGGAAAATACGTTACTCATCCTGGCAGCGGCGCTGCGGGAAGGAGCCAGTGCCCTCAGCCCCACACCCAGGTGCCCGCAGGCCGGGTGCCCTCAGCCCCACACCCAGGTGCCCGCAGGCCGGGGCGGAGGACATCCTGGTGCCGCCGCGGGAGCAAACACACACACACACACACACACACACACACACACACACACACACACACGAAAACAGCTGCCCGCCAGGCCCCCCCGGAGCAGCCAAGACCTAGAAACGACCGCTACCCCCGACTCCGCCCCAGGCCTGGGCTCCAGGATCAGAACGGCTCCGGGCTCTGTGCTAAGAGGAGCTCCGGGCTGGATACAAGGGTTTGAAACCCAGGATTCCGGGGATTCAGTGTCTGGGCCGTTAGCTCTAGAGGTCACCTAGCAGGTGGCAGAGACGCCTGTGAGAAACTGGGAAACAGAAACCGACCCGGTCGCATGCCTAGGAGAAGCCGGGCACGGTGTCCAGAACACACGAGCAACCCTTACAACTCGACAGTAAAAAGACAAACAACCCGAGTTTTAAACGAGCAAAGAATCTGAGTAGACATTTCCCCAAAGGAGATACAAAGGGCCAACAAGCACACGAAAAATTCTCATCACCGTCAGTCATTAGAGAACGACCGGGGTGGGGGGTGACTGCTAATGGGGATGGGGTTTGGGGGGTGAGGCAATGTTCCGGAACTAGACAGTAGTAATCAACGTACGACTTTGTGAGCACACAAAAACCCGACGAGCTGTACCCTTCAAAAGCGTGAACCTCATGGTGTATGAATTATATCTCAAAAAAGTCGTCTAAGACAAAGGCACAATGGTAGATTCTTGACTCATATTATCACCCAATGAACCTACGAAATGCATTTTATCAAGCCCTTTTTACAGTGAGGACCGGCAGGGAGAAGCTAACTGCCGAGTCGCGCAGCTGGCCTGGTCGCGGAGACAGGATTTAAACTCGGGGCGCTGCCTCCAAAGGCCATGCCCTGCCCACCTCGCCCCACTGTTCTCGTCAGGATGATACACTAACTGGCAGCTGGAGGGTGGCTTCTGTGGAAGAAACAGCACTCCCTGGACAAAGCATCGCCGGCGGGCATAAAACGCTGGTGTTGGAGTCGTGCTAAAGGGCACCTCGCAAGTCCCTGTAACTTACAGGTGAGTAAGCAGAGCTTCACTGCGGGCCACTGACCCTTCTGACCACGGCGGCGGGAAGGGGCCACCCCTCTCACGTTACAGAGGACAGGCTGGTGCACGGTCCAGTGCAATTAGCAGCAGCCGAAGGGGAGGGAGAGTGCACCAGCTGGGGCGTGCAGGCCGACAGGTCTCCGCCAGCCTTCGCACCCGCCGGCCCCGCGGCACGGCCCAGCCGGAAGATCACTCAGCGGGGAGAGCGCCCGTCACTCTGCAGTCACCCTGAAACTCCTCTCCCGCCCCAGGAGGGCTCTGAAGAGTCCCACCGGGGTGCAGCTGCTCCGAGGAGCCCTCGGAGCTTCTGTACTCAGCAGAAACGGGAGCTCTGCGTTTGGTGTGCAAGTGTGGGGATAAAGGCCCGGAGACGGAAGATGCCCTCCCCCCTCCTCATTGGATGTGACTATGGGGACCCACGCGGGAAGGGAAGGGAAGCTGACGCCAGATGAATTCCCACTGCAACTGTGGGGTGCTGAGGACCCTAAGTTGGAGGTCTCTTTAATGCCCGAGTCATGTCTCCACAGGGATGTCCCGTCTCAAACTTAAAATGGCCCAAATGCAGGACACTCCCCGGTTTTCCATCCCACGAGCCTCCCCCTCCTGTTTCCCCCCTTTCCTGACTATACTTCCATCGCCATTTTCCCAGGGTCGGAGCTAAATGCCCCTCTTCCCTTCCACACCCTCCCCCTCCTGCCCGGGCAGGGGCCGGGCCTCGGTCTCCGTCCTCGGGAACCTGAGGGCTGGAATCCAGCGGGTCCCCGCGTGCTCACCGCAGGCGCCGTCCCAGCCTCCGTACCCGCCCGCTGAGCGGGGCCAACCCCACCCGCTACCAGTTAAGTCCTTCCCAGCAGGTAGCAGCCAACGCTGTTTACACGCGGAAAAGGGGACAGGAGATGGGTGGGTGACCAGGCTGCACGGACAGGTCACAGAGAGGTCACTAAATAAGAAGAGCAGGAGGAGCGGGCAGATGGGCCGCGAGCTGCTCTTCGCGCGTGTTCTGCGGGAATGAGAGGCTCGCTGACACCAGCTCCCGACGGCCTCCGCAAATTATTAATTATTCCAGTGCAGTTCCTCCCAACTCTCCATCTGCTGGCGGCCACCGCCGTCAGGTCACTGCATTCAAACAGAAAAACCCGTGACCTGGAACTTGTTCCAGTCACTCCAAGTTAGACACCCACCCCCCCCCAGCCATGCCTGGGCTCCCGGCCGCCCTCCCTCCCTCCCGAGACCAGACCCAGCAGCGCACCCTGGCCGCGCGGAACCTCAGGGTTTCCGTCTGCGCCTCCCGATAGCGGGTGTCACATGCCACTCACGCCGCTCGCCGCGGGGTTGCCCTTTAATCTTGCCTGCAGTGGGCTTCTCAGCTCTCGGGCGTGAGAGCGAGCTTGTGCTTTAATGGGCTAACACACTGTGTGCAATACGATCTGTATGAGCTTTAGCTACTATCGGCTATCACGCTACGGATTGGCGTCCCCAAGTCCCCCAGCGTGAGGCAGGCTGTGCACACGACACGGGGGCTTCCCTCAAACCCCTCTTCTTGTCCTAAACTCTTCTCAAGCTAAAACCCCTGCCCTCCAACACCCAAGACCCAGAGATTCTGGCTGAACACCCACCTGCTCGCCGCTCCTTCCTCCCACAGCACGCCCCAGGCTGGGGAGCGCCTGGCCTGGGGGGGGGGGGGGGCCTGCAGGGCGAGGCACCAGGCTGACACGCAGGGTCTCTGCGCCACACCCCTCGTTTGCCTCGGGGCTTAGAAATGTCCTAAGACTTGCTGAGCCATTTACTTCTCTGTGAAATCGAAATGATAACGAAATAGGGCTGGAAAGAGAAACAAGTTCTAAATTATCCTGGGCACTGAGCCAAAGCCTGTGGGGATGCAGTGACAAGGGTCGTTTGTCCCGGGCTGGCCAGAGCAGTCACAGGGACCTGCTCTTCTCCGGGGTGACACCGCAGCCAGCAATGCCCGGCTGGGGTCCCACTTCAGGGTGTAAAACGTCCCCGTGCGCTCTCTCCAAACAGCCCCCTCCGGTCGCAGGGTCCATGCAGAGCTGGGGTGGGGGCCGGGAGGGCTGAGCTCCAGCACCATGTACCACAAAATCTGGTACAAAACACTCCCCAGGTGACCCTCCTGCCTTCAAAGGAGACGTCAAATCTGGACGTGCCACCATCCTGACACTGGGACTAGAGGCCCTCAGGGTCCATCGGGGCCGAATATCCATTTCTCAGCCCACCTGGACCCCAGCCCCAGCTTCCCCGCTTCCTTCTCACGTTCGTTAACGTGCCCCACGTGTCTACCGATGACTCGACAGTCTAAAATAATCGGGCTCCGAAAGGTGACGGCAAACGGGGCCCTGCGGTCCAGCACCTAGAAATCCTGCGTGTTGGCGGCTCTCACTCCCGCCAGCGCCCGTCAGCCGGGGACAGGGCCACGCGCACCAGCAGACCCGGGCGACCAGTCGGCCCAGCCCTCGGGGCCGGCGAAAACCCAGGCACCCACTTTCTCCTTTGGGCCCCGGCACACTGCTGTCCAGGTGTCCTAGGCAGGGTGGCCACGAGCCACAGTGGCGATTAAAATTAAAATAAAAAAGTGAATTTAGCTCCTCGGCCACACGAGACGTATTTCAAGGGCTTAGTAACCACATGCGGCAGATCTGGGCTGCCGTCTCGGGGTGAGGCTCTAGATCTAGAACATTATGATCAGCAGAGAAGGTTCTAGAAGGCAAGCTGCTTAAACTTGTAGGCGGCTGATTTTTTTTTTCCAAGAAGTGGCTGTGCTGTCTCACGCAGAATAGATTTCCAACCTAATGGACAAACTGCTTTCCCTAAGAAACCCCGTGAGGCGAGAGGTCACCTCAGAGCAGCGTCCCTCCCCCCTCCCCCCCTCGGGAGGCCGCCCGTCGGGGCCGCGTCTCTTTCTACGTCCTGAGCCCTCAGCCTTCGGTCCAACTCCCACGGTCCAGGGGCACCCGAACCACAGCCCGTGGGGGACTCCGGTTTCTCTCCCGGAGCGTACGCTGCGCTTTCCCCGCGAGCCCTGCGTGACTCTGCGGGGCGGTGGCCCAGGGCCAGAAACTGGCGGCTTCACCAGAAAGGCCTCATCTCACAGCTCCGGGCTAGAAGCTCAAGGCCAAGGTGTCGTCGGGGGTGGGGTGGGGTGGGGGTGGGGGGTGCCTTCTGCGGCTCGGAGGGAGACTCCGTCCCAGGCCTCTCCCCCAGCCTCTGGTGGCTCCTGGCAAACTCGGGCGTTTCCTTGGATTGTAGATGCTTCACCCCGACCTCTCCATCTTCACAGGACGCTCTGTCTGTCTCTGTCTCTGTCTCTCTGTGTGTGTCCACGTTTCCCCTTCTATAAGGACCCCAGTCATAAAGGATTAGGCTCCCCCGTCAGTACGAACTCATTTTAACCACGTAATTACATCTGCAACGACCCTATATCCAAATAAGGCCCTGGGGGTTAGGACATCAACATATAAGTTTGGGGGTGGGGGGAGCGTACAATTCCACCTATACGAGGCCCTCAAAGCCCCCAAGAAAGAGCAGCCCTCCCGGCTCGCTGTCCGTCTCCGTTATTTCCGTAACGTGAAGCGATCGGCGAGAGCCACTGGCCGCTCAGCTCTGCGGGAGCAGGTGGTGACCCCAGGCAGAAGCTCGGCCACACAGGCCGTTCCCACGCACGCCAGGCCCTTCGGGCCCGCTGCCCCACATTCACCCAGGTCCAGCCCCAAACCAAACCTTGACTTTGAAGGACGTGCACGGGGAAAACGGTCACAACAGCCGCGGTCACCCGAGGCGGTGCGGGGAAGGTCCCCACGTCGCCTGGTGGAACAGCCTCACGGCGCAGACACGTCCTCCACGCGGCACGGCAGACACGGCGGGGAAATCTCCTCGACCCGGGCTCCTGAGCACCCGGCTGAGCGTCGGAGCCATCGCACCGATCGCTGCCCGGAGGCCGGCCACCAGCCAGCACAGCACACCCAGAAAGGCGCCACGGCCTCACGCCCGGGTCAGAGCACGCTGGAGGGTCCTCGATCAACTCGGGCAGCGTGGGACGGCGGGAAACCAACGGGCTCCGGCGCTGGAAAACCTGGCTGGAAGCCCGGCTTTGACACTCCTCGGGTGGAAGGCCCTGGACAAGCCTCAGCTCACCTATCTGTAAACTGGGGAGCATGCGATCCGCCCCGCGTGACGCCAAGACAGACCGGCTGCTGGCCGCCATCCCGACACCCCCGCCGCTGCGTCCCGACGCCCCACGGCCGCTGTGGGGTGAGGCACCACCGCCTTCCCCGTTTCCTGCACTTGGATCCGAGAGCCGGGGCTCCGACCGTAAAGCCACACCCCTAACCGTTCATGACATGGCCGGCACACAGTAGGAGCTTTATAAAGGCTTGTTCCCTCTGCCTCCCACCCCTACCCCTCCTCTGGACTGTACACACTGTGTGGCAACCGCGCTGTCCTGCCGCCAACCATGCCCCAAGTCTGCACGAGGGCGGGTCACCGAGTCACTGAGAATAAATGCCCCCGTCGGGGTGCGATGCCACCGGCCACGTCCTCACGCCCTCTTCTGTCAGCTCTTGCTCCGCAACGCTCCCGGCAGCTGGCGTTGGCGTCAGCGGCCGCTGGCCCCTCTCCGCGCGGCCCTGCCTCCGTCCGCGGCTCATCCTCGCCCCCACTCCCACGCGGGGGGCGGGACCGGGGCCTGAGGGGTCTGGCCTTCGACCGCCCCCTTCCCGGCTGCTTAGCCCGCTACAGACAACGCCGCAGGGGGTCAGCGGTGGCTCCTGGTCATGGCCTTGTGGTCTTAACAGAGGCTTTGTCCCTGGGAGTGGTTAAATAAAGACAGACGTTAGCACAGTTTTCCACCCAATTACCCTATTTACGAAAATAGAGCTCTCCTCTGTGAGCGGTTCAAACAGAGCCCTTAATTTCTCCAGCTGGTGTCAACCGTACCAGGTCAATCCCTGATGCCTCCGGCGGTGAGCGGCGCGGCGCGGCGGGCGACGGGGCAGGGCCCCGGGCTCTCTCCCTACACCTAGGGTATCACATGAGTACGCGGGGGTTTGCACACACACACGCACACACACACACACACAGCGGTGCGCACACACACGCACACACACGCACGGTTGAAAGAAATAACGGTTGCGAAGACCGTCTGACGCACATGTAGACAGGCAATCCTGGGTTCTGGGTTCCAGCGCGGCATCGAGCCCCACCGGAACAATGCCAAGGACTTGGCCCTGGGATTGCGGCCTTCGGGAGACGTCCACCCTGAGTTGCTTTCTGATGTCACGCCTTCAGGTTCCACGGGCTCTGAGGACGTGGAGCATCCCGTTTGCAACACCTCTCGGTCTTCCTAGATGAAAGGCCCCATGCAGGTTAGTCTAAAAGAACTAAAACACCCCACTTCTCCTGAGGACTTGGTGTGCCTTCCTCCCCTGGAGCCAGAGTCCCCGAAGGGCCGCTTTCCCTCTGCTCGTTGATCCCATGAAGCCCCAGAGACAACGCGAGGCTCAGCGCGAGTGCTATGGGGGCCTCACTGTCTGCGATTCTTCTCGTCCTGGCTTTGAACGTTTATGTTTACTTGCATTTTCCTGGTCTTGTTCTTAAATCCTCTTGTATTGTATCGGTTGTTATATATGTTTATACTGTGAAACAAATCATAATTTATAGAACAAGGAGAGGTATGAATAATTAATTGAATAGAACTCAATTAAAACAATTACCATTGCAAATGTAGCCAATATGCTAGAGTTTTTAAAAAATGACAAAGAGTAAAATGTCAAATAAAACTGCCCTGTGGAAGTAGACAGAATAAGCTGCCTTCCTAACAGCCAATCCTGCCTCCTCTGGCCAAACCCTGCTTTGGTTCAGATGTCACCCCCAACACCACCCCCAACCACCCCCTGCCTTCCTCCTCGAGACTCTCGCGAGTCCCGAAGAGCCGAAGCTGATCGCTCCCTGCATCTGGGAGTAACTGGGCTGAGCTGCGTGTGTTGCCAGTTCTGCCTCTAAGAAGGGAGAGAACAGCTGGGGGTCCCTGGTGGAGGCCCCTGTTTGATGAATGGATTATCTGGACGGATGGGTGGACGGATGAACATGGATTTCTGCTGGGTCAACCACACATACTAATTTTTACCACTGCCAAGTGCCAGGCACTGAACTGCACACTTTGAGAGAGGTGAGGATCAAGGAGAAATGACAAAGGGCCGGAGGAGGCAGACACCGTAAGAACTCAAACATCCCTGAAAACACTCCTCAAAAACGCAGCGGCCCAGCTTCTCTCCTAGCTACAGGAGGGCTCAAAGGTTAATCTCTGATCCGTGCTGTTAGGAGCTCGACGTAAGTACCAAATTTCCCAGCACTATATACATATAGCTCTTGCTCTTCCACAAAAGAACACAGAAGAAAGGGAGGGAGGCAGGAAAGTTTATTACTCCGTTTCAAAAGTGTACTTTGTATATTCTCTAGACCACATAGGATTGTTTCCACTTTGAATTGCAACTGTTCTCAGGTCGCCAACAAAGTTCCCTTTTCGAACAACGTTGCCTCTTCTCTTGGACACCAGACACCCCTGCGCACACATGCACACACTCAGAAACTCTTGCAACTGTTCTCCACCCCTCCACTCACCCACCCCTCCCGCAAAGACACATTTTCCTTTGGCTGAACACGGACTGAAGTCCAAGCTGCGGCTGTGTCTCCTCCCTCCCCGTCTCCCCGCTCGCACTGCCCCAGTGTCAGTCATTTCCCATCGAGCCTGCTCCTCTTGCATCTCAAGGACGCCTGCACAGACGTCCTGGAGACACCTGGAATGTCCTGTGTCCGAGAGCTCTTTACTCCCCAATGGACCTTGCAGATGGCAAAGTAAAAAAGTATGTTCTTTTATATTCTAGTGACCCCCCGCGGTTCGATTCTGCATGGCCTTTCCTGGTGGTGGCGTCTGTCCCGTGCCTCCTCATGCCTCGGTGTCTGCCTGCGGATTTTCTCCCTTCTCCCTTCTGCACCCAGTCATGCCCGCCTCCCCCAGAACTGCTAAAACACCGGAGTCCTCCTGAAAGCACCCAAAGCTTACTTATTGGGGTTCGGGCTGTTACACCCAGCATTCCCTCAGGCATCCCATCTTTAGGTTTCTTTTGCTTTTGAGGACATGATTCTCCAGAGTCATCTCCTGCAAAGCAAATCCTGTTTCTCACGGAGCCAGATTTCCTCCCAGCAGAAAACAACGACAACAGACGGTGCCAAGCACATGGAGCACCGGCCGCGCCCGCGTTGCTGAGAGGCGAGGTTTCCTCCGCCCTCCAGGCTGAAGGCGCCTGAGCTTCCCGGAGTCCGACGCCACTGCTGTAAGCTGAACTTGTGCAGGTCAGGTTTAAATCACAAAGGGGACCTGGATGACAAGCCAGGCAGACAGGGGCGCAGGTCCGTTCCCACCCCCAGGAAATCAACTCCAAGCTCACATCCGACAGGAGGGCGTCTCTCTGTGCTTGGGCGGGTACAGGTGGGCATCCGTCCAAGGTTCTTCCACCCTCTTTAAATGCCCCAGGAGGCTTGGGTGTGTTTTCTGTTCTGTTCTCAACCACCTCGCCCAGGGTTTTACACACAGCGGCCTCGAGTGCTGCTGAGACGGACTCCTGAGAGCGAAGAGCCCAGGAGCAGGGGCGGCCCTGACGGAACAGGGCTTAGCAGCGGCCACAGGCGCGTCCGCGGAGAAGCCTCTGGGGTAAGCCGAGTGGCAGGTAGGGATACAAATCCAGGCGCCAAAGGAGCTGGATCGAAGGCGCTGGCTCGCCAGCTGACCTGGAAATCAGTGAGGACAAGCCGTCACGGGAGATTCCCTCGCGTCGCACAGTTCGCCGACCGGCCCTGGCTCGGTGATGGCCACCGCGGCACTCACCTGGGATGGGGCGCGCACGAGGAGAAACGGGGAAGCAGCAGCGGAGAAAGGCACCCAATGTCATGCGCGATAAAGTCAGTCCAGTCTGGGGACCATGCAGAGAGGAGAGTATGTCTCGGCCCAGCATGCGATTTTTTTCAAGCAAGATCCAAAAAGCCTTGTGCATCATAGTAACCAGACCGCTTAAAAAAAATTCTTTGTAGGTCGAGCACAGTGGGGAAAATGCAAAAGTAGCGCTTCTGCACACCTATGACTCCCAAGGCTTCTGGAAGTCGCCGCTTCGAGGGCCGTGCACGCACACACACTGACACCGCCCCCCCAAAGACGGCCCCGGCCCCCACCCTGACCTAGCCCAGCACAGGCAGTTAAGAAGGTGAGCCTGTTCCTTTAATTACGCCAATCGCGCCATGAGGACGGCGCCAGTGGCAAAGCCATTTAAAGCAGATTGCCCCATTTAGGCAGATACGATTCTTGTAAACGAAGGCTGGCACTCTTCCTAGACTAAAGGTTGCACCGAACCACCAAGGAACAGGAAGGCAGTGGCCCTGCCTGTTGGCTTCAACCGGACTTCAAGGACAGGCGCCACCCCGGGGCCAGAAACCCGGGGCTGGGGGAGATGCTCGAGGCCCTGGCTGCCGTCTGCTGCAGCTGGGGACCGCGTCCTGGTCGTCTGGGTTCCCTTCTCCCCGAGACACACTAGGAAGCGCGCTGGGGGCCGGCAGAGGTCACGTGGCACGTCTGAACCTTCCCTTCATTCCAGGACCAGTTTAAGAACAGCAGAGATTTGGCCTAAGTCTCCCACGACGGAAGCGCAAGTGGCAGATGCCCCGTGGGGACCGTCACGTGGCTGCAGGCGGAGGCCTTTCCGTGGAGGGGACGCGGAACAGAGCTGGGGCCGTGGGCCCCAGACACATCGCATGTCACGACCACTCCACTCTCTCCGGAGGGTCTGTAAAGGTCATCGGCCCAACCGCCCACGGCACGCCGGGCCCCACTCCCAGCAGCCCATCGGACGGCGCTGCTCTGACCCCTCCCGCACCAAAGGAGCCGCGGGCCCCAGGGCCGCCCGTTTCCGAGGACTTCAGCGTCAGCACGCTCTTCCTCACGGTCTCACGAAACCCGCTCCCAGGGGCTTTCAAATGACTGGTTCAAGTTGAATCCACAGCTACCTTTTTCTTCTTTTTTTTTTTTTTAATCCACCTGCCCTTCAGACGTTGCTTCTATCTCCTACAGGTCAATTCTTAATTAATTCCTTCCTGACAAACGTTTCCTTACAGCAAGTGCCTATTCCCCGAACCACGCTCTCCCTTCCCCATCTCTCGGGCCGGGCGCTTTGGGGAAATCAACCCGTCTCCGTCACCAACGCAGGACTGAATCAGCGACTGAGTCTCTCTCTCTCACTCCTCCTCCTGCTCGAACCCAGGCACGCCTCAGAGGCTTATAATCTTGTTAAAAGTCACATATTTTTAACAAAATGGTGGCAATATAAAAACCCAGCGTTGTCGGCCTCTAAATCTTTGGACAGTGCCCAAGTCTCCTACACACACACACACACACACACACACACTGTCACCTATTTCCATAATTAAAATAACTTTCTTAATATACTGACTTTAAAGAGAAATAATCATTTCTTACTCAATATTATTTTTCTGACGCAATTATTTCCCTCTTCCTATAAAAAACATGTATCTCAGATATGCTCTCTCTTTTTAAAAATTTTTATTAGACTTCTTTTTAGGCTTCTTTAGCTTTTGAGTCCACGATTCACCAAAGTCATCCCCTGTAGGGCGAAGCCTACGTCTCACTGAGCCACGTTTCTTCAGTGTCAGGTTCACGGCAAAACCGAGCAGAAGGAAGAGACGCCCATACACTCCCCACCTCCGCTCGCGCATCATCAGCGCTCTCGCAAACATTCTGTAAGTCTAGCTTGAGATGCTAATCTTAACTGACACCACTTTTCTCTATTGTTAAGTGTGATCTGTGTTCACACAAACGCCTTACAAAAGACGGGTTGGAACACAACCCTTGGGAAACGCAGGACTTCTTACATATACCTATGAGCTGATCCATCCCATTCAAAACATCCTATTCCCAGGCCCAGAACACCTTTACCTAATTTCTCTCATATAGAGGGTGTCCCCCAAAAATGTATACACACTTGGAATGGTTATAAAGTCAGTGTTTAGTAACACACGGTTCATTTTCAAAATTTAAAAGACTCCACAGAAATGAATAACTTTGTTGGAGTGCGTATACAGTTTTTTGGGACACCCTGTACGTTACCAAGTAGTCTCGATCGATAACAACAAAATCTAGGGTTTAAAATCCTCCTCCTAAAAAGATAGCGAGTCTCCTACACACGTGTACCAGCAACTCTCAGTCATTCATTCTAACGTAAGAGAAAGTAATTCCGATCACCACAAACCGTGGATCATATGAAGTTGTTTTTATGGTGCTGTTGGATTCACATGCGACTTTCCTGGGGCGGGGGGGAGCCACCCTCTAATTATGTGTTGCCTAAGGTAAAATAAAAATTAATTTATGAAATTAAAATTAAATTCATTTATAAACCACATTTTAACTTCAAGGAGTGTAGGTGACCTAGAACTAAAATAGGCCCATTCATTCATTCACTCAGCATTTGCTGAATACCAAGTATTTGCCAGGTGCTGTGGCAGGCACCGGGGATTTAGAATCAAAGGCCCATTCCTGGCCTCATAAAATCTTACCAGAGTGGGTAGCTAAAGGAAAACACACACATACAGAAACCAGCAAATGGAAACCACACTGAGACACCACTTCGCACCCATGAGGACGGCTATGATGATAAAGACACGTGCTCATGATGAACCTTGAAAGCACTGCACTAAGTAAAGAAGCCAGGTGCAAAGATCATGCCTTGTATGATTCCATTTATATGAATTCTAGAATAGGAAGAAATCAGTGGTTTCTAGTGATGGGGGGGAGGGTGGTACTGGGTAATGACTGCTAATGGGTGCAGGGTTTCTTTGGGGGGTGATGAAATGTTATAAAATTAGACAGTGGTGATAACTGCATAATTCTGTGAATATCCTATAAACCACTGAGCCGTGCACTTTAAATGGGTGGATTATGTGAATTATATCTCAATAAAGCTGTTAAAAATACATACGGAAATCAACAGTCTTCATATAAACAACCAACCCACAGAAGACAATGAAGGACTTTATAGGCATAAACGTAAGAGATAAACTATATACAGAAAACTTTAGACATTAAAGTACACCAAAAAAGAACATATGGAAAGAAAACATGATCTTAGATAACAGGACTCAACCTTGTAAAGATTTTACTTCCCCCTAAGTAATTTATAAATTTAATGGGAGCCCAATGGAAATACCAACAGGTTTTTTCTCTGAAATCAAGATATGTTGGTTCTAAAGTTCATATGGAAAATCAAACAAAGAGGCTAGCCAGGAAAACTCTGAAAAGGAAGAGCAATGAGGGAGAACTAGTCCTTTCCGATATAAACCTCAATAACTAACAGTAGACCGGCCAGTGGAAAAATATGAACAGCCCAGAAACAGACCCCCCAAGCCTACAGGAATTTCATATAAATTCCTGTGGGAAAATATAAACTTTTGCATAAATGGTGTTGGGACAATTGAGTACTGGAGATATATAAACCTGGCTGCAAACCTCAGAACATACCCTAGTATAAACACCAAATGAACCAAGATATAAATGGAAAAAATAAAATTACAAAAGTACCAAAGGAACTTAAAAACCTTAAAATAAGAAATGTCTTTCTAACTCTGACTCAACATAAAGAAGTCATAACCAAAAACATCCAGTGAAATACATAAAATGAAATAGACTTTCGAAGGGCAAAAGACACCACCATATGTGAATCAAAACATACACGACTGGGAAAAATATCTGCAACTCGTTACAAACAATATATAAAGAGCTCTTAGAAATGAACAAGAAAAACAACAACATAGTAGGAAAATGTATAAAGTTGAAAACAGCTCACATAAAAACAAAATAACACAAACAAATGAAAAGATGTTCAGCCTTACTTATAATAAAAGAAATGTACGTTAAAACTACACCAAAAAACCATTTCTTACCCACCAACAAAAATCCAAAAGTTTGACAATAGACTCTGTGGGCAGTGCGCTTGGGAAACAGGCATGTCCATATACTGCTTGCATGAGAAACTGTGGCACAAATCCCAACAGCAGGAATTTGTCAATATCTAAAAAATCACAGGCGTACTTACCCTTTGACCACACAATCCCACTCACAGGCTTCTACCCAGGCATGCGCCAGCACGAGTATGAAGTGGCTTGTCTATAAGGTTATCCATTACAGGCGGTTTGTACGGAGCAGAGAACTGGATACAGTCCAGGAATGTGTTAATGTTTTATAACCACGGCATGTCAACAAAAGGGAGTACTTTATGGCCATAAAAAAAGAGTGAAGATTATCTCTAAGAACTAATATGGCGAGGGCTCCAGAACATATTGTTAAGAGAAAAAAAGCCAAGATGTAAAACAATACAGATGGTACTCTACCTCTAATTTAATTAAAGGGTAGTAAGAGTGTAAACACACACACACACACACACACACACACACACACACACACACACACACACAGTTTGAATCTGCAAAATGAAAGACACAAAGGGTTAAGCAAGACACTAATAAAAATAATTATCTAGAAGGGAACAAAGTAAAAAGGGCAAGACTTCATTGCAAATATCTTTTTATATACTTTAAATTTAATTATTTTAACTTCTGAACACAAAGAGATGCAGAGAATATAACTTAACAAGTTCCCATATACCTGTCATCCAGTTCTAACAGTAACACAGTTTGGACCTTTCCGTCACGCAAACACACACTACCTGTCTCCAAAAAGCTCAATTTAGAAGTTTCTTAAACTGAAAAGAAATAGAAAGATATGAGCCTCACCATATGTCAAAATGGTGACATGGTCACTCTGAGGAAGAATTTATTTCTAGGGACTTTAGGACAAGGTTTTTAATTACACAACCATAGCTGGACGCACTCTAAGGACAAGACAAAAATAACAAAGATGTGTTCAACTTTCTCTGTAGTTTCAATATTTACAGTAATATAAATACTGGAATTTTGAAGCTTTATTCTTACACTTATAGGTTAACCAGGAAATAAAGGTGTTTCTGTAGAGAAAGGAGTTACAACGATAAAATGAGGACAGAGTGGAAGCAGAGGGAAATGGAAACTAAGCTGAACATATCCATCTGAACTCCTAATTTGCAACAGTATGTATTTTCTCTCTTTGTTCAAATTCCCCAGAAACAAGTCACCTCTGTTGCAATAACCACCCCTGATTAGAGACTGTGGCCTCTAATACTATTGTCCAACCATCAGAAAGTCCAAGCCAACGGGGGGCGATCTGTGCCATTTAGTAAGAAAGGTTTTCAGGAACAGGGAGGTCCTGTCGAAAGGACCCACAGGAGCCCGCTGAGGGGGTCTCACTGCCTGAACTTGTAACAAAAAGATTAATGATTAAAACACACCACATTGATTTTAAATAAATCCATGGCTGTATAATGAGAAAAACAGAAAACGTTCATTTCTCACTATTTAAAATGGCTATTACACAACTCCTTACTTTGAAAATCAATGATTAAAGGGAGAGCATTAGCAAGGATCCTGCCTTTCCAGTTGGAAGTATTATTCCAGGCCAACCAGACAGCCCCAAGAGCTGAGGGAAAGCTCCGCTTCAGCCAAGAAAGGAAAGAATCCGAGCAACATCACTTCACGAGACCTGATGAACGTATGAGTCGAGGCGGGAATTAACATTTGGTGCTAACACCATTCAGTAAACGGTCTCTGTGGCGAAGTCACACCCACGCAGATCTCTTTTTGGCCTTGACAACGGAGGGGGTTCAGGCTGCCAGGGGGTCGATTTTAGCTTCACGAGTGGTGAGTCGCTGGGAGGTAAGTGAAGGGCACGAAATCACCTCTGGGATATTATTCTAGCCCCAAATGATGAGCTTGAGTCATCAAGCCTTCAGATGCAGGAAACAGCCGGGAACGGAGCCTGAGGCTCGGCGCCCTAAGGCAGCGGCCCCCCTCATCAAGAAGGTGAGGGCTCCACAGGCGACTGCAGCAGGGACCGGCCAGGTCGAGGGCCCGGAAGGAAGCCGCAGCCAGAGCACCGCGTGGCCCTTGATTAGATACCAATTTCAACAAACCGGCTTCCAAGGACATTTGGGGGCCAGTTATGGAAATCTGAACACGGACAAGGAATGAAGTGAGCTTGACTGACATACAAGGTTGGAAACGGTTCGTTGAAAAAAGCAGATTGCCAAACAGTAACGTAACATTTGGGGGGAAAAAGCACGAAAAAGTACTTGTCCGTATATATGCACAGAAAAAGACCTGTGAGGTATAACAGGGTGATTTTCAGGGAGAAGAGAGGGTGGGTGTGTGTGTGTGTGTGGGGGGGGGGGTTGCTTGCCTTTATTTTCTACCTTTTTATAATGCACCAGTGGTGTCTCTATAATATTACATTTTTTAAAAAGTTAAATAAGGCCTTAAATTTCACCACTGCTAATCTACAAAAGGCCACCTAAGAAACACTGTACTATCTTTCTAAAATATGCTAAGTAGTCTGCCCCTGTCTACAGCATGCAGGATTCTTGGAATAACTTGGGAACAATCTCTAATTTGGAACTTAATTGCTACAATAATTCTGACAATCAAAGGTTCCTCCCTAGACTACGGCGACGCTGTCGAAAAAAACGAACGCAGTACTAGTTAAGGTCTCAGAGGGATGGGGTGACAGTTTGAAAGAAGAAATTAGAGCCAATTTTTTAAATGCAGTGCCAAAATGCCTCCTCCAGCTGCACTATACCCCACTTTCCTGTGTGAAAACCTGGCCAGCCAAGTTCAAAAAAATCTGCACGACAAAAGGGAGGCTAACAGGCCTCAACGCAACCTTCAAGTCCCCGGGAGAAGACGCCGAACGGGACACACCTCACACCCATTTACAAACTCACTCGCCGGGGTGGCTTTTCTCTTTAAGCATCACTCTCCGTTTCGGAAGATCTACTACGTGCTCTAAATGGGTGACTTTCTCAGGTTTCTCTATTGTAGCTTCATTCAAAACCCTGTACAGACAGAACTGCGTTGTACGCGCATCTGCTCACTTCACAAGCTTCAGGAAGAGCCTAGAGTGTGTCTGACGTCAACCCGAGGTCGAGAGACGTGTCCCCGTCTCCACAGAGTTTGCAGTCCAGTGGGGGAGGCAGGTGGAAAACAAATGCGCCCTAATAAATGGTATCGCAAAACTCTAAGTGTTAGGAAGGGAAAGAACAGGGCGTCCTGAGGTCAGAAGAGGGATGTCTAATTTAAGTGACTTTTCGGTTATGACGGCACAGTGAGCAGCAGCTGGCCGGGCAGGAAGCCTGTGGACACAGGACAGACCTGGGGGAGGCCAGGAGGAGGCAGAGAGAGGAAGGCTGGCCTACTGTGGCACCTGAGAGGCACGCAGGGGCTGTGCTGTAGCCACGGGAGTCCGGACTTTGGATTTTATTCCGAGTGTGATGAGAAACAGTTGGACACCGAAAGGAGGAGTGATCGGATCTAATCTGCACCTCACATCACCACAGAAAGAGGCTAAAGGCTCAAGCATGGTTGCGGGCGACGGGTCAGGGCAGTCAGGTGGGACCTGACGGTGGGTTAGACTGGGCTTCAGGGGCCAAACTACAGCCTGAGGGCCGATCCTGCCCAAAGCCGGTTTTTGCCACAGCCCCGCCTACTCGGGTACGCACTGTCCACAGCTGCTTTCATAACTGCAGAGCCAAGGCACTGCGAGAGAGTCCGTCTGTCCCACAGAGCCTGAGGTCGCCACTTACTGCCCATCCCTTTACGTGACAAGTTTGCTGACCGCTGGACCAGGCGATGGCAGCCACGGAGTGGACAGGCTCAGCTGATCTTCACTGTTCACGGATTCTGTGTCTGTGAATTCACGTTCGCTGAAGTTTATTTGAAACCTCAAAACCAGTACTAAAGAGGGGGCCTCCCGTCATTCCTGGGCGCGTGCAAACTGGGGCAGGAAATTCGGGCCGCCCGACGCAGGCGCTCCCAGCTGAGGTCAAACAAGGTCATGCTCTCCCTTCTTTTAGCTCTCAGCCCAGTTAGTACCGTGTCCTCCACATTTTTGTTGAGGGTCGAAAAACGACCCCCAAGCATAGCGCTCAAGGGCTGTCTAGTGTTTCTAAGCACAAAAAAGCTGCGACGTGCCTTCTGGAAAAATATGTGTTCTAGTAAACTAACTCGGGCACGGGCCACGGGGGTATTTCAACAGAAACGCACATAAAATAAGGTTAGGTACTGATCAGCTGATGAAACTATGACCAGAGGCCCGCAGGAAGCTAACCCGGGAGCAGCGGCTCCGGACTGGCGCATCCGGCGTTTGCGGCGACTCGACAGAGCGCAAGCCACAGTCAGGAACGAGAATCACGATGTTCAGGAGGCAAAATCAGTTCATTTGGGGGTGGGTTAAATGTGCAATGAAAGGCCTCAAGGATGACTCTCATCTGTGGACTAGCAGGTGGGAGGTTATTTATGGGAGGAGCCCAGTGGAACGGCTCAGCGGCTGAGCATCGACCTAGGATCCAGGAGATCGGGGTTTGATTCCCAGTCGGGGCACACACCCGGGTTGCAGGCTCCGTCCCCAGTGGAGGCACGCAGGAGGCAGCCGATCAATGACTCTCTCATCACTGATGTTTCTCTCTCTCTCTCCTTCTCCCTTCCTCTCTCTGAAATCAATAAGATTAAAAAAAAAAAGAATTATGGAGGAGGCGTGTATTTCAGAGGGTTGACCGAGATTTTTCTCTTTGTACCTGTTAAGTTGGAGATGCCTGTGAGATATCCAAATAGAGATGTCAAGCAGACAGTTGGCTTCAGGACTGGAGCTCACAAAGGAAGTCTAGGTAAACATGTAACTTTGGGGGTAACTGCCATATAGAGATGGTGCTAAAACCCCTGGGAAATCACTTGTCCTCCAAGGAGAGAGCTCAGGCCTGAGAGTGACGAGGAATTCTGCTCCTCCTTGAATAAACAGGTGGGTGAATTAAAATCTCTTTTTAGGTGGTTTGATTTAATATAAAAATCCTTTGGGGAGGACTGTAATCTGGTTATACAGAGAGAATCCAATAAATGTCCACACCCCTTGACCCAGTAATTATCCTTTGGAGAACCTACCCTAAAACGCAGACACCCCCTAATGCTACTTGGGAGTAACACTGAGAAATAATTCATGAGTGAAACCAGAAATAGCCTTAACATTTGGGAAATGCTACGCCGAAAAACTTATTTTTTCCCCTCTGTGATTTCTTCTACAGACTCTAAGCTTAGAAATTTCAACCCCTCAAGACAAGAAATAAAGATCCACCTCTATTTATTTCGAGCTTTTTAAAACAGATTATTTTACCTGCTAAAATGCACACTGCTTCAGGGGAGGGGTTCTTGTCCTGTTTTGTTTGCTGCTGTACCCCCAGCACCGAGAACAGTCCCTGGCACACCAAACGTGCTCAACAGGCGCTTGTTAACGTTAACGTTTTAATCATGTAGGGTTTGTGTTGGTATGAGGATGTGAGGTGAGAATGCCCATTCTCGAACTGCTATCACGTGGTTCTCTTACCAGTTGTCAAATCAGGTCTCCTCCCCCCCCCCCCCCCCCCCCCCCCGCTTCTCGGCACCTCCCCCATCATCAAGTGATCAGACAACAGGGCCTTACGCCCGGCTCACCTCTTCTGCCCCCCTCTTCTGCCCCCCCCCATGGGCCTGCCCCATCTGTGCCAGGCTGCAAGCTTTACAGTCGGCTTGAACACCTGATGCAGAGCTGGCCCCTTCCCTCCTCTTTATCTCTCAGATCTGCCTATTCTGTGCCCATCGCCTCATCTTCCGAGACGACCAACAGAAATCAGTTTCTCGAATCTTAAAACATTTATTCAGATTTTGAGCGAAACAAAGAACACTTACATTTGGAGCAGAACCAGAGAAGAACATATTTACACATGTCACTCCCTTATCTAGGAAGGGACTGGGAACACTTTCCGCCTTGCAGCTAGAGCCTGGTGGTCAGGGGTGCGAGCTGCGGACCCAGGCTGCCTGGGGCCAGCCTCAGCTCTGCCCCTTTCAGGCTGCGGCACCTCCCTGTGCCTCTGCAAACAGACCTGCAGCGGAACCTATCTGGCAGCATCCCTACGGGATTTGCTGAATTAAAACAGTGAAACTTTAGAACAGAGCTGCCCATAGCCAGGGCTCGAGAAGTATTAGCTGTTAGCATCTTCCTTAGAGGTCTCGGTAAGATTATTCTCAAGTACTTTTATGTTTTGCTGCTCAGAGGGGGTTCGTGGCTTGGCTGCCCTTTACTGAACCCCTGCGACGTGCCAGCCACGGGGCCAAGTGCTCTGAACTCACTCTCATGTGATCCTGTTTGATGACGGGACAGCGGGGCCTCAGGGAAACGCGTGTTTGCAACATTAACACTCCAGCCCCACCAGTCCCCACTGCAGTGGCCCCCTCTCCAAGGATCCCAGTCGTGTGTCTCCTTGTACACGGAACAGCCCACTCTAACCCGCCTGTGAGGAGCAGGCCGCCTGCCAGGCAAGACGAGAGCGTGCTTTGGTATCAGGCGGGGTTCAAGCCCTGGCGCTACCAGCTACTGCTCATGAGAGCTTGGGCGCGTAATTTACTATCTCTAAGCCTCAATTTCCTCTCCTGTAAATGGAGAAAATCACAGAGCTCTTTATGTTGGTTAATAATAATATGTCATTACTGTGAGTATGACATCTGCCCCGTCTATTCTGGGTCCCCAGGGCCGAGATGGATGAACTATAGACCAACTGGCTCTGGGAAAGGAAGAGAAAGTAGATCCTGCATTTATGGCAGGCCCTGCAGAAGACAGGGCCTCGACTTTCCTACAACCAGAGGCCGGAAGGCCGGAGGCTGGATCTGTCCCATGTCCTGGGGCTTCAAGAAGTCAAGGCCGCAAAAGGCAGCTGAGCTGCAGACAATGCTAATACCAGGTCTCCGATTCTTCGCACAGCCAAGGAAAGTCTTAATCAAAACAACTCCCATCTGATTTTAAGTACTGCCTGGCTTTTCATTCTGAATGCATTCCTCTGAAACAGGGGTTCTTCATCAGAAATGCAAATTCTCGAGCCCCGCCTCAGACCCGGGAAGCAGAAACTGAAGGCGGGGCGCAGGATCTGTTTCAACAAGCCCTCCGGGTGGCTGATGACTGCCAGGTTGGAGAACCACTTTTCCAGGGCAAGTTTCATTGTGAGGAACATAAATGGTTATTGAGCTTTCCTGAGCCCACAACAGGAAATGGGTCTGTTTCATCAACTACGTTTTATGAGGCAGCCACAAGCACAAGATCAAGGTTGAAGAGGGACAAAGGGGGACAGCAGAGCGTCCAGTGAAGTAACCGCCAGCATGGCTTGTGTAAACAGGAAACATTAAGTTGCCTTTGCTGCCCAAGTTTTTACAGCGAGGTGTTCCCTTATCAGCACCACCCTTAGAACAGGGCAAGAGGGACTCCAACTGTGGGCCCCACAGTGCCAGCCACACCCCTCCCCAAGGGGAGAGGAGTTCCCAGAGTCACAAGGTGTGCCCTCTCCCAGACCATGCTCTGGCTCCCCGGGAATCCCTGTCCAAAAGGCCTCATGCCTACTTCCCCAGGGCCTGCAGGTGCACACCTGGGCCTGAGCAGGTGGCACCCCTAGGTCCAAGGGGAGGTGGAGGTGGTCACAGACTGGACACCCAAACCAGGGGTGGAGAGAACAGGTGAGTCCCAGGCTGGAAGCCTTGTTTGCACCGGTGTCCCAGGGCTCACCAATGTCAAGGCAAGCCCCTCCCTTAGCGTGTAAGTCTGTGTGTTCAAATACGTATTTGGGTCGCTGTTCTGGACATAGCACACCAACAGGATCTGATTTGGGGTCAAAACGTCACACCCGGAAACAGGACGGGTCTCCAGTTTTGGTCACGTCAATGGGAAGAAACGACTCTAAATGTACCCTGGGAAGCCACTCAGTGACTGAAAGGGGCTCTGAGGTTCTGGGCAACTCATCGAGATTGTACTGGTTTCTCTTCCGTGATGTTTTTGTTTTTGTTACTAAGTAGTCCATGGTGACAAGCTGTGACTTTCTCAGAAAAACATAAGGAAGAACTTCCTAACGGAAAACCCTTTAAATAGTGGCGCTGAGGACACGGCCTTACTTTCCTTGGACAAGGGGCCCATCCTCCCTCAGCCTGGCCTCAGCGAGGGACTGTGGGCTGCAAGGGGTCTCAGCAGCCCCCTTCCAGGTCTGGGGGGAAAGCCTACTGGCTCTGCAGAATAAACATCACGCATTGCTAGCACCAGCAAGCTTTCCTGATCCTGTGTCACCAGCATAAGGGGCGGGGAGGAGAGCGAAAAGGAACCAATATTTACCGCACCCGAGTCAGGCATGCTGAGAAGGGCTCCACGCGTGTTCTCCTGTGTGACCCCAACAGCTGCCCAGTTCCATTGCCGAGGCGCTCACGCCCCCCACTACACCACACGCCTCCCAGCACAGCTCACCCTCGGGCTGCCTCGTTCCTGCTGTTATATCCGGGCCGGGAGAAATCACCTCGTCCAAGTATCACTCTGCTGATACTGGCCCCCTTCTCCGTCTGCACCGTAAAATGCCTCTTGAACTAGAACCCCTTTAAACCTTTCGACAGCCGATCCCAGACACTCACTGTTCGCGTCTGCTGGTCTATTTTGTGCTTCCCACTCCAGCCAAGCAAAAATTACTTTGCAAATGAATTCCATTCTGCACTCCGCTTACTCACCTTGTTAAGCCAGAACAAGAGCTCTGGCTGTTTCCATTGTCTTCCTAAAGAGATGCCTCATTTATCCGGCCTCCTCGGAAATCAGCTGCTCCACAAAAATTGATCTACATAAATTAATTCCCTTTCTTTCAGAGACGTAACCCTTTAAGCGGCCTTCGCTCCTTTTTGGATTAAGTCGTGGTCTAGCCAAATGAAAGGGTTTCCTTATTTTAGCAATTTTCTAATGGACACATTTCTCGAATACATTAGAGAATCTCCCGGCCTCAGTTAACAGAACCTAATGAATATCGATTAATCTCTTCCCGATGGTACGGGTCACGCCTAATGAGTAACAGTGACCAGTGTGCCGGAGCTGAGATGTCATGGTTCGGGGGGTCGAGCGGAGGCACATGTGCGCTCTCCCCCTGCGCCTCCCCTCACCTGTCACAGCTCCCCGCAACTTTCCCACCGGAGCTCCAGCTATCAGCCTAGAGTCTCCTGCACAGGTGCCATTACACAGACCTCAGGAGGGTCTAACTTACTGCTTTTCTGCACAATCTCAAGAATTTACATGCTGGCTTTGGTCAGTCTGTAAATTCCTCATTAGAAAAATAAAATAAAATAAAAAAAAGAACACCCTGCCACAACCAGCAATGAGCCAGAGCTTTCCAAATCTCCTCCCCATGTGACTTGCAACAGGATTCCAGGAACACATGCCGTTGAAATGTGCTGCTTCAGTGCTAGGAAATGAGAAGTTCTGTGTAGAGCTGGCGAGACGGATCCCCCTTCTCATGCTAATGCCCTTGCAAAAGTCATTTTACAATGTGAGTAACAATTCCACAGGTTGAACCAATGAGGTAATATTGATTGATACGGAGGAAAATGGTAATGATACGGGAACAAGCCTGTTTTCATCGGGATGAAACCTGTAACTGCGAGACTCCAAAGTGCCTTTTCTACCCAATGTTTCGGCAGGTTCCACAGCGACCCTCACTGAGGACAGAGAGCCTGACCCGGGGGAGAGCCCTTGTCCGCTCACACAGTAGACTGCATCCCTACTGGGACAACAAAGGTTTTATAAAGCCTTACAGCATCAGCACGCGCAAGAGTGAATCAATCTTAATTCTGCTCAGACACGGTGGCATTTAATTAATCAGAACCTACTAGAGCAAAAGAAGTTAGGCAAGAACTGCTGAAACAGGCCCCTTCGAAAAGCACTACAGATCTGTTCATTGCTGTGTTTAGAAATAAGGGGCTGTAAAATCGCAAAATTGTTTTGCAGTTTCAAAGCCTTGTTCCTTTTTTCCTTAAGTTGGCAACTAGTTTCTACTAGCCTACTCTCTAGTGGCAAAGTCACCCACCAGGGGATCACAAGCTGAATGGCTTTGTCCGCCGCCTCTTCTGCCTTCTGCACTGGGCTTTAGACCAGGGAGAGGGAGGTGCTCCCTCTGCAAGTCTGACCTGTGGCCACCCTCCTGACACCGGGCGTCCCTGCCGCGGGGAACCTGGTAAAACAGGTATGGCTCCCGCTGACTCGGGGCCTGTGAAGAATCTGACCTGTCCAAGTCCGGATATTACACTGAGTCATCGAGATTCTTCCGGGCGCCCTCTCCCCCTCTTTCAAGACTAGTTCGGCTTTCTCACACCGATGTCGTCTGCACGGTGCTGGTCAGGGGTCTGCCGGAGGAAAACCAAGGTTCTGAAAGAGCTGGAGGTAGACGGGTGAAATTCAAAGCGAGGAACTGAGATCCGAAGAGCAAACAGAAAAAGATGGCACTGCTGGGGTGAGTGATGCTTGGACGTGAGTACAAGAAAAACGCTCAGGCCGAAATGAAAGCAAGGTAGCCACGCGTCACCAACCCGGGGCGGGCGGTGGAGCGTTGGTTTTTACTTAGATGCTACATTAAAGGAACAGTCAACTGAACACATATTTATGAAGCACCTACTAGGTTTAAGGAACCGCACAGCTGCTACGGGGGATAAAAAGATGAGTCCAGTTTGGTGCGTGCCCTCCAAGGGCTCACAATGATGCAAGAACGCTGAAGTGGTTTTGCTGTACTAATGAGACCAGCGTTAGAGGCCTGTGTTCGGTTTTGATCACCACCATTTGTTTTTATTGTGGAGAAACCGGAGAGTTCAGAGGAGGGAGAGGACACTAAGCAGGCCCTACGAGGAAAGAGCTGCAGAGACTCAGTTATTACCTCCAAGTGTATGAAAGGTTTCAGAAAAGGGGACCAAGGGGAAGGAAACCGGTTTCAGGGACAGCAGGCGGTATTGCGGGTGGGGGATTTCTTGACCATCAGGTTAACTGAATGCTGGAATTAGTCACTGAGGGTGTTCCGAGTGCGGCCTTTTCCTGGAAAAATTTTTTTTCTGATGAACTGATAATTTCAAGTCACGAACATTCACCTTCCTGAAGGCGGGAGGTGAATTGCGTTTCTTCCAAGGTCCTCTCCTGCTCTGGGCTCCATGATCCCGAGAGGCAGGCCTGGCCTTTCTTCTTCCTTAACTCCCTTCCCTGAGTGGTCTGCTGAGTGACCAGCCCATCTATTTATTTACTTAAATATGTTTTTATTGATTTCAGAGAGAGGGAGAGATAGAAACACCGATGAGGAGAATCACCAATCGGCTGCCTCCTGCACGCCCCCTACTAGGGATCGAGCCCGCAACCCGGGCATGTGCCTGGACCGGGAATCCAACCAGTAACCTCCAGGTTCACGGATCGACGCTCAACCATGGAGCCACTCTGGCCGGGCTGACCGCCCAATCTATATCCCCACCAAGCACCACAAAACTACCTGAAATACAACATCTCAGCCAGGCAGCAAAGCCAGAAGTGAATCTTCCAACAGCCGTGTATGACACAGGGGGTCCATTCACAATGGAGCCTGTGATGCTAAAATACCCCAAATAAAAAGGCTCCAAGCAGCATGTGCACATTAGAAATATATTTGCATTTATAAGGATATAAAATTTAAGTAATGAAAGAGGAAGATGCAATCTGCAAATTAGAGGCAGTCATTTCTAAGGAAATTTGTAGTAGGAATTTTCTACATTCAGAGGCACTTTTTTGATTCCAAATAAAAGAAAATATTTCAAGCCCTGGCTGGTGTGGCTCAGTGGTTAGAGTGTAGCCCTCACACCAAAGGGTCAAGGGTTTGATTCCCAGTCAGAGGCACGCACCTCGGTTACCGTTCGCTCCCCACCCCCAGTTGGGGTGTATGTAGGAGGCAACCAGTTGATGTTCCTCCGTCCCTCCGTCCCTCCCTTCTACTCTCTCTTACAGCAATGGAAAAAATATCCTTAGGTGAGCATTAACAGAACAAAAAAAGAAAAAAATATTTCAAGAGAAAACAGGGAAGTAGGGTCTTCCCTTTACACTTGAGAAACATTAGCAGGTGAGAATTAGGAAGTGACACACATACACATGAGAAAAGCGTCCGCCTGAGTCAGACCTGGGCCACTGGGCCCGTTTAGTTCTGATTTTCACTTCCCATACCCCCCGAACCCCTCAAGGACAGGGACCCTATATAAATGCTTGTTAAATGAATGCACTGAAGTAGTGCCCTATCTGTAGAGCAAGGTGACAGTGCCTACCTCGTGGGCCTGTTGGGAAGACAGGTGAATTAATGCAGGTAGAGAGTATAATACAAACTAAGTCACAACGGTCGCTGTGAACTCTGGGCACGTGGGTTTCTTTTAGAGGAAAAAGAAAGACCTTCCTATACTCCAGGTTTTCAATTCCCTTTTTCTTTTTCCCCCAATAGGGTATTGACATATGAAATGGACCATTACGAGTTTGGGCCTTTCAAGCTCACACTCTGTTGTGGTTATACGAAGTCTGCTGGCATTATTCTGAGTCCTGCCTTTGACAGCAACCTCAAGTGCTTGAATTGCCATCCTGAGACTACCAGGAAGCGTCGGCAAGTCACGTGTTCAGAGACCAATAAAGAATGTCCACACAGCATACCCTCTTGAGCATCCCCACTTTGTTCCACCTAAACCTCAAAGGTGGTTCCCCAAGATTGGTCTCCGTGAGAGGAAGGAGAGAGGTGAAAAAACACACCACAAAATAAAACACGAAGACTACAAGCAGCTGGAACTTGCATAAGGCACCGCATTTCTTTCGTAGCAAAATTGTGCGAGGTGCAGGTGAGCCCCGCAGGCGATGGCCCGAGGGCGGGTTGGGGCGCCCCCCCCCCCCCCCGAGGGGGCCCTTGGTGAGCCAACCCTCCTTTCCCTGCCTGGCCTGCAGCCTGGGTTAGGAATGGATCCCGATTAAGGGCAAAGGTTGCACCTTTCAGAGTTTGGGATACTTTCCCAGAGGCACAGCTGCAGCCTCTGAAACTCTGTTCTGCAGGCTGGTCTCATTTTTAAGGTGGCACAGAAGGTGCCACGGCAGACGAGCATGCTCTACCTGAAACCCGCAGCAGCTCGGCGGGAAGCAGGGATCTGGAAAGGTCACAGAGGGGGTCAAAAGAGGCTCTTTCTTCTGTGGCCAGAGGGGGCTTATTGTGGCTGGTGCTCAAACTGGAAGAGGAATGGCAGGAGATTAATAATTGAAATGTTGCTATTATTGGTTTTCTAAACTGTGGGTTCTTCTTTCCCTGGAGCCACCATGCCTGTAAGCAGCTCAAAGGATAGAAGATTTAACACGCACAGGGAAAATGCCCACTACAGCTGGGCACTTCACATCCACTCCTTTCTGACTGTGAGAAGTGCCTGAAGCCACAGGGCTGGATCCTTGAATTCGAGTCTTGTGCCCCACTGCCCAGAACTGAGGCCAACACGAATGAGCCTCGATTCACCACTCAGATGCGGCGAGAATGAAAACAATATTTATACTTACTCACTTTAAAAACATAAAACACAAACACAAGAAAAGATATTTGAGAACATGTGTCATCACATGTTGTAAATTATTTTAATGGAAGGTGATTCAGAACTCATTTCTTGGTAGGTGTGCTCAGGCCCATCTGATGACGGCTTTCAGCATTTGCGGGAAGTCTGTGTGAGTAAGTAATCAACGTGGCGCACCTCAGGTCCAGCAGAACATAACTAACTTTGAATTTGGGGCCCTCTACTTCAGAACCTGTGGCAGCACAGACCTTTGTGGTCGGCCTTTGCACTACATATCGGAAAAAAAGCCTTGCTAGGCAAGCTGATGGAGTAACCAACAATTGCGAGGCAAATGTTTAACCTTCTAAAGAAAATAAACCTTTTTTAAGAAGCTGAACTTAATCAGCACCAAGCCACTGAAAACGAATGTGCTATTTATAAACCTATCCTTAGAAGCAAATTGTGGAAGACGGATTACACTCTGCCACCCAGTAATTCGCATTAGCAAACACACCCTGTTTGGAAGCCAGCATTTCTCTCTAAATATCCAGCCGTTCGGAATGCCCCACTCATGCAGTCAGGCCTTCTCCCAATATCCCAGCCTAGCGCAATTGCACCCCATTTGAAAAAACAAGTACACTCCTGAATTACAGCTGAAATGCCTCACCTGTCATTATATGTCTCCTGAGAAGAACCTCCCAGGTTCGATTTTTTTAGTAGCTCGAAAACTATTAGAAATCACACTTCTTGGAGAATTCCACAGGAAAAGCCCTGCTCCTTCAGGACACACACAGGGAGTCCTCGTGAAAGTCAGGTTCACTGAGTCCAGCAGGTATCGCCAAAAAGGGGAAAGGAGGTCACTGGAGCCTCAGAAGCGCTCATCACAGTGAGTGAATGGTGGTTCCAGCAATGCAATCCTTGACTCTAAAGGTCACCTGTCTGCTTTAGAGCATGACCAATGGTCTCTCTCAATAAGATCCAGGCCTGGACTCCCGCAGAGTGATGCTGAACTAGTCCAGGAGGGGAGAGGAGGGAGGTTAGGAAAAGAATTATAGAGCTGCACAGAGAAACTGCAGAATCAGAGCACACAGGGCGTAGAAATAACTGAGAGAGCACACAAACCAGACGGAGTTTGGAAACCCAGGGTTGAAAGAGGTGACCAGGGAGATCACCTGGGACGGGAGGGAAGGCTTGCAAATAAAAACAGTGTGCTCCTGAGACCTCAGAGCTCCCTAATTAGCCTTAAACCATAACACCTTGCACACCTGCAGTCCCTTATCTGGTGCGAAGCACTGAAAGAACACAGTAGAGAGAACAGGAGTGCCCACGCTCAGCCTCAGGGGACGGGCCTACATTCCACGTGGGTTTAGAATGAAAGGAACAGGTTCCCAAGACGGCTTTCTACCAAGTTGACAAAATACACCCCTACCCACAGGCCCAGCCCCTGTGAAAGGGAAAGCAGCCGGTTACTACAGTTCTGAATTCAATGCCAAGTTTCTTCCCCAATGCTCACCCCGAGCGTCCAGCAGAGGGAGTCTCAAGGAGGTACTTAATAAAGAGAAAATTGTTTCATTTTAACACTCCATAGACAGTGGGAGCATTGACTGTAGCCCCCTCCCATAGACACAGACGAACAATGAATGCCCAACATGGGTCCTCCTGCACGGCCACGGAGCCACCGCCCCCCCCCCCCATTCTGCCTGGTGGACTGATCAGAAATTTCGTTTTGTTTTGCCGAATGGTTAAATGGACCTTGTGTTCTTCAGAATCAAAGAGGAAAGCCCCTGGAATAACATCTCTCTGTTGCCTTCTAAACAGCCCCTTTGTTTCCAAGAGAGCCTGAAAAAAAAATATTTACAGTCCATAGGTTATTTACAGCCTCGTTATCCAGGGGCCTGAACTGGTAACTTTATTCCACCCAGAAACCTAATTCATTTGGAACCCTGGAACTAATAACAGATTTTCTTTTCAGATAAGTTTTTTTTTTTTTCCTTCTTTCCTAATCTGCCTCTTACAACAGAGATAAAACTATTAATGCGCTCCCTGTTTCGCTCGGGATGTGCAGGAGGATTAAAATCTCCTCTCCTCGCCCCTCCTCCCCGCGCCACACGGACCCTTCCCCTGCCCGCGCCGGTCCGTCCGCAGACCGTCTGAACAAAACCGGGAGGCGGCCAGACGGACGGACGCTGGAAGTACGGACAGGCTGCTCTCCCCCACGATTTCCCGATGGAAACAGCCTCCCGACGCGAAGACGCCAAGAGCAGGCCCGCCTGGGTTTAAAACCCCTCCTGCGACGAGCACCCAAAAAACACACACACACACCGCGAAGTGCAAAAAACTTAGTTGGTTCTGGTTTGGTTTCTGGGCTGGAAGCTGACAGCACGGACGCGAAGGGAAAGCGGAGACGGGGAGGGCGGGGGGACCCCGAGCGCCCCCCTCCGCCCCGCGTCTCCTTCCCTCGCGGAGACGGTCCCAGCAGGAGAAACGCCCCGCGGCCGGGGGAAGGTGCACCCCGCGCGCGGGCGCACCCCCCGAGCCCCGAGAGCACCGCCTCGGCCGCCTCCCCCGACTCGGAACCTCAACGACGCTTCCCGGCACAGACGCTCCTGCGGGGAGGTGTGGGTCTGTTTCATTGTTCTGCCCGGGACTTTTCCTCTCGGCCCCCCTTCCCCTCGCCTAGCCCCCCAAGACCCGAGGCTCGCGAAGAATAAAGGAGCGCGGGGCGGGAGCGCAGGGCAGTGGGCAGGGAGCTGCGAGGACGCGCGCAGGGACCAGCCTCGAGGTAACCTTCGGGGTGGGGAGTGGGGGGGCCACCCCGCGGCCCCTTCATCTATCACGAATAAATAGAAAGCAGAGCCCCGGGGATCGGCCTTTCCCCCCGCGCCCCCTCCCCATTTCTTTTCTTCGGGCAGCAGCCCACCCACCCGCGCACCCCCTCCCCTCCACCCTGGAAATAAGATCCCGGTGAAATTCCCGATCCCGGCCGTTTTCTGGGCAAAGGGAGGGGGTGGCGGGAGGGGTGGGGAGCCGGGGAGCGCCCGGGGGTGGGGCGCCGGGGCTGCGGACCGGGGGCTGCCCGGCGAGGGGCCGCGGGCAGAACAAAGCTGCGGGGGCCGCGGCGGCGCGGGGCGAGCGGGTCGGCGGGCCGGGCGCCCCTTACCTTCGTACACGGGGGCCATCGGGGCCGGGGTGTCCGCGATTCATGGCAACGGAGAAGGGAACGCGGCGCGCGAGCTCGGCCCCCCCAGCCTCAGTCGGAATCTGCCATCTTGAGCCTGTGTCTCCGCTCTCGGCGCAGCCGGGGCCGCCGGCGCCCGCATCACCGCCTCACTTGGCCGGCGCCGGGGGAGGGGGCCGGGCGCCGCCGCCGCCGCCGCGGCCCGGGCCCTGCGCGGGGGGCTCCGGGGCGGCCGGGCGGGCGCAGCGGCGGAGGCCGAGGGGCCGAGCGGCCGCGGCCCCCGAGCGGGTCCGCGGTGGGGCGGGAGCCGGGGCGGGCAGCGCGCGGCCAGTCCCCGGCCGGAGCTCAGCTCAGCATGGCTGTGCGTGTGTGTGTGCGGGGGGGAGGGGGGGCTTCGGCAAAAGTTGCACGGGAGGCGGAGGAGGGGCGGGAGGAGCCGGGAGGAGCCGGGAGGAGGGGCGGGGGGCGGGGGCCGGGGGGCGGGGAGCGGCGGGCCGGGCGCGAGCGAGCCGCCGAGCGCGGAGTCCGCGCGCAATCGAGCGCCGATGGCACGGATGCGAGGCGGGGAAGGCCGAGCCGAGGGCAGAGCGGCGGGCCGGCCGGGGGCGGGGCCTCCGGGGGCGGGGCCTGGAGGGGCGGGGCCGCCGGGGGCGGGGCCGCCGGGAGCAGCGCCTACCCGGCGCGAGGGCGGCTCGGAGGCCAGGTGCGCGCACAGGTCAGTTTTGATTGGCGAGGCGGCGCCGGTGCGCAGACGGAGCCGCCAGAACTTCGCGCGCGTGTGCGCGCCCGCGGGGGCGGGGCGGAGCGGAGCAAACCCGACCCGGGGCGCGGGCCGGCGGGGGGCGTCCCTGCGTGGCACCTGCTCGCGCTCCCCCGCGGAGGTGTGGACGGAGTGAGCGGAGGGGGCGCGCGCGGGCCCGGCGGGGAGAGGGAGCGAGCGCGGGAGCCTGAGAGCCACGGGCCGGCCGAGCCGCAGGAGCCGTGCGCTCGGCGCGCGCTCAGCAAACGCAGCGCGCGGCGGCGGCTGAACTCCTGCGGGAACGTGGTGTCCTCGCGCCCACGGTGTCCTTAGGGGCTCTTCCGTCACCTGGGCGGGTGGCTCCGCCGCTCGTTCCCAGACCCCTGCTCTGCTCCACACTGCCTCGGATCAAGCCTTCAGCGGAACCTTCTCCAAACTCTCCGGGTTCGCTCTGCAGCCCCCTCCTGGGTTCTGTGACAGGGCCCCCGGCCAGGGCCTTCAAATGAAGAAGACTGGAGTCTCCTCTTGAGCACTGTTTTGAAAACCGTGGGCCGTGACACAATAATCGATCATTAAAGAAATTCAGTGGGTGGCAAGCAGCTTTTTTTTAAAAAAAAAAGAAATGTACCAAATAGAGGATATTAGGATCCATTGCCCTTAGTGAGGGTGACTAAGGTTTCGTAAACCTTTTGTTTCAGTTGTGCATACTGGACAGCCTACTGTACTATGATGTAAATTGTATTTCCTAATAGTGAAAGTCATGGATGAAAAAAAGTTTCAAATCTATGTTTGGGGGTGTAAAATAGTGATCTAACACGGTGCAGGCTTTCCTAAAGAAAATCCATTGTATTCTCACTACCACTTATCATTCCCGACCTCCACAGCCTGTGAGACCCCACCTCCAACCCCTCAAAAAAAGACAAGCCCTCTCACACATTTTTCTAGTTTTGTGGCAGGCGCACCTTTCCCAGTTCATTCCAGGATGACCTTGGACCCTGCCGTCTTCCTGGCCCCACCTTCCATGCTACACTGCCCGCTGCTTCTGTAGCCCAGTGTCATTCACATCTGCAGATTCCTAGATACCGTTACTAGAACAAGACCCAGAGCCAGCCCTACCTTTTTAAAATAGAAGAACTGAGGCCCAGAGGAATGAAGTATATGGCCCACTGTTACACAGCATTAAATCGTAGGGTCATGTGTCTGGGCTCCCACTCCGGCGTTCTGGGCTTCCCGCTGTTCATTCATCCCTTCCTTTCCGTCTCCCCTGCCATCCTTCACTGGTCTCGGCTCAGTTCCCCTAAGCACTGCCGCTTCCTAACGCACGGCTCTGCCCATGCCAGGCTCCGGCTCACATCTGACAACGGCTCAACCTCCACACCCGAGGTTCCTCGCTCCTTGGCGCCTAGTCAAGGCAGGCAGGCCCTGACCTAACCTTTCCGAGCACATGAGTTCAACAAGTCTCTGCCTCTCCAGCCAGACTGGTTTACTCGTGGTCCTCCGCCAGCCTTGCCCATCTGTGCCTCTTGTGTCTTTGCCCAGGCGGCTGCTTTGCCACCAACAGTACCTCCTCTGTGTTCTCTCTTTAACCAGACTCTACCTTTGCCCGGGGTAGCATGAGATTAAGACAGACCCGGGTTCGGAACACAGCTCTTCCACTTAGCAGCCGTGTGAATTTGGTCACATTGCTTAACTTCTCAGACCTTCCCTTCCTGTATCTTAATTACAAATGAGAATAGTACTACCAATAATGTTCTTTTCTTGTTCCTGTAAACCTCTATCATGACCTTGTCAATGTAAGACATATTTCAAACCTTTTATAAGAGTTTATTTGAGCCAAACGGACAACATAGGCCGGGGAGCAGACTCTCAAAACCTCTGGAAAATTATAGTCTTGTAGTTTCTTTTATGCATTTGGAATTAAGGAGGGGACATAAGGAAGATTATATGGAGGTGGGAGAAAGCAAGCTGGGGATTGCATTACAGGATAGTTAACAGTTTAACAAGATTATGTGCCCTCTTGAGGGTTAATACCCCTCCCAGGGGTATTATTTCAGGCGTCTCCAAGGTGTGTTAACCTAGCTGCACAAGGACAATGGACCGGGCTGGCTTCAAACCTTTCGCTGAAGAAGTTACAGGCCTGGGGCAGGACTGCTTACCATGACCGGCCCAGTGAGGAATTTATGCTCAGCTCTCCCCGTGAGGTTACTTCCCATAGAACCCCCTTGTTTTGTCCACAGGCTTTACATTAAGCTATTATCTCTCTTCCCCTTTCCAGGGCTGCACAACAGAACTTTCTGCAATGATGGAAATGTAACAACCTGTGGCTGCTGAGCACGCGGAGCGCGGCTAGCGTGGCTGAGGAACCGAACTCTTCTTTCTAACTCGTGTCAATAGGCGCGTGCGGCCAGCGGCTACCGGAATCGGACAGTGCACCCCCAACTGTCAGCTCACCAGGGGAGAGCCGTGCTGATCTTGCCTGGCACATGGAAGGCACTGCACAAATATCTGTTGAATGAACCACAGCTGCCATGTATTACACGCTCGCTTGTGCCAAGCACACTAAGAACTCGCTCTAAGTAATTTGGGATAGTCCCCCCCACAGCCACTGAGGTGGGATTAGAGTTTGTATACAGCGCTGGCAGATAGTAGGTGTTAAATAAAAGGTGGTTATTATCATTACTAAGACCTCCCTGTGTGACCAAGATCACCCAACTGATTGTTCTCTCTTCTTCCTCTAGGCTTCCAGAGCAGTTCCTGCCTGTCGCACACACTCTGGTGTCCATGGCATACCTCAGCCTAGATGGCGGACCCTCCTCCATACAGGTGCCCCGTCCCCGCTACCGGGCTGGCAGCACTTGGGCAGGCCCATGGCATTCCTGTTTGGATGTCCTCAGCTCAGGGCCTGCATGCGTAGTGTTCAGTCGCTCCCTCTGACTGTCCTGTTGCTGTCTGGCCATGAGTCTCAGTCTCTGGAACACCCCCTCTGTGCTCCCCAAATTCATATGTTAAAATCCTAGCCCCCAGTGCCTCAGAAGGGGACTTTTTGGGGAAGTAGGTTAAAATGGGGTCATTGGGGTGGGGTAGGGCTAATCCAATATAACTGGTGTCCTTGTGAGAAGAGAATTGGCCCGGCTGGCGTGGCTCAGTGGTTGAGCGTCGACCTAGGATACAGGAGATCGTAGTTCAATTCCCGGTCAGGGCACAGGCCCGGGTTGCGGGCTCGATCCCCAGTCGGGGGCGTGCAGGAGGCAGCCGATCAATGGCTCTCTCATGATTGATGTTTCTCTCTCTCTCTCTCTCCCCCTCTCCCTTCCTCTCTCTGAAATCAATAAAGACATAAAAAAAAAAAAAAAGAATTAGAACGCAGAGATGCAGAGGAGGGACCATGCGAAGGCAGAGTGAAGGCGGCTATCTGCAAGTCAAGGAGAGAGGCCTCCGCAGAAACCAATCCTGGCGACATTTGATCTCAGACTTCTAGCTCCCAGAATTGTAAGAAAATAAATTTTGACTGTTAAAGCCAGACAGTCTGTGACGCTATAGTATGACAGCCCTAGCAGACTAATACACCCCATAGAAGGCGAGTTAAAATGAAGAGACATCACTTGTGTGAACAGAAAACATCCTGAGGGTGGCCTTCCCTGGGGAAGACCCATCCGGGGCATGGAAATGAGTCCCGCGGAAGAAGGACAAGAGGGTGCTGGAGAAGCCACCGCTTCCTCTTCACGCCACGGTGACTAAAGCTATACCTGCGTGCCGCCTCCTTCAGCGAAAGACATTCAGTCGAACCCTGGCTGGTGTAGCTCGGTCGGCCGAGCCTCGCGCCGCACGTCAAAGGGTCGCTGGTTCGAATCCTGGTCAGGGCGCACACCCAGGTTGCGGGTTCAGTCCCCCGGTCAGGGCACAACCGATCAATGTCTCTCTCTCTCTCTCCCTTTCTCTCTCTCTCCCTTCCTCTCTAAAAATCAATAAAAAACATGTTTTAAAAAGACGTCCAGTCGAGCTAGCACACTTGACATCACACAGATGGAAATGTCACTTAAGCGAATTTAGATTTTTTTGGTCACGAGCTGGCAGATTGAGTCCGCCTATCTGTCTTCCCCGCAGTGACCGCAATCAAGGGGGAGCAGGCTATAAACCTAAGAGCGAAATGCCACCGAAGGAGAGCGTGAGTGCGGGGAGGGGAGAGGGCCCGAGACAGAGCCCTGAGCAGCACCAGTGTGTACAGTATGGGGACCGGACGAAGGACGTCCTGTAGAGGACAGGGAGGGAGAGAGGGAGAGAGGGAGGGAGGGAGGGAGGGAGGGAGGTAAGGAGGCAAGGAGGGAGGGAGGAGGGCAACCTGCCCGGAATGGCACCTGGACTGAGCAGGTCAAGGAGCATTGGAAGGGACGCGTGGCCAGCAGGGCTGAGTGCCAGCGGGAGGTCGCGTCACAGAAGTCCAGTGGGGAGGCATCCTCTGGGCTGGGCACATGAGTTACCTGAGGTGCAGCATTCTTAACTTCAGCCTTAAGACATGAGCAGCGTTTGACAGGTGGGGCTGGGAGGAAGGCGAGGAGGGTCAGGGAGGCACCAGAAGAGGGCACTAGAGAGTATCCCGGGTAGAGAGGACACCCAAAGTCACACGGTGAGCCACTGAAATGCGTCCAGGAGCTACCACGCCTGGCCAGATATAGTATCACTGCATTTTATTTATCTAGTGCACCCATTAGCACTTAGTGTTCCGAGAAGCTCACAAATATTAACTCATTTAATAAATCTGATTTTTTTTTTTTTTGCACAACACGGAAGTCCGGGTTGCCAACAAACGAACCACAGTGTGCTGTGAGAAACAATAACAGAGGCAAGAGAACTGGAAAAGATTTAGTAACCACCTAGGCCAGTCACCTCTTTTTAAAATATATATATGTTTTTATTGATTTTTAGAGAGAGAGGAAGGGAGAAGGGGAGACAGAGAGAAACATCGGTGAGAGAGAAACACCCACCGGTCAGCTGCCTCCTGCACGCCCCCTACTGGGGATCGAGCCTGAAACCTGGGCCTGGGCCCTGACTGGGAATCGAACCTGTGACCTCTTGGTTCCCTGATCGACCCTCAACCGCTGAGCAACACCAGCCGGGCAGTCAGTCACCTCTTCTTAATTGCCTTTCTATGAAATGTCACGAGCTGTATCTTTCTCAGGGGTCAGCAGAGTGAGCACGGGGGAATTTTCACCTTGTTTCAAGTTCATTTTGCTTACAGGACAAGTGACAGGGGGTCATTTCTTCATTTATGCCCCACGACAGAGACGTTTCTCTCTGGGGTGGATCTCCGCAGGTGTGCATGTCCTTGCTGCTCCCAGGGTGCTCCCGGCACGACATCTGTGTGGCTTGTGTCTTGTTTGGCCTCGGCGTGTGCCGCCTTCGTTTTCCTGCCCGGTCCTCACGTCTGTGTTGGCGGATCCTGTGTTTTTTCTCTGAAGGACGTGTCTGGGGGGAGGCGGTTCACTCGTTAGAATCTGTCCTTCGAGACCACACCTCTCGTTTGGTCCCTCCATATCTGCATCTGTTCACATCTCTCTTTTTGACAGTGCGTCTGCCTCATTTCCTTTCTCTCTGCATCTTTCTCTTTCACACATTACTTCTCTCTCTCCTTTCCCCTCTTTATGATTCTGTTTCTTAACGAGACCTATTTGTTTCAGTGAATCCTAAGAAATGACTTCACATTTCTGTGTTAAACCTTGGATCGGCTTAAATAATACATTTAAAAAATAGATTGGTGCCTGGCTGGCGTGGCTCAGTGGTTGAGCATCGACCTATGAACCAGGAGGTCACCGGTTCAATTCCCGGTCAGGGCACATGCCCAGTTTGCGGGCTCGATCCCCAGCAGGGGGCTGCAGGAGGCAGCTGATCAATGACTCTCATCATTGATGTTTCTATCTCTCTCTCTCTCTCCCTCTCCCTTCCTCTCTCTGAAATCAATAAAAAACATTAAAAAAAATAAAAATAATAAAAATGGACTTGTGTTTGATAACTACAGGAACCCTTCCATAGACGCTTTAGGGGTAGAGTGTCACGCTGAGGAGGGCATGGAAGAGAAAAGATTGCATTCGAGTGAGGCGACCGCGGGAGCTATGGCTTCAGGGCAGAGAGGACAGCAAGCTCGGCAGGGCCGAGGGACTCTGACTGTGGAAGCTGCAGTCAGAGAAATGACACTGGCAAAACCAGGAGGGTGGGAAACATCATCCGTTTTCTGATCAGACGTCTGAACAGGGGGACGTAAGAAAGGCAAAGAGAGGCCAGAATGGCATTCGGCAGAAAGGAGTTCTGGCAAAAAAAAAATGCATTCAGCCTATGAATGTAAAAGAAGCCGGATGTAGGTGCTCAGGAGATGGGCTGATTTTTGTTGGAGGTTGTGCGAGTGGACGATTGGGATGGATTTGCACGTGAGAAGCAGCTCAGAGAAGTGACCGAGCCCTGTAGAGAAATTTCTGGGAGGAGGGGAGATGGGTAACATCTGGGCTGCCTGACCGGCAGTCCAGGCTGAACTTGGACAAACCAGGCAGGAATGGGACGGAGAGAAATAGGCCTTTCGCTCGAGAGCAGGTGTAGAAGGGTCAGCAGTCACAGGCGGGCCCTTTTGAAAGCCCCGGGGCCTCTTAGGACAAGCTGAGCCCAGCTCTGCGGTTAACCAGTGGGCCTGCGTGTTTCTGTGCTGTGTGAAGTTGGCACCGTAGCGTTTCCTCCCACTGGCGTGAAAGAGCCTGCCCCGGTGTGGCAACCGCTAGAGGGAAGTTCACGGCGATGGCAGAGGGCCGTTGGGACTGACACTTGGCTCTGACGTGGCCAGCGACCTCTTTGATGCCAGATCCAGTGCCCTTTTCCCGTCCCTGCCCTGCTTGATCCCTAAACAAACTTTCGTTAGACACTGTTAATCCCTTCATTCTTCTCGAATCAATCCCCTCCCTTGACTTTTCATCATATGCACTTTTAAAATTTCCCTTCAACGTCGCTGGTCATTCCTTCCCTCTTTTTTTTTTTTTCCCACCAAGAAATCGGATTCAGCAGATGCTCAGTGGGTGCGCGCTGTGTGTTCGATTCCGCAGCAGGAGCTGGGGGTGCAAAAGGGGACAAGCCCCAGCCCCTGCTTCCAAGGAGCTCGAGCTCACAGCCACCAGGAAAGGGGCACGTACAACACGACACTCCGAGTGCGGCAGTCGAAGCGGGCACGTGGTCGAGAGCCAGCGCGGAGGGTCAAATGACAAGGAGCACGTTGATAGGACGGAGGAGGTGGCACATCTGTGCCCAGAAGCAGGACTCCTGGCAGGGGCACAACAAGGAGAGAGGCATGTGTGCCCAGGATCTGTAAGAAGTCTCGATATTGCTAAACACCAAGAGCAAGCAGCAGCCAGGGATGAGGCGGGGCCGGAGGCGGAGTCCCGCACGCCAAGCCAAGGGGTCGGTGCTTTATGTCCACCAGGTGCGGGAAGAAAACCAGCTCGGTTTTCAACCTGATGAGTTTAAGGCTCTTAGGAGATAGACAGCGATGCTCAGTTGCTAAGTGGGTCCAGGGGGCTGGCGCTCAGCCAGGAGTTTTTAATGAGAGAGAGAAATTTATGTTTTGAGTCACCAGGATATAAAGGGTGGTTAATCCACAGGAGCTACGAGATCGCACAGGAAGAGCTTACCTGGTGGCGGTTCTCAAAGTGTGGCTGTTGGGTCACCTGCGTCAAACCCCTTTAGGGGCTTTCTATTTTTGTTTCGTTTTCTTTATTCTCACCTGAGGATATTTTTTTCCATTGATTTTTTTAAGAGAGAGTGGAAGGGAGGGAGGGAGAGAGAGAGAGAGAGAGACATTGATGTGAGAGAAACACATTGGTTGGCTGCCTTCCGCACATATTCTGACCTGGACCATGCATGGAACCTGCAACCCAGCTACATGCCCTTGACTGGGAATCGAACCCAAGACCCTTCGGTGTGTGAGCTGACGCTCTAACCACTGAGCAACCCTGGCCAGGGCTGTCAGGGCTTTTTAAAGAATACAGATTCCTCAGGCTGGGCCCCAGGCCTAGTGACTCAGGAAACTCTAGGGGCAGTGCCTGGGCATCTGCAGGTTGAATACTCTCTAGGGGCAGTTATAATAGAGAATTTCAACACGCAGTGATGCGAGGAGCTAGGAGGCTACAGGATGGAACCGGGGGGGGGGGGGACCAATCTTCTGAGATGCTGTGTGAGACGCTCTAGAGTTAGAGGGGTTGACCCAGAGTCCTGGCGTCTTGGAGGTGAACTGACCTTGGGACCACCGACTTCTGGCTTCTTGTTAACTGAGCGGATCGAGGTCTTTATTAAGCCACCTTTAGCCGGCATCCCATTACTTACAGCTATCAGCATCTTAATGAACACGAGGAAGAATTTAATTTTCTGATTTCCAGATAGTGTTTTATCACGGTCCACGTGGAGATCTTCTGCAAATATTTCAACAGCCTCTGTGTACACCTGAAACCAGTGCAAAATCATATTTAAAAATATGTCAACGGCCTCAAAGGGTAATTTTTTAAAAACAAAAGGCTCTTTTGGCATAGAATTCTGAGGCTTTTCACTGTACGTGTGAGAAGAATTTGAATCTTTAAAGACTTCCTTGTGAGCTACAGCAGTCGCTTCAGCTCACATCCCATTTGCCCTAGGTGGTACCCTTAATCAGCATTCAGGAGCTGCTCATCTGCTGATCTTTCCTCTCGGAGGCACACACGGCCTGGCAGATCTGCGCTCGTTGGTCTGGTTGAGTTAGCTATTTAAATAGAAGACAGAACAACCACAGAAAGTACCGTTTAAAAAACAGTCTCGAATTTCCTGGTGTTCTTTCGATATTGTGTCGTCGATCGTGAACTTCTGAGTGTTAAATCCCACGCGAAATACCACGGAGGGGGGGAGGAGGGGGGGTGGCGGGGCGGGATCGGAGTTCCTAGACGGCCTCGTTGGACACCTGAGCCTGAGCTTTGGGCAAAGCTAGGGCCACGACGGGGGGAGCCAAGGCGGGCATGTGCTGGAAATGGGTTCAACAGGGCATCTGGCACGAGGCCAGCGCTGCTCACTCTATTTAGAACCGATGGAGATACGTTCTGAGATATGCACCTCTAGGCAATTCTGTCGCGGCGCAGCCATCAGAGCATGCACCCACACAAACCTAGACGGCCTCGCCTGCTACACCCCTAAGCTGTGAGGTATGGCCCCGTGCCCCTGGGCCACAGGCGCCTACAGCGTATGGGCGTATGAATCAACGCGAGGCTCAGTCAGGCCCAGAGAAAATGATGCGGTCGAGAGATTCGGTGAGCACGAGATGGGTGAACCTCCTGTCCGACAGCAGGCTGTTTTGTTCTAAGGAGAAATAAAAAACAATGACAAAAACTATAGTATAGTCAATACGTAAGCCGGCAACATAGTTGTTTATTATCGTCAAGCGTCACGTGCTGTTCGTCACTGTATGTGCGGCGCTTTCACACGACTGGCCGCCCAGGGGGCCCGTTGACAACGGCATCCCCGCAGACGCGTGAGCGACGCGCCGCCCAAGGAGGCTGTGACGGTCAGGACGCCGCCAGGGGTGGGCATGCTTCAGCTCCGTTACAGTCCCACGGGCCCTCTGTCCTAGACCGAATTGTCCTCACGCAGCGCATGACTGTATTGCAACTTGCTCCCCCACCCCCACTGTCCCCCACTGCGCCCCGTTTTTCCTTTACCCAGTGTTCCCAACCTTTTTTGGACCATGAACTCCTTTGGCAGTCTTGTGCAATCTAGGGGCCCCTTCCCAGAACAGTGTTCCTAAATGCATTTAAGACTGTATATATAGCGTTACAAAAGAAACTATGCTCCTTTATGGATACATTAAATAACAAGATCTAACTGCAAGTCTAAGAGCTACAAAGAAGCGATGACTGTAAACGATAGCTCAGGACACCCATAACAACTCTCAATATGATATAAAAATATCTGTGACTTCCATTGGTAACACAACCACAGGCACTGCAACTAATCCTGTGGCTGGGTGGCTATAGTCAGATTTGAAGACTTAAGGTTAATGAAAAGAAGGAAGTCATTTTTCCCCCCATTCAGTTTCTCAGATCCCCTGAATTCTATCCCTGAACCCCTTGTGGGTAAGGGACTCTAGCATAAGAACTTCTCTTGTCCTATTCTGCTGTTTTTGTGTAGTATTTATCACTTTCTAACATCATATGTTTTTTACTTATTTTTTTTTTAAAAATTATTTATTTATTTTTATTGATTTTTAGAGCGGGAGGGAGGGAGAGAGAGAGAGAAACATCGATGTGAGAGAGAACCGTTGATCGGCTGCCTCCTGCACGCCCTCTACTGGGGATCAAGCCCACAACCCAGGCTTGCACCCCGATTGGGAATCGAACTGGCTACCCTTCCGTGCCTGGGACACCCCACCCCAGTGCATGAGCCACACCAGCCAGGGCTTATCTTTTAAGTAGGTTTTTTATTTTCTGATTCTCCCTATTAAAATGTAAGTTCCACAACGACAGGAGTCTTTGTCTGTTTTGTCCACTGCGGTGTCCCTCGTGTCTAGAACTGTGCCTGGCACTCACTGGAGGCTCCCTAAATATCGGTCACATGACTGAGAACTGAAGGCGCCAGCACCCGAGTCCAGGCAGAGCCGCAAGGGATTTCCTTGACTTCTCTAATTTCCCTCCTCTCCGCTGTCTTCCTTCTCTGTCTTCTCTTTCTTTTACCTTTATAATCTCTCTCTCCTCCCCCTTCCCTTTTTTTTAAAATCTCATCTTTTTCATTTCTCTCTCATTCAACAAGTTTATACTCTCAATTCACTTATGACAAGACAGACCCAGGCCTGGGGCTCCTAGAGCTGGGCAGTGGCTAAGAACATGGTCATTGGGCCAACCCAAGTTCAGCGTCTCCTCATATGTGCCGTCTGCCTCTCGGCAAACCCCTTACCCCTCTGTGACTCAGTCTCTTTTACCTCCGTCGGTCAGTCATTAGAGGGCTGACTCTGTGTCTGGCGCTGTGCTGGGTACTTGTGCTACTCTGGGGAGAGAGAAGAGCAAACACACAAGAACACGGTGTGACGAATGTGCTGACGGACAAAGGACAAGTGCTCTCGAAACCCTGAGCCCCATGAAATTCGGGCTTAGAGCACTGCCAAGGTCAAGGACAGTCCGTTAGCTCCAAGTAATTTCAAATAAATTCCACTGAGTTTTGTTTTTGTTTTTTGCATTTCTGGAACAACACGAAGGGGAACTCGAATTCATAGTGCATGACAAGAATTATTAAATCTCTCTTGGTTCCACCCACACTATATTTCCTTCCCCCAGGCACCCCGGCGTGTCATCGTGTGGATTGACTTAAACTCTCGCCTTCCTGCTGGGGCTAAAGGAAGGGGGCAGGACACAAATTTCAGGACTGGTGATTTCAGGGTTCTCCTTGGTAGACAGTGGAGAGGAAAGGGCCGTGGGTGCCCTCTTGGTGCTAATTTTGCTCAGACGCACGAGCACCTGGGACGGGGGACATCCTGGAGGAGGTGATGTGTCAGCCAAACCACATCAGGGCGAAAGGCAGCGTGGAGGTCTGGAGAACACGAGATCCTGGCCCTTAACTGGGGGAACCCAGTCTCCCTGGCACACAAGGGATGAAAAGTAGGCCAGCGAGAGAAAGAGTGATGAGGAAAGTGGAACGGAGAGAGGTCAGAGGGCTAAGTGGGGCCAAGTCATGCTGGGCCCCTCAAAGAGCTGGGATTACCCGGAGATAATGGGGGGGTTAGGGAGTGACAAGATCAGGTAGAGATTTAAAAGCCCTCATTGGTCCCTGGATCAGAGGGACACAGATTAGGAGGCAAAGGATGGGAGAGGCCTGGGCCCTGGTGACAGCTACAGGAGAAGTGACTGTTTTCCAGGGACATTCCAGAGTCCGAATCTATAGGACTAGTGACTGAGAGTGTGGAGGGCAGGGCAAGTGTTATGGGTTAAATCGTGAAAACTTGTTGGAGGCCTAACCCCCAAGACTCAGAATGTGCCCCTATTTGGAAACTGGGCCACTGCAGATGTAATTTGTTAACTTCAGATAAAGTCTATGGAGCGGGATAGGCCCTAATTCGTACAACTGGTGTTCTTAGGAGAAGATGGTCTTGCCCAGCTGGCGTGGCTCAGCAGCGGAGCATCGACCTAGGGTCCAGGAGACCGGGGTTCGATTCCCGGTCAGGGCACAGGCCCGGGTTGCGGGCTCGATCCCCAGCAGGGGGCGTGCAGGAGGCAGCCGATCAATGACTCTCATCATTGATGTTTCTCTCTCTCTCTCCCTCTCCCTTCCTCTCTCCGAAATCAATAAAAATGTATTTAAAAAGAAAAAAGAGGATGGTTGTGTGAAGAGAGACACACGGAGAGTGCGATGTGAGGACAGAGAATTGGCGTGATACCCCCACAAGCCGAGGAATGCCAGAAAACCGCCAGAAGCTAGGAAGAGGCGAGGAAGGACTCCCCTCCGGGTTTCAGCGGGAGCGCGACCCTGCACACTCCTTGGTTTCAGACTTTGGCCCCCAGGCCCGAGGCAGTACATTCCTGGTGTGTGCGGCACTTGGTTAGTTACAGCAGCTCAAGGAAACCGACACGGGGGCTCCGCCACATCCCTGCCGCGAACAATTAGGCTACTCTGAACCTTCATTGCAAACATTACAGAGCAAGCGGAGCTGGGATGTAGGAACAAAAAGGAAAAGGAAAACCAGAAAATGCTTTAAATGGATTCAGAAGTGCCCCGAGCCCCACAGTGCCGCAGGGACGCGGCCCCCTCGCCCCCCAGGCTGGCTGCGCGGCTCAGAGGAGGTGACGTGCGCAGCATTGCTTCGTACCCATAAAGCTCTCTAGTGATGTCAAAGCGTCGTCTCCATTTTAATTCAATAAAAACACAAGGCCATATGTCGGAGTGGCCCCCACAGGCCTGGCGACATCATGTGTGGAGCTCAGTGCAAAATGAAACCGTGGGGCCCCCTTGTTCAGAAATTATTAAGAGTTTCAAGTCAGTGGCCGCGGAGCATCGGGCCGAGCACACAGCCCTGGGACCTGCACCCACGGAGCTGCCCTGCCCTTGGGAGCCGTGAGCCAGACCTATGGGGAGATCCTCGAATCCAGAGCACCGTAGGGTGGGACACGTGGAGGGAAAAGTGAGGTGGAAGGCTGAGGCGAGAAGAAGGGGTGGCCAGGGGGCAACGAGTGGAGAGGGGACAGAGGTTAGGTGACAGTGATCACACGCTAGGGGGCAACGAGTGGAGAGGGGACAGAGGTTAGGTGACAGTGATCACACGCTAGGGGGCAACGAGTGGAGAGGGGACAGAGGTTAGGTGACAGTGATCACACGCTAGGTATAGACATTCCGCTGGCCTGGGCAGGGGGGCCTCTGGGGCCAAGCAGAGGTAATAGGCTCCATTTCTATAAGTGGGGGACAAGCGTCGCGTGTGTCTGAGCAGGAGTTCAGGTCGGCAGAGAGTGGAAGGGAAGATTGGGAAACAAAGGCTGTAAGGTCTGAGTCTGAGTAAGTACCTACCTTATAAATTGTTCTCAAAAGCAAGATAGAAGCCCTCTCAAAAAAAAAAAAAAGAGATACACCCCCCCCTCCCCAGTTCTGTATGGGTGACACCCACCTATTTGCTGAATGGATGGCCTGGGGGTGACGTGTGTCATTCCAACCTGGTTAGCACCCAACCAGACACGCGTGCAGGGTGGGGCAAACGGAGGCTTACGGTTGCTCACATTGGAAAGGATACAATAATTAATACATATTAATGCAAGAATGAGCTCTTTGCCCCGGCTGGTTTGGCTCAGTCGGCCTGTGGACCGAAGGGTCCCGGGTTCGATCCCAGTCAAGGGCAGGTACCTCGGTTGCAGGCTCAATTCTGGGCCCCTGTTGGGGTCGGGGCTTGCGTGGGAGGCAACCAGTCGATGTCTCGCACACATCGGTGTTTTTCTCTGTCTCTGTCTCTCTGAAAAGCAATGGAAAAAATATCCTTCGGTGAGGATTTAAAAAAATAAAATAAACTCTTTTTCACGTACTCACAACTCTGTGTACAACTATTCACCTTTTCATCTGTTTGTAGTAATTTGAGAGGTTGTAGGAACACCTACAGTTTTAGGGCTTAATCTCTTTATCAGGGAAATGTCTGGCCCCGTGGCTAAGAGCTGATGGTCTTTTTACAATGGTTTCAACTCACTGTATTCCTTAAGCGCGTTTCCCCCCCCCCCCCCCCCCCCCGGAGTATTTTTAGGTCTGTACGTGTAATTCTAGGTCAACTCCGCCGTCAGCCCACCCGGAGCCCTAACCGCTGCTTTGTCTTCTGGGCGACGTGACGAGCTGGGCCCGCGGAGGACACGCCGGCCATCTGTTCCTACGGCCCACTGTCCCCTCCCCACCGTAAAGGATACTCACCGCTCTCCAGCAATTTCCTTCTTTCCCACGTACCTGTGACCACGTGGTCATTCTATCCTGAGCTGCTGCGCCAGGATCCCAGGCTTACGAAACAATTTGTCTTCACTATAAAGCCCATGTAGCTTCGGTTTAAGAACCAAGCAGGGACCGCGGGCCCCCTCTGGGTTGCATGTTTGAATGAAGCGTCCAGGCGTCGCCAGTATTTCTCCTGCCGTGAACAGGGCTGTGATGATTTGGGGGAACTAGGACACCCCCGGTCCTGCTAGTGCCCTTCCGTCTTCCTTTCTTTCCCCAACGGTTTTCCGTTCATTCTTTCTCCTAACCTTAAAGCAAGAAAAACCGAAATAATTATTTAGGAAATTTCCACTCCCGTCAAGAGAACAAAAGCTCGATAGCGTGAGCGATTAGGCAAGAACAGGGGATAAAAAGACAGCGCTCAAAGAGAAAAAGGATTTCTTAACCTCCTGGAGAAAAGAAATCGAGTCTGCACTGTGCTCAAACTAAATCCGGTTACGCGGCAGCGAGGAAAAGTTCAAGCCGGGCCACTGTTCCCTTGCTCCTGTGTGCACGTCCTCAGCGGGAAGGTGGGCGGTTCAGGACGTCCTAATAAATTTGTATGAATTAGTGGATATTAAGAGAATGTGTGACAATGACTGCATTATTAATTGATACAGGTTCTGGATTTTATATCTGGTTATTTATTAAAAAAAATAACAACACACCAGAAACTAAAATAGCGGAAGCCATTGCCTCCTCCGTGAGGTACACGAGTTGCTACGACAGATGAGCTGGTGGTGGCTGAGCACAGTGGAAGTTTATTTTCCATTCTTACAACAGCCCAGAGTGGGTGTTTAGCAGGCGGCCTTCCACGCAGTGACTCAGGGACCCAGTGTTGTATCAGTTTCATGTATTTCAGAAGGTAAGTGCCCCGGACCTAAATAACTGGGTCTTAGAAGAATATACACCTCTCACTCTAAGCTAATCCATTGGTATTCTGATTTGGGAAAGAAACAAAAGCCAGTCTGTGGTTTGGTTAAAATGGATCAACTCATCAGAGCCTGGAAACTCTCGGGTCAACTGACCAAACAGAGTTACCAAAATCACGAGGCTGAGACCTGGACACCCCCTCCCCCCGCCCCGGCTCCACAGGATTCTTCGAGCTGCATCCCTATGGGGCCGAACGCCAACCAGCCTGACCGACCCGTGGCCTGTTTGGTGGTTTGTTTCAGGCCTGTGTTGTCACCGGCTCTTTGGTCTATAGTCTCTCTGCAGGTCCCGGAGGTTGAAGACCCTGACCTTTAAGTCAAATTCCCTATAGAACTTGGCCCAGCATCGGCGTATAGTTTATTGGTAATAAAAACAAACAAACAAGCAAAACAGAGCCAGACGCGGAGGTGTGCCTTAGAAATCCCAGGAAGCAAAGCTGGGTGGGTGGGTGGCCAGCCCCCTTCAGTCACCAGGGGTGGGGGGCAAAGAGAGGGGTCAGTCCGGGTTTGCACTTAGCAAGGGCCTTGGTTACTAAGTTAGCCCTGCTGCCAGGGAAGAACCAAGGGGGAGGGAAGGGATTGCTTTCACTCCTGTCCTCCAAAAGAGGCACTCTTAAATTTGTAAGCATCTTAAATTTGAGGCCCAGATAGAAACGTGTGATTGAATGGTTATCTTCCATGCGAGGGGCAAACTCGGAAACGTTGCGACAAAGAGAAATAATAACATAAGACATCCCTGCAGGAGTCCTGTTAGTCAGGTGTACATTTTACAAGTATTTATTGAACACCTACTATGTGCCAGCCACCGCTTTGGCGCATGGCGCACATCAGTGAACTCCGTTGTCTCACAATCTTGTAACAAAAGACAAGACAGAGACCTGAAAAAAACGAACAAAGAAATAATATGAGGGCGGTAGGTGCTACCGGCCAAAGGAAAGACACTTATTATAAATTCGATCGGCTTGCAGGGCATGGAAGGACGGCAGTGCGCAGGAATCGTTAAGGAAAGCTTACATGCCGAGCCAGGCACTTAGGGATGAATTTGATTTAGAGAAGCCGAGGAGAAAAGGCAACATATTTCACAGGAGATGGGGCCGCGTAATAACAGGAACATTTACCAAGTGCTTTGCAGTTCGCAGGGCACTTTCTCATCCGGGCTGAGGAGGTGGGACGAGCAGTGCTGCTCTGGGCCAGGTGCTGAGATCAACCTGACCTGGCAGAAGGCAGCCATCCCTCCTCCCTGCCCTTCTGACCTTGCTTTCTCTCTCCCGATCAGGGTTCCCAGCTTCATATTGACCTGCTAATCTAAAGCCCTTTGCAGGGGGATTTCTCCACACAGAAGCGGCAAAGAGAACCAGGAGGCTGTGTTTCTTTAAGCAAGGACAGTATTATTTCTATATATCTCGTGTGTGTGTGTGTGTGTGTGTGTGTACTCGTGCGTACACATGCTAACTAACAGTTGGCATGTGCCCGGCCGGGCGTGGCTCAGCGGTTGAGCATCGACCTAGGATTCAGGTCGGGGGCACATGCCTGGGTTGTGGGCTAGGCAGCCGATCAATGACTCTCTCATCATTGATGTTTCTATCTCTCTCTCTCCCTCTCCTTTCCTCTCTCTGAAATCAATAAAGATATATTAAAAACAAACAAACAAACAAAAAACAGTTGGCATGAGACACTTTCTATGTGGGGGGAGCAATACATTTTGTAGGTTATAATCCCAAATCAAATGTCTCCTTGACTTGGAAGGACTCTCCTTTCTTTTTAAAAAAAATGTTTTTATTGATTTGAGAGAGAGAGGAAAGGAGAGGGGAGACAGAGAGAAACATCAGTGTGAGAGAGAAGCATCAATCAGTTGCCTCCCATACGCACCCCGACCGGGGATCAAACCTTCCTTGACCGGGAATCGAACCGGCAACCTTTGGGTGTGTGGGATGATGCTTAACCACCTGAGCCACCCGGCCAGGGCAGGACTTCCTTCTTAGCCAACCTCACTTTTCATGCTTTTCCCACTCCAAAGTAAACCTGTTCTTCCTCCTATTTCACAGCCCCCCACCCCGCCCCCCAGCAGTTTTTATACCTCTAGCTGTATGCTCCTTGCTGCCCCCAGCCAGGCCCTACGCCCACCCCTCGTCTTCAGGTCAAGCCCTATCACCCCTCCCCATCTCTCAGTGGTCCGTACCATTAAGATGACGCATAATACATCCCTTTGAGAATCTGATGAAGGCCCCGGACCGTGGACACATATACACAACAAATACGTGTCTAATTTCAAGAGATTCATATTCCCCTGAAAATATTGCTTTTCTAGATCACGTTTCCTTTGCGCCAAAGATAGACATCAATGCTTTCAAATATACTTGGATATTATTTTGTTTAGCGTCTATCTTATTTTCATAATTAGACTAGCCTTGACAATAAAGCTATTTTAGAGTTTTTAGGGGTAGCCCTCGTAGAACTGGGCAGAATGTAGAGCACATGGAGGGGGGTTAGTTAATTTAAAAAAAAAAAAAAAAGGGTGAACAAACTGTGGTACATCCATACAATGGAAAATCATTCAGGGATAAAAATAAATGAGCTATCGAGCCACATGTGAAGGAGGGACCTTAAGTGTTACTACTAAATGAAAGAAGCCAGTCTCGAAAGGCTGCGTGCTGTGCGATCCAATGATACAACATCCTGGAATAGGCAAGACTGTGGAGACATTGCAAGGGTCAGCGATTTCCAGGGCCCTGAGGGAGGGGGTCCTGAACAGGTGGAGCACAGCGTGTTTTCAGGTTAGTGAAACTATTCTGTTTGATGCCGTAACGGTGGACACATGTCATTATACATTTGTCAAAGCCCTTAGAAAGTACAACCCAGAGTGAACTCTTGTGTTAACTGTGGACTTTAGTTAACGACAATGTATCAGTGTTGGCCCGTCGCCGGTAACAAATGTACCACATCAACGGAAAATGTTAATAACAGAGGAAACGGGAGCGGTGGAGTGGGAAGGGGTATATGGGAACTCTCTGTATTTTCTGCTAATTTTTTTGCAAACCTAAAACTACTCTTAAAAAAACCACCCTATTGATTTAAAAAAAAAAAAAAAGAGAGAGAGAGAAGAGTTTCCGATTTTGACTGTAGCCTCTTATGACTACTGGGATAAAGGATGTGAACTCGTAACACAATGTGTGTATTGTAGCCTTTTAAAGGTTGTATCGAGTGGGGCTGGACTCAGTTAAACTTGCTGCCGGAGGTCACGTCGACACACTATCCAGAATTTTTCAGCGAAGTAACTGAATTAGTAAGATACGTTCTTACCATATAGATTCGGTCCAATCTTAACGTCCACGAAGACTCGACATTTAACACACAAATTTCCACATGAAGAAGATCCATTAGAGTATAATTTAGCGAGTCTTACACGGCAATGGAGAGAAGGCCCGCGGAGACACGGCTGCCATTTCAAACGGTTCTTTATTCTTGATCTTCCCTTATGTTCTCAACAGCAGCTCCGAGAAAAAGCCGTGTCTACCTGGAACGAAGTGAATACTTGGGGTTTCGGGAAATAAATTCAGTGAGTGGTGGGGCCAAATTCAGTGTCTTGTTCTCAACTTTGAAAGGACACAGTTAGGGGTGACTGACCTAGACGACTTCTCCCCAAGGCTATACCGGAGTTGATCCTTCTGAGGTCAGGCAAGGATTTTGGCCAGAGTATTATTAGCCCTTTGCCCCACATGGCTCCTTACATGACATCATCTTGTTGGGTCATTAGGAAGGCGGAATGGATGGCGTGAGTTCTTCCAAAGCCCTGCTATTCTGTCCGTTTTAACCAATACTGTGAGCAGGTGGGGATCCAGCTGGCTGGGTAGAAAGCGCTTCCTCATGAGATGGGAGAAAAGAAGGCTCCCCCCCTGCTCTGCTAACCTTCCCTGCCACAAACAGGCCTCCCCGCTCTCACCAGCCCTTTCCCTCCCTGTTTGGCTTTGCAGGGAAGGAGGGAAAGAGGGGAGAGTTAGGCCACGGCTCCCGGGTAGCACGTCATTGCTCTGAGGCCCCGTGTCCCTCGAGCACTCAAGCCTCGTACAAGGGACCATGCTGCCTCGCGGCGACTCTGCTGACCGGACATGTGGCTCATTCATTTGATTCCATTTCTTTTCTTCCCCAATAATTATACAAATAACGTTTTTGAGCTAAAACAAAGAGACCGCACGCTTCAACCCTTCTCCTTGGAACATGCGTGATCTGCGCCCGGAGTGCGGGGCCTGGGGGCCACCGTCGCGTTCACACGATAAATCTTAGCTTATCTGGGATCCAGGCCGTCACGAAACTTAGAGGACAAGAATTTCTTTCTTTAACAGGCGGAAGTCCGGGAGGGCGGTCATTGCTCGGGCAATGGGACGGAAGCAAGCGCTGTTTGAATCCCTGAGCTCTGCGGGGGAGCAGACGGATGGAGGAGGCATGGAGGCAGCCGGAGGGAAAGGCAGAAGTCTGGGGGGCAGAAGCGAGAAGGCGTTAAAGGGGGGGGGAGGAATGGACGGCGCGTGGGGGGGGATTGTCTGTCTGCCCACTGAGCTCTAAGGTCCAAGAGGGCCCGGACCCATCATCTCTCCAGCTTCAGCATAGATGTTCAATATATGAAAGCCATTATAATGACTATTTTATTATTTATGCTATTATTAATTATTATGTTTCTCGATGATTCCAGACTTTGCAGATGGAATATTCTCCCCTCCGTCTAAGGGTATCTGTGCCCCGTTTCCTGCCTCCTCTTACCTCCTCTGGGGCTCCCTCCAAAAAACATCCCGACTGTCCTAAATTTTCAGTCTTTTCACGACTTTTTAATTTTTTTCTCTCACAAAAAAACCTCTCCTGGGACTCAATCCCATCTTTCTTTTCCTCCTGAGACAGACCTGCCGCAGGAAGAGTTTATACCTAACCGTATTTCCTCAGTTGTTCCTTCCCTGTATCCAACTTCTTCCTAGCAAATGTTTCTATTATTCCAAATTAATTTCAGAAACAGTTTATAGAACGTTTCCAAAATAACCCCGATGGGGCTTTACTTGGGATCATGCTAACTTTAGGTAGTTACTTTGTTTAGTTTGAGGGAGGCCACCGTCTTTGCAGTGGGATTCCAAGCCTAGGCCACAACACATTTCTCACTCGGGTATTTTTAAATAGAAAGACGTTTCCTTTGTATTGGTCCTTTTACATTGTGGTTAAATTTCCCCTCAACAGCCAACAGTGTCAGTAGACTATGTCTACACTTTGTTCCTTTTTATTAATCTTGCCTGACGCATCATGAGCTTTGATTTATGAGTGCAGATCTTGCTTCAACCTAACATCTTCTTTTCTAATATCCTTATATTATTATATATTATCCTTGTATTATTATATTACTACTAGCAGAAGAGTATTTCTTCTGGGCGTGTTTCCCCTTCGCATTCAAAACTGGATTTTCATTGTCCATCCCCTCATCTAGGCCTTGGATCTAATCATTTCGGCCTTCTTGTTCTTTCCTTCTGTGTTATGAAATAAAACCCACATGCTTGTCTTTCTTTCCCCTGAATGAATTTTCTTCTGTGTCATTTCTAACCATCGGTTATGCTAAATTCATTTAAAATTCCGCTCTGCTGTTAAATGTTTTCTTTCATTAATTTCTTAACTCTGACAACCCTCATATCACCATGTCGTCTTATTTCACTTTTACCTTTTATCTCGTGGAGTCTATGACTTTTAATTTTTCTCTCCATCAGATGTAGTTTAATTTTACTTCTGTTTTTTATAGTAATTTAAAAAAAATATGCCATTTTAACATTTCTTGAGTGCTATGTTTATCTTTATGTTACAGAATTATTGCATAGGTCACATCTTAATTTTTTTCAGAAGGCAGAAAAGATCTACCTTGACTATGCATTCACCAAAAATTAATGTGAATAGATTTTGCACTGTTTACTTGAAATCTATTAGCATCATCTTTTAAAATCTTAAACTGGTGTGTCGACTGAAACCAGGCCAATGACCCAACAGCCGGGTGGATGCGGAAAGGAAGCCGGGACTGTGGGATGTCCTACCAGAGAATCAAGGTCATAATCATAATCATAATCGCTCCAACGAGATACCAGGCCTGGTTCTAAACATGTTACGTGCATTTCTTCATTTAATCCTCACAATAACTCCATGAGGCATATTCTATCATGATCCCCATTTTACAGATGAGAACACTGAGGCTCAGTTAAGTAAATTATCTGAGCAAATAATGAATGGAGCCCGGATTCAAACCCAAGCAGCCTGGCTCAGGACCCCACGCTCCTAACTTCTGTTTATGGGCTCACTTCTGTAGACTTTCTCCATTTATGCCTGCTTCGTCCCTGTGTCCGGTGGTCTGCAACCTGCCCCCATCCGCGGAGGGCAGGGAGACCGATGGACAGGAGGCCAGGCACTGACCACACGAGGCTTGTCTTGGGCTCCGCAGGACAAGTCGATCCCCCAACCAGAACTTCAGTTTATGCAGAGGCCTTAATGGGGTTCAGTCACGGGTCAGTCCTAACGCTCTCAACCCCACCTCGCTATCTCAAGGCTGCGCCCTTGGAAACAGTCTCACCGTGTGGACGGTGGGCAGAATGGATACCCTAAGGGCGGGGAGGAGGTGGGGGGCCCTGATGGCTCAAGGGAGGCTGGCCCATGGCCTGTCCTTGTTCCCTGCTGCCCTGCTCCCACCTTCCTGCGCAGCTTGGGGTTCCCTGCCTCTACCCTGCCTGCTGGTAAATGGCCTTCCGGGGAGGAAGTAACCCCTGATCTGTAGCATTTGCGACTTTTCTGGTGTGAATGCTCCCACCGTGGCCAATTCCGAACTAACCTGATGTCACTGAACATGGAGTTGGGAAGAGACGGACAGTTTCCACTGTCAGAAAAGATCTCCATCATATAGATACAATAGGCCTAAAAACCCCTCAAGGGCATAGACGATAATAAAATAATTAGGGACTGATACATTTTTTAGTATTTGTTATGTTTGTTTTTAAGATAGTTTATTTAATAGTAAACTTAATTTAATTTTTAGTAATGACCAAGTTTAACAACCAGCCTGCAAGATTCCTGAACATTTAGTGATTGGTCCTTGTGAGCCGGGTGGAGCCAGCTCCAGGACACCACTGACCTCTTTCCCGGAGTTCCCTCCTCTCCACCAACATCTGGCCAACGTTTATTCTTCAAGAGCCAGCTCTGCTCTTGCCGGAAATGTGCTCTCTCTGTCTCCATCACTGCTCTTCCTACATTGCAGTGACCCATCTCTGCACCCGTCTCTCTCCTATTCCAGGAGCTTCTTGAGGGCAGAGGCTGTGTCTCGCTTATCTTTGTGATCCCAGTACAGTGCCCAGCACAGAGTAGATACTCCTGACCAAGCGGAAGAGAGCATGTGTAGGTGTGAACAGTTCACTCACATATATGCGAGGTGGGGGGGTGTGCTCTCGGGTCCCCGTGCCCATGACTCTCACGTCTCCTGCTTAACAGTCTATAGGATGCAAATTCATCGCTTGTGGGAAAGTGATCACTTAACACAGTTGCACATCTGATGTCCTTCAGCCCTCTATGTGCAGACCTAGTCTTTATTTATTGAATGAAAAATAACATTCTAAGTCATCATTTCGACTGACAGAGAACCAGAACAGTCTACCGGGAAGTGTTACCTGAACTGAACAGAACAGTGACTGAGCATTTATTATGCAACAGGTGTTGCATTGATCCACGGGATGGATCAATGGACAAGGAATCTGTAAATATACTGATGGGACTGATAATATTGTTTCAGTTTTTCAACCGAATGCTTGTCATTTTAATGACATAGGCTCTAGTTTCTCAGGATTTTTAGAGTCGCTCGTTTCTTTGTAGCTGATTAGCCACCGAGGCTGCCGTCTCGAGCCACCTCACTTACCCCACATGTGGAACTTAGCTCCAGCCTCACCAAGAAGGGGGGGCGGGGAATTCTCTAGAATTGCTAGTTTATACGTCACTAGGATGACTCTCTTTCCACTAGGGTAAAATATATAACTGAAACTTTTTGTTTTCCGAGAAGATTCAACAGTTCCATTAAGCAATAGCAAAGTAGTCACCTCTCCAGAACAGGCCTCAATCTTAGCAAGACTTACATTTCACAAATAAATATCTAAAGGCAAATCGTAACAGCGAAAGCCAACACTATCGCACATGCCCAAACTACGCCCGTTAGCCTGGGCCCATTTGTCTTGGGAATTATGTGATTCTGACGCCTGACTCGATTTTACTCTCTCCCTAAAGAATAGTTTGGTGTCTTTAAGATTCTATTGACGTACACACACGGGTCTGAAAATCAAAATCAAAAGACCCAGGCGAGGAGAATTTGAAAGAACTTATCTTTTGACTAGATTCAACCAGAAAACACTGAGATGTCTTAAAAATCTCCTTTTACAGGGAAACATTGATTTCTTGCCTATGTGGGGACAAATCTAGATATACTCTGCACACACGGTCACTCTTTGTCACATTGGATGATGGGTTGCATCTGTGCTGAACAGATGTTTCCCAAGAGCCTAAGATTCGCGAGCAAAGGTGTGCTGTGGGTGAGTAGTGAGCCGTTCTCACAGATGTTTCAAAAGAGAGCTGTGCCCCGTAATTAGTCTGAAAGCTGAATTATCCCCATTGGAGAGGACAGGATGACGCCAGCACGCTCTTCTTTGCCTGCCATTGAAGATGAACATCTTAGGAGGATTGACGCTTTTGTTTTTTTATATTTTAATTGAGAGAGAGGGAGAGAGAGAGAGAGAGAGAGAGAAACATGGATGTGAGAGTGAAACACTGATCGGCTGCCTCCTGCACGCCCCTGACTGGGGATGGAGCCTGCGACCCAGGCGTGTGCCCTGCCCGGGAATCGAACCCGTGACCTTTTGGTGAACAGGAAGACGCTCAGCCACTGAGCCACACCAGCCGGGAGAATGACTCTGTTCTTGATGATTCTGGACTAGAAGTGATTTGCTGGCAAGATTGGAAAAGGGACACGGTGGAGCTTACTTCTGGAAGAAAAATCTAGACACGATCTACAGACTCGACAACTGATTGTTGAAGAGGGGGAAAAAAAATAAAGGGAAAGAAGAAAAAAGAAGTATTTTTTCACTCAGACAGGAGCCCCAGGAGTAATTAACCCTAAAGATGGAAATAGCAAGCGACCTTTGGTGAGGATATTGTCTGAGCATTTCAAACAGGACCTGGCTGCTTTGTGATTCCTCAGACGGCCTAGAGAGCGCTCTGTTGTGGATGAGAAATACCCTGCTTAACATGAGCAAAGGCTTAAATTAATCCGCACACGCCAGCGTCTCTGGCCAGGTAGAATATTTCAGGCCTGCCCTTCCTGGCCTGCACCCTTCAGAGCAATTGCATTTCATAAATTTCAGGAACGTGCCTGGTGCAGGTGGTTGAGACATGGGGACGGTCATAAATCTGGGGCTCAACGGCTTCTCGCTTCCCAAGTCAAGGCTCTCAAGCGCTGGCCTTGGCACAGCTGGAACTCGTGCCGCAGAATAGCCGTCCACGGGTGGAAATCCAGTTTCTCGTGTTTATTTCTTACCGCCACCCGCGAGAAGCAGCGGTGTCCAGGGAGGGTGAAGGGCTGTCCTTTTCCCGCTGCCCATAGAAGGCTGGATGGAAGCTCTTTCTGAAGCAAAGAGAATTAGGTCGAAATGTTCTGCGCTTTGTGGCCACGGGTGAGTTCCTATGAGCAAATGCGCACAGGCGCGGGGAGATGACCCCACCCACGGCCTTGGGGTGAGCTTCTCCAAGACACCGAGACGGTGGGAACAAACCCCACGCGCGTTCACTCTCGTATCGGATGGCCGCAGCTCAAATCCAAAGTTTCCCCAGGACTTGCATTCCCCGTCACAAAAGCGATCCACGCTCATCCTGGATTTTAGGAGGCGCAGACACACACGAGGACGTACGTTTCCTCTGCTCTCTCCGTCTCAGAAATGTGCACAAGCCAAAACACGCCTTTGCCCTCGATTTCATTTTGTGATGAGACCTGAACACAGATGTTACTCTTCTTGGAGGTTGGTTTCGCCACGAGCAGGAGGGACATGGAAGGAGTGGCTGTGGGCTATATCGTTACCCACAGTCTGTCCCTATTTGAGGAGCCGGGATGGAGAGGGGGCCCCCCGTGTCCCTGCGCGATTGACGGGGGCACCAGATCAGCTTCCCACGGAATGGACGGTCACTCTACCTCATCCCCGGTGCTCTGAATGTCCCCAAAGCATCGGACAGGCCGCTCGGTTGATCTTCGAGGAGGTGCCTTTTGTTTGAAGACAGCTAATGAAGAACAGGCTGGGCAAGGCGCGGACTTTCATACCCGGCCCTTCCAACATGCCCTGTCCCGGGGACCTCCTGGCTCGGGCCAGCGCTGTCCCCCTGGGGGACGTTTAACTCCCCGCCTGGGAGGGCAGTCGGGGTGCCTCCGTGCCAGGTCATTCCATGACGCCACAGACACGCTTCTGGCCGAGGGGCTGGGGAAGATTTGCTGCCCACAGGGCTGCTTACGGCTTCCCGAAAAGTCTTCGAGACGAAAGAGTAAGTCCAGTGTCCCTTAGGTTTGCCCAAATGTTTAGCTAGTTTATATCCTGCTTCTTTTAAATAGTAGCATCCATTGCAGGCTTACGGACTATGTATCCTCAGACCCTGGATTGGTTTCCTGAATCTCACAGGACTGTTTTTTGTATTTTGTTTTTTTCTAATTATGTAATTGAAGCCACCTTACCTGCGTCAGAAACCCCAGGACTTAAGACCACGGAGTTGCCAGAGCTTCTATAAAACTGTGTTAAATGCTAACAAATGCTGGGTCCAGTGACGGTGGATGCAGACTGTGTGCCTTTTTCTGCCCAAAGCAGGTGCTAATCAGACTTATGACAGTCGGGACCCAGACCCTAAGGCCGGATGGCCAACTGGGTGGAGCAAAATGGGGACCTCCCAGGTCACGGTGGCCTCTCCTCTACACAGGCGACGTCTTGGGTGCCCACCTGTCGGTTGGATCTGGTCTCCATCCCTCTGTCTGGTCCCCTTTGCATGGGTGTTGATGCTCCACATACACACCTTTCCACTCATAGGAAGCATTTTATGGCTTTTGTTTGGCATGTCCACATTGCCAGCATCACTACTCTTCAACTTCGGGGCCATTATTCAGTAAAATAAGGGTGACATGTACACAAGCACCGTGATACCGCGACAGCCGAGCTGATAGCTGAGGCGGCCACTCGGTCACCGACGGGCAGGGAGAGCGCTCAGGGTGGCGACGCCGGGCGAGGGACGATCCACGTCTGGGTGGGACCGAGCAGGAAGGCACGAGATTGCGTCACACCGCTCGGAACAGCATGCAGTTTAAAAGGTACGATTCGTTTATTTCTGGAATCTTCCATTTATTTAATTGTTTTGGACTGGGCTTGACCACAGGTAACTGAAAATGCAGAAAGCGGAAAGGGGGGAACTACTGTCTTCCAATGCGTGGCTCATTTGGCAAAGACAAAGCAGGGAGGAACATACCCCAAGCTGATTCTGTTGGTAAACACCAGCCAACTGTTTTCTTATTAATTTACCTTGGCAACACCTCTCTACTGTGCAGCTATGTGGAATTTCAGACCCATATTTACTCCTATCCCACACACACCTTATGTTACCACACGCTTTCGCTACCACACTGTGAGAAAGGGCTCACTTCTCTTAGTTCCTGCAGAAGCTCAAATAATCCTCCTGGGAGATGAGACACATGGGCTCCAGACAGTTGGGTGGCCCTGAAGGGCAGGGCCCTGGGTGGGAGGAGGTGACCTCGGAGGAGGGAGGCCGGGGAGGGGGAGCAGGTCTGCAGTAAGCAGCGTGACCCAGCCACAGGCAATGCAGAAGAGAAATTTCTGGAATAAAAGCTAGAAAAAGCGAAGTGTCCAGTGCTTATAGTGAAGGAAGCAAATGTGAAATAGTTCAGTTGGTCCTGAGGGAGGACTGGACATTCTGGCCAGTTTGGGACACAGCTCAGAGCGAAAGGGGAACCTGAGGCCTCTTTGGGGAAAACAGGAGGGTGTTGGAGACAAAATGGTGAAAATTCATGAACAGAAACCAGAGAATTTGCTAACACTCTGCAGCTCACACACAGCAGCGTCTTCAGACCTGAGGTGCCCCCCAAAGTCTTTTGCTGTCTTTTAATCTAACGTGTAGGAAGCCCTTTCACCTAGATTTTGATCCAGATAGTTTGGAGGAAGGGCTCTGACTTGAGCATTTAAAAAAAAATCTGCCTGCTGGTGTGGCTCAGTGGCTGAGCTTCAACCCATGAATCAGGAGGTCACAGTTCAACTCCCTGTCGGGCACATGCCTGAGCTGCAGGCTCAATCCCGGGTAGGGGGCGTGCAGGAGGCGGCCAATAGATGTTTCCCTCTCACATCGATGCTTCTCTCTCTCTCCCTCTCCTTTCCTCTCTCTCCAAAAATCAATAATAATAATAATAATAAAAATGTCCCACCATCCTTCTAATGCACAGCTGGGGGCGAGGAACACTGTTCTGCATGAGTGGTCCCAAACCAGCAGCAGCAGCTGGGCATTTGGTAGAAATGCAGACTCTCAGGCCCCAGCCAGACCTACCAAATCAGAAACTCTGACGGTGGGGCCCGGCTATCTGTGCTTTAATCCCCCCCATGTGTGTCTGAGAACCATGGCACTAGGACAGCTGACACGCAGGGTGCTGCTTCTCTTAACAACAGCTGTCCCGCCACCTTGCCCATTCCTCCCAGGAATTCCTCCCACGCCACCCCTGGCTCCCCCATCCAGGTCTGGAACCTGGAGTCTTCCTCTCGGGGCTGCTGGGCGTGGAATAACTCCAGGAGCACCCTTCACCTAAGAGCTTTGTAGACAGTTTTCTAGCAGGTCCCTGGGAAAGACACGTCTTTTTCTAATTTGCACAGTAAGGATTTAGCTCAAAGGTCGGCCTCCCTTCTAGGCTCTCTTCTCTCTCTCCTTCCAATCAGTTGATTTACCTGTGGAACATCTGAAGCCACACAGATGTCCGTCCACCCAAATGTCCTCCAGCTATCTCATGCCTCAGCCCTATTTCCTAAGCTGCTGCAGAGATCTCCCAGCAGGTCTCCCTTGCCTCAGTATCCCCCCAACCCAGCTCCCCAACATCGGTCCTTCTCAGCACCACTCAGCACATGCCCCCCCCCCACACACAGCCCTTTTGCTCACGCACACACGTGCATGTCCACCTGCCTGCCCGCACACGTGTGGACACGTGCGGGTGCCACCAGCATCTTTCCCAGCTACTCTGCCTCGTGGGGGGCAAAGTCCACACTCTGCGGCCTGGTGTCCAGAGGCTTCCTCTTGCTGGCCCTGCCCTGCTGCTCCAAGCTTATCTCTCACCAGCCTTATTCATGAACCCTCTGTTCCAGCCAAACTGGTCTACTGGTAAAACCGTGATAAGATAAATAAGCAAAATTAGAGCCAGTGAACCCGGAACAGGTCCAGGAAGCCACAAGGGTGTCAGGCTGGGGCAGCTGCAGACACGTCGGATGCTCAGGAATCTGAATGGATATCCTCGGGTCTGCGAGTTAAATAGCCCCACCATGGTCCCCAGGACTCGAGCACTCCACTCTGCTTTCCCTCTACCTCTTACTTTCTTTATGGTATTTCATTTGTTATGTTTTCCTTAGAGAGTCTAGCTTGAGAAATGGTTTTGTGGTTATTTCAATTAACTGATATATTTCACAGAAGATTAATCAACTGCTTGGATTATGGGAATAAACCTCAGTTTATTTCAGGTGTTCTCCCAGAAAGACCTTCATAACCCACAGAGCACTATTGCCACCTGGTGGCTGCTACCTGAAACACAGGCAGGACTGCATTTATTCATTCAACAAACATTTCATGAACACCTACTGAGTGACAGGCAGGCTTTTTCCCAGCCGCTGGGGATACGCTGTTGGATCAGATGCAGTTTCTGTTCTCAAAAAAGTTTACGTCTAGAGCGTAGACATACAATTGATTGGGCAACTTCCACGGAGAAAGCTTGGGGTGCTGTGGCAGGACATGAGAGTACAATTTGTCATCATGGGTGGTCCTGGAGCCTTCCTTGGAGATGACATCTAGTCTGAGTGCTGAAAATGCACAAGGAGTCTGGCCTGTTAGGAGATGGGATGACACAGGGCCTGTCATAACTCAGGTGGGCACAGGTATAGGCAAGCTGGGGCCTCAGTATAGAGATCAGCGCAGATGGGGAGGGAGTTAGGGCCACTGAAGACACAATGTTCAAGGTATAAAGTGGGTTTCTTCGGACAGAGCAAATATTTCTGATTTGCATTGTCCGGTGGGGTGTGGAGAATGGAGGCTTGATTCAAGCAGCCCTGCACCCCGAGGGCCTAGTTGGGTGGACCAGCCTCATCTAGTGGGGTCTGGGTGAGCATCATACATGGATGGCGCCGATGGCTTCATAGTGTTCTAAGCAGGCTCCTGGCAGTGAACTTGGAGCAGAACCCAGGCTGCCAGCTAGGGCTATGGGAAGCAGGCTCAGGCTTCTGGGGAGGCAGCTGGGGAAACGGGGTCAGATGTCAGCACCCAATCATCGAAAAGGCGAGTTCTTCTTCACCCTTGATCCCTGAACTGACTTCAGGGCTTTAACTTTGGGGGGCCTCCATGGCCCCCCTCCGCCCTGTTCTAGTAGTTGTTCCCTATGCGGCAGTTGTTGGACTGGGAACATACCCAGGCGGGGGCCTACCCGTGGCAGGAACACTAGGTGTTTGCCAGACTTATTTCTTTTTCCTCCTGGGCCAGCTCCATTTCCCAGCCTCCTTTCAGGTGGCTGTGGCCAAGGAAATGAAGTTGGGAGTGTTTGCATCACTTCCAGGCCTGACCTGTAAAAACCCTTTTCATACCTTTTTCCCCTCATTGGTCGGCTGGTTGCAGAAGATCCAGCAGAGGCATCTGAGGGGTGGTGGGTGGCAGGGTCACAAGACTGAAGAGCCCATGTTCCCAAGTCACTGCACAGAAAACTGCCCACAACACCCACATTTGGACGGCTAGGTGAGCGAGAAATAGGCTTCTACAGTGTCAAGCCGTTTAGGCTGGGGGCTTCCTGTTACAACACATATTCTATCCACTCTTCCCCACAGGACTCGATCTCACTTCTCTATTGCCAGTCTGGGGATGGGGCTCCTCCCTGCTCCTATATATGTTGCCTTGAACGTAGCTGCTGTCGAAACCTCTGATTATCTGCTTTGGGGATTCCCCATGATTGGGCCCACGCACATTCACAGTGACCTCTACTCTGTGTGGGGACTGCGGGGTGCTGACTTGCCTGGAACACCATTGCATCCGCCACCAGCTCTGGGTTCTGGGTTCTGCTTTCTGCCACCATCTCTCCCCACCCCTGAGACTAGGAGGTGAGAACCCGCCGTTCCAGGCACCAGCTTGCCCGAAAGCTCCAAGACTTGCCTCGAGGCAGTCAAGCCATCTGCCAGCTCCCCAGGTTCACGAGCAGAGCTACGCCTAATCGTCACCACGTAGCCACATTCAGCCGCGGGGTGTGCCAGGAAAAGATTCAGTGACAACGTGGGAAGCGCACACACCTGACAAGCTGAGATCCTGGGCGACATAAACTGACAGAGGGGCTGAGATGGGAAGGAAATGGGACGGGCCACGTCTGATCGCAATGTCAAGAGCAGCCAGCAGTTGACAAGTTGTCCCGCCTTCTGATGAACCGTGCAGCTAAGGTCTGAACGGTAGCACCGCTTCGAGCCCCCACTCTGTGACCCCATGCGCAGGTGTTAGATGCTCATCTAATAGCTCGTACACATTTTAATAATAAAGTCAGGAGGAGTAGAGCTGGCCCAGATACATCATGTCATGCCCCTGCTGGGAGTCCTTCCGGAGGGAAATAATACATTTTTCACATGGCCTTAGGTGTTCTGACCCCTGCCCATCCCCCTGCTTCATCCAGTCTCACATTCCCCCTGCTCAATGCCTCCCAGCCACGCTGGTCTTCTCTACATGCTTCAGGCACCCCCAGCACAGTGCCAGGCACCCCGCGCAAACTCAGCAAATCAGTGGCGGTGACTGAAGGAGAGGCAGGGGGCTGCTAGGAGACAGCTGCCATCTAGGGAGCTGGGTGGGTCCCCCTCTAGATACGAGCCCCATGCGATCAGCAATCGAGCTTGTGGGCTGCCCCAGTGCATTCCCATCGCCTAGAACAGTACCTAACGCCGACTGGATGCCAACACTTATGGAGCCAGTGGGATGAATGAGAGAATGAACAAAATAAAGGGAGACGCAGCCAGAATGAGAGAGGCTGGTAGGCAGAACCAACAGGGCTTGGTACTAACTGGATGGGGGGGGTGGGAGGGAAGGAGGAGCCAGGGAGGAGCCCGGGTCTCTGACTTGGGAGCTGAGTGGGAGGAGGTACCATCTACTGAGACGGGGACCATGGGTGAGGGCGGGAGGTTCATGGAGAAAGGCTGCAATGATGCGCCCAGTTTTAGACGTTCCAAGTCTGCAGCAGCTGTGGAATATCTGCGAGGAGAGGTCCAGTGGGCAACTGGATATATTAGTCGGAAACCCAGGAATGAGAACAGGGCTGGAGAGCATGGGTCTGGGGGTGATCTATTAATGAGAGCCACGCGGGCCTGTCAGGTCGCAGCGTGGCAGGTGGCGTGGTTGCCCAATGATATGTAAAATATGGTCCCTGCCCTTACGACCAATACAAAGTCAAGATGTGACATAGACCTTAAAACTGTTTACAAACCCGTCCATGTCTCCATAGCAACCTTGAGGAGAAGAGACAATTCTACATTATCACGGGGGGCGGGGGGACACACAGATGGCTGCTGTCTCCCGCAGGTCTCCTAACAGGAGATGTTCTCGCTTCACGCGGGTCCCACAGAGAGTGGCGCCTGGAGGTTCTATGCTAGCTGGTCCCAATCGGTGTCTTCTCCCACGTCTCTGCCGTGGGGCCAAAGAGATGGACAGAGAAGGTAATCAGTCCTTTCCAAACCTCTTCTCTCGTTCTGTTTCTCCACCCCCGCCACGCCACCGAAGCCATTCTGGAGGTGGCAGTAACGACCTACCTGCCAAACCCTAAGACGCTTCGGGCCCACCTCATCGGGCCTTCCCCTGTAGCACTCACCACCTCCGGGCATTTCCTGCTTCTTACGGCTGCCCTCCTGCGGTGTTGGCGAAGGAACCACAGACCACACGCAGAAGAGTTCACCCCGTGTCGGAGCCCTGCTGAGCATGCCACACGGGCACCTCACTGTCCTCAAACCACCCTGTGACGAATGTACAACGATCCCCACTTTACAGATGAGAAGCCGAGGCCTGGAGAAGTGAAATAGCTCCCCAGGACCACCCACGCTGGAGAGCTGAAGTGGCTGGATCGATACCCAGTTCTCTGGAAAACAAAAAGGCTACCTCATTTAAGCACTGAAGTAGGGTCCCTCCGCCGGTTTTCCTGCTCTCTCTCAGGCCATCCCTCCTCCATCTCTCCGGGTCCTCTTTGCTTCTCTCCTGCAAGGCTGCTCTTGCTGATGCTGTTCCATGGCCCACTTCTCAGCACTCTACCTGTTCTCTGTGGTCAACTTTATCTTCGTGGCTTTGCCCCATCTATATGCAGATGGTTCCCGAAACTCAAACTCCTCTGCTCCAGATTTCTCTCCTGACCTCTCCAGGTCTGGCTGCCTCCTGAGCCTCGTTACCTCTGTGGCCAGCAGGGGCCTCGTGCTCGGCTGCTCTCACCACTGAAGCCACAATAACTTGCCTCCACTTGCTTCTGCCAGGTCCTAACTCTTGTGTATGGTACCATGTGGACTCAGATCAATGGAGCCAGAAATCGAGGCGCTGTCCTCAGCAACCCCTGTCCCTCATCCCCACGCTCAATCAGTGACCAAACACTGGTGATTCTGCCTTCCCTGAATCTCAAAGCTCAGCCCTCTCTTCCCCATGTCTAGGTCTACTGCTTTATTTGGACTCTTACCTGGATGACCAGTGGCCTCTTCGCTGGTGTCCCCATCTCAGGTATAACCCATCCAGTCTGCCTCCTACTGGAGGGATACTTCTAAAAGCAAATCCAAGCACACTGCTGCTCAATTTTAGGTCCTACTCTGGCTTCCCACTGATTCTAGAATAAAGTGTAAACTCCTTGCCTTATGTGACCTGGTCTCTGAGTGTCTCCCTGCCTTCCTCTAACCCCAGGCTTCCAACGCCTTTCCGCAAATGTCAGCTGTGCTCCCTCTGCCCAGCACACCTGTCCACCCTCATCTGCTGGGTGAAGTCATCTGTCCAGCCTAAGCTCAGGGCCCCATTTGTTCAAACCCTTTACCTCTTAGCGGTCCCCCCTCTGTGCCCTGCCTGTGTGTATTTGTGTCACAGTTCCTGTAACACCGATGGCACTCGGGTGTTCACATGTCTGCTTCCCTCTCCTGGGAGCTGAGGTCCTTGGTGGCAAGGGCCAGATCTCTTATATTGGAGTTCTATGCCTGGTGCCTAGTGCCTAGTAATTGCTCAATAAGTGTTTGCTGACTGAAGGAATGAAGAAACACATGAGCCCTCCTAATTTAAGCCCATGTTCTCAGAAATTGGACAGAGTCCCTAAGATACTGCATGGTGTTGAGGAGATTGGGTTGAATTGGGACCAGCTAAGGTTTTGTGTCTTGCAAAAGGGGCACTAGTGCCTTCTGCAGGGAGATAAAGCTGCCCACAGACACACACCATCCCTCCCTCTTCTTTATGGGCAGCAACTCTGCAGCCCAGGGGGTGGGAGGGAGGTGAACATAGGAGCTCACCCATCACCGCTGTGGGCTGGCTTGGGGAACTATGGATATTTCAACCAAGAAGGGACTTTAGATGTAGTGGCAAAAACACTGGGTTTAAAGCCAGAAGACTGGGGCTTGAGCCTGGTCTTTAGAATGTGCTAAATGTATGATTTCAGACGGTCTTGTTACATCTCTGAGCTCCAGCTCCTCCTGCTTGGAACCCAGGAATGGAAAGTCCTGCTCGCCTGCTCCCCGGGCTTGCTCTGAGGCTGCAGTGAGGTTATATGGAAACATGCTCTGGAAACACTGAATGGTGCTGGGCTGTCCTTTTACCCGGGGTCCTGCCTGGCAGAGAGAACCCGCCCCGGTGCCTCGAACCTCGCCGGAGGCAGCCGGCTCTGCAGGGCCAGCTGGGACCCGTCAGCAGGGGAGCAGGCGCCGTTCAGACATCTGCACGGACGGCCTTTAAACACGGGGAGCACTGGAGGAAATACCACAGGATTTATGGAGTGAAAGCTTTAAAAAGAAACACAAGACTTAAGGCAAAACAGTTGACCCAACTCTGGGGGAGGTGTCTGCCTGGCTGTTGGAGACAGAAAGATAGACTTGGAGTAGGTTGAGGCAGAGGGGGAAAGCTCCGGGGGTGTCCGGACAAGCGGGGTAACGGCGCACAGCTGGAGGAACCACGGAGGCTGCCTCGCGGCGGGCGGCGCCCCAGCGCTTCCGACGTGCAGGCCTGCGCCGCTGCTGACTGTCGCGTGGGATGTCCTTGCGCAGGCCACGGCGACATGCACGAGGGTGTTCACTGCGGCTCCATTTGTAGCTGGGGAAACTTGGAAAGGACTCGAATGCCATGCCACAGAGGGCAGGCGAATTACGACGCGCGCCTATGGTGGAGTCCTGGGTAGCAAAGGGTGCGGGTCTGGGTGCGAATGCAGAAAGACAGGCCCGACGCGGGGCGGGGAGAGGCCACGTGCAAACGGCGTGGACGTGATGATTTTGTTTTCATAAAGGTAAAAATACACCCCTGTTTATATAGCAGAGAGAAAGACCTGGGACGAGAGCTACTAATTCTCAACAGAGTTGGTCTCTAGGAGTTGATATGTTTTATACAGTTCTGTAGAGTTTATTTTTGTTTTGTTTTGCATTTTGCGTGTCTATTAAAATCGTCAATTTGCCAAATGAAAATATTTAATATACAAAAGGAAAAGGAAAACTTCCGTTCTGAGTTGGAGCTCATGGGTCGACTTTTTCAACCTGTCGAGTAAACTCTCCTATGACAACCTCCCCTCCCTTCTTTGGTTCCCTCACTTCTCCTCGAAGCCTAGTTGTCCTCAATCCTCTTTCCTTTCTTCCAGGCTCCCTTTGACGATTCGAGGCCTCAGAGTTCTTCCCTATAGCTATCATTTAAAAATATACACATACGTTACTTAGATATTTTATAATATTTAGACATTGTTTCCCCCCCACCATCCTGTCTATCTAAAAAAGAAGCTCCTTCTGAGTTGGAACCATGGCCTGTAACTCTCTGACGTCTTAGCCGAAACATTGCACGCTGAGTGGCAATTGTCGCGCGATGGAACAGGGAAGAAAAAAGAGATCGAGTCAAGAGGGCTATAGACACTTTCCTGACGCCAGATCATTCCTCCTTCCTCTGTGCTCCAAAGGCACTTTACACAAAATTGACCAAGTGCAGCCAAAAAGCAGGAGGGTGCTGAATTGGAAACCTAACTCTAAAATCTACTATGTCTTTGATTAGAGTGGATTGTTTTTAATAGACATATTATTTAACAGAAAATACCCAGAGAATAAAGGTCTCATGTTTAATTGTGGTAAATATCTTTGTAACCGTCTGCCCTTCAGCCTGAAAATATCCCGGCCAGAGTGTCCCTGCATCGCATCACAGATATTAAACCTCGTAGCACATCCTTAATCATGTTACTTTCCTGATGAAAATCCTTAATGTCTCTCACATGCAGCTATTCCACTCCACCTCCGTTAGTTTATTGCCCACAGTTCCCTAAGCATTAGCTCGGCTCTGATGAGAGCATAGAAAGGCTGTGAGGACCTCTCCATAGATCACATAGTAAGGGCTCCAAAAATACCAGTTAGAGGAATGAATGAAGGAGCTCAGGGCAACCAGGGGAGCTGGAAACTCCTCGAAAAAGCCAGGGATCTCCGAGTTGGACGCCAACATTCAAAGGTGCCTCCATGAACGGGTGTCACCTGTGCCAGGTATATGGGTGACATGCCCACTGGGTGACATGGGGAGCATACTCTAGATACAGAGCCTAAAAGGAGAGATGAGAGACCTGGGTCCTATCACTAGGTACCTATGAGACTTTGTACCAGTCATTCCCTGTCTGGGCTTCTGTTTCCTCCTCTGTAAATAAGACTTGGGCTTGGTCAACATTTTTCAAAGCGTGTTCCTAAGGGATGTGTTGACAAATGTCCCTTGAGAGGGACGCTGTGGTCAAATGCACTTGGGAAACGCTGTGCTCTGCACCTTACTCCTGGAGTTTCACAGAGCACATGAGCAGGTTCAAGCCCCTGAGAGGTCCTTTGGTAGGTAAGCTTGCTTCTGGGGGCTTACCCAGCATTTCTCACATTTATTTCACCTTTGAATCGTAGAAGAAAACATTTTTTTCTGAGCATCTTTCTGACACATACACTGCTCCCAGCCATATCAGAGGTCCTTCTGACTCTGAATCCATGGCCGTGACGACCTGCTTCCTCCACGCCAGCTTGCTACCTACCCTCCACACCCCAAAGCATCGCGTTTCAGGTGCCCCTTGTAGGAGTGCAGCTCTGTGTGGTGAAGGGGGAATACGCGGATCCATTAACACCTCTTCTGAAAGGACCGGGCTGGAGCACAGGGCGCTGGGATCCAGATGGGGTACAGCTGTTGGGGGACACCTAAGTAGGGATGCAAAAACAGGGGGGCAGGACAAATGGTCAGAGGAAAGGGAAGTACTTGGTCCTTGGGTGGTTCGCTCTCTTATCTGTGCCTGTAGCTCATCTAGTCCTCTGGATTTAAATACCATTTGTATATTGGCGGCACCCGTGTTTGAATATAAACTTTTGCTAAGAGAATGGGCTTTGGAATCCTACATCCCACGCTTCTTCTTTAAAATGGGATTAAATTTTACCTTGTCGTGTTATTTTTGAGGATTAAGTGAGTTGGCACATGAACACTCTTAGATTAGTAACTAACACTTAGTAAGCACTCCATAAACGGCACCATCATTACTTATTACTACTTATATTTTTAGCTGAGATTACTCTCTGACTTGACAGCTCCACTCAGATGTCTCCCAAGCATCTCAAACTCAACAAAACCCAAACTCAACTTCTTGATTTTCCCAACAAGGGCCCATCTTCCCCATCTCACTAAACGGCGCCCCATACACCTGCAGATCAAGGCAGGGACCTGGTAGTCAGGCACGTTCCCTCCTACCCCTCCACATCCCACTGGATTCTTTCCGTGTAGCCAGAGGATTTTAACAAACACAAACACGACCATATTGAGACCCTAGAGGCAAATGAAATGAAGCCCGGGCTCCTTGCTCTGTGCTGTCTGGCCCCGGTCAACGTCTCCGCCTCTTCCCGCGCTTCCCGCAGCCGGCCCGCTGTCCTCGATCCCCCACCCCCCATAAAGGTGTCGCACAATGACTAATGAGCCAAAAGGATCGAGGCTCCGTTAGTCAGACGAGCTCGGAGCTAGAACAACGGGTCCACACATGCGTCTATCTATGGCTACGCTTTTAGACATTTAAGAAGTCCTCCCACTCAGGATGAAAGCCTTAATCGGAGGCAAGATTTTTTGGTCTGTTCCAACAGCCAGCCACCAACAGCCAGCCAGCCAGCCACCAAGAGCCAGCCAGCAGTCACCTCTCACCCCAGAGAGGCCCTCAGGCCCCGGGAACCAAAGAACTTTGCAGGATGGGAGTCCTCAGGGTGGTTGGCATTTTTCATCAGGCTGACCTCCACCCCAGCCTGGGATTCATAGAATCTCTTTACATCATATCTTTATTTAATTATAAATTAATTTTTTGGGGAGGGGTCATTCTTTTAGGACCACTCGTCAGAGCAGAAATCCATGGTTGGACCATTTGGTTTCTCAGCCGACACGGGGCCAGTTCTGCTGCGGCTCCCCAGGGAAGTTAACGTAAATGTTTACTGACGGCACAGTCATCAAGAAAATGAAGCTGCTGATTCATTGCCTTACACAGAAACCCTTTGTTTTTCCCTCTTCCTTCCTCTTTATAAGGAGACTCTGAGAAACAGCACATTTTGGGGACCCGCTCGGTGCAATGTTATCTTGGTTGTCCCTTCCTTCCATCTGCAAAGTGTGGTTCCTCTAAGGGCAGGACCGCCAGGCATCCTCTTTCCTCTGCAGGACACCCCTCGAGGGTCTCGGAGGAACAATGGAAGTCCTGGGCTTTCTCAGGCTGGAAGTGAATGGCCCCATGCTGACGGTGGCCCTGTCAGTGGTCCTCCTGGCCCTCCTGAAATGGTAAGTGCCCCCAGCACGTCCCAGAGGCTGTGATGCCGTCAGAAACCCCGCTGGAGCCCTGCTGGAGCCGGGGTGGGTGCGTGGGAGTGTGTTTCCCTTCTTTTCTAATCTAGAGGGAGTTGAGTATTAACACAGCTTCAGAATGAAAAGCAAACAGTCAGGTTAATCTTTTGCTAAAATGCACGAGATCGAGGTGTGGGGAAAGGCTGCTGGGTCAGCGCCTGGGAACGCTGCAGGTAATTAAGGAGCAGGGGAAGGAGCAAACTGGAAAGGTTTGGGAGCCGTGTTTCCTCGCACCATCCTGCCTGCTCACCGTGCACTTCTAAGGTCCTCTCCCCCCGTCAGATTTACAACAGAATCACCCCCTGGTTCGTGTTACGTTAAACACAGAAAGGACTTGGAGCTCTCCGGCATCGGGGCTACTTTGTGGGGAAGTCACTGGCGGGGATTCCTGGAGGCTTAAGGACAAAAGTGGTGGCACGAATTGCCTTGTTTTCTAATATCTGATCCAAGGGAGCGGATCCCTACGAACATAGCGCACGCAGGACCCGCAGAGCCTGAGACCCTGCGAGGGTCTGACACATGGAGGGGGAGGAGCGCCCTGCGATATTGTTCATTCAACAGGTTTTCAGAACCTGGCTCGATGGAGGGTCCCGCGCTAGGCATGTTCACCTTGTGGGTTAAATCCATTAGCCTTCCTCAGTCGTGAGCACCCGGGTTTAGGCGGCTCTGGCGTTCGAGGGGAAGGTGGAAAAAAGAATGGGGAACTGGGGTTTGAGCAGAATTTCAATGTACGTTTCCCATGGTAAGAAAGGCTCCGCTAGGTTAGTGACGGGGAAAGCGCTTTAAGAAGCACCGAGCATTATTTTTTGCAAACGTGAGGCAGTATTCTTTAGCATTTGCATAGCTGAAGATGGAATTCACATTGGATGTTCTGTGATGATGAAATGACTTCTTGGACACTGGCTCTGAAAGGCAGCTCCAGCCCCAGTGCTGTTTTGCTTTTTAACTAGTTTAATTATCTTTTGAACTTTGTGGCTTATCTTGCCTTGAAACCAGCAACATGCAAATGGAAGCCCTTTCCCCCCATCCCCCGACCCCGGGCCCCACCCCATTAATCCATCCATCCCAGGGTGTTTCCACGCCCAGTGACCCAGCGGCGCACACAGCACAGCGCCTGGCACGTGGGAGGTGCTTGTTTAGGAGATGTCAGCTGCTATAATGAACGTCACCTATGTAACCTAGATGCAGAGGAACATAAGTCTTTGGTGCATTAGGTATATTTTAAATTTCTTATTAATTTCTCATCAACAGCTGTGGTTCTCAAAGTGTGTTCCACCCGAGTCCTCCAGGTGGTCTCTCAGCATCGATGTCTTTATTATATGCTATTTCTACATGTTTGTTTCTGTCTTTATTGTGCCTTTTTCATTTCTGTATTCTTACACCCAGTTCGATGCCTGACATAGAGTAGGGCCTCGATAAATGTTCGGTGAATGAATGAACGCATCGCATCCACTAGTGCTGCCCTGGCCATGGACAGGGGCGTGTGTCCTGGCGGATAAGCTGCTGTAACCGGGTGTTTACAATCAGCGCAGATCAGAGTCACGGACAATAAGGCCGCACCGCTCAGTGAGGCAGCTGTGGGTGTGTAATCTGTTCCTGGGCCACATTAATAACCTGGGCCAGAGACACGGAGATTAGATAATCGCACGAAGCACAGGGGGCGAATGAGAAGTGAGAGCTCACTTCCACTTGTTATGGGAGAAACATTTATTGATCTGTTCCTGTGTGCCCGGCACGGAGTGAGGCCCTGGGGCAAGGTCGGGACACAGGAAGCCTGGCTGGGACCCCATGGCAGGGGGCACATGGAGGTTCTGGGGTAAGCTCAATGTCTGGAGAGAATATTCCAGAGTAGACAGATACACAAGGTGGGGGCAGGGCTTAGGGCCCATGGGAACATGGGCCGGCAGGAATTAAAACTGCTGCAGAATGTCACACCATGCAACAATAGGACTGATTAGGGGACAACAGAACCAATTACTGTGCCCTATGCGGTGTGATCACGTGCTAATCATTCACTGAACATTGTTTATGAGCAGTGACTCTGGGATTTAAATATGTAGACATGTAATATTTATTTACGTGTGTGAAATTACTATGGTGTTTTTTCCAGCATATGACCATTCATAAAATTGGTTAAAAATAACTGAATTAATAACAACAACAAAAAATAACCTGTTAATTTAATTGTAAGCAAATCTTGCTTAAAATCATTTTAAAATTAACAGGGTGTTAATTTTCACATAGGACATATGGACCGGAAATTTTGACCATTAAATCCAAAGTCCATTAAATCGAGGTCCGAAAAATCGAGGGTTTACTGTACTTAATAAATGAATACTTCTTAATTGTTAAATGTATGTGTGAATTTGGAAACAGGAAATACTTCATTTCTTTTAAAAAGAGTGCACTGTAAGATAGGCATAGTAAATTTTGATAGTTTTCCCCAAACTGCGCTTGACACGATTTTTCAATGGCGATCATTCAAATTGGCAGTTAGGTGGGGCTGCTCAGTGTGAACTGGGGCGTAGGGAGATCAGGGCTGCTCCGCTGGGGTGGGAGACGGAGCGGGGCGTGTAGAATATATTAGCTAGAAGTACATGAAGCACAGCAAAGGTGATTAACACATGTGACAGAGCATTTAAATTTTCTGTATAAAACTGTTCGAAACTCTTGCTCCTGGAAGAGATTTGATGTATAAGAAATAAGTTGCATGAGTTGCATATTGCTGGAGGCAACCTTGACTCCTACTGCGTTTAAACCCTCAAGCACACCTAAGAGCGAGCAGCTGCTTCCTGTTATAAAGGCTTCTAAAGGAGTAAAGTGGTTTTAATACTGGTTTTCTTTTGGTGGGGGGATGATGGGTGACTCATTTCTTCTCTTAGTCTTTTTGCATCTTCCATATTTCTTGAATGAGTGAATTGCTGATCAAAAAAAAAAGAGAGAGAGAAATTTGACCAAAAAGAGTAGGAAATTGCTTCTCTCTAGTAGTGGAAAGCTTTGGCCATGGAGGTTTGGGAACTGTAATCTCACGATTTTGACCAATAGAGTAAAATGCACAGGGGAATTTGGAGTAATGGGGGAGCATCTTGGCTGAGGAGGCAGTGAGAAAGGTAAACGGAGACTGTTCCATTAAGTAGCTTAACAGTTAAAACAAGTAAATATATGCCTATATTTAGGAGGCTGAGAAGAGCCGTGTTGGGAAGGTAGAAGGGCCAAGCTGCCTTTAAGGTTCAGGATCCCAAGACCCAGAGGTACAAATCAAATGGACATTAAAATAGGAATCAGGGTGAGTTAGTGTTCCGGTCGAGTCTCATTCTAAGACCAGGTTAAAGTAAAATGCGATGGGTGATTATTAAGACGGACAAGTCTGTCACTGAACCTGGAAGTTTCTTTCTCACAGAGCGTGCTTTACATGTAGGAGAACTAGATTCTAATTCTAGACCTACGTCTAGTCCCAGAGCATATTGAAAAGACACCATTGCTCCTTGGGTGCAAAGATGGTTCAAAGATCGACATACACAAATCGATAAATGTGACACACCACATTAACAGAACGAGGTATAAAAATCACATGATCACCTCAATAGACGCAGAAAGAGCATTTGCAATGGGTTAAAGACTTAAATGTAAGACCTGAAACTGTACAACTCCTGAAGGAAAGCATAGGGGAAAAGCCCCTTGACAGTGGTCTTGGCAATCATTTTTTGAATATGACATGAACAGCACAGGCAACACCAGAAAAAAACAAGTGGGGCTACAGCCAAGGAAAGAGCTTCTGCACAGCAAAGGAAACAATCAACAAAATAAAAAGGCAAACTACAGAATGGGAGACAGTAGTAGCCAACCATATATCTCATAAGGAGTTAAAATCTAAATTACAGAAGGAACTCATGCAACTCAAGAGCAAACAAACAAACAAATTTAAAAATGGGCAAAGGATCTCAACAGACATTTTCCCAAAGAAGACATACTAGTGGCCAACAGGTATATGGAAAGGTGGCTAACACCACTAATCATCAGGGAAATGCAAATCAAAACCACAAGATATCACTTCCAGCCTGTTTGGATGGCTGTCATCAAAAGGTAGAAGATAATAACTGTTGCCTAGAGCGTAAGACCAAGGGAATCCTCGTGCACTGCTGGTGGGAATGTAAATGGGTGCAGCCGCTACGGAAAACAGTATGGAAGGTCCTCAAAAAATTAAAACTAGAGCTACCATATGATCCAGCAATCCCACTTCTTAGTATATGTCCAAAGGAAAAGAAATCAGGATCTTGAAGAGATATCGGCACTCCCATGTTCACCGCAGTATGTTCCCAGTAGCTGATATGGAAACAACCTAGTGTCCATCAACAGATGAACTGATCGAGTTGTGATATATATTGATATACATATAATATTATATATAATATAGATACATTATATAATATTCATATAATAGAAATACACATAATTATATAATATAAATACATACACAATGATATATTATTTAGCCTTCAAAAAGAAGGAAATTCTCTCATTTACAACAATGTGGACGAACCTGGAGGACATTACGCTAAGTGAAACAAGCCAGACACAAATACTACATGGTACCACTTATATGTGGCATCTAAAACAGTCAACCTCATAGAAGTAGAGAACAGAATGCTGCTAGCCAGGGGCTAGAGGGTGGGGGAAATGGGGGGATGCTGGTCAAAGGGTATCAATTTTTAGTTATAAGATGAATAAGTTCGAGAGATCTAGTGTACAGCGTGATAAATAGTAATATATTATACTTCAAATTTGCAAAGATTTATACACCTTAAGTGTTCTTACCATACACACAGACACACACACACACAGAAACTATGTGAGGGGATGGATATGTAAATTAGCTTGATTGTGATAATCATTACACAAGGTATGTATATATGAAAACACCAAGTTGTTCACCTTAAATATATAAAATTTTTATTTGTCAGTCATGTATCAATAAAGCTGGGGGGGGGGGGACCTACTGGAATAGAACAGGAGAACCCAGCTGAGAATCTGCAGCTTGTCAGAGCAAGGGAGCCCCCAAGGTGTCCTTGGTATAATCAGAGGAAGAGGGAGGGACATCCAGCCACAGAAGTGGGTATTTGCAGAGTGAAGATCAGTTTGATCACATTTCCCAAGTTCTGTTCCTAAAAATGTTTGGGAAGTGAAGTCTAATTAAGCATAAGGCCTTTCTTGGGGATTCACAGCATATCAAAGGCCCGGAAAGGTTCTATAGGAAAGAAAGCTGTTTAACTTTATTTAACTCAGTGTTTCTAAGCTGATTTAATTAAGGAGGCCGCATACGGCCTTAGCAAGAAGGGCAATCAGGGCCGCCTGGGACATCCCCTTGGAAAGTGGTCGGATGTGTCAGCAGTTAGGCAGCTGCACAGCCCGGTGGAAGCGGAAGGGCTGCTGAACAGAGGAATAAGGCAGGAAAACGATCCCTTTGCGCGCTCTCGGGCTCCGGGTTGCTGCTGCTGCTGCTGTTTTCCAGGATGTAGAGGGGACAGAGTCTAGAGGGCAAAGCAGGGCCAGTGTGTGGGGCTGGCTGCCGTTCAATATCAAAGTAAATGAACAACCACAGCTGTCCAGCAATGGCCTTGGGACCTGGGAGGGCCCCTCGGCGTCCATCAGGAACGCTGCCAAATGCTTCCCGCGTGGGGTGGGCAGCCGGCGTGGATGACCACTGAGTGCCTTCTAGATCCAGGCCGCAGGCCCGTTTCATCTGCTGACGCTCTCCCGCGGGCAGGCCTGTGCTGAGCCTGGGTGCTGCTGGTGAGGAAGCAAGGCAGAGAAAACACCCGCGGCCCGCTAGCGTCTGCCCTGTTCCGCCTGGCCATCTTTCCCATGCCCCGTAGCATTGCCTGTGGCACCCACAGTGTCCCAGGAGCCTGGAAATACGCCCACAAAGCAGGGTTCAGGGGCCTCGCTGTCGCTTCGTGCGTGACTCTTGTGTCTCACCTCCCTGTCTCAGTCCCTTGGCTTTTCTCTGCCACCAGCCAGCCAGAGGTGGCTTTGGAGAGCAGACGGGTCTTGGGCTGGTCTTGAAATACAGGGAGGAATGGACTTGGAAGAGAGTGGAGGGAGACGGTTTCAGGTGGAGAAGCAGCACAGCCGGAGGGTCTGTAACATTTGGTGAACAAAACATTAAGTGTGTGGATAACGGGGGCCTTTTAGAAACGCACATTAAAGGCCACGGGTAGTTTCCAGGGCCCCGGCGCCTCCCACGAAGGATGCGTGCTCCTCTCCGTTTCTATTTTTTCTACTTCTGTTTAGGACATGATGGGCACTTTGGTTTAATAACTCGGTGATGAGCTCCGAGATAAAATTGAGCCTGCTTATGAAAACGAGGTCTGTGCTTCCTCAAGGACCATTTTCACAGAATATTGCTTTTTTGTTTTCTCTCTTTTCAATAGTTATGCACAATAGCCCCAGCCTTCCGCTCGCTTTATTGATTTTCCAGGACGAGAGTACGAGGTGTGACTATAAAGTAACGTGACTGATTATTTTAGAGCACACACCAGAACTCACGCAGCCCAGCGGATCCTGTGACCAGGGGGCTTCTCCTGCGGGTGAGCCTTCACTGCACAGGGGCGGAAAAACGCGCGCTTAGCTGTCTTCTTTGGGACTGGTCCGTGGTGTCTGGCTGTCGTCTTCTCACAGCCCTCCAGGCGACAAATCATCGTCTTTGTTGAGAACGGATTGATTTTTAAAAACAGCCCCAATCTGGGCAAAGAGGTGATAGATTGGGGCACTATTTTTAATCCCAAAGCAAATGTGATCATAACACAATAAGATATTGTTTTATTGGCCCTGAAAAGCCCAGGAATTCTGTGGAGGGGCCTCACTTATTGGGCATTTGAGTCCGTCTTAGTTTTTTTGTTGTTGTTGTTTTAAAGAAAAAAAATAACAATAGTCTTAACCTTTAAAAGACGGCATTTAAAAGACAGCATCATACAAACTCCATATATTTTCCAGGATCAACTGTACAAATAATGGTTTCTTTCCTTTTGCCTGTAAAAAAGAACGTATATGCTTAGGTTTCTGAGTATTTAATACTCATGATCATAAGTTCTCCAGCCTGGCAGGGAATTCAGGCTTCTGGTGTCACGTACTCACTGGGCAGAGATGAAAGAAGAACCTCATTCATTCTATAAACAAAGCCATTCATCAGATTGATGTTGGTGCCTGATTAAGCCGCCCGGGGACATTCTCGGTGCCACTTTCCCTGGGAGGACAGTTCTGTTGGCAGAGCTGTTGGATGAATCCTTCCTCTATCCCCGAATACCAGAATGACCAACTAGCGGGCTGCCATTTGTCATTGAGGGTAAGTGCCCATGTTCGGGCACCTAAGCAGTGAGACAGGAACTTGTTTCTAACTACAAAAATAAAGTATAGCCAAACACGGGGATGAGACTTTTGGGGACAGAAGGACAGGGGCTTACACTGTTGTGGACTGAAACTTCAGTTATAAAGAGCTGCCTCGTTCCTGGTTTGCCAGAAATATGTGATGTTGCACAACTTCCTGGGGGATGGGCAGGGAGGCGTGTTGGCTGAGTGAGGAGATCCCGAGAGCCCTCGACTCAGCTGTCCTTGGCCTCCTCGCAGAGCCTGGTCCTGCACCACATCCAGGGCCACCCTAAACCTGCACAAGTCCTCTCAAAGGCGTGCTTCTGAGGTTTTGCCTCTGCACACAGCAATTCTTGAGCATGGTCCCCCAAAGAGGACAGCTTTTTTTATTTTTTATTTTTTTGCTCAAAGGTACCTGGAAAAATGGTGTCAGAGAAGGTGTGAAAGCAAGGCCAACCTCTGTAAATAGTGGCTTCACCAAAATCCTGCTTTCCAAGCACTGCACCCAGACACCCCTGGAGAGCCAGCGCTGTGCACCCAAACCAGTGGCTGTCTCCACACTGGAGCTGAAAGGTGCCTAAAACCTTCCCGCCTTTCTCTCCTACCTACACACACGCCCCTTCTCTGCACACTTTGTACACCACAGCCCCTGCTGCCTGGATGCCCTCCCCTCTGCTGAACTCAATCCCATCCATCCTTCCAAACCTTGCCCAAATGTTGCTCTTCTTGAAGGTCTTCTTAACCAGGCCAGCCCTTAATGACCCTGCCTCCTTCAAACTCCAGTAGCTCTTTCTGTCTCTATTGCTATTTTGGCACTTAGTATAGCATTTTATTGTTTCTGCAAATGTCCTCTCTTCCTAGCCTGACTATAAGCCCCTGAGGGCAGGGCCTGACTCTTAAGCCAATGAGTACCTTGTGCATAGTAGCTGCTCAATAAATGCTCGTGATGATAATCATACCTCAGGTAACGGAGATAGCAGCCCCACTTCCAAATGATCGCTGTCACGTGTGTGCGTGCATGCACACGAGCACAGGGAAGGGCAGGATCAATCTCCCTCCGACTTGCACACTAGTGGCCCTGGCAGAACACCCCGCACGTGGCTCACGGAAAGAGTAGATCAGTTCCTTCTTTGTTCACACAGTCACTGAATGCTGCAGGTTTTCTAGGCTGTGTGCTGGTTCCACCTCCTTGATGTGCAGTGGATAACATCCCCATGAATTCAAACAGATAAAATGATGGTCCCATTAGGAATCGAGGAGAAAGGCTCTGACGCAAAAGGAGGGGATGGGACAGAATGCAGGACACAGCTATTTGAAAGATGTGGTGTATGGGAAAGCTCAGAGCACTCGGGGTGGGAGCAGGGTGTCCAGACCACAGTGCGGGGTGGGAGGGGGGTGCATTCAACCCCAGCAGAGAGGCTGCAAAGGACGGCCCCTCACTCCTCCACTGTTCTATGAGCAGCAATGCCCACCGTTTAAAGCAATGCTGTCTAAGCTCTTCACCACCGCCCACCGTGTCTCTCATTTCCCCACAGGCCCCATGTTCTGTTGTCCAAACAATGTATATTTAAGCAATGATTAATTGATTTTCCCATTTTAATTATTCAAAGACAAGCTGATGGAAGCTGTGCCAATGAGAACAGCGGATCAATGAGATGACCAGCATTAGTGTACCAAGTTATAATTCCACTCCAAAGCAAAGAGGCGTGACATTTTTCCTTAACCTGCGCAATCTTATTGTCAATAAGCGCACAATTTACATTAGGCTCTTTGAAATGTTGAAAATATCTCAGGTGCCCCCTTCCTACCTCCACAGATCAATAGACATGTGGGACCTCAGGCTGCAGGCACCATAGAGCAATCAGTTATACATTTATGGGTTTGAACTCTACAAAGAGAGAGACCAAACTTTGCAGCAGCATCTCATGACATAAGGGTTGATTGAGAGTGGTCATTGGGAAGGTCTCGGGAGAAACGCGGCATTGTGGGTGGATACACTTTTTATACCGGATGGCCTTGGGCAAGTTACTCTACTCGTTTCCTCACTGATAAGAGAGGACTGACAGTCCCTGCCCCTCAGCATTTGGCACCCAGGCCAGCTCTTCCTCACCCTGACAGTCAACCGAGCCACGGTCTTGGCAGGCTGTTTCCTATGTGGCCCTGGAATCGGTCCTTCCCCTCTATCTGCTCTCCTCTACCATAGCTCAGGATTTCAAGAGCATCCTTGGCTAGAAAAAGCCTCCCAACTGGTTTTCCTGCCTCCTGTCTCATGCTCTTCAAATTTGGCCCGCAAATCTACAGCTAGAATTACACCCCAGGAGCTTGCCACTCTGTTGGTTAAACCCCACCGCAGTCCTCCTGCGTAGAGAAGGTCTGTTTCCCTGGCCTGGCATACGAGGCCCTCTCTCATCTGGTCCCATCCACCTGGTTATGTAACCAGGTTTCACTGAGTTGACCTCTGGATCTTAAAGAAAAGTTTTGTCTCTATAATTCAGGATAGGCTGGGCTGCAGGTTGAGGTTCATCTCTGCACGATTTACTAAGGAAAGGTTGCTAAACTAAATCCTCGTGCAAAGGTGACTGCTGACCCCACTCAGGAAAACAAACTACTCTCAAGCCCTCGGGCCGCACGTTACCTCGCCAACACCGCCTTTGAAATGCTTTCCTCTTGGCTGCCTTTCCCCACTTCGGCGACGGTCCAGAGCTTGGGCTTTCGAACCAGACTGAAATCCTGACTGGCGTGGTGACCCTAAGCAAGTTGGCAAGGTTTCTGTGTCTCAGTTTCCCCGCCCGTAAAAGAGAGATCATAATACAGAGCGCCTCGGTTTCCGAATGGGATCCGTCCGGAAGCCCGGTCGAGCTCGGAAACGTTCGGAAACCGAGGGATCCGCAGCCGACAGCCGGGCCTCGGGACCTTGCCCTCCCGGGAGCCGCGGGGCATGTTCGACTTCCGAGGCGGGTTCGAAACCCGAAGCATTTCCTCCCGGGTTTATGGGGTTGACACCCTGAAATGTTCGTCCACAGAGATGTTCGAAAACCGAGGCACCGCTGTAGTACAGGCCTTGCAGCATGTCAGGGGGATTAAATGAATTAAAACAGAGAGGAGACCTGGAGCAGCGCGCAGCACGGGTAGGACCCAGTAACTGCAGGCTCACGTTCAGCAGCGATTGCACAGATGCCAGGCGGCAGATTGTGCTTGTAACTTAAGGTTTTTAACATCGTTCAGAATTCTCACATGATCTCCGGGAATGCATTGAAGAGAGCTGTATTTCAAACGAGCAGTCTCATCTGAATGACCTTGGGCTTATACTACTAGGTAGCTTTTGACCTTGAACACGTAAGATGAAGTTAAAAAAATATCTCCTGGACTTAGCAACTAAGAAGTCTCAGGTGATGTTGGAGATGGTCGCCGATGGTGCGGTGGGGACTGAAGCCAGAAAGCAGCTGGTTTCAAAGTGCCTGGGAAGGAAGACAGTTGAGAAGAGTGTGGCTTTTCTTTCAAGAAGGTCTGAGATGTCAGCTTCAGTTACCAATGGTAAAGTGGAGATAGCTACCCTTTCCTAGCTCTCTGAAGGGAGTCTGCACCCTTGTGAACAGTAAATTTTCATCATCTTATATTATTATTAGTCTATTGGTGCAACCGTTCATCTCTTAGTTGTAGGTGTTTAACAATAAAAACACCTATTTCTTGAAAAGTGCTCTATGAATCCAGCTTTAAACTCAATTTGCTTTCCAGAAAATTTTCAGATTTTCCCATGACAAACTTTACATTTATCCACTGAGCAGTAGAAGCGCAATTCTATGTTTCATTGGCTGCCACTTGCCTTGCCCTTGGGTTTGAGAACTTGAAGTATAAACGATGCATATCAGATCAGTAAATAAATCCTGGTAAGTCTTATTCCACTCTCTTGTAGACCAGGCCTTTTGTTTCCCGTACATTCACGTCTAAGCCCTGACCTTCACTATCCCTTAGCTATGACACTGTTAAGGTTTCCTTGCAGGTTCAACCCTCTCATCTAAAAACACACGAGTAAGCCAGCCAACCAGCCTCCCAACTAACCACCTCTTCTCTGACTGTATGTTCCTCCCCAGCCATCGCTCCCCTTACCCTTCCCTCCCAGCCAAATGGCTTAAAAGAGGGCCCCACTTTCTTGCCTCCCATTTACCCTTCAACCACGCGATGGGGTTTTTGCTCCATTCTTCACTGAAACGGCTCTCTCCAGGGCCACCAATAAGTCCCTAGTTCCTAAATGGAACTCATTTCCCAATCCTTCTCTTTCTTTAGTGCTTTGTGCTATTTGACTCTGGGGTTACTGCTGGATATATTCCAGGGCCGTCAGGTGTGTAGAGGTAGAAAAAAGGTTGAGCACCTTCATTATTATCCAATGGCCTCCTTTTATTTTATTTTTTATTTACTTATTTTTAAAAAATATATCTTTATGGATTTCAGAGAGAGGAAGGGAGAGGGAGAGAGAAATAGAAATATCAATGATGAGGGAGTCGTCATTGATCGGCTGCCTCCTGCACGCCTCCTGCTGGGGATCGAGCCCAAAACCCAGGCATGTGCCCTGACTGGGAATCGAACCAAGATCTCCTGGATCCTAGGTCAATACTCAACTGCTGTGCCACACCCAGCCAGGCCAATGGCCTCATTTTAAAGATAAGAAAATGAAAATCCAGAAAAATAAATAAAGGGAGTTGACCTGTATTAGTCAGTTATTGGTGCAATAATACCGTATAACAAACCACCCCAACTCACTCACAAACATTTATTTTTCTCCTAGTCTCTGAGTAACTCTGTTCCAGGCTGTGGGTGGGGTACAGATCCGCTCCACAGGAGTTTGTAATGGGGCCCAGGCTGAAGAGGCTACTTCTGGAAAGCTCCACTTCTGACATATCACAGGAATGCAAGAAATGCGAGAGGAATGAGCCATGTCTCTTGAGGCCTCAGCCTAAAAATGCGTTGATCTCACTTCTGCCCATATTCCTTTGCTTATGGCAAGTCACAAGCCCAAGCCTAATATTAATGGGGGTGGGGTGGGGAAGAAGACTCTCCCCCCTGCAGTGGGAGGTACTTCCAACTCTTAGAACAAAGGGTGGTGATGTAGATGCAGGGAGGACGTGAAGAGCTGGGAGCAGTGATTCAGTCTACCATGTGCTCCAAGATCACACATACATACAGGGGTTCTGGTCTTTGGCAGAGCAGAAAGAGGCCATGAATGAGACAAAATAAGAAACAATAATAAAAACAAAGACCAAACAAACAAAAGCTTGAAGCTAATGGACGTTTGGATTTTTATGGTAAACAAACACAACAATCTCTGATAAAAGTACAGACGCTGATGGAGAATTTGCCAGCTGAGATGCTGACATGGTGGGTCATGGTGGGTCTTGACTGTAGAGTGAGAACTAGTAGCTGGAATGCTACAAGCAAGGGCACAAGCTCAGTGTCGGGGCTCAGTCTGGACCTGGGCTGAGCCTGGGGATGTACCCAGAATTTCTAGCTGAATAAGCAATAGAGGTCAGGGGCTGACTGATGATGGGGCTGGCATATACTCTGAGAAAAGCAAATATTGATTCAGGGCATGGGGTGGGAAAGGGAGAAGCTGCCACATAAGGACCCAACTGCAGTTTGGAAAAGCAGAAGCGAAGGGAGGCATTTCTGAGCCCCAGAAGGCCAGAAATAGATCTTTGGATTCTGGAAAAAGCCTGAATGCAGGTGTAGTGTGTTCACCAGATCCTGAAATACAACAATCAGGGGGCATCCTTGCAGATTGTGAGCTGTATGGTTTAAGACAAATTCACTGTTCTACACTTGGCAGTAAATTTATGGATGCCGCTATGCCAAGAAATGGCTGTGGAGGAAAAGATAAACAGCCCCAGAATTCTTTTAAATATCTTCATGGGTCTCAGCTGGGCATGGCTGAGTGGTTGAGCATCGACCTAGGATCCAGGAGATCTCGGTTTGATTCCCGGTCAGGGCACATGCCGGGGTTTTGGGCTCGATCCCCAGCAGGGGGCATGCAGGAGGCAGCTGATCAATGACTCTCTCATCACTGATGTTTCTCTCTCTCTCTCCCTCTTCCTTCCTCTCTCTGAAATCAATAAAGATATGTTTAAATAAATAAATAAATAAATATCCTCATGGGTGCCAGAGGCCTGCTGGGTTATTGAAGAGAAATTAGGTTTTAGGATTTTGTCTTGCCTTTCCAGAAGTTACCCCTTGGTGCTGGCTGAAAGATGAAAGGCTGAAACCCAGTACCATAAGGCCTGTTACACAGGGTGAAATTAACTTGGGCTTCCAAATATAAAAAGTGATTTTTATCTCCCTCCCATGCTCCCCCGTCGCATGCGCCTGCATCCTGTCCTCTAGTGAGTGGCTGGTGAGTGTGAACAGGGAAGTCCTCTTGCAGTCCAAAGTCAGCCACAAAATTTCATTTCCTTTTTCCTATAAAAAGGGTGTGCTGACTAAAACCACTAGAATACAGCTTAGTTAGTATAATAATATTAAACAGCAAAAAAAGCCCCTAAACACCCAACAGACAAAAGAAAAAACAAAGCACAACATTGAGAGCAAGCCAGGAAAACAAATGCTTTTGAAATTGTGTCATTTTTCATTAGGGTTATTTTCTTTCCATCTCACCTCCTCTGACTCCAGGGGGTCAAGGAGACCCCTCGCCACCAACACACCCATGCAGATTAGTCTCTTTAGGGCTGCTGACAGCTCTGATGGTATTTTTACTGGATTGAGAAGTGTTCCCCAAAATTCATGTCCACTCAGCACCTCAGAAGGTGCCCTATTGGGGAATAGGGTCTTTGTAGATATAACCAAGTTAAGATGAGCTCATACTGGATCGGAGTGGGCTGTGATCCATGACTAATGTCCTTATAAGAAGAGGGAAGCCTGGACACAGAGACACACAGTAAAGATGACTTGAAGACATAGACATGTGGGAGGACACTATGTGATGATGAAGGCAGAGATTGGAGGGAGGCGGCTGCAAGCCAGGTACACCAGGACTGTCAGCAACCAGCAGGAGCTAGGAAGAGCACGGAAGGATCCTCCGCTAGAGCCCCAGAGAAAGAGCATGGCCCTGCCAACACCCTGATTTTAGACTTCAGGCCTCCAGAACTGTGAGAGAATCAACTTCTGTTGTTGTAAGCCCCCACTTTGTTACAGCAGCCCTAGGAGACGACTGCGGTCCCCTTCCCTTCATGGGCCTTGCTGAGCCAGGACAGACCCATCAGAGGCTCAGGCCCTTCGGTCAGGCAGCCCAGGCCTGGGTTGCAGCCCGGCCACTGAGCAGCGGGCCAGTCCCTGGGGCTGGTCTCTAAGTCTCAGTTTCCCCTTCTATATAACAGGCATAACAGGGATATTGAAGGAGATTAGAAACCACAATATTTATAATGTGTTGGTACCATGCCTGACCCGAAGCCAGTGCTTAGTTATATGTTAGCTATTATTAGCCATATGGTTTCCTGAAGGCTTTAAATTCATTTTTCACCCAAGTCAGAAGTTTCCTGGATTTCACTTTTCCAGTAAAGCCAGTAGATCCTATCTGTTCTCTGGTGATATATGATGGCATCTGGCGCAGTGCCTGGCACCGAGCAGGCACTGAGTCCGTCTTTATGGAATGAAAAGTGGTACAACTACATCCTGTTTCAATACCTCATCATAGGAGGAAAGCAGCTTCCAGACTTATAAGGCTTAGGAACCAGCTTGAAAAACCCAAGGTGAAACTCTGGAAGAAAGATGGACTTGAGTTAAATTTGTTCACACTGGGCACAGGTGATGTGGCAACCAGCCTCCAAGATGCCTCCTAAATGATCCCTGTCTCCTCGTATTCACATCCTTGCATAGTCCCCCCTCCCACTGTACCAGGACCAGTCATGTGACCAATAGAATACAGCAGAGGTGAGCAAGTATCACTTCCAAGGTTAGGCTATAAACAACCGAGGCTCTTATAAGCTAATCTTGGAGCCTGTCCCTTGGATTGCTTGCTTAAGGGGAAGCCACCTGGCCTGCTGAGTAGCCCTGCAGAGAGGCTCGTGGAGTGAAGCCCGCTAACACTTACATAAGTGGGCATGGAAGCCGACTCTCGGGCTCTGACAAGTCTTAGATCATTGCAGCCCCAGCTGGCAGCTTGACTGTAACCTCATGGGAGACCCTGAGTCCAAACCACCCAGCTAATCTCTTCCCAGATTCCTGACCCTTGGAAACTGTGTGCAATAATAAATGTTTTTTTAAAAACTATATTTTTATTGATTTTTTAGGGAGAGAGTAAGGAAGAGGAAGAGAGAGAGAGAGAAATATCAATGAGAGAGAAACATCGATCGGCTGCCTTCTGCAAACCCCCTACTGGGGATCGAGCCCGCAACCCGGGCAACTGTCCTGACCAGAAATCAAACCAGTGAATTTCTTGGTGCATGAGACAATGTTCAGTCCATTGAGCCACACCGGCTGGGCTGTTTGTTGTTTTAAGCCACTTCGGTTTTAGAGTATTTTGTTGCACAGCAATAGATAACTATTGCAGGTGATGAGAGAGGAGTGGCCAGGATGAGCCAGGACTAGGACAAGGGACAGTAATCATACAAGGGATTATATGGCTCAGGAGGCAGGCAAGAGGCCAAATCCAGATGGGTCAGGCCAAATCCAGATGGGAGGTTGCGCAGGTTCCATGGGTCTGTGCACCCTGTCCAGAGCCCAGGGGGAAGAGAGTCAGAACCAACCACGTCAGTGAGCAAAGGGAACCAAGACGAGGTGATCTTAGACGGGAGCTATTGCCCTTTGATCTTGTTTTATGCCACTTCCAGTTGGACCTATAGTCTATCACTGTAGCTAAGACCAGATCAAAGGCCCATGAGTGAACTTGGCAAGAATCAGGTCAACGTGAAGATTTCAGGATTATAGCAACAAGAAAAGATGCAATAGGGTTAGAAATATTTTGAAACACTCACGATAATCCCTTGTCATTTTGATTGCCTAAGCTCTTTAAGTCATCTGCCAGGCTGGGAGACAGGACTGGGTTTCCCAGGCCTGTCCCAGGCTACTGGGCAGGTCACAGCGCAATAGAAGATGGAGACACTGGCTGCATTTATGAAGACATGACAAATCCAATCGACAAATATTTTTTGAATGCCTACTAGGCTAGATACAAAGGAACTTGGAATCATCCTCTGTGCCCACTACAAGTCCCCAGTGCCCCTGAGTGCCAACCTTTGCCTCTGAGAGATATAGTAACTCAAAGAAACAGCCCCTCTATTCTCTACACAGGCCAGGTCTTCACTTTAAGTTTACTGTCCTTGTTTCAAGTCTCGGGGTCCTGCTGACTCACTGGCTAATCTGATCAACTGATGTGATCCCAGAGTCCCATGAATGGCATCTGCCTTTTCACGGGGTCCTGAGTCGTCACCCACAGAAGTGAGCAAAGCAGGGCTCTCGGCGCCTCCTGTCTTGCAGACAGGTTTGGTTCTAGGCTCCTTGTGCTCCGCAAATGTAAAATGAGACGCAGTTCAGGCTGCTAGCTCAGAGCAGACCCCAGCACCAGGCAGCCTGGGTTCAAACGTCAGTTCTGCTACCTACTCGCTGTGTGACCTTGGGTGAGTTACTTAATCTCTCTGAGCCTCTGTTTTTCCCTCTGCAAAATGAAGATGATCATAGCAGCCCCTGCCAACACAGAGTGTGGAGCGGAATAAACGAGTTAACATGGGGGAAGCACTTAGAGCAGCCCCTGGCCCCCAGAAAACATTCAGTAACTGTTCGCTATTGTTACGAAGGACACAGAGGCGCGATCATAGCTAACAGTTTGGTGCCCACTCTGTGCCAGGCACTGTGCCCTCAAACTGTCACTGGGGTTCCCCCAAGGCAGATATCTCTTTCACAACAATGTCTTAAGGGTTCTTTAAGAACTTCATGAAAACAAAAGGATTAGCTACCGATGACTAAGCCCACAGGATGGAAACAGAACCAGGTCCAGTAAATAATGAAATTAAGCAGGATTATAGGCCTAGAAATAACACTCCAACTTCTCCCATTCTCTGTTGGCAGTCCCTCTGCATTAGGGAACCGGCCAAGGAAATGTCTCCGTGTGCTTGGGACAGTCTGGGTGGGCCCCTGGGGAAATCTGAAGAATACTTGGAACTTGCCAGGTGGAGAAAGAGGGTGGACACACCAGGCAGGGAACAGAGTGTACTGGGACGGGTGAGGCAAGCGGCCATCTGGGGTGTAAGATTTAAGGAGGCACTTACGCTCAGGGTCATACAGGAGCAGGGTAGGCACTTGCACATCCCCGAGAGTGAGTGCTTCCTGAAATAAATTTTGCACCCTCGATGTCTCACTTGCCTCTTCTTAGTCCTGGCCCTGGAGAAGAGCATGGATTAAAAGCCTGGGAGGGTGACACAAGCTGGTATCGCTATAAACGTCCAAGTCCGGCAAGGTCGCTGGAGTCTAAAGACAGGGACAGAGACCACTTGGAGTCAGGCTGGGGCCAGATCGTCAAAGGCCCTATGGGCCAAATAAAGGAGTTTACTGTTTGGTCTAAAAGTGTCAGGGAGCCAGTGAAGGCTACTAAAGTGGCCACCACATGGTCAGATGTGCCTGTTAGCAAGATTCGTGGGCAGTAGTGTGGACGGCAGGTTGACGGGTGAGGGGAGAAACTGGGGGTTGGAGGCCAGTTCAGGATGTTATTGAGACAGGGTGGTGCCAGTTACAAGGAAGGACAGAACCCACTCGAGATGTTTTGAAAGCAGAATTGACATCCTTGGGGATTGATTGCAGGCAAGGATCAACGGAAAGAGTAAAAGATAGCGCTGAGGTTTCTAACTGGAGACCAGTTTAGAAGCCATGGGGGTTACTATGTAAAATAAGAATATGGAAGGTATTGTCAGGGCCTCCCCAGGTCCAAGGGAAATCGCCTGTTTCCCTATTTGTTTTCCATAGGATACACTCTCTGGGGGTCGGGATGTGTCTCACTCACCCTTTGTATGGTATCCATACTCTGTAAGTATCACTGAACCAAACTGAGTGGCTTCCAGACCCCATCCCTTCATCGGCTGGCTTCCAAGTGGCCTTAGGGGTGTCAAAGTCCTTTCAAAGGTGGCAGTGCAGCTGGGATCAGACCAATCTCCCATCTGGATCCACAAGATCCCACAGCCTCTGACTTGGCCCCCATGACCTTGGTAGGGCCTGGAGAGGAACTGGGTGCCAGGCAAAGGCCAGGCTGGCCTGGGGCTCTGGGACGTAGGGGGGAGTAGAGGGAGGAGGTAAAGGGGATTGAGGACCTGTTGGGAAGTTGGGAAGCTTGAGCTGCCTGGTGAAGGGAGCCTCACTGAGGAGGGCGATGGAGATCTGAGGTGCAACCCACAAAGGCTGAGGTGGCTGTGCTCGGGGAAGGGGGAGGTGGCAGTGGCTTCCCAGTGGCCAAGTCTGGGGCAGGGGAAGTGCTGAGACTGCAGGCAGGCAGCATTTGGAGGCATCCTTGGGGACTCACTTCCTCTGACCCAGGCACAACCACACACACTGACCTTGTGGTCAACTAAAGCCCCCAGATTCTTTTCTATGAACTTCAGTGCAGCAGGGTCTCACTTCCCTGCACTCGTGAAGCTTGGAAAATACCTGCTGTGCACGCATTTCCCCCGCATTCTCGTAAAAATAAAGCAGGGGAAAAGGCAAGCCCGAGCTCATGGAGACATTAATTAAAGGCACCACAGTTTGCTTATTTAACTGAGGGCTGCTACCTCATTTGGGATTATTAGCAAAGCCAGCCAGGCTTTGTTGTGCTTGACAAAGTGATTAATTCAGACTCGAGGTGAATTTTGGCTTTCTCAACATCTTTTGATGTGCTAAGATTCCCCAGTGAGGACAAACACCATCAATTACTTAAACAAGCCATTACCTTGAGAGCACAATTATCGTGAGGCCCAGTCTACTAATTGGCAGACGGAGGGACGGAAATGAACTTGCGCTCTGCCCTGGACCCTTACCTGTCTAGGAGGAGCCAGGGCCCTTTCAAGGGTCTCATGATGATGCTTCTGTTGATGGGGGGCAACCTAGTTATTTTCCACCCTCCGCAAGAATGCATCTTGGGTGACTGTGTCTCTACAACCCAGAGGCTGCCTGGTGGCTCTCTGGTGACAACTCCATTCTCGTGGGCAGGGCTGTAGAACTCAGCGTTGGGGGAACACAAAAGAGATGAAGCCGCAGAAGCAAAATTCTTTCTTGAAAGGAGCTTGTAAGAAATTCTTTGGCTCGTTTTTTCCCTCTGGAGAGCCAAGTTCTCCAGCTCCTGGGACAAGCAGGCCGAGGCAGGGGCTTTGGAGGATGCCACGTCTCGGCTTAAATCCCCTGACTCGGAAGGAATTCAAGGCCCAGATCCAAGAGGCCGCTTTTCATTTTTAAATATATAAACATATGAAATGACGGTTAAATATATTTGTATTTAAATGTATAAATTAAAATATATTATAATATATTTAAATATCTTCTATTTTAAAATGTTTATTGTGTATGTATTTTTAAGTGCGCTAAGGCATTACCACCCCTCCCCTGTCCTAGAAGAGAGGTTTTGGGGGCAGGTTTTTGGCTGCATTTATATATGTCACTGGTTTTTCCAGTGTGGGAAAGGATAGGGGAGCTTAGCCTAGTTAAATTCAGTCAAATACTTTAAAAAAAAAAAAAATCCTGGAGTGTTTCATAAATATCAGCCACATAACCGGTTTTATGACATAATTCAGTTGCTTTGTTCTAGCTTTTAAAATAGAAGGATCTGTTGCATGCACATTGATATTGTGAAACTACTCTTTGCCCTACCTCTGTCCCTCTCTAACTCGCTCTGCCCCAAAACCGATAGGCACGCCCCCAGCATCCTGCGGGACGAACCACGCCCCTTGTGGCAGAGAACTGGAGAACCAAGGCTGAGGCGGGGCCTGGCTCTGGGCCCCCGGAGAGTCCCCTCCCTCCTTACCCACCACTCCAATGCCCGCCTTTTGGGGCTCACAGTCCTAGAAGGTATTAGTTGGTTTCTGGGGGTGGGAAGGGCATTGGAAAGCACGCTCGGCTTAAGGCAGGGAGGGTGTTCCCTCCCACACAAATAGGCCCCCCCCCCCCCCCCCCGAGTGCCTCTTGGACCACCAGCCTTTTCAGGCCTCCTCCAGACCTTCAGGCAGCTGGGGTGACGTGGCCACGCTCATCACGCCAGTTCCAACCCCTCTGTCCTCAGTTTAATGGTTTTCTGCAGAATGATCCTCTTTGGGGGGGGGGGGCTATTTTTTTTGAAAACTGGCCTTGGGGAGAAATAATATGCATAAAGACCACTTTCCATTTTTTTTGGGTTCTACAAATCCTATCCAATCGTTGGACAGAAGTGCTCTTAAGTGATCAAAATACAAAGTGTACCTGCATTTCAAGTGGATAGTCCTCTGACACATGATGCTCCTTAGCCGCAAGGATCATAATGTAAATGCTGAGTTAACTGCTTGTCATTGGTTGTTGAATGTCTGTCTGGTCCACTAGGTTTATGCCATGTCCCTGCAGCATCCCTGATGCCCAGCACTGTGCCTGGCACATAGGAGATGCATTGTCCCCATGGTTCTCTTCATTTGTAGTATTAACATGAGCCCTAACAATGGTAAAGGAGTTCACCATCAGGACTTCTCCCTTTCATGAGGGTAAACTATCATAGTTTGGAATAAGTCCAGTGTCCAATGCAGACCAGCTCTCTTTAGTTCTGAGAAAGGAAATACAAGGTGATAGATTCATTTGTCTAATTCTCCATGTGTGCTGGAAAAGGAATGAGATTCCTTCTGCATTCTCTGGCCAAGGTGCTAAACTATCAGCCAAGCCAGGGAGACCAAGACCGAGCACATTTAAGATGCGGCCTGCTTGGACCATCCTTGGTCTATGGACCACTTGCAACAGGTGAGATCATTTTAGGGGGTTCACGGACTTTTGAAATTTTCCATTGTGAAGTGTTTATTTTTACCATAGTTTTTATTTATGGAAATGGTTTTCATTTGTGGTCATGATATAAAGTTTCCTTTTATAATAAATTAAATTTATTCAAAGAAAATTGGAAGTAAAATAGCACAGGCAATTTGCAGATATGGCAAAAACTCTAAAGACGCTATACAAATGACTGAATTTAGAAGATTAACGTCTTAACACCAATTGAGATTTATTGACCTAACTGGATCCCCTGCCCTGAAAAGTTGGGATAAAAATGGAATAATTTACTCTCTGCACTGTAATGACCATCAACTGGATGACATTATTTTTTAATTGTAGCATTTTCTTTAAAATACTTATCAGTTGCCCGTTTAGATAGTAGGGCCGCCAAAGCCTGAGTCAGTGGTGCCTGAGGCAAAGGCTAAGTGTCATTGGAGCTCTGGGCTTGCCTCCTTCCCATCGTCCAGCAGCTGTGACATCCGGTTCTCCCTAAACAGGAAGCTCTGACAATCTCACAGTCCCAACCCCAGAGTCTTCTCCTTTACAAGCACACTCCAGAACTCCAGAATAAAATCAGGGCTACACACAATATAAGCTGGTGTGGTAGCTAAACAGTGGCCCAAAGATGTCCATGTCCTAATCCCTAGAACCTGTAGAATGTAACTTTCTATGGCAAAAGGGACTTTAAGGATAGGAATCGAGGATCCTGAGATAGGGAAAGTGTCCTGGATTACCTGGGTGGGGCCTAAATCACGAGGGTCTTTATAAGAGGAACTCAGGAGGAGGTGGTCACAGAGGCGGTGTGATCACTGGAAGCAGAGATTAGAGAGATGTGGCCATGCCCAATGGAAATAAAGAGTCAATAATTCCCTGGATCCTTCAGAAGAATCCATCCCTACCTGATATCTCAACTTAAGGCTAGCAAGACTGATTTTGAACTTCTGGCCTCCAGAATCATAAGACTATAAACTGTGTTGCTTTAAGCCACTAAGTTTGTGGTTATTTGTTACAACAGCAATAGGAAACTAATACAGTGGGAAAGATTAGTTTACTTAAAAGAATTCCTTCACTTTTTTGGTAGGATTGACCATACTAATCTTTTATGTAAGGTACCACTATACATTTAGAATAATTCTACTTACAGTGCAGTCAATTAACAAGTTTCAAAATCTATTTAAGTTTTTGGACAGGCATCCACATGGTTGAAGACCAAACGTGGTATCATGAAGTAGCACCAAGAAATACAGTGAAAAGTCTTCCTCTTTTTATGGACCCTAGATGCCATTTTCCCCTAAAAGGAAACAGAGCTCCTTGGGAAAATTGCTGGTCCAGGTTTGGGACAAGAAATGTGCAAGATGCGTAGCTCAGCGGTTGAGCATTGACCCATGATCCAGGAGATTGAGGTTCAATTCCCGGTCAGGGCACATGCCCGGGTTGCGGGCTCGATCCCCAGTCGGGGGCATGCAGGAGGCAGCCGATCAATGACTCTCTCATCATTGATGTTTCTATCTCTCTCTCCTTCTCCCTTCCTCTCCCTGAAATCAATAAAGACTTTTTTTTTTTTTAAGAAAAAAGAACTACGCAATATAAACCTGGAACATCTTGTCATTTAAGAAAGTAAGGAAGATGTTCTGTCAAAAGTACTCAGGAGCAAACTTATATGCACTCAACCAGACAAAGATGGGATAATTTGATAAATAAAATAATAATTGCAATGGATCAAAACATGTCAAAAATATTTAAATCCATGAGTTCATCATGATACAAAAATATCATGTGTCACCACTGTGAGATGTTATGGAATAAACTCTTTAGTTTAGCACATTTTATATTCAGAAGTTTCCTAGAGGACTACAACAGACACTAAAACTACTGTGTTTCAAAATGTGTGAGATGCAGCTAAAACATACTTAGAGGGAGATTTTAGTCTTAAATGCATTCATTAAAAATAAAATAATATTAAAAATAGGTGAGCTAAATTTTTAAGAAGGTGAAAGAAAAAGAAACAAAAAACAGAGCGTAGACTCAAAGAAAACAGAAGGAAGGTGATAATAAAAATATGAACAGAAAGCAACGGAAAGCAACATATTAGACATGAGCAATAAAAGCAAAATTTGGTGCTTTGAAAAGACTAATAAAATAGACAAAACTTTGCAAGGCTAATCGAGAAAAACGTTTCTAAACAAACTAGGAATAGAAGGAAATATCCTTAATCCAATAAAGAATATCTATCAAAAATCTACAGTAACATCTCACACTTAATTTTGAAACATTAGATGCATTCCCATAGAGTGAATGTGAAAAGGATTTTCTCTTTTACTGTTTCTTTTAGAAACTGTACTAGAGGTTCCAGCCAAAGGAATAAGAAAGGAAAATGAAAAGCGAGACAAAGGATTAGAAAGAGAACAAACTGATATTATCTGCATAACATATAATTGTCAGCGTAAGAAATCAAAGCGATTCCACTTGTAAACCAATAAGAAAGTTTAGAAGGATCATTGATTACAAGATTGACATAAAAAACAGTTAGTGTTTCTACTCACGAGCAGTACCAACCCACCCGATGGTTTCCAGCCTTGACGGTAAATGAGAGCAAGGGCTTGAGGGGATGGGTAACAAGAGAGGCCCTGAAGATGACCCTGAGGGATGCTAACACATAAGTGAGGCGCTAAAAGGAGAACTGAGATGACCTCACGTAGAAACTGTATTTCCAAGGAACTCTTGCCTTGATGCACGGTTGAAGCAATTTCTATACTTACAGTTGCTCTAGTTGTAGTTGTGTGTGTGTAGGGGGGGAAATGGGGCAAGAAAGGAGAAGGAAATGGAATTTAAAGTTAGCAAATAAGACTATTGTTATTTTCTAAATGAAAACTGTTCAGATTTCATCTGCTTGGTTCCTCTCCCTGCCCAAATACGTGCTTGGAGTCAGCTTGCAGTCACCCCCCCCCCCCAATAACTGCTCATTTTCCAACCGATCCTTTAACCAATTGGTGTAGCATAATCCTGCCTGACACCTACATAAACTCTAGTGGAAATGAGGGGAAAAAGAAAAATTTCAAAGTTGGGGAATATTTTTGAAATTGGAGAGAAAGAGGTGGCAAAAAAACATTCTCTCTCTCTAGTAATGAGAGAAATTCAGACATCCAGATATACTGATGTGTCTAAAAAATTAGAAAAAAACTCTGTGAGAGTGTTTGGTGAAATGGATACAACGACAGTGAGACTGACTGGGACAGGCTTTCTGGAAAGCGCTTTGGCCTGTGTACCAACATTTAACATCAGCGACTCACAAACTTCAGGTCTGGAAAAGCTTTATGTGTGAAGTGTTAGAAAAATTTCATACCCAGAGATGTTCGTTGTAGAAGCATAACAACTTAGCAAAAAACTGAAGACGCCCCAAATATTAAACAATAAAAATAGTTCAGTAAATTATATGTCCACAAGAGGAGTATTATACTGCCATAAAAATAATATTTATAAAGGATTAATAATATGGAGATTTTTCCTTATGTTAAGTGAAAAAGTAGAAATATAGAGAAATAGAAATGGAAAATATCACCTCAAACATATAAGAATACTCAGAAGGTAAAAATTAGAAAGAATTACAATAAAATGAGAGTAAGCTTTCTCCTCGATTGTTCTAGATTTTTTTGCCCAAATTTCTGTAAAGCATTTCTTCTGGAGATCTAGCAAACCTCATATTCTACTCCCGTGTCATAAAACCTTTCGAAAGGACCATTTAAGGCCTCATTTCTAATGAAGCTTCCAATACGGCCTCAATTTTGTAATGAAATTGCTGGCCAAGTCTTTGATGGCTGTGCATGTTGTGAGTGTAGGGTAACCACGAGGAAGCAAAATTTTGGAAGGGAAGGAGAGAGAGAGAGAGAGAGAGAGAGAAACATCCATGTGAGAGAGACACATTGATTGGTTGCCTCCAGCACACAACCCAACCCAGGCCAGGGATCGAGACTTGCAACCCAGGTACGTGCCCTTGGCCAGAATCAAACCTGGGACCCTTCAGTCTGTGGGCCGATGCGCTAACCACTGAGCAAAACCAGCTAGAGCTTAATATGTTTTAATTGACTTCAGAGAGAGGAAGGGAGAGGGAGAGAGAGGTAGAAACATCAGTGATGAAAGAGAGTCACTGATCGGCGGCCTCCTGCTGTGGATCAAGCCTGCAACCCAGGCATGTGCCCTGACCAAGAACAGAACCATGACCTCCTGGTTCATGGGTCGACACTCAACCACTGAGCCACACTGGCCGGGCTCACGATGACAACTTTTAAAGTATCCAGAGGAAATATTTTTTATTCTTTTTTCATTCACTCTCTAAAACGCATTCATGGGTATTCCCAGTCTCGCAGTTTTCTAGGGCTGCCACAACAAAGTACCACAAACTGGGCTTAACACCAGAGTTTGTGATCTCACAGCTCTGAAAGCTGGAAGTCCGAAACCAAGGTGGGTACAGGCCGCGCTCCCTCTGGAACCCGCAGGGGAGAATCCTCTTCCTGGCTTCTCGTGGTTTGCTGATGATCCTTGGCTTTCCCTGGCCTGTGGCTGCATAACTGCAGTCTCTGCCCTTGTCATCACATGGCATTCACCCCGTGTCTCCATTCACGTGGCGTCCTCTTATTAGGACAGCAGTCGAAACGGACTAGGGGTCCACTCTGCTTCCACATGACCTCATTTTAACTCACTAAATTTGCAACACCCTCTCTCCAAATAAGATCATATTCTGAGATACCAGGAGTGAGGACTTCAACTTATCTTTTTTGGAGTGACACAATTCAACCTCTAACTCCTGGGGCCCATAGATTCCTGGTTAAAAGCCTGTTGAGAGAGACAGAGGGGACCCTGGCACCAGGAAATATGAAAAAAGGGTACAGAGAAGGGAGTGGGAAGGAGACAAATGGAACCCACTTTGCAACTTTGCTCGGAGCTCTGGCAGCAGTGACCTCTCCCTGCTGATTTTGGTGCAACGACTTGAGTTACTGATGGCAGCATTTGGCAATTGCTAGCTGAAGGCACTGAAGGTCCATACTTGGGCCCGGCCAGGGGTGGCTCAGCGGTTGAGCATCGACCTAGGATCCAGGCGATCGGGATTCGATTCCAGATCAGGGCACATGCCCGGGTTGAGGGCTCTATCCCCAGTTGGGGGCATGCAGGAGGCAGCCGATCAATGACTCTCTCATCATTGATGTTTCTATCTCTCTCTCTCCTTTCCTCTCTCTGAAATCAATAAAGATAAATTAAAAAAAAAAAGTCTATACTTGGGTCAAGGCTGCAGAGTGAAGTTTGCTGCTGTGTCTAGAACACTCTCTGCTGATGCCGTATATTTGAAAATGTCTGAATTTTGTGCAGGGACACACAAGCAGCATTTTCATAAGTGGAGTTACATAATTAGGACATGGACTTGCATAATAATTAGCAGTGTAATTAGGCACAGACTTCTTGTCCTTTAATTAGACAATCAAGACATCTAATTACAAAATTAAGATGTAATTACGTGGCCCAAGATGACACATTTCCTTCTACCCATTAGAGATTACATTGAGAAAATGACTCACAAAAACGGATGCAGACATGAACCTAGAAACCAGGTTTGAGATGCTGAGGGAAGTACTACGTGGACTGGTATGTGCCCTTCGGTCTTGCCTCTTAGGTGAGAGGGGAGCTATTTAAAATATCATCGTCCGTTTGAAAGGATGACTGTCGCACCCTGGGCTGCCAACCTTTGCTACACACGCTAATGGGGGGAATGTGGGTGCGACCGATCCATGTAATTCGCACGTGGCTCTTGATTGCGGTTTGCAATTCCACTTGAACATGGACTGAAATGTGACGTCCTGGGGATTCATGGAAACTGGACAATGCAGCCGTACGGTGGAAACTTCGGGAGGGAGGGCTGGGAGCAGAACCCTCCTTGCTTTCCCACCCTGGCTTGGTTCTCCCTGTGGCCACCTTAAAAGGAGGCCCAGCCCGGCCGGGTGTGGCTCAGCGGTTGAGTGTCGACCTAGGATCCAGGCGATCGGGGTTTGATTCCCGGTCAGGGCACATGCCCGGGGTTGTGGGCTCGATCAATGACTCTCTCATCATTGATGTTTCTATCTCTCTCTCTCCCTCTCCTTTCCTCTCTCTGAAATCAATAAAGATACATTTAAAATAATAATAATAATAATAAAAATTAAAAATTAAATAAAAATAAAATAAAAGGAGGCCCATTGCTCGGGATAACACGAACCACCCCTAAGCTGGGCCGGCCTTCCCCTGAATAGTTAGTTGAGTGCTCCGTGGAAAATTCTTGTTCGAAGTGTTCCTCACCGGACTGCCGGGGGGGGGGGGGGGGGGGGGGGGGAGGGGGAAGGGGAGAAGGGGGGAAGGGGGGGGAGGTCTAAGGCACTAGCAGACGTTCCGTCTCTCCAACAAGCGAGTGACGCTTCCAGCAGTGGGCTTGGTTTTTAAGTTCCAGTCTGCTACGAAGCCCAGCTGCAGTGATATGCCCTATATTTTCCTTGCTCCTAAATTAAGATTTGGCTGATCTCTGCATGATGCTAAACATCCAGTTTGACTCATTAATTTTTCTGAACTAACTGAACTTTTGACCTAATTAGCTGGCTGATCAGGGATTCCGGCCGTATGTCCAGGCTTTCCGAAGCCAGCTCCGACTTGCGCGGTGTTATCCCTCTGTCCCCATAAACTGCTGGAACAGCCCAGTAACTCCAGTGTTTTGACAGCCACACGCACCCCTCCAACTGCCGCTCTCTCCTGGAAGGTGGCACCGAAAGCTGTCCGGCCGCATTTCCTGATCTTTAGTTAAGAAAATATGCTCCCCACATGGCTTCAGGCCGTTGAACAAAGGCATGCAGGGCTTGCTCGCGGCTGGTGATGAGGTCTCGTCTCCATGGAGTGTTCCCTCCGTCCCAGTTTTATTATTTGTCTCTATTAGGCCGTGGAATGTGCTGAGGGACAGATTATGTGCAGGGGTCGATTTTGACCAAGGAAATAGACACATTTGCACAGGAAACTTCTTTTCGCCATTGTGACTTTTTACCTCCTGCCTTCTGAGACAGTCGTGCAGGGTAGAGTTAGAGGCAAGGGGGCTGAGCGAGGGAGAGGTGTGTCTCAAAGAACAACCTGGTGATGGCCATTTTCGGTGGGGAGGGCACTTACACTCCAGGCTCTCCCAGGGGTCCTCCGGCTGTGAGCTTTAGGGTTTCCTGGTCTCTAGCCTGCCACTCCATCAGGAGGAGTTCCCTGGGTTCTACGCTACTCACTCACGCTGTCTCTTCAGTCCTTAGATACCTTCAACGGGAAACGTCTTTTTCTACCCTTACTTCCAGAAGGACTCGACAGTTCTGACACCTTATAAACCCGGAACTGTGAATGCCACCTCAGTTCCTCTGATTTTCCATTTGCTTTTCCCCTCAGGTACTCCACTTCGGCATTTTCCAGACTGGAGAAGTTGGGCATCAGACACCCCAAGCCTTCCCCTTTTATTGGGAACCTGACCTTTTTCCGCCAGGTAAGGGCTGTTTTCTGTGCCTTCTAGCAGCTGTGCCCACGGAGCACTGCTCCTGTCCAGGTCCCCCCCACCTGGAGTGGTCTGTATGTGAATGTGCTATGTGATGACAATGACCCATCGCTTCTCACTCCTCATATGTATTGAGTCCTGTCATCCATTCACCCAAAAACCCAGTTACTGAGTGTCCGAATGTGCCAGGCCCTGGAATGTGGAAGAGGTAGGAGTCACCCATGCCCTCAAGGACACACACCAAATAATGGTGGACAACAGCAGATGGGATATATCCTAGCACTAGATGGGGTGGTCGTCCTTCAGAGGAGAGGGAGATCCATCAGAGCTGGAGTCATCCTGGAGGACTTCCTGGAGAAAGGGGTCTGGTAGGAATGATTGACACAAAGACAAGGACACACAGGACAGATGGGGAGCGCCGTGTGTGAGGCACCCGCATGAGAACCAGGGCACAGCTTGATGAGCAGCCTGGATGCCAAAGACTGGGGAGCCCTGAGGAAAGCAGCTGTGAGAGAGAGAAGAGGTGGGGAAGGGAGGGGGCCAGATTCCTGACAGTCTAGAAGGGCAAGGGGAGGACCATTGTGTGCTATCATTTGTGAGCAGGAGATGGGCAGCAAAGTGGACGATGACTTTGTAAGGGAGAAAATTTAGATCAGGGCTGAAGAATCCAACTGTTGTTGAAGTCGAGGTGTGAAGTGAAGACTTGGCCCAGGGTGGTAATGCCAGTGAAAAGAGAGGGATGTTGGGGGCAAAATTAGTACCTCGTGTGACTGATTAGGTGTAGAGAATTCAAGGCAAGGTGAGTCAAACATGCCTGGAACTTTGGAGCTGTGGTAACAGGGCGAAGGGCCATGAGATGTCAGAAATAAAGGTTGGAAGGGAGACGCCTTTGCTTTGCCAGAGTGACTGACTAGCAAGTGGAAATGTCCACATTTGTAGATACAGGCCTGGGGCTCTATGTTCTAAGGTTATTTTTTCCCTCACATTGGGTTTTCTCAGAAGCCAAACGGTTTATTCTGCTAACTCATGGGGCTGCGGCCACCAGACCTGACATCAGGAGCCAACAGACCCAGCGTGTGAGAGCCACCAAGCCAAAGGCAGGAAGAGTAAATTTGGGCCAGTGCTGATAATATCCCTTTAAAGTCTCTTTAGGATTCCCCCACTCCTGCCCCTAGAAAGGCAGGTCCTTGCACCAGAAAGGAAATCACATTAGCCATTTCTTTCTGACCTTCCTCCTTCTCAGTGTCTCCTCTATTCCTTCTGTCCCTTTCTCTGACCTTTTTACAAAAATGTTTTTATTGATGTCAGAGATAGGGAGAAGGAGAGAGAGAGAAACATCAATGATGAGAGAGTCATTGATCATATGCCTCCTGCAGGCCCCCTGCTGGGGATCGAGCCCACAACCTGTGCATGTGCCCTGACTGGGAACCCAACAAAGCCTCCTGGTTCATAGGTTGATGCTCAACCACTGAGCCACACTGGCTGGGCTCTTCCTAGTGTTTTTTTAAACACCTTCTCTCATCTCTATCTTAGGGTGGCCAGCTCACAGCTTTAAGCCCACAGCTATCTCATCCGGGCTTCCTGTGAGATTCCTGAAGCAAGTGTGAAGACATTTCCGTGTCAAATAGAACAGACCAGAGAGGAGATTAAATACATTTCACATATTTCTGGGGGAGGTGGTGATCAGTTGCATTCAGTTGAGTAATTACTTTGGTATTGGCATTTGGAGGGAAACAGTCTAACTGTGGCTGTGAGGGGAACACTGCGCCCCTCCCTCTGGATAATTTCCACATATGCTCTTCTTCAGCTTGTCACCGTTCTGTGTGCAAACCCTGCCAAGTTCTTTCGAGAACACAGAGATTCCAGTGACTATTTTTATATCCATATACACTTTCCTTGATATATGGCAAGCTTGGACGGTGAAAGTCGATCTGATGAGAATGGAATGTGTTTCCGCCAAGGACATCCAACTCTTTGACCTCCCCAACTCTCAACTCTCACCCGCCCCTCATATATCTGCCCGTATCCTCCTACCCTCCACGCCCACAGCACACGCCTGGCACTCTCCACTCCCCACCTCCACCCGACCCATGCCTGTTTTCATGTAAACTTCATTCCCACAGTGCACTGGATCCGGCACTTACGAACCCTTCGCCCATAGATCCCTCTGCATGTATCTGCACACACTCCATCCCTATACGCAATCCCATCCCTACACCACGTGAGTCTAGCATTTTCTGAGCTTCCACCCCCACCCCCTACCCCATGCGTACCTCCAGGTGTGCTCCTTTCCCACTACAAAATGTGTCTGGTGTTTTGTCCTATATCAAATTGCTCTAAGGTTCTTATATTTTCAATATGTTGATTTTAGTTAAAATTGAACTTGGATGACAATAATTCAGAGTTTGTGATCATTTGGATAGACCCAGCAGATGTTTACACATAGAGTGGCTGTGAACAGAGGCTTTGCCAAAAATAATAATAATATAAACCAAATTGCAGAGGGGAATGTTAACATAGTTGAGAAAGCAAACAGTTTTCAAATATTTTAGCAGCAATTATACACAAATAGTTTAAGTGCAGATGATCTTTTCTGTCCATTAAAGCAGAGTTTACGGAGACTTTTCCTTGGCAGCCTATATATTTTTAAAGCTTTAGTTTATTCTAATACTCCAAAGCACTTGAAAGCAGTATCACTTCAATTCCTTTTTATTGTTTATGTAATTGCGATCTCGCTGTTCCAGACTTCTGAATAAGTTTGAACACTTGACATTTTGTTGAATTGGATTGTTACTCTAGTGTGTGTTTTCTGCAGGGTTCCTGGGAAAGCCAAATGGAGCTCCGAAGGCTGTACGGACGTCTGTGTGGGTAAGAGGGAAACTCCATTCTCCTACCACATATTCTGATTTTTGCGTGGCGAGTTGTTTGGAAGTAATGACATACTGGGAAGGTGCTTGTGTTTCTAGCTTTTAAGGATCCACTAAAGGGAGTGCCTGGCAGATGAGGCCCCTAGAAAAGACCCCAGGATTGGCCAAAGGGACATCAGATAGCCTTAAACACCACCACTTCCTAGGTTTTAAGACCCTGGCCAGCCATGACTGGTGTGGTTGAGTTGGTTGAGCATCGTGCCACGCACCAAAAGGTTGCCGGTTCGATTCCAGTCAGGGCACATGTCCGCGTTGCAGGTTTGATCCCCATTAGGGGGCGTGCAGGAGGCAGCTGATCGATGTTTCTCTTTCTCTCTCCCTTAAAAATCAATAAAAACATATTATATTAAAAAAAAAAGACCCTGACCAGCTGAGTCAGGCCCTGAGTGCTTTTAGCATCATCTGTTTTAGCATGAGGGTGGGCTGCAATGGGACCCAGTGGCCCTCCATGCCTCGGTCTACTTTGCCTTGATAACCCATGGCAGGTCTTTCCCCATGAACTTATCTGAACCTTACTTGGATGTGTTTTGCTCAGCTCTATGGGTAAAATACACTGTCAGCTGTATGACTATATCATCTATCCTTCGGTCCACTACACTTTTGAAAGTGAAAGGGGGTGTTATTAATAACTATCCCAGGACAGCAGTGGAAACTGAGGCTGTCTTGGATATACTGGAACATAGGGTCTCACCCTAGTTGTCAGCCAGGTAAAGTAACATAGCCTTCCCTTTATTTTTTTCTGAATTTTCCCTTTTATGCTTCAGCATAGGCTCCCCACTCACCTGTTTCAAAAAATGAAATTCCAGAATCTGGTGAACAAACCCATGTTCAAAGCATCTGCCCTATGCAAGATTTTACAGACTTGAATCAACTGATTCTCAACACATACGTGTCTTTCCACACGAATCCTAATCATTTCATCTCTCCTCACATAGCTTATCCTTAGCCACTGGCTGATTTTAGTAGCTCTTTTCCAGACCTGCAGGTCGGTCAGAACTTTTCTAGTGCAGTAAAGTTCTGTGTGTTCCTAATGTACATCCTGATGTGGTCCAGTGGCTTGTGAGCCTTCAATCCCAGGATACGTGATGCTTGTTCCCCAGGTGATGACTTCAGAAAGGGACTGACCTTTACCCTGTGTAGAAACAGCCCTATCAAGAGACCCACAGTTTGGCCAAATTCTGCTTACCCACTCTTTAGTTTGCTCTGTGACCCCATGAAAGTAGTAAATTAAGGTACATTAGATGCTCTCTGTATGAGTTTGTTATTGCTGTCTCACAAACCACTCTAAAATGAAGTGACTTGAACAACAAATTATTGTTTTTATCACGTGTCTGAGGTTTGGCTGGAATTGACTGATCTAAGCCATCCTTGGCTGGGAAGCTGAGCTGAGCTTGCTGGTGCCCCTGCCGTCAGCTGGGCAGGCGGCTCTCACAGGTCAGGCAGCTCTGCCCCACGTCTGTCATCCTCCTGGGAGCAGCAGGTAGCCAGGCAGGCTCTTCTCGCGGAGAAGGCAAAGGTTCAAGAGAGCAAACCCAAGAGCACAAGAACATTCCAAGCGTCTGCTGTATCATGTCTGCTAACATCCTATGGGCCAAACCAAGTTACACGGCCAAACCGAAAGCCAGGGCGAGGAGTCCTGTGGCCAAGCACGGCACTGATGGAGCGGGGAGGTGTGTTTCTCTGACGGAACGGCAAGGAGATGGCGCATATCTTTCAGGAATAAGCAGCTCTACCGCATGCTCTAAGGCCCCTTCCAGCTTGGTCTGTCTGCCTTTCTTCCTTCCGTGTGTGTGTGTGTGTGTGTGTGTGTGTGTGTGTGTGTGTAGCGTCTTGCTTTCAGCATGACAGATACTCAGTAGAGGCTCAAGGGACTGACCTATCTTTCTCTTTCTCTTGTGCTGTTCTATTGCTCTGTAAGAGTCCTCATTCGACCTGTCCCTTTCCAATGGTGTCATTCTGCAGCTGATGTGACACTGACCTTGCAGACTGCCTCGTACATTTATGAGGCACAGCACTGACTCAGGATGACAGTAGCTTCCCCAGAATTGGAAGAAGGCCTCCCTGAATTTGAATTCCAGGAACCCCTCTCCTGAGTACTTCTTGTCCAGACCTTTCAAAATAGAGCCCTTGGGTATTTTAAAGTAATCTTAAAATCTCAGATAAAGAATTTAAAGGACACTGTAATAACTGGTGGGTGGTTGTTGTTGGTGGTGGTGGGGTGTGTGTGTATGAGAGAGAGAGAGAAAGTAAGACGATTGGTTTCCACGACAACAGGATGTCCAATCAACTTTCCCCCAATTTTAACTAAGTTAACACAATGTACCCTTTCATTTCAAGAAAACTTAAAGAGAATGATTTCAAATGAGGTTGTGGAGATAAAAACTGCAGTAGTGTCTCCACTCTGTGTTCCCAGCTCTGATGAAAAGGGGGGAAAGAAGAGAAAGGTGATGGCATAATTTCTTCATACAAAGCCATTACCTTTCTCTGCTTTAGGAAAAAAACACGAGCCGTAAAACGCTGACTTCTTTGGAAACGTGTCCACTTCTGGTTTTAGCAGCAGCACGGTGGTGGGGTAAAGTCCTGTTTGAGCTCTTTAATCCAGATGACACTAAGTATGTTCGCCTTTTAAAACAAAAGGGTTGACTAACTCTGGTCAAGACGGTGGCGTAGGTAAACATGATACTAAAATCCTCTCACAACCGGATCAAAATGACAACTAAGCCTCACTGTGGTTTTAATTTGCATCTCTCTGATGATTAGTGACTTTGAGCATTTTTTCATATGTCTCTTGGCCATCTGTGTATCCTCTTTGGAGAAGTGTCTATTTAGGTCCTTTGCCCACTTTTTAATTGGAATGCGTGTCTTCCTTTTGTTAAGTTGTATGTGTTCCTTATATATTTTGGATATTTACCCTGGACTGGAAGAATCAACATCATTGAAATGTCCATACTACCCAAAGCAACCTATAAATTCAATGTAATCTCTATTAAAATACCAACATCATATTTCACAAACCTAGAACAAACACTTCGAAAATTTATATGGAACCAAAAAAGACCCCAAATAGCCACGGCTATCTTGAGAAGGAAGAACAAAGTTGGAGGAATCACAGTACCAGATATCAAGTTATACTACAAAGCCACTGTAATCAAAACTGATTGGTACTGGCACAAAACAGACATGTCGATCAATGGAACAGAACTGAGAACCCAAAAATGAACCCAAGCCATTACGCTCAATTAATATTTGACAGAGGAGGCAAGAACATATAATGGAGTAAAGACAGTCTCTTCAATAAATGGTGTTGGGAAAACTGGACAGGTACATGCAAAAAAATGAAACTAGACCACCAACTTTCACCATACACAAAAGTAAACTCAAAATGGATAAAAGACTTAAATGTAAGACATGAAACCATAAAAATCCTAGAAGAGAATGTAGGCAGCAAAATCTCAGACATCTCTCATAGCAATATGTTTGCCGATACATCTCCTAGGGCGAGAGAAAATAAACAAATGGGACTACATCAAAATAAAAAGCTTCTGCACAACAAAAGAAACCATCAACAAAACCAAAAGGGAGCCCACTCTATGAGAGAACATATTTGCCAACGACACACCTGTAAAGGGTTAATGTCTCTGCCTTTTTTGAACTTGAATGTAAAGTGGGTGGACTGGCATGAACACCTATACTATTATTACTCATAATTCTTGATTAGAACTCTTTTGAATTGCACATTAGTACCCTTGGAGGTATAATATGAAGAAAGCAAGGCTTTATCACTTTAGATAACCTTCAGTCAATTACTGGTTATCTCCTTTAGTCTAAGAATGAGCCCTAAGTTGGATTTATATTCCTTTCCAAGCCCTAAAAGACCTATATCTATATAATCATCACACATTTGTGATTAACTATAAACAGGATAGAGATTATACCCCTTTAATTTGTAATTGCCTTTGTAATCCAGTGGATGACAGCCTTTATTATGCTATTACTATTAATTACTTATAAATACTTACACAGCACCCTAAGTTCAGCTCATTTGTAACTTCTAAAGGCTCCATTCAAAGCTCCCTTTCTCTATCTTGCCTGTCTTTTAAGTGACATCTCTAAAGTTATTCTTTTGTCTAGCCTACTCCCCATTTCTTCTCGCCCCCACATCGCTTTAGCCTTGATCTCTAGCATAAACTTATTTCCCCTTTGGTCAAGTTTGACTTTTGTGCTTCCTAAGACCCATCACCTATGCCCTTCCATTAGTTAATGGCATCTGATCCTCATATCCCTTCATCAAGGCAGACTTGTTAAATAATCTCCTACACTCTCAGGGGAACATTAAATTGTAAGTAGATGAACACGTACATTGTCCATAACTCATAAAGCACAAACCACTATATGGAAAAAGGTAACACTGACTCCCACCTTGGACCCTCACATTCCTCCTCAAAAGCAACCTCTGCTCTCAGTTTCTTAATACTCAAATGGATATGTGATAGATGCTGTCCTTTACTTTGCTTTGTTCATTATTGATATTTGGGGGATTGCCCCATTTTAATACATTCATCTTGTTAAATGCAAATTCTGTTTTTAAAGAATTCCACTGCATAAATGTATCCTAATTTTAAAAACAAGTTCTCAACTGGTGAACACCTTTTACTTTTATAAACAATACTGCAGTGAACATTCTTGCATATATATTGTTGCAATCTTATGTCAGCATATCTGTAGAATAAATTCCTAGAAATAAAATTATTAGGTCAAAGATTATCTACATTTTGCCCTAGCTGGTTTGGCTCAGAGGTCCGGGGTTCGATTACAGCCAAGGGCACGTACCTCGGTTGCAGGCTTGATCCTGTGTGCAGGAGGCAACCAATTGTGTCTCTTTCACATCCCCCCCCCCCCCCCCCGCATTCCTGACATCTCCTTTTACCTTTATTTAACACCACTTCCTTTCCCCCCTTCATTCTACGATCACTTCTTGGCTGCCTATTTTAATGACTACTGACTCACACTCCTGAAGATCAATTCCTTTTGTTTGGATAGAAAAACACCAAACAGAGCATGGCAACTACATAGAAACCTGAACTTGAACCCAGTTCCAGCTCCAATTCTCTATCTGCCATTTGTTAGCTTAATGGATTTAGGCCAATCACTTCTCCCCTCAAAGCCTCAGTTTTCTCAGATGTAAAATGAGGGGTTTTGGACTAGATCAGTGACTTTGGCATTTTGTTTAATAATAAGCCTCAGTAAATAATATAATTTACATTGTGATACAGTACACGCGCACACACACACACACACACACAGACCTGAAATTAAAGTTTTACAAAATAATGTCTTATTTACTATATAAGATCTACTTTGATCTGTTCTCTTCTATTATTTCATGAAAAAATCAAACCAATACAAGCTGGTCACGCCCCATTAAATTGGTTTCATAACCAGTAGTGAGTCAAAATGAGCCATATGAAAAGAAAAAGGCCAGGTGATATCTGAAGTCTCTTCCAGTTCGAAACAAGATGACTGGAGACTGATGACTCAACCCCAACAGTCCACAGTTTTGCCCCATTGTGCTTTAAGACGCTGAGAAACCTCTGAATAAATCAGAAAAAGCCCTCTGTTGGCAGCTGAAGTCAAAGCTAAGCCGAGGCCCTGCTCCTCCGAGATGGGCTCCTACACCTGACTGTGGACCCAGGCCTGGCACCAGCTGCCCCGGAGCACCTTCCTTCTTTCTTAAAATCATAAGTTCAAGATTATTAAAAACATTTGCCAGCCTTAACCCAGAATCTTTCAAGCCAGAAAGCTTCCCAAAATATATTAGTCGACAATTCAAAACATCTCTCTGTGATTTTTGCACTGAGTGTAAATATGTAAGTAGTTCAAGTAGATATTCTATCTCAGCTTGGCATGGCCAGTGGGTCCCTTACTCCCAGGGGATGGGGCAGCAGAGGAAATGACCTAGAACCTGGAAGGGGCCCCATTCACTGGGGCGGGTGAGGTCTGAAAAACTGACCCGGCTGCGGGTGCTGGCAGAGCAGGTTCCAGCTGATGAGCAAAGCACAGATCGACAGGGTAGGAGAATGACGCTCCCCATCCTAGGAAGCACTGCCATCGCGGGTGGCCCGGAGAGGTGCCGGCTGGACAACAGTCAGGTGTTCGGGAAAGCAGGAATCGGGAAGGCTGCCAGTGGACACTACGGCCCAACTGCAAGGTATTCTGGGCCCTGAGGAGGCAGTCTGGCAGGAGCACAAGCAGCACCTCAGGGAGACAGGCCCAGGGGACACTCAGTCCATAGCCTGAGAGCATGACGTGGGGCCCAAGGCTCAGAAACTAGACCCAATCCCTGTTCTCAGCTGGGGACAAAAGGTCCATCCTTGCTGAAGATGCTGTGGGGCGTCTCACTTCTGGGAACGGGCTGGAACTGCAGGTGGGGGGTGAGCACCTGGCTGGGAATTCAGCCACAGATTTTCAGTTCTGCATTTCTTGATGTGTATATTTGCCAAAATCCACCAGGACATCAGGCTCAAGGTGGAAGGGAGCTGATCAAATGTGGCAGCAAGAACTTTCTACCCCCCAGATGACAGCCCTGCACAGATGTGTTCCCAAACAACAGAGCGTCGCAAATTAAAATCGCATAAAAGCTCTATTTCTAGCTAATATTTTCCAATAATAAATTCCGTATTTAATTGAATTGTACCTGCAACAAGTCCAAGTTGTTCAACCCTAATGCAAAATAGAGTTATGTAACAGGGTCCTGAATCACTGTGGCGCTTGCCAAGGCATTTTCCCATCTGGAAGCAGGGCCAGCGAACACAAGGCATCGCACGTAGGTCTTCTGTCGAGAACTCTTTTGCTCAGATAATCTCAAAAACTGTGCACATTGGGCCAGTTCTTATGGCTCTTAACCCTAACTCATCGAGAACACAAATAACACCCCTATTGTATCCAAAAAGAAGAATGACAACACATCCTTGATTTCACAAGTTTTTTAAAAAATCACTCCCAAATTTAAAGAAGCAACTAACTCTCAGTTCACATGGAACTCAAAGTTCTTCTTCAACCACTATTTTGTGAGCAGAGAAACTTTTCCCAAACAAGTTCTCGGAACCCTTAGGCAATTACAAAAACAGTTTTAAATCTTGTTACTCACACTGGGCAAAAGGCAAAGCTCTCTAAATGTGCAAATTAAATTATCTCTAGATATATAGTGTAAGTTTTCTAAAAAAGAGTCATAGACCATCACACATACATTTGAAATTCTACTAAATTTGGAATAAGCAAAGTTTATCTTTAAATGGCCATACTCTCCTTTTCTTCCTTGTAGAGTTGGGGTTGTTTCCTGTACATTCTAGTTATTCCTGGTCAGTCTTGTGTGGACCATTTCTGCGGCTGTGCGTATCAGGTCATCCCCAGCAAGGCGCTGATGGGTTTTTGATGCCTACCTGCCTGGGGCAGATCATAGAAGCTTAACTACTAAAACAGTTTCCTTTATTACTCTTTGCATCTCCAGACCATGCTCCCAGCAACTTCACCCCCATCTCGCCTCCAAATTGCAAGAATTTTGCAACCTAGTCTATGCACTTACCCAGTTTTCCACTCTGGGTAAGGGTCTCAGCTTATTGGCCTCTTTACAAAGGCCTGGTTCTCTAGCATGTTTTCCAGGCTCCCCCACATTAACCACTCGGGAGACACAGTACATTATGCTATTTTTGCCTCTGCTGAAAGAGGAACTTGCTAACCTTTGCCCTGAGCCTGTGGCTGGTGGCTGGCCTGTCACGGAATGTTAGGTAGACGTGGTGAGCGTGGTCTTTTGTGTAGCGACACCCACCAGCACTGCTAGACACTGCTCAGGCCACAGGGCAGGTGGGCATCCAGGTACTGATGGAGACCACTGCCTTCTACAACAGGACCCCCCAGGGAAGGAAATCCAGGTCCTCCCCAGGTCACCCGCCTTGCCATCTTCTCATTGCTAATGCTGTGCCTGGGGCATATTAACCACCAGAGAGGCCACTGTTGAATGGACCTTCCACTTTCCTCTGAAGGTTGTCTGTTACTCTCCAAGTTCATTCTCTGGTTCACTGCCAGACCACAGGTTGTGCCTTATAACTGACATCTCCACTGGATCTTCCCAAAGACTGCGGCCTAAAGATTCCTAATGGCTTCCCCAACATCTTAGACTTCTCTGCTAGAGTTTGGTCCCCCTGAACTTCCTATGGGCAAGAAGCCTCAGCTCTCTGTTCTCTTTGCCTTGGACCCCACTAAGATGCTTCGTCTCCAACCCTGAATGGACACTTAGCATCCAGAGTTCCGCCTCCTTCGCCCAGGCTTGTTAAAATGAGCGCCAGGTTTCAGGGCCTGAGAACCCAAACGGACGCCTGCAAAGATTTTATTGAGTAGGTAGAACGGCTCTTTGTGCTTCTACAACATGGCTAGCAGGAGGGACCCTCCAACCCACGGCTACGGGACTGGTGGGTCCCCTGCTTCCCAGGGGATCCAGGTGTTAAGGATGGCATGAAGGACGTTGGACTGGAGGGCATTTTTTTTTAATTATGGTAAAATATACACAGCACACACACACACAACGAATACAAAATACACACAACAAATTTACCATCTAACCATTTTTAAGTGTACAGTTCAGTGGCATTAAGTCCATTCATGTTGTGCAACCATCACCACCAACCACTTCCAGAAGTCTCTTCATCTTGAAAAACTGAAGCTCAGTAGCCATTAAACACTAAGTCCCATTGCCCCTTCCCCCTGTCCCCCAGCAACCACCATTCAACTTTCTCTCTCTGAATTTGACTGTGTTGCGGCATTTGTCCTTTCGGGACTGGCTTAGTTCACTTAGCATAACGTCCAGGGTTCATCCATGTTGTAGCCTGTGTTGGAATCTCCTTCCTTTTTAAGGCTGAATAATATTCTATTGGACAATATGCCACATCCTATATACCCCTTCATCTCACCTTTGGGCTATTGTGACCGATACTGCTATGAACACAGGTGTACAAATCTCAGAGAGCTCACTTTCCAGTCTTTGGGGTACACCTAGAAGTGGAATTGCTGAATCATATGGTGGCTATATCTTTATTTTTTGAGGAACTCCATACTATTTTCTATAGAGACCATACCATTTTATTTTACATTTGGAGCACATTTTACAGCAACACTTCATTGTTCTCTTTGACCATGACCGAGTGCCCATGACTTCTTGCCTTCAAGCCTTGACAGTGAACTCCAGGAGAAATGTAGACCTCTTGTGCTCTGGAACCCAACTGGTCGATGTGAACCACGCATTTCTGATCCAATGCACAGCCCCAGTCCTCTTGCCCCAACCTCCTGTTGACTATAAGTCAGTGAGCACATTCTTGACCAGACTAGCCCTGCTATCAACAAACACATGTACTGCACCATAAATTCAGTTTGTTTTAATAATTTCCAACAGCCCCCACCCCGGGCCCCTTCCTCCCTTATCTCACTGTTTGCCAAACCCTTATAATTTATGTGTTTGCTTTTCTAGTCTGCTTTCGGCCCTCTCTGAGTTCCTTTTTCCCACTAGGTCGCTGTAGCCTGTTTGTCCCCTGTAAATTTAGTCTTCTCTGTCTGGGACTCGTTGAGTTCTATTTTCTTACTCCCTGGGCCCACACTTCTCCTTCTCTTGTCCCTGGCACCAGCTTTTTAATCTCTGGGCTTCTTACCTCAAGTAATTTGTCAAGACCATGTCCTTGCAATTTGCAACTTATTTGGTTTTTTTTCTCCTCTGTGTTTCTTTAGCACAGTCTTTCAGCTACGTCAAAGGCATATGTCCCAACTTTGTGGTCATTTTCTGGAGGAGACCAATTAAAGTCCCTTTGTCCCTGCAGCCTCTGCAATGAGTGTGTGCTCACTTAGAGTCTGGCTGGCTCCACAGCTGCCCAAACAAAAGAGAGATGGCAGGTGGCCTGGGTGCCCAGGTACATAAGTTTGGGAGAAAGTTTCGAGGTTTTGGATGAAAAGGGGAGAGTAGAAGCTGAGGGTGTGCCAGGAAGTTGTGCTGTTTGGGACACCAACAGAGAGAACCACCTTGGCAATGGCAGGAGAGGAGCTGGGCCTAAGGAACGGTGCTAAGGAAGCCGGGCATTAGAAGGCAGTTGTGCAGATGCACAGAGTAGAGAAGGGCAAGGCCGGGGGTGGAGGGGGAGGGTGGAATTTGCAAACAAACAAACAACCATTCTACTAGCCCAGGGGAGTGATCACAGTGATTTGAGTACTCAGAAAGGTAAGGAAACGGACTCAGAGATCCAGAAAACAGACCACAGCTTAGAGGAGAAGGGGTTGGGGGCCTGGGTGAAAAAGGTGCAGAGATTAAACAAACAAAAAACTCATAGATACGGACAACAGTGTGGCGATTACCAGAGGGAAGGGGGGGGGAGGTCCAGCAGGGTAAAGGGGGAGGTAAATGATGATGGAAGGAGACTTGGCTTTGAGTGATGAACACACAGTATAATATACAGACGATGTATTATGGAACTGTATACCTAAAACCTGTATAATTTTATTAACCGATGTCATCCCCAATAAATTCAATAAAATTTTAAAAATATAAAAAGAAAAAAAAGCAACATAGGAAAAGAAAAGGAAAATTGTATATAGGAAATGCCCTGCAGCAGGGTCGATGGTAAGGGGTGAGAGATGAGTCGCATCAGTCACTGCCGCCGGCTCTGAATTCTGGGGACAGAGGGGTCATCCCGCTGTAACAAGGAGACGGACCATGGCGGAGGGAAAGACGGTTCCATCTTTGCCACAGTCGAATGCATGAGACATTGGGTCCAAGGTGGCTCAGGAACCAAGCTCTCTAAGGACGACCCCGCATGTTAGGAGGAGAGGAGAGGAGGAGTCCCCGGCGGTGCCTGGAACCCGGAACCCCCCACTTCTCAGGCCTCGGCCTCCGGCGCAGTATTTCCACAGTGCATCCCTTGGACCATTCCCAATGGCAATAATCATTACATGGAAACTAAAGAGGGGTTCCCTTGGTCAAACGCTGTAAACAATGGGTTGATCAAAGGAACACAGGTCTCTTTATTGTAGGGCTTCTCGAAGCCTTTCATGTAATGATGTGCTTGGGAAACCAAGTGAGAAATTCAGCATTTGACCACAGAACTTTTCTTGTTGTTTTCCAGAATGTCTCTTGGGACTAGAATATGGAGAACAGGCTTTGAGAGAAAATACAGATCTAATACACAGCAACATTTTATTCCTAAAGAGTTCCACGTTAAAAATAAAAAAGGCCATTGACAAGAATAGTTTACTTCACCATTGTGAACTGTCAATATTGCAACCAATAATTACTGATTTCCCCCACTTCTGGGTGTGTGTGTGCATGTGTGTGAGTGTGTGTGAGTGTGCATGTGCGTGAATGTGCATGTGTGTGTGCGCGTGTGTGGGTGTGCATGTGTGGGAGTGTGCACGTTTGTGTGTGCATGTGTGCGCACATGTGTGTATACCTGTGGTTCCATGGAGCACGGGAACGCAATGCCCTGTATTCCCTGTCCCTTCGTTCCTTTTATCCCCATACCTTTCTCGCATCCTGCTTCCTGCCCCCAACAAACAACTGCCCCCCCACTTGTGCTTCCTGTGTATTTTTGGGGACATGTTCTTGCAAACTGTATCCTCATTTTGTGTGCATTATCTTTAGCTTATGCCAACAGTAGCGTCATGTCTCATTTTATTCCTTAGTGTGTGCACTGAGCACTGTGTTTTCAAGATCCATCATGTCTCTGTCCCCTTCGAGTCTATTGCATCCAACACTGCCTGTCCCTGCACAGGGCGCCCCCACCCATCTCACCTGTCCACTCTCCCAGAAGGTGACACCAGGTGGCTTCGATAAACAGGGCTACGGTGGACATCCTTTTAAAGGCCCCTCGTGGAGCTGTGCACAAATCCTATGGGCTATAGATCTTGCTTTTATGACTGTAAGAGACATATATCTTTGTGCCCTGGGGCCACTTGCGTAGTAAATGTTATTAACCCGTAACAGTTTTCCAGTCCTCTGTATGGTTCCTGTCCCTTCATTACAGTATCTCATGTGACCATCCCAACAACCCTGCGAGTCCGGCCCGGCTGATCACATTATCCTCAGTTTATATGTAAACATAAGTGACTTCGACTGGAGGATCATAGTTGAGTAAGAGGTGAGCATAGGGCTGCACGGGTTCTCCTTACTAAGCCAAAGCCTTTCTGTTCCACTGTCCCTTATTACTGTTCCCTGGACACTCCCAATGCTCCTGCCTTAGGACATCGGCCCTGACAGTAGGTCCCATCATAATTTGTTAACTGTCCTGCTCTCCTGCTAGAACACAAAGTCTGTGAGGATGGGAACTCTCTCTTCTTTGCTCTGATGTTCCCAGTGCCTGGAACAGTGCCTGACATATACAAGGTGCTCAGTGAATATTTTCTGAATGATGGAATGAATCATTCAGGATAGATGTGTCCCCAAGGAGACCTCAAACAGGAAGGTCTTGTTCTGCTGATTTTGGTAATTAGTGTTATGTCCCTGGGACATACAAAAAGGAATTATGGGAAGTTTGTCACCCTAAAATCAAGGCTTTGGGAGGAGGGATCCATCATCCTTCCCATCAATTCAGCAGTCAGTCCATAAAGGTACGATCGATTTACTACCATGTCAGGGGATCCACAGGATAAGGGAAGGGTCTGCTCCGAGGACCTCCCAGCTGGGTTCCACTCACTAGGGTCACGCATCGGGCTCTTACTGGGCTATGATCTCACGTCTCATTCCCTCTTTCCTGGCCTGCCTCTTGGGGGTTGGCCTAGGGTGCCAGAAAGAGCACTGGATTGGGAGCCTGATCTGGGTTCTGGTCTCAGCTCAGCTGTTCCCAGCCATGAGACAGAACCATCACCCTCACCTTTAAAAATCACTCGAGCCCTTGCCTGCCTCACAGGTGTGATGTGAGAAAGGAACTCTCAGCTCCATCTGTCAGTGCAGCTGCCCAAGGAGCAGGGGTTCTAACCCTGACTCCCCCGATCTCAGCTGGCACCCCGGGAAGAGGGACGATTTCCGGAGCCTGTGCCTGGCCAGCTTGGGGTGAGTTTCACTCATCCCACACTATGAGGCCTCAGAAAAGCTGGGGAGGAGTTTCTCTGCCCTTTCCTGCCTCCTCCTGGCTAAGGGGTGGCTCTAGGGTGATGGGAGGTGTCCTGGCGGCACCCACACCATCTTTCCTATGAAATGAGGGGGCTGGGCTAGAATCATCATCTTGAAGCTTCCTTCTGTCTCTCAAATACCATGATCTGTGCTTTCATGTTTTTTCCCCTCTGCTTCCTGTGTCTCTCCAACTGGGCCTAAAATTATTTTGTCATTAAATTCTTCTTTTTCAGAGTCCCCTATCTGGGCCTGCTAACACCTGCCCTGGGGCAGCACACTCTTCCCGTGGCCTGGGGCTCCTCCCCTGGCCACACTGTCTCTTCAGAACTGGTTCTAGCTTTTGTCAAGCCCTTCAATTCATATTCTGAGTCCACATATCATTTGAGGAAAAGAGATTTTGCCGTAGGTTGTCATACAAATATATGTCTTGCACGTATTCTATGCAATAGGACACCCCCACCCCCACACACACACACACAGTTCCCTCCAGTGCCTGAGAATCTACATGCCTGGGCATAACTGTGCGGGTGCAAATACTCAGGGACAGCCAATGACAATTTTAATGTTTCTTTGTCCCTGTGGTGCCATCTAACTATTTATTTAGTGGCTTGATGCTGTTCGCATCAACAACTTTGCCTTATAGGCTGTTCTTCATGTTTATGCTTCTTACTGGGGGAAAAATTGCTTGCCTCACATCTGCTCTGAATTTGCTTTTTCTTTCTTTTTTCTTTGTCTGTTCCCTATTGAATTAAACTTGCGCCAAGGACAGTGGCTGGAACTGGAACCCTCGGTGTCCCCCAGGATTTCTGTGTACTTCAACAGACCTGTTGATTACTCTCTGTGTACTGTTATGAGATATCCATAGACACCCGTGTTCACACGGGCAGAGTGGTTTGTAGCTTACCTCTGCCTGTCCCCCTCTGGGGAATACGTTTTATTAACTGAATAAATTAAATGGGCGCTTATATCCAATAGAGTAGAGAGGTTTTTCTTTGTAGGTATATTTCAGATAATTTTCCCCCTGGCCACCCAATTCCCTCGTTTAGCCAGAGCTCTGTTCTGGAAAGAGCTTTACCGTAGCTTGACATTGTCGTGACTGATCAGGACTAGGGGGGCCACGGTGTTTTACAGACAAAGACGCTCTTCCAGGTTGGTTTGTATGAAATTGGACCCAAATCCTCACTAACCCCCTACTCTCACCACTTAGAAACCCACGTCAAGACCGGCCAAGCATATTCCCTGCTTTTCTATCTGACACCTGGGAAATCTACCAGGTGTAAGACTGTGACCCCAAGACTCAGGGACTGGCCCCAAGTCACTAAGTTCTAACTCCAATGCAGTGCTCTTTCTATCATCAGTTCTTGGTTCATTTCAGGAGGGGTATCCCCTTCCCCCATCTTTGTGACTTTTCCCACACTCATCTCAGGGTCTGTGTCCATGTCTTTAATGGCACAAAAGAAAGAGGACAATTTCCCCCAAGTATGGAAGAATTTGCTGCTGGCCCCACTCCAGACAGCATCCACTCAACGGATATCTCAGCTTCACTCTGTGTGTAGCACTGAGCTGACGGCATTGGGAGAGACCACCCTTCCCTTCCAAAATAATCATCCATGTCTCTTTTCCTAAAGAAATTTGGCATCTAATTTAGAAGAAACACACCAACATGGGCCAAGATGTTCAAGACTGCCAAGTACTAACTGTCTGAAAGCCACATGATTGAACCAGCAACCTGAAGCCACCAATTAGGATCATGGCCCAGTGAAGGCAGAGAAGACTTCTAGGGGGAGGCAGTCCTGGAGCAAGGTCTTGAAGGATGAATAACAGAGAGATGAGAGGGAAAGGGAAGAACGTTCTACCCATAAAAACAGTTAGAGAAAGAGCTTGCAGTGGGAATGATCGCAGGAAGGGAAGGTGACAGCTGGAGTTGGACTGGCCGCCTGCCATCACGTGATGGAAAGCCTTGGTTGCCCAGCTGAGAATGTTATCCTTTCTGCCAGTGGCTCTGAGCTGGTTAAAGCTACATATTGCAGGTTGGTTTCTGGAAGCTGACACTGAGAGGGAATTTGGGATACAAACTGTTTAATAGGGATCAACACCTGCCTAGCTCTGTCACTGGACGAGGGCTCTCCTAGAAGAGGGTGACCTTGGGTAAGGGGGCTCTCTGAGCTGGGCAGACCCTGGAGGAGCTGACAGCTGGAAGCTCTCTGCTGACCCCATTCTCTGCAACTAGACAACAAATCCTTCCCTGAGGGGCATCTGAGCAGCACAGCTCAGCATCAACTCATCATAGAAACCTTGATTCAAACAAAATCTTTGGCAGAGTCATTGGGCTGCAGTGGAGAGGTGATCTCAGAGCTCTGCACGCTCAGGTGACTATACATAGGCAGGCCTGAGACTCCCTGAACCAGCCACATAGGTAGGCCCGGAGCACAGCAGACCTGCAGGTAGACGCCTCTTCCACAGTGTGAAAGAGCAGAGAGAGGGGGCCACCAGCTTCAGAATGACAGGGGTTGGGTGACTTGGAAGTAGCATAAAGGTAAGAAAAGAGAAACAAGGTTCTGAGGTTTCGAGTCTGGCTTCAAATCCAAAGGAACTGGGAAGTCAGGGGGATAAGAATGACTTCCTAGGACCAAAAGGCAGACTCAGAACCTCCTCCCATTCGCTCGTACACGCGGGGTGCTCCCTAGCTTCTTGGGGAACAAACTCAAGGGAAAATAAGACAGGGCTTTGTCCTTGAAGAATTCACAGAGTAGTAAGGAGCCAGTCAATAAAGAAAACAGAGTGAGATGCAAATCCATAGAGGAATGGAAAAGGAGCTATGGAAACTGAGGAGTTAAGGATCCAAGAATGCTCCACAGAAGAGGGGACAGGTGACCTAACTGTTGGCCGTTTCTAAACTAACAAGATGAAGACCAGGGGGGAAAAAAATCATGTGCAAAGTTGGAAAAATACTGCCATTTGGGAGAACCACAAATCGCTTTTTTTTTTAGCTCCAGTGTGGTGGTGGTTCCCAAACTATGTACCAAGGCACCCCAGGGTGCCACAGTGAATTCACAGGGCTTCCTGGGGTACTTTAAATATTCATGGGGGACACAGCGACATCTGTTGGTCACTGTGAGAACGGCTTTCAAGTTATGTGTGTGTTTTTCAAATGTCTGCTAAGTTATTAGAACATGAATACTTATTAAGTTGTTTGGACTTAAGTGCCTAAAAAATAAGAGTGTTGGGAACTTCTTTTGGCCTTGGGAGGCTCTGAAAAATTACTGAGTCATTGAGGGTGCTGTGAATTGAGAAAGTTTGGGAAGCTTGGTGGAAGAGGAGTGAGGCAGGGAGAGAGGTTGCGAGCTCTGGCAGGACCCCTCGTTACAGGGGCCCTTGCACTTGTTGCTTTGATGGAGAGGTTTACCTGGAGTGGGACAGCGTGGTCGGCTTCTGTTTTACAAAGTTAGATTTGGCCTAGAGGGGGGAATTGCTTTGGAGACAGAGCCCCACTGGGAGCTACTGCCATGGTCTAGTGAGAGAGATGGCCTACACCCTATAGCATTAGGACTGGGACTGGAATACAGCATGCTCATTAAAATTGTGGAACTTCTACTACACACCCAACACTGCGGTCAATGCCAAACATCAAGATAAATGAGACAAGGGCCCCGTGTTTAAAGCACTCACAGTCAAGTGGAAAGGCAGCCAAGAAAACCAACCAATACAATGACTGGAGAACCACTAGGAGTTAACCAGGCAAGAGCAGAAGAAAGAGTGCTGTTCCAGGAAGCCAGGGGGAACAGCATGTGCAAAGGCATGGAGGTGAGAGGTGGTGGAAGGTTCCAGGAAATCAGGTTGATCATCAGTACTGGCTCCTGGGTGATGGATGGGAACAGGGAGGGAAGAGGGGGAGAGCAAGGCAGGGACCAGCTTGTGAAGGATGTCATGTGCCGTGCTGAAGCCCTCCCAAGGGCTTGATGGTGACAAACCATTGAAGCGTTTTCAATAAAGGAGCCGTACAATGGGATTTGCATTTTACAAAGTCCTAGGTGGACAAACCGAGTTGGGGCCCATGTGTAGACAAGCAGCAGATCAGGAACACGAGCCAGAATGATGGAGACATAAATCTCTGAGTGGGAGGTCCAAAGTCCGGCCAAGGAGTGAGGGACCAGAGATCTACCAGTGTGGCAAGGGCAGAAGAACAATGCCAAATGGACCCCAGGCACCCCCGAGAGGAAAAGAGCTGACGAAGGGCTGATTCCGTCCATCAGCCTCTGGAGGGTCTGTGAGTTCAGGGTCAGCCCCCAGGCGGGAGTGTCCTGAGGCTCTCCTGAGCAGGTAATACACACCTTGCTTGGAGTGACAGATGGAAGTCAGGAGAAAGCAGCTCCCAGACTCCAAGGACCTGTGACTCTGTCACTGGCCCCTCCAGAAAAGTGTCCCTAACAGCTTGAGTCTGTTCCACTGCTCAGTTAACTCAAGCCACTCCTGCTCTAATGACAGATTGGACGGCAAGATGGCCCAATGAGCCAAGCAGGGACAGATCCCCGGGACTCCTGGGCCATGCTCGTCCACAGCACGGCATGGCCGCCCAGCCCAGGGGGGGCCCTTTGAAATCCAAGTGCCCACATGCTCCCAGCGCTGGACTTCCACTTAGCTTTTCCCTAAACTTCTGGGAAGCTGAGAGTCTCAGACACTTGGAGTCAGGTTTCCCCACTGAGCTTCCTGCCACTTCCACATCTACCGTCCAGGCAGAGGTTAGACTGAAGGCCGGACAAGGGTTACCCTTTTAGTGTCCTCAGTTGCTGGGAGATAAAACTGTCACCCAGGCGAGGATGTATTAGATGCTTGGTGCTTAGCGTTATCAGAGTTGCTGGAGGCCCTCATCAATCCTTCAGTCTCTACCTGGCAGCCAAGTCTCCAGATGAGCTGAGTCCTTCTGCAGATGTGGAAAGGGTGTTGGCATGCCACCTGGTCTCCTGGGGGGCTCCTCGCCTAGCTCCCTCATCCCCTATAAAGTGGCACTAGCAGGTGTGCCCACCCACTGGAGTGTGCAGGGCCTCGCTTTTGATGGGGAAGTTATCACGCTAAGACCTGACTGTGGGTCAAGCACCCTTGCGCTGATCTGACCCATGTAACAGCCTCTTATCAAAGAAACTGGCTCAGGAAGGCTGCAGTGGATCAAGGTGACACAGCTGCTGAATCACAGGGCGGGGCCTTGAACCCAAGTCCCCACAGCCGCACCATTGCCCACCTCCACCCTGACGCTTAACAGATGCAATGGGGACAATCCAGTGACAAATCCCCCTTTTTCTTATTATGAAAGTCACACACACTCATTATAAGCCACCAGACCATGAAAGAGACACACAATGTGAAAAGCATCAGTCGCCCCACAGCTTCCTGCTCCAGACATGTGCCGTTAGCTGCCTAATAAAGCTCCGTCCCAATGTTTTCCAGTAACAGTATTCCAGGGCCCGGCACAGTGTCCGACAGGGACAACGTGCTCCATCGATGCTTGTTGAAGGAACTAATAATAGCCAGGAGGCCGCCATTTGTGTACAGAACCATATGGACCAGTTCGCAACGTGCTTTCCATCCAGCTGTGTCACCCGACACCCTTTCATGTGGGGGAGTGTAGGTGCCACCCGAGGAACAGCCCTCACAGCTCAGTCACCCCTGGTTGGGGGGCAGGCTCCTGGACCAGGGCCAGGCAGCCCCCAGCCAACACCAGCCGTCTACCCACCTCAGTTCCCCGCAGGCAGTCGTGAACTATTCGGTTGAACTGACTGGTCAGGTTTTTTTGGAAACAAGAAAACTACTAATTACACAAGTCAAACAAGGGTTACTTTTGTCTGCATAATACTTCTCTGATTCGCCTCAATTTTCTCTTCAACCGGGTGCTTTGGGGGTTGTAGAAGCAAATTCTTACTGCATACATAAATAGAAATGAATAATTGGCTGAGACTTTTTTGCCCCGAAAGGGGACTGTACACACATGTGATTAGAAGAGGCAGGGACTTACCTTGATCATCGGGCTGGTGGGGTGGTGCAGGCGGCTTTGAAGTCCCACCTTTCAGACATGGTGTAGGCAGCTGGGGCCTGGCTCTTTCCTCCCGTGTATGTACTGAGCGCTGGGGCTGCTCCGCAGGGCAGGCCTGGGAGAAGAGATCTGAGGGAGCAGAGGGGGGCATGGTCAATGGCAAGGGACCCAGGCCTGGGCAGCTGACAGGCTGGGATCAGGGCCCTATCTTGAGCAACTTAAACTCTCTAAGTCTCAGTTTCCTAGTCTGAAAAGTGGGTATAATAACTACTGCATCCATTTTTTTCCGTGAGGATTAAATGAGATAATACAAGCAATGTACTTAGAACAAGGCCTGGCAGGTAGTGAGCACTCAGTAAAGGCGCACAGTGGTGGTGTGCCTCGAAGGCTCTGAGACGCATACTCAACCCCTCTCCACTGACCAATTTCACGGATGCAGGAGGTTCCTTCACACCCTACAGAGGGTAGAATTAACGTTCAAAGACCACAATTTCATTTCCTTTTTAATTCATAGGAACTGTAGGATTGAAAGCTATACAGCAAACTGCAGAGTTTTACTCCCAGATTTCAGGGAGATGGAAGCTGAAGCGAAGGGTGTTTAGGGAGTTTACCTGTGACAGTTTTCTGAGTGAGTGGCAGAGCCGGGTGGCCCTGGACCCAGCCTCCCAGGCTCCAGGGCACATTGCTTTGCAATGCACCCCCGCCCCCCCATCTTAGGAAGCATTAAGCATCACCATGTGTTCATACCCGTGTACACAGCTGAGGTCAGAACCCCCTGGGGAAGTCAGTTTTGAGAAACAGAACATCAGTATTCACAGGGTTGAGAAGGAAAGCGGGGGCACCATATCCATTAGGACTTCGGGATCACAACGATGGAACCCAACTAAAATGAACTTAAGTGCAAAGTAATGTAAGGTTGGAGGATCCAAGGAAGGCTGCAGGAGGCAAAAAGCCTGCAGCCAAACTTTGCATGCGCTTCCTCCACACTCTCTGTTCACCTGGAATCTCCGCCGGTCTCTGTTAGCAGCTTATGCAGAGAGCTCTTGGCATGGGCCAGAAAGATGGCCACCAAGAGCCCTAGATCATATATCCCCAGTTCAGCAGCTCCAGGAGGAAGACAGAGCGTTCGCCCCAGCCTCCGGGTGTTCACCCCAATGAGGGGTTCTGTCTGGTCCTGATTGGGTCATGTGTCCACCCCGTGGATCAGTCACTGTTGCCAAGGAGATGAGATACTACAATTGGCCATGCCTGGATGGTGAGTCCATCCCATGACCAGAGGGACAGGGTGCTACCACTGGGAGTGGCTCCAGGGCTGCATGGAAGGGGGAGAGCTACCTGCAGGAGGGCTGGGCAGATGGAAGAGTGGAGCCATCCCAGGAACTGCAAAGGCAGGCCCAGGAAATGAGCTTCATTTACATGGTTTTCCTTTCAAGATCTTTCCAGGAGCTCCTCAAACTACAGATGAGCATTTGTATAAATATCAATTCACAAGATTACACAATTTACATGTAAAATGGGGCCAGTTTTCTCATGAGGTGCATAAACCAGCTCTGAAGCAATTCTAAAGGAATTGTGACAAAATGGTTTTCAGCATTAGCAATATTACTAGGAAAACATATAAAGACTCCCAAGGTGCCCACTGGGGAGGACAACTTGCCTTTGAATGCAGGAGTATTATTTTGGTTTTTTGAAAATCCAGATTATGTGTAAAATTATTTTGGTAATAACTAAATCAATACAAATATAGTATTACCAAAATATGTTTGCACCCCAGTGTAAATGTTTTCCTTGTAGAACTAAGAATTCAGGGAAATAAGAATGAGGTGGACTTTAGTTAGATATAGAGCAGAGCTTTTAATTTGGGTCTTGGGGTCCCCAACCTGGTTATTATTATCACATCAGGATCCCCTGGGGAGCTTGTTAAAATTAGACCAAGAGACCGGGTCTCATCCCAGAGACTGCGGTCAGCTGGGCCTGGGTGGGGCCAGGCAGCGCTATTTTCTGAAAGATGGGCACATGGTTTTGACTAGCCACTGGGCCGTGTTCCTCAGCATGGGAGTAGTCTCCTGGCCTCAGAACCTAGAGAGCCTGTTAAAATGCAGATTCCTGGGCCCTGCCCAGGCCTATTAGATCTGACTAGGTGAAGAGCAGAGCTATGACTCTATGGTCTATTAAGCTCCAAAGTAACGTTTGTAAAAGAAATTTATTTTGAGACAATTATTTTGATTCCCAGAAAGTTGCAAAACAAAATATACAGAGAGGTCCTAGGTACCATTTATCCAGTTTCCCCCAATCGTAACCTCTTGTGTAACTAGAGAACATTATCAGAACCAGGAATGTGACACTGGTACAATCCACAATGTTTATTCAGGTTTTATTAGGTTTACGTGCACTGGTGTGTATGTGTGTGAGTGTGAGTGTGTAGCATTTTATGCAATTATATCACATGTGTAGGTTTGTGTAACCACCTCCACAGCCCAGATACAGAACTGTCCTGTCACCACAAGGCTCTCCAGTGCCACCCTTCATAGCTTCACCAACCCATCACCACCCTTCCCGAACCTCTGGCAACCACTAATCTCTTCTCCATCTCTATCATGTTGTTATTTCAAAAATGTTATACAAATGGAATCATATAATATGAAACCTTTTCTCAAAAGAAGGGGCAGAGATTATAAAAGATTTTTTAAAATAAGTTTTGAAAATTAAAAAAAAAAAAAGAAGCCTTTCTAGAATGGCTTTTTTCACTCACATAACTCCCTTGAGAGCCACCCAATCACTGCACGTATCAGTAGTCTGGGTCTTTTTATTGCAGTGTAGTATCCCATTGTATGCATATATCACTGTTTAGCCATCCACCGCCCAAGAACATTGCATTTGTTTTCAGTTTTTGTCTATTACAAATAAAGGTTGTACTTTTGGTGTCGAGTCTAAGACCTATTTGCCTACTCCTAGATCCCAAAGATTTTATCCTATTTTTTTCTAAAAGTTTAATGTTTTACATGTAAGCCTATGATCCATTTTGAGGCAACTTTTGTATAGGGTGTGAGGTCATTTTTTGACCAATGTATGTCCAATGGCCCCAGCGCCACTTGTTGAGAAGGTTTTCCTTCCTCCATTGCTTTGCTTTTGTATCTTTGTCAAAAATCAACTGAAGATATCTGCGTGGGTCCATTTCTGGGTTCTCTACTCTGTTCCATTCATCTGTGGGTCTATATCTCTGCCACCACCACCCAGTCTTGACCACTGTAGCTAAGTCTTGGAATCTGGTAGATTGATACCTCCTTCATTCTTCTTTTTCAAAATTGATTTAGTTATTTTAACTCCTTTGCCTTTGCACATACATTTTAAAATAAGTTTGTCTATGCCTACAAAGATTCTTACTGTGATTTTGATTGGAATTGCATTAAACCTATGAATCAATTTTGAGAGAATTGACATCTTTACAGCGTGGAGTCTTCCAATCCATGAGCATAATATATCTCCCCACTTATTTAGGTCTTCTTTGATTTTTTTAATATGCATTGTAAATGGCATTGTGTTTCAATTTTGGTTTCCACATGTTCATTGTTAGTATACAGAAATACTATATTGATTTTGCGTTTGTGTGTGGTTGATCTTGAATCCTGCAACATCGCTGAACTCACTTATTAAATCAGGAGTTGTTGGGGTTTTTTACTTCTTAGGGTTTTTTTATGTGGAAAATCATGTCATCTGAGAATAGGGACAATTTCATTCATTTCTTTCCAATCTATATGCTTTTTATTTCTTTTTTTCTTGCCTTACTGCACTTGCTAGAAGTTCCAGTATTATGTTAAATAGCCTTGCCTTGTTCCCAATCTCGGGAGGAAGCAGTCGTTCACCATCAAATGTGATGTTAGGTGGGTTTTGTAGGTTTCTTGAGGATATTTTTTATAAGGTTGAGGAAGTTCCCTTCTGTTCCTGAGAATTTTGAATCATGAATGAGTGTTGGATTTTGTCAAATGTTTTTCCAACATCAACTGAATGATTACATAACTTTTCTTTTTTATGCAGTTTATATAGTGATTATATTGATTTTTTTAAAAAAATATTGAACCAGCCATGTGTTTTTAGAATAAAGACCACTTAGGCATGGTGTATAATTCTTTTTATACATTGCAGGATGTAATTTGCTGGTATTCTTTAAGGGTGGATCTGCTGGTGACACATTCTCTTTGTTTCCCTTCATCTGACAATGTTATTTCCTCTTCTTTCCTGCTGTATGTTTTTACCAGATGCAGGACTTATGATTGACACCTCCTGTCTTTCAGCAGTTGACAAATAGGCCACGCACATTTCACTTCCTTTTGGTCTCCATGGTTTCTGCTGGCCTTTGGGTTGGTGTTGCTGTAGATAATACATCATTTCTCCCTGGCTACTTTCAAGATTTTCCCTGGTTTTGGTTTTCAGAGTTTAATTGTGGTGTGTATTGGCAGGGATTTCCTTGGGTTCCTCCTATAGGGGTTCACTCAGCCTCTTGAATTTGTATGTTTATGTCTTTTGTTGGGCTGGAGAAACTTCAGCCATTATATCCTCGAACCCAGGTGACTTTTGAGCACATGTTGTGTTTGAGAAGCTTTGCTCTTGAGTGGGCTTCAGAGGTCCAAGAACCCCTCAAATTGTATTCAAAATGCTGCCAGTGTCCACTTTTCTTAGAAGAATGTCCACAGCTTTCACTAGATTTTTCAAAAGATTCCACAACACTCTCCAGTTTTATAAAAGGACTGGCTTGGGGCCTTATTGGGTTATTTTTTATCTCCTTAGTTAAAACCAAAAAAAGCTAGTCAGTATTCTTTCTTTCCCTCTACCACATCTGTTGAACTCCTGCATGCCAAGATTTCCCCAACAGTTTTGGAAAATATGATCACTCACGTGAATATTTTGAATGCCTAATATGTGCCAGACAAATATTTTTTTCATTTCTCCCTTAGCCAGTGATCAGAAAGGGAAGAGTTAAAAATTTAAAACCTTGTTTAGCTTATGAGAAATTCAGAGTAACTAAAAATTCAGACTAAACTTTGCTGCTTCCACATCGTATGACTATCCTTTAAAATCTACTCCCCAGTGCTCTGAGCTGGATATGCCGGCGACCAAATGTTATCCCGAAAGTATAATTTCAAGGACTAAAAACACGGCGTTATGCAGGGGTCCGCTTATTATGACCATGGTTTGCTTTCCACAGTTGGAAGCTGAGCACTCAGTCCCCCAGGCAGCTTGTCCCTGGACAGCCGCCCACGCTGATTCCTCCGCCTGGCACACCTTCCCCTGCCTTTGCCACCCACCTTCCTGGACCAACTCCTCCTCAACTTTCAAAACTCAGTTTGAGAAACACCACCTCTGGGAAGCCTGTGGCCTCTCTTCTCCAAACACTGAGTTGGGCATGCCTTTACTGTTACCCGGGTTAGCTAGACATCACACCGTATTGTGGTCGCCTAATTGTCATTCCCACCAGACTGTGAGACCCTTGAAGGCTGTGACTGGGTCTTGGTTGCTTTTGTCTCCCCGGTACCTTAATAAATACAACCAGGCATGTACTTAAGCGCTGCCTCCAGTTAGAGTTCACTGGCACCCGCTGACTGGCTGGTCCTTTCCCGAATTTCTTCATTAACATCCAAGTATCTGTTGAGTTCCTTCACATACAGGTGTGGCGGCCAGATGTTCAGCCCTTCCCCGGCAGGCCTGATCTTTCCTGAAGTTTCCCAAATGCTTATTAATTCACTTCAGACTTTTTCCAAGAATCAATATATAAAAGTTATTCGTCCCTTCCCCCCTAGAATGACTGTCTCCCCGTTTTTGGACAATATGGACAACACCGACTTCTGCCCTTTGCCTTCTTGGTCTTCCTGTTGGATCTTGTGAATTCCTTGGTATGGTGCTTAAATGTACAGATCTGTCATTTCTAGCAGGCTCTGAGCTGCCTGGGGCAGGGACTCTGCCTTATCGACCCCAGGCCCTCCAGGGGCTGGCACTGGCCTGGGGAATGTTGACGCTGGGTGACCTCAGCGACACTGCTCCTCATGACCAGCACATGCATTTCCTTCTCTTCTCCACATCCTTGCTTCCTACTTACCTGTTATCCTTCATTCTAAGCCACCGTGAATTCTCTTAGGAAAGGACGAATGGAGAGACAAATATAACACATTTTAAAGCAGTGCTCTGATTCCTCCCAGGTACTATCTTGGCCGTCGGATGTTTATCGTCACCTCGGAGCCGGACATGATCAAGCAGGTGTTGGTTGAGAACTTCAGTAATTTTACCAACAGAATGGTATGTGGCTTTCTTTCTGCATATGGATGGTGGGGAATTATTCTCAGATGCCAGAACTGCACATCACATCTAATAGGGACACGATTGGGCCTCTTACCAGGTATAGATCAGCTCAACTCAAAGCTGAGCTCCCCAGTGAATTCAGGTTTTCAAAAGAGATACACGAGACTCGTACAAAAGAATGGCGTTTACATTTAAGAAACGCTTCAAGACAGCTAAAGCTCAAGAGAAGTTGCACTTAATAAAAAATCCTGAAACCAGGAGGTGTTTTTAAAAGCTGTGTTCAAAACTAGAGGAATCCAGAGGGCGCAGGTCAAGTGACTGAGGAAGAGCCAGCAAGGTTAATAAATATCAGAGAAAAGGCAAAGTTTTGAGCCTCTCGTGCTGACATCTTTCACAGAGAGCATAAAAGTCTTAAGGCTGGAAGGAAAGACAAGCAACATAACAAGGGAAATTTGTCCCCAGGTAGCAGGAGGAGCCTGTAAGAGGACCCCTTTATGTCAGTTCAAGTCTCCGGCCTGCTAAAGGATGTACAAACTCCATCTTTTTAGAAAGTATATTTTCTACTTTTTATCTTTGATGAGAAACCCCAAAGAATGAAAGAGGTGACAGAAAATGGCAGAGGTCAGCATTGTCCCTATTTTCCAGAAGAGGAGAGATAGGAATTCTAGCAGAGAAGACCAAGAGCATTTCTGCTGATTCTTAAAGAGCCTCAAGTGAATTAATAAACACTTGCTTGCAAGAATTCAGAGAATCACTATGTGCCAACTTTTTTTTGTCAAAGCAAACTCAGCTCTCATATTGAGTTTACGGAGATAGTAGGTAATGCAGTCACTCTTTTGTTGGTTATTTGGCAAACTTTTGCACTTGCCACAAGCCAGGCACTGTCTCGGTGCTGAGTATAAAGAGAGAGAAGACTCAGCCTTGTCCTCAAGGAGCTCAAGGCCTCGTGACAGAGGCAGACAGGCAGAGGGACCAATACAATATGGTAGGGTGAGTGCTACTGCTGTAGAAAACACTGCCATCCAGGGTGGGCACAGGAGAAGGCTTATTAGATGGGAGCCCTTGCCCTAGCCGGTTTGGATAAGTGGTTAGAGTGTTGGCCCATGAAGTGAAGGGCCCTGGTTCGATTCAGGCCAAGGGAACATACCTCAGTTGCAGACTTGATCCCCTGTGTTCAGGAGGCAACCAATCGATGTCTCTCTCTCACACTGATATTTCTCTCTCCCTCTCTCTCTCTCCCTTCCACTCCCTCTGAAAAGCAATGGAAAAAATGTGCTCAAGTGAGGATTTAATAAATAAATAAATAAAATAGACAGGAGATCTCAAGGGTCAAGTCTTAAAGACACTGGCATAGCCCCCCTGTGTTCTGCACTGGTTGAGCCACCCAAAGCGTTTTGTTCTCATTACATTTCATGAGGACTTATGAGATTGGTACGATTATCATCGCTATTTTACAGACAAGGAAACTAAGACCTGATGCGGTGACAACCCTGGTCACATGACTAATAGGAAGAGTAGGGAGTCACATGCTATCCCCCAACTCAAGTCCAGGGCTCTTTTTACTGGGGCTACTATAACAGCTGCCTCAGGTGACATTTCTGGACTGTCAAGGTTTCACTGAGTAGTTGGCTGCTCGCCCAAAACATGCTCATCTTCCAGCCCCCGAGCGTCATGCCCAATTCCAGACACCACATGGCCACTAAAGAAGGTAACCTGGAGGGATGGCAGAAGGAACTGCAGAAGTTTGCTAGGCTGCCTCTCGATTCTCTTCCCCAAACGTTATGTTATTATTATTGCCCTGTTCTCAGTCCCCTGACGGTCTTCTGTGGCGTCGGGCTCTTAGAGACTGAGTCTAATGGTTAAACACAAATATCGATTGTTGCTCAAAGAGTGCTGATTATAGAAATGGGGGAAGCCAGTGAGTCAAAGGGCCCAGGCCACCAAGCAGTGTCCCAGCAGGCAGCGAAGGCACTCTCAGAGACTGCCGCGGTTCTTGAGTACCCTTAGTCCCTGAGCAGTGAGATGGGATGTGGCAGCCATGTGTCTCCCTATTGCTTCACATGACACCCAGATGTCACCAGGGAACAAGACCCTGACAGCTGACTTGGAAGAGGGCTGCCCTCTAATTGATATATTAGGAGCAGACATTCACTCAACACACACGTGCAAGCAGAGGGCACCAATAAAGTTGCCCAGCTTCAGTCTACGTCTCCTCTAATCCATTTGTCTGTCCTCCCTAATTTTTTCCAACCCCAGACTAAGGTCTCTAGGCCCCAAACTCAGAATATGGTTCTAATTTCCTTCTTGCACTCAACACAGTGTCCTCAGGAGAAAGTTCAGGTTCCCTTAATGAGATTTAAGGGCCTCAGTATGTTAGATGCACTTCATATCCTCCAATCTCGCCTCTCACTGCTCCCCGATACAAACTGACCCTCCAGCTGGGCCATTCTCTCTGTAACCTCCTCTGGGAAGCCCTGCCCCAGGGCCTTTGCTCATGCTGACACGCCCACTAGAATTAGAGGCAGAATAACAGTGGGTCTTGCACTTACTAACGATGTGAACTTGAGCAAATTATTTAATTCCTTCAAGCCTCTCCTCCCTCCTTTGGAAAATGGGGATATGATCTACTTTACCAGGCTGTTAAAGGCTAAAGATCACATATAAACCCTGCCTTACATGCAGGGGAGACAAACACTCAACGTGCACTAGCTGCTATTAATAGGAAGACCTCCACCTCTTCGGCACCCGTCCAAACCCTAGCTGTTCTTCCAGGCTCTCCTCCAATCCCGCCTCCTCCGTGAAGCCTTTCCTACCTCAGCCCACATTTACTTTTCCCCTTCTCTGAACCCTTATAACACTTATCATCAGCATCACTCACTTTCACAATTGATCCTAAGTGCCTTCTACTACTTACAGTGCATGAAAGTCTGGCTTTCACCCAGACCTGATCGCTAGCTGTTTAAGGCTTGTACTACCTTTTCGTACCCCGTGGCCCAAACACAAAACAACTATTCAGTATCCAGTAAATTCTTGTTCAAACTGAATTGCATCTCCATCAACTTGACACTCTCCCTAGAAGAACTAGGCATCACTTGAACCTGCAAGTTCAAGACACGCTTTCTCTTCTAGATCATTCATAAACATGGGAAAAGACCTATCAAAGATTAGATCCCCAGGAAACCCCAATGTTTACACTTTCCATCGGGGACTGTATTCTCTTCTCTTTACCTTAGTTTACGGTCTTTAAGCCAATTCCATATTGATGATAAAACAACCCTTAGTGACTCCATGTTTTAAAATCCATCTTCAGAGTGGGATTTTTCTCACAGGTTTTTGAAAGTCAAATTAATTGGGTTCTGTGGTTCCCTCTTATCCATCTGCTTATTTATTTGTTCAAAGAACTCAGGGGATGAGTGAAGCACGATTTCTCCTCTCGACAGACACAGTGCTGCCCCCCCTCCAATAACCATGTTTACTTAAGTGTTCAGCGCCCCAGCTTTATTAGACATTCACTCAGTAAACACTGACCGCTTACTCCATCTAAGCTTCTACCAAGTGGTCCCTCGAGATATAGAAAACACCTCAGCACATTAGTTTGCTACAATGAGTGACAAGGAATTTAAAGAACTCATGGTTTCATTTTCTACCTGCGAGAGCCTGTGTCTGCTCACACATCCACGCCTGACGCACGTGGGCCCTGCCGGCCTGGTGGAGAGCGGCCGCGATGCAGGAGGGGACATGAGCGCTACCCACCCGTGAGGAATGGACAGAGCATGCTGGCCAGAGGTGGAGCGACACCACAGGGGACTCCCCGACATACACTGCTATTGATCAAATGCTTCAATTCGGAAGCTGTTGAATGAAACGATTATTTACTCAAATTCCAGAATGCTGGGCTGGACAGACCCAGGGTGCGTCAGACCCAGGGTGACGGTTCTTATATCGCTTCCCCATTGCATTTTTTGAGGCACTCGATCTGCAAAACAACTGCTCCAACTCTCCCAGATTCCCAGAGGACTCCCTGGGCCTCCATCAGCGCCCTCAGCCCTTCCTGACCACGAACCACAGTTCACGGTTAAACCCCACGCCGTCGTTTATAGGACCTGTTGTCCCAGCACCTCGAGACTTGGCTATTTTTATTTAGCACTTTTTAAATGAGCTCCTCTTTGCTATCAGGCTCTCCAGGAAGCCACGGAGGCAGCTCCTTCTTTACTATCTGTGGAAACCGGAGCCAGGGCACAGGACTCAGCAGAGATGGTCACAGGCGGTGGTGGAGGCTCCCCCTGTTCCTGGCCTCTCCCCAAGGCCCGGAGCTGGGCAGCTGAGGGGAGGGCGGCCTGCGGCCCGTGTTAGGGTGGTCTAGCTGGAAGGGGCAGGGAGGGGTTCGCTCCATCACTAAACCTGCTGCTGGGGGCTGAGTTCTGGTCCAAATGACAACACGGATAGCGGTCCAGCTGCGGTGTGTCCATTTCTGGTTCTGCTGCCTGTATGTAGAGCGGAGACAGAAGGCGCTGGGAGGTCTATGTGTGGTGGGGGTCCCGGCCCTGAGTCCTCATGGGCGACAAGGTCGTCGCTCCAGGCACAGACCCAGTGATACCCTCGGCTCACAAGAGACACACCCGCCGTATGATGGACCTGTGAGTACTTTTATCCAGAACCACAGAGCCCAGGGGCCTGGCCGGCCCGGGTACAGCCTCTCCCGGGGCTGCTTTCATCATTTCACCACGTAGACATCAGAATGACAGGATGAGCTCCTGGGAAACCACAGAGCCCTTGACACCGGCAAAGGCTACGGAAGTTCTGAGGCAAATTAGTCACTGGAATCCTCCCGGCCCTGCCTCTGCAGCCACAGCCACAGCCATCACAGCAAAGTGGGCTCAAGGGAACCACGCAGAGCCCCAGGTGGACCGGGCCACCTGTGCTGGAGCCGCAGGGACCTGCCTGCTGCCATCTCCCGAGGAGCGGGGGGCCTGGGCAGACTTGCCACAGAACTGCCCCCTCCGCCTGCAACTAGCACTTTCCACTGACAGCTTTTGGGAACTTGCTCGTCTAGAGTTTCTGATCTTTCCCTTAATGAAATACTGAGTCGATGACAACACTGAGCTTTTCACACCTGCGCAGTGAGATGTATGTTGTGAGGATGGTGTCTTGCATGTGACTTAGGAGCGCTCTGGTCGCCTCTGGCAAAGCTTGAATACTCTCCTTAGCTTTGCGTGTCTTGAGAAGGGTCCACCCACATGATAGGTCCACAGCTCTGAGCGAGGCAGACGTTCTTACTAAAACCCTAACGGACTGCACAGAACCAGAAGCATGTGTGCGGCCTCACTCGCCTGGCCCCCTGCACGTAAAGACAGGTCTCCTTGTTTCACGTGAATCGTGCTGTGCGCAGGAAGCCCTCTCACCCCAGTCAGGAAGGTCGGGAATGGGGCCAATGGAAACACAGATCCAAATGTGTGGTTTCCCCTCCTTGGAGGCAATGCTAGAACCTCTCTCAGGCAGGGCCACCAGTCCTTACCATGCCTTTGTCCAAATTACATGAGTTGGCAGATGGAGCCCGAGCTGGATTTAGCCCCTGAATGCCCTCCAAGCCAGCCCCGCTGAGCTATGGACACACAACACGCCACACACCACACAACCTTATTCAGGGGCCATGCTCTCAGGCCAGTCACGATCTGAAGCAGAGACAGGGAAGAAGGCCCTGTGATCTTATGACCATCCTCTCCTGGCAGAGAGCGAATGGGTGAAAATCATCCAGTGGGGGCGAAGCACTTTTACTAGTTCAAAGCACCAAGATATAAGCCCTGGTTGGAAGCTATGGACAGCTGAAGCCATATATTGAAAATAGCATATTCTCAGGTATAGAATTTGGGGTGACAGAATTCTGGAGTTCCTCTTGGTTATAATATAATGAGGGTCCGTGCAAGGTGCTACACATGCCCAGGCGGGGAGAGAGCCAGGTGGAGCCAGGGAGCCTCCCCATCTGCGCAAGGTTGTGTGAAAATTAGAAAGGCTGGCACAGCGGACGTGGCCTTTCTGTGACCACGGCGTACTTCCTGATACTAATATTTTTTCTAGTATTTGACATGCTTACCCTTAAACAAGTTGGCGATACTCACACCAGGACCACCGAAGTCTAGCAGTATTTCTTGGCGTCTTTAAAAGCACCTCGCTCTGTGTACCTGTCACCTGCAGCTCTGTGTGGCTACCTGAGAACTGATGACTCCCATGCCAAGGCTTCATAGGCGTCACCCAGACCTAGAGTCAACATACTTGCAGGTCCCGGGACACGGGGAAGCTTTTTTGGCTCTGGCTTCATAGTCTGTCATGCCTCATGCCTTTTTAATAACATGCCCCCGCAGGTGCAGCAGGTGCGTGCATTCCCCAGACTCCAGGGAGAGCCGGTGCTTCTTAGGTGGCTCTCCAGCTCTGTTGAGAATCACTGGTTTGGCCTATGACAAACACCCAGTTAATGGTTTCCCTCTCATTGGCCCGTAGAATGCCGAGGTGTTGGTTTTCTTTAATAACTTGCTCCCCAGGACTGGGTCATTCTTCGAAGTGTAAAGTTTATGCTTAGCTGGACTAATAAGAAGACAGGCTCTGTTTTATGAGATCTTAATTGAAAAGATAAACACGTTCAGCTGTCCAAAGGAAACACAGTAGGGGGGCCACAAGGCCACGACTGAACCATCACCGCTCACCAGGACAGCGTTTCCCAACTGCAGGAGAATTACCCCCCAATTAGAGAAATGACGTGAAAAGGACTTTCTTAGCTGTAAGATCAACTAATGTTGGTTCTAAACCACCCCCTGAGCTCCTTGAGGTCAACAATCCCATTCTTTGCTAACAAAGCGCCCGGCATATAGTAGGTGCTCAATAAATGTTCACAACTTGGTAACACTGTGACTCACAGGATTTTAGTTGAGGGAGAGGCTGACTCCCAGGTTTGGTGTTTGGGTTAGAAAAGGTTTTCAAGCTTTGACTGTGGCCTAGAGTAGGAAACACATTTCACATCATGTCACGGAATATGCTCGCCCTCCCTCCCTCGCTCTCTCTCTGCCTGTCACTCACACTCTCTCTCTCACACACACCCCTATCCTGAATAAAAGTTTTACAACCAAATAGCCTTATTTTATAAAGCACTCCTCTATCTGTCTACTCTGTTTTATTTCCTGTTTCCCTTTATTTTTAAAATGTTGCTTGACCCCCACTACGCTGGTGTCACTGACCCCATGGGCCGTAGCCTGCTGTCTGGAAGCTCCTGGCCAGATCTCCTCTGAGACCAGCGCTCCCTTTCTGGCCCAACACTCACAACCCTGCCCCCAGCCGATTTCCCAGTCCCGTGGCTCATTTCTCTGGAGGAGAGCCCTCTGTCTCTTTCAAGGCATCACGCAGTAAATCTAATCAGTTAATATGTGTAGACAGGACTGAGGGAGGGACGGTAGTTATTGCTCCACAGACACAGAGCTTCAGTTTTGCGAGATGAGGGAGCTCTGTGGATGGATGGTGGGGGTGGCTATACAACAATGCGAATGTACTTAATACCACTGAACTGCACGCTTAAAAATGGTTCAGATCGTAAATTTTACATTATATGTATTTTGCCACAATTTGTGTGTGTGTGTAGGCAAACTAATAAAAAAAAAAAAATACCTGGAAGGGTGTTCTGGAGAGGAAGTCTCAGGGTTGGGAGAGTTTTTAAAGGTCCTTTAGACCAACTCCCTGACACTCAAGCCTCCTGTGCAGAATTTCCAAGAAGGGGGTACAGTCTCCAGCAATGGGGGCTCACGGCTCAGGGGAGGCTATTTTATCTTTAAACAACTCTGCCTTCTGACTATTGGAAAGTTCTCTTTGAGATATGTGGACCTTTCCCCATAGCTTCCTCTAATGAACCCGATTCTACCCCTCAGGTCACAAAAACAGCTTAACGTCCGCCTTCCATGTAATGAGCGTTCACTAAATATTTTCTGAGCACTTGCTAAGTACCGCCCTTGACCATCCAAGTCTTCTCTTTCCAGCCAAACATTCCAAACCTTGACAACTATTTTATATGACAGTCACTCACATCCCCTCTTCTGAAATGACCGATTTGCCTCTTTCCTCTTACAGTGCGATGTCTAGAAAGAAAACATTCCTTTCACCAATACCCCTGAAATTTTGCATTAAAAAGTGGAGAATCCTAGTGAAAGCTGCAGGCTGGGGAGAGAGTGTCCCCAGGACAGGCTGGTGAGGGAAAGGTTGGAGGGCTATGCAGACGTCACATGGAGGGCGAGATCTGCCCTCCAGGTGCAAGATAAAAAACACCTTGGATCCAACCCTGGGTCTGATGGATGGATACAAAATCCAATCAATCTGGACTCATCTCTAATTTATTCTGTTTCTTCGGAGCCCCATAAACCACCACCCAGCCTTCCTCGGAGTGAAATGCTTTACTGCCTGCAGCCTGGCACAGGACTGGGTGCTTGCCAATATATAAACATACATAACACATGCCTTTCTCCTCTGACTCTGGAACCTAAACGAATGGGTTATGTTCCCAAACTCCACAGGCCCACAGTTCTGTACGGTGACAAGGCACAGCTAGAGAATCTCATTCTAAACACGGAGAGGTACTCCTCGGCAGGAACCGCCCAGCAACTCGGCTCTCATGTATAACGAAATCCCCCCTGGATACTTCGCAGTTATGTTTTATAGCTTATTTGAGTGCTCAGATTTTTTCAGAAAATTATAATTTTCCTCTAAATAGGAGTTTTTACAAGGCTTTTGAATTATGATGGCTGGCTTCATGTTTCAGCTATAATTAAAACGGTGAGAAGGAATAGTGAAGCCGTACATCACACAGGGGTCTGAGGAGTGCTTGATTCTCTGATCCCCTCGCCACCTCACTCCCTGCAGCCTTGGGGCCGGGGGGCACCCTGGTCAGCTGGGGGGCCCCCGGTTTTGACCACTGGGTGGGAGCAGCTGGTTTGAGAAAGAAACAAAACAGCCTGGAAAGAAGGAATGAGGAGGGCTCATCCTTTGCATGTTTCCAGACTCGGCTTCACTATCCCCTCCTCCAGGAAGCCTTCCTGACTCTTTAGTCCCCTATCATTTTTTCACCTTGCCTGTTTTTTCCCCTCATAACACTCGCTTTCTCATGGACAGTAATGCTGTTTATTAGTTTATGAGCTTCTCTTCTGCTTCCCCGCTAGATTATCAGCTCCTTGAGGACCAAAGCAATGATTTCGTTATGTGACACTGGAGAGCCAACTCCTTGTATATATTAGAGAGTCAACAAATGTTTGCTGAGTGAGAAAAACGAATGAAGGAATGAGTGTGTGAATGAGTGTATGAATGAGTGAATGAATGTGTGAATGAGTGGGAAAATACAGAAATGCCATTCTTTGGAAGCAGTTCTGTTAGGATATGCTGCTGAAAGGCTCCTTTTCCCCTCCCTCCACACTGCCCACCTTATCTCCCCCTACCTCACCCCTCCACCCCCCGACACACCAAGGACCCAGACACATGAGTCTGTCAACTCCCGGCCCAACCTGGCCAATCCAGCCACACAAAAGCCCCTGCCACCCAGTTCGGACATGAAACTCCAACCCGGGAGAGACTAACCCATCCCAAGAAGCCTGCTGTTTGGTCCTCAGGGAACCCTCACTCTGTAGGGAGGCTGCAGAGCACACAGAGCCACTGAGTCACTTATGCAATGATGACCACACTGTCACAGGGCAGACGGAACTGGGCCATCGGAGCTGATCCATCTGCTGCCCCGGGCCCTTAGCCATGAATCTTTAGACCATTAGCCCTGAGCCTTCAGGTTCTTCTCCTGTATCCTTGCAAAAATAACCTCATTTGCTGCCCATTGGTGGGCCTTTAACGAGAGTGTTTATCATGCACCTGTATTGCCACCCAGGTGGCTTGGGCTCCCTTGGGTCCTAACCTCTGCTTTTTGCTTTCCACTAGGCACTGGGTTTGGAATCCAAGCCGGTAGCGGACAGCATCCTATTCTTACGCGACAAAAGATGGGAAGAGGTCAGAAGTGTCCTAACGTCTGCTTTCAGTCCTGAAAAGCTGAATGAGGTAAGACAGGCAATGCAGACTCTCTCCCTTAAGGAACGGGCTTCCCCTCTCCAAATTGTAGCGGACCTGCCCCCTGGGGCCTTCAGACCTCCCTATTCTGCAAAAAGCACAGGATACTGTACCCAATGGAGTGTCTTCTGTTTCTCCAGCTTCCATATCCCCAGGTGGCACGATCAATTGAACTGACAAGCACTGTGCACACCCTCTCTGTCCCAAGACTCTGCCCCGGGCACTTTGGGGGCATGCAGAAGAAAACTGGGCAGTGCTCCTTCCACTCTCATGTATGATGGACCACCTGGTGGTCTTGTTAAAATGCAGATTCTGATTTGGAAGGTCTGGGATGGGGCCAGAGACTGCGTTTCTAACAACCTCGCAGGTGATGCAGATGCTTCTGAACAGAGAGGCATTCTTTACATAGCGAGGAATCAGAGAACAGCCTGAGGCAAAGGCGAGTTCTTCAGATTAGTGAAACCTAAAGCAGGAAAGAGATGGCCCTGCATTCCTGGGGAGTAGTAAGGGGTGTTCCTGGAAGAACTCCAGGCGTGGAGGCATGCCCTGGTTAACGAATGCCCTGGTTAACGAACGCCCTGGTTATCCTTCCCGGCCAAGCCAGAGGGAAGAGCAGCATCCCCAACCTGCTGCCAGCTCTTTAGTGACCTGCCCTTCCTACTGTTTGTCCCTTCTCCCGGCCAAGTTCTCTCACATCTAATCCTGGCTGATGGCCCCTCCATTGCTGATCTGGCTTTAGTTTCTGTTCCAAATTCTGCAACAACTTGGGAGTGAGCCCTGGAGGCCTTCTGATGTTTAGTGGCTAAGGGACTGCCTCAGTTTGAGTCCCAGGTTGATGGGCAACTCCAGAGCAAGTGGCCTTCCAGAGCCGTCCACCACGTCTAGCTGTTCCCAAAGGCCTGGGCTTGCAGCGGCCTGTCTTCAGCTCAATAAATGGAAGCTAGTCTCAGCTTCACCCATATGGTCCTGTTTAATTCCCATAAATCTTCTGAAGTCCCCCAGAAGAGGAAAGGGTCCCATACATCAGAATTAACCCCATCCAATTAAACTCACTCAGAAACCAGTGATCCTGCCCATCTTCCGTGAGGTTTAATTTGTGTTTCCACCCCGGCCTTTGGTATCTGAGGGCAGAGGGCGAGCTCAGCTTTAGCACCAGCCGACACTCACAGGCTCAGCTTTATCGACACACTTAACCTTCACCACAGTCCTGTGAGGTAAACACTATTGTTATCACCTCGCTTTACAGATGGGGAAACTGAAGCACAGAGAGATTAAGTAACATGCCCTATGTCACACAGCTAGTAAGGGGCAGAGCCAAGATTAAAACCCAGCTCCAGAATACGCTTAACTCCTCTGTCCGACTGCTTCCCTTCTAACCTGAGTGTGGGTCTTAAGCTCCCTGGACTGCCCCCAGGGGTTGCCTAGAGGGTGGGGGAAGGGAAGGGAAACAAATGGGGCCCCTTCCCTGCTTTAGTTTTCTCTGCAGCACTATCACCAGCTATCAATCCATTTATTTGACTGTTTTTTTCTTTATTGTTAACTGCACAGCACTAGGTACATCATGGACACTCAATAATGATTTGATGAATGAATGAATGAGTTAAAAATCAAAGAAGCAGGAAGCTTCCTATGGAAGGATGTTAAGACTCAGATAAAAGGGAAATAATTTTATCAAGGAAAAATTAAATACAAGGATGCAACCAACTGTTGGCTTTCTCTTTAGAGAGTCGCCCGTGTATATAGGCTATCCCAAAAATATATATACACACACTTTGAATAATTATAAAGACAGTGTTATTAAAATACGTTTCATTTTCAAAATTGAGCTATCAGCTGTTACGGTGTGTATACATTTTGGGGACATCCTATGTAGCAGGTCACAAAGACACAAAGAGGGGGGTGGGCACGCAGGGTCTGGGTGGAGGCAGAGACGGGAGGAGCCCAGAGAACCAACAGGAGCCCGCACTTCGATGGGTTTCTGGTTCCTGAGTCAGTTTCCCCAGAAATAGCTTTGAAATATCAATGGTCTTCAGTCCTTTCTGAATTCGTAACTAGCTCTTGGGCTTTTATTATCAGACTTCAGAGTTCATTCTGGAAATCAAGCTTTGTTTTCCCTTGGAAGTCTGAGGCTTTTTCCTGTAGCATGTTGGGAACCCAAGTCCTTCAGTGTGTCTGTCATTAATATTCAAAAGGCCCTGGCTTTATTTATGTGCGTATTAAGCCGCTTCAGTCAACAATGCTTGGAAGTTACTTTAAAATCAGCATTATATCATGAATCCATATTTTTATTTAAAATAAAATTGGTTTTTGGCTTAAGTTGTACCAGAGATAATAGAAAAAGACAGAGAACCAGTGAAAATTTGATTGATTTGTGACTAATTCTGGAAGAAGAGACCATCGAAGTCATAGCCCAGTGACAGATGAGTTATCGAGATTTATATTAAAGGACAGCTAAGCAGTGCTGGGGAAACAACTGATTCTTTTATTAGGGAATATTTTGCTGGATTAACCCACCAGAGTTTTCACTCTGTCCCCTAAAGGATTTTTTTTTTTAAAAGGGGCAATTGGTAGATTTACTTAGATTTTTAGAGCCTTTGCTAGATTCTGTACCAAAAACTATTAATGGGATCATGTAAAACTTTATTATGGGTCAGGAAGTAAATAGATTTTACTTTGGGAAACAAAACTGAGGCTAATTTAATTCTTCTCTGAGGGAAATATAGAAGTAATGGGATTCCCTGGAGACCCAGGTTAGCACTAATTTTATTTTTAAATTTTATAACTCATCTGCAAGAGGGAGAACACCGGGAAATCTATACATTTGTATATTTCTCTAAGCTCTTCTGAGTTGAAAAATATTAAATCAATTGGAATAAGTTGCTAAGGCTGTTCTAAGGTTGTGTATGTCAGCACAAAAGTGGCAGCTAAACCTTCAGCGTAAGCAAGAATAAAACAATACACTGAGGAGCAAAGCATTTACACTGTACTTACAGGACGATGAACTTCAAGCTAGGAATTACTACCAAAGAAAAGGATTTGAAATCACCAAGGCCTGAAAAGGCCGCGTGGTCATACAATTCAATAAAAGATTGCAAACCATCTTCTTAGAGATTCACCAAGTACCTTAACATATTTTTTAAAATATGTTTTTATTGATTTTAGAGAGGGGGAAACATCCATCGGCTGCCTCCTGCACACCCCCTACTGGGGACTGAGCCCACAACCCAGACATGTGCCCTGACTGGGAATTGAACCAGCGACCTCTTGGTTTATGGGATGACGCTCAGCCCACTGAGCCACACCAGCCAGGGCTACCTTAACATATTAAAGGCTTGGGAGAGACCTGCGGAGGGAAATCTGTGTACCTTTGTTTATTCTAGGCTCAAATAAGTTTGCACTAGGGAAAACATCGGTAGTTAAGGTCACAGTCAACTATTGAGAGGAAATGAGGCAATTGAGCACTATGTCTTTGGAGGTAGAGTTCATGGGCAACTCAAGTGCTTCTTGAGCAGAGACCAAACCCCAAATTGGATGGACTATGGACCCAACCAAATATGGCAGCTGGTATATTCTCCATCCTCAAAGCCCAATAGAAGTGATGGACATTTTCTCACTCACCCAGATAATCAAGCTGGTGGTGACCCACTGAGCAGATACAAGGGAACTGGCAACTTCATACATGAGAGCCTGAGGCTGTGCGTGTGTGCTGCTCCAGAGGAAAGTAGCCAACCGTGTATCCGTGCTTGGGGACTCACTTCAAGAAAAGTCAGACCAACAGAGGAGGCTGGCACCTCCCACAGTCACTGGAAGTCCGGCTTAATGCCTGATTTTTTCACTTTCACCCAGATGTGTCCCATCGGGAGGGCCCAGTCAATAATGTATGAATCTTACAGGCGGAGGCAGACGTGCTTGTTCTCCCCCTCGGCCCTGCTTGCCTGGGAGGAGACACGTTACTCCAGAATGACTATGGTTTTTAAAACTCTCAGTTAATCTAGCCTGCTTATGAGTAAATACATAGCTGCGACATTTCGGCACAGAAGTCTTTGCAGAATTACAGTCATCATCACAGCTTAGCTTGGCCTTCACATTTTCTCCCTAAACTCTCAGACAATCACGCACAGGGGCTTCTATGGCAGAAGCCGGTCTTCCAGTGACGTTAGCATGAGCAGCTTTCTCTTGGATCCATCAGCCTCCAGCCGTCTATTTTTAATATTCGCTTTTATTTCTTAATCCCTCCAAACAATAAAAATGAAAGCCATTATAACCGAGTGTGGCTGCAGTGATAAATACTTCAGAATCCAAAAATACATTGTCCCTGCCTGACCGGTGGCCCGTTTTCCAGAATGTCTGGGTATTTATCTAACAGCAAGAGACCATTATCCTGCGACATAGTTGTATTCCACTGACACCTAATCTCCTAATTAAAATCGATATAATGATGGACTGTTTAAATTCTGGTTAAAATGTTCCTTTTCCACTTGCATTTAAAAGAAAACACACTCCTCATCACTGGGACCCCATCCTGGGTTATAATTTGGCTCTCCTTTGCCAGAATTATAATGTCACTCTGACTTGCTGCTGGTTAAATCTAAGAGCATCTCCATGCGCCTCCTAGCTTGGCTGTTGCCTGGCAACGCCAGCAGCCACCTCCTCATCGGGGTGAGTTCTCATTGGTCACACTCTTGACAGGAGCCACTGACTTATTAGAAATGACACTGGATTATTCACTGAGATGGCTAGAACTGATATATATCAGCAGGAAATTGTGCATAAAAATAAGTCACAGATGTTTTTAATGTCTGGGTGGCAGAAGGAGGTTGTTAGTGTTGTTCACTGATACTCATATTTGTTAGTCACCAGTTTAGAGCACTTTTGGGTATTAATTTTTCTAGTTTTTAAATCGACAATATGGTTCAATACCATTTCCCAGCCCTATTAGCTGACCTTTACTTTTTTCAGAAAATCGCCCTCTGACTTCCATCCCAAAACAGCAGTGCCCACGGGTCTAAGGGTGCCAAATAGAATGAAACATTAAATTCATAAAATTCAACCAGTATTTATCAGTTCCTGTCTTTAAGGGGTCTATAACATAGAAGATGCATGTATTCCTACATTATTTCCAGGTAGTGGAAGACAGTGGCTGCTCACACCACCTTTCAAGCATCTTTGGGGGGCGGGGGGGTGAGTAGCATTGGAACAGGGCCCTGAAATTTTTGCTGAGTTTTGACAGAGGGAGAAGGTGCGTTGCAGGTGGAATGAGCTGCAGGAACAAAGTCATCTGGACAACAAAGTATGGGGTGTGTTGGGGAAGAGGGAGTATGAAGTGGCTGGAACACAGAGTGCACGCAAGAGCTTAGTGAAAGCAAATGGGGAAAGTAGGTTGAGGCAGGTAGAGTTTGCAGTTCCCTGCCAGGGGTGTGGGGAGTGCTTGGTGCTAACTTCACAAAACAGCGAGGAGCTGCTAAGTACTTGAAAGTGGAGGCCTGAGGAAAAGAGGTTCTGATTCAGCCATTGAGCCTCCAAGATGCCAGATGTCCCCCGGCCCACGGGCAAACCCTCCTGGGCAGATGAGAAGAGGTGCATGTCGTCCCTCTGCCGTCTCCACTTTGCCGTGGCCCCAAAGGGGTGGCTCCTGGGGGCCGAGTTTTGGTCTCAGGGTGGTGGCCTCCACTCGGTGTCTTTTCTGAATCCTTCTTCATAGGTGACAGATGAGTCACCCAGCCTCCACACCAGCAATGTGCGGGGTCATTTCAGTTTAGAAGTATAAAGTAACCCAGAAGAGACCCTCCCCTGCCCTCCCCACTCAGGAAATGTGTCTCCCTACCACTCGGGCTGCCTCCATTCTCCAGCCTTCTTGGAACTCCAAAGGCTTGGTGGTGTTTGTTTTTCAAGTTCATGGCATCAGACTGGATTGAGTGAAATTACAACCTAGACATTAATTAACCGAGGAGCAAAAGGATTGTGCATCCTGATTTTGGAGAAAAAGGCAATAAGCCAGGAGTCAGAGGATCTGGTGTCCTAATTGTCACTTCTACTAAATTATTTGAACATAAAAATAACCAGAGTCTGCCTCTTAGGTCTTGATGTAATTCTGAAATCAAACAGATACAAAAAGGCTTTTTCAGGGATGTCATGTGTTGGAGCAAGTAGATGGGCCCACGGAGCTGTTTACTGCCATGAACCAGGAAGTTGCCTGCTCTTTCTATGGTCCTCAAGCAGGATCTCAACCTGTTTAGTGACCTCCCTAGAATCCCAGAATGTCCATGGAAAAGGACCTTATAGCTCATTGCAATTAGCTCCACATTTCAGGGTGAGGACCCAAGTTCAGTGAGAGTCACATGACTTGCCCAGAGTAAGAGGTAAGAGCCACCATGAGTCTCAGGTCTTCATTTGGGGCCAGCTCCCAGGAAACTGAACTGCATTCATGCTAAGGGCACCTTAACGAGTTAATGTTTCTTGGATACTTTCTATGTCAAGTCCTTCAGGGAACATTCAGGCAATCAGTCATCACATAGCTATTTCTAGAGAATCGACTGGATGTGTTGCATTGTGCTCATTCCTGATAGAACAAATGCCGAGAACTTCAAGAATACATGACAACGTGTTAAGAGTTGCCGCGGGATAGTGGCATTGAGAGTGGATTAGTTATCTATTGCTGTGTAACAAATTACCCCCAAATTTAGTAGCTTAAAACAACCCTTTATTAGCTCATAGTTTTTGAGGGTCCAGGAATCTGGGCATGGCTTAGCTGGGTGCCTCTGTCTCAGGGTCTCTCTGGTGTAATCAAGCTGCCAGTCTGGGCTGTGGTCTCTTAGGAAGGCTCGATTGCGGGAAGATGAGCCTCTAAGGTTACTCACATGGTTATTGTCAGGATTCGGAAAGGGTTTGGAAAGTAGGATCAGAAGCTTGTTCTATGTCCTTCAGTCAAGGGGGATCTCCAAAGGGTTTCAGCAAAACACTGCTCAGATAACAAGTATTTTTAGAAGGCCAATCTGTGACTGCATACAGGATGGATTAGGATGTGGAAAGACCAGTGGCAATGCCTGAATTAGTGTGGTCGCTGGGGAAACAAAGATGGAGAGACAGATGCAAGAAAGGAAGTGACAATAACACGGTGAGGCAGGAACATGTGGACCCAATGGGTGTTGTCGGTGAGGAATGAGAGAAAAGGGAATGATGCCCGGCATTCAGCACAATCTGGGAGCATGGGTGTCCTCTGGAGGACGGCCACCATGCTTGGAACTCTCACTGCCTCTTAGTGCTAAGCCTTTCACATATTTTGTGTCTAATCTTTGTCACAACTCTTCATGGAGTTATTCTTCCTGCCACTTTGGGGATGAAGAAATAGACTCGGTGAGGTTAGGTCAAACACGACTAAGAAGTGCCAAGGAGAGGAAACCTAACAATTGGCAGTGGCCTTGAGCGTTTGCCCTCTCCAGGGTCAAGTGTATTTAACAAGGTCAAAGTCTTAGTCTTGAGGAAGGAACTCCAAGGATGATCGCCAATGAAGAAATCTGCAATGGGGATCGCCTAAAAGTGGAGAGGGAAGCCTCTGAGCAGGAAAATGTCTTAGCCTTTCTGCGTCATTACGCCATAAGTTGTCTCTTTTGCCCACTCATAAAACCCTCTCCAGCTTCTAAAATTAACTCCATTGCCCTCTCTCTACACCTTGTCTCAGAATGCCTCAGGCGCAGTCAGTAAAGATTCTGTCCATTTGTTTTTAGCTGGGCCACTTTAACTCTATGGCGAACTGCTGGTTAGCAAGGGCTTCCTTCCTTGGGGAATTTCGTTGTCAGGCTAAGGACAGTACCTTACCCTTGGTGCTTACTGCTAGCTACCAACTAGCTGACCAGCCGTACACTCAGCTGGTGATGGAGATAACCGACGTGAGAGGTGACAGGAGCCAGATGGGAAGCTTTCTCCCCAGGCTTGGCTGCTGGACTGTACCCCACAGGAAGAAATCACTCTTTAAAAGTCCAATAGCAATACTATTTTATCTGATTGGAAGTGTAACATATGTGCCTTAAATAAAATCGGAAAAAATGAAAATGGAAATCACTCATTATGCTACAAAGGTGAAATGTAGCAAGCAAATGAGAGGCTTATTAAGACGAGTGTGACGACAGCATTGTGTGTTCATCCGCACGCGTGTTTACACAAGTCACCTCTACCTGCTTGTCTGTAAATCTAGGGCAATAACTGAGGGGTTTGGGGATTGTATAAAGATGATCGCAAGCCCATCAAAGAGAGCTTTTGTTTGCATGCAACGCGTGTAAGTAAATATTCCGTGACTGCTTGTGTAGGATGCAAGGGAGAAAACCTGAGACTATGGCTATTGGCCAACATGCAGATCCTGCTCTCCTGTCTGATAATATTTTCCTTGCATTGCTTTTTAAAACATTTTTCATAATTCATGCCCCATCTCATATCACATTAACCCACCTAAAAGTGTCATTATCCATTCAGTTCGACAGACAGCAGGCAGAGTGTGATAGAAAATTAAAATCATGCCAGCTGGCAACAAAGAATTCTGGTCACAAGCACGTGGAAGAACCGGTGGTGGGCATCTCATCTGGTCCACCCCCTCTGCACTGTCCAGGTACATGATCAGATTCAGTATGAGTGGAGCCCTCCTTATACGCAGAGCATGCTTCTGAAGAGTTGTATGTAAATCAATTTTATGTTGCATCGCATTTTGGTACATTAAGGAATCTTTGATCTTGACATGTAAAGAGACTTCCTTTTAAACAGTAGTTTTCTTTTTACCATGTTACTATTCCTCTAAACTAAATCTGAAAGATATTTTTGTACCTGGGATTTTATTGAAGCAGAGTTCACTTGTACCACTAAGTTTATTAAACTAATGAAAGGACCATAGCCAGGGAAGCCAGTCATAAAAATGCAGCTTAAATAGCGCTGAGTCTTCCAAGCATTAAGGTGGTCTGAGATTTCTTGAGTAACAAACGGCTCATCACACACACTTTCGTGCTGACAGATTATTAAACTGATGGTTTGTGAGAATCTAGAATTCAGTGGTCTTGAAAAGTCCATCCAGAATTATCAAGAGGAAATCGGGATAGTCAGCCTCATTTCTTTTTAGAGTGGACTTCAGGATAGGGAGATGCAGTAAAGCACATTTCTGCAGCAGCCAATCATTGGACAGAGTCTCCCCTGTACCCCTCCCTTACAAGATGCTGCCTGGCTGGAAATTTACTTAGGCTCATGCAGAGCTGGCCAGAAACAGTGACAATAACCGATTCTGTGACTACCTTAAATAGCCACCTAGCGGAAGGCGTCGGGCTCTGTGTTTGATCCTGTATACATGGATCAAATACATGAAGGCTTAGACGGCACATTTACCAAATTTCAAATGCAACAAAGGAGTAGCCACGTTGCAGGAGATAAGACTTGAATGAGTACAACCTTGGCCCAGTACAAACAATCCAGTGCTCTGAGCCCTTATGGCTTCATGAGTAGAAAATCCATTTTTCCAGGATTTCCCTGTCCAGATATTCCCTCCAAGTCTTGGCAACAGTAGAGGGCCTCAGAGGCTCTGCCATCTCTCCACTGGGTATGTGAGCGTGTCTGCTCAGCTGCCCACAGGGCTGCCCAGGCCACTGTCCCGGCCCTGGGAACCCACACAGCCCCGAGCTCAGGCCACAGCTCACTCACTTTCACACAGCAGGAATGCCCTCTCTGCTTCCCACACAGCAAGCAGCTGGGCCCCTGGTGACACTTCTCCAAACCCCAATGTTTTCAGGCAGTTAGATTGTTCCGCTCAGAACACATGATAGGAAAACTTTTTATAACAATACGTGCAATGTAAAAGTAAAGCCTTTCAAAGAATGGACCCTAACATGTCAAAAAAATCAATTGCACATGGTGATGGTACATGGATAAAGACCTTGTGGTTTTCATTGACCTGAACCTCAATATTTGCCTGTGTTATGTGTCTACTAAAAAAAGTCAACATAATCTGGCTTTGTGATTGACGTGCAAGGAAACAGTCTACTTATGATTTACGGGATTGCTGTGTTCAGCCGCCTTTCAGGAGTGATGGAGAGAGAAGAGGAGAGGGGAGGAGAGGGGACAAGAGGGAGGAGAGGGGAGGGGAGGGGAGGGGAGGGGAGGGGAGGGGAGGGGAGGGGAGGGGAGGGGAGGGGAGGGGAGGGGAGGGGAGGGGAGGGGAGGGGAGGGAGGGGAGGGCAGAGGAGGGGAGAGAAGTCAGATTTTGCCTCAATGCAACAACAACCTTCTAACAAGTAAATAACATTTTAGGACTTTTCCCAACGCCTCAAGACTTTATGAGCAAAGAGTGGGTCTTATGTAATCATTAAAATCCATCCATTCATTCATTCATTCAACAAATAGTTACTATGTTCTAGGTGCCAAGGACGCAAAAATGGACAACAATCTCCCATACCCTAAGGAACTTATATTCTTGCATCAAAAAGGTCAAATCTAAACACAGATAACATTTCACAATATGTTTTCCAAAGGAAATGCTCAGAACAATGTAGTACAGCATGTTGCTTTCCCTATGGCGTTATTCTAGAATGCGCTCTCGATAAAATGATTCCCCTCAAGAGTTCCAGCGTGGCTTCAAACATACAGGAGAGAATGAACAGTCACGTGGGCGCCCATCAGGCCCCACAGAGGATTCCACCCACTCCAGCCAGCCAGCGGGGTCAAAGTGGTGGGCAGCCAAAGTGAGAGCTCAATTTGTGGGAGCTGGATAACTAGTTACATGAATGTTCATATGTTCGTGACATCATTCTCCCTCTTTCTCTCTCTCTGTTATAAATTTTCCATAATAAAAATATTTTACTATTAAAAAAAGACATTCAGCAACAGTCCTGAGTGGGCATAGAAGGCCTCCGGAAGTCCAGGGTTCCCCTGTATTTGAAGGTGTAAGCAATTTAAGCCGAAATGATTACCCATCTATCAGAAATGCTCTAAGAATGATTTTTGTGTTGAATGAGAAGCACTGAAAGGGGCAACCTCAGGTTCCTTTGGCTACTGAGATTCTATATTGTAGTGGAAGATCTAAAGAATAATTGAAACCAAGTAAACATGGATTTGGGCTAATTCCAGAGATAGTACATATGGATTGCGGTCTATTTACTCTCTAATGCTAACCAAATGTCATGAAACCAAGTACAGATTGTCATTTCCATCTAAGCTCTTAATGATCATTTCCATAATTATTTCACAGTATTTACTCTAAATTCTTCTTTTGGTTCCAAGAAACAGATTGCTTAAGTTAAAATAGACGTTTACAGCTATTGTATTTCATTTTTGTGAATTTCAGCCCTTTCGCTTGACTCTTAACTGCATGAAAGTTGCCTTCGAAATAATGCCCATTTTCCAGGAAGCACCACACAAAACCTCTTTACCTGCAGCTAAGTTAGGTCTGCTCCCGCACGGTGTCCTAATCACACCCGTGTTTTCCGCTATCAGATCACACCCCTAATCAGCCAAGCCTGCGACCTTCTCCTGGCTCACCTAAAACGCTATGCGGAATCTGGGGACGCTTTCGACATCCAGAGGTAAGGGCTACATTACGGACGAGAAATCGCCTTTTTGAATTGCTGCTTCTTGTAACTGTACATAATTACCGGACAATTACCTCGGGACCGGCAAACTATGGAAATGCTAGACACTCGCAAAAGCACGGTGGACTGACTAATAAGTAGAAATGAAACCCATATAAAATGCGAAGCAAATGCGAGCACAGCCCAGGGGAAGCGTGGTGTGTTGAGGGGGGCCTTGAGTGGGCAGCGGTTTGTGGGTGGACTCGCCCTCTGACCTCTGCAGGCCCAAGAGTGGGCAGGATATGCCCAGGCAGAAAGGATAGGGTCCTGGGAAAAGTGTTGCATTTCCACTTGCAGAAAAATTGTGGTGCACCTCAGCCTCGAAGCCATGACTTAGGGGTAGACACCAAATTTAAATGACTGATGATCTGGCTTTTCTCCCAGTTGTCCTATGTTCACTTATGGCAGATTTGGGGTAACATAGGGGTGGCTGATAAGCCAGAAGCCAACTCCTTATTATCATTGCTAATAAAATAATAACATAATCATCACTGGCATTGACCTTGTACCACATTGTTTACACAGTTCTCTTGTGCACATTCTCTCTGGTCATGAGATGCCTGAGTTGGCCAAAAGAAGATGAGAGCAGCTAGAAAAGCAGAGTCAATGACACCTAAAACCCTTCAATCCTCCACCACTGGGATCAGATGAAATCACTGTCAGCCATCAAATTGTTGTTGTTGCAATAGGAGCAGGGAGATGCGTAATCAATTGTAGGGACGTTTTCGATAAATACAGTCAAAATAAAAGAAGTCATCTGGAGGCATTTTCTCCTCATGATAAGTGGTTGGTTAAAGAACTTATGAGAATTTATGAGGAATTTATAAGTGCGTGTCTACATCAAACAAAAAATAGTCCTTTTAATTACAAAAGGATATGAATACCCAGTTGTTAGCCCTTTTAGAAATAACCTGACTACTCCTATGAGATAACAAAAAAAAGATCTTTCTATTTAAAATGGCCATGGGCGGGGGCAGGTTTCCTAGAACCCAAGAGGTTCATGTTTCTAGAGCTGCCAGACACTTTCCCATCTGTTTGTTTCTAAAATACAATGTGTGTTTTCTGTAATAATATAATATGTTCATGAAGCTGCTCCCCAAGTTTGTCTTGTGTTTCTTTGAGAGTGAAGGGCCCCTGTTTTTTGTTTGTTGCTCTTATAAAAACAGAACCCATGAGGAGGAAGAGGGGGACAGAGCTAATACGACTAGACAACCAGGTTGTTAATTCATCCATCACAATTTGCGCTGTATCGATTAATCATCGGATGCTGGCTCTGGACAGCTTTGGGGTGACTGCATAGCCTTGGGTCCACTGTTTTCCCTCCATCATGGGAGGAAATTTACAGCATACATGTTGGTGTTGGACTGTGCCTGGCTGGTTACAGCTGCCACAGCCTGGAAGTTGCGTGACACTGTCCCCCCTCCCCACCTGTGTTCAGATCAGCTCCCAGTTATGTTTAGCGTCTCCTCTGGTATTCCACTGTCACTGTGCAGAGGGTCTCACCCCAGCGGCCTCCTCCCAGCCCCTCACTCACACCGCAGGACGCCCCTCTTTTGAGCAGGTGGACAAGGGGTTCATGCCTGTTCAGGTGTATGACGGGTGGGCCAATGGCAGAATCCTTCCGAAACTCAAATGGTTCCCTCTCCCGCAGGTGCTACAGCTGCTACAGCACAGACGTGGTGGCCAGTGTCGCCTTCAGCACCCAGGTGGACTCCCAAAAGTCTCCAGAGGACCCCTTTGTGAAGCACTGCAGGCGGTTTTTTGCCTCCTCTATCCCCAGAGGTCTCCTGGTTTTAATCTGTACGTATAGCCCCTGTCAAGGGCGATGACACTGGGCTACCACCAGGTGGGCAGACCCTGCGACATGTGGGTGGTGCTAGGGGGCTCTCAGGACCCAGTCTCTGCCACTAGGGAAGGGCACTTGGAGGTGTCTGGGAGTCACCCTGGGGAGCCTGCCCTTCAGGGGCCTTGTCTTCCCAGAGCCACCCAGTCTCTCCTGGTGACCAGCTGGGGGCCACTTCTTACCAACACCGGTGGCCCTGGCCTCTCTCACCACCACCATCGGGAGAACAGCAGCCGAACCCTCTGCCGAGGGTTTTGCATGCACTGCCTCAGTTAGTGCTTGTATTCATCCCATGAGAAAGGTTTCCTCATTCCCATTTCACAGATGGGAAAACCGAGGCTTAGAAAGGGAGAGCCGAGGCTGGAACCCAAAGCCTTTACTGGGCATATTTCTCCCCGCCAGCAAAATCCTCTGTAGAAGAACTCTGCTGGAGGCCCAATGCGCAGTAAACTAGGCATCATATGTGATGGGTGACTCCCAGGTTACCTGTCTTCCCCACCCCGGCTTCCGCACAATACCTGCACACAGTAGGCCCACTGTGACTGCTGAGAAGCTGAACTGAGCCGAGCTCCCTGTCACCACCCAGGAGGTGATAAGTGTCCCTGACCCAGGTAGCCCTGTCCCAAGGACATGGCAGCAATGACCCAGGCTGCACATGGCACAGCCAGGGAGGCACCCACAGGGGATGGGGCAACATCCTTGTCAGCAGCTATAGTGGCAGCTTTTAGGGACAATTCAGATAGTAGATCTAGGGACAATTATCCTGTGGGGGGTGGGATGCAAGTGACTAGAAAGGTGAGAAAGCAGATCAGCTTCTACTACTTGCAAAGACTGGAAACGAGGCCAGCACTCTGTTCTTTCTTGATGAAATACAAAGGGCTTGGGCCCTCATATCCAGGACCTGGAAAATTAATTTATAAGCATGAGATTGACTTCTCGAGGGCCAGATGGAAACGGGGATTGAATTGTGTGTTTATCAACGTGCCAGGATGGGCGAGGGGTCCAGAGGTGGAATGAGGTAAAACCCCTCCTCCGAGGAGCAGCAGTTCAGGGGGGAGACAGGCCTTCAAGCCAGGGCTTGCTTCCTGGCAACCGGCCTCTCACAACCTTGGTTTATGATCGCCCCCTTTTCAATGCCATTTTTGTTTTTCTCTTTCAAGTATCATTTCCATCCATAATGGTCCCACTGGCCCGGATTTTGCCCAATAAGAACCGAGATGAACTGAATGGCTTTTTTAACAAACTCATTAGGAATGTGATTGCCTTGCGGGACCAGCAAGCAGCAGAAGAGGTAACGTGTTTTAATGGGACACGGCTTCGAAATGGAATGGAACCTAATGCGGCATCGCTCACTGTCTCCTCTCTCTCCCCTCCCAACCCCGCACGCTGCACCATGCTGTCCCGTGCTGGTCTCCACCTTGAGCCTTCCAAGGGCAGTAGGAAGAAAGGAGAAAGGCCAAGGCGGAGCAAACCCAAAAGAGAAGTGAGGGCAGCTGGGAGGGGCATGGGGAGAGGCCCAGAGCATTCTGTCCACACTCTGAGATCAGTAGAATTAAAGCTGCCCCCCAATCTCACGGCTTATTTCAAGCATCACCCCCCACCCAGGTTATAACTGCCCCCAAAAGAATTCTCTAGGTCGACGTGCCTGTGTATATATTTTATCAGCATATTCTTTACATTGAAAAATGGCAAGAACAGGGTTTTACAGCACAAACAGCATCAATATTAGAGAGGAGTTAGGCAGCCGTCACCAATCCCACATTCCTTTTTGGCTCAGAGGATGTTCCTACAAAATGTGTAATTGGGGAGCCTCTCTCGCTTCATCTGAGACCCTAGCTTTCTTTCCCCCTTACAGGCTTGCACCGTGCTTGGCACAAAGTAGGAATTAGGTAAATATTTGTTGATTGAACGTGGAAGTAGGGATCTTTAGTGGTAAGGAAAATAATTTCAATATTAGATACGCTGGTGCACACGCAGTGCGATGCGTTAAGGGCTCCCCTGAATTCAAGAAAATCGCTTAAACAAACAAACAAACGAAAACAGGCCAAAATGTCTTGGGCCTTGACTTGGGCACAGTATAGCTTGAAAAGGGTTTCCTCAAAGGCTGGCTGGCTCAGAGGGATTGACAAGGGAAGGACGTGAGGTCTAATGGTGTCAGCCTGGGCTGAGACTGAAATCAGGGGTCAGGGAGTGGCCGGATGCACAGGGCAGGCCCAGGTAGCAACAGCCTCGCCCTGCCCAGCTTCGTCCTCTGGAGACTGGGCAGCAAAGGTGTCCAGGTCCAGAAGGTGGGGAAGGTGTACACAGCTCACAGCCCCTAGGCCCACACCACCGTGAACTCAGCTTGATGCTGAGTGTGGGGAAAATGAGCTAATAGTATCCCCCGGCCAGGCTCTGCAGCCTACAACAGAGGCTGGAGCCTGGGGAAGGAGAGTGAAAAAAGCCCCATTTTCAAGCCTCAGTGCAGCGACAAGGGCTTCTCGAAGAGCACAGGTCACTCACCCCGCATCCCCTACCCCAGCTCAGCCTGAAACCCACTGGCTGTGGAGTAGGGTGAAATCCTAAAACTGTCACACCCAATGGCTTACTAAGAGGTGAGGGGTTATTAAAGATCCAATTACTGGGACTGCCTGGAGCTTTTCCTTTTATAAACTCGAGAGCTATTTGTTTCAAACAATGAGTTGATCTGAGAAAAACCTCCCGACCACAAACCCAGGGCTGCCCGTGTCAAGACAGAGCTATACGGTTACTAAGCAAACTTGCTCCCAACCCATCTGAACTCTGCAGACATTCCATCAAGCAGATGTGTGTTTGCGCAGTGGAAAATGCAGCACAGATGTTAAAAGGTAAATATTTTTCTAAGCTCTAGCCGATGGGTGGATTAGACACCTACATCTATCAGGGTGCGTATTTTTCTTGGATATAACCATAAACCAGCAGCGTTTCGGTCCTAAATGGCCAGTGTTCAAATAGCCTCCGAGATACAGTGCAAATAAAAGAAAGCCATCTGCACTAATGCTCCTCTCCAGGCATAGGCCCCAGAGAGCAGCCCTCTCTGGCCTCTGTAGCTGGAGGTTGAGACAGATTTGTACAAGGCTCGATGACCCTCTCGCAGCCTGTCTCGGCCGGGAGGAGAGGAGAGGAGAGGATGCCAGCTGCGTTCTGCCTCTGAGAAAATCCAAGATATGCTTGTGCCCGCCCCCTCCTGTCATTGCCCTCACCCCACTCCAGCAAAGCCACGAGCAAGCCTCAGGGATCACAACTGTGTCACACACCAAGAAGTTCCAGACACACCAGCCGAGAGGCCTGTGGATGTTCTGGGGTCCCAGGCTGGCATCAGGAGCTGAGGTAGCAGAGGGTATCACCTGCCATGCGTGCCATTATGCCCCACCTTTGCCTCCACGGGACCAGAACTAGCAATGGGGCCACCACAGCCACCCAGATGTTGATCAAGCAGCAGGAAGGAAGCTGGGGTAAGCTGTCCTTTGAGGACACTATTTGGAAAGCAGAATTAGCTGGGCCAACTGGGCTGACCCTTTGTCATTCTCTCAGCTATTCCCACCTGAGCAGGCTAGCAGGATGCTGAGGCCCCGCCTCCTTAGTCTCAAGGTTTTTGATACCTGGGTTTAGCTGTGAGCCCTGCTGCTGGTATCTCAGTAGACACCTCCCAAGGTCACAGACCTGAGAAGCAGAATAGCTGCAAAAGTCTCGCAATCTAAGGTTCCTGTTCCAAAGGGCAAGTAATTGTAAGCAAGCCCAACACAGCCTCCCTCAGAATGCATTTACTGCACTGCATTTTTATTTACGGAGTTATTTATCGCATACCCAACATGTGCTCAGCACAATCCCAGGCCTGGGGTGGGGGTGGGGCACAGGGTCCTGCCCTGGAGACACTTCTATTCTTATAGAAGGAAGAGAGCAACCAGGTGTGAAACAACAACAATCTTAGAGGGTGGAATTAAGTGCTGATGTGTGTGGCACAGATTATTCACGCAACAGAAATCCAGGAGCCAATAAACCGAGAAAATGCTACAACAAGTAACGTCCTTGGAAATTAGAATACTCGGATACTCTCCTTTTGCTGTTTAATTCTATAAGCTTCTGAAAAGAGTAACATATTGTTTGTCACTCGTCACATTAAAGAGCTTTTCAAAGAAGGGATGTGCCCGGGACATACTTGGCCAAGGCTAAGGCACGATGTAAATGCTTCTGTGGTTACAATTAGTGAGAGTACGAATATAAAGAGCATGCACATTGCTGATGAGGAAGACGAGGGAAAATGGTGAGACAGCTCTAATCACTTAAATGGGGTAGGGGGCTAGGGAGGAAAACAGGGACCCGATGTGAGGAGGCTAGGGTAAGGGGTGCAAAGTGCAGCCTGGAGGCTTTGAAGACAAGCCTCACCCAAGCGAGCCCCCCATCCCCACCCCCCCACCCCCCACCCCAGGTTCTGTTAATTTCCTGCTGTGTGAGAAAAGCACGTCCGCCCATAGAGCCCTGAGCTGTGCACAGTGAACATTCAGCCTTGACTTAAATCTATACGATGCTTCAATTGTTTTATTGTTAGAAAAACCAACCGACCAACCAGCCAAACCAACCAACCAACCAACCAACCAACCAGCAGTACAAACATGGCTAAAGTAAAAAACAAAAGCCCCCAGTTTTCCCCAGCTCCCCCAGCTCCCCATGAGGATGAACGTTGCTAAAGATTTTCTATGCATGGACAAATATACGTAATTGTGTGCCTTGTCCATTGACTGCTTCTATAGAAATGAGCTTCTATTGTGCATATTGTTCTGCAGCTTGCTTTTCTTACTCACCAGAGTGGTTTAACATCTTTCTGACCGGCCCAGATAGACAGCCTCATCACTTTTGTCTGCTCTTTGCTGCCCCAACCTGTGAAGGAGTGCAGACTGAGGGACATTCGGGGGCTCCAGGCTCTCGCCGTCCCAGAGAGCCCCGCAGCAAGAACCCTCCTTCTATCCTTTAAGCTGCACATGAACACCTTGTTTTGTGCTCCAAGAAACCCCACTTATGCGACCCTGGGCCAAAATGTGCATTTTCTTCTTTTGACCCTTAGAGGCGAAGAGACTTCCTCCAAATGGTCCTGGATGCCCGATATTCTGCCACCTCTGTGGGCGTGGAGAGCTTTGACATCGTCACACAAGTCTTCTCTGATGAATGCTCAGCCAACCCTTCCCAGAGGCCCCAGCCCAGACTCCCACCCAAGCCTCTGACCGTAGATGAGGTTGTGGGCCAGGCTGTCCTCTTTCTCATCGCTGCCTACGAGATCGTCACCAACACACTCTCCTTTGCCACCTACCTACTGGCCACCAACCCTGACTGCCAAGAGAAGCTTCTGAGAGAGGTGGACCGTTTTAAAGAGAAATATGTGAGTACAAGTTGGGTGCAGCGGCCCATGTGAAACCCGCACGACAATTGATCTTGTGTTCGTGGAAGTGAACCTGAGTTTTGCTCACTGCCTTGCTAACATCACACTCTAAGTTTATAAGATGGGCCAGGGCCGTGGGCCACCTGCTCCCTCCCTCTGGGTTGGCAGGTCAGATGGAGTGTTCAGAACAACAGGGGAAAAAGGAATGGGAAAAGCTGTGCACGTGCCTGCTCCGTCTGGGGCAGTGCATGAAACCAGGCCTGGCTCAGGGACGCTGCAAAGTCCTCGTGGGTCAGGGTCAAAGGTGAGGGATGGGGCAGACGGCGTGGTTTCCCGGGGCTCTGACTATACAGTTGCCATGCTCGGGGAGGCAGGTGTGAGGCAGAAAATGAAGCCAAATTGGAAGGCAGGAGTGGGCATAAGAGAGGCTGGGCAAACACAGGAGAGGAAGCCTATAAACGGAGTCAGCTAAATGGGGCCCGTGGGTGCCGAGTCCAGATTCCAGATCTCCCTTCTAGAGGAGACCCTTCCTCCCTGGACTTGAAGCACAGGTTCAAGGGTGCCGAGCTAGACTACTTTATCGGGTCATTTTTTTCTGGATGTCTGTGTGTGTATTGCGTTGACTCACGAGTTGTTAAAGAAAATCATTTTCTAAATCTGTGCTATAAAAGGAAGCCCACCGTAATAGAACCCTTCCTATTATATTCTGATGTAATTATTGCATCCAGTTTTGGGAGGTCGCCCGTTCTGTTATTGGAACTATTAGAATTTTTTTCATATATCAAGCTGAAAATTGCTTCCTAGAAAATTCTACTTCTTTATCCCACCGGGGAAGTAAAGGCAAGGTTAGTCTGCCTTCTCCAACGCATTAACTGTGCTACTAACTGCTTCAAGCTTTGGCTCATCATGAGCTACGGTCAACCCAAAGTTCCACGAGGTTATGACAACTGCCAAGCTGGGTCTCCCCAATCCACTGCTTGTACAATTGATTTTTGAGCCTAGATGCGAGTGTTTATATTTATCCTTATTATTGCTCGAGTCAGTCAAAATAATTTTGAATCTTGATTCTGCCATCTGTCATATTAGCAATTCCTCCAGCTTTGTATCATCTGAGACTTGCTAAGCGTGTCTCCTATTTCAACCAAGTCATTGATTACAATGTTGAACAGGACAGGGCTCCCCTCCAGGTTGACATTGATCCATTAATCGATATTCTTTGGGCATGGAGTCTCAATCAGCCGTGAATCCAAATCACCCTGCTACCCACTCCCACCACCTATAGGATCCTAATTTATTGATAGTTGTGTGGCTTTTTTAATTGGGGAGGGAGAGGAGGGGGAACAAAGATGATAGGGGTACATACTGCGAGAGAAATGCCAGGAGCTGAAGGGCTCATCTATTAGGATGTATTTGCTGGCAGGTAACAAAACCCCAAACAAAACTGATTTAAAAGGGGGGTGGGGAGACTTGTTAGGAGAGAAAATTGAGCAGCTCAGGAATAGACATGGCTTTAGGCAAATCTTTGTAAAGGGCTCAGTGATGTGCTCAGGTCCCGGGTCTCTAGTTCTTGGTTGTGCTTCCTTAGTGTGGCCTCATTCTCAGTTGCTCTCCTCTCAAAACCCCAAGCAGCCTGCCAAGAACGTTCGGACTACTGGTTCCTTGCTCATAATCAATGGAGCAAAGAGTGTCTTGGCCCCAGATTCTCAGCAAGAGATGTGAGGTTCATTCCGATGGGAATGTGTCGGTCACTGCCTATTCTTGAAGCAACAATTGTGGCCAGAATGGGAACTGGATGGGCTTGAGCCAGTCAGTCACACCCCCAAAGCCAATCATACTCAAATTAGATGACTAAGAACTTGGAAGAACACCTCCCAGAGGAAGTTCTGGCTGTTATCCCAGGAAGGCAGTGAAGACTGGTCTTAAATAACCCAAAGGCAGGTCAAACTAAAGACTTTTAAGCTTTTGGTGAGTGCCCAGCAGTTCGCAGATATGGCAGTGGGTTATACAGTTAGAAGTCATGATCCTTACCTTCAGGGAATTTAATCACTAATTGAAAAATAAAACCAAAAAAAACAAACAGTCCTGGCTGGTGCAGCTCAGATGGCTGAGTACTGTCCCATGCACTTAGAGGTCACCGGTTCTATTCCCGGTCAGGGCACATGCCTGGGTTGAGGGCTCGATTCCAGTAGGGGGCGTGCAGGAAGCAGCTGATCAATGGTTCTCTCTCATTGATATTTGTCTCTCTCTCCCTCTCCCTTCCTCTCTCTCTCTGTAAAATCAATAAAAACATGTTTATTTAAAAAATGACCAACAAAATATAGAGAAAAATAAGAAGTTATGTCTATTAAAACAATACCTCCCTAACCAATAAAACCCCCCAGGGCAATAGAAGGCAGCAAAAAATCAAGTCTGGACTGTGTGGTGTCACGTAAAGAGCATGGGTTCTAGGAGTCAGTCCCACCAGCACCATCATAACTCCATCTGGTTGTGTTCCTCTCCCAGCAGGCCACAGGGAGTGTTCCATAGGCTTCCCGTCAGAGGCCCTCACGAACTCAACCCCTCACCTCCGACATGACCTTGACTGTTATCAAGGAGATAACACTGTCTTATTAAACCCTGGCCCCCTTTAAATCTCCCCAGCCTGGAATGGGGGTTCCTTTCCCCAGAGGGCCACCTCCCACTGGGCTGTGCAGAATGTTGCCCAGCACTGAGGGCCCATGGGCGAAGAAACTTTTAGTAGGTAACGTTTTGAAACTTTAGCATACAGAAAACCATCTGGGAAGATGTTTAAAATGCAGGTTCTGGGGCTCCACCCTCAGAGATTCTGATTCCATAAGTCTGGGCTGGGACCTAGGAATCTGCATTTTAAAATTAACATCCCAGCTGATTTTGAGGTGGGTGGTCCCTCATTACACTGTGTAGACAGCCTTAGACTCTCAGGGTCCAGACCCAGTTCTAAGGAGAAACAGAGCCCAAAGCTCTGCCCAGCCACGCAAGCCTCCAGGTCATTTTCTTTCTCTAGGTAACAGTTGGGACTATCTCTGAGAAACAGGAATACTGTGTCTCTCTTTAAAAAATTAAATTCGGTAGTCACAATGGTGTTAATAATAGTATAGCCTTGGGAGGAAACAAGATGCCAACGTAGGTAACAGCTGCACCTGCTGCCTCCTGAAGCCACATCAGAATCACAACTAAAATACAGAACCACCATCGCTCAGAGCCTCCTGCGAACCGACTGCACAGAAGCCCCACAACCAGGGAACTGAAGCAGCACCGAGACCAGGAGGAGGGGCGGAGACGCGGGCGGATCGGGGCTCGATCCCAGAGACTCGGCCGCGGGCCCACACCCAGTGCCGCGGGGTAAACCCGGGAGGAAATCTCGGCGACGGGGGTTTCCCGGAGGAGCGAGGGGTCCCAGCCCCACAGCAGGCCCCCAGCCCAGGGCTGCAGGGCCAGGAAGAGACGTCCCCACACCTTTGGGCTGTGAAACCAGCGGGGACTGTGGCTGAGGGTCGCGGAGGCTGCGGGAGCCCCAGCAGCTCCTCTAAAGGGCCCGGCACGGACTCACTCGGACGCTCCCTCTGAGCCCAGCGCCGGGAGCAGCCGGAAAGGACCCGGGACACTCGGGGGGAACTAACCTGCCTGAGATCCGGGCGAGAGCTGGAGGGTGGCTTCCTCCCGGGCAGAAGGGCTGGCGGAGGCCTTGGCTCCTGTGGCGAGTCCTCCCCGCACAGCCGGCAGGCAGGCGCCATGTTTGAGTCGCCAGCACGTGACTCACGCCTTTGGCCCCGCCCCGTGATTCCCGGAGGCCCCGCCCCTCCCCACCTGCAGCTCATCCAGGCCATTCCCAGGGGCTTTTCTGTGCAAGTGGCCTCTCGAGCCTCATGCTTAGGACTTTCCTAAAATCTCTCAAACAAGCAGCAGCGGGCCCCATACGGCTTGATAAGCGGCCGCAGGCCTGGCACTAGCGGCAGCTGCACTGGCTCATAGCTGGGCCTCTCCTGGGCATCTCCAAGCCCAGCACAAGGAGCAGCATCTACGGTTTGCTGTGTAGCTCATGCTGGGTGGCCCTGGGCAAGGCACTGGCAGAGGCTGACTGTGCACCTCCAGGGAGGCCCCAGAGACAGTGCACCTGGTGGTCAGACTCGACCATGCTGGTTTACAACCCTACCACATCCACGAGGGACACACTCAAGGGGCATACTCGGTGAACACCAAAGCCCCACTGAAGTAAATCCTGCTCCACAGGGGTGTCTCCAGCACAGCAGCTCTTTGGCTGTAGCTGCAGCTGGTCCTCACAGCCGATTGGCCTGGGGGTCAATTCCTCCCAGTGACGCCAACAGCAACCAAGGCTCAACTACAACAGGTCAGAGCACACAGCCCACACAGGGGAGCACCTGGAAGGCCCAGCTCAGGTGACTGGGGAGACTGAGCCACTGGACCCTACAGGACACCTACTACACAAAGCCACTCTACCAATTCCAGGACACACAGCAGCTCTACCTAATACATAGAAACAAACACCTGGAAGCAGCCAAAATGTGGAGGCAAAGAAAAATGTCACAAAGGAAAGAACAGAAGAAATCTCTAGAAGAGGAACTAAATGAAATAGATCCAAGCAAGCTAACAGATACAGAGATCAGAATTTTGTTTATAAGGATGCTCAAGCATATTAGTAAGAGTATGACAAAAACAAGAGAGACCATCGATGACATAATAAAGTACCAATTTGAAATGAAGGCTACAGGAACTGAAATGAAGAATAATTAACAGGGAATCAACAGTAGAGTAGAGGACACTGAGAATCAAATCAGAAATTTGGAGCATGAGAAACAAAAAACACCCAACCAGAAGAGCAAAATGAAAAAACAACCCAGAAATATGAAGATAATATAAGGAGCCTCTGGGACAACTTCAAGAGGCCCAACATTCGTATTATTGGAGTGCCAGAGGAGAAGAATGAGACCAAAAAATTGAAAACCTATTTGAAAAAAAAATTACAGAAAACTTCCCCTACCTAGGGAAAGAAATAGACTTACAAATCCAGAAAGCACAGAGGGTCACAAACAAGAGGAATCCAAAGAGGCCCACAGCGAGAGACATCATCATTAAAATGCCAACGGTTAAAGACAAAGAGAGAATCTTAAAAGCAGCAAGAGAAAAGCAGTTAGTTACCTACAAGGGAGCCCCCATACGACTGTCAGCTGATTTCTCAACAGAAACCTTGCAGGCCAGAAGGGAGTGGCAAGAAATATTCAAAGTGATGAAAAACATCGAACTACAACCAAGATTGCTCTACCCAGCAAAGCTATCATTTAGAACTGAAGGTCAGATAAAGAGCTTCTCAGATAAGGAAAAGCTAAAGGAGTTCATCACCACCAGACCAGCACTACAGGAAAAGCTGAAGGGTCTTCTTTAAGAAGCAGCTAATGAACTAAAGAATCTGATGAACTAAATAGATCCAGAGACACTGACGCATGCAACAGACGATCATATTTCAGAGGAAAGAGGGAAGGAGGGTGGAGGGTGGGAAGAGATTAACCAAAGAAGTTATATGCACATATGCATAACCCATGGACACAGTCAATGACGGGGTGAAGGCCTAGGGAAGGGGGTGGGAGGGAGGTAGAGGGGATCAATTGGGGGGGGAAATGGGAGACCTGTAGTGCTTTCAACAATAAAGATAAATAATAATAATAATAATAATAATAATAATAATAATAATAGTATAGCCTTGCACATGGTGTGCACTCAATAAATATTTGTAGGTTCTCTTTTTTCTTTTTTCTTCTTTTCCTTCCTATAATCAGAGTTTTGTTAATATGGACCATCTGTCAGGACGTGGAAGTGCAGATGATAAATGTTCACACATTAAATACTTTCCTGAAAATTAGTGCATAAAGAATGACTTGCTATCTTTCCTGCTGGTTTTCATTCAACAAATATTTTTTGAGCGCCAGTTAATGCCAGACTCGGGCTGCAGATGCTACTCCCAAGGATGTCCTGACCTAGCTCTTCCACGATGTCCCTGTAGAGCCCCACACTCCTCATAGATGGCCTTCCCTTGTATTTCTCAATGAGATCGCTGGATTTGAACTCTACAGTTTCTTTTCCCTGAGTCATATCCTTTTACGGCAACACCCTATGGGAATCTCATGAAACCTATTTCCCTCTTTTCAAAAAAAAGACTATGTATGTGCCCTGTGTCAGTTAGGAATTTTTCTGTTTATGGTGTTAGAAAACTCAAAGCAGATTGGCTCAGGGAGTTTGTTGGCCCACATATCAGAAAACTCTAGAGAGCAGGGCTACCTTCAGGTATGGCTCGACGCAGGGGTTCTCACTCTGTCACTGGGACCCAGGTTGTTCTCTCGTCTCGTCTCTCAGCTCTACTCTGGGCACACGCCATTCTCAGACAGGATCTCGCCTATGGTCTCAAGACAACTGTGTAACCAATATCTGGAACAGTCTCAACTAAGAGGTCTGAACAAACAGAACCATTTTGTGTTTTCTCCAATTATTTCTTTTCAATGTGCTTTGATGAATCTTCTTTCTCTTTCCTTAATGACACCTCAGAGAGATCTCAAAAGCTTCTGGTCACTTTTAGGCATTAAAAAGTCCAAACCACTCTGGTCCAGTTTAAAACTTCAGCCTCAGATCCAAGTTAACACTCTTCCATCCCCTTAGCTCGGGCTGACCTGTGGCCTGAGGAAGCTGCCCTGGGGAGGGAATGTTGTCTCTTCTTCCATCCTCCTTTCCTCCCCTTCTCTTCCCAGGGTTGGGGCCATGGACATATCCCCAAATCCTGCTTAACTGGGGCTTCTCTCAGTGCCTTCTCTGCAGTGGCCTCTGGCATGGAGAGGACACCAGTTATTCACTCCTGGGGCTCCTGGGACCTCCCCATCACACCAGTCCCTGATGGGGGAGGAGGGTCCAGTTCCCACTGCCACTTCTTGGTGATGGGGTCTCCTGGTGGCAGCTTTGAGCCCCCTTCTTGAGCAGCTTTGATGCCTTCCACAGTGTCTACATGGCCCACAGGAGACACACATCTTGGCCACACTGACAGTGGCTGCTCTCTCTGCTGTCCCCTCTCTCTGCCCTGGCATCTCTCTCCAGTTACTTTTCTTGCCCTCAAATGGGCAGAGAGGGCAAATGAGCAATTCTGCTACATCAGCTGGTGACCACCTGGAGTGAGACACCAGGCTCAGGCAACTGGCCACTCTTTAGGAGCAGTTCCATCTAAAACCCCTTCCTTGGCTAGGGACAGGGGAAGAATCCTCTCTAGCCTGATGACTCCCTGCTCTGACACATTTTCTATACATCCCTCTAATCTCCTCATAGGCCAAGGCTAAGGGGCAGAGGAGAGCAGATTCAGGTCCAGCACAAAACAGCAAGAGTGTCTGTCCTGGAAATCTCAGGGAAAGTCTGGGCATCTCAGGGATAGAGATTGGGTCCTGGGTGTGCCCCTCAACCAAGCACCGTGGCCAAGGAGAATATGACGCTTTGATTGCCTTACCCTGAGTCACTGGCCCCATCGCTGACATCAGTGTCTAGGTAGGGCCTCACTTGAACCCCTCAGATTTCCAGTGGGTCCCAGAACCCCGTTACTGGAGGGGGGTTAATGGCTGCCAAGTGGCCAGAAAACAGTGTGTTCACCCATGAACATAGAAGTGTGTCCACCAGGGCACATAGAATCCAAACAGTGTTTCCACCCAGGTACATAGAATCCAAACAGTGTGTCCACGCACGTACATAGACGTGCACCCACCAGGGTACATAGAATCTGAACAGTGTGTCCACCCACATACATAGAAGTGCACCCACCAGGGTACATAGAACCTGAACAGTGTCCGCCCATGGCCATGGAATCCGTGGTTCCCAAATTAGAAGCTCTCACTTTTAAATTTCTTATTATGCAATCACACTCCCCTTCCTCTGAACTTTTAAAAACGAACTTACCAAAGTCACCGGTGTAAGTCCAACAGCGCTTGGTACCGCGTACTGTGTGCACTTGTCGATGATGTGTGTGGTCTGCCCTGAGGTGCTTCTTGTAAAGGATGCGGCCACCTCATACCAAGTGTCCTGCGATTTCCACAGAGCCACTGGCAGCTTCCCCGTTGGTTAGAAAGCAGCCTGGGTGGACAGGTGGCCTTAGTGCATCCTTTCCCAGTCAGGATGCGAAACTGTCCATGGTGAAAGTCAATAATTCAGGTGCTCTACCTTGAGCAGAACTGAATTTCTGGTACGTGCAACGAAACTCGAAGGCCTTCCTTCACTACTGAGGATTATCTTGCACATGTTTTACAACTCAAGCATTCTGCCCGGCATTGCCCCCTCTCTCACTGCCTGTTTTGACCCAAGTGGCCTCCACTACTTTTCTCCTTTCTGTTTCAGTTTATAATATGGTTATAATCCACTTTATAATTCATGCCTCTAGGCTGATTCATTAAGCCACATATTTTCTTCCAAATCAACTGGCTTTGTCTGAACTTTGGTCTGGCTTTCCCTCCTCTCATCCCACCATCGATATGCGGCTTAAAACCTTCTTTCTCAAGTCACCCAAACCCTTGGAGGGCCCTCTTTTCTCCATGTCTTCTTAGCCATATTGAAGGGGAGGTGCATTCATTAAAATCGAGAGTTGAGAAGGGAGAGATTTGTAGCACTTGTACCACTGGTAAAATTAAGAAAACACGCCAGTGACTTAATGAGACCTTTGCAATGTGGATGCTTCATTGTGTTCTCCAAGATCTAATTTTGAGAAAAATGAGAGAGAGAAAAAAACAACTTCTTTCCATATAAATTGTTTTTGCTCTAGCTGTAGCATTTTATGCTGAAATTATCGACTTTTGATCTGGCTAAACCATTCTCTCTTTTCTCTTTGGTGCCGGACTGTGCCAGCCAAAAATTTATGACCCATTTTCCTTCTGCTTAATTGTTGTTATAAATCTGTGCAGAACCCAGTTGTAAATTTATCACAAATTGGGCTAGATTGATATATAGCCCCTCTTTAGGATAATGTGAGCATGGTTATGCCTTAGAAGGAAGGCCAGATTCTGGAAACTTCTCTTGAAGAGCTGCTTTGTAACCATTACAAATATCTAATTAAAATAAACTTACTCTTTTTCTCTGAAGGATAAAAGAACATTCCATGCTGGGTATTTCAGCTGATTAGCTCATGCTGCTAATGTGAGCAAGGTTGAGGATTTGTTCCTTGAAGCAGCCAGGGGATCTCAAAGGAAAACAGCATATTCTGTGGCTACATTAAAAGGAAATAAAAAAATTAAAAAAAGAGCCTCCAATTAGCTGTTTTATAAATACACGTCCTTTGTAAGTGGGGGAGGGTTTGTTGAAAAAATGCAAATAGCTTAACGCAAATTCATCCTCACTGTGGGGGTGGAAAATGTCTCTCAGTTTGGATCCCACCCAGGGTGAGTTTTCAGGGTCATGTTCACCCAGGGAGTAGGGCAGAGTTGACTGTAAGATTCAAGTGCAGACCTGGAAATGGGTTTTCCCCACTGGAAAGGGTTCCTGCCTACGTCTGCCCGGGTCTTGCTGGCCCACATTTTAGGAAAATAAGCTCAGGCGTTCCCCAGCCACACGGGACAATAGTGGTTCATCTGATGAGTCCCTTTCCTACAGATCCGAGCAGCATGCAGAACACAAGTCAGTGAGGTACAAGGAAAGAGGTGGGAACAAAGGACAATTTACAGCCCTAGAGTCAAACCGTAAAACAAAAACAAGAACTGGGACACCAGCAGGGCCAGAGGCCGCAGTACCAGCCAGCAGGTGGAGTGTCTCAAAGTTGAATGTGGGGAGCTTGTTCAAAAGCAGGTGCTGGCTCAGCAGGTGTGGGGCGGGGCCTGAGATTCTGCATCTCCAGCAAGCTCCCGGAGGCTGCTGGCCCATGACCCACGCTGCAATCAGCCAGTTTCTAAACCCTCCTCTGTCTCTATCGGTTGTGATCTATGTAGCAAGTGATTATTTCTAATGATAGTTAAAGTACTGAGGCTCTGTGGTGATTTACCGTTTGTTAATAAATTTAAAAGTTTCAGAAATTTTCCAGAAATAATGATGCCACTCTCACGTTATTGAGTGAGAGATAAAGTGATGGGGAATTACCCAATCCTGAGTGTCTTTAGAAGTGTATTGTCCCCCAGCTGGGCGTGGCTCAGCAGTTGAGTGTCAACCTAGGATCCAGGCAATCAGGGTTCGATTCCCGGTCAGGGCACATGCCCGGGTTGCAGGCTTGATCCCCAGTTGGGGGCGTGCAGGAGGCAGCCGATCAATACTCTCTCATCATTGATGTTTCTATCTCTCTCTTCCTCTCCTTTCCTCTCTCTGAAATCAATAAAGATATATTTGAAAAAAAAGTATATAAAAATAAATAAATACTTAAAAAAAAAAAAAAAAGAAGTGTATTATCCATAGCCCTAAAATTATCTGGCCTCCTTAAACAATATTCTCCAGGGTGGGAAGCTAGGGAGAGTTCTTGAGTTGATTGAAGGCTGTTTTCAAGGCAAATGGAGATGGCAACCAGAGCCTCCCTCAGTGTGCACGTGTGCCCTGGGGCCGGATCACATCCATCAGGCTAGATCCTTTAGGCAGGGAGCTCCACCTGGACCGAAGGTCCCCTAACAAGCCCTTAATGTAGACTTTAGGTTCCAACTGAGATGCCAAAACAACTCCCTTGATGCTATTTCCCTGGGGACCTTGAGCAAAATCTGTACTATTCTCGCAGGGGCAGGAGCTGCAATGGGGCGACCCTGGAATGTGTCCGACTTGCCCACATCCTGTCCTTCATTCTAGACATGTCTGCCCCCAGAGAAGTAGACTCTCACCCTTCCCTGGCACCCCAACAACTAATAGCACAGAGAAGTCTTGGTGGTCTACAAGAGGGGCCCTCTGGGTGTGTACCTAGAACTCCCTTTTGGAAGTTGATTGGTGGCCCTGCTGCCAAAGCACCTGCTCCAGAAAGGAAGAAGGAAGACAGGGTGGGGGGCACTTCTGTGCCCCATCAGCAGATAACTCAAGAGTCCCCAAAGCGGGGTGACCAGTCCACCTGGCTCAGGTGGCAGAGCCCCAGTTTTCACCTGCCTATATGATTATTAGACACACACAACAGTTCTGTGATCCAGGTCGTCATCTGCCAATTCTTTCCTTGGGGACACCCGCAGGAAGGTAGACTGTGCCTCTCCGTGGCCATCTGTGCTGTGAACGTGGGCTGCTCAGTGCCAAGAGCTTCCTCTGCCACCACCCAGGGGACACTGCCAGGGGATAATCAAAGCCCATGCCCATGTGACCGCTGGGAAAACTGACCCACCTTGACTCTGAACTGCTCCCAGGGCCTTGGCTGTGGCAGCCACACCTCCAGGCCTTGCGCCATCCAGGGACTCAGGGAGCCACTGCGGACCTGCCTCTTCCTCTCCCTGCTCCCTTCCTGTCCCTCCCCATGTCCTGGCTGTCTCTTCTCTCTCCTCTCGTCAAGATTCGCAGCACTATTTGGTCTCCTTGTTTCGTGTTCTGGCTGTTCCCGAGGTCCAGAGAGACGCAGAGGCTTCCCTGCGCCACCTCCTGACCCACTGTCCCCTTGGGGGCCTGGCTGGCCCAGGAGCCTGTAAATTCGCAGCGGGATGGTGGGGCGGGCGGCGGGTGAAGAGCGGGAGGAAGGTACAGGCGTTTGGGGCCGCCAGGCTTAATCAAGGGCAGCACTTCAGCTCTTGCAATTTTTAGCAATTAATGCTCCGAGTCCCCTCCGCAGTGAGTCCCTGCAGAGCAATTCTGTCGTGGCAGAGGGAGAGGTGACCTGCAAAGAGATGGCCCTCCCGGGAAGGGGACACACCAATCAGCATATATTTGGGGCGTTTCATGCGGCAACTCAGAGTATTTTATGCTCAATATCTGGGCCTCTGGAGAGGCTGAGCTTTGCTAAGCAAATAAGCTGCAGGGGCCGGTTCACATCAATCCCGAAAAGGGTTAAAAATAAACTTGGGCAAGTGAGCTCCGCAGGTGAAGCCTGGCCTTCTGTGGGCCCACTTGGCATCCAGCTACATTCCCAATGAATGGCTCATTTATTTAACTATTGCTCACATTCTGGGCTCTTACAACATCAAAAGTGTGGGTTTTAGTCCCAACAATTAGCTCTTGGGATAAAGAATAAACACACTTAAAAAAAAAAAAGTTACTGGACTCTACTGACCCAAACCATTTTCCACCAGTGGAGCAGAATGGTATTGGCTGGGGCAAATTTAGAGACTCCTACTCCCTGAGAACCTTTCCATCAACCCACTACTAGGCGGAAAATGTCATCATTAGAGGTCCTGCCTTTGTTTCCACCGATTGCCAGTGATTAAAATGCCACTACTCTCAGGAGGGGTGATGCACTCAAGTCCCCACAGGGACTCCCGTCTGCTCGGCACTCTGATATATCCCAGGGCCTCCAACAGTGCCTGGCGCAGAGGCTTCTGATTTATAGGAGTTGAATGAATGAATGAATGAATGAATGAATGCTAGTGCCCCACTCTTTTCTAACTATCTGAAAACAACCTGGAGATGGGGAAGCCTGGGGAGACGCCTGGGAGAAAACACATGGTTACTCATCCTAGTAGACTGGGGTCAGAGAAACCACTGCTGAGGAAGATGGAGGCAGCGCTAAGCGGTGCCTATAGTCCTACAATTTTGTCCCCACGCCCCTTCCCACACCCACCAGTTCATGCCCAGAATCTGTTACCCCAAGGAAAGGAAGGAACCAGGGCCCTCAGGCTCCAAGGGGACCTTAGGGGCCATCTAGGGAAGTCTCTCATCCAGAACAGATATCTGAGAGATCATGCTGCTCTGCTTGAATGCTCCCAGGAACAGGGAACTTACTACCTATGGTCTCCTCCATTGTCCTTGATAAAGGTCTTCCTATGTTGTGCTGAAACCTGCCCTCACTAATTGCCCCCCTACTGACCCTTGTCTACTCCTCTCTCAGTTCATGGTATTTATCTATTAGCAGCCAGCAAGTGAATAGCTTCTGCCTGAGGGGGCACTGCCATGCTCACCAACAGCCAGTCCCTGGGCACCTCAGAGACAGAGGGAGGAAGAAAGATTGGAAAACCAGTGGATAATAAGAGACCTTTCTAAAGTATTTGCTTGTGGGCCAGACATTTAGTTTATTCTGAGTTTTCTGGTAAACCTGTTTTGCCCCAGGACTGTGGATAACATTATGTTTGGTGTTGGTTTTGTGTGCATGTGTGCACGTGTGTGTGCATGTGTGTGTGTTTAGCATTCTGTACTATAGCTGAATCTAGTATGTGGGAAATAGCAGGCACATGAGCCTGTGAGGCGAGGCATATGAATATTCCAGATCAGAAAGGATATTTGACTCCCCTATGAATTGCAATGTGTATGGTTTAAAAAGTTAAGCACTTAGAATTCTGTCTTTAAAATTCAAATATTTAGATTGGGTCTCTAGGACACAAAAGGCAATGCCTGTTTCTCAATCGCTTAATTTGATTTTTTTTTTCCTTTTTGGTAGTATAAGTTGTTTTTCAAAGCCTCATTCCTTGAATGTTCCCTATAGGAGGGATGTAATTAAACTCCCCTGGCCTCCCCCTGCTGGGACCAAACGGGGGTCGGAGCTGCAGGAAGCATGAAACGGATGCCCTGCAAGAAGCGCCCTTATTATAAAGATGAGAAGAGCATCGGCTTCCCTCCGGTTACGAACGAGCAGCTTTAGAAAGCCGCCCAGGCCCTTCCGGCAATGGGCTTCGTCTCGAAGACATTTTAATTAGTAATTTAAGGCTGGAAGGGAGAGAATAAACCCCTCATCTCCTTAGCTGTGTGCTGGAAGTTTGACTCGAAGGGAAACTGGTTTGAGTGGCTGAGAAGGAGGGAGGTCCTTCTGGAAAAAAGAACAAACTTTTTCATGAAAATGGCACAGTGAGCTACGCCTGTCCCATCACCCACTATGTTTGGGGTCCCCTCCTTGGGGGCAGTTCTCACCCCTCCTTGGGGGTGGCACTCACTAGCTGGCTGGTAGCAGTTGCAAAGCTGTCGCTGAGGGAGTGGCTCCCAGTGGCGCTCAGGCCACACCTGGGCTCCTCCCTGCCCAGGGGACCGGCCCTGTGTGCTGGTCCCCGCCCTTCCCGTAGGGCACACAGAGGCCCTGAGCTGCCCCTCGCTGGCAGTGCAGGTAGAGGACTGGCATTGGCTCTTCACGCCTCACTTTTCCTGTCTGTAAAATGGGGATATGAGTATATAGCTCATAAGATTGTCGTGAGGTTAGGTGAGCAAGTCCATGTACGATTCTGGGCACAGTGGCAGGTGGACATATACATGCTGGGGTCACCCCCTCTCTGTGCCTCAGTTTCCTTATCTGTGGAAGGAAGGAGTGGACTGGACTTTCTCTCTGGCAATGATATGATCGTTGGATGTGTATGTGCCAGGCCCTGAGCTAACACTTTACATACAAGTGCTAACTTCATCCTCACGACAACTTCCTGAAGCAGGAACCGTCACATCCCCATTTAATCAGTGGGGGGAAGGAGGCCCCGTGGCCAGGGAGCTCCAGACGAGCAGGACCACAGGGGAGAGAGGGATTTTAAGGAACTGGCTTGCTTGACAGTGGGGCTGGGGAGTCCGAAATCCGCAGGCCAGACTCAAGGCTGCGGTCTTGAGGCAGAGGTTTCGCTCTCAGGGCCTTCAGCCGATTAGATGAGGTCCATCCACGTTGTCAGAGGCAACCCCCTTCACTCAAAGTCAAGAGATAGTAGATTTCAAACACCCCAGAGCACCTTCGCAGCAACACCAAGACCCATGCTTGATTAAATAACCGGATACCATGGTCTAACCAAGTGACACAAAAGGCCGGCCATCCCAGAACCTCGAGAAGATACTTTGTCAAAGGTTATGCGCTAGGAAGGGGCCTGGCCTGGCCTGGGGCTCACATGTCCTGGCCACTCCGTCGCTGCTCTTTTCAACTTCACCTCAGTACCCAGCGATTTGGCGGCTCTGACACTGTCCCTGGACGCCTGAGGCCCTGCCTGCCCGGGGCCAGTGTCACCCTCGGCGCTTCTATAAAGGCGGCTTCCAGGCTGCCTTCCCCGGGTGGGGGCCTGAAGCTGTGTTGGCATGGCATTTCAATGGCACTGAGAAAACGCCACTGCCCGGGGGGATGGGGGCACACACCTTCATCGGGCACCTCTGCTGGCACCACCTGTGACTGCCATCCTGGCTCTCGGCCCTGAGGATAAGCGTTCCTGGGTTAGCTGTGGCTTTGCCCCTCACTGCGTGACATTGTCCCCAGTCCCCCGAGTTCGCCCACACAGTTCAGGATAAAGGGCACGTGGGCGCCTTCAGGCCTGGTGCCGTCCCGTCCCTGGCTCATTCCTGAAACAGAGACTGTGCCCCAGGCTGCTTTCTACCGCCACAGACCCCTTCTTGGTGCTTTTCTCCCCTTTGTGTGAAGCCGATTTTGTCTCAGTCGCTGGAGAAGTCCTTCCCCAGCCAGCCCGGGCTTCCTCTTGGGGTTCCACGCCCCTGGAGTGTTTCAGGAGGTGCGTTTCCTCGTGGTTCCTCGGCATCATGCTCTCCGGTGGAGGGCCTGGGCTGTGCCTCTGAGCCATTCATCCTGCAGCCTGATCGCCGGCTGGCCTCCTTCTGCTCCTCTCTGGTGTCACCACAGAGCCCGAGCATGGTCCTCCCTCTCTGCTGGATGTCTGGTCCGGTGCTGTCCCGGCTGGGGTCACCTTTAACCACTGCTCAGTGCCACTTTCATCTCAGCTCAGAAAAGTCCTTGGGACACAGTGGGAGCTGGGGAGCAGCTGAGACTGAAGGAGCCACCTGCCCTGCCTCCCAACCGGCTGCTCTTCATGCCTGATTCCTGGTATCTCCCCACACGCAGCTGCTTCCCAGGGGGTCTGCACTGCAGGATCACCTGCCCTCCCCAAGTTCCCCAAGTCTCCAGCTGAAGGGGGCCGAGGTTTTAGACTAGACCCCAGCCCACCTCCAGGCAGAACCTGACTTTAGGCAACTACAGACCTTCTAACAGTTCCTTCTCCTATCCATGTGGCCACCCAGACCAGGGACCCACATGCAAATCAAGGCCCAAGAGCGGCCTTATACTCATATATCCGAGTCCTCAAGAACTTCTGCAAATGGCAGGTGCTTGGGATCTGTCCCAGGAGATTCTACAGCGAGGCCGGCCTTGCCCTTCTTTAAAAGCCCCCAAGTGACTGTAAGATGCCGGCGGGGGGAGAACCATGGCCACACTCCCACGGAGTGTGTACCAACTTCACTTTAATCCTTGCATTGCATTATTAATAACACAACTAACTTTATATAAATACTCTACATAACTACTGGAGTTGCTCTTTGCTTTTTGGAAAACTCACTCATGGAGTCCCCAGGAAGTAGTGGGTTTTCTGTGATGGTGCGGTGGTTCGGATCCAACCCATCCACAGAGCCAAGGAACAGAGGCCTGGCAAGACACTCCAGGGGACCAGTCTCAGGATTATGGTCCTTAGACATGGAACATACCAAACCCAAGTGGTCATCTGCTCTGTGTCCCACGTCTAGGAGCAGGAATAGCTATTTCTCCATCTCATAGACAAGACAACCTAGGGAGGTTCCCTCACAGGCCATGTGCTATCTCAGGGTTCAGGGAGTGTTTCTGGCTGCCCAGAGCCTCGGTCTCTCTGCCTCTCTCTCTCCCTCCCTCCCCCATCCCCTCTCCTTTCTCTGAAAAGCTCATTTAACGATTCCCCAGCCTGGCTGCAATTTAGTGATTTGTAGACCTGAAAGATGCTAATGATAGAGGTCACCACCACCATCATCATAACAGTAAACATTTATGGAGCACCATAATTATTCATAATAACTTTTATGTGATAAATAAATCTGACCTAACTCCATAAAGAAATAGGTCCTACTAACCAAGAACATTATGCAAATTAGAAATCTCCTAGAAGCATCTAATGGAAAAGTCTCAAGTTCCATAAAACACGCACACTCAGTAGTGTTGTTTCTGGGCTCAGTTCACTGTGGCTCCCCTATTCTATTTCGAGAGTATTGTCCATCTTCTCCGTTCTCAGTCTGTGGCCGTGGCCGGTTATAACTCTGCATCTACGTTGGCTGTGCTAAGATCTCCTACAGAAACGCCCTGTTTCCAGCTTGTTTTTATCAAGGAGTCAAGTATTCGATATCAATGAGTATTGATAATAATTATGATGAAAATAATAATAGAAGAATTAGTATTCATTGACTACATGTTCTGTGCCTAATGCTGTTCTGAGAAATTCTAATGATCAATTTGATATTTTTCCCCATGTTAAAGATTAGGACGCTGAACCTCAGAGATTAAACAAATAGCTCAAGGTGGAAGCAGAAGTTACACTGAACCCAGATCCACAAGCCCCAGCCTCCCTTGGTGCTATCCTAGGAATGATCATGAGGTCTCTGAGGGCAGGCCGCTGTCTTAAGTGGCTTAGCACACACTTAGAGACACACTTATGACCATCTGTTAGCATGTGACAGCCAAGTCTCTGTCAAGGTGTTAGGAAGTTCCCAAAGCCATTTTTACCTCCTGTCTTGGGTGTCTTCTCGCTGTCCTCTGCCACCAAGTACCAAGGACACTATCAGGACAAATGGCATTCTTACTTGTATTTTCAGCTCTGAAAAACTAAGAAATCCTAGCAAGTCCAGATGAGTCTTTACCATAACAAGAAAAACTAAATTAATTTACTTCAGCAACCAATAAAGAGATTAGACAACATAAAAGTCCACAGCAAAGGGAAGAAAGAAACCTCAGCCAAAAAAGTAGTATATTGTTTCTTTTTACTCAACATTTGACAAATTGACATGCCCTTGTCTGCCCTTGGGTGTCTTAAAATAAAATCCTATCAGTACTTCCATGTACGAATTTTTTCTACATAAAGTCCAACATATCAGGAATTTCTCTATTCATTCTGTCCCTTGGGTCTCAGGCAGACAGCTTCTTCCCTCGGGAATAATTCACACGTTAAACCTGTCATCTATCACTGTATCTAGTAGCTTTCTCTCCCTGTCCCTCAACATTTTGCTCACTTAATAAGGTGTGTGGGTGTCCTGACAAACGTCCTTCTCAGGCTCCGTGAGGTTTCTGGTCATACAGGCCATAATCTAGCGAAACAAATCTGTGCATTGCTGTATCTCAACAGTACCCTGTCGAATGTCCACTTTCTTTTCTACACCTGAAAGAAGGCTTGAAAACACCCCATGCCTCCGCATCTCACCCCCCACATCAAGCACCGCAGCCTGTGGAGGTGCCGGGCGGGTTTTTCCTGATTCCTTCCTTCATTTCCATGCGCATCGGCCGGAATGAGAAGTGGGCCACGGGTTTAATTCATTCCAGTGGGTGCTCCATCTTGGACAGAAACTTCCAGAGATCAGGTCCTCCTAGTTGTCCAGGTCATCAGAGGCCTCTCCTTCCTCGGTTGGGAGGATCAGTGACCAGGAAAGCAACAGATTTTTCCTCTTAGGATTTGCCGTCCTTAGTCGTTTTCAGAAAGTCGGAGTCAGCCACCTTAGAAGGAGTTTCATGCTCTCTCCCCTCTTCCTTCCTCTTTTCTTAGGCAAGATGACACGCTTCTGCTCCTCGGCCCTTAGACAAGCTCGGCTGTGGACACCACGAGTGCAGGGTTCTCTTTGTCATCCCATCCAGGCACATAGTAGGTGCCTGATGTTAGTTGAATGAATGAATGAATGCATGAAAGCTAAAGTTGAAAGAAAGTTAGAAATCATTCAATCTACTGCCTTCATTTTGCACATGAGGACACTGAGGCAATGGACATTAGGAGGTCAGCTAAAGTCACTGCGGGTGTGGTTATTTTGATTCCCATGCTTATTCCTCTGTGTGCTCTGACGGCCTGTCACCGGCTCTGGGAGGACCGAGTGTAGACAGTGGGCCCCTGCCCTGCCCCCACCCCGGAGCAGGACGAATTTGCCTTGCAGCGGGGGACCAGGCACAGTACGCCCCCAGCACGCCGCTTTGACGTTTCCCTCAGTGTCTGTATTTTCTCTTCTGGATGAACAAAGAGTCCTTTTTTAATTGCATCGGCCTCACCTGCCCTCCTCCCCGCAATTTCTGCTGCAAACAGCCTGTCTTCCGAGCCTGGCCTGGCATTCTTCAAAGATTCCTCACAGCCATCTGGCTCCCTGTCCTCCCCGAAGCCTCCACTCTCAGGACCACTCTGGGGGTGTCATGCTCCCCGAGCAAGATTTCACCCCTCCATCCCAGAACAGACACCAGCATTGCTGCCACAAACAGGATTCCACAATTTTTTTAAAAAATTCTAAATGCTAAAGACAAACACAAACACTGGTGGTGTACCAGGAGCCACTAAGAGAATGACAGTCATCAGTTAAAACATGAAGCAGATCAGCCTGAAGATAAGCCATCGATCTCTATTATGTTCTGAATATTAAATTAGCTAACCGGTGGGCATTTCTGCAGCTCTGCTAAGGCAAAGAAGCAGCAGAAAGTGGGTTTTTCCTTTGTGTGTAATCACCAAGAAAGGAGAAGGCACAGAGATTTAAGATCAGATGATCTCTCCTCTTGCGTGTCCAGTGGAGCTAACCTTCGAGACACACAGTTTTTATTGGTGGGAAACCGCCAACTTCTAGATGAAAGTCAGGGGTGTTCTCGCCCGTTATTTCACTGCCAAGCTGTGTTTCTTCGGAAAGGCATTAAGATGGAGGAAAACAACACAGTCCATTCACCAGGACTGGCCTCGAGAATTCTAGATAGACCCTAAGTAATTCAGTGATTCGCTCACAAAGGCTCCTGCTCTGCGCGTCTGTGGCTGCTGCAGGGCCCGAGGTAATCAACGCCACCAAAATGCAGAGCAAAACTCTTATCAGAAGATGTCATTTTTTCCTAAATGTCATATATACAATTTTTATTGGAGCGTGATGACAGATAGTGAATAACTTAACATAAATTTGCATAATATAATACAGCTGTTAATTTATGATCATATTAAAGCACAAAGTTTTGTAGTTTGGGGCACTTAAAAGTCTTAATCTTTGGAAACTTTCCCTCTAGTTTGCTGTTTATTTATTACTTACCTAGGGCTGCCACATAAAATACAGTTGCCTGGTTAAATTTAAATTTCTGATGAACAGTGAATCTTTCTTTTAAGTATAAGTATAGCTCATGCAATATTGGGGCCATACTTATACTAAAAAATGATTCGTTGCATATCTGAAATTCACATTTAACTGATTGATTGTATTTTTATTTGACAAATCTGGCCGTCACAGTGGAGAGCAACCCGACCCGCTTGAATGAGGAAGGGAAAGGTTTCCTTTGCTGTTCACCTCTGCCTGGTGTTGTCATAGCCCCTGGGATCACGCAGACTTGGGTTTTCCTTCACCCCACACTCCATATTTCCCCTGGTCTCCACCCTCTCTCTGCCCAATGATCTGCTGCACAAAATCCTCTGAGCCTCAGTTTTCTCATCCGTAAAATAAAAATTCAACCAAATGATACAAGTGAAACCCACCCTGTGCCTGCCCCACAGAACTCAGTCAACAAATACTCAATGCAGCTGCGGAACTTTCCCTTCTTCCAAAGATGCCATTGGTTCTGCCCTCCGGCCAGGCTTTCTCTCCCTGGTCCCCACCATGCACCCACATCGCCTGTGCTCTGCTTCCTTGTCACTCGGGGTCTTGGCTCAGGGGAGACGCAGAGGTCACCTGCAAGAGCAGCAGCTGGCGTTGAGGGCACAGAGGGGGGTGCTCTGTCTCAGCACAACACTCCTCTGTCAAACGCACACCTGGGTGCCGCTTTATGGGCAGGGTATGCCAGCTCCTGCAAGACAGCCTGGGCCTCCTGGTGCGAGTGGCCGCCTGGAGAGCTCCGAGCTGGAGGGGCAGCTGGCCTCTGACCTGTTCCTATGTGACCCGTGTGAACCGTCTGTCCTCCGGGGAGCCAGTCTCCTTAGTTAGGTCTGCTGGGAGGTCATCCCACCACCTCTGAGCCTGACCCCTGCAACCTCTTACCCTGGACCCTGCAAAGCTATGAGACTGTCACCCCAGGAGCTGCTGGGGGCCCATCTGCTGTCACACTGTGATGGGCAGAAAGAAGGGCCCTGCAATAGGCCTCCTCCAGCTCAGCCGTGCCCACCCCCTCAGGGCTACTCCTCTGTCCCCCAGGTGCCCAAGCTTCCCTCCCCACCCCTGCCCCCACCTGGTCCATGCATGTGGATTTGCCCCCTGGCTGCCTGGACCTATGATCCTGCAAAAATCCCTCCAGTGGCTGGTCCCCCGCTTCAGGGCCTCCCTGAGTGACCCTGTCACTCTGGCACCTAGGGGGACGGGTCTGCTGCACCTTAGGGCTAGGTCCCTGGGAGAAACAGGGAGAATGGATCGAGGCTGTTGGTACATGGCGCCTTACAGGGAGCAGCAGACCCGGGAGACAAAAGAAACAAACGATTCCTTAAGATCCGCGGCCAAAACTAATTGCCGTGATTAACACGTGCCACTGGCACTGCCACGATATATGGGCTGCGACGTGGTCGGCGCGAGCAGGGAGGCGTAAACCACAGAGAGCACGGCTCCCAATAAAACAGCCGTAAATGTGCGGCTCTGATGGAACTCGTTTCAATTTTGTTCCAAAACCTTGTTTAAGTGCTTTTATTGTTTCTGTGTGAAAGAACACAAATGCTGTCTGAAAATTGCTTCGGCGCAAGCCTCACCTTCTCGGGAAAGGCTTTCCAATCCCTGCAACCCCCAGCCCAGGCAGGTTCTGGGGCCCCCACGATGCCACCTCACGTTCCCAGGGCCCCACAGGAGGGGAGGGGGGCCCTGGGCTTGTCCGCCCCCAGGGCATGCGCGGCCCATCCCCACCCCAGCCCTAGAACGGGGGTCTGCAGCAGGCACGGGGTGGCCCACGCCCCGCAGGATGCTCGGCAGGGGAAGGAAGAGGCAGTTTGTAAGCATGGAGGGTGCTAAGCCCGGAGGGTGCTAAGGGACCTGCCCGACAGGTGGGATTCTTGTTAGAAAGGGTCTGCTAGCAAGATCCCTAAAATAAATAAACACATCAAATAAATGCATGAAGAAAGGAACCCATAAACAGAGGACCTTCTCTCAGGGGGCAGGGAGTGCTGACTTGCCGTCCTGTGGCCACAGTCACCCTCTTGGGGCTCTGTCCCACGTTAGAAGGACAGCCGAATAGCAGAGATTTTTTTAAAAAGGTTAGCAAAAGTGGGGCCCAGAGTGGAGCCTGGGGTGAAGCCCCAGGGCTCAGGCAGCTCGGTCCAGATGAGAGGCTGCCTGCCTCTCGAGGGGGGTGCCCCTAACTGAATCCTTTGCCTGATGTCTTGGGGGTCCAGCTTGCCCAGCCTGCCCAGCAGGTGGGGGATGGGAAGGAGTGTGTGGGTCTCTCAGGGAAGCCTCCCTACCACCCTCTCTCCCCTGCCTGTGGGCTTTGGGGGCACATGCGGGAAGGATGCAATGGGGTAGCCCTTATCTCCCTCCACGCCCACCTCAGGGGGCACAGCCCTCCACATCTGGCATGAGGGGGAGGGCCTGCCAGGCCACTCCTGAGAGGGGCCGCCTGCAGGCCAGCTGGGGGAGGGGGCCCTGCTGTCTGGGTGGCTCCCCCTCGTCTGTGGCCTGGCCTGCACCCAGCAGACAGAGGCTGGGCCACGGAGGCAGAGCCTCAGCTACTCAGAGCAGAAATCGGCAATCAAGGCTCTGAAACATATGCCATCCAAGGCCCCTCCCACCCCCAAATTTAATTTCTTTTAAAACTTTCCTCCCCAAGAGCCTTCTTATTTATCCAAACCCACTCCCAGCTCCGAGAGGAAGGAAGGGACAAGTTTTTGCGGACATAGGCCCCCAGCAGCGGGGAAGCTCATGTTAGCCATTACCTGGGCCTGTTGCCTAGCTCACCATTGGAGAAGCCATTCTCACCAAGGAATCCTTTCCACTAAGGGCCACCAGCTACCAAGAAAGGAACAGGGCCAACATCGCGTCAGGTGGGCCAGGTGGGAAGCCAGTGCTGTGAGGGTGAGAGGAGGCCCTGCTCTCTGGTGCCTGGCGGGGTGGCCGTGGGCAGGCTACCTCCATCCCCTCCTAGGCAAAGTAGGGTCTCATGAGGATCCAGCAAGATGACAGAGAGGTGTGCTACTCAGCTCTTGGCAGAGGGATGGTATCAGCTCTGTGCAAACCTAGAGGTTTCCACACCGAGGCACGTGAGGAAGACAAGCCACCTGAAGGCATCTCTCCCTGAGGTGGGAAGGAAATGGATGGGCTGTGAGAGGTGCTTGGTGGGAATGGGCCCAGATCAGGATCCTCCCACAGGCTACACAGGAGGGGGCTCTTTATTCCCTCTTGAGGGCTCAAGGTTAACAGGCAAGTGAGTCAGAAGAACGAGCCTGTCCTGAAGACAGGGTTCGAGAAGCCTGGCGTCCTGTCCTCCAGCTTCTCCCCACTTCCGCCAGCCCAGAGCCCGGCCCCAGCAGGCAGGTGCCTCAAGGCCTCGAGCCCCGGCATCACCCAGTCCCTGGCTCCCTCCAAGCTGTAGCCCGAGCCCTAGACCTCATCGAGGCCAAAAGAACATTACCGCTCCCTTTCCCCACCTGCAGAACCTGCCTCGGGCCTGTGAGCAGGCCCCCATTTAGTGGGGTGCATTGAGTAATGCACGCTGTTCCCAGTGAGCCCCACTCCAGGCCACCCGCCATGTCCAGGAAAGGCTGTGTCTGGGCTGGGGGGTGGTGTGGATGTCATGGTTGCAAGCTGGGCCTGGTCTACCTGTAGCCACATGGCCCTGACTTTATTCTTGCCCCAGGAGTGGGCCAGAGTTGAAGCAGGTCTCCAAGGCCCAGCCATAGCTCAGTTGCAAGGTTTGTCTTCCAGAATCTTCCACCCCCCTCTGATGACAAGAGTGGGGACTTCTCACAGGCATCTCCCTCAAGGCGGCCCCAGTGGAATCCTTCATTCTCACCAGCCCAACTGTTTCTCTCTCCCAGAGTGACCCTGTGCTTGCCACTGGCCCGTAGGTTCTCTAGACAGCACTTTCAGAAACAAATTTGATACTTAAGCTCCTCATTTCATGTCCCAAAGCAGAAGAATGACAAACGAGCTTCTGAAGAAAACCCTTGTAAAGTGGCCCCTTACAAGGAAGCCTCACTATGAGCCTTCGAGTGTGATTTCTCCCCATTTCACAGATGAGCTAACTTGATCCTGGCGAGGCTCCTGACTGGCCGTCTTCCGTCCAGACCTACGGGTGCCACACCGCCCTCCCCCCCATTTTGATAGTGAAATTCAAATTCTCGGGATTAATTATAATAGAGGAAAATGGTAAACTGCTCTTTAGACTTTTGATTTTTTAACTTCAAAAACTTACTCTTAGCTAGGGTTGGGTATATTTTCAAGCTTAGCTGGTTTAATGGAATTATTCTCTTAAAAAGAGTAATAAGGGAGGGTTTCTGTGGGCAAAAGTGAGGGCAAGTCACCTGACCCCCTGGGCTCATTGTCTGAACACTGGAGGGTTGAGCTCATGTGTCTTCAGAGTCTCTGCTCTTTTCTTTTTTATCGTCTGTGACTGTTGTAGTCACCTGCCAGCTGAGAGCGCTGGTTGACTCTCCCCTGAACTGGCCGACAGATGTACCTCACTTCTGTGCATTTGTTAAAATGTGGTCCCCGATGCCACTTTAGGCCAGTAGACATCGTTCTTGGGGAAAGGAGGTTTTTTCATTTTTTTTAGCTCGCCCTCCCCACGTATACCCTGAGATCTGAAAATGGACTGAGCAGGAAACAGGGAATTTAAAATGAGCCTGGAAAAACCCCCAAACCCCTGCTACAATCAATCGTATCACAGTGGAGATCTCTATCTAACCAGAAAATTCTCAGCCCAGACAATGGCTCATTTATTTCCAACAATATTCAATACAACAGCATTCCCAGCCAACAAAGGATTTCTACAGGTTCTTGGAGTTGGTTGCAAAGGGATTTAACCTACATAGAAAAGAAGGCTGTTCAATTATAGATTCCCAGGCGGGAGGGAGACCTTTGTAAATACATTGTAGGGTGGTCTCCTGAAATGGCCAAAATTTCTGAAATGCGGCTACCTCCCTGGGGAGCACGCACCTCCCGACAGTGTGAGACCCAGCACCTCCCTGCCCGGGGAGGGCATTCGGGTAAATATTTGGGTAAATATTTGGGCAGAGACAGCTGCTGCTGGGATGGCAAGCCGAGCCAGCTCTCCGAGGAAATGGTCCCTTCCTTCCAGGCCCTCAGATGATACATTTTTATAAACCCAGGCAGGCAGCCTCTAAAGGCTCCCGGGCTTTACAAACACATCTCAGGTTCACGGTCAGCGAGGCCCTGCTCTGAGCATGGGCACCGAGGAGGAGGCAGGAAACCAGAGGACGGGGAGGGGTCTGGAATCGGCCTTCTAAATTTACCATGCGGTGGCTTTCAGGCCGAGTGGATAAAAAATAAATTCCAGTGCTTAAAGCTCTTATCTTTGTTTACCATTCCCCAAACACTGAGTGACCTGGGCCCTGACTCTTAGACTGAATTATCAACGCCGTGCACTTAGGACCGGAGTGGGAATGCTGGGGGTGGGGGGGATTGTGAAATAGAGCAAGTCGATCACTCTCCATGTTCCTGTGACATTTGTGACATTTATTCGGCCTGGCAGAGTGACCAGGATCTGCTAATGTCACAGGCTGTCCCCGGGTGGATGGGGGATGGTCGTGAGGCATCAGACCGTCCCAGATGGGGAAGGCGCCGTGGAGCGGCCCACGTCCACCGCCTACTGGAGAGCGATCTGTGAATACCCTACAGAGAGAGACCTTGTCGGGTGCTTATTAACAGCTTTTGGAAATCTCTAGTGGGCATGGGGCTTGCCCGGTTCCCTGTTAAGTTCTTGTCATTGGAAACCCATTCCCTGCATTGAGTAAAAGTCTTTCTCGCTGGGACTTACCACTGGGCCTGATTCCGCCCTCTGTAACTACAGGGGAAGCACTCCTTCCCTTTGTGACACGCCTGTTGCTCAGTCATGGGACAGTGCCCCTTTCCCCCTGGTTTGTTCTGTTCCCCAGCTTCTTTCAGCAAGCCTCCCAGGAGGGGGGTGTCAGTCCCCCCGCTCCATCCCCTCTGTCCCTGCCCACCCTCTAACCCCAGTAATGCTGGCTTTGCCATAGCCTCCCTCCCCTGTTGACCTATGCTGTGGCCTTTCTGCGTCCTAATCTCCTTGGAGCTGTCCAGGTCAGCGACACTTTCCCAAGTCCCTTTCTTTCCAGTCTCTCTGAGAGTCACCTTTCCCTGGACAATCCTTCAGGTTCAGTCCTCAGCACCATGCTTTTCTTCCCCACCCCTATCCTAGAGCAGTCATCCACCTCCCCAGGGCCCTCAATTCCGCCAGAGCCAGCTCCTCCTGAGGAGGCAGCCCACCCAGGTTCATCATGTTTCCATCTTTTTTTCAGCTGCCGGGGAATGAAACCTGGGGATCAGTTTTATCTCTTCACGCCCTAGCTGGAGCCCATATCTCCAAAGCCCCACCTCCCCTGGGAAGTCTTCCCTTATTACAATGGCTCTATACCCCAGGGAGCTTTTAAAAAACACACACACCAATTCCTGTGCCCCATTCACAGCAATTAACATTGAGTATTCTGGGGAGAGGCCCTGGCATGAGTAGGGAGCAGCCAAGATGGAGAGTCTCGGCTTAGACTGCGTCTCTCTTTCAACCCCTCTTCCCTCTCTGACAGCAGACACAGCAATCGGTGCTCATCACTTCTGCCTGGACTATTGCAGTAGTCTCTCCTGTCTTATTTCCCAGCTTTTCCAACCATTCAGCCTACACGTCACTGTGAGATCACAAACATCATGTTCAGTGTTACCTCCACTCATCCAAAACCTTCAGTGGCTCTCTATTACCACAACAATAAATCTTTGAATGAACAAGTATATGGTTTCCCAAATGCATAATAAGTTGTGTGGTGTGGGCTGTATCTTATCTCTTCTTCCCCCTCCCAACCCCCCAGACCTGCTAAGTGCATGTCAGATGCCCAATATCTGCCTGGGAGAAAGTGAACAAAAAATAATTTCTCTGCAAATTAAATGCTAAGAAAGTGGGCTGGGTGGTTTACCTATCATTTATTCAAGGGCTTTTTCTTTAAACATTATATACAATCAGCTATGAATGATCCATGGCAATGGAGAGAACAGAGTCCTAAATATTAAAAAACAACAAATAATCCAGACTCGAATCTAGTCCATTTTAAGAGTGTGTTTTATGCTTATGAGTGTTTGTGTCTGATCAGTGGGACAGTTTTTTAAAATTAGGTAATTAGATGAGCCTTATTCGCCACACACACACACACACACACACACACACACACACACACACTATAGGAATAAATAACTCAGCTCCCAAAATAATGCACTATTTTTTTCTCTCGACCCTTTCCCGGCATAGAGATAGTAAGATTTCAGCCCACTGGAGGGGGCGGGCAGAGAGGAGGAGAGGAACCCACAGTGAGAGAAAATAGAAGGGACTGGGTGTTAACAAGCTGCTTTTTTACTAATTCACCGTTAAACTTTAAGCAGTCCGTGCAACCAATTTGTAAAACCGTTTGAAATATCCACTAAAGCCGACCATGCACATCCCTTGTAACCCAGCAGTTCAGTCCCAGGCATGTGTGTCCCCAACAGAAATGTGCACATGCGTCCACCAAAAGCCCCGTATGGGAATATGCAGTTTACTCATCAAGGCCCCAAACTGGGCGCAGCGCACACAGCCACCCGCGGCTGAAAGGAACGGACTGTGAGGCCGCACCACTCGGGGAACGGGCGCGAACCACCCGCAGCAGCCGCGGCGAGGCTCGGACGCTGCTGAGCAGGAAGGCAGCCGGCGCCTGCGGGTGCTCCCCGCACCTAAAGGCTCTGCAGAGGCAAAAGCAGGCGCCCGGGAGGGTCAAGAGGGTGGCGACCCTGGGGCGCTCCGAGCGCTGGGAATCTCCTGTCTTGATCTGGCTCCGGTTACACTGCGTGGGGAAGATTCACTGGGCTACACTTCTGCTTGTGTTATATTTTGTTGTATGTGTGTTATTTTATTTTCCATAAAAATGTACAAAAGGAATGGAATAGGGGGAAGGAAAGGAAGGAAAGAAGGAAGGAAGGAAGGGAGGGAGGGAGGGAGGGAGGGAGGGAGGGAGGGAGGGAGGGAGGGAGGGAGGGAGGGAGGGAGGGAGGGAGGGAGGAAGGAGAGAGGGAGGGGGGAGGCCTGGGCAGCAGGCATGATAGGGAATCCTTGGCATCTGAAGATCTGGATTTAGTTCTGACTGCCGCTTACTAGCTGTGTGACCTTGGTCAAGCGATGGACCTCTCTGAATCTCTGTTTTCTGTCAGTAAAATAGGCAACAAAAGCCGCCCTGCCTACCTCGCAGTGCGGTTCTGAGGACCGAATGATGCAGCGGGTGGAAAAGTCCTTTGGTGGGCGGTGAAGGTGGCAGGAGGCAAAGCGCTGTTATCATAGATGTCTGCAGGCAGGAGTCCCTGCAGGGGTCGGCGCCATCAATAAACCTCGCCCAGGGCCGCGGCTGTGAGGGCTGACACGGGGGGCGCGTGTGTGTGCGTGTGCGTGTGTGTGCGTGTGTGTGTGTGCCCGCACAGGCTGGTTTATGTTCTTTCATTATATCTCCCCACCTAATTTCTTAATGGCCTAGACCTCGGGGGACACACCTGGAATAAGCCATGTGTTTATGTGAGATGGGCCTGTCTCCGTCCCTTCAAAGTGGGTGGAAGAGGTGCTATACTCACTTTCCTAATTACTTTTTCTGAGGTATGAGTGCGTGTCTACATCTAAACCCGCCAAATTCTTTAACCTAGCACGTGGGACTTCCTGGGCATTGGCTAGGCAAGCCAGCGATGTTGAGGGAAAGACCCCCTCCTGCCCCTCTGTAACCCCCACCCCTAGCTCCCCACCCTCCACCCCACACTCCCCCCACCCCCTCGCTTCTCGCTCCAACCCGAAACAGCTCCCTCAGCCACATCTATGGGAAAGTCAGAGCTGAAAGGACCCCGGCGCCCTGTTTAGAGAAGTGGTTAGTGGGGAGCGCAGGCCCTCGCTCAGGCCTCCCCGAGGACTCAGTGCTCACCCTGGAGACTGGGCGCAAGGGGAGGGGCTTTTCCTCTGGGTCAGTGGGCAAGAGGACAAAGCCAAAGGCCCCGCACTTCCCACGGGTTGGTTTCATGCCATAGCCTACGTCCCTCGGAGAATCAGAGCAAATGGCAATCTCTGTTCTTCACCTGTCTGCGTTGTCCCTGGCTGTCCCCACGCTAGAAGGCCGCGTCCTCAGGGACTTCAAGTTCCCTGCACCTGGAGGCGAGGGCAGGGCTAACTCAGGCCGCTTTACCCAATACCAAGGCCAGCAGCGCAGGGGGGAGCGCCCGTCAGTACCTCTCAGGCTGCGGCTGCCCTTGGGAGGAACAAACCGAAGCCGCCCCCTGCTTCTATTTCCTTCAGCAAAATAGGGCAATGGTAATTTTTCTATTAAGTCCCTGAACCTCCAGGAAAAATCTTTTTGGAAGCAATGACATTTTTATTTTATTTTCTCATGTATATTCCACATCATATCTGGGGGGGCAGAGGGGAGGTGTAGGCATGAGTGACTCAGGGTGTGTGTGTGTGTGTAGCTTGCAGAGAAAATGTACACAATAATCTAAATGCAACAAAGCGATATTAATAGGAGAGAGTAATATGATTTCCTAAAGGCTTTAGCAATAGATTCTCCATGAAGTTCCCGTGACCGTCAGGTTTATTCCATTTAAATAGTGGCTTATTGGCTTACAGATCCTAAACTATATGATCGAAACACTAAGAGCCATCTACAAAAAACTTAGAGATTAAAAGAAATTGGGGGTGGGAGGTAGGAGAATTCAGAAACCTTAGAAATAAACTTAGAAGTTACTGCCCATTGCAAAGCAAATATAGATGAAAAAAGTCTCCCTGAAAATGAAGGAACTCTGGATTGAGAGTGTAAACCACAAGACAAAAGATTCAGTTCGCTTTTCTAATTTCTATTTTCCCACATATTTAATCATTAAGTATTTAGTCAATATTTCCCAATGTTAAATATTAGTAAATATTTACTACTTATTTTCAACCTTCTCCGATCACAGTTACTTAGTTTATGAAATAAGCTCCTGCTGAAGTAAATGCTACAGGGTTTCAGAATTGCTGTCCTCTCTGACACATCCCTAGAGGGTAGTTTCGTACACAGCAGAGGGCCTCGGGATGAAATGAGCTCCCTGCTGCCGAATATGTCCAAACAGAAGTATAATCGGCTCGTTTGGTACATTACAGCTTCGAGAGACCTTTCACCTTCTCGGCCACGCTGCTGAGAGAGGGGTGGGGAATCATCACGGCCCCAAATTGCAGACCAGGTAACCTGTTGATGTTGCCTTGGCAACTGGCCCAAGGCTGTGGCTGAGGGGCAATGGGTCAGGACGGAACCCTGGCCGAACCCAGCAATGACTCCGGCACGGCCAAGGTCAGGGACAGAGGCCGCAGGGGCATCCTTGTTGGGTGTGAGGCAGGGCAGGTGGATTTTGAGAGTCCTCCCTGTTATCCAGTTCTGAGTTATTTGTTCTGTGTAACAGGAGTCAGGGAGAACCCTTGGGGACCACTTTTTAAGATCATCTTTTGGAAGACACTTAAAGTGCTTCCTGGCTTGACATAGAGAATATTCTGCTCAGACCCCTCTCCCCCCAAGTTCTCCTGATGCTCCAGGACAGCAGACCCTCCTCGGCCTGACCAGCAGGGCCAGAGGCCTGAGCACACCCAGGTGACCGCACAGCAGAGCTCAGCCCCGAGGTCCCAGCCTCCCGCCTTCAAGAAGCTGCTTCCATCTTAAACGTCTGGGGCGAGCGGTCAGCCTGCTCTTTCATCATGGCATCTGTAAATATTTCAGAACATGTCTCTAAAAGAAAGGGGCTCTTTTCTAAAGCAGGCCCACCATACCATCATCACACTAAAAATAAACCATAACTTCCTAAGCACGTCAGTAAGCAATCGAATACCCACTCAGGGTCCGAAGTCCTGTGACTGACTCTTTTTGGGGGTTTTTATTGGTTAGTCTGAATCAGCATCCCAGCTGATTCACTTTTCATTCACTTATTCATTGTAAAGATCTCTGTGTAGACATCACTTCCTCCAAGCAGCCCCCCGGCCCCCAGATGCCAGGGTGCGTGTCCCTCGGCTGTTTTCCCACAGCTCCCATCCCATGAACACCCCTCTATAACCCTCGTGACCGGCTTGCACCCTGAGATAGGCTGTGAGCTCCCAGACGACGGGAAGGGTCGGTGGGCCTCAAAGCGATGTCCCGGTGCCCAGCACCCTGCCTGGTCAGTAGGATGCACCAACTCTCTCTGTGTTAATGATCGAGGAGGTAAACGAGCTCCCCAAAAAGAGCTAGAGTTCCCGTTCCTACGCCCACATGCAGTGTAAGGATTTACTTAGAGGCCTGTTTCCCTGGGGAGCAGAGACTTGACCTTGGTGGGTCCCCGGCGCCTGGCCCAGCACCTGGTGTGCGGTAGATGTTCATTGAGGGATTGCTAAATGCGTATCGCTTGGGTTTCTACCACGAGCTCTATCTGTGCGACTTGGGGTTCACAGGCTTTCCTCTCTGGGGCTCACTGTTCTCGCCTCTGTCATGAAGAGCCTGGATTCGTGATGACCGGGGTCCTTTTGGGTCTGCGTGGTTCTGAGTGGGGGCCCGGCCTCCTGGGGAGCTCCCATTTGCCATACGTTTGCTGCCCTCTGCTGGCAGGATTGGCTCAGCACCCCTTTGTCCCCGATTTTCCCGAGAGAACTACAGGCAGGCAGAGCAAGGTCCCGGTGGGTAGACTGGTCTGTAAACGCGACAGGGACATAAACCGCGTTGTCTTGCCTGGATCCCATTACATGAGGCCTGAGCCCAGACCAACAATCAAAGCCCTGGGAGCAGGGCCCAAGTGTCCGTATGTGTTGAAAGCCGTCTGCTGCCTCTGATGTGGGGCCACGTCGGAGCTGCCCGACCAAGCTGGTGCTCACGTGGGCAAACTGAGCCGACAGCTTAGAGGGACAGTTAAAATCTCCCCCGGGGAAAGAACAAATGAAGACTTTGACTTCCTCACACAAATGTCCCATAGCCTGTCTCACGCGTTTTCTTTCTAACGAGCCCGCCCCCCAACCACAGCAGCCTGCCACCCCCCGAGATCTGCAGACCTCTGCGGGAACACAGTCGCACAGCAGGTCCTCCAATAATGTCGTTTTGTTTGATGTCGTCTCTCAGGGTGGGGGCCAGAGGGACAGTGCCGCACAGGGGAAGTTGCAGGGGGTGTCAAGGGCCCCCAACGTGGGGTGCTGTAATCTCCACACCTTCGCCCGCAGCATCTCATCAGTGTTTCCAACCTTCCCCAGTCTGATGGGTGATGAACGGACTCGTTGCTTTCCTGTGTGTTCTTAGTTGTGACAGCTCGTATTTCTTCAATACGTCTCTGCTTTGCTTCTTCGTAGCCTTTGACCGTTTTTCTAATGAGTTTCTCTTCTTGGCTCTTTGGGTTTTGCTACTATTAACCCTTTATAGATGCGGCAAACTTTTCTTTTCTTTTTTCTGCCGTTTCACTATTTGCCCTCTAACTTTTCCGTGTGCCAGTGAGCACCTGCCCCCACAGCTTCTGCGTCTAACGGCCGCCTGGCCGGTTTGCTGGGAGGATTACATAAGCGAGTGTCTGTACACGCGTAGCCTGGCATCGTCGGCTCCCAATAAATGCCAACGATGTTCCACAACCAAACTTCCCTGAATGACGCTCAAAGACGCCCAGCCCCCGGCCGGGCCTGCCAGGCCTCAGTAAAGTCGCACCTCGAAACAAGGACAGAGAATGTTCCACTCAACAGAATACGCGGGGTGCTCATCGAAGGCGGTTTGGCTAGTGCCAACTCCTGATCTTGTGGGGTTTCCGTTTAAGTGTTTGCTAAAGTCGGACAGGATTCTAACATTAATGGAAAAGGTGTGACTTGGTCTAACTTGACACTCTTCCTTTGTCACGATCCCTCCGTCAGACGACCCCTGAGTACTGCAGCCTCCAGGAAGGCCTGCCCTACCTGGACATGGTGATCGCAGAGACCTTGAGGATGTACCCGCCGGCTTTCAGGTAGGCTCTCCGGCCCCCAGCCCCCCTGCACCCCAGGGCTCCTTCAGCATGCTGACTGGGGTCCTCACTTGTCCTCAGTCTGTCACCACCTGCGTTATCACCAACGCTGGACTCAAGCCCCTGGAGGCAAGGTCTGAGTCTTCAGTTTCTTTGTATCCCCCGGGGCACTAGACAGAATGCCTTCCACACAGGAACCGCAGCAATAAACATCTTAACGTGACCTTCCTCCCCAACCCACGCCAGTCCCTTTGGCCTCCTAGCTTTATTTATTTATTTTTAATCGTCACCCAAGAAGTGAGGATATTTTTTTCCATTGATTTTTTAGAGAGAATGGAAGGGAGGGAAGAGGGGGAAAGAGAGAAACATCGATGTGAGAGAGACACATCAATTGGTTGCCTCCAGGTACGTGCCTTTAACCAGAATTCGAACCTGCAACCCTCTGGTGTGCAGGCTGACTTCCTAACCACTGAGCAACACCAGCCGTGGCTGGCCTCCTAGCTTTAGATGGCTTCTGCCATTCCCCTGGCCCATTCATTCATTCATTCATTCAGTAACTGCTGAATGTATTGAGTGTCTGCTCTGTGCCAAGCACTAGGAAATCAGCCATATACAAAACAGATAAACACCCGTGCCCTCGGAGTTGACATTGCCAGGGGGCCACCCAAGGCCTGGTCCCCAACAACCCACACCTGTGCCATCCTGAGAGCTCCAAGCCAAGATTCACCGCACCTGGAGGTCTGACCCAGCCACGCCACGCTGCTCCTCGCTGCCCCCCTCCCCAGCACTTTCGGCTCTAACTATACTTCATGTTATAATTGGACACCTTTCAACCACTCTACAAAATTTCTCCAGTGTACCTCCAGCCGCGCTGACCTGTAGGTGCCTTGAGAGCAGGAATCAGGCCATCTGCTTCTTTCAAAGTCCCCTAAACGAGCATCTCATGGAGCCCAGGGTCTTCCCTCGGTCCCCAGACCCTTAGAGAATGAAACAGTGGCCAGATTTCAGGCTCTAGAAACAAAAGCCACACAAAGCACTTACTGTGTATCATAAACTCCTTCCACATTTCTGTGAGTTAATATACCACGTAAACCACGCGGATATACATTTTGCCATTTTAAAAGAAAAAAGTAGATGATTTGAAGGTATCTTAAAATTATATTCCAAAAACATCCCTAGGGAGTGTGATTGCAGATATTGTCCAATATGTTCAGACCCAAAGCAAATATAGAGAATTCCAGGGTATGAGTCAAATCATGTGATCCCCAAGCACATGCACAAGGTTTCCGTCCCCTGGCCTGGGACCAGTGGCAATGCCAGGCCCCCCTTGCTCTCTTGGCTCTGGGGTTAAGAGTGACTCTACGGGGCTTCCCTGATGTGTGGGGACCTGCAGAGCAAACTGTATCCAATCTTTGTTTTTTCGTGATTTATACCCAACATCCTTTCAAGGGAACTGTGGGCAGCTGCTGTACACATTAAAAGAAAATTCAAAATAAGACATTCAGGGACACAACAGAGCCAAGAGCGTCAAAAGGAGAGAAACCTTTACGGGGCCCCAAGGACAGCTGGTGACCCAGGTCAGGCCAGTCTGGGTGCCCAGGCTCCTGGCACAGAGGGAACCCAGCCGAGCTGAACAGTGTCTAATGGGAGGAAAGTGTATAAACTCATCAAAGACACATCATTTCCTGGATCTAAACACAATCACAAATCCACCACGAGACCTTGAACAGGTGACCTGTTGAGTGACCAAGTGAACAGGCTCATGGACACAAAACGCTGTGGCCAGTTCTCCGACTCTCCTGCTGGCCTCTAGCAGCCGCACCCTGTGAAAGGAAGTCGCCAAGGCGTCGCTCCAGGGAAGCAGCAGCCGCTGATCCCGCTCGAGGGCGGGACGGAAACAAGAGTATCTGGATGCATTTGTGAAAATTGCCTCATAAGGTCGAATGTGGTGCCAGTGCTCTGTAATGACAGCCTGGGTCTAGACCGGCAGGTTTCCACCTCTTCTCTCGCGACACACATAAACTAATTACTAAAATTCTGCGGCACACCAAAAACAACTTTTTTTGCTGATCTGATAAAAAAAAAATAGATATAATTTTGATTCACTTACACCAGGCGGCTATTGTTGTGCTGGCTGATGTCATTTTTTTATTTGGCAATCTAAGGGGAAATAGATCAGTGCCCCTGACTAAATAGTCAGGTATCGCATGTTTTAAACATTCTCGTGGGACCCCGGTTGAAAAATCACTGGTCTAGACAGAAAGTCAGGACAGTCTTGGCCTGGCCCTGAGTTTGCTAGTTTGCTGTGTGATCTTGGGTAAGTTCTGTACTGCTCTGAGCTTGTGTCCTGAGTACTCAGTGGGCACATGTGCTGCTCCATGGAGTGCAGTGACAATTAGTGGGACAGTCATGGGAAACGCATCACCCCTCTGAGCAGCCTGCCATGTATGGCCTGAGGTGAAGGGCAAGAGGCTCTGAGCTTCAGGTCGAAGGGGCAGCTCTTAGTCCTGCTCCGATCCCGGGCAAGCCATGACCCCCTGGGCCTCACCTTCCTCTACGCCTACTCCATTGGTATTTTCAATCGGATCAGCTCTCCTGGTTTTTGTTATCAAACAACAGAAATGAGACAAGCAAACCATCATTATTCTACCCAGACCAAGAGGCCAATTTGCTTTGGCCCAGGCATAGGATTTGGGGTGAATGTAAGGAGGGTGAGAATTTTATTAGTCTTTATTCTGTTCTATTTTTCTATTCTATTCCATTATTTTAGTTTATTCTATTCTATTCTTTTTTATTTTTTCTTTCATCTCAGAAAAAGCCTGCTAGCTTTTCCCAAGCATTGACACAACTTGACTGGCACCCCCATCTATAAAAATAACTCAGAAAGGCCCTTGTGAAAAACACAATTCTTACTGAGTAGGTATTTATGTGAGTCAAGATCTATGAGGTATAACTCAGAGGTTTTTCTGGCCTTCCAAACCACCAAATGAGCCAGACAGAAGGCCACCCATGTGCAAGGAGGGAAGGCACTGTCTTCTAGTTTTTAGGGCAGTCTGGCATCCAGGTCCAAGTTATTTCCATGAAAAAGGAGGGATGTTGGGGAGTGGCCTTGTTTGATCCTTTTAGAACTGAGGCTGCACTCATCAGAGCCCCCACCTTCCTGCTCTGACTTCGATGGTGTTTTGCTCCCAGCTGCAAGCACATGTTAATTGTATTAGTAACTAAGGATCTGAATGGGGCCCCACAGCCCTGCCCTTTCATGCTCCTGACTCTTATATTAAATGCTCATAATAGAGTGATGAATGCTGCAAGGAGCTGCAGTTGCTCTTAATTTCTTTTATAACTATAATTACTATAATAATTTTATCTCCTCTAAGATATTTAGGGAAGCCAGGTCCTACCACTTGAAGTAAAAGCCAGCATAAACTATTTTTAACTTTTAAAATAATTATTTATATTGCCAAAATAATATACTTTTTTTAAAAAAAACAAACCTAAGGAGCCAAAGAAAAAGTTGCCACCCCAGGCCCCCTGTCATCCCCCACCCCAGTTCCATCCCCTAGAGGAGACAGTGGTGGTAGTTTAGGAAGTCTTCCAGAAATTGTATGTTCATATACAAACATAGATAGTCTAGCCTTTAAAAAATAAAATATAGATGAATTATGCCATGGCCATTCAATAAAATCAATGACCAGAGGCTTCCTCTCTGATAGAACTTATCCATAGCAACATAGACGATGAATGGGAAACAGATTTTCAAATCCAAATTTCCTTTAGGTAAAGCAACGGGGTGGGTGAGGGCAATTAAGAGCCTGGACTACGGAGGGAGGGTGTGGCCAGGGGCCTTGTAAGCCCCCACCAGAAAGCAGCTCTTCGAAGGCACCTGTGGGCCCCCAACTCCAGGCATGACACGGGCTTCAGGCTGGACGGAGGAAAGAGGTCAAATGTGTTTTCACCAAGGACCAAGCAAAGAGCCTAGAGACTGCAGGGTACTCGGCAGGACAGGCTTAATGGGGTGGGGATGGGGATGGGGTGGGCCTGGGTCACCCCTGGAAAGGGCAGGGTCTCCTCTTCCCCTGTCCCCTAACCTCATTCCACACTTCAGACCCAGACTTCCTTTACTCCAGCATCCCCCCACCCTAGCTCTCCTCATTTCTACTATGCATCAAGGCGGGGGTGACCCGTGTGTCCCCACAGGTTCACGCGGGAGGCGGCGCAGGACTGCGAGGTGCTGGGGCAGCGCATCCCTGCAGGCACCGTGGTGGAGATGGCCGTGGGTGCCCTGCACCATGACCCAGAGCACTGGCCACACCCCGAGGTGTTTGACCCTGAGAGGTGAGCACTGCCCCATCGAACGGGCCCCTGAGGCATGTGAGTGTCGGGACTGGAGGTGGCTGGCTTCGGGGAGACACAGATTCGGTAAATGTCTAGTAATGTCCTCCCCAAAGATCAAACGCCAAGGCAATCATTCATTCACGAGGCATAATTTTCAAAGGAAATAACTACCGTTTTTAAAAGCCCCCAAAGGAATCCAGAGAGTTAGCATTTCGGCAGCACTGCAGGCAAGGAACGAGGCAATTTCAAATGAGTGTCTTCTGTTTGTTCCAGCCAGGACACAGGACACAGGATCATATTTGAGGTGGGCACGGGATAGTAACAAAACCTCATTTCCTTTTTAAAAATTGGAGCCTGCTCCAAAACAAGAGTACCAACCAAATTTCTCCAGGAATTCATGAGATGTAGCTATGCTAACATGGTAGACCTGGATCCCCTTCCTGTCCCGTGTGGATTTGGTCATTGTCAGGACTTCATTTCTAGGCTCCCGGACTCAGACTGTGCAGGCACATCCACACCCCCTCCTCAAAAGAATCCCCTCCTGGGCGACCCGGCAGGGGTGGGCTGGCCAGGCCACAGGGGGGTTCCACCTTCAGTGCTTCCAATTCCTAGGGAACGAAACCCTATCTCTACAACCGTCACAGGGAAACTGGGCTGTGGGACCTAGATAAATACTGTATCCTGCTGCACAGCAGCTCCTGGAAATACGGTAAAGATCAAGAACTATACACAGTGGCTGCTGGGCTTATAGCATCACCTTTGAAATAAAAACTGCATTAATATTAGGTTGAAAAAAGGTGGGTCCAGGGCACGTTGGGCCCAGAAAAGTGCGGAGGTAGTAAGAAGTAATCTGGCTTTCACTAATAGTGGCTGTCACTCAGCTTTACTGTCACTGAACACACATGGCACACGCTGCCGTTTGGTGGCAGATAGGCAATTCCTCCGAGGGAGGGCTTTCGGGGATTCAAATGCCACAGCCACCGGCGGTTCAGTTTCACTGCTTGAATGGGAAAGGCAGGTGCAGGCAAGGAAGGCAGCTGGCCTCCAGGCAGGTGAGGGCTAGGGCCCGGGGCTCTTCTAGGAAGTGGGTGATGGCTGGTGTCCCCTCTGGCTGATGGAGAGGTGGAGCCTAGGGTCCAGGTAAGGGCTGTGGTTTCTTAAAGATGCTTGTCTTTCTGGATCATAGTGAGCGAGCCTGCAGGCTCATTAACACCACGATGGATTGTAGGAAAGCGGGAGGCAACATTGACTTTCCAGGTGATTCTTAGTTTGGCAATGCGCTTGTAGGGCTGGGGGAGGGAGACGCAAGTTCATGGATTAGCAGCCACCAGCTCCAGAGCTTAGGGACGGGCCCAAGAGAAAAGAGGATTCTGTTGACTTTGGTGGAGGTTGGGCCTCCTTGGTAGGAGCGTCGCCTCTGATGTAGGGGACCCTCAGCCAGACCCAGTGCCTGAAAGAGGCCCCGGAATGAAGGCGGATGTCCTGGGCCAACCCTGACTGCTCTGCCCCACAGGTTCACGGCCGAGGCCCGGAGGTACCGGCGACCCTTCACCTACCTGCCATTTGGAGCGGGTCCCCGGAGCTGCCTCGGGGTGCGGCTGGGGCTGCTGGAGGTCAAGCTGACGCTGCTCCACCTCCTGCACAAGTTCCGGTTTGAAGCCTGCCCTGAGACTCAGGTGAGCCCCCTGCAGGCTCACCTGCTGCTCTAGGCTCAGGGGTTCTCACCCTGTTCTCTGCAGCGAATCTGGCCTATTGTTATTATTACTCCTCTCTGTACAGTAGGGTTGACCCTCAAGATGCTCTAGCTCTTCCCTCTTTGGCAAAGAGAACCCAGTAATCCTGCAAAGTAGGTTTTATTATTCCCATTTTTCAGATGAGGAGCTAAAATAAGATTCAGAGAGGTTAAGTAACTTGCCTGAGGTCACATAGTTGGACTGCAGGCTTCATAAGGACAGGGACCAAGTCTGTCATATTCATTGTTGGATGCTAAGGCACATGGCAGGTGCTCATTCATTCAATGACTGGTCAGAGAGAAGAAACTGGGGTTCGAATCAGATCTTGCTCACTGCCAAGCCCTCCCTCTGCTCCACATCCAGGCCCACCTCAGGGCTCCAGGAAGCCCTCCCTGACTTTGCTAGTCCCAACCGACCTCTCCTTTTTTTTGGAGTCCAGTGGTGTTTCAAGTTTGTCTAGACGTGCACTAATACAGTAGCTGCTAACCACATGTGGCTATTTAAATTTTAATAAGCAAATCAAATAAAAAAATCAGCCTCTCTTTTGCACTAACCACATTTCAAGCATTCAACATAATGCTCGTGGCTACTGTACAGGATAGCACAGGTCTTGGCCATCTTGTTTCCTGGGCATAAAACTGGTCTCCCATCCAAACTGTAATCCTCAAAGACATCTGAAAAGCCTGCTAAGGCCCCAGTCCTATGGCCTGGGGATTCTTCTTTCCTCAAAAGGGCTCATATTAGCCACTGGACCATCATTTTCCACATGGCTCTTAAGTATTTCTTGGGCTTTTCTTCCAAGACCCCAGCCCACCATTGCTCTGCCTTGTCAGTTAGACATAAGAGAGCTTTCTGAATGGCACTGAGGCCAGACCACAGCATGCCTGAGCAGGAAACAGCATGAGCTCCCCCCCCCAACCCCTCCCAGAGGGGGATGCTCAGTTTCTGGCTGGGCAGAGAGAGGGAGATGGAGAAATGAGAAGCTTTGAAGCTTTGCCGGCCACCTTCTAGTCATGTGACCTTGAACAAGTCGCTTGGCCTCTCTGAACCTTCGTTTCTTCATTTGCAAAGTGAGCCACTACCACTCCTTATGCAGGGTTCTTGGGAGAATAAATGGGAAACTAAGTGCCCTCCTCACCTGCAGGATGTTGTTAACACAGGGCAGGGGGAGGAGCACAAGTGCCGTCCTGGAGAGGCAGCTCTACTGGCTCCTCAGGGTCCTGCTGGGGAGGCTGCTTTGCTCTCTCTCAGCCCAGCTCCCTCAGCCCTCAGCTGAATTTCCACAACCCAGCTTCAGGCCAGGTTCCAAGGAAGTTTTCCTTTAGATGTGGTTAAGCAACAAAATATTTTAATCTCCTCTCTTTTAGGTACCACTGCAGCTAGAATCCAAATCTGCCCTGGGTCCAAAAAATGGTGTCTACATCAAGATTGTCTCCCGCTGACACAACCAGTTATAAGGGCACCGTTTATTCAAAGAAAACCCTTGTGGAAATTCAGATTTGGGAGGAAACATCACCTAAGTAATTGAAAGGGTGCCTGACATACAAGTATAAAGGAGGTTATTTACATAACATTTCCTAAATGTTTAATAATGTTAAAGCTGTTGTTTGTTACACTTGTCTTTGTCAATGGTGTTTGAACCACGGATCCACTTCTCTCCATAAGGAATTGCTGATAAATAAGCGAAACTGTAGTTTGGACAAAACGACTGAGAACTTGGGGTTTTGAAGGAAGTTCTGGCCTCAGGATGGAAGGAATCTACCGGGCAGGGGACAAAGGGATGCTCTGGTGAGCTGTCCTGATGGTACCAGCTCATATGCCTTTTCAGCTTTGCAGTGTTTGACTTAGACAATGACATTCGTCAGAAGCTCAACTTCAAAAGTGGTTCAAAAGCTTTATTATGCTTTGATATTTCTAGGTAGGGCAATACCGACTTAGTAAGTTTCAACACACAGCAAAGTGATAGAGGCTGAAGTGTACTTTAAGTTTCAAAATACAGAGGTGAATTTTAGTAAAAGTAATTATTATATTGCTGAGAAGTTCAAATTCAACAAAGAACTTGCAAAGTGAATCCCAGATCTGCCATCAGCAACTATGTGGTTGTGGCTGCTGATCTTTCCTCCTCCCTGTGCCTCAGTTTCCTCGTCTGGATAGCAAGGAAGCTGACCTAGATCAAAGACCCCTTCCTTTATCTGACCTCTAAGCAGCATTAAGGGGCTGGATGCCATACAGATAATAGGAATCTGTGAACATGGATGTGATACCCAGATGCTGATCCACCTCTGCAAAGTTCAGGCTGTTTCAGGTGAGCTGGCAGAACAGGTTGCTACATATCCATGCCTGGATTGCTTCCTCTGCTGTGAGGTCTTCCCCTCTCCAGCCCAGAGCACCCATGCTTCACCCAAAGGGCTCCCCTGGAAAGTCTCCAGAGAGAGGAAGGCAGCCTTGTTCCCTAGCACTGTCCCAGCCCTGGTTGCTGCCCTTCTCTAGGAGGTGCCACCAGCCCATCACAGCCCTGTCACACACCTGCTGCCCACCACCTGCTCATCTCTGGAACCCAGCCCCTTCGAGATGCCCAGCCTAAGGCTCAGACTCACTGGGAAAAGCTATCCATTCCCATTCCTAGTAACCCATCTACCTCCCCTGACTGCCCCACCTGTCTCCCCCAGTCCCTGACCTCCCATGGCCATCACAGAACCTCATCCTGCAGAAGGGCCCAGCTGTGCACCTGGCTTCCTACTTGAGGTGCACGTATGCACCTGGCACCCCCAGCCCATCAGCTCTGTTAGCTTCCCTCACCTTCTCCATCCAGGTGGTCACCATCTCCAGACAGAGCAGTGAGGCTTCCTAATGTGCTAGAATTGCTGGACTCCCAGCCCTTACACTGTTTCAACCCACATCCCCTAGCCCTGTTTAAATGCCACTGTTCACACCCAACACCAACATGGGGCGAAATGGCAGGAAGCAGTACTGACAAGGTCCTCCACAAAACCCTTCAGCTATATCTCAGCTGGGCCCTCAGGACAATTTCTTGACTATCACACACACACTTGTCATTTTGATTTTTTCCCATCACAATGCCCACCCCCTCCTGTCCACAGTAACAGCTCCCCCCAACCCCCACCCTACAACCTAGCCTCGTGGACCCCATTCCTGTTGAATTTCCAATCCAACTAGTTACTCTTCCTAACTTGATTTCTCAAAGGTCAGCAAATCCCTGGTGTCTTCAGTCTTCACAGCTCACTTGACTCTGTGGAGCATCTGATCTCCCATTCCAGGTTCCTCTTGCCATCCTTCCCACCAACATTCCCAAACAGACCATTCCTGCTTCCCACTCCTCAGCTCCCATCAGCCAGATGGTTAAAAAGCATGGGAGGGACTGAAGAAGCACCGAGAGCAGTAGGAAGGGTGGAGACATGGGCGGATTGGGGCTGAATCACGCAGACTTGGCTGCAGGCCCACACCCGCTGCCATGGGTAAACCCGGGAGGACATCTTGGTGGTGGGAGTTTCCCAGAGCGAGGGGTCCCAGCCCCACAGCAGCCCCCAGCCTAGGGCTCCAGGGCCCAGAAGAGAAGTCCTCCAACTTCGGGCCGTGAAAACTAGCGGGGACTGTCGCTGAGGGTCGAGGAGGGTGCGGGAGCCCCAGGCAGTGCCTCTTAAAGGGCCCGCGCAGGGCTCCCTCTGAGCCCCAGCGCTGGGCAGCAGCTTGAAAGGAACCTGGGACACTGGGGAGGAACTAACCTGCCTGAAGTCGGGGCGAGAGCTGGAGGGGCAGCTTCCTCCCAGGCAGAAGAGCTGGCAGAGGCCATTGCTCCTTTGGAGAGCCCTCCCCGCACACAGCCGGCAGGCAGGCGCCATGTTTGAATCGCCAGCACCTGACTCTCACCTTTGGCCCCGCCCCATGATTCCCGGAGGCCCCGCCCTCCCCACCTGCAGGCTCATCCAGGCCATTTCCAGGGGCTTTTCTGTGCAAGTGGCCTCTCCAGCCTCATGCTTACGACTTTCCTAAAATCTCTCAAACAAGCAGCAGCGGGCCCCATACGGCTTGATAAGTGACCCTAGGCCTGGCACTAGCGGCAGCTGCATTGGCTCATAGCTTGGCCTCTCCTGGGCATCTCCAAGCCCAGCACAAGGAGCAGCCAACTACGGTTTGCTGTGTAGCTCATGCTGGGTGGCCCTGGGCAAGGCATTGGCAGAGGCTGACTGTGCACCTCCCCAGAGGCCCCAGAGACAGTGCACCTGGTGCTCAGACTCGACCATGCTGGATTACAACCCTACCACATCCACGAGGGACACAAGGGGCGCATTTGGTGAACACCGAACCTCCACTGAAGTAAATCCTGCTCCACAGGGGTGTCTCCAGCACAGCAGCTCTTTGGCTGTACCTGCAGCTGGTCCTCACAGCCGATTGGCCTGGAGGTCAATTCCTCCCAGTGACGCCAACAGCAACCAAGACTCAACTACAACAGGTCAGTGCACACGGCCCACACGGGAGCACCTAGAAGGCCCAGCTCAGGAGATTGGGGAGGCTGAGCCACGGGACCCTACAGGACACCTACTACACAAAGCCACTCTACAAATTCCAGGAGACGTACCAGCTCTACCTAATACATAGAAACAAACACCTGGAAGCAGCCAAAATGCGGAGGCAAAGAAGTGTGTCACAAAGGAAAGAACAGAAGAAATCTCTAGGAGAGGAACTAAATGAAATAGATCCAAGCAAGCTAACAGATACAGAGTTCAGAATTTTGTTTATAAGGATGTTTAAGCAGACTATTAGGGAAATAACTGAGAAAATCGATAACATAATAAAGTACCAATTTGAAATGAAGGCCACAGGAACTGAAATGAATAATAATTTACAGGGAATCAACAGTAGAGTACAGGACACTGAGAATCAAATCAGCAATTTGGAACATGAGGAAACAAAAAACACCCAACCAGAAGAGCAGAAAGAAAAAAGAATCCAGAAATATAAAGATAGCATAAGGAGCCTCTGGGATAACTCCAAGAGACCCAACATTCGTATTATTGGGGTGCCAGAAGGAGAGAAAGGAGAGCAAGAAATTGACTTATTTGAAAAAGTAATTACAGAAAACTTCCCCTACTTGGGGAAAGAAATAGAATTACAAGTCAGGAAGCAGGGGGTCCCAAACAAGAGGAACCCAAAGAGGCCCACAGCAAGACACATCATAATTAAAATGCCAACGGTTAAAGACAAAGAGAGAATCTTAAAAACAGCAAGAGAAAAGCAGTTAGTTGCCTACAAGGGAGCACCCATAGGACTGTCAGCTGATTTCTCAACAGAAACTTTGCAGGCCAGTGAAAGAGAGTAGCAAGAAATATTCAAAGTGATGAAAAACATCGAACTACAACCAAGATTGCTCTACCCAGCAAAGCTATCATTTAGAACTGAAGGTCAGATAAAGAGCTTCTCAGATAAGGAAAAGCTAAAGGAGTTCATCACCACCAGACCAGCACTACTGGAAAAGCTGAAGGGTCTTCTTTAAGAAGCAGCTAATGAACAAAAGAATCTCACGAACTAAATAGAGCCAGAGACATTGATGCATGCAACAGGCGATCATATTTCAGAATAAAGAGGGAAGGGGGATAGAGGGTGGGAAGAGACTAACCAAAGAAGTTATATGCATATATGCATAGCCCATGGACACAGTCAATAACACGGTGAAGGCCTGGGGAGGGGGTGGGAGCAAAGTGGAGGGGGTCAATTGGGGGGAAAATGGACACCTGTAATACTCTCAACAATAAAGATAAATTTTTAAAAAATTAAAAATTTAAAAAAATAAAAAGCATGGGATCAGTATATCTACATTTAAGATTGAGCTGGCAGCCCAGGCCGGGTAGCTCAGTTGGTTAGAGCATCGTCCCAATACACCAACGCTGTAAGTTCCATCCCATCAGGGAGCATACAAGAATCAACCAATGAATGCATAAATAAGTAGAATAACCGATTCTTTTTTTCTCTCTCTCTCCCTTCCTCTCTCTCTCTAAAATCAATAGAGCCCGGCCGGGTGTGGCTCAGCTGTTGAGCGTCGACCTAGGATCCAGGCGATCGGGGTTCGATTCCTGGTCAGGGCACATGCCCGGGTTGTGGGCTCGATCAATGACTCTCATCATTGATGTTCCTCTCTCTCTCTCCCTCTCCTTTCCTCTCTCTGAAATCAATAAAGATATAGTTAAAAAAATAAAAAATAAATAAAATCAATAGATAATTTTTTCAAAAAAACAGCAGGCAAGCACCTGTTTAATGGTTCTCTGACACCCCTTGAGCCCCCCACCTACATGGTAGTAGGATCAGTGACCTAATTAAAAAGCAATGTAGTTTCAAGATTAGTCAGAATGTGGGGAAAATATCTGGGGGGCTCGGAAAATGATACCATACACAACTAGGTCCTGCTGGTGAACAAGGTGGCATTGTCATTGCATCATTTTTCTGGCCGTTTAACTCAGTTTTCTTCTGGCCTGATTAGCTGACCTGTGTAAAGTTCCAGATCACTCTCTACCCCTGCTCTAAGGATGGAAAAACAGCTTGGATCTGACAACTACAGGACAAACCAACTGAATTGGAGGCATTGTGCGGAGTGAACACATTGTATTAGGAAGGTGGGGAGAAGAAGGGTGCAGGTGAGGAGGCCTGCTACTGAGGACTAAACTCAGAGGCCAATGGGTACAGCAACTGGGAAGGGGCAGCCAGCCTCATAACATGGAGCAACCCTGCCAGCCCCTCTGCCCCTGGACCAGGGCCAGCTAGTACCTAGCAGAGACTCCATAACCCACTGTGTGTAGAGAACACACACAGGACACACCTGCCTCCTCCATGTCCACAACACAGTCTGTTCAACAGTGATTCTGGGCTTTGCGGGGCTTGGAACTTGTATGAGTTGACGGAAAGAAAAAAATACCAAGATGTAACTCTTGCAAATTTAACCAAAATGTATGATCATGTGGCCGTATAGCTGGGGCCCCTCCTAGGCATGTGGAAGGGACTTCAGTAAATGAGGGGCACTTAACCTTCAGCTTCATCAGCTTCATGACAAATCTCCATACAGCGCCCCCGAGGCCAGCAGCAGGGGCCCTGTTATATTCCAACATCCAGAAAAGTGCCTGTACCCAGCAGGAACTCAATGTATGATGTTGAAGAACAGGCTTCAGTCGTCAACCACTGGAGATAAATATTATTTTATTTCCATACTCTATTGTGACATTTGCAGCACAAGTATTCAAATCCCATAGACATAAAACCCATATTCAGAGAATGTCCAGTATGCTTAGGAGATGCTGGGATGAGCATTCACGAGCCAGGCCCATAACAAAGGGAAACCAGCAGGGACTCAATGACACCTCACAGTAGCCACTTGTCTGACAGCCTGATACATGGACAATTCCAATGCCAGAAGCATATGAGAAGCAGCAGAAGAGCTGCCTGGATTAGAACCAGAGCAACAGACACAATGACTGCAACTCCCTAAGCCACAAGGCAGGTTTTCCTGTACCATAGGTCACTGTATCATTCTGACAGAAAATAAAACAACATGCCGAGACCCTGAAAAAACAAATCACTAGAGATAGACAGAAATTATTAAGAATTAAAACCAATTTGTAAAATAGTATCTAGAAACTCTGTGCCTGGTGCCAATCAGTAGCAAAGTCAACAAAATGAGTAAAAAATAAAACTTAGCCTAGTAAAAACCAGTAACGGGCTCACCTACAATCACTACTGGTTAGCCCACATTAAGCTCAAAAGTGCCTTAAAACAGAAAACTACCATCACTGAGAGATTAAGAACGTAACTTCATTGAGAAGTCAATGTTAAACAGTTCATTAAAAGCTTCGTTATAAAAAACAAAAAACAAAAACTTTCCCAAATAGCTGTTTCAAGGAAGACACATGAAATACATGAAATGCATCCTCCTGTGCTCACTGCCGGATACCAAACAAGGATGCCAGAGAGAGCAGGGTGGAGGTCCCAGCCAGGGGCTTGCTGGAGGTGTACTGGATGACGTACTCTGGGTAGACTTGGTGCTTCTCAAAGATCACGAAGATAGAAGGGTCGGACATGCTGTTCACACAGCTGTCATAGAAGACACTGCCCTGGTCCTCCTTAGCTGGGGGGCGGACAAAGGTGGCACTGCCTCGGGTGAACTCGCCCACCAGCACCCGCGCCAGGAACATCGTGTAGAGCTTCGAGTCGGATTTGCAGTAGTGGTGGGAATACGCGGCATCTCGGGCAAAGTAGCTCCCTGCAAGGACATACACAGACTTAGTTGAGCACCAGGAGAGCTGCAGGTAGGGGTGTGGGTGAGGTGGGGGAGAGGCTGCAGCATCCTGCCAACAAGGCAATGCTGATGGCCCCTGTTCCTCCGTCACCACATCTCCCTCCATTCTCCCTCTTTCTCCAGCTTTCCCTCGTGAAGGGCATCAGGGGACACACCAAACCGCATAAGGTTGGTGTGGAAAGTGACCAAGATCTCATACATGGAACCACTCTACAAACACCGGCAGCCCAGTGCAAAGAATTATGAACCCCGTTCAACAGGAACCTGATCTGGAAGCTGCAACCTACACATCTGAGTTCGCAATCTTCCACTGGCTCTTGTCCATCCTGACCCCATAATCATCACATTGGGTTAAGGCTAACTGACAACTGAAACAGGGACTGCTGATTATGACATCATTATGAAATGTTTTCAATTTAGGAACCATGTTGTGATGACAGGTGTTCTTTTTCATAGGAGATATTAAAAGGTGAAGGAGTATGATATATGCCACCTACTTACAATGGTTCAGAAAAAAATGGAGAGGGGGGTGATAAAGCCAATATGGCAAAATATTAAAACAGATGAATCTACGTAAATGTATGCAGTTCTTTTAAAATATTATTCTTGCATTATTCCTGAGTTTGAAATTATTTCCAAATAAATTTAAAAATAACCAAGAGACGGAAAAACACTCAGATAACGCACTATATAACTAGAATGGCATATTTACATGAGTGTATCTGAGGTGTTCAGATTTCTAGTCTTACAAAATAGCACAGGCACAGGGTTGAGCAGACATCCCCTTTCCTCTCCCGACTCATGCTCACCATCTCCCGAGGTCTCCACTACACACAGACACAGGCCCATCTCTCAGGGAAGCAAAACCCCAGCCTAAGCAGGACCACTCATGCTAACCCTTGGGTCAGGCTCTTGGTTGCACACAGACGAGTGAGAAGAAGAGTATCAATGGCTGGGCATCCCCACAGATAGCCAGGGCCATTCCTCACTAAGTATGAACCAGCTTATCAGCTTACACTGGCCTCCCCACTATCAATTGCTTTAAAATGGTATCCTGGGCCCTGGACAATGCAGCAAGGTTCTGCCGGTAGAGGTTGCCGTCACCCTTACCTTTGCCATAGGAAGTGCCATGAAGACCACAAATTCGCCAATCAAAATTCTGCTGGCAGATGGCGTCAACAAAACTGGAGCTGGTACCATGGAACAGCTGCCTCTCATCCACCGCCTTCCCTCCATTTTTCTTCTGCATCTGCCCTTTTTGCCTAGAATCACAGGAGAGAAATGTGTGCTAGAGACAGAGGGCCACCAAATGCAGGCCACCAGACCCAAGAAAACACATTTTATCAGAAGTGTCATGAGGCCAGGAGACATCGATCCAGGTCCATGAGACTCCAGCCATGGGCCAGAGAGAGGAAAGGTAGAACACAGACCTGCATGAAAGCAGAGGGAAGCCTTTCCCTGCACAGATCTAGGCCTCCAGCAGCAACGTGAACTCCCAAAGCAGACCAGCCTTGGGAAGACAGGCTTGCTTCGTCCTTACCACCCTGCTTCCTTGTGGAGCTTATCCAGGGGAGCTTAAGGATGCTGCTCAGTGGGGAGCCATCTGTCTCCCCTCTCCCATAAGTTATCTGGATTTCATCACTGGGCCCACAGCACAGATGAGACTGCTCCGGCCCCAGGCCTGCCATGGTGACCTGCTGCAAATCTCCTCCCCACGTGGACAACTGCTCAAGAACATGCTGGTCCTCAGGCACAAAAATGAGGCCCCTGCTCTCTGGCTGTCAGGACAATAGCTTTATATTCTCCAAAGGATTTATACTGAACCATCCTGTCAATTTTTAGGGCAGAATACAAGTGGTGGCTTTGTCACTATGGAAGCCTCAGTCCCCTCCTCTCTGAGGGGACATGTGGCACTAAGCTATAAAGATGATGAGATAAGAAAACAGGGACACAGTTCCCAATTCCAGCAGCACTGGGCAAGCAGTGGCTGCTATCTGGGATTGTCCCTGAAGCCCAGGGCACGTTTGGTAAGCAGCTAGCCTACTATATACAGGTGTGAGGGGACACGGTCACCAGCCTGCCGAGAGTGAGCCCCTGACGTACCACTGGTAGACTTCCCAGAGAGCCAGGTTCTGGACTCGCTCAATCTTCTGAACAAAGTAGTAGGGCAGCGTATTGTTAAAGAGACTGTATACCTTCTGATATTCTTCTGAGAAAGAATGGAGGGTGATCAACTGCAAGAGGCAAACATTTTTATTATGTTATCATCAAAGTGTAGAATATAGATCAATCTCTTCCCAAGGCTACTCATAAAATGCTAGAACTGCAGAAGCAAGCCCAGACGGTGATTACCACTCTGCCCTTTGTCCCGAGGGCCAATCTCTCCAGGCACAAAATGTGTGCAATTTGTGTTCACTGTGAAAACTTCCTGAAGGACAGGTATGTGATGTTTGCATCAGCACCATTCTAGGTATCCCCAGGACGTCTCTGCTCTTCTGACCCCACACAAGGCAGACAACACAGTCCAAAAGCGCACAGAGTCAGTGTCAATAAATGTGGAAGGCACACATTAGGTTAGAAGGGACAAACGCTGTCATGGGCAGCAGCATTGTGTGAATGTCCCACACCACAAGCTCTGACGGAAGGGCCAGGCTGGCAGACAGGCACATGGCAACTCTGGAACATGGCCACTGCATCCCTCCCAGCTGAGCATGCCTCTTCCTTAGCCTCTTTCTCTAGGAAACAGCACTTCTAATGGGCTGAAAGGGGCCCCTGACCAAGAGCAGCTGACTGTCATACAGAGTGACAATGCACAAATTCTTGCATTTGCAGCCTGGACCATATAATCAGCCTCCCTGTTCCCAGTGCCATAAGGCTTGACCCAGTGATAGACAAAGTGGGGATCTCTGGGGAGTCTCTACCATCCCCTTCCCCTACCCCTAGTAGAGCCTTATAATAACCACCTCACCACCACCCCAAAGACCCTAAATGTTCAGAGTCTGGCATGCGTATTCATGGGTCTTCTGCAACCCAAATCCTGACTCTGGTTTCCCTGCTCCCACCTCATAGAAGCCGCCAAGCTCCTCTTCCTTAAGTATGAAAAACAGCCCTGTCCCTTCCAGATGAGATCCTCATGGGTTCCCATACCTGTCATGGCTGCTGATCAACTCCATGACCAAGGCGCTGCATAGCACAGCCCTGACCTCTCTCCTACTCCCCATGTCTATGCACACTCTCCATCCAAGACACACCTGACACCCCATGTCCTGACCTGGGCTGCTTCACATGCAGTTCCCATCAACCCTTATGTTCTCCCACCTCTGCCTGTACAAGCACCAGTCACTGTTTAGATGTGGAGCCAGTGCTGCCTTCCCTGATCTCAATAAGGTCGCCTCATCCTCTGACATCTGAGTGCTGCTGTCAACTTACCCCACTTGTCACCCGTCTTGCCTGTACAAGCTTTGTACAGCTCAAAAAGATAAGTCCTTCCAGGGCAGTGACAGTCAGTTGTAAAAGCTGGTTTGCAACATGCTTGGCATGAAGTCAGCCATCAGAGGCCAGTTTGAGTGGGGCAGACCTTGGCCTAAGTACTCTACTGAATTCAGTGCAGCTCCCAAAATCTGACAAGCCCTAAAGGAGCTGTTGAATTGAGTGTTCCTTCTCTTGTATTCCATTATATAGCACATTCCAACAGAAATTTTCCCTCTAGATGTCACCCATCATACTCAGTGGTTTCTTTTCCTTTTCTTACTTAGTAAAATTAATATAATTGGCTGAGCCCAACTCTTAAGCTCCTTCCTGGAAAATTTCCAGCTCATTGTCCTCCATCCATAATACCATGGACCACAGCCATCTCCTGTGGTCTCTGGCCTTAAAATCCCCAAGACCTGAAAAAATAACCCCACACATACCTCTTCCCTTCTCCCTCACAAGCCCTGGACTCACAGTTTCTTCAGTGGTGAAGAAAACAACACAGTCACTCATACTCACCTACTTCAAAGAACACTCTTCCCCAGCCCAAGGCAATGTGAGTCCTATACCTTAAAGCCGGGGTCCGGCAGGGCTGAGGGGTCCCAATGGTCCGGGATGCTCTTTGGGCCTTGAAACGTGGCACTGCTACAATATGTAAACAAAAACATTAAGACATTTAGTTCTCAAACGCAAGCAGACTGTCACAGGTGGCCTCCACTAGCCAATACCACCCGTTTCGAGTCTCAGCATCTCATTTTGTAAAAGCAGGGAGGAGAGGAAGCACATGAGCACACTATCCACCTTGTGAGAGCACTTTCCCCTTTGCCTAAACTGAAACAATGAGGCCTAGGGGATCCATTTCTCACCTATATCCCAACTCCTGCACATAAGGGAGAGAGAATATGATTAAAGCAACACACACAGACCCTTATCCATGATTTTGAAATTCAAAGAGCTCTGAATTAGTATTACAAATAGCCTTAAAGAGGGGTATCTGGTATATAAAAACATAAAACTAATGTCAAAATTCATTTGGCAATAGAAATTTGACTTGAACTGCCAGAGGGTACTTGTGGTCTCTATATATCTATCTTAAAGTGACTATGCATATTTTTTACTGCAGAAATATTAATTACAGGGTGTCACACAATACAAGCAGCACATGATCTTTCTAAAACTAAAAATAAATAAAAACTGAGTTCTAAAAGACATGTGGCCCAAAGGGTTTAGGAACAAGGATTGGGAAACTAATTCTAAATCACTGCTACTCAGTTTCAGAGTGCTCTTTTCTTCCTATACTAGATCTACCTTCTGTTTCTGCTGGCATGAGACTTTCATCCTAAGCCTCAAAGAATTCTCACAAATACTATTCCTAGGAAAATAGTACAGTTTAAAATAATTAAGCAAGGTAGCTCCCATGAGCAAGAATCAGCCAGAAACAGGCCCACAAAGAAGTTGCTAAAATTATCAGACACAGTATAAAACAACTATTATTTCTATGTTTAAAGAAATAAAAGACAAACTAAAAACATATGCAAGGAACAGAAAACTATAAAATGACCTGGAGGATCTGAAAAAGAACCAAACAGAACTTCTAGAAATAAAAAATACAATCCTTGATAGTAAAAGTTCAATGGACATGCTTACTAGCAGATCAAACCACCTGAAGAGACAATGAGTGAACTGAATGATGTGGGAAATAAAATTCCCCAGAATATGGCCCAGAGCAATAAGGAGATGGAAAATATGGGGAAGAAGCTAAGATATGGAGAAGGGAGTCAGAAGGCCTGAATCTGGTCAGAACCTAACCGAAATCCAAAGAGAGGACAGAGAACAGGATGAAGGCAATCTTCAAAGAAAACTAATGAGATTCACCAACTCATAGGATTAAGAAGCCCAAAGAATCTCCAACAGGAAAATTAAAACACATACAGAGACATACCATAGTGAGAATCTATAACACCAAGACAAACAAAAAATCTTAAAGTAACCAGAAGAAAGAAAAGGGTGATTCAGGCAAAGAAGTGCCAGTTAAACTGACAGCTGAGTCTAGCCAGCATGGCTCTGCGGTTGAGCATCAACCTATGATCCAGGAGATTGAGGTTGATTCCCAGCCAGGGCACATGCCTGGGTTGCAGGCTCGATCCCCAGCAGAGGGCATGCAGGAGGGAGCCAATCAACGACTCTCTCATCATTGATGTTTCTATCTCTCTCCCCTTCCTTTTCTCTCTCTGAAATCAATAAAGACATATTTTTAAAAAACCTTACAGCTGATTTCTCAGGAGCAGCAATGAAAACTAGAGGACGGTGGAATGACAGCATCAATGTTCTAAGAGAAAATATCTACAACCCAAAATTCTATACCTAGTGAAAATATCTTTCAATATTGAGGGCAAAATAAAGACATATTTAAACAAAACAAAGTTTTCCTACAGTAAAAGAAACCATCAACAAAATGAAAAGACAACCCACTGAATGGGAGAACATATCTGCCAATGATACATCTGATAAGAGATTAATATCCAAAATTTATAAAGAACTTATAATATAAAAGTCAGCACCAAAAAAACAAATAATCCAATTAAAAAATGGGCAAAAGACCTGAGCAGACACTTCTCCAAAGAGGACATACAGATGGCCAATAAACATATGGAAAGATGCTCAACCTCACTAATCATCAGAGAGATGCAAATTAAAACCACAGGGAGATATCACCTCACACCTGTCCGAATTGCTATCATCAATAAATCAACAAACAACAAGTGTTGGCAAGAATGTGGAGAAAAGGGAAACCTTGTGCAGTGTTGGTGGGAATGCAGATTGGTACAGCCACTGTGGAAAGCAGTATGGAGTCACATCAAAAAATTAAAAATGGAACTGCCTTATGATCCAGAGATTCTACTTCTGGGAACTTATCCCAAGAAACCTGAAACACTAATTCAAAAGAATATATGTACCCCTATGTTCATTGCAGCCTTATTTCCAACAACCAAGACTTGGAAGCAGCCCAAGTGTCCATCAGTAGATGAGTGGATAAAAAAGCTGTGGTACATTTACACAACGGAACACTACTCTGCCGTAAAAGGAGGGAAATTTTACCTTTTGGGACAGCGTGGATAGACCAGGAGAACATTAGGCTAAGTGAAATAAGCCAGTTACAGAAAAACAAGTACCATATAATTATACTCATATGTGGAATTTAATGAACAAACTGAACCACCAAGAAAACAGAGACAGACTCAAAGATAGACTCAAAAGCAGACAACTCTGGTGTGTGTGTTTGGGGGTAGCGGGGAGGATTGAGCAAAAAAGAGAGAACTCATGGACAACAGTGTGGTGATTGCAGTGAGGGGGGCAGTGGAGGCAGAAGAAGGCATAGAGGGAATAAATGGTGATGGAAAAAATAAATTTTAAAAAACACAGATGAATAAATGCCAACACCCAACAAAACAAACAAACCAACAAAAAAAACCCAGTTTTCCAACAGATCTTCATCTAAGAAAATTTGAAAGGACAAAGAAAGTGGTAAGAAAGTAAGTAAATTTAATGAAACGTTCATAGTACAAAATAACAGTGCCTCATTAAATTAAAAAATATATAAGTCAAGAGAAAGGGAAATGGAATTATATAAAGGTCCTTATATTAGTTAACAGGAGGGCAAAAAGTTGACTTATACCTAAGTGAAGAACACATGTTGTCATTTCTAGTGCAGCCTTTAAAAAAATATAGTAACACAATGTATAACTTCCAAACTAGTGGAGAGAACAAAATGAAATAACAAAAAATACCTAAAAGAAGGTAAGAGAGAGAAAAAAAAAGACCCAGCCACATGAATAAAATATTTTCATGGAGGGTGGAAGGATAGTAAGGAACTAAACCAGATACCTGATGTGTAAATGCCATTTTGAACTTTCCATTAAACTGTGACCCTGTTAACTGTTGTAGAGAACTTGTTTCTGAAAGTGGCCAACCCTAAGAGTCCCAGCTGGCCAACGAGGCCCAAGCAGGTTTGCCTGCTGGAGTTATGACAACAAGCTCTTGTCACACAGATTAGAGGGCAGAACCACACATCACTGCATCAATATGTACCACTCTCAGGTTACAGAGTAGGCAGATTCTGACTCACTCATACCTTAGTCTGAAATTGAGCAAAATAGCCACTTTTATTTCTGATGTGTGGCATCTGCTTATGGCCCCATGAAGACTAAGTTATAGGGATGATAAAAAAGATCCAGTCTCAGAAGAGACAGATTTTTCCAAACTGTTCCTAGGATAGGCTCTGGAGATGGAAAGAATCAAAAATGAATTCCAGAAGTAGGAGCAATCATAGTTGACCAAAATTCTAAATCCAGAAACAATACATAGAAAAGAGCAATACATTTAAATAAAACATGCATGGTAAAATACTTCATAAACAACGCCAAAAGACAAATAAACCAAGAGAAAATATTTACAATTTATATAACAAACCAAAGGTTCATCTCCCTAATAGATAAAAAAGCTCTTCTATTTAAGAAATATACCAAAAGGGTGATAGAATAATAGACAAACACACAAATAGCCCACAGAAAGAGAAAGGCAAATGGCTCTTACATGTCCGGAAAAAACAGTAAGCTGTACTTATAAAAGAAAGCGAATGAAAATGCACTGATATACCCTTTCCCACTTATGAAAATGGCAAAAATCGCCCGGCCAGGAGTGGCTCAGCAGTTGAGCGTCGACCTAGGATCCAGGCAATCAGGGTTCAATTCCCGGTCGGGGCACATGCCCGGGTTGTGGGCTCGATCAATGACTCTCTCATCATTGATGTTTCTATCTCTCTCTCTCTCCTTTCCTCTCTCTGAAATCAATAAAGATATATTTAAAAAAAAAGAAAATGGCAAAAATCTAAGAGCTTGACCACTCTGTTCGCAAAGCCAAGGGAAATTGGCACCTCATGCACTGTGGGATGAGTGCATAATGGTTCAACCCCATGAAGGGGAACCTGCATTGACCTTTTAGGACTCTAATCTGATGACCCACCTCCACGAATATGAATCAACACATACACCAAATCATCCTTCGTGGAGTTATAATAGCAAAAGCTCAAAAAGATCAAGGGCCAGGCCCACAACACTCAGGCACAGAGAGTGCTGGGGACACTCAGTTACACAGCCAACAAACCTCTTTAATGTTTTAGCCAGTCTGAGGTTTTCTGTACTCAGCAGAGCACACCCCAACTGATACACACAGTAAGTGACAAGTTCCCTAAACGCCACTTACCAGGTTTGCTTTGCCTTCACATCCTGAGGAGACACATATTTGGGTCTCCGACAAACCTTTCTGAATGTACCATAGACCAGGTTTCTCTGAATAAAGACTGAAAAATAAAAATAAATACATAAATAATCAAACACATACACACAGGATGGTAGTGTTTTATAAACAAATTAAATGGGTTGAAAAGCTAATCCAAACATATAAAGCCCAGAACCAGTCTGTTAAAAATAAGGCAGTTTTACCCATTTCAAATATTCATAAAGAAAATAGGAATCCTTAGGAGACTGGGTTTAATGAATACATGAATGATTAGTAATTCACATACCAATTATACATGAGTGCTTTTAAATTGTTCCTTCCAATCTTGTTTAAACTATTATTTTGCTTAGCAATTTTTCCCAGTTTGGATATAAAAAAGCTTCAGCCCAGCCTGAGACCGAATTATCACATCTTGAGCCAGTGGAATTTAGAGTTAATATAATAATTTTACTCTTACAATTTTTCTTTGTTAGAGTAAACTGACTCTATAGCAGTGCAGTACTTCTCAATCTTATAAAACCTGTACCGTCTTTAATAAACAAATTTCTTGTCCTACATCCATCCCTAAGATCCTCAGATTCATCCTGAGTGTGAAAGGGACACCACCCTTTGAGTTGAAAAACCATGAATGCCTCCTACAAGTTAGATTACATGTCCTCACCTACCAAGAAAACCCTGTCAAGTCTTACTTTCTGCACCTAGAGTATAAAAGTCATTTTTTTCATTTAAAAAGCATTTTAATATTAATTTGTATATATCTGTAACTTATCTTACTACATTTGAGATGTGTGTCCCCTATGCTACCTCCCAGATGGTCATCAAGATCAGGCACTCCTGGAGATTCCCCCATGTTCTAATGGGAGCCCACAATCCAGACCCTGCTACCACAACCCCTTCTGTTACCCACTGTTCAACTTCTCAATATTCTGCTAATTAGCATACAAATTTTATTGACCTATTCACTAACATTGTGATGAGTCTTAAATGGTAAAATTTAAAAGTTATTCAAGACATGGGGACTGGCTAAATATATGTGGCACTCAATCCCTATCCTTCCACAGACAGGGTAAAGTGAGGCCTTTTCCCTAATTTACCCTTAAAGAGGATACACGAGGTTAAATCCCTAAGCCTGCCCTGTCTATGGGGATTCTGTCTGACTGATGCCAGGTAACAAACACCAGAATCTTGGCATTTGCTTTGAGTGACTCTTTTATGACAAGAGTCCCTAAAACGGCAGCTGAGTTTCTTCCTCAATCCTAGAGAACAAGTCACTTGGCTTGTTGTTTCTTAAATGTACTTGCTTCCTAATAAATATTTAGTTAATAAATGTAAGTGGCAGATTTGAGTCTGAAACTTGCTTTCATTATACCTAGTAGTGAGGTTTTGAGGAGAGAAGTTAACTCATCTCAAGCTTCTTCTGTGGTTTCTGTTATCTATTAACAACAACAAAAAACTGTGTCTACCCAGGTGAGCTTGAGGCAGTCGATGGTGAACATGATTTTCCTGCAGTTTGCAGTCAACTGCATGCATGTACTCTTCTTACCTACCCTCACCTGACTTTATATTCTGTTCCCTGAAGTGTGGCCTAGGTTGAGTGATCAAGATGGCATCTGACGCCCAGCTGGGTATGGCTCAGCGGTTGAGCATCGACCCAGGATCCAGGCAGTCAGGGTTCGATTCCCGGTCAGGGCACATGCCCAGGTTGCGGGCTCGATCCCCAGTCGGGGGCATGCAAGAGGCAGCCGATCAATGACTCTCTCATCATTGATGTTTCTCTCTCTATCCCTCTCCTTTCCTCTCTATGAAATCAATAAAGATATATTTAAAAAAAAAAAAAAAAAAAGATTGCATGTGACATTTTTGGTTTATTTGTTTTTATATTCCCCAGATATTTTAACAAATATTTCAAACAGCAGCAATCAAACGGGTGATAGTTATATAAACTTGATCTTCAGGGCAGTCCTCACTTTTATTATTTTGCATGTCTCTCACTGTCCCTTTTGGGGAACTTGCAATTTACCAGACTGGATTGGTTGGTGTTCACCAAGAGACGCTAAAAGCTGGTAAGCAGTTCTCACTGAAGAGTAGTAGGCACTTCAGGATCCCTGTAAGGGCCCATCAAGGCAGCAGCCATTCTACCTTAAGCAAAACCACCAATGCTACAAAACCACATGCAAAAACTGGCTAAAAACAGGCAACACTTTGCTGCCTTCCACAAAGAATAAAGGTCCACAAAAACAGAGAAAACAATCAACTGCATTGAAAAGAAAGCCCACGTTAACTCCCTTTAAAAATGCTGAATATTCAGAGGATTCAGAGTTTAAAATGTGAATTTAAAGGCAAAATGAATCAAACAAGGCTGGACTGATAAATCCATCTGGAAATGGCTTAAGAGAAATTATAGAAAAACTAAAACATAAAAATGAAAATCCTCATAAATCAGTCACTGGAAGACCTGGTCAGAGTGCTTAGCCTGCTTCTGTCTGTCAAGGCAAAAGGGACAAATAATTTAAGGCCCAGTTTTATGTCACCATGAGTATACAAAAAATATGCTTCCCTACAACTTTTAATTAATGTATGTGTCTACCACGTTTAACCTGGCAGCCAGCCCTATGCCAAAGGCCCCTATAGAAAAGATGATATTAACATTGCCACGCTGCGGAGTATGAGGCAAACCTGCATAGCAGAACCACTATGACACTTGTCGGGGACTAAGGTTAATCCTTAGACACAGAGGGACTCAGCCATGGCCAACAGGACAACCACCACTGCACAAATGCTGACCCCACTTGTTCCTCCAGTCTGGGCTCCTGTCCCCTCCTCAGGGTGCTCTTCTCCTACCCCTCACCACTCCTTCAGGCAGCTTCTCTTTGATTCTGCTAGACTGGCATCACCTATTTACAGGTCTGTCTCCCATTCCAGATGGGAAGCATTTCAAAGCAAAAACCACCCTTCCTTTTTTTCCTGGCCCTCAATGTGTGTCCAGAGCTTGTCCAGGGTTAATGTGGAAGAGGCACAGCCAACAGATGGCCAGGCCCTGCTGAGTGAGGGCAGTGGGTCAGTAAATACCTCTGAAGTCTAATTCGTATTTGTGTTTTCCAGCCTGGAACTTGAGAATCGCTGTCTGGGTGTCAGACCCTGGTGCACAGTATGCCAGGTAGGCCTTCTCCAAATCGCTGCTGCTGACAGTGGTTGTGGGGTGCTCCATGCCCTGTGAGGCAAAAAACCAGATACTTCATGAAGGCAAGAATCTACAATGATGAAGACAGACACTGGAGCTGACCTTGCCACGTGGCAGACGTTCCCACGGTGGTATTAACTGTCATGCGGGAGCCATGACGAGAGCAGGGATATGGTAGGAGGAGGAGGCACGGAACAAAAGACAACACAACTGCTTCCTAGAAGCTGTCTGGGAAAACAGAAAGTCTTCTATTGGGTGCTGCTACCCAGGATAACCACAATGGGAGCAATGTGAGGAGAGGGCATCTGGTTACTCATAATGGATGATACAGCATTCAAATGAAGTGAAACATCAACAGTGAACTCTCTAATGCTGCTTGACTGGACAGCCTGAGCGATGCTGCCTCTTCTCCATTGAGTCTTGTTCCCACCAACCTTTACTCAGTGGGCAGCCCTCCTTGTTTTTTTTTTTTGATCCCTTGGAGAGCTCTTCTATTTTTTCAATTTTCCATTTTGATCTCTCATCCTCATTACAATTACCTACAGGATATTTAAGATTTGGGGAGGGACTGAGTTTGAGTTCTGGCCCCAAACCTGTTTACTCATAACCTTGGCAAGTTATTTTAACCTCTCTGAACCTCAATTATCTCAACTCTGTAACAGGAAAAATAACAGTATTTAAATCATACTCATATCATTACACAATAGAATCATACCATCCCCAAAGAGTTAGAAAATAATTGAAATAAGGCACGCAGGGCACTTAGCACAGCAACTGAAACAAAAAACAAAAGTACTGCAGAAATATCCGGCAGGTAGTTATCTTGAGAAAAAAGAACAGAGTGGGAGGAATCACTTTACTGGATATCAAACTGTACTATAAAGCCATTGTAATCAAAACAGCCTGGTATCGGTACAACAACAGACACATAGATCAATGGAACAGAACAGAGACCCCAGAAATAGACCCACGCCAGTATGATCAGTTAATATTTGACAAAGGAGGCAAGAGCATACAATGGAGTAAAGACAATCTCTTCAATAAGTGGTGCTGGGAAAATTGGAGAGGTACATGCAAAAAAATGAAACTAGACCACCAACTTTCACCATACACAAAAAAAAACTCAAAATGATAAAAGACTTAAATGTAAGTCACGAAACTATAAAAATCCTGGAAGAAAACATAGGCAATAAAGTCACAGACATCCCACGTAGTGGAATTTTCACTGATACATCTCCTAGGGCAAGAGAAACAAAAGAAAAAATAAACATATGGGACTGCATCAAACTAAAAAGCTTCTGCACAGCAAAAGAAAACAACCTCAAAATACAAAGAACCCCATGATCTGGGAAAACATATTTGCCAAGGATACATCTGCTAAGGGGCTAATTTCAAAAGTGTACAAAGAACTCATAAAACTCAGCAAGAGGAAGACAAGCAATTCAATTAAAAACTGGGCAAAGGACCTGAATAGACACTTCTCCCAAGAGGACATACAGAAAATGCCCGACGTCGCTAATCATTAGAGAGATGTAAATTAAAACCACAATGAGGTATCACTTCACACCTGTCAGAATGGCCACCATCAACAAATCAACAAATGACATGTGCTGGCAAGGATGTGGAGAAAGGGGGGCCCTAGTACACTGCTGGTGGGAATGCAGACTGGTGCAACCACTATGGAAAACAATATGGAGATTTCTCAAAAAATTAAAAATGGAGTTGCCTTTTGACTCAGCGGCCCCACTTTTAGGAATATATCCTAAGAATCCTGAAACACTAATCAGAAAAAATATATGCACCCCTATGTTTATAGCAGCACAGTTTACAATAGCTAAGATCTGGAAACAGCCCAAGTGCCCATCAGTAGATGAGTGGATAAAAAAGCTGTGGGACATTTACACCATGGAATACTATGCAGCTGTAAAGAAGAAGGACCTCGTACCCTTTGGGACAGGGTGGATGAACCTGGAGAATATTATGCTAAGTGAAATAAGCCACGCAGAGAAAGACAAACATCACATGATCTCCCTTAAATGTGGAATCTAAAGAACTTAATAAACTGATGAACAGAATAGAGTCAATGACATGGAAGCATGGATCAGACTGATGAATCTCAGAGGGACGGAGGAAGGCGGGTGGGTGGAGTGGGAGAGATTAACAAAATAATTTATATGCATATATGCACAACCCAAGGGCATGGATAATGGTGTGGAGACAGACTGGGGAGGGGGGTGGGACGGGGTGGAATGGGTCACTGGGGAGAAAAAGGGACATCTATTAATACTTTAAACAAAAATGTAAAAAAAAAAGTGTGTGTGTATATACATATACATATACATATACATATACATACACATACACATACACATACACATACACATACACATACACATATACATATGTATGAGGCAAGTGTCTGGATATACAAGTCTGATGTTTGAAGAAGAATCTGGTCTGGAGACAGAGAGAGAGCTCACTCGAGGTGGGCACCACTGTCAGAAGGATCGATGTGGTTACCACTGCAAACACACAAATGGGAAGAATGGGGGTGAGGGTTAGACCCTGGGAAACCCCAACATTCACCAAGGGGAGTGGAAAAGAAGCCCATGAAGAACATGTGGGAGAAGCAAGACGCCAGGAGAGTGAGGAAGGAATGCGCAACACTCCGGACAAAGGCTGGAAGTGCCATGGAATCTGGAACCTGAGCCTCTGCCCCTTGCTAGCATCTGCATCTGGCTGGGTCTCACCTCCTGAAAGCACCCCTGAATAGTGACCAGATGAATGGTAATGGGAAGAGAAATCAGATTCTGGCAACTGGAGGAATAAATGGGGGTCTTTCCTTCCAAGCAGATGGATGAGTTGTTCAGGTACAAAAGGATGAAGGTAATTGCAGGGCTTTTAGATCAAAGGAGAGAAAAACACAGGAAAGGGGAAAAATGGAAAAGGTAAGTTGACATGAGAAGCTTGTTGAGAATAATCCAGTGAGAATACAGGTCGGGGTAATGCATCCTGGAGCCCAACACCTTAGAGATGTCAAGTTTAATGTAGGAAACTTCAGTAAGCCAACAGCAGTAATTATTTTATATACAAGATTAGGTTATGGGTTTAATTGTATCCCCAAATCCCTAGTACCCCAGAAAGGTGACTTTATTTGGAAGTAGGGTGATTGCAAATATAATTAGTTAAGATGGGCCCCTAATCCAACATGACTGATGTTCTTACAAGAGGATGGCCATATGAAGACACACAGGGAGAACACCATATGATGACAAAGGCAGACAGGAGTGATGCATCTATAAGCCAAGGAACACCAAAGATCACCAGCAAACCACCAGAAGCTAGGAAGAAGGAAGGATTCCCTATAGGTTACAGAGGGAGCATAGCCCTGTAGACACCCTGATTTCAATTTCCAGCCTCCAGAAATGTGAGATAATAAATCACTGGTGTTCTAAGTCACCCAGTTTGTGGTATTTTGTCATGGCAGCCCTAGGAAATTAATACAATAGAAGTAACTTAGACCTGAAATTTGGGGGTACATCCTCTGCTCAGGCAGAAAAGAACCTAGCTTTTCTGAGAATCAAGAGAAAACTATTTTGAACTGGCAATTAGCAGAAAACTAAGGAAGAAATACAAATATAGGGTGACACCAGAGGTATGTAGGCAAGAAGGGCTAGAATGGACAGGTCACTTCATGAGGCGGTCCTGCTGATGGTACAAACTGAGACCATGCAGCAGAACATCAACTCCATACACGTGCATCCCGTACCCACCTGCACATGGTGTGTCATACAGGGTGTCTACAGGGCTATGCTCCCTCTGTAACCCACATAGTCATCCCTAGAGACTCCAACTGTTCTAACAAGGTTATGCACTGACTACACCGCATATAGGAATAGTGACATAGGGAAAAAAAGGGGAGCCATAGCCAGTTTGCTCAATGGTTAGAGCATCAGCCTGTGGATTGAAGGGTCCCGGGTTTGATTCCAGACAAGGGCACATGCCTCGGTTGCAAGCTCAATCCCCGGCCCCGGTCAGGGGGCACATGCAGGAGGCAACCAATCAATGTATCTCTCTCACATCGATGTTTCTCTCTCTTCCTTCCACTTTCTCTGAAAAGCAATGGAAAAACATCCTCAGGTGAGGAATTAAAAAAAAATTTTTTTAAGAGAAAAAAGGAAAAGAGGCAGAAGGAGAAAAGAAAAGCACCCTAAGTGTGGGATGTTTGGAGGAAAAAGGCCCCAAGTCCCTAAAATGATGCCCAGTTTGGAAGCCACCCAGAGAAATGTACTTTCTCATGGGTTACCCCTAGGGTCCTATGTCATCCTGCTAGGCTCCCAGAGAGCTTGTGTCCCCCAGAGGGAGACAAGTTGCCAAACAAAAAGTAAAAGATTATCACATACTGCTAAGTGTTTCTCATCTGCCATGCACTCCTCCATGCTGTTGTCAAATAAATTCAATTCCTGGAGTATGACCCTCGTCACCCTCTTCCCCTCAATGCCAGACATGGCCTCTCTCCTCCTGCTCCTGGCCAAACCGAGAGTGATACTAGAGAGCCTCCCTGAAAAAAGCCACACGGCAGAAAAGGTGAGAGGAACCCCAGGATGCCTGAGAAGGGGAGACAAGTGGGAAAGGGGACAGATGGAACAGCCAATGAGGAGTGAGAAGAGGCTGGCACTAGAAGAAACAGACGTGAAGAATGAGGCTCAAGTCATGAGGCCACCATTGAGAGTGACAGTCTTCAACTGACCAATGGGCCTAAGGCAACACCTCTGTCCTTCAACCAGCCAACACCTACCTATTCCCAAGGACCTGCTAGGTGCAGGCATCATCCTTGGCATGGAGCACATCAGTGGCAAAAGAGAGAAAGCTCCCTGACCTCATGAAGCTCTCACTATAATGTTCCCGGGGAAGACATTCTAAGTGCATCTGAGAATAAGAAACTAAAGCTTGAACATAGCCTCTCACAACCCAAAGTACAAATGTCCATTAGACCACATACCCCAATTTCCATTTTGGAGAGGCTGTCCCTATAAAAATGACCTCCCTATACTTTGCACCTCTACAGGTGACCGGAGGACTCCCTTTAATCTGATCCACACATGAACATCTTCAGGTAACTGACAGCAGCATTTATTTGATCCAGATTCCGGATCAATACTGAAATAAACCTACTTTATTCTTGCCAGCCTTCTGTAAAGTTGCTGCTACAGGTAAGGTGAAAAGCCAGCTTTGAAAAGCCTTAATCTTTATTCTGCCAACTTAATCTTTATTATACAAACACTCCCACACACACGGGCACTTGCTCCAGAGTTACCTGTTCAAAGTAAGAGAAGCATCTTTCTACCCCCATTTAACAAAACCAATGAAGAAATGTCATCTCACAACTTTCAGACATTCTGATTTCAGGAGCCAAAAGATATTAAATCGTTCAAAGATGAAACCTCAGACAAATGAACTCCACATTAACCTGGTCATAATCCACCCCACCAAAGCAGGTGAGTCAGGAGATATGGAAATCTTTGGCTCTTTCACTGACCCCCTAGAACAATCCTTGTGCCCATGTTTGGAAGGGCTCCTCCATATGGACCCTCAGGAGGAAACACTTGCCCTCTTTCTATCACACTTACTTGTTTTCCATATTCCTGCCAAGAACCAAAGTCATCAGTCCAGTACCAAATCCACTCGGTAGTGAGGATGAAATGTGGAGGTCTGGTGACAGAGGAGGCTGTAGAGAGGCGGCGAGCCTGGGCAGTGCCAAACTTCATAGAGTCAAAGTTCAGATAATCAGAGTGAAAGACACTGACCAAATCGGCACACAGGACCCTGCAAAAGAATGTGAGAGGTACACTGAAAATTCCACCAGCCAAATGAATATAAGCCCCTCAGCTTCTACCCATGGTCTTCCAGACACTCAGCTGGTAGGTATGAACATAAATGTGACATGTACATTAAAAAAAATGTTTCCAAGGGAGAGGGGAGGACTGCTTTGTAAGATCAGTTTTGCCATGCAAAATAATAAATTCAAACTCATTATCATGACATTCTTTTCACTACACAGAAAATGCTGGTTAAAAATATTTTAAATGCACTGCTGAGCTGGCAAGAAAGGGAAATCCTTAGAAGCCAAAATAACAATAATTAACATATGCTTAGTGTTTATTGTGTAAGTGTGGCCCTACTGACATCCTGATTTCTAACTTCTAGCCTCCAGAACTGTGATGGAATAAATTTCTGTTATTTTAAGTCACCAAGTTGATGATAAACTGTTTAGGCAGTCCTAGGAAACTATTATACCTGCATTTAGACTTACAGCTAACTTCTAAATTGAAGCAATGGAAGCCAGAAAACAATGGAATAATCTTTGAGGGACTGAAAGAAATTACTCAATAAAACAATCTTTCAAAAATGAGGATGAAAATAAAGACACTTTCAGACAAACAAAAAACACATTTGTCACTAGACTCTTAGTAAGGCAACTTCTAGAAGATGAACTTTAAAAGGAAAATGATCGAAGAGGATATATATGGCAAAGGAATGTTGAGCACAAACAAAACGTATGTTTAAGTTGAAGCAAATACTGACTGCAAAAGCCATGCTAATTTCCAACTTCTGGAATTAAAAAAAAAAATAGAAGCACACATATGTAGCAAATCTTATATGCCTGGCACTTTTCTGAGTGTTTTACATATATTAAATGTTTTAATTCGCAAAATAACTCTTTGATGTAGAAACTATTATTTTATCTACTTGACATATGGGGAAACTGAGACACAGGGAGGTTAAATAATTTGCCCAAATTCATACAAGTAGTAAATAAGTTTGACTGTAATTACCTCAGAATCCAACTGTTCAAGTTTCTTTCATAGTTTGAGGGAATGATCAAAAGTATAAATTAGCTTAAATTGTTAAAGTTTGCTAAGTTAAAGAACCTGTTTAGATTTCTAGAGTAACTAGTAAAAGAACAGATATGCAGTACATACTAGTAGATAAGAAAAAAAATCAAATGAGGAAAAAAATCTAAAAGAAGACCAAAAACAGAAAGGAAATATAAAAAAAGCAGGTCAAATAGCAAAAAATCAAGATGGACAATAAAAATTAATTCAAATGTGTAAGTAATCACAATAAATGTAAGTAAACTAACTTCTAATTAAAAGACAAAGATTGTCAAACTGAAAAAATAAGTTCTATGATGTTTACAGGAAGTATATCTAAAATATCAGGAAGAAAAAGCTTGAAAGTAAAAGAATAGTAAACAGCAACTAAAAGCAGCTGGCATAGTTATACCAGTATCAAACAAAACAAATCTAAAGCAAAAATCATTACTAGAAATAAAAAGCATTCATGTTACATTGCTAACAGGCTCAAGATAAAAATGTTAAACTTGTATATGCTTTACAACACTTCACTACGTGAAACAAAAATTGATGGAATTACAAGGAAAAACTGACAAATTTATAGTGTTAACATACCTCTGTGGGTAACTGATTAAAGCAGCAAAGAAATCAATAAGGATATAGAAGACTTAAACCCCATAATTAATATACTTCATCTAAACTGCATCCAAAAAAAACTTTTAGCACAACAGAACTTTTACTAAAACTGACCATGTACTACACTCATAAAGCAAGTCACAACAAAATTCAAAGAATTTGTTACTATATGCTCTATAATTTCTGACCACAATGCAAATCATGTGAAATTACACAAACAAATTTTAAAATACACTTAGAAATAAACCATGGGTCACCTAATATATGAGATCAAAAAAGGATAAAAGTAGCCTGGCCGGTGTGCCTCAGTGGTTGAGCATCAATCCATGAACCAAGAGGTCCCTGGTTCGATTCCCAGTTAGAGCACATGCCTGGGTTGTGGGCTCCATCCCCAGTAGGGGGCATGCAGGAGGCAGTTGATAGATGTTTCTCTCACATCTATGTTTCTATTTCTCTATCCCTCTTACTTCCTCTCTAAAATCAATAAAAAAAAATTTTTAAAGGACAAAAGTTACTTCTTCTAAAAAAGAAAAATATTAGTAAAATTAATAAATCTCTGCAAGATTGATCAAGAAAAAGAAGAGGGAAAAAAATATTAGAAATGTAAAAGGGCCCTGGCCAGAGTGGCTCAGTTGGTTGGAGTGTTGTCCTGTACACCAAAAGGTGGCTGGTTAGATTCCCCATAAGGGCACATCCCCAGGTTGCAGGTTCGATCTCCAGTCAGGGTGTGTGTGGGAGGCAACCAATCGATGTTTCTCTATCACTTCGATGTTTATCTCCCCCCTTCCTCTCTCTAAAATCAATTTAAAATAAAAAAGAAATGTAAAATGGACAAAACTAAAAATGCCATAGACACAAGCAACCTTATGACAACTAGGACAATTAGTTTGAAAATAAATAAAATGAACAAACTCCTGGAAATAAACTTACCAAAACTGACTCACAGAAAAACAGAAAACCTAATTGGACCTATAACAATTATCAGAAATTCAAGTCTTCCCACAAATTAAATATTAATTAGGCTTAGACATTCTTATGATTAATCAAGAAAAAAAAAGAATTCTAATTTTATATAAATTTTTTTCAGAGAACAGAAAAGGAACCATCCTAATCTCATTTTTAGAAGGCTAGAAATTTCTTAAGATAAAAAAGGTGTGGCTCAGTGGTTGAGCACCAACCTAGGATCCAGGAGATCATGGTTCAATTCCCGGCCAGGGCACATGCCCAGGTTGCGGGCTTGATCCCCAGTAGAGGGGCGTGCAGGAGGCAGCCTATTGGTGACTTTCTCTCATCACTGATGTTTCTATCTCTCCCTCTCCTTTCCCTTCCTCTCTCTGAAATCAATAAAGATATATTAAAAAAAAAAAAAAAAAAAGATGTCAATTCTCCCCAAACTGACAGTAGTCAATGCAATTTCAATTTTAAAAAGTCCTAACAGGATTTTTTTGTGGAAACCAAAGAGTAAATTTTCAAGTTTCTAAGCAAAAGACCAAGAAGAATCAAGACAATATGAAGAAAAACAAGGTGGGAATTTGCCTCACCAGATGCAACTAATAAAAGCACTACCAGGTAAGACAGTGTGATATTGATACAAACAGACCAATTAAATGAAGAGGCCAGACACGAACTTGGGTGTATATTTGCTAACTTGGCACCTGACACAGGCAGCATTGAAAATTGGTGGAGAAGAGATGGCCTACTTTTAAAACGTAGTATTTGGCAACTGAGTGTGAAAATAAACTATAAAATGTGTTAACATTTTGCCAAATTTGGCTGTTTTAATTGGTTTAAAAATAAATTAACTTCTGGAAATGGCTAATGGTGAATGTACAATGTGAATGTACTTAATGCCACTGAAGTGTACACTTAAAAATAGTTAAAGTGGTACATTTTATGTTATGTATATTTTACCACAATTTTAAAATCTTTAAATAAAATACATTTTCAACAAGTGGTCTTTGGCAAAACTGGTAATTCATCTGCATAAAAATGAAACTGAACCCATACTTCATACATACAGGGAGAAATTAAATACAATCCTTAAGACTTTTTAAAGAAAATTCAGGAAAATCTCTTTATGGTCTTGGGATAAGGAAGGATTTCTTATGATACAAAAAGTATAAAACAGTAAAGAAAAAATGGAAAACTACTTCTCTTCATTAAAAGATAACCTGAAAGGAAGAGTATATTTTCAACACACATTTAATAACCAGAAACTTTAAAAATTCCTAAAACTAAAATAAAAACACAACACAACCTCCTCCCCCAACCCTGCCAAAATAGATAAGCTACTAGGACAGACATTTTACAGCAGAGGAAGTACAAATGGCCAAAAAACATATGGGGAGACACTTCACCCCATAGGATATGCAGACAAAGATACCAGTTATACCCCTAGACTGGGAAAAGTTCAGATGGCAGACAATAAACAAACTTTAGGGAGACGTGTCACTAGAGACTAATGGAGGTGGAAAGTGGCACAATCCCTTTGAAAAACAATTTGGCATCACCTGGCAAAGCTGAAGATGGACCCAGCCTACCCCCAGCAGTTTCATGCCTAAACACCTGCCCTGAGGAAGTATGTGCATATGTGAACCAGGAGACAAGACTACTTGGATGAGTCTCGAGAACAGAGTGCTGAGAGAGACTCCAGACACAATAGTCCAGTGTACGGTTCCACTTAGCTGTAGGTCAAGAACAGGCAAGGCTAACCTACAGTGATATACATCAGAACAGCAGTGGCTGATGGGGGTGGGCACTTACTGAAAGGAGACAAGAAGGAACTTGCTGGGGTGATGAAAATGATCTATACCTAGATCAGTGTTGGCTACACAAGTGTATGATTTATCAAGCTCACTGAACTACACACTTAATATCTGTGCACTTCACAGTGTAAATTTTGCCTCAGAATAGAATAGAGTGAGAGATGGGTGGTTTGTGAGCCATTTAATCCTCCTAAGGGGAGTAATTTGTTTCACGTACTTTGCAGTAGCAATTTGCACATAATTATACTCTAAGCACAAATATATTCTATCCACTCAAAAAGTAGGCTCAAATTCTCTTCTTGGCAACACATTTTAGCAAGTTCAATCCAAGACATGATAAGTACTTGAAAATAAAGCTACCCAGGACTTCCCCATTTACTCTGAATTGACTAAGTGAAAATACTGGGACACACTTAAAAAAAAAGAAAGTTAAAGGCTGGATAAAAAGCAGTTCAGCCATATGACTACACAGGCAAAAGCTAAAATTTCACAAATGATTGCCTCTTGCTTCTCTGCACTAATCAGTGAGGATATATATAAGTGATCAGTCCCAACAGCAAATAATTCAGAACTCACTTGTTGCCACCACCTTCTTCCCCCACAGCTTCTCCCTCAGAGGAGAGGAAGGTGGGAAAACAGAGGCACCAAACCTCCAGTATGAACATTAACTTCCAATTCTCAGCAGAGCTTCCACCTCCAGACCAGTCTGCTTACTATGTGTGTGTGAGAGAGAGTGTGTGTGTGAGTGGGTGTGTGTGTGAAGGCCATCAAAACTAAAACCTGCTGTGTCTAAACTTCCCACACCACACACAAAATCCCAGGCACAAAGCAGACACAGTGACGTTATTTCCTACCTTTTTTTATTAGGGTTGCTATATGCCTCTTCAATAAGCTCCATTTTGTCCAAATCCTTCCATTTGCCTCCATCCAAGAATTGCCAGCGATACGGCAAATGGAAATGAACTTTATAGCACTTATCTAAAATAAAAATATAAAGAAGACATTTTGACATTAGATAGCATGACCTAGACCCATGGTTCTCAATGAGTGTGGTGTTGCATGCTGACCTGGAAACATTTTGGAAATTTGTAGAGAAGTCTTTCTTTAGGATAGTCATATCTAAACAGTTAGATCTATAAATACTATGTATTTTATCATATAGATTTTCCTTTTTGTCTCCCTGTTTAACAGGGCATTACACTGATTTTTCAAATGATATACATTGGCAGGTTACATTATACATGAATTTCATCTCATGATAGTAAAGAAGCAGATCATGAGAAGGTCAAAGGCTCCATCCCAGCAGGTGGAAGTCTGACTACGCATTGCTATTTATGTGGCAGGTGGATGGTAGTGGTCAGGCCAAAAAATGGAGCCATCTTTATCTCTACCATCCCAATCCCAGGCATGTTTGATCACAAATGGGTCAGAAGCCTGGTTCTAGGATACATTGATCTTTCTGGCTGCAAATATACTCACCTCTCCTCAACATACCCTCACACCCCTGAAGGTCCACCCCTGCAGATATACACATAATGAATGGCCCAGGTCTATGGGTTTCAGCCAACTGCTCCCTCTATGCCTTCCCTGTACTCCCCAGGGCCTCTCGCTCCTAGCACTTCCAACAAAAGATCAGATTTACTGAAGAATTCCTAAAAATGTGAAACAGACAGAAACTGATAGAGAAAAAGGAGAGCAAAAAACACATGCAAAGTATGCAGAAGAGAGCTACCACAGAAGTGGGAGAGGTTTGGGGGCTTCACAAACTCAAAGTTCAATGCAACAAGAAGCAAGGAAGATACCCAGGCAATAGCAATGGGAGTAATTGGGACCCATCAGAGCAGACATTCCCTCAGTGCCTTGCCTGTGCTCAGCAACCTTGCTATTTGTCCCATGAAACTTGTGAATGTAGATGTAAGGGCTGCAGAGAGAGAAGCCTGTGAGAGTCACTGAAGTCCCCAGTCCTAGGATATATGCTAGCAGCCCACCCACCAAGCAAGACATTGCCTTTTATCAATTAAGCCTGGCATCAGCACCCACCACAGGCACAGAGATTCTGAGTATCAACATGAGCAGACAGCCAAGAGTCACCCAGTACAAAAGAAAAAAATTATACAGCCACTCAGCTAACTCACACAGAAGAATCAGTACCTAAGGAAATAATTATTAGAGAAAACAGATCAAGAGTAATAGATCTAAACATAAAAGCTAAACCTATAAAACTGTTAGAAAAAAACATAGGAGAAACATTTTTTGAGGGCTTGGAATAAATAAAGACTTTAAGGTACAAAAAACACAAACCATTAAAAAATATTACAATGGTTATCAATATTAAAGCTTATATTCTTCAAAAGATACCACAAAGAAAATGAACATGAAAGGCACAGACTGGAAGAATATATTTTCAATACCTGTATCTGACAAAGACTTGTATAAATACTCAAAACTCTTGAAACTCAACACCACCACACACAAAATCACAAAAATCACAAAGTCACAAAAGACCACATATTGTATGATTCCATTTTTATGAACTATTTAGGCAAATCTATAGAGCTAGAATATAAATCTGTAGTTGCCAGGAGCTGGAGGGGAGGGGAGAATAGGAGTGACTTCTACAGGATTTCTTTGGAAGTGAGAAATGTTTTAATATTGACTGTGGTAATGGTTGCACAGTTCTTTGACTACATTCAAAACTACTGCCCTGCCGGAGTTGCTCAGTGGTTAGTGTCGGCGAGGGCACCAAAGGGTCTCAGGACTGATTCCCAGTCAAGGGCATGTACCTGGGTTGCAAGTTTGACCCCTGGCCCCCACTGGGGTACATGTGGGAGGCAACCAATCGATGTCTCTCTCTCACATCGGTCCTCTCCCTCCCTCCCTCTCTCTCTCTTCCCCCCCTTCCACTCTCTCTAAAAATCAATGGAAAAATATCCTTGGGTGAAGATTAACAACAACTATTAAATAGGTGAATTCTATGGTATGTGAATTATACTCAATATCTCAATAAAGCTAATAAAAAATAGGCAAAAGATTTAATAGATACTTCATAGAAGACATACAAATGGTCAATAAGCACATGAAAGTAAATGTTAAATATCATTAATCATCAGAAAATGCAAGTTAGGACTACAATGAGCTATCACTACTCATTTATTAGAATGGCTAACATTTAAATGGCTGACGATAACAAGTGTTGACAAGGATACAGAACAACTGGAATGCTCATACATTGCTGGTGGGAAAGTAAAATAGTATATCCACTTTGGAAGGCAGCTTGGCTCTTTTTTTATAAAGTTAAACACACATTTATCACATGATCCAGTAATTACACTTCTAGGTCTTTACCAAAGAAAAGTGGAACCATATAGCCACATAAAAATTTATACATGAAGATTTATAGAAGCTTTATTTGTAAAAATCCAAAAACTGGAAGCCCAAATGTTCATCAACACCTGAATGGATAAACAAATTGTAGTCAATCCATACAATGGAACACTATGGATATTCCAGCACGACCAAACCTCAAAAACATGCTCAGTGAGAGAAGATGGTATAGGAGAATACATGTTATATGATTATATTTATAAGAAATTCTAGAAAAGATAAATATAACCTACAGCAACAAAAAGTAGATCAGGGATTTCCTGGGGTCACAAAATTGGGGGTGGTGAGGATTAATTGTACAGGGACATAAGAGAAATTTTTGGAATGAGGGAACTGTTCCATATCTAGATTATAGTCATGGCTACATGGGCATACCTATCTACCAAAACTCAGAGTGTACACTGGAAATGGGTTTATTTTATTGTGTGTAAATGAGATCTCAGTGTTGATTTTTAAAATATACATCTATATGTATATATGGCACATATTCTTTGACTTAGCATTCCATTTCCAGAAATCTGTCTATGGAAATACACATGTGTAATTAGATGCTCAATGAAACACTCCTCTGAATACTATACTATTGTTTTTAAAAACAAGGCGGACTTGCCCTAGCCAGTTGGACTCAGTGGTTAGAGCATCAGCTTGAAGACTAAAGGGTCCCGGGTTCGATTCCCGCCAAGGGCATGTACCTCGGTTGCAGGTTCGATCCCCTGCCCTGGTTGGGGTGTGCATGGGAGGCAACCAATGGATGTGTCTCTCTCACATCAATGTTTCTCTCTCTCTCTCCTCCCCTCCCCCCTTCCACTCTCTCTGAAAAGCAATGGAAAAAATATCCTCGGGTGAGGATAAAAAAAACAAACAAGGTGGACTTACATGTACTAACTAACATGGAAAAAACCTCCAAGACACAATGTTAAGTAAAGGAAGCAGGTTAAATAATGTGCCACAGGTTCCCATCCCTTGAAAAATATGTAAAACAAATATCATGACCACATGGCATGTGCTTAACTTTGCAGAAGGCTGAAGGAGGACTTCAGACTTTACTCCGTATTGTTAGACTCTTTTACAAAGTGAAAGTATTCATGAATTGCTTGGGTAATTTTTGACTGAAAACGAAATAAGTTGTGGTGGTTTTTAAGAGAAGTCACGAGTTTGAGAAGGAATCATTCAGCCAAAAGCCAGGACAGCAGTAAGAAGAAAACAAAGGTTTAGTAAAAATATAAATACACACATAGATACAATCATTGCTACTTCTGATAAAAGAGGAACTATGGAGACAAAACCACAACTTAAACAATTACTTGTCCCTGAAAAGTAAGCACAGGTCTCTCCTCCTCAGAAAGGCCTCCCCAGTTTCTAAGGCATCTCTAAGTCTACGACCACCCTTTATGAAGGACACTTATCTTTGTTCCCACTAGATTAGGCATCTGTGTCTTGTGCACATCTGTGATCGTATGCTATGCTGACCAAGGGTTAACTCGCTGCATGAACCAAACAGTTATGGCCCCCCAAATCACCTACAATTTGATTTTTAGAAACTCAATTCCTACCATCCCCAACACCCCAAAAAATTGCTTCAGAACTCGTTTGACCGAATGCCACACCAGCTCGTGATTAAGAAGACCCGACCCTCTCTGGACAGGGGAAGGGACTATGAAAAGCAGTTATCCCACCCACATGTGGATGAAGGGGTTTCCTGTGACTTACCTTGAAAGCTACAACTTTTCCGGATATGGTACAAGCAGATCTGATCACTCTCCTCTTGGTTAGTAGTTGTTGAGGACACAGAACCTGAACTGTCTTTTTTTTCTACAAAGAAACACCACAAAGATGTATTAGCTATTGGACTTAATTCTAATAGCAAATACCTGTTAATGAACTATTAGAATTGGGAACCAATACCAAGGAAAAAGCAATAAATGGAAGGCCTACCTCTCAAAATAAAACCTCAATTAATTTTAGGTTAATTATAACAATTTTAATATAAAAAGGACATGTGAGTGATTTCAAAGTTTACCTTTACTAGTAGTGCTACAATGAGCCTTTACCTAACAATTACAGTTAATACTCCTCACCTATCACCATATAAGCAAGCATATAGCAAATCATCTTTACTTAGTATCATCTGTCATCTTGTTATTCATCTTACCTTTTCTTTTTATGTGCCCCTCAGACATCCACAGGATGGGCCTCAAAACCTACACCTGTGGGACCATAGAGGTCACCTCCCTCTGTCCCCAAGGGCAGGTATCTTTCCCTCCCTTGCTAACAAGGCCATAACCCAACTGAACTCTTCAAATCTATTTAAAGCAAAACCAGTCTACTTCTAAGCTTCCTACTACTGAAAAAAAAAAATTAACCTAATCAAAGAAAACGTGAAGAAAAAACACATATGGTGCCCGGCCGGCGTGGATCAGCGGTTGAGCATCCACCTATGATCCAGGAGATCAAGGTTCCATTGCTGGACAGGGCACATGCCCAGGCTGCAGGCTCGATCCCCAATGAGGGCCGTGCAGGACTCTCTCTGATCAATGACTCTCTCTCGTCATTGATGTTTCTATCTCTCTAGCCCTCTCCCTTCCTCTCTCTGAAATCAATAAAAATACATTTTTAAAAAAACACACACACAAAAAACAAACACAGATGGCAAGGATAATTGTTAAATATAAAAATCAGGTAAGATTAGCGTGGTAAGTTTGCCTCTGGCAGTCCTGACACCTGATATTTTAGGAAGGGTCCATCAAAAATCCCAGGTATTTGACTGTGCATTCCTGGAGAGAGCCATGTCTCTTAGTCACCAAGACATACTCAGGGCCCAGGACAGTATCTAGCACATGGCAAGCATTAAAATTTGTTGAATAAAACAATGGATAACCAGAATGGCCAGCCAACAGCCAATATTGCGAAACACAAGGGACGCCAATGTTTCATAAACTCCATGTGGGACCACGTTCTTCATTTCCCACACAACAGGTACTCAAGAAATGCTTATTACATAAACAATCTCTGCTCAGAATTCCTCCACTAAGCCTGACATTCCTTTTTAAAAAACAATTATTATCCTAGCATGCTCATTCATTCAATAAAAGTCTGAGTGTCTACTGTGGGCCAGGCACACTGTCCAGGTGCCGAAGATGAGAAGTGAACAAAGTAAATTTACAATGACTAAAAAAATGCCGTTTATTCATCTCAGGAAGAGACCAATATTACTCTACGCTTTGGTCACTCATTTTTAAAACAATCAAAAGAGAATGCAATGCAAAGGATGTCCCTAGAGTTGTGCAGCATGGCATTCTTAACTTTGAGGTCCCTCATTAAAAGGCAAGCCCTCCAGGGGACAGAGGGACAACTACACAGAGAAGCAGTCTCCCACCTCAGTGTAGATCGGGAATTCATTCATTGTCACAACTGGCATTTTTGTAGAATGTCTTGCTTGTTCACGGCCATGATTTAAACTCATCTTCATAACCCCCACTAGCTAGAAAGGGATCACTAACAGCATTTTACTAAAAGCACCGACTTATCCAAAGTCACACATTTCATTTAATGTCCAGCTAGAATCCAGGGGCCCCAGCCCAAGGCCTTACCAGAAGTCCCCTGTGGGCCCGGGGTAGAGCTCCTATTCTTGATGTCATGAGCATTTCTATAAATGGAAGACAGCCTGCTCACCAGGTCTGAGCTCATGCCAAACTTCTGCAGTTTTTCCAGATTCTCAGAATTAGAGAGATTATGGGATCTCTTACAGCCTGTGCCAAACTTGCAGTCACCCTGTAAAAAATACTGGCAGACATGGAGTTTGACACATTGCTTCCGAAAGGAACAAGAGCCATGGAGTCCATCTCCTTTGTTGTAGTGGAGGCAGATCTGTTGACAGAGAAAGGAGAAGACAGCAGTTTAGGAAGGCCTCACATTACACTACCTTCCTACTGACCAGTCCACTGGTTAGAAGAGGTTCCTCTAAAGGCCTAGCCACTGCTGTGACTCCATCATCAACACAGGTCACACAAAATGGAGAATATCCCTCACTCTAGATGGATGACTGTTAACATATGCCCTTGGCTGAAATGGAAACTGTAGCAGACTTCTCAGAACAAGCCCCTCCACTGGGAAAAGCCAAAGAACTTCAAACTGATCAGAGCTATTCCTCACAGGAGACATTTTAATGTAAATTGCGTAACAGCTCCTAACAACCCTTACACATTCCACCTACACCCTTCCCCCTGATTCACCAACTCTCCCCTACTCATGCCCCAGTTTCTCCCAACTCTTTTTTTCTACAACTCAGGGTCAAAGAGGCTCTGAAGGTTTAAAGCAACTTAGGAGAAGGCCAAATACAGCCCTTTATTTCTCAAGGGAGCAGACTCAGAGAAGTTAATGGGATTGCCCTAGGCCACATAGCAATCTGTCACATACAATGGCTGTTGAAATGGGTTGTTGGCAAACCTGAGACTTGAACTTGAATCAACAGCTCCTTCTCTACATTCTGAATTCTTGGAGATGGAAACAGGCCAGAGATCACTAAGGACCCAGACACTCAATTCACAGGCATTACACTGAGCAAAATTTAGCAGGTACCCCACTCTAGGGATGGAAGCCCCAAAGGGAAAGGCCAGAGAGGGCTGAGCCCTAACCTCCCTCTGTGTCTGCCACTTACAAGCTACCTGACCTTGGGCAAGCCACGCACCAGTACTGAGATTCAGTTTTCAATTCCCTAAAATGGGAATAATCCCACCTACATTGCTGGGTTATTGTGAGGATTAAATGAGAAATAAAAGGAGTGGCTAATACAATGCGTGGAACACAGTGTGTGCTCCATTTATGGTGATGGCCCCCAACTAGTCATTGGATAATAAAGTCTAGCCTGAAAACAGAAATCTTGGCAGAAATGCTGCACTGAGTCCACATCTATGGTCTCAGCTCCCATTTGTTTGGCACTGTGTTCTGAACACCCAAGCACACAAAGGCTACACACTCTAGACTAGTCATCGTCTGATTCGTTTTTCACACTTCTGACAAGATGATCACTCTAAAACGTAAATGCCCACTCTGCAAACCTCCCCCACAACTTCCCTGTGAAAGAGAAGGCTGCACGGATGAGCCTCTGCCCACCCATTTCTTTTTCTCTCCTCTCCAACCCTGACCTACATGTTGTCTACTGACCATGCCAAATTCCCTCCTCTCTGTCTCCCTCTTCCCCAGACCTTTATCTTTCAATCATCCTTCAGCTCCCAGAGCAGGTACCATCTACTCTAGGACACCCTCCCCAGCACCCAAACTGTGCCCGATACCAGAACACTGCTTCTATTAGAGCATCTAAAACAGCACCTTACAATTATCTGCTGACTTGTCTGTCTGACCCAGTAAACATGCCTCCTGAAGGGCAGGACAGGGTCTTTTATCTCCTTATCGCCAGTGCCTGACTCATAGAGGATATTCAATAAAGGTTAGCTGAATTAAATCAGTACTAATTTTCAAAAGGAAAAAGAAAAAAGTTAATATCTATTATGTGCCAGTCACTATGCTATGTAGCACCTTTCTCAAATGGGTGATTTTAATTGAATCATATGGAAGCATTTTCATTAAAATATGCCAATATAAACTCTGTTGCCTCAGTGCAAGAACAGAGCCAGAGGATCCCATATAACCTGGCTGGCCACAGGAAGACACTGCTCAGATATGCTACAGAGCACAGCTCACTCTCAGCCCAGCTGCTGCCCTCTGGAGCCACGACCTTGTTCACACAGACGTCACACTCCTGCAGGATCCTCCCAGCCAACAACAGAGCCTGCCATTCTGAGGAGACACAGGCCACCTCCAATAGTGACTTTAGCTCAGAACTGCCTATTGGTCAGGTGGAAGCTTTCTTAGAAATGGGTTATAGTCAGGATATCTTTTTGCCCAGTTCCCTTCCTTCCCCCTCTTCTGCCATAGATGTCAGACCTGCATCACTGCCTGAAGGCTCACCCCAACTTCTTCTCCCAATAAATTTCTCACACTTGTAATTCCATCTTGGTGTCTGCTCCTAGGAGGACCCAAAGTCTTACCTAACCATTTCAATAAGCTTTGAAACAAGTAGTTAATACCTGAAATGCAACATGAGAATTCACATCAACTAAAGTTCAAAATCCTGGGTGCAATTAAATTAGTAGATAGCACACCATCTGCCTGTCAGCAGCCCTAGAAAGCTTCTCCACAGACCCAAGCAGGTCCAGTGATACCTGCACAGTTCCAAGACCTGCTAGACAGGGAGGAGCTGGATGGAGTCTCTCATCCCCTCAGCTGTGTAAATAACATAACATCTTGCTCTCTGCAGCCACTGGCCAAATAGGCTCTCCCAACTTCACAGAAGCCCTGGAAAGGACATACAAGCCCAACTAACACAGAAGAAAAGGAGGCTTCAAGGGGCAAGGTTGGCCCAAGGTCACAGAGCTGGGAATTCAATCTAGGTGTCCTCTAGGCAGACCCCAGTGGTCACGATGGGGGCCTTGGCTTCTCTTCTGCCATAATATATCCTATCTTCCAACCTTCCGGCCTCTTCCCAATTCCTTGCTCACATACCTACCTCCCCCCTCCCGGTACTCACCTCCGGCAAAAGCCAGGGGTCATTCTGAAACAAGAGTTGGCAGAGCTCACTGTAGCTGAGGTTGTCGACGCCATGAGTTTTCAGCACACTCAGGTTGTGATCAGTTGTCAAGCTGTGACTGCTCCTACAGTTCTTCCTGCAAAGGAGCAGAGCTGGTGTCATGACTGAACTGTCTCCACAAAATTCTTATGTTGAAGTCACCTTAGAAGTGATTGTATTTGGAGACAGAGTCTTTACAATGAGGTTAGTAAGTTTAAATGGGGTCACTGGAGGGGCACCCATCCAACCTGACTAGTATCCTTATGAGAAGAAGGGATTAGAATGCAGACTAGCAGAAAGGAAAGACAATGTGAGGATACAGGGAGAAGATGGCCATCTACAAGGCAAGGAGGCCTCAGAAGAAACCAGCCCTTGATGTCTAACTTATAGCCTCCAGAACTGTAAGAAAGTAAATTTCTGGTTGTTTAAGCTCACCAATCTGTAGAAACTTGTTATAGCAGCCCAAGCAAACTAATACAGCTGGTAAAATCAGTCTTTAAGATAATTTTACAAGAACAGTTCCTTATATTGTTTAGAAGCACTGGAGAAAAACCAGCATTTCTATGCAACGATAAAACATAAAGCTTATTTGCAAAGGAAGAAATGGTAACTTGTGAATTCTAGAACCCAGAACAGTGCCTCTCAGCAGGTATCTAATGAAAATGACAGGGTCATTCCTCAAAGAAAAGTCATAGCATACCAGTCACTAGACACTTAAACCAAGGTTGAATAAATGAGTGTGGATGCCTTATGTTTATAAGGGCTTACACAGGCAGACACACACACCCTTGAGGCCCAGCCTTTTCTCCTCCTCTCCTCCATTTTTTTTGATTAACAAGCCCTTGTTAAACACTCATTGTGAGCCAGGCACTGGCACCATGCCCCAATGATCCAAAGACTTCAACTGACTGCCCTGATCAACATGACCTGAAGAGTCAGGCAAATACCATTTGCTTGACTCAGACACTGCCTTACCTGGTATGTCATGCTTATCATAAGCATCTCAAAAGAAAACTGAACCCCTGATCGACTCCTCCAAACCTGCACATTCCACAGGCTCTGCCATCTCAGTAAAAGGCCATTTCCTTCCACAATACAAGCCAAAAACTTTGGAGTCATCCTGATTCCTCTCCTTCTCTCATCTAGTGGAGGCAAAGACAGAGATGACTCTAAAATGGAGTGGGAAGGGCAAGGTCAGCTGTGTTCAGAAAGTATTTGTGAGGAGAAGAGGGGCACCTGACCCTGACAGCAGTGGGGAAGCAAACAAGAGAGGACCTAAGTCAAATTCTTAGGGTTGAGGATCCAGGAAAGGAAAGGAGGAAAGAATATTCTAGACAGAGGGGCTAATAATTGGTGCTGCCAGAGCCAAATCTATCTAATCATTATAATGATGATGGCTGCTAAAACTTGTTGAGCATTTACAATAAACCAGGGATTACCCAAACATTCTATGAGTTAATTCATTTAGTCCTCAAAAACTTTAAGAGATAGGTGATATTATTATCCCCATTTTGCAGCTGATGGAACTGAGGATCAGATATGAAGTAACCTGGCCAAGATCACTCGGCTAGCAAGGAGAAGAGGCAGGGTTGGAACAAGGTAGGCTTGTCTTTGGGGCTGTGCTCTTGACCACAATGCTCACTGCTCCCCTAAGCACAGGATGGAAGTCAGGGACAGGGACCCTTCCCAGCTATCACCAATGAAAAGCAGCGGTGAGGATCTATTTCTGAAACAGCTGATCTGCGGTTCAGGAAGACCAGTAGAGTCCCAAGAAAAGCATAGAAAATACAGCCAACCACATACACTCTCCCTACGTGACCCAGAAACAGTCGGAAAAGGAAGATGCAAGAAACTCTTGTGTGACCCTCAAGGAAAAGGGAAAGGTGAAGAATAAAGATGTGGAATCTAATGAACAAAATAACCTAACAAACAAAATAGAAACAGAAGCATAGATACATTAAAAAAACTGACAGCTGCGAGAGAAAGGGGAGAGTTTTGGAGGCTGGGTGAAAAAGGTGAAGGGACTAAGCGAAAAAATAAATAAATAGTAGCCCTGGCCAGTGTGGCTTGGTTGAGCACTGTCCCATGCACAAAAAGGTCACCGGTTTATTCTTGATCAGGGCACATGCCCAGTTTCGGGTTCAATCACAGTTGGAGTGTGTACCAATCAATGGTTCTCTCTCACATCGATGTTCTCTCTCTCTCCATAATCAATAAAATGATATTTTTAAAATTAAAATAATAACACACAGACACAGACAACAGTATGGTGACCACCAGAGGGAAAGGGGAGTGGGAGGAGGTAAAAGAGGGCAAAGGGGGAATAAATGGGGATAGAAAGAGACTTTACTTTGGGTGGTGAGTGCACGATGCAGTATGCAGCTTATGTGTTACTGAGCTGTACACTTGAAACCTGCATGGTTTTATTAACCAATGTCACCCCAATAAACTCAATTTAAAAAAAAAAAAGAAAAATCAAAATCATCTAGGCCAGTAAACACCAGGTGTCCAGATTTCCAAGACAAGTAAAATTTGACCCCAAATTTTGGGAAGAAGCCTAAGAATAGGGCTTCTTAGCATTAACAAATACAGACATTAGCATTAACAAGATCCACCAATTATCCCTGTAATTCAATCCATCCATCCACCATTTATTGTGTCTGCTTTCCTCTTCAGCTGCTGCTCCTCATGCTCCTGAGGGGCCTCTTCTCCACCAGTCCCCAAAGGCCCAATTTCCTCAGGGTTTCACCCTCAGACCCCACCCCGGATCTGACCTACACTACCAAACAACTCCCAAGCCAGCTGATCAGAGCCCTGGCTGTCCTCCCAAGCTTCAGTCCCCTGGGGACAATTCACAACAAAATCCTCTCCTGCTCTCTCAGCTAACAATAAGAAATGAGAGTAAGAGTCATCTCTCAGTCAACAATTTCACGGAAAACTGAGTCATCACCTCTATCATACTGTCATCAAACTCTCATCAACTCCCCATCTCTCCCAAATTTTTCACATATAGATCCCTTTTTCTTAAGGCCTTACCTGGGCCTTGGAATATTTTAATCTAGTTATTTCTAGGCAGCTGCTTCCCAGGGACTACATTTCCCAGCCCCCACCACCACCCCAGGCCCCCATCTAGGTGGGGTCACAGACATCTTGTACGTGGAAGAATGTCTGACACTTCTAGACCTGGCCCATAAAAACCTCTCTCCAGCCCTCTACTGTGCATGTTCTCCGTCTACTTTCTGGAACCTGATACCCAGAATGGCCCTAAGAGCCCTAGGCTGAGGGAGGTAGTGTCTAGGTCAGCCAGCCTAGGTTCCCGAAAGGCTACCTGGGTCAAGGGCCCTACCCCAAAAAAGAAGAAGAAAAGGGAGGGGAGGGAGGGAAGGAAGGAGGACGGAGGGAGGAGGGAGGAAAAAAGGAAGGAGGGCGGAAGGGGAGGAGGAAGGAGGAAGGGACTAATTCTTTTAGACTGAACTAATTTCCGATTGAGACCCCATTACCACCTCCTGTAAACCAGCATCCACACCATGATACGTCTTTCTAAAATGGCTGCTCTCTCCTGCCACTTCACGGGCTCCTACCACTTTCAGGGCGAGCAGCAAACTCTTTAGCCCCCCCCCCCAGTCCCCCCTCCTCAGAGAGCTCCTGCTGCATGCAGCGCAGGAGACCACCAGCCAGGGTCAACACGGGCTCCCCTCACGCTCCTGGGCCTTAGGTTTCCGTTCTCCTGGAGGAGGTGCGGTGGGGGAGGGGTGGGAAAGGTGCTGAGAAAAGGAAACAGGACAGTGTGATGGAGAAGAAAGGGGCTCAGAAAGGAAGGTGATATTTGAGTTGGGGCAAGCCGGCCGAGAGAGGCGGTCCGCGAGGGCTGGGAGCGGTCCAGAAACCAAGGGCGCCCGGGAGCGCGGGGGCGGGGCTGGAGGGCCCGGCCAGTTCCCCGGGGTCCTTGGGGACGACAGTGAGGAGCTTGCATTTTACACCAAAAGCCACCGGAGCCTCTACCGGCTCGTAAGCCGGAGAGAACAGGAGTTGGGAGAGGTTTTGGCTGCAGGGCAGAGAAAGCCGCCGGTGTGTGGCCCTCAAAGCTCCGGAGACGGCGTCGTGGGGAGCGAGACGCGGCCTCTTTTCTTCAGAAGAGCCCTCCCCTGCCCCCCTGCTCCCCGCCGGGCCCCGGCTGCCCCGGCCGCTAAGTCACACTCGGATAGCAGGAGCCCCGAGGGCAGCGCGGCACCGAGTCCCTCCCCCACCGAGTGCCAGGTATCCAGTAGGTGCTCAATAAACGCTCGCTGGGGAGAATTAGGGGGGAACGGCCACCGCGCCGCCTCCCCAGACTCTAAGGGCTCGAAGCGGGCCGGAGTGAGGGGACCCGGGCCCTCGACCCCCCCGACCCCGGGCCCGCCTTACCCGGTCTTCTGGAACTTGCAGGCCCCCAGGACCAGGAACTTGCACAAGTGCAGCTGCCCGCACAGCCCCGTGCAGGTGGCCTTGAGGCCCTGGTGGTCGCGACACAGGCGCAGCGCCGTGACGGCCAGCACCACCCGCTCCGAGGCGGCGGCCTGGCCGCCCGCGCCCGCCCGCCTCTCCACCGCGAAGCGCCGGGGTTCCCGCAGCAGCCGCTCCAGCGCGTCCGCGCCGACGCCGTCCCGCAAGCGGCGCCTCAGCTCCTCCAGCTCCAAGGCGCCCCCGGCAGCGCACAGCACCTGGGTCACCTCCGCGAGGGTGGCGGCCTGGGCCTGGGCCATGGCTATGGCCGCGGAGACGGGGTCGCACTCCCCGTCGGGCCGTCGGCTGGCAGGGCGGGTCCCTCGGGGAGGAGACGCGAGCGGGAACCGAAAGCGAAAGCTGCCCGGGCTCCCAGGAAAGCAGAACCCCTGCGGCCTCACCACGCCCCCGGGCCCGCAGCTGAGCTGGGCGCGGCGCCTTCCAGCCTCCGCGCCGCCGGCTGAGGCGGCCGCGCCGCCCGACCCCGAGATCATCCGCGCCGTCGGAAGACCGCGGGCGCTCAGGCGGCGCCCGGACGGGCCTCGGCCCCTCAGAGTGGCTCTCGGGGCGCCGAGAGCAAGAGCGCCTCGCTCGCGGAGCCCTTCACCTCGAGGACGGGGAGCCGACGCCCTGGAGCGCGCGCTGCAGCTCTCGAGCTGGTGCGTGTGGAGACCGGCTGCGGCCGGAGCAGAGCGCGCGCCGCGCGTCCGTCAGGTGGGCTGCGACGCCCCCTGGGACGCTGCGGCGCCCCCTGGGAAGCCGGCGGAACCCCCGCGAGGCCTCCGCGCCGCCCAGACGGCTTCCGTCGGCGGGCGCGACGCAGCTTCCAACTAGCGCCCCGAGGGGCGAGAGCTGCCTCAGCGCCGCCCGCGCCTCAGTGCTGCCCGCGCACCCCCCGCTTTAAACATAAAAGGGTGTATTCTTTCCAGAAGCCGACCCGGGACCGAGCGGGGACACGTTGCGGATGGAACCGGGAGTTCGGGCCTTTTGAGAAAGTCGGGGACTCGCTCTTAACTTTTTCCCTGTGTGACCTTTGACCCAGCAGTCCTTCCTCGGAGAAGCTTCTAGAACTAAAAGGGGCAGGACCCGAGGTAGGGACCCGGCTGTTCGTGCGGGGCAGGCTGGGTCCTGAGGCCGAGGGTTGAGCGTTACCCGCGCCGCAGACAGTTGCGCAGCCCCGTGTGAAATCCCGCCCGGGGACCCACGGGACACGCGGGACGTGCTAAGTGAGGAACCGCTGCGTGGCCGCGGCGACGGCAGCGGCGGAGAGGGAGCCCTGGCCGTGGGGCGGTGGGTGGCGGGCGTTTCTGAGCCGGGGGAAGGCGCGCGGAGCCGGCGCGTCCGCCGCGGGGGTGGGGAGCAGGCCCGAGGGCCTGGGAGACGCGGGGGCGGAAAGATGGCGGGGAAAATGCAGTAATACGCAGGGTGTCCCCCAAAAGGGTACCCGCGCTTTCACAGCAGGTAGCTCCGCTTGGAAAAGGAAATGTTCTCTCACGAAACACTGCCTTTATGATTATTCCAAGTGCGCGTATACGTTTGTGGGGACACCCTGTATTAACTTGGACAGAATTCTATTTATAATATTACTACCAAAATGTCCAAATCTACTGTGGGTGGGTGAAGAGTAGGCAGTAACCTGGACAAAGGAAAATGAATGAATTTGGGGATGGGATGAGGGGCAATTTTTCTCTTGGATTTTAATTTTTTTTTTTCCCCCAATTTGTGTGGAAAAACTATTTTAAAATTGTTTTAACTTTAATTGTGGTTTTAATATTGTACAATAGAATAACTTTTTTTAAAAGAAAGGGAAAGTGATGTCGGTCATGTCAGAGGCTGGAGTATAAGGACCTCAGGAAGTTTGCCCTTCCACGCAAGCAGTGAAAAACGGGCAGAATGGTCAGAATTAATGTTTTCAGGGCTCTGGAAATTAGCCAGTCCTGCAGCAACCCACTTAGCATTTAGTGAAGAAAAATAGCTGAGTCTGAGTAGGAACATCAGGCTTCATAATACCCTAATTTACTCTAGTCCTACCTCTTCCTCCCCAGCTCCACGCAGCCTTGACTGCTCACAGCCCACCCTCCCGGTACCGGTACCAAACAGAGCAGAACAGGGCTGCAGCTCTTTCGAAGCCCCCGTCCCAAAGAAGTCATTATTTGGCCTGTCTGATGGATGCTGGAAGACCTCCGGAAAAGACTGGCATTTATTCCACCTCACCAGAACTAGCCCAATCCTAATGGCTTTTCTCCACAGGTGGTATGCCACTTAAATGTTTTAGTATCATAAACATTTCCTCAGTGGTTGAGGAAATGGGTCACAGTTGAGACAAACAATAAATTAACCAAAAAGCTTAAAAGTGAAAGCTTAAGAAGGACATGTCCGTTGGGCTTTGCAAAGCTCTGGCTTCTTCCCTAGGAATCTAGAGGCCACGCGCATCCCTCCGTGGATTCTCATTGTGCGTGGTAGTTGTTAGATAGAGTCACCGTGAACACGGAATTAGAGAATCTGCAATCAGTGCTCCTAGAGGAAGTACAGGGTTAAGCTCCTGCGAGCCTGTGGTCACACCTTTGGCAATTAGGATTAACTCACAACCAGGCTATGTGTGTGTTTCTGTTTAAAGACACCAATGTATTTTGTTCATTCATTAACATTGAACTTACAGCCCACGTCACTGTAGCTCATGCCTGAACCAAGCTTACCTAACCTACGGATTTTCTCCATAGGGCACACCACAGCCTGCTTGCTCTTAGGAACACTAGTCAGCCCTTCAGCATAATGCTTACGGGTAATTTTTTTTTTTTTTAAACACATCTTCATTGATTTCAGAGAGAGGAAGGGAGAGAGAGAGATAGAAACATCAATGATGAAAGTCATAGGTCAGCTGCCTCCTGCGTACTCCCTGCCGGGGATTGAGCCCAAAACCCGAGCATGTGCCCTGACCCGGAATCGAACCTCAATCTCCTAGATCCTAGGTCCATGCTCAGCCACTGAGCCACACCTGGCCGGGCATTGGGGGTAATTTTAAAAAGTGAAATAACAGCACCAAAGTATGAAAAGTGTGCACTACTAAATAAACCACACACAAAAAAAACACACCTGTTTACCCTGAGAGCTGAAACAAGAGGCAGAGTGTCGCCTCACTATATGTGTGTCCTTGAATGACCATGAAAGTATCACACATAGTGGTTTGGGGTTACAAGTAAGTTTTAGTGCCTCAGTAAATTTGCAAATACGGAGTCTGTGAATAAGCAGAGTGGACTGTAAATACTGCTCGGAGTGCGGCCCTCCTCTGGGCTGTCAGACCCTTGCACTGTCATCCATCAGGCATTGGCTGAGACCCGCAGGGGAGGGCACAGGGGGCAGGAAACCCGCCCCAGGCCCTTCTAGCGCTAGTACCTGCTGCACATGCGCAAAGTGGCTCCATAACAAAACTTGCAGATAGGTGCACAGGCAGTAAAAGGGATCCAAAAGCACCTGGGCAGAGCAGTGTCCGCCACACACTCTGGCTTGGGTCACAGGAACATCACTGACGAGTAGATAAATCCCAGAGGAAAGAGGAAGTCTGCACTGCTGACCTGGCTGGACACCAGGCACGGGACGGCATGTGACCCCAGACCAGGCTGCGGTATTGTCGTAGTGCTAGCACAGCACCACCTCTACTGTCACCCCTGCTCTAACAGAGAGGACCCTGTCTTGTTCCCATTGACCTCCCCAGAGCCTAGACAGTACCTGATATTCAGTAAACATAGGATATCCCAAAAAAATGTATACACACTTTGAATAATTATAAAGGCAGTGCTTATTAAAATACATTTCATTTTTTAAATTGAGCTATCAGCTGTTAAAGTGTGTATACATTTGGGGGGGACACACTATTTGAGGAAGGAGTAAAGACAGCAAATGTCACCCATAATCCCACCAGCCACATGGAACTGTATTCATTCCTGGGGATTTGCTTTGGACATGGGCAGGGCTAGAAGCCCGAATTCATCTGGCCCACAGTAAAGGGTTCATTTCAAGGATCATAAGCCAGCCAATAAGTCTATAAAGGAGCACATTTCTTATGCTCCTTTCACCATTGATCTCATCAGGGGATTCTAAGCAATGTGGTAGTAAGTTTTTTAAACATGGATTTATGAATTACCAAAGTGGCTTACTGAGTGTTATTGTTTGTATATGTATGATTTGATCCAATAGTGTCATGGGTTGAATTGTGTGTATCCCCCCTCCCCCAAAGTTCATATGTTGAAGTCCTAACCTCTAGTACCTCAGAAGATAACTATATTTAGGTATAGGGTCTTTTAAAAGATAATTAAATTAAAATGAGGGCATTAGGGTGGGCCTGAATACAGTCTGACTGGTGTCTTTATAAAAGGTAAATTCAGGCACAGACATGTACTGAGGGAGAGACACGGAGAAGACTGCCGTCTCCGAGTCCAGGGGAGGGGCCTGGAAAGGATCCTTCCTTTATGGCCCTCAGACAGAATCGTCCCTGCTGACACCTTAGTGTCCACCTTCCAGCCTCAAGAGGATGAAAATACAAATCTATTGTTTAAGCCACGCAGGCTGCAGTACTTAGTTACAGCAGCCCTAGCAAACTAACGCCAGTCGTTAGCCCCCAAACCAGGGAGAATAGGTACCCTTCCCCACCCTTGGGCAAAACCTCACAAGGGATCAGTCCTTGGAGTGTCATCAAAGTCCTTCCCAACCCCACACACTGGCCGAAGTCCACCTTCACCCCCACCCCTACCTCCCAGATTGTAACTGACCGACTTTTCTTATTCTCGACTGGTATTCTTAACTCAGGCGTTGGGACAATCACCTCGGGTGGTTATTGCAGACTACTGAAGGCTGTGTCCTGGGCGGACCCCTGAGCAATTCCTTCCCTGAGCATCACATTGCCCAGGAATTTAAACAGACCAACAGCAGCCGTGAAGGCCCTGCTTCATAGTGTTAGAGCATAGTAAAAGCTCTATGCTCTAAAAGAACATTCCAGGACACGGGAACAGGGAAACTGAGACAGTTAAACAGCAGTTTGCAGCCGCCTAGTAAATACTGTCTTCCCTTAACCCAGGACGCTTGAGAGTAAATGATTTGCATGTCTCCTCCCCAGCCAGAGGGTAAATAACTTAACTCTTACTATGCAGGGAGACGGAGAGCAGAGATCCAATTAGTGCCATTTGCCAACCACACCCAAGGACAGACAAATTAAAAATAAACTGCATTTTGGTCCATCGGCATAAAGCTCATGAATATTCTATTGACCCGCCCCTAAGACCTCTCCTAAATGCCCAGCCTTTAAAACCCCTGAAAATGAAGGTCCCAGTGCCCTCTCCCCCCTCCCCACCCCGGGGAGAGTGGGGGGGGGAGCACAACATTGCCATCTTCTCTCTTTTTCCATCTAAGGGACCCAATGAGACTTGCAATAAGGGGAGCAATGGGCAGCAGCAGTTCCTCCGGCCTAACCCCCGACCCTGTCCCCAGATCCCCCCTTTCCCCTTCTCTCTGACTTCCAAGTGAGCCAAGGCAGCCCAGCCTAGGCTCTCCTGGTACTTCTTCTGTGCACCTTCCTTGTTTCACGGTCCTAAGTATATTTTTGCTGCAATAAATTCTTGCTTTCTTTTCTACACTTTGTCTCGATTGAAATCTTTCCCTCAAGAAGACAAGAGTGGAGGTCTCGTCTCCCGGTAACAATAGCTCTGAAAATACTGCTCATGGAACCAAGTAACTCAAAAAGCACTGTTTTCTTTCCCTTAGGTAGGAAAAATCCTTTCATGATTAGGTGCCACCTTTCATAATCTGTTTTGTAGTTTTATACATTAACCATTATGTTCTATATTAAAGCAAGCATCCTTTATATATGTATATACATATACATTTACATATATATATAAAGGTTATAAAACAATTACAGTATAATTTTAGGTTTTAGGTCCTAAGTGAGCTATGTAACCACACAATTTAGCTATTAAAGAAAAACCTAGTTTTTCTTATTGTAAAAAAAACTTGAAACAGCCATCCTTTTTATAACACTGTACGGATGAGTTTCTACAGATCTTAATAGTTGACAGAAATGGAATTCTAAAATTGTATAGGGTTCTTTTCCCATTGTGCAGCTTTTCTTTTACCGACTCTCCCCCACCCCCTCCATCCCATCCCACTGCCGGGGGCAGCGGGGCTGGGGAGCTGGAGGGAGACTCGGAGAGGGAGGGGAGTGGGGGGAGAAAGGGAAAGGGAGGAAGAGAGGGAATGAGACTCCTCCCTCCTTCCTTATGGGGCTGACCCATTTGCCCAAGCTGAGGGGCAGAAAATGAAGGCAGGGAGGCCGCGTGTGGGCAGGCAGTGGCAGAGCAGCTGTGCTGTCCTGCAGGGCCGAGTCCAGTGGAGGGGTGCAGCAGGCAGAGCCTAGCTCTGCGACTGGGAATTCATGTGAGGTTCGCGGCTTCTAACAGTACCGCATGTCCCTTGTCTAGAGCCGGCTCCTCGCCTGAACGTGGGGTCCAGAAGATAAACCATCCTTTCATATGCACCCAGCCCCTGGGAAAAGGAGACTCAAACTCTGAGTGAGAGAACTTTTGTAAAAAAGTATTTTTTCAATCCAAAACGGATGCCTAAAGGTAACTTTTTAGAATAAAAATCATTCCTAAAGACCATCTATTCCTTTTTAATAATTGAAAATATAACACAATTAGACTGATAGAGAACAGGCAGACAGCTCTGGGGGGTGCTGGGGGGTAGAGGGGTTGAGCAAAAAAAGAGAAAGAACTTACGGAGGAGGGCAACAGTGTGGTGACTGTGGGGGCTGGGGGGGCTTTGGGGGCTGGAAGAGGTTATAGGGAAGGTAAAAAGTGATGGAAAAAATAAATAAAAATAATGAAAAACAATTCACAAAAAATAGTGCGGCCTTTAGAGCTCAGCTTTTGATGAAAATCTTAGTTCTGCTTATTAGCAGTGTGAACCTGGACGTGCTATTTACTGTCTCTGGCCTCAGTTTCACCTGCAGGGCAAGGAGTACAGCACCTACCTCGTTGGGTTGGGAGGAAGAAATGAAAATATGCCTTGTACACTGTAAGTGCCGGAATGAAAAATAAAAACAATGATGGCTCCCATTCATAGCGCCCAACTCTTCCCACTCTGAAGTGAGGGGTGGCAACACCCCACATTCCATAGTGACTACCTCACAGCCTCAGTGCCTACTGGAAACAAGGTCAGGCTAAAGGTCTAAGGCATGTCGGTCCTGATAATTAACTGCCAACAGAACTAGAGGAAGGGTAAACACCCCACAGGTTCACAGGTGGCATGTGGATTTTTAAAAAGAACAGATTCATTCGGATTTAGTTTTCAGTAAGCTGGAATAAGCGGGCCAGTAGGAAAGAGGAAGCAAACATGCTTTGGGACCATTCCTGTAACAGCTGTTGAGGTGCGTTGATGTGGGTGCACCCGGACCACCTACTCTCTTGCAGGTGTTAGTACAGGAAGAGCAGAGGCAGATGGACCTTCTGTCGCTTAGGTTTCCATGTCGCTTAGGTTTCCGTCAATCTGCACTCAGGCCCTCCACCCATTTCCTGCCCCTTCTCAGGCTCCCCTTCTGCCCTGAAGTGCTACACACACACCCCTCCTGTTCCTTCCTCCCTGGTCCCTGGCCCCTCTCTCCTGGGCCCAAGGCAAGTTCCCACCATGCTCGGTTCATCCCAGACCTGCCTCTCAGACCCTCGAAAGCATGATGTCCAAGAGAACTCATCTTACTGAACTTGCACTTCCACGGCCACATCACCGCAGGCCTGGTTCTCCCGGGCCTTTCACATCTGCTGGGGCTTTATCATGCTCATTCCTGTAGCCCCAGTGCTAGAGCAATGCCTGGTCTACTGCAGGGCTCAGTAAGTATTTGTGGGGTGCCCAGGTTGGGGACAACAAATGCTCTTAGGGCCCAGCAGTAGCACCTGCATCCATGGCCACAGCATAGCCTCATCTTGCCAATCAATTACCCTTTTGTCTTCTTTCCTCTCTCTCACCAACTGCTTCCCCAGCAATACCTCTTATAAAATAATATGAGACATTACTTTGCACATTTAAATCTTCAGAAATAGTAAGGAGCCTAAGTCTGATATAGTTTTTCACATACTCTAATAATCCTCCCGACTCCATAAGCAGAAAAAGGGAACAGAAAGTCAGAATTGCATATAGAATTCAAATTTTTTTCTTTCAGACACATTTTATACAATTTTCAACATTTAGACTTTCAAACAAAATGAGCCAAAAATACACCGAGCGCTAAAAAAAATCAAAACAGAAGTAATACAATTTTAATTTCAATATTTTAAAATACAGAAATTGGAAAGTAAGAATATCAAATACAACTTTAAACAAGTCACTGTCCTCCCCTCTAATAGCCAATTAAACTATTTAAAGACTTACAAATTTAAAACAGAAGCAAAATAAATACTGTACACTTTCCCTGCCTGCAGGCAAAAGATGGGAAATACTGTTACGAGTCGAAAAAAATGCTCTTTAAAGCTTCAGCATCCCGCTTCCCAGACACACCCCGCTCTGCAGTCACACAGTGCGCTTCTGTATTCAAAGGACACACATGTGCACACACGCTGACCGCCTATACAAACAGACAAGACACTACTCCGCAGACACCCCCAACAAGAATGGGTACCAGTCACCTTGGACCATGGGCGTAAAAATCAGTTCAGAAAAGTCAGTCAGGCTAGCAAAACATTACTACAAAACTAATAAATACCATAGCCAACAACTGTCCCCTTCTCAAATTTCACAGATCTGAAACCCCTACAATCAATACTACCCCTCCCTATCACCTCCCTCTACCCCTCAAAAAAAAAACAACAAAAACAACCTGCTGAAGCACTGGCAAAGTTAGACACTTCACAGTAAATGTGAAAATTCATATTATATAATCTCTTCAAATGAACCTTTCACCCTCTTTCCACAGCATGAAACTGTTATGGCTTAGTTTATATTAAAAGTAGAAAAGTCTTTTCGGAAGGAAATACAGTCTGCGAAGTTGCGCGTGCATTTCCTGATCAGTGCGATTTCATACCTAACAACTGCATGACTTGCGCTTGCAGTCAGAAGCTATTTTGGGAAAAATTGAGGTTATAGCTTTTGATTCAGTCTAACCATAAATGTAAGGCCCTTAGTTTGGTTTAGGTTTCTTTTGCAAGATAAAATAACCTTGGGGTTCACTTAGCAAGTGACGCCTCAGGTCCCTGACTATAATGTGGAAGTTATATGTATGCTTTCTAAAAATATAAGGTTAGTTATGACTCTTCAAGGGAAGAAATGATTCTAGGCAAGGAATTAACTCCTCATGATATACTCCACTTAATACTGGTAACTGTTATCAACCAAAATCTACCACAGAAATATGAGTATGTCTGGGTTATTTTATTCCTGCAAAATGTGATATATTCCAGCACTTATGAGCATTGTTTTGGTGAAAAATCTTGGGGGAAAACAGCTGACACTTTGAAAAGAAAATGGCCAAAATAAAACTGGGTTGGGGCAAGGTTTATCTTTATGATTAAGTTCCACTTAGGACTGCTTTCTGAAATGAGGAAAAGTGAGTTCAGAATGTCACAGGTCTTGCATAGGTAACTACTTGGAGGTCAAGGGCTACGTGGTAGCCAGGGTTTATTAGTGAAATAGTGCAGAGCAGATCGACTTGTTGAATCACTGAATACAGTTTTCAAAGGGTTTTAACAAAAATTTAGTTGCACTTGTTAAGACAAAGCTTTAGGACACTAGAGAGGGCACCAAGGGTGAGAAGGAGACTCTACAGGGTAGAATGCAGGTAAACAGGCATTATTTTCCCCTACCCATTAAGGGGGGGGGGGGGAAGTATAAAAGAGTAAAACCACAGTCAAGCACAATAAGCTGATTGCTTTGGAAACAGGCATTTGCTTCTTAATGACCTTAATTTTAAAAAATTTGTTTCTGTAAGGGATATAAAATATTTGACTTTTATGTCATGATGTTCACTGCAGAACAAATGAAAGTAAGGGCAGGGTTTTTGTAAGGCTACAGTATCAAAATTACTTTAGTCCACCAGCAATGTAGTGAGTACATCGCTTCTCCTTTCTTTCCACCTGGCTTCTAGCAAGCGTATCAGCATCACCGCCAGGACGAGCAGGGGCTGCACAGCGTCACAGAGAGGGGCTGTGGTAGGAAGCAAGGTCCCAGAGCTCTGGGGTCCACTGTGACCCCAGGCGGGTCACTGCCCTATCTGGGTTTCATTTGTCTCCTTTACCAGCAACACATTTTTCCTAATGATCTGATGCTCAACCTTCTCGAGATTGCTTTAGATGAAGGCCTAGGGCATCTGAAAATGACTGATCTTTAGCTTCTCTTTTTGGAGGGAGCAATAAGCTAAATACTTAATGAGAAAAATGAATTTTTGAAAAATTTTCACATTGACATTATTAAGCCTTCATCTCCATGTGAAATCCTAAAAGGCTGCTACACTGCATAGTTACTTCTGGCAGTGGTACACCGAGCGGCAGTTATCCATGAACTCTTTGGGGAGTAGTCTTGTCACTACAGAAAGCATCTCTTGAAAAAAGCAGAAAGAATCTTCCCCTTTGAAGATGTCCCATGCTGTCTCCTTTCCTACACTACCACAGTGGTCTCTCTCTGCCCAACAAGCCGTCCGTAGCCAACCCTGAGCTGTCTTTGTTGATTCCCATCTTTGGAACCACCTTAGTTTATGCCCTGGTTCCATGGGTTGTTGCTAAATCATTTTAATTCCATGACTTATTTTACCTCTATCTAGTGCCTGGAGAGTAAGCAGACTCTGTGGAGCAGTACCATCCCAAGTCTTCTTTGAGAAAAACCTAAAATTCTCTTTCAAGCACCTTAAGTCATCTTAATGATTCCTTGAGGATGAACATTATCACTCTTATCCATAAACTATTTCACTTTTTCTTTCACTTCAAGCACTAATTTTTATTTTAATTCAGCACCTTCTTAGAGATTCTTCAGGTTTTTTAGGTAGTGTGCTCTGGGCATAGATTTGACATAAAATAAATTTTATGAGTAATGGCAGTTTTAATTTAAAATGCATATAACATGTGCATTAATTATAAGTTGCAACTTAAATGATAAATTAACTGTAAGTATGAAGTGTTAATGGATTAAGAAATGCTTTTCCATGTTTTAACTGCCTTTTTATCCAAACTTACAAATGAGAAAACTAAGAAAGAAGGGTCACACAGCTGGTATAAAAATGGCAGAGCTTGGACAAAAATCCGGGTCTTCTGCTCCCTTACATGCTAAACCATGACTGTCCACTGCCAACATTAAATTATTAACTTCTGAAGTGTTTTTTAAATTTTAAAACATTAAAAAAAATTATTTCCACTTCTACATAGCATAGTATATCACAGAACGAATGAAGTTAATGCTTTTTTAAATAAAAGGGCCCTCTTTTGCTTAAGTTTGCTTAGAAGTAAAAATAATACTGCTTATTTCCTGGAGAAGATACCTTCAAGGGCAGAGACCACACTTCAACTTTATATTTCCCCACAGTACTAAGTAGTGCTGGGCACATAGTAGGTGTTTGATAAATACCTGCTGATCGCATAAGAATAAATACAGTAGAGTTCATTAAAAAGGCAATAATCGGGATTATTAAAAAACAGAACAGTATTCAAGCTAAGTATTTAAGTAGTAATAAAGATGGGCTTATTTTCTCTCTGAGTTTATAAGTTGATTTCAGTCAGAATTTTCAGTTTTGTATGCTTTAAAAATTAACTGACGCTTATGAAGTTCCATGTATTTCTAGGATACTAAACTATTATAAATGCCTGCTTTGTACTGCTTACATCTCAATACTGGAGAGCATGATATTACATGGCATTATGAGTTACAGTACAGATACTATGTTAACTGAAGCTACTTATTTGAATCAATACAGGAAAATTATCTACTACTACAATTAAAGTTGCATACGGTAAGTCACAATTCTGTTTTACATATTTGTGTTTGCTTATAACTAACTAAATGCCACCACTGCTGTCTTCCTAAGTTGCAGTATCTGTGCAGTAGTATTGTTTATAAATGAGATGGAGGGAAAGATGAAAGATTGTTTATTACAGCTGAGTCCAGACACTGGCTGCAGGTACCTCAAGGTTCAGTGTTTCCATGAGATAAAGGGGATGCATCAGAGCCAGTAACTTTATAAGACTAGGTAAGTCACTGGATGGTGGCTGAATTTGTACCAATCCAGAAGAAGATACATGGTTTCTGTTTTAGTGGTTATATTTATTATCTTACTGAAAGTTTTTTTTTTAAAACTTAGCCAGTTAAGGGGCTAAAATTGCCAAAAACAAATCCACAGTACCTTCACTTAAAAGTTCCACACACTGTCTACTTAAAATTAGTATTTATCAGCCTAAGTACACGGTTGTGGATACTGGCCACAATTTTAACTCATAAAAATAAATTGTTTTATTTCATTTTTTATAGCTAAGGGGGGAAAATCAGGTAATTAAAAAACCACTTAGAGCTCTGAAAAATGTAAGAAAACAAAAAACGGGAACCCAGATCATGATGTAACTAAAAAAAAAAAAATTATAGCTCTTATTTCTTAAACCAAAAAAAACCACGTTCTATAAACACTAGAGTGGTGTCTACAGAAAACCAAAACCTCACAGTAATATACTGTGTGGGGAAGGTGGCAGAATCAGTCAAACTCAAGTTTCTTCATTTTGAGGTCCAATCCAATGACTGACTGTGCCCATCCCTTAACTAGTTTTGGCACAGTGTAGAGAGTTTAAGTAGGCCACCTATGGGCATTTAGTATTTCCATAAAATCCTTCCTGACACCAGATAAGATCCAGACTTTGATCCAGTCACTTGGACCAAAAAGGTTAATTCATAAGTTATTTCATATTTACTCCATGAAACACTGGAATAAAGAGTAAGAAATATCTCCCTTTGAAAGTACACACTTGAATGCAACCATGAAAGATGACGGTATAGATTTTTCTCTTAGCACTACACATGATGCTTAATATAGAAGGAAAAGTTCTGTTACCTTGCTGAATAAAAAAAGAATATCCATAATATGGCCATATTTCTTCTCCATAAAAATAAATTTGATCTTATTTGCCTATAGTTTCTTTGTAGGAACTTGTAAAATGCTCTCCTGTCAGAACTGGAAACATGTCCACCCCCACCCCCTGAAATCACTTATTTTTAAGCTGGGGGGGCGGGAAGGAGGAGAAAAGTATTAGCTATAATTAGCAAGGGGCATTTAGTAAAAGTTGTGCATAAAAGAGATACATGATTACTTAAAGCTCAATCAGATACTTAACCTCAGTATGCACTGGCTAAGTTAGGAGAGATGGAAGAAACTGCAAGGAGCACCCATTTTACTCCAAATCCATGTCTTAAATAATTCTTTAGAAGGTTAAGAAATAAAAAACTAAACACACACGCACACACACACACACACACCCCACAAAAGATCTACTCCAACATGCTTGCTTCTACACAGGTACTATAGTACAGCCCTATTATATTACGGCTTATTATGCAGAGTTGAACAGATTAAGTCAAATCTCATTTTCCAACAAATTAGGTACACAGAATAAAAGCATCGTAAAATATAACCTTTGTGGCAGGTGTCAGCCCTGCCTTCCAACACCAGCATATAAAGAAGGCCCTCTGTAGTTACAAATGCATTTGAAAAACTAGAAATGACAATTTAACCAAACTTATAATACTTTTCCCACAAATAGGGAAAAGATATTAAAGCTGTTCTCTTTGGGACCCAGGTCATCAGCAAAAATGAAAATGCAAGAAGCCATTTGTATATTTAGGAAAAAAATCGCAACATCAAACGAAATGAGAAATGTGGGGTCTTTTATGGAGGTCTGACACACTGGCGATGAAGGTGTTTCCCTGCGAAGAGAAGAGTCTTGTTGTGTCGTCACAAATGTCGGGAGTGCGGAGGGGAAGGTGGGATATAAGGTCATCAACCTGGATAACAGTATGCACCTTGGATGTTAGCAAAAGCGAAGCTAATAGCTTATAAAAAACACGAAATATATAAAATAAAATGATTTTCATATACATCTTAATTTAAAATAATTAATGCATCAAATCCCTGTTTAAGACTTTAACCTGAATATCAAATTTAAGAGTCCAGACTAGATACTGTTGCCGTGGCTCTTCCCACATGTAACACACGCACTATCAAAAATAATTTAAAACCTTCACATTCTTAAATCTAAATTAGTGAGATATTTCTCCAGAAATCTTCCAAATAAATAGCTTTAAAAAAGAAAGAATTTAAAAGCTGTTAACTTTAAAAAAAATCTGTTAAATAAATTATCAATAATTCTTTACCCTACCACTGAAAATAAATCAAGAAACTACCAACAACAAATGAAATTCAAGCCCTGACAAGAGACCCGTTTCAGTTCGAGGCCTCCTTTTAAGGTTCTGCCCTCCTCCTCCCCCACCAGGTCCAAAGGTTATTGCTGAGTGGGTGTGGCACAGTGAGAATGCAGCATCAGGTCCCTTTTGTTCCGGTGGCGTCCCCACGGCGGGAGCAGCCCCGCCGACACTGGTGTCCGAGGGAAGAGCGGCCGCGCACTGTCACACGAAGAAGCGTGCGTGGCCGTTCCTGTTCAGCTTCAGGATCTTCCCAAGACGTTGTTTGGCCGTCGCCATTCCTTTTTTCGGACGTTTACCTATAAAACACCAACAACATCGTAAGTAATGGTGACAATCACACTGGCACCCCGGACCTGGAAGGCAGGGCGCTCGGGTAGGCAGTCCTTGGGGTGCTCGGAGGGCGGAGCCCCACTCCCGGGATTCCAGTTTACAGCCTGCATCTCACGGAGGGATGAAGGCCGGCCCTCGAGCCTTGTGTGGCCAGCGCGCAGTCGATCCCCACCCGTCTCTGCAGCAAACTGCTTCAGCAACAAAAAGGACTCGGGCGCTGCTTCTCACCTTCATACGGGGTCACACTGTCCCTTCCTGCAATGCTGTCTATCGCCCCACTTCCCCAACTCAGCAGGACTAACCCCTTACCATCCTCCTCGGATCTACCTCCCTGGAGAGCCCCCGGAGAGCCACCGCTGGTCCTCGGGTGGCTCAGCGTCCTGCTGTTCCCACAGAGCCTGAACACCCGCTAGGGCTGCGGCGTCCATAGTGCACCAGGCCGTGGGCACCTGAGTGCGGATATCACCTCTATCGGAACTGCCACTCTCACCGTCACGCACAGTCAGAAACATACTTAGCCTACAAACGTGTAAAAGTTACCTTTTGTTGCCTGGTTGCTGATAGGTGGTGGGTTTGATGCAGGTCTCTTGGTGGGGTGGAGGGGCACCGAAAAGGAAGTTTCGCCAGCGGGCCTTTCTGGGCTTCCACTGCCATTACTTATCTGGCATGGCCCAGAAACCAAGCTTGAACTCTGCGAGTACTTTCCATTTGGAGGGCTTGAGCCACTGCTGTCCACAGAATTCCTACTTTGTACCTTTTGCCTGATTTCTGATGAACCTTCCTTTTTGATGCATTTATGGCCTCTACTTAGATCCTGAAGAACAAAAAAAATAAGGCTGAACTATTAGGGTTCCTTTAAGGTAAGTGAAGTAAGTATCCAACTTCTCTATGCATTAGCAAGCCAAGAGAGAGGAAAAATAGACCGCTGCACTTTGGTTTTCTTAACATGTAATAGCCACAGAAGACTACCCACCCTTCATCATGGCCGACTCATTCCGAAACCTAAAAGCTCTGAGGATTCAAGTCTCGAAGATGCATGGTAACTTAAGTCAATAAGCCAGCATTATATTGGGGGGGGGGGGGAGGAGACTAAAGGAGGGAGGAGAGAGGGAACATAATCTCAACAAGCCATCCTGAACTCAGCGAGCATGTGCCGTGAGAGGAGGCGAGGATGGGAGATGCAGGCCTGCTGCCTCCTCAGCATGGCACAGCTCCCATAGATCGCTCACGGTGTAACGTACTATCTTTTTTAGAACTTAACTTCTGTAAGGTTCATCTCTACCGTATTTAAGTTGGTTACTAAAAAAAATCCTTAGATCCTGAGCCTCAAGTCTGGTTTTTCTGTAACATTTTTTCCTTCAGCTTCTTAATATTATTGAGTGAACTGTCAGGAAAAAAACAAACAAATAATGCTACTGATTGGTGGGTCTTGAAAAATCAATGGAGAGGGTTATGACCAGAGTTAAATAGAGAAAGTAAAAGACAAACTTGAAAAGGAAGGGCATACTGCAGATGTGATGTTTCACAAAACTACTTTTAATTATGTGTGTGTGTTATATAAAATATATCTCTGATTCTTTTTTTTAACCTTACTTGCTGTATGTGTCTGAGTCTGTAATGGTTAAATAAGTTTTAAAAACAGCATTTTCCCTGGCTGGTGTGGCTCAGTTGATTGGGCATCGTCCTGTACACCAAAAGGTTGCTGGTTCCATTCCTAGTCAGGGCACATGCCTGGGCTCAGTCCCCTGTAGGGGGCGTGCAGGAGGCAGCTAAATTGATGTTATGCTCTCACATCAATGTTTCTCTCTCTCTCCCCCCCCTTCCTCTCTCTCTAAAAAACAACCAAAAAAATTTTTTTAAATAAACAGCATTAAACATGGACTTGCTTTAAATTATCTTACAAATATGCTTGAGCATAGAGACAACTGTTATGATTTGACATGCCTCTATGATATGTCTCTCAATTATAAGCAAAAGAAATTGTCTCTAAGGTGATCATGCTAATCATCTACCCTCTACTTCTTTATTTTCAAAGACAACTATAAAAACAGCAGTTAGATTTAAATAACAGCTTACATAACACTGAACCCTATGGTGAAGCTGTAAACTTCGTGACCAGCTGCAGTGAGGCTCTATAAAATCATACACTAAGTGAATTATAATAGTTAAGGAATTTCTTTCTTGACCTTTGAATTTGGAGCATATTTGTCTATTAAAAGAACTTGTACAGACAAAACTCTGCCTTAAAAAAACTTGGCTTGTTATCTTACTGTAAAAGTGATAGGTGAGTATTCAGAAAATGTAAATAAGCCAAACAAAGGACACAAAAAAACCCCGTAATTCCTTTACTCAGAGTATGCTTGGGGTCAAGAAGGTTTAGGAACCCCACTCTGCCACGTGAGAATTTAGATTCTTTCTTTCGCTGTCATTTTCCAAGGTTTGCAGCAAAAGGTCATATTGCTTTCCTTCCTTGGTACTACTGGTAAAAGTTTTATTTTTTAAAAGCAGCTATATGGGGTTCATTTTGTTTGGTATGAGCATTAATATGCTGGGATCCTGCAGCGTAAAGTGTCCTCTCTTAGAGCAGGGGTCCCTAATTTGGAGTCAGTGAGTGGTCTGGGGTAGGGATGAGGCACACATCATGAGAAGATGTAAGCAAAAGTCAGTATTTATGATGATCATTTTTCTGGAAAGAGAATCTATAACTTTCATCAAATTCTCAAAGAAATTAAGCATCTAAAAATGTTCAAGAAACAATGTCAGAGATTAAAAAGAGATCCTCTGGTACTTTTCTTTCCCTTCATGTTGGCAGCCAGCATTTTGTAACCACTTCTTGAATAAACGATTCTTTTCCAGATCATGGTATATCCATGAGCTTTGCCTTAGTCATTATATCAGAATATCTAAAAGTGGAGAGTTGTTCAAATGTGCATTTAATTGTAATTTTTTACCTTCCCAGATCTAGTGGTTGATAACTAGTTGCAGTTTTAAAAAAAAAAGGAAAGAAAAAAAGCCCTGGCCAGTTTGGCTCAGTGGTAGAGCATCGGCTCTCAGACTGAAGGGTCCCGGGTTCGATTCCAGCCAAGGCACATACCTGGGTTGCAGGCTCGATCCCTGGCCCTGGTCGGGGAGCATGCAGGAGGCAACCAACCGATGTGCCTCTCCCATTGATGTCTCTCTCTCTCTCTCCCTCCCACTCTCTCTGAAAAGCAATGGGAAAAATATCCTCAGGTGAGGATTACAGAAAGAAAGCAAACCAGAGTTAATGACAATTCTAAATCTCCTTTTAACGCTTCAAACCTTGAATATACCTGAAGATTAATTCTGGACGTCGTATCAAACTGTTTAACCCAGGAGGAACTCCTCAAGTCCTGATCTTCAGTCTTGACATGGTACCCTAAAGAGAAGTCTTCATCAAGTTATCTTCACACAGACTTCATCTCAAAGAACAAAATTAGCCAAATGCTTAAAACTGAAAGCAAATTTGTGTTGGTATTTTATTAAAAACTGAATATGTTAATTCTTTAAATACTTATTCATATATGTTCATCACATTTCTTTCCCTCTCAAAAACAAAACAGTCGCCAGCTCACTCACTATCTTACATGCTAGATGTAAAACCAAATGCAACACATACTCTCTAAAAATGATATACTTTCCCATATAGAATAAAGGCATGTTTGTCTGAATTTTACAGTATTTGCACAGAAGCTTTCTTTTCACGGGACCAAACAGATTACAGGGAGACAGAACGGTATAGTGGAAGGACAGACAAACCTAGATTTGCCTGAGTTCTCTCATTACCAATGTATCTTTAGGCAAGTTATTTAATCTCTCTAAACCTCAGTTTTCTCTTAGGTAATAAGCAAAGGGGTCAGACAGTCCTGGGTTCAAATTCCAACACCAGTGAATACTAATTATATAAGTATGGGGAAGTTAAATTAACTTCACCAAGTCTATTTCCTTTACCTGTAAAGTTATATTACCTGCAACAAAATGCTGTTTCAAGGATTAAGTGAAATGATGTCAAACTCCTGGTACATAGTTGACATTTAACTGCGTGAGAATGAACACAACTGCTATAGTAGGCATTTGGTTTCAACATAATACCAGCTTCTCCCCAGTCCTCCTCATACGTTTAGGGAAACAAAATTTCCCTTAAAGGCACAGGGAAGAAAGCACTGCGGCATCCCTGATACTGCCACAGAGTCTCCTCTCTCTCCTAACACTTCCTCTTCAAGCAGGAAAAAGAATATCCTCAATCAGAAAGCTCAAAACCTGTTTTCCCTCCCACAAAAGAAAAAAAGGGTGAATGTTCAAGTTTAACAGACCATTTAAAGGCCCTGGCAGGTGTGGCTCAGTGCTCAGTGGTTAGAGCACACCAAAGGACTGCGGGTTCGATTCCCAGTCAAGGGCATGTACCTGGGTTTCAGGTTCAATCCCCAGCCCCGGTTAGGGTGCGTGCTGGAGGCAACCAACTGATGTGTCTCTCGCATCAATGTTTCTCTCTCTCTCCTCCCTCCCCCGCCCACTCCCTTCCACTCTCTCTAAAAATCAATGGAAAAAATATCCTCGGGTGAGGGTTAACAAAAAATAATTAAAAAAGAAAAAAATAAAGCATCAAACATTCCTTCCACTCTGATCAACTTATGAAAGGGAAATGATACTACTGTTCAATAGCAGTGATAAAATTATGCTGGTGAACATGACTATCAATCCCAGTTGATTTACGTTTTGGGTTCTTATGCCTGCACCTTACATAATTTGTCAATATTTTTTGGCCAATATGGTAAGTACCATTTCCAACTAAAAATGTGCAACAAACAGTTTCTTATTCATAATCTAACCTCAACTAGGATTACAGAGCTATTAAACTGGGGTCATGGGTTACTTTTCCAGACACCGATAATCCGTGCTCCTTACCACATTCCACTGGTTTGTCACAGCGGTACAGCGGCCTAGCCTCGTGGTCACTGCTGTGGCAGCTGCTGGGGTCCTGGAGAGAGCTGCCTTCACGGCTGCAGCCTGTGCTCTGCACCTGCCTTTGTAAACACGTGGAATAGTGCAACCCTGCCATGGACAGCATGCCCTGAATGGCTTCTTCCTCTGTGCTCGTCGAGGTAGGACATTCCCTGAAAAGCAGACACCAAAGACAAGAGCCGTTTAGTCTCATGGCATTTGGTAAAATTTTAAACTAAAACGATGTTTTCATATCCTTTATATCACAATGTCATAAGACTTGTACTGTCAGCAAACCTACCTTTTAACTGGAATTTCACTTCTAGATGTCTTCTGGCTCTTCTGAAGGAAGTTCCTCATCACATTAGATTCCTCCTTAAAATTTGATGTTATTTTTTGTTTCTTTTCATCACCTGAACTTTCAGACTCTTCAGTGGTAAAATTATTTTTCTGAGATAATAATTAAATGAAAGCAAAGGTATATAAGAAATCTGACCAAGTCTGTACAAACAAAAAATACTTTATCTGTCTAGGGAAAGTTAGAATCTTAATTATCATGAAATTTTTTCATATGAAAAAAGTAAAAATCTCTAGCAACTATAGTAACATAATTCTGTAGTAAGAAACACACAGTACAGGTTTTCTTTAAAGTAAGATGAAATATAACCTATGAGAAATATGAGAAACATAAGAACAGTATCTCTCTCCACCCTTTTGAAAATCAGACAAAGCTACACTTATCCGATGTAAACAGTCACATGGTGTGTGTGAGTGTGTGCGCGCGCATGTGGAGGAAGTGGGTGTTCATTTTTACGTCGAATAGCCCACAGGCCACAGGCTTCAGGCGTACCAGTGCAATGCAATCAGGTCCAGAGTCTTCTGAATCAGAAATATCAGAATATTCTGATGCTCGATTCCTGAGTTCTGATTTCACACTTGTAAAAAACCCTGAGAAGGGGAAGGAGACAAAGAGAAGGGCATGAGCAGGGTGCTATCTGAGGCCCGTCCAGCTTCTGCTGTCTCCATCACTCCTGCTCTATCCTCTTGTCTGCTTTCACCTCTTCATTCTTTCTTCCCCCAGCCCCAGGGACTTTCTCCCCAACTGGCCAAGATGCAGACTGAAGTGTATTCTAAAAACATTTCTGGAACTTGTTGAACATAATTATAAACTCCTTATTTGCAAATTTTAAAAATATTTCTTTCCAGAAAAAACCTCCAACACTAACATGAGGTACAAGAAACTGAAACTTTTCAATTTCCCTTTTGCATTATTTCTCTCAACAAATAACAAAAAGGTAACTTTCCTAAGCCTAAAAATCACTCAGGTAGACAGTGAACTCAACAAGCTTCTACACCGGGCCTCAGCACTGTCCTTTCCTTCCACGGGGCACTACCACAGAGCAACCACCTGATCAGTTCCACTGATTAGCTGCCTCCCCCAGCATGTGAACAAATGCAGAGCTACCAACTACAGCAATACCACATTTACCTGAAATAGCAGGAATTAAGGTATTCAACATGGATTAAATAATGTTAACTATCTGGAACATTTACTTGTCAGATACCAAAATATCTAACTACTTCTCAAAATTGAAGATCTCTAGGAGGAAGAGGTGTTGCTATTTGTCACACTGATGATAACCAGTTAATAACCAAGTAGAGGCCCTCTTGTCAACAGGTAACCAAGAAGAAAACATGGATTACCAATAGCTTCAGGTCAGCCAATTATACATGTCTCCTAATTCTGAAAACCATATACATGGTAGCTACAAGTATTTGTGAAATCACATTAAACTTGGACCCATATAGAGGCCCGTAAAATGTATGAGCTTTCATGTGACTCTTGTAAACACTGTCGCCAGACGGGCGTGTCACTGACTTGCACACGTCTCCATCGTCAGTGCCGTCCCTGGGCGCTACACCTCTCAGGGCACTCACGTTCGGTATTTCCCTAACGGGTAAGCTACTCGGTAATACTTCAGACTTCTCAAGAGTATCGGAAACGCAAACATTTCCAACCCTAGTGCAAACGTAAGAACTGTAAAGTTAGCAGGCACTCCACATACTATCACATTAGTAATAGAGAGAGCTCTGCGATGCCAGCAAAGCAAACATACTGCTCAGCGGTCTCTGAGGCGCCTCGCTGTCCGCTGCCTCTGCTCCTGAGCCTGCTTCCATCTTCGCTTTTGCCTTTTTTGTCCTTCTGGTCTCCTCTTCACTTTCGCTGTCTACTGTATACAGACTCTGATCTGCGAAGGGCTGTCTCTCGTCCCTGTGTACGGGAAAAGAGTCAGAAAGCAGCGCAACTGTGGGCACAGCCCCTCCGCCCCTTACTCCACCGAGTGGGAACTGCGTGCCCTCCCTCCGGGCGGCTGTGCAGCAGCACGGACTGGGGGCTCCTGAACAAGGGCATCCCCTGAGGCCAATCGGGGGCACTTTGATCCGGTTACGTACTTAATTATCCTGCCATTTGTCAGCAGTAACCGCAGATCGTTATCTTTCGCTCTCCATTCAGGTACCGTAGAAGATGGCTGGAGATGTTTGTTGAATTTACCATTCAGTTTAGAGCTCAAGATGTCCTTAAAGTACAAAAACAGAACTTTAATCTCCGCCCTCAACTACACCTGCTTCACTAAAGGAATACAGTGTACCACCCCCCCACCCCCACTTAGCCCTGCATCCCAAACTGCACTGGGCAGCCACCCACGCCGGGGACACGCGGCGTGCGCCAGCAACACTAAATGGTTCCTCGAGCCAAAGCAGGAGTGTGGTTCGTCTCTCTGTAGGCCATTCACAATAACACATTCTTAAAGTGGCATATAAAATGTGCATACAGCAAACTCAGACATTTCGCTCCTGCAGAGAGCAGGAGGGCTGGAGAGGCGCTCCCCGTGTACTGTGATTTGCTCTCCCTGGCTCCTTCCTGCCCAGGTGCTAGCTGCTGTCCTTCCCAGTTCCACCGCCTTTCACCAAAGCCCTAGGCTTCCCAGGGCACTGGCAGCAGCTCAAAGGTCACCACCCTGCTGTCACCAGTAACAAAGGCCACCATGTGGTGTAAAGGCACACAGGAGCTGGCTTTTAATACATATAGAATACTTCCTTTCCTGGTAACTTTTTCCTAATAATAAACAGAGTCTTTCACAATGTGCTAGATCTCCTCTCACATGGCTATGGGGTCAGGAGGTTTAGAACAACAAAATCTGAAAACAGTATAAATACAATTACATACCATTTAAAATATTTGAGAAAGTTAAAATTTCTATATAACTTTTAAAAATATTTTACTTCAGGGATACCTCTATTTTGTTCATTTTAAATTGTTGCGTATCCTCTACTTAAGGTGTAAAATTATGGACGATACAGATCTCACTGCAAACTCATGACCATGCTCACAAGGCCCTGCACTGATTGGATTACTGTGTGCCCCTCCCTGCCACTGTCCATCAGGCCAGCATTTCTCAGACTTTAATGGGTTTATTCTAACCGTCACCTATGCTGATGCTGTTGGGTCAGGGATAGGCTTTCTGCACTTGCTCTTTCCTCTGCCAGCAATACTTCGCCTCAACTCTGTGTATCCATCTGACTTCTTCCCATTACTTAAGTGTCTGTTCAGATGTCACCACCTGAGAGCTCTCTAACCACCCTAGCTAAGGTAGTGGGCCACCCCAGCCCCTTTATTGTATTGCTCTATTGTTCTGGCTTCCTTCATAATTATCTGAAATTACGTTATTTTAACATACGTCTCTGTCTCCCATCCTTCCAACCTGAGCCAGGATGGAAGCTACACGAGGGCAGGAACTTAAGTTTCCTCACTCTGGTATCTGCTCTAGAGCCTGTAAGAGCAAGGCCTTGGTAAACCTGAATCAGCATGTCAGCAAATGAACGAGATCTAGCCATCCTACACCACGCCAACGCGCAGAAAGCTGAAGCACCGGCCCCGCCCGGGGCATGAGCACCCCCTGACCCTACAATGCTAACGGGAGGTCAGACAACAAGAATGGCCGGCTGTTCTCCTTTTAGTGTCCTGTTAAAGAGCTTTAAGGAACAACCAAGTCTCCCTTTGCAATCCTGGAACATAGTACTTGCCTCTTCCCATGGACACATCTCTAATCTCCTGAGGACCTCCCGCGTGTGGAGCTCTAGGATGTCCAGGTTAGAAGGAGTTCGGATGCTATGATCTCGGAGTTTCCTCATCTTTCGTCGGGAAAGGTACGGGGAAGTTGCTTCATGCGAGGACCGTGAAGCTGGACACACAGTAGGGATTCCCTGAGATTTCACTGGCTTGCCGCTCTCCTCCTTCAAGAACACAAATCAAAGGAGTTTCACAACAAGGCTACATTCATACCTGAATAAGCATCTGCCATAAAAGTATTTTAGAAAGCAAAAGTCATTCCATTCAATTATGTACACAAAAAGACCACATCATAAGATAAACAGCTTGCTGAGACCTTTATCTCCTTTTCTCCCCCACATAATATACTGTGAACATATTGCCTTGATTTTCAATATCATTTTAAAGGCTGTGTAGTATTCCATCCAGTGTATATCTACAGCATGATTTACTGACCTAAAAGTTACTGGGAGTTAGTTAGGCAGCTTCCAGTTCTTTCCTATGATGTACATTCTTTCACACAGGTTGTTGCATAAATCAATACTGCTTTTTAAAGCAAAGTCACACATCTGTGTAGTTTTGAAAAATTAAAATTCTATAAGCATAGCATGAAAATCTACTCTTCCTTTCAGTTCAAGCCAGACACTAATAGAACCATCTTCTTGAATAATTACTTTAATTAAAACCTCTTTTCTTTAATACCTAAAATAGCTCCTAATTGATGAATTAAACAACTAATCTCAGATTTTGTGGGCTTTTATCAAAGGGCATTTGCCTAACCAACTTGTTCTAATATTTCCAATTGAGTGGCTCTCCTGGCCCCACCTACCAATACCTTCCCTCTTTCCGACCCAGCTTCCCCTAGCGCTGCTCACTCTCCTTCACCTTTCCTCTCATTTTCTAATTACTAAACATGCACTCACCTCTGCACAGCTGAAATGAACTTGATCTGAAAGGTTTTTAAGTCTGTATTTTTTATTTTTGGAGTAACCTGAAGTAACCTGGTAACTGCTTCCTTATGACTTCATTATGACACAACCCTCTAACTTTCTCTCTAGGACTTTAGGAACCTGGGAACCCAAGACTGTTTCTAAGACTAAGCTCATTCCATTTTTTTAAGTGCATAAGAGCTTTCAGATGTTTGTAGTGTGGTGGTAGAGCCACTTGCTTCTCAAAGCAGATAATAACCAAGAATTTAGACGACAGTTTCTACTCTTACCTCTATTGCTCGAATTACTTTAGAAAGTTCTTTAATAAGATGTCCAGGTCTAACATTGTCTGGAATTTCAAAGGCATGTTCGGATACAAGCTGTATTTGGAATATCAAAGACAAAACAACCAATGTTACTTACATTTTAATATGTAAAAAACTAATTTATTAAACCAATTTTGGGGTTCTCCAGATCTTATAGGCACAGCTAAATGCTAATAAGCCAGGTCTCAGAGTTCACGTAGTGGTACCTTCTATGAAGATCCTGATTTATAAAATCCTCTTAGATTGAATTAAAGATGGACTTTATATTGAGTACCCTTGTACTCTAGACCTCAAAGCCTACTCTACTTATAACTACTACTATAATCAGTAAAGTAACTAATTAATACTAACATTTAATTCATAATATATAAGGATTTGTAAGAGCCAACACAGGCCCTGAAATAATCTGAGTCTACTGGCGCAAAAAATGTGCTACGTAATCATAAGAGAAGGGCATGCCAATTCCAAATGGAAATCGGGGATGACCTCTTGGAGGAGGTGGGATTCAAATGCAAACAACTAGACCGCATCTTAGGGAAAATGGAAAGCTCCTACTTGAACCCCAACCTCCTTTCTTTCATTTTTACCTAAGTCTAGCAGAGGGAAAGAGCATGGGCTTTGCAGTCACAGAGATCTGGATTTAAGTCGTAGCTCCACCAGTTCTCTCCGGCAAGTTATTTAAACTCCTTGAACCTCAGCTTCCCCACGCGTAAACGGGGCTGACAGCAGCACCCAGACCTCACACAGCTGCTGAGGACTGAATTAGTTTATGGCTATAAAGACTCAGCACAGTGGTCAGCACACTCTGAGAGCTCAGTTATTCATTACTATTCTTCATCTGCATGTTCATTTCTTAGTCAACACCCTCGCTACACGATTCACAGCGGTGCCTCGGTTTTCGAACGTCTCCGTGAAAGAACATTTCGGGTTACAAACGCCGTAAACCCGGAGTAAATACTTCGAGTTTCGAACACGCCTCGGAAGTCGAACATGCCCCACGGCTTCCACTGAGGGCTTCCAGCTGTCGGCTGTGGATCCCTTGGTTTCCGAACATTTCAGAACTTGGACAGTCTTCCGGAACGGATCCCATTTGAAAACTGAGGTGCCACCGTACTTTCTTTTCAAGCTTAAAGAAGTACTGAGGTACTTGATTCTCATAGAAACATAAACCAGTACATTTGTGTCTACCGTATCATAGACGCAGGCTGTATTTAAAGCATGATTCCTAGGCCCTCTACTGCGGCCACTTGTGCCTCACAGCCCGAGGACTCTGCTCTCCCAATCTTACCATACAGAAAATAACAATGATTTCACCAAAGAAAACCACTTACTTCTTTTTTCATCCACACTTTTAAAGCAGTATGCAGAGCTTTCACGCCCTGCACCAGGTAAGTCTGAGGCTGGAAACCATCTTCTCGCAGCTCTGTGGGGATAGAGGAGGCAGGAAAAAGAGTTCAGTGTTCTGAAGATCAAGGGACTAACTTTAGATTTTCAGTAACCATCAAATATCAAGCTGCGTGTGACTTCCAAATTAAGAATACTGTACTACTAAATGCTCAAGTTAAAAGAAAGCTCACAAACATAATGCTGAGTAAGAGACGGGTCACAAAACAATGTCATATGACATCTAAAATGTACAAAATTAAACTATTTTAGTTTGTGACACAGGTGACAAAGCAGAAGAAAAGGGTTATCACGAAAGTCAGGATAGTGGTTCTCTCTTGAAGGGAAGGAGGAGGTACACCGGGGAAAGCAAGGGGCATGAGTATGGTCCTGGCAAGGCTGTCCTGCTCGCCTTGTAATTCTTTACACTGCACGAGAGAGTATGTGTATGCAGTGTGTGATCCATACACTTGACTATGGGCATGAAATGCTTCACTACTGTAAAGGTAAATACAAACCCACACCCACAAGTGTCTCTTCTGGGTTTTTTAACCAAATCGATTATCTAAAACTCATATAAAATGCATTAGATGTGGTCTACAACTCAGGCAGGTTGAAGCAAAAGTGAAAGATTTCACTTCTTCCCTGTAGCTAATTTACTTACATAAACCCCAAATTTGTTCACTGTTTTATTATTACTGACACAATTCAGTTAAGAGTTTCATACAGCCCACCCTCATAACCCATCATATAAGCCTGTAACAGTCTGAGAGCTGCCAAATGACAGGCCACATGGAAAGTTAAAAGGTCAGGGATGAAAGGCCAATATAACACGAGGTAACAGGACGAATGCCCAGGATGTGGCACTGGGAGAAGGGTCCCTTGGCTCTATCTTCAGTGGACTGGACTGACACACTAGTATTGCCAGGTATCCTGTACTGATCTGGCAGATGAAATGAAAACACTTTAAAGTCTGACCTGCAAATATCCTTTTCACAGTAACTTTTTTTTTTAACTTTAATGTATAGGGTTATGTTTTCGATCAGACTTCAACAGTTCTGAACTCTCAATGGCCTAAAACAAAGACTAAATCATTCAAAGACTAAGCAATCTGCTGCTTGTGACTGCAAGAACAGCAAGATTTTTGTCTTTCAGATAGACTCTTCATTTGTTCTAAAAAGCTGCTTGATGAGCCCCTCGTAGACATTAGGGAAAAGCATCACCCCAGGGAGCAGTGTGCGCATGTGTACACTATCAAGATAGGACAAGACGGTAAAAGTGCTCTGACTTTACTGAGTACTGAATTGCCAATCTCTAATCTGGAGGGTTCAGTTACTGGGTTTTATTTCCAGAAAACAAAAACATCTATAAATGTTTTTATAAGTATTTAAAAGTGTTCCTACTTGTCTAGGCTTCTACTTGGATAGGAGACTATGAACTTTAAAGTCTGGAATTTTACTGGAAACTATAGATGGCAACTCTATGATCCATTGTGACACCCCTGCAGCCACGAAAAACACCTGAAAACATGGAATAGCCAGGGACCCAGGATAAGGAGGTGTTTCTGGAGTAGAGACTGGTCTTGGGCAGAGAGCACCTGTTCCTCCTGACCCACGGCTGCTCCCGCCATCAGACGCCTGCGCCACCGGCAGGACAGCGCGCTGACCCGCACCAGGTGTGGGATGGGTTATTCCGCTTTCCTCCCAAAGAGAACAAGCCCTTCTTCTTTTGAGCAAAGAAACCAAAAGAAGTTTTATCGTTTAATTCTCTACATACTACCCTGGGAAGCAAGTTATTGGTTGTTTCTTTTCATTTCACCTTTTCTTCTTGTGTAACTTTTAAATGGAAAAAGGAACAAATCTTTAGGATAGACTTTATTGTTTAATCTGCTTCTTCTGGGAGTAAATTATAACAGTAGCACTATTTGCAAATGGATTGGACAAGTTAGACAACACAAAACCAGATGAATGGTATTCTCAAGGACACAAATGCATGAAAAGCAAAAAAAAAAAAAATGAGTAAAAGGAAAAATGATATTCAGTTTCCAACCTGATAGCTCAAAGGTTATTAAACCAAAAGACACCAAATCTGAAATTCCACATAAAAAAGGTAGCTTTCAAGTTCAAATGAAAGGATAACAAACACCCCCACCCCACCCCAAAAAAAGACAAACATTTTTCCTCAGAGCCTGACAGTTGGTTTGTGCTAACAGGTGCCTTGTACTGGCCAACCTAATGGGCATAACAGCAATGGCACAGGCACTACCTGTTTCTCTCAGGACACGAAAATTATGCCCTTGTGTTTTAAAAGCAAATATTTGGGAACACATGTTACATAACAGTCTCTTGGCTTAAACTGCATTTTGCAAGTGAGGCACTTTTACATGCCTAACAGTGTTTGCAGGCAGGCCACTGAGTCCCAGGTGAAATGAACGTTTTCAACATTACCTGTTCTGATGCAACTCCTCATACATTTGCTTTTTAAGGTTATGGACGTGAGACTCTAATTTGCTCAAAAGGTTCTTGGCAGGGGTAATCATACATTTAAAAAAACAAAATAGGGACACCATACTGAAAAAGGGTCTATCAGTGGCTTTTAGTGAACTTACAAACATCATGCATCATATCACACAATAAGATGGACAAATTATTAATTACCTTTTAGGGTTTCCAGCAAGTTTTTGGCTACAAACCAACATATGGCTTCAAAGAAAGGGAATTTGAAAAGATCTGGTGTTTTTAGCCTTTTCTCCATCTCATAACACCTGAATAAATATAATTTGAAGAAATTTAATATTAATATTAGCATTTCAAAGCTAAATAAAGGCAATCAACTTAAGGAAAATAAAATAAGCAGGCCTGACATGTAAGACCAATCAAGTACTGCATTTTACTTAATACAACATTTGGATACTACTGAATTGTGATCTTATCCAGGTCTGACCTTAACAAATTTGACAGTATACTGAAGAACTGCACTGCCCTTCAAAAAGATCACACCTTGGGATTTTTATCCCAGTCTTAACAGAAGGAATTTCACAAGGGTTGTGCTAAAATAAATAAGACAATATGTTTACAAGTCAACTCCATGTGCTGGACACTGCAACAACCACTCAGGTTTTCTTTAGTTTCTACTAAGCACTCAAGCTCAAGACCACACTTGGCGCTGGTCAAGGGGAGGAGACAGGAACCACAGCTGCCACAGTGCTTGTCTTCTGAGGGAGTCCTTGCAGCAGTCCACACAGCCAGGAGCCCCTTTTCCTCCGGGGACAGCCCAGGTATAAAGTAACAAGATTCACACCTGGTAGTAGTGTGGAGCTGTCCTGGCTTACAGCTTCATGCCTGGTAAAGAAGAGCCAGTGCTTCCTGTAATAACTCCACAGGCACATAGCATCCAGGGCTCCCCAGAGGCAAGGCAAGCCAAGCTACAGGAGTCACCACGCTCAGGGAAGCCCAAACACACAGCTTCCTACTGGGTACTCTAGTGATCCCAGTCCTGATGTTTGTCAACCAGCAGTCAGTGCACCATAAGAAGTGCTGCTTAGTAATATTCTCCTCTCATCAGGCTACCAGGGGCACAGAGTTAGCAAAAGGTCAAATTCTCACACAGAAAGGGAAGGAGCTGTTAACCCTTCCCCCACAGTCAAATCAGAGGAGGTGCTCTGACAGCCATCCAGACTCAGGGTGCTTCCCCAGCACCATAGTCACACCTGAGTCCGACTGGACTTAGTTCATTTCCCTCATTGTTAAAACAGCCAGAAGAGAGTCCTTACATTTTTACAGAACTTTGAAATTTGGGGAGATATTTTGTCTTAAATTGAACATATTATTATTTTAATTTTAGATTTGAAATGAATCAAGGTGTTCTCCTGACAAAATTTTAAGATAATGCTTTTGTTCAAAGTTCCTATTCTTAATAATTTCTCAGGGCCTATCTCCATGAGATCTCAATTAAAATATGTGTTGAATTTAGTTTTTTGAAACTGGAATAATTTCCTACTTAACAAAGGACAAAAGATCCTTTAGATACTGTAACACCAACCTGAGCTGCATGCCAATATTAAGGTTGTGCAGGAAGTTCCCCCCGAAAGCCATACAATCCTGAGAAGTGAGCACAGCATGAATCCACCCTGAAAGGGTTAAAAGTTTATAAATCCGTGATTTCTCAATACTTAAAGCAAACAAATGCAATATCTACCTGTGAAATAAGAAACTTAAAATATCAACATCAGTTTACTTCATACTCCAGCACTAGAAAAGTTAATGTCTATAAAATCTACAGATTCGTTCATTCAAATACAGATGTGCCCCAAAAATGTATACACGCTTTAACAGCTGATAGCTCAATTTTGAAAATAAAATGTAGTTTAATAACACTGCTTTTATAATTATTCAAAGTGTGTGTATACATTTTGGGGGGACACCCTATATTTATTGAAGGCCTATATTATATGCCAGGCTCATGCTGATTTTGACGAAACAAATACACTGATCCAATTAGACAAAATCATGGTACAAAATAGGTGAAGGTTTTTGTGGTTGTTGCTGTTCTAGTATTTTTTTTAAAAATCCAACTTTATTTTAAAGATTTTACTCCAAGACAAGTCAAATTTGGTTAGAATAAGGCAAGCACATTTCCTTTCCATGAACACCGAGACTGGCTGAGCACTTCAGTCCCCAGTATCTGAAATGAGTGCCCTCGAGAGTAAGCACAGAAGGCTCAGTGGCATGCGACCGGATACCTGCCTCTATGGAGGAAAAGGTAGATCACCCACATTTCATTATGGAGGGCTTAGGTCCCATAAATATAAATGTTGGCAATCAAAATGATTTCTTATTTTCCCATAAAAATATTTTCAAAATGAGAAACATGTCTAAGAGATGACGCTGAGCTTTTAAAAGAAATGTCCACAGACTAAACATAGACTTCATGTAAGTATAAATAAACATATACAAATACATTTGCATACAAAAATTAGCTGTTAAAGTAGGTTCCATTTTCTTTGTATTTTTCATCTTTTGATCCCTCACTGTGCTGTGACACAAGATCACAAAACTCCTCAAAGACTGACTTTCAAGCAGTGCCCATTTGTGTGCTCAAGAGGCACAAAGCCTGGAGCTTGACCCTGAAATCACATATTAGAAGTCTGTCAGCTACAAATCCTATGGATCAGTGGTTCTCAAAGAGACATACTGCCTACAGAGGGTGTTGGGAAAGTCTGGGGGCTTCTTTTGATTGTCACAAAGCTCAGGAGGCACTACTGTCATTTCATGAGTGGGAGCCAGGGGTGCAAAATGCAGGCCAGTTGCACACAGTAAGAAAGTGCACTACATTACTCAGGACTTAGGAATTTCTGCTGGGCATTCATTTAGTACAAAGTCTGCCATGAACTGTCCAAGCCTAAAAACTATAACTCCATTATATACGTAAACAAAGTAATTTTTGCATGGTTTTGGCATAATTTCCCAGGAATACAACTACTCTGTAAATTGAAGGAAACTGTACTTTGTTTGGAAGTTTATCAGTTGCCAACTACCTTGGAAAAAACTGCAATGCCTATAGCAGTGGTTCTCCATGTCTCAGACCAGCAGCATCAGCATCAGTCAGGAACTTGTTAGAAGGCAAATTCCCAGGCCTCATCCCAGACCGACTGAATCGTGTGCTGGGGATGAGGCCCAGCAATCTGCGCTTTAATAAGCCCTCCAGGTGACTGATGCTCAATGAACTTTAAGAACCATTCATATACAACATCGCTATAGAAACTGAGTTTCCAATCGTACACCTGTACTGGTTTTGCTGACCTATGCATGGAACTATTTTGTTTAGTCTTTAAGGCTGCTGCGCCTAAGCAAGCACATTTTGAAAAAGTAATTCATTATAAATTACTTTTTAATATCTTCTTTATATTCTAGTTAGGCCATTACATCAATTTTTTTAAATAATTGGTGTAGGAGGTTATAGCATCAATGAATTTGAATTCAAGATTTTGAAGAGGACATAACCAAATGTTTGTTATAAAAGGGAGCACTGGGAAGAAAATTTAAGGGAGGAGCTTAGCCCATTCACAATGAAAATAATGATATTTATCTAGATTCATAAATTCTGGTAGTTCTAGGCACTTATTCATTTAATCAATACATATTTATTTATTATTACATACACTGAAAGCAAAACAACAAGGCAGGGCTTGTGGTAACAAATCCCTGTGAACTCTGCAGCCTTTACGGTCACTCAAATCAGACTAACACAATTCTAAATCCTGGCCTGGAGAGCCCTGCATTCCATTTGTCTCAAAATGACACGTTTGATACATATACTTGAGCTACAACTAACGCTGGTACTCAGTTCCTTCCTCGGGTCCCTCAAAACATGCTCTTAACTGTCCCAGGACAATAGCCCAGAGTCTTACTGCTGGCTCAGCCCATCATAGCAACACAGAGCTGGCCAGTTAAAGCTGAAGGGAACTTTATCAAAATTTAAAATTCTGTGCAGAGGACATTATCAAAAATGTAAAAAGACAACCCACACAATGGGAGAAAATATTTGCAAATTATACGTCTGATAAGGGTCTAATATACAGAATATACAAAGAGTGCTTACAACTCAACAATTAAAAGATAAATAACCCAACTTAAAAATGGGCAAAGGATTTCGATAGACATTTCTCCAAAGAGATATTCAAGTGGCCAATAAGCACGAGAAAAACGCTTAGCACCATTACTTGTTAAGGAAGTGCAGACCAAACAGTGAGAGGTCACCACTACACACCCACTAAAGTGGCAAAAACAAAAAAGCTAATCACAGTACTGGTGAGGATATGGAGAAATGGAACACACTGTACCTTGCTGGGGGGAGTGTAAAATGGTGCAGCCATTTGGAAGACGGTTTGGCAGTTCCTCAAAAAGCTAAATGTCGTTCAACCATATGGCCCAGCAATTCCAGACTAGGTATATAACCAAGGGAAACGAAATACCTCACACAAAAGCTTTTACACACATGTTCAAAGCAGCACAAGGCATAACAGCCAAAAGGTGGAGACAACCCAAATGCCCTTCAACTAATGAAGGGACAAATGAAATGTGGCTTATCTGCACAATGGAAGGTCAGCCAGCCATTAAATGTAATAAAGTACATGCTTCAAGGATGAGCCTAGTAAACACTATGCTAATTAAAGAAGCTAGATACAAAGGCCACATATTCTACATATACGTATGAAATGTCTAAGCCAGGCAAATCCACAGAATCGAAACGTAAGTTCATCAGTGGCTGTCAGGGGCTCAAAGGAGGGGGAATGGAGATGTGGCCGCTGACTGACGGGGCTCCTTTCTGAGGTGATGAAATTAGAATTAGATGGCAGTAAGGCTGCACCACCTTGTTAATCTATGAAAAACCACTGACTTGATCACTTCTCGGACTCTTGGCTGAGATCAAATGTAAAGACCACTAACGTGTACACCTTAAAAGGGTGAGTATTACAGTATGTGAACTTTATCTAAACAAAATCAAAATGAAGGAAAATGACACAAAACACCATAAGAAAACAAGTCCCAACTATAAGGGAAGCCCTCTAAAGGGCAAAAAGTGAAAATCCAGGATCTCAGGCTGTGCAAAGCTACTTTCCAAACATGTTCAAGCCAGAGTTTCTCATCAAAAGCTGACTCCCTGTGACCGAGTATCAACAATGGGGAGTGGGGGGGTGGGGAGTGGGATTAAAACCTTACCTGTAGGAACAAATAAGGTATGTCCCTGCTTTACCACACATTTATAGCATTTATCCACCTTATCTCCAAAGAACACCTCACTCTGGGTCACAGATGAACTCCAAGATTCATAGAGTGCCAAATTTTCATCAGTTGGCTTTATCAAATAAAAAATCTTCTCACCCTAAATGGAAGTAATCACACTGTTATTGACAAGAAAAAGCCATTCTTAAGATGGCTTACATTGACGCAATTTCCCAATACAATGACCTACATTAAATAAGATAATTATCAGATTTTTTAGGCATAAAAAGACATATTTCACATACCTGACCATTAGAGACTGCCCTTAAGCATCTTCACAGGAGCTAAAGCTCCCCTCCAAAATATGACAAGGAGTCAAAAAACTAGCATTGGAGAAACAGTCACGAGAGAGGAGAGTAAAAGTATCACAAACGTCCTACTGACCTCATTTTCAAGGTACAGAGGTAAATAACATGTTAACAGACCCCAGAGAATCAGTTCTGCAAACTTTGTCCTTTCTCCTAATATCTATAATATAATGATTATTCTTAAAGACCTACAAATCAGCTTCCTTTAATGAACTAACCCTTTGCTTGTCATGGAGAAAAGAAAACAGAGTTCAAGGACATAGAGTCACATACTACAGGACAGAGCATTGCTGATGCGCAACAAGGTTAACAACAATACTTAAAAGTTTAAAACTCATTGTATTTCTAAATATTCTCTGAGCATGCAAGCATTTAATATAGATGAAGATTTGGTTCTAGGTCAACACTGTCCAACAGGCTGTCTTATGATGATGGAAATGTTTTATATCCAGTACAATAGTCATAAGCCACGTATGGCTAATGAGCATTTGAGGAACTAAATTTTAATGCAAATGAGGAACTGAATTTTAAATTATATTTCATTTTAATTATTTAAAATTTAGCCACATGTGGCTAGTGGCTACTGTATTGAATAGCACAGTTCTAGATAAAGAAGGTGCATATAAGCTGCCAAGAAGAATTAGTATTTTATAGCTCTTCCTGACTTATTCAACTAGCTGTCCTAGCCTAACTTTAAGGTCAGAAGCAATTATTATTACTGTAATTTCGCTCCTTCTTAGGAATTGATACAGGGATTAAGTGATAACTGACTAGGGGGAAGAGACAAAAGGCTACAAGAGACCAACTTATAAGATCGTGGTAAAAAATCTCAAAAATCTAAATATAAATTAAGAACTCACAGCTCCTCTTTTACCTGGGATTAAAAAATCACAATGCTTAAAGGTAAAGTGGTAGGTCCATCTTAAAAAGTACAAATATTTTCCTCTTTACCAATGTCATTTACAGCAAATGAATGCACCCCTGGAGAAACAGGACTATGTGTTTTTATCAGTAAGAAAACAAGGAAATACCCCAATCTTACCCAGAGGACATGGTACCAAACTGAAGTTCCACCAAAGTCAATGTGGAAATCTGTGTAGCTGTCTTGAACTCCCATTAAGCAGTATTTCTGAACAAAGGGCTTGGGAAAAACTGAGTCATCTGGCCAATAATTTTCCACCCAGGAAAGTTTTCGGGCTATGTCAGGGACCTCCACCAATTCAGACATCCTTTAAAAAAACAAACACAGACACACCCACCCACATCATGCAAATTAAAACTTCTTAAAATGGCAGTTCCCATCTCAACCCAAACCAAGAGAGTAACTGGAACTCAAGGTTAACAACAATACTTAAAATTTAAAACTCATTGTATTTCTAAATATTGTCTGAGCGTGCCAAAGCAAAATTTACAACCTTGCAACCACTAGACCACTTAAGAAGTAGCAATTATGCTTCTTACTAAAATAAATTGATCATTTAACTACATTTAGCTAACACTCAGAAGGCTAACCCAAAATGTCCAGAACTACTCACTTTGTATCTGAAAATTCAAGGCTGATCACATTTAACACTTTTGGTCTGTTAGGATTCATGAAGTACTTAACATAATTGTGAAGTGTCATTTTGCTGTCTGCCTGCCTTGCCACATCAATGACATCTATCACTTTGTCACCACCTGCAGAGAAAAATTATAGTCTTATTATTGGGCTTAAAAATTACATCAATAGACGCCCTAACCAAAAATATAGAGCCTAGACAAAGAGTCCTCCTACAGCCTTAATTTTTAAGTCCAACTGGAATTTCTGAAAAGGGGGATGGTTTTTGAAGGAAAGAAAGCAATTTGCAATTAAGACAGAACTGCATAATTAACTTTGAGTGTAAAAACTTGTATGTTTACAAAGCTTTCTATACACCAGTGATCTCTATGTGCAGCTCGTAAAGACAAAAATGCATTAGACTGTAGAAACTGCCACATGCTCTGGATTTCATTTCCTCATGTACAAAATGAGGGGGGGCTGACTTTTCCCTTTCACCTCTGAAACACCTAACATTCTATAATTTTGAAAAACTGATCAGTCATTGGGAAACAAGCGAACTAGGACAATTTCTGCTTGCCTGTAGTGTCTTCTCTTCTAATATTCTGCTTCAAGGAAATATTAGTGGTTAGGAAGCAAAAATCAGTTCATATTAGTGCCTGTAAATGAGTTCTGATAGGGATTAATTTACAAATTTCCTGTAAAACCAGGGGTATTGCTTGCAGACCACTGTATCGTCACCCTAGGAAGCCTAATCAGTTTACAATGTCCTACAGGACAAGACAGAATTCAAAATACAGCAATACTTAACCAATCTGAAATAGAAAACAAGTAAATGACATTTTTAAATTTTAATGTAACTTTATGCAAGTTAAAAAGTATTGCCCAGTAGACTTTATTTTATACTTAGGAGGCAAGACAATTCTATTAACAGAAGGGCTCTGTGATACTAAAAGTTGGCCATCAAATAGCTTGAACATTTCCCCCTCTACTTGCATTACGATGTTCGTTTTTCAGGGCTGCCTCGGCAAACGGGGTCAGGTTAAACCTCAGCCTCGTCCCCTAATCTATCAAATACTCCAAATCATCTGAATGGGAGTCACGCCATTTAACTGAATTTCCTCTGTGAAAACAGTTATCACAGGAACGGTCAAACCAAAGGCTCAATGAAAGGACGAGTTCTCAGGTATTTCATGCGCAGGGGATAAAGCACTGTAAGGGATGCGAGGCTTTGATCAAGGCAGATCTGAGATCTGCCCTCAGGTAATCCCTGTCTCTCACTGACGAGGGATGAGATCTGCATGTAGTCGGCTTTATCTACAAACACTATGCTAAGAATAAAGAAAAGGACTAAAAATGGCAACAGTACTGCACTAGATGAGTGATTTTCCCCTTGCTTCCTATGCCTTTCTGGGCTTCAAAATAACAAATTAGGTCCAGACATCATTCAATGGCAATATCACCAAGTCATAAATATAAAAACAGGTTTGAAAATATCTCTTCTTTTGCACGGCCTCTCTCTAGGCAGCAGAAGGCCACTGAAGCGGGGTCCAGAGATCTTGCCCCTGAATGCTAGAGGCCTAGACCCAACCCAATTTTCCACTGTCTTTTCCCCAGTATCTGCAGCTAAGACAATATCATTTTTACTTTTACCGTGTTTTTCCCAAGTACTTAAAGGAATCAAGCTCGTACCTACATGACGTTCCACATCCATAACAGAAAAAGTAGCTGCAGGGAGCCTGAGTCCTAGGTCATCTAACTTGGGGACCATGATAGGAACTTCAAAGCCGTGTTTCTCCAGGTACCTCTGCGTCAGCTGGCTTCCGTGCATCTTCACAATGATCTCATCGGCACTAAGGAAGGCAAAGAGCAGACTGTCATCTTTGCAAAGTTCAGTTTAAAAATACCTCTGGAAATGGGCTGATTCACATCCTATCTGATTATCTATCTATATCAGTGGTTCTCAACTGCTCACATCTAATTCTCCTTTTAGAACAAATTTTTTTTATAATGCTCCTTTTAAAGTAAAATTCATAATTACTACAACACATATAATTGAAAATAGATATTATATATATTATATAAAATGCCTTAACTATAACGAGAGATAAAAACAAATTAGTTTATAGTAAAATATGTATTTCAGTATGTAAATGTTCACGTAAACTACGGTAGAAAAGATAATAGGATGCTTACAATTAGTCATAATGAGTGGTTGAATTTAAGAGAATTAACAGGATCAGAAGCCACTCAATACTTTCAAGACAAACTAAACATACATCATTAGGGGAAGGTTAAGTAAATCACAGTGTACATACACACTGCTGCATACTACACAGCAGTTAAGTAGTGATATAAATTTTTGTATGCATATGGAAAAATATCTACAGAATAAAAAATCAAGTCATACAATATGCATAGCAACTCTTTATTTTTTAAAACTTAGATGCATATTACATCCATACATCTATCTATATAAATGTCTTAAATATTATTTATGTAGAAAAGAATCTCAAAAGACTTAACGCCAAGTCTTAAAATAGGAGAGTGATGGCCTGTTATACGCTTCTGTGTTCATCCCGTCAAGAAGGTGTAATGCAGTTAATAATCGTCACTCCACTATGGTTTTGTGTGTTTTTTAAACATATCTTTATTGATTTCAGAGAGAGAAAGGAGAGGGAGAGAGACAGAAACATCAATGATGAGAGAGTCACTGATCAGCTGCCTCCTGCACGCCCCCAACTGGGGATCGAGCCCGCAACCCGGGCATGTGCCCTGCCCGGGAATCGAACCCCGATCGCCTAGATCCTAGGTTGACGCTCAACTGCTGAGCCACGCCCGGCTGGGCTCCACTATGGTTTTAAATGACCTTTAACTAGTGGTAATTACAGTCTGGACATGTGTGATCATCTCTATACCCTGCTCTCGTCTGTGTCTACTTTGGCAGCAAAGCCACAGGAATCACCGGGCCAGGATTTTTAACATTACTTTTTGGGTCACAAACCTATTTGAAAAAAATGAAAGCTATGGCTCCTCCTCCTGAAAAATGCACATTCCCACATCGACCCTAGATTTTTATACAGTTTTAGGGGACTCACAAGCCTCTCTGAGGCCAGCGCATAGAGCCAGGCTGAAAACTCTGGCCCTAGGCTTCAAAGCAACCACGGAAAACAAACATTTCTCCAATTACTTTGAGACTGATAGGGGATAATATTGGAGAATAGGGCCTTTACTATCACAAAAGTCCTATGGAAACCACTGTGCTAACAATGTTTTCCTTCTCTCAGTAGCCCTTTAGAAGCCAGCAGTGGCTGCTTATACTGTATGTTTCTGTTTAAAGATGAAGGGTGAGGGAGACAGGAATCCTAAGGACAGTGAAGAAAAAGGGTTTTATAGTTACAGGATCTGAAATAATTCCAAAATAGGTTGCGTGTGTGTGATTTAAATTTAAAATGTGCTTCCTCTCTTTAACAAGCCTGGATATGATCTTGTGTAAAAGCTTATTAGCATTATTACTTTAAACACACGTCAGGCAGTGAGTAAGGAATGATCTAAATTAGCATGATTAAATGCTGTATAATAATGTCGACTCTCTTTGAGTCAGAGGTGACTCAAATACTTTCCATTATCTTTAAAAAGTCAAAAAGCCTAGTTCTGCTGCCACCAGAAAGGCTGAGCAATGGGTATGGGTGCTTCTGGTGGACCTAGGACAGAGGCAGATACGAAAACAACATAAGAAAAAAAGAGTTTGAAAACAGGAGTGGTGAGGTGAGGTGAGGTGAAAGAGAAGCACCAGCTGCTATGGTAAGGAGCCAAGTACTTGGAACAATTGCCTTAGATGACTGTATTTCAGACGGTTTTGGACTGGGATCCACAGTTGGGGCAGGGAGTGGGTCCGGGGTAGAAGGGGTCAATGAGGAAAAAAAGGGACATCTGTAATATTTTCTACAATAAAGATAAATTAAAAAATAAATAAAATTTTTTTAAAAAGAAATATATTTTTACATAGTGACCCAGTACACATGCATATTCTGTGAAACTATGCTCATTTAGTCCTATTACTTATAATAATCCAATATTTTCCATTTCATTTTTTTAACTGATTTTAGAGAGAGGAAGGAAGAGAGAGAGGGAGAGAAACATCGATGTGAGAAACATCACATCGACTGGCTGCGTCCCATATGCACCCCGACCGGGATCAAACCCGAAACCTAGGTATGTGCCCTGACCGGGAATCGAACTCACCACTTCTTGTTGTATGAGACAATGCTCCAACCAGCTGAGCAACCTGGCCAGGGCTCCATTTCATTTTTTGATTGAGAATAATAATGGGTTGTAACCTGACATTTGAAAACGTTGCTTCAGATAATGTCAGTGTATCAGGTAACATTCTTAGATTTTCTTTGGTCAGTCAGAACAGGTTTTCATACCTTGGGAAGACTCGAGAACGTAATTCCTTCACAAAAGTTCTAGTTCCAGCTTGCACTGGTTTGGAACCATCATCAATTTCTGTGTAGTCGTGCCTGTGCCAGTTCCTCCTCTTTTTCACTGGATTTTTGGATTAAAAAAAAGAGAAACATTTGGTACCCAGTGATTCTATGTACTTTCTAATCATTATGTAATCAGACATAAAAATTAAGTACAATAAAAAACACATTTTACTGCATTTCTAGGGTGAAGAATAAATTTTACTTTATATAATAGAGAAACTATAGGCAATTAACTTGTTTTTTTAAATCTACTCTTTTTATTTCATAATTATTTTTAAATTAAATCAAGGAATTCGAATTAGCAGATGAAGCCTTCTATAAGATCTATATTTACACATTAATATCTCACAATTACTTAAAATCATGATTTTCACTAGGACATTAGGTCATAATAAGGTTTTTATAGATCATCCAAATCATTCTCTCCGAATAGGGCCTTTGATCCCACATCGGAAAGCTATTTTTACGTCAAGATTTATTCCCCTCATAAGCATTGCTACACTGACACAAAGGAGCGGGTGAACGCATCACAACTGGAGAAAGACAAGTGGGATCACAGAATAAGTAATTTTATGGTTACTTCTAACCCTAGCTCCAGGCTATAATGTTCCAGTTTCTCCCACGTGGAAATGAAGGGGTGAGTGTGTATTTCCAGCTGTGCTGAGGACCCTCGATGATGGGGAAGGGGCCCAGGGAGGAGCTCTGGGGCTCACTCCTCTTTCCACCAGGGTGGTACCACCTACATATATTCTGTGTGGTATTGATGCAAGATTTCAGTTTTATATACATGTTTAAGTTTGAAAAGCACTCTTAAGCTTGGTACTGATGTCTGCAACTTACTTAAAATGCATCAAAAAATAAGATGAATAGATAGTGAGATAGCTACATGGACAGATACGTGGTAAAGCAAGTAACATAAAATGTTACAGTAGAATCTAGATGGTGGACTTAGAGGCACTCTCTGTAATACTCTTTCAACTTTCCCTGTATGTTTGAAATTCTCCTAAGAAAATGTTGGGTGGGGGACAAGCCATGAGTCTAAGTTACTTCAAACTTTACCTTGGAGAGACCATAATAATATAACAGTGCTGATTCCTCACATGGACAAGGAAAGGTCACACTAAATAATCAGTGGGGATGGGCTTATTCACAGATGGACTTATTCATACCTAAGAGTCCAAAACAAGATTCCCAGGTAATCTATGGCCATCAGACCCTCAATATAGGAGAGAGTAAATTCCATTTTTTAAAAATCTCATGAGAAAAATTGAGAATCATAAAGCAACCTTCTTAGAAAATCTCATTAAGGCATCCTTTGTGTGCTATTTTTTCTCATTTAAAATCTCTTCTAAAATTCAAGAGTATTTAATTCCAGGCTTTTTTCCTTACGTATATATAGATATATATCACCATTTTACTTTCAACTGGGGTCATAATTCTGCTTACTTTTCTTATTATATCCATTTTCTCCTTATTAAATATTCAAAAGCAATTTAAGGTGGCTTAGAACTATTTTAAGATACAGATGTAGGTGCATCAGATTAGAATCATCTTTTTTTTCTTTTTCTTTTAATCCTCACCAGAGGATATTTTTCCCATTGCTTTTTCAGAGAGAGTGGAAGGAAGGGAGGAGGAGAGGGGGCGAGAGGGAGAGAGAGAGGGAGGGAGGGACATCGATGTGAAAGAGACACATCGACAATATGCACCCCTGGCTGGGATCAAACCTGGGACCCTTTAGTCCACAGGCCAACACTCTAACCATTGAGCCAAACTGGCCAGGGCTCATCTTTTTATTTTAAGCACTTAGTTCTTCCTGAATCCTTCTTCAAAGTTGGGATTAATATTCATATATATAAATCTGTTTCCCCCATTAATTCCTTGAGATAAATTCCTAAAAATGCTAGAAGGAAGACTCAAAGTTTTAAAGAGACTAGCTACATATTGCAAAATTGCCTTCAGAAAAGTGGTAGTAACTCAGATTCTTACCAGTGTATATACACAGCCTATTTCAAAGCCCTGGTCAACAGTGAGCATCATTATTGGAAAGAAAGGAAAGGCTGCTCATCTGGTAAGTGACTCTGATGCTACATTGTTTTAATGTTCATTTTGCAGAGCAGACAAGAATTAGAACAGCCTGGGATGGACAGCTATGGGTTTGAACTCCAGCTCTGCCAAATGACTACATGTGAGAGCTATTAGATCGCTTTTCTCACATCACGCTGTTATAAATATCAAAGGAGATAATGCAAGGAGATAATGCTGGTCTAGTACTTACTTAGCATAGTGCCTGGTACCCAGTAAGCTCCTGATTTCTAAGGTTTCCTTTTTAATGTTCTGACTTGGAGGATGTTAACAGAACGCTCCAACCGTCCTGTTGGGCCAACACGTTTGACATGTAACATCAGCCACTACAAGAGCTAACTGACTCTCTTAAAGAAGGGGGCCAATGAAGAAATATGTAAGTAGTGTTCATGGGGAAAAGGGAGAGAGTTCTGGGCTTGGATTGCACGTGCCTGAAAAGCACTGAGAATATATGTTTAAGTGTAAGCCTGTTTTTTTTATACCTGTCCTCAAATAGAATTCTTAATTCCCATAAGAGGGTAAAGCCTAAATTCACCATATTAAGTGGGCATTACACTGTCTAGATGGTATCTGTAATAATAAGGATTCCTGGGGAACTCCAAAAGGAACAGGAAACCCTGGGTGGCAAGCAAGACAGGCTTAACAGCAGAGGGAAGGGGGCCAAGGGGATTGCCCAAGCTGGGGGTAGAGGGTGAGGGTGGGGAAGGCGAGCCTTAAATCAAGATAAAAGAGATTACTAGATCTTGGCCATTTTCCCTGTGGGCACTCAGAGTTGGACTTCTGCCCAGAAGATAACCAATGCCTGAGCTGCTATTCAAGGGCAAGAAGCTCACGAAGGGCCAGGTAATACCGTCTTCTCTCTGATGCATCGTTATTCAAAGTGCAGGTCGTGATCCATTATGGATTGTGAAATCGATTTAGTGAGCATGACAAGCTTTTTAAAAAATTAAATCATATAGGGAACAAAACAGGGTACATCACATGTAGCAGTGTCTTAAATACATTATCCTGCCTCATGGTAACACACTTAATATTTCATAAAAATTAAATTTAAATTCTTTCATTTTGGGATTATATGTTTAAATTCTAAACTAAAACTGTTAGCAATTTTAGCTCTGCTTTTCTTCTTCAAATAATAGCCCAGTATTATTTACTTCCTTCAAGAATCACACTCAGTTAATAATTATATCAAGTGACATAGTACATATACTTCGGTGCTACACACAATAGAAACCTTTAAAAATATTCATGACAAGAAATTAGCCCATTACACATGTAACAATTCTATCAACCCGCTAACCTTAAATTTTATAGTTCGTAATAACAGAAAAATAGATACTCTGTATTTTACAAGGAAATATTTTAATGCATTCACGTAGCATTAACAGTTCTAACAAAATATATGAGCAGTCAGTTGCTAGTAAGTCTCTTTTAAAAAATTACTTGCCCATGACCTCAGAACAAAATTTCTAATTAAAAAAAAAAAAAAAATTAGGAAAAATGCTACATTCAAAATAAAGGGGTTGTATATATGGGTTACCTATACCTGACTCAAGTGTTTATCTTGACTAAAATGGCTAAGTCTAAAGTTTTTCCCTTTAGTTAAATGGTCACAAAAACTCGTTTGCAGTCTAAATTTTAAAGGAAAAACGTAGTTATAACACATTCCAAAGCCTTTAAAAATCTCTCTCACATTTGTACAACAATAATTAACATTTCAATCTACTCTTCTGAAGCATTTGTAAAAAGCTGAAACTAAATATCATCTTCTATGTGCTGCCGGTTCCCTCCAGGGCCGTGGGAGCTCCCTGCCTGTGGTCTGCCAGCTCAGCAAGAACAGTATCAGCAGACCTGGTCTGGACCCTCCGTCTCCTCTGGGTGGGACTCTCGGGGACCGGTTTCCAGCACAGAGGAGAGCTGGGGCAGGACTCCAGCTCATCCCCAACATGATGACCAAATTTGGGAAACAGAAGTATTACCAGGTGCACATTAAGTACTGAACTCCAGTTTTCTGTGAGCATCTAGTACTTACTCAAGGAGGAGCCATGTAGAACTGCACAGTTGGGACAGTGATACAGGTCAATGTCAACAGCATGATGTTCTTCCACTCCAACACAGCTAAGGTAAAGAAAAATAAAGCCAATATGTAAATAAGTTTAAAATCTTTACTTAACTATATCAGATTGGTTGGAATTTACCTGAGACATGCACACCAACCTCACCAATAAATTTTGTACAGTGACCTACGCAAGGGTAAACTGTATCCTCTTGCCCGCACACCTGCTGAGTAGCTGCGGGAGAATATGCAAATACACCAGAAGCCATTCACCATCAGCAGGAGAGAGATCAAAAGTAATGCCATTACTTGGCCATAAGACAGACCCTCAACCATTATGTAAATGCCATCTGTTACGAATTTAGTGTTTGTGTCCCCCCAAAATACATGTATTGAAGCTGTAACCCTCCAGTGTGGCTGTATTTATTTGGAGATAAGGTATCTAAGGAAGTAATTAAGGTTGAATGAGATCATAGGGTGGGGGCCTTGATCCCACAGGATTAGTGTCCTTCTAAGAAGAGACACCAAAGAGCTCATACTCCCTGCATACACACAAAGAAGAAAGGCCATATGAGTAGGAAGCAAGAAGGGAGCTGTCTGCAAGCCAGGAAGAGAAACCTTCCCAAAAACCAACCCTGGTGGACCTTGATCTGGAACATCAGGCCTCCAGAACTGTAAGAAAATAAATTTCTGTTGTTTAGGCCTTCTAGCCTTATGGTACTTTGTTATGGCAACCCGAGACAACTAAGACACAAACTAACCTTAAAATATGGCTGTCATCAGCTAGGGATGATTAGTAAATTTGGGTGACATCACTGACCTGGTAAGAGCACTGTGGTAACAGTTCTGCTTTAGGCCTCATGGCCCTCATCAATCAGTTCAATTAGTTTGAGGCACTGTACCTGGAATACTCCACCCCATGGAGTATATGACAGTGGCACTTAAATAAAGTTTAAGGGAACCAATTAGGGACTAAAAAAACTATCAACAACATCTTGAAAACAGGAGCAATTTATTAAAGAAAGACCCCAGCAGTTTTGCTACAATCCCAAGTAACTTATTAGGGTAAAATTTTATAAATGTTTGTACTCCCCAAAAGTCATAAAACAAAAACACAACGACAACTTGTATCTCAAAAAGAAACAAAGTAGAACTAACACAATTTGAGGAAGTAGTCATAGACAACCCAAAACAGAACTCACCTCCAGCTAACCCACAGTAAAGGAAATACCAAAGGATGTACCTCTTGCAGAAGGAAAATGACGACTAAGAGGTCTGCGATGCAAGAAAAAGAAAAATAAAAAGCTAAAAAAAGTAATACATATGTGGGTAAATTTACATGAACACTAACTACATGAAACAAAATAATGTCATGTGAGACTTAAAAATATATAAAGAACTCAATGAATGACAAGTGTTTGTTGTAAGGGTGTGGAGAAAGGAGAACCCTAGTACACTGCTGGTGGGAATGCAGATGGGTGCAGCCACTATGGAAAACAGTGTGGAGTTTCCTCAAAAAATTAAAAATGGAGCTGCCATTTGACCCAGTGATCCCACTTCTAGGAATATATCCTAAGAATCCTAAAACACTAATCGGAAAGAACTTATGCACCCCTATCTTCATAGCAGTGCAGTTTACAATAGCTAAGATCTGGAAACAGCACAAGTGCCCATCAGTAGATGAGTGGATAAAAAACCTGTGGGACATTTACACCATGGAATACTATGTAGCTATAAAGAAGAAGGATCTCGTACCCTTTGGGACAGTATGGATGGACCTGGAGAGCATTATGCTGAGAGAAATAAGCCAGGCAGAGAAAGAGAAATACCATATGATCTCACTCCTATGTGGAATCTAATGAACAAAATAGATCCAGAGACACAGAAGCATGGAACAGACTGAGAGATCTCAGAGGGAAGGCGGGGGTGGGGGAGTGGATGGGGAGAGATAATCAAAGAACTTACATGCTTATATGCGTAACCTATGGACACAGACATTGGTATGGGGAAGGCCTGGGGGTGGGGTGGATACGAGGTGGAGGGAATTAATGGGGGGGGAAGGGGGACATCTGTAATACTTTCAACAATAAAGATAAATTTAAACAACAAATACACACACACACACATACACACGACTAAAATACATGACAGCAGCTACATCTGAGTCAGGAGAAGACAAATGGAATCACAGGGTCTAAGGTACCTGTACTGGCAAGAGAGGAAAGGTAATGATTAACCTTCAATAATAAGTTGAGAATGCCTATTATAATTCCTTGGGAGACAACTAAAACAACAGAAACAGAGAATATAACTTCTAAATTAGTCCAAAAAACAAAGGAATAAAAATTAATTCAAAAAAAGGAGAGAAGGGCCCTGGCCAGGTGACTCAGTTGTTTAGAGCATCATCCCAATATGCCAGGTTGTGGGTTCGATCTCCTGTCAGGGCACATGTAAGAAGAAACCAATGAGTGCACAAGTAAGTGGAGCAACAAGTCGATGTCTCCCTCCCTCCCTCTCTGTCTCTCTCTCCTTCCCTCTCTCCCTCCCTCCTTCCCTTTAAAATCAATAAATTTAAAAAAAAAGGGGGGGGAGGAAGAGAATAAAAACCAGAAGAAACAAAATAAAGTGGAGGTAGAAACTTACGAATATCTTTAATTACATTATATGTAAATGGACTAATGCTCCAGTTAAAAGACATTATGCAGCTGATTTAATATAATTCACTAGTTAGAAGAAAGATGCATAAAACAAGGATAAGAAAAGACTAAAAGTGAAAGGATGGGAAATAAATACCACGAAAACTAATCAAAAGAGAGTACAGCTATATTACTATTAAGCCACATGAATCTAAAGCGAAAAATACGAGCCCAGGCGGGCATGACTCAGCGGTTGAGCGTCGACCTAGGATCCAGGAGATCAGGGTTCAATTCCCGGTCAGGGCACATGCCCGGGTTGCGGGCTGATCAATGACTCTCTCATCATTGATGTTTCCATCTCTCTCTCCCTCTCCTTTCCTCTCTCTGAAATCAATAAAGACATATGAAAAATAATAATAATTAAAAAATAAAGCAAAAAATACAAGATAAATAAATATGTTCATTGATAATGATAAAAATTTCAATTCGCCAGGAGGGTATAATAGGAACTGTAATAGGAGATTTTAACAACTCTCTCAATAGAACAAAAAGGCAAAACAAAATCTATGAAATAGATATGTATATACAGTTTGAACTACAGGATTAAAAAATATGACCTATGTTGGGGAAATTGGACAGACATGCAAAAAAAAATGAAACTAGACCACCAACTTATACCATATACAATGATTAACTCAAAATGGATTAAAGACTTAAATGTAAAACGTGCAACCATAAAAATCCTAGAAGAAAACATAGGCAGTAAAATCTCAGACATTTTTCATAGTAGTATGTTTGCTGATATATCTCCTTAGGCAAGGGAAACAAAGGAAAAATAAACAAATGGGGCTACATCAAACTAAAAAGCTTCTGCACAACAAAAGAAACCATCAACAAAATGAAAAGGGAGCCCACTATATGGAAGAACATATTTGCCAATGATGTATCTGATAGGGGTTTAATCCAAAATATATAAGGAACTCATACAACTTAACAAAAGACAATCCAATTTAAAAATGGACAAAGGACCTGAACAGACACTTCTACAAAGAGGTCATACAGGTGTCCAACAGACATATGAAAAAATGCCCCATGTCACTAATCATCAAAGAGACTCAAATTAAAACCACAATGAGATATCACCTCATACTTGTCAGAATGGCTATAAATCAACAAACAACAAGTGCTGGCAGAGATGTGGAGAAAAGAGAACCTAGTGCTCTGTTAGCGGGAATGCAGACTGCGCCACTGTGGAAAACCGAATGGAGTTTCCTCAAAAAAGTCCTTTTGACCCAACAATCCCACTTTGGGGAATATATCCAAAGAAACCCAAAACACCAATTAAAAAGAATATATGGCCCGGCCAGGCGTGGCTCAGCGGTTGAGCATCGACCTAGGATCCAGGCGATCAGGGTTCGATTCTCGGTCAGGGCACATGCCCGGGTTGCGGGCTACAGCAGATCAATGACTCTCATCAATGATGTTTCTATCTCTCTATCCCTCTCCTTTCCTCTCTCTGAAATCAATAAAGATATATTTAAAAAAAAAAAGAATATATGTAGCCCGGCCAGGCGTGGCTCAGCGGCTGAGCATCAACCTAGGATCCAGGCGATAGGGGTTCGATTCCCAATCAGGGCACATGCCCGGGTTGCGGGCTCGATCCCCAGTCAGAAGCGTGCAGGAGGCAGCCAATCAATGACTCTCTCATCACTGATGTTTCTATCTCTCTCTCTCCCTCTCCTTTCCTCTCTCTGAAATCAATAAAGATATATTTTTTTAAAAAAAGAATATGTGTACCCCTCATTTCATTACAGTGCTATTTACAATAGCCAAGATCTGGAAGCAGCCCAAGTGCCCATCAGTAGGTAAGTGGATAAAAAGGCTGTGTGTATTCCATTCACACCATGGAATACTACTACTCAGCCGTAAAAAGAAGGAAATCTTACCTTTTGCAATAACATGAATGGACCTGGAGAGTATTATGCTAAGTGAAATAAGTCAGTCAGAGAAAGACGAGTACCATATGATCTCTCTTATATGTGGAACCTAGTGAACAAAATAAACTGACGAACAAAATATAAACAGAGGCATAGATACATAGAACAGACTGATAGCTGTCGGGTTGGGGGGCTAGGTGAAATAAGAAGGGATTGAGCAAAAAACCCCCTATGTATATATAACACATAGGCACAGAAAACAATGTGGTGATAGCCAGAGGAAAGGGGAGGTAGTAAGGTGCGCACAGCAGGGGAGGGGGAGAAATGGGGACAGAAAGAGGTTTCGCTTGCAGCAATGGGTGCACAATGTAGCGTGCAGATGATGTTTTGTTGAGTTGTGCACTTAAAACCTGTATGGTTTTGTGAACAAATGTCGCCCCAATAAATTCAATTAAAAAATGACCTAACGGACATTTATAGAACATTATACCCACCATGCATTTGGACCCCCACCCCACACCATACACAAAAATTAACTAAAACGTATCATATATCTAAATGTAGGAGCTAAAAGTATAAAACTCCTCAAATAAAGCATAAGAGTAAATCTTCATGTTCCTGAATGAGAAAACGCTTTCTTTGATCCTACACCAAAAGCAGAAGTGACACAAGGGGAAAAACAGATAAACTGGGCATCACAAGGCAGGCAGTCCAAAGGCTTCTGTCTTCTCAGCTTAGTTGGTGTAAGACAATCAGTGAGTTTGGAAAGTGGCAGAAATGTGTGAGCAGAGAACGTATAAGACAGTTGATCTGAGGAAAGGAAAGACCAAGAAACACAGTAACACTGCTGGGCAGTGTTGAAAGTCCCCTGAGGTCTGCGAGAATGAATTCCAAGTGAAACCGTTTCTGCACAGTTGTGTGGTTGTTTCGTTTGTTGTCCAGCAATGTTCAACCATGAAGTGCAGGCCCAGAGGGGGCTGGGTTCAGCTACAGTTGGGGTTTTGTAGGCAAAGACTAGAAAGGGAGTTGAGGCTATTTACAAGGAGTTAATATCACGATAAATCATGTAATTAAGCTGGACAAGGGGCATAAAGACAGAAAAAGGTAGTGAGAAGATGGTGAGATAGTCTGAGGGGTCTCAATGTGTTCCTGGCACTGACTCAGTGGAAGGCCTTGAGCAAGTGATCAGTAAGGAGTAGAGATTATGCTCAAAGGTGGAATATCCAGAAATTAAAATTTCTGAGGTAGTAGAGTCTACAACCATGATAAGGTACAAATGTAATAACAGCAGGTGGCTAAGATGGAACAAAGAAAAAATTCACTGGAGATAAGTGAAAAGACACGTGAGAAGTATTTCCATGTTCAGTGACAGAGTTCACACCAAACATTCCTGATTCTGAAAGTGAGGTTCATCTGGTGTTGGTCATAGGTGCCACACTCGGACCAGAACTGAAACTCAGGGCACAGAAGCCAATTGGCACTTGTAGACACCCATGGCTTGACTATGAACACATTCCTCATTCTTAAAAAGTGATGGCTGCACCAAAAGAATTACGTAAGAAGAAATATTAGATGTGTCCTGGAAAACCTAAACCAGTATATATCATAAACTCATCCATGAGTATCTAAGATACATAAATAAAGGTGACTGCCAGAAATGTCTTCCATAAATAAGCATTATGGAAGAAAGAGGAGACATGGACATTCCAATTAATTGAGGACACTTTGGGCAAAACTTAGCTAATTAATCCTCAAAGATCTATGGTTCCTCTCCAGTTGCTAAGCTCTTCACCCCCACACTCACCCTATATACTCTTTTACGAAAATGTCAGAGCTATCTTCAGGTTTTGACCAATTCCAATCAACTGGCAAAACATTTATAGCTTGCACTCATCAAAAATTTTAGAACTTAATAGAATATTTGGTAAAGTAGTAAAAACAGTAAATCTGCCCGGCCGGGCATGGCTTAGCGGTTGAGCATTGACCTAGGATCCAGGAGGTCGTGGTTCGATTCCCAGTCAGCGCACATGCCGGGTTGCAGGCTCGGTCCGCAGTCATGAGTGTGCAGGAGGCAGCCAATCAATGACTCTCTCATTGTTGATGTTTCTATCTCTCTCTCTCCCTCTCTCTGAAATCAATAAAGATATATTTTTTTAAAAAAACAGAAAATTTGATAAATCAGTAAGTCTGAAAAACAATCCTTTAAATTAACAATATAAAAAACCATTTTAAAAAATCAAATTATCAGTCTCCTAAACAATCAAATTAAACATAAAATTTAAATGTTCCTAAGTCAAGAAGGTTATTTCAGATCTCTCTCAGAGAATTTTGGAATCACTGGAGCTTTAACAGAACAAACGAGGCAGGACACATACAATGCAGAACTCTGAAACCAAATTTTGTGAGAGTCATTTCCAATCTTTCTTTAGTCTCTCCTACTCCACTTATTTCTCTTACGAAACTCTCCTTCATACACAAATCACCCCTCTTTCTCCTAACAGCAAAACGTTCAATGCTTCCTATACCACTGTGTGCGTGTGCACGTGGGTGTGCGTGCATGTGAGTGTGTGTGTGTGTGTGTGTGTGTAGGGGGGAGGGTGTCCTACAGGGGTGCCAATCTGACCTTTGCTGAACAGCTTCCATCAATAGCCTCAAGGCCATTTGGTAAGTGGGACAGTGACGACTTTAGCACTTTCTATTGTCTTCATCTTCTGAAATTGTTGCTCGGCTGGCATTTTTTTGACACTTGATGAGAACACAATTGAATTAATGACTAACCAGAATTCCCTAGGATCTGCCAAACATTCTCCTTCCCTCTCAGATAATGCTCCCATTTATATTCTCTACTCTTGGTGTGAGAAGAGTGGGTGGCCACATTCTTGGAGATCTTACTGCCAGTGGACTCCACTGAATAGTCCTCTTGCTTCAAATGCCCGCCCCCCTTCCCCAGCCCATCCTGCCACTCCCACTCCTCCTCCGTGGGAAAGCTGCACTGGCTTGCCCACAGCAAGGCATTCAACAGTTTACTGATGCACATTTCCACTCATTTATGTCTGATCTCGAGCTATTTTATAGACCCTATTTCCTGAACTGAGCACAAGACTTCTCTCAGTACCGAGTATAGTGCCCCTGAACACTACGGCCCTAGTAAATTTCTGTTGATTAACTGTGTTGAAAACTCATTTAACTACAGATATGTTGTGGTAAAGGCACAAGCAACTTTTTTAAAAAGTCTGCTCAGCTTGAATTTTGTAAGAATTTGAAATAGGATCTAAAGGCAATAGTAGGTAAACAGGGAAAGGTCTTTCAATATATAAATTAGATATTTTTTCATCTCTCCTTAGATGGTAGAAGGCTGTGGTAATGGAATTCATTCATTTTAAATTTAGCTTCAGTATAAGTTTTCACCTATGCATCAAAAGTTCCCCTCACCTAAAGCACCAAACTACTCCATTTCCTCATGAGAAGACTGAGTCATTGTGCAACCCCCAAAACCCTACACTAGCATCTTCAATGGGGGTGTGGAGTGGCCTCTGTGGTGAATTAACTCCAGGAATACAGAGGACAGATGACAACCTGCTCCTCATATTTCCTTTCACATCGTTGAACTCTGACATCAAGTTGAGGTCTTGGGACAGCTACAGGCCAGGCAAGGCCTACGGAGCATAACCCCAGATAAACAAGTGTCAGTTGGCTTCAGTGGGATGTGTAGATTTTGGGATTAGAAAGGCTGGTTTGACTTCTAGCTCCACTAGTTTTGACTTTGAGCAAACTTCTCAATCTCTCTAAGCAGGAGGTCCCCTGGGATTAACTAGGCCAATAAATGTAAACATATAAAGCACAGGGCTTGGCACAGTAACTGTATTAAGTAATAAATGGCAACCTGGCTGGACGTGGCTCAGCAGTTGAGCGTCTACCTAGGATCCAGGAGATCATGGTTTGATTCCCGGTCAGGACACATGCCCGGGCTGCGGGCTCGATCCCCAGTCAGGGGCATGCAGGAGGCAGCCGATCAATGACTCTCTCATCATTGATGTTTCTGTCTCTCTCTCCCTCTCTCCCTTCCTCTCTCAAATATATCATTAAAGATTTTTTTTTTAAAAAAAGCAATAAATGGCAGCCATTACTATTACCATGTTTCTATCAGGAACCAGTCACAGCTCATAGAGCTCTGGGCTCGTTACCTATAAGATGATAAGAGATCTGAGCCGCAGCAAGAAACCTAGCTTTACGACTAAGCTTAATTTTTTTTTTTCTTCAATGATGTCTCTTCAGAGAACACTTAATTAGATACTCAGATGGCCATTCTTTTTTTTTTTTCTTTTTTTTAAATATATCTTTATTGATGTCAGAGAGAGGAAAGGAGATAGAGAGAGAGATATAGAAACATCAATGATGAGAGTCACTGATTGGCTGCAGCCCGCAACCCGGGCATGTGCCCTGACCAGGAATGAATCGAGCCCTGATCTCCTGGATCCTAGGTCGACGCTCAACCACTGAGCCATGCCTGGCCGGGCTCAGATGGCCATTCTTTAAGGAGAGAAAAAAAATTTGTTTTCAATTTTTAATTGTTTGATGGTTGAGTTCTCTGGAGTCAGTCTGCCTATGTTAGAATCCTGGCTACTCCACTCAGTAGCTTGTGTGACTTTGGTAACTTACTTTGCCTGTCTGTTTTTTGTCTCATCTGTAAAGATGGAGCTAATGAAAGCATTTCCCTCAAAGAGTTATTAAGAAAATTAAGCTAATACACAGAAAATGCTTAGAATGAAACTGTAAAACAACAGTTTTGCTAGTCCAAAAACCTTATTTTCCGGATCAGTGTTGGCTTAATAGGTTGACATTCCTACTAAAAGTACTAGGTTTCCAATAGGCATTTTCACCTTTAAATTACATTTTATGTAGTGTTTTAACCCTGAGACACTTGATTACCAGATATCAGGCTAAAGTAAAAATTTATAATTTGCATACATGAAATATTTTCAATGAAAATCAAACTAGTGATTTATGATTAAGTCTGTGGTTCCGGAAATACCCAACTTCTGTTATTTTCTTGCTGACACATAAAACTGTTCTCATAAAATCAAGTGCTTTTCTTTATAAGTTGAGTATAGCGCAGTTCAATTTTGTGAAGATTTTATATTTGACACATTAAAGCTATTTATTGGCATACTATGTGCTTAACTATATTTAACGAGGGTTTTGAATAAAGTACAGACTCTGAACCAAATTTTTTTGGTTCAAATAATCTTAGAAAATTAGATACTTTTCCTGCCTCCAACAGCTGACTCGAGCTTCCAACTGTCCCAGGGCTTCCTAAATTATTTCCAACTGCTGACCACGAGTAAGAGTAAGGGAGGAGACAATACACCAAGGAACTGAACAGAGAACATGAGAGTAAAATATGGGGAAGCTGAAGAGTCAATGGGTGCACTCACCGGTACAAAATGCACCCCTTTTAAAAAGCTGAAAATCCTGCCGACAAGCTGCTAATTAAATCTGTTCCAAGATGAATATGTAAAATATAGACATCAAGTCTAACTTATGTGCTGACTGATACATTATCTGACACTAAGTACACAGGGTGGGCAATGTAAAGGGTGAGAGGGTTAAACAAATCTTTATGATCAAGCACAGACTGTTCTCTCATGAAGGTAACAATTTCTACGAGAATCTTCTAAGAAAGAAAAGGTGTTTGAAATTCCTGAAATATGCAGAAAGCTGACCACGTGCTTTTCACCACCCTGTGGTCATTCCACTAGCCATCTGCCTCTCGAGCTAAAGCTCTTCTTGCTCTGTAGCATTTCCTTTCTGCCTGTCCAGCCACCGGTGGGGTATGTCTGCAGAAACTAAGGGAAGCTATAACGCAAACAGTGCCCAGTGAATATGCTATTTCATGGAGCTAGGCTAAACTTCTACTCACAACTAGTGAAATAGCAAATAAATGCCATCTCAAATGAATGTCATGTGAGAATTGAAGAACTCTGTAAATCATCTTGGGGAGAAAAGGCTTGTCCTGATGATAAAGGAAAAACAGTAGCAATTTCATAAAAGTTTGCTCAGCACTGTTCTCAATAAAGGAAGGAATTTTTAAAAGTATGTTACCAGTATGTACACTAATGCCTTCAGGTATTTCTGATTGATAAATTCTGCCTAATATCTGTAACAAGGAAGAAGAAACATAGTGCAAAAATCTGTTCGAAAGCAACCTGTATCTAGAAGCACATGAAATGCTTGGCTGAGTCCAGTTCCTTGCTGTGAAATGCATGACTTAAGGAATTAACATTTCAAGAAAACTTTTTCTAAACTCCTTTAACATTCAATCTATCTGTGGCTCCCAAACCTGGCTGTGCATTAGAATTCCCTGCAGAGCTTTTACCAGCAGCTATAGGCAGCCTTTCAAAAGAATGAGGCAGCTCTGCAGGAAGAGAAAGATCTCCATGATATGCTATAAAGAAACAAAAGCCAGGTGCAGAACATTTTGTATAATATGCCCCCACCCCCCAGCCAACCACGCACACACAGGTTTGTAAATGCACAGTATACGTCTGGAACAATATGTAAAAACTTAGTAAAAGAAAACTGCATGGACGCAGAACAGAGAGGGAGAATTGCTTTTCACCACAGAACCTTCTAGTACATCTTTTGTACTATGCATTGCTTATTTAGGAGGGAAAAAAGAAAGGAAGAAAAACACATTCTTGAATCCCACCTTAGATCTATAGGGAAAAGTTAATGGGTGGGGCCCAGTACTCTTTATTTTTTAAGTTCCCCAGGTGATTTTTTGAAGCCAGCTTGGCAAAGAAGTGGCATTTGAAGAGCAACTGCTCTGAAACCTTAGCACAGAGGCTGGCACAGTACCTTATCACGGCAGCCCCTATGAAAACTTTATTACTCCAATTAGACTTTTAGTTCCTTAAAGACATCAGTGATATTTAATAATTCAGAATGTCCTACTCCCCACAGATCTACCTAAAGCTCACATAGTAGATGCTCACAAAGTATTTACTGACTGACACAAAGCAGGAATTCTAAGCACAGTGGGGAGGCATTAGTTTGGGCTACTATCCAGGAGCCTGTTTAAATATGAATTTTGCAAATATAAAGGGGTAGAAAATAAATGTGAGGGGGGAAAATAACTGATAAGTTTTTCTTTCAATATCTTATTCTGAAATGTCCATATATTTTGTCAATGCAAAACAATGCAGTATTCTTTTTAAAAAAATCCTCACCAGAGGATATGTTTTTACTGATTTTAGAGAGAGGAGAAGGGGGAGAGGGGGGAAGAGGGGGGAAGAGGGGGAGAGAGGGGGAGAGAGGGGGAGAGAGGGGGAGAGGTCAAGTATGATCGGTTGCCTCCTGTATGCACCCCCACCAGGGATCAAACCCAAAACCTAGGTCGTGCCTTGACCAGGTGCCGAACCAGCAACCTTTCAGTGCACAAGGGGACAACACTCCAACCAACTGAGCCACACTGGCCAGGGCAAATGCAGTGTTCTTAACCACTTAGGTTCAGTCACAGGTATAATCCTATTGCACGGAAAGGGTCCCTATTCATTACAGATTTATATATTTTATTCCCATTTATTTTGTTTTCCTTTCATGTAGCTCCTAAGTGTGCCTATCTTACTGGATTTTCCAAAAAGAGTTTCTATTAAAAGATTACATGGATTAAATAGATTGTAAACAGAAATGACTAGATTTTTAAAAGATGAACCAATAGCCATCAGACTTGTTTCAACCCAGTTGACAAGATTATTTCCCGTCATGAGCATGAGAAGGAAAGCTATATTTTCTAGGGTCTAACGACACCTACAGAAGATTTAATATATTCAGGGCTAAGAGATCACACCCTGGGAATAAAAGATAACAGTAAAACATAACTTTTATATTGAGGACACTTAGTGATGAGTCAGCTACAAATGGCAGGAGTCAACTCAAGCAGATCTAGTTCCCTAAAAACTTTTCTTGGCTTGTAAGTACTCTTCAGTGCCGGCATCTAAGGGGAGAGACCACATTCCAAGCTAAGTCAAGAGAAAGGATTCACATTAGAGACCTTTCTGTTGGGAAGGAAATGAGTGTAACACTCTAAGGGGGACTCCTCACCTCCTTAGCAGGCTTTTCATTCTTCGTGAAGGATGAGGTACAGTAGGGGATTGGACCACAGCAATCCTGGCATAATCCATAATAACTATCCCTACATGGAATTGTATGAATTACCCAGAAGGTCTCAAAGAATTTCAACACAGTTACAAATCAGAAGTATTCATCAAAAGCAAAATGGGTAGTACTGAGTTGTCCAGAAAACGTCAACAGCAAACGGACCATCCTATTTCAAATTATCCACGTCAGGGCAAATACATAATGTGCATACTATTTAAGAAGGACTTTTTACCTATTTATGTTAGAGTCATTCAAAAGATAAGTCACTATGTTGTACACCTGAAACTAACATAATATTGTATGTCAACTGTAAGTGAAAAATAAATTTAAAAAATATATCCTCTACTCACACATACATTAAAAACCTGTGTTTTTATAAAGAATAACTTACTGTAAGTTCCTCAAAGTCCATTTTGTAATTCTTCTTCGTTTCCACTAGAGGTCAGAGGATGGATGACTGGCAAATACAAGCCCACAGGCAGTCCTCACTTAGCGCGGTAGTGCAGGAGCGTGAAAACCACCACGCTCCTTGACACGACACAAAGCTACCTCAGTAATCAGTGGGGAAAATTACATTGTTTACTGACCTTTAAAAATGTCAAAACATTAAAAACTCTTACTGTTGGTTATAATGTCTAGAGAAATGAAAAGCAGCACAACTAGTATTTTATAGTACGTTGTAATTTAAAACATTATGTTGCTAAGCGCCTTCACTGAGTGCCTCTGGCTGCAGCCCTGGAGTCTCTGGAAGGGTGGCAGTGTCACCATTCCCACCGCAGTCACTGTTCCACTTACGGCCAATTCAGGTTTCACTTCCAGAATCACTTTTTGTCTCTGTGCTGCACTTTCATCTATACTGGCCTCTTCCCTCGATCAACTGCCCAGTTTGTAAAATGTCACGTGGGTTCATCGCTGGGAGACGAGGCAGAGCAGGACACACTCCCCGTCTCTGTGTGAGCGGGGGGGGGGGGGGGGGGGGGGGCAGGTGCACACCCGTTACTCACACTCTGATCTGCTCATCTGCTACTGAAGAGCTAGCAGCCAACTTTGTACTTCATGAAGTTAATATATCATGGTGACTAAAATCCGTATCGTAATAAACTGATGGACAGAAATGATTCGATGACATGGAAGCATGGATCAGACTGATGAATGTCAGAGGGATGGAAGAGGGCAGGTGGGGGAGGGAGAGATTAACCAAAGAATTTATATGCATATATGCACAACCCGAGGACACAGACAATGGTGGGGAGAGGGACTGGGGAGAGGGTGGGACAGGGTGGAACGGGTCATTGGGGAGAAAAAGGGGCATCTGTAATATTTTGAGATGATGATAGATAGATAGATAGATAGATAGATAGATAGATAGATAGATAGATAGATAGATAGATAGATAGACAGATGAAAATCCGTATCATGTTATCAGGGGACTGGTGTTATTTAACTAAACCATGTGATATTGTGACATAACAAGAAATATGTTTGGTCTTCATCGCTGGTTTCTGGCAAAAGAGTGGCTAAAACCCTTGTAATTACCTGAGTGACAGGGGTGAAGGCACAGCTCTGTCATTCACAAGCCCTTCAACCACACCTGAGTGTATGCTAATGAGGGGACTCTGGGGGGCTCCTAGATAGCTTCCAGATGGGGCTGGTTGCCAAAGGAACCAACCAGGTGACTAGAGGGTTAGAGCTTTCAGCCCCAGCTCCCTGAACTCTGAGGTGGGGAGTGGGCTGGGGATTGAGTTAATCACCAATAGCCAGTGATTGGATCCATCATGCCTAGTAAGAAAACTGCTATGGAAGCACTAAGTGAAGGGGTTCAGAGTGCTTCAGGGCTGGTGAATGCATCCACGTGGCAGGAGGGTGGCACATCCCAAACTCCAAAGGAACAGAAGCTCCTACATGTGGGGCCCTTGTGGACCTCACCTTTGTACCTCCCTCTTTGTCTGGCTGTCCATCTGTAACCTTTGTAATATCCTCTATAACAAACTGGTAATAGTAAGCAAAGTGTTTCCTTGGATTCCATGAACCATTACAGCAAATTATCAAACCTGAAGCAGGGATCAGGGGAACCCCCCAATTTGTAGCCAAGGCAGACAAAAGTATAGATAACCTAGAAATCCACCATCTGCTACTGGTGTCTAAAGTAGGGGGGCAGTCTGTGGGACTGAGCTCTTAACCTATGGGTTCTGAGCTAATTCCACATAGCAACTGTCAGAAATGAATTAAAATTGAAGGACACCAGGTTGGCACTACAGAGAACCAGAGAATTGCTTGGTGTGGCAAATCCACACATTTGGTGTCATGAGCATTGTAAGCAGAGCCACGGTATTCCCTTACATGTAACAAATCTGTGCATATCAGAAGGGGGCTGAGGACTGCCATACAACATTCTCTAAAAGAACTTTTCTTAAACTGTCCCCCAGGAGGTGAGATTACTCACTAAGAGGCCACAGTCCAATAAGGCTGGGAGAAGCCGGGCTCAGATCAAGTCAGTTTATTTTCCAGCTGGACTCACCAGCTGTGAAAAGTTTATTACAAATTTAATGTCTTTATAATTACAATTGTGATTATTTTACAACTGAAATTTACAAAATTAAAAAAAAAAAAGTTTTACAATTTTTAATTGATACCAAGTACCAGTAAGTCAAGAGTATTTTAAAACCACTCCCTTAACAACACAGGATAGCAAGTTAGTGACGGTGTTACCAAGCACTTACTGCACACATTACTGGAACACATATAAGTAAAATGTCAGTAATTGATAACATACTAAAACTTTTTCAACTCTTTTTTTTAACCTCAAGAGAACCTATCAATGATGTTTGTCTCAGAGTTCCCTTATCATGGTATACTTAACAAGTACCTACAGGGCAGAGTCTAGGCTCAAGCCTAAAGGCTGAGCACTCACTCTTACATTAAAGAGCTGACACTGTCAACATACATAGCCTCCAAAGAAGCAAGATACACCATGTCTCCACACCAACCATCTGATTATTGTCTTCTGGGTAAAATTACCTATGAGCCAGCACTGCCCTTACTCACAGGGCAGAGCTTCTGTCCCAGAGTAAGAATTCGAAGCTGCTATCATCACAAGCACTCTGATTTCAAAGGTTCTAACCTTGCCCAGCAGACCTATTTAAGTGATAATTGCAAAATCCCTTCTGCACAGCTTGCCTCCATGCTTGGCTAGGCCCACCCTATTGTCACCAATGTCTTGGGATGACAGAGTGAGCAATTTAAGAAGGCTTGCTGTCTGAATCCCCATTGAAATCTTAAGTTTTTCTCTAGTTTAGAAAACACTGAAGATTAGAAACAGTAGTGGGGGTTGCCCAAGTAGATCAGAGACAGCAACAAATCTCAGCAAGGAAAAAGATGAAATACTACCAATACATCCTCACTGGTCTGGGGCAATTTCATACACAAACAGTCCAACATGTGCCAACAGCCCACACAGCAAAGAAAACTCAGGTCCATGGTACTTAGTCACCAAAATTAAATAGTGTCGTATTCTATTAAGAAGAGTATAATGTATCTGCCAAAATCCATCTAAAATAGTTGACATATAAAGAATTTTATCTCTGAGTAACTTTTCTGAGGACACTCAGCTACATTTCACAAATAGAGCCTTCAGTTACAGGAGAATCTTATTTATGCAGACCGCATAGCATTCCCCAAAGATGGCAAAGTGGTTGCTAGTTTTTATACGTTAATTAATCTGGGAAATGTTCACACTTCACTGCAGTTGTTCCCATGCTAAAAGTTACTTACTATGGAATGTTTCCAGTGGTTTGAAATAAATAAATAAATAAATAAATAAATAAATAAATAAATAAATAAGAAAGAAGAAAGAAAGAAAGAAAGAAAGAAAGAAAGAAAGAAAGAAAGAAAGAAAGAAAGAAAGAAAGAAAGAAAGAAATTAAAACAGCAAGTTTCAAATTAAAATCATATCACACACAAACTTCAAGGCAAGACATCTTTTCAAGGAGGCAGGACTAGAAAACTATTTATGAAGTAAGTAAGCAGCTTTGAGGGTTATGTTCCCAGTGTATCTACAGACGTAAGTAAATGAAAGCACACTTATGATACAGGCATTAATACATAAATATAACTATCTCATGTTAAAAAAAAATCTGCTATCTGCTATTTAATAAATGGAATCCAAACTCTACTTCCAAATCCACTCTCTCTCGCTTATGACCTTACTTCTCATTAATAATTTTCCACTGGTTGAGGTTGGAATCTCCCAGAAGCAGGTCCTGACACACAAATCTGAGTGCAGGTGTTCGTACAGGAGGTGACCCTGGAAGTACTGGTAGGGGGGTGAAACATGAGACAGGGAAGGGGAGGAGGCCACAGCATGGTCCCACCAAGGGAGAGGAAGCTCGGTATTTATCACTGTCTCCCAACAGACAGTGGTAGATGGCTCTCTGAAAGCCATTAACTCCCTAGAATTTCCAGCCTGGTTGAGTGCAAGCTGCTGAGCTCTGGTAGCCTAAGAAAGCCCTCAGGCCCCGTCTCAAGTGCTTTCAGCAAGAAAGTCCTCAAGAGGTAAAGTTAGAGACAGAAATACAGATGGAAACACAGAGAGCCAGGGGATATGTATGGGGCACCTACAGAGCCTGCTGCATGTGTAAAATTCTAGTCTAGACAAGCTAATATGCACACGTACGTAGCTCGTTCACCCGCCGTGTGCATGTGCTCATCTCACATTGACCGTGTCCCCAGGATAAACACCGAACACGTACACATTTATTACATAATAGACAAGGTTATGATAAGTAAATGGCACAGCTTAAGTAAATAACACTATGCAATGTTAATTAATAATAGTCAATACTTAGCTCCTGAACAAAGATTCAAGACAAACTTGTTCAACTTGATGAGAAAATACACAACTGATTTGTGTAGGAGAGAAAGAACCATCGCTGGACCTCAGCAATTCTCCAGGGGAAAGCTGTTCCTTATTATATATTAGCTCCAGAGACATACATAGGACTGACGGGTTTTCAAGACACATTCTCTGTCACTACTGAGGGCAGCCTCAGCTCAGCTGAACCATGGTAGGCTGCGCTACCATGAATCTCCTGTAAGACTGGACCATCCATTCCTTCAAGAATGAAATGTGGAGCAGGTGGAAAGAGGCAATCTTTTAGACAAAAGGGATTAAATTGTTTTAGCTATCTTCAGAGACTTTCCACAGAGAAAGGAGCATTCCAGGAACTAATTTTAAATGAAGGAAGAAGAAATCATGGTGATGACCAGGGAATTTCCAGAGACTTGTGCTTAAAAGGAAAGTGTTACACTAAATTACATTTCTGTGTCTCAGGGCAGGGGAGAGGTGCAGAAGGAGGGTAGAGAAGGCTGGGGGGGGGGGGTGTCTATGCTAATGGTCAAGGAAAACAAAAAAGGCCAGTAGGTAGAAGAGATTAGGTCTGGGAGAGGCACCTAGGAGGCAGTGTGAAAGCGGGGAAAAGAAGTGCCAGGGAGTCTGGAGGTGCAGGCCATGTTAGTTTAATAGTTTAGCAAGTGGAGACATAAGGTCGGCAATTACATATTCAAAACTAGAGCTCAGGCCTACAAAGGATGTAAAAATTTAGGAGTCATCCCCATACAGATGAAAGCTGAAGTCACGGGATCCAATAAATGCTAGAAAATGAGACCTACTCCTGAGGACTGAACCCTGGGGCACTCCAGCAGTGAAAGATCAGGGAGATAAGAACTGCACAGAGGATCTGAAGGACAGTGGTGAAGGGGGGAAAACCAGCACCGGGATTTCTGGAAGCCAAAGAAGGCGACAAAAGCTCACTGGTAACCCTAACAAGAGCTGCTCCAGTGGAATAGTTAAGATGAAAGCCTGATTCCACTGGGTTAGGAGAGAATGGGACCCTAATTAGGAATAAAGAAGGAGGAAAAAAGACCAAACTGAAGATCATAAATATGGACACTTTTTAAAATAAATTTTGTTGCCCTGACCGGTGTGGCTCAATGGTTAGTGTCAGCCAATGCACCAAAGGGTCGAGGGTTCGATTCCTGGTCAAGGGTATGTACCTGGGTTGCAGGTTTGAGCTCCGCCCTGGTCTGGGCAAGGGCAGGAAGCAACAATCAATGTCTCTCTCTCACATGGATGTTTCTCGCTCTCTTTCTCCCACTCCCTCCCTCCCTTCCACTCTCTCTAAAAATCATTGGGAAAAATATCCTTGGGTGAGAAGTAACAAAAAAAGTTTTAAATTTAAAAAAAAAAAAATTTTATTAAATAAATAAATAAATAAATAAATAAATAAATAAATAAATAAATTTTGCTATAAAGGGAGCAAAGAAATAGGGTTGTACCTGAAAGGGGAATGTCAGGTCAAGAAAGCTGTATTTTTTGTGTGTGCATTTTTTTAATAAAGGTTATATACTATTTGCACACTAATGAGGGGGGAAAATTATATGGAGGAGAAGGAAGTAACTGCTGAAGCATGTCCTTGAACAGGTGAGAGGGGATCACCTAAAGATAATTCCCAGTGACCTCATAGTTTCCTTTTCTTTTCAGAATCTGAAAATAGACCTCTCCTTACTAGTAAGCAAACTTGGACAACTGTAGCTCACATACAAATGGCTGAATGCAAGACGTGTGGCACTGACACTTCGAAGACAATGACTAGAATAAAAAGTTATAAAGGGGAAAACTATCGTTTAGTTCAAGAATATATGCTATTTTGACAAAACAGATACACTCTTTTTACTCATTTAAGGATCCCTTCTTTCCAGTGGGTGTAACATTAATTAATAAGTAATATTTAATACTTAAATCCTGAACAAAGATTAAAGACAAAATTGCCCAACTTGATGAGGAAATTCACAACTGATCTGTGTACAAACCTTCTAGCTACTTTTTACTGATCTAGTTTGAGGCTGACCACAGTGTAGAGCTGCGTGCACCTGGAGGAAGAGACGTCAAGCAGGCTTGAAGTCCGCTAGGAAGGCGGTACAGCTGAAACACTGATCTTCAAGTCACCCAATCTTCCCATAAAAACCGAGGAATGTGCTGCGGTTGTGAGCAGTTACACTGCTGGACAGGCAAGGTCACCACTGAAACAGGGAGGAACCCAGAGGACCCAAGCACCGTCCTCGCCGAGAGAATGGCTGGACCTGGAGGGATCCAGTTCCCAGAGGGCACTATTGCTGGCAGCAGGGCCTGTTTAGGAGAACTGAAGGCCAGGGCAGCCTGTCCTGCCAACACAGCAGACCGCTGGGCCTCCTGCTGTGTAGAGCCACTCTCATCTGGTTAAGTTCTTCAATCCTTTACACTTCCATTAAAGAAACCTGTGTGCTTTCCCTGAGTCTGTTAGCACCCTTTCATCAACAATCATCACCCTTCTGACAACCTTGCGCATGCACATTTTATATGATAAAGACTTAACTCAATAAATTTCTTTTCTCACAAATATTAAAATAGGTAGTGAGCATCACAAACACAACTTAACAGGCACCTCTGTTTAGGACAAAACTAAATTTCAAAATCCTTCTAAAGTTGTTTCCAAAAAAATACTACAAGTGTTACACAGACTTGGCAGAAACTGTGGTGATCAATGAAAGCTTGAAATGTGACCGTGGTGATGAGATAAAAAATCATGGATGTGGTGGGGAGGGGACAGAAAGGAAGAAAGTCACCCGTCTCCTAGCATCACTTAATCTTAACGTCCTAAGAAGCTTGTACTGGTCCTCCTCTGCCCTCTCGAAGAGGAGAAAAGAACCCCTCAGAGCACTGGAGCAGGAGAATGAAGCAGGCAGCAGGCCGGGGCCAGGAGCGAGGCTGAGCACCAGTCCAGGCGACTGGCAGGAAGTGAGTGGAGAGTCCCTGGGAACACTCCTGAAGAGGTGATACTGCAGGACAGAGCCTGTGAAAGACGAGCTTTCAGAGGATACCCCATTCCAACAAGGGGTTAACAAAGAAGAAAACTGAGAAAGCCAGTGGGATCAGGGATCAGATCTCTCCTGCCACAGGCTGGACGCCCATAAAGGCAGAGGCAGGAACAGGAAAATTAGGGGAACAGAGTCCAGCACTGACTACTTGGCATTTGGATGGTTGGAAAAGCTGGTTTGTGGAAAGAAACCCCTGAGTCAAAGAGAAGGGCCTCTGCTCTCCCAGTAACCATGGGATCTAAGGAAATGTTGATCATCTGACAGACAGAAAACACTACGGTCTAGCAAGAAAGGGAAAGTGACTCAAAGAACCAGGCAGAAAGAAAATCAGCCTTAAAAAAGTACTGGAGTAAGAGGAATGTAGGAGAGGAAGATGAGTCAGACCTGCAGCAAGTTAAAGAAGCACAAAGACTGCAATTCCTCTAATCTGCAGAGAGTTTCTACATCCTCCAAGACTCCTTCGTAAAGAAGTCAAGTAAAAAGGACTGAGCGGGTCCAGAGCGTGCGTGTGTGACAGGTGAGGCCCTGTGGGAGCCCACAGGGAAGGGGGAAACTCAGGAACCCACAACCCAGGCTCTGGGGAAGAAAGCTCTGGCACAGTCACCCGGGAAAGTTCCTCAAGTCACTGATGGGAACTGGCCAGAAAGCCTCTGCGGCCAGGGGGCCTGTGTCCCATACTTGTCACGGAGTGGACCAGTTAGGATGCTATCCAAACTGTTTCACTGGTCCCACTTTTATCCACATGCTTTTAATAGTTGGGGTGCCTGGGCAGTGGGAACAGCTCTAGGAGCTCCAGGCAGATCTCCAGGACCATTTTATTCTCTTTTCTGTGTTTACTAATATAAAGTATCCATAAGACACTGTAAAAATCAAAAGAACCACAGTGGTTCACACTCCAATTTCTCTGTCAAACAGTGACCAATTATCTAACAACAGCTTTTACACATAAAAAATACCAAAGTATTTACAATGGTATAGGTTCCCCCAGCTTTTGCAATTTCACAATTTACTGCACATGATGTCAGACTGTTATGATTACTAACTGATAAATAGGCGTCACTATTAGATGAACATGTTCAAAGATGCTTCAGGGATGTAATAACAAAATAGGGAAAGGGAAAAACTTCATAGGATAAACCACCGCATTCTGCAACAAACCGCAAGGGAAAAAGACACGAGGTGAAAATGTGGAGCAGGGTTTCCCAGCAGAAGCACTGGTGACATCTAGGGCTGGAAAATCCTTTTCTTGTGGGGACTGCTGTGTGGGACTTTCAGCAGCATCCCTGCCCTCTACTTACTAGATTCCTATACCACCACCACTCCCAATGAAAAGTGTTTCTAGATATTGCCAAATGTCCCCAGGATGGGGGGTACAAAATCCCATCCAGCAGAGAACTACTGAGACATATCAAGTAATCACAATGTGTAGACCTTAACTTGAACACTGAGTATTTGATGGTATTAAGGAACTGTCTATTTTTAGTTGTAATAAAGGTACTGTAGTTTTTAAGAGGCCTTATTTTACAGACATGCATACTGAAATATTCAGGTATAATGTTGTCACATATTTGCTTCAAAATAACATGTAAGGGCAAGGGAAGTGTGGATGGGGGGATTAAATGAAATGAGATTGGTCATGACTGATAATCACTAAATAGAGTGATGGTTATCTGGGAGCACATTATACTATGTACTTTTGTACATGTTTGAAACTTTCTCTAAAAACAACAATAATTAAAGTGAAAGCCATCATGGTAGCTAGTAGCATTCAGCTGAATGACAAACCAACCCAATAACTGAATCTTGAAAACATTCAACTGATTTCCACCAACTATCCTGCGTAAGCTTGCTCATGTACACGCAGAAGCTTTAAACAAACCCATTTTAAAAGGAAAACAATCACTGTCTTTTCAAAGGGCAAATTAAAAGTGAACTCCCAGGATACCTTAAACCCCTGGGGTTCACCAAACACAGGTTAGAAAATGCTGCTTTAGAGAAATTCCTGGATCATGGATGCATTAGAGATCCTTATTATATTCATTTACTTGCTCAGTGTTTGTTCCTCCATGTCACTTATGTTTGTCAATTTTAACTAAAAACCACCAAAGGCAGTATTTTTTTTAAATATATCTTTATTGATTTCAGAGAGAGGAAAGGGGAAGGAGAGAGACAGATGAAACATGAATGATGAGAGAGGCATTTGATCGGCTGCCTCCTGCATGCCCCCAACTGGGGATCGAGGCCACAACCCAGGAATGTGCCCTGACTGGGAACTGAACCTTGATCTCCTGGATCCTAGGTTGATGCCCAACCACTGAGCCACGCCCAGCTGGGCAAGGCAGTAGTATTTTTAAATTTAGATACAGAATAATATTTTTAAATTTAGGTTCAAAGCATCACCAAAACACAACTTAAATATCCAATAATGCAGAATATTTTTCCATGAGGCTGTTCTTCTTAGAGCTAATAAAGTACACTTAAAAATACATTATACATCACCCTACCCAGTTTGGCTCAGTGGTTAGAGCGTCAGCCCTCGTACTGAAGGGTCCCAGGTTCGATTCTGGCCAAGGGCACGTTTAAAAAAACAAAAAATCCATATGCCAAGAACCATATGATTTCATTTATGTGGGATATAAAAGAGAAAGCAACAAACAGAAACTTCATAGACACAGACAACAGTATGGTGGTTACCAGAGGGAAAGGGGAAGGGAGAAGGTAGAAGAGGGTAAGGGGTTCAAACATATATAGGGTGACAGAAGGAGACTTGACTTTGGGTGGTGAACACACAATGTAATGTACAGTTAATGTATTACACAACTGTATACTTGAAACCTATATACTTGGGGAGCCTGGACGCGCTCATCGCTCCAGGTGGGGCTGGGGCTTAGTGGCATTAAAAGTGGTTAAAGGGGAGTTTGTTGAACTGGAGACTAAACGTTAGGCTACCACTAACGTTACTAAACACTAAGCAATGCTACTCCAATAAATTTAATAAAAGTTTTTAAATGCCTTATATGCATATTAACAGATCTAAGGAAAAAAGCTTATGGTACTCCACGGATGCGTAAGAAGTCTTTGACAAAATTCAACAAACATCTATGATAAACACTTTGAAAAAATAATTGAGGGATACTTTCTTAATATGATAAGAGGCCTAAAGCTAGTATCTTATTAATAAGGTAACATTAAGGCATTTCCACTAAAACTAGGAACAAAGAAAGGCATCCACTATCTCCACTGCTGTTCATTAGATAAGAGAAATCATTTAGAGGCATGAGAATAGGTAAAGAGTAGTAAGACTGTCTCTATTTACTTATGATATGAACTCTAGTGAGCTGATGATATAACTCAAACAATTATTTCAGTAAGTTAGCAGGATATAAAAGAAACATTCAAAGTAAGTCTTCATATACATAACCAATAGCCAATTAGCAAGCAAGTGGTAGAGAAAAATCTCATTTATAATAGTAAAAAGGGAAATTAAATATTTAGGAATAAACTTATTAGCAATTGTGCAAAATCTATATAAAGAAAAATGTTAAACACATCTGAAAGACACAAAAGTAGATTTAAATTAAGAGACATCCTTGTCCTTGGACAGAATGACTCAACATTACAAAAATGTCCGTTCTCCCCAAGTTAATTTAAAAATTTAATGTAATACCAATAAAATATCAACAAGCTTTTTAATGAAATTCAACAACATGCTACTAGAGTTCACATGGACAAATAAACCTGCAAGAATAACAACAAAAACCCCGCCTAGAAACAAATGACCACAAGGCTGGGACCAGCCTTACCAGACTTAAAAACGCACTATAAAAGCCCCCGTCACTAAAACAGTGCAATGCGGCACACGAATGGGCAAATAGAGACTGGAACAGAACAGGAAGGGCAGAAATTAACACAGGTATAAGCAGAGTTTCAGCATATGATAAAGGTGGCATGTCTAATTACTTGGCAAATATGGACTTTTTATAAATAGTGCCGGGACACCTGGGTAATCATTTAGGAAAAAATAAAATTATACCCCTATTTTATACGATATATAAGAATAAATTCCAAATGGGTTAGAGATCTAAAAATGAAATAAATAAATAAAACCACACAAATACTGCCCTAGCTGGTTGTGCTCACTCGGACCCAAGGGTCACGGGTTCGATTCCTGGTCAAGGGCACATTCCTTGGCTGCATGTTCCCTGCCCTGGTCAGTGCATGTGGTCCAGTCTGGGTGGGTCTGGGAAGCAACCAATCAGTGTGTCTCTCTCACACTGATATTTCTCTCTCTCTCCCTCCTCCTCTCTACCTCCCACTCTCTCTAGAAATCAATGGAGAAAATGTCCTCCAGTGAAAACTTAAAAATAATAATAATAAATAATAATAAAATAAAATAAAACCACACAAATACTAAAAGAAAATGTAAGTAAACTGCTCTTTAACAACTTGGGGTAGGTACAAGGCTTGCTAATAAAAGAGTTAATAAAAGATTGATAAATATGACTATATAAATATTTTTTGGAAATTTGCATGGCAAAAAAATCACCATAGATCAAAAATGAAAAAGCAAAACAACTACAAACTGGGAGATAATATTTATATATGCCACAAAGGGCTAATATCCCTAATACATAAAGACCTCTTAAAAACTGAGGGACAGCCTGGCCAGTATAGCTCAGGGGTTGAACATCGACCTATGACCCAGGAGATCACAGTTTGATTCCTGGTCAGGGGGCGTGCAGGAGGCAGCCGATCAGTGACTCTCTCTCATCACTGATATTTCTCTCTCTCTCTCCCTCTCACTTACTCTCTCTAAAATCAAGATTTTTTTTTTTTTAATTGAGGGACAAAGGACCAAAACTCTGATAGAATCAGAAAAAGATATAAACAGGCGATTTTCAAAAAAGAAGGAAAAGAAAATAACCATCAAGCATGTGCCCTGACAGGGAATCGAACCACGATCTCCTGGATCACAGGTCGATGCTCAACCACTGAGCCACGCAAGCCAGGCCTAACCCATTTGTAATTAGAGAAATGCATATCAAAACATGGATACCATTTTTCACGTATCAGGTTGACAATGATTAAAAATATGACAACACATCCTGATGGCGAGAATGTGGTGAAAGGGGCACTCTCATACACTGCTGGTGGGAATGCAAACTGGTACAACCATTTGGAGGGAACTCTGGTAACCCTAGCAAAACATATGCACTCATCTTTAGACCAAGTAATCCCACCTCCAGTAATCTAACCTAAAGGTGTACCTCCAACCACGTGAAAATACATATGCATGAGATTATTTATTACAGCACTGTTTGTAATTGCAAACTATTACAAACAACCTAAACGCCTACCCACAAGAGACGAGACGAATAAGACAAGGTACATACCATATGGCTGTTAAACAGAACAGGAGGAACTCTATGAACTGACATAGCCTGATTTCCAGTATAGACTATTAAGTGAGAAAAAGCGAAGTAAAGAGTATTCATCACAAGCTTCCCTTCGTGGAAAGAAAATAGACATAAGAAAAAACACATGCATCTGCTCATTTGTGGGAAAACACACAAAAAACGCCACACAGAAAGGATGAGCCAGAAACTAAAGGCATTGCCTACTTACAGGAGGGGATGGGAAAAGGGAGGAAAGGCGTAGGAGGGATGAAGAGCGCATGAAACTTCTGAGTACACCTTTTCATATAACTCTGACTACTTAGAATGATAGTGATGTTTTACATACTCGTAATATAAACCAACAATTAAAACCAACCAGGATGTGGGAGGACTCCAAAATGCAACACAAACAGTAACAAATAAACCTACTGTACTACAAATAAATGATATAACATACTGAAGTGAGGGAAAGAAGAACTAACCTAACTTTGGAAAATGTTTTGACTAGATATCATAAGGTTAAAGACAGAAAGAATTATAAACAAATACTGTCATCTAGTTAGCAAATTTGTTTATTACAAGGGTAAGGGTTAGAAATTCTGAAACTACTTTATGTATACACCAGGACTGAAAAAATAAATCTATTGCACATGAGAGCTAGGTTTCTCACTGTGAGACAAAATGTTACAAGTAAGGAAAGGGAGAGGGCTGAAATGAACGCTGTGGTATTACATGAGAATCAAAGGCATCATTATGAAAACTTATGTTTTTTAATACATACAGATAGATACAACACAAACAAATCCAGATGTGTGTGATCAGTATATTTTCCAGCTCTGTCCACTGGGAAAGCCTAGAAGCAATGAGCCCACCAAGTACCAGACCTCGGTTTCTAAAAACCATTCTCCAATAAAAGGAACCAGGGCTCACACAGACACACACAAAAATCATACAAGTAACCATTAATTCAACTATAATTATTGGGAAAAGAATAATATTCATATCAATGGAAAAGTAAGTAAACAATCACTACAGTAATAAAATGTAACTTCCAAAAAGAATCAGAGCTTGGGAGCAGCTGCAAGATCAGCACTAGCCAACTGTTCAAAAGCTGTGTGAATTATTGTGGAGTTTCGATTGCTCGAACCAACCAAAGCTTGCTTTATGATCGAATTCCTCTACACCTGTTCTATTCTTATTCTTGAGCCCCTCACTGAGGGTCAGCAAACATAAATGCATTCTTCCCCTTGGACATTCAATAAACTCAATTTCCCATCCCTAATTAAAAATTCAAAATACACTCCAATAAGAAATCCACCACTACAAGGATGAAAACAGAGTTAAATTAAAAAACTTTTCAAGTAAATATTTTATAAATACTGTTCCCAAGGCAGTTACAATCATTAACATATTTATGCTAAAGACTATAATTTTAATAAAGAACAAAAACAAAAATGTTTACAGAGGAATCCTTTTGCATCTGTTCCATCTATGCACAAACACCACCACCACCACCACCACCCTCCCCCTAGGACAGAGACAGGCAAGGAGAAGAGAGACCCAGTACCACCTCCTGGTTGAGAGCCTGAGCTCTGAGGTAGCCCACCTGAGCTCAGGTGCAAGCTCTATGACCTTTTCTAACTTTGTGACCCTGGGAAAGTGACTGACCTCTCTAACTCTCAAGAGTCCTCATCTGTAAAATGGGGACAACAGTAACACTTGTCCAGCAAGCTGACTATGAGCGTTAGATGAGTTAATACATCTAACGCAATCAGAGCAGTGACTAGCACATGGTATAAAGCACTTAGTGTTTGACTGAACTCCTGATCCTGAGACTCCAGAGTAGCTGTGAAACTCCTACCCAACAGCATTACTCTTTTCTTCTGTCATATACATCTGTTTATCTAATCTCCCCACCACACACGTGTGCACACACACGAATATAAGTTACAAGAGAGCAAGGACTTTGTTTTGTTCATTGCTATATCCCTAGCACCAAGAACAGCGCCGGGCAACCCCATTCAAGTCAGTAACAAAAAACAAAATAAAAATATAAAATACTGTATGTCAGCTACCAAATCGGAAAATTTAGAATTTTTTTAACATATAAATGATTGAAGTACACTTTAAACATTAAAGGTTTTTTTGTTTGCTTGTTTTAGTGTTTTTTTAAAATATATCTTTATTGATTTCAGAGAGAGGAAGGGAGGGGGGGAGAGAGAGAGAGAGAGAGGGAGAGGGAGAGAGAGAGAGAAACATCAATGATGAGTCATTGATCGGCTGCCTCCTGCACGCGCCCAACTGGGGATCGAATCGTGATCTCCTGGATCCTAGGTTGATGCTAAACCGCTTAGCCACGCCCGACCGGGTAAACATTAAAGTTTTAAAAAACCTTCAACACCTGTAATACTTTCAACAATAAAGATAAAATTTTAAAAATAAATTTAAAAAACAAACTTCTAAACGCTGATTTTGCTCAGCTCTATGCAAATAAAAATTTTTAAATGAAAAAAAAAAAGAAAAAAATCTTCAGTGTACATACAGCTCAGTGAATTTTTACATCCGTATACAGTCATGTAACCACCACCCAAGATCAAGAAAGGAAACATTTGCTGAACCTCAGGAGCTCCCTCAGGCCTCTCTCAGTCAGCGCTCCCCAGGGGTACGCACTAGCCTGACTTCTCTCACCCAATTATGCCTGCATGTGAACTTCATATAAGTAGCATCAAACAGTACACCCTTTTGTGTCTGGCTTCTTTTATTCAACTTTTTATTTGTGAGATTCACCACATTGTTGTGTGTACCAGTAGTGGTGTTTTTTTTAAATAACTGATGACAATTCAATTTTATAAATATACCACAATTTACCCAATCTACTGTTAATGACATTTAGATTGTTACAATTTGGGGATAATATAAATAGTGCTGCCACAAATAATCTTGGGTATGTCTTTGGGTGGAACTACTCATCTGCAGATTGGCTAAGCTTTTGCTTGGCTGGGATTCGGGGTTACAGGGTTAATAATACCGTGGATTGGGGAGGAGGCGGGGAACTAGAAGTGGGCACTGTTGGTGAGAGTATAAACTGGAATAACCTTTCTAGAGGACAATCTGGCTATAGGCACAAGAAGCCTAAAAATATCTGTGCCCTGTGAATACTAATTCTACTTCAAGGAATTTCTTCTTGAGCACTTACACGTGCCAGGTCCTCTTCTAAGTGTCTTACATGTATTAACTCATTTGATTTAGTCTAAGGAAATAATCAGAGATGCTCACAACGGTTTGTTCTTAGAATGATGTCAACCATCCATCATCATTAGGAAATACAAGAAAAAGCAGTAAACAAGGTATAAGAAAACCAACTAACAAGAGTGGAATGGTTTTACAACATATTGTACTCCTGTGAAATTACACATTATACAGCCACTGAAAATGTTTTCAAAGAACTTTAAAGATACAGAGAAAAGTATATATTAATGAAAGAAACTAGGTAACAGTGGAATGCACAAAGTGAATTCCAGGTTGTTTTTAATACATATATATATATTCCTTAAATGTTAAAATAGTGGTAATCTCTGGAAAACATGGGTACTTTCATATTCCTGATACTTTTCTATACTTCTCATTTTTCTATAATATATTACTTTTGTCAATCAAAAAGAATGTATAACTAAAAAGTCCAACAAACAAAGGTGTTTACAGTCTAATAGGGAGACAAAGACATTAAAATACAATTTAATTAGGGTATTGATGCAGTTTTGCATAGAATGATATTAAGTGTACTATGGAAAGACATCTAGCCTAGACATTAAGGGGTGGGACATTATCAGGAAAGCTTGTCTTGCCCTGGCCAGTTTGGTTCAGTGGTTAGAGTGTGCGCACGTGCGTGTGTGTGTGTGTGTCTCCCCACACACACAAGTGTCACAGGTTCAATTCCCTGGTCAAGGGCATATACCTGGGTTGCAGAGGTTGATCCCTGGTGGGTCAGGGTGCTTGTGGGAGGCAACCAATCGATGTGTCTCTCTCACATCGACCGTTTCACTCTTCTCTCTCTCTCTTAAAAATCAATGGGGAAAAATTCCTCAGGTGAAGATTAACAGCAACAAAAAAGCTTGTCTTACTCCCAAGGACTCAAAGAGGAAGAACTCCATCTCTAATGTGGAAGGAACCTTCCCAGGAAAACCCTGTTAATTCTTTCGTTAAGGGCATCAATTATACATTGTACCCAGTAAGTGTTCTTTCCCCCCCTCACTTAAAAAATAGGGCTTAGGCAGACTGAGGGATGGGAATTCCTGAACACCAAGGATACAAAGTTCAACAACCTCAAACCTGGAGGAGGCTGGTTTCATCCACCCTGCTACCTAGCTGCAAAGCATCAAGGAAAGGCCCTCCTTCCCTGTCAGAATAAATTAAGGCAAAAACTTTTCAGATTTTCAGATGTCAGAAACTCCAGGCAGAATAAATCTAAATTTATATCAAAATTCACTGATTCACTGAGTTTAAAAAATTCTACTTGAATAATAAAATTCTCAAGAAAATATCCAGGAAAAGGCAATCCTCTGTACTCACCCACTTCCTCTCCCTCCTCTGCAAATGGACCACCCCTGGAAACCCAGGGAAAGCTGAGCATGGGAATGAAAGCTACACCTTTGTACTTTAGGGGCCAATTCTCACATAAGCAAGTGATATTTGTTTAATAATTAATACATAAGGAACATTTTGCTGTGTTCAAGAAAACAATCGCTCATTTCATGGTACAACAAACATTAAAGTAAATATTGATCACAGGAAAAACATATAGACCTCAAATTACCAATACTTCATTAAGAATTAAACTTGCTACTAAGACACTGCTTTTGCATGGTGGAGCACTATCACTAGATTTTCTAGTTTCTGACACCCGAAACACATTAAATTCTCAAGGACTGCTGATCAAAAATCAACAACAACAAAAACTGGGTTCGAAATATATATTTAAGAGTCACTTCCACAGACATGAAGTCACACAACTTTACGTGACAAAGCAGAGCACACTTACTCTGGCTCCATTCTCTCTTCCTCACATATGCCCTGTTTATTTTCCCTCCAGCTTCCCCCGTTTTCAAACTTATAGTTAAATGCATTACAAAAGTCCCCGTAAACTACCTGCGGCATTTTATGGTTATAGTGTTGAGTTACCCAAATTAAGATAAATAAAATTCTAACCTAAAATGTATTAACCTATCAAATCTCTACACTGCGTAATGGAACAAATTTCTTATGCAGCTAAAATTCTTTGAAAAATAAGTATTTACATCATCACCAGGGATTCTGGCTTTATTCTATATGTAACCTAGACTTTCGGATAATCTCTACTCCGGCTGCCTAGGGTATGCTATGTTATGGGAACAGAGGATGTAGCAATAGAATTGGCAAGATTCGATATGTCCAAATTTCAGTAGAAATGCAGAAAAAACATCAGTGTGGAGTAATGAAAAAGAACTCGTTTTGCTGTGTTCAAGAAAACAATCACTCATGGATGATGTATTCTTAATTACATGTGGCAAGGTTGTAGTAATATTCCCCAAGCGTAGGCCAGATTGTTAAAGATTACCTGATACAGTGACACTATGCTGAATTTTCTCTCCGTTGTTGCTGTCAGAACTGCGCAAACTGAAAACTGATTAAATGAAACTAACGGTACTTGAAAATTAAGTAAAACTAACTGTTCCTAGCCCCAAACAACCGACATGAACGCTGCAACTTCAGGGGTTTTCTCTCGCAGGGCCAGTAGAGGGAGACTGAGACATCTGGCCTGGTCGCGCAGCGTTTCTGTAAAATTGGGGAGGGGGGAGCGGAGGCTGTATTTAAATGCCCTGCTGTCAATCAAAGGACACTTCCTACAATCACAGTCACCATATCTGCTATTACCCGGGAGCCAACTCTCGCCAAGATTCAACACCAAACGGTGCTCGGGAAACCTGCTTCACCTAAAGGTGACCGCAGGCTTTCCCACAACACCCAAATAAGGACTTTGGGAGCCCAACCCCAACTAGTTTCTTTGTTTAAATGCCTGCGAATCCCTCCCACGCCGGAGTCAAGAGGCTGTGGCGCCGCCCTTTATTAGCCTCACACTTTGATTACAAAACACACGAGTCGGCGGCCTGGCGGCGGAGGCGGCCCGAGCTCTCACAAACGTCAAACCCCAAACGCGGGCGGCGGCGGAGGCGCAGGGCGACGCTCGCCGCCCCCGCCGCCCGGCCCGCAGCGCCCACCGGCCGGCCGAAGTTGGCCCGCACCGGGCCCCCGGGCGCCAGCCCCGCGCCGCCTGGGTGTCGCCAGCCCCTCGGGCGACGGGAAATTTCACTCTTTGTAAAGTTTGAGCTGCGGCGCGGGGGCGGCGCGGGGGGTTCGGGACCCGAAGCTGTCCCCTCGGGCCCCGCTGCCCACTCCATCCGCTCGGCCCCCGCCAGGACCCGGTGTGACCGGGCGACGGGTGGGGGGCACCGTCCGAGCCGACCCGCCGCCCGGCCCGGGACCCCCGGCCCCAAACTTCCGACTGGCATCTTTGAAGTCCCGAGAGCGCCTCATCTGTTGCTCTGTTTACTCGGTGCAGCCCCGCCGGGCGGGCGCTGCCGACGCCCCCGTCCCAGCGCCCCCGGCCGCGGAAGTTTGATAAAGACCCGGGGAAGGGGGCGCGACGGGGACCCGCCGGGGGAGGGGACAAGAGCGGTTTCTGGACACTCTGGGCTGGCGACCCGGTCGCTGCCGAGAAGGAAGGCGCGGCGGCCGGCGGGACGAGGCGGCGACTCCGGGCCGGGAGCCCCGGGCGGGCGGCCGGGCGGGCGGGGCGGCGGCCCGGCTGCGGGCGCCGCGAGGGGCGGCGGGCCCGGCCGGCGCTCCGCCCGCCACCTGCGCCGGCGCCTGCCCCGGCCGCGTCCCCTCGCCCCGGTCTCCCCCTGCCAACTTCTCGGCCGGCCCCCTTTGTTCCCGTTTGTTGTGGCGACTCTTCGCCCGGCCGGGCGATCCCACCGGCCCCCCTCAGCCCGCTCGGCGCCCGGCGAGCCCGGGGCCCCGCGCGTCCCGCTGCCCCGGCCGGGGGCTCGGTGCCCGGGCCGCTGGGCGCGCGGCGCGGCGCGGGGCCGGGCGGAAGGGGACGCGGGCGGCCGGCGCGGCGGCGACGGCGGCGGTTGGCCGGTGGCCGGCGGCGGCGGCGGCGGCGGCAGCGGGGCTGGAGGGGGGTTATTTACCTGCCGTGGAACCAGTCCTTGCAGATATCGCACTCGATCATGAAGCGGTTCACGTCGTACGGCTGCCGGCACACACAGTACACCGGCGGGGGCGGCGGGGGCGCCGAGGCCCGGCCCGGGGCCGCCACCGACACGGCTGCCGCGGCGGCTCCCGCTGCTGCTCCCGCGGCCACCGCCGCCACCGCTCCGGCCATCTTTAAAAAACACACACACACGCTCGCTCGCTGCTCCGCTCGCCGACTGGAGCGAGCGCAGCCGCCAGCCAGCGCCGCCTCCTGCAGCAGCCGGAGCAGCAGCCGAGGAGGCGGCGGCGGCGGCGGCGCCCGAGTGCGCGCGCGCGGGGCCGCGGGCCGGGCGGCGAGCGGGGGAGGGGGGGGAGCTGCGCGCGCACGACGCGCGAGGCCGCGGCCCGGCTCCTTCCGGCGCTCCGCGCGGGGCCGTGCGTGTCGCGCACGTCGTCGGCCGCCTGCGCGCGCGCCCCGCTGCCCCGGCGTCGGCCGGGCGGGGGAACCGGCTGAAGGGCACGCGGGGTGGGGGGGGTGCCCTGTGCGGGGGGGCGGGGGGCAAGGGGAGGCCGAGGCTCCCTGAGGACACGCGCGGCCCCCGGAGAGCGGCGGGCGCGTGCGAAGCGGCGGCGGCGGCGGCGGCGCCGGGGAGTGAAAGCCGGGCCGGGGAAGTTCCTGCGCCGCGAGCGGCCGCACACGCAGCGGCGCCTGAGCTCCGGGGAGGGGAACCGAGGAAGTTAGAGCCCCGCCGAGGCCGCCTCCGGCCCGGGAGACTCTGCCGTCCGTCAGCGCCCGCCCGCGACCTGCGCGCGGAGCTGCTTATGCTGCGCTGGGGGCTCAGGAGCGTGCTGGGGGGCCACCCAAACTTCGAAGACCGCCCCCACCCCCCGAGTTCCCACCGACCGGCTAGGAGATGGACGCGTCGATGGAGCCTGTCAGGGGAAGGAGCTCGTTGATGCCCGCGAGCCGAGGGGCCGCCGCGAGATGCGGTTGGCGGAGGAAGGACTGCAGAGGCGCCCCGCGAGTTTGTGAATCGCAGGACTTAGACGCCAGTGCTGTCGGGTCCCAAGCGTGGAGACGGGAGTAAAAATCTAAGGGATGGAGACACCTCGGAGAAAGGATACTGCAAAAAACGAATGACATATGGTACTTGGCCATTAATATTTTTGAATGAAGGAGGAGATTGATAATAAAAGCAGCTAACGAATGTTGACTAGAGAGAGGTTGCCTTGGAATCGTAGTTACGAAGATTGAAAGGGATGTTGCGGATCATTAAATCACGTGATTTGTACCTGCATCTCACGGGCGTTTCTATCCTTGGGAAGCGCTCCCCGTGGCGCCCGTCTCACCAGCCTCAGGCAAAGAATCGCTGGTCGACTCTAGCCTTTTTTTTATCCCCGACGAAAGTGTGTAATTTTAGCCTGAAGTCTCGGATCTGAGCTGAAGCTAAAGTAACTTTCTTGATTCTGCAGCCAATCCCTTTCCTACGGCTGCTTGGCACTATTTTTTGCAGGAAAGAAACACCTGGAAATCAGAGTTGACTACAAAGTAAATGAGTTCGAAACATATTTCTGCTGGAGAGAAAACGAAAGTGTCATTCTGGCATTTGTGGAGAGCCATAGGGGAATGGTGGAGTGGAAAGAGCTCTCGCTTCGTGTAAGCTGTGCGGCCTTGGGCAGCTCCTTTTCTCTTGAACCTAGATCCTTAAAGACCTGTTCAGAGAAAAATTATGGATAATGATACCTTCCGTAACTACGTCACAGAGGTTTTATAACAAGCAAAAGAGATCATGTATTTTAAAAGTACATTCTAGGAGCCCTGGCCAGTGTGGCTGAGTGTTTAGAGTGTCTGCCAGCTGCACGGAAGGGTCCCGGGTTGAATTCAGGGACAAGGGCATGTACCTGGGTTGCAGGTTCCAACCCTGGCCTGGTCAGGCGGGTGTGGGAGGCAACCAATCTTTGTGTCTCTTTCACACTGATGTTTCTCTCTTTTCCCCCTTCCTCCCTCCCTTCCACTCTCTCTAAAAATCGATGGGAAAAAATATCCTCCATTGAGGATTAACAAAAAATAAAAAGTAAAAGTAAAAGTACAGTGTAGGAGATGTGTGTTACTAGAAGACACCACAACAATGTGTCAGAGATGGGGAGACAGCCAAAGCTGTCATGTTGGACAGTAGTGAGGAGGTATCCACACAGGGAAGCCGCCTGGTGTGGGGTGTTCCCCTCACCTTCCTGGAGGGGCCACTTGGCCTTGGGATGTCAGCATGGGGAGAGGGAAGAGTACAGTCTAGCAGAGGAGTAGGCAGCAACATTGATGGGAGATTGGTTAGATACAAGAGAATTGATCAATAAGTAAATACACAGAACCACCACCACCCACTTTCGGTGGTTTTGCTTTCCACGTTTTCAGTTACCTGTGGTCAACCTTGATCTGAATATATTCAATTGCAAATTTCAGAAGTAAACAACTCATAAGTTTTAAATTGTACACTGTTCTGAGTAGTGTGATGAAATCTCACTCATCCACTTCATCCCGCCCGGGTCATGAAGCATCCCTTGTCCGGGGTCTTCACACTGTATACACTACCCGCCCGTAGTCACTTGGTACAGTCTTGGTTAGCAAATCAAAATTTGGATATGCTAAAGAGAATGTAAACTTTATCATAGATATGTATGTATCGGGGGAAAAACATTGCATGTGTGTATATACACATACACATGCGTGTGTGCACACATGGTTCAGTACTATCTGTGATTTCAGGCAACCACTGGGGGTCTTGGAACATGTCCCCGACAAATAAGAGGTGACTACTGTATTATGGAAAGTGGGGGGCAGATTTCTTACTGTTGAGGAAGAAAGTTACAAATATGGAAGGGTAACTGGAATTAACCTTTTGGTGGTAGACCGGTAATGGAGGTATCGATCTATTTCTTTTATAGAAGTAGATATAGGCCTATAAGTACACACATGCTCCGTCCACTGAGTGGGTCTGGGAGTAATGACACAACAAAACGAGTACATCGGGCCCAGATATTGGCTTCTAAATACCATTCTCTTCATTTTTTACTTCTTGGCAAAATGGTTGATTCCAGCACTAGAGAAGATAAAGTACAGGATGAACCTAGGGCCTCTGGTTATGCTGGAAAATAAGGGCATGCTCAAAGAATAATGAACCATGTCAGAGGGACACAGGCCAACTTGTGTCCCACTGGCCAAATCTGGGACAAACCGACCTTCAAAATAAAAAACGATAATGTATTACAGCCTATTGACTAGCACAGGAAACCTCACAGATGTAAGTAAACATAAATTAAACGTTTGAAAAGGATTGGAATATTTGCAGGATTGGAATATCACCCCACTAAATTTTTATTAATTACTGAGAGAATTAGAGTAATTTTGTTGTTAATGTTCACCCAAGGATATTTTTTCCATTGATTTTTAGAAATAGTGGGGGGGGGGAGAGACATTGATTGGTTGCCTCTCATACAGAATGAACCAGCAACCCACCTATGTGCCCTTGAAAGTGCAACCCAGGTGTGTGTCCTTGACCGGAAATCAAACTGGAGACTCTTCGAGGCACAGGCCGACACTCTACCACTGAACTACACCAGCCAGGGCAAGAATTGGAGTAATTTCATAATGAAGTCTGGCAGACACCACCTTAATCAAGTGATCAAGTGCCATCAGCAATGGGACAATTGAAATCATGCACCACCTGCCCTGGCCAGTGTGGCTCAGTTGGCCGGAGCATCATCCTGTGCACCAAAAGGTGGCGGGTTTGATTCCCGGACAGGGCACATCCCCAGGTTGCGTGTTTGGTCCCCAGTTGGGCACGAAAGGGAAGGCTAGAACTCTGAATAATGCCAAAGTCTTCGTGATAAGTTTCATGCATAGTAATTCAGAGCATAGGCTTGGATTCCATAGTCTATCTCTGTGGCAACTTACTAACTGCTGAGTTTTAGTTTTCTCATTTTAATGGGGATAAGAGTACCCCACAGGGTTGGGTGCATTAAATAAGATAAGAGAGTGCTGGCCACAGTTCTTGATAACCCAGACAGCTGTTAGCTATAATTATGATTAATTATCTGTTTAATAGTAATACAAAGGCCTGAGGAGCACCTGGAGAGTTAGGAGAAAAGACTAGGAGAGTCTTATCCTGAAAACAAGGAAGGGAGAGAATTTCAGAAAGAAAATGTCTTGAAGAAAGACACCCAGCTCCATGCCAGCGTTGGCTGGCAATGACTGTGGGGCTCCCTCTGCCTTTCTTCTTTGCAGGTAATACAGTACCTGCAGATCTTTCTTAATTTTCATATCATACTTAAGCCACTCCGTTGTTTGTTTTTAACATTCCACTTGTCATTAAGCCCCATTTCTCTGAGAAGGAATGTTTGCTCCAACCTCAAAACTGTTTCCTGCTGCCACCAATATTTACCTTATCTCCATGACCATGTCTGCTAGTCTCTTCCGTAGTATTACCTCTCCTTCCTTTTGATCCAAAATTTTGTTCAATATATATATCCACAGAGTCTCCTAAATGCTCCCAGTGCTGTGCCCCCGCCCACCATCCCTTATCTAATGAGAGACCTTGCTCATGGGCGTGGGCCACACACGCGGACAGTGTGGGAGCAGAAAAAAGGTTAATAGCTATGCAGGGCACTAGGTCATGGTTTCCCATTCTGAGTTCTGTGGAACTTTGAGGCAGTTCGGGAAGATATTTCTGGTGGGGTGAGCAACATATGGTTAATAATGATTATGTCTAGAAAATTATTCATGTCTGTGTATGTGTGCCCGTGATTAGCCTGAGGGGTTGGCTAAGTTTAAAAATTAAGTAAGGTACTCATGCATCCATCCATCCATTCATCTTTGTTTAGTATCTACTACATACATCTGGTAGCTGCTAAGACTACAGGGATAAAAGACACATTCCCTGCCCTCAGTGGGCTCTCACTGAAAAGAGATGAACAAGTACATGTAAAATTGTAACACAATATGCTAAGTGTGCGGTGGGGGAAAAACACAGAGAGATGTGGCAACACATGGGAGGAATACCTAGTCCAGACTGGGGCTGATCAGAGAATGTTCCCTCCTATAGGACAAACATTGAAAGAAATCCTACGTCTTTCACCATCCCTCCTTTTGAAATATTTAAAATTTTACTTTCCAAGCAATGTGAGGAAGTTTTACTCCCACCTCAAGTAGAGTTGGGTTATACAGAGATATAAACATGAGGTTTTTAATTTTTCAGGTTATAAGAAACCAAAATAACCAAAGTAGTACTTCCTTAGTAAGTGAGGTTGGGGGGCGTGTGGTTAAAGGGGACTGAATGAGAGATAGTGGCAAAGTCTCTAGTGTATCAGCCACCACCAACATTGATTAAGCACTCAGGGGACTGTGTTTAACAACATTGCAGGTGTAAAGAAAAAGTTGATAAATGCTGTACTAGAAAATTACAGACAAATTCTTAATATATTTATTGAGAGGAAGGGAGAAGGAGAGAGGGAGAGAGAGAGAAACATCAATGATGAGAGTCATCATTGATCAGCTGCCCCAGGGCTATTTTCTTTTAATTTCTAATCCTTACCCAAGGATTTTTTCCATTGATTTTTAGAGAGAGTGGAAGGGAGGGAGGAGACAGGGAGAGAGAGGGAGAGAGAGAGAAACATCAATGTGAGAGAGACACATCGATTGGTGGCCTCCCACACTTGCCCCAACCGGGGCCGGGGATCGAGCCTGCAGCCGAGGTACATGCCCTGGACCAGCAACTCAGCCCAAGACTCTTCAGTCCTCGGGCCAACATGCTAAACACGCCAAACCGGCCAGGGCCAATCCTCCTTCCTGATTAACAGCAATCAGCAGTCACTCCTAGTGATCAATAAACAAATATTTTTAAAGTGCAAAGAATCTCTTGCAAAGTGAACTCAAATGACAACTAATTTTTGTGACCTGAAAACTGAAGCACTAAATATAACTGTAATGGGTTCAAATATTGTTCGTTGTCTTTAAATTCCTGATACATGACTTACACACCTGTTTGCCTATGGACAACTCACTTAGAACCTATTAAGTCTGTAGATTTAATGTAATTGTGAGTCCTGCCTCTTAATTTTATTGCCTCACAGATTTATTCCTTTGTAGGTCCTAATTAAGAAATTAACATTAAAACCAAAGAGGGTTTGAACTTTTTATTTTGTTTTTTAAGTAAAAAAAAAAAGCTGTAAAATACCACCTCATGTCTTTCTTCCTAGTATAGGAGACAGAATTTCAAATTCCCAGCTCTCCTTTTCTTAAGTACTTAAAAATAGGAATTAACATAGAGTTAGCCTTAATATTCAGGGCCAGTGATGGGAAAGAAGTTTGCATCCCCATATGTTTGAGAAAGAACAGCTTTGAAGATGCTTTTAACAAATGCACTAAAAAAAATATTACCTTAGCACGTAGCAACAAAAGTCAGTTGGGTTAATAAGATTTTAGTGAGGTCTGTTTCAGGTAAGGCACCATGCTGAATGGCATGGAGAAAAACGAAAGAAATGTACAAATGGGTCCTGCTTTTAAGAGTAAAAACAGGGAGCAAAGGGTTAATCGTGAGGTAGGCAGGGTGCCCTGAAAAGCCAAGGTTTTCAGGGGACTTGGAGAAAGGGACATTCAACCCAGAACAGACACAGAGCTGCAGGACAGACGCATCTGAAACGTGTGCGAGGGAGATGAAAGCCTAGGACGAGCTGGGCCTTGCCAAAATAAGTTAAGGGCAACTGAGAGGACTCTTTAATCTATATTTAGAGTGCGAAAGAGAAGGAAGGTGTAGGCACGAAGCTTGGGGCAGATGGTGTAACACTGACAAATGATAAAGCAAAATTGCTCAACAGCTATTGAGCTTTTATCTCTCTTATCAGAAGAAGTCTTGGAGCTGCAAAATGCTCTCTGCTAAAAAAGGTGGCATGCGGGACGGAGTCTTGGTTTGACCCACTTATCTGGAGCAGACTTGGGGAGACTAGAAACTTTCTCTCCTTGAAACTAGACTGAGCTCCCAAATAGGGGAGAGGCAGAGGCAAGTGGTGCTAGAGAGACAGACCCCGGGCAGAGGCGTGAAGGGTCAGTTTGGCCAAAGGAAATAGTTAAAACCAGGTGACAACGCCCGAAAGCTGCTGGCACAAGGTAGGAGACAGTGAGGAATAAAGCTAGTGTTTATGGGCAGGAATTACTGTAGACACTTAGTATACATTCTTTCACTTAATCCCTGCAATAATCTTAATAAGAGCAGTATTACGAGCCTTGGACAGAAATGTGGAGTATAGGACTCGCCTAAGGTTATGCAGCTGGCAAGACAAACAGGTGAGATTTGAACCCAGCTCTGTATGTCTTCACGGTCCATGTCTTTCCTCCAGATTGGCGATTCTCAACCCCTTTCATCTCGTGGCACACGTAAACTAATTACTAAAATTTTGCCAATCTAACAACAACAGTAACAAAAAAGGCATAATTTTTATTCATTCCCACCGGATGGCTGTTGTTGTGTGGCTATTGTCATTTTTTACTTGACAATCTAAGGGGATAGAGGTCAGTGCCCCTAACTAAATAGTCAGGTATTGCACATTTTAAAAATTGCTGCAGCACATGGGTTGAAAATTGCTGCTCCAGACACTGAAGACAGCCCGGTGTGGAATCCAGGGGACAATGGACTCAAGAATGAGAGGCCCCAGTTGGCATCAAGAAGTCTCTGAATGGCTACCAGGGCCCCCTCATGGGACTGGAGGTTAGGGGTAGGGTGACCTTCCCTGAGCAAGAAGGCTGGCAAGGACAAAGTTAGGCGCTCGGCCTCAGTTGTCTTGGATATAGCAAAAGGATGACCTAACCACAGGGACTAGGACAGAGGCCAGGAATTCAAAGTACAATTCAAGGAAGGATGGCCTGACGCTGAGCGGCTGAAGTGCTTCCTGCCAAGATTCTGCTCTGTGGGAGAATCACAGGAGAGGGGAACCTTGGGACTGCAGCTGAGCAGAGGCCTGGAGGGCAACCTGTCAGAGGGGAAAGGGGGACAGGGGACAGGAGGACAACATGACTGTCTCCAGGGATTAGGAAATAACGAAACTGGTAAATTGCTTGAAATGGCCTTTTTAACATTGGCTGGGGGGGGAATGATGAGTGTGACAGATACATTGGAGCTTTGGGGGGGAAATTAATAAATAGCACTTAGGAAAATAGGCAAATAAAAATAAGTTGATTTTAACTTTAGGAGAAACTGAAGTTGTAAGAGAAAGGAAAAATCAGGGAATACTATGGGGCTCTGTAGCGAATCCTGTGTAAACTCTGGCTTTTTTTTTTTTATTGTAATATAACTGTACTTAGAAGATGGAAAGAGGGGGCAGATGGGGTGAAAGAGTTAATTAAATCCTCACTAACCGTAACAGGAATAGGTGATGTCTAAAAGTGACAAATTGAGAAATAGCCATATAAGCATTTTATTTAGAAATATGGAGTCGAATAACAGAAACAGTGGCTAAAAGAGTTCAAAGTAGTTGTCAGTAGAGAATGGGTCTGGGTGGCATGGGGGAGAGGGAGGGGGAGAGCAAGGGTGTAGTGATGTTAACAGAGGACTTCTTTTTTTCATTGTAAGTCATTTCATACTATTTGGTTTATTACATATATCCTTGTATTATTGTAACAAAATTGCTAATTTTTTAAGAAGTAGATGGGATTTGATTGATTGAAAGAATGGGTCTTCCCCAAGAAAGCTTCAAAGGAGCTTCAAGCTCTAGTCAACACATGAAAAGGAGTGAGCCATGGGACAATCATCAGGACAACCCATAACTTTTGAACCAAGTGGAACAGGTGGACCCTCCCCTCCCCTCCTGGGAAACAGAGCTGCTAGGAGCAGTTACTCTGCCTCAGGCCAACAATTGTCCAACTACTGGGCTTGTTTTCTCTGGCCTGTTGAAAACACTGCTGCACCCCACCCCCAGAGTTTCAGTAGGTCTGGGGTGGGACAGAGAATCTGCATTTCTATCAAGTTCCCTGGTGATGCTAATGCTGCTGGTGGATGACGCACTGAGAACCACAGATCAAGGCTGAAGCTACAACTGCTCTCTGAAGGAAATGGGCAACTTGCCTAAGGAGGGCTCCAAAAGAGGGTGCTGAGGGCTGAGAAACACAGCAGAGCTCAAGGTAACTCAGGCCCACACAACAGATGCCAGGAAGAAAGGAGAAAGGAAAGGGTACTAAAATACAAGGACAGAAATACACCAAGGTGCTAGTCTCCCACGACAAAGCCCTCTTGCTTTAATAATTGAGAAGTTCCCCAGCCTGCCTGCCTGCTGCCCACATGCCCAACCCAGGGAATGCTGGTAAACCTCCGCACCCACTTACCTAAAACCACAACCAGGGCTCCCACTCAGGGAAGAACCGTGGGTAAGTTGCAGCAAAAGCCCAAACCAGCTACTTACTGATAAACAGGGTGCATATTACAAATGTGAAGGGACAAAGAAGTGTGTGAGGAAAATCAACAGCATGAAAAGACTAAAATGAAAAGGAAAAAAAAAAAAAAAACTCACCCTAGAGGAAGCATAGTTCAGGAACGTAAGAGAAATACACTTTTTTCTTAATTCTAATGAGTAGCCTCAGAGAAACTCGAGGGAAATTTTCAAGCAAGAAGAGCAAGCTGTTATGGAAAAGGAGACTCTGCAGCTCCTTCATAGTTCCTCACAGAGTCTGAGGAACCTAAAAAATATGACAGCAAAAAGGAAAAAAAGCAGAAGAAAAGAGTGAATGAATGGAATAATGAATGAACAAAGCTAAAGGCTGAATTAGTGACCTGGAAGATAAACCTAAGGACATCTCCCAGAACATTATGCAAAAAGGCAAGGAGATAACAGATCTGTGAGGAAAATTGAGACTCAGAAGATAAAGGAAGTTCAATATCCATCAAACTGAAGTTCCACAAGGAAAGAAAATAGGCAAGGAAAACAAATCAGAGAAACAATAGAGGGAAAATTTCCTAAGCGTAAGAACAAAATGAGTGGTTTCAGAGTGAAAGGACCCACTGAGTGTCAAACCAGAGCAATGTAATAAGACCCACAGCCAGGTGCACCTTGGTGAAAATCCAGAATAAAACTCAGCTAAAAATATAATATATATTGGAAGTTTCCAGAAAGAGAGCATGTTACCTACCGAGGAGTAAGAATCAGTCAACTTCAGACTCATCAACATTACTAGATGCTTGGGTGTCTTCTAAGCAGGGCCAGCTTCATAATTTACAGGGTTCAATGAAAATGAAAATGTGGGAATTCAAAAAAAAAATTATTAAGAATTTCAAGATAGTGACAGCAGAACCTGAAACAGGGCCCGTCTAAACACAAGGCCCTTCTAAGCAAGGGGCCTCTTGTTTTCTTCCATTTCCTTTATTTCCAGGTCATTCTCATGCCCCTTTCTTGGAGGGCACAGGTTTCAGAACCTGCTTCAAGTTCTGAGAAGCAAAGACTTTGAACCTAAAATTCTATACCCAGCCAAACTATCAATTAAATAGAAATGTTTGGGGCTTGTAAGGATTCAGAAAAATGTACTTGACACCTACCCTACGTGAAGAAAGTATTTGAGTAGATTTAAAATAAAACAAAAAAAACAGAGCTTCCAGAAAAACAAACCAGGCTTCCAGAAATGAAGTGACTTGAAAAGCCAGAGACAGCGTTAGGTGAGGACAACCTTAAGAGAGATAAAAAGAAAATAGGAGATATGTTAGATATTGGTGCTAAAGTGAGTTTTCTTTAAGCTTCAAAGATTTAATGACATTAGATTACAATCCTTCTTTATAGAGCCAATCACTGTTGGTTCACAGATGAATCATATTTAAATAATTATCATATTATAATAGATTTTTAAATGATTTTTATTCTTAGACTCAATCTGTAGTTGAAACATGAAAAACTATAATAATGTTATGGAACAGAATGTGAATATCATAGACCTTGAATATACGAAAAATCCTAATAAAGAAATGAGAGGCAGATGAGAAAAGAAAGATGAGAGTATGCCAATTTTCTTGTCTATCAGAGCAGAGAGTTAATAGGATCTGCCTGAATTTGATAAACCCCGAAATGAAGCTTTTGCTTCATTTTGTTTTATTTGAAGTTATAAACTATACCATAGAGGAACTAAAATAATATATCTAATAAAAACTGGTGAGGAAAAGTAGGCAGCATTACAGACGTACTAAAGTCTTTATTCTCTTACCATTAATAAAGCAAGAAACAAAGGTATAAGCAAATTATCTTGGGTTCTATGATAGCCACCATAAAAGTTTAAAACTGAAAATCTTGACAATGGGGGCTTCTGGGAAATGGACCTGAGGGAACAATTTGGGAAGGGGAGTGTGATGTTTATATTTATTTTATATATATTATATATTTTTTATATTTATTGTATTATATTTATTTTATACTTTTCTGTATCCATCTAATTTTACTATGTGCATTCATTATGTCTATGATTAAAAATCAACTGAGCGAGAAAGGAAACGAGAGAGACAGGGATCAGTCGGAGCCAGTATGCTCGATGAACTTGACTTTCTTTCCTGATTTCCTGGTTACTAGACTGAGAGATTAAGAGAGCTCATTACTACCATGTCCCAGATACTCTTCTAAGAATTGGGGTGTAGCAGTGAACTTTAAAAAGTAAAATAAAACAAAAAACTCTGCATATGCACCTTTGGTGTCCATCTATGTGTGTAAATTTCCTCTTCTTATAAGGACAGGTTTGGATTAGGGCCTAACCCCAAAGACCTTGTTGTAACTTAATCGTCTATTTAAAAACCTCATCTCCAAATACAGTCACAGTCTGAAGCTCTGGGGGTTAGGACTTCAACATATGACACTGTCCTTCCTCAAGACACCAAGCCTCAGCCTCTTGTCCTGGCATGAATAGTGAAAAGACTGCTGGCCTGATTTATCAAAATGGAAAATATAGCAGTAAGTATTCTATCATTTTTTAAAATTTATTTTTCAATTACCATGAACATTCGATATTATTTTATATTAGTTTCAGGTGTATAGCATAGTGGTTAGACAATTATATAATTCACAAAGTGTGCCCCCACCCCATGCATCTAGTACCCACCTGGCACCATACATAGTTATCAGCTATATTCCTTAAGCTGCACTTTATATCCCCGTGACTACAGCAGTATTTTTAAAACTACCGTCCCGTTACAGAATTATTCAGTAGAGATTCATAGAGAATAGGGGTCAGAATGATGGCCCCAGGGAAGCAGGTTTTAGCTTGGTACAAAGTTACTGTGCAGAAGCCTTGCTGCCTGGTACCCAAAGACCCTCCATCACCGGGGGCATTCAAACAGAACCCGGTTGTCAGAAAGAGGTGCCCAAGCAGAAGCTGGAAAACTAGTCTGAGGGTATCCACACCCTGGATCAGGTTTGGAATCAGATGGTTTTCAAGACTCTACGAACCCCACAATCTCCAATTTTCTCACCATCAGATGTCAAGCACACCACTAGATTTAGCAACTCTTTTCTTTTAAAAAGGCAGGGCAAGTTATCATTCAAAATATACTTCATAACATAGAGCTATTGCTAAGTAATTTTCCTTTAAATTTTTATCTGGAAAGGTTCTGAAATGGTTGAGAGGCAAAACAAAAACAAAAATTCCCCAAGCTCCAAGATTCAAAATTCAAGAAAAATGTCCCTGATCTCAGCATGAAATAATCCAAAGTAGGGAATATAATTTTCACATCTCTCGGAAAAATACTGAGTCATGTTGCCCACCCACAGCTTACAAAAATAACAGAAACCCAGTGATTCACACGACGTACACTCTGCCATTGTCTGAAGCAAACACTTGAGTCACTCAGGAAGATGAGACACGACGTCCCGTGAGTGACAAGAGTTTAAATCCTGCGTCCCCAGGGGGATTTTGCAACGAGGCCTTCTTTCCAGGCCCACACGTACCTTTCCCTCACCTCCGGGAATACCCTCGGGTCAGAAACCACCACTGTCACGAGAACAAACAGGCAGAGCTGGGCCACAAGTTCAGGGACCGGTGATCAGGACCCACGGAGCCAGGCGAGCAGCCTGGGCCAAGGGCAGCCAGCGCGCCCAGGAGCCCCTGTGACTCACGCGGCGGGAGCAGCCACCCTCCTGCATCTCCCAGGCTTTCTCTCTTCTACACTCAGAGGCAGCAGCCTCGGCCTCCAGGGGGTTCTGCACCCCAGCTGTCCCTCCTGCTGCCAGCCCTGCCTGGGCCTCACCCCTTCCCTGCTCCCCTCCCTCCCCTGCAGCTCCCCGGGAACCCCTTGCTCTCTCCTCCCCGCGCCCCGCTCCCCTGTGCGTGCCTGGCGGGCTCTGGTGGCAGCAACTGGTGGAGAAACGTGGAGAAAATGACAACCAGACCGGAAGCAATTCTAAACCGGCTGCTCCTGAGCCTGTCACCGCTGAAGGAGCTGACTTGGCTGTCCCCTCCTTCCACCAGGGACTTGGATCCCTCGGTTGCCTCATTACCCATCCCTCTCTCTCCAATCCCTGGGATTCCCGATTGCGCCACCAGGACATTACTGAAATGGCACCGACAGCCTCCTGATGCCAAACGAGGGGCCTTCTGCCCGTCTTCATTTTGTTCAATGGACGGCGGTGATGACCCGTCTAAAAGAACCCATCTTCTCCGTCTCGTGGCGCCCCTGGTTCCGTCATTGTACCCACTGGTGTCTGCACAGCTCTTTCCCTCCATCGCCTTCTCCTTGGCCTGGTCTTCTTCGCTGACTCCTCACTCTGTCCACCCTCTAAACACCGCAGACCCTCCTCTCCCCTCGGAGAGCCCCCTCAGCTCCCCAAGCCCCTCACCTCGGTGCAGCTGACGCCCACATCCCCAGCTCCCAGCTCCCAGCCCCGTCTCCACTGCCTCCTGAGCCTCACCCGAGGTGCTCACACTCCCCGGCCTCGGCCTTCATCTCGCCCCCACCCAGGGCCACTTCACTTCTCCCTGTTGCAACCCATCTTCGGGCCACGCAAGCATCAATCCCCTGGCCTCTTTGATTTTTACTTAGGCATTGTCACCCCACCTTTGACACCCCCATGCCCAGTCAAAGAAATAGGAAATAGACTCTACCAGGCCCTGTGAATTCTTGCTTTAAAATTCTTTTTCTCACAGACTCACATATACAGAGATCAGGCTGAAGGTTGCCGGGTAGGAGGAGGGTTGGGGGCTGAAATACAAAGGAAATAAAAAGCACAAATTAGTAGTTAAGAAATGGTCATGGGGATGTAAATTACAGTATAGGGAATATAGTCAGTAATATTGTAATAACTATGTATGGGCCAGGTGGAAATATTGGGGAGGAGGGAGACAATATGTAAAGTATATGATTGCCTACCACTGTACTTTTACACCTGAAACTAGTACAAAGTAGTAGTGAATGTCAAAGAAAGTTCAAAAAGTTATTTTCCTCATTGACTCCATCCCTCCCCTCCCCTCCTTCCTTTCTGCCGCATGTTCAGATTCTTATAGTCCTACCCCCAGAATTGTCTCCCAAGCTTTTAGCTTTTCACTTCTCCAATTCAGCTCAAGGCATCTTCCTATAGCACCTTACTGATTCATGCTGCCCTGCTCAAGAAACTTCAGTGGGTCTTTATCACCCCCTGAATTTAAAAATGTGTTGTGTGGGGGTTTTTTTTTGACAAGTTCAAAAATCTGCAGGGTAGACTGGCAGGCTGGATACCCAGGGAAGAGTTGACGTTGCAGCTCCAGCCCAAACAGAGTCTGCTGGCAGAACCCCCTATCCCTTGGGAGAAGTCAGTCTTTTTCTTAAGGCCTTCAACTGATTGTTTCAGACCCACCCACACGATGGAGGGCAATCTGCTTTCACCCATTGAAATGTCAATCCATCCAAAAAATAGTGCCCTAGTCAGCTCCTGTTGCTATATCAAATACCATAGACTGGGTGTCTTAAACAACAAACATTTACTTCTCACAGTTCTGGAGGCCGAGAAGTCCAAGATCAAGGCCCTGGCCACTTTGGTTCCTGGTGAGTCCGCTTTCTGATTTGCAGCTGGATGCCTTATTGCTGTATCCTCACATAGCAGAGAAAGAGAAATAATCTCTCATGGCTCTTCTGATGAGGGACTAATCCCATCATGAGGGCCCCACCCTCATGACTTAATCACCTCCCAGAGTCCCCATCTCCAAATACCATCGTACTGGGATTAGGGCTTCAACATATGAATTTGGGGGGATGCAAACATTCAGTCCAAAGCAAATACCTTCAGAGAAACATCTATAAATATCGACATTCTGGCCTACCCAGGATGACACATAAAAGTAACCATCATAGTCTCTCTGAGCTCTGACATCAGCTTCCTCAACTCAGACACCACTGGGCTCACCAGGGTTCCTCCCCCTGCACTGCAGATTGAAACTCTCCAGGTAGTAATCTGGGGGACTTCATGGTGCCCCTCATTTGTTTCTTTTCTTTTAGATATCACTTTCTTGCATTGCCTGTTGTAAAATCTCTGAATACTCTACTTCCGTATATCTTGCCTGGATTTTAAATTGTTTTAGGTGGGAAGGTAAGCCTGGTCCCTGTGGCTTCATTATGGCCAGAAGCAGAAATTTCTCTCTACATCATGCTGGAAAGAGCGCTTTGTTCATCTGAGTGATCGATAATATTATCAAATAGCACTTGTATTTTCTGATTTTAAAATTAATCTGTTTAATCACAGAAAATGTTTAACTACAGAAAAATACAAAGAAAAAAACCAGTTCATACATAACCTTCCACCTTTGGCTGTATGATCGCTCTGAATGCACTTATGAATATTAATTATTATTATTGCTATTATTTTTAACTCAGTAAACACTTTGAATGAATACCAGTGATTTGGTGCTGAGTCGGGGACCAAACACACTAATGCTCAGAGAATACCCTTGACTCTTAAGGGGGCGGCAAATTGCTGATGAGCAGGTAGAAGCTGCTTAACAAGGACTGTCTTTGGGGGGCCACTTAAGGAGTTTGGACAACTAGAGTCTGAATAGAGAGCCCAAACCTGGTCAGCTTTGTTGTTGTTGTTGTTGTGTTTTGTTTAATCTTCACTCAAGGATATTTTTTCCATTGCTTTTCTGAGAGAGAGGGAGAGAGATATCTATTGGTTGCCTCCTGCACATGCCCCGACGGATGGGGATGAGCCTGCATCCGAGGACATATGTGCCCTTGACTGGAATCGAACCCAGGACCCTTCAGTCCGAGGCTGGTGCTCTAACCACTGAGCCAAACTGGCTAGGGCCTGATCAGCTTTTGAGATACGAGTTGCCTTAAGTTAGCAGGTGCCAAAGCCTCTCTTTCCGGAGCAAAACTCACTCCCATCTGGGAAAGAAGGTGGAGAGGATGTCTGGCTGCACCCTGATGGGAGGCCCAGGAACAACCTGAGAGGTCACGAGTGCTCGGCCCTCTGAGGCCACACCCGCTGTACCACATGGAGAAAGGGACCTCCCGAGACTTGGACTTGGTGAATAAATTTCCCCTCCTTCCCTCCTCCCGGCGCCCTGCTCACAGGTAGCAGACCATGGACATTGCTGGGAGTGGTGAATGGAACCTGTGAATAAGGGAAGAGAAGGTCTCTGAGAAGCAAACCTCTTTTCTGGAAAGTTCTGCCTCTCCACGATGGTTTCCCCTCAGTCAAGTGTTCTGTTGGCTCTGCCCACACCAGTTCTGGGGTGTTTCACACTCATTCCACGGGGACAGGGGTCCAATGAATCAGTCCCCGAATGCAGAAATTTTCCCCACCCTTTCAGTTTTCAATTGTCTGACCCTCAACCATTGTCTAGGGAGCCAGGCTGGTGTCCTTTGACTCCTGTCATTGACCTCTGACCTCGCCATTGCTTTTGGTGGCTCTCTGGGAGTAGTGAGGGGTAGGGGGTGGGGGTGGAAGGAAGTTCAAGTGTCCACCAAGCAGAAGTAGAAGAAATTCTCTTTTGATGAGAATCCAATAAAAGCCTTAAAATATATAGCAACAGAATACGGGGTGGGGGGGGGGGGGGGAGTCTGTTTTGTTCTACGTTAAACACTGGTGACCCTGAGGCTGGAGACAGCCAATTATCCTCAGATCAGATAAGCTCAGCCAAACACAGGAGAACATCTTACATGGTAATAATATCTCAGTTTCCATTGACAAAGTATAAGGAAGCGCCCCCCTTTCCCCACTTTTCATCTCGGCCATGGAAGGCAGGCAGGATGTGATGGGAGCTGAGAGCACAGGTTCCAAGAGGTACACACCACAGTTTGCATCCTGGCCCCACCACCACCACCATGGGCAAGACCGTCGTGTGCCAGGTGGGGCTGAGTTTCACAGCACCGGCGCCGTGAGACGATCCTGGAGTTTCAATGAGGTCAGGCGCGAAGTGTTTACAACGACCCTGGAACTTAATAAATCTCGCTGAATCTGAGCTATTATTATTTTATTTTCCAGAACTTTCCCCTTGCATGATCATTTAATGATTCTGTTTTATTTTAAACACATTAGGAGGGTAGAGGTGTAGATTGTTATGAAAAGTTGAAGACATGGAGATGCCAACTTTCCCAGGGGGGAAAAAAAAGAGAAAAAATTGGGGAAATGGGGGAAGAGAAATATATTAAATGGGAAAGACACATAAGTGCCTTTAAAAGATTGAAAGCAGCCCAGAAGGAGTGGCTCAGCAGTTGAGCATCGACCTAGGATCCAAGAGATCGCGGTTCAATTCCCAGTCGGGTTGTGGGCTCAGCACGCAGGAGGCAGCCGATCGATGACTCTCATCATTGATGTTTCTCTCTCCCTTCCTCTCTCTGAAATCAATAAAGATATATTTTTTTAAAAATAAAAAAGATTGAAATCACTTTGGTGTTAGGGAACATTAAAATGTTCTATTGAAACTTTCTCATAGAATTTTTTAAAATATATTTTTATTTATTTCAGAGAGAGGAAGGGAGACAGAGAGAGAGAAACATCAATGATGAGAGTCATTGATCGGCTGCCTCCTGCACGCCCCCGACTGGGGATGGAGCCCGCAACCCGGGCATGTGCCCTGACCGAGAATGAAACCACGATCTCCTGGATCCTAGGTCTATGCTCAACCGCTGAGCCACGGCCGGCAGGGCCCCATAGCATTTTTATATAATAACTCTAAGAGCATAGCTCACCTAAGCATTTACTGTAGCTCTGTCAGGTGATGTTACTGTTACACGTTTTGAATTCTTGTTGTGAATGGAGCCACAAGATGTCGAAGGACCCAAGTTGTCAGTTTTGGCCTATTCTGAGAACAGACAAAAATCTAAGCACTGGGGGAGAAAGCCAGCCTCACAGTAAAACAAAGACAGTCATTATGTTCTCTGCACTTGGTGAGCTCCTCGTGTCAAAAAGATACAGAAAGCCCTGGTTTCCAGAAAAGGAGCCGATTATAAAGCCAAGCAGTTTCGCAGAGACCGTCTTTTGCCCAGGGTTCCATCAGTCTTGCTTCATGTGTTGCCACGAGCAGAAATTTCCGCACTTTTGTTTCCTTTTTACCACTCTCAAGGATTTTGGAAGCATGAAGTTTAGTCCAAGATAGAATTACCTGCCCGATCTCTCCCATACTGAGTTTGTCCACTCAGTAAGCATTGGTTATGTCCTTCCAGTGAGCCAGGCACTGTGCCCAGGGACATAAAGACACACGTGGCCTACAAACCTGAGGATTCACAGGCTGGGCGGGAGAGACCTGGAAGGAAGGAAAAGTACTGAAGAGCTACAGGAGCTGTGCCTGCCATTCCAGGAGGGCACCCGGGGACGGTGGCCGTTCAGAAGGAGAGGAAGCTAAGTCTCCCCAGTAGTGAGAGGGCTAGGAAAGCTCTCCGGGATCCATCTGATGGTTCCTTTTCAGATATGCCTCAGACAAGCCTCTTTCTTTCCTACTCCACGGGGCTTGGGGGCCTCGGAGTCGCCAGGGCCCGCTGCTTGCAGAGGCCTCATGGAAACACTGTGGGAATATTTTTACAGCCTCTAAGTGAGCTGCTATCATCAGCGTATGCATTTAAAAATGACTGATGGCAATGCTCATGAGGCCCCTCCGTGTCCCCACTCACTCGCTGTTTGGCGAATGCCTACTGTGTGCCTGGGCGGTGGGTAAGCCTGTTTCTTCCAGGGAGTTAGTTCCCCAAGGTGAACCCCGAGGTCACACTTATCAGGGACACTGATCTTCACATCTAGAAGCCCTCTGGGCACCTCACATTGAACTTTAAAGAGCTTCTTTGCTTTTTATAAACTCTCAGAGCACATTATCCAGGGGCCCCTACCAAGACTCACTACAGAATTTCAGGTCATTTTCCCCCAGACATTCTATTCTTTGTATCTCTTCTCGAAGACAGCATCGACTCAAGCGGATTTTTATGGGGCTGACAAAAGGTCTCGGCTGAGAGATGAGTGAGTGTAAGGAAGGGTGTGAGGGGAGCAGGAGTCCTGGTGGAAGGGAGGTGAGCAGACAAGCTGGGTCAAGGTCAAAGGAGAGAGCAAACTATAAACCTCAGAGCTGGCTGCCGGGGTACAGAGCGAGGGCCGGGGTGGGGAAAGGCAGGGACCCAGCCAATCCCCACCCGCATCCTGCCCCCTGTGGACACCAGGTCCTGACACAAGCGCCCTCCTCTGACGTCTAGAAGCATTTATCATCTGCACCCGCTTCTCCAGATTCAGGGATGGGTTGATGTCTCAGGGGCCCAGGCAAACAGACTGAGGCAGACTGGGGCTCGCAGGAAGTTCACTGGGGGAGCCCAGGCTCCATCACTGATGGGGCGTGGAGGGAGCGGGTGCAGGCGGAGGGAGAGGTTGAGCTGGGCCAGTCACTGGATGTTGGCTGCTGGGGGAGGGGGGAGAGGGAAGGAGGTGACCTTGAGCAAGGAGGGCTAACTCCTCTAAAGGGACTCAGCAGCCCCTGCAGCAGGCATGAAGGAGGGGTGCAATTACATAACAAGCGAGCAGTCATTACCTGCACTGGATTATAATCACACTGTGGGGGAGACTTGTCCTTCTCTGTGTCCCCCACAGTGCCTTCCTGTTAAGGTCCTCCCCGGGCAGGAGAGCCTACTGGGCCTGCAATGACCATATCTAAAGTCCTTCCTGCTCCAAGGACGCCAGTAACAATAATGGGCACGCAGAGGACGGTCGCCTAGGCTTGGGGGTCCCCCCTCTTCCTAGAGCACTGAGGGTCGACAGTGCTTCTTGGAACCCCAATCCTGCTGACCCAGGAGCTCGAGAGCATCGTGGGGCTCAGAGAGCAGCCCTGGCCCATCCTGGGGACCTGATAGAAAGGCAAACTCAGCCCAGGACCGCAGAATCAGGCTCACTATTCTGAGAAGCACGGCTTTAGTTCCACAGCCCAGCAGACGTGGGGGGCAGGGGACAGCCTGTGACTCGTGCCTCTGCGAAGGCCACACCTGGCCGGGGAAGGAGAACAGGACAAGAGCAGCAAGGACAGAGTATTAGGGTCACTGTGTCCATCCAAGGACACAGGGGTCGGGGGAGAAGCCAGGGGTGGCCAAGTTCTAAGAGCTCTTTTGGGGTCCCGCCCCCTGTTCTGCACGTTCTAAGGATCCCCGGCTGGTTGTCACTTCCTCCTCGCAGCTGAAGGGTGGAGCACAGGGTGCTACTTCCTTGGCTGAGAAAAAACAACTTCTGCCCACACCACTCCCCTCTGCGGGGGAGAAGGGAACTGGGGCTGCGGCTGCAGAGGGTGGGGGCTGGCTGGTGTGCTCAGGGGCCCCGTGACCTCCTGGTTCACGCTGACAGCCCAGCCCAGCCGTGCGAGGAAATAGAAGGGGCTCCCTCTGTAGCTGGTTGCATTTCTGCAGGCTGCTTTATACTGAAGCCTACGCACACACACACACACACACACACACACACCCCGAGCCCCATGTGGCAGGTGCACGGAGCCCGGTGAGAGTGTGGGCAGCAAATGGACTCGCCTCTAAGTGCTGCGAAGACTGCAGAAGACCTCCAGGAGGAGGCCTGAAGGAAGGACAGGCCTGGGAGGCCAGGAGAAAGGCGAGGAGAGGGTGTGGGGCCTGAACGTGCAGGACCAGAAGCAGGGAGGAAGCAGGGAGACCGGAGAGGAAACAAGCCCCACTGGAGCAGAGAGCCCTGCAGACCCAGCAGCCGCGGTCAAGGCCCGCCTGGGAGCCTCCTCTGTAGGGCTGCCAGGTAACAGACAGAATGCCAGGTTCAATTTGAATTTCCCATAAACAAACAGTAATTTTTAGTATTGCCCAAATATTGTAATACTTTTTGTTCTAAAATATTATCCATTGTTTATCAGAAATTCAAATTGAACCGAGCATCTTGCGTTTTTATTTGCTAAGTCAGGCACGCCCACTCCTCAAGCGTGGTGGTTATGTTTTATAGTTACGCACCTGGTATGTCTACTGTCACCATCACCCCCATTTTACAGATGAGAAAACTGAGTCTCAGGGTTGTCCACGGCCACACAACTAGTCAGTCTGTTTCCACAGCCTGTGCTCCTAACCTCCAGCCTACCCGACAGAGTTTGGAGTCCACTGGCCCTTGATTCAAAGTCTAGCTCTGCCACTTATTAGGAAATGGCCTAGTAACAATGACCTTTGGTGAGTCACTTAACCCTCTGGCCTGTCATTTTCTCATAACAGTTCCTGCCTCACAGCAATCTATGAGAATTAAGGGAGGAAACTGAACAAATGGGAAGTGCCCAATAAGCAGTACTTTGATGACGGTGATAACAGTGGAGTCGGTGGTGGCGGTGGTGGTGATGGGGAGCCTTGAAACTCCCAAAGAGGAATCACTTACAATACTACAGAAAATGAGGAGCCCTGGGCAGGCTCCGGGGTGGCAGCACAACCTGCCATCTCTTCTGCCTTCTCATGCGGGCCCCCACCTGTGCCTGGCCTGCCCAGCTCTCTACTTGTCTCCTGCTCCCTGCCTGCAGCCGCTGAGCTGCCCACCCCACCCACGGCAGAGGCTTCCTGCCCAGGGCTCCTGGGAGCCCCCGAGTCCCGAGCCCCTTATTGCCGGTGGCCGGGCCTCCCTGCCTGCGCTTCTAGCTCGCGGCCCTGACCATACAGGCCGGGCCTTCCCCTCCCGTCACTGCCGGGATGTGAGTGCCTCCGCCCAGCTCTTGCTGCCATCGGGATGAAAACCCAACAGGTGGAGCAACCACACATGTCACTCGGTTTCCCCTCCCTGTTATGTAACAGCCGGGTTCAGACGGCCAGGGCTTGTGCTCCGAAGCCCTCGTATCTACATATCTACTGAGTAAGATCAGGATAGAAAATGACTGATGATTAAGTTCAGTTTTAGTCATTTCCTGCCTTCTCAGGACAAGTCAGGTCTAGAGATTCATTCCTGGCCCCTCAGCCTCCCACTGAAGGCCCCTTCCAGGTCCGCTTGGCAACCGGGCGTCCCCACCAGCCTCCTGGCCTCGTCCACCTGGGCCAGGTGTCCTGGGACCCAGCCTTCAGCAAAGAGTGCCTCGGCCCAGCACCATGCCTGTCTACACGCCCCTTCCTTACTAGTTTTTACCATCCCTGCTTCGAGTAGGTACCAGTCCTAGTCACTATGCTGAAAAATGCACGCCCAGTTGTCTCCCTGGGGCTCTCACCAAGGCCGAAACCACCACAGGTACCCTGTCCTTCGAGTCGCCCTCCTGATTCTCGCTCTCAGCCTGGTGGGTGTGACTCTCTGGCTCCCAGCTGAGTTTTAGGCAGTGTGAGTTTTACGCAGCAGAGAAAAAGAGAGAGGATTCCTGCTCTCATGGGGTGAATAATATTTTTGACCCAGATGCCAACCAGGTGGTCACTCCCGGTCTCTGTTTAACTCGCTTTTTTTCTTTTTAAAAATATTTTGATTGAATTTATTGGGGTGACATTGGTTAACAAAATTACGTAGTTTTCAGGTGTACAATTCCATAGCACATCATCGTATATCGTATTGTGTGTTCGCCACCCGAAGTCTAGTCTCCTTCCGTCACCATTTACCCCCCTTACGCTCCTCTGCCTGCCCTCTTGACTTGCAGAACAACAGCCCCTGGCTCCGACTGCTCACCAGGCTCTGGGGCTGTGCTCTCCTGTCTACACTGACGCACGTCTCCAGTCCCGTTGGTTCCCAGGCCCTCCCAGGCCTGTGCTGAGCCTGTCCCCCAAGACCCTCAGCCGCCCACCCCGCAACACCGACAACATCCGGCGTCCGGCCATCTGGCCCCATAAACTGTCCCCGGCTCCATGCTGAGCCGCACTACAGGCCGGCCCTCGGTTCCCTAGGAGACTGAAGGCTGCACCGGCTGCCAAGGCAGTGGAGGGTCTGGGCCATGTGGTTGGCTGGCCACATGGGCAGGGGCCTTGCTGAGTGTTTTCTTACCTGGCACCTCCCCTTCCTGAGTGCGGGAGCCCAACCCTATCTGAGTCACCTGCACTGGGAAACCTGTTCTTTGTAGTCATCTGCAACTTGGAAACCCAGTTCTTCTGGGTCACGGGCACCTTGGCTCTCTGATGAGTGCCCTGCCTTAATTAAGCCTTTGGACTCTGACATATTTCATCTTGTTCCTGGTGTTCTTCCTGGATGTCCTAGGCCTGTGAGAACTGGCCACCCTGTCCCTACAGCCCACGTCTCTGAGTCACCAGAGCCTCGGTTAGTTTCCTTAGATCAACAAAGCCCTGCAGCTACACATCAGGATCCTGCCGCCACTCCCCCCTCCACTCACTCCCCCACCGATCCATTCACCGTGTTTACGGAGCTGGGGTTTTAGAGCCAGATAGTGTGTTAGTTCAGGTTTCCCAACCTGGAATGGGCAAGACACAGGGCCCGGACTGGAGGGGCTCCCAGTCCAGCGCCAGGTGTCGAAGCAGATCTAATCCATTTAAACAGTGTGAACAGTGTCCCAGGAGGGCTGGGGCAAGTCCAAGGTACCGGGGAGCACCTGGAAAGGGCATGTCACGCCCAGGGGTGCAGGGACTGTCCCCCCCAGCAGGTGACATGGAGTCTAAGCTGAATTCTGAATGGCTGGTGAGAAGGGGATGGCAGTCCAGATCTCACGTGTGAAAGCCCAAGGGGAGAGAGAGCAACTCGAAATGGGAAACTGCAAATGTCCACGTGACCGGGCCAGCTGGACGGGTCCACAGGGCCTGACCATGAAGCAGTTGGTTGGTGCCCTGAGGGCGATGGCATTCTCGCTCGGCCATCCTGATGGAGAATTACAGGAAGGCAGGGTCCTGGGCAGGATTCCAAGCACGCGATGGTGATGGCCTGAACCAAGGCAGTGGTAAAAGGTACTGGGGACGTGAGACCAATGGGGCTTCGTGGTTGACTGTGCACGTGGTGCGAGGGGAAGGGAGGAGCCTAGAATGATGCCCAGGGGTCCAGGATGATGAAGGACGGGAGCGAGGTGGTGCCATGGACTGTCATCAGGGGACAGAGGAGGAAGGACAGGCTCGTGGGGGTGGGGAAATGGGAGACAAGGTCCTGGACAGAAAGAGCGATGCTGAGTTTAGGGTGGCTGTGGGACATCCCGGGAGGGAGCTGTGTCTCCAGGGGTCATCTTGGCCAAAGACAGAAGTCTGAGTGACCCAAACGTGTGAAGTGTGAAGAGTAACCGAAGCCACGAACACTGTCCAACGAGAAGAGCAGGAGGCTGACTGTGGAGCCTGAGAAAACACCAACATTTGGAGACAGACAGCAACTGACATAGTCCAAAGTATCTCCCATACACGATACTTATTAATTATGACAAAAATGCAGCTTTACAATGGCAAAACCTGGCAGACACTGCCTTAAGCAAATGATCCAAATTAACATCGCCGGTAATGGGTCGCGTGGCGTCATGTGCCTCCTGATGCGACGCCCTGAGGACACAGCATCACTTCTTGAATGTTCCCGCCCAAAATGCATGATCTGAGGCTAATCGTGAGGGAACATCAGACAAACCACACGGAAGGAAGGGCAATCTATAACATAACTCTGTAACATAACGGCCCACGCTCTTCAAAAACATCAAGGTCATGAAAGGCAAAGGGAGGCTAAGAAACTGCTCTGGAGGAAAGGATACTAAGGAACAAACGTAGTAACTAAAGAATCAACTGTATCAGATCAGACCCTGGACCAGGAAAAATACAAAAGGGTTTTTGTTCTTTTGCTACAATTACTTTGTGTCAATTAGCAACATTTAAAATGAAGTTTATAAAGGGACTATAGGAGATAGTGGGGGCGGCTGGGTTCCAGACCCATGTAATAATAACACAAGAATTGCAATAAAGGGTAATCCTGGGTGGGTGTGGGATGGAGGAGGTCAAGGGGGGGAAAGGGGACACCTGTAATACTTTCAACAATAAAGATAATAAAGATGCGAAAGAAAGAGGGAGAGAGGGAGGGAGGGAGGGAGGGAGGGAGGGAGGGAGGGAGGGAGGGAGGGAGGGAGGGAGGGATCTTTTTGCTGGTGAAGGTCCCCCTTCAATTTGTAAAAAACTCAGCACCTGTGAGAGCGTAAAGCAGAGCACAATAAAAGGAGGCCCGCCTTCGCTGCATCAGCGTGTTTCTCATTTTGATCTGATTTCCATCATTGTACTGTGTGAGATCATGCCCTTTTCAGGAAATGCTGATTTAGGAAATATTTCGATTTAAAGGCATCTATAATCTGCCGGTTCAGGAACAGCGTAAAACCGATGGATGATAAAGCGAACACGATAAAACGTTGATGTTGGGGCCGTCTGGGTGCAGCTGTACTGGAATTCGTTTCAGCATTCTTTCCAGCTCCTCTGGAAGTCTGATTTTATTTTGAGGTGTGTATTAAACAGAGTTTAAACTAACTTTTTAATTGTTCCTCTAAGAATTTCACCTTCCACCGGTCCCCTTCCCCTCTCCTTTGCAATCTAGCTATGCCTTCGAATAGCATTCTTTTTCTAATTGTTGTTTTAAAAAAATATATAACATTTAACTTACCACCTTTACCATTTTAAGCGTGCAATTCAGTAGTGGTAAGTGTATTTACATTGCTGTGCAGTATATCTCTATAAATCTGAAAGTATTTTAGATTTATACTTTATTTAAATAAATAAAATATTTTCATATTTTAAAATATGAAAGTATTTTATTTATTTAAATATATCTTTATTGATTTCAGAGAGAGGGAAGGAGAGGGAGAGAGAGAGAGAGAAACATCAATGATGAGAGAGTCATTGATCGGATGCCTCCTGCACGCCCCTGACTGGGGATCGAGCCCGCAACCTGGGCATGTGCCCTGACCGGGAATCGAACCGCAATCTCCCAGATCCTAGGCTGACACTCAACCACTAAGCCACGCCCGGCCAGGTGAATATGAAAATATTTTAAAATAAAAGTTTGTTTAAAAGAAAGATAGATGGGGAGGAGACATAAAGAACAGGCACAGAGGTCAGAGGAAAATCTGGAAACTGGGACATGATGACCGCCCAGGGGGACAGTACCAGGCAGGAGTTTGTGGGCTGAGGGGTCAGCAAGCCACGTAAGCACAGGGGGAGACCAGACACATAAACTGCACCCTGAGAGTCTGCTCTGGAAAAGACCTCCACTCTCCTCCCACAGGCACTACTGGTGGGCAGGGAAGCCTAGGATATTCTTCGAAGCCACTGTCTCCGTGAAAGAGAAGCTGCCTTCAGAATTCCCGCCAGTGTTGTGTGGCTGAAGGTGGAGGCCCAAGGGTGGGCTGGGCTGCGCTTGGGTTTGGAAGGTGTCGCGTGGGCCCGCTGGGTAAGTCGGGGGGGGGGCACCCTCCAGGACCCACCTGCAGGACCCACACCCACCCTCGCCTAAGAGGGGAAGTTGAGTCACAAGAGAACTGAAATTGCCCAGCAGTGTCCTTTTCATGGGTCCTTCCTGACCTCAGAGAAGGGACTTTGGGATGGGCCTTGGGACCAAAAGAAGCTAAAATACGAGAGGAAAGTAGGGACAAAGTAGGAGACAGGGGCCAGGAAGAGGGGCTGCTGGGAAGAGATCCCAGGGGCCACTGGCCTCGGTGCTCAGGACCACGGGGGCTGCCCTGTGCCTTCACTTTCTCTTCTGTGCTGTGATTCCCTGGGCACATCTGCAGGTTTTAATAACGATAACTTTCACCCAGTGGCACTGGGTGAGCTGTGTCCTTGGGTTGAAGACAAGACGGGGCGTTCATATCGGAGAGAGCTGGGCAGCCCCCCCACCTCCCCAGGAGTGGGGCCGAGACAGCCAAAGGGACAGGGCTGGGAGCCGTTTGGAGACAAAACCAGCAAGAGTCTAAAGACACACACATACCCATATCCCTCTGAGGCGGGGCAGATCCTCAGAAAGATTGGGGACCACACTGCGCTTAACACGTTCCTTAGACCTACACGCTTTTAGAGCAAAGGGTGACCTCAGGAAGCCGAGGAACTCGGGAGGTTCGGGCCACAGAAGAACTGAAACTGTTCACTGGGGTGTGCGTGACCTTGACAAGCGCAGATTCGGGCAGAGATTTGGCACAAACGGGCTCACAGTGAGCCAGGAGAGCAGAGGTGGGGAGAAAGGCCGGGCAGCCATGGAGGCAACTGGGCCAAGGCTCTTGTCTGTGAAGGAAGAAAGACACAGAGGAAAAGACTTCCGAATGTTTCACTGATGGGAAGGGGGGCGGGGGACAGCCCGGCAAAGACGGAAAACCGTGAAGGTTTAGGCAGGAGAGTAAACAGCGGCCGTGGGATTCGGTTGGCTCCAGGGCCCCGCAAGCACGTCATAAAGAACACCAAGCCCCACGGAACAGACACGGCCCAGGGACACGCCCAGAGTCCCAACGCCATCATTTCTAACCTGAACCTTGGGAACCCTTAACCCCCTCTGTGGGGTGGGCCCCTCTGAGGAGCGGGGGACACTGAAGTAGAGCAACACGTCCTCATAGCCCCCTAAGCTGTCCATACTTGATGGCATTTCATTCTCACAGCAGCCCTCAGTGGAGGCCTTCTATCCCCACTTTACAGATGAGAAAACTGAGGCTCAGGGAGACTGAGCGACAAGCAGCAAGGGGCAGAGTGAGGAAAGCAGCCTGGACCTAATTCTGAAGTCCATTTTCTCTTCACTCCAGCCCTGAGGAAATATAATGTCCGTGAGTCTAGGAAATTATGTCTGATTATCTACAAAATTGTTAAAGTATAGCCAAGCTTTTCTTCTTTTTTAATCCCCACCTGAGGATATTTTTCCCATTGCTTTTCTTTTTTTCTTTAATATATCTTTATTGATTTCAGAGAGAGGACAGGAGAGGAAGAGAGAGAGATAGAAACACCGATGATGAGTCATTGGGGATCGAGCCCACAACCCGGGCATATGCCCTGACCGGGAATCGAACCCCAATCACCTGGATCCTAGGTCGACGCTCAGCCGCTGAGCCACGCCCGGCCAGGCTTTCCCATTGCTTTTCAAAGAGAGTGAAAGGGAGAGACGATGTCAGAGAGACACACCGATTGGTTGCCTCCCGCACGTGCCAGACCAAGGCCTGGGATCGAGCCTGCAACTGAGGTGCGTGCCCTCGATCGGAACCGAACCGGAGACCCTTCAGTCTGCACGCCGACGCTCTAACCACTGGGCCACAGCGGCTGGGGCGCCGAGCTTTCTTTCCGACACCTCCCTGGATTTCCAGAGCTCCAGAAGCGTGTCCCTCTACCTCCTGAACCACCGAACCCAGAGCCCGCACAACCTGTCCAGTTTGCTTCTCTCAGAAACCCAGAGGCTTTCCACGTTGCTCCTGAAGGTCCTCCCTGGCCAGGGAGCCTCGGAGCCGCTGAGGTCTGAGTTTACACAACAAAACAGATAAGAAGAGAATCAGATCTGGCTCAGGTCCTCTCCTGCCTCAGCTTCAGCTGCCCCTGTTGACTTCTAAGGCATCTCCAAGGACATCACAGAGCACAGTTCAACAGCCGCAGCTAACTTTGTGGTTTTTAATGGAGATACTGAAGCTCAAAGAAGTACAGTGACCCGCCTAGGGTCACACAGAGTTAAGCGAATTACTATTTATTTCACGGCTATTAAATCCAGCTTTCTCTGATAGAGCCTGCTAGCTGCCTACCCACCCAACAGCAATGCTGCTTCCCCCCTTAGTGACAGAGCCCCAAATTTATTCAGAGGAGCACTGCACCCTGCTGAAGGACTCGTTTCCCAGCCTCCCTTCAACTTGGTCTGGCCATTAAGTTCTAGCCAATAAATTGTAAGCAAAAGTATGTACAGTTCTTCCAGCAAGTCTCTTCAAAAGAAGATCCAGCCCTCCTCTCTCCCCTCCGTCCTGCTGCTTAGAAGTCCGACGTGATGGCTGGAGCTCCAGCAGTCAGTTTGGGCCGGGAGGTTGCGGCACACAGTCCAGGCAGGGCAGACAGAATGCTGGAAGGCGCCTGGTTCCCTGAAGATGGTGAAGCTGACATCGCAAGTCTGTACTGTGTGCAGGAGAAGCAACCGAGCATATCTCGTTTAAGCCGCATTGTTGCCTAAGCCGACTCTAAACTCACTGATGCAAATCAGGGACAGGTTCAACCGAATGGCCAGGAATGCACTTCCGGGGCCCGGGAAGGTGTCACCGGCGACTTTCCATTCATTCTCAAAGCCCTGTGTGCTGCGTTTCCCAAGGACTCAGTCCTGGGAGGGCCCAACTCACCCACGCCGCCGAGGCAGGCTCGGCAAGGTTTGGTAACTCTCCGTTCTGGGCTCTATTTCCAGACTCCCGGAGCCCAACCGCTTCGTGTGCCTCTGCGCTGTTCACGGTTCACCTCAGGAAACCCCCGAGGTTGTGTGACCATGAACTCCTAACAGGGGTCATGGAAAATCACCAGAAGTCAGGAAAAGAGGCTACCTACCCCCCGTCCAAAGGAACTCAGTAAAGATGCACTTAGAAGCCGTGAGCAAGGCCAGACAAATCTGTAACTATAACAGGATCGGAATCCCACGGGGATTACAAACAGCGAGAGGGGACTCTTGAGACTTGGGATCCAATTTGCCTAAAGAGACCAGAGCGCAGGAAATTTCCATCCACTGCCCGGCGATGACAAGCACCGCAGGGATGCGGGCCCCGCCTGGGTAAGCGGGGCCTGGGTCTCCCGCCCCGGCGCTGGGGGGGAGTGGGAGGCAAGGCTGCACCTGTCAGCAAGAAGACACGCAGCAGCTTCTGGGTCCTGTCCTGGCTGCCAGGGAGGCTGGCTGGGGTGCGAGAGAGGCCTCTGGTATCGGCCCCTGTATTTATGCAGCTGAGGGAACACAAGTTTACTTCCTGACGAGGGTGAACCAACCGTGACACACGCAACCATCTCAGCCACTGAGGCTGCGGCCGAGGGTACCTGGCTGCGGAGGGGATTAGCCGCGTTGGAGGGGCCCGCGGGCTGGTGAGAGGCACCTCACAGTGACGGGGGGCTGTGCGTGGTGCGCAGAGGCCACGCCAGGGACCCTCGCGTGGGAGATCTGGGGAACTCCGCTTCCTGGCGCCGGTGGGGGAGGCCCCGCTGGTGCTGCTGGGACATTATGGGACATTACGCCTCAGATCCTCTATTCTGCTGCAGCTGTTGCTGCGGCAACGAGGTGCACGGGGGTGTCACCTCCAGCACCTCGCCCTGGCTGAGCCCTGTCTCTCCCGCTCTCCGCCCGGGCTTCTCTGCTCTCAGGTGCGGGATTGGTAGCCTGCGGGAACCCACTCGTGCGGGACAACTTCTTTTCATGCTCGAAGACAGTGCTCCCGGCTTTTCTCCCACCTAAAGGCCTCCCGTGTCTCCAACGTGGCTTCCAGTCTTCCATCAGCCCCAGGGCGCACCCATTCACCCAGTAGATGACTGGGCGCCTGCAATGTGCCAGGTCTGGCCCGGCAAGGGGGAGGCAACGTTGGGAAGGACAGACGTGCTGCGTCTTCCTGAAGCTCGCCTCAGTCTAGGGAGCGCTCCAGCGGGTTTTCGCTCCTCTTACAACGTGAATGGTATTGTGCGTTGTGAACGAAACAAGCGCTTCCCGCTCAGCACCAGTAAACTGCACAATGGACTATATGTCCCCTGTCACATCCTGCGACTTCAGTTTCCTATCCAGGGGGAGCGGGAAAGCACCAGCCCAGGGGTCTAATTCCATCTGTCACTTAAGGATACAGCTTCCCATCCACAAAACAGGGATAAAATGCCCTGCCCGTCTCCAGGGGCCCCCCTGAAGAAATCACAGGTATACACCCAGCTTCAGCAGCCGGGGGTAGACATAAGACCCCTTTGAGCTCGCTACTCCAGGTCTCAGTGGGCCTTTTCCAAGTGTCCTCTCCTCAGTGGACTCAGACCAAGCCATCCCTAACTGCCCCCTACGACAATGCAGAAAAGCAAAGCCCTTCCTCTGTTGCCGCAGGGCTGAGTCACACGCCAGGAGCAGGGGTCCTGACCAGCCCGCCTGCCAGCTGGGTAACGCTGGGCGACTTAGCCCCCTGCAGCGGCTCCCTACCTGTAAAGTGGGGGGAGTAACAGAAGCCTCCCTCCCAGGGGTGAGTGATATAAGCATGGGAAGCCCCTAGCACGGTGCCCAGAACATAGCAGGGATTCGATAAACGCCATGCCATCATCTTTATTAGCGCCACGTGTGGCTCCCTCGTACGTCCTCCCACCCCTGCGAGCTGAGAGCGAAGCCTGGCTGTGCCTGGCCTCCGCCGGCCTCTGACTAGAGAGAGGCCCGCAGTTATCTGTGCTCCTGGGGCTCCTGCCCCTCCCAGTCCTGGCCTGCTAACAGCCACCCAGGCAGCCTAACAGTTGCCCTCCAGGGTCTCCCAGGGCACGTGGCTCTAGGACAGCCCCCCTCACAATGCCTCACGTTGTTCCTAGGAGCTCTTTCAACTTAGCGGGGCCTTCAGGAAGACTCCAAAAGCAGCCCTCTTTTGTGGGGGTTTTTAAATTCTCAGCCAAGGACATACTTAGAGAGAGAAACATCGATCGGTTGCCTTCCATATGTGCCCATCCCAGGGACTGAACCTAAAACCTAGGTATGTGTCCCGATTGGCGATCAAACCGGCAACCCTTCGGCGCACAAGACGCTCAACCAACTGAGCCACTCCCGCTGGGCCAAAAGTAGCAGCCTTAAAACACTTCTTAAAAAGTAAATGATTTAGTAAATGATGTTGATTTGCTCTGAAATTTTAAAACAAAGTTACCTTATCCCTGTCATTAACAGAGACACACACTCACACACACATACACCGCCTCCTAGGCCCACAGACACCAAAGCGCCCAGCTGAGGTCTGAACAGCCGTTTCCCTAACGGTCTCCAGTTGGGCAAGAGGAACAGGTCGAGTCTGGGAGCAAATCTGCAGGAAGCCGTGCCGGGTAGTGCGTCTTGGAGCAGCTTGTTCAGGAAATCCACTCCAATGCCACTTGCACCGAGGTCTGCTGGAGACCTTGCCATCACCACAGAGAGAACTTTTATGTTTCTTATTTGTAATAAGAGCGGTGATGAGACGAGTAGCTAACCGGTCGCTGTGCGGGACCATGTGCCAGGCACCGTGTGGCTGTGTGTGGTTTGACCCCCCCCCCCCAATTAACTTTCAGTGCAGGAGCCGGAGAAGCAGGCTCTCAGTCAGGCAGCTGTGTGACTGGGGTCACACGGGCCTCCAATTTCTCATCTATAAAGTGGGGACAACACCCACCAAATAGAGCTGGTGTGCGGGTTAAATGAAGTAACGCAGAGGGCCCCAAGGGTTTCCATTGTCGTTTCATAGGCATAGAGAATTGAATGACACCTTTGAAAAATACCTACTGTATTAACTTTTTAAAAACCAGCAAGAAAGTGGGCAAGCTTGAGATTCTTTCTCCAGTATTTCACTCTGCCCTTCAGTATGTCTGTCCTGGTGGAGGTGAACGTGGAGTGGTGTTTGATCTCTCGGTCCCGGGGGCCAGTCTCTGCTAAGCCTGGTGTCATCCCACCTCAGCGACACAGTGCGAAGTCAGAGGAACCCAAATGCTGCCCCCACTCCGAAGGAAGGTCCCCTGCCAGGAGCTGGTACAGCCTCTCAAGGAGGGTAACCGGCTCCGGGGGCTCACGGAGAGGCACAGCTACACCCAGCTGGCTTCCACGTGGGGATGTGGAAATTTCCAGGGCCCAAAGAGTGCACCCCGGAATGGAGATGTCGCTGTGTGCAGAGGATGTTGGCCGGGTGCCTTCCTCACTTGCCTCCCACAGAGTGGGCCATCAACAGTGTCTGGTCCCCTGCAGGCCCTGCTCCCTCCCTTCCTTTCTGCCCACGGGCAAGTCCAAGCTCCGACAGCTCTGATTCCTGGGCTTTGGCTTACACTTGATGGTTGTGTGTTTCAAAATCACAACCAGAAATTTTAAAAACCCTCTCTTTCAAGGAGGAAAGGGGAAGCGAAGGGAGTAGTGGTGAAGGTGCTGAAGATGATCTGCTTTCTCCTAAACAGGTCCTCTGGGCCCAACATCTGAAGTCCCCTCTCCCTGCCCTCCTGCCCTGGGCGCTTGGCTAAGTTGGCAGCGGACTGGCAGGTCAGCAGCCTGTCCCCGCCCATCTGTGGTCCAGGTTTTTAGTGAGAGACAGGCTGACACTGGGGAGTTTCCCAGAGCTCCCCCAATTGGCTAGGGAGGCGGCTGGGAGGCGGCGGACCCTCCAGTGGGCCCTGAGACACCCCTGGTGGACTCCCTCCCGCGCCCCCCAAGACCCTTAAGTGCCCCCTGCGATCCCTGCGCGCTCACACCCTCTCCAACCCTGCTCGCCCCCCGCCCACGCGCACCGCCCAGACCTCAGAGCAACCCCCAGACCAACCCCACCCGCGGCCGGCGCACCCCCAGCCCTCCCGGACCCCGCCTCGCCCGCGCGGGGCTGGGCGCGCAGACGTGCGGCACGTGCGCCGCGCGGTGATTGGCAGCGCCCGCAGCCCACGCCCCCGCGCCCGTCCCGCTCCCGCGCCCGGATCCCCCGAGAGGCGCCTGGAGCCCGCGCTGCGGCTGCTGGTTCCGCGGGCGGGCGCCGGGCCAGCCGCTCCCCCCGGGGGCGCCCCGGGAGCGGCGAGGCTCTGGGGAAGGGGGTGGGCCACCGGGGGAAGGGGGCCCCAGCCGTGGAGAGCGCGCCGACTGCCCCGGAGGCGCTCCAAGGGGCTCGCTCGCAGGGGCTGTGTAGCTGCTGCTCCTGCGCCGGGAAAACACTTTTTGTCACTGATGGAAAGATCCCCCCTCTTCGGCTGTTGACGGGCCCCAGGGCGCTTAACCCTGCGTCCCCCGGACAGAGCCAGGGGAGCCCCTGCACCCTGCCACCTGGGGGGGGGACCTAAACGTTTTAACGGAGCTGCGGGGGGCCTGAGACAGTGACCGAGGCGCAGCTCGCGCGCGCCCCGGAGGGCCCGCCGCTGACGGGGAGCCCCAAAGGTGTCCATTCAAGTACCGTGCTGGCGATGGCCGGACTCCGCGGGGGGGCCGGCGGGTTCCCAAAGGAGGCGATTTGAGCGGAGGCTGTAGGTGCCGGGCCCAGGGACGGACGGGACGGGGCGCGCGGCGGGGCGCACGGTCGGGGGCGCGCGGGCGAGCGCGGGGCGGCCAGGGCGCGGGACCCGCACAGGCGCTGCCCCTCTCCGTCCCGGCAGCCGCGCGCCAATGAAAGGCAGGCGCAGGGGTCCGGGGCCAATGGGCACAGCGGCTGCGGAGGAATCGCCGCTCCCGCAGTGCCGCGGCCCGGCCCTCTCCGGGGGCTGCTTTCCCAGAAGCCCGGGGCAGGTGTGTCTCAGGGGCCAGGACACCGGGAGCGCCTGTGTTTACCGGTTGCTTTGGATCAGGGCGCCCTGGCCCCCGAAGGAGCCGAGCGGGGGCGGGGGCGGACGGGAGGAAACGCGCCCCCGACCCGAGCGCGCTGGAGGCCCGCGGAGGCTTCTCCCGCCGTCCGCGCCCCGCGCCCCCCCCGCTGCAAACGTTCGCGCCTTTGCATGTGTGCGGCGCTTTGCAACTTCCAAATTGCTCTCACGTGCGGCGTCCTATCCGGCCGTCGCTGTGGATAACCCACGAGGCGGGCGCTGCTGCTCCTCTGGGGGAGGCGAGGCGCGGGTAAGTTGGGTCCTGTCCCCCAGCAACGCAGCTGCGAGCTGTAGCTTTGGGGCTGCAGCTCAGGGGTCCCGGCTGCAAACCCAGGTCTCTTTAAACACGCACATCAAAGGAAGGAGATCAGGCCTGCTTTGGGGTCCTGGTGCCCTGGGCACACCCAGCAACTAAAAGGAAACCCAGAAGGACTGGGGTTTTTGTTTTGTTTTGGTTGCCTTGGTCATTGCTCTAATTGTCCCCCTGAAACACGGGTCAGCTCTGCCATCACACACCTACCGGTGCAGCAGAGATTACATTGACTCCCTGCCAGAGGTAGAAACAATGAGGGGAGTGAATATGGGCTACCAGCCGTGGATTCCCCCACACCCTCACCCCCAGGCCAGCTCCAGGCCTGTAGCCCCCTCCGTCTTCTCTCATCTGGGTCCCCAACCAGAGATGCTGCTTGCTGCCCATGGGGGAGTCTCTGCCTGCCTAAAACAGGCTCCACCCAAGGGGACTTCTGAGGCCTCCAGCCCGGGGGGCTGGCTGCCCTTGGCCCTGAGGAGACAAAAACGTCAGCCTCTCCCACAGCCACGATGACTTTGTTAAAAGTTTTGCTCCAGGAGGACCTGTCACTCCGGGACTCACTGTGTCTCTGCCACGGTGCCCGCCAGCTGAAGTCTCACCTGCTCAGCAAAGCGGATAATCCTCAGTGGTCCCCGAAGCTGAATGGCCACCAGCCATGTGTTGAGCTTTTTAAAAATGTGCGCCACAGGGCGTCACCTCTGGACCAGAAGGACACGGGAGGTCCTGAACGGGCATTGTTTTGCTCTAAGTACCCTGAAGGGACTCGGGGACCAGCCAGGCTGGGAACCCACAGATGTAGAATGACTTCCACGGAAAAGCCTCATAACTCAAGGGCAAAATTGGCTAATTGCAGGTACACCTGGGAGATGCTGCGGTTTCTGTTCCAGACCACGCAATAAAGCAAGGGTCGCAACAAAGGGACTGTGCAGGGTCTTGCCTTCAATTTGTAAAAAAAACCACAACATTTGTGGGGCGCAGTTAAGAGGAGTGCAATAGAAAGAGGCCTGCCTGCCTGCACTGGCCGAATGAGGAACCTGCCATTCATAAGAGAACCCAAAAGGGAATGAAAACCCTTGTGATAGGAAAACTCCGTATTGAGCAATCTAAGACCTTAGAGAACATAGAGCTAGGGAACCGAGATTGGCGAGAACTTATTTTCAGTAAATAAAACTTTTTTTCTTTTAAATATATCTTTATTGATTTCAGAGAGAGGAAGGGAGAGGGAGAGAGAGACAATGATGAGAGAGCCTGCAGCCCGGGCATGTGCTGACGCGTGTGACCCTGAACCAGTCACTGTGGATAGGACCTGACTGTGCTCAGGCAGCTAAGGCCCCGTCCCGCCCAGATCTGAAGGCTGCCGTGTGTCTGGGAGGCACCAGCAGCGTTCACTAAGCCACCTCCCGCCTCCAGTCACCGTCTAGACCAGATCAGAGTAGCACGTGAGTAGACTTGCGTGCACCCATCCTAAGGGTGTGTTTTGTTTTACAATCCTTTAAAAATATAAAAATCATTCTTTAGCTCATGGACCTTACAAAACTAGGTCAAGGGCCACATTCGCCAATCCCAAGAGCCACAGTTTGCCAATCCTCTAATCTGGATCATTGCGGGGTTTGTGGCATCTAAATCTACCTTATTGTTTCCCCTGCATAACAGAAGCTCCAGAACTGGAACTGTGTCTTTCTCACCACTGTCTTCTCAACACCTAAAAGAGCAGGGGGCACATAGTAGGTGCTCAATAAATATTCACTGGCTAATGACTATGCAGGCTTCACGGCAGAGCACGGCAGGCCCTGGAGCCTAGCTCTGACCTGGGTTTTTTGGCCTTTCCTGTCTGTGGGACGCGGCTGCCCCCGTTCTGACCAACAGGGGAATGGGCAGGGCTTCTGCTGGCCCGCAGGGTGTCTTTACGCAAATCAGGAAAGAGTAACACCCTCTGGCTGATGCAGCCCAGCACCCAGGAGCTCGGGGAGCGGGCAGGGACTGGAGCCCAGCCCCGCCACCTTGGAGGGCATCCTTGGGCAAGGCCCGTCTGCACAGCTGGTGCGCAGCTAGGGGTGGAGGTCGGAGTCGGAGTCCTGAGACCTCACCTTCTCTTCCTGCTCCCACACTTGGCTGCAAAACCCTCTGCTTGTGCCCTGCCTGCTGCTTTCTCTCTCCGCCATCTCCCAATGCCCTTTCCAGTTCTTTCCAACAAACTGACTGTGACTGGCATGTATTGAATTACAGTTCTCACTTGGCATGTAATAGAGTGTGGCACGGGGCGGGGGGGGGGTGTTGGGGAGGGACTCCTGTCCTTGTGCGGAATACACCTTCAGAAGGACAGCGGGGCTGGAAGAGTCCCAGCCCACGTGGTCAAGGGGAGGGGAAGCGGCCGTAAGGATAGAGTAGGGCGTCGAGGGTACTTCCGTCTGGAAAGGGACCGGCTAGGACGGGAACCGCCTGCCTGACTGAATGCTGTGGGGAGGGTGGTCGCAAACTCACTCATCAGACGCTGAACTAGAACCCGGGGCTGTGCTTACAGCTTGAGAGGATGATGTTTGGGAAGAAACGGAGAACATCCGACTTCACTCGGGGGGGGGGGGTAAGCTCGCGGGACTCATTACCCCAAGCAGGAGTCAGACTGGAAATAAAAATGAAAATGCCTGGAAAGGCCACGGAAGACTTGGCCGTGGACAGACCATACTGACTTATTAAGGGAAACGTGCCTGCCGTGGGCTGTCAGGTTGGCCTCCTGAAGTCGCTGACGGAGCATCGCTGGTTGTTCACAGCGCTTCCCTTCGGCCCCACCCCCCCCAGGAGCCGGGTAAGACCAGGAGCCGAGGACCAGGAGGCCAGGCCGCCTGGGGTGATCGCCCTGCTCAGGAGAGGGGGCCTCACGGCGCTGAGACGGTAAAATGTTTGTGGAAACTTTACACAGACGTCTACTCTACCCAGTGGGAACCCGTGGTCATCACCAGAGGGAACATCTGTTATGTACTGGGTGCTGTCGTAAGCACGTACTCATTTAATCTTTATAACAACCCTGCAAGAAGGGTACTCTTCTGTCAACATCCGATTTGACAGGTGGGAAAAGTGAGGCACAGAGAAATAACTTCGTCGGTGTCCCAGAGCTGAGAAGGGACGCAGGGTTTAAACTCAGCCTGCCTGGCTCTGGAGTAAATAATTTCTTCGTCCCCATAAAACGGGTTAAGGCCACTCTGATAATTCTGCTGGAAAGACACCACTCGGCTCCATCAAGTGTCCCTGACGGAATGCAGGCCTGTGGTGGCTGTACCCATTTTTTTAAAGAAAAGTCGTGAGGGTCCACACCGGGTGCGTCAAAGAGATCCAGCTAGATCCAGCTCAGCGTCACCTGGCTGCGGACCTCTGCTCTACTCACGCCACCTCTCCAGAGACGCATCGTAGGGGCAGGATGCTGCTGTCCATGTCCCTGGATGACACAAGTGACCACGATGGGCTCTGAGCAAAGCAGGGGAGACTTGGGGGATAAACCTATGGAAGAAGCTCATGGACAAAGGCCGCCAGGCTGGGTGCTCCTGTGCCTGGAGGTCTGCTCCCAAGGGGACAGACAGGCTTGGTCTCCCGCCACTCAGCAGTGATGAGTGACACCTCCGGTCCCCCGCGGTCCAGGACGCGGTGAATCTATGACTATCGTCATAGAAAGCAACACCTAGCCCGGCCGGGCGTGGCTCAGCGGTTAAGCATCGACCTAGGATCCAGGCGATCAGGGTTCCGTTCCCGGTCAGGGCACATGCCCGGGTTGCGGGCTGCAGCCGATCAGTGACTCTCTCATCATTGATGTTTCTCTCTCTCTCCCTCTCTTTTCCTCTCTCTGAAATCAGTAAAGATATATTTTTTAAAAAAAAAAGAAAGAAAGCAACACCTAAGGCTCTAAGGCAGAGACAGATGGTGGATGTGTGGGCAGAGAGGCTCTGTGGCATTACCCTGATTGTCATTACCAAGCACATAAAGATGGGCAGAACCCAAGGGCACACCTCAGACTTGGTGTGTGCTGAAAAAACTGGCAGGGCAGAGGCGGGGCGAGCGGCCCGAGGCATCATCAGGTGGGGCCTGTGCCATCTGAGGTCACCCTGCAGGGCTGGGCAGGTTGGGAGCTAGTCAGGGGCCTTTCTCTCGCTTGCACACAGACACTGTTTGCTGAGCTGAGCGCTTGCACCTGTGGGGCGGTGTCCCCCCAGAGCGGCCTCCTCTAATTCACATCAGGTCCCCCTATGTACCAGCAGGGCCCTGAACAGGTTCTGGGTGCTGCTGCTCCCTCCGATACACCCCACTCCATTCTGTTCCTTCCTTTCCATCTTTTCCACTGTTTGAGAGTACAGGTAGGATTCGGGGGACCCCCCCTTCCTGTGGGGCTGCTGGGATCAGCACACACCCAGGATAAAGGCCGGACATGCCGCCTCAGGGCAGGGCTCAGGACTGAGGACCCCAGGACCCAGAGCTCGCACTGCCCTCCCCGACAGAAGCCCCAACCAGCCAGTGCTCCGGGGAGGAAGACGGGAGGGCGGGGGCCGGGCTGCGGGAGGACCCTGGTCCAGCTTCGTCATCCTGTGCCCAGAGCTGGAGAACCCGGTGAGAGCAAGGTCCACCCAGCCAGCTCCCGGAGCAGAGAAGGCCCCACCTGGGCACACGAGCCTTTGTCGCCTTTATCGCACGGAGCCCCACCCCCTCGCAGACGTGGCTGACCCAGCGTCCTGGGTCCTGCCCAACAGATTGCAGCTGCCTGGAGGGGAGCCAGCAGGGGCAACGCAGCCTCACCTGAGCCTCACAGTTTCCCTTTCACACGGGAGGAAACTGCTCACGGTCACGAAACTAGAAGGTGCAGAGCTGGGCCTTGAACCCGAGGTGGACGCCGTGGCCTCCGCCCAGGTCCCCCTCCCCAGGAACAGCCAGGCCTGAAGGGAGCTGCCTCGGCCAACTGAACCGCAGGGCGGGGTGGGGCACAGGGGAGGGGTGGGGTTCAGAAATCCCTCCCGACCTCAGTCTGGGGCAACCCTAAAGGGCCATCCTGGCCTCCGTGCTCCTGGCGCAATCGAGCGCCAGCTTTCGCTGCAGCTGCTCAGCATCCCAGCATCTCCCCCCCATTCCCCTCGCTCTCCCGGCTGCCGCCACTCCCCGTGAACTCTCTGCGCCCAAACCTCCCTTTAGAGTTGGCTTTTGGGGGATCCCACCTAAGACGCCTGCACCCCGCCTTTATGAGATGCTGCCTCAAGCTTGCCAGGATGGAAAAGCAAGAATCCAAACGGGAGCAGCAGGAAGCCCCGCCGCCCCCGGGCTGGCAGGGTGGACAGGCTAGGGGACAGTGTTACCCGAGCCCAGGGACCACACGGAGGAAGCTAATCGGGAACCACCGTGCGTCACTGCGGGTCTGTCTGGGAGAAACAGGAGCCCCTACTGGTGACACCCCTGAAGCTGGGAGTGACCGGGTGAGAGCCTGGCTTCTTCCCTCCTGCTTGAATTTTATGATTATCAGGCTACTTATAAACACAGTTTATATCTAGGTCTTAAATTTCCACATATTTAGGTGACATTAAAAAATTTTTAATTTTAAGTCAGTTCGGGTCCATAAAACGGTGTTCCGCCCTAGCCGGTTTAGCTCAGTGGTTAGAGAGTCGACCTGCGGACTGAAGGGTCCGGGGTTTGATTCCAGCAAAAGGCACGCACCTCACGGCAGGCCCCATCCCCAGCCCCAGTCTGGGGCGTGTGCGGGAGGCAGCCAATCATGTGTCTCTCTCATATCGATGTTTCTGTTTCTTTCTCTCCCTCACTTCCATTCTCTCTGAAAAGCAATGGAAAAAATATCCTCCGGTGAGGATTTTTTAAAAAATATGTCCCTTTTAAAAGAAAACATTGCTGTAGAATGATATGCTGGGGGGCCTGGGCATCAGGAGCCCCAGCCCCCGCCCTCCACACCCCCAGGTCCAGTTTCTATTGCTTTCATCTCCTCTGGATTCGGGCTGGGTAGCCAAAAATAGCCCTGAGAGCCCTTCAGCGAAGCTCGGCCAACCCATGCTTTGGAGGGTCCCTACAACTGTGGAGTTTTGGGGGGATCATCACTCCTGGGGACTAGAGTCACCTCAGGGCTTTCTAAACTCAGCCTAGATGGGTGCGTGTGTGTGTGCATGTGTGTGTGAGGTGTGTGCCTGTGTGCACATGTGTGTGTGTAGTCTCCACTCTCGTCGTTCACAGGAGGATGGTTGTCCGTGGCACCTTTTAAAATTAAGAGGGCTCATTGGCATTGATCGCGGGTAGAATGAGAATGTATCTGGTTTGTATTTCAATGGAGAGAAACTCCCCTGGCCTGTCCCCAGGGAAGGAAAACAAGACCCAGCGGAGAGATGAGAAAGGAGGCGCCCAGCCCGCCCCGGCTCCGGCTCCGGGAGGCCAGGCCCAGCCCAGAAGGTTCTTATCGGCTGCCTTCCCGTTTCCTGTTCTGGGGGGGCGGGGACCTGGGCCCAGGCCATCTGCTTCTGCCTACCCCTCGTCCTTATCTGAATGGTCCCCGCCCCCTCCGCACCGCTGGGTGCTCAGGTACCTCTCCCTGCCCACAAAGACCAGGGGCGGGCGGGAGGAGAGGGGACGGGCCGGAGGCTTAGCGTCCCAGGCCGAGGCTCCGAACCCAACACGGCCCCAGGCCTAGGTAGGCACCGAAGTCGCGGGAGAGAGGGACAGGTCAAAGGCTGTCCTGGGGAGGAGAGCAGGGAACGGAGATCGCTGGGGGGGCCTCCCCTCGGAGAAACGGAACCACATTCAAATCCGGGTTTCACCTGGGCCAGCGCGACAACTGGACATTCCTGCTGGGAAAAGCAAGTTCTCGCTCGTGGAGACGTAACAGAAAGCCACTGGCCCTTGAACCTGGGACAGTCGGTTTTGTCCTACAAGCACTTCACTCAGACAGGGGCTCCGCTAGTCCACAGGGTACCTCTGTGCAGATTAGAAAGGCGGCCCCTCCCTCCAGGCAGCCCGGGACCTGCACCCGGCACCGTGGAGCGGACACGTACACAATCACAGCAGCGCTCTCGCTCGCTCTCTCTGTCTCTCTCTGTCTCTCTCTGTCTCTCTGTATCTCTCCCTCCCTGTCTCTCCCTCTCTCTCTGCGTGTATCTCTCTCTCTCTCCCTGTATCTCTGTCTCTCTCTGTCTCTCTGTATCTCTCTCTCCCCCTCTCCCTCCTGACCATCCCTTTCACTAACCTGGACGCATAAGCTCTGAAAAGACCACCCCAGGAGCAGAGAAAACTGCTCGTAGCTGTGAGAAGCTTGAGAGGCCTTTGGCACTAACTGGGTCCAAAGGCCCTGCTCCAGAGTGTTCCACGCTCAGGCTTCCGGCGGAGCTGTAAGAAATCCTCCTGATCACACTCCACGCAGCCCAGCTTATCCCGAACTGTGATTACTGGCAATTGAGAATTAATGGGAAAGGGACCCGGTTTCTCAAGGATTTTTTTCTTTAATTTTTGCTTAATGCCTATCATCCTACAGCCCGGTTGTTGTTTTTGTTGGTTAGTTTTTTCTAAATTGTAGATATTATGCAGTTCAGCTCTTTTTAAGTTTTTATTTTTTGTAGCAAAATTGGCAATATAGCACGGCAGTTCCGAGCTTGATTGTGGAACCAGAAAACCTGAGTTCCAATTTTAACGCCTCCACTTGCTAGCTGAGTGGCCCTGTGCAATCGACTTAGCTTCTCCAGACCCCAATTTCCTCACCTGTGAAATGGGGATAAGTAAGAGTGTTTACCAGAAAGAATTCGTATGTGAATTAACGAGGTGATGCATGGAAGACGCTTGCACAGAGCCTGGCACACAATACCTAATAAACATAGTTACTCTTAAGCTTATTTTAAGTGGGTAAGGAAAGTGACACCTTATTTATGAGTGATTGAGAAAGGTGACTGTTTTCTGTCCCTTGGAGAAATGGTAAACCTCAAGTCTGGGGCAGGGAAAGGGAGCTTGAGCATCAGATCCTCCCAGAAGACAAGGAAGGATTCGGAGACACGGAGCCAGCTGGGAGGCCTCTCACCGGCCGAGTCTGGAGCAATTTGAGCGTCAAAACGAATAATGTCTACAGCGGGTGGCACATTGAAAGGACAATCCCTGTGTCCATAGCGATACTCGAAACAGGAGGGAAAAGAGGGGAAGTGCCAGCTAATGAAACTAGCAGAAGGAATGACAGAATTGGAAATCACTATTTTTCAGCCCCCAGTAAGATAAGTGACTTGGGGAAAAGGACCTATCGATGGAACCAGGGCTGAGAGGTTATCAGAGAGTAAGAAACGCACATTAGCTCCCAGTGTCACTCACGGATGGCTCGCTAACGACCCTTTACAATGGAGCCGGCCGGTGGCACCATCTTAACCCAGCTACCAAACTGAGCATCGCTAACCACGCAGCCAGCACGCGCCTTCTGATGCGATAAGGTCCGAATGACTCCTGCCCAAACGATGAGCCTGCATCGAATGAAGCCTCGTGGCCTACGCTCTAGTTTCCAGGAAGTATGGGGACAGGGGGACAAATTAAAATAAAACCAAGAGGAATCAAAACGACAAATTCCATGTGGAACCTACTATAAGGCAAGTGCCCTGTGGCAAAGGCTCTCTCTTTGGCCAGACTTCACTCCGGCTCCTATGAAGCTTCTTCAGCCGGGCCTCCGCCGTGGGCCCTACGCTGCCTTGGGCCTGCCCGGCCCAGTCTCTGCAAAGAGTCGGCCAAGTCAGCCCCCACTCCTCACATCTACTCAAGCTCCTCACCTCCTACCCCAGATGCCTCCTCCTAGTATTTTCCATCCAGGGACCCCCCATCCTGCTCTTTGGCTATAAATCCCTCTTGTCTGTGTTTTATTAGGAGTTGAGCCCAATCTCTCTCCCCAATTACAATAATCTTGACTAAAGTCTTCCTATTGTTTGAAAATAGTTTTTTCTTTAATCCCTAGACACTTCAAAAAGTTAATGTATTTTTTTTAAAAAAAAGGTAGATTACTTTAGAATAAAAGAAATGAGAGACATAACAATCGAGTAAATATAAGATTACCTTGATTGAATTCTAATGGAAACAGAAGGGGAAAAAATCTACAAAAGGTATTTTGAGGACAGTTGGCGATCGGATCTTTTTTTTTTTTTTTTTTTGGTTACTCCTCACCTGCGAGTATTTTTTCTAAAGAGAGTGGAAGGGAGGGAGGGAGAGTAGGGAGAGAGAGAAACATCGATGTGAGAGAGACATATAGACTGGTTGCCTCCCGAAAGGGCCCATCGAGGGCCAGGGATCGAACCTGCCACCCAGGTATGTGCCCTTGGCTGGAATCAAACCTAAAGCCCTTCAGTTCCCAGGCCGACACTCTAACCACTGAACCACACCTGCCAGTGCTACAATTGGATCCTTTTAATCATGGATTGGCTATTATAGAATTATCATTCATTTTCTTAGGCGTGATAACAGTGTCAGTGATGGGAAAACGTCCTTACTCCAATGAAATACCTACAATTTGCTACCACCTGTTTTTAGAGGTGGTGTCAGTTTTCTAGAACTGCTATAACAAATTTCCACAGAGTGGGTAGTTTGCAAGCACAAGTTTATCTTCTCACAGTCCTGGAGGCTTGAAGCCTGAAATCAAGGTATCAGTAGGGCCAGGCCCTGTCTGAAGGCCAAAGGAAGACCTTTCCCGACCCTCGGTGTCCCTTGGCTTATGGCAGCATTGACTCCAAACTCTGCCTCAAGCCACATGTCCTTCCCTGTGTATCTCTCCATGACTTCAAATCTCTCTCTCTCTCTCCTTACAACAACACAAGTTACTGGATTTTATTATTTACACCATAATTCAGTATGCTCTCATCTCAACTTGATTATATCTGCAAAAACCCTATTTATAAATAATGTCACATTCACTGGCACCAGAGGTTAGGGCTTCAATCTCTCTTTTGGGGAAACATAATTCAACCCATGTCAGGATGTCTGAAAGTTACCTTCAGATGTCTCAGCAAAAAAATGTATAGCTAGAGAGAGAGAAAAGAAAACAAATTTAGTGAAATGTTAGTAATTGTGGAATCTAACAATAACAATTTATTATTAGATATATTTTTCACAATAGGTTAATATATCCAAAGTAAATTTATTTCTATGGAACATCAATAGAATTTTTTGATTCCTCTCTCGGCTGCTCTTATCTCTCTTATGAATGTATGCTTTTTTTTTTTTTTGGTATCTAATAAATTTATTGTAATCCTAGGAAGCAAGAATAGAAATAACAAAGAACTTTAAATCCATGTTATTAGCAATTTTGTAACCAGTGTAGTCCTAAATATAATAAGTCAATTTTGGAATCATGCTTTGTGGTCTGACATCTATTTCTTAACTCATCTAACACACTGAGAAGGCAATATTAAACTTCTCATTTTAATTAAATACAGTATTCAGAATAAATTTTGATTAAATCAGTTTGCAATGAACAGTTAAAGATTTAGAAACAAGTAATGGACTAAATTAATAAGTTTTACTTTATTAGTTGTGAAAACAATGTAAATATTTAAGAGTGTTGGTTGATAGTAAAAGAATATCAATTGCCCAATAAATGTGCAAGATGAATGAATAGGACTTAAACAGAGTGTACTTAGTTGTGGACAACCCTCCCCACACAATCTCCCTGGACATTAATGAGTTCATCTACTGACTGGCAGGCGGGCTATCCATCTCCCAACACCCTGGCCAACACCATCGATGTATACTTTTTGTAAAAAAGTGTCTTTAGCCCAGCTGGTGTGGCTCAACGGTTGAGCATGGACCTAGGATCTTGGAGATTGCAGTTCGATTCCCGGTCAGGGCACATGCCCAGGTTGTGGGCTTGACCCCCAGTAGGGGCCGTGCAGGAGGCAGCCGATCAATGACTCATCAATGTTTCTCTCTCTCTCCCTCTCCCTTCCTCTCTCTGAAATCAATAATTTTTTTTTTTTTAAAGTGTCTTTACTCACATTTTAGCAGGGCTTGGGGAGGGGACCAAGGCTTATGCACATGTTCCGTCAGCTATGTTTAATGGGAAGTCCTCAGAACCCACAGTTCTCAAGCCCAGTTTTATTGAAGTGGCTTCCTCATGTCATCCTAGTTCCAGTTTCAAAATGGAAGTCAAGGAGAAATGTGACTTGATTCACAGCGTTTGAAGGCCACTTTCCAAAAATGCGTTTGGCCGGCATGGTCATCGGAAGGACCAGTCTAAGTATAATTGTCTGGCCATCATGTGTGGACCGTGTACACACAGCTCAACCCCAAAGCCCCAGCCTCGCTCCTTCGGCTGAAACGCCAGTGCCCACAAACAGAAGGTTCCCCTTCTCTCCCCCTGGAATAAACAGGAAGGCCTCTTGGAGCTGTGGTCTTAGGGCTACAGCCCTGCCCCTAATTTCTTCAGGCTCTTTACTAAGAACTGAGTCATTGCAACATCGTGCTCGGCCAGCTGTCTCGGCACAAGGAAAGCTTTGGTTTTGTGGGCTTCAAACTACATCTAGGTCAGCAAGTTAAACTCCACAGTGTGGTTACTGGGTCCAGCTGCAACTGGGTAAGGGCTGTGTCATGTCACCCTCTGGGCATTGGCTCTTCTGCTGCTTGGGATACGAGGCCCCTCTGCGGGTGCTGAAGGTACAACACTTCAGCCTAAACCACTGGATGGCACAGGACTAACCTCAGAATCTTATTTTCTCCAGCAGGGCACCAGGGTATGTGAGAGCAACAGTACTCCATCCCTGCAGGAACTGAGATTCGCGTGTGTATTGAGACAAAGCAGGGAGGTGGAGATGTATTTCTTTGTTTATCAGTTTCACCCACCTCCCACTTGTGTTTCTTTCCTGCCATGTTGACCCAAACGTGAGCCTTTTGTTTCAGTTCCCTTTCATGGAAAGTTTTAGTCAACAATAAAAATATATATATTAAAAAAAGAAAAAATGATTTCACAACAGATGGGCCAACTGGTCTACCTAGATAGGACTTTACAAAGGGCAGTGTCTTGATGGGGTGGCATCACCCTGGTTCAGGAACTGGGTCTCAGATTTATACTTGATAAAATCCCTCAGAGACTAAATCATGTTAACATTCAAAACAACTCAGAAAATATTTACATGAGGGCCTGCTGCTATCCAGGGCTACCAAATACAGACACGAACACCCGAGTTACGGCCTTCCAGGAGCTCTCCGACTATGGGGGAAGACCCACATTCTAGTGGAGATACATTTTTTACTCCATAGCACCCATTCACACATCTCCTGGTAACAGAACCCCAAGTTCACTCTGGGAGAACTCCTCTTCCATCTTCAGTCTGTGAGCTTTCAATGGAACTGAATCTACCCCTGGCTCTAGAGCTGAGGAGTAGCTTTAGGCCTGGCCACAGTGACTGTTGTAGAGATGGGCATGAAACTTAATCAAAGCCAATGATATGCATGAGATGCCTGCAGATATTGTTCATGGAGGGGTACTAGCTACTTTTTGCTACGGTTGCTACCAGTAAGGATAATGTGAGCCTGGAGTTGCCAGAATCCACAAGATGGAGCCTAAGAGTGAGGCCAACATAGCAAAAGACAGATCTGAATGAGAGAAGCTGAGCTCCTTGCTCAAGCCATTCTTGATGTTCCATAAATTTCTAGACTTTTCTGCTAGTTGTCCCAATAACTACTTTTATTTAAGCTAGTTAGATGGAATTGTCTGTCATTTGCAACTGTGTAGTAGGTTGAATGGCGTCCCCCAAAATTTACATCCACCCAGAACTTCAGAATGTGACCTTATTGGAAAATAGAATCTTTGAAGATGTAATTAGTTAAGTACGTTGAGATGACATCATCCTGGATACAAAGTGTATCCCAAATACAATGACGGGTGTCCTTATAAGATGAGAAGACACAGAGACACAGTGAAGAAAGCCATGTGAAGACAGAGGCAGAGTGATGCTAGCAAAGGCCAAGGAATGCCTGGGGCCACCAGAAGCTAAGGAGAGACAAGGAAGTCTCCTCCTCTAGAGCCTTCACAGGGAGTACGACCCTTCTGATACTTTGTAAGAAAATTTTTTTCAATTACAGTTGACAACATTATATTCCGACACCTTAATTTAGAACTTCTAGCCTCAAGGACTGTAAAATTTCCATTATTTTAACCCGTCCTGCTTGTGGTATTTTGTTACGGAAGCTCTAGTGAACTAATACAGTCTAATACATGAAATCATTCAATAAATATTCAATGGTACCTAATATGTGTCCAATGAGGTCTTAGCATAAAATACAGAGAAAAGGGGCATGAAGAATGTCGAGAAATACTCGAGCTGGGACATTCCAAAGCCTGAAGAGCTGTCTGTCCCGCCCACCCGCCCGCCCCCTTTCCTGGACTTGCTGCAGGCCGTCCTCCTAGCACACAGCCCTCTTTCCTCAGCAAGGAAATGAGATCTGCTTGATATAAACTGAAAACATTTCTCCCAGTGTGTTCCTTGTCCTTTGACTCTGTTTATAGTGATTTTTTGCTCTGCAGAATTTCCATGTTTAAATGCTCAAATTGTCTATCTTTTTATGTCTTATAGTTGTTAGTTTTTTAAAAAATTCCTGTGTTTTTATCTACTGTGCTGTACTATAGAGTAAGGTAGCTTCCTTTTTTCCCCATTTTTTTCTCATTGTAGTAAAATACACACGACAAAATTGATGAGCTTAACCATTGTTAAGTGTACAGTTCAATGGTATTTATATTCCCATTCCTGTGCAACCAACGCCACCTCCCAAGCTCTTTTCATCTTGTGAAACTTAAACTCCATACCCATCAAACAACTTTCCACTTCTCCCTACCCCCCGCCTCTGGCGGCTGCCTTCTACTTCCTGTCTGTGATTCTGGCTACTCCAAGTGCAGTAACTTTCTTGTATATTTCCTTGTATTTCCTTGACACTACATTTCCGGCGCCTTTATTGGGTGTTCCCTGAAGACAGCAACAGTAACAATAGCGGCCATTTGTTGTGTCCAGGCATTGTGCCCAGGGCTTTACATCCGATAGTTCTACTCTTTCCAGTATGTCTACAAGGTAGACAGTATTCTGCCCATTTTACAGATGAGGAAAGTGTGGCCCAAAGAGATTATACAAATCGCCTCAACTATGAGTTTCACAGCCCTTAATTGGAAGAGGGGAGATTTGTGCTCATGCCTGCCCAAGCCAAAGCCAGGGCCCCTCCAAAACCATTTCAGAGGCCTCTTGTACATGCCCGCGGGGTAAACACGCCTACAGACTGATCTTGTCTCTCAAATGTTTATTACTCCCAGCTTGACTCTCACAGGAAAACCTTGTTTTCCATTGTTGCAAACACCTTTTTTCACCTTGTAGCTTAGTTCTAGCATATAACTCTGAATATCGTGGGGGAACAAAAGGAAATAATTATTAAAAAGCACGTTCTATGCCCATGGTCAAGATTCCAAGGAGCACTGTGGCCCCAAGGGGCGGCCATGGTCGCACCCCACCCCCGCTCTCCCCAGCTGCCAGCCTGTCCTTTCCTAACCACGGAAACGCGCACCCGGGTTGGAGCATTGCCTCATTTCAACCCTCTTTCCTGTGTAAGCGCTGCGCCTCACCGAAGGGAAGTGTAGACAATGGTGAGAGACACTTGTGTTTGCTAGGGCTGCCCTGACGAAGCAGCTTAGAGGACAGAAATGCCCCGCAGTCCTGGGGCCCAGCGGTTTGAGGCGAAGGCAACGGCAGGATCGGTTTCTTCTGAGGCCTCCTCGGCTTGGAGACGGCGGCCTTCTCTGTGTCTCCGTGCAGCGTTAGCCTGCTTGGGCTCCCTGACAAAAGGCCATGGACTGGGCGGCTTGAACAGCAGACCTTTGTTTGCTCACAGTTCTGGAGGCTGGAAGTCCAAGATCAGGTGCCAGCCTGGTCGGTTTCTGGTGAGGGCTCGCTTCCAGGTGGCATTCTCACGGGGCACAGGGCAGAGCGGAGAAAGCCACCTCTCTCATGGCTCCTACCGGGGCACTGATCCCATGCATGGGGGCTCCACTCATGACCTCAGCTGATTCTAATTCCCTCACAAAGGCCCGCCTCCTAATGCCACGTGTTGAGGGGTATGTCGTTTCACGTATGGCTTTTGGAGGACACACACATTCCGTCTACTACAGGGCCCAACCTTCACGGCCTCATTTAAACCTACCCATCTCCCAAAGTTTCCATCTCCAAAGGTCACTAGGGGTTAGGGCTTCAACGTGAGAATTTGGGGGGAACGCAAACATTTAGTCCACAGCACATTGTCTTTTCTCTCTACCAATCTCTGGCCAAATTTCCTCTTCTTATAAGGATATTACCCCAGTGACCTCATTTAACCTTAATTATGTCTATGAAATCCCCCTCTCCAAAAATAGTCACACTCTGCGGTACTTACTGGGAGCTAGGATTTCAACATAAGAATTTATGGGGAGACACCATTCAGCCCCAAACACTGCTCTTTGAGCCTCACAGAAGGTAGAGGTTTTTCCAAGTCCAGCATTACGGACCCCCCCACACACATACCACCACCATGCCTGTGACAGATTCAAGAACTCAGGTTCTCCAGGTGTTCCCCACCCTCCCCTTCGCTCCTGGCAACTTATTATAAAAACGTTCAAATAGATAGAAAAGTTGAAAGAAGAGACCATGATCACCCATATGCCCACCACCTACATCTAATCACTGTTGACATTTGCCATTCTGCTTCATCTATATATGTGGGGTTTTTTTTGCTAAAATGTTTGAAAATCAGTTTTAGAAATCATATTTCACCCCTAAATATTTCAGTATGAACCTCCTAAAAATAAACATAGGGCCATTATCATGTCTAAGAGAATTTAGAGTAATCTCTTAATCTCATCTCATGTCCAGACCATAGATAGTCTCCCTTAGCTTTTTTTTTTTTACACTGACTGCTTAGAAGATTCATTTTTTTGTAGACTAACCCACACTCTAGATTTTTCTGATTGTTTCATTGTAGTGCTATTTAACTTCCCTTGTCCCTTTATTTCCTCTAAACAGGGCTTTTTCAACGGGGGTCCCTCACCGGAACCACAGAACATGGAAATATTAAATGGCAATTTATACTAAAACCACTCTAGGTTCATAAGGGAGAAGTTAACTCATTACATACAAAGGATTCTGTAATAATTTTATGTCAACTTGACTGAGCCACAGGGTGTCCAGACATTTGGTCAAACATTATTCCAGGTGTGTCTGTGAGGGTGTTTCTGGATGAGATGAACGTGTGAATGGGTAGACTGAGTGAAGCAGATTGTCCCCTAATGTGGGTGGGCCTCATCTAATCAGTGCAAGGCCTGACTAGAACAAGCAGCCTGACCCTCCAGTGAGTAAAAGGAAGCACCGTCCGCCTGACTGCCTTGGAGCTGAGGCATCATTTTTATCCCCCTGCCTTCAGATTTGAAATACGAAATCTGCTCTCTCTGGGTCTCCAGCCTACCAGCTTTCAGACTGGAACTTACATCTTACATTGGCTCTCCTGGGTGTTCAGCTCGCCAACTGCAAACCTTGGGACTTCTCAGTGTCCGTAATCACATGAGCCAATTATTTATAATAAATATCTTTATTATTATTAATATATCTATATCTATATAGAGAGGTAGAGAGATATAGAGATATAGATATAGGTATAGACATAGACACAGACATAGACATAGACATAGACAGACATAGACATAGACATATCCCCTAATGGTTCTGTTTCCCTGGAGAACCTAATACAGATCCTTAGGTCACTAGGACTTCTTTCTTTCCCAGAACCCTAGTTGAGAATTTAAGGTGATTAGATTAAGGTTAACCATTTGGGGCAAGAACATTTCATTCACATCATGTGACATCAGGAACCCCATAGTGTTGTAGTCCCTTTATTAATGATGCTAAATTTGGTCACTTGATCACAGATTTCTAATGTACAAAGTTATTTTTTCCCCTTGTGATTAGCAAGTGATTCTGTGGGGTGACATTTGGCACCATGTGTGTAACCGGTTTCTCAACTAGTTTTCACCTAATGATCTTGGTACTCACTGAGGATCCCTGCCTGAATCAATACTTTCATTAGCTGCCCTCCCAACAATTTAAACTTAAGGAAGTTTACCCTTCATAAGGCTACGGCACAAAAATAGCTTAACAGACGGTGATTAGCATATGGGGAAAGATGAAGCTAAATCTCTTACCTCAGACTTTCTCTTTCCTACGAATCCTCTAACTTCTCAGTCTGTGGAGACCGGGCCTGGCTGGTTGGTTCCCAGTGACCGGACGTTAAACACGGGGACAACATTGGCCGTGGTGCCTAAAAACGAGAATCAGGACCATTTGTGGGGGCAGGTGGAGGGGAGGGGAAGTGCCAAGGTGGAATGGAGCAAACTAAAGATATGCGAGATCAAGAGCAGGAGCTGAAGAAAGTCCCTGAGGCTGAGGTGGAGGTCCCGGCAGATGCGAGGGACTCGGGGCGGGAGATGGAGATGGAGAAGCCCCTCGAGACCAGCGGAATGGTGAGCGTTGTTTTGAGCTCTGGCTTCTCTGCTCTCCTGGCAGATGCCTGCTGGATGAGCGGGGCGGGGCCGCCGGAAGGGGTGGGAAGACCCAATGGTGCCAGAAGGCGCGGCAGCCAGGTATGGGACGGGCTGAGCCCGCACCACACGCCATCCAGGCAGACGGGAGGGTCAAGGTCAGGAGCCAGGGAAGGTCACCAGCTCCTGCGGGTAGGAGAGGACCCACGGAGGTGACCACGGAGCCAAGCGCGGCATAAGGGGGAAGAGCCGGCCTTTCTGGAAGGAATTCTGCGAAGGCAGGGTACCCAGGAAAGCCAGGAGGGGGGGGGGGCTGTGACAGGGGCTCCCAAGGGGGCAGGGACCGCAGCACCCCTGTCCACCTGCTCCCGCCGCCTACACCAACAGAGGAGCTGCAGGATCCCCAGGAAGCGCGCTGGAGCTGGTGACGGGCCATGCAACAGTCTGGCTCTGCCCTTCCAGCTCCACTTGGCTCCTGCCCGGCCCGGGCCATTTTCCTGCCCCTCCCGGTAAGTGCTGCAGCAGCTTCCTGCAGTTTCCCCATTACCTTAGCCTTTCGGCACCTGGAAGAGATTAGCGCGGTTGGCAAACCTGGAGAGCTCATTGTGCACTTCCTCTTCAACGTGATTTGTAAAAAAACGTTGAATGAGATCAGTTCCAGCACTTTCCCTAGAGATCCATGTAAAATCTACAGAGAAGTGTTCATTTATCACTACCCTGGGGCTTCCTGTTTTGAACCTGACCCGCTCTTGGCAGACACTCCGCGCTGGTTTCATCACATTGAAGGACCTGGACAGACTTGACTCTCTCTCTCCCCTCCTCTCCCGTCCTGCCCTGGGCAGGGCTCGGGCCTCTGGGGGCCCGCAGGCAGGAGATGTGACCGAGCCACTTTCCAGTCACCCCCACTTTGGTCTCTGCATTATTCTTACCCATTTCTTTCCTAGGTAACATTTCATGAAAGTTGGGAGGCCACTCCCTTAATTTTGGGGGTGCAGAGAAAATGCAGGCCCATCTGGACAAAACGTGCCCTGGTACTCTCAGAGCAGAGCCACCCTCGGTGGGGCCGTGGCTCACCAAGGGGCAACAGATCAACCGCAGAAGTGAAGACCTGGCGGGGCCTGGACCGGTCAGGAAAACTGAGAAAAAGTCATAAAATGGTGAAGGTGACTAACGGAGCTCTCTCTACAACCGCCCCTGGCAGACTGGTCAGGGTGTTGAGCTCATTTCCTTCTGAATTAAGTCAGGATTGCACCTTGACCTTCTAAGGGTACTTGTTTGTCCCAAAGCCCCACTTGTGACCAAGTGTAAGCCCATGCCCCTCTGGTTACCAACAGGGGCATGCCTCGCTTTAAGGGAACTTTGTAGCTAAATCCTAATGACAAATGCCAGGACAACTGTTGTTATTATTTGTCTACCCAGCGCTCGCCCCCCAGCCTCTCCTAGTCTCAGATCCCGCCCCAACTGTGGGTGACCGTGTGACCCAGGCTGTCCAATCTTGGTGCCCCGCAGCCAAGAGAGACCTAACGCAATTAAACTGCAGGCAGGGTGAGCCTGCGGTTACCTACCCCAGCGTGCATTTTCATTTTATTCCTTGGAAAGAGAAGTCCGAGTTTTTACATGGTGGTGAAATTCACGTAACAAAGCTCACCGGTTCAGGGTGGACGATTCAGGGTTCAGTTCATTGGCCAGGCTGTGTGACCATCACCACTGTCAGGTCCGAACACTTCATCTCGCGTCGAGCTTATTTCCTCGGGGGCCGCAGAGCTGCCCGCCGTGAGGCTTCACTGCTTCGACCCTACGCGGTCAGAGTCATCAGCTCCCTGTTAGAGATGAGGAAACCGAGGCACGGGGCACGGTTATTTCGCTGTGTGGCATTTGTCCTACAAGAGACAGAGGGGGAAATGCCATAGAGTAAAATAGACAAACGTCCTCCTTCCACTCCTGTTCTCCCTGCCCCGGCTGCCACCGCAGCTCCACAACAGACAGGTGGCTTTACAGAAATGTCTTTAACCAGTCCCCAAATTTCTTTGGCCAATCCCCTCTGGCTTGTTTCCAAACTTTTGCTATTATAAATAACGCTGCAACAAATAGCTTTGGATGTATAAATTTGTCCAGGCCTTTAGCTGTTGGGTGAATTACTAAAAGTGGGGTTTCTGAGTCAGTGGCGTGTGATTTGTAATTCAGACGGACACCGCTCTCCACAGAGACTGGACCAACGTGCCCTCCCATCAACGATGCCCGAGAGCAGCTGTTTTGCCATAGCTTCACCAACACACCAACAGTGTTGTCAGGTTTGCCAAACTGATAGGCAAAATAAAAGGAAGTAGACTTTCATTGTACTTTAAATTGTCACCTGTGGGTTGAGTTAGATTGAGCCTCTTTTTACATATCTTAGGACTATGGCCCCAGCCTGGGGTGGGCCACGTCCTCGGGCCAGGCCTTGGGCACAAATGTTCCACCCCTATCTGCAGTGTCCACTGCGCCCATCCCAAGGCATCAACTCAGATATAAGACCTCTTTCCACACGGCGGCCTTCCCGGGGTGATGCGTCCAACCAGAACAGCTTCCTTTCTTGCTTCCTAATATTAATATGCTTCTAGTGTTAAAATAACACATGACCCAAACAAAAAACAACATACGAAAGAAAACTGAAGTGACCATAATTGCCTGACCCAGAAATAAATAACACTTTACGTATTTCCTTCTAGTTTATTTTTCTAAGCCTGTATGTGCTTTTTCTTCTGAAAATTGTATTTATTTTTAATTTCACTGAAAATACAGGTATACATGCTCATAAAAAAACAGAGCAATTCTGCTCCAATAAGGAAGGAAATTCTGACTCAGGTACAAGGATGAACCTTGAGGACATTACGCTAAGTGAAAGAAGCCAAACACAAAAAAGACAGGTACGGTGCATTCCACTTACATGAGGGACCTGTGGTGGTCGATTCAGAGAGAAAGAAAGTAGAACGGTGGTCGCCGGGGGCTGGGGGAGGAAGAAATGGAGGGTTGTTTAATGGGTATTAGAGTTTCAGGTTTGCAAGATAAAAAGAGTTCTGGAGGCCGGTTGTACAACAGTGCGAATGTACTTATCCCTACAGTACCCTACGCTCAAAAGTGGTTAGACAGTAAATTTACGCTGTTTGCATTTTACCACAATTTTAAAAATCTTTTTAAGAAACAGATGGGAGACTCTGGGGGGGGGGGGAGCGCGCAGAGTGCAATATACAGATGCTGAATCATAGGATTGTACGCTTGAAACCTATATAATTTTATCAACCACTGCCACCCCAATAAATTTAATTTCTCCCCTCCCCCAAAAGATAGTACAGATATAGTAAAGTCCCCTCTTGATTATTTCTATCAGTTGAGTATATATATATATGCTTCCAGAACTTTTTCTCCGTGTAGATACACTTATGGGCACACACAAGAAGGACACGGTTTCACTGCGCGCGGCTGTGACTGCGATTTCAGCACCAGCGTGGCTGCCCTGGAGCCTGCTGCCTCCTCGGCACGTGGCATATGGAGCCGGGTCCGCAGCACAGGACAAGCCAGCCTTTCCGTTTCGCCGTGGGACTGCCCTTCCCTTTATTGGATGTTTACAGGATCGTCATTTTTTTTCCTTATAAATGATGCTCCAGGAACATCCTTCTGCCTGCTTCCTTGAGCACATGGACAAGTGTTTCTCCAACGATAAAGATCAGGAAGTGTGACTGCTGGGCTGCAGGGAGCGTACAGGCCACGTTTCATTACGTTCTGCCCGGTGACCTTTCCAAAGGGGCTGTGCCAATGTCCACTTCACCGGTAATGTCTGAGGCGACCCACCCTTACCAGCACTTAAAAATGTATACCTTTTTTAAAAAAAATAGTCTTTATTAACTTGGGAGAAAGGGAGAGGGAGAGAGAGAGAGATAGAAACATCGTCGATCGGCTGCCTCCTGCACGCCCCCTGCTGGGGATCGAGCCCGCAACCCGGGCACGTGCCCTGACCGGGAATCAATCGGTGACCCCTTGGTTCATGGGTCCATGCTCAACCACTGAGCCATGCCGGCCGGGCAATAATGATGTATACCTTTTTAAGGTATAATCATTTTTTCCAATTTATTTTAAATAAATATATGTATAGTTATACATACATAGATATATGTATGTACATAAGCTTTTTAATGAAAAAACAGCAGTTCCCTGTCCTAAGCTTTCTCACTGGCAGGATCTACTTCCCAGAGGCAGCCACTGGCAGCTCTTCTAAAGCCCTTTTTTTCGGGTATTTACCTCGATATTTATGAATACTAGGCCTCCATGGCTATTTCTTAACTTCTCAGTTATAGACATTCACTGACTTCCCTGGGTGAGCACCTGCTCCATCCACATGCACACCTATCACCCAACGTCACTTTATTACACTTTTTGGATAAATAAATAGTATTTATTTTGCAATGACTATGCAAGTATTACTCGCTGCTGAGCCAAGTAACATGACTCAGCTTCATTCCTGTGCAGCCCTCCAGCACTCCTAAAGTTAGTGATGGCCTCGGTTTTTCATTCACTTTATTTCTATTACTTACCATAGTGTCCTGTAAAAGCCTTAACATCTCTGCCAAAGGTCTTTCGGACATTTTACTTGCAAAATGTTGTGCTTCCCTGAAAAACTATGCATTGTTTAGAGCATATCCTTTCAGTTACCTGATTTTGATTCTATGGGGACTTTGTGCATCTCATTGCCTTGGAGCTACTTTACAACTTGTAAACTGTGGATAACTGATAGCAATGCAAATATAACTCTTATCTATAGATATGCAAATAATCTGTGTTCCTCTCCCCACCCCATATAAAAAGGCAGCTGCAAATTTGTAAATTGCATATAACTAGCTTCAAAATTCTTTTATTCCATAAATATGTGTGCTTTTTTGACTTCTTTATACTGGTTATAACATCATATTGGTTCCCTTATTTATAATGAATTAAGAAAGATATTTAACACGTGTTCTTTCTATGTTTGTCTGAGTCATGATTTTTACAGTTTTTTAAAAAAATTATGTGTTAAAGCATAATTCTGTTAAAGGAAGCATATTTATCAAGTCACTGAAGTCTGAAGATATCTTTGTTCTACCTTAATACTCGATGGGTAGATGGGCTGGGTATAAAATTATAGGTTAAAAATCCAATGCCAGCCCCGCTAGCATGGCTCAGCGGTTGAGCATTGACCTAAGAACCAGGAGGTCACGGTTCGACTCCAGTCAGGGCACATACCCGATTTTTTAGCTCAATCCCCAGTAGGGGGGCGTGCAGGAGAAAGCCCATCGATGACTCATCATTGGTGTTTCTCTCTCTCTCTCTCTCTCTCTCCATTTCCCTTCCTCTCTCTGAAATCAATTAAAACAACATTTTAAAAAATCCAATGCCATTTTGACTCTTGTTTCTTTGCATATAACTAGTTTCCAACATCCCTCCTACCCATCCTGCTTTTTGTTTTGTTTTCTTTATCCATGAGATTCAGAATTGATCACATGCCCATGATCATGTGCCTTGGTTAGGGTCTTTTGTGTTCATTTTGCCACACACTTCAGTGGACTTTCACATCTAGAGACACCTACACTTCAGGTCTGGAAATATTTTTTTATATTATTTCTTTGGTGATTTTTCTCCTCTTAATTGCCTCTTCTCTCTCTTCGTGGAATCTCTTATATTTGGGTGTTAAATCCCTAGATTGATCTTTTTCTCTCCTTTGCTCCACCCCCATTCTCATTGTTGTATTAATTTGTTCCCTGTTTATTAATGAGGCTGAATAGCTTTCCATATTTAATTCGCCATTTATTTTCTGGATTATTCTTTTTCTTTTGAACAGAATTTTGATGTAAAACAACTGAATATAAACCAATGACTTGTCAGTATATCATTACATTTCAAAGGAGTCCAACTTTGAACAGAATTAATATATATATCACCTAGATAAAACTGGTGCCTTGTTGTACTAGCCACATTTCATGCACCGTCTGGCATATAATAGTTGCCAAATATATTTCTGTTGAACAAATTCATAGAGGACAACTAAATCTTAATCTACCTCTTCCTCTAGGGTTAAAGAGTAAATGATCCTTTTTAACACTGTATTCTGGGGGGAAAACACTTATTATTTACTACTTGTCCTGTTTAAAGCTGGCATTAATCTAACCCTTATAACAATCCATTGAGATAGGTACTTCTATAATCTACATTTCCAAGGTCCAGAAACTCATCCTAAAGCTTGAGCGGCTGACCTGAGATTTGGCTCCCCGGACTTCGCTTTTAACCACCTGTCTAGGGGCCTCTATAGTTGGCTTAGCTCACAGGCCCCTTCAGATCTATTTATAGCACCTGCCAGGCACACATTGTTGCAAATTCTAGGGCAGCATTTAGGTTCCATAGGAAAAAAAAAAAAAATCTGCCTTGATTGATTAATGATGTCTGCCACAGGCCCAGGAATGGGGAGTTGGGGTTACTTTCTTTCTTTTTTTTCCTTTTTTTTTTTTTTTTTAACTCAGCTTAATCATTCCTTGGAGAGAAAGATTATCTCTGGGGTTATATATAGCTCTAGTGCTTTTGAAATTAGGGCATGTTCACATCCAAAGTGTCTAAAGGCTGCTTTGTTTCTTTGCAGCAGCAAGAGAATTCTTTAAGTACCTGTTCATGATTTATCTGTGAGAAGCCCTGGTAATTAGGCATCTGAGCGCCCCTTTGATTCCCTCGCTTCCTCCCTTTCCTGTGGCAAAAGCAGAAAGTCAGAAAAATAATCACACTGCATCACGACACCAGTGAGCCATATAAAAAGCCCCATGATGTTCTTTTTCCCATCGTCGGTTTCCTGGGCAGCCAGCATCTAAACCATTCCAAGTACCCTCCCACCACATCGTTAGAGGTGACCTCACCGTGGGTCTCTTTACTAACCCTTCTGCGTCCCAAGCAGCTTTACAACGTGGCTGCAGCTGCAGGGCGCCCAACTTTTAAAGGAATTATATCCTTTCCCCAGAACAGCCATTAAACAGAATGAACAGTTTTAAGAGAGGAATAAAGTGATTTTTCTCCCATCTCTGCCCATTTTTCAAAGTACACTTCCATCGCACACTCAGAAACAGCATCTATTTGCTTAGGATGTTCAATATTCACTTTCCCGTCCTTCAAAACTTTTTTTCAGCTAAAATAATATACATTTATCGAAGATCCCTGGGATGACTGTTATCTCCTCTATGAGGCAGGGAACCGAGCAGGAATAAAAATCACTGTGACATCACAGGGCCCCCATCAGTCTGGCCGAGGAAAGGGAAGAGGGCGGTCGCTCCGAGGTCGGAGGTCCCCTTCCTGAAGGCAGCAGGGCTGTGAGGGAGGCCCGAGGACAGGAAGTCCTGACACCAGGGCTGGGCAGGGCCCTGCTCTCCCACCGCTGGTTCCTGCGTCCCTGTCGGTCTCTCAGGGAACTGTCTGCCTCACCAGATTGTGCTGAGTTTTGAAAAGCTGGGAGTTAAGCACAGATCGAGCTGCGTCGGGGAAAGGCAATGTTGTCACTTCTGGGTGAAGGCTCCCGGGACGAGATATTCCAGAAGGGTCTCCAGGTCAGGAAGTGTTCAGAGCCCCTCTGGGAACAGTGGGTGCAGCTTGCACAAGCCGGGCCTCGCCAGGATTAGGGCACCTGTGTGGAAGCTGGCTGCGCAAGGGCTGGGTTTGGGCTCGCCAGCTCTCACGGCATGGTCGGGAGCCTCTAGCATGGCCCCGGGGACCCCTCCTGCATCTTCACCCCACTTCCCGACGCCCCCAGCCTGCCTGTCCTATCCCGTCTGAGGATGCCCATGCTTCTTTGCTTGGCCCACTGGCCACCTGTGACTCCGTGTCCTCAGGTTGCCGCCTCACCCTCCTCGTGGGTTCGTATCGCTTAAGCCCCTTTGCTGTCGTTTCGGTGGGGTTCCCGTAGGAAAAGGTACCCGCCTCAATCCCCATCTTCCCCAGGAGCCCTTTCTCTTGGCCTTGCCTCCCACTGAGCTGGGTGAGGGCTGCTTTACTCGCCCCCTCGCCAAATGCCTCCTGAACTCCCCAGGTCTGCGAGGCTGCCTGTCGGGAGGAGGGAGCTGGTGGGCCTCCCCAGGGCTGGCCCAGTGCGGGGGGCAGAGGGGAGACAGGTCTTACAACCAGCAGTGTTGCTTAAGCACGGCTCCTGGACCAGTCTGCGAGGGTCTCCCCGCTGCTTGTCCAGAATGCTGGGCCCTGGGGGTGCAGCAGGAGGGGGCCGGGGCAGGGGCTTCGGGGCGCAGGCCCAGGGAGTATAAAGCCCCGAGGGGAGGCAGGAGCCACGGCTGGGGGAGCCCGCCCAGGAAAAGTGTAAGGGGGACTCGCTGGCTAAGGACCGAGCAGAGGGGTGGCAGCACCTGTGGGCTGAGCACAGGCAGGAGGCCCCGCGGGGAGACAGAGGAAGGCGCCCCAGAGCCAGAGGGGAGCCATCGTGGGCTTTCAGAAAGTCCAGGCTTTCGGGAGTAGCACAGAAACCAATCCTGCCCGATGCCGCGCGTACGAGTTGTCCACAGCGGTCAAACTCACGGGAACAGAAATTAGCTCGGTGGTTGCCGGGGAAGAGAAAAGCGGGAGTTGTTTAAAGACTATGGAGTTTCGGTTTCGCGAGATGAAGAGTTCTGCAGATCGGCTGCACCTCAGCGTAGGTACACTTGACACCACCGAACACCTAGGGGTGGCGAAGGTGGGGAATTCTGCCACGCTTTTGTTCCCACGGTAAAGAATAACTTTTTAAAAAAAGTAACACAGGAATCAGAGCCTGTGTATAACTTCAGATGTTCCTTGGCTCTTTGCCCCTTTGCGACCAGGCTGACCCAGGGGACCAGCGTCCCCCAAACAGGGACGAAGCTACGATGTCTGCTCATCACCGCTGCAGCATGAGAGACTTTGCCCCCCTTCCCCACAGGCAGCCCCAATACCTCACGCTGGCGGACGGCCGTCTAAGGAGTCTCAAGCCAGGCTCTCGGCCTCCTCCAAGCACTCGGCCCCCTCCCACCCGGCGCCTCTTACCAAAGCCTCTGCCGCCCGTCCAGCTGCTCGACCAGAGCTCCCCCGCGGCCACTCTGAAGCCTGCCAGCTGCTCGGGCCTCTGCTTGGTCTCCAGAGGCGTCAGTGTGCACTCTGGGCCCCGTGGCCCAGCCGCTGGAGACTCAGGCGGACTCTTGCTGCATTTTACCACAAGAAAACGTGATCCTCTGCCTCCTCAGCTCTCTCAGCCAGGTGGGAGGCATGATGGGTTATCAAGGTATTGGGGGCCCGGCCGGGCGTGGCTCAGCGGTTGAGCATCGACTACGATCCAGGAGATCGGGGTTCGATTCCCGGTCAGGGCACATGCTGGGTTGCCGGCTCGATCCCCAGCAGGGGGTGTGCAGGAGGCAGCCGATCAATGACTCTCTCATCACTGATGTTTTTCTCTCTCTCTGTCTTCCTCTCTCTGAAATCAATAAAGATATATATATTTTAAAAAAAGATACTGGGGCCAACCAGGAGGGGACAGTAACCTGAGGGACCCAGAGGACAGGGGCCTCCAGGTGGGGTCCAGCTGCAGGACCGGTTCTGGGGGCAGCACAGAAAGATCTGGAGCTTGGTCCAAGGAGTCAGACTCTGAGGGTGAAATAATCAGGGCCAGCACCTCACACCCGCCGTTGTCAGGAACCCTAAGCCCCGCATTTGCACCGACTCAACGCGTTCTCGGCGCGAACCCGTGAGGCCAGCCCCGCTGTCAGGTCAGTCTGGCTCTGCCTCGTCGCCTCCTGTGAGGACAAAGACCATTCTCAGCAGCCAGACTCTTGACATTCCAGAAACGTAGGCATCGCCGAGCTGGGCTGCGCAGGTGCTGGGGAGGCCCCAGAGGAACCCTGTGGGGACTTCAATCATATTAATGGGGGACTCAGCCTCCTGGGCAAGAAAAGAGGCCCCGGGTTGACAAACGGCGGGGAAAGAGGAAGGAACTGGCCGGGGGTTGCACTCTCTGCTGTTACGTACAGAACACGAGGGCGTTACCCCGGCTTCCGTTACGAGGGGGGCCTGTGCGCTCGCTCCCCACCACCGGAGTCATTCAGAGGATGGGCCTCCTGATGAAATCTGACCTTTCCTGGGTGAGAGATACATCATTGGTATTTGCATGAGGCCAGGCGTCGCCTGTGCCTGCTTTAAGCAACAGAATATAGTAGAAGAGACACTGGTTCCAGCCCCAGGCAGAGCCCCGAACTGCCCTGGCAGCCTCTGCCTGCTTCCTGGAAACCTGCTCCTGGAGGCTCCTTGCCGAGGAGCCCAGGCCGCATGGAGAGGCCCCAAGGACCTGGGCTGATCCACAGCCCACCGGGGCTCCCAGCTGGTGGCCAACATCAACAGCAGCCACGTGAATGAGCCAGCTCGGAGGTCCAACCAGCCTGTCCTTCCGAAGGCACGGGGCCTGGACCACATCTGAGGCCACCACGTGTGAGACCCCCGGCAGGAACCACCCTGACGAGCCCAGTCCACCAAAGAACCACGAGAGACAATACGGAGTCATTGTCTTAGGCCGCTGAGCCTCTGGGTGGTTTGCCTCGCAGCAGCAGCTACCTGGAACATTTACCCTGTTTAATTAGCTTTCACCGCACCTGTCACTGCTCGACACCCTGTCATAAGTTCTTTGTTTATTGTGTCTTTCTCCCTCTCGGTTTTGTTTACTGCTGCGCTTTTACCACTTGAGAGCAGTACCTGGCATGTAGTAGATGCTTAGTAAATATTCCCTGAATGAATGAATCCAAAGACATTTTCCAAAATATCATAAAGCCACAGTCAGTGTGATTTCACCAGCTGTCAATCGGCCTAACACTGGTCATTTGTAAGCACAGGCTAGGTGTCAGATTTGGTGTATTTAATTCAGTCAGCAACTATTACTGAGCTTCTACTACGTGCTGGGCCCTAGAGGTAAATCAGCAAACCAAAGCAAAATCCCTGCCCTTGTTCTTAAAAGAAAAGGCGGGTAACAAACAAAATAAATAAGGAAATTATGCAATATATTAGAAGAAGGTAAGTTGCAAAAAAGAAAAATTAGGCAAGAAGAGGGAGAGAGGGTGCCGGGGCTGGCTGAGATGTTAAAGAAGGCGGCCAGGTGTGCTGGGGCTGCCAGAGGGAGGCATCACCTGACGGGCGGCCCAGACAACAGAAATGTATTGTCTCACAGCTCTGGAGGCTGGAATCCAAATAAAAGAGATTCTCTGCCAGTGTTTAGCGTTTTAGAACAACATAACATGGATTCAATTTAACAAAATAAAAACTAAAACAGTGAGATAAGAAATGAGACTGACATGAAAAGGGAGGTTGAAGACCTAAGGAAATAAATTAAAAAAACAAAATACTATGATTAAAGGTGTAATAAATTAATTGGAAAATAATAAAATAATCATGGCTAAAAAATCAAATTAACTACGGAGGAGAGACTTATCATAACAGAGACTTAACATAACAGTGGATGTAAAGCAAAGAGGCAAAGAGATGGAAGCAGCTAGAAAAAAGATGATAGAATGTGACAGGGAAGCCGAAGATGGTCTATCGATTAAGGATAATGGACGCCCTTTGTGTGCAGATCTCAACAAAAGAAACAGAATTACCCAGAGATATAATTTAGGAAAACTGTGACTTGAATTAAAAAATTCAATCTGAAGGTTGAAAAGACAGTGTATATGCCAGGAAAAAATTGTTTCAGTATCACCAACATTGACGTATCCTGATTAAGATTCTGAGCTTCAAAGATTTAAGGGGGGAAAGAAAAGAGTTGTTCAGACATACGAGTAGAAAGAAAAATAAAAACAGATCGCTTTTGAAGGAGGGGAAATTAAGCTGGTCTCAGACGCCCCTTGTAAGTCTGTAAGTCCACTCTAGAAGCTGATAAATAGGTAGGTAGGTGGGTGGGTGGGTAGGTGGGTGGGTGGGTAGGTGGGTGGGTGGGTAGGTAGGTAGGTAGGTGGGTGGGTGGGTAGGTAGGTAGGTAGGTGGGTGGGTGGGTAGGTGGGTAGGTAGGTAGGTGGGTGGGTGGGTAGGTAGGTAGGTAGGTAGGTAGGTGGGTGGGTAGGTGGGTAGGTAGAGACATAAAGAGACAGACTGAGAGACTGGTAGGTTTGCTGCAGAGATTTGAGCTTAGCAATCATGGGGGCTGGTTAAGAAGTGTGTATTGTCTTCACATGTATGAGGTCCGATGCCGGAGCCTGAAGTCCACGGGCTTCAGGAGGAAAATGGATGTCAAATGGAAGACCGCAGGGACACCCACGAGCACAAGCTGGAGGCACTGGAAGGAACCGAAACCTGGGCCAGTTCTCGCGGCCTGTGCCCTCGAGGGCCTGGGTGTTCTGCAGAAGCAGCGGTGCCCTCTGCCTGGAGGTAATCGCACGTCTGGCCCGGGACTTGGAGGACCCGGGAAGGCGGAGCAGTTGCGGGGCCCACTGCGGCCCCCGCGCCCCACGCTACAGGGTGGGCCAGCAGGTGAGGGCCAGCAGGTGAGCGGCAGATGGCTGCTGCTTCGCTCCGCCCTCCACTCTAACGGGTCACACATGGGACGGGTCTGGGAAATGTAGTTCAGCCTGGGCAAGTTGACACATTATGAAGTCACCACTGTCCCCACTTCTTCTCAGGTTGGCACCTCTTTAAACTTCCAGATAAAAACAGTAACACAGCAATGCTTCCACCTAATCGTCTGACTGTCCACATGCCCCCGAAAGCACGCCAACCCCTCCCCCAGAAGTGAGGCAAACCCCTCTTGTCTTTGAGTGGTGTTTCTCCTGGCAAACATACCCCGCTCGTGATCCTATAACTAAAGTACTGAGCCACAGCATTAGTTACAGTCAACATGTCTTAGGTTAGGTATTGAAGGGAAAGGGGAGGGAAAGAAGACAAAAATATGGGTTAATTTATAGATATATACGAACATATTCATATCAGGATCATAACTGTTACAGTCCCCTTTTCTGCATTGGTCATGTAGGCATAGCTGATATTTTTAATTACCTTCCTCTCCCCACCCCAAATCCCCTTTGCCCTCTGCAGGCCATGGTTCCCTGTCTGCCAGGGTGACCCAATCATCTTTTTTTTTTTTTAAATAAAATATAGCCCAGCCGGGCATGGCTCAGCGGTTGAGCGTCGACCTGGGATCCAGGCGATCGGGGTTCAATTCCCGGTCAGGACACATGCCTGGGTTGTGGGCTTGATCAATGACTCTCTCATCACTGATGTTTCTCTCTCTCTCTCTCCCTCTCCTTTCCTCTCTCTGAAATCAATAAAGATATATTTTTTAAAAATAAAATAAAATATATGTTTATTGATTTCAGAGAGAGGAAGGGAGAGAGAGAGATAGAAATATCAGTGATGAGAGAGGCATTGATTGGCTCCTGCAGGCCCCTGACTGGGGACCGAGCCCACAACCCGGGCATGTGCCCTGACTGGGAACTGAACGGCGATCTCCTGGATCCTAGGTCGATGCTCAACCACTGGGCCACGCCCGGCCGGGCCCAACCATCATTCTTGAAGGGTCTGGACCACTAGCCGTCTTATCTGAGTTGGGTCACTGTGGTTTTCCACTGACTTGAACCACAGGGCATGGGGTGCTAAGACACCCCATAGGAGATCGCCTGTATGCCAGGCGTGTTCCTCCACACCCACACGGTGTAGCCACAACCCCAACTCCCCTGAGAGTCAGGACCCACTCCCCCAGGCAGTACAGTAACTCCTGGCATTGCACGTTGATTCACAGACATAAGACGTCCAAAGTGGCCAGGTGGTTGCATCGATTCTCAGTTCGATGGAATCCCTGTTGTGTTCCTGGTGGAGGCACCCTCCTTGGGACTGAGACCTACTTCTAAACTAGCAGAGCCTACAGTTGCAGGGACAGAAAGCACAGCTCTCCCTAGCAGATCCCTGGGGAAACAGGGAGAGGAACCACTCCCCTCCCACCCCTTCCTGCCTGGACTGGCGAATCCTGGCTATGGGGGAAGCAGCTCTATATAGCAGACGCTGATTTAGAGCCTCCTGGAGAACACTGCCCCAAACCCACAAGTGTGGCCACCTAGCTGGCATCATAGCCAAGTCTTCGGAAGGCCACTCCATAATTCTACCAACCCAGCTCCTCTTGGATGACGGGGATATGCGAAGACCAGTGAGCTCCATCAGCATGGACCGTCTGCGGTGCCGTGAGTTTCAGGTGAGAAGCGATGCTGCGGGAATCCTGATGGTGGGTAAGACGCCCCGCAGTCCACAGGTGGTCGGTTTGGCAGAAGTATTGTGGGCAGGGAAGGAAAATTGAAGACGAGAGTGTCTGTTCTGGTAAGAACCAGCCCCTGTCCCTTCCCTGGTGGAAGTGGCCCAGGGTAACCCCTCTGTCACCAGGCAGCTGGCTGCCTGCTCCGGGGCACGGTGCCAGACCATCGCTGGTCGCGGCTGCTGCAGGCCGGGCGCTCGGCAGTGGCTCCCGCAGGACCGGCCTTGGAGCGTTGCAGAGATGTACATGTGGACAAAACCAACTCCATGCCCGTGTCCTGGGTTTCGTTTCACTTCTAAGTTTCGTGCTGTGACCTCTGACCAACCTCGCTGTCCTCGGCGAGCTTATCAAAGCCTTCTAGTCGATGACTATCTGCCTGTGTTCCATAAACTGGAACCATAAATATTTATGTTAGGCTGGAATGGCACGACCGAGATGAATATCAGCCTGGTGATAGTATTGATTACAAACAATCACCCGTCACGGGACCACCAGGAGGGACGTCCCCTGGTGCTACGGCATCCTCCAGCCCTTTGTCTTGTCAATCAGCAGCACCCGACCTGCACTATGAAAGAAGAACAGGAACAGGGGTCCGTGGCAAATAATTTGCGCAGAACTGCGGGGTCGTCCGCCCGCGCTGACCTACGCTCCTGTGAGTAGATTACCCTCTAATAAACCCCACTGTGTTCTGCGAAGTCGCCCGCCTGCCGTGGCTTTCCGTCTGAAGGTATCTTCTCGTCACCGTGGCCTTCATGCCTTTGTCCCACTGCTAAAGTCCATGTCGCTGAGCCTGTGCATAACCTTTACCCCTGACATTGGGCAATGACTGGAGTGGCCGGGGAAGGAGGCCGGATGACATCACGAATGGATCGATCTATCCACCTGGTTATTAAAATCCCGCTGTGCTGAGAGCGCCCTTTCATTCCCATGCAGGGAAATCTACCCATGTACCTGCTCCTCGGGCCTCCTGGTCATCAATTTTCCAATCATGACTCTTCCAAGTCCCGGATCACTAGCCAAGCCATTAGCCAGAGCCCACGAACTGATGCCAACCGTACCTCTCGCCGTCTCTCCTTCCAGCAGAACGAACAGCCAGGGGAACTGCTCAGGTTCTGCCGGTGGGGAGGGCCTCCCTCCATCGCTTCCTCCAGGTTCTTCCCGAGGCGGGATCGCAGGGTGGTGGGGAGGGTGTTTTTGCCTGCAAGAAACAAAATATCCAACCCGAAGTGGCTTATACAATAAGGCAGCACACTCTCAGAACCACCTGCAGAGGCAGAAAACTCACTGTTGCAAAACTCTTTGTGAGAGTAAATAATATCTTCGCACAGCAGAACCCGTGCCTTGGGCACCTGCCCCTTGGAGAGCAAATTCCAAACAAAACCAGTGTCTGCAAGAAAAAAGGTGGGCGGCCAGCGGGTGGAAAGGAGCCCTGAGCGGGGGCTGCTCCAGACATGAGTTAGGCAAAGGCAAGCTCTTCTTCCTGGCAGGTCTGTTGTGTTTTCCTTTGTTTTTATTGTGGTAAAAAAGAAAAACACATAAGGTTTACCACCTCAACCATTTTTGAGGGTGCAGTTCAGTAGTGTTAACTACACGCCCATCGCTGTGAGGCAGATCTCTACCGCTTTCCGTCTGCAAAACTGAAACTCCCTGCCCGTGAACAGCTCCCTTCCCCCTCCCCTGGCAACCACCCTGCTCCTTCTACTTTCTAAGAGCTTCACTACTTCAGTTGTCTCATGTAAGTGGAGTCTTTTTATGACTGGCTTAGTTCACTCATCATAATGTCCCCAAGTTTCATCCATGTTGTTGCATATGACAGTATGACAGATTTCTTTCCTTTTTCAGGGCCAAATAATATTCCACTGTATGTAGGTATACGTGTGTGTGTGTATATGTGTATGTTTATATATTTTTATACATTTTAATATATATTTGACATATACATATGTACACACATTTCCTGTATCCTTTCCTTTCCTCTGTCAATAGACATTAGGTTGCTTCCACTCCTTGGCTACTGTAAATAATGCTGCAGCAAATATGGTAGTAGAGTCCGTTTCAGTCCTTCTGGATATGTGCCCAAAAGTGGGATGTCGGGGTCATACGGTAGCTCTCCTTTGGGTTCTCTGAGGAACCTCCGTGCTGTTTCCCACAGCAGCTGCGCCAGGACTCCAGCGGTTCCACGCCCTCGCCAGCACTCGGTTTGCCTTGGTTGGGTTTTCAGTGGCCATCCTGGTGGGTGCGAGGTGGCTACCCCACTGCGGTTTTGATTCGCACGGCCTGCTGATGAAGGGTGTTGAGCGCCTGTCCGCATGCTTACTGGCCATCTTCTTTGGAGAAGTGTCTAGTCAAGTCTCTGCCTACTTGTTAATCAGGTGATTTGGGGGTTTTGTGGTGAGTCGTAGGAGTTCTTCATAGATTTTGCATATTAACCCCTTACCAGACATCTGGTTTGCCAATATTGTCTCCCATTCTGGAGGCTGCCTTTTCACTCTCTTCATTGTTCCCTTTGGTCTTGCAGTTTTCATAATTAAATATATCACGTCAAGAAAGACTAACAAGCTGGATCGGATCAAATGAGACTAAGGAGACATGACAATTAAACACAATGTGCTATCCTGCTTGGGTCTTAGAAGAGGAAAACACACTCGCGGAAAAAACTCGTTAAATCCTAAAAAATCTGCAGCTGAGTTCACGGTATTCTATCAATGTCCAGCTTCTTCATTTTGACAAATGGACCACGGTTATGTGAGATGTTAGCCTTGGGCAAGCCGGCTGAAGGGTACGTGGGATCTTTCTGTACTATCTGCAAATGTTCTGTGAATTGAGCACCACTCCCCTCCAGAAATGCATGTATAAAACAAGTCATAATCTAAAATGGGATAAATTCCTACCCTTAAGGTTGATGAGAGGACATCAAATGAGCTGCTGTCTGCAAAGCACTGACACAGGAAACACAGTTGAAAGGCCAATAAATGCAGGTTATTATAACAGTTATTATATTGCCTCTAAATGCTTTCCCACCTCGCGGATTCTGTGACCACTGTCACTTGGTGGCGGTGAATTACACCTTCAGTTTTGGGGAAAGTAAAGTTGCAACACAGTTTCAATTGCTAGTGTCCCACTAAATCTGACACAGCAGTTCTGGTTCCCTTTACCCAATTTCTTTCTCCCTTTCCCTTTCCCTTTCCCTTTCCCTTTCCTCCTTTCTTTCTTTCTTTCTTTCTTTCTTTCTTTCTTTCTTTCTTTCTTTCTTTCTTTCTTTCTTTCTCTTTCTTTCTTTCTTTCTTCTTTCTTTCTCTTTCTCTCTTTCCCCTTCCTTCCTTCCTTCCTCCCTCCCTCCCTCCCTCCCTCCCTCCCTCCCTCCCTCCCTCCCTCCTTCCCTCCCTCCCTCCTTTCTTTTTTTCTTTCTTTTTTCTCTTTCTTTCTTCTTTCTTTCTTTCTTTCTTTCTTTCTTTCTTTCTCTTTCTTTCTTTCCTTTCTCTCTCTCTCTCTCTCTCTCTCTTTCTTTCTTTCTTTCTTTCTTTCTTGGAAAGCTAAAGTTTATTGGAGAGACAAAAGCTCCTGCCACAGCAAGAGGCGTCCCGAATGGGCAGCCCCCAACTTTTTCTTTTAAAACCACGAGGAGGATTACCAGACTAATACCCAGTGTATCTGAAAACTCTCTGGAAAAAGTTTAGAAGATACTACTCATCCTTTTTGTTTTTAAATCCCAAATACACAGTTACTGTCATCAAAATACCATCAAAGGAAAGGGCTTTTATCACCAAAAAAGTAAGAGGGGCAGAATCTCAAAATAAAGTGTCCTTCCGAAACATCACAGTGGCTGACTGACTCTGCTACGTCAAAATTTTTTAAAATAACAGGGAAAAAAGTCCTAAGAAATGGCAAGTCCTAAAAAAACCCCAACCTAAAATGTATCCAAGATACTACACTGCCTCTTATTTTTAGACTGTGACTAGTGCACAGTCAGGGAGGACGTGTATGTGTACCCGGGCAGCTTGAGGAGTGCCAACAAACTGCACGGCCGAGTGCCCACCGCCCGGCGCAGAATATCCCCGGGCCCGGGGAGGCCTGGGCGCTCCCTCCGTCTCCGCCTCCTGCTCCCGCTCCTGGAGGACACCACCTCCTGTGGGATGTGGTAACTATTCCTTGTCTTTCCTTCATATTTTACTGCCTGTCTCTATGACTAAACAAGGCACTTCTTAGTTTTTTCCTGGTTCTACCACTTCTATGAAAGGAATCATATTGTGTGTGACTTGCCTTTTCTCTCTCAAAATAATGGCTTTTTGTGATACAAATCTGGCGTTGGAGATCCGTGTCCTACGGAGTTTTGCAGAGAGGAGCCAGGTGTCCGCTTCATTTGTGCAGCAGTTGTGGCTGGAAATCCAGCCGTGCCCATGCATGTGGCTGGAGAGGGAAACAGGGCGCCCACGGCCCTCCCGTGCTCTTTGGGTTGACAGCCTCTTGGTCTCCAGTGGCTTTTATGGAACAGACAGGCTCGGAGTCCTAATGTGGGTGTGTCACTGGCTGGTCACTTCACCGGAGTGGCTCAACCCCAGCAGTCAGAAAATCACCTGAGAAGGGGCTGCGAGCAGGTGGATTTCACAGACCCACAGGAAGGTCCAGGCCGGTCTTGAAAAACACCGCTCTGCTGGTTTATGACCTCCTAGGTCAACATTCCTACACTCTGTCTCCTTCGCACATTCAACAACAGGCCTGGGATACTTTCATCAGACTCCTGGAACCTTTAAAGAAAGGTGCTGAAGCCGGCCAGTGTGGCTCAGTGACTGAGCGTCGACCTATGAACCAGGAGGTCACGGCTCAAGTCCCGCTCAGGGCACGTGCCTGTGCTGTGGACTCGATCCCCAGTAGGGGGCGTGCAGGAGGCAGCGATAGATGATGTTTCTCTCTCAACGATGTTCCTCTCTCTCTATCCCTCTCCCTCCCCCCTCTAAAAATCAATAAAAACATATTTTTTTTAAAAAAGATGCTGAAGATACTAGTCTCTAGGTCTCTCTAGAAATGCAGAATCGCATGCCCCTCCCAAGACCGAAGGAATCAGAATTGTGCATTTTAATGAGGTTCCCGGGGAAGTCGTATGCACGTTCAAGTTCGAGAAGCACTGGCCTGATCCTTCGTTGTATGTGTGCTGTTCAAATGAAATATTTTTAACCATAACACACAGAGGAAAGTGCTAAGTCTTGAGTATCATTTGAGGAATCACCACAAGGTAAACCCATAGGTGTAGCCAGCACCCAGATTAAGAAATAGAACTAGAACTCTGCCACACCCTAGGAGCCCCCTTTCCCACACGCCCTCCATCACTAAACCCCTGCTCACCCAAGGTAACCAAGCTCCTGCTTCTAATGCCATAGGTTAAGTTGGCCCATGTCTGTTCTTCATATAAGTGGAGTCATGCTGTATGTATTGAACTTTTGCGTCTGACTTCTTTTGCTCAACATTACGTCTGTAAGGGTCTAAATCGCTCACTGGGAGCGCCACTGCCTACTGTGTGCTTACAAATTATGTACTGGTCTCCCTCTAGCTTCCCGAATCTCCCGTCTCCAGAAAATTGTAAAGATGTTAAATAAAGCCATTTATTCAAATGAACATTTATGGAGCGCCTAAACTGTGCCAGGCACTGTGTTAGAGGCTGAACCCCAACAGAGATGCCAAATTGAGACGTCTGCTTCAATGCTCTCAGGGGTGTGGGAGATTCATTCAAGCTCTGAAATTTATTACCTGCCCTAAAAGACCCCCCGAACTGCAGGTTAGCAGCTGCCAAGTAGTAAGCAGGGCTTCCCGCTTATGTCTTTTGAACACATAAAATCCAGGTCCAGTAAGTTTCCGGCTCAACTATTTCTACTCTTCAAACGTTATTGGCTTAAATACTGGGATTCTCCCAGCTACAAGTTCTAACCCTTGCAAAAAACTCTTGGCATCTGTGCTCCTTGGGGCCTTCGGGAATAAATGATGTTCAGACACTCACCCCCAGCTCCCCATGGACACTCGTGGTCCCCAAATCCTCTTGTCTAATTAGTTCACCGTGAGTGTTGCTATGAGACCAGTGGTCGAGCATTTTCTTTCTGGGCCTTAATTTTCCATGTACGAAAACAAGGAAGCATACTACATTGGAGGTTTTTACCCGGGAATTCATGGATCCACTAGGGAATCTGTTAATCCCTGGAAATTACATAAAAAATTATGGATGTGTGGTTTTTTGGGGGGAAGGGAGTCCAGAGTACAATGACCCACCTCCCCCCGCACAAAAAAATGAAACACATTCATGTTAGGTAATCCCCAAGAACCTTTTAGCACTTACTATTCCGCAATCACGTGGCTCCTTCTGTCAACAGGAGGACTTGGTTTTGCTTAGTGTCTGGCTCCAGCTGAATCTAAAAAGAAAAGCTGGCATTGCCTTTTCCTTCGGTAGGTTTTTCTGCCCTAACCGAGAGGACTGTAAAACAGCAGCGCCTCGCAACAGCCTCTCTCATCTCTACAGGTGAGGTAACATCAGGGGTCATTTCATTTAAAATAGCATGGCACACTGGATCAGTCCCTCAGCTTTAATATGACCTCAATCTGGGCCGTATTGTATTCGCTTGGCTTGTTTTCTAAACACTGTGTCTATCAAAACCCTCAGAATTCCTTGGCAGGCCTGGTTCTCATAACCAAATAGATGTCAACATACTGACGTCTTCTGGACAGTCCAACCGCCCGATTTCCCCCACCCAGAGGAAGGGGTCTGCAGCAGCCCCGCATGGAGAAACGCACCCAGGTTGGCACAGCCGGCCCAGGGTGCCAGCCTGTCACCTGAGCAAAGGAGTGAAACTGGACCCTTCCTACCCATCTAAGGTCAGAGCTGGTTATTTCAACCCAACAATAATATTGGGTTACACGCTCGCTCCGTGTGGCTGGTTCCCCTGGCAGCACCCTGGCAACAATCGAGCCAAAAGCTTTCATTACAAACCACGTTGGTCGGGAAAGGAACACCTTGTATCCCTTACTGCGAGCAAGACATGCTGGACTGACTGGTAAACAGTGTTCTTAATGGTTACATTGGTTTCGCTGCGAGGAGAGGGGTGGTTACAGAGCTCCTGGCTTCCTACAAACACCCTTTTCTGTTCTCTGTTATCTAAAGAAGCAGAGCCACACCTTCAACCAGCTGATCCAAGTGCGGGCCATGGGCCAGCATCATCTGGCAGCCTCGTTAGAACCTCGGCCCACCCAGAACTGCTGAACCAGAACCTGCCTTCTCACCAGATCTCCGCGGCCTTCCCAGTCACAGGCCCGTTTGAGCCTGAGAAGCACTCCCGAGGAATGGCCCCAAATCTCGCGGGCGGCCAGCGCCTCACTTACATCATGTCTGCGCCCTTCCAGCAAATAATTAATGATCAGTAAATGTGAGCTCCTTCCTTCTCCCTCCTAAAAGCCAGGGGACCTCCAGAGACTCCCTGAGGAAGGGAGGGGTGGAGGTACAAGCCCAGAAGAGGAGACACGTGGAGAGAGAGGAGGAACTGACGACAGGCAAAGGGGAAAAGCAGAGAGATTACCTTTGAAAAGAAAGTTTACATCTTGGGTTTTACGTGCTGGTTCTATTTTTTTTCTGTATTTTTATTTCTTTTTAAATCTATTTTTATTTATTTAAGTATAGTTTATATACAATATTATATCAATTATATGAGTTTCAGGTGTACGATATGGTGATTGACATTTTTATACCTCACAATATGATCACCCCACTAATTCTAATAATCACATCCCTGTCCCTGTGCCAGCTTATCACAATATTAGTATATATAAATATCGACTAGATTCTGCTTCCCGTTTTCACCCATCCCACCATCCCCTTCCCTCTGGCAACCATCCTTTTGGTCCCTATTTCTACGAGTCTGTTTTTGTTTTGTTTGTTTGTGTGTTCAGATTCCACGCGTAGGTACAGATTCATAGCTATTAACATTTTGTCTGTAAACCCTCCGGGGGTCCCTGGTGGCGTGGGTCCCGCCTGGACACAGAGCAATGACCGTCCAGGTGCTGAGGAGGTCCCTCAGGGCTGGCGCACAAGGCACAGGTGGGCTCTACGTTGCCCTGTTTTTAGCTGCACTGCAGCACCCGGGGGTGTGGTAGAGCCTCGTCGGGCAGGTGAGGGGGCAGCAGAGAGCAGCTCGCACATCCAGAACCGGCTGGAGTTTTAAGGGTCCTGGCGAGAACTTGGGGTGAAGGCCATAGAGTAACAGGCAGGTGTCCACTCAGTGCTCCGGGGAACTTAGAGTGCGTTAGGGTCGCTAAACCCACACAACCGGGGCGCAGGGCGTGGACCTGAAATGAGCAAGACCCCTCGCCCGATCTCCTGCACGGTCTCACCCTTTCCACTCTGCCTCCACAGTTTCAACAACTGACAGGACTCACCCTTCCCTGTCTTCAGGGAACAGGAGATGCCAAACAAGCCGAAGAGAGCAGAGCGTGAACACACTGAGGTGCCGCGCACTTTTTAAAAGAAACGTGGAGAAGCCAAAAATTCCAACAGAAAACAGGAGACAAGCAAGAGGTCAGAAACACACACGAGGAAGGAAGGTGGCAATTATTTAAATGTGCCCGTTAGCCGCGGTTCCCGGGAATTTAACAGATACACGGACGTTGGCAGGTGACAGTGTTTTTTCCATCCACTGAGAACGTGACATGAGAGGAACAGACTCGAATCACAGCAGGCGCGCAAAAGGACTTTGACGGGTTGGGGCCATTAGACTCTGATCCAAACTAACAAAGGAAATAATGGGCTCGCTCGGAAGAGCCTTTTTAATGGAGGGTTTTTTAAAAGTCACCCTGGCTGTATTGTGGGTTAGGTGTGCGGTTCCGCCGGGGAGTCGGGGCTGAGCGCACGGTTCCTTTCATCCAGTTCTCAAAGGCTCCCAGGACCTCAGACCCAGTCCTTTCTGGGGGGACAATTAATTCCACTGCATTAAGTATCGCTCGTGATAAGAGAACCGTTGGTGGACCCCGAGCCTTTCCGTTACTCATGTTTCTGCGCTTTCAAGAATTAGGGTCTTCTCACCAAGCCCTCTGTAAACAGCATTTCTCCAAAGTGTACACAGCATATTAACTGCACCCCAGGAGGAGGAAGGACGAGCTCCACCGCCAAACGGAGGATCTTTTGTCAACCCGGATTCTGAGGGGCACAATGGGAGAGCCCACCCAAGGTAAAAGCATGAATTGCTCACATGCACAGGACAGAAATTCAGGGCAGCTGGCAGCTCCCAACGCACACAAAGCTGTCGGCACAGTGCCTGGCCCTTAGGACGCGGGCAGGACACGGGGCTCTTAAAACGTCACTGCCCTGCCACCTGCCGGTGCCTTGGACACGGGCACCGGGTCCAAGGACCAACATCTCATCCAGTCCGCCCCAATCTATTGAATCTCTATCCAGGAGCCCACAGTGGTTCAAACCCAAGCTGCCTGGACCAGCACCCAAGTTCGCTCCAGCCCCCTCTCCCTGCCCTGGGGTCAGGCCGGCCTCCTCCCTGTTCTCTGCCTTTCCCACTCTCCTGAGAGCGACGAGATGAAAACAGAGGCTTGAAAACCATTCCATCGAGCCCTGGCCGGTGTTGCTCAGTGGTTAGAGCCTCAGCTTGCACAGGGTCTCGGGTTCAATTCCCAAACAAGGGCTACCTGGATTGCAGGTTCAACCCCCTGCCCTGGGAAGCAACCAATGTGTCTCTCTCACATCGATGTGGTTTTTCTCTCTCTCTCTTCTCCCCACCTCCCTTCTCTCTGTTCAAAATCAATGGAAATAATATCCTCAGGCAAGGATTAACAACAAAAAAAGAAAAGAAGGAAAACCACTCCATCGATTGGAGCTGAAATAAAGAGTAAAGGTAGCTCTGGCAGAAGTGAATGAGCCCAAAGTCCAGCCCCTCTCTCCTCCAACCTCCCCTCCCTGCCATGTCCTCTGAGAGGTAACCCTGCGGCCTCGCAGTTCACAAGGAACGGAGGAGCTCACACTCCCTCCAAGGGACTCTCTGAAAGTACACGGCGCTTATCAGATATCTGCTGTACTAGAACTAAATTATATAGATTTTAAGTACCATTTGACATAGAGTTCTGATTTTATTGCTTTTGGTCAAAGGCCAGAGTGAGATTACAGAGCGCGGAACAGCGTGATGTAACCCCGAGTTACAGGAGCCGGAGCGGTAACATTTCAGAGGAACGGTTTCTGGGTCAACTTAACTGTAGAGTCTAAAATAACCTCAGCAGCCAGCTCAAAAGATAAACTAAAAGTAACGCGCGCGTGTGAGTCAAAGAGAAAGAAAACTGACCTTTGCTGCAACCTGTCTCAAGCGAACACTGGTGAGGACTTTCTGGTGGAAGGACGGATAGGCTGGAAGAGTCTACACGTGTCACTCATCAGTCCAGGCGGCCAAGCGGAAACGGGACCCGGGAGGGGCCCGTCTCTATTAGACAAGGTGAAGTTGGCCAGGAAGCGAAGCGTTCCGGCGAAGTCTAGCCATCGCCAACACTGTGCCCACCGCCACCTGCCCATGGACAACTGAGGCTCCAGCAGCGAGACGTGTGCTGAGGACCTGTCTTATGCTCTGCTTATTCAGCCTTGCGCCTTTTTGTGGGTAGAATTGTGTGCCTCCCCCCCCCCCACACACACACACACACAGAGATGTTGAAGTCCCAACCCCTGCGACCTGGGAATGTGACCTTATTTGGAAATAGGGTCTTGGCAGGTGTGATCAAGTCAGGATGAAGCCACACTCAATCAGGGTGGCGGCCTTATAAGTAGAGAAAGCAGAGCTGGAGACAGACACGCACAGAGGGAAGACCATGTGAACAGGGACGGGGAGAGCCCCATGTGGCAACGGAGACAGAGACTGGAGTCGTGCGTCTACCAGCCAGGAGCACCGAGGACTGCTGGCACCATCAAAAGCTGGAAGAGGCACACTGTTAACTGTATATATATGTGTGTGTATATATTTATATTTATATTTATATTTATATTTATATTTATATTTATATTTATATTTATATTTATATATTTTAAAGGCTGCAAGAGGCAGGGATGGGTCCTGTCTTAGAGCTTCATAATGAGCCCGGCCCCGCCAACACCTTAACTTTGGACTGCTGGCCTCCAGAACGGTGACAGAATAAATTTCCGTTCTTTTAAGCTCTCCCCCCGCCCCGCCCCAGTTTGTGGTGCTTTGTACGGCAGCCCCAGAAGATGAACGCATCCCCCCAAAGCGCTCTGCCTTTCCTTCGGGCAAACCTTCATTCCTCCCCCTGCACACAGATAGCGTGCCCAGCAACGCGGGCCCACAGTCACAGCGCTCCACACAGAGCTCCCAAAACACACGCGCGCGCGGTGTGCGTCTGCTGAACTGCAGAGGATTTAGCTGCCTTTTTTCTCTGACTTATATTAGGGGGAAATTTTTTAACATTGACCAAAATAGAGCAGTATAATGAACTGCTATGTGTCCACCCCACGGCTTCAAAAATCATTGACAGGTTGCCCGTTTTATTTAACCTATCTCCTGGCCAAGTTTGATTTGCAGGGAGGGGTGCCTGGAGCATTTTAAAGCGAGCTCAACACATCGTTCCAGTTCATCTGTAAACGCTTTAGTCTAAGCTACATCAGACCCTTTTTTTTGTCATCTTTTAGGATTGTGTATTTTATTAGTTATGCAAAAGGAATGAATAGCATGTTATGTCTGCGTCCTCTGTATTTTCTTTTTTACGGTTCAGTGGTTTTTAGTATATTCACAGAGTAGTGCAACTATCACTCAATCTAACTTTAGAGCATGTTCGCCACCCCAAAAAGAAACCCTGTGCCCGTCAACGGTCACTCCCCACTACCCTCCTCCTTCCCCCAAACAACCGCTAATCTACTTTTGGTCTCTATGGACTTGCCTGTTGCGCACATTTCATAGAAATGGAGTCATACAATCTGTAGTTTCTTGTGCCTGACTTCTTTCACTCGGCACAGTGCTTGTAAGAGGCATCTATGTATCGACACTTCATTCCTTTTTATGGCTGAACAATATTTCATTGACCGATGGACTACATTTTGTTTATCCACTCACTGCTTGACAGAAATTTGGGTTGCTTCCAACTTGGGGGGTACTGTGATATTGCTGCAACGAATGCTTGTGTGGGTTTTCACTGGTCTAATACATATGCCTAAGAGCAGAATTGCTGGATCATATGTTTGACATTTCGAGGAAATGCAGGACTGTTCTCCAAAGTGGCTACATCGTTTACAACCCCACCAGCAATGTATGAGGATTCCAATTTCTCCACAAATTCTCCAGTACTTGTTATTGCCATTTCCTTTCTTTTATAGCCATCCTAGTGGGTACGACGTGATATCTCATTGCGGTTTTGATTTGCATTTTCCTAATAACTAATGATGTTTGGCTTTTTCATGTGATTATTGGCCATTGGTAGAACTTCTTTAGAGAACTATCTCTTCAGATGTTTTGCCTATTTTTTTTAAAAAATATATCTTTATTGATTTCAGAGAGAGGAAAGGAGAGGGAGAGAGAGAGACAGAAACATCAATGATGAGAGAGAGTCATTGATCGGCTGCCTCTGGATTGCTGGCACGCCCCGGACTGGGGATCGAGCCCGCAACCCGGGCATGTGCCCTGACCAGGAATCGAACCCCGATCGCCTGGATCCTAGGTCAGTGCTCAACCACTGAGCCATGCCCGGCCGGGCTGTTTTGCCTATTTGTCTTTTTATTGTTGAGTTGTAAAAGCTCTTTATATATTGTAAATACAACTTCCTTTTCAGATATGCAATTTGCAAATATCTTCTCCTATTCTGTGAGCTTTTTAATTTTCTTAATAGAGTCCCCTGTAACACAAAAGTTTTCAATTTGATGAAGTCCAATTTGTTTATTTTTTCTTTCGTCACTTGTGCTTTTGATGTGTATCTAAGAAACCAGTGCCTGACTCAACATCACAAAGATGTACTCCTAAGTGATGATCCACTTTGAGTTATTTTATTACATATGGTGTGAGATAGGGGTCCAAATGTATTCTTTTGCATGTTGATACAGACATTACATTTTAATTCTATTTCTTACTAACTTGTTCTATGATGTTGTATCTCAGTTTTCCATAAATCACCTTTGAGATGGCTTTCTATATAAGGCTAGCCTAGAGTGACTAAAAACAAAACCTTAATGGAGAAATATTTTAAATGAGGAAGTGGTTAGCCCTTCCCTCATTGCCTGTAATTTGTCATTCATTTCCCCAATTTTAGACTTTTCCCTTTTCTTGTAACATCCCGCAATGCAATCTAGCACTTGGTTGACCCAGTCAGTCATAACTGTGAAAATTAGTTCTGCCCTAAGCCTCAGATATTCAATTCAAAAATTCAATATACTAAAACGTTGGGTACCGACAATGTGCCGATCCGTCTTGATCAATCAGAAATAAAAAGGCAGTCATACTGCCCTCAGACAAGTACAGCCTAGATGGGGAAGGAATAGCATATAGACAAACAACAGCACGCAGTGAGTACAAACACGGGAGGCAACGGGTGACCGAGGGAGCAAAGGCTCAGAGCTGGCCCAGGCAGGGAAGGCCAAGGTCTGGTGCTGGCCAGGTGAGAACCTTGCTGAACTGAAGACCAGATGCAGGAAGTGGACCCAACTCATCCCCAGCCGCTCACGTCCCCACAGAGGTGGACCCAGGAGTGACAGAAATCTCAAGAGAAGTTGGAAAAAAATCGAAATTTTATGCGTAATCCCTCTTTAAAATATATATATATATGTATATATATATATATATATATATGTCTTTATTGATTTCAGAGAGAGGAAGGGAGAGAGAGAGAGATAGAAACATCAATAATGAGTCATTGATCGGCTGCCTCCTGCACGCCCCCTACTGGGGACTGAGCCTGCAACCCGGGCATGTGCCCTGACTGGGAATCGAACTGGGATCTCCTGGATCCCAGGTTGATGCTCAACTGCTGAGCCACGCCCGGCTGGGCAAATTCCTCATTTTTTAAAGTTGTCGAGTAACGTGAGTTTTAAAACTCTATAGTGGGCCTAGCCGGATGTGGCTCAGCGGTTGAGCATCGGCCTAGGATCCAGGGGATCCCAGTTCGATTCCGGGCCAGGGCACATGCCCGGGTTGCAGGCTCGATCCCCAGTAGGGGGCATGCAGGAGGCGGCCCATCAATGACGACTCTCATCAGTAATGTTTCTCTCTCTCACTCCCTCTCCCTTCCTCTCTCTGAAATCAATAAAGATGTATTTAAAAAAACAAAAAAATCTCTATAGTGGAATCCTCAAAAAGCTAAACATAGAGTTACTACATGACCCAGCCAATCCACTCCCAGTTATATGCCCAAAGGAACTGAAAACAGGGACTTAAACAGGTACTTGTATGCCAATGTTCACTGCAGCGCTATTCACAGCAGTCAAAGGGGGGAAACAACTCAAGCGCCCATCAATAGATGACTGGATAAACAAAATGTGGGGTGTCCATACCATGGAATATTATTGAGCTATAAAAAGGAATGAAGTATTAGTAAAGGCCACAACATAGATGAATCTTGAAAACATTATGCCAAGTAAAATAAACCAGACACAAAAGCACAAATATTTCATAATTCCACTTACATAATCTAGAAGAGGCAAATTCATAGACAGAAAGTAGATAAGAGGTTACCAGGGGCTGGGGAGCTACTGCCTAATGGTTATAGAGTTTCTGTTCGGGGTGATAAAAAAAACTTTCAGAAATAGATAGTGGTGTTGGCTGCACAGAGTTGTGACTGTAATTAATGCCACTGAAAACTGTACACTTAAAGTGGTTAAATGACAAATTTTATATTTACCACCAAAAAACAACAACCCTCTACAGAGGCTAAACGAGGCGCGTCAGGGGTCATCAGGTGCCCAGGCCATCGATGAGTGATGTCTGTCACAGGAGAGGAGAGGACAGAGCCGTGCTCGTAGCCTGTCAGTCCTGTGAAATGTGCTCAGAGAGATTTTGAGCTGAAAAGATGGCAGGAGGAACAGTCCCACATGGTGATGAAGTCCAGTAAGCTAATTGCGCTCACAGGCGACTGAGACGTCCTACAAAGGGAGGTCCCACAGTTAAGGAGGCTAGAAAACCAGAAGGCTGGGACACCATCAGTCCAGCACTAAACCCATGACGGGAAGGGGGCGAGCTTCCTAGAGTCAGCAGGCGGATGGGGGAACGAGGGGTGGTGCAGCCAGGATGCAGGGCCTGCAGCAGAAGACGCTGTGGAACAGCGGAGATGGGATTCCAGCCTGTTTCCAAGGGCGGGACCTCTGCCCCCTCTTTGTATCTACAGACCTAGCAGAGAGCCCAACTCAAAGCTCAGTAATTATTTGTGGAACGAAGGGGAGCATCTCTAGGGAGCCAGGAGCATTCCGTTCCCTTCTCCTGCCCCACAGGTCAGGGCGCAAGTCGGGACAGGAAGAGGAGCCCACGGGAGGCGGGCGCTGGCAGGAACGGGCCGGGGAAGGCGTGGGCGCGACAGAGGAGCCGCATCCTGAGGGACAGCAGAGGAAGCCTGCTCCTAGGACGTAGGGTAAATCCCAGATGACAAAGACACCGCTCTGTGGGGAGAGTGTGGACAACTCAGGGAAACCCATTCCTCCTTCAATGAAACCACCCAGAGCACAGGTCCTTCTGGGGGTAGATTGGTCTCATCTCTTATCCAGAAGAGGTTTCCGGAAGAGAGAGCCGTGTGAGAGAAATCGGACACTTCACTCATTCATTTTTGGGCCTCGGTGTCCCCACTTTACGATGGGCTTAAATCTCTGTCTTACCCGTTTCACGGGGCAGCTCTGGAGATAAAAATGAAAGCTACTTCAACATACTTCACACGTAAGCACCGCAGGTTTCCCACTGAAATGAAGTTTCGGTGACCATCTCTTGTGCTTTAAAATGTTGTGTAACACATTTGAAATAAGTGGGTCATCCGCTGGGGCTCGGAATTAGCTGTGATCCAGGGACAGGGTGGTATTTATTACAGTGTGGACCCCGCACAAAAGTGCGGCGTGACTCACGCCCCACCTCCTCCTGTTTTCCGACCTCATGCAGGGTAAACCCAGACAGCTGGCGTTGGAAATAAATGTATTGGATGCTTTGTAACTAAAGCTGCATTATCGCCTGGCCGGAGTGGCTCAGTGGTTGAGCATCGACCTAGGATCCAGGAGATTGAGGTTCGATTCCTGGTCAGGGCACATGCCCAGGTTGTAGGCTTGATCCCCAGTAAGGGGTGTGCAGGAGGCAGCCGACCAATGACTCATCACTGACGTTTCTCTCTCTCTTCCTCTCCCTTTCTCTCTCTGAAATCAATAAAGATATATTTTAAAAATAATAATAGAGCTGCATTATCCTCGGAGCACATGTGTGCTGCGCGGCCACGAGGAAGGGAAATTAGGAAACATCTGAAGCGGTAAATCACCCCTCTCGCCCAGACAAGCCCTGTCACTCTAGACAAGCGGCCGAGCCTGGCTGTGCCTGCATTTCTCTAAGACATCCTGGGCCGACTCTGGTGACAGGCACACCCGGAGCTGGGAGCAAGGAGCTCCCGCCGTGAGAGAGGAGCAGGGGCCCGTCAGATTTAACCAAGTGGATCCAAGAAAAATCAGTGTTAGGAAAGGGGCAAAAGGCAAAAACCGCCTTGCTCCACAGGTAGGGAGGCCACGCGGGAGGCTGGGCGCTGACCAAAGAATGAGGAGCTGAGCTGGCGGAGACCGACCGCCAGACCCGTGGCCCATCGCAGGCTGACCTGGTGACTCCGCCGCGGGGCACAGCGGGGCACAGCGGGGGGCTCTGGGCCTGGGTGCACAGGCAGGGTCGGAGCGGAGAACACTGGGATTTGGTGCTGAGGACAGCGGGGTGACCTCTCCACTGGGGCTGGCAATGGGGGGGGGCGAGAGATGTGGACGCGCCTGGCTGAAAACTATCCTGAGAAGAAGTCCAACAGCTGTGATTTCTGTGTGTGTGTGTGTGTGTGTGTGCGCGCGTGTGGTTTCTTAAATAAATATAATTCTGGCTGAGCAAGGAGAGAGACATACAAAAAGAAAAGAGTGGGACAAAAATAGAGACCAGAACGCCGGTCAGGTTAAGAGGTGCTGAACCTAACAAGGAGGGGTGTGTAAAATCCACGCAGCAGCACCGCTCAGCTCAGCGGGGTGAGTCAGCCCCAAATTTAGATAGGTCCCTAAAACTACTGCTCTCTTCCAAATCTCAGGATCCCTTTGCTCTCCGGATGTCCCCAGGGCTTAGCGCACGCAGACGGCGCAGGAAGCCTTTCTGGAAGGAACGGCCGCAGCAGGCACCCTCTCCCCGCGGCACCGCCTTCGCCTCGCGGCCTCCGGCTGGCAGCGCAGCCGGGGAGGAAGCTGCGGGAGGCCTGACTCACCCTGTCCTCAGCCACGCCGATCCTGGGTGGGCAGGCCCGGGCGCGATGAATCACCCGGAGCTGCGAAGGCTATTCTGAGCCCTGCCAAGGACACGGGCGCTCTCGTCGGCACCCTGGCACCCTCCACAGCTTCTCCCTCTCTCGCCTGGCTGTCGGGAGACAGGCAGGAATGGGGTAGTACAGCTTTTTTAGCCCCAGACAGAAACTATGTACCTGTCTCCATTCTTCCTGCCTCCTTCTCGGTTCCTGGAAGTCACTGATGGGAAACTGAAACTGAGGGCCGCCTCCCAGGCCCAGCGGAGACGGCCGAAGAAGCCATTTCAGGGAAGGGCAGGGCATACCTTGTGGAATTTCCCAAATGAATCACCTGGCTATTTATTTTGACTGAAAGTACCCGAGAAGTATGTCAGTTTAAGTTTTGGATTCTCCCAGGACAAACCAGACGGGAACCCGGAGCTCTGCATAAGCGCGTGGCACTCAGGCTCACTTCTCCATCTCTTCGGCGCCCGCAGAGTCCGTGATGACTTGGGGCCACGCAGGCCGTGTAACAGGTTAAGTGCTGCACAGACTATATCAACCAGGCATTTAAAAGGAGTGTGTCTTAGTAACATCTTCATACTACTTTGTGCTAAATTACAAGAGGATCCACAGGGGAAAGTCAGCTGTCTTTTGTCCTTTCGCTGTCTGTCTCGCAGGCCCTTGGGGGTGGGCACTTGGAAAAGCAAAGCTCAAGCTTCAGGAAGATGAGGAACGTAGTACGTTCCGTTCACAAATATTTATTGACTAAGAGGAAGGCATTTTGAGGGTTACAGAGATGAAGGAGGCACCCTCGAGATTAAATCTAGCAGAAGAGGTGAGGTATGTACGCAGGTCATTTTAAATCAGCACAAAGGCCCTAGCTGGTTTTGCTCAGTGGTAGAGCGTCGGCCTGCAGACTGAAGGGTCTCGGGTTCGATTCTGGCCAAGGGCACGTACCTCAGTCACAGGCTCAATCCCCAGCCCTGGTCGGGGTGTGTGCTGGAGGCAACCAACCAGTGTGTCTCTCTAACGTCAATGTCTCTCTCTCTCTCTCTCCCCTTTCCACGCTCTCTGAAAAGCGATAGAAAAATACCCTCAGGTGAGGATTTTTTTAAAAATCAGCACAGAGTCCTACAGGACATGAGAAGGAGGAGTGTCTGGAGCCCTGGCTGGTGCAGCCCCGTGGTCAGAGCTTCTGCCCATGAACCAAAGGGCTGAGGGTGCGTTCTGAAGGTGAACTAGCAAAATGAAGACCAACATTTAAGAAACAGAAGAAATGGAGACAAAATGGGGAAAAGTAGAAAGAATGAGTGTTGTCCCATTGGCGTGGCTCAGGGGTTGAGCATCGACCTAGGATCCAGGAGATCGCGGTTCGATTCCCGCTCAGGGCACAGGCCCGGGTTGCGGGCTCGATCCCCAGTGGGGGGCCTGCAGGAGGCAGCCGATCGGTGACTCTCTCATCATTGATGTTTCTATCTCTCTCTCTCCCTTCCTCTCTCTGAACTCAATAAAGACATATTAAAAAAAAAATCAGTATTGAGTCCCAACTATATTCTTGTGCTTGGAGATTTGCATATACTGTTATCTGTGAAGTATTTTTTCCACTTTACAGCTGAGAAAACTGAATCTCCTGTTAGTCCACCAAACCAGCCAGACGCCCACATCAGAAACCTGAGAGTCATTCTCTCCAAATCCATCCCTTTTGCCTCTTACAGTCAATTGCAACAGCCCTTGTATAATTCTACCTTCAGTTCTTCCTTAGACTCTATTCCCGTCTTCCAACCCTACTTCGAGCCCTCAATCCTTCCCTGCTTTGGCAATAACTTCTATTGCCGGGTCTCCTCACTCACGGTCTCACCCATCGCCACTCCAATCTCCTTCCCTGCCACCCAAGGCACAAATCCGGTCCTCACAAACCCTGCAGAAGCTCGCAAGGCCCTTGGTGAGATGCTCCACTAACTCTCTACGATGACCTCGGGCCCCTTACTCGCAAGCACCCCACACTCCAGCCCCGCTGACTTACCTGTGGCTCCCAGAACCCAGCCACCCTCCCATCTCCTGCAGTAGCTTAAGAGCAATTCGGGCACCCTGTCCTCGGGCTGCACTGATCTTCCCAGGGCCCACTTTCTGTACTTCTCGCTGCCAGGCCACCCTCCCTTCACGGCACTTACCATCCACAGTATTCCACCCATCTGACAGTCTCTCTCACTGACTATTGGTAATTTATGGGTTTTCTTTTACATACTGGTGTCCAACACTCAACATTTCCTGGCAGAATTCATAAAACAATCAATTCCCACTCTCTCTAAAAATCAATGGAAAAATAGCCTCGGGTAAGACTTAACAACAACAACACAAAGGCCACTCTCACCACTTCCATTCAGCACTAAACTGGAGGTTCTAACCAGGGAAATTAGACAAGAAAAGGAAATAATAGCATCCAGGTTGAAAAGAAGGAAGCGAACTATCTCTAGTCCCAGATGATGTAATCTCACACGTAAAAATCCTAAGGAATCCATAAAGGAATTATTAGAACAAAAAACAAGTTTCAGCTAGGTTGCAGGATATAAGATCAATACACAAAAATCAACTGTATCTCTGTGTACTAGCAATGAACAAGATGAAGTGAAGTGAAGCACATAATTCCATTTACAACAGCACCGAGAAGAAAAATACTTAGGAGTAAATGTAACCAAAGAAATACAAGACTTGTACACTGAACACTATGAAACATAATTTGAAAAAACTTAGGAGAGACCTAAATACATGGAAAGACATCCCGTAGTCATGTACTGGAAGATTTAATATTGTTAAAATGGCAATATTTCCCAAACTGATCAACAAAGTCAACACAATCCCTTTCAAAATTCCAGCCCTCTTTTTCCCCCCTTTTTGCAGAAATTGACAAACTACTTCTAAAATTCATATGGAAATGCAAGGGACCCAGAATCACCAAATCAAAAGTGAAGAAAAAGAACAAAGTTGGAGGACTCATACTTTTTAATTTGAAAACTTACTAGACAACTACAATAACCAAGGCTGTGTGGTGCTGGCATAAGGATAGACAGACACATTGACCCATGTGGACATACAGATCAATGGACTTGAGAGTTGAGAGTTCAGAATTGAGAGATCAATGGAATAGAGAATTGAGAGCTCAGAAATAAATCCATACATTTATGGCCAATGGATCTTTGACATGAATGCCAGACAATTCAATGGGGAACTAACTGTCTTTTCGACCAGTGATGCTGGGACAACTGGAAATCCACACGCAAAAGAATGAACTTGGACTCCTACCTAATACGATATACAAAAATCAACTCAAAATGAATCATATACCTAAAGGTAAGAGCTAAAATAATAAAACTCTTAGGAGAAAGTCTTCATGGCCTTGCATTAGGCAAAGATATCTTATAAAGCTCATTTTACACCACTTCTCTTTTACGAAAGACCTACAGAAACCAAAAGAAATACAAACAGTATTTTTGCTTTTATGAAAAAACCGTTACCATACTGTCCTTTGGAAAAGCGAGGCGGCCTAATGTAAACTTAAAGAAAGCAGGGGGTACCTGTATACCCAAGAGGCCTGAAAACATAGCGACGCAAAAACTTGTACATAAATACTCACTTGTACTTAAATACTCATAATAGCCAAAAAATGGGAATGACCCTAATGTCCACCAACTGATAAATAAACCGAGTGTGGTTTACACATATAACTCAGTCATAATAAGGAATGAAGAACTGATACTTGTTGCTACAGTATAAATGAAACTTTGTCTCAATTGGACCTACAGGATTTTAGTTGATGGAGGTGACTAAGTGATAACATGGAGGTCAAAGCCATTGAAAGATTTTTATTACTTACAGTCCCTTAGAGGAGAGCACATCGCCACCGCACGGGGCCGGGTGGAAAGCTCCAGTTTGCGTCCGGAGGCAGAAGGAGCGAGCCGGAGCCTGCAGTGTGTTTTCTGCTGAAAGACAAGGCAGGACAGGGTCAGCAGCTTGGGAATGGTGAGTCTAAATACTTCTGGAAGTCTTAGGGAAGGGGCTGTCCCTGGTTTGCCTGGTACCTGGCCTGGGATTGATTTAGGGCAGGGGAAATATTGGCTTGGTGTTGAGAGTTTAATAAAGGAGGTAGTAGGCTTGGGTGTGGGCTCTGGACTAGGTCATTTGCATGTGAAAAGTGCTCCAGGGTGAGCCTTTAGCTATCTCTAAGAACTGGCTAAGCCCTGGGAGGGCAGTTTCTGCCCAGGCAAGGAGGCCACAAATGCAGGACTATCAAGAACAGATAACATTAAAAAAATGTAATAACACAGTTAGCCCTCTGATGAATGGATACCAAATAGACAAATACAGAACCTAAGAAAACCCGGTTAGAACAGCCTTGGAAATATTCTGCTAAGCGAAAGAAGCCAATCACAAAAGACCACATATTGTCTGTTCCACTTACATGAAATCTCCAGAATAGGCAAATCCATAGGTGCAGGATGTAAACCAGTAGCTGCCTAGAGCTGGGGAGAGAAGAGAATGGAAGGTGACTGCTGATGGGTATGGGCTTTCTTTTGGGGGCGATGAAACTGTTCCCGGTATTAGGTATAAATGCAGAACCCTGCAAATATCCCCAAAACCACTGCACACTTTAATCGGGTGACTTGTATGGTATATGCAAATTATATCTCAATAAAGTTGTTATTTTTAAAAAAGACAAGGGAAGAGGGGTGTTCAGTACTATCACAAACAAGACTTCAGTGGAAGAGACGTGTCACCACGGCTCACGCTCAGATCTCCGGTCTCCCAGGTTTCCAGCTAGAGATGCGAATTCGTGCAAGATCTCAAAATAAACCCAGTAACCAAGAGACTCATTTGTGATACCTGAGCAGAGTAACACCACAAGAACACTGTTTATCAAGACTCTCCTAAGAGATCCCACTTCTAGAAATATATCCTAAGGAACCTGAAACACCGATCACAAAGAACTTATGCACCCCTATGTTCATAGCAGCACAGTTTGCAATAGCTAAGATCTGGAAACAGCCCAGGTGCCCATCAGTAGATGAGTGGATAAAAAAGCTGTGGGACATTCACACCATGGAATACTACGCAGCTATAAAGAAGGATCTTGTACCCTTTGGGACAGTATAGATGGAACTGGAGAGTGTTATCCTAAGTGAAATAAGCCAGTCAGAGAAGGACAAGTACCACATGATCTCACTCATATGAAATCTAAGGAACAGGATAGACTCACAAACAAGATAGGACCACAGACATAGAAGCATGAAACAGACTGACAGGTCTCAGAGGGACAGCAGGGGTGGAGGAGTGGGTGGGGAGAGATTAATCAAAGAACTTATATGCATAAATGCATAACCCATGGACACAGATAATAGTATGGGGAAGACCTGGGGGTGGGGCAGATGCAGGGTGGAAGAGATCAAGTCGGAGGGGAAAAGGGGGACATCTGTAATACTTTTAACAATAAAGATAATTTTTTTTAAAAAAAGATTCTTCTAAAAGTTGAGCATGGGGCAAAGTGGAGCAGGGCAAGGCTGGAAGGAGATAGAGCAAAAATAAGGCTATTGCCCTGGCCAGTGTGGTTCAGCTGGTTGGGTGCCATCCAGGACACTGAAAGGTCATCAGTTCGATTCGGGGTCAGGGCACATGCCTGGGTTGTGGGCTCGATCTCGGGTGGGGGGCGTGCAGGAAGCAGCCAATTGATGTTTTCCTCTCACATCAATGTTTCTCTCTCTCTCCTCCACCCTCTCCCTTCCTCTCTAAAAATCAATTTAAAAAATCTTTTTAAAAAGTAAGGCTGTTGTGAATAGTTCAGGTAGAGGAAGGGGCTTACTCCTCAAAATGAGAGATGACTTGGAAAAGAAAGAAAGGATCAGCAACACCTGGAAGCTGGACTACAAGGAAAGGGGGAAAGGTGTCAAATGATCCTGAAGGCTGTGAGCCTGGGGGACAGTCTCTCTTGAACTGTCAGATGGTGCTCCCACTGGCAGTTAAGGAGAAACCAGAAAGTGTGAGAATTATGGCAAAGGTGAGGACTTGTGGTCCAGTAACAAGAGAGAGTTACCTAGTGACTAAGAATCCAAATATGTGTTGGTGCCAAAGGTCACTCAAAAACATTTCAAGCCGTTTATTAAACAAAGACCGCTAGGAAGTTATATGGGTAGTGGGTTTCCAGGGATGGAGGTGAGAAAGTGAACCATATTAAGTTGAGCTGCCAGTGGACATCCAATCTTGGGCAATTTAAAATTGGAAAATGAGGCACAAATTGGGGCTAGAGAGAAATATTTGGTAGTCACCTGTAGGTTTTGGGAAATCGTAAAAAGTGAACTTTCTAAAGGAAATGATGGAAGAAGAACAGAGAAAATGAAACACTAAGTTCTACCTTCCGCTTATCAGCCACTCTATGAGGGGACTTTTCCAAAATGACTAGAAGATAGCACTGACTTTCTAGAGTTTTGTGGACTGAAGTCAAGGCTGAAAGTAGACTATGACCAACAGTCTCAGGAACACAGAAGAGGGAACAATTTTGTTTAGAGAGTTTTCTTGGGATTGAGAACTAGAAGGAAAGGGGAACCTTAAATCGGGGAGGAAAGCAGAGTTTAAAGAATGGGAAGGTAGTCATCAACTTCGACAGTAAAAACTGGCTTGCCGGATTTTATCGGGAATCAGTAGCTGGGGGAACAGTTTCAATAGAATTTAAAATTGGAAACTTAAAAAGTTGAAAGGGAGAGACTGACATTGTCTTCAAATACACCAAGAGAAAATATACATCTGGGTTGCTCCAGAAGGAAGAATTAGAACCAACAGAGAACACTGTAAGATTTCCACTTGGTAAGAACACAAATTTTCTAACAATTCTAGCTACTCCACAACGGAATGGTTTCACAAGAGTGTACTCTGTCTCTGGAAGAGTCCATTTCCAAGTGCGGGTCCAGGTCGTGACTACCTGTTAGGATGACACAAAGGGATCCACACACTTGGGAGAAGGAAGGATAGGCTCCCTTTAGCTCTGACCTCCATAATTCATAATTCAAAGCTGAAGTCTAGATTAGGGAAGGAAGAGTTAGTGAATGAAAAGAGGTTTGTACAGGTAGACCATCGGGTTTGCATGGGTAGACCATCCGGGTTTGCATGAGTAGGCCACCCAGGTTTTCACGGGTAGGCCACCCAGGTTTGCATGGGTAGGCCACCCAGGTTTGCATGGGTAGACCATGGAGTTTGCATGAGTAGACCTTCTGGTTTGCATGGTTTGCATGGGTAGACCATCTGAGTTTGCATGGGTGGACCTCAGGGTTTGCTGGGTGGATCATCCAGGTTTTCACAGGTAGGCAATCCAGTTTTCGCAGGTACACATCCAGGTTTGCATGAGTAGATCATCTGGAATTGCATGGGTAAGCCATCTGAGTTTGCACGAGTAGACCTTCCAGGTTTGCATGGGTGGACCATCCATTTGGAGAATTTGTTCACTATTCCTAGTAGAAGGAATGGTAGCAGCAAGGCATGGAGGGGATGGTTGAAGGTGTCAACTGAGGGGCCTGCAGAGTTTAAAGACAGAAGAAGAAAAAAAATAGTGGAGAGAAACTAATCAAAGGGAGTGGGATTTAGAGCGAAGTTAATTCCTCTGAGAGACAGAGAACTGTCCAACTGGAGAAACTCCAGATAATCTGATCTTTCAGTAAGACAGGCTGTCATCAGTCATCAGTGGTGACAGGAGGCTGGGGACAGGAGGAACTGAGAACTTCAACCAGAATAACCAGCCAGGAGGGTTTCGAAACAAACGGATATAAAGTAATAATGAAATAAAGAACACGAGGCACTTTGCCTGCTGAAAAGTACAGCAGGCCAAGTCTTTGCAACTTTGTCTCCCCCTGCTGAGTCAAGAGGAACAAACCACCGGAGATACGGAAAAGGGCTTAACAGTGAGCTGTTGCTTTTTTTGCGGAAGGAGTAAAACATAAATGTTGATCTAGACATCTCCTTATGAGTTAGAATCACCATGATCCTGCAGCATTAAATGAGCTGGTTACAGACTGTGCCAAACCCACAGAGCAGATGGATGTGTGTGTGTGTTGGGGGGGGGGCTAGAATGGTGTCATTCCTTTGGGCCACTCTTGCTAAAAGCTTCTTCTCTTAACTAACCCATCCCTTTATCCAGAGGCTGTTTCAACAGCTAATAAATAACTGATGGCAGAGACCAGGGGTAGGGAGGTATATGGGGGGGGGGGCGGCTTTGGTGTTGTTTTAACTTAATGAGGGACCTTACTTTCAGTCATGGCACAGGCTTGTTTCCCAAAAGTTCTGTTAAAGGACAATCTGGGTGACTATGCAGTACTTACATTTCCCCCAAAAGCTTGTTCCCAGAATCATCTATGTGAACCCAACAAGTAGTGCAAACAATGATCGAACCTATTTCACGAGTAGGGGGCATCTGGGGAAGGATGGCTGCTTCACCTCCCAGGCCCACCCTCCTGGCTCCATCGGGGCTGTTCTTTATTTATTTCATAAGCCCTTTAACATCTTCATGCCACGAAACAAAGGTAAGTCATGTCTCTGTTCATTAGGTACAATTTTTTAATGGCAACCAACTGTCACACTGTCAGGTTTCATAAACCTATGGTGAGGTTCCTATGGTGAGGCTAGGAAAGCAAACAAAACACTAAATAGGCAAATGCGCACACACACACACACACACACACAGTCTAGGCCCATGGTATCCTGATGTCACTCTTTAGGGCATGATAACAACTATGAAACAGGGAGAAGTCTTTGAAGTCCTCGGATGAAAGGTTTTACCTAAATACAATTATCCCATTAAAATCCACAACAACACTGCCATCAAATAGGGTGGCCCTTTCATAAGCATTTCGCTGACGATGAAGTTAGGAGATGACAACTTCCTTGTGATAAAGGGGATTTAAAATAGTCTCCAGTGATTTTGCTACTTTTTTATCTAATTTCTAAAAGGGCGAACGGAAAAAATTGTTTCTTTAATCAGCGGGCAATAGCAGGCAGTAAAAAGCTGACTCATGGCATTTTAGAGCCTCATTCAGAGTGAATGAAACATTCATTAGAAGGAAGGGGAAGAGCAGGAACTTGGTCACGAGGAAGGAGGCAGACCTGGCTCAGGTGGCCCTGCCTTCTCAGGGCTGGGGAGAATGGGAGAGATTACACCGCAACCCTCCTGAGCCTCAGACAGAAGGCCCAGGAAAAAGAGGGGAGAGACGTTTTTTAAAAAAAACTTGGAGCAGAAGGCACTGCAGAGGCGCTAAGGTGCAGGGCCAGGGCTGCTGAGGGGTTCTGGGGGCGCTCAGTCAAGCAGCAGGTGCGGGGTGGGGGCAAAACCCCACAGCGTCAGACAGGCCCGCTCACCCTCCAGGAAGCTGGCCCTCAGAACACAGAGCAGCTGCACAGTTTATAGCTCGGAAGTAAACCTAGGACAGGATATTAAGGTAAATGAGAAGGGGCCACATGGCATTGTGGAAACAACACTGGAGTTAAGTCAAAAGGCCTGGGTTGTGACTTCGTCCCTGTTCTGTCACTTATCAGACTGTGTGACCCCGGGCAGACCACTTACCCTGAGTCTGTTCTCACATCCAAGGAACAGAACCAGCTGCCCTGCCTACCTGACAAAGGTGTGGTGGGATAGAGCTGTGAATGGGATGGCATTTTAAAAAAGGTGTGAGCATATTAAGCACTGTATCAGTGCTGATGGGGAGACCACACCGCTGGATGCTCAGGTACAGAATTCCTTCTCATGTATTAGACTTGAGATATGTATATGCTTACGTATGTGTATGTATGCACGCGAGCATGTATACTTACATACCTAAAGTTATACTTGTATATGTAATTACATAACATAGTTATGAATATGTAGTCATAGATGACTTACATAATACACACATATATAATCATTTAAGTGATTTGTATCATCAGATACAGACATCTGTATTTCATGTTCAATCTGATTTATTCTGGATAGGTGCTGAAACTAACTTGGTCACCAGAAATGCTCAGGGCATTTCCAGAAAAGCATTGAGAAGATGACCCTGAATCTAAAAGTCCACAGGCCACCTGGGAAGGTAAACGCACTATCTGGATGAAATGGCTCCAGTGTCCTTGGACATGGAACTGACTCCTGGACGCTCACAGCTTAATTGAGGAAATGGCAACTTACCCAGAAACAGCCTGTGAACAAAACAAGGCAGTAAAATTGGTCAGCCCAGGCCAACTGTGTGCTCTACCTGGGACTGAGCAGTGGGAATAAAGACAGTGGCCTGAACAATGGACATGGGGATGACCAGGCCACGTACCGCGGGAGACTGGGTCCTGCGTTTTGCAAGGCCAAAGGTTGTTTGCAGGGTCAGGGAGTCACGGCCCACCTGGCCCACCCTCCACTGTCGAATTTTCTTTCCACCATTTCTAGCATGATCAACATTTACTCAGGACCCAACATGCAAGAAACTGGGGGCTGGAGAAAAGGAGCCACATTCTCCCGAGGAGTGAGAAAAACAGGTAAGACAGAAACAGCTTAACACCAAATAAGTAATATTGATACTGCTACCAAAGGAAGGGGTGACAGCAGAGGGCCAATAAGTCTGGCTGGGAAAGAAAACTAAGATTCGGAAAGCTGAGCGTTACAAAGGGGTATTACAGACAAGAAGTGTGAATCAAGACAGGTGTGCACCCCAATGGGAATATACTTAACACTACTCGACTGTACACCTGAAACGGTTAAGATGGCAAATTTTGTATTTTATCACAATCAGATTTTTTCAGTTTTTAAAAAAACAGGTGTTTCCTTTAAAAAAAAAATTTTTTTAAAGAAGATATGCATACACACTGCCATTGGTACTAAGCAATAAGCTGACCGGTCTGATTTTGTAGCGGGTTCATGTAGAGGCGATGGGAGATTCAGTAAAGTAGTAGATTGAAGCCCGGCCAGTATGTCTCAGTGACTGAGCATCGACTTATGAACCTGGAGGTCACAGTTTGATTCCCAGTCAGGGCGCATGCCCGTGTTGTGGACTCGATCCCCAGTAAGGGGAGTGCAGGAGGCAGTGGATCAATGACTCTCATCATTGATGTTTCTCTCTCTCTCCTTCTCCCTTCCTCTCTATGAAATCAATAAAAACATATTAAAAAGAAGTAGATTGAAGCTAGATGGAAAAACCTCATGCCAAGCAGGATTTAACAAGCAGATGCCATACCTCTCTTTAGTGGTTTCTTATTCACTGAGTATTTAACAGAGCTACTGGCAGATTCTGAGAACTGGACAGAGAAAGTTGGTGACACCTACAGGAAGGAAACTAGCAGAGGGTGAGTGGAGAAGAGACCCAGTCAAAGGGACAAGGAGGTAAGAAGAATCAATAAATTAAAATGCCATCTAAGTCAAAAGGGAAAAAGTCCTGGGAAAGATGAAGTGGTTATCAGTGTCAAGTACAAGAGCAAGATTAAGAAAGAATAGGAAATGTCTAAAAAAGAAAAAGATCTCCAAGTTCTATGGCCTTTCGATGCAAGGTTTCTGTCGGGTGATGAAGATGTCAGAGGATAAGGATAGGGTGTCCAAACTAGGACGCCTGAAGAGCAAAGGGAAGTGCTGTTGCTAATGTGTCAGGATATCAGGCACGGTTACCTAGTTAGTTACCTAGTTGAGGAGGAAGTCAGTAGGACAGCCAGGAAGGCGGCCGATCGCAACTCACAGGAATTGGCCGTGAAAAGATAAACAGGACGTGAGTCAGAAGAACTAGTAGAGATGAGAGGATTTTATCAGCTACTTATATGGGAGGCAGGGAGGACGTCTGGAGGTTTTGGAGAAGGGAAGGAGTGGGTGAGAGCATCACGATGCCCACATTTCCTGCATGGACGGTGAACGGGGGACTGGTCCTGCAGGAAACAGGAAGGAAGGGGCTTCGCAGGAAGGGGGAGGGGCCTTCCTTCCTTTGTCACACTACACGCAAGAAGAGCAGGTGCCTAACAAGAAAAGGCAGGCCAGAGCGCTTCATTTCAACCCAGTGAGCCGCAGAGGCTGTGCTGCCAGAAAACAATGCGTTTCCATCCCTAAATCAGCCTCACCATGGACTTCTGTTCAAGGGAAGAAAGTCAGTAAGAAAGTGAAGGTAACTCTTGGGAGTTCTTTAACACTGATTCCCGCACAGATGGTCAGAACTAGAACAGTAAGGAAATAAATCCAGGGTGCAACAGTAATGTCGTTCAATGCTGAGCAATTATTTTATTTATTTCATTTCCGGTGCATCTAAGTTTAAACTGGGTAAGGAAACAATAGCTGGTGCTGGGATAGGAAGATGTGACATACTGACTCGGGGAGGGAGGGGACGCGCCGAGCAGAGATGGAAGACTATCAGGCTGCGGAGGAAACTGCTCTGGTTGCTGATGAAGTGACCAATGTCACGTGAGAGGCTACAGAAAGTGCCATCGGTGGCCCCGCCATCAGCACAGCACGGTGAGCCAGCGGGCCACAAACATAGAACAAACTTAAAGCCAACTCACCAAGCTGGGAGAACCATCTAAAACACTGTGCTCTGAGTAACTGTGCAGAAGAACGGAGCAGGATTCCACAGGCAAGTTCTTGCTTCTCGGCAGCTCCACCGACAGGAGCTGCCAGGCGATGGCAGAACAAGACCACGTGCTGCACCATCAGCGCCTCTGGACTGTCCATCTGACCCCCTCGTCTGCCTGGCTCTTCCTCCTTTTGTCTCAACATTTTTCTTTCATTTTCTAACCACCAGCTGTGAATTCAGTGAACACGTCTCCCATTCTTTCCGTGGCACTTTCAAAATGTAGAGGAAAACCCCAAACGGCTGCAGTTCTATGGCCAGCACACGCTCAGTCTGGGGACTCGTGCCCTGGCGGCAGTCGGAAGCCTGGGCCACCACTTGTCTCCACTCTGAGCATCTCCAAAACTCACACCTACTAGTGGGGACCTTCTCTACTCAGAAGTGATTCAAACACACTAATCTTCTATACTTTGTACTTTTGCTAGAATAAATTATTCCAATTTTTAAAAAATTTTAAAAAGATGTGACCACACTGACCACGTCGGGGGAAAGGAAGCTGAGCCAAATGTCAGAATGGGGTTCGTCCGCGACAGCTCTTAGTGACAACCAGGCAGCTCGCCAAGCACAGCACCTCACACAAAGGGGAAGGGAGGGCAGCCGCAGAGCCAGCAGAGATGGGCCCGCCCGCACCTCCGCGCGGAGAAGCGGTACGACCCACATGGGGCCGGTGAGTGGGCACGAGGGAGCACGCAACAGCGGAAACCACGGGCATGAGTCACATTCGAAAACGAAGCTCAGAGTGTAAATTTAAATAGCCAGATGGACAGACATTTATTATAAAAGTCAGTTTATTTTCCCTTCCTGTTTCATATTTTCCCTTTTTGTCAGTAATGAGCAATTAACTGATTGGAAATCTGCTTGATTAAATAACATTTACAGGTTCACAAACACACCACATTTCAGAGTATAAAGCAGGCGGCTAAAAATATTCCCTAACCCAATGCAAATTATGCAGTCCTCAAAATTGCACATTTCTCCCCCATTCTGCTTACGTAATTTAGAATATTTATCCAGAACGGCCTTAAAATATTGACAATTAGTATAGAGTTCACTATACTAATAGTATGCTATTGGAGACGTATACTCTACAAACTTCTAAAGAACAGATACCTAAACACTCCTCAGGCCCTCGTGGTCCATCAATGTGATTCAATGTCACACAGCTAACTCCCAGGACAGAAGGTCCTTCCTTTTTCTCTAACTTTAGTCTTCCGCTGAGGTTAACTCACAGCACCTGGCTGTGACAGATCAGTCTTCTGAACACAGGGCCAAGCCGATTAGCTTCCTCGTGGATCCCAGACAGCAAACCTGGGCTTGAGTACTTCGGTTGTGGGTTTCTCATTGGAATGTTCACAACTGATCCACCTCGTGGTCCTTGAAAGGGTGACTCGACATTGCCAGGAGCCAGAGTTAGTTCTGAATGAAGATGGAGAGCAAGCTGACAACAGTTTGGAGACACTTCTGCTCCTGCAGGTAGCATGATTTTTCTCACCACAGCTAACAAAAGCATTCCTGGTCCCAGGCTGGCTGATGCTGCATCCAGCTGGAGCACTTTATCAGGATTTGATGCTGCCAAGATAAGCCACTCTGCAAACTCATTTCCAAAGCAAAATGCAACGAGCCTTTCTATTCATGGAGCCCAGCCTTGACATAAACCATGCTTGGCTCCTCGTGGTCACTCAGCTTCCCAGGCTGCAGAAGAGGGGGCCAAGTCCAATGTAGCCTTTAAGGTTAAAGGGAGAAACCTCAACAGGCCTGACAAAGACACTGGCAAATTCACAGACCATTTGTACATTCATGAAACAATAAAGTTCATCAGCGTCAGCGATAATTCCTGTAGTGTAGCAAACAGCCCGCCTTCACTGGTCAGCACCTGGGTGTCTGACGCTGTTGAAAGAGGCTTGACAATCTGAGGTTATGTCGGAGCTCTTAAGACAACCCCAAAATAGGACGAATTAAAAGAAGTAACAGTCCTGATGTATCTCCTATTAATCTTGTTGTTTTGTGGGCACCAGTCAGTCACTCAGTACTGCGCGTTTGTCGTCTTTGCATAAGAGAGCACATTTCCCTCACTATTAATGGCGAAATAAATACAATTGTACAACTTGTCTGCAAAGAGAAGGAAAGCATTAAATATGCAGTAACAACTGAATTAACTCTGTTGGAGCATCATGTTTTGAACATAATAATGACTTTGGACAATTATGTTCATTCTGACTTCGTAGAAAGGTAACTCCAATCTTCACTGAATTAGAAAATGATTTTAAAAATTAGTTAATATTACAAAATACTTAATGTGACATTACAGTCTCCAAATAAAAGAACTAAGGTAAACAAATTAAATAATTTGTGACAGGTGGAACAGAACATCGATACTGGGGCACAGATTTTAAAAAGTGTTTCTTATAACAGATCCAGTTTCTTTCTATTACAACTTCTAGTATGATTTTAACAGCAAGTTCATCAGGAGACGTTTCCCTCTGCTTAGCGTGATGTCAGCATGGATGGAGTTTCATGACCCAGCCTTTAAAAGCTAAAAGGCAGTTGGGTAGAAGAGAGCATCCTCTGTGACAGCAGATAACATACGCCTTCAGGTAGCACCAGAGGGCTCCAGGTGCTGAACTACCTGGGACTCCCTGAACAAGACTGTGGTGTCTGGACTTGGGACGACTGAGGCTGCCTCCAATTAGGATGCCCAAGATTTAGGGTCAGCAAACCGAATGCCTCCCCCCTGGTGGACGAAGCTGTCACTAGACTCTCTCAAGCAGACCTGTCTTGAGCACTGTCTCACCAATAATGGTTCAAACTGTCACATGCTTATTCAAGAGGAAGCGACATTCCAAAAGCACAGACCCCACTGTATGGGCTACTTCTCAGAAAGTACCGAATTCCAGCCAAGAATGTCTAAGGCACACAGATATTTTCTCAAAGAGGCTCAGGTTCTTTTTAGAACCGGCACACCAGTGTTAATCATAGCAATGCTTCTTTTTTAACCCTAGGTGGCTTGGCGCACGCTGTAATTTCCCTTGGAATTCTCCAATTATGTTCAGCAGAGTACCCTGGAAGAGCACACCGACTAATGGCAGTGATACTTTAAATAAGTCGCCTGTCATGTTTTCTGGTTTTATAAATAACAATACTCATTAGACTCAGGTCAATGGAAAACTAAGGGCCCTTTCCCTCCTTGAAAAGAGAATGTCTTCTAGACTAATAAAATGTTACTTTTCACTAAAGGGTCTTTAAAAGCAATCAGCAATTTTGCTGATTTAAGAAGTGATTTAAGTAAATGTTTTGAACTAAATCAATAAGAAAACCTACTAGTTCAAAAAAAGGGGGCCACACACTTACCATGAGAATGAAAAAGTAGAAAACCCACATCCATCCGAGGTTGTCCTGGATCAAAGACACTAAATACTAAAAGGGAGAGAAAGAAATTAGAATATAATCCTTCATAAATTAATAAAATGAAGTAGCTATAAGTAATTAAAGGTGGCTCTTCTGGAAAGTAAGACGCAAGCTGGGACTTGTACACTGTGTTGCAGGTTACGAAGCTCTTTCACCCACATGCCCCCATGTGTGCTTTATTAACGGCCTTCACTTTGTAACTGGCTGAGTCCAAACACAAAAACTACATAACAGAAGACATGAGTTCGGAAGGTTTATTTCTATTCACTTTGCTATGAAGAGAGGAAGACGAACACCCTCAACTCACTTCCATTTAGTCATTCTTTCTTCCAATGAAAGGGACTGTAACTGATGCTTTCAAAAATAGTTTGTCTTTTAAGTATACCACTCATTTTATAATTATGCTGTTTACTCAGAAGATTACCGTGTGATTAACATTTTACAACATACTCTTTTACTTTACTTTTGATTAACAAAAAGGATCTGATAACATTTAACCACTTTTTTTATTATGATAAAATATATAGCATAAAATTTGCGATTTTAAACATTTTTTAGTGTATAACTCTGTGGCATCAAATACATTCACAATGTTGTACAACCATCACCACCATCTGTTTCCAAAATTTTTCATCACCCCAAACAGAACCTCTGTACCCATTTTGCAGTAATTCCCCATTGCCCCCTTCTCCCCAGCTCCTGGTAACCTCTAATGTGCTTTCTGTCTCTGAATTTGCCTATTCTAGATATTTTAGGTTAAGTGGAATCACACAGTACTTGTCCTTTGTGTCTGGCTTATTTCATTTAGCATATTGTTTTTAAGGTTCAACCACGCTGTACTACATATCAGAATTCCATTCCTTTTCATGGCTGAATAATATTCCACTGTATGGATATACCACCTGTTGTTTATCCAGTCATCTACTGATCAATACTTGAGTTGTTTCCACCTTTTGACTATTATGAATAGTACTACAGTGAACATTGGCATAGGATATCTGAAACTCTGTTTTCAGTTCATTGGGGATACAGACCTAGGAGTGGAATTGCTGGGTCATATGGTAATTCTAATGTTTAACTTTAGGAGAACCACCACAGTGTTTTCTATAACAGCTGCACCGTTTTACACTCTAACCAGCGATGTATGAGACCTCCAATTTCTCCCTGTCCTCATCAGTAGTTGCTATTTCTGGGATTTTTAAATTATACCCATCCTAATACGTGTGAAGTGGTATCTCACTGTGACTTTTATTTGCATTTTACTCATGACTTAGAATGTTGAGAATCTTTTCATGTGCTTATCGGACATTTGTACATGTTTGTCATGACAATTTGTCTCTGTTTTCTTCTAAAAGTTTTATAGTTTTAGCTCTTAAAGTTAGGTATTTGATCCATTTTAAGTTCCTTTTTATGTACGGTAGAAAGGGTCCAAATTAATTCCTCTGCATGTGTATATCCAGTTTCCCAGCACCCTTTGGTGAAGAAACCATTCCTCTCCCATTGAATGGTCTTGGCACCCTTGTCAAAAGTCAATTGGCCACAGATGTGAGAGCTTAACTAACCCATGTTCTTTGATCACATTACTCATGAGCTTTCTAAGTGGAAGAAATTAAAGGAGAACAACTGAGTGATTTAGCCCAGATCACATCATAGGAAGCAACAAAACAGAAGTCTAGTCACCCATGAAGGAAAGTAAGGGCCATTCAAACTTTGTTATTTTATCTTTCTTTTAAATAACTTTCTTGATATATATTTTACGTAACATAAAGTTCACCATTTAACATGTAAAATTCAATGGGTTTTAGAATATTTCGGAGTTGCACAACCCATAAAAGAAACCTTGTACCCATTAGTAGTCACTCCCCAGACCCATCCAACCCTAGGCAACCACTAACCTCTTTCCTTACAAATCTCCCTGTTCTGGATACCTCATATGAATAAAACCATAGACAATATGTGGTCTTTTGTGACTGGCTTCCTGTCACTTAGCTTATTATTTTTAGGTTCATCCATGTTGTGTCATCTATCAGTCCTTCATTTCTGTGTAATTGCCAAATAGTCCTTTATATGAATATATCACATTTATCCATTCATAAGATGGACATCTGAATTGTTTCCATTTTTTAGCTGTTATAAATAATCCAGTTATGAACATTTGTGTATAAGTGTTTATGTGAACACTTGCTCTCATTTTCCTTAGGAAGATACTACAATTTAATCTTATTGAGTCCCTGCTATTTGTCAAAAACATACTAAGTGCTGGGAACATAAAGTGAAGAAACAGAGTTCCTCTTCTCAAGAAATGCAGGGTCTGGACAGATAAATGAACAATAAATGTGGTCCATTGTGACAGGTGTTCTATGAGAGGAATGTAGCAACTGCTGTGGAAATCAGAAGGAAAAGACGATTTTTCCTGGGAAGCCAAGGAAAGGCAGGGAGAACAAAGTTACTCAAGGTGAGTTAGGAGAGTGGCTAGGGAGACAGCAGGCTGGGGGAGTTTTAATAGTAAATCAGGAAGGTTAAGGTTTCATACCAGGCAATGGGAAATCTTTCAAAAATCAACCCGGAAGAGGAATGAGTAAAGCTAACAATGACTTACTCCTGACCCTGCTGCTGAACCATGAGTTGGTCTAATGCACACCCAAGTTCACAGTTAGGAATCTGAAGGCTGGAAGGTGAGACATTCTAAATAAAAGTAAACTCCCTGCCCAGCTGGCATGGCTCAGTGGTTGAGCATTGACCTAGGATCCAGGAGATCATGGTTTGATTTCCGGTCAGGGCACATGCCCGGGTTGCGGCCTTGATCCCCAGTGCGGGGCCTGCAGGGGGCAGCCGATCAATGACTCTCTCATCATTGATGTTTCTCACTCTCGCTCGCTCTCTCCCTTCCTCTCTCTGAAAACAATAAAAACATAAAATATAAATATATAAAATGAAAATTTAAATAAACTCCCTGAAATGTTCCCTGTAATCCACCCATCTGATTAATGAGGGGAACATGAGGAAGGACAACAAACTATGGCCGTTTCAGACAAGGATGCCCAGCACCGTCACCCCTTACTGCTTATATGACGGCATCTCAACCAGTGGCCAAGAGCATTTTTTGGTTCCCACTCCAGAGCATGATCAAGGAAGCAATTTCTCCTACCTCTACAAAGTTTTTTTCCCCTTTAGTCTCATAATCAAATATGCTAAGCCAACCAATCATGTCAATCACTAATTCTATAACCAACAAAATATCTGAATGTCTACTGTGATCCAGGCATCACACTTGGTACTGGGGCTACAGGAGAACACAAAACCAAACCAAAGGCTGCCCTAGTGAAGCTTACATTGTAGTGGGAGAGACAGGCATTAACAAATAAATACATAACGCATGGCTGGACAGTGATAGGTATGGAGATGGCTTCCTTTCCTTAATACTTGACCTCTCATTAACAACTGGATGCCAGTGATCCTCACTAAGCAAACAAAACAGCAATGACCTAAATGTCCAAACTATAAACCTTCTCCCTTCCATTCTCCTCCTGCCCTCTCTACCTAACAGCCCTCAAATTCTGGTTTCCTATCTCTCTGACCTCTGGGCATCCCCTTAAGTTTTGCCTATATTCTCCTTCCCCATTTACCACCTCATCACTTCCAGTTTCAACTATTTTATCCATGCAGATGACTTTCAAATCCTTATTTCTGCAAAATTAGCGCACAATGACCTGTAGTGGTAAACCTAGGAGAGGCATGGCTCGTGACCGTTCCAGACAAGATACCTTTTCTAAGGTAAGGCTGCATTTAAGCAACAAGATCAATCTGAACAGTCCTAACTACCTACAGTAGGCCAATCTCAGCCTAGATCTCAAACTTTAGAGCACAAAAGAATCACCAGCAATGCTTGTTGAAATACAGATCCCAGGCTCTAACTCAGCAAGTCTCTGGTAAGCTTAGTGCTCTGTACTTTTGATGAATATGCCAGATGATTCTGATATAAGACATTTATAAACTGCCCTTTGAGACATAGTTATAGGAAGCTGAGAACACGATTCAGAGCACCTGCAGAGTCCCTGGCCACTTCTGGTGGGGTCCCATGTGATGAGCATGCGTACGTGTGTGTTTGGTAGGGTTTGCAAGGCAGGTGGTGGGGGAAAATGAGAAGCATGTGTCCTTGGAGTGCCAAGTTTAGGCACTGAAGGGCCTATCTGATGAGGTGTGAGCATATTTCCAGACAGAAAGAATCTGGAAGTAAATGTGGAAAAAGGAACTAAAAATGTAGAGACACCTTCCATATGAGGTCACATCAGCTGGACCTGAGAGAAGACTCACCCCCCAGGCTCTCAGTACAGCTGGACCTGAGAGAGGGACTCACCCCCAGGCTCTCAGTACAACACACTACAGCACAAGAGTGCCACCTACTGTGGCCCAGTGGGCAGGTGTAAATTCTACTGGTTGAAGGACCACTTAACACTCAATTTCAACCCCTCTCCTGCTCACTTACCTGGCCCACCGCAGCTCCAATGCTCCCAGTTCCATCAACAATTCCTGTGACGGTAGCCAAAGCCTCACTGCTCCCCTGGACGAGCTCTTGGCGACCCAGGTCCGCAGAAATAGCAGAGCTGATCATATTAGAAGGTCCACCAATAAAAAATCCTGAAGTCATGAACAGAAAGGTGCTTATGAAAACACCGTTCACAACCCCACTAGGCATCTAGTGAACACGGCAAACATCCCACAATTTCAATCGGTATGTTGGAGAGAAAAAGAAAAAAAGGGAAAAAGAGCTAGTGAAAACAAAAACTCCCCCAGGCAGTATCATCTTCAAACGAGTTACCATCCACTTTTCTGAAATCCCTTCTTGAATTACATGACACACTAGCGCATTTTATAGAAACTAAAGATACAAAACACATAGTGCACACACAGCCTTCCCAGTCCTGTGAGGCACACTTTATCAGTAACTAATTGCACTAGCTTGTCAAGTTCTGTCCCAGCAGCTGTGCATCACAGAGCCTCTGACTACCAGATCCAACCAAACCTGATGAAAAAGGAAAGATGAGAAAATGGGATTGAACAGTGCAGGGGGCCTCTCTGCGCTGCTCGCGGGAGGCTGTCCGAGGGTCACGCAGGAGCTGACCCACATGAATCTGTATACAAGGCTGCAATCAGCTCCATAACGCTCAGGCAGCATGAGAGGCTCTCACTATCCTGAGTATGATCTAAAGTTTAAAAATGAGAAATTTTTCCATAACATGGTCCCTAGCTGCACTCAATTGTTTCATCTGGTGCTGGAGTGAAGAAATACTGAACAATTCCAACACAGGACAAAAACTAGCTGCACTGGGCTTTTTGAAAGCTGGTGAATTAGTGTCCAGTGTGGCAGCTTCCTAAGCCACTTCCAGAAGTGATGTGAGAAGCTGGAGCACGATCAGAACTGTCAGGACAGGCCGGCCGGGCGTGACTCAGCGGTCGAGCATCAACCTAGGACCCAGGAGATCACGGTTCCATTCCCGGTCAGGGCACATGCCCGGGTTGCGGGCTCGATCCCCAGTCCGGGGCGTGCAGGAGGCAGCCGATCAATGACTCTCTCATCATTGAGGTTTCTATCTCTCTCTCTCTCCCTCTCCCTTCCTCTCTCTGAAATCAATAAAGATATATTTTAAAAAACAAAAACTGTTAGGACACCTCTGTACAAAGGGATTGATTCTGGAACAAAAGGATAGAGGCGGCCACATAACAGCAGAGAAACAAAATCTTTCCTTTTAACCCTCTGAATTCTCTGTAATTAAGGTTAAGTGTAACTCAAACTGAAGGAAATTGTTTCCTTTTTCCCTTTTTACTTATAGAGGAAATAGAACAGTGAAACAGAACCAGATGTCATACCTGTGACAGCCATCAGGAGCGCATTAATGGACTTATCGTTTGGAGAACCTGGGAAGAAAGACACAGAAACAGCATGCTGACTTTAAAAGCGCATCACATGTGGACTGGACGGTCCACAAAGGTCTGGGTCTCTGGGACCTCGCAGATCCCGCCCAGACACAACAAAGGGATACAACTCTTTCATGGCCTCTTCCAACTTTTATTTGTAATGTCTACCTCTTGCTAGTGCTCAAGCTAATGAGACTTCTAAAAGCTACAGAAAAACCCTACTCCAATCTCAGCAGCATCTTAAGGGACATATATCAAACCCACTAATTACCATCTTTCCTCTTTTGAAACCCTTTCCGTTTTATTGTTTTATTGGCTCTAATCCTGTCCTTCTGGAGCCTACCCTCAAACAAAGCATATACACTCCCAAGCAAGCTTTTAAACAAACTAACAAAGCAGAAGAGATGCCAGTTTCCTCCCCAACACAAATAAAACTATTGATGATACTTTCAACAGATATTCACAGGACAATATGGAGGTTCCATATCATGCCTTTGTAGCTGTTCTCCGGGATCTCCCCAGGGTTGGTCACTGACTCAAGGCAAATGCTTTAGTCCTAAGAGATCAGGAGAATAATTTAATTGCAAGGGAATACTCACGACTGTATCCAACCAGGGACCCGATTGCCAGAAGTAAACTCAGAGCTAAAACTGGCGCTCTCTTCTGTAACACATCAGAGATGAAGCCTTGCAGAGTTCCACCTTCAGGCACAAAGAGTGCATCACAATCAAAATCATTTATAACTTAGCCTAGTTACCTGGAACTTGCTCATCAGGTACCCTCCACCTGCCATCATGATCCTAACACTGGTCTATGCAGAAAGATGGCTGACTCTCTGGAAAGTTCCCCCCCTAATTTCCCTACAGAAGATTACCGATTAATCGTCACAATGGCAGATGGGGACAGGACACCACAAATCAGACACCAAAGTAAGAAAAAAGGGAAAATCACCAGAACCACCCACTGTCGTCTTCTCAAATCAGCTGCAGAAGCCTTTCCAGATTTTTCTGTTTAAAAAATGATTACAGCCCGGCCGGGCGTGGCTCAGCGGTTGAGCATCAACCTAAGATCCAGGCGATCAGGGTTCGATTCCTGGTCAGTGCACATGCCCGGGTTGCGGGCTCGATCAATGACTCTCTCATCATTGATGTTTCTATCTCTCTCTCTCTCTCTCTCCTTTCCTCTCTCTGAAATCAATAAAGATATATTTAAAAAATAATAATAATAAAAAATGATTACGGACCATGCCTCATAGGCTATTAGTAGCAGCCAATAAATATTCACTAAAGTTAAATGCAGCAACTATGGCCTAATAATAACAGGTTCTGATGTTTAAAAAGCAACAGCATCACATTTAGATACGGTCCCGTGTTAAGTTCTAGGGGATAAGGGACATTTGGGACACCTTCATCAGACAGCAGGACACGGAAGTACGGCCAGGTGTAAAGGAAGCAACCTCACCTTTGGCTCTGGACCTAAGAATTAGGGCAAACAAGTTCAAATGCAATAGTAGTGTATCACCTAAGGACACACCAGTGCTTTCATGGCCCAGGGCAGTTCAGTCTTACCACAACTCTGAATGTAAACATTACAGAAAGGATATTAAGCCTTTGTCATAGCCATTTAAGTCATACCCATTAAAACGCATTCTGTGTGCCCATCTTATTTAAAAGTTTCTTACTGGTTACACTTCCAGCTGTAACAAAAAGTCGCTACTAAGATCTGCTGTGTACAAAGCAGCTACAAAATACGAAATTAATCCCTGCTACTATTCCCACCTCTGATCTGACAATCATACACTAAGTGGATGTGTTTAGCTAAGAACTAAGATACACTGAAAGTGTACGCAAGGGTTACATTAAAAGAGGTCACAGAGGGAAACATCCCAAGACCAAAGAACAGATCCAGCCCAGCTGGCGTGGCTAAGTGGTTGAGCGTCGACCTATGAACCAGGAGATTGCAGTCCAAATCCCTATCAGGGCACATGCCCAGGTTGTGGGCTCGATCCCCAGTCAGGGGCGTGCAGGAGGCAGCAGATCAATGACTCTCTCATCATTGATGTTTCTGTCTCTCTCTCCCTCTCCCTTCCTCTCTCTGAAATCAATAAAAACATATTTTTTAAAAATAAAATAAAACAAAGAAGAAGAAAAAAGAACAGATCTGTCAACAAAGGACTGAGAAGAAGAGTCCCAGAAATCAGGGCTGCTGTAGGCTGGCTCTTTTCTACGGACTTTTTTTTCCCCCACAAAAAAGTTTGGCTGTTTACTGGTAAGACAGTTTAGGAAAACTAGCTGTGGAATAAGTAATAAAACTTTAAATGATATCAGATTTCATAACCTAGGAAAAGATTACTAGAGACTAACCACTATTGAAAAAGATGCATACAGGCATTACCTATAATTCCTCCAACATCATACCAAATAGACAGCCGATCAGCTTCTGCCTCCTTCCACCTGAAGTTGCTGCTCAGGTAAAAGGGCAGCCAAAAGAAGAAGGAGTAGTTCACCAGCTTCAAGCAGGCATAGGCCAGCGAGTACTGTAAGGGAAGCACTCACTGTCAGTGCGGAGCAGGCAGCACGGGACCACGACTTCTAACGTAACTGAAAAGCTAAGCAAAGTAGGAGTCTGGGACCAACCACCTGACTGTGAAAGGAACCATTTCTAATTTCCACTGGCCTGACATGACCTAGTCTCCCCTTCTCTTTATTGCCATTAGCTCCTAGAAAGGCCTCTGGAATAGAAACACAGATGACCATCTCCTTTCTCCCGTCTCTCCTCCTTTCAGTTCTCTGGTAGAAGCAAACCAGTGTTTTGAACCTGTAAGGCAGGGCACATACTCGTATTTCTTTATGTGGACAAACATTAAAGATACTCATGCCGCTAACTAGCACTAACCAAAAGCAAATAAATCCAGCAAGAATCACAGCTTCTACTGCAAGCAGCGAAACTATTTTGGTTCTTCTATTTCCTGCAAAGTTAGTATGATGAACGATGGAGAATTACATGCCCAAACTATAGTTTCAAGGTCTAAGAAAAGCATCAACATTACAACTACTTTCACATTATAGTTTCCAAAAGCTTGACATTCCCATGTCCAGTGGAAAAGCAAAGAGTACCTCTGGTGAGTCAAAAAGGAAAGAACATGACCTCCATGGGCCTTCGGCTCTACTTTGAGGAATAAAAGGTGCAGCTGCCTTAAGATGGCAGTGGGCTAAGGCTCCATTTTCAACATTACCAGGAAATCCTGACGTTCAGCATCAAAGGGAAACGGGGGAGGAACGGAGAGGCTGACTTCAAAGGCTGTCTGGCTAGTATATTCCCTTCCCTGAAGCAGCCAGTTATTCCCCAGGTACTACTTGTTTTAAAACAGCTTCCCTGGCCAGGCCACAGCCACCCCCTAGAAAGCCAAGTCCCGGTCATGAGTGCATGTGTCCAGACAACACGCTACAGAAACAAAGGAATTAAGTTAACTAGATTTCCTTTACGTCCCCTCCCAAGTCAGGAACAGCTGGGGAAATACAAAGGTATAGCCAAAGAGTCCATATTTAGTCACCAAGAATTTAACTTCTCAGAAATTAATCTATTACCAGCAAAATATTTTAATAACTAGTTTAAAAATACTAATCTTCAGCATAAGAACAGGCCTAAAGGAACTTGCATTTCCCTTATATTATACACCATCTTTTAAAGAATCATAGGAACACTCACATTTGAACTCATACTTAACTATCTGTTGCAAATGTCATTTCTCTTAGCTCGGGGGCACAGGCAGAAGGGAACTGATAAGCATGACATATGACAATCTGCAAACTCAATCTAGCTCAGGGGCTACATTCAGAAAGTACCACTGAACAATTAAATAAAAGCAGGTGCGAGCCTGGCCCACATTGCTCAGCGGTTGAGCATCAACCTGTGATCTAGGAGATCACAATTTGATTCCCAGTCAGGGCACGTGCCCAGGTTGTGGGCTCGATCCCCAGCAGGGGTCATGCAGGAGGCAGAGGATCAGTGACTCATCATTGATGTTTCTCTCTCTCCCTTCCTCTCTCTGAAATCAATAAATATATATTTTAATAAAATGAAATAAAATAAAAGCAGGTGCACGTTCACAATGCAATAACCCAGTGTTCTAGACCCCAGGGGAGACTGGTGAGCTTTTTACTCCACAGGAAGGGGAACTGAGACACAAGGACGGGCTGAGTGACTTACCCCAGGCTTACAGAGAGTTAGTGGGTAAGCTGGAAACATAACCTAGGCCTCTTAACTTCCACTCCCGTGCTAGAGCGCCCGAAACATCAAGACAGAAAAACTGCAGCAGAAGGGATTTAGTTCAGACGTTAGAAAGTTCTCCTGTCAAGGTTGTGGAAACACTGGAATGCACTACCAAGAAATACTGTGGAGTACTTTGCTCTGGACCTTTTCATAAAAGGGCAAACAACTGTTTCTCCTAGAATAAGATTATTGGCAAATAGGGCAGATTTCACGGCCCATTCAAAACCCCTCCTGGCTGACATATAGTTTTATAATACTGCAACAGGCCATAAAGTATATATTTAAAAATACCACTCTGCCTTCTTACTCAGATGCTAGGTCAGGGTCAGAAAGCGAGGGCTCAGGGCCAAATCTGGGACGCCCATTCATTCCATGTGATCCATTTCTTTTGCTCTCAAGTAGTTGTGGCAGAGACTGTGTAGACACCACCACCCCACCCCACCCCAAAGCTGAAAACATTTATTATCTGGCTCTTCACACAAAAGGTTTGCCAACCTCTGCATCAGGTATCTGAAAAAATTTCCAGTGGTGCCAATATAAAAATAGGCTGGGGGCACTATCCAATATTTCTCTGAACATATGTTTCCAAATTAAAGTATCTGGGAGAAGCTAAATACTTGAAGAGGCTTTGTCCCAGACAGGGTCATCTCCGGGCTCTAACATCACTGGCTGTGGTAAGGCGATCTGCACAATCCTTACCGGAATAACTCCAGGAAGGCAACAAGCCTGATAAAAGCTTATTGCCTGGACTTGGGTGACAGTGCCGCCTTCTTGGACTGGATAGTGAGGCTCGACTTCATCTTCACTTTCAGCACCATTAATTAATGGCTTGTGCGACTCTTCAAAATTTTCTTCTGCCTCAATGCCTGGGAGACCTGAAACCACAGTGACAGCATCACTTACAGAGCGCCTCCCAGGTGGCCGAGTTGTGCTGAGTGCTTTGCATGGATCATTACTTATGGGTAGACATTAAATAACATTCAAAAGATAGAATCACATATCTATTTGCTTCTATGGTTTCGCTTGTACGAATTCTGTTTTAACCAAAGATAAGTATCACACTAAATTATTTTTATGAAGGAAAAGAAATCTGTCCCAAGAAGTGAAATAAGAAACACATCCATGCTAATTTCTAACCAGTGTCTCAATTATGAAACTCATTTGCAAATAATGAGTTTTCCCCATATCTGTAACAGGTGAGCCTCACTGCCCTCGAACACGCGCGGCTGTGCCGGGCTTAGCTGAACACAGGACACGAGAGCAATACTGCTCCTTTACCCCACTGAAAGGAGCTCCCAATTCTCCTAGGGAAAATGAGACTGGCTTTCCTGGCCCCAGATGTCTCTTTGCCATAAGAGTAAGAAGTTCTCAACAGAAGTGACAGCTTGTCCTCACCAATTTCTTCAGGTGACACCAGGAGTCCAAAGAAGATGATGATCCCACCAGCAAACTGCACAGCCGCGGTCACCAGAAAGGCGTACTGGAGGAGAGAGGGCAGGTGCTCCTTACACATCTGCGACATTTATCAGAGGCACATGTGGAAGGTGGGGGCTGAGGGGTGGGGAGTGGGGCGAGAAGGACTGGGAGACTGGGAAGAAAATGAGTGCTGAGTGCTCAGCCTGTGCCAGGCACTGAGCTGTGTTTTACTGGTTTTCTTTGATTTTTCCCAATGACTCTATGAGGCTCAGAGAGGGTAAACACTGAGTGGTACTGTTACAATTGTGAAATGAGGACTAGCTCCAAAAATCTCATTCTTTGCATCAGAACAGTACCTGCTGTCAAAGACATTCTATCCATTTGAGGGGATCAAACAATAAACAAAACGGTAACAGAAGGCAGCATGTAGTGAATAAATGAGGCGGCCCAGTCCTAGTAAGAAACACGTACAGGAATTTAGAAGGAAACTGCTAAAGAGGCTGAAGTAGCTACACAATGCTTTAAGGAAAAGCTAAAGATCAAAGCAACTGACCATCTTGCCAGGCGCAACAGAAGCAAAAGCACCAGGCGGAAGTGAGATGGAAAGCCATCCTCGCAGTCAAGGCAGAGGGCTTCTGCTGGGACGTAACAGGATACGAAACTGATTCAGAAAGGTGATACCAAGATTAAAGACTCTCAAAGCCAGGCTTCGTAGCTGAATTTTATTTAATAGACAATGGAGCCTCATGTGGATAGACAGCCTAAAGTTTTTAACCAGACAATGACAAAACCGGTGTTTTCAAAAGTCAAATGTAAGAGCATCCCATAGAGTGAACAGAAATTCCCATCTGAACCAATTAGTACAATCCAGGTGGGAACCTACAATCCTAGAATGAAGATGACCGTGAACATGGGAAGGGCTTCCCATTGACCCTGAGTAGGCCAAATTCTTCAGACAGGTGTCTGAAACTTTATCTACTCTTTAAAAGAGCAACTTACCTACTTTTAATTATTCGGGTTTCTGAATGGTCAACACTTACATAATTCAAGCAACAAAAAATAGATGTATAGTAAAAACTCTCCCCCGCACCCCTTCTCCCACCCAATCCTCATGTAACTATTGTTGTTACTGCATTTTTTACTTTCCAGAGGTGGTTTTAGAAACACACGAGCCAGTACAAATCTGTACGCTTGCCGTCTTCCTCCATTTTACACAAACGGTGTCATTCAATACACACTGGCACCCTTGCTTGCTTGCTTTTTTCCAGAACTGTCTTTTCTCAAAACATTGCAGATCAGTTACAGCAAACAGCACAGTGACCGTCTAGGAAAACTGTCACTCAGCAGCCACGTGGGAGCAGCTGTGCCCTTGCTTTCTTCACTGAATAGCCCACTGAGACCTTCACCTGTCGCTACAGAGAGCTCTGCAGTCCCACGCCACAGCCGCACGGCACTCCACCGAACGGGTGTGTCGCGGTTTAGCGATTCCCTTTCGGTCGACACTCGTTTTCAACGTTCTGCTGTGACAAACGCTGAAGGAAAAAGCCCTGCACATACATCATCTGTGTGCTGAGCACACCCACCTGCGGGGTTACCGGGAGGCGGGCCGCTCGGGCAGAGCAGCCGCAATGCTCACGCAACGCTGAGCCAGCAAGGGGCTGTTTCCGTGGCCGACCACAATGCCCGCTTCGTCACCCTCACAAACACAATGTACTCTCACACTCTGGGGTTTCTGCCAACCTAATGAATGTCCAGCGCAGTTTCTTGCCTTTTCAGTGTGGCTTTCATTTGCATTTCTCCTCCGACCAGCACCCAAGCTCCAGAAGAGCAGAGCTTTGTCCCCTAAGCCACTGTCCATTCTCTACTGCCCAGAGGCACTTAGAGGAGCTCAATAAATATCAAAGGGTAAAGTCATAAGTGAAGTGGGATTTCTTTTCACATGTTCACAAGCTGCTCCTGTTCCCTTGTCATCAGCTACACATTCAAGTCCTTTCCCTTTTCTCTGTGTTGTTGCTCTTTTTCTGACCAAGTTGTGGGTGCTTTTTTATATTAAGAAGATCAGCTCTTTACCTGTAACATGAGCTGCAAATACCTTTTCCCAACTGATTATTTGTCTTTAGACTTGGGTATTCTCCAGAAATAACGCTGCTATGTGTTTCCATTTGTCAAGTTTGTTCACTTTTAACACAAGCCCTGCCCAACCCAGACACAGCTCAATATGCATTTAAACAGCCACAGTATTATTTCCTTAAACAATAAAACACAAAATACATTTATAAACTTGAAAAAGGCTAGAAAGAAATACCTACCTCGTAACCATACTGCAGAACAGAAGAGGCCAGGCACGCTCCCAGAATGTTGCCCACCGAAGCACAGGCGCTCCAGAGGCCAAAGACAACACCTCGGCTAAAACGGAGAACAGCGGGAAACGGAACACAGCAGAGTGAGAAGGGAATCGATCCACAGATCAAATACAGAATAGCCAAAACAATCAAGATTCACATTACAGAGAATCAACGTTCTATTTTAAGATTTTTAAGTACACCCACATGGCAAAACATCAGGTCTCTTCTAACTCTGAGACTTTATTAATACAGAAGTTTAATTTGTGGCTCACTGAAAGAAACTATTAAGAGAATTTAAAAAGACCACAGATTGGAAGAGAAAATATTGCATATCGTTCTTCTGATGAGATTTGTATCTGGAATATAAAAACTCTCAAAACTCAATAATATGAAAAGAGACAATGAATAAAATGTTAAAGAGTATGACTCTATAATCATCTCAAAATTTTAAAAAAATTGAGAAGGGGCAAAAATTTTTAATAGCTACTTCACATATAAAAATATGCAAATAAGCACATGAAAAGATGCTCAACATCATCAGACATTAGGAAAATTCAAATTAAACCCACAATGAGGTATCACTATATAGCTACAGAACAGCTAAAATAAAAAAGACTGAGCATAACAAGTGTTGGCAAAGATATACAGCAACTAGAACCCTTTACACTCTCCTGGCAGAAATGTAAAATGGTACAACCACATGGAAGAGACTGCCAATTTCATAAAAAGATATAAACATTCCTACCATATGATCTAGCCATTCTACTTCAAGGTATTTATTTATCCAAGGGAAATGAAAGCATATGTCCATACAAGGATTTGTACACAAATGTTCACAGTAGCTTTAGCTGTAATAGTTAAAAGTTGAAAACAACCCAAATGTTCTTCAACAGGTGGACAGACCACCAAACTGTGGTACAACAGATTACTATTCAGCTATGAAAAGGAATGGACTATCAATATGCAACATGAATGGATCTCTAATTATGCTGAGGGAAACAAGACAAACAAGAAAGAGTACATACTACGTGATTCCACTTATATACAATTTTAGAAAATCCTAACTAAAGTGCCAGAAAGCAGATCAGTAGTTGCCTGGAGGTGGCAGTGGGAGGGAGGGGGGTGGTGCTGGGAGAGGTGGGGAAAGGAATTGCCACAGAGCCTAAGGAAACTTTTGGGGGTGATTGTCCATTATCTTAACTATGGTTTTATGGGTGTATTCTTGCCAAAACTCATCAAATAATACATTTTAAACTGTACAACTTATTGTATACCTCAATAAAGCCATTTTTTAAAAGGTGAGTGGGTAAAGGGAAATCTGGTGGAAGGGAAACTAGCTTTTACAACCGTCTTGGAGAAAAAGGATTAGCTCTGAACACAGCCAATGACCATAAGACTGGTGGAAGAAAATGGGGTTAAGAAAAGTTAATTTTTTTAAAGTTCACATTTGTATTTTATCTAGTTGATACATATTAATAACACACTGAGTTAGATTCTCTAACTCCTTAAACATTTTTATAACCTCACTGAGACAAGAGGAGTCTTAGAAATGAACAGGGAGGCAACACTGGAAAATAAAGGCTGCTCACAAGTCGGAGGCTGCCACCTCCAACTGTTCATTTCAAGCCAGTCACAGCTGAGGCTGTGTTCTCAGGGGGAAAGCCTGGACTCCTGGACTGCTAAGTGCAGTGATGTGCAGGAAAGGGCTCGGTGTTTTAACAAACTCTGACCCTGACAAGGGGCCTGACTCATCCAAGGTAACAGCTTTTACGGACAATATCCTCAGTAGATCACTGCATTCCTCTAAGCCCCAACTTTTTTCACCTGGAAAACAAGTGATTTGAACAAGGTAATCTCTATGTTTCCCTCTCCAATGCTAAAATGCCCAGATCCTCTAAAACCTGTAAGATCTGTCAAGAGGGTTTTGGAGGAAAGAGTTAGAAGGCCAGGCTCTGAATAACACCTGCTGGCCAAAGACATGTTTTTACAGGAAATTGGCTGAAAATAACTATGAGTTTAAGTTTTCAGTCTTATTGTGGTTAACTGTTATGTTTCACAGGAAAAGTCACCGTGTGGCAAGCAGAGCATTATTAATGTCGCTCATTAGTGTTACTTGTTTAAAAACAAATTGTCTTACTTTCAAGAAGAAATAGTACTGGCTTTCTTGAATTCTTTATTTCTTTGTAACTGATCCACAGAAATAAGGAAGTGGTCAGCCTGCCCGGTCACTGCTATCAAATACCCAATTTATAAAAACTCAGATAAAAATTATCTCAAAACGATACATGTCAAAGTAATTATCTTTGAGTGATACGATTTCAGTGGTTTTGCCTTTATTTCTCTTTGCTCATTTATATTACCTAGTTTGTCTACAATGAACAAGTAGCCTTTGAATAATTTTAAAAAATCATGAATGGGGGAAAAATTACCACCTGGCGGACATGGCTCAGCGGTTGAGCATCGACCTAGGATCCAGGAGATCACGGTTTGATTCCCAGTCAGGGCATAGGCCCGAGTTGCGGGCTCCATCCCCAGTGAGGGGTGTGTGGGAAGCAGCCCATCAATGATTCTCTCTCATCATTTACGTTTCTCTCTCTCCCCCCCCCCTTTCCATTCCTCTCTCTGAAATTAAGATTTTTTTTAAAAAATTTACCTTAAAAATCTTAAGAATAAACAGCACATGAGCAGACAGCACCACCCACTCCAAAAGAAAACCCAACTATAAGGGAACAAGAGCCTCTTAAAATCAATTGTTAGACCAGTGATGCTAGAGCTAGAATGAAATAGGAATCCCTAGCACACTGAAACATAATCAGAGCCTTCTCAGCTAAGTGGTGCTTCTTCTGACCACAGACATTTCATAGGTGAACTTTCACAAGGTTACAGATCAATAGCAAGCAAGCACCATTTCTCCCCCACTGTGAAACCGAGGAAGCTGGGAACCGAGAGGACAGGTCGGAGCATGCGCGGATCGCTGCGCTGGTGGACAGTGTCTGGGGCGTAACTGGCTCCAATGTAAAAGTGCAAACAAGCAGAAAAGATAGAGCCATCGATTAAAATAAATGTGTATCTCACACACGTAACTACAAAAATGACAGGAATTCAAATTAATAATATTCCTGAAATTGGAGTAGCACAAGTAATGACATAAACAGAGTCAAGTCTCTGGGTAGCTCAACTAATTTCCATCCTGTAAATTAAGTATGGCTCTTCTTCCTGGTAGCCCAGAAGATACTTTAGCAGGTGCCTGTCCTCATACTTTGGCCCACATCACACACACAAACTCAACTACGATCTAATAATTACTTAAAGGGTTAGGGGAGAAATGCCCCAAAGATGGCATTCTGCATCTGCATCTTATTAGAGCCATTGCTATGTGACCTTAGGCAAGTCCCATGGATCGCTTTTGGCCTCAGTTTCCTTACGTTTAACGGAAGAAGGCTAAAGAAGATCACTGAGTCTCAAAAAAGGGAAAGGAAGGCAAAACCCACAGGAAGATACCCGATGGGATGGCACATGAGATATTAAAGAAAAAAATGAGACGCGCTGCCTTAGCCACACTCAGAATCTGGCTCTGGCCCGAGGGTGTTGTGGAGGCGACTGACTGGGCTAGACATCACTAAGGTCCACACCATTTCCAATACACTCTACATGAAACCTCTCTGTGAACTAGTCTAACTTTCTAAATGAAGGGAGGAAGTGGGCAGTGTTGAAAGGATCAAATCAATTGACAAATCTGAAAAATCCAACATTAAAACTACTTAGAAAATTCAAGAGGTGGCATACCCAGCTTTCCCAAACCAGTTGCCCATGACAGCAACCACACAGGGCCACCCAGTGGACTGCAGCAGGCCATTCACAATCCACAGGCAGCAGTACAGCCACTTGTTGTAGAAATGCAGCCATTCTGTGACAGTGCCAAAGACAAACACCTTAGAGAAGAAGGGAGAAAGAGGGACATGTAACATCCATATGGACACCCGGAGTGCACTCAACTGCCAAGCACACGTGTTTCTGCGGCAAGAGACTTCAGGAAGGAGTCGTTCAACGTCTCGACCTACGAGACGTGTGGCTGACTTGGAATGTTCCTGCTCAAAGCAGCACTGAGTGAGGCAACCACCAAACCGCCGCCAACCAGGGCAAAGCTGTCAAACAGCATCAAACTCATTAGTGATCATCCTCCAACTTGTGTCTTCAACGCTAAAAAGTCCTCATTGTGTGACCTCCTTTTATATCTATAGTTGACCCTTGAACAACATGGAGGCTAGAGCTGCTGACCCCAGTGGTCAGAAGTCCATGGTGAGCTTTTCAGCCCCCAGAACGGAACTTCTGACAGCCTGCTGCTGACCAGAAGCTTCACCGATAATATAAACAGTCAACACATACTTTTGTGTTATATGTATTATACGCTGTATTCTTACAATAAAATAAGCTAGAGAAAATAAAATATCATTAAGAAAATCATAAGTACATTTACACTACCTACTGAAAAAAATCCCATATAAGTGGACTTACGCAGTTCAACCCGTGTTGTTCAAGGGTCACCTGTATTTCCATTTCCTCTTCCTCAGGCCTGTGTTTGTGGAGAACTATCATGGGGACTGAGTTCATGTGGGCAGTTTAAGTCAGAACCATGGCAGGCACATGGTAGGGACTGGGAAGCACCAAGCGCCAGCTATTACTATCAGAGCCGCTAATAAGTCAATCAGAGTAACTGTGACAGGCTCAATATTTAGTAGCACTCATGTGATTGCTTTATTCCAGGCATTTTGCTCGAGTGGTCATTTTATTTCTGGTTGAAGTCTCTTTGGGGAATATCTGGCACGAGTACATGTAATACTGTATGATTCTAGTTACATGGCAATCTGAAATGAGCAAAACTGTAAGGACAGAAAAATGGTCAGCAGTGGCCAGAGACCGGAGGAGGAGGAGAGGTGGTGGTTACACAACTGCACCCAGTGGTCAAAATTCAGGACTATATGCTAAAAAGAGTGAGTTTAGGCACATATTTCGATTTTTCAAAAAAAATTTAAGTATGTTTTAAAACAGGTTTTGAAATAGTATGTATATATGTGTGGGTGAGCAGCGTATGAACAAATAAAATGGTCTGATCTCTAAAATTTCAAAGAAAATAACATTTTTCTCTGTACACAAATGGTGGTCATTGAAAAACAGTAATAAAATAGAGTCTAACTAAACTCTATGCCTTCATTCAATCAACAAAAATTTCTCACCAGACCCTTGTAAGCAAATAAAGATGACTCATATGGATCTTGCCCACATATTGTGTCAGGTACTGTTGCAAGTACTATACAACCAGCAACTCGTCTAACCCTCACTACAGTCCTAGGCGAGGGGTTCAAATGAGGAAGCTGAAGTGTAGAGAAATCACAGCTAGGAAATTGCAGAGGAGGGACTGAAACAGGCAGTGCCGTCTCAGGAAGTCTGTGATCTTAACCACTGTGCTCCAGCCTCCAGGGAAAGCAAGACTGATGCAGACATAAGTAGGCTAAGCAATAGACAATATTTGTGCCTCCAATGAAAATGCAGGCACGGGAGCTCAGAAGAGGGAATGCTGACTTCTAGGAGGGTTGTCAGTAACATAAGGCATTATGAAGAAAATGTCACTTAGCCAGTGACATGAAGGAGACGCTGAGTGAGACTGGAGAGCTGAGAAAAGGGCCATCCATGCGAGGCAGGAACAGCAGGAACAACGGTAGTGAGGCAGAAAGAAGCTGGATTTGGGAGGGCCACAGAAAGTCATGTGACCAAGCAGAGCAGTGAAGCACAGTGACAGATGCAACTGGAAAGGCAGCTGGGACCAGGTTCTGGAGAGCAATGAACAGCATGCTATTTATGCACTGACTTCGTTGGTGACTGGGAGTCAAGGAAGGGGCATGATCTGAATCACACTTTTAAACAACTCCCCTAACTGAAAAGGCTGGCAAGGGACTCAGAAACTGAAGGTTAACTTTACTATTCTCTCCTACATACAGAAGTAGGGGGACTGCTTGGATTCTAAAATATCTGACGATAATCATAATCATTATCATCATAATTTTTTTAAACTTTCAAACTTACCACTAATGCAGAAGAGCACATGCCAAAAGATAGAACACATCGTAAATTAAGCCGGTCCCCAACAACACCGCTGATGAAAAGGCCCTAAAAACAAAGCATTTTATTTTACAGCCGTGAATTACAACACAGTCTGAAAAAAAGAGGCACTGCAAAGCAAATGAGGCAGGCAATACGCTGAGATTACTTAAAATTAAATCGCATTCTCATGCCCAGACGAGCTGTCTGTATCAGTTTCCCAAATGTTTCATAAAATGGCACTGGGCTTTTCTGCACACTTCATGCACCAAGACCTCCCTCGTAATTCAGTGCAAACCTATGTTCTACTTGGTCCCCTCAATGCCTAAGAGGAGACTGAAAAAAAACACACAAGAATTATTCCAATAAAACAAGCACACAACTCCATTTCATTTTCCAGAATAGATTAACTCCTGGCGATCAGCTATCTGCTTCCCCAAAGGCATTCCTCTCAGCTATTTGCATTTGGAATAAAGATGTTAGAGCACGTCCCGCAGGACAGAAGCTTCTGGGGCACAGGTGCTGCCTGTTTAATCTGACCCTTGGGTTTCATGTCACCACAGGCAAGGAACGCAGGGAGGCAGAGGCAATAATTAGTTGAACATAGGTACAAATGTTCTGCCTTCTGCTCTCCTCCCACAGAGCGGCAGCAATTAAAATGCTCAGATCATAGTGCAAGCCGACTAAAGAGCTAAGGGCAACACACTGTAGGTTTCTTCCATAAATATGAAAAATGACTAAAAGTCCTTAATAAAAACCTAAATTCTGATACAAGTGTTTCTAATAAATTGACTCTCTGTACCAGAGAAAATTTAAATGATAAATTTTGTAATAAATGTTTCTCCCTCATTACTGACAAGTTCTCTGTACCTCAAGAAGATTCTATGTTCTACAGCTGCCACTCACATGGTCTTATGCAGAGTAAAGGGGGTGAAGAGAATTTCTCAATTATGCTTCAGATTAGGTAATCAACTTATTCCCTGCTGCTCCAACCTGCCTGCACAATACCTGGAAGTTACAGAAGAAAATGCAGCTCAATAGACCCACAATCACTGATTTTTCATGGCACTTACCTTTTACCTCCTAAATCTATTTAACCCTTCAGATAGGTACTATCCCAATGCTATAGATGGGAAATTAAATAGCAAAAAAGGTTAGCCCTGGCCGGGTGGCTCAGGTGGTTGGGGCGTCATCCCGTACACTGGAAGATTCCGGGTTCAGTTCCTGATCAGGGCACATACCTAGGTTGTAGGTTCAAACCCCAGTAGGGGTACGTACAGGCAGCAACTGATGGATATTTCTCTCTCTCTAAAATCAATAAAAAAAACAAAAAACACATATCCTCAGATGAGGATTTTTTTAAAAAAGTTAAATGCCAGTGGGAAGCTAAATTTAACACAGCTAGTTGACGGTGGTAGAACTGGTTTTTCTACTAGACTCCACTGCTTCTTAAAATACTTTATAAAAGTCTCTGGCCAGTGTGGCTCAGTTGGTCGGGCACATGCTGCCCCCAGGAGGGGGGGTGATCCTGGATGGGGCCGTGCAGGAGGCAAGTCGATGCTTCTCTCACACACTGATGTTTCTTTCTCTCCCTCTCCCTTCCTCTCTCTCTAAAAATCAATCAAAAATCTTTAAAAAAGAAATACTTCATAAAAGGCTCAAAGAGAAGCCTCATGCAGAATGATGATAAATTAGGATTTTATACGGAAAATGGCCAGGGTAAGGAGAAAGGCTACAGATCTAAAATCCGTTCCAATTTTGTAACTTTCCTCTTAGAAGAAAAGATATTCTAATAATCACCCAAATAAACATTTAGAGATTACTTTGGGACTTTTACCCAGTATTTTTCACATCACCTGGACATTCGATCTTAAAAGGCTTTTGTTATCACTGGGCACATTTTCAAGACAGGAAAAAAGATGCTGGAGAGAAAAAGTTCCAGCTGTGGCCACCATCAGCCCCACAGATCTAACTCGGCAGCCACCACAGATGTTCCCTACAACCAGACACTCTGGCTGCCCAATCCAGGGATGACCTCAAATAGAGTCAGCCCCTGCCACCTGATATGGCTCCCAGGACTCCACCTGCTCATGGTGTCCCTGCTCCCCACTGCTCTGGCTCAGCCTCCCTAACCATTCCTCAGCCTCCCTTCCTCTAATGCTGGGAAGCCCACAACTCAGTCTTCACACCTCTTCTCCATCCTCACCAACTCTCTGGATAATTTTAAACATCAGGTATAGCCCTGGCCAGTTTGGCTCAGTAGTTAGTGTGTTGGCCCGCAGACTGAAGGGTGCGGGTTCGATTCCAGCCAAGGGCATGTACCTCAGTTGCAGGCTCGATCCCCAGCTCCAGCTGGGAAGCACACGGAGGGCAACCAAGTGATGTGCCTCTCTCACATTGATGGTTGTTTCTCTCTCTCTCTCACTCCTTTCCACTCTCTCTGAAAAGGAATGGAAAAAAATATCCTCGGGTGAGGATGTTAAAAAAAGAGAAATCATGTACATGTAAAGGACTCTGATGTTTGTACCTCCAGCCTGAATGTCTAGACACACTGACCTCACTTACCCACCTCAGGTCTTTGTTCAAAGAGCCCCTTCTTTGCAAGGTTCTCCCAAGCCACCCTACTTAAATTACACCCCCCACCCTGAGCTATCTATTCCCCTCTCCCTGCTTTTTCTCCACAGCACTTACCACCTTTAAACATACTTTATAATTAACTTATTTATAGCATTTTGTTACTGTTTGTCTCTCTTAGCTCCCACTCCAAGAATAGCAGCTTCATAAAGGTAGGGATTTTCCTGCGTTGTCCACTGATGAATTCTCAATGACTGGAAAAGTACCTGGCACATACTAGGTGCTCAGCAAGTATTTGTCAAATGAATGGATGCACAAGGACACAAAATATAAACTTCAGCCAATCCTGAACCTCCTCAGTCAGCAAATTTAAAATCTCTTATGAACTTCATAAACTTTGGACTCATTTCTTTTCACATCTTTCAAAACCCTGGAATTCTAGCCCTAGACTGTTTGTGTCAGCGGCTAGAGCATCGGGCTGAGACTGATTCCGGCCAAGGGCACGTACCTCGGTTGCAGACTCAATCCCTGGCCGTCAGTGCACGTGCAGGAGGCAACCAATCGATGTGTCTCTCTCACACTGATGCTTCCCAACACCCCCCCACTCTCTCTGAAAAGCAATGGAAAAAATATCCTCGGGTGAAGGTTAAATATAAATAAACCAGCCTTGGAATTCTAAAACTTACCACAGCATAGGAGAAGAGGAAAATAGTATCCAGTGTCCCAAGGAAAAGCGTGGCCTCCTCTGCACTGGGGAACAAATGGTTGCTGCTCCAGATCTATAGGACACAAGAGCATGTCAGTCCCGGCTGGCATCTGCTCGCGCTTCGCATCCCTCAAAGCCCCTTCGCATGCCCTCCACCCACTCTCACGGAGACCTGGCAACGCTGAAAAGAGCAAAGTGGTACTTTATACAGGAAACACACACACAGTCAAAACTATCTGAATAATACTGGGGCCGCCCTTATCCAAGGTTTGCTTTCCCCAGTTTCAGTTACCTGAAATCAACAGAGGTCCAAAATATTACAGTATGTGCCAGGGGGAGGAGGGAGGGAGTACACATGTGAGCATGGGAGGGTGGGAGGAAGGGAGGGAAAGAGAGAGACCACAGTCACATAACTTTTATTATAGTATATTGTTACAGTTGTTCTATTTTATAATTAGTTATTGTTGTTAACCTGTTACTGTGCCAAATTTATAGATTCGTCTTTATCAGAGGTATGTACGTATAGGAAAAAGGGTAGACTATATAGGGTGTGGTACCATGCACAGGTTCTGGCATCCACTGGGGTCCTGGACTGTATCCCCTGTGGACAAAGGGAGACTATGATACTAAAAAGTTCTCTTCTTTTTCCCTTTAACTTTTCCTTTGATGGTGCAAAAGCTGTGGTGGGTGAAAATGCTGCACCTTGGCAGAAACGAGCAGTTACACAAAACGGTGCCGTGTTAATCAGTCTTCTTTATTGCCACACTTCAGTACCAAAAAAAAGGTCACTTTCACTTAAGAATGTTCTTGATGAAGCAGTAAAAATTAGTAATTGTATTAAATCTGGCCCCAAGTACACTTAATTTTACCAGTCTGTGTGATGAGGGGGGAAATACACAAACAGTGCATACCAGAGTTAGGTGGCTGTCCTGGGGGAAGCACTTTGCTTGCAACTGTGTGAGCTGTGAGCTGGGATGTCATTTTTACTCGAAAGAATGACTGACAGACACAGTGCCCAGTTTTGAGTATTTGGCAGATTTGAGTATCTGGCAGATATTTCCTCAAAAAAGTGAAGCAAGCCTGTCACTTCAAGATTCATTCAAAGTACAAGACAGACAAATGGATGTTAATGTAAGGTTATACAAAGTTAATGAATACGGTTTCAGATTCCACACTGCAACTACCCTTTAAGAAATTGCCACTTGTCAAATTCTGGTGTAATATCAAAGACAAATACCCACAATTAACTGAAAGGCTGTTAAAATACTTCCCCCCTCTCCACCACGTATCTGCGGGAGACAAACTCTTCAGAGACTTGAAAGGATCACATTGCAGGAGACTGAATTCAGAGCCGACAAAAAAACCCATTGTCTTCTACTCAGCCAGACAGGAAGAGAGTTGCAAAAATCTGTCAGTCAATGCCACACTCCTAAGTGGGGGTTTTTTGCCTTGAAAAAGTCATTTTTCATAAAATGTCATTCATTCATGTTAACATGTTGTGGGTTAATTTATTTGAAAATAACTTAAAAACTAACATATTCTTCAATTTCTCAGTTTTAATTTCTAAAACAGTCAACACCTAGAAATATAAACCCATATAACCAAAAAGTTCAAGAACTACTGGACTAAATGATTTGTGAGATGGCGTGTTAAGAAGGGAATGTTTTTGAATCCTCACCCAAGGATATGTTTACTGATTTGAGAGAGAAAGAAACAGAAACATCCATCAGCTGCCTGTAGTACTCACCCTGACCAGGAATCAAACCTACAATCTTTTGGTGTACAGGGGGATGCTCCAACCCACTGAGCCAGGACAAGAAGGGAAATTTTGACTTAAGAATAGTTAAAAGAAAAATCACAATAAGCAATTTAAAAATATATATCTTCAAGAGAAAGTAAAGTCCCAAATTATGAGAATATATAAAGTGTGATTCTAAAGTATTGGGACTCATTTCTGGGTAGCTTATGTCTTTTACTTTAAGAACACTTCACGTACTGCTTTCATGATAAGAAAGCAGCTCACACAGCTAGATCGATCAGTATTTCAACGTGCCAATTGAAACCTTAAATATCTCCAGTTAGTTATTTTGCCACATTTTTCACTCTAACCACAACACAATCTTTGATCCCTGATGCCGTCTGGGCTCAATAGGACCCAGGATTAAAAACCCTGTTGGGCACACACCCATGTGACCTAGAAACCCAGGGCCTGACGTAGCTGCCGCAAGTTTCAGGGCTTTCTTTACTTTTTCGAAAAGCGACCAAAACTCCCACAGGTGTGGTTTTCCCAAGAACTGACAGACGTAAACAGCTTTTTTCTGCTTCACTGCCAGAATAAGCAGAAACACACTTCTGCTTGCCTACTTTACAAGTGCGAACAAAATAGAACCAAAAACTAAGCAAAGTAGAACTAGCAAAAAGATTCAGAAAATAGGTTAACAGAAAAAGCCTAATAAAGGAAGTTTATGTTCATAACACAGCTTTGATCAAGATGACTATACCAGTAGGTGAGAAATGGTCCAAGTGCACATGGTGACTCATTCAGCGTTTAATGAAAGCCATGGACAAAATGACTTCAAATGCTCCAGTGATTCCAGCTGGCCTGTATGTACAATTACCATGTGACTGTATCAGCCTGTACGTGTGCAGGCTTTTTTTGTGTTGTGGGGGCAGGAGCTGTACTAAGCCACTGCAATTGCTACATGTTGGGACACTTCCTGGAGGCATGAAATTGTGGGCACATTTAAAAGGTCATGGTGAGAATGTCACAGAGTAAGGAGAGCTGTGCATGGAGGTAGGGGAACTGCTCAGACGAAAGAGCTTCCTGGTGCACAGAAGGTGAGCTCAAAGGACCTGAGTTCAGGGTTTGCTCTCCATCTAAGGCAAGAATCTGAGGGAGAGGAGCTGCGGATGAGGGTGAGATGGATGCTGAGGACACCCTGAACCTGGTATCCCTCTCCTAAAGAGAACTCTACACTCTCTTATGCTATCCTCATGGAAGGACTGTACTGTCTAGAGCTAAAGTAAGACTTTATTTTAATAGAACTAATTTTTGTTGACAATTTCAGTTGAGTTGTCCTCAAATATTAGATTTAACCATTAGCTGTTTATTATCTATAAGCACGCATGTTATGCTAATTTCACTTAATATTTCCAATGTCAGTGGAATCCATTATAAATTCTCAAGGTATAGGGACTGTGTGCTTAATTTTCTGTAAAGCACCTAAGATAGCTCTGCATAAAAACAAAAGCTATAATAAGTACTTTTTGAAAATGCTATTTAGGGCATTTAAGGAATGTTTAACATATACAAACAAAATATATTTTAAAGTTCAGACTCATTTTACATATACTTCTGGCACTAAGTACCTTTCCACCTTGGACAAGAAAGTGTCTCAAGGGGAAGCTAGAGAGAAAGCATTATAGACCCAAAGTACAGGAGGAGTGAAGGGTACATGCCAGCCCAGCCTCTGCACTCCCAGCAGCAGGCTTCAGGGAAACAAGCCCTGGACTGGAAAGTCAAAAGAAAGAACGGAGTCAGGCAGGCATGGCTCAGTGGTTGAGCGTCGACCCACAAACCAGGAGGTCATGGTTCAATTCCCTGTCAGGTCACATGCCAGGGTTGCAGGCCGATCCCCAGTAGGGGGCGTGCAGGAGGCAGCCGATCAATGACTCTCTCATCATTGATGCCTTATCTCTCCTTTCCTCTCTCTGAAATCAAAACAAACATTTAAAAAAAAAAAAGAATGGAAAGTCAGCACTGCTCCCCATGAGGGCAGGTCCACACAAACATAGCTCTCCTGGCTTAGTAGCACTTGACTTCTATCTGCATAACCAATCCACCCAAACTACTTAATCCATGCTTCTGAAACACCAGCATGATGAACCTATTTCAGCAGGAGTATCTAAGAAGAAAAGTTAATGCCAGTTCAAAACAAGCTAACAATGTAATATGGTTCCTGGCAGGAAAGAGTTAACACAGCAGCCCTGACATGAGTCACCTTAAAAAGACCCACCTGCAAGGCTGGCCCTGGCCCAGCATCTAGAAACCTGGATCCCGGAGGGTTCCCATGATTCCCTGCTGAGACTGCCTTGCTGTGCTAAACTGTTCAAACAATGTGGTTTATGCTTAGCACCTGCTTTCCTTCTGAGAGTGTGGGATTTTTGCATGGGCCAGGTAGAGAGCGCCTACGTGACCAGCTCCAATAAAATCCTAGGCACCAAGTCACCAACGGGCTTCCCTGGTAGACACTTCTCACCTGTGTGGTCACAACTTGTGTGGGAGATTACACATACCGTGTGTGACTACTGGAGAAGGCCTCTCAGAGGCCAGTGCTGGTTTCCTCCAGGTTTCACCCTACATACTTTTCCCTTTGCTGCCTTTGCTCTGTATCCCTCATTGCAATAAACCACAGCTTCAAGTACAACTATGTGCTGGTCCTGTCAATCCTCCTAGTGAATCATCAAACCTGGGGGTGGTCTTGGGGACCCTGAACCCAGTTACCTGAAACACAAAGGCAGCCTTAGGCAGTACACCCAGAAATTCAGTGACTAAACTAAACCTCATGTTCTGTATGCTGGCCAGGCTGTCCCTGAAACATCGTACTGCGTGCTCAGCTGCAGGAGCCAGGAATGTTTCACCTAAACAAGAAAATGTAGGAAGACAGGCTTTCTTCATACTCAACAGGCCATTGTGCAGTGGGAACAGGCTAGTGTGCATGGCTCAAAACCAAACAGCAGAACACTTTCACCTCAACAGAAGAAAGACCTTCCTAATGACGAGAGTTGAAGATCAATGTAGCTGTCCACCTCAGAAACAGAGCTTCTTCTCCCTCAATGTTAAAGCAGAAGCTGGGCAGTCACCTTTCAATAACCACAAGAAAGACTCCATACTGGCTGGGAGTTGGGGCACATGACCTCTCTAAGGCCAGTCCATCTTGAAGGTCTGTGAAGAGTCAGCTAATAATCATGCAGAGGTGCTCGCTGTGAACACAGCACCAGTCAAGTATCAGCTAGAAGTCTAGCCCTCTACTCTTACCACCTTTCCTGTTAGAAGTTCCTAAGGCCCGGCCGGGCATGGCTCAGCCGCTGAGCATCCACCTGTGATCCAGGCAATTGCAGTTTGATTCCTGGTCAGGGCACTTGCCCAGGTTGTGGGCACGATCCCCAGTCGGGGCGTGCAGGAGGCAGCCGATCAATGACGACTCAAGATCTTAACATTAATGTTTCTCTCTCTCTCTCCTTTCCTCTCTCTGAAATCAATAGAGATATACTTAAAAAAAAAGGTTCCTGAGACGTTCAATTCATGAAAAGCTGTTCAGGAGCCTCCCCACTAGAATGCCAGCTCCAAGGGCCCCGGCTTTTTGTTTTTACCCTCAGTGCCTGGAGCAGGGATCTGTGAGACAGACCTACAATAAGCACGGGTTGAATAGCTTATTTACATTTGGGGAGACAGTCATATAACCTTCAAATCTCCGTCAACTTTAAATTGGTCCAAATCAGGGAAATAATTTTTAAGAAAGAAAACAAGCTAAGAATATTAATAAATAGCTACAATTTCACATAAGCAGAACTCAAACCATGTGGTCAGGACTGAGTGAAGTGGATCTGCATACTGAGACAGGGTACTGTAAAGAAGAGCACCTCTGTCCCAGCCATCAAAGAGCTTTCTCCGCCCATGCGAATACAAGGAACTGGGGATACATACACTCTGAACTTAAGCAAGATACAAATGAATAAATGAATCAATCAGAGAGCATGAAAATACTGAGATAGTAAACTATGCAATACAGTGTGCACACTTCAGGAAAAAACAAAACAGTGGAATCAAGAGAAAAACTTCATTTTAAAAAGGTGACATTTTATCTTGACATAGAGAAAAGCACAATTTTGATAGGTGGAAAGAAGGTAAAAGAGCCTACAAAAGAACATGGGCGTGGGGAGAGTAACCAAAGAACTTATATGCATATAATGCACAACCCAAGGACACAGACAATGGTGGGGAAAGGGACTGGGGAGGGGGATGGGACGGGGTGGAATGGGTCATTGGGGAGAAAAAGGGACATCTGTAATATTTTAAACAAAAATAAAATTTAAAAAAAAAAAAAAGAAGAAAATGGGCAAAATCACAAAGGTAGAGAGCAGAGTACTTGTGAAACTCAATGAAAAAATAGCCTAGGCAGAACTGTGTGATTTCAAAACGGTGAGAAATAAGCTGGCTGGAATGGTACTGAATCAGGGCAAGCTAAGAAATGAGGCAGGAGAGTTCAGATCTTAGGCCACAGGAAACAGTAAGCCATTTCAGAGTCTAAGCAAATGAATGGAACAAAACAGAAGACATCAGGAAGAATTCAGAGGTGGGCACGGGTCCCTTCTTAAATCCATGTCAGCACTCCATACCACTCACCTCTACAGGCTCGATCGACCTGTTAAAAGCACTTGGGGTCCACTGCTTAGAGATGCTGACTTTGACATTGCTGAATGTTTTCCTTGATGCATGGAGCAACGAGTAACTACAAAAGAGAAGAAATACAGCTGAATGAACAGCAAGGAAAACGGCCTTCAGTAAAAATCAGAGATACAGTCCTCTTTGTTCTTTCAATTCTGGAATTCTCCTCTTTAAAAAAAAGAGGAGTACTGCTTTATAAGGACTAGCAACTGAAACAGCCTCTGCCAAGAAAAGAAATCATTAACGAACCTTGTTCGCTCTTATCCCTGGACCTAGGAGACGGAGATGTGACTGACCTCAGCCCACTTTAAGCTCTGGCTGCAGTTCTGTAAAAGGGTTTAAGTCTTTAGCAAACACTGGCTGCTCACTGTACGAGCCGATCAGTAGCTTTTTCTTTGGGTCCTGGCTTTTCCTCCCACTGCTGCTTCCTCCCACCCCTCACAAATGAACATACCTAAACCAAGCATCCAACTACCTATCAACTCTTACGTAATTAGAGAACTATTCTCCTAGTTTATAACTTAAAACAAAAATCCATCATCCTCATTTGTGGTTGGTACCTTCAATAAAGAAGAAAATCTATTCAGAAGAAATAATCAGAATAGTTGAATCACAGGGTTATGAGTAACATGCTGCTAATGCCAAAAGGGCCTGGTATGTGCCATCAACACACCACTGAGGGCCACAGACTCACAAACACTGGGAATTCTGACTCACCAGGGATCTTCACACGAGTTACCAGAGTTCCTCATGACTGTCTCATACCATTTTTAATGCTCAAGGGGGTACAGGGCGGTCCCTGAATATGCATGCCCTTTGTTCTCAAGCTACTGGGGTTTTTTTGTTTTTTTGTTTTTTATTGATTTTTATGAAGAGGAAGGGAGAGAAGGGGGAAGAGAAAGATCGATGTGAGAGAGAAACATCCATCGGTTGCCTTCCATATGCACCCCAACCGAGATCGAACCCACAATCTAGGTAGGTATGTGCCCTGACTGGGAATGGAACCTGCCACCTTTTGGTGCGCAGGACGACGCTCCAACCAACTCAGTCACACCAGCCAGGGCTCAAGCTCCTGGTTTTTAACAAATAAAGGACTTTATATCAGATCAGGGTTTCTCAACCACGGGACCACTGACATTTTGGGCCCCCAAAATTCTCTATTGTGGAGGGGGGTTGTCTCATGCATTGAAGGATGTTTAACAGCATTCCTGGTCTCTGCCCACTAGAAGCAAATAGCATGATGTCAAAAAATGTCTCCAGACATTGCCAAATATGGGCCAAAGAGCGCCCTAGAGCTATTCTATTAGAGCTATCAAGAAGTACAAGAGGCCCTAGCCAGTTTGGCTCAGTGGTTAGAGCATCAGTCCCCGGAGTGAAGGGTCTGGGGTTCGATTCTGGTCAAGGGCACGTACCTCGGTTGTAGGCTCCAACCCCAGCTCCAGTTGGGGCGAGCGTGGGAGGCAACCAATCAATGTGTCTCTCTCACATCGATGTCTCCCCCCCACTCTCTCTCTCTGAAAAGCCATGGAAAAAATATCCTCCAGTGAGGATTTAAAAACAAAAGTACGAGAGGAGTAACTTAGTCTACTTCATGCTAAGTCCACACCAACCCCTGCATGAAGCACCTGCCATGCAGTAAGTGTCTCCCTCCAAAGGAACAAACATGAGCACAGCTGCAGCAACCCACTCACCTGAAGAAGGTGAGCAGGAACACGACCACATGATGGTGGCTAAACCGGGACAGCAGGGCGCCTCTCTGAAAAACATCTGGCCAGGCCATGTCTTCCTGACCTTCCTTCTGGCCTGTGACCTTAAAGTTTGGAGAGTGAATGATTTACACCATTTCTTCTTTCTGGGAAGGCAAAACATATTATTAACATTACCCAATTTATCCAAGGCCTGAATTAGACTTATAACCAGTTGGCACATAATCAGGCTGTGAAAGAAAAAGCATGTGGGCTAGCTGACACCAGAAAACCAGATGGATAATTACATTTTATAGCAGTAAGCTAGTCCTTTAAGAAAAAAAAGAAATCCTTGATCAAAGATTACACCCTAATAGAAAGAATTCTCATGCAAACTGAGGAGAAAATCACTAATTTTAACAGGAAACAATGAGCAAAGGAAACGAATAGACAACTCAGAAGAAATGAAATGGCTATTACTTATCAAATGAAAGTTCCAATCTCACTAGGAATGTGAGAAATGCTAATAAAGGCAAGAAAATGTTCGCACAGTTAAAACAGACTGTGGCCCATGCAGCTCAAGGTCCAATGATTTCTGAACTCTCATACAATGGTGATGGAAGTGAAAATTAGCCCAGTATTACAGGAAGACAATCCGGCCACGTTCATCAAGAGCCTCTGACACAAAAACGTAACTCCCAGGGATCTATTCCTAAGGAAATACAAGATACATTCAGGTCTAATAAACAAAGTTAGCTTTTACATAGTGTTAAAGGAGCTTTTATATATATACACACACACCACACAAACATATATACACATATATATATATTAAAGTTTTAATCCTCACCCAAGGATATGTTTTATTCATTTTTTAGAGAGAAAACAGGGTGGAGAAACATCAATGTGAGAGAGAAACATTGATCAGTTGCCTTGTGTACATGCCTGGATCAGGGACTGAACCGGAAACCCAGGTATGTATCCTGAGCAGGAATTGAACCCACAACCCCTTGCTATAAGGGACAACGCTCCAACCAACAGAGCCACCAGGCTCAGGTCAAAAGGCCATTCTTTTTTTTTTTTTAATATATCTTTATTTCAGAGAGAGGGAGATAGATAGATAGAAACATCAATGATGAGAGAGTCATTGATCGGCTTCAGCCCGCAACCTGGGAACATGCCCTGACCAGGAATCGAACCCCGATCACCTGGATCCTAGGTCGACGCTCAACCGCTGAGCCACATCCGGCTGGGCCTAAAGGCCATTCTTGATAAACATTATATCTGTTTCATTTACTGGCTGTGAGCCCTGGGACAAGTCCATCTCTATGAATCATTGTTCGTCTTCTATAAAATGGCATACCTCTTCTAATAGTCATGAAACTAAAATAAACAACATATGCAAAGAATTAAGATAACTCTCTTAGCCACTGATCTGCCCAGGATTAATCCCAAGTCAGCAGAATGTAGCTAACTTCACTTAATCATTCTCCCTGAAAAATGTTAACAAAAGTATGAGCTAAGACTGTAAAATTCCATTTACAAAATGTAACAAATAAATTTTCTGTCTGTAATTCCAGGAAGCTACAAAACCAAGAGCTATTAGTGTTACTGCTAAATTTATCTCCATCCTCAAAATTAAACATGCAACCCAAGTGGAACAACTGGAAGCTTGAACCACTTTATAAAGCATAGCTCTTCTAACACATTCACACCTCAAAACACTGCACTGAGCATTTCAGGAAAGGCTATGGGTTATGAAATGCAATAATTTATCAGGGAAAATAATTCCAAAAATGTCCACTCCAACAGGTTAGGATTACACCACTTCGGCAATAATGGTTGTGTATTTTAGGGCTGTGCAGTTACATTAATAGCTTTAATGACTAGTAAGCTGTTTGAGACCATCTGGATTTACTTTCTAAATAAACTGCCTTTTCCTTGGCTATAGTGACAGGGGAGAAAAGGCTTAATAATATTAAGTACATTGGGAAAATGGTTTTGAACACTCACCTGCTACTGGCAGAATGACTTTTAAAATGAACACTATTACAACATCGGGTCCTATGTAATTATAATAACTAATAACACCTTGCACTTCTCTACCCTCCATCACAGAAGTGAGTTCTAATCATCCATGAGCTCTGGGGCTCTGGGGAAGCACACAGAGTTTTTGCGAAGTCTGAATCCAACGAGCACATCCTGCCCGGCCAGGCGTGGCTCTGGCTCAGCAGTTGAGCGTCAACCTAGGATTCAGGCAATAGGGGTTCGATTATCAGTCAGGGCACATGCCTGGGTTGTGGGCTCGATCCCCAGTCTGGGGTGGACTTGAGGCAGCAATCAATGACTCATCACTGATGTTTCTCTCTCTCCCCCTCTCCTTTCCTCTCTCTGAAATCAATAAAGATATACTTAAAAAAAAAAAAGCACACCCTGAAGATCATTTTCTTTCCTGCTCTAAATATAAACAAATGTCTAAATTTTTCAAGTGTATGCAAATGCCATTATAATGAGTAATATCAAATTTCATTTCAGTGTTTCTGAATTCAAAGTAGGTTGTCATTTAGTATTTTCTCAATCAATGGGTACTGAATACACATAAAACTATCATGTGAGAACAAGAATTATCTTTAACAACAACAAAAAACACCTTATAAAAATAAGATCCTTGCAATCATAAAGGACTCAGAACCATTAAACCATGTTTTACTTTTCAAAGCAGGTTCATAATCACTAACTCATCTGATTTGTAATGACACTTGTTTTGAGTTCTGGAAGATCACCCATACAGGGTATTTTCCAGAATGGAACCTACTGTGTAATTGATACCGAATAAGAGACAGCTTTGCACGTAACATATCCAGATAGAAGGCAATCTCTCCCTCATAAACACTGTCTTAGAATATAAAACATTCTAAAATTTCCACTTTCTATAGATGTTGAGTCCATTCCAATTCAAATAGTAAAATTTAAAGTTGTCTTGTATTAATAAGACTATGTGACTACAGAGTACAAAGGGGCAAGGCTATAGAAAGGGAGGTAACATATCTGAAGCATCTAGCATACATTGCATCTGGCTCAGTCTTCACCCCACCCTAACCTGTTACCAGGCTCTGGAAATCTAGATCTGTGGTTAATAAACTTTGTTATAAAACAGCAAATTCCTGCCTGCCCCCCAGATAACCCCGCTTCCTCCAACGCCTCTCAAGGAGATGCAATCTTTCCTCCCACACCCACTTTTCCTCCTTGTAAAACCCCAGCTTCTTGGAAACTCACGCTCCGGGCTTTACTGCCCGCTGCGCTGGCAGCTGTCATGGTCTGATCTCCCACCACCGCCGTCACTGCAAACAGCTCCTGCCTCGCTCTTCGTCCCCACCACCGCCTGTGTCTCATTTCAACATCCAGGTAGTCAACTGCATCCGTCCCCTTCACCACCAATCTCTTCATCCATCCCACAATAAAAACCCACTCCATGGCCACAACCTAGTCCCTGTCATGACCAGTAACTGCATCACCTCCCCAAACTGGGTTGCAAACATCCTCTCCCAGAAAACTGCTTAGTTTCATACTGCCCACCCTAACAGTCAATTTACACCAGCAAGGTTCCCAATTCGGACACCTCACCGTTTTCTCCACTGTCGTTACCCTCCTCTTGCCCTCATTCCCTCCTTTACCAACTCAGAATCTGAACTGTCTCCCTTACGGGACTTTCTTTTCCTTGCTGGCCTCTGTCCTTCCCTGCACCCCAGCAGCTGAGCTTTGTCAGAGGAAAAAAAAAAAAATCACACATTCCGGCTGGTTTCACTTTTTAGATTCAAAACCACAAACCTCAAAGGGCACGCAATACTGCCCAGCGAGCCTACACTTCCCTAATTATTTTGCTTTCTCAGCCTCTAAGAAAGTGATTTCACAGTTCTCTCTTTACACTTCCAACTCTCCCTCTCTCTCCCTCCACCGAGTACCACGGCTTTCTGCCAGTAAATGAATGACTCCCAGACCTACAGCTCTAACTGAGACACCCCAGGGTTCCCAACAGTGCAGCCAACCGACCTTGATATCCCTCCCTGCATCTGAGACAGAAGTCTTCATGCCCCCTCCAGACTGACTCCTCCCACAGCACGCTCCACCTCAGCAAATGGTGTCACCATTGCTCCACGTTGCCCAAGGTAAGTAGGTCTTACCCTTCATTTCTCCTTTTCTCTCAGCTTCCACATTTAACCCCTTACTAAGTCATCCCTATAACCTCCAAAATACATCCCAAATCCATCCTTTCCTCTCCATCTCCACTGCCAGCACTAAGATAAACCGCCCATATCCCCCACCAAGCCTACCACGCAGCCTCCTGCAGGGTTTCACTACTTCTACACCTACCCAACCACCACCATCATTCTCCACAAATCAGCCAGAAACATGCCTCCAGGAATGCACCAGCTGTCATTCCTCTGCTTAACACACATTGATGGTTCCCTAAGACTCAGGTAAAAACACAAGACTGGCTTGACCAGTGTGGCTAAGCGGCTGAGCATCAACCTATGATCCAGCAGATTGTGGTTCAATTCCCGGACAGGGCATGTGCCCGGGTTGCGGGATCGATCCCCAGTCTGGAGCGCACAGGGGGCAGCGATCAATGATGACTCTCTCATCATTGATGTTTCTATCTCTCTCTCCCCATCTCCCTTCCTCTCTCTGAAATCAATAAAGATATATTTAAAAAACAAAACAAAACAAAAAGCACACAAGACTCTTTGCCACGGCCTTCGAAGCCTGCACTCCAGCCCTCTGTAGTCAAGCAGGAAGGTTAAGGGATGGGAGCAGTAGTTGACACCTGGGGCTGGCAGAGACTAAGGATGAAGGAAGAGGCTGCCAAGCAATGACAGGGGAGATTGGGCTTTTTTCATTATTATTATTTTATTAGTTTTCATAGGTCCTATATGTATAAGGTAGAAAGTTCAAAAGGTACCAAAGGGATATATATGGTGACATCTCGCTCCCTGTTCTCGTCACCCTGTGCTATGCCACGGTTCTTCTGCAGTCTGTACATTCCAGCAGAGCCCTTCACACTCACAGATGACATACGACACACACATCCTGCCCCATTTTTCCCTTCACTTATCAGAGGCCGGGGGTCTGCCCGTTCCAGTCTATGGGACATCTGGGTGGGTCCCCATCCTTTGCCAGTACAGTGAAGTGTGGCACGTTCCCGCCCCACCCCCTGCCCACCTTGCTCCCCACCCTCCCCAGCACCGTGCCTCCACACTCACTCCCATCTCCCCACACCTACTCCCTTTCTTGCCCCTGAGGCCACCAGGCCCCTTCTTGCTTTGGGCCTTTGCATTTGCTGTTTTGCAGCCTGAAATGTTTCTCTCCTGGTTCTTTGCAAACAGCTTGCTCTTTCGTCTCCTTGGCTTGTCCTCAAAAGTCATCTTCTAGAGTGACCTGCCCTGATCACCCTCTTTAAAATGGTCTCCCTCAGTTACTACCTCTCTCATCTGTTTTTTCCCTTCATAGTACTTATCCCAGTCTAATTATCTGGCTGACTTGTTACCTGTTTATTGCTCATGTACAATCTCCACACAAACAGTGACCTTATCTGTCCACAGCTATATCCCCATGTCCCAGGAGGACATTCAGAACGAGTAAAGATGTTCTGAATGAATGACTTTGACCGATGACCAACCCTGAAGGCTTTCAAAGCGCCAGGCACTGCGCTAGGTACTTGTGATGCTTTATTGCATTTACTTCTCACATCATCTTACAGACGAGAAAACAGATTTTTAGAATCTTTCTCTCAAGAGATGAAGCAAATATTCAAGCCCAGACCTGACTGTAGCCCCTAGAGTATGCTGCACAGGAGGGAAATGTTAAAATGTAAAATATCCCAAACTGGGTAAAGCACAGTAATTAGAAATATTTCACCTTAAATGTAGACATATAAATCCAGGATGGAAAAAAGTGCACCTTATTAAACAGCATTAGATGGGCAACTACTTCCCAAACTTCGGCTTTTACGTTTGCAAAGTACAATGATTATGTGTACTCAACGCACAAAGAGGCAGGTGAAAAAGTATTGCACGCATCGCTGAGCTCACCTGTTCTGACAGTATTGTGCGTGCTGTAATTTAACACCCCTGCACTCGAAACTTATACAAGAATCTTTTTAATCCCACGTTATCTCATTTGAAGCCGTCTACCTACACCACATAAATCCTTTTATTCAAAACTCAAGCCTCCCTCTCTCCTCCAATTGTTTCATTACTGCAAATGTAAAATAACCTAGCACTGAGCTGAAAAATTCCCTCATTTTACTCCAGGGTTCCCCAAACCACATTCTTCCTACTCATTTTGAACACCCTCCAAAGGCAGTAAGTTTTCAGGGTGAAAATCTTTCCGTCTCCTGGACAAGCGACTCACACCCCAGTAGAAGGGCACTGCTGGGGCATTTCATCTTCCCTGATGAAGTGGGACGAAAACAGACCCTTCAGTAACACACTTGATCGGGACAGCTACAGAGCAACGAGAAGCGGCACCCACTTTAATTTTAAAGTGCTGTTTCTGGGTCGTTTTCGGACGGGAACTGAGGATTAGCCGAAGCATGATGTCATCTGAAGCCAGCCACGTACGGCCCACAGGAAGGCATATAAAGTGCGAGCTGGACTCCAAGACCCTCCACTGAATTAACTTCTCTGGGCCTCAAAGGCCTCACTTAAAGATCCAATGAGATAATGCACAGAGTTCCTAGCACAGGGCCCAGCACCCAGTACAAGCCAAGAAGGGGAAAGAAATTCAAGCACCGAGCCAGCGGAGAGGCGGCGGCGACGACGGAGGCGCGTTGGCTCGTCCCGGGACGGTCTCCTCTCCCTAGGAAAGCGCTCCGTGCGGCGCGGGGCCGCGGCGCCCCCCGCAGTCTCCTAGTCCAGAAGGCCTGGGGGCCGCGCTCCCATTGTCCTGGGCCGACCGTGAGGGCGGACGGACCGCGGTCTGCAAACAAGACAATGACGGATACGTAACTGGACCAAGTTCCCCGGCTGAGCCCACGTTACCAAAAAAAAAAAAAAGCCAGGTAAGTCCGCCAACACCCTTCTCCCTCCGTGGCCTCTGCACACCCGCCCCACGAGGCTCCCTTCACCTGGGGCAAAAACACGAGGCCGCCCCGCAGCCGCCGCCGCCGCGCCGCCCAGGCTGCCGCCTCGCCCCGGGGGCCTCCCGGGCCCGCCCGCCGCCCCCGCCGCCCCCGAGGCCCAGGAGCCAGGCCCCGGGCTGCAGGGAGCGCGAGGCCCGCCGCCCGGCCCGCGGCGCCACACCCACCGGCCGCCACCTCCGCCCGCCGCCTCGCCCCCGACGCCTGGAAGCCCCTCGGGCCGGCCCTCGCGCGCGGCCCCCCCACCCCGCCGTCCCAAGCCGGCTCCGGCCCCTTCCCGGCTGGCGCCCGGCGCCCGCGGCTCGCCCACCGAGACCCGCAGGAATCGCCGCTCTCCCGCCAGCCCGCTCTGCTCGCCCGGCTCCGTCCCGTTGCCCGCGGGCCGCCCCCGCCGCCACCTCACCCTCCGCGCGGCGGCGAGGGTTTCCGGGCGCCCACGTGACCCGCGCGGGGCCCGCGGCATGCTGGGAGTTGTAGTCCGACGGCGAGGGCCGGGGGCGCTGGATGGGGGGGCGGGCTGCTTGCACGGGCCGCGGAGGTCTCGGTGCACCCGGCTGCTGGGCGGGGCTGGGGAAGGAGGCTCGGGCGGGTGCACCGTCCAGGAATGCGAGGGAAAAAGCGGTGCAAATGCAAGATAAAACCTGAGGAGAAATAATGTATACATCACCCTTTTTTTATCCCCCCCCCCAAAGCTTTATTCAGCTCTTTGTTTTTATAGACGGCTAGGTGTTGCTAAATGTACTGTTAACATGACACGAGGGCACAGGTTTTAGATTGTTGCTTAATTAAATACAGTTGCCCATAGTCTACCAGTATCATTCGCGGTTCCACGTCCCACTCCACCCACCCAAATAAACAAATGAATGTCCAGATCCTGGCGGCCTCAAGCAGAAGTTAAAGGCCTTACAACATTCGGCTTTGAACAAGGGTCCTCTGTCTTCCTGGGCTGCTTTCAACTGTTGAGGAAATATAATTTAAAAAACAAAACAAAACAAAACAAAAAAACCTCCCAACCCAGACAACCTCTCCACAAAGGTAGTAGATTAGGAAACAGTTTCATTGTTGAATGAGCTTTAATCCAGAGTGTGATGCATTTCACAGGCGACGCGCTAAGATGGCAGAGGCTGAAGGAATCTCCCCGTTTCATAGCCAAGCCGGCAGCGACAAGCCCACACGGCCCGGCCAGTACAACCCCGAGCAAGCTTGTTCTCAAGACGATCACGAGTCCTCAAATGACAGGAGGTTTTGTCACACTCAGCCCATCCTAACTTTATCACCGTGACTGGGGAGACCGCCTGGGTTGGCTTATCCAGAGGAGAAACAAACTTCTCGGATCTTTGGGACGAGAGATAGTTTTGCAGGTTGGAGCCCAGTGCCCGCAAACTGGACTCCTGCCCTCACACGGGACCTGGGAGTTGGGAACACTATCGCCCGGGGTGTTTGCATTTCAAAGATGATTGCCAGGTCCTGGAGGAGACGTTCCTCAGCTGTGAGACTAACCGCAGGTTATGTAGCCGTTATAAATATATACCTGTATTTGAAAAGTACACAGAAAGAACTTTTGAAACAGAGGGAGGGAGGGGAATTGATGAAATGCAGTAGTTTTGTTTCCAGTCACCTCAGGGTGTAGCTGGGGAAACAGGATGTCAGGGTGAGCAACAATAAATCAGCCCAAAGTTTCACTTTTATTTTAAAAAATACTTAGTAGGATATGACTCAGACTTTAAAAAGGAATGAAATTCTGATACATGCTACGGCACGGATGAACCTTGAAAACATTATGCTAAGTGAAATAAGCCAGGCACAAAAACAAACATTGTATGATTCCACTTCTGGAATCAAATTCATAGGAACTGCCCTGGCCGGTTTGGCTCAGTGGTTAGAGCGTCCGCCCATGGACTGAAGCGTCCCGGGTTCAGTTCCGGCCAAGGGCACACACCTCGGTTGCAGGCTCGTTCCCTGGCCCCGGTGGGGCTCGTGAAGGAGGCAACCAATCGATGCTTCTCTCTCTCTTTCCCTTCCACTCTCTCTGAAAAAGCAATGGAAAAAAATACCCTCAGGTGAGAGTTAAAAAAAAAAAAAAAATTCATAGGAACAAAAAGTAGAATAGTGGTTACCAGGGGCTGAGGGGAGGGGAGAAGGGGAGTTACTGTTTAACGGATATAAAGTTTCAGTTGGGTTACTGAAAAAGCTCTGGAGATGGGTGTGGTGGTGGTTGCACAAAAATGTGAATATATTTCCAGCCATTGAATGGTACACTTAAAATGGTAAAACGCATATATCATGAAATAGGTATGTATGTGTATATGTGTGTATATAAAATAAGTGTATAACCTGGTCACCACCCCCCAGAATCTTCTTCCCCATAGGCCAAGCTATACTCCGCACTTGGAGTCAGGTTGATGTAGAGGGTCGGAGCAGGGAGAGGCAGAATCTCTCCTTGCTTTCCATAACCATCGGGACACTTTACCACTTGATGTCTGCTCTGGATGTCCTCCAAGTGCCGGCTCTGAGTCGGCTGGCTTCTTTTCCCTTTAACCCTAACCATTACCAGGAGAAGAAAACATTTGACGGCCAACCTCCCTGACACCGACATCTAGCGGGCTCTGTTTCCTGCCCCCTGCCCATATGTTTGTGGCGGATCGTGACCTACGTGCCATTTCCTAGCCGCAGGCATGTGACCGTGGCTCTCACAGCGGCAGTCTGCAGCAGCAGCCCTTGGCAGCGTCTTCTGTTTTCTTGCTCTACCTGCCGGCGTCGGGTTTACCTTACTCAAGAGGGCAGTTCCAGAAAACTGATCTGTCCACGGAATTTGGAGTAAAATAAATCATATTTTAGAGGTTATCTGGAGGAATCGTAGAAAAAAAACGTTCTTGGATGGTGAACAAGTTGCCCTCTCTTTCAGTGCTTCTCAATCTTTCTCGACCTCAACCCTCGGGAAGAAATACATTTTACAACATGCGGGTCTGCAACGGACCCAGACATTTCACGGAAGGATGCTGAGCCTTACGACGTGAGACACCCTCTGAAATTCTCGGCTCCCCTTTTCTGGAAAAATGCTGGTTGCAACCCACTAAAACGGACTTCATGACTCAAGACTCGGTCTCGGCCCACAGTTTGCAAACACTGTACCAATTTAAATATTTCATCAGTGGATGTTTCTGTTTTGCGTGGGGAACCTGTACGGCTTAACTGCCGAACGTTGCATCCTTCATACGGAGGAAATCGAGTCCCTGTGCTCTGAGAGCCAGTGGCGGGTCCCCCCTCTGCAGGGGGGAAAAGTACAGGAATTCACCGCCGCTTTACGTTTCTGCCGCCGGCTCAGGGACCGGCTGATAAGCTCTGTTTCCTCAGACCTGGCACTGAACCTCTGTTCTGTGTAGATTACTCGAGGGGGAGAAACAGAAGTGTTTTTCCAGCTCTTTCCTGCCGTCCGGAGCCGAAGTTCTTTTCGTTTTTTCAATCTTCTCTCTGGATCCCCTCCTTTGTCTTAGTGGCTCCTCGAGAAGAGTAATTGTGATCCACAAAGCAACGGAAAGACTCGAGCCCCAGATCTGTAGCCTTTAAACTGTGTTCTCTCCACTCGAGCCCGCACCCAGCCAAACGGGCCATCGGGGGGGAAAAAATCGGGGCCAGGCCGGGGGCTGCCTAAGAGGAGGCGAGCGGAAGCAGGGAGCAGGGTGCTTGGGGAGGTGTCGCCTGAGCTCCCTGGCTTTGCAGGTGACGCGTGTGCGCTGGCCAGCGCCTCACCTGCGCTCGGCGCCCAACGGCGGCTCAGCTCCGGCTCAGGGGCGGTGGGAGGGCTTCCCTTTCCTTTCGCTTTCTCGGGACACCTGGGGACAGAACTACAGTTCCCACCACGCAGCGAGGCGGCAGGAAGAAGGGGCCCCGCGGGCCGAAAAGGACAACAAAGAGCGAAGGAAAACCTTACCTGCCGGCGGAGGCGAGGGAGCCGGACGGGCGAGCGCCAGGTGAGCGGGGAGGCCAGGGCCCCGGGATGCAGGATGGGACTGTCGCCCGCGGACCCTGCTTCGTCCCCGCAGGGCGTGCGGGTGGGGTTAAAGGAGCTTTTGTGGAAACCTTGAGGACTTCCTGGGGGGGGAGGCATAGATGGAAGGTTTCAGCTCAAGGTCTAGTGATAAGACAGGGAAGCGGAACGGTTTCTTTATTTGAAAAGTCGGAGGAGGGAAGAAGCCGAGTGGTTCGATCGTGTCTCTTGCCTGCTGGACCCTTGAGCCGCAGGTGACTTCGGAAGCGTCCAAGAGAGGACGGGGGTTTTTGCAGGTATTTGTGTGAATTTTAATTCGTGTCACGATACACACTTGTCCTTTTCTATGACTTTGAAGAAACCCAAAGAAAAAGGGGAGGGGGGGATGAAGAAGGGTGTCGTATGGCAGGAGCACTTTGTGACACATCAAATTTAATCATCAAATGGGGTTGGGTCTCGTGTGTTTTTATGAGGCACTTGCTGGGGAGACACAACACGAGAGCCTGAGAGGAAGAGTCGAGGGCCTGGGGGTATGTGCCCGGAGCGGATATGCTTGGAGCTCCAAATATCTGATGGGCTGGCATGTGGAATCGGAATCTGCCCGGGCGGCGGAGCGCGAGGGTCAGCAGGTGGAAGCGGGGAGGTAGATTTCAGCCCCACGTAAGCTAGAGCTGCGCACGCAGGACGGATTTTTGCAGGAGGTAGTGAGTTCCCCACGATCGGGGATATTGAAGCATGGGGGGGGAGTCAGCAGACCCCACGAAGGCGAGAATAATAAAATTTCAGGTGAGTGATTGTGATCAACGTTTCCCAAGCCTGGCTGAGCATCAGACTCACTTGGGGACTGTGTGCATGTTGTGCTTGTGTTTTTAAATATCTTCAGCAGATCTGGGAGGGGCTGAGGAAACATGTATTTTTCATTATCTCCCCAGATAATTCTGATATAATCGGTTAGTTTGGGAGACACTGTCACTTAGAAACTACGTTTTTTTCCAGCTTATGGTTAAAGTATGCCATATACCTTCTCACGACAGTTTTCGTTTTGAATATTCTCAAAGTCCTGATTTCCTGGTCAAGAAAAATGAGGTGCCAGGCAGAAGAAAAAGACCATGTCCAGGCTTGTCGGTCCTTGTTGCTGGTTGCCTGGACACTCGGTCTCCCAGTAGTTGGAAGTCCTCTCCCCAGTGAAATGGAGATAGGATGGCAGCCAGGCATGTCCTCCAAGTGATCAGTGGCAGGAAAAACACTCCTGTGGGCACCTCCTCTGCCACCCTCCCGCTGTGCGGGCGCTCGAGGGAGCAGGGACACCTGGTCTCAATGACTGGGATTCCACCAATGCTGTCATCTGACTGTGTTGACTCTGTAGGGGGCCCAGCTGAGGGCACCCCTAAAGTAACCTCGACCCCCCCGAGGCAGGTGTGAGCTAGTGGGGGCAGCTCCCTTGTACCTGACCAGTAGTTAGTGAGTGCCCTTCTCCCACGAGGACATTAGTGCTGTGAAAGCAATGATCTCCCCCTGCCTTGTTCTGTCCTGGACCCCAAGTGCCTAGAACAGTGCCTGGAGCCTGGTGAGTGCTCACTAAAGATTTGCTGAGCCTTGGCTGGTGTTTTTCAGTAGTTAGAGCATCGGCCTGCACACCAGAGGGTCTCAGGTTCGATTCCCGGTCAAGGGCATGCACCTGGGTTGCAGATTTGATTCCTGGCCCTGGTCAGGGCTCTTGCGGGAGGCAACCAATCGATGTATCTCTCTCACCTTGACCTTTCTCTCTCTCTCCTCTCCCTCCCTCTCCCTTTCCCCCCCTTCCACTCTCTCTAAAAATCTCTAAAAAATGGAAAAAATATCCTTAGATGAAGATTAACAAAAAAATATATTTTTTTAAAAAAAGAGAGAGAGAGATGCTGAATTCCCTTTTTCTTCCCAGCTCCAGTCTAGGTAGCCAGAGCCATGCAATTCTCCAGCTCAGCCAGGGCAGCAGATGAGAACTTTGACTATCTGTTCAAGATCATCCTCATCGGGGACTCCAATGTGGGGAAGACGTGCGTGGTGCAACATTTCAAATCCGGGGTCTACACGGAGACGCAGCAGAACACGATTGGGGTGGACTTCACCGTGCGCTCCCTTGAGATCGATGGCAAGAAAGTGAAGGTGAGAGGGGCATGGGGTTCGCTCCCCCTCATTTAGCCAGAGTGGCTGGCACCGAAACACATGCCTGAGGAATAAAAGATTTAAATGTAACATATGAAATCATACAAGTGCCAGGAAAAAACATAGGTGTATTCACTTTTATCATTGTGGAATGAGGAAATTGGCATTTTCGGTAAAAGGAGAAACCCAGGAATCTGTAATAGTATCAACAATAAAAATTAAAAATAAATAAAAAATCAAAAAAGATGAGAAACCCACAAGCCATAAGGGAAAATATTGCTCAATCTAACTATCTCAAGGTCAAATTTATATATTTTTATAAAACTATATAAAAGTAAAATTTCTACATACTCAAAAATATCATAAACCAAGTAAAAAGATGAATAACAAATTGGAGATATTTACATATATGGGACTTGACCAAGGGCTAATTTTTAAAAATATATATTTTATTGATTTCAGAGAAAGGAAAGGAAAGGGAGAGAGAGAAAAAAACATCAATGATGAGAGAGTCATTGATCCGCTGCCTCCTGCACGCCCCCTGACTGTGAATTGAGCCCAAAACTCGAGCATGTGCCCTGACCGGGAATGGAATCGAGACCTCCTGGATCCTAGGTCGATGCTCAACCTCTGAGCCACGCTGGCCAGGCAGGGATAATTTCTTTAATTAGAAAATTTCTTTGATTAGAAAAGATCAAAAAGTGTTGGGAATATGTAATAAGTGGGTCTCGTTTGGGATCCTGATTAAACAAAAACAACAGTGAAAAGATGTTTTTTGGAGACAATCAGGAAAATTTTCATATGGGCTGGGTGTTAAATGATACCAAGGAGTCATCAAGAAGTTTGTTAACAGTGGTAATGGTGTTGTGGTTATGAAAGAAAACGTCCATTTTAGTAGGGATGAAATGACATTAACTCTGGGATTTGCTTTAAAATAATACCTCAGCCCTAGCTGGTTTGGCTCAGTGGTTAGAGCATCAGCCCCCTGATTCAGGGACCTGGGTTAGATTCCAGCCAAGGGCACGTATCTCGGTTGCAGGCTCAGTCTCATTCGGGAGGGAACCAGTCGATGTGTTTTTCTCACATCAATCTTTCTTTCTCTCTCTCTCTCTCTCCCTTCCACTCTGAAAAGCAATGGAAAAGATATCCTCGGGTCAGCATTAAAAAAATAAAATAAAATAAAATAAACCTGAAAGAAATCAATAGAACGGGCTAGATGCAGCAAGAGTGGGAAAATCTTGATGCTGATTGAATCTGGGACGATGGGTGTGTGAGGATTCATTGCTCTAGTCTCTCTAGCCTTGCGTACATTTGCCAACTTGCCTTAAAAAATAAATTTTATGAGTAGCGTAAGTATATGAAGAAACAGGTACCCTCAGACACCGCGGGAGGGTGCATACATCGGTGCCGTTGCTCGGGATGGTAGTTTAGAAGGTCCCATCACGGGGACACTCCTGAACATAAAAGCCGAGGAGTCCTTAACAGTCAGAACAGGTCAGCCAACGGGACCTCCTTTTCCAGTGCTAACGCCAGTGGGCAGGCTCAAGAGATAAACCCCAAAATCCAGACCAAGGGATGACTGAGGTGAAAGGGAGAACACCAGACCCCAGGACATCAGATCCCCTTCTCCGGCTGACGCATCCCCGAGGTGGCAGCTCCCCAACCTGGAAGCCCGTCCAGATTCCCCCGGGGAGCAGCTGGGAAACTAGATGTGCGGGCCCGGCGCGGACCTCCTGAGCCTGGGTATCCAGAAGGGCGACATTGCGCACACAGCTCAGTGAGCAGCCCCGCCGGGCGTGGGAACTGATGCCCCCGCGCCCCCCCAGATGCAGGTGTGGGACACCGCCGGCCAGGAGCGCTTCCGGACCATCACGCAGAGCTACTACCGCAGTGCCCACGCGGCCATCGTCGCCTACGACCTCACCCGCAGGTCCACCTTCGAGTCGGTTCCTCACTGGATTCACGAGATAGAAAAATACGGCGCCGCGAACTTGGTCATCATGCTGATCGGTATGTGTTTGGCTTCCCTGGCCCCCTCTGCTGACGCTCGGCTTTGCGGGTGTTGCTGGCGGCAGGGGGACAGGACGTTGTAAAAGTGCCGGCGGTGGACGGGACCTCAGAAAGCGTCTGGCCCACAAATTCCCGTTAGATCCCCTTGAAAACGAGAGAGGGGTGAACTTGTTGCGAATGCAGATCTCCAGGCCCCACCCTAGGGTTTCTCAGAACGGACCTGGGCGCCCCAGCTGATGGGCTGCGCGTCTGTGGAGCCCACGCGGGAAAACCCCGGAGGCCGAGGGCCACAGTCAGACGGCTTAGTCCCTGGGGGAGCCACTCAGATGAGTGTGACTGACACACCCTCGAAGGACTTCTTTTTTTAAAAAAATGTTATTGATTTTTTTAGAGAGAGAGGAAGGGAGAGGGAAAAAGAGAAACATCGATTGGCTGCCTCCTGCACGCCCCCTACTGGGGGTTGAGCCTGCAACCCAGGCATGTGCCCTGACCGGGAACTGAACCCATGACCTCTGGGTGCATGGAACGAAGCTCAACCAACCCAGCCACACCGGCCAGGGTGCCTGACACATTTTAAATGCTTAATGGACGTAAGATTTGTTTCTAGAAGTTTCATTAGGTTGAAGGAACTATCTTGTTATGTTTCTCAAATAATGGGAGGCTGTGGTGAGGGCACAAGTGCCTGGGACCTAGGAAAAGCCGGCAGTCGAGCCCCAGCCAGAGCAGGAACCACCGTGGGGCCAGGCCACCCTCCGAGCAGGAGCGTGGGGTCGTCCTCTCAGGGCTGAGCTCCCTGAACCAGGCCCTTGCCCTACTGAGCATCGGTTTCCTGCATCTCAGAGCTGCTTCTCACATGCAGGATCGCATGGGCCTGCACATCTCACCCCTGTACACCCCCATGGAGTTTCTCAAAGCATCATCCCCGGCCGGCCTGCTCCCCCACAAGTCCTCTCATTGTCTCGGTATCCCCTAGCTCACAGTCCTCAGAAGGGGGATCCCATTGCCCCCTACTCATGGCAAAGCCTGGCCCAGGCTACTGGTCAACCTAAAAGTGGGAGGCTGCATGCCGAATAGAGGCGGCAGTCACTGAGTGCAAAGCCTGGCCTTGGATGGGCTGAAGAAGGCTGAATTGGCACATCTAGCCCACTTATTATTACTATCACGACTCCAAAGAGGAGTTATTTTCGAACCATTTTTCCCCCTAAGCCTTTGATGTTCTGGTTCGTGGTCTAGCCCCATCTTATGCACAGATTTGAAGACACACAGCTTTGGAACTCATCCGTTTCTCCCAAGAATCGAAGTCATCCCCGGCCCTGGGCTGGGCTCGCCTCTTCCTGACGCATCGGATCAAAAGCCCAGATTCCACAGCCCATCGCCCAAGTCAGTGCCCCTCAGCTGCAGTCCCCTCTTCTTTTCAGAGGGACTGTGTCTCATCCCACGTGGCAGAAACCAGAAAAGAGATTAGTGAGGCCAGGAGGCAGCTTCCACGTGGAGGGCAGCTTGACTTTTGGGGGAGGAGATGCCTCCTCTCTCCTCTCACTTCTGAAGGTCCCCTCTGGGATCTGAAACTTCTGTGATTTAACTTCTGGTATAAAGAACACTTCTTCTAGAGGCCGAGTTCAGGGTGATAAAAATAAACACTGACCCCCAAAAAGAGCCAAATTTCTTCCTTTCCTTCGAAGCACCGAGGAGGCAGACTGTTCACTGACACTGTTGTATAGCTACAGGTTCATAGTCTCTCAGTGAAAACGCTTAAGGCCAAAGATTTGAGTCCAGAACTTGTCAGATCTTAGGGGGGAGCATGTTGCTACCTAACGCCCTCAGCAGGGGCTGGGCGCACGCCCATGGTCAAATGCGTTCATATTTATGCAGCGAAATGCATGACTAGTCATACAAAGCAGGCTGAATAAAAACTGTAAGGGATGGTGCACCTGTACCGCTAACAACTTGTACCATTCACCTGGCCCACAGGGTGTGTCATTTCATGGCCTGTCTTAGATGAGCAAATTCTTGTCTAGCTGTTTATTTTTAAATGTTTTTACTGATTTGAGAGAAACATCGACCGGCCGCCTCCTGCACGCACCCTACCAGGGATCAAGCCCACAACCAGAGACTGTGCCCTGACCGGGACGACGCCCAACCAACCGAGCCACATTGGCCAGGGCTAAAGTTCTTTTTTTAAAAAAAAAAAGCAGGTTAAGTTACTCGATGCAATATTTGCTTTTCCCCCACTCGCAGGCAACAAATGCGACCTGTGGGAGAAACGGCACGTTCTGTTCGAGGATGCCTGCACGCTGGCCGAGAAGCACGGCCTCCTTGCCGTTCTGGAGACATCGGCCAAGGAGTCCAAGAACATAGACGAGGTCTTCGTGCTCATGGCCAGGGAGCTGATCGCACGCAACAGCCTGCAGCTGCATGGGGACAGCGCCCTCAGCAGCCTGCCCCTGGACTCCAGTCCAGTTCTCGTGGCCCAGGCGCCGAGTGAGAAGGCCCACTGCACTTGCTGAGTGTGCTCGCGAGGCCGATGGCACCCACCGGAGGCCACCTCTAAAACCAAAGGTGGTGGGTCCAGTGTCTGCTAAGGAGCGTTTCAGACCCGAGTGTAGGCCTTCGGCGAGTCCTCAATCCCCCATTCAGACCAGCGGCCACAGCGGCTGACTGGAGGACAAGGTTTGCTCGTCCATCTGTCCCTTGTCTGTCTCCCCAAACCCTTCAACTATGTTTCTCCTGAATTTTCCTTCTCACTCGTAGAGGGTAGTGAAGGGGAGAGAGGATGTTTGGAAGATCCTGGAAGAGTTTTAAAACAGCTGGGGCCTGGGAGAATGGGGGAAAAGCCAGAATGCCTTAACATTTGCTTCCTGATAGTCACACCTCAGGGCTTTAGTTTGGGGAGCAAAGCCTTTTGACATAAAGACCATAAATACCTCTTGCCAAATGGTCAGGAGCCATGTGATGGAGACTGAACTGGATTTCACTTTGTTAGCTGGGGCTGAGTTGACTACCCCCATAGAATGCGGGACATGCCTACAATTTCTAAAACACCAAATTAGCTGCTGGGTCAGAAGGCATTTCTGAACTGAAATTTAAATGAGCAGCAAACCAATACCGACCTCTCGGTGTGGCCCTGGGCACACCACGTACCTGTGTGATGCACCGTGGTTTTTCCGAGATCCCCGATGGTTGCTGAGGTGTGTCTTGCAGCCACATTAAGAACCACAAAGGCCGGTGTAGCCACACTGGCTCCAGGAGAAATGTCCGTGCAGCTCTCCCAGGGCCCAGGCGAGCGCCCACAGGCATTTCTAGCCGATAGCATCACTACCAATAGGCTGAGGTGAGACCTGCACAGTCACTAGTCCCGTGTGGCTGTTGAGTGCTTGAAGACAGAGGCTGGGCAGGATATGAGATTACTGGCTCCCGCCAATTTCCCTTCATTTCTCTGCACATCCAACAGCCTCATCAGCTTCTAGGATTATGCACTCTGGGGATTTTCTGGAATAGAAATATTCCTACCAACAGGTCAGACACGTGAGAACCAAGTCACCTGAACACCAGGAACCTGTGATTAACCCGCCTGGGCTTCTGCTGAAATGGTAGGGCTGTGACAGTAACGCTTGCGGACACTTGAAAGGGACTTAAAGAGCCCCCCGCGGCGGAGCGGCTTTGTTGGATTCTACTCTGCAGCTGAGCAGCCGCTCGGGCAGGCTCCTCTCTAGCTGTGGTCTCACAAGGCTGCGTGTTGGCTGGATTCTGGCCTTCCTCTCACGTCCCCAAAATTATACAGTTGGTAAAAAAGTTATGTGAAATTAAGGTACAAAAGGGACATTTCAGGGGAATAAAAAAATTGTAAATGTCTCCATATTGTGTTCACCGGTGTCAAGTACATTCCCATGTGCGCGAAAATCTTTCGGTGGCTGTTTCATTGTTCATTGATTGTGAGCAACCCAAGTATGCGCCCTTGACTGGGAATCGAACCCGTGACCCTTCGAACCTCTAACCACTGAGGTTCTACACTCCCTCTGATCAGGTTTGGGCTCCATAATATTAACCCCTCCGCCTCCTCCACACAGAAAGAGAAACTCATTCCAAGACACGCTCTCGGTATCGCAGAAGCTGAAGAGGGCAAGACGCGCGCAGGGGGGTGGAAGAGGCCAGTCCTCTCTGCGCAGGGGATGTGGCGCTTGTCTGAAACTTCCTTTTCAGCAGAATTGACGCAGAAACCCGTCCGCTCACGTGCAAGGTCACAAGGGTGACCCAAGGCAAGCCCCGCTGCAGTCCACCCGCCACTCCAGCAGGAGGGCTAGAGGGAGGATGGGAAGGGCTCGGGAAGTCAGAGCTCCCTGCAGGCGGTTTGCAAACCTCCAGGCAGGGGATGGAGAGGAATCTGAGGATCCATAGCAAAGGCATGGATTTTTCATTTTCAAAAGTACCTATTCAAGAGCCTGTGCTCAATTACTGAGTGACCATGCGCAAGTGCTCACAAGATTCACGCAGATGGCTCACCTTGCAGCAGAACACTGCCGGCTGCAAGGCGGTTTTGACATCATGTAGTTTCTTAACAATACATTGTTTAATTTATACCCAAAAATAATTGCTGACGACTGGAAGCACCAGGAATGCCAAAGTGGAAGTACAATAGGGAGCAGAGAATAGGTGATAATTCTGCAAAATCACCCAAAGATCCCTCTTCACCTGACCTGTAAGTTGCATTTACTTATCACTTACCTTTTTTTTTTTTTCTCTAAAATGTCTCTATTGATTTCAGAGAGAGGGAGGGGGAGATAGAAACATCGATGAGAGTCATTGATCAGCTGCCTCCCGCACGCTTACCACTCACCCTTAACACCTGCATTTCTTCTCACATCGCTGCTTCTCTCCTCCCTCTCCCTCCCTCTTCCTCAAAAAAGCAATGGAAAAAAGTATCCTCCAGTGAGGAATAACAAAAAAGGATTTGTCATTGGGGGGGGCAGATTAGAAGAGCTGATTTCCCCCCCAATGTATCACTGTCAATATGCTGCACATTGAAAAAAAATTGTAATTACAGAAAAGCTTAAAGAAATTAACCCCCCTGGGATGCCATTTAGTGATGCTCTCAATATAAATGCCCACGATTACAGGGAGGAGGAGCCACCACCGCAGGAGAAACCAGAGGTGGTGTCAGCCGACGCTGCTCGGGAGTGGTCTGCACACTATTTCCAGCCCACGGCAGAGGAACCGGACATTGAGGGCACTTGGAAACTTATCGATTTGGCATTGACACAACATCCAACTTTACGTCAAACCCAGTAACAACTCTGGGATTTTACTAAGGGCATTTTTCATTTCGTTTTTCTAACAATTCAATTTTAGTGTCTTTCACAAGAGCATTGGCCCATGATGGGTTGGAAATGAAAAATGAAAGATAACTGGTCCTTCACCACCAACAGTCTGAGAAACACTGGTGTAAAATAATGCTAATGATTGGGGGAAATAGTGACCAGTTCTGCCAACTGCTCTGAGAAGCCAAGGAAATGAAGTTTCCTGCAACTCCCGAACTGGCAGGAAGGACAGCGGAGACCCTTGGCAACACTTTTGGTGGAATGATGGGAGTGAAGTCCACTGCGCAGGGCGGTCAGTCTACTCGAGTCTGGCCTCCTCCGGGAGAGCCTGCTCCACAGCTTAGCAACTGTGAAACCAGAGGCAAATGATTTTACCCAAGATTCGGTTTCCTCCATCATAAATCAGAGATGCCACTTAGCTCACACTGCTGTAAGGATGAAACGAGAGCTACACGACGTGCTACGTACAGGACCTGGCACACTATGCATTCAATAATGGTAGTTATTTTTAAATCACAATAGGCCCTCACCTTGTAACTGCTGATTCAGCACGTGGCTCCCAACGTCTCCCTGGCAGGTGGGAAAACGCAAACGTGGTCTGAGTCACAAGGCACAAACTTAAGTGCAAAGAAGTCTAGGAAGTGGAGGGGATGGCATGGATTGCTCTGATGGGCACTGTTTCTGTTGCATCTGTACTCAGAGCATCTCCAGTCCTGGCATTGTGCCCAGCAGGCACTCAAATATTTGTGAAACAAATGGTTACCTTCGTCTTACTAAAAATGTTATCCAGCCCTGGCCGGTGTGGCTCAGGTGGTTGGGCATTGTCCTGTGCACCGAGAGGTTGCCAGTCGGCACATGCCCAGGTTGCCAGGGCTCACTCCCTGTAGAGTTCGTGCGGAGGCAGGCTACCGATGTTTCGCTTTCACATGGATGTCTCTCTCCCCCCCTTCCTCTCTCCCTAAAATCAATAAAAATATTTTTTTAAACATAGTAGTTTTAACACAGAAGGCAAGGGAAGGGGAAGAAAGTTATCTGTATCTACATTTTTTAAAAAGCCCTTTTTAAGAGGGCAAATTTATCATCAGAAATGAGGCTTCCTTTAAACAAGTTTTACCTTTCTCTTACTAATTCAGTTTCACATTTTTAGATTACATTCCCCGTTAACAGACGGAGGTAGGTACAGACTTGTGGAAGTCAATGTCTTCAATTCTAAGTATTTATCGTGGGAATAAGACGATTAAAAGAAAATTAAGAGCATCAGTTGAACCTAAAAATACTTTTATTTGTTCAGGCAGCTCGTGCTACACGTCTTTTCTACGCGCTGTAAGGGAGCAGCAATAGAGACCTGGTTAGTCTGGAGGAGTAAGAGTCTGGCTATTTTCTATTGTCAGCAAAAGATCGCTTCCTGTCATGTGATACGAAGAAATAAGCACCTAGTTACAATATAAAATGTAAGGCTGTTCAAACATTTGTGAAGTCTAAGTGCTAGACACTGTGGAAATAAAGCAGCCACTTTCGGAGACAGTGATACGGTGTTAACCACTTTAGATATTACTTACAGAGGACTTACTGTTTACACTTTAAATTCTTTTCTCACTTAGAGGTAAACGTCTTCGCTGCTCAAGCCTCTGAAACCGGCAAACTGCTTCTAGTGGTTGAGGGCTATTTAAAAAGTTTCTAGCTTCCTTATTTACAACAACAATTTTACTAAATACATGCTTCTACACACTGAACTACAGCACAAAGTCGCATTCTAAAAAGTATACGTTTCCAGTAGTAATATTTATTGCCAAAGTGTAGGCCAAAAAGCAAATAGTTCGCAATGTGTTTCCTAACATCTGCATACCATGTAGTGATGTCCAACCATAAAAGTTTGTTCAACGATTCAAACGCCTTAGAATTTACTTTTTACTTGATTATCTTGAATAAAGGTGCTTAACATTGTTTTTTATTTAGTTTTCCTTATAAAAAAAGTTCTTTCAGCAAAGGATTTCAACACAGGATGGGCTATGTCAACAGAAAGATTCAAAATCTTAGTGGCATTTCACCCCAAGGTTAATTCCCTGCTCAGGCTGTGTCACTCGGCCAGCCGAGTGCCCTGCTCCACCTCTCCTCAAACTGTATTCAGCATGTGGGACAGCCGTCTTCTCAGACATGGTCAGCTGCCGTGGAAATGGGGAGCATGAGGTAAATCACGAGCTGGCTCTTCAGACTTTCACCTGGAAACATCACTTCCGCTCCCATCACATCAGCCTAAGAAAATTCAATGGGCTTTGCAGCCATACTGTGCACCCAGAAAGCAGACAGCACTATCTATAAGCACCTTACCAGGGTCATCACTCCCCTCTCCCCATTTCTGGCAGTCTTTGCTTCACCTTTTCCCCAACCTTTTTCAAAATCAGAATCTACAGTCTGGCCAGCGTGGCTCAGTGGCTGACCATCGAACGACCTATGAGTCAGGGGGTCACAGTTCGATTCCTGGTCAGGGCACATGCCCGGGTTGCAGGCTTGATCCCGTCAGGGGCATGCAAGAGGCAGCTGATCAGTGATGTTTCTCCCATCACTGATATTTCTCTCTCTCCCCCTCTCTCCCTTTCTCTCTCTGAAATCAATAAAAACATTTTAAAAAATCCATCTATACCCACAGGAGTGTCAGAAGCAAGCATTATTTCTTGTGTGGTGGTAGAAGAGGCCGAGATAGTAATTTTGTGCAAATGAGAATGTTTCGCTTGTCACTATTGGTGTCCCAGCCCTTTTAGCAATCAGCAACCACGCTGAAGGGCTGTCAGTGCAGTGACAGGGTAGCAACACCCACTGTGGACTGGCTAAAACATGAGCCTCCACTGCCTTTTAAAAGGGGAGCTGCGCCAAACATAAACCTACCTAAAGGCCATGTGCTCTCATCACACCTAGACCATTCTCCCGACTCAGATATGCTCACAGGGCGGTTCCTGATGAGTCTCTTGCTCCCTCCAGACACCAAAAAGCAAGCAGCAGAAGTCTCCCCCCATTTAGATCCCCAGCACTTGCACCAGGTCTCTGAGGTTCTCCAGCACCCTTGGGGGCACAGGTGGTCCCCAGCGTAGCCTCATCAGTAGCAGCTTAGTTTGGACTTCTGACATTTCTGGAAGGAGCAGCTGGCCCGTGAGCTCACAGAAAGATGACTCGGACCCCTCCAGCTGTTACTACGACTAGTGTTGACAGACACAACCCCTCGGGGTGGAGACATTTTCAGCAGCCTGTTTTTGTTAACCCTCAGCCAAGGGCATTTTTTCCACTGACTTTTAGAGAATGGGGGGGGGGGGGGAGGTCAACTGGTTGCTTCCCCCTCATAGCCGAGCGGGGCCGGGATGGAACCCGCAACCCAGGTGCATGTCCTTAAACAGGAATCGAACCTGAGACCCTTTGGTGCGCAGACAGATGCTCTAACCATGGAGCCACACCAGCCAGGACTATTCTTGAAAACTGTAAAACATAATAGGTTTGATGATCCTGCTGATACGGTTTCCCTCTTTATCCCACACATTTCTCAGCAGGCCAGATGTCTTAAGAGGTGTCACTTCTCAACAAAACTGTATCCACAGAAATCTGGCTCACTGACGAACTATCAGAGTTGATGAAAGAAATAAACTGTGCACATTTCAAACAGCTCATTACACAGGACAGAAAGACAACCGATGATTTTTTTTTATTGTTTTATTTGGGAAAAGTGCTTCTTACAAAAGGGCAGCTGTAAAATACAGAGACCTCTGTAACAATGACTTGGTTTTTCTTAAAGTGAAAGGACGGGTGGATCCAAGGAATCACAGCAGATGAGACAACTCAGGAACATCTCCAAGTTATTTTCAGGAAACAGCAACAAAACGCAAGCTAAATTCTCCAATCAAGGAAGTCTAGCAATTTAGCTTGTCTCATGGATTACCACCACCCCCCCCTTAGTGGGAAAGCATAACTTATTACTGCAAACCAATGACTCCACTACAAGAAACACCTTAGAACACAGTTTTGAATCACGTCTGGCTACCTGCAAAGCACAGGGATGGAATGAGGCAAATACCCACAAAAACAAACACAAAACCCGACAACAGAACCCCTCAAACGAGGAGGGTTTGCAGAAAGGTGCCTGAACTGGAGAGGGTAAGAGATCAGTAAGCATTAAATACAACCGTGTATCCAAGGCCCAGTTTGTGTTCATATATGGGATAACCAGATAGTTTTAACCTCTATGGCTAAGCCCATTTATTTATAGAGACAAAGCTAGCACTGCTCTAGTAACAGCTACCGACATACTGCTTTGTCCTGGAAGATCTATGTGCCACGCTAGGCCGAAACACTAGACCAAGGTTTTCCACTAAGGCTAGGAACACTGCGTCTATGCAGGGATGAGAGGCTCACCACACACTCGCAACTCACGCTCACACATGCCAAGTCGATCAGCTCTTGGGAGTCAACCTCAAGTCTGCATTTCTTTTACGCCAGTATATCCTTTATATGTGTTCTTTCAGAATTTTCCTATCACACTAAACACAGTAAAAATCTCAACACATTCGCACCTGCTTATGGTTACCCAGTAGTTATTACTTGTGTGCAATTAAACAAGAGACCAAAACCACAGAACAGGTGCGCAGGGTGGGGACTGCAGGGTAGGGAACAGATAAAAACACAGATGTGCAGCTTTCACCGAGAACCTCAAGTGTCCGCCTCAAGTCTGTAGCCCGAGGCGACCGCCACGGTTCAGATCCTTCACCCATCACCCCTACTGACCCCACAGCAGGGCCGGTGCTGCGCCTCCCAAACCAGGGTCCTCAGAACGAGTGCGCAGGTCCCTAAGACACCCTCCAACTGTGTGAATCTGGCTGAAAACAGACGACGCAACACACCTACGCTAACTGTCTGACAGTTAAATTTGTGTTACAAAAAACTAACTTTAAGGTTTATTTTTGTAACTTTTTAACCAGAGAAAACAACATACTCCTTGGGGAAGGGGAGGGAGTGAGAAGACAGGCCCTGGGTAGAAGTATTACGACAGCACCTGGAGTTGCTAGGCCTGCCTAGGAGACACGGGCACTGCCACACCACCGCAGGGGACAGCCACTGTCTGGGCTCAGCAGACCAGTCACCCGCCACGCAAAGCTGCTATAGGTCCAAGTCATAAAAGTCCTCCAGCTCAGCATGAAAAAAGTCCCACTCGTCTTCAGAGTCTGTCAGCTCCTCGTCCCCACCTGCAGCCAAAAGCATAAGCAACATCTCGCCCAGCTCAAAGGTGACAACCTCCTCTTCGTCGTTGTCAAAGGGGTTGCTGTTCTCTCTCTCCTCAATGAGCTCCCAGAAGTGGTTCCTTCGTTGGGCCTGTAAGAAACAAGGCCGTGATAGGGGTGGCACTGCCGAGTGGGGTCTTCTAGCCTCTTTTCTAAGGCGAAACGTCCAGCACACCAGAGGGCGTGGCGTGCCCACCTCACTCAGGGTTCCACGGTACCAGCTCCTCCCCTCGTCACCTGATGCCAAGGTGTAGGCTAGAGCTCTAGGCTTTCTAGCTCTTCCCTTCACAGCCCTCCCAGTTTCCTGAGGTTGGTTTCCTGCTTCGATGCTCTAGTCTTGCTCCCAGACTGAGCGGTTTTCTTCTCCTTCCCCTACCCCAATCTGTGCAGGGCTCAACTGACATCGTGCTATTTCCCCTTCTTTAAAAGAAACAGTGAGAGTTACCCGGTATCTGCTTGATGTTCCCACTTTCTGTCTCTGTGGCTCCTCTCTACGGCCATCAGGGTACGCATGCTTGTAAAAACAGTTCCCTCCAAATGGGCAGCTCCCACGTCCTTCATCAAAATACCTGCACGCCTTGTTGCTGGAAAGGAAAATATCGCAGCCCTTATTCACAGTGGATTTCAGGTCTGGGTGCGACTAGCATCCCAGTTTCTCTAAACAGGCAGGGATGGACCCGGCACGTCCATTTACAGCCCGCCCCAAGGTGTGCTCAAACGTGTGCGCTAACGCATGAAACACCAGCTAAAACAGACACTGTTCAAGTCTACGCTGCTCAACAGCTCTACTGCAGCAGATCCAGCAGCCAGGAAACCTAGAAAGCCCCGCACACGAACACAGGGCGGCTATAACGTGGACTCAGAAAGAGGCAGGACCCCAGGCACGGGGCTTGAGCTACCAGCAGCACGGACGTCATTACAACACGGTCCCGGGCTCGCACCCCAGGCCTGTGTTGTGGCAGGACACACGATGGGCGTTACGGGGTAAAAGAAAGGGCAGGAAGGAGGTAGGAGTACATAACGCAGCACTGCTCCTTTCGAAGCGAGCCCGGCTGGCCGGGCCCTGCAGAAAGGCCGCGGCGCGCATACCTCATCGCCTCCTTGTATTTCTGAATGAGTTTCTGCTTCTCTTCTTTCTCCTCCACCCAGTACTCACTGGGAATGACAAAGTTAGATGTGATCCGGCATTCTGGGCAGGACCTGGGAAACAATGAACAGGCTGCAGTGCACATTCCCCACAGGCCCACCTGCAAGGGCACACCCCGGTGTGTCGCCTCCAGACCTAAGGACTTAACCCGAGGCAAGTGGGCATCTCCCGCAGGGCTCCCAACACTGCCACACAACTGACCGTTTCCTCTGAAGCAGGACAAACTCCTTTATAAATTCAACTCAACGGCTAGCCAGGTCATTTAAAAAGTAGAACTTAGGTTAAAATAAATGAAAGAAGACATTTCACACAGACTCCTTTTTCTTTCGTTTAAATAAATTTATTTCTTGTAACTTTGCTCTGTTTAGGTTATGTCGTTTTGTTCAGTTATGAGAACAATCTTTAAAGGATGGTAGATTATTGGCTAGCTTCATGGATGGAATAGAAAGTGGAAAATGTAAAACGCCAGGAAACATACATTCAGAGCTCGTTTGTTCACTGGGCCTAAAGGGGCTAATCCATTAAACACAATCTCCTCAGAAAAAGCACGAAGGTCCTACTAACTGATACACAGGGTTTCCTCATTCAAATAGATATACCAACTAACCTAGAAGCTAGCTGAAATACAAAGAAATCCCAATTAGAAGAGCACCCCGTTTCAAGATAAAATGCATGCATTTAAATGCGGTCCATCTGGTTGAAAGTTGGCACAAGATACTAAATTCTTCCCCAAAATAGAAAGCACAAACGGAGATGGGGAGGAGCCTCACTTTATGATCTTGCTCTCAAATTGCTTAGCACTCCTCCACTTGCGAATACACTTGAGACAGTAGGTGTGGTTGCAGTTGGAGAGGATCCCGAAGCGGCGCTCGCTGGGGTTGGCTTTCTCATAGACCACCTCCATGCAGATCCCACACACTTTGTCCTTACTGCGCTGCACCGCAAATGAGAGCTCCATGTCCTTCTCATGGGCCTCAATGCAAGACTGGAAAAAGTGGAGAGAGAAGTGTAACCAAGTCATTGGACGAAAGCTTCAACTGGACAGTGACTCATGTTCAGAGAACCAAATAGTCAGCTGAAGAGGTAATGTTCCCAGTTCGACAGTAAAAGCAGCTTTGTTCACAAGCGAGGGCAGGTGCACTGACATTTTGGGACTTGACATTACTAGAAAGTCACACGATGAGGACTCAACTTCAGGAACTGAAAATTGACCCAATTTTCTTTATCCTGCAGCTCAACCCCCGCTGTTATCCTCATTAAAGACAGTTTTCATACTAAGTTTGTTGACTTTCTGGTTTCTAGATGGAAAATGCAATTGGGAGTAAGGCCTGAATTTATAACCCGTCAGAAAATAGGGTGAATGAAACCAGTATTTATTAGGTGACAATTGTGCCAGGCACATAAAAAAAAAAAACAGCTTTATTGAGATGTAATTCATTAGGTTAAAGTGTACAATCAGCCCTGGCCAGTGTGACCCAGTTGGGCATCATTCAGTGCACGGCAACGGACAGGTTGCCGGTGGATTCCCATAAGGACATATGCCTGGGTTGCGGGCTCAGTCGCCAGCAGGGGGCAAGCATGAGGCAGGTCGGTATGATACATGATATTCCCTCCCACATCAGTCTTACCCCTCCCTTACCCTCTTGCTAAAAATCAATTGAAACGTTTTTTAAAAAGAAAAAGCTCCTAGTGTGAGGCCCTTGATTTTTTGATAAAGCATTCATTCAAGAAGCCCAGGAAGGAAAATATCCCTACTGACTGATAACCATTCAATTCACCAAACGTTTCCCTGAAACGAAAGGTAATGTTGTGAAAGGGAAAATACAGGCCTCTCACCTATTAGCATAGTATCTCCCTAAAAACTCACCTTTATGTGCTGCGACCTCTGGGCAGCGTCCACTGGGTGCAGGACCTGCAGCCCGCACATGTCACAGGCGTCTCCGTGGAGGTACACGCAGTTCTCTCCGTAGCGGCACTCGCCAACCGCGGCATAGGGGCAGAGCTGCTTCTTGGTCTCCGCTGCCGTGGGCTCCTTCTCTGGCTCTTCCTTGGTCACTGAGCCCTGCAGGGGCGCTTCGGTGCAAGAAGGGGCAGCTGAAAATGTTCGAGAGGGTGATAAAGGTCCAAAATGGATATGGCAGAAAAACTGAGAGCCCAACTGAAAAGAACTTCAAGTAAACTCCAGAACGGTCTGCTGAACTAATTTCCTTACTCTGGGAAGAAATGAACTCTATCTAATGCTGATATTTCTGGGATGAGGCTTGCAAAGGGCGTGGGGTGGGGAGCTTTCTTATGCGTTTCTCCTGCAATGTACTGATAAAAGGCGGCTTCGGGTTTCAATATTCTAAATTCAATACTACTGGGATTCAAAGTTTCTTTCTATCTGCAAGTCTCGGGTAATCCAATCTATACTGTTAAGATTACGCTTCTGTGAAGACTGGCTACCGGAGGGCTGTGGACACTCAGCTAAGGGATGAGCTGCCATCTAGCCCTCCGACGACTTTTTTTTCTTCAAAATACTCACTACGGCCACAGTAGGGCTGTCCTGGAACAAACTCAATGGCGTTTGCCCAGTCTTCGGAACCTGCTCCTACAGCTGCAAAGTTTGAATTTCTTGACTCAGACTCGCCCGTACTCATTTCAGCAATCAGTCCAACTACAGAGGAGAGACTTGAGGAAGCAGCAAGGGGTGGTTTTGCAGTAGGATCTGTAGCAGTTGCCTCTTCCTGTTTCAATGGTTTGCTATGTTCGTATCTTAAAAAAAAAAAAATTAAAAAAAAAATTAAAGTCAGCGGTCACTGTCTAACCAGAACCCTGTAGATGGAATATATTCCCTGACCCGTCCTTGGCTTCTTTCTAATCTACTGTGCATAGGAGTCATCTGGGAAACTGTTAAAAGGCAGATTCCTAAGTTCTAAGTCTGGAGGAGAGCCCAGGACTCTGCCTTCACATGATGCTCACCCTGCTGGTCCAGGGATCACACTTGAGGATCAAGGCCACAGACCAGGGGACAGGAAACTTGAGACTGTGTGGCCACAGCAAGGATGGCACTCAAATTCAACACATATAAATGTGGAACATTTTACCAATACAAATTAAAATGCTCCCATTATTAAAAACGGTATTTAGAAATTATAAAAATGTTTTTTCTTTTCCTATATCCATTCACCTAATGACCTTCAGTTTTCCAAATTCGTACCACCAGATTCTCATCTCTAAAATTATCATTAATAAAAAATAAATAAAATTATCATTAAACCATATCTCCAATTATAAGGAAAGACTATTTCCTTCAAGAAGCAACTTCCTACCTGGGAAAATCCTCACAATTCTTTGAGCATTTTATGTTGAGAGATTCAGACATAATGAATGATGCATGCAGTCAATCTAAACTGTTGTAACTTACAGTATGTATGTAGCAGTTCTTGCAATTACATAACTAATTGGGCAATACTAACCACAGGTCATGTGTTACATCTCCAAAAGTAGGACCTAACTAAAGACTGTCCTTTAGCTTACAATAAAGGACTGCTGAGCTGGTTTTTACCCTATTATCTCAAATCTTCATATTCCTACCTAGCAGTAGGTAGCCTGCTTTGCAATACAAGTCATTTGAATATCCTGCACTCAGCTACAGAAACCTGATGCACTTATTCCACAGCCTGGAATCGTGCAAAATGAGGGCCGAGGGGAGGAGCTATCATTAATATGCTTCACTTTTACTGTCTCACTTCATAGCCTAAAAGAGTGAAGATGTACTCATCATTTTAAAGGTGACACAGAAGGTGTAATTGTCAAGTAAGTGGTGTCCCAGGTCTAATGTGAATCTAAAGCTGCTTTGTACATTACGGCAGCCATTGGCCAAATCTAGCTACTGACTCTTAAAGGAAATTTAAAACTCAGTCCCTTGGCCCTTGCACTAGCCACATTTCAAGGTATGCGAGAGCTACACGTAGATAGTAGTTACCATACTAGACAGCAGAATGAGCTCGTTTCCACTATCACACCAACTTCCATCGGAAGCACTGCTCTGAAGTTTATTTTAGAATTACATGGAGCCTTGGAAATCTAGCCCCAAATCCTCACTTTTCAAACTAAGTAATTCCCTGGTTTGAAAAAGGATTGCAGAAAAGTATTTTAATTATTTTCACAGCCTGTAAGTTAGGAGAGAACCTGAGCATTGCAAATAAGACAGGCTTTAATTTAAATGCCCCCTTCGCGAACAGAAAGGCTTCAGGGCTTTGGGAATTAAATGTCAAGATGTGTAAACAGTCCTGGCTGGGTAGCTCAGCTGGGTAGAGGGTTAGCGCATCACACCGATACACCAAGGTTGCAGGCGGGACCCCAGCCAGGGCACAGACAAGAATCAGCCAGTAAATGCATAAAGATGTGGGACAACCAATCAACCTTTTCCTCCCTCTCTCTCTCTCTCAAATCAACCAAATTAGAATTTTTAATAAAGTCTAAGGAACAGGTACGACACCACCTTTGGTTCTTCTTCCCCTCTGCCATGTTCATTTTAAGGACTTCAGGGCAAAGGACTGAACAGATCCTCAGCAGACAGGACTAGAATGCTCATCACCATCTAGTTATCAAATTGCAAATAACAGAACGTTTTGAAAGAAGTGCACGTTGGTTTTAAGGTCAATTTACCAAGGAATCAACAAGGTTTGCTAAGGTTTTGAAAGCAGAGAGCCATTAGCTAGAAAGTCTACATCTGTACATAAGCTTTCTTGCTTTCAAATAGTCTAGTTTTCTGTGGGTATATAGAAGAACACACTAAAACTGGAGGTAAATATACTGGGTTGATTTTTTTATCAACACCTGGTAATAACCATGTGCCAGGCCCCATCAAGAACTGTACCATCCACTGAGGAGTCAAATGTGAATAAAAGAGGTCCCTGCTATCAAATGAAAACGTATTTTTAACTAACTTTTTAAATTAAGAGTTCCTCTGGAAAAGAAATGTATATCAAATAAACCCAACTTTATTCTAAGGGATTATATTGAGAAAATACAGTATTGAAATGTAGATCAAGACATTCAAGAACACATGTCTGCCTATTTAGGCAAAGTTATTCCCTTGGTGCAGTGTGGGACTATATAAAATGTATTCTGAGTGAAGATTTGTAAGCACCAGGAAAAATAAAGTACAAATAAGACAAAGTGAGAAGAGGGAAAAAGCAGGACTACAATTCTGAAAGATGTTTACTAAAAATGTTTCAGGGGTCAAATAGATGGTGACGGGGGAGGCTAGCCTGGTGTTGAGCACACAATACAATATAGAGGATGTATTATAAAATTGTACAGTTGAAACTTATGTTATTAACCAATGTCACCCAGATAAATGTAATTTCAAAAGTGGCTCACTGAAGCATGGGCCACCTTACAAGCAAGGATGGCCAACTAGGCCCTCAGGCCAAATCCAGAGCTAAGAATGGTTGTGACACTTTATTTTTTATGTCCTTATTTATTTCAGAGAGAGGAAAGGAGAGCGAGCGAAACATCAATGATGAGTCATTGATCAGCTGCCTCCTGCACGCCCCCTACTGGGGATGGAGCCCACAACTCAGGCATGTGTCTATCTCCTGGATCATAGGTCAATACTCAACCACTGAACCATGCCAGCTGGGCGACATTTTTAAATGGTTGAAAAAAGATCATTTGATGACACACAAAGAAATTATATGAAATTCAAATGTCAGTACCCCAAAATAAAGCTTCGTATCGGGGAGTGTTCAGAAACAATGACTGGGAGGAGCTCTAGTGGCCTTCAGTGGGTGAGGACGAAGGATGCAGCTGCCCTGCAATGTGCACAGTCCTGGTCCTGGGCAATGATGACCTGCGTAATTCGGTGACCGCACCACCACTACAACACACCAGGGTGGGACCGCTTCTGAACTGCTGGAACTAGAGCTAGGATGTGGTCCTTCACTATAAACTATCCCTGGATAGACTCAAATTACCTGAAATCCCTGGGCACTGGCCAAAGTGTATAAAAAGATTCCTAAAGACTAAGAATGAAATGTACATTTAAACTCCCCAGGCATAGTTTTAACAAACAAAAACCTGCACGCGCACACACAAAACAAAAAAACCAGTAGTCACAGAACCAGGCCCACCACAAGATTCTCTCCTTACCTAGTCTATAACCCATCTTGTAATGATCACCTGTGTATCGGCCTGTCCCAGGCGATGGTCACCAAACTTTCCTTTCAGGCAGAGCTAGTACAGTGGTACCTCAGTTTTCCAACCTCTCCGTGGATGAATATTTCGGGTTACGAACGCCGTAAACCAGGAAGGAAATACTTCAGGTTTCGAACACGCCTTGGAAGTCGAACATGCCCCCCAGCTTCCGCTGAGGGCAAGGTCCTGAGGCCGGCTGTCAGCTGTGGATCCCTTGGTTTTCCAATGTTTCAGAACTCGAACGGGCTTCCGAACGGATCACACTCAAAAACTGAGATGCCACTGTACATAGGTTTCCCAAACTCCTTTCACTTTATCATGAGGGCTAAACCCAGCTGAAATCGACATCACTCCCCAGAGAGGGAGCTGTATCCTTATTATAAAAAAAAACTGAAAAGGGCATACTGGGATTTTTTGAGGAGTGTCACTATGCCATTTTCCCCTTTCCAAAAATATTACAATGAAAAAAAGCGCAAATTGCTGACCACTGAGCCCGACACCAGGAGTTCCATTTCTAAGCTCCTGCAGCCACGCAAGAAGGACCTTTTCTTGTTCTCTGTTCTTACCAATTTCCTAGCAAAACGATGTGGGATGACCTGATGCTAACATCTCACCCATAAATAATTTCTGTCTTCGGAACTCTAAGCACCTGAGCCCAAGAGCTGACACAATTCTCTTTTAACAGGATACTAAAATTAGCCATGACACTGCCAAACTGTCTTACCACACTCCTCCGGCCAAAAGGCGGGGCCCAACCTGGCTCCTCTTGAAAGGGGGACTGGACTTAGGAACTTGCTGGTAGCAAACAGACCACAGGGGAAGCAAGAGTGTGACTTCTGAGACTAGGTCATAAAAGCCTTTGCGGCTTTGTCCCTGCACCCCCTTGTACCACTTGCTCTAGGACAGTGTGAGTGCACACCAGGAGCTCTAGGAAAGGCCCCGTGGTGAGGAGTCAACTATCCCACTAGCAGTCATCTGAAACGTGACCCTCCAGCCCATCAAGACTTCAGATGATGGCAGCCCTGGCCAAAATCTTGACTATAAATCTGAGTCTGAGCTGGAACCACCCAGTGAAGCCACCCTCACACTGCAGACAGCCCAGAAACTGGTGTTTTTAACCTGCTAAGTTTGGGGATGTAACATCAACAAATAACATATTAATACACCTAGATACTTTCTGAACTGGGAATAGAAAGGAAAGCTCTACCCAATCTGAAGCAGATCACACTATCATTGAATTGAAAGTTAACAGGATTATGGTATCAATTCAATGAACAGAGGTTAACTAAACTTAGAACTGTATTATAAATTCATTTTCTAAAATGTAATAACTTTCCTCCCAGGTAAGGGATTTCTGCCAGTGCACTAACATTCCTAAGAAGTCCATTTCAAAGCACTTTAAATCTATAAATTATAAAGCTGTTGGGATTATGCATTTTACTCATTTTTTCTCCCAACCTGTCCCAATCTACTCCTGACCTGGACACACCTGACTGGTAAACAGATCCTCACCTGCAGCGGTCTCCGTAGATGCAGTACCCTCGCTGGAAATACTTGCACGCTACACCATACGGACTGTCAGAGAGGTCATGTGAGTAGCGACAGTTCTCTCCTTCCTTACAAACTCCGTGCATGAAATACCTGTGACAAACAACCACAAAGCTGGATTACACAAGATGAAAGCCAGTCCTCAAAGAATCCATGAGCAGTATGTTCCACCAGTAACACACTAGTGCTGTATACTAATCCTATATCTACGATTACATTCTACATGAACATGTAAAATGAACATAAAGGAGGGAAACTAGACCATGGCCATAAAGTTATCCGTTAGGGCACCACAGGAGGGCTGCCTGTAGGCACTTGTACCAGTTTAGATTTAAACTTTGAGGCTGTCATTAATCTTGTCTCTCCAGGTAAGTCTGACCAATGTTCTCATGTTACAGCCCTAGTGGGGTACCTTCTTGTTTTTCACTAACTTTAGCCAGAACGGCAGCTCCATTGGTTAAAAAAAAAAAATTTTTAATCAAAGATAAAAAAGCAAGAAACAGTGTGATTACAGGGGTGGAGGGGGGTGAGAGGGGCAGAGGGCACAGGGATAAATGGTTATGGTGGAAAAATAAAGAAAATTAAAAAGAAAGAAACATTCTTAATTCTTTTAAAGCCACATGTGAAAATACAAACAAAATCTGCTGCAAAAGTAGACAGGGAAACCACTGTATGTGCTTGTTCAGCAGATTGCTCCCCTTGCGCAGTAAAGGAGCACAGGTATACCTATCTAGCAGTTTCCAAAAACCAAGCGTCAGAGCATGACTCAGTGGTTCCTAAGTGGAACAGGGCCAATAGCACATGGGGATTTGCTAGAAATGCACACTTTGAACCTTACCTCAGACCCAATCTGTAACTGCGGGTGGGGGCCGAGAGGGGGCTAAGGCAAGCAGCAATCTGCATTTCTCTAAACCACTGTGGATCAGGGAAGTGATAAGGGTTTTATTTTAATCCTGAAAAGTGAGTAGAACCAAAACCACACACACACCCCTTATCCCATCACTGACTTGTTAGGATTTGTTTTTCTTTAGTCTGTTTTCTTAATTGATTTCAGAGAGAGGAAGGGAGAGAATCATCAATGACAAAATAGTCACTGATTGGCTGCCTCCTGCACGCCCCCCACCCCATGGACGCTGCAACCCAGGGCATGTGCTCTGATCAGGAATCGAACCGCAATCTCCTGGTTTGTAGGTCGATGCTCAACCACTGAGCCACGCTGGCTGGGCTAGTCTTTCTCTTCAGCAGGTACATGTAGATTTAACTTTGGCAGGCCACACCTCCCCAATTATGCACCTCAATAGGGCTGGTACAGCATAAGGAAAAAGTGCCTCTTTCCTGGGTGTAGGTAGAATATCAGTAAGCATATTCCACTTGCCCACTAATTGGAATGACACGTAGAAAATAAATTCACCTAAGGAGCCCTGAAGAAAGCTGCCCTGCCCAGCCAGTGTGGCTCAGTGGTTGAGCATCGACCCTTGAACTAAGAGGTCGCCGATTAGATTCCTGGTCAGGGCACGTGCCTGGGTTGTGGGCTCAATCTCCAGTAGGGGGTGTGCAGGAGGCAGATCAGATCTCTATCCCTCTTCCCTTCCTCTCTAAAAATAAAAAAGAAAAAAAAAACACTGCCCCCAATTAAAATGTGGAAGGTCCTACTGAAAGATTCCCTGCAAGTAGATATTCACAGCTGATAACATAGAAAGGATAGCATCCTGGTGGAAAGTTATCAAGATCCCAAAATGCCCTAGGACTACAGTGCATAACAAAATAAAAACATGGTAGGAAATCAAATTATATTAACCTAATTTCAACTATTATTAGATTTAACTTAATGGGACTTGGGTTTGAACTTGTCTCAACTACAGGGCTCCTTTCTGCAACCTTTAAAGCTGCTTGAGAGCCATTACTTGTCACCCAAATTTGAGCTGCTGTGCCAACAGATCATTTTTGACTGCATAAATGAAGATTAAAACTTAGCAAAACAACTCAACAAGTCAAAAATAACTACATTGTAATCAACACTACAGAGTAATCATGCTTCCGAGTGTCTATAAAAGTATCCACAGTTGAAAATAGGTTATTCATTTGAAACAGTGTCACTGTTTGAATACAGTTGCTTTCTGCCCCATCCCCAGCGGGAACATTTTCACTCTCACATTCTAAGTAAGACAAAAGTGCCTAAGACCTTCAGTTCCTTTGGGGTCAATTTGTCAGAGATGCATGTATTTTTAAGGCTTGATAAAATATTAACTAGAGATCAAGCTGGGCAGGTAGCTCCTAAACCTCAGGCAAAATACTTGGAATTTCAGGTTTGTTCTTAAATCCTATTCTGCCATGGTCTCGTTCATTCTGCTGTTACACTTAGGTTTCTGATACTTCTTTATGTCAAATTCTGTCTTCCAGGAATCCTATCTGATGGCTGCTGACTTTAACCTGGTTTCTTCAATCAGCTGCTTCAAGGACCTCAACTCCCTAATACTTGGCACCTTAAATGTTCAGCATGGCACTTCCTTCGCACTTTTGCAACACCCACACTGGTATTAGTTTCCGACATCCATGATGGGTGAAGACTTCTCTAGAATCCAAAATGAAAGAGTAAAAATAAAAGTCAACAAATAGTTTGGCTGGCCCAGGACAGTGTAGCATGTTTTAATTGATTTTAAGAGAGGAATGGAAAGGGAGAGAAACATCCATGAGATCAACTGGCTGCCTCCTGCTTGGCCCCCTACTGGCGATCAAGCCCGCAACATGGGCATGTGCCCTGAACAACCAGGAATCGAACTGACGACTTCTCAGTGCACAGGAGAATGCCCAACCAACTGAGCCACACTGGCCAGGGCTATTAGCACTTTTCTGACAAGGGCATAATATAGCACATGACAAGAATGAAGAGAACAGGGGCAAACTTGGGGGGAGAGATAGGGCTGGAATTGCTCTGACGGTGTTGCTCAGTGGTTAGAGCATCACCCCACGCACGGAAGGTCTTGGGTTCAATTTCTGGTCAAGGGCGCATACCTGGGATGCAGGTTTGACCCCGAGCAGTGAGGGTGCATGTGGAGGCAAGTAACCCACGTGTTTCTCTTGCATGGATGTTTCTGTCCCCCCTACTTTCCACTCAAGAAAAAAAAAAAAAATCAATGGAAAAAAATGTGTTTTGGTGAGGATTAACAACGAAAACCACTGGAGGACTGATTTGAAACAAGAAGTGTCAGAATCAGATTTAAATTTTAAAACATTACATTAAAAAGATCTAGATATCATGCCATAAGAAGACTTCAAGTGACTGGAGTTAAGCCAAGACAAGACAAAGGAATGACCTTTTCCAGGACATTCCTGACAAGGTGAACACAGGCAGGACGCTCTATCATAGATCTGGCTCAACGTAAGGATTGAGAAACAGAACTGCCCAGCAATGAAATAAGTTCCTGAGGCCCACAATGGGCATCACTGAAGGAATTCAAGCAGGCACAAATCATCCGATACTGCAGAATCAACAGAAACACTAGAATACAAGCCCTAATTAGTCACTGCCAAATACGTACTAGGCATTAGTTCACGTTTGTTTGGTACGCATAGCCTGGGTTTTAGGTTCTTGCCTTTTGTCTCAGTGATAAGGCTGCTGGTATACCCAGAATTATAGACAATCCTCACAGTGAAATCCCTTCTTGCCAACCCATCTCTATGTTAAGTCTAAGATACTGATATGACAAGGTAAGTTGTAGCTGATAACAAAAAGGAAAATCCACTCCCCAAGAATTTCTCCCCAAAACAAAACCAATCAAAAGAAGTACTTTTGTCTTGTGTTTAAATGCCACTACCAAAAAGCCACCATTCGCATTCGCCTTTCACCCTGCCCAGGCTGCGCTTCCTTCCGGTGAAAGGCTGAGCGATATGATTTCTGAAGTTCCTTCCACCTTGAAGATTCTATGACTCCAAGCAGACATTGTCTGGTAATAAAGACACGTACAATGGACTGGAATCCCCTTACTGCTTGCCGCACCTCTTGGAAACCTAGCATGGCCAAAATACATTACAAGAAACCCCACGAGTGGCTTGTGAGAGAACAACAGGGCCAAGCACGCTCAGTTCCTCTAGGCATCATAACAATATCTTCGGCAATTTACAGACATTACAGACTATTAATTTGGAATTTAACCGCTTAATCTATTACATTTCTTACTTTGATTTTTTTGGATGAGTGCATGTACCCTGTTTCTCAAACTAGTCTGTAAACTCCTGGTGGTTAAGAACCATGCTTTATTCTGCTTTTATCTCTGGCAGTGCCTATACACATAATATATGTTTAGTAAAAACTGTAGAAGACAGCTAGGGGTAATGGTGAATTATAGTGCCAGTAGCAAATTAACTTTTCTTTCCTTGGGCTGGATAACTTTTTCAATACCATCCCTTCAAAAAACTCTGAGTTCTAAGTAACAAATTTCAACTATAGGTATCAGCACTTGGATAGAGACCCTCTGAAGAATTTAATTTTTAAGCTATACTAACTACACTTAAAACTACAATTTGCAAGTGACAATTTTTAAGTCTGAACTCCACACACTCGAGGAAACTAGGAGAGAGAATTCTCCTTGGTAATAATCCTCTAACAGCAGATACGAAAAACGGCCTGGTGGGGGCAGCATAACACAGTTCCCTGGGAAAGCTATACTTCGGTTTTTCTTAGGCTGCAGAAATTAAACACAATGAGAGAGAATTTCGAGAGAAATATTAAGAAAATAGTAACCATCAAGAAAATAGAGATAATCCCAAGCAGTTAAAATCGAATCTCCATCATCCAAACAACATACTTCTAAAAGAATTATACTCTGAATCTATGAGAAGAAAATAGCCTTTATCAAAATCCTAGGGACAGACGGTAAATGGCACAAACACTACAAGACATCACAGTCGTGAATTCCCTTCAGGTCTCGCTGTCAAACACACTGGATCCACTCACAACACGGTGCGTTCTGCATTCCCTGCGGCATCCCGCTCTCTCACTACAGGCACTAATGCCCATTCACCGAGTAACCCAATGAGGCAGTCCCAGAAAGACACAAGACACGCGTCCCATTAAGTCCGTTGTCTTTACTAATGTACAAGTGTTGCTTGTTTTTAAACGAAAGCAGAGGAATCTTACTGGTATATATTAAAGCAGGTAATTTTAGGTGTGGATTTATCAACATCAGGAATGTACCGAGTATGCCAGGTACCGCGTGAAGCCCTCCTGATAGGGTGATGAAAGAGAGCCCTGCTTTGAGAGAGCAAGTCAGGAATAAGTGAAGATATCATGTGATATTACTCTGTTGAATAGTTTTTAAAAATAGGAGATCCTGCTGATACCTAGAATAACTGAAAACAATGCCAAGCATTAAAACCCAAGACATATCAACTAACCTGCACATTTTTTTGGATACCTGTCTCAAGCAAAAGCCGCTTACTGACAGGTTTATATAAAAATAGAAACGAAAGCCTGCACACCTAGGCCAGTTTGGTGTGTGTTTTTAAAATATTGGATTAGTCAGCTATGTAAATTTCTTAAGTACATAAATCACCTGGTTCATGGACAAAGACATCCCACTGGTGGGGGAACTAGCTAGGAAACTGAGGAACTAGAAAGGGGAAGCAGAAAAGAGGAAAAAGTACCTAGGAGGGGAAAGTAAAGTGTAGGAAGTGACAATGAACTGCGTGCAGATGTGAAGCTGGGCCCGAGGTACAGGGAGCAGGACCCTCAGGGGGTTAGAGCCTCAGGCTGGTGAGGGAAATGGAGGCACTGATGAAGCCCTTACAGGAGTCACACATTCAAGGGAGATCACTTTTGCTCGGTGTATGGATGTACATCGGGGCTGCAAGGTGAATGGCTGGAGAGTTCAGGAATATAAAAGGTTACTGTAGCACTTTATTATTTTTTAAAGATTCAACCAGAATGTATCATCAACGGCAGCACTGTAAAGAGGAACGGATTCATATAATCGGTCACATGGACTGGAATTTTTTAAATTCTCCTCTCGGGGAGACCGCCTTTGATTCCATTCTTAGGATCGACCTAAAGCCGCTTTTATGCTTTCTCCATTCCGTTACTGAAAATAAGTGTAATTAAGCTTCCCATTTCATGCCTTAACTGCATCATACGGAAGACTGGGAGGGCTTCAGGCTCGCCGCTAATACTAGGACAGCGAGTTGTGCATGTCAGGAATATGTCAGGAACATCTTTACGTATTTGTGTATAAATTACCCCACGCAGGCGAAAACTGGCATTTCGGTTGGATTTTTGCAAACGGAGAGCTTCTAATGCCGATCACATTTCTAAAGTGCAAGTGCAGCATGCAATTAAATGCCCTAACCTTGCTATGTACACAGCCCGACCATCTGCAAGGTGCGTGCACACCTTCACGCACCCGCTATCCCCTGGCCACCTCAGGAAAATTTTCATCCGACAAACCAAACCAAGCCAAACCCCCTCTGGACTCGAGGTCTTTGACTCCCCCCCCTTCAACCAGCAAAATGCGTGGCTTTCAAAAGGGAAACACTTCGCCCCGGGGAAGGGAACGGCAGCTCGTAAAATTTAGGGCGGAGGATACGACCCCGGCCCCGCACTCGCTTCCTAAGACAAAGCTCGGAACCGCCGGGCTCGATAAACATACAAAGAAATAACAAAAGCTACTTCTCCGGGTGGGGCGGGGGCGGGGGCGGGGGCGGGGACGCGAGCAGACGTTTCAAACCGATGACACGGCGGCGGGACCCCGCAAGCCAGGGCCCCTCGCCCGCACCCGGCCCGGCAGCTCGCGGGGGAAGCCGGCTCCCAGCCCCGCCAGCCACCCCTCCCCCGGACCTGCGGAGCTGGACGCAGGGGGTGGGGGATCGGCGACAATAAAGGAAGGGAGGAGTCACCCTACCTCTCCCTCGGCGCGCCGCGCAGCGCCGCACGGCCGGGCGCGGGGAGGGCGGCGGGCGCTGCGGCGGCTCCGCAGCCGGGGCGCGCGCGCCGGGCCTGGGCGGCCGGCGGGGGTTGACGCAGCGCGGGCGGGAGGCCTGGCGACGCGGGGACGGCGAAACGCCGGCCGCCCCCCCACCCCGCCTCCGCGGCCCCCTCCCCGCGCCGGCGCCGGGCCGCGCAACGTCTCACCTGCAGGTGACCTGTTTAGTCCAGCCGCCGCCGCCGCCGCCTCCCCCTCCCCCCGCCCCCGGGGACGGGGAGGTGACTGTGGGGACAGGGGTGGGGGAGGCCGCTGCCACCGCCGCCGCGGCCGCTCCTGCTCCTGATGGTTTGGCTGTTGTTCCGGGAGCTGCAGCCTCCGCCATTACTGTTTATCCCACACAGCACTGGCACCGGAACTTCCGGATCACATAGTTCCGGTCCGGCGGCGGGGAGGAGAAGGCGGCGAGGCGACGGGAAGGGAGAGGAAGGAGACTGAAGAGCCGGCTCGCTCCCCTCGGCACCGCGCTGCGTCTCCGAGCGCTCTCGCCGCTCCAACTGCGGCCGGGAGCCGGAGCGCCCGCGGCCCGCCCCCGGCGCCTCCTGATTGGTGGAATAGACGGCCCCGCCTCCGAGGGGGCGGGGCTCCCTGGTGGGCCCCACCCCCTACCGCCCCCAGGCTCCACTTGGGCAGCGAGAGTCCAAACTTCAGGAGACTGACCCTGGCGCGCCCTCCTGCCCAGCAGAGGCTGGTCCCGTGCAGTGGGGGGAGCGGGGAGCTGGGATCTGGGTTTGAATTCAGGCTTTCCCACTTACTGGCGCCTCCCCATTCATTATTATTCATCATATTTTAGCTGTATGAACTTGGGGCTAGATGCCCACTTTCCCTGAGCCTCAGTTTCCCTCTCTCTCCAAGGGGATGATCATTGGCTCCACCTCAAAAGGCTGCTGTGAGGATAAGACAAGCTTGGCAATCACAGAGCTTAGTGCCCGGAGCCTAGTAAACACTTATAAATCAATGTTCCCTTCTAAGTGACATACTAGATCCGATGGATTTCATTGACATTTACAGAACATTTCACCCCAAAGCTGCATGCTCTTCAAGGTGCACGTGGGACAGCCTCAAAGACAGACCACACGTTAAGACACAAAACAAGCCTCCACAAGTTCAAGAAGACTGAAATCATATCAAGCATCTTCTCAGACATTTACACCGTGGAATACTATGCAGCGGTGAAAAAGAAGGATCCCTTACCCTTTGGGACAGCATGGATGGACCTGGAGAGTATAATGCTAAGTGAGATAGGACAGTCAGAGAAAGACAAACATCACATGATCTCATGTGGAATGTAATGAACAGAATAGATTCAGAGCATAGAAGCATGGAACAAACAGACTGATGAATCTCAGAGGGAAGGCGGGGCTGGAGTAGTGGGTGAGGGGAGATTAACCTAAAAACTTATATATATATATATATATATATGCATAACCCAGGGACACAGACAATAGTGTGGTGAAGGCCTGGGGAGAGGGGTGCAGGGGAGAGGGGACCAGTGTGTGTGTGTGGGGAATGGGACATTTGTAATACTTTCAACAATAAAGATAAATTAAAATAAATGTTCCCTTATTCCTCCCTGAGAGCTGAGCATGGTGGTTCAGCAAAAGTTCCAGTCCAGCCACCTCTCGGCTCTTCCCATTCCCAACTAACTTGTCTTTGAGCAAGTTAACTTACCTCTTAGTGCTCCCGCTTTCTTTAGCTCTAAAAATAAGTTTTAAAAAAGAAATTTTATTTTCTTATTACGTACCCTAGAGATGGTTGAGAAGAGAGTCCATGTAAAACCCTGATCACTGTGCTTCACGCCACAGTTAATACTTAACAAAAACTGTAACATCCCAACTTCTACGAGTTATTTTTAAAACCATCCAAATTAAAATGTTTCCAATCCTATTTCCCCGTGAATGCCCACTCAGACGCTGCATAACAAATCCTGAGCTCCCACAGGCAGGTTTTCATAAGCCCTTAAATGTGCTTTTCTCTAGTCTCTACCTCGAGAGGGAGAATCTACCCCGCTGATAATCAGACCGCGATGTACCAAACCCAGGGAAACCAGGGCAGGGACAAAGCGGACAGAAACAGTGTTTCCCCCAAGGCCACGCCAACGGCAGGAGACAATCCCTTCCTTTGAGCAATTACAGCCTTTTCACCAGTGACTCCCCCAGACCCCCTTCACTTCTGCCTCCTGACTCCCAAAGATTGCCGAGAGGCCCAGTGCCTCAGCTGCCCCCTCAGGACAGCCCTCAGCCCAGAGCTGCCCGCTGCCCCCCAGCAGCAAGCAGCGTGAGTGAAAGCTCTAAGCAGCCCCCCGACTCCCCTCTTTCCAAGAGGCCGCCCATTTCTCTCCCGCATGGCCTCCCCTGCTTCAACAAGTTAATAAATCTAATTTTGTTGGACTACGGTGCATTTCTGGGAGTCTATCTGTTATTACCAGTCAATAAATTGCTTTTCTTAAATGGGAGAGGAAAAGCAAGCACGGGACCTTTTTAATGTTAAGAAAAAAGGGTCACTTAAACCTAAAACAATTCTATTTTAGGAAAATCTTCTGGTAGACTGTGGATTATTTTTGTCTCTTTACTGTTGCCCTAGGAACAGTGGCACCCAGCTCTCAGCGTGATGACACAGGATCACCAAAGATCTAAATCCCGAAGATACACCCGGGCCTGAACTTCAGAAAAAATCCAGACCTGGTCCTAAAATGGTGGGAAGACGGAGCCCAAAGCCGTCCCCAAGCTCTTGGGCAAACTCAGGGGCCCAGAGACCAAAGAGGCAGACAACTCCTTGGTTATCAGTTTGTTCAGGGAGCTCACGTACCAGGCCGGTCTCGGAAGGAGGCAGACGAGCTGGGTATCCTCCGTGCCACGTGGACGGGGCCAAAGGGTCCTAGGACGGGGCAGGATGCCGTCGAGACCTGCCCCGTATAAGGGGACAAGACTTACCTGCTCGCCTGGGGGCGGGGAATGGGCCGGTCCAGGAACCCGCACCCCAGGGGCATGGGGAGGGTGGGGCAGGTCTCTGAGGAGATTTAGGGCACAGTCTCTGTTCCGGCCCGAATCTGGCTGCACCTAGCTTGAGGGTCAAGCACAGCCACGCCCCTGAACACGAGCCCGCACAGGCCCAGCCGCGCCCAGTTCCGAGTTTTAGGTGGTGTTCAGCCCTGTGGCCTGTCCCCTGCTCCGAGTCCCGCGGGGAGGGTTTCACCAGGGTCAGTCCTCACCAGGCCCTAGGGGCTGCGGCTTCTCCCCTTCTCAGACCCCATTTCTATCTATTCGGCTCCTTTCTGGCTTCTCTCCAGCAACTCGGGCCTCATGTGGACCCAGCACACTAGTCGCATTTGTCATTTACATTTGTCTTTACATTTGTCATTCCCCCCTGCTGGGAGCCTCAACGCCCAGGTATTTCCTCGGCTGGCTCCTCCAAGCTTTTGCCAAATCTCAGGAAGGAATTCCCAAATCGTTTTTATTTTTTTATTGATTGAGACAGACATCAATTTGTTGTTCCACGTATCGATACATTCGTTGGTTGATTCTTGTATGTGGCCTGACCAGGGATTGAACCCACAGGACCTTGGCATATCTGGATGATGCTCGAACCAACTGAGCTACCCGGCCAGAGCAGAAACTCTCAAATCTTGATTTCTCCTCCCACTGCCTTTGAAAATATTGCAACCTGCTTCCTCACCCCCTCCCTCCTGCATTCCCAGCCCCCTAAACTCTACCTTTTCTTCATTTCATAGTATTTACCTTCTATTTCACTATAGAATTAGCTTGTGCATTATGTTTACTTGTTGTCTGGCTCTCCCAGCTGGAATAGAAGCTTTCTGAGAGCAGGGATCTCTGTTTCCTCAGACTCCAGGTGAAAAGAGGAATTGTATGGAAAGTAACCTCTCAGGATGATCCAGTCATAAATTCCTCACTGGGCAGATCATGGCAGGTAGTCACGCCCCAGGCCTAAAAACTACTTTTGTGAAAGGTTTTCAAGCCAGCCCTGTCCCTTGTTCTTGTGCATCTAGTTTAACAGGCCTTTGAATTACCGGGGGTAATACCCTAGAAGGTGTAACCACCCTGAAGAGAGCACATAATCTTGTTAACTCTCCTGTAAATCAATCCCTCGCTTTCTCCCACCTTCCTTATGTTCCCTCCTTCATTTCAAATGCATAAACTTCAAAACTCTTATTCTGTAGAACATCTGAGATCTTGCTTCCCTGCAATTGTTGCCAGGTTACCCCAAATAAATTCTTATAAAAATTCTCTACAGGTTTGGATGTTTCTTACATTGACAAAGATGTACCCCAAGCCCCCGAAACGGTGTCTAGCATACAGTAGGTGCTCAGCAATCCCTGGGCGATGAATGAAAGAATCATATGATGTTTTAAAATTTATGCCTTGGCTCGCCATCCCTACCAGTATGAATAATGATGTTTTGTACTGTAGGGAACCAAACTAAACAAAGTATCATCCTGTTTTAGATTACTGGGAGAAAAGTCCAGCATGAGGGCGATCCATGTGTTTCTTCATTCGTGAAATATTTATTAGTGACTCTGCTGTACCAGTTCTACCAGCTCGATTCTTAACCGGACATGGAGTGACGGCCACCTCCGTGGTGTGCTGCGGGGGTGCTGAGGGCCTTCTCAGATGCCCGCTTGCAGAGAGGAGTCTCATATGCTGGGGAGCACCTCCTTTCTCCAGCTCTGCCGACGGGGGTCAGGCCAGCTTAGAAACGCTTAGAGACAAGGGAGAGAGAGAAAGCTTAATAAGAAAGGGGGTGGTGGGTATCTCCCTCCACATTTTGCAGAAACTATAGTCATTTCCTGAGCACAGGGATCCTACTTATGAAAACAAAAATGTTGCCCGGCCAGCGTGGCTCAGCGGTGGAGCATGGCCCTAGGATCCAGGAGATCGCGGTTCGATCCCCGGTCAGGGCACATGCCCAGGCTGCGGGCTCCATCCCCAGTCGGGGGCGTGCGGGAGGCAGCCGATCAGTGACTCTCTCCCATCACTGATGTTTCTCTCTCTCTCCCTTCCTCTCTCTGAAATCAATAAAGATATATATATATATTTTTTAAAAGTGGGCTTAGGGAAATTTCTCTTTTGTTTTTCATGAACTGCAAATATGTTTCTCGGTAGGGAAGCGGGAGAAAGCAAGCAGGGGAAATCTCTGAGATTGGATAAAAAGTAAAACAGACTCAAATATTTCTTTCACAAGGGTGGGTACAGGACAGTTAACCTTTCACATTCACCGCACAGCACGTGGAGATGGTACATGGGAGAGAGACAGCAATGTGAGGGGATTTGTGGTCTCGGTTCAGGTGGGAGATTGTGCCCTGAGGGGTCTGGAAAAAGGCGATTACTCCGACCTTCCAAAGGTTTGTTATCCGAGATGCAAAAAGATGATAGGTTCAGTTCTGGTAAAGACTGACCTTTGTCTAGGAAGCTACAGGCTTAGGATAAGACTCCCCGCCACGATTCACCTTTTATTAGAAAGTTATAATTTCAGACCATCCTATGTGGTTACTTTAGGTCTCTGAGTTTGTAAGGCGGCCATGCAGGCCTCCCCTGAGCTTGTCAGCTTTAGTATGTGGCCCCTTTTTTGTCCACACGTTAAACAGAAAACCATGGGCCCAAAAAGTCTTCATTCGAGCCTACAGGCCATGATATCAAACCTAGATTTTTAAAAATATATATATCTTTATTGATTTCAGAGAGAGGAAGGGAGGGGGGAGAAAGAGATAGAAACATCAGTGATGGGAGTCACTGAGCGGCTGCCTCCTGCACGCCCCCTACTGGGGGTTGAGCCCACAACCCGGGCATGTGCCCCGACCAGGAATCGAACCTCGATCTCCTGGATCCTGGGTTGATGCTCAACCACTGAGCCACACTGGCTGGGCCAAACCTATATTTAATAACAGATTAATTGCTGTTTCAACCTCTCCCAAGAACGTAATCTTAATCAACCCGGCCTGGAACTTCCCGATCCACGTGAGGGAGGTCACCTGCCTGATAAGACCCCCAGCCTCCCCCTAAGGAAGGTGTCCTGGCCTGAAATAATTCAATCTTTAAACTTCCTAGTCCCACCTTTTTTCTGCCGGCGAAAACCTTCCATTTTGTACGACGTGAGTGTACCAATTGCTAGAGGGGACGCATTCAGGAACGGCTGAAAGCCAATTACATCTTCAAATTTACTCAGTTGAATTTTGTTTTTCTAACAGGTGTCACAATCTTGATTTCCCCAGACGGCCACCCAGTCGTCCCAGAGCCATTTACTGAATAGCTTTATCTTTCTTCACTGACTCTATGGCAGAGTCCATTCTTAGACTTGAGTCTGTTTGCAAACATTCTGTTTTGTTTTCTTTACTTAAATCCTAGTACCCATACTATTATTGAAGGTATAGAATATCTGTTAGGGCTAGGTTTTCTTTTTCAGGAACATTCTCATTTATTTACTTTTAGAATCTGATTGCCTATTTTTTTTTTTTTTATTGTTGACAGAATTACAGACGTCCCCGATTTCCCCCCTTTGCCCCTTCCACCCAGCCCCTGCCCCACCCCAGGCCTTCACCGCACAATTGTCTGTGTCTGTGGGCTATGCATGTATGCATGTAAATTCTTTGGTTAATCTCTTCCTGTCCCCCTCTCACACACATCTGTCAGTCTTGATTGTCTATTTATCTCTTCCTGTCCCACCCTCCACCCCACCCCAGTCCACAAGCAAAGTTCGGAGCTCTTCCTCCTTGGCATTTATCTCAGTGCCTGACTCAAGAGTAGAAGATTAATTTGTCATGTAAACAAATGAGTAGATAAACCAGACGCAGGAATGATAAAGAAATAAACCGATAGGGCCTTACCCTAGGGCCCAGCTCCCCCATCCACTCAAAGGATAGGAACTGAAGTATTGGGAAGACTTGGAGCAAGCTCAGGGCCTCCGGCTCCAATGGCAGAGCCTCAGCCTTTCCACCCCCAAAAGCCTTGGTACCAACCGCAGACCTTGCGGGGTCAGAGGACATTCTCTTAGGGAGGGGGAAAATGCTAATGACAGTTCCAGCTCAGATTCTGGCCCCCGCTACCCGGGCGAGCTGGAAGCAACAGATACTCTGCAAAAGTACCCAAAGGGCCTGGGGCCACCTGTGCGTTGGAAAAAGAAAAACTAGGTTTTAAGAAAAGGGCTGATAGTAACCATTTAAAATACCAAGAAGTCATGAAGAAATCTTATCTGTTTTAGCCTTTACTTTGTTGATATAGTTGTGTGTGTGTGTGTGAGAGAGAGAGAGATGTTTTCCAGGAAACGGAGCCTGGAGGGGGCAGCTTCATCTCCATCGCAATTACCATTTCAAGAGAGCTCTTGAGCCCTAAGGAGTGGATGCTGAGAACAGGTCAAGAATCCCCCCCAGCCTTATTTGGTTGAAATACGAGCTTTTGTTGGTGTCTTTTTAAGAAAAAGCCTCTTCCTGGGACTGTCTCAGAGGGCCACCGTGTTAGGGGGTGCTGGCTCTCGTGGGTGCACTCGCTCACTCATTTAGGGTCGGCAGCAGAGGCCCTCAGGGTGATATCTGAACAGAGACCTCCAGGGTTTGGAAGAATAAAGTGTCAACGTAAGAAGCACTCAAACCTATAGGGAAGTTTTGTGACTTTATTTGAGCCAAACTGTCCACAACTACCAGGGAAGCAGAATCTCAAGGGATTGAAATAATGCTCCAGAGAATGGCAGCTTCGCTCCTTATTTTATCCGTTCAATCAAAGGAGAAGACCCAGGTGTTACAGGAAATCCACTGGTGACAGATTAGGGAGGCGGGAGAAAGCAAATGGGGGGGGACCTCTGGGATTGGAGGAAAGTGAAATGATGGACACTTATATCTTTCACATAGGTGGGTGCAGGATAGTTAACAGTCAACGATTAGCGTGATAAACATAACAATGAGGATTTATGGTCTCTGCTCCGGCACATTGGTTGTGCCCAGAGGGGTCTGGAAAAAGGGAAACTACCCTGACATCCCAAAGGAATGTTACCGTAGATGCAGAGGGCAATGGACGGGCTTAGTTAAGGTAAAGACTGACCTTTGTCTGGGGAGATTCCGGCCTAGGTCATGACTATCTGCCATAAACGGCCTTTAGTTGAAAAGTTTTCAGTTCAGACCATCCTTTGCAGTTGCTTTAGGTCTCTGAGTTTGCAAGGCCGCCACACAGGCCTTCCCTGAGCTTGTGAGGTGAGCATGCAGCCCCTTTTCATCCACAAAGCCATGTGAAAACCTAAGGGAACAGTGTGCAGGTGGAGAAGAGCGGGCGGGGAAGCCCTGAGATGGGCCACGCGTGGGGCCGTCCCGGGACCGCAGATCCGGTGTGGTGCCTGGCAGCCAGGCTGAGCGCTCAGAGACGGGGCAGGCCGGCTGGAGAGCGACGGGAGAGACAGGGAGAGACGGCAGCCTCCCCGTTCCCAGCACGCTCTGGGGATTCATTGGGTCGGACTCTACCAGCCAGGTGACTTGTCACACCCGGTGAGACTGCCCTGAAGCGGTGAGCATCCTGGGTGGCTACTGGGGGAGGCAAGGGGTGCGGTGAGTGAGGGGTAGGGCCAATATTAGAACCCCCCCTTTTTTAAAAAAAATACATCTTTATTAATTTCAGAGAGAGGAAGGGAGAGAGAGAGAGAAACAGCAATGATGAGAGAGTCGTCCTCGATCGGCTGCCTCCCGCACGCCCCCAACTGGGGATGGAGCCTGCAACCCGGGCATGTGCCCTGACCGGGAATCGAACCGCAATCTCCTGGATCCTAGGTCGATGCTCAACCGCTGAGTCACACCCGGCCGGCCCCTCCCCTTTATTTAAACACTCACCTGAGGATATTTTTTCCATTGCTTTTCAGAGAGAGTGGGAGGTAGAGAGGGAGAGAGAGAGACATTGATGTGAGAGAGACACATCGACTGGTGGCCTCCGGCACGTGTCCCAGCCAAGGCTGGGGACTGAGCCTACGACTGAGGTATGTGTCCTTGACTAGAATTGAACCCAGGACTCTTCTGTCCGAGGGCCGACGCTCTAACCACTGAGACAAACTGGCTAGAGCTTGGTTAATTTTTAAAAAATTTTTTATTTATGAGTTTTTAGAGAGAGAGGGAAAGGACGAGAGACAGAAACATCAATGTGCTGTTCCACTTATTGCTTGGTTCTTGTCTATGTGCCCTGACCAGGGATCGAACCCACAGCCTTGATGTATCAGGACAACGCTCTAACCAGCTAAGCTACTGGGCCAAGACCTCAAGTGCCATTTTCGTGGGGAGGTGTTCTCTAGGCTCCTGACCCAGTCCAACCCCCTCTGACCCACTCTCACAGTCCAATTCCCCGCCCTTTGTAACACCTGTCATGATGGCAACATTGCATTTGTTTGTGTGCGATTATGTGACTGCCCCCCCCCATAAGCTCCTGAGAGCAGGGACCATATTTATTTTGTTCACATGTTGTATCTCCAGTATCTATCACCGTCCATATGTGTAGAATGAATGAATGAATGGTGAACGAATGAATGTCAAAAAGGCCCATTTCCGAGGCGTGCATAGAATAGAATAGTGTCTGGGTCATCATTACAGTTCAATAACTATCGGTCTAATGAGTGACCGGACGGACGGACGGACGGATGAAGAGCAGTGCCTGCACGCACGGAGCTTAGAGCCCAAGAGCAGAGCCTTTTATGGGGGATGTGCAGCGCTCAAGGCACCTGCAAGGTGTGATGGGAGTGGGAGAAGCAGCCTTGAAGCTGGACTGGTTGGGAGGGAGGGCGGCTGAGCCTCAGCTGAGCTGAGGTGGCGGCTGTGCCTTTGCCACACACAGACTGCGGGACACAGGCATGGCGCTGAGGGCCAGGGTGGCGCGGGAGGAGCGTGAAGTCCCAGGCGGGAAGGGGAGGGTGCAGCTGGAGTGGGGGGGGGCTGGGATGGAGGGGTGGCCTGGTCCTGCAGGCCGCGGGGAGCCCCTGGGGGGGTTGGGGAGGGGGGATAGCTAGCTCTGAGTGCTGAAGCTGCCAGCTCTGCCACCGTCCTTTACCCTTCTAACTGGGTGTTTCCAGGTCTGAGGCTCCTGCGCAGAAGCCGGTCTGCAAACCCAATCAGCCCCAATGAGTCAAGTGCACGTCCTGACCCTTGATCCGGACTCTGGCACCTACTGCAGTTTCTCTATCCCAAGCCAGATCATAATGCCAGGTGTCTTAAGACCCACGGGGACTCCCCTGACCTCCAGTGTTCCAAGCCTACACCCTCAGTGGCCTTTTTTTTTTTAAACTCCAGATACCTTTTCCAGTGTTTACACCCAGGTCTTTTCAGCCCCCATAACTGCTCGATCTCCATCCAGTGCGGTTAGAGCCCATTCTCAGGCCACAACCTGGATCTCTTCTTTGGAACTCTTAACCTAACAGGGGTCTTGGATAACTGTCTTGAGAGCCCAGGATTTCCCAAGAAAATGCCATTTGTCAAAAAACCTTTTTTGGTCACCAGATGCTCCTCAAAACCAATGAGAGGTGAGAGATTTTAGATAGAAATGGTCCCTTCCATTCGATTTTAACCTGTCAGTGGGGTCCTGGTTCCAACATGCATTTGAAATGTAAACATGTACTGTGTGACTCAAGTGTCCCTGGACACTGTTATAATAACCTGGTTATTATTATTATTTAATATGTCTTTATTGATTTCAGAGAGAGGAAGGGAGAGGGAGAGAGAGAGAAACATCAGTGATGAGAGAGTCATCGTTGATTGGCCATCTCCCGCACTCCCCGGACTGGGGATCGAGCCCGCAACCCGGGCCTGTGCCCTGCCCGGGAATCGAACTGTGATCTCCTGGATCCTAGGTCGATGCTCAACTGCTGAGCCACGCCCGGCCGGGCATACCTGGTTATTATTAACAGGAAAGGAGCAAAGGGGGACTAGATACTATAGACATGTCATTTGTACAGTTTGCCAGGAAGTTGCAGTCAACAGTCTCCAACTCTGTTCCCTGCGAATAAATCCCTGGGGAAGACACTGGACAATAGACACATGCCCAGGAAGGTCTGGGTGCCCGGGGTGGGGGGTGCTTGCCTGTCAGTCACACCTGGGAACCAGTCCGTGGCCAGAACAGGCGTGGCCACTGCAAGTGTGGGAAGACTTAATATTTAAGTTCCTGAACAAATGAACGCCCTGCTCAGGCCTCACTCCTGTTGCACGGGGTGTGCTCTGCCTTCACCCTTGTGACTCAGGACTACGTGGACTCCATTCAATGGACTAATGGACTGTGATCCGCCTAAATGCTGTACCGGACTCAATTCCACCATGGAATGGACACTCCGGACACTGGCCCTACTTTTAGCTCTACTGGACCCCCCACTGCCCCTTTTTCAGGGCTGGGTTAAGGGGCATGGGACTTTGCCACCTGAGAAATATGATTCCATGCCAACAAAAACCATTCACTCTCCCGTGCGAGTCTTAGAAAATTCATTTTCTAAAGATATCGTAAGAACCCCACTCTCACTAGTGGCGGGGAAATTGGGCCCATTAATTTCTCTGGAAACAAATGGATAAACAAAATGAGGTATATCCATACAATGGAATATTATTCAGCCTTAAAACAAAATAAAATTCTGACATAGGCTTCGTCATGGATGAACCTTGAGGACATTGTGCTAAGTGAAATAAGCCAGTCACTGTTTGATTCCACTAGTCACTTCCATTGAGACAGAAAGTAGAATAGAGGTGGTCAGGGGCTGGGGGTGGTGTGGGGGATGGGGAGCTGTTTAATGGGCACAGTTTTAGTTGCGGGGTGGAAAGTTCTGGAAGAGGAGAGTGGTGATGGTTGGTGTGAATGCTCAACACTAACTGGACACTTAGAAACGGTTAAGGCGGGACGTTTTATGTTACGTGTGTTGTAACACAATCGAACCCATGGATTTAGGGGCATTTGGAAGAGCTGAGGCACACAGGGCTGAGTGGCGGCCGTGGGAAGCCCTGGCGGGCCCCGAGCTGCACAGGAGCCCGGAGAGCTCATGGGGAAGGCAGAGGACTCCTAGAGAAGATCCAGCGCCAGGCAGCATTTGGCTACCAGAAGAGGCGGCCTGTGAGCTATAAATAGCTGTCAGACTAGCCCAGGCATGCCTGGGCTCTGAGAGCAGCTCAGCTGTTAGCTGCCCGGGAGACGGGGGACAACTGCTCACCATCGCCTTCCGCCCCAGAGCCACCTGTCGGGCCCAGGCTCCAGCCCCCTTCCTCTCACATCTGCCCAATGGCACCTGCATCTGAAAGCCCTGGGGTCTGGCCCTGACCTGGCTTCTAGGCCACACTTCTTAGGTGTGGCCGCAGGTGCTCCAGGAGTCAGTCAAGCCTGGGGTCAGAAGGGACCTCTCCTATTCTAAAGACGGGGTGACAGAAGGGTGGGGGGCGAGGAGAGGTGTCCCACGTTCCACAGTGACCTGCAGGCAGAGTTGGGTGGATGCTCTGTGCCTGCTTCTCTCCCACACTCCACTGCCCCCTTGGTGCCACGGCCTCCATGGGCACAGGCAAGAATCTGGAGTGGTGACTGAAATAAATCTCTTCCCCCTGGTGAGGCCAGGACATTATCAATTTGCCAGCGAGATGCCAATCTGCTGGGCTCGGCACATACCAAGCAGAGGGGACAATGACTTTTTCTTTTCTTTATTTTTTTGGTGTGTGTGTATAAACATAAAAACAGCCCAGCTGGTGTGGCTCAGTGGTTGAGCATGGACCTAAGATCCAGGAGATCACAGTTCGATTCCCGATCAGGGCACATGCCCGGGTTGTGGGCTCGATCCCCAAGCAGGGGGCGTGCAGGAGGCAGCTGATCAATGACTCTCCCATCACTGATGTTTCTCTCACTCTCTCTCCCTCTCCCTTCCTCTCTCTGAAATCAATAAAGATATATTAAAACAACAAACAAAAAACCACCAAAAAACCCCATAAAAACGGAAGGGTGTGCGCCCTGTCTGGGTGGCTCAGTGGTTGAGTGTTTACCCCGGGACCAAGAGGTCACCGGTTTGATTCCTGGTCAGGGCACATTCCTACATTGCGGGTTTGACCCCCGGTCAGGGTGCATAGGGAAGGCAACTCTTCCCAACACACTGCACAAGCCACCAAACACCCGTTTCCAGCCACACGGGTCAGCACGGGCTCTCTCCCCTTCCTTTCTCAGAAGGACAAGGCTGATTGCCATCCCGGTCCCCTTCGTAGAGGGCACTGTTCACTGTCCCAGACTAGCAATAACCCCCGGTGTGGGGATGGGCAAGTGAGGGGAGTGGGGCCTGGGCAGGAGGGGCGGGTGGCCCGGCTCCGGGGACGGAGCTGTTCCAGGTTTCACAGGCTGGAAGCACAGCCAGGATCCGGGAAGGGTTTGCACCCTGGAAGCAGCCGGGGAAGTGTCTCTGGGAAGGGACTGGGGTGGGGCTGGGGCTGCTGGGAGTTGTGTGCACAGAACACCCAGTCACTGCGGGGTAGGGAGTGGAGGGTCGTTCAGGGTGATGCTATCACAGTGGAAATTCGCTTCTCTAAGGAGCAGAATCTGTAGCAATCACGAGGGATTGTCAGTGTCCTTTTGAGAGAGGCTATGAGTCACAGGGTTCCCGTGACAGTAGCCCCGACCCCCCCAGGCCTCAGAGCCAAACACCAAGAAGGGGGCTTTCTCTCTGCGGACGTAGGGCCGTGGAGTCCACTGGTTGTGTCCCATAACCTCAGGCAGCTGCTGGCTCAGCTTATCCCAGGCTCCAGGCTCCACTTCCCCTTGTCCTTCAGGGGCTGGTCTCGCCAATTATTAATTGAAATATAATTCATGTACCATACAGTTCACCCTTTTATAGTGTACAGTCCTAGGCCTGGCCGGTTTGGCTCAGCGGTTAGAGCATCGGCCTGTAGACCGAAGGGTCCCAGGTTCAATTCCCGCCAAGGGCACGTGCCTTGGCTGCAGGCTCGGCCCCAGTCGGGGTGCTGGCTTGAGGCAACCACTTGACGTGTCTCTGTCACATCGATGTTTCTCTCTGTCTCTCTCTCCCCCTTCCACTCTCTCTGAAAAAGCAATGAAAAGGTATTCTCGGGTGAGTATTAAAATAATAATAAAATAAAGTGTACAGTCATTTTTAGTATGGTCACAAAGTTGGGCGACCATCACCACTAGCTCATTCCAGAACATTGTCATCACTTCGAAAAGATCTCACCTCCCTTCACCTGCTGCGGGCGGTAGCTTGGGTGATGCCTGGGGTGGAGGGAAGGGCTTTGGGACACTCGGTTCCTTTCCCGCACGCAGTTTAAAGTGAATTAGCTTCTGCGGGCCCCGGAAGGTCATCAGCGTGTGTGTGAGGGGGAGAGGCGTCCAGGACACTGCTGTTGCCTCAGACGGTGGAGGGTTTGGCTGCCAGGGAACCTGCTGGGGTTGGCAGGTTCAGTGAGGGAGGAGGGTGGCAAATCAGGGGATACCATTCAGGACGGGTCCTCCCAGCCCCCAGTCTCAGCTCTGCAGGCTGTGCACGGAAAAGGGGTGCTGTAATGAACCTTAAATTCCTCACTGGGGCAGGTCACGGTGGGTAGCCACACCCAGGCCTGTAGCTTCTTCGTGGAAGGTTTGAAGCCAGCCCTGTCCATTGTTCTTGTGCATCTAGGTGAACACACCTTGGAGACGCCAGGTGTAATCGCCCGGGAGGGCATGGCCACCAAGAGAGCACAGAATCTTCTAAGGCAATCCCCGCCTTGCTTTCTCCCACCCTCCTTAATCCCAAACGCATAAAACAAGCCACAAAACTGTTATTCCCCGGGGCATCTGCGATCTTGCTGCCCGGCCTACATCGTCAGCTGGGCTCATGTAAAATCTTACAAAAACTCTCCACATTGACAAAGACATACTTTTGGGGTCACAGCTGAATGGTGAGCACTTGAAACAGAAATGCTTTGTAGGGGTGATGCAAAGTGTTACCACCACAGCCGCTTTCTCTGAGTGAGCGAGCTCGGGAGCCCCGAGGGAAGGGGACACCGAGCCCTGGGGCAGGGAGGAGGGCACGGGCTGGCCTGCCTGGACCCAGTTAGAGAAAGGAGAGGAGGGGGGAGGAAGACCAGCTTTTAGCAAAATCCTGTCTGGCCAGCCCCACGCTGCACTGTCCTAAGCCTCCACCGAACGTTTCTAAACCTTGGAGGAAAGGCACTGAATTCCTTCACGATTTTCTGGGCCAGTCCTGGAATGGTAAGAAAACCAAGTTTAGGAGAAAGGTAGGCAGCTCTACCGGCAGACTCGGCAGGAAGTACTTTCAGGACTGATACACGTGGCGTGGGAGAAGTTGGCGTTTATCCTGTAGAAATGCACGTGTGAACCGCTCCGTAAATTATATAAATGTCGCACCGCTATGCTGCACACCTGAAACCAATATAAAATAATATTAAATATCAACTGTAATTGGAAAAAACCCTCTGTGAAAAGAGCCACATTTTAGTAGTATTTAAAAGGCCACTTTAATTTTTTAATACTTAATATAAAGTCATATTAAACTGTTATAAACTTAAAAAAAAAAAGTGTGAATGATACCCGCCCAAGGTTAAAACCATCGCATTAGAATAGAAAAGTGTTGTAACATTATTGCTGAGGGTGTGTGTGTGGTAACAGGTACCTAACATAAAATGTATCATTTAGCCCTGGTTGGTTTGCTCAGTGGTTAGGGCATCAGCCCTCGGAACCAAGGGTCCCAGGTCTGATTCCAGCCAACGGCATGTACCCCGGTTGCAGGCTCCATCCCTGGCCCCAGTTGGGGTGCGTGTGGGAGGCAACCAACCGATGTGTTTCTCTCACATCAATGTTCCTCTCTCTCTCTCCCTCCCTTCCACTCTCTCTGAAAAGCAATGAAAAAATATCCTCGGGTGAGGGTTAAAAAAAAAAGTATCATTTAAACCATCTTTAAGGATACTGTTCGGTGGCATTAACTACATTCACATGGTTGTGCAACCAGCACTGTTGTTTGTTTTTATTTTTATTTTTTTCATTTTATTTATTTTTTAAAGAAATCAATATTTTGACTTGGCTAAAAAGTGCAGGATGGTGAAGGTTGGCTTGGTGTAGCACGGCCCTTACCCCACTTGCCCCCAGGAAGCGAACGTCCCTATCTGGAGACGGGGCAGCTTTTGGCTTCACTCTGCAGGGCTCTACTAGCCTCATGGACCATAAGGTTGCCAGGACCAAGGACATGGGGCTGCTGGACCCCATACTGCTGGGAGCGACACTGACCCACCTCACTCTATGAACCACCCTAGTGGCTGGCCCTGGCTTGGGCACTGGGCTAATTTGCTCTCTCTGTTCCTGCCCAGACCATAAAAACCAAGGCAGGGAGGGGAGAAAAGCAGTTTCAGCCAGAGAACCAAGCTAAACTCCAGGCACTGGGGCTCCTGGCTCCATCTGCTGGCCAGGCCCTGCCAGCTGGTGGTCTGGCTGCCTGCCTCGGGCTTGTCCTGTCCTGCCACCGCCCAGAACGCCACGCCACGCCACGCCACACCGCACCACGGGAGAAGCCCTATCACACCTGTCCAGGGGCCTGGTGAGGCAGTGAAGGGTGGGTCTGCATGGATCTGGAGTTCTCTGCCAGAAAAACGACTCGGTCCACATTCCGCCGTGTGGGTAAGGCAATTAGCTGTGTTGTGGAAAGGACACGTGTTGGGAGGTTTGGTGGTGGGATTTAACTGTGTGCTCTTAGAATTATGGTCAGGGTGGGGAGGGGGGGTGCTGTCAGTGGAGGAGAGTGAGAGGGGCAGGTGAGGAGCCCAGGGCTGATCAAAGGTAAGCCTGTTTGCTCTCTGGCCTGGTGCCGGGGAAGCTGGCACCAGGCCTCTGTGATTGCAGCCAAAAAGGGAGTTAGAGGTTGGCAGCTGAACCCCTCCCAGGACCTGGAGGACGAGGTGTGGTCCTTGGACAAGCCAGGGAGTGAAGTTAATTGGTTTTGACAGGTGCCAGCAGTTAAATGGCCCATCTCACCTGCTTTTGCTTTTCTCACCAACCTTTGCTCAGGCCAGAGGCTCTCCTTCCTCTGCCTGTATGAGCCCCTCTGATCCACCCAAGGCTGGCTCTAAACTCCGCTCACATCAACTCGCGTGCCGTCTGAGCTTAGCCCGCCAGCCTTGCCCTCCAGAGTTGACCCCGGCAGCGATCTCTTTTCAGGACTTTTGGGGGGCCCTACCCTGTGCTACTTTTGGGTTTACTTTCAAACATATGCAAGGTAACTAGGGTAATGGGACCTTAAAAACCACAACAACAAACCAACGGAATTCACAAGGTTTGAGGGTGGCCTTTCTGTGGCCCCTTTGCAAGCTTATACCCATTTCATTGATTTTTTTCCCCTCAAAGCATTTTAGAAGCTCTTAGGTAACGCTGGACTCAGAACATGCGTACAAAAGTCTTATTTCTAAAACTTGGCCCTAACATTACCGTTTTATCAATTCAACTGAAGGGAGAATTTGCATCTAAGGGAGGCAGGAGATCAGTCACCTGAAGAAGTGAGTCATTTAAGACAGAGTCCTACACGTTTGGAAACATTTAGGGAACTTCCAGCCAATCAAGGGTTCTAGCACGTTAGTCTCAGAGAAGTCAAGGTAGACCCAGCAATCTGCTTTTCAAACTAGTATCCCAGGCAAATCTGATATAGGTGGTGCCAGTCACCCCTGAGAAACATGGGGTCCTCTCTGAAAGGTATGGCTGGAAGGCGATGGATAGAGCTGAGAAAGAAAGGGGGTGTGTCCCTCGAACATCGTGATGGGAACATAAAATGGTTCGGCCATCGTGGAAAAGTTTAACGGTCAAAATTTTATTTTATTTTTTCATAATTAATCAGCACTTTTATTCCTCACTAAAACTCCAGGTTTACTACTTGTGATTTTATTTTATTTTACTTTATTTTTTTAAATGCATTTTTTATTGAATTTATTGTGGTGACATTGGTTAATGAAAATTATATGGGTTTCAGGTGTACAATTCCATAAGACATCATCTGTATACTGTGTTATGGTTCCTCAAAATCTTAAATGTAGACATTACCATATGACCCAGCAATTCTGCTCCTGGGTACATACCCAGAGAAACTGACAGCAGGCCCTCAAATGGATATACGCATACACGTTTGTAGGAGCACCGTTCACAGCAGCCAAAGGTGGAAACAACCTGAACGTCCACTGCTGGGGGAAGAGACCAACAAAATGTGGTGCGTCCATACCATGCAATATCGCTGAGCCGTAAACAGGACTGAAGCATCGACGCCCGCTACGGAGTGGATGAACCTTGGGAGCACTACGCGGAGCGAAAGGAACAGGCACAAAAGATGACATCTTGCGAAACGTCCAAAACAGGTAAATTCATAGAGACGGAAAGCAGATTGGCGGTTGCCAGGGGCTGGAGGGAGGAGAGTAGCTGCTGGGTGGCTAAGAGGTTTCTTTTTAGGGGGATGAAAATGTTTTTAGTGGTTGCACAACAGTGTGAATGTCCTAAATGCCACCGAATTGTTCACTTGGAAATTATGTGAGCCCAGCAGGGCGTGGCTTAGCGGTTGAGCATCGACCTAGGATCCAGGTGATCGGGGTTCGATTCCCGGTCAGGGCACATGCCCAGGTTGCGGGCTTGATCCCCAGTTGGGGGGCGTGCAGAGGGCAGCCAATCAATGACTCTCTCATCACTGATGTTTCTATCTCTCTTTCTCTCTCACCTTTCCTCTCTCTGAAATCAATAAAGACATATTAAAAAAAGAAAAGAAAAAAAGAAATTATGTGAGCCCTGGCGGGGTAGCTCAGTTGGCTTCAGAGTTGCCCCGATAGGCCAAGGTTGCAGGTTCAGTCCCCAGGCTGGGCACATACGGGAATCGGGCAATGAGTGCATAAATAGTGGGACAACAAATCGATGTTTTGTTTTTTCTCTCTCTCAAATCAATCAATAAAAGTAAAATAAAATGTGAATTTCACCCATAGAAAATAAAAAGGAAAAGAAATGGGGTGTCGGGGGTGCCAAGGAGCAAGGCGTCAGCAGGGTTACCCAGCACCACCCAGGAAACAGACCCTCTGTGAGACAGGAAGCCTGTCCTGCTCCCCACCCCTCCCGGGGAGATGTCCCTCCAGACTGGAGAGCCCAGTGCCCTTTGCTCTGACTCCACTCACCAAGCAACCTCCTGATCATTAGCGTGGTGTCCTAGGCAGGTGCTTGGTGCTGAGACGAGCATCTGAGATGCTGGGAATGGCTCTCAGCCGGCAGTCAGGTCGACTCCCTTGGCACTGTGGGGTCTGCATCCCTCTCTGAGAAGCCTGCCACCTGCGACAGAGAGAGGAACACTCAGTCCTGCTGCGGGAATTGTTTCTTCGGGTAGCACACATTTGGTAAGAGCCTGATCTGTGCCAGGCACTGGTTTTAGGCTCTGGAAACTCAGCAGTGAACGCGATGGACACAGTCCCCCACGAAGCTTACATTCCGGTGTTCAGGTAACACATGTGTAACGAGAGGTGCTCAATAAGTGGCAGCTGGTATCCTCAGGAGTAGTAAGAGGTTTTTGTGATAATTTCTAAGAGTCCCTTCTTTCTCTTCCCAGCAGTGGTGCCGGCGGCCTCGCCCGCAGATTCGCTGCCTGTGGCCTCTCACCAGGACCGGCTGGCTGTCTGCGCTCCCACCCACCCCTTCCCTCGTCCACCCGCCTCCTATAGTCCAGAGCAATGAAACCCACCAACAGCCGACAGTGGGCTCCGACTATTTTTCATGACCCTGTGCTTCACCGTGGATTGAAACACAGTAGTGAGTGCTTCTAGTGCGTCCTTCACGGGAAATGTTTGCTCTGACTGGAATGGGAGGCCTTGGTTCTGGGACAGATGCCTGGGGGTTGGGGGGCAAGACTCAGAGGCTGAGTCGACCTGGTCTAGGGCACCTGTGCTTAATGGCCAGGCTCTGCTTCTCAGCCTGAACAGCGTTGCCTGTTAGATGGGCCAGGTACAGAACCCCAGGTACAGAAACTAGGGTACGAGACTCCCCAGGGCAGGAAGCCCCGATGTCTAGCAAGGACCAAAACTGGGAAAACAAGAACCTTGTCCCCAGGGTAACCTGTCTTTCCCTAGCATATTACTGGTTATGGGCTGATCATTCGGTTTGGGCTCCGAGACCTTTCTTCCCTAAAGATAACATCTAGGCCTCAGATGCATTTCAGCCCCAGGCCCAGAAAAGCAGCAAAACCAGACAAGTGACTCTGTGGCTGCCTCAGGACCAGCTACATTGACTAATGACCCCCTGCCCTGGCACTGACCAATCAGTGGAGACCACGACCCTGAAAGAGCACACCTGGAAAGCTGATGAATATTCTATTGAGACACTCCCCAGACCTCCCCTAAGATTCCCACCTGCAAGAGAGAGAGAAATATGCTCAAGACAAAGGACCTAGTGCACACTCCCCACCAGGAAAGCACGCCAGTGCCATCTCCATCCCCTTTCATCTCTCTGAGGGGAACCCCACGAGACTTGCAACAAGGGGAGCAATGGGCACCAGCAGCTCATCCCGGGCTAACCTCCTGACCCTGTCTCCAGGGCCCCTCTCACTGACTTCTCAGTGAGCCAAAGCAGCCCAGCCAGGCTCTCCTGGTACTTCTATGCACCTTCCTTGTCTCACTGTCCCAAGGGTATTTTGCTGCCATCATGGACCCAATACCCTTCGGCTCAGTGCTGTGTAGCCCTTCCCTTTGGATGTCCCCCATCCCCCCCCTTTTTAATATGTCTTCATTTCAGAGAGAGGAAGGGAGAGGGAGAGATAGATACAAACATCAATGATGACAGAGTCATTGATCGGCTGCCTCCTGCATGCCCCCCACTGGGGATCGAGCCCGCAACCCCAGCATGTGCCCTGACTGGGAATCGAACCCCGATCTCCCGGATCCTAGGTCAGTGCTCAACCACTGAGCCACGCCCAGCCAGGCCCCATCCCCTTTTAATAACTTTTTTTCATCCACCCATCTGAGATGGCTGTTTAGCCTGCCCGTGTACCACCCACCGTTAACCTTTCATTACCCATCCCGAATCTGCCCTGGGTGGGAATCACAGCTCCACTCTTTCCTCTCGCCTCTGACCCTCCCCAGCCTACCTTACCACTTGGCCAGCTGTAGACAATTCCTCAGCTGATTTAGCTTAGACATTCTCAGAGCAGATGGGAGGGACGTGGGGAAGGCGACAGGAGGGGCTTCTGGGTCCGAGGACGTTCTGCTTCTTGACCTGGGCGCTGGTTACATGGACGTGGTCATTTGTGAAAGTCTGTCAGCCTATCCACTCAGGGCCTGGGCACTTTCTCTAGTATATTCTACTTCACGCAAATATTAAAATGAAAACAGAGTATATGTGCTGAGGCACTTGTATGAAGATGCTTTTCACAATGCTCTTTATGACATTAAAAACTGGAAATAGCCTGCATGCGTTAAGAGTAGAGGATTGGTAAAACAACTTTTAGTGTACCTATGAAATAGAACATTATACAACCACTAGAAATATTGATAAAAGGTTTATTTATTCACTTGGAGGTGTTAAGTAAACAATACAATATAAAATAAGTTAGAAAAGAAAGTATATTCCACAATATTAAAGGTGATCATCTCTGGGGAGAATACTGGTATCCATAAAGTTATCTAATCTAAGGAGCTTGTCAGGTACATTCCTGAGCCCCCACTCTCGGGTTCTCAGTCAGTCTTCCCCCCACACCCGGACCACACACCTACCCAGGTTAACTGTTATGCATGGCCTGGCTCCTGCGGGTTTGGGGGTCCTTGGACCCCTTTGTGAATCTGATGTAAACGATGTATCCTTTCCCCTGAAAAATAAATGGGCACACCCAATCTCAGATACAATTGGAAAGGGACGGTCCAGGACTCTAGGTAAGAGCCCTAATGTGGAGAGACATCAACCTCGGTTTTTTCTTGTTCCTTCTTTTCCTCAAAGGCCCCTTGCTCCCAGTTTCCTAGAGGCTAAGGACCTCTGCCAGGCAGCACAGGCCACGATCGAGCACATCTCCTGTGCGTTTCTGTCGTGGCTGCTGGTGCCACCCAGAGGGGGATGCACCAGAGGGTGAACAGCGGCAGGTGGTGTTGGGTGGGCTGTGGTGGTGGCCCTGAGGCCTGCTTTGAGGACTTGCCTGTGCTGCCTACCCTGTCTCCCTGCCTCCCCGCTGGGTCCCCTGCAGGAGGGCAGGCTGCCTTGATGGCTGCACAAGTCTATGGAAGCTGTCCCCAAATTTAGATGCTCTCTCACACTGATAACAACAGTCCCTCCACATATCCATGTGCCATTTCATTTCTTCTGACCTGAGCCCCTACAATGAGATAAAAGTACATCAAACAGTACAAATGGGAACAGGGTTGAAGCCATGGCTTTGTGTTTTACAGTGGGCTCCATACTTTATGATCATAAATTTGAGGACCCTAAGAACATTTTATTAACAGATCTTATGATTCCATCTTTTTGTGTGTACCTCGAAAGTAATGGATGGCAGGGGCGGTGGAAGGTGCTAAGGCTTCTAAGAGGAAAGAGGCAGCCCAGGAGTCAGGTCCACGTGGGAGAGGAGTTAGTGCCCTGACAATGGCCTCCACCACCAGGTGGCATCACTGGCCGCTCTGGAAGCGCAGCTCATCTCCCAAAGCCCAAATCTGTGGAGCCCAGATCCAACTCCTCTACAGAAAGGCCAATCCTTTCCCCAAAGGGCTCTGCCCTCAAGCCTCTGGGCCCAGTGTCTATAAGGGCCCCCACAGCATCTCCCTAACACCCACATTTGTCCCCAGTTTGGCCCAGAGGAGGGCTGCCAAGCAGGGTGAGCCAGGGAAAGATGACATAGGGCAGGATAGTTTTCTTAGCCCTGGCATAATAAAAAGAAAACCCAAACATTTTTCTTTATTTTAATATCTGAAATTAAAAAAAAAAATTAAAAAATCCCCAAACCAGCGACGAAAACAATCCATTTGAATGCCAGGGACCCGACTGGTCTCAGGTCCCCTTTTCGGAGCTGTTCTGAAGTGGCACCTTCCCAGCAGCTCCGGGGTCCCGGGCCTGCGGCCAACCCCAGAGGGCAGGAGTCCGCCCTGGCCTTGACCCAGCACGTGGGCATAACCCAGGGCGAAAGGCTGTTTTCAACACGTGGTTGCTCTAGGAGGAAGCTTTCCTTCGAGTCTGGGCCGAGGGTTATTTCTTGTGGAGAAATTTCATTTTATGGCCTAAAAAAAGTAAATGCGAACATTTCACTAGGAGACAGAGGCTGCCTTAAATCCTGCCCTCTCCGCCCCAGCCGCAGTGCGGACAGCCATGGGTGCCCCGCCGCCCGAGGGGCTCACTCGGTGCCCTTCCTGGCACTGCCCCTCCCGCCCCAAGGAACAGGGAGTTTCGGGAGGAAGACTGTCGGGGCTGCCCGGCGAGGCAGGGACCTCTGAAGGTAACGGTCCCGAGGAGCCAGGCGGGCGGCGGGCGGCGGGCGGCGGGCATCCGGCCCCAATGGCCACCTTCCAGCCCGTGAGGGACCAGCAGGCCTCCACGGCCCTCGCTGCGCCCGTGCCGGCACTCCTGTCTCGGTCTCGCCTCCACCCGCCCCTTTCCCGCGCGGCCCGTCACTGCCCGTCACTGCCCGTTCCTGCCCTGGTGCTGCCCGGCCGCAGTCCTCCCGCTCCTCCGTCTCCACTGTGCGGGCACCTGGGCCGGCTCCATGCTGTCCCGTCCCCCCCCCCCCCCCCCCCCCCGTTCCCCAGGCTCAGCTCCCCACAAGGTGCAGGAGTGCGGGGGGCAGGGAAGACGGAGCGAGCCGGCCCAGGGCCAGGAGAGCTGGCGGGCTGTGTGCCCTCAGTTTACACTCGGGGGTCAGGCTAGGGAAGGCGGCGAGAAGGCCGACAGCGGCCCGGCCCGGCCAGGCCCCGGCGCTGCGTCCCCGAGGGCCCGGCTCCCGCGGAGGCTGGCGTGGGGCCGGCGGCCTTACCTAGACCCTTCAGGAACCTGTTGACGCCGCTGTGCTCCCCGCTGGGCAGAGTCTCCAGGTACTCCTGGGCGCGGACCTCAAACAGACCTGCGGAGAGAGCCTGGCGTCACGGGGCCTTCCCGGGCGCAACCGCACCGGCCCCTCGCCGCCGCGGGAAAGGGGACCTTGCTTCTGGGACGAGCTGCTTCATAAACATGCTCTCAATCATGGGGTTTACAAGAGCGTTTATGACCCTTATAATTGCCCAACTCCGTGCAATAACTGTCTCTGGAAAGCTGGGAAGCCGGCTCCTGCATGAAAGCCCATTCCTCCTCAGCAAGCACCTTCCAAGTGTCTACACTGCCAGGCACGCGTTCCAAAGATGAACCAGGCAGTCCCGGCTCTGGGGAGCCCCTGGGGTTGTCCCTTTTCCTCGTGCTCTCCTGTAAGAGGGACCCTGGCACGGGGTGTGGCTTCCTGGGAATCTGTTTGCCATCTGTGAACCCGGGAAGGCTGGGCAGCCACCTCTGGGGGGCCTTCAGCTCTCACCCCAGGTCTGGGCCTCAGGCACTGCCTGCATCTCTCTCATCCTTGCGGACAGTGGGCTCCTTCCCTGCTGCTTTTACTTACTTATTTACTTATTTACTTTTAATCCTCACCCAAGGATATTTTTTCCACTGCTTTCCAGAGAGAGTGGAGGGGGGCAGAGAGAAATATGGATGTGAGGGAGACAATTGGTTGCCTCTCACACATGTGCCAACCAGGGTCAGGGATAGAGCCTGCAACTAAGGTTCATGCCCTTGGGCTGAAATCGAACCTGGGACCCTTCAGTCCACAGGCCGATGCTCTAACCACTGAGCCAAATAAGCTAGGGCAATAACACTCCATGCTGCTTTTAAAAAGCTTTTATGGCCCTGGACAGGTAGCTCAGTTGGTTAGAGCATTGTCCTGACACAGCGAGGCTGCAGGTTTGATCCCTTGTCTGGGTACATATAGGGAGCAACCAATAAATGCATAAAGAAGCAGAACAACAAATCAATGTTTCTCTCTCTTCCTTCCTCTTTCTCTAAAAACAATAAAATAAAAAGCTTTTATGTCTGGACCTCTCTATCAAATAGTGGTCTGTAAACAGATATTTATGTGTACAGGCCTATTTAAAAGGATCCCTTGCCCTGCTGGCATGGCTCAGCAGTTGAGCATCAACCTATGATTCAGGAGATTGCAGTTTGATTCCAGGTCCCCAGGTTGATGGTCCGTCCCCAGTAGGGGGAGTGTAGGAGGCAGTTGATCAGTGTCTCTCTCATCACTGATGTTTTATCAATCTCTCTCCCTCTCCCTTCCTCTCTCTGAAATTGAAAAAGACATATTTTAAAAATATATATATATTAAAAAAAAAGATTCCTTCGTCAGACATTGTGTGACTCACTCTCTGATCAATTTTCTTTTGTCTCTTTGGATATCAACCTCCGTCTTTTTTTTTTTTAAATATATCTTTATTGATTTCAGAGAGAGGAAAGGCAAGGGAGAGAGAGAGATAGAAACATCAATGATGAGAGTCATTGATCGAGCCCGCAACCCGGGCATGTGCCCTGACCAGAAATCGAACCCTGATCGCCTGGATCCTAGGTCAACGCTCAACCGCTGAGCCACGCCCGGCCGGGCCAGCCTCTGTCTTTAATTTGTGAAGAGCTCTGGGAAAGGTCTGGCGCCTTAACTCAGTCTCTGTGATCATAGCACCAGAGGACCCTGAGGCCTAGGGCCAGCTGCTCCCTTGGGACCCTCCCTGGTTGCTGCTTGGCCACTCCTCGGTGGTGAGCATCTCACCCCTACTCAGGTCTAAGTCCCATATGTGACAGTCTTTACCAACATGTCTAGTTTTTAGATCCCCAAAGGGCTTAAGATGATGTAGGAAAGAGGCAGGAATGACGTCACCCTCTTTTCTCAGACCTCGCCCTCCTCCATCCCTGGAGGTGTGATGGAGCTCAGCTCACAGGGAGAAGGAGAAGGTAAAAGAGACAAGAGCTCCAGGAACAGAGGGAGGGAGGGGATGGCCCACAGCTTCCAGCCCACGCATTCCTGCAAGGTGGAGGGCAGGGCACTCCCCTCCTCTGTCCCACCCCAGCCAGCTCCTACTGCTCCACAGTGGAGAGGGGCAGGACAGGAGGAGAGAGGGCTGAGAGGGGGCCTGCGGAAAAGAGCAGAAGGGCCACAGAGAGGAGAAGGAAAGGGTGTCTGGAAAGAATGGAACAGAGGAGCACCTGCCACCAGAACCCAGAATGTGCTTCTGGGAGAGGCTAGTGGAGAGAAAAGATGCCAAGAAGACAGGCATCAGGGCAGGTTATAGCAGCTCAGATGTTCAAATATGAACGTTCTCCAGAGGTGGCCGAAAGCTGCTCCCATCTGTGCCCACTCTCCCTGCTCATCAGCCCCTGGGGTATGGGCACCTCTGGGTGTCTCAGTCCCAAGCATGAAGATGCCCTGACCTTTGGCATCCTGCCGGCGCAGCTCCCGCTCCTGGATGAAGCCCCGGAACATCTGGGTCTCCATGAAAACCTCCAGGAAGCGGCGCAGGCTCTTGGAGGAGACTGCTTTGCGGAAGGCCTCTCGCTGCAGGGTCCTCTCCTCACGCTCGCCCGCTGTGAGGAACAAGGAGTAATGGCCCACGATCTCCACGAAGAATCGGACGAAGGCTTCAGACACCACCTGGTTCAAGGGGCTGGACTCAGGGCCTGAGCAGAGGGGGGAAGGGCCAGAGGGTGAGGGTCAGGGCCTCTGAGACAAGCCAATTAGTAATACAAGCAACTTTTATTATACTGTTGAAAAAGTGCAATGACTCATAAAAAGGTTACCCAAAGTTATTAAATCATTTCTTTTCCTCCTTTAAACAGATACTTAAGGGCTGAAATGGGGAAGGTGGGAGAACTTTTCCCATAGTTCACTGTTAAAATGAGATCTATGAGTGGGTTGAGCGCCCAGTTCCTCTCCTTGTGCACTTTCCTACTTAACCCAATGCCAGGTGGATGGACGGCATTGTCCATATGCTCTCCAACTAATGGTGGGAGAGGGGATGCAGTGTGGCAGTGGCTGAGCACTTACCGTGCTTGCAGTCAGGGGGCCCTTCATCCTGGTCACTGGCCAGGTCATTCCTCTGTTCCAGAATGTGTTCCAGGGCCACCTGAAGCTTCCGGGGCAGAATGGAATCCTCGTCATCCATCTGTAAGGCAGAAAGAACAGTGGGCCATGGCCCAATGCTTCTGGAGATGGCGCCGCGTCCTGGGCAGCAGGACACGCCGGGTACACTGCAGGGCAGGCCTGCACAGCTCTGTCTAGTGGACGGAACAAGCCTTAGAGTCAGAGGTTTGAGGTTTAAATCCTGATTCCTCTTTTTACAAGCTGTGTAAGCCTCAGTTTCCCCATTTGTAAGATGGGCTCCCAATCAATATCTACCTCACTGTAAAAATTAAATGCAATATGCAAGACACTGATGAAAGAAATTGAAGACACAAATAGAGGAAGAGAGAGCCTGTGTTCACAGATTGGAAGAACTGATGTTGTTAAAATGTCCACATTACCCAAAGTGAGCTACAGAGTCAATGCAATCCCAATTAAAATTCCAATGGAATTTTTCACAGAAACAGAAAAACATTCCTAAAATTCACACGGAAGTATAAGAGACCCCAAATAGACAAAGGAATCCTGAGAAAGAAGAACAAAGCTAAAGGCATCACAATTCCTGGTTTCAAACTTAATTATAAAAGTAAAGTAACCAAAACAGTGTGGCACTGGCATAAAAACAGACACACAAACCAGTGAAACAGAATCAACAGTTCAGAAATAAATCCGCATGTATACGGTCACTAATAGTTCAAAGGCAGCCAAGAATATGCAGTGGAGAAAGCACAGTCTCTTTAATAAATAGTGCTGATTTTCACATGTAAAGAAATGAAATTGGACCCCTATCTAACTAACACCACTCGCAAAAATTAACTCAAAATGGATAACGACTTAAATACAAGACCAGAAACTGTAAAACTACTAGAAGAAAACATCGGGAAAAAGCTCCTTGACATTGGTCTTGGTAATGACTTTTAAAAACTGAGCAAAGGAACTGAATAGGCTTTTTAGAAAAAAATATATCTATTGATTTCAGAGAGAGGGAGGGAAAGGAAGAGAGAGATAGAAACATTAATGATGAGAGAGTCATTGATCAGCTGCCTCCTGCACGCCCCTGACTGGGGATCGAGTCTGCAACCCGGGCATGTGCCCTGACTGGGAATTGAACCTTAATCTCCTGGATCATAGGTCAATGTTCAACCAATGAGTAATGCTGGCCGGGCAGAGAGGAATATTATTTAGCCATAAAAAAGAAGAAAATCCTACCTTTTGCTACTACATGAATGAAACTGGAGGGCATTATGCTAAGAGAAATAAGCAGATAGAGAAAGACAAATACCGTTTGTTCTCACACTTGGAATCTAAAAAAGCCAAACTCATTAGAAATAGAGAATAGAGTGGAGATTGCTAGAGGCTAGGGTTGAAGGAAATGTTGGTCAAAGGGTAAAAACTTCCAGCTCTAGATGAATAAGTTCTGGGGAGCTAATGACAGCATGGTGACTAAAGTTAACACTGTATTATATACTTGAAAGTTATTAAGAGAGCAGATCTCAAATGTTACCACCACACACAGGAAAAAGGTCGTTATGTGAGGCGATGGCCAGGTTAACTTACTGTGGTACTCACTGTACAATACATACACATATCAAACTATCAGGCTGTACATCTTAAGCTTACGTATGCTATATGTCAATAATATCTCGATAAAGCTGGGGATCAATTTTAAATGCAACACAATTATCTTTCTAAAAAGCTAGGAACTTAGTGGCTACTCAAGAAATGTTCTCCACTGCCCCTACCCTGTAGGGTGGCTAGTACTGATCAGAGCACTCTGGCCAGGGCAGCTGACCAGAGGGTTAACGCTGGCTTTATGGTCCTGGCCGGGTAGCTCAGTTGGTTAGAGAGTCTTCCCAATATGCCGAGGTTGTGGGATTGATCTCTGGTCAGGGCACGTACAAGAATCAACCAACGAACGAAGAATAAGTAGAACAAATCGATGTTTCTCTCTCTCTTTCTCAAATCAATCAATAAAAAAGCTGGCTTTATCGTCTGGGCCTTAGAGCAGCAGAACCTGGGGAAGGGCCTACCTGAGGGCCTCCGGGGAGTGAAACTAATGATAGAAAATGGCATTAACATGACAGAATTTTCCAGCAGTGCGGCAACTCCAAGTTTATAAGCAATCCAACAGAATGCCCCTAAAATCTTCCTGTAATGGTCCTTTACAAGATCTGATGGAGTTAGACCTCTCTGGCAAGTGATAGCGAGAAGATAATGGTGTATTACTTTCCCTAATAATTAAAGTAGTTTATAATCATTATAGAAAATACATGAAAGTTTGAAAACAATATAAAATCACTCATAATCTGTCTCCTTTTCAGTCTTTGGTGAGTTTTCCTTCCCAATTTTTTTAGAGGCATATACATATATATTCTTTTTCCTTTCCTTTAAAGAAAAAAGGTCAGCAAAAATATGTATGTAATTTTGTATCCTGATTTTTTCCATTTAATATTACATCATAAACTTTGTTCTCAAATATTCTTTAAAAGCATATTGAAAAACACAAGTCTAGCCTGGCCGGGCGTGGCTCAGCGGTTGAGCATTGACCTAGGATCCAGGAGATCGAGGTTCGATTCCGGGTCAGGGCACATGCCCAGGTTGCGGGCTCGATCCCCAGTCGGGGGTGTGCAGGAGGCAGCCGATCAATGACTCTCTCATCATTGATGTTTCTATCTCTCTCTCTCCCTCTCCCTTCCTCTCTCTGAAATCAATAAAGATATGTTTAAAAAAAAAAATAGAAAAACACAAGTCTATAGTTAAACCTATACAAAGATTCTAATTACTAGAAAACCATTTTGTGACAGGGCATGTGGGGATCAATCCTTTGCCAAACCCACCCTTTTTGGCCCCTGCCTTCTGCCTCCTCCTCAGTCCAGCCCTGGCTGGGCATCGCCAGCCCCACCAGCCTGTTTTGCAACCCCAGGCCCACCGAGGAGCCGGAAGGCTGAGCCCCAAGCACCAGAGAGGTAGAAAGAGAGCGAGCAGCGGGTTGCAGCCGGCCCTCCCACTCACCTGTCTGAGGAACCGATTGTTGACGAGGTCGACCACGAGGACCTGCAAGACAAGGAAAAGGGACTATTTCTGTCACCAGGGCTTCTGGGATATAGCGATGGGCTCTTAGCCTTCTTCCTCCTTGGCACCCAGGGAGGCGGTGGGGGTGGGGGTGGGGGTGGAGGGCGCCATTTGTGGTTTCCTGACGTTGCCACTGTAGCCACAAGTGATGAAGAGGGGAGGTGGGGAGCAGGGCTTTCCCGAATCGTGTGCTGTCAACACCGAGACCACAGGCTGGAACATGTGTGCCACGGGCTGGACTCCCTGCCTGTTCCCGGCTGGCTGACGCAGGCCTCTCAGGGCGGACGAGAGAGGCTAGAGGCCCCCACTTGTGCCTCTTCCACTTGACTCTGCCTCTCCACACTCGGGGTTCTCTCTCCTTCCTCCCGATATCCACTTGGCCCTGTTACTTCTCCTAATGGGAGGAGGGGAGAAACCCAGAGGAGTGGATCCATCTGGGGAGCAACCAAGCTGCAGGTGCTGGGCTTTCATTAGTCAAGGGTTTCAGATAAAGCACCTCCCCCTCCGTCCCCAGAGCAGGACTGAGGCCCAGGGCCAGAACCAGGGTGATGCAGGTGCCAGGCCTTTGCTTGCAGTGCCCTGAGAGTGAGACCTTCTCTCAGGCCTCAGCACAGGCCACTGGCTATGAGGAAGGAGGAGCAGGGGGCCTGCATGGCCACCAGGTTTCCACAGAGAAACATGGGCTCTAACACACCCAGGGACCCTGCCCAGGAGCTGAAGGAGTGTTCTCCTTCCTTCTCAAACACTCCTCTGGACTGAACTGAGCCATATGAGGGATCACAGGGTGTTCAAACTTCTTGTAGCTCACAAACCTACACCTGAGGACTTGAGCCTGCTGGTAAGATGAATGAGATCTTAGGACTACCTGGATTAGAAAAGCCACATCTGGGGACTCAGGTTGAATTTCAGGGCAGGTGTCCCCCAGGGATTCAGGGGTGAGTGGCATCATTCAGTCCTCTGTTCCTCCCTCTCTGACTGCTGGGAGTTCTTAGTGCATGGGGACAGAAACTATTTAGAGGAAGGGGCTGGGACCAAAAACCACAGAAATGCCAAGTAAGACTTTCTCCACCTGGACACAAACCTGAAAACCCAGAACTTGATCATTAAAAACATTTTGGTGGTTGTTTCTTTACTGATATGATAAAGGACCTATTGGCAGACTTGGGAGTAGCCACTAAGAGGTGGTGGCTACCTCTTAGACAAAGCTGTGGGGTCGCCCACTCTCACACTGGTTGCCTCACAGCCTTGGCCAGGACCTCCCCTTTGCCCTCTGCCCCTCACAGGAGGGACAGGAACATCCCCTAAGGAGCACCTTCCCTCTGCCCTGTGTTCCTCAGGGGAAGGGAACAGGGACACCCCCTAGGCAGCACCTTCCCTCTGCCCTCTGCCCTCTGCCCCACCGGGAGGGAACAGGGACCTCCTAGGAGCTCACCTCTTCCAGGGGCAGCTCCCTGAGCAGGGGCAGTGAGCTGGTGAGCAGCCCGATGAGGAAGGGGGTTGGTGAGCACACGATGTCGATCATGGCCGGCGGCAGCACGGGGATGTAGGTGTGCTGCCAGGTGAAGGGGTAGGTGATGGCCACCATCGCGTGGCAGCACTTGGACAGCGTGCTGCAGGGGAGAGAAGGGGGGAGGGGCCAATTCAGGGAGGGCCCCAAGAGAAACGCTTTCACACGCCCGCATTAGGTGTGTCATGTAACAGAGCCCTGACACAGGTTATTCCGGGTACACGCAGCCTCTGTGAGGCTCTGAGATGTGGCCAGAGGGCCAAATTTAATGCCCTGGCTCATCTTTCCAAGTGTGTCTCCACACATGAGCCCCATTCTTGTGCTCTACGGACAAACTCATTCACGGCCACGCCCTTTCCCCACACCCCCTTTGAAACCAAGCCCAGCCAACTAAAGCCCCTCTTCTTACAGCCGCTCTCCCCTACTGAAGATGCTCTATATTCTAATGCGAGCTTTTTCTTTCTCTCCCACAGTCTCAGCCCAGCTTGAACACCTCATGCAACTGGGAAACGGGTATTACATGGCAGCAGGCAGCTGTAATAACTGTTTTGTAAAAGCAAGGCTCGGGTCCAGTTACCTTTGCCCAGAATTCAAAACTTCAAGAAATACCAACATGAGGGGAATACTGGGAGTCTCTTTTTTTTTTTTACAGTGAAAAACTTTTATATTTAGTATTAGCCAGCTGGACTCAGTTTAGATGACCCTAATTTTGTTGGCAACATCCAAAGCATCAGTCAGGAGCCAGTCGAACATATGCCTTCTCTCCATCAGGTTGATTCTTGTATGTGCCCTGACTGGGGATTGAACCTGCAACCTTGGTGTATCGGGACAATGCTCTAACCAACCGAACTACCCAGCCAGGGCTGTTCTAAAGTTTTTGATTTTAGGACTAATATGTGTTTGCTTGCAGCCCATTTTAGACAGCCCTAAAATAATTTTAGTGGGTTATAATTAGCATTAAAACAACAACAAAAAGAAAAGAATAAAAATAACAGTCTGCTGAATTTTTTTCTTTTGTAAATGACCATCTGCATACGTGTGTGTTGTGTGTGGTGGGTCTAAATGTAAAATGTATTTCCCACTGTAGTCTGCAGTAAAAGGGTAAAAGGGTTGAAACCAACAATTTGGGCCAGTGAACTGGGGGGTGGAGGCAGGTAGAGGGCGATGGTCGAGTTGGAACTTTGATATGTTACATGTTTTACTGGGCTATTGGCTTTCATTTCCCAGTGACTAGAGGGAGTCCCTTAGAAGACCTTAAGAAAGAATTCCCTGAGTGAAGAAGCATTTTGTATGAAACCCATCTCTTTTTATAGCACACTGTTGTAAGTTCCTAAACACTACTTGGAGAAAGACTGGGTTACGTGACAGCCTGGGTAGCAGGCGCTGTCACCTCTGGTCTGCACCGCGCCTTGGAAACCCTCACTGTAGTGAAGTCACTGAAAGGGAATAAACTCGCAAAGCTCGTGTCTAGGAGCCTTCTACACGTCGGAGCTGTGGTACAAGCATTTCTGACTCCAGGGAAGGTACAGAATCAGATTTTTTTACCTGGGAGCAACCTTAGAGAAAGGTTTTGAATCCATAGCTAAAGAACCTGAGGCTAAAGCAGGTGCAAGTCACGTCTGAATTTGGTGGGGAGCAGGGCAGGGAGAAGAGCCCAGAAGACTGGAGCGGATGAAAGAGATACAGGGAGAAGGAGCCAGAAGAGCGCAGCCAGGGGCCCTGAGTTTTTCTGTCTCTGCAGCAGGAAAATACATCTGTTCACCTTTTCCCCAACTCCCTTCTGCTTTCCTGTGGCTCACCCCCAGGAGAAAGTATAATGGGTCGCTCCCTTCTCTCTGCTGCTACAGCACCTGCCGTCTCCTGGCTGAAGCCCCAACTGCCCTGCAGTGCGGGGGAGGCCCCCAGAGGCCAGGGAAGCCCTGGTTCAGCTGCAGTGCGTAGGAACCAACTGGCTGATGAAGGCGGTTGGAACCAGTTTTTAGAAAAAACAGTAAGCAATGCTAGTGACATAGGGCGGGAGAATAAGTGTTAAGGGAAGGAAGATAAAATTCATTCACGTAACTGGAATGCAACTGGGTAACCTGCTGGCCAGGTAGGTAGGTGTTGCCACTGTTGACTGTTTTTCCTAAGAAGTAGTTTCTGTTTGTTTGTTTTTTAAATAGTCCCACTGTTGCAGCTGGTGCAAGTGTTTCCACACCTGGTTGTCATTAACACCTCCCTGGCTGACACACAGGGAGCACAGGGCGGCAGGGACGACATGACAGGTGGGCCAGACCAAGGGGGGGCTCATTCTTCTTGCTCTCTAACCCACATCATTAATCTCTAAAAAATGCCTCTTGAAACACTAGAAGGGACAGCGAAGTTCTGCAAATAATCAGTTAGTGTCAGCCTTTTCCCAAAAATGTGGCAGAGGAGGGAAGAGAGACTATTTTAAGTGTAGTTAGAGTGGGTTTTCTTTTTAGTATCTTTATTGATTTCAGAGAGAGGAAGGGGGAGAGAGAGAGAGACAGAGAAACATCGATGAGAGAGTCATTGATTGGCTGCCTCCTGCATGCCCCTCACTGGGGATCGAGCCTGCAACCTGGGCATGTGCCCTGGCCGGGAATCCAACTGTGATCTCCTGGATCCTAGGTGAATGCTCAACCGCTGAGCCAAGCCCAGCCAAGCTAGAATGTTTTTCTACCTACTGCTGCAAATGCCAATGAAATTTTATTCCTGACTTGTGAAGGCTAGAGGAGCCTTCCAGGGGCTGAGTGAATGTGCAAAGAGCAGTCTCTGGTTCTGGGGATGCTCAGGATGACTCTCCAACTACACTCACAGCACAGCCTCACTGAGCACCTGCTGGATGGAGGAGAGGCAGTGATGTTGAGGGAAGACCCAGGAAAAGATGTGGAATGCTGACTTGCATTACAGTGGGGGCAGAGGAAAGAAACACCAGTGACGAAGCTGTGAACAATTTGTACAGAAGTGGGGGAGGGAGGAGGTGCCGCAGTGGAAGTTTGGCTGGGACCCAGGTGAGCACCAATGTTCTCCTGTAGAGGGCGCTTCGGTTCTGGTGCTGCCCAGTGTCTGTGCCATAGGTGGAGTTACTGTATTCACAGCCTTCCCACGCACCTAGGAACCAGTAAGAATTGAGCAGAGAGCTTCCTCTAAGATGCCATCAGAAAAGTAAACAATGTTTCCTGACTTAGACAGACACCCCAGGAATTTTAAAGATGTGCTCATCAGTATCCTTTACTATTTCAAGCAAAGCATCTCTCCCACCAGTGTCTCATTCCCAGAAACAGGGGTGACAGTAGACTCTGGTCTGGCCTGGTGCCTGGTGAGACCTAGTGGGAGGTGGGTGGCACCATGCAGTGACTGCCGTATTTCCACTACTGAACTTTCAAACCCTGAAGTAATGTGTCACTGAGTTTAACAAGAACACAGGCTGGACCTCAAGAAAACTGCATGATCTCAGGTAAAGCCCTTAACTTCTCCAGGCCTCAGACTCCTCTTCCATAAAATAGGAAAAGTGGACTAGATAATTTCTGACGTACTTCTAGCTTTAACGCCTATAAACTATGAATAGGTAAGAGAGAAAGAAAGGAGCAGGAAATGGCTGAAACTAGAAAGAACCAAGGCTTGTCATCAGAAGGTACTTCTAGGGCTTATTAGCAAAGATGGACCAAAGAGCAATGGTGACATCCCACTTTGAGAAACTAACAGATATAAGTGTTGGAGAGGTTTTGCGCTGCCATAGTAAACCCCCAAAAGACTACAACACAAAGCTGACACAACCTGGGAGGGACCTGACTCAGAGAGAACTGGAATGAGTGTCCTGCCCAAGATTCTGTTAGCAATGGGTGTGGAGTAGAAGACAATAACCTGTGGCTATGCTATTCTCTAAATATTGCCCCAAAAGTTATCTTCTTGGTGTTCACAGGAAAAAATAGGTAGTTAACACTTCATATTTAATCAAACTGATGTTACTGTGTAATTAAAATTGAATTTTTCATAGTTCTTTGCTGAATTACATGTACAGGGGTGGGCAAAAGTAGGTTTACAGTCATTTGGATGGAAAAAGAGATGCAGGTTACGATGACTACAACAGGTTTATTAACTCTGTGTCTCACATACAACTGTAAACCTACTTTTGCCCATGCCTGTATGTATCCCTAAGACTGTCAGCCACTCTGAGGACCTCTGAAGTGGTTGGTATTTTGGGTGCCAGACCACCAAGACGGCAGCTACTGACACTTTCAGGTAGGCCTTGGGCAAATTCACCTGCCCAAAGAAGCCGTGCTAACAAACCTAACTTTTCTGAGATGGCAAACATTGCTGGGCCCAACTGATTCTAGATAGGATATGGGACCCCATTTAGGCTTACAGAAACTGATTAAAAATGAACAAAAAGGAACACACATATTTGTGTAGTTACCCGTAAGTTAAAGCCAAGGTTCAAACTCCAGTATTTGTCAAGATTTGACAAATACTTATCATTAGCTAGCAGTCTGTTATTCAGCTTCTAAAAAGATTAAACGTACATTTCTTGCCCAGCCAGAAGTGGCTCAGTGGTTGAGCACTGACATAGGATCCAGGAGATCGAGGTTTGATTCCTGGTCAGGGCACATGCCCGGGCTGCGGGCTCGATCCCCAGTCTAGGGCGTGCAGGAGGCAGCCAATCATTGACTCTCTCATCACTGACGTTTCTATCTCTCTCTCCCTCTATGAAATCAATAAAGATATATTTTTAAAAAATTTTTAAAAGTACATTTCTTGAATATTAAAAACTCTGTCCTGGTGCGCACCTGCCTCCGTCTCTCTCTCCCTCCCTCTTTCTCTCCCTCTCTCTACAGCAGCCCACACCTTTCTCCCTCTTCTTCCCCCAAGGTACCTACCACTGCGCTCTTCTCTCCTTCTCTCCTAAGCTCCAAGGGCCCTTCTTCTGCCTCTGTAACTTGTTTCCTGAGCCCACACAGACCAGCTGGCTCACCTTTTCTACCTCTGTGACTTTCTAAATAAACTTTTGCTTGTATTTGAATAAAAGCAAGCAAGCAAACAAAAACCTCTGTCCCATCTAAAACTTTTGTACAAATTTGTTAATGTGCAGCTATGACTTTATTATTTACCCTCGTCTATAGATTTAGCCAAAACTTTGGGAACTGAAATTAATAAACTAAAAAAACAAAATGTTTATCATCAGGGAAATGAAGAAAGGGTATAGGGAAATATTTATTTGGGTTATTATGACAACAGAGCAAGCCATGTTTCATAACAACATTCTTTCTTTTCCATCTGTCAGAATTTGGCTTGACAGAGCTTAAGAAACACTCAATGTCCATCCTAAAGATGAAACGGAACAAAAATGTTATTCTAGATTTGATAGATTTTTGGCTCCACTTAAAACTTTTATAACTCATTCAATATTTGCCACAACTCTGCTATTTCCTCTTGCAGTGGGAGACTCACTAACAATGACGAGTATATAAATTGTGTGGTGGGGGGAGGGTGCTGGCAGCAGTGATTGCAGGCCTAACGCAGGCTAAGGCCCACCCTGGGATGTCACAGGGCCACGCACTGAGTGTGCGGCATGCCCTGTTCTGATGCACTGTTCTGTGGAATCTGGGCCACGAATGGAAATCAGAAGAATGGGGTGCCTGCTTCCAATGCTGGCAGAACAATGCCAGAGATGGATGCACGTGCAGCGGGTGGAGAACTGTGCCAAGCTGATAAGGATGAAAGCCCAGCTCCAACTTATGCGGAAGGCTTTCTTCGTAGATGTTTCCAGGGCAGACAACTGGCAGCCAGCCACTGCCTCCCAAGCCATTTGTTCTTTGCCTGGCCAAAGAACCCTCGATTTCCTATAGCTATTTTCCCAGGAACCACACACAGCTGGGTGTTTGCTGATTCTTCCTGGAGGAACACATTTAGATGGAGCAGGCAGGAGAGGACGAGATGGGTTCTGGCTTTCCCACTCGGTAACCTCACATATATGACGCTCTTTGGTGGTCTCTGTGCTCGGATCAGTAGCTACGTCACTGTCTTACAGGTGAGCCAGACTTCTCCGTACCGCTGACTTAGCCTGTTAGGGGGAGAGGGAACAACTGAGGGTTGGAGAGACCCCAAAAGGAAGGCTGAGCTGAGTATGCAGTTAAAGCTGCAAGAGGTGGTAGAGAACATGCCCCAACTTCTGAGCACAGTCTAGGGCGAGGCCTGGGGAGGCCACTTGTGTCTGAGAATCCGTGAGAGAGGATCCCTAACCCAGATAAGGCTAAGAGGGGCATTAAATGTGCACTTGTGTCCTCAGCATCTCCTCACCTCTGAAGTGCTCAAGATTAGCATCACCATAAGGTGGGAAGCAGTCATAGGGACACACTATTCATATGACTTCTATTGCGTCTGATTGGCTGGGAGGAGAGTGAGAGTAGGAGGGTGAGGAGGGGGGAGATGTCTGCTTTTAGTGCTGCTCAGAGTCCCAGAGCATGTGTGCCGAGGGGCCCGCAGGAAATGTGTAGTCCACTCCCCATTTCACAGCTGGGGAGATGAGGCAGTCACCCCTGGGATACTTCGGGAAGCACAGGAAGCCTGAGGGGATGAGTAATGGGTCAGACTATGGGCTGAGCAGGTTCTGGGCCAGGATGGCTGGGTGGGCAGGCAGCAAGGAACAGAGTCTCAGGAAGTCCAGAGCAGGGCCCGTGGAGAATTTCAGAGCTGGAGAGCTTGGGGGTCACCCAGTCCCACCTATCTCACTGGGCCCCTATGGCTGGAAGGCCACAGGGAGGGAACAGGGAGAAAAGCATAGACCTCTTAGCTTCTTCAGGATTCGGTTCTGGCCTGCCACGCTCTAAGGAAATCCTAGTGGCATGTTTTAAAAAGGCTTTCCTTATGCGTGTCTTTCTGTAGGCAGACAGCCCTTCACCCCACCTCAGATCCTTCTCATCTGTCCTGGAGCCCAGCTGCCCGGGTCTCCAGCCCAGCTTGCCCACTACCACTTCCTTGAGCAAAGGGACTTAACCTTTGTGCTTTTTAGTTTCCTAATAACAGAACTTCTCTGAAGTGTGAGAAGCTGAAAGAATAGGGGTGGAACCCTCAGAAGAGCCGGGCCCGGAGGTATGTTCCAGGGGCCCCCCGCTCCTGGGTGGCGGGTTGTGTGCTGTGCGCTGTGCCCAGGTTACGCCCACCAGCTCCCCTCCTGCTGTGTTTTCTTCTCTCCCACCCTCGGAGCTCTGTGGGCCTTTATTTATTTATTTTCCACCTCTTCAGGCCTGCTTGGGACTAGTGTTGGATGGAAAGAAAACTTATTGGGCAAGAGAGGGAACACTCAGCCATCTATAACAGCAAACACACCTGCTGCCTTTGGGACAGTGACATCGGAGCCCTAACAAGTCAGAGCTACGAGGGGCCTGGGTGCAGACAAGCCCTTGTTTCATAAATGAGAAGACCCAGGGCCAACAGCTGAAAATGTTTGGGGTCCCTCCCTACTCCAGAAGGCCGCCCCATGTGATGAGAGATGAACGCGCACGTCTGAAAGCTGTAGAGGGTCTAAAAATGTAGTGATGGTACTTTACCTACACATGCGCACACATGCAATAAGTACCCCACCGTGGCCTGGCTCTGGACCCAAGGAGGGCATCAAAATCATTCTCATTCCTGCCACTGCCTGCTCCCCTACAAAATCCTGTCTGCTCAGGGGCCTACATCTGGCAGCTGCTTCAAAAGAAAGCTCCCAGGGGGAACACTGCCCTGCGCTCACCACCTGCCGCAGCCACAGCTGGCATCTATCCCTCGTGGTTGTTTGCTGCTTGAAAAGACTAAATGTCCAAGGGGAGAATCCCAGCACGATGAGGCGGGGTGAGGAGAGAAACTCCAAAGTCCCTCCAATCAGACCACATGGTGACTGTCTCCTCCACAAAGCTACGGGGGCAGGGGCAGGGGCAGGGGCAGGGGGCAGGGGCCATTCACAGGGATGAGGTACCTTCATTTTCTGTTGTCTCTCTTGACAGCAGCTCTGTGGGAGGGGCTGCCCCAGTGTCCAGCCTGTCAACCCAGATATCTGCCCAGGGACAAGGTAGGGGTGGCCAAGTCCCCTCCCACACATCTCTGTCCTAAGTAAGCACTTCCAGGTGTCCTGGTGCTCTGAGCCTCTGGCACCTCTCCTCCGCTGCCCCTCAGGGATGCATCTGTCTTTGACAGGCTCCCTCCCTTCCTGTTCTCCTTTTCCCTGGAGGGAGCCTGGTGGGGCGGGGGTGTCACAGTCCTGATTGGATGGCTTCTTTCCATGCGCTCATGCTCTCAGACATTTTCTCAGGCATGACCCTCCTGGAGCCTAATCCCTTTAACCCATCAGCAAGCCCCTCAGGGGACTGGCTGCCCCCATCTTGGCCGCTGGTGGGCACTAGGTTTACTCCCCTGGCCTCGCCTTCGCTTCTTGCCTAGGCCTTTCTGAGATCATCCCTTTCCCCTCCCCCCCGCCCGGAGTCAAGCCTGAGAATGCACAACTAGAGACAGTGGGGCACGGAGTGGGGCTGCCAGAGAACACAGACAGTTACCAGAGTGTCATGAAATCTGATCCTGGTCACTGAAGGGTTATTACTCATCCTTGGCTTCCAGGGCCCCAACCTTGAGAACTCACTGGTCTGCATTCCCCTGGGCCCAGGGAGCTTGGAGAGCTGCCCAGCGCCCAGCACCAGCTGCAGGCTCAGACAGGGCCTGCTTCCTGAGCTGACAGGGTGCCCAGGGAGTATAGTAACCGTGACACTGAAAGTGAAGAGCTGACTGGAACACAGGGTGGGAGCAGGCTGGGGAGAGCCAAGTGGCTGCTATCCAAGGGGAGCGTCATCAAGGTGACCAGATGGCTCGCGTGGGGGGTAGGGGGGCCTGGATTCCTTCTCCCACAACGCCCCCTGACGAGCTCCACACTCACACACTTAGTTCTTTCCATTCCTTCCTGTTTCTCCTTCCTCCCTTTTGTTTTCCAGAGTTGAGAGGCATATTTCCTCTCTACATCACAGTTCAATTTTTGTGTTTTTGGCAGACGGACTTTTCTCCAGATGGACTGCTCAGCTGGCCTCATCTGCTTCTCCCAGTCGGCTGGCCCTTCTTTGGCCAGGCCCCACATCTTGGCCCTTCTGGGCTGCAGCTGCCACTCAGGCTTCTGTGCCCTCAGCTCCAGAGTGAAGGCTCTGATTCAGTACTTTGTAATGATGAAAATGCCAGTTCTTTTCAGAAGTTCAGAATTACCCCAAATCCCTCTCTGCACCTCCCTGTGGACCTTCTTTGGTTTGTGACATGGCCCTTGCAAATCACTGAGTGTGACCTTTAGGGTGTGGGTGGCATGCTACCAGGCAGTGAGTATGTGTGTGATTCGGTGACTGATTTTAACACTGATGACAAGATCCTTTAGGACATGCCTGTGCTCTGTATTTTTAATTTAATTTTAATTTTTATTATTTTCTAATCCTCATCAGAGGATGTTTTACCCATTGCTTTTTCACAAAGAGTGAGAGAGAGAGAGAAACATCAGTGTGAGAGAGACACATTGACTGGTTGCCTCATGCACGTGCCCCAATGGGATTGAGCCTTATGTGCCTGTGGTTGAGACTGAACCCCAGACCCTTCAATCCGAGGGTGGACACTTTAACCACTGAGCCAAACTGGTTAGGGTTACACCTGTGCTCTTTAGCATGACCCTGCAGCCCTTCCACGAACTGGGCCACATCCACCTCTGCTGGCTTCTAGCTTCCCACTCACTTTTCTCTCTGTTCAGCCACAGTGAACTGCTTTGTGTCCAGCTCCTGTCTCCTTGCCCTTGTAAGGGCCACTGCTTTTGCCTGGACTATGTCGTAAACTCAGGGGGAATGCACCTGCTCTGGGAGTGAGTGCCCTCCTCGGTCTCTAGGACACAACACTTCCAACGAGCCCTCACAGACCGGTGCTGGGTGGTCTGTTCACTTCCCTGTTCCCTCACTGTGCTGACAGCTCCTTGAAGACAGCTCTGGGTCTTTCCCCTGTAGCCAGTACATGGCAGAGTGCCCAACAAAAAGCAGAATGAATGAAAAGTAGACCAAATACCAGGTAAGTGTTGCAGGAAAGTGTAGGCCTACCTCGTTTTACACCACTTTTGTGTTCTTAACCTGCATCCTAGATGCCCACTGACTCCCCCTGTCACCTCAGAGGAGCTCCTTTGCAAGATGTCATCTGCTCTCCTGACACCAGACAGTCTAAGGTCATTCAAACAATCAGAAGTAGCCAAGGTTGGTTGGTACCTGAGCTTGTCTGCGATGAAGATGACCCTCCTTTCCAGAAGCAGGGAGGCAAAAACACAGAGGAGGTGGCGGACGCTGAGAGAAGAGAAGAGAGACTCGAAGTCCACGTGTTCTAGCCGGGAGTCCAGCGGGCGGCACAGTTCAATAACCTGCCGGGGAACAAGAGCAGCCATGAGAGGCCAGCCTGCTCAGCCAGGCCTCTCGCATCAAATTGTCCTCTGCAGGGCTGGCCCACTGGCAGGGCAAAGGGAAAGGGAAAAGAGGAAACAAAAGGGGTTGGGGAAAGAAAGAACCCAGGAGACTGGGGGCAGGTACACATGGAAGGTAGCACCTGCCTCACACTCAATATGAGACTGAGGACAGTTCAGATGGAGTGGGGAGGAGATGGTGGAAGCAGTGGCCTTTGGCCCAAAATGATCGGAGGCTCTCTTATCAGTGACATATCTGAACTCCCCACATAGCTAGTTCTCTCACTGCTGAAAATGTGCTATCCTGCCCGGCCGGGCGTGGCTCAGCAGTTGAGAGTCGGCCTAGGATCCAGGAGATCGCGGTTCGATTCCCAGTCAGGGCACATGCCTGGGTTGCGGGCTCGATCCCCAGCAGGGGGTATGCAGGAGGCAGCAGATCAATAACTCTCTCATCATTGATGTTTCTAACTCTCTCTCTCCCTCTTCCTTCCTCTCTCTGAAATCAATAAAGATATATTAAAAAAAAAACAGAAAATGTGGTATCCTTCAAAGCCCCACATGCGAGTATCTCTGTCTCAGGAGGAAACATGCTGGAATAGAGACACAAGCTCATGCAGAAGGACTAGCAGATCTGAGCAGCACTTTCCAGACTCGCCTCCTCTAGGAGTTTCTTAAGTGGACCAGCCCCATCTCAACTCCTCCCTGACGTGGTGCCTTCCAGCTGGTACATTGAGTGTGTACATCTTCTCGTTCCGTACTTTGTCATGTTCCTGAAGTCCTCTCCGGTCACTACTCATGCGCATGGTTTTCCTCTGTAAGTCGCTGACTCCATGTGAGTGGAGACTGGTTTCCTCTCTGCATGGCGCGCACACAGGGGCTCTCCAGTGCTAACATCCCCACGACCAAGCCCCCGGCACCTGGTGCAGGGCGGTTCTCCAGCCACAGGGAGACTGCTCCTCTGTGCTGGGAAACTGAGCTGTTCCAGAATGTCCTAGGCCCATCCTCATCCCTGCCGTCTCCACAGGGGACCTGCTTTCCTAGGGCCTTTGGGATAGAGACCAACGTCTGAGTGGGACGTGTCCTCTCAGGTCCACAGAGCCACTAAGGGGGACAGGAAGAATGCAAACCCGCTCCTGCATCAAATGCCAGCCCGGCCAAGAACAGGGACACACTTCAGCGTCTAGGGTGAATTAGAGTAGTACCTGAGCTTGTCTCCCCTGAAAAGAATCAGTTTTACATGATAAAGTTACAGAGGTGATGCAGACCAAAAACAAAAAAGTTCATACACAATTTATGGATGCAATGGACTATACCAGGAAGCCAAGAATGTCCAGTGAGGGTCTCCAACCTGTGAGGCCAACATCATGCAAATAAACACCATGTGCTGCCATGGTGCAGTTCTAGGGTCGCTCTCGGGGCCAGAATCCTGGGCTGGATGGACTAGATTTAGGGTGGAATTTATGACACCCAAGGAGCAAGAGGACACCACTGAATGTGACTGTCCACCAAAAGCCAGCCCCTCAGACCACTGGGACTTGGCTGTCTGCACCACTCTTTCCCCTGGGAGGGGAAAGGAATCTGACCGCTCACCTCAGTTCCTGTTCCTGGCAGGAAGTTCTTGACAACGATGGTTTTGCCCAGGGCTGGGAATGGAGCTTCCATGACACTCCTCATGAGGGGCTGTACCAGGGCAGGAGAGATGCCGCGGCGTTTTTCCACCTCATCCAAGATCTGCAAGGGCACCAAGAGTTAGGGTACCAAGGTGCAGCTCTGTTCCAGATGAAGCAGGCCTACCATGGACACTCATCAGACCAAACTTAAGAGTCTCGTTCACCCTGTGTTATTAGGCAATTCTCTCCCCTCTGTGATCATTCCCTTTGCCATGTGACTCTGTAGTTCCTCCCATGAAAGAGGTTGGTTGGGTGTCAGCCAGTGCATGCAAAGATTGCTGGTTTGATTCCCTGTCAGGGCACATGCCCAGGCTGTGGGCTTGATCCCCAATTTAAAAAAAAAATTTCATAGGGAGGGAAGGCAATTCAGGGAAAAAATATCTAAAAAGGGTGCGTAGAGGAACAATAATGAAAAATGGCTGAGGAGCACTGGGCTAGTGGAATGAGTGTGCCGGTGCTAAGCCCAGGCCTTCGAGGCCTGCCTCTTGAGTTTCGGCTTGCCCTCTGTGTCTCTGCCACAGCTGTAAGAGCACACATGGGCCAGCTCACTGTGGCCCAGACCCAACCCAGACTTGCAGCCTAAAGCAGAGATCTGCAGTCCAGATCAGCCTTCCCCAGCCTACTCCCAGCCCATAAAAGAGCCCAGTGGAGATTAGCAGAGCCAAGCCTCAGATGACCTACACATCTGGGAGAATAAATGACTGTTGCTTTCAGCCACTGTGGATTGCTACATGGCATTATTATGGCAATATTTAATGACATACCTTTCTTCAGAGATTCTGAGAGCAGTTCTTCTTACCCAGGATTCCTCTCTGCACTAAAGGACAATTTGCCATTCTAGCCATCCTTGTCCCTCACCTGAAAACAGCTTGAGTTCTAGGGATCAGTTTGCCAAAGCTCTGTTTCTGGTTCTGTCCTGAGTATCTGCAGTGTGGTCTTCGGCAAGTCGCGGGCACTACACCCTTAAAATATCCTGGGTCACAAAACTGACATGAAATCCCAGGACTCTGTCTCACACAAGCATGTCTGCATGTTTACTTGCTCCGCAGTTCCCTGCAGAGTACACAGCAACGAAGCTCATGTGAATTCCAAAGCTGCCAGTGGAAGCTGGGCTGGGGCTAACTCACATGAGCTGTTTTACTCCCAGCTTTCTTTCTTTTTTTTCTTTTCTTTCTTTTAGAGAGAGAGAGAGGAAGGGAGAGAGTGGGAGGTCAGAGAGAGAAAGAGAAACACCTACCTGTCGCTCCACTTACTGATGCATTCATTGGTTGATTCCTGCATGTGCCCTGAGTGAGGATTGAACCCACAACCCTGGTGCCAACAAACTGCGCTAACCAGCCAGGGCTACTTCCAGCTTTCATAAGCATTTGCAAAACAACAAAGGCTGTGACCTACAGCCTTATCTCCACCTTTAAACAGACCTACGTGAAAGACTTGCATGAGTAGCAATGCATACCTGTGCTAGAACTTGTAAATGACCAACTTTAATGCAGAATGCTTACCACCAGTGGAGTGGAGGTAAGACCATGTCTCAGATTACACTGATACTACTAATTATTTCAAACAGACTTGCACAGAAGTACAAGTTCTAGCTGGCAAGAGGTCACACTGTGCCAGTATAATTCAGGCTTCCTCTGAGTTCGGGTGGAGGGGGGTAGGAGGTGGACTTTTGTTTCGGAATGAACGCCTTGAGGAAGTGCTGCCTCACACCCATGGACAGTAGATGTAAGACTTCAATTCTCCAAAAGCAAGCTCAAACTGAAATAGAGGCTCAAGAAGGATTTTAAATAAATCTATGGGTTAGATATTCATGTCTGGTTAACACAGGAAACAAGCATTGGGTTATATCTGATTCTTGAGATCAGCATCACATAGTGTAATAATGATCCCCTCTACACCAATGCAAAGCAGTGGGGTGGATGGGCCAACTCAATATGGCAGCTTCTCTATCTTTTTTTGTCGTTGTTAATCCTCATCAAGGATATTTTTTTCCATTGCTTTTCAGACAGAGTAGAAGGGAAGGAGAGGGAGAAAGAGAGAGAGAAACATCGATGTGAGAGACACATTGATTGGCTGCCCCCCGCACGCACCCAGGGATCGAGGCTGTAACCGAGGTACGTGCCCTTGGCTGGAATAAAACCCAAGACCTTCAGTCCGCAGGCCGACGCTCTGACCACCGAGCCAAACCAGCCAGGGTTCCTATATCTTGATATACTGGTTTGTCTTCCCCCAAAGAGGACCAAATTATATTAAGATTTCAATAGACTTAGGGCACTATCGCAATAAATCTCACACACGCACAACACACGTACACACCACACACATATACACAGATCATATACATACATGTATACATCACAGTGGGTTTTAGTACAGCAAAAGCAAATATGACAAATGACAATGCTTACAAGAAGAAAAGCATGGGATATTTTGGGAAGATCCTCTGCCCCTCCCATCCTCGGCTACAATGACTTTGACTCTTCCCCCTTTCCCAGTTGGCGCCCTGACCTTCACTGACTGTTATTTCCGGTCCCAGTGATAAGGGAATAGCAGCGGCAGTGAGGGAGGAGGAAGAGGAAGCGGGAAGGAAAATAGCGGAGAATTAGATTATAAAAGTACCGGAAGTTGGGGTGTTTCCTGTGTCCTTCTGGGCCCTGCCTCCTTTCTCTGAGGCCCAAATCCTCACCTTTGAAAAGAGGCTGAAGCATCCCAGGCGGCTCACGATGCAGTAAACTTCGGGGAGACGCTTCCCTTTGCCACCAGGCTTTGGAGAGAAACAAGGAAATCACGAGTGCTACCAACATCAGGGAAGGAAAGAGCCCAAGTGTCTTTAGTGCCTACTGCGTGGTTGATGTTTTCATCAACCTTCGGACAACGCAACGAGGGAAGCAGTTATCAACACCCTTGTATAGGTGGGAAGCACTTCTGGTCACATAGTAAATATATTTTTATCCCCTGAGGGAACCAAATCAAGTTCATATTGATCATAGTAGGTGCTCAATATGACCTGTGGAACCATAAAGTAAGAGGCCTAATTTGTTTACCTTGACTATATGTCTATTATAAGGATATTTCCAAAGGAGAGATCATTTCTGAAAATCCTTTTGGAAACTGACGTTTAAGGTAATTTTCAAACCAAAAAGAAAATCAATTCAATACTTTAATTTTACCAACAAAAATTATGATCCCACTTAACTTTTTCAAGTATTATCCATACTTTTCACTAATTCAACGAATACTTATTGAACAACTATTATATTCCATGCACTATCCTTGACTCTAGATTATATTCGCTTATTTCTAAGACTAAAATCATTCTCAGTGGAAAATGATTCGTGACTACTGAAGATTTTCTTTTATGTGCCCTGACCAGCAATCAAACCCACAACTCTGGTGTATCAAGATGATGTTTTAACCAACTGAGCTACCTGTGTTAGCATAGTCAATTCACTGGAATAGTTTCTGACTTTTAAAGGTCCTTAAGGAGATACTCGAATTACCTGCATCATGAACAATAAAACCAACCTCCTTCTGCCCTTGGCCTCCATTATGAATGTTCTCTCCAAGCCACTGAGGTCTGTGTAGCACGTTTTATTAGAAAGGATGTTGGTTTAAGAAGAGGAAGTCTTTTATTTGGTGGGGAAAACATTGAGGAAAGTATTTTCTTTCCAAAGGAGATAGTCTGTCAGGAAGATTCAGCTGAGTTCCCAATCTTCCTCCATGGTCTTAACTACCCTGGTTACCCTGCCACAGCTCCTGTCCCTGCTCTTGTGTACGTGGGGAAACCTTAGGAAGCTAGCTGGCTCTGCACGGCGCTAGTGCTGACTGAGCAGCAAGTGTACTAACCAGCAGTCTTCGGCAGTAACCAAACCTTCTGCCCCCGTCTTCTCCAGTTAAGACAAATGAGAATGTTTCACTGTGGCGGGGAAAACAAAAGTATATTATAAGGCGAAACAAAACAAAGACACATCACGGTGAGCAACTAGAACATTCTGAAGGAGGCTGTCTAAAAGGGCTGCTCCCTGTCCTGCCTGTCTGTTTCTGTGCTAGGACTTTGGTCACCTCTAGCCTTGAGGTCTCTGTCAGGGATAGGGAGAGCTAAAGTGTCACTGTGTCCTGAGAGGAAATGAGGACTTTTTTTTCACCCTGAGCTCTCATATAATTCTATCACCTGAGCCATCCCAGGACATGAAATAGTCATTTATTGAGCATCAATTGTGACTACTGCCTTCCATGAGCTTGAGGGTGAGGTCGTGCCCACAGGTCTAGGGGATGCGACTCAGTGAGGAAGCAGCTGATGAGAGGGACAGTTCTGTGCCCCTTTCAGAACTGCCCTGGTGTGGCATTCCCAGGGTACTGTCTGTTCAGAGCCACCTGAGGCTTGGACTATCCTTAGAGACTGCTGGCCAACTTTGAGGAACATAGTGGCCCTCAAACATTTAGGATACACAATGTACCGAGTTTGGTCAGTTGCTGAACATTTCATAATAAAAATCCTGTATCTAACCACATAGGCTAAAGCAGAAATGTGAAGGTATCACAATCTGAGTAACAGCTGGATGGGCTACTGAAGAAACGTCTTAGTGGATCTGGATAGGTGGGAGAAGGGAAATGTCTCCCTAACTTTCCCTAGACCAAGAATGACATTACTACCCTGCACAGAGGCTCATGAGGTAAACAAACCCCTAGACTGAGTGGGAGGCCTGGGAATCTGCATACTTAGCAAGGTTATTCTTATCTTCAGGGAAGCTTTAAAAACACTGGTGAGGGAAATCTCCACGCCTGGGCCCATCAGGATCGCTGAATGGTAGGCCTGACTTCCACGGTCTGCCATCTATGATCCCATCTCTAGTTCTCGCCTTAGTCTTTGCTGGTAAGGAGGGGAGATGCCAGCACATACCTGGTAAACTGCTGGACAGGAGTCCAGTCCTTGGCATCGGGGAAACAGAATTGGGGGATGGCCTTCAGCTGGTCCTCAGCCTCTCTCATGAACTTGAAAGACCTTTCCAACTGCAGGGAGAAGGGCGAGAAAAGGTTGAATAAGGCCCATCACGGGAGAGTGAGGCAGAGGTGTGGCAATACCACATCTCTCACCTTCCCGCAGTTGTGACCACCACCTTAACCCCCTTCCTTGGAAGGGTTTCCAGCTCAGTCTTCTGAGGCCTGTTTTCCCCAGGGCAGTTCTAACTATGGTCTTAGGGGGTAGTCAGGAGGAAAAAGTAGTATACTTTGAGAAATGTTTTCTATGCCTAACATTCTGGAATATAACTATTTTAATCAATAAAGAAAAACTGTCATAGCAATCCCTTCTGACTAGGAGACTCATGAGTCTACAAGGCTGAGCCTCAAACCTCTGGGCCCAGGCAGAGCTGCCCCTCCTGCCAAGAAGTTGTACAACACTTCTCAGTGAATACATCCTCCAGTTACATTACATCATACAGTGAAATTCAACTCATTTCAGAGTCCTCAAATGTCAGAACTAGAAGGAAACTAGGCATCATCCAGCCTCACAGTCTTCTTTTAGAGATAAGGAATTAAGCCCTGAGATGTTATCTGTTCACGATCACACAACTAGTATGGAACTGAGCTAGGAATAAAAAATGATCTTAGCCCTGACTGGTGTGGATCAGTTGGTTGGCCATCATCCTGTGCACCAAGGGGTTGCCAGCTCAGTTCCTGGTCATGGCACATGCCAGGCTGTGGGCTCAATTCCCAGTAGGGGTCGTGCAGGGGGCAGCCGCTTATTGATGTTTCTCTCTCACATTGATCTTTCTCCCTCTCCGTCTCCCTTTCTCTCTCTCAAATCAATAAAATGTTGGAAAGAATTGTTGGTTTTTTGTGTTTTTGCTGTTGTTTGGTTTTCACTTGTTAAATTTCCTTTATAAACAGTTAAAAAATAAATTATGCTGTTATCTTCAGTAATTTGAAACATCAGATCTTTGAAGTGAGTGGAGTCTGAATTTCTGAAGTTAGGAAATTGTAATGCATAACCTAACTTCTTTCTGTAGTATTTCCATCAATTTTTTATTTGGTTTCTCATAGCTTGCCACTGACTTCCACTTTAAACCAGCTTTGTAGACACTTTCTGAAGTCTGCAGGCTAGCAGTCCTGTTGACCACTTCCTGACCACCAAATGTCAAAGAGAAGGTCTTTGAAGAGTGCATCCAAAGGAATAGAGGACTAGTGATTGTCCTCAATTTCAAAACCCACCTCTGGTATGACTGCCTTTAGCTAGGTCAGATGTAACTGAAGCTGCTGCTAATATTAATGGTTGAGACACCTAACAACAAATGACACATAGTCTCCATATTACAGGCTTAAAGCCAGTGATTAATTGTCCTTTAGTTCATTTTCAGAATAAACAGTCACTATTTCTTTTCTATACAATGGTTCTCTCTTCCACCCATGACCCAGAAGATTCCAACTGGCCCTGGAACAGTCTTTAAGTTGATAACTCATTAGCTCAGACTGCTGCCAAAGCAACAATTTTTTTACTACCCTTGGATAATCTTGCAGAGAAGCAAAAACCAACTGGTATATGTTGGTAGGGAGGGGTCATTAATCGTCAAAGAGTTAGACCCCAGACTATAAACAACAGAAAAGGAAGGAACCGTGGCATTCTCCATAGTGGAAACAGCATTAGCGAACTGGAGAGCAGGCCTCGCAGGGAAGTGAGTTCCAGCCCTTTCAAAATGGCCAGTTACCGTTTGGATGAAGCCACCCCCATAAAACACTCACAATACACATCAATATGTGTGAGCACACATATGTCTATACACGCTGTCATCAACATGAGTTATCAACCCATATGTGCACATACATGTTCCTATATGCACATGAGCACATTTACAGGGAGCAGTACATACAGATCCCTCTCACAAATACAGTCAACATCACATATGGCTGGAAAATGTCCCAGTCTCCATGAACTATCATAAAGAGAACTGTGCGATATCAAACATCTTACGGAACATTACAATGATTCCCAACACACAAACATGAAGTATAAACCTTGATTACGGTGACTACAGGAGTGGGGCATAAAACTCATGAAAAAGGGTTAGAAAAGAGAAGGAGAGCCCGGCTGGGCGTGGCTCAGCAGTTGAGCATTGACCTAAGATCCAGGAGATCGCAGTTGGATTCCCAGTCAGGGCACATACCCGGATTGAGGGCTTGATCCCCAGTTGGGGGCGTGCAGGAAGCAGCCGATCAATGGCTCTCTCATCATTGATGTTTCTATCTCTCTCCCTCTCCTTTCCTCTCTCTGAAATCAACAAAGATATACTAAAAAAAAAAAAAAAGTTTCAATGTGGATGTCCAGGAGTCTCCTGGAGATTCCAGGTTGGAAACCAGCATTCAACAGCTGGGACCTAGGCCTCAGTAGATGCCTGGGTGGGGATGGCAAAGGGAGGCCCTCAGAGCCAGGACATTAGTTCCCCCAACCTAAACACCCTCAGCCATGGGCCTGCATGAACCCTACAGGAGATTGTCACATGCTGGAGAGTGCCACATGCTACCTCCCAAGTCCTTTGTATGCTTATCTTGTGCCCTCCTGTCGAAGTATAAATTCCTTAAGGACAGAAAACACACTTTGCTCATCTTTGAAACCCCTGGGGCCAAGTAGAAAACATGTTGAATGCAACAGAGTCTCAGTGAATTCTTAATATATATGTATTAAACATATCTTTATTGATTTCAGAGAGAGGAAAGGAGAGGGAGAGAGAGAGATAGAAACATCAATGATGAGAGTCATTGATCGGCTGCAGCCCGCAACCCGGGCATGTGCCCTGACCGGGAATCAAACCCTGATCGCCTGGATCCTAGGTAAGATGCTTAACCACTGAGCCACGCCCGGCCGGGCTCAGTGAATTCTGGTTGAACTGATTAGAAAGTGGTGGAAACTCTTTAATACTGCTGTCAAAGCTAAGAGTAATTTACATAATACTGGCCATGCCATCTGAGGCTTTACTCAGTGCCATTTCATTTTAGGTGCCATGACTTAATCCATGGTAGAGCCCAATCCAAAGAGCCACAAACCCTGTTAGAACAGAAGAGGCTTCATGCGTGTCCGTACACACAGAGGTGCACGGCGCACGTACACAATGTGACACAAAGGTGACACTCCTTAGGGAGAGCTGTGTGGCTGCATGGGAAAGAGGCCTCTAGAACAGGCTGGGAGCTGTGGCTGGATAAGGAGATGGGGAGGAGGAGGAAGGTACAGTCAGCCTAGTGACCACAGCAATTCAGCAGGTATTTTTTTTGGTCAATCCTTACCAGGGCCATTTTTTCCATTGATTTTTTTACACAGAGTGGGAGGGGAAAGGGAGAGAGGTGGAGAGAGAGATACATTGATGTGAGAGGGACACATCGATTGATTGCTTCCCGCACACGCCCTAACTGGGGCGGGGATCAAACCTGAAACCCAGGTACATGCCCTTGACCGGGAATTGAACTGCAACACTTCAGTCCGAGGGCCGACACTCTAACCACTGAACCACACCAGCCAGGGGTCAGGATGTATTTTTTTTTCAGAGAGAGGAAGGGAGAAGAGAGAAATATCAATGATGAGAGAGTCATTGATCGGCTGCCTCCTGCACGCCCCCTACTGGGGATGAAGCCCGCAACCTGGGCATGTGCCCTGACCGGGAATTGAACTAGATCTCCTGAGATCATAGGTTGATGCTCAAATGCTGAGCCATACCGGCCAGGTGGATTAGGACATATTTTTGACCACACTCTGAGTCCTTGGATCTCATCTCCTGGGACCTCACAAATTTTCCAGCAGCAATTTCTTCGTGATCTACCCTATTTAGGACCCAATTTTGAGATTCTGGACACTAAGTGATCCTCAGACTCCCATACCTCCCTGAATCCATGAGTTCTGCAGTCCCCAGAGGCCTGGCCCACCCTGTACCTTCAGAGGGAACTGCTGGGTGAGCTCCGGCACATAGGCGGCCCCGGCCTGCTTCTTGTGCAATGACACGACCACAAAATACTCGAAGAGCTGCCTCTCCTGGTACTCCATGAGATCCCGGTCAAGTGATGGGTATCTCGGAGCCTGCTTCAGGCGGGACTTCACATTGACCAGGCGTCGGCTATGAGCTGGAGAGAGAGTGAGTGAGCCTGAAAACAGCCCATTTTCCAAAGTGCAACTGCACAGAGCTGCAATAGGGTATGTAATTCCCAGCTCAAAGTACTTTTCCTAATCCTAAAAAAGTGTTTCCACATTTAACAAATTAGTACAAACTCTTTCTTTGGGATCCTTGCCAAAATTCTGGGAGGGGCAATATTCACTCAGTCGCCAGGCTAATTGGGGTGCAGCAACTTGGAATGTGGGGCCTCTGCTCTGCCATGGCTTTGCTGTCTGGACGTGGGCTGGGCCTGGAGCAATCTTCATGTTCCTCTGTCAGATAGGGTGGGGACACTGACTCCTCCCCTCCCTCATTTCCCTCATCTTTCCGATTGTGGGATGTGACAAAATCCAAACCATACAGCTTTTGGAGCTGGGAGCTTTGTAAACATTCGCGTGACTCCACAGCAGAGATCTGACTAATTCAAGAACTCTCATCTGCCTTCTCTGCAGCCACCATTCCATGCAAGGGAAATGAGCTGGCTTTATTCTAGGTGGGCCGGGGAGCAGCTGAGCGCTAGCGGTGAATCAGGCAGGGCCACTAGGTGGAAGGGTGGGTCTCCATTGCCTCACCCGGCAGCCCTGGGCTACAGTGTTCTTTGGCTTCCACCTGGGGTCTGAAGAATTGCAGAAAATTCATTAAGCCTGACCTAAATCACAACATTTTGCTCCAAGGGACCAATTACTTCAGTGATTTCGTATGTCCAATGAAGAGCCAGAGCCCTGAGATCTTAAGCGTGTTCCTCCAGATCACACAGGCATTTAACAGAAGTAGGGCCAAAGCCTCAGGTGTCCGGAGTCTCAGGCCAGGGGGTGTTGTACCTCACACAGGTGTGAAACACACCTATGACATAATGGAAAGGCATGTAACAGAGGGGCCCTGCAGGTGAGGCCACGCTGGATCTCTGGAGTGGAACAGGTCCATTCTAGTCCTGCTGAGGACTGACCCGCCCCTGAGCATGCTGTGGGCCTGCTGTCCCTGTAGATGTTCACGCCTAGCCGGACAAGCTCTCGAAAGGATGCTCTGTCCTGTCCCTCATGTTAAACAGTTAGAGCCATCCTTGTAGCCTCCCAGTCACCTACATGTGCCCTGCACAGCAAGTGCTCTTCTCACCTTTCAGCTTCTCCTCGGTGTCACTGTCAGACTCACTGTTCTCATCTGTCACTAGACAAAAAAAAAAAAAAAAAAGTTGCAAATGTCAGTTTTTCTGATGTAGGGAACTTTTTATAGCACAAAAAAGTGGTAGCATAAAACCAAGATTTCTAGTTCAGAAGGGCTATTTTCTTTTTGTGCATTTAAATGTAATGCGCAAATGATGTCTTTGTCCAAGAAAATGGATTTCCAAATTAGTTTGGCCCTAGATCAGATGGAACCTCTATCAAATTATACAGCAAAAGATACTGGCCCTGCCTGGCTGGTGTTGCTCAGTGGCTGACCACTGACCGAGGATCCAGGAGATCGCAGTTTGATTCTCAGGGCACAAGCCCAGGCTACAGGCTTGATCCCCAGTCGGGGGCATGCAGGAGGCAGCTGATCAATGACTCTCTCATCATTGATGTTTCTCTCTCTCTCTCTCCCTTCCTCTCTCTGAAATCAATAAAGACATTAAAAAAAAAAAAGAAAAAAAGATACTGGCCCCTTTTATGTGTGATAAGCAAAGAGGACTGCTCCCATGGTGAGGTGGGAGCATGCTGCCCTGGGCTCACTGGATGGATGGACAGGGAGAGAGGACCGCAGAACAGGCCAACAAGCTGAGCTCCTGTTGGACTGTCCTAGGGACAATGGAGACATTTACAAAGCACCAGCTTGCTCTCCTGGGCGAGCCAACCCCAAGCAACAGGAATCCACTTCCAGGAAGAATCTGTTTTCAGATCCTCAGGGGAGGAGGGACGGTGTAGGGTGCTCCTACCTTTTCCTGAGTTGCTCTCCGCTGACTGGGACAGCCTCTTCACCCGTTTCTTTCCTCTCCGGGCCTCGTAAATGGCATTGATTCGCAACACCAGCTGCCAGACACCAAGAGAAGAAATGCCAGTGTTAGCAGCCTCCTCCCCATGTGCAGCTGGGATCCCTTTGCTGCCCGTTCTCTTCTGAAATGACGGAGGGCCCAAGAGAGGGGCAGGGAGGGGACATTTCCACTGGCATCTCTCAATCATTCTTTTCTGCTGGACAGGAGGACAGGAACACTACAGGAGGCTGCCATCCTCATTGATGTATGAGTGGGGGGTGCCTGAATATGCTAACGCATCCAGCTGAGACACCGAGGGAGACTATTTCATTGGTGAATGGTGCGATGGCTGCTCCCTTCCTTACTGCAATGTCACTGCAGTTTGGGAAAAAGCTTCTGCCCCCAAAACAAAACTAGAAAAGGAAGAGACGGCAAAAAAACCCCAAAAAACAAAAAACCCCCAAAACTCCTGAAGGGCCCCTTTCATGGGAACCATGCCGAAGAATGTGTGAGCAGCCCTGAGTGGGAAGGGGGCAGGGGTTATGGGGTCCTGAGTCCTCCTTAAGAGTGGTGCCGTGCACCCATCACACTGCCCTTCTGCATAGGACATTCAGGGCAGACTGGCTGGGCCTCTCATGACCTCTCCTAGTGCTTGGAGCTGAGGTGCTAGTAGATAGCACTACTCGGCAGCATGCTCTCCAGGCTGACTATTGCAGAACCATCTCGTGATCAAAGCCCTGAGTCACTTCCTCCAGGCTGCATAGCATCACCTGCAACTTTCAAGAACTGGAAACCTTCTGGGTTCCATCCAGTTGGGAAAAAGGGAAGTGTACCCAGGCAGAGTTGAGGAGAACCAACTAGTGGCTTTAAAGGGGAGCTGTGTTTGGAAGCTAACATGAAAAGTTTTAAATTCTTTTATGCACTAGAAAGAACACGAGAGGGGGTGTGCTGTGGTGAACTGGGTGGTGAGTAGCCAGGGGGATGCAGTGAACTTGCTGTAGCCAATCCTCATCTCTGCCCTCCACTCCTCTGATCCACTAAAATAGCTCACCAGCTCTCTTCCACCAGCTGGATCACTGGCCTGCCCAGGGAGGCTGGCTTATCTCTAGGTCTCCGTGTAGCAGGCCTGGGCCCCATCCGTCTAGCTCTGCAAACTGTTACTGATGTCCTGCTATATCCTCAGACACTTGACACACTAGCTCCTGATAGGTGGTCCAGCCCTGGCCTTACTGGGTCTCTGTCTTCACCACCAAATCCCTACCATGTGGTAGTTATTTATATTTACCCTTACACACTAGCCATTTCCTTGAACTGGCTTTCTCTTCGTGAGTATCTTAACCACTGGGATATTAGTGCTAACCCCATTTCCCATGGGAAAAACACCACATAAATGAGTTGCTAGTCACAATAGCCAGGAGTTGGAAACAACCCAAATGCCTGCTGATGGAAGCATGGATAAACACATTGCAGTACATACATACAGTGGAATATTATTCAGCCATAAAAAGGAAGAAAATTCAGACTTATACTCCAGCACGAAGGAATCTTGAGGACATTATGCTAAGTGAGATAAGCCAATCACAAAGGACAAATATTGTATGATTCCACTTATATGAGGTACTTAGAATAGGCAAGTTCATAGTAACAGAATGTGGATGGTCACTGCAAGGGAAGGAGGAATGGTGAGTATTTAATGGGTTCATAGTTTCAGTTTGGGGAGATGAAAAGTTCTGGGGATGGATGCACAGCAATGTGAATGTACTTAATGCCACCAAACTAGACACTTAAAAATGGTTAAAATGGCAAGTTTTATGTTATGCATATTTTACTACAATTTAAAAAATATAAAATAAACAAATGAGTTGGTAGGTCCCATTGTTTTTTGGAGAGGAGGAAATTTTTAAACTCATTTGAAATCTCCCTCCAAAATATCCAAAAATAACTAGAAAGAAGACAGTTATAACGTAGTTAACATCCTTCCACTTCCTCAAATACAATGAACACAGACGGTAAGCTCCATGCAGGTGGGGATTTTTGTCACTTTTGTTTATGCTGTAATAGCACCTGCATGGGATGGAACAGTGCCTGACACACAGCAGGTACTCAGTAAATGTTTGTGACTTTGTTGATCGAATATAAAGCATCTAGTATGTACGAGGGATTTTGCCAGGAGCTGTGAGGGAGAAAAAGACATAAGGACAGGTGCCTGTTCTCAGGGAGTTCACAAGCTAACAGAGAGCACCCAGATGTATCCACAACGATCATGCAAGAGAATTCCGGAATGCTCCTTGAGCAGCAGAGTCTCATGACAGAGGAGGACTATCTCACTCTAACTCAGGTCATGCAATAAGCAGAAGCCACGTATGTACTTCAGTCAATAAACCTTTGACCCTTTTTATTTAAAAATGTTTTCTCCAGAGAGGAAACTTTAAACATGCATTCGCACACTTGTCCTTTAATGGGAGATACATTTTGCTGTTTTAAAAGTGTTGTGTACTAGAAGCATTGGCCTCTTTAGAAACTTTTTTTGAAGTTGAAGAAATATTTAAAAATATAAGTCCATTTGACAGATGTTCTGTTTCAAATTTTTTTTTTAATTCTCACCCAAGGATATGCTTAGAGAGAGGAAGGGAGCAAGAGAGAAACATCAATGTGAGAGATAAACATTGATTGGTTGCCTTCCGTACTGGTTGCCTTCCCTATACAGCCCCCAGGTGTGTGTGTCTATGTGTGTGTGTGAACCCACAACACAGGAATGTGTCCCGACTGGGAATCGAACTGGCCATCTTTCAGTGCACTTGGCCAACGCTCAACCAACTGGGCCATTCCGGCTGGGCAAGATGGTCTGTTTCAGACAAAGAGTCATCTGATATCTAATTCTGCCTGTGGTGGCTGCTAAAGAAACAGTGGACTTCACACAAACCTGCTAACGTGTGCTGAGAGAAGGCCGGATGGGCGAGCAGGCCAACCCAGCCCACATCTCATTCATTATAAAGACATCACAGTGCTTCATGAACCCTGAGGACACCACACTGCTATGCACTGAACTGCTCAGCTTCAGCTGCCATGTTAATGAAGGTACAGTGTTGCTAGGAGAATACAGAGAAGGACTGTCTTTTCCCCACTCCCCTCCGCCCCAGGGACAGTCTTTCCTCTCAGGGCTGAAGCAAGGATGGATCGGGAAAGTGTCCACATTCCCAGAAGGACTCTTACAGCAGAAGCAGCTAAAGAAAACCAACGACCCACTGTCTCATCAGCTGTGAGTAGACCACTAAGTCCCTCTTGCTAGGTAAAAACACAAATCTGAGGGTTTGGACAGCAAATGGTTGAAGGTTCCAAACCTGGAAGTCACAAATGTGCCTTCAAAGAACCTCTGACTTCAAGTAAGGGAGTGAGAGCATTTTTAAAGAAACAAAACTCAAGAGTGGGGATAAACCTAGGTTAAGATTAACTAACAAATGATCAAAAAGGATTAATAAGACTTTTCACACTGTTCTTAGGCATTTGTTTTCTTTTAGAACATCTCTGTAAAGAAGTATGTACTTCATCTTTATGATTCAACTTGTAATCATATTTTGCTGTGGTGCGATGGATAAAACATGCTGATTTTCTCTGGTTTCATTAGGCCTGTCAAAAGCCCATTTGACCCAGTGCCTGTGTGCTGTTTAAATGGTGGCAACTCCCTTTATTTATTTATTTATTTTTAAATATATCTTTATTGATTTCAGAGAGAGGAAGGGAGAGGGAAAGAGATAGAAACATCAATGATGAAAGAGTTGTCATTGATCGGTTGCCTCCTGCATGCCCCCCACTGGGGATCAAGCCTGCAACCCGGGCATGTGCTCTGACCGGGAATCGAACCGCGATCTCCTGGATCCTAGGTCGATGCTCAACCACTGAGGCACGTCCAGCCGGGCGTCCCTTTAATTTCAGGCAGTCAAGTAAGAGGAAATAAACTGGTGTGCTTGCAAATTAAACATGTGGATGAAAAAGAGAGGCCACATACTAAATGGGACAGGCTCAGGTAAGGCCTGCAAGGTGGTCTTTCAACCTCAAGAGACCGTAAGTAACCATGGGATGGTCTGAACATAAAAATTCTGCACTGAAAGTGAATCACAGTGGGTCGTCATGCCCTACTCCCATAGGCCTTGGCAAAGGTCAGCCTCTACTGTAAGTGAGCCTATTGTCATTTTGCATCTAAGATAACCTACCCTTGGAATGTCAGCGTGATCACTCCTCCCTCCCCGGACCCCTCAGGGAACAGCCCGCTGGAGCCGGCGGACCAGGCAGCACTGCCTGTGCAGCGGGAGCGGACACCGTCCAACACAGAGCATGAAGGAGGGAGCACTGCTGTCCGTGGCTGTGTAGGAAGATGTGGCCTTCTGGGGCTGGGCACTGGGCACAGCCTGGGATCAGGAGAGTTGTTAAGGCTGGGAGAAGGGTGAAGTGGAAGACTACAGGGCCGCAAGAACTATTACGACACGGCTTCCCCGTGCCCCCTGGCCGGGATGAGGCAGGCAGGCAAGGGCCCAGGGATCGCCCTCTGCACAGGCTCCTCGCAGCCTTCCTCATCAGGAAGGGGGGGACAGCTAGATGCTTCGCTTGCTGCCAGGCTTACCTTGGGTATCTTTCTCCTCTTCCTGCCATTCGGCGGGTCTCCGAGGTTAAAGAAAATGTCATCAGGGCTGCTGGGGGTGGAGGGGGGGCTGATTTTGGAAGGGGACCCAGTTCCATCCCGACTCAGCTTCCTAGTGTCCAGCAGTTTGAAGTTTCTCCTCTCAGAATTTTGCCGGAAAAAAGCAGGTTTGGACAGTAACTGCTGTGAGGGAAAGAAGGAAAGAGGGTAAATAACTACAAAGGGGTGGACTGGAGATCGCTGGTGGTGCCCGAGACCACGAGGCTGAGAAGGGGAGCTGGCTGGCTTCCCAGGCTCCCTTGAACTTGTCTATGCTAATAAGTGCCCATTAACACTCATCCAATCATGAAAAATTAGTATGATAAAGGAGGCAAATCTAACTCACTTTCTTTTTAGATAGGTGGGAACTCGCCTGGCTCAGTCCCTTACTTGACAGATGAGGCTTTCTGACAATCCAGACACACTGTGTACAAGGCAGCATAGGACCTAAGCCTAGCTTTGACCCTGCTGCTGGCAAGCCGAGTGCCTCCAATATAAGAAATTTCACGTCTCTGGGCCTAAGTGTCTTATTTCTAAAAACAAGTTGCTTGCCCACCCGGGCGTGGCTCAATGGTTGAGCATCGACCTAGGATCCAGGAGATCAGGGCACACTTCTGGGCTGCAGGCTCAATTCCCAGTGCAGGAGGCAGCTGATCAATGACTCTCTCATCATTGATGTTTCTATCTCTCTCTCCCTCTCCCTTCCTCTCTCTGAAATCAATAAAAAAAATATTAAAAATAAATACATAAAATAATAATAAAAACAAGTTGCTTTAAGGCCAAAAGGTGACCAAAAAACTAATAAAAAATTTTGTGTAACTCACAGAGCTCATTTTTCTAATGTATACTACAAATAAATGAAACTAACAATTCAAAAGAAAAATAGGCAAAAGAATATAAAGTTTGTAAAAAAGAAAATACAATGATTCTTAGATATATAAAAGATTCTTTTCTTTTTAAAAAATATATCTTTATTGATTTCAGAGAGAGGAAGGGAGAGGGACAGAGACATCAATGATGAGAGCCACTGATTGGCTGCCTCCTGCATGCTCCCTGCTGGAGATCGAACCCACAACCCTGCATGTGCCCTGACCCGGAATCGAGCCTCGATCTCCTGGATCCTAGGTCGATGCTGAACCGCTGAGCCAAGCTAGCCAGGCTGTAAAAGGTTTTTGGCTTTGCTCACAGAGAAAAGAAATTAAAATGCCGCTGTAGAATTATTTTTCACTCAAAGATCAGCAAAGATGAAAAATCTGTTAACTCACTGCACTGGTAAGAGCAAGGGAAACAGTTACTTTCACACTTCCATACCCTGCTGGGGTGCCTGGAAACTGGTACAACTCTATGGAGGGCAATCCAACCGTATTAACAAAATTACAAATGGACATACCCTTTCACCTAGCAATTCCTCCTCTAGGCCTTTGCCCTACTGATATGCTCATACTCGTGCAAAGTTCTATTGTACAAGGAAAGTTATACTGTGCAAAGCATAGTGTATACTGTGCCATGATGTGTAAACACAAAATACTGGAAACAACCTAAATAAACTGTGGTACATCCATAGAGTGGAATATGATGAAGATGTAAAAAAATCTTAATGTACTGATATGGAAGAGTTTCTCACATATGTATTGTTCAGCATAAAAAGCAAGGTGTAGAACAGATGGTATACTATGCTGATATTTGTGTGTGCTTGTGTGTATGTTCTAAGGAGCTATTCTGCTGGTATATGCATAGTTCTAGAAGGATACAGAAGAAACTAACAGTGGTTTCTCTTGGGGAGAGAAAGAGAGGGTCCAGGCAAGAGGAAGACTGCACTGTATCCCTTTCATACGCCTTAAAATGTGAACCATATGACTGTATTAACTATTCACTAAAATAAGAAACACTAATAAACTATTTTGACTACATGTTCTCTAAAGGTACTTCCAAGACTCACATTTTATAAATATAGTTGCAAAGTCTCCTTTTAAAAATTAATGAATGTAAACAATAATAAAACTTAAAAGAAAAAAAAAAAATAGGAAAAAAAAAAATTAATGAATGAATTAGATGAGGTAAGACACCTAGCAGAGGGCCTAATATACAACAGGCATCAATGTAAGTTACTTCTCCTTCTTCCTCTCGTGACCCTTTTTCACACTCTACTGTGTACACCGCACTTTTCTTTAGTGTATTGTTTATTTTCTCTGCCTATTCATCTTTTGGGATCTCAGTGTTTTTCTTATTACTTTGGATGAGCTCTCTATAGATCAGGTATTAGCTATGTCAGTTTTACTGCAAGTGTGTTTTTCCCGTGTGGTTCATTTATATTTTTATTTTGGTTTTGTGGAATCTTTCACATAACATTTTTATATATGAAAATCTGTTCATCCTTTCCTTTGTGGAGTGATTTAATCTTTGCCTAGAAAATTAGCTTTTTAGAGGTTTAAAAAATACTTAATTCCTTTTTTCTAGATTTTCTTAGTTTATTTTGAACATAATTTATTCATTAATCCATCAGTAATTTATCTTATTGTATGTTACTCTAAATTGATTTTTCCCCAAGCTAACATCCCTATTTCATTTAATGAATGAGCCTTTAATATCATTTTATAAGCCCACAATTATCATATCTTAAACTCTCATAGAATAGGCTTATTTCTTTCCATTGATTTCTCCACTCTTGTTTAGTTCCAAGTAGTATGCAACAGTAACTTGGGGACCTTTTCTTTTTAAAGAGTGCCAGGAATAAAGGCTCCTAAGCCTTCCTAAGTGGCCTGCTGCAATGTTTTATCACGGTGTACAGGGAGCAATCAATTGCTGAGCACCTCAAGTTCTGAGTAGAGCAAGAGGCTGGCTGCCTGGTTTGCTCACTATGGGCACCTTAATAATTATACCAGCCTGGCTAGGCATGGCTCAGCGGTTGAGCATCGACCTAGGATCCAGGAGATCGTGGTTTGATTCCCAGTCAGGGCACAAGCCTGGGTTGTGGGCTTGATCCCCAGTGGGGGGCGTGCAGGAGGCAGCGGATCAATGACTATCTCTCATCATTGATGTTTCTATCTCTCTCCCTCTCCCTTTCTTTCTGAAATCAATAAAGATATATTAAAAAAAAAGCACCCCCATCACCCCAAAACATTTCCTTATAATAATAATTACACCAGCAGAAGAAATAATAACGGGCCTTCTTAAAGACCAAATTCCATGTGCAATGAAATCCAAGGACACAGCCCCAGTTCTTTCACTGCACTGGAATCTCATATCAAATTGTTGGCAAAAAGCAGGTACGTGTTTTCTTTAGAGATTTAGATTGTGTAGTGTTTATTCAGAGAACATCTGACCTACAGAAAGGTCTGAGAGGAAAGCAAACAGAATGGAATCAAACCTTGGCGCAGTTTTCTAAAGGGTATGAGAGACCTGGTGGAGGCTGGGTGTGGGCTTCATCTCCCAGCGGTCACATTGCTGGAGGGAGGGGTCCTAGTGTGCCCCAGAGCATTCCCCCAAAAGCCCAGATGTCCAGGGAGCTTTCACAAAGAAGTGGAATTTCAGTAGCTACTTAACTGATAAAAATAGGACTTGGTGGGCCGTGGAAAGAGCATTATCAAGTATGTAGTACAATCTGAGAATAGACATAGAGGTGCGGAAGAGCAAGTAGACCAGAGAGTGTCTTCATGGCAACAATACAACAGTGAAGACATCTCCTTGTCTGTGGAAGAGATGATACACCAACAAAGACCTCCAATTGTCTGTGGAAGGCCTTGGAAAATGATGGTAAAAATCTTGAACTTAAAAAGGGTCAGCAAGCTTTTTGTTAAAGGCTAGACAGTAAATATTTTAGGCTTTGTGGGCCGTACTGTCTCTGTCACAACTACTCAACTCTGCCACTGTAGTGCAAGAGCTGCCACAGACAATATGTAAACCAATGGGAGTGGCTGTGTTTCAATTAAACTTTATTTATAAAACCAGGTGACCAGAAGTAGTCTGCCATATCTGAACTATAGACTAAAAGGGAATTCACTATAGGACCCTAAACATGATTGTGGTCCAGAGATTCCAGCTCTTGGTCAACGAGTCTCACACCAACACGCCTTAAAATAACATGCTCAATCCCATTGTGTCTCTACGGAGTAACCTTTATGGAGGGGCTAGCTCTGTGGCAGAGGCCCATGGTCTCCCTAACCTTATAGATTTTTGGATTCACAATGGACCCAACAGAAGATCTGTAGTGTCCAAAAGGGAAAAGCAGACAAGGACCCTCTTTTAAAACCTCTTGAGTTATTTCAAGAGACCAAGTGTGATGGGCCCTGGCCAGGGGCACCTTGGTGGAGAGAAGAGGGCTGCAACGAAGCTATATGCCTCCCAGAGGGAGCTGACATTACAGTAAAATGATGAAATATCATTCAAGACCTTTGTCTGGCTGGTAGAGGAGGCCGTCACAGAAGGACTGCTTCAGGAAGTTCTAAGGTTCCAGATGTAGCCCAGATGTGGCATGAATATTTGAGAAGTTAATGGAGGAAGTGGAGAAGTCTGCAGCTGTCCCAGAATGGGGGCACAAACCAGACGCCCAGATGTGGGGCACCAGAGGAAGGAGCATGGACAGAGTCCTGCTGATGAGTTGCAATGACCCAAAGAGCCTACAGGAATCAGTGGCAATCTGACATGTGCACTGGGCAACTGGATTACTTTCTAAAAGCTGCCTCTGAACTTCCAAGTTCCCACTGACATGACTGACTGCTTGTTGAGCTATTTCGGGACAGAGGACCCAGGTTTTTTCTAGTCTGGCAGGAAGGGGAAGAAAAGAGTTAAGCCTTTCTTTTCTGGCCTTAAGAAGCAGTCACAGCAGAGACTGTATATTTTCTCTCTGGCCCTTTAGAGAAAGTTTGCCAGTTCTGGGCCTATTATATCAGAGGGGCAATCAGTAGGCTCTCATGGGAGGGGACCTTTTGTATGTAGGAGCTGTGTGAAAGTAGGTAGTAATGGATGCCCAGGGGTCAATTATGACGGATATTTAATGCCATGGTAAGGAATATGAATTAGGTCCTATAGGCAATGGGTTGGCACTGTCATGTACGTCAATATAGTTATACTATCTATATGTACATAATTTCAAAGGGTCAAAAAAATATTCAGTAAAAAATGTTAGTCTTCTACCCTAACCTCTGGGTACTCACTCAGGTGACTCCACAGAGGTGCCCACTTACTTAAGCGTTCTTATGTACCCTTACAGAGATCTTCCTCTACCTGCACACACACATATGTATAGTCTTTCATTAAAAAACTCCCCACAAATGGTGGCAAACAATAAAAATACTGTTTCTGAACCATGTCTTTCAGTCCTGTAGAGTTTGCTTTATGACATTATTCTTAATGGCTCTATGGCTATACACTATCTTATTTGCTTAGTTGGGGAGGTTTCTGAAACCAGGGAAGCTAAACTTTAGGAAGCTTTGTTGAGCAGAGGGTTCCAGGAGACCTAGTGGCAGGAAGAGCAGGCAGTCAGCTAAGGCACACATCTCGGAGCCTGGTGGTGAGGGTGGCCTGGCATTCCAGTGTAACCCACAGCTCCAGGCTGCTTGAGGCATGGTGCTGGCGACACCTTGCCCCCCAATACTCCCTTGGGGTTCATACCTTAGTGGATGTGTCAGGGATGGAAGAGGTGGGAGAACCAGGAAAACTCAAGACACACTTCTTTCCCAGGCAGCGACCATGTAACTCAATGTCCTCATAAGGGTTTTCCTTCATTGGCGGATCTGTGGTCAAAGGCAATGGGTCAGGAACTGGAAACGTTGAGGAAGTTTTCCTTATTGGATCTACCCAATATCCTGGCCTCTCCTTGTGGGGATGGCTGATGTTTTGCTATCCATTCATCCTTCTTTTGGTAATAGACCCTGGTTTTCACTGGGGTGTCTCCCATTCTTAGACGTGTAAGATTAATCCCACTCTGGTTTCAGGGCTTTAGCCAATCAGAGTTTCCTGAGTCCCTGTCTCAGTGACCAGCGCGGGGGGAAAGGCTCATACTTCAAGTCTAAGTCAATCACTGCATGGCATTCCCAGGCTCTGAGGGTGAACCAGGGACCTAAACTGGTCTGGTCTAGTCTGAGTGAGCCTCAGGATTGTTGCTGGGACTTGCAGGATACAGACTCTCCCTCCAGGGAGCCGATGGCAGCTATCATGGAGATCATGGGAAACCTGCTGAGAATGGAGCTAACCTAAGAGATAAGGAATGAGGAAGAAGCCAATTCTGGTCACATAAGCCAATGAACTCTCTTTGTTGTTTCTGCTGGGCTTTCTGTTCCTTGTAACGGAGAACTTCTCTGTCAGCTATACACACTGCTAAGGGGAGTCCAGATCTCAAGCCTGCTTTGGATTTAGGAAATCTACAGCTGTGGCAGGAGCCCTTCTCCAGCAGCTTGGACAGAGCAAATCACACAGTCCACAGTGTGATTCAAGCTCAGCTAAGTCTAAGCCCCTCCTCCATGCCCATGTTTCCACCAACCAGAGAGTTTTTTCTGGAATTCAGTACATGCGTGCATGTATGTGTATATCTGCCCGACCTGCCCCTTGCATGTGCACACATGTGGGTTTCTCCTTCTTACCAGCTCGTTTCTTCCCCCACCCCCATCCCTGCCCCCAACATGCAGATGTTGGTCTGAGCTCACGCCTCACAGAAACTGTGATCTTCCCTGAAGATAACTGAATTTATTTTTAAAATGTTTTATTTCATTTATTGGGGTGACCTTGGTTACATACAGGTTTCAAGTGTGTAATTCTGTGATACACCATCTGTATGCCAAGCCCCCTTCCCTCTGGTAACCACCATCCTGCTGTCTTTGTCTATGTGCTTTTGTCTGTCTTGTTTGTTCATTTGTTGCTCTCAGTTTTATATCCCACGAGTGAAGTCATATGGTTCTTGACTTTTTCTGACTAATTTTGCTTAGCATGATATTCTCAAGATCCCTCCATGTTGTACCAAATAGCAGTATTTCATCTTTTCTTATGTCTGAGTTAACTCACTAAATTTAAGTACATACAAACTCTGTGAATCTGAAACCGACTTTGGAATCTGAGAGAATTCTCCAGAACTAGGTTAAAGTTTCTTCAACTTAGTCTGAATTTTGATGCCCTGTTACTGCCACACTCCTAGTTTCAGAAAGAGTATGGTGGTCTTTAGTTTTCTTTCATTCAGTAATCCCTTTAATTTACTAAGCATCTGTTACAAGCCAGGTATTTTACGTGCCACTTTCTCCAGTCCTCAAACAACCCTGTAAGGTAGCTATCATCATCTTCACTCTACACATGAGAGAACTGAAGCTCAGAGATGTTAAATCACCAGCTCAATGTCATACAGCTAATAAGAAGCAGAGCCAAGATTCAAACACGGGTATTGAGGCTCCAGGTCTCCAGTGCAAACCATGCTGCACCACGCTGCATCACAGCCCTTCCTCTCCGCGCCCGCTCCCCATGCTCTCTCACATATTCCATCGTGGGTCGCTCTTCCACTCACCTACCTGCTCTCATTCATTCAAGTACATGTGTGTCTTCAAGTGTGTGTGTGTGTTTGTGTTACAAGCACTTAGCCCCATTTCTTCTCTCCCCTTTTGCAGAGACACACTCATACCCATTAGAGACATCTTGGCCTCTTACCTAGAATGTCTTCGTAGACGTTCTCCTCTGATAAAGTGCGTGTGAGCCCCAGCTTGGTCTGTGCGTACCAGTCGACCCTGCTGCTCTCAGAGGCAGACTGCAGTAAATCTTCAAACTCGTAGGACTTTCTGGGTTGTACCAAGTGGGAGAAAAAAACAACACAACCCAAGAACTTGAATTAAATTAGGCTGGTTCAGAAAATATATACCAAAAAAATTTTTTTTTCTTGCAAAAATTCCTATTACTGAAACAAACTTGGGTTTTTGTAAGAAGGTACGAAATCCTCAAATATGAGATTGGCTTTGACTTGAAAGAATGTTTATACTATTATGCCAAGTAAAGATAGCAAGCATATATACATATAAAATACAGTCCCAACTCTGTAAGCAAACATCCACAAAGAAAATTAAAAGAAGAAACTAAAATACACAGCTGCTATCTCAGGACTGAGGGATGGCTCTTGGTTTCTCTTCACTTTTACTTTTCTGACTTTTCAAATGTCCCACAATGTTTACAGAGCACATTAATAATCAGAAAGGAGCAGCAATGGCCAGTTCAGAATGGATCCAAGGCCCAGGCACCTCCCTGTTCTCACCCATGTGGTTGTTATCAGAATGAAACCCCAAGGCCACGAGACACTCCACCCTATCCCTCAAAGATCTGTGCGAATGTGGCCAGGTCTCTGTCTGTGGCCTGGTCTACTCTATGGCTTTCTACCACCCCCACCCCCATCCTACATCCACATGGGCGATCCTTGTTCTGATGGTGTTGATCAGAATCTCTCTCTCTCTCTCTCTCTCTCTCTCACACACACACACACACACACACACACACACGGCTACTCACCTTGAGTTTCTATGATTTTTGTAACTTTATTGAACATTTGGGAGGTCATGAGGTGGGTCATATTGTGAAACATACAAAACATCAGTCACCTCACAGGTTCCCCCTACCTCCCCCCTCTTCTCTCCCTCTTCCTTCTCCAAAGTAAGCCAGAACTTTCCCTTCCTCCCACTGGAGTGGAACAGCCCTGCCCACTCAGGTTCTGGAGGCTAGCCTTCCACTCCCAAACAGATTTGTCAGGAATTTCTGCTGAATACATGTTGGCCCTTCTTGAATGGGACTTAGGAAAACATGCAGTCCCCCTCCCACACTAAACAGGACACATCCCCCAGCTGACCTTGGTCCTGGCCTTTCACTCCTCCTTGGATCCGGTCCACATGGTCACAACCCTCCTATGGCTCAGGAAGCACGGCCCTTCTCTCTTTTGTCTGCATGTGTCTACCACAATCTTCCACACATGCTGGATGGTAAACTGCAGCTGACTACCTAGAAATGTACTGTGCCTTTGTTTCTTCCCCCAGACTTCCAATCTCTCTCTGACCCTGGGGAAGGTGCCCCACTGGATACAGAGCTGGGATCCTTCATTCACAAGCCTTTTAACCTTGGACGGACCACTTAACTGGGCTGACACTCAGTGTCCTGCTTTGTAAAATTGTCACTGCCTCATAGGATTGTCCAAACATAGAAAGGAGAATGTTTGAAAGTCCTTAGCACCTAACGAGCACTTAGGAAATGGTAGCTATTCTTATTATTGTTGTGATGTCCATTATTTATGCAGCAAACATTTTACACTGAACATTTACTGTGTGGAAGGCACTAAGCTTAGGGTTTGAGAAACAAGGAGTGACTAAAACAGAGTTCCTGCCTCAAGGAGCTTACATTCTAGGGAGGAAGACAGCCATTTAGCCAGCTGGCGCACAAACAGAATTATAAAATGTGCAAAGTTCAATATTGAAAAAGAGCAGGTTGCTACAAATAAGGCTATCAAGGGGGCCTCAATTCAGGTTGGGGATGCACCAGGGAAGGCCTCGATGAGCAAGTCGCTGCTTAAGGCTGAGGTGTGAAGGATAAAAAGGGCTTACTTGGGAAAAGCGTGCCCAGGAGAGGGAAGGGCATATGTGAAGGTCCTACGGCCTCAGAGAACTTGGCGCATTTGTGGAAATGACAGCCACTCAGCAAGGCTGCCTGCAGGGAAGGAATGGAGTGAGGGGCAATGAGATGGCAGGACCAGGCAGAGGCCATCAGCCTGCTTTCCAAGCTTTGAGGATTTCTTCCATTTTAAATCTTTTCCTCTTTACTTTCTTCCTTTCTTTTTAAAAACATGCTCAGGTTTCCTCTATCTTGAAAAGCTTTCATTTGAGGCAATGACCCTGGTAGTTCTGCTATTTCTCACCTTCCTTGCCAACATTTCTAACTGGGAGAGGGGAGGAGAAGGGGTGGAGACTAGTCTCACTGTCTGCATGTTAGTTTACCATAGTCCACTGGTTTTTCTTTTTTTTCCCCTCTCAACCCGGCATCTCTATGCATCTCTTATCTGAAACTGTCCCCTAAAAGTCACTAGTGAGTTTCTGGTGAAAACCTAACCATTTTCTTGGTCCTTTATTTTACTTCATTGATTTTTAGAGAGAGAGGAAGAGAGAGAAAAAGAGAGAGAGAACCATCAATTGATCGGCTGCCTCTCGCATGCCCCCTTCGGGGGATTGAGCCTGCAAAGTGTCCTGATGGGGAATTGAACCGGCAACCTTTCAGTGCATGGGACAATGCCCAACCAACCGAGTCACACCAGCCAGGGCTCTGGTCCATTTTTTACATGACACTAATTTTCTTTACAAGACACCTCTCAGTATCTACAGTGTAAGGCAGCAGTAGTCAATGTGCAATCCATGGCTGGGGATGGTTTGTCAACTGTGGTTACCTGTTCTTGATGAGATAAATATAGAAATTGAGAGTTGGCATTTAGAAATTTTTTAAACAATTTGACAATACATTTTAAAAAAATGAAGCTTATATATATTGTTGTCTTTTTCATTTCATTTCTCTGTATTTTATATTTTACGATGGTTTTGTTTGGCAAAGGATTGCAAACACACGCACACGGGTCCTTGGATGGTTTGAGGAGGCCGGGGCAAGGCAGCCCCCACACTACTTCCCCGCACACAACTTTCCTGGGTCATCATCGGCAGCTCTCTTCTTCTTCCTCTTTCTAGGCTATGGGTGCTACCCAAGGCTTTTCCTCTTTAGGATCTAAACTTTCATATCTCCACACCTGAACTCATCGCCCCTTATCCACACCCCATCCCCACTCCTTTATGAACCTGAACCCGGCACTTAGGGCAGGAGCACAAAAAAGGCCCAAGCTGGAAGCTTCTATGCTGGTGTCCATGGTCTTAGGTCAGGCACGAGGCTAAAAATGTAGCCTTGCCCTGGGGTCCTGGACTTACTAACAGAAGCTCATGCCCATAAGGAGAGGCTACCAATCCATGAGATCCCTTTCCCTCCCTTCGAGGTGTCCAGCCAGGAGAGGAAGGGCTGAGCTCCAGAACTCTAGCAGATGGGGTCTGGTGGTGATGCTAGTGGAGGGGAAGCAGGTCTGGGCTGTTTTCTCTAGGATGGGAATGGGCTGTGCTGTGAACCCATCCAGGACAATTCCTACTCTGGGTTGCCATTAGCCCAGGCTGGCACTCGCCAGGCATCTGATTTTAGATGGAGGTGTGGTGGTCTGTGGCCGGAGCAGAGTGAAGCCACAACTCCTGGGTTCCCCTGGAGAGCTCATCAGATTATGTTAGCCGGAGCCCTCAGCATGCCCACTATTTAGATCAGCTAGAAAAGAGGCAAACTGTTCAATGAGACCACAGACTCATTCATTCAACAACACCGACTGAGTACCAACTAAGAGCTTTACTTGGATTAGCACATCAGACTTCAAGACAACGAGTGTTAAGACACTTGTGCTCTTAACAAATGGCACTGAGCAGAGCGTGCAAGTACAAGGCAATGCCTGAGAAAAGCGGCAGTCGCAGCCCACAAATTAAAACAGGCTCAGTTTCCAGAGTCTGAAGTTATGAACTTGAACTAATTTTCCATACAAAATCGTATTACATGTGACTGTGAATTACTCAACAAGCCCTCTATTTCCCTCATAATGTAACTAAATTATGCTATGAAGAGAAGCTAGAACCCTCATAGAAAAAAGGGGACAGGCAGGGGTCGCTTCCCTGGGAGCGGGGCAGTTTCTGCCACAATATCTGGGACCCCAACTCCTGACAGCAGAGGAATAGAGTGGCCACCACTTACAGGGAAAGCCTTGACTCTCTGGAGCTTGAGGATCCCCTAGCTAAGTTTGGTCTTTCCTTAGATTTCAGAAAGGGGCCACAGCTATGCCTTGCTTTGCCGTAGAGAGAGAGCGAGCTCTCTAATTGTTTTTATTTTTTAAAAATCTCATTTGAGGTACCTATGAAGCAATATTTGTATAGGTCAAATCTAAAATGAAAAATTATCATAAAGTACCTATGAATGGTATCTGAGTAATTCAAATATTTTAATAATAATAAATGCCCTAACAAAACAGATGTTTGCATGAGCTAGGCTCTCCAGGTCCCAGGGGAAGGCTCACTTACTCAGGGCATGTGTAACACAAACCTGGATTATCTGCTGGGGCTTGTTGGGATGGATTAGCCTGTATCCAAATGGCCGCTGTCAGACACCCTGGGATTTCAAGTCATAGTTTGAATGTTTTTTTACAATGCTTCCACAGTTCCAAGAACAACATGCTAAAATGAGAGTTTAGCTATACTTTGCCTTTGATTCCCAACACATAAAAGGCACTACGAGCCTAAATAGCATTAGAAAAGTGCAATTTTAAAAAATTACAAATCTCCTTAAAAAAACTGATTAGAAGATGCTGTTTCACATTGCAAAACTCTCATTTAATTTGCAGAAGAACTCATCACAAGATTTCTCCATTTCATATTAAACTGTTGGTTTTCAGGTGACTAAATCCTATGCAGGAAGCCTGGAAGACAAATTTAAATCAACATGAAGCCATGGGACATACAAAACTCAAGGAGAAACCAGAAACCGTTACATGCCGTTTCTAGAACCAGTGGGAAAGAGTTCCAGTTACGAAGTCTGAGTTATCGTGTGTTGGTAATGTATTTGCAAGCAATGACTTCACATAGCTCCTCTCAAGCACTTCTGCAATCTGCATAAGCACCTCCAAGGACCGGGGGTCCTCTGGCTCTGGGCTCAGGTGGGCGATTAGGCTCCCCGGAGAAGAAAAACATGATTAAGCAAATCACCCAACCACATAGTTAAGTCTTTTCTATAAAAATATTTTTAACTTGAAAAAAGGTTTTAATGCCTTTATTTACATGTTAACTTTGAGAGGAAGGAAATTTCGAAAGGCTAATGGTAACCACATCTAAACTGGCTTTACTCTTGTTTAAATTTTCCACATTCGTTCCCCATCCAGCCCACATGTTTAATAAGCACCTTCTGAGGGTTGCGATGAGCTCATAGCTGGTGATGCAAAGGCAAGAAGTCCCTGCCTTCGGGGAGCCCAGCCCGCTGAAGGGTGCAACCTCCTCTCAGCCCTGTGTAGTTTGCTTCCTGGGCCCTCAAATTATCACGTGATTTGGGTACTTCTTAGTTTAGAAATGCTGGAATAATCTGATTGGTCCACTGAAGTTTGCTGAAGTGGGCTGTAATTTACGTAATATCCAAATTTCAACATTTCAAGTAGTATTTTGAATGTTATTGTGACTTTCCCATACTTTTGTAAATGAAATACTAATGTAAGAGCTCATCCCACATCTCCATTTGGATGATGCACAGGAATTTCAAAATTAACAGATCCAGAGCTTAACTCATATTCTTATGCCCCACTGCCTGATGGCGACCAGAGCCTCCTCCAGCAAAGGCCATTTCAGTGAAGGCCATTACCATCCACCCAAATGTTTGTTTATGCCTTAATCCTGGAAGGCCTGTCCACATCTCTCTCTCTCCTACTGCCCACTTCTAACCAATGCACAAGAGTTCTACCTGCAAAGTATTCCTGGAGTACAGCACTTCTCTCAGTCCCCACCTCAGTTACACCACAGGGGAACCCCAATACTGCCTGCTCTTCCTCCCACCCTCTCAAGTGGCCACCCTGTCATTGGTGCCCTTTCCAATCTCCATGCTGCTGTGCGGTAAGCTCCTAAAAATGCAAATCAGATCATGTCTCTCCCCTTCTCAAAACTTTTCAAATCCTCCTATTCCTCTTAAGTAATAGGCCCAAATCTTTGCCTGGTCTACAGGGCTCTTCCCGGGGTTGGCTCCAGAGGACCTCTGGGTCACACCCCTGCTAACCCCTCTGGCCCCACCATGCAGTTCAGGTCCTCCAGCTGAATGAAGTCTTTCTTGCCCCAGGACCTTGTCTGCTTGTTCACTCAAACTGAACCCCCGCCTCCCACTGTCCCCTTCTGGGAACCTCAGGCTTCAGCCTGAGTGTCACCACCTCTCTCAGCTGGCCATTTCTGTGACAAGCTAACTACGCCTCCTACACATTCTCACGGCACCACGGCTGCACTAGTTCTGCACTTCTAACTGTTACTAGCTAGTCTGTAAGTCCCGTGTGGCCAGAGCCTCAGTCTGTCTTGTCACTGCTATATTCCTGTGTCTAACACTATATTGGTTCACCTTAAATATTTGTTGGTTGAATAAGCAAGTTAGTATTTTAAAAGCTCGTTTTAACAGTCACATTTACTACTTATAATTTATACCTATTTTGGTATAAATGGATGAAGCAACTGTATTCCTAGAGCTAATTTTGAAGACATTTCCTCCAGAATTATTTTCAGCTCTGGGTTAAATAAGCTTAAGTAGCCTGGGAGCCAGCCACCACTTAAAACCCATAATCTAATCGGCTAGAACCAGGGATGCCATGCTCATTCCCTCGTCCGCCTCCAGCTGCCACAGCCCGGCTTCTCGCCTGCCCGGGCATCTCCTCCCACAGCCCACCCCGCCCCTGGGAAGGGGGTTCACACCACCAGCTGTCCAGAGCAGGGAGCTAAGTGGGAGACTGCTTATGTCAGCCCTTGGCTTGCTCCATTATCGGTATCCCCTCCATCAAGGAGTACGGCTACTCACATTTGGTTCTGCTTTTCTCTATCCCGAATACAGAATAGAAGTGTCAGAAGAAAAGCTATCTGCCATTGTGTCTAAAATGCAACCATTCCCGCCTTCTGATGAGAACTAAGACATGACAACCAGTCTTCTAAGGTGGAATAATCACCACCCTCTCCACTCTCATCGGTTTTCCAATGCAACTACTGAAATAAACGAATTTTAAAAATCAAGCTTCTCAGATACTTTCAAAGTAATCTTTGATGTAAATCTCAAGTTAATCAAACAATTTGCTCCTTTGAAGCTTTTAAACATTCAGTTTTTTGACAAAGTAATTAGAGTTACCTTATGGATGTCATGTTGACTAAGGCAGACTTGTAACGATAAGGACAGGCCACAGTGTGGCAGGTAAGTGAACCTGAACCACTAAGCTGATGATAGCTGAGGGCTGCTTCCCAGCCAGAGAGCTATGGAGGTCCCTATCAGTTCTATAGAAGGTGAAAGTTAAGGAATCAGTAACAGCACAGTATGACTTGGCAGCCATAAAATGACTGAGGTTTCATGTCCTCAAAAAGTTCTAAAAGTCTTACGCTCAAGCCCCAAGGAAAGGCTGAATCTATATAAAGCCAAAACAATCAGCTGAAAAGTTGAAATTTTGGTCAATGGAGTTATTTGGTTGGAAAATGATCTAAAAACTCTGTCATATGATCAAATTAAACTAAATAAAAAACCTGAAGTTAAAACCTTTAGGGTAAATAGATACATGTGAATTCAGGATGCTGCTTATACTTAAAAAATAATAACTTTTCTTGTTTAATGTCAGCCTTAAGGCATTCCTGCCAAAGTTATTAAATATACACCATAAAACATACATAACCAAGTTAATGCTGCTGTAGGAACCTTATCTTTGGAATTTCCTGACATTTGAGGGTTTCTCATTTTCCATTTTAGGACTGAAGGCATAAGTCTTTGCATTTAATTTCCTGGGGCTTTAGAGAAATGAAGGAAGAAGAGAGAAGAAAGAGAAGGGGCAGAGGGGGGCGGGGGCGGGGGCGGGGGGGAAGGGCGGGGGGAAAGAGGAAAGAGAAAAAAAGGAAGGAAAAATAAGAAGAGAGAAAGAAAAAACCTCACATTTTCTCAAACTGAGTATCTGAATTCACTGGTTTGGCTCTTGTGAGGTGGACTAATCCGCCTATGAAAATAAGCTGAATACGTTCTCCAATGCACACAGCCTGGCCGTGTAATTCTAAACCTCCATAACCCCAAATCCTTAATCATTTCTTTCTTCAACCCTGCCTTGGCTTTCCTGCCTCAGAGAGCCCAGTAAGTCTGCCAAATTCAGAGTTGAGCCTTTTCTTTTTTTCCCCCCTCCTTTTTTTTTTAGAGATAGGACCACAATAAAGAACACACATTATTTTTAAAGAGCAGAAAGTGAACATCTTGCCCTGATCACCCCCATTGTACTATTTTAAACAAAATGAAAAATCCAAAGCCAAAATTCTTAAGACACAGCTGATGCAATTATATTCAAAGTGGCCAAGAAAAATTTCATCTTTGGACTGGGACTAAGTAACTTTAGCTAGTTTTAAGGAAAATGCTGGATGACCAAAAAGAGCAGATGGTAGCTAAGAGAGAACAGATAATGGAGTAACAGTTCACCAGGTTGGTGTGTCTTCCCAATGAGGACGCAGATGAAAGACCAACTTCCCAGTCAACCTGCCCGGGAGAGTGGGCCTCTGCAGGAACAGCCCAGAAACAGTGTGGCAACGCTGCTGTTAGGAAGCACTGGGGACAGGGCAGAAAACCACCAGAGTATTCAGGGCCCTGGGCGTGGCACCTGTTTGGGAGGAATTCTCTAAATTCTATAGATCTCACTGATACCAAAGCCTGGTAAAGATAGTGCAATAAATACCAAGTACAGGCAAGTCCCATTTATGAAATACTGAGACGAAAATCTTCAAGTACTAGCAAATGGAACTTAGCAGTACATTAAAAAATAATAGACCAAGACCAAATGGGAGTTCGTCACAAAAAATCTAAGGATGGGTTAATACTAGGACATAAATTCACTATTAATACATCGAAGAACCATATGATTGTATAAAGTTGCTGAAGTATAATTTGACAAATTCTACCATACCATTCAATCCTAATTTTTAAAACTCTTAGTAAAGTAAGAAATATGAATGAACACTACCTTGGTAACATAAAAACACACCTCAAACAAGAGTCCTTGAGAGTGGAATACTAGAAACATTACTATTAAAGTTAGGGGTGAAATAAGACTGCCCGCTGCCATTGGCACTACTATTTAATTCTGCTCTGGATGTATTAGCCAGGGCAACTGGGTAAAAGAAAGAATTCGGAGGTATAAATTAAAAAGAAAAAGGTAAAATGATAATCCTTTGCAGATGATATGATTATATACATAGAAAGTCCAAGAGAATTAGCTGACAAACTATTAGAAACAATAAGAAATTTCTTTAAGGTGTCTTTTAAAAGAGTAATATACAAAATAAATAGCTTTAAGTAAAAACTATATAATGAGAAAAAAAGATTATATTAACAATGGCAATAAAAAGAGAAATACTTAGGAATAAACTTAGCAAATATAAGAATCCCAATAAAAAAACAACATATAACTGTCAGACAAGTACTAGACTTACTGGGGTGATCACTTTATAAGTTACCTAATTGTCTAATCACTATGTTATACACCTAAAACTAATATAATACTGTATGTCAACTGTAATTAAATTAAAAAATTTTTTTAAATATAAAAATAGCCTAACATGTTATGTGAGTGAAATTTGATAGTGATATATAGAACATTTACAAAAATACATGCAAGAATAGTTAAGACATTTTTGAAAAAGGAGAATAGTAAGAAAATAAATAAGAGGTTTATAATTATTAAAAAGGAGACCAAATGATCTTTTTTTAAAATCCTTGCTGGAGGGCATTTTTCCATTGCTTTTCAGAGAACGTGGAAAGGGGAGAGGGAGGGAGGGGAAGGGAGAGAGAGAGAGAAACATTGATATGAGAGAGGCACATCAATTAGTTGCCTCCCGCACAGCCCCCGACCCAGAGCAGGGATTGAGCCTGCAACTGAGGTACTTACCCTTGGCCAAAATCAAACCCAGGACCCTTCAATCCACAGGCTGATGATCTAACCACTGAGCCAAACCAGCTAAGGAATGATCATTTTTTTAATATGACATGATAGTATACGTAGGATGTCATATAGAGAACCAACTGACTATTAGCAACAATAAGAAATGTCTATAAACTCTACTAGATATGGAAATATATTATGAGGTTAAAATAATGAAAATATTTGGTATTGGAAAAGAAATAGATACCGTGATTAATCAAACAAGAGAGAGCCAGAAAAAAATAACAGCTAACATTGAGCATTTACTATATCCCAGGCTTTGTTTTATGGTTTACATACTTAGTTATCTTCTTTACAACTTATGAAGTGGTTATTATAATTATCACCATTTTATAGATAAGTAAAATGAGGCTAAGACAAATTTAGTAGCTTGTCCAATGTCACACAGCTAGTAATAGCAGAGCTAGAAGTACTCTGGCTCTACAGTCTTCTCTAATACTATGTACTGCTCATCACAGCATTATTTGTAAATTGGAAACAACCTAAGTGTCCATCTAGTAGGGGAACAGCTAAATAAAATATGATTAATCTACATGATGTAAAGAATGTGGCAGTTACAGAAAGGTGGAAAAAATTTAAAAAGTGGTAACATTGAAAGATCTCGATATCCTGAGCAAAAAAGAATATATGTGAGAGAGGCACACATACTTTTTCACTTTTAAAAGATATAATTTTTATATACTGTAGATATATATAGAATTCTAGAATATACAAACTTTTTCCCTAGGAGAGAACGTAAGAAATAATGTTTTTTGCAGCCAAAAGAATGCTGCTTGACAGACCATGTTGAGTGGGGAAGTAACAGGGTCTAATCTATATTTCTAGACAATTTCACCTGGCTGTGGAGAAAGGAATATACTGGGGGTGGTGCTGGATCCAAGATGACTAAGGTGGTAGCAGTGGAGGAGATATAGTCAGATTAAAGATAATGTTTAAAACTAGAACTGAAGGACTTGCTGATGAATTAGATGGGGGTATGTGAAAGAGAGGACTCAGGGATGACCCCTAGGTTTCTGGCCTAAGCAAAATGAAGGGTGATACCATTTAATAAAATGGAAATTATTTTAGATGAGGTGGTTTGCAGTGGCCAGGATTGGGAATTAAGGTTTGGACATGTTAAGTCCAGATGATTGGTTATTCAAATGGAGACCTGAAGCTGGGTGAGGGAGTTGGGGCTGGAGACGTACATTTGGGACTCATAAGCATGGAATTGAAATTTAAAGCCTTGGGACTGGATAAGATCATTAGGGAGTGAGTGTAGATGGAGAGAAGTTCCTATTCTGATCCCACTGGGGAGGACGGGGGGTTATTTTGACACTTAGAGAAGGAACAGCCAGTGAAGCATGACTACCAGGAAAGTGGGTGACCCAGAAGCCAAGTGAATCATGTTTCAAGGTAGAGCGCCTCAGCTGTTCCTCAAATGCCAAGAGAGGTCAATCACAAAAAGAACAGAGAGCTGGCAATCGGGTGTAGTAAGATGGAGGTTGTTGGTGGCCTTGGTCAAGAGCAGTCTCAGGACAAGTGGCAAAAGCCCAACTGCAGTGGGTCAAGGAAAACAATAGGAGGTGAAGAAGTCACAACAGTAATTATAGACAGCTGTCTTGAGGAGTTTTGCTGTAAAGCTGGTTTCCACAATTAGTGGGTATCACCCAATGAGCACATTACAGAAACGGACTAGAAATTAGGTTTCAAGGCAGAAAAGAAACTGTTTCCAAAGCACAGACTTTATTTTTAAGCATTCGCATGCTTTCTCATCTAATGTGTTGTTTTAATATAATATTTACATGTGTGCATCTATGTATGAATGAGGAAACTGAGGCTTTGAGAGGTTAAGTCACTTATTCAAGGTCACATAGTTAGAGCGTGAGTGATGGGGCCAGGGTAGACCCAGGCAGTGTGTTTCTGGAGCCTATACTAAGAAAAAAACAAGACAGGAAGAACCAGAAAAGACTCAAGGTACCAAGCACTAGCAGGGATGGTAGTAGCAGAATGAGAACCAGTTAGCAGTAGTTAATAGATGCTAGTGTTAAATAAAATTTTCACTGAAAGCTTGGTTACTGTCTAAATCACAAGTACTTATCACACATCCAAAGGGTAATTTTTCAAAGCAGATACACTCTTGAACAGAACACATGCATCAGTTATCACGTGTCCAGGTTTAGTCAATAAACTACCTTAAGTTATGAATAGCCTCCATCAGTTTACTAAAAACAAATAAGTAGACTGAGCTACAGCTGCGATGCCGCATAGACTACTGAAGCAGACAGTCGCTGTCACCTACCTGTGGTCAGCATTGGGCTTTGGTCTCCCATTCCACAGTCTTCTGTTCACAGAGGGAGGTGGCGGAGAGGAGGGCAGGGGCGGGGGAGGAAGAGTGGGTAGAGGTGGCAGATTCCTGCGATCTTTCCTGTAGCTGATGCCTGGGTTCCCATCCTTGTCCCCTTCGCCACTATGCTTGAACGTTCTCCGGGGTTTGGGCAGGGGGTTGATGAAGGGTTTTTGGGGGGAGCCCCTGTACACACTGTCCAGGCTCTGGTCACAGGGCTTCCCGTACAAGCCTCTTCTTTCCTCCGCAGCCTCGGGGGTGGGCTGCCTGGCTCCCAGGTCCAAGTGGTGGGACCTGAGTTCTGAGCCACTCCCACACCCACGGTTTCCGGTTCCGGTGGGCCCCTCCTCAGCCTTGTCGGGCAGGCAGTGAGGGGAATAACAAGTCCCTGGTAGCTGGGGATCCAACCCTGCCAAGCCATCCTTCAGAGCCTGCTCAAGCTTCTTGACCTGCTTTAGCACAGAGAGGCTGTCATTCTGCAAGCGCTGTTTGCTGAGCCTCAGCTCCAGGCCTCTGCCCAAGCTTGGAGCCAGCTCCCTGGCGGGCTGGCTTAGGTCTAGCCTCCCCTCTGCATCCTGGCCCCCGACTTCCACTGCCTCCTTATTCCTCTCATTCTCTTTGCTCTCTCTTTCCAGCCTCATTCCGTTCTGAGCCACTGTGACCTGAGTCCTCACACCATCATCACATCTCCTCTCTGTCCCGCAGGAGGGCAGGTAATCCTCTTGCCCATCTGCTTTCCTGCCAGGTGCAGGAGTAGGAAACTCCCTTTTCCCTTCCCATTCTGATATCTTGTCCTTTATGCTGAGGGACTTGTGCCCGGCACCGCCTCGGGCAGAAGGGCAGGGGTTCTGAACACTGCTGAGCTGCCTCCTGCCAGTCCTGCTGGCTTCTTTAGCACTGAGGCCTGAAGCTGGGTCGCTGATGATCATATTTGAGTTGAACATGTTCTGCTGAAAATAGTTTACTCCTGACTTGAACATCAGGTTATTGAGGCTTTCCAGGAGGCTTCTTTGGAGGGGTGAGTCCTGATCAGTCTCTAGGAAAGGAATGGAGGACCTAAAGGGCTGCCTTTGAGGGTCTTCTCCAGCCTCTGGACCTTCCACTTTGACCCTGAACAAGAAAGATAAACACTGGGTGAGGGATTCTTATTTATTGCTCTTGGCTGGTCATAGAGATTTCCTAGAACTTAGATATAAATGTTACATGCTAGTTGCAAATCATAAACATTGAAACCACCATTTAAAAAACCACATAATATTTTTTGGGGGGAGATATCATGGAGCTATTGGATTTTGGAGTCCAGTAGACTTGGATTTAAATCCTAATTCAACCACTGACTAGCTGTGTGATCTTGGGAAAGTTGTTTAACTTTTCTAAATCTCAGTTTCCTCACCTGTAAAATAGCAGTAACAGTGATAATAATACATATCTAACAGGGCGACTGTAAACACAGCATTAGCTAGCCCACATAAAGCACCTAGCACGTCATGAATGTACAAGAAGTGGTGACCACTGTTATTAGCTTTTTTCCCTAATGAAAACAAAAGAAAGGTCATGAGATAAAAGAGTATACAGTCTAAGTTTCCTTTGCTTTTGTAATCAATGGATGGGCCTTTGTAATGACTATTTAAAATTAAAAGAACACTATGAGTTACAAAGTTTTTGTTAATTCTGGGCTTGATAAGTTGTCCTTATTTTAATCAGTAAAGACACACTGACTGGTTGCATTTGAATTACACCTACTTTAGAATGTGGGCCCTACTAGAGTGGTTTCTCCATGAGGACAGGGATTGTTTGGTTTTGAATTTGGCCTGTTTTGGCTACTGCTGCATTCCTAGCACCTAGAACCACACCTAGCAGAGTAGGTGGCCGCTAAATATTTGCTGCATAAATGAACGAGTGAATCAACAAGCAGATCTGGATTTCACGGGTGGCCGAGAACTGCATGGTCCAATAGAGTGGCCACTAGCCACATGTGGCTATTTAAATTGAAATCAAATTAAATTAAAGCTTCAATTCCTCAGCTGCACGAGCCACGTCAAGGACTCAGCAGCCACACGTGGCTAATGGTTACTGTATTGGATGGAGAAGATTTCCACCACTCCTGAAAGTTCTGGCCTAGAATGTACATGTGGGAATACGTGCTTCCAAATGTGATTTAGGAGATAGTGTTATAAAGATGTTGAAAATTATTTTGAAAGCAAACCAGAAAAACATTTTTAAGCTAGTCTCTGAGTATCTGAGTTTTGAAATGTGAAACTGTCCTCCACCAGCACAGATCATGACTGAACACAGCGACCTTAGATGTGTGAAGATTAGCAACACGCATGGGCCAACTTCCTGGTGCCCATTTTGTGAATACACAGGCCAGGCTGTATAGGAATTCTGAAGCCCCAGTAAGGTTTGCACAGGGATGAGGAATTAGTAACTTCACATACCTTATTACTATTTAGCTTTCTATTCCAAAAACTAACAGTTGTTTACATAAAGACTTCTTCCCATTGGGACACTAGCATGTAAGTTGCATTGCTATTCTTGGTTGCTCAATGTAAATTAAAACCTTGTGAAATTGCAAACACATTTTCATATGTTAAATATGGCTATCAAAGCAGAATTCCTTATTTAAATAAACAATTAGCATTTATAACAGAGTGTTACAGAATTAGAAACACATTTCTTAATTGTTGTGTCACCACTGAGGACACTGGCATGAATTCAGATTTTAGTCAGAATTGGAATCAGAATCATTTTGTTGATATTTTACTGAGAATTCAAAAAGGCAAAAGTTAAAATCCTTTTCTCATGGTGCTAGCAGTGAGATGAAAAATAGGACAGATACATAAAAACACAGTTCAGGTTAGTGTATATTTAGTGATGAATATATAATCATTAGTATCATATGTACTTTTAAACAATATTTTTAAAATTTTTTATTTCTTGATTTTAGAGAGAGAGGAAGGCAGAGAGAAGTAGGAAAGGAGGGGGAGGATGGGGAGAGAGGGAGAGAAAGGGACAGAGGAAGAGAGATTTGTTGTTCCACTTATATATGCATTCATGTCCCAAACATATGTGCCCTGACTGGAGATCTAACCCGCAACCTTGGCGTAGTAGGACGATTTTCTAACTAACAGAGCTACCCAGCCAGGACTCGGTTAAGAAATAATGACAGTAGATAAATACATGGTTTTAGAATTAGAGGGACCTGGGTTGAAATCTTGATTCCATTTTTTTTCATCTTAAAGGAAGAACCCTATTTCTCTTGTCTAGACTGGAACTTTAGGAGTACAGAGGCCTAATTTATCTTGTTTGCTGTGCCCGGTACATAATAGGTAGTCATTAAATATTTATTAAATAAATGAATGAGTTAATATATATAATATGCCCAGAGTACATACATGATGGACCTGGATATTAATAAATGGTTAACTGGTGCTATTTAATGATAGTTATGTCTAAGGTCCTGGCATGCCTTCGCAATTGCTGAGGCTATATAAACACTGAAGAGAGAAAAGGATGCTTTGCTGGAGGACCAGCTAGAGTGACAAAGTTCAAGCAAGAGCAGCAGGGATGATGAAACAAGGGCAGAGAGAGTGCCTTCACCACATGGTCTGCACCCAAGAATTCCTCCAGTCCCTGCTTCTAAGAGTCTATGGCCACAGGAGGGGATCTAGAGCTGTGAAGAGCTCAGTGATCGCCAGCTCCTTTGCAGAATGTGAGAGAGAGCATCAAAGGAAAACACCTGGGGAGAAAACAATTCCGCTGATACAAGACGGGTAAAGATGGCATGTGGACAGATACAGTGCAAGGATTTAGGGCTCACTGCTAATTACAATACTTGTGCATTCTAGTAGTGAGAAAAATAAACTATGGACTGGAATGTATAAATGGGGACATTGCCTGGGGCGCTGGGATCATCCTCTCAACACACTGGGTGCTAGTCAGACCTTCCCTTGACCACTTTGGTCTCAGGTTCTTAACTGAGCACAGCACATGGAGATGATTGACAGGAGGCTCATCACAGTGAGTCGGAAAAGAATGCCTCCTTAATTCAGGAAGTGGGGCTAGTGAGCAGGGAAAGGCAGCAGAGAAAGGAAGGGGACTGAGAACCCGGGCCAACGACTCCATTCTTGGGGGAGAAAAGTTCTTACTTGTTAGCCAATTTGCAGCTCAGGTTTTCAGTCTGGCTGTGGCTGCCCTTGGCCGGCCTGCACACGGTCATCTTGTCAGCACGGAGAGGAGCTCCGAGTCACCTGGAGGAACAGGGATGCATACTCAGTGAGGCACGACAGCAAATCTAGGGCCCACACCATGAACAATTTATCCCTGATGGATTCTACCCAGGAGTGAAGGGTAACCGCAATGCCATTCAGAATCCCAGGAAGTGGGGAAAGGGTACAGAATCCTGAGGTCCACCCACATTCAGACTCCATGCCAAATCTCTTCTCGTGTGTGTGTGTATGTACGTATATAAGAAAACACATAACCTTATAACGCAAAACATAAATACCAGTACAACACAACACTTTTTCAGGCTGAGAACCTGTGATGAGCTAAAAGCCCCCAAAGGGAAGAGTTGTTACTTTATATGAAATGATAAATAAGCCACCCACCGAGTGTTAGTATCCATGCAGAGGTACTCTGCTCTTCTGCTGGCCCTGATGGTGGGCGTAAACCCACACTGTCCTTGGCTTCGGAGTCCTGCATGAAGAGCCTCTCCCAGGGGCTCCAAACCCAGGAGGAGGAACTGCCTAGCCACTGTCAGGTCTAAGGACAACCATATGGGCCCAGTACACTCAGGAATCCCACTGCCTCTCAGACCTGAAAGATGACAAGGACAATGTGGATACCAGAGCAGCAGCCTCAGCAGAAGTAGCAGTTTGATAATGCTCCGGTGTCTGACATCCAAGTGAACTGAAGTAGCTGATTAAATTGTAGGCTGTCTATAGCAAGTCCCCACAGCAGTCTGTGTCTCAATATGAGGACGAACGGACACTGCACAGGTGGACGTGGCTAGGAAGATGAGACCCACTGGAGAATGCCAAGTATGTAAAGCATTCATGCCGCGTGAGCAGTCCCTTCTGAGGGAGAGGCGGTAACTGCTCAACCAGAAGTTCAAGGAGCATTGAGATACTGGAGATTCATGTTTCTTTCCCACTGAACCTCCAGGGAATCCTGCTCCCAACTGCTCCTCACGTTTCCAAGATTCCTATCTTCTCTCCCAAGATGATTTACCGGCCAGGTGACAGGGTGGCTGTCCAAGGTCCTGGCATCAGCATCCCTTGCCCCCAAGTACTCAAAGTGCTGGGTATTGAGACATGCATATAACTCTTGGGAACAAAGAGAGGAAGGCCAGAGAGAGAAAGAGAAAAAGAAAGAGAGAGTGAACACAGGCAACAAATTTAAAAGAGGGAGGTGTGCTCGCTTTGCCAGCACATATACTAAAAAGAGAGTGGTTAGGGACCAGTGAGCTGAAGAAAATCAAGGAAGGGAACAGCAGGTCCCAGACAGTGTGTTTGGGAAGGGGCTGGTGCTAGGGCCTGCCCATGGAGCGCAGCTGTGCCCTCGCCCAGTGATGCAGCACCCTGCATTTTGGGGTATGCCAATGCTGAAAGCAAGCCCAGTTCCTTAGAGAAGCCAGGCCCCAGGGCTCCCCTTCCCGTTATGGAGGAGAGCCCTGAATGGCCTTTCAGGGACAGGAAGGAACTCGTTGCCCCTCTCACAATGCTCCGCAAGCTTCTGGAGCCTCTCCATTTGGCTGGGCTGACAGACACTGCTCTTCTGTCCTGCATCTGGCAGAGGGCCCATCGGAGGTCGAAGACAGTGGCCACTCCCCGCCACCCGCCCGCCTCGTGTCTGCACTGTCTCCATGCAAGCCAAACCCACTGTGACGCACCCTTGTTCCATGTGAGCACCACTCACCCCACCCACATGCTTCTTTCAGGCTGGCCCCTTTCACTGGCACCATGAATAGGTGCTGGGACTGTGCCTGGGTCACAATCAGCCCTGAAATCCAGCTCTCTCCCCAAGGGAACAGTCTCCCTATAATTCCCAGGAAGCCATAGCTGTTCCAAAAGGGACAAAGCTCAGTGTCTAATGCACAAAAAACCACAGATGTACTTTGAGATTAAAGGTCATGAATGTCTATCCTCTGTGCCTTACACCTGAAGCTAATACAAAAGTGTCGAATGTAAACTGTAATCGAAAAATAAAATAATAAACAACATGGTACTTAAACTTGCCTTCCATTGGGTAGTAACAACTTCCTGTACTAAAACCATGGTCTCTAAAGGAACACCTGATACCATATTCTGAGAAGCAAGTTCAAGTGGGATTCAGGAGCTGAACCTCAGGGAACAGAGAAGCCTGTGCACTCAGAAATTGCTTCTCCCACAGAACTTTGACCCATCCCTTTTTGTCTTTGATGTTAAAAGTCATTAGTTAGGTGACAAGCCTAGCTTTAATTTGCTAGTTAGGAGTGCTCTGTGACTTAAATTACCACAGTAAACTCCAATATCACTTTATAGGTCTGGGGTTGCAGAATGGAGCTGTTTTCCAACAATAATAACCTCCTTCTTATTAACTCTGGTGGGGGTTTTCTATGGTGGCAACAGGGGAGGTGACACATGGTCTACAGAAACACTGCTATCAAAGTCACCAACAAAAAGAAGTTCGGACATTACTGCTTTAGAGACTGCTAGAAAAACAATCTGGAAATGTTTAAGTCATGGGGGAGGGGGCTGATTTTCCTCAAATCTTAGAACAAAAACAGTAATTTAAATAAAAAGTGAGCCCGGCCAGGAGGGCTCAGCCGTTAGGCCTAGGATCCAGGAGATTGCGGTTTGATTCCCGGTCAGGGCACATGTCCGGGTTGCGGGCTCCATCCCCAGTCAGGCGCGTGCAGGAGGCAGACGATCAATGACTCACCATTGATCTTTCTCTCTCTCTCTCCCCTCCTCTCTCTGAAATCAATACATATTTTTTTTAAAAAAGGGATTTTTAAAATGTTGTATATCCATACAATGGGATATTAAAAGGAATATAAAAAGGAATGGAGCCATAAAAAGGAATGAAGTATGATTTCATGCTACAACATGGGTGACCTTGAAAATACAGTAAGTGAAAAAGCCAGATACAAAAGGCCACATATCATGTAATTCCATCTACATGAAATATCCAGAAGAGACAAAACCATAGAGGGAGGGGAATTGGAATTGATTGCTAATAGGTAAGGGTTTCTTTTGGAGACAATAGAGATGTTCTGGAACTAGACAGTCACGATAGTTGTACAACATAATAAATATACTACAACTCACTAAATGATGAATTTTATGTGAATTATACCTGAATTAAAATACATTATAAACATATTCAATAAAAAATAAGAAATCTAGGAAGGGGAGAAGGTAGAGTAAGGAATAAAACATACACAATTATAATTTTCCACTGCCCTTTACTGCTCTAAGGTTAGTATCTTAGCTCTGAAATATATATGATTCATAAAATGGTCATAATGGATATACTGAATGAAAAATACAATTTGTATCACAATTATATACTAATAAAATAAAATTTTAAATGGTTTTTATTTGTGTGGCAAATAAAGCTACAAGCTGTGCAGCTTTAATGATTCTAATAACTCTTAAGTTTATCAGCTTATAAAGAGCAGCCAACAAAATTGAGAATAAGTCATAACAATTACAGCAGAACAAAAAAATTATTTGCTCAACAGAGCATTCTTATTAGCAACCATATCCAGGAGGTCATTTTTTTCAGAAAATACATTGAGAATGAAAAGAAGCATATACAAGTACATGCTATAGCCCTTGCTGTGTCTGTTCACCCAGTGAAGCCCACTGCTGACTGAACCTTCTGACACTTCATTTTATCATCTTCTTCAAACAAATAGAGCTTAAAATAATTAAAAATGAATTGCTCTCTTTTTGTTCATAATAGCCTTATGTTTTTGATTTTGGAGTGTTTGCAAAACCACCCAACTTTTTCACACTTGGAAGAAGATGGAGGACTCGGAGCAGGTGAGGACCGCGAGAAGCCAAAGGCTCTGTGTTGCTTCAGAACTGCACCCAGGGGACCACGTTTGGCGAAATCGCAGCCTGCACTCTTGGACCAAATCCTTAAACTGCCCCTGCACAAAAGCACAGCACACCACAACCGGACACCAAGTCCTCAGTGCACCAGGCTAGACAGTGGCAGAACCAATGACTTTTCTACTACCAACCACTAAAGTCTTCCTATTTCTAGGAGTCCTCCTTTGGGTCCCAGAAGATTCCCTATCAAATAAGAGTGCTCAAGAAATGTTTGCCGAATGAATGAACACACACCATTTTCTTATACCTCACATGTCCATCAACAGATGACTGGATAAACACAGTGGTCTAGCCATACATGGAATATTATTCAGCCATAAAAAAGAATGATGGGCTGACACATACCACAACATGGATGAACCCTGAAAACATCATGCTAAGTGAAAGAAATCAGTGACAGAAGACCACATGCTGATTCCATTTATATGAAATGTCCAGAATACATAAATCCAGAAAGTAGGATAGTGGTTGGGAAGTGGGAACAAGGAGTGACTGCTAATAGGTATGGGTTTTGTGGGGGAGAGTGATGAAAATGTTCCAAAATTAGATAGTGGTGATGGTTGCACTAAACATTGAATATGCTAAAATACCTAACCTCCAAAACACCCACTACTTATTGTACTCTTTAAAAGGGTGAATTTTATGGAATGTGAATTATATCTCAATAAAGCTGTTATTTAAAAAATAGAATAGGGAGGAACAATTGCTGTAAGTGAGGAGTCCTGGTCCCACCCCAGACCATGTTTATTTTCCTGCCACTGGCATCGTCAGCCAGCTACAGAAATCCTCTCCTTTGAAAGCAGTCTTTCGCTTTTACCCCAGCGCATCTGTTTGTCCCTTTGTCAGAGCATCCTGCAATCCGATGGAGGAGCTACTGGCACACAGTGAGTTGCTCCTGCCCTCGAGCCCAGGTGTAAATGCTCTAAGATGCTGTCTCACAAAGCTGGTCCTACACCGGCTTCAGCGTCAAAACTTCTATTCACTCCAAAAGGGGCCTCAAGACCCAGAGTATAATCTGAGTAATTCCAAGGCTTTGTGTCAGTATGAATACCCAGTTCTTGACAATCATATCTCCTTTTAACAACTTGGTCAGTATTTCCCTGACCTACACCTGTCAGTCTGTCTGAGAAATGAAGCCCCAGGGGATTTGCAGCTGGAGTACCTTGAGGTTGCAGACTGGAACTCCCGAGGTCAGAGGCGGCTAAAGATTTTTATTGTTCTCACCTTTCTAAACCTAGGAAGGATTTTTTCACATCTGCAGAATATTCTTACATACAGACATGTATTCAGCCACCTGAGTAGGATGGAAATACAGTTTTCACTTGACAATATTTGCATATCATGCTTTTTGCTTCACTCACTTGCAGTGTGGGAATACCTCCATATGTGGCCTTTGGGTTCACCACTGTGTGGAGGGTAAAGAGGAAAAGTACAATTAGTGGCCACCTTGCACATGAACACCTAACCACAGCATGCACACGGTTTCAGTGGTGTCAGCGCTCTCAATTACTGCTGGGAAATTACCAGTGTCACCTCTCTGGAAAAACATAGTGTGAGTCTGCCATAAATCATGAAATTATTAAAGTTATGAAATATGCTAGTACTGCCAACAGATGGCTTAAAAATCTGAATTCAGATACATGTATTTTCTTTTATATAAAGTATACTTCCTGTTGTTTCTTTTGGGTACTGCAAGTCACCAAACTATGTGAAGTCAGGTTCTAACTTGTTTCCGCTCCCAAATATTTTAACTCGCTCTCCCTCCTCTCTGTTCTTGGCTAGGCCAGAAACCACTTCTTGTTTCTAATTGCTACAGAAGTCAATGTCACTGCTCCAACCATTGTTCTGACGAGGAAACTGAGGTTCAGGGAAGTCTAAGTTCACACCACAACTCATGAGAGCCAGGAATGCGTCTATGCTTTGAACCCAATTCTGGTCCTCCTTGTCCACTGTCATTGTGGCCTCCTGTTACATTACCTAATCCAGACTAGAACTGGGCTTTACCTTATTATTTTGAGGGTCCATCTTGTTCAGCTCTTTAAGATCAGCAGTTGTTTTACTCTTTTTTACACCATGCTCAATTTCATAAACATTTGCTAATTGAGTGAGCTGGGAGGGAGAGTGAAGGTTTTTGTGGGTCTCTCTTTTTATGGCTCTGTGATTATACATTTCTGTACTTTGGGCATCTGCTCTAAGAAATAATCCTAAATATGGAAAAATGTGTATATATAGATGCATATACTTATATTACTTATAATATTGAAAAATTTAAAATAACTAAAATGTCAAGCAATATAATGGCAAACTACAATAGAACTGTTTGATGGAATATTATACAACAAACTATGTTTAAGAAGACTACATTTCTACAGCAACAGAAAGTAGGTTAGTCGTTGCCTAGGTTGGGAGTAGGTGGGCAGGAGGAAAGAAGAGTGACTGCTAATGGGTGAGGGGTTTCTTTCTGGGGTGATGAAGTGTTCTAACATCAATGGTGGTTGCACAACTCTGTGAATATACTATAAACCATTAAACTGTACACTTAAATGAGTAAATTGTACTGTATATAATATACCTCAATTAAGCTATTTTAAAAATGTAAATTTAAAAGTTAACCTAAAAAAAAACGACTATTAGCCTTGGTCAGGTAGCTCAATTGGTTAGAGTATTGTTCTGATAGGCCAAGGCTGCTGGTTCCATCCCTGGGCAGGGCAAATACAAGAATCAACCAACGAATGAACAAATAAGTGGAAAAACAAATTGATGTTTCTCTCCCTCTCTCTAAAATCAATCAATTAATTTGAAAGAAGAAATAAAAACAACTATTATTAAAATAAAATAAAGAAGCTCATGTTGTAATGTTAGACAAAGAAACAGGATCCGAAAGCTTGCACCCAATATGAAAACAAAACATGACATGTTTTTAAAAAGGGGGTGAGGAATCTATTCTTATTCAAAATTGTACACATAAGAAAATGACTGTAAGGAGATGTAACAAAGGATGAACAGTAGTTGTCGCTGGGTAAGAAACTTGGAATGATTTTTTTCCATTCTCTCTACTTATCTATATTTTCAACAAAACACTTGATTTCCAAATTTTCTATAATAAGCATGCATTATTATTACTATTACAAATAGCAGGGGGAAATGGAAACCCTGCTGTTGTCTGTGGGTGTCTAGGTCTGCCCATGGTGACCCCAAAGGATCCCAGGGTTGTCTCGTAGTCACAATGGTAGTTGCAGGGCTTCGGCTCAGTTGAGCCCATAACTCCACAACTTATTTTGCTTTCTCACAGTATCCCCTGAAAGGAAGGATAAGTGATACTTTGTTCTCATTACCTCCTTTCCCTTAGTGACCACCAAGGCTTGGTCTATAGTAACCACTTCCTAGTACAGAAGCTTAAGTGGGTCCAAAGAGAGATCATACTGAGAACCATGGATAACAGGAAAATTGACATGTTATTCATTCTTCCAACTAATAGTTGTGTCTACTTCACATCAGAACTGAGTGAAGCCTGGGAAAAATGTAAAATAAGTAGATTTATTTGCCCTCCAAGACTTTCATTCTCATACAGGAAATAAGATGCATATGACAATACTGCACTATAGACTTGAAAGTTGCTTAGAAAGTAGATCTTAAATGTGTTCATTACACACACAAAAAGTTAACTGTGTGAGGTGATGGAAGTGTTAACTAACCTTATTGCAGTGATCATTCTGCAATATACACGTACATCATATCAGGTTATACACCTTAAACCTACACAATGTCATATATCAATTATACCTCAATAAAGCTGGGGGAAAAAGATGCACATGAATGTCTTCAATACAAAACACAATATGATAAGCAAAAGAGATGAAGGCAAGATCCTTTTGTGGATCTGGGCTTGAAGGATGGACTGAATTTCCTTTGGGGTAGATAGGTGAAAGGCATAGATGTAAGTGTAGATGTGAACAAAACTAACTCCATCTTTGCGTCCTGGATTTCTTTCATGCTATGACCTCTGACCAGCCTCAATGATCTCAGCAAGCATATCAAAGCCTTCTAGTTGATGATGATCTGTGTTCCATAAAATGTAACCATAAACATTTTTGTTAGTAACGGCTAAAATGGCATGGGAACCTACATAAATATCAAACTGGAGATAGTATCAATTATAAACAATCATCCATCACAAGACCACAGGAGGAACGTCCCCTGGCGCTACTGCATTCTTTGTCCCTTTGTCTTGTCAATCATAAGTACCTAAATTATATCATTAAAAAATTACTGTAGCCTGGCCAGCATGGTTAAATGGTTGAGTGTCAACCTCTGAACCAGGAGGTCACAGTTCGATTCCTGGTGAGGGCACATGCCCGGGTTTCGGGCTTGATCCCCAGTGGGGGGCATGCAGGAAGCAGCAAATCAATGACTCCCTCTCATCACTGATGTTTCTATTTCTCCCTCCCTCTACCTTCCTCTCTCAGAAATCAATAAAAACGTATCAAGTCACTGTAACAGGGGTCTGTTAGTAGAAAATAATCTGTGCAGTCTGTCCACCCTGACCCTACATCACTTACGTAAATTTCCCTATATAAACTGTTATGTTCTATGGAGTTGCTTGCATTGCCTTTCAGCCTGAATGTACCTTCTCCTTATGGTGGCCATTGCGCCTGCCCCACCGTCAGATAATGAAGCACAAACCACTGAATGAAAAGCAACAAAGCTGCAATGCTGATTCTGTAAGGAGATTACGCTTAACTGATCTGCTCGATTTCTTTTGTGGGTCAAGCAACATGTGAACCAAGGTAGGATCTGTGAACACAACTTGGGTAGACTTTCTGAAAACTTCTACCAAGATGTCACCAGAAGTATAACAACCTTAAATATGCCTTATTTTGAAATAATTTCAAGCTTGCAGAACTGAAAGAATAGTACAGAAAACTCTTTATACCTTTTATCCAATTTATCAAATTTTAATACTCTTTCTCAATGAAAGACTATTTTAAAAAGTTCTTTTGGTGATTTGGGGGGAAATGAGTGCTATCCAGCCACTAGAAGCCTTCATGCTCATGAATCTAAAAGAACACAGAATCTTACAAAAACAGTTTACTGAAATAGGTAAGCACACCCAGGTCTAAAGGACAACTCAACTCTAACCCAATTCCACCCCCGCCACTTCCACCCACCCCCAGGACCTTCCAGGAGGTCAATGTACCTTAGAACAAGATTGCTAAATGTGTAAAAATACCTAGGAAAACAGTGAAAATTTTAAAAATGAGGGAGAAGGGTGTAGGGGCAACCAACCCTACCATATATGAAAAATACTATAAAGAATAGATAAATAGACCAGTGGAACGAAATAAAAAGGTTAGACAAAGACCCAACGACACATAGAACTTTATATATGAGGAAGGTGACATCTTAAATCCCTAGGGCAAAGATGGGCTTTTTAATAAATGCTGCTGGGATAACTGAATAGCCCAAAGGTGTTCAAGCAAGAGCATGCTGAAAATCTGATGTGCCTGCAGTCCTGCTGAACTGGGGATGATCTGGGTCCTTCTCAGAGCCAGGAAACCAGCTGCAGGCAGCAACTAGTTTCACAAAAGGGCTATAGCCTGAGTGGTTAACAGCAGCCCCTGAAAAATCTGACCAGTGCTCCTAAAGAGCTCCACCCACCCTCTGAACCTGCTATGACTTGAAGAGAGTTTCAAAGTCTGATTCCTGCCCTGGCTGGTTAGCTCAGTTGTTTGGAGTGTCATCCAGATACAGCAAGGTTGCAGGTTTGATCCCTTGGTCAGGACACATGCAAGAATCAACCAGTGAGTGCATAAATAAGTGGAACAACAAATTGATGTTTCTCTCTCTTCCTTCCTCTCTCTCCTTTCCTCTCTCTCTAAAATCAAACTAAAAAACAAAAAGTAAAAAAAAAAAATTTTTTTTAAGTCTGATTCTTTTTCTATGGCAGCCCTAGAGCTCAGAATATATTTGTAAAGCCCAATTTCCACATTACACACGTATTATAGCATTCATAAGCTCCCTTCCTCTCAACAATTTCTAGAGGTAATTATTATTATCCTCATTTGAAAGGTGAAAAGAGGCTTCCCCAGAATCAGTGTTTAAGCAGCAGAACAGGGAATCCAGTTCTTATCTTTCTACTCCAGGTTTTATATTTTGAACCTCAAACCTTGTTTTCTGCTCTCTCAGCACCTTTAACAAGAACCACCCTGGAGCAGCCCGTTCACAGGCCTGATGGAAGAATCTGCTGCTCAGTGGTGCCAGGACCCCAGGGACAGTAACCTCAGAGTCTGACCCACAGGGGTCAGGCTGTTTGGGAGAGGCTGACTTTCTTCTAAGGGCAGCAAGCAGGAAATAGCTTTCATTCATAACCTTTGGGAAGGTCAGAGTAAAGAAATCGGCACTGTTACGTTCTACGATCTGTCAGGCATTGCATTAAGTACTTTACAAGCATAATCACGGAAGTAATCTCTCTCTCAAGAGAAATGAAAATATGTCCACATATGTTCTTCTACACTAACATTCAAAGCAGCATTATTCATAATGGCCATTAAGAAGCAGCAATCTGCCTGGCTGGTGGCTCAGCGGTTGAGCGTCAACCTAGGATCCAGGAGACTGAGGTTGGATTCAGGTCAGGGCACGTGCCCGGTTGCAGGCTTGACTCCCAGCAGGGAGCGTGCAGGAGGCAGCCCCCCAATGATCCTCTCTCATCATTGATGTTTCTCTCTCCCCCTTTCCCTTCTTCTCTCTGAAATCAATAAAAACATATTAAAAAACAAAACAAAAACAACCCACAAGAAAGCAGCAGCAGCAATCCAAATGCCATCAACTGACAGATAAAATACGATATATCCATACAATGGAGTACTATTCAGCCATGAAGAATGAAGTACTGGTACATGCTGCAACGTGAACCTCGAAAGCACTACGCTGGGTGAACAGAAGCCAGTCCAAAAGTCTACCGACTGTGTGAGTCCATTTATATAAAACGTGCAAAGTAGGGGCCTCTGCAGAGACAGGAAGGAGATTAGCGGTTGTGTAGGAGGGTTGAGGGGTGCTGCTAAGAAGGACGGGCTCCTTCTTTAGTGTGAGGAAAATGTTTTAAAAGGGACTGCAGGGAAGGTGGCACAACTCTGTGAATAAACTAAAATCCATTAAGTTGTGCACTTTAAATGGATGAATTTTTATGGTATGTGAATGATACCTCCTCAACAAAGCCATTAGAAAGAAAGAAGGAAGGAAAGGAGGGAGGAAGGAAGAAGGAAGGAGAGAAGGGATACATAATAGGAAGTCAATTTCACTTTACAATTGAGGAAACTGAGGCACATATTTGATAACAGCATCACCTACGTTTAAAAAGCAAAGTGTCCGGCCCCAAAGCCCCGGCTTTAGGACCCCACTTATGTCTGTCACAGCAACATCTTTGTGAAAGTATTGAACAAGCGCGTCGAGGAAGCAGGACTCGTATGAACACAGTGGTTGGGACAAATGAGCGCAAAACGGATAAAAGAACAGCAGCTGCAGCGAAGGCTGCAGGCACCTGCGGAGCTCGCCTACCTCCCGAGGAGACCGCTCTTCCGCCAACTGCCCCTTTTCTCCTCGGCCAAGGGGGCACAGGAAGATGGACCGCCATGTTTGAACTATGATCCCACCCCCAGCCCCAGCCGATTGGTCCTAGAGGAGGCCTAACTCAAACCGGACCAATCGGATTCCGTCCTACGGAGTTGCGTCAATCTGCGTGGCCGGAACCCGGAAGGGTGCTGGTCGGCAGCCATTTTCCACCCCGTGGGCTGAGCAGCAGAGCGAACGAGGCCGCGGGAAAAGAACGATGCCGCTGGACGCGCTGGATCCAATCCACTCCCGAGACCAGGCTGCGTTCCTGCCCACGGTTCCACAAGATGCCTTCATACCCTTGTTTTCTTAAGCAACCAAAGGAGTCCCCACTAACGCAGACCGTCAGGTTCAATTTGTGTTTCACTGCATTTCCCAAAGCGGAAAAGGAAAGCTATTGTGTGTATGAGTTTTCAGCATGAGTCTGCACCCAAACGGCTGAAGCTGAGCAAACTTCAGCTACTGAGGAAACTGAAGCCCCCATGAGGTTTGCCTCCGGGCTGGCGCAGCCATTGCTTGCGACGTGGTCACTTCGATTACTTCTGAGGGTCAGAAGAGCAGCAATCACCGAGTCCGCTTCCCTCCCCAGGGAGACTTCATGGCACTGGAGCTGCTGGGAACCTCCGAGGTCTTAGTAAGTTAAGGCCGATGTCACGAGACCTCACCAGCAGATCGTAAGCATCACCGGAGGACGCCCTGCTGAAGCCTGGGATGAAGTTTAAATAGGACCTGGTATCGGAAGGTATCGCTTTCCTTCCTTCCCAATAAAACCCCATTAAAAACAACTCCGGCCGTATATGGGAATGGACCAATGAGAGGTTAGTGTGGGTAAAAGAACAAATACAAGGCACGTGTGTCCTCCTTCTGCTTTTGCCTCTGAAGGCAAGCAGAGCTCGCATCTCCCCCACACGCGCGGGACGCGTTTGAATGAAAAGCATGAACAAGAGGCCGCGCAGTCTGGACACCAGAAGGAAGAGCTGAGTTGACAGGATGAAAGCGAGAGAGGAATCCTTTTCCCATCCCTCTGTCTATTTATGGGAGTCATTTCCCTTCAGGAAATGCTGAGCCCCTTCTCCCAGGACCCTGTTGGCAACACTGGCTGACCCAGCCTTCCACATCCTCCTGGCCTCAGCAGCTCCCCTCTGACCCCCTGGGTCACTGGGAACCCAGCCTGGAAATGACACTGCTTCTTAGAGGCCCCAGTCTAGTGAGGAAATTCGCGGGCGGGGGGAGGTAGAGATACATCACAAAGCTAGAAAAGCCCCTGACGTGAAGAAGCTCCAAGATACGAACAGAGAGGAAGGTGACAGGGAAGCAGTCAGGGATAGAAACCACCGCAGTGTGGCCCAGGAGTTTTGTGGCTCACTTAGCCTCTGTCCCCCAGCTGGCTGGCTGGTGGCAAATGGGACCCAAGCAGCAGGACCCAAGGTTCCTGTCGCCCCATCTAGAGCTCATTCACCCCCTCCACACTCCTTTCCCTCCCCAGATGACTCACCGTGTCTATGGGGAACCTGGGTCTACTAGTTACTATTCAGGATGAGGCTGGTTCTTTTTTTCTTTTCGGTCAGCCGAGGAGCCCACCTCTTCAGAAACTGATTTCTGGGGTTAGTGTTCTTTTTGTTGTTGTTGGGTTTAAAAAAATTTTTTTTTAAAAATACGGCTTCTTTATTATTATTATTATTATTATTATTATTTTAATCCTTACTGGAGGGTATTTTTCCCCATTGCTTTTCAGAGTGGACGAAGAGAGAGAGAGAAACATCGATGCGAGAGAGAGACATTGACTGGTTGCCTCCTGCACGCACCCCAACCACCGGGACAGGGAATTGAGGTTGCACCCAAGTTACGTGCCCTTGGCCAGAATCGAACCTGGAAACCTTCAGTCCATGGGCTGACGCTCTAATCACAGCCAAATCAGCTAGGGCTTTAACTTTTTAAAAACTGATTTGAGAGGAGGGGGGGAGAGAGAAACATTGATGTTGTTTCACTCATTCATGTATTCATTGGTTGCTTCTTATATGTACCCTGACTGGAATCAAACCCATAAACTTGGTGCGCCTGGATGATGCTCTAGCTAACTGTACTCAGCCAGGGACGGTTTTTCTTTTTTTAAAGAGAAATGTTCTTTGTTATTAGGATGTTGGGAGATTTTTATAAAACAAAAACATTTGCCCCAAAGCTTCCAGGTAATAGCCACTGGCTCCTACTGAATACGTTTTCTTCTTTTATGAAAAAATAGTGTTCAGAGCTTCTCTGCCCTGAACCAGAGAGGAAAAGTCTTAGTGTTAGCAGGTTAAAGGAAACAAACTGAAGACAGAGAATCAACAGAGACAGAGACTGAAAAGAAAAGAAATGGAGAGAATGGTCCTTAAAGAGCCAGAGGGAGCCCTAGCCGGTTTGGCTCAGTGGTGAGGGCGTCGTCCCGGGTTCGATTCCGGCCAAGGGCATGTGCCTCGGTTGCAGGCTCAATCCCCGGCCCTGGTCAGGGCATGAGCTGGAGGCAACCAGTCTATGTGTCTCTCTCACATCGATGCTTCTCTCTCTCTGTCCCTTCCACTCTCTCTGGAAAGAATGTCCTTGGGTGAGAATAAAAAAATAAATAAAATTGCCAGACACACAGAGAAGGCAAAACCCACAAGAAGCCCCACCAAGGCGTGGACTGAGCAGAGGGCCATGCTACGTCACAGCCAGATGTCTCTTTGTTTGGTGCAGCATCCTGGCGATCAACTTTTTTGCAGCTGGATTGTATACAGTAAATGACATACTGCGTCCAAGTACACATCGTGGGCAAGAGAATCGCTAGAATGTCCCAACACTCCTGGGCCTCTGTGAATTAGAACTCCCCCCACCTCCTCCTCTGATTCATACTCTTTTCCTCAGTTGTCGTCCTACCCCATCCTTGTTATTATTTTCCCACCTCAAAATCTGGCCTAATGCCCAGCTTTTCCATAAAATCTACCCTGGCGACCCAAACTAACGTTCTTCCCCTCCTCTGAACTTGCACAGCAGTTATTAACTTATTGACACTTTATTATCTAACTGAACTGCATGACCTTGTGCTATCTCCCCCATGGTTAGCTTATTTATATATGTCTTATTCACATTTATGTTCGGTTTCACGTAATTAAACTGCCATAACGAGTGAATGGCTAACATTTACTGAGCACTTACCCTTCTCCAGGCAAGATTCTACACAGGCTGTTTCATCGAATCCTCACACCTCCCCTACTGTGGCCTCCCCTTTACAGATGCAGAAGCCCAGGCCTGGAGGGATCAACTTTCCCAAGGCCACGTGGGTGCTGAATGAATCCAGGTTGTCAAACTTAAGAGTCCAGTGTCTGATGCCCAAACCAGGGCCTTGGGGACAGGGGACAGACCTCCCCTCCTGGATAAAGTAGCCACTCAGTAAATTGTTATGATTGACTTTTATTATAAGTATCTGGCTCCTACTACCTTTCCTCCCTGCTCTCCACCCCGTCTATGCCCACCATGGACACCCAACACCAAGCAACGCCTGACCATCTCCCTCTACTTCCAGAAGCAGCCTGAGGGCTTCCTTATTTTTCCAATCTCTGAAGCCTTTCCCAATGTCCATTTTAACCCGACCTCACCCAACAGAAATGCCGAGGAGGGAAGGGGGGGAGTGAGTAGCAGGGAGGCAGGGCCCCCTGTGAGATCTATCTGGGCCTCTGAGCACTGGAGAGCCAGGCCTGTGCCTGCCAGGGCTGCAAGCTCCCAGCACCCCAGAAGCAGCACCTGAGGGGAGTGCACCTGAAGGCCCAGGTTGGTTTGCTTCCTGGCAGGACGCCTCTGGCTCCAGCTGCGCTGCCCCAAACCTCTCACTTCCTCACTTCCCAGCCTCCTCTCCCCCTCTCCTTCCTGCCTTCCTCTTCCTTTCCTCCCCCTCAGACCCTTTCCCACCCTCTTTTGCTGGCTTCTGTTCTCTTTCTTTCCATGAGCAGCGAGTTTCCAGCCTGGCTCCTGGCCAGCACATTTGGACAAAAGGCAGCAATCTTAGAGAGAGACGTCATCTCCCATCCCCTTTCCCGGGCCGGCACCATGGCTCCCTGAGCCGAGAGAGAGAAGGGGGCTGAGGCTGCTCTGGCCCTGATCCCAGCTCCGGGAAAGGGGAAAGGGCTTGAGAGATGGCATATCATGGGGGTTAAAAGCAAAGGGTTTGGAAGCAGACAGACCCAGGTTCCAATTCTGGCTCTGCCACTTGAGAGCTGAGGGACCTGGGGCAAGTGACTCTAGTTCTCTCCTCTGAAAGACAGGAGAACAGTAGCACCTGCTTTGAAAGCCAGGGTGGGATTGAATGAGGCTGCACCTATAAAACACTCAGCCCAGTGCCTGTCCCATGAAAAGCACCCAACACACTTCTTGTCCCTATAAAGTGAACGTAACTCTGCCGAATAATATGTTGAGTAATGACACAGGACCTTATTTTAACAACAGTAATAAGACCAACTCCTCAACTCATCTGCAGGGCTGCTTACCCAGCCTGCATGGTTTGCAGGTGTGATAAAGCTATAAAATGCTTTCAAACATGTAACCGCTATTACAGTGTAATCTGTAAAAGTTGATTTTGAAATTGAGGGGGAGCCGACCCCCTTCCCTTTCTGTAGAAGCCAGGGTGCACTAGTGCTCGCCTCAAGGGCAGACGTGAAAGGAAGAGCCCACCCAGATCAGCGAGGCCTGCTCAGCCTGACTTCCCTCCCTCTCACCCTGATTTCAGGCTCCTGACAGGCTGAGGCCGGTTCTGTTTGTTTACTATACATGCCTGGTGTTTTGTACTCAGGAGTTGTGCAATGCCTGGGAATGCGTTCTTTTTATTTGGCTAAGTTTTGAGATACGGGAAATGGTCTTTCCCCTATTTTAGTTAGCTAATCTGAGCCAGCACTGATAGATTTTAAATTAATCAATACCAATAGATAACCAAAGAGCTCAATGCAGTACTCTGTGTGAGGTTCTATTGGGAAATACACCAATATTTGGTCCCTGCCTTAGAGCTGGGGATACAAACTATGGAGGAAAGGGGTTTTCTATAGAAAGTAACCTTGGAGGATGGTCTGATCATAAATTCCTAACTGGGTCATTCACAGCAGGTAGTCAAGGCCCGGGCACAGAACCTCTCCAGTAAAAGGTTTATCTTTGCCCTACACGTAAGCCCCATCCATTGTTTCTGTGCATCTAGGTTAGCACACCTTTGAAACGTCTCTCACACCCCTAGGAAGAGTGACCACCCCAAAGAGAGCACATAATCTTGTTAACTCTCCTATAATCCATTCCCACCCTTGTTTTCTCCCACCTTCAGGTAACCTTCCTAACTTTCCCTCCTTAATTTCAAATGCTTGAAAGAAACTGCAAACTCATTTCGCAGAAACATTTGAGATCTTGCTTCCTGGCAATTGTCGCCAGTTTTGGCTCAAGTAAACTCTTATAAAAATTCTCTACAGGTTGGACGGTCTTTACATGGACAAAACCCAAACAATCATATAGCAATAAAAGACTGCAGTTGTTCAAGACAAAAAGACAAGAGCAGCCCAGGAAGCACCTGCCACATGTTTACCGAGTCAGAATGTGAGGCTGGATTAAGGACTGAATTGAACTGCAGTGGTGAATGTTTTGAAACCAATACAAACTGGAGGAATCTAGAGGTGACCAATGAAAGCAGTGTCATGGACACCTTCAAAGAAGTAGCGTATGGAGGCCCTTAAAGGCTAGATTGGGCTCCAAAAGCTGGGGGGGGGTGTGTTCAAGGTGAGGCAAGGGCATGAAGCAGGTGTGATGGGGGCGGGCATGGAGGGGGCACCATGGAGAAGATGGAAAGGGTCGGAGGACTAGGCTTGGGGACATTCTGAAAGCAAGAAAGAGGAGCTAAGATTTGCTGCCCTCGGAAAACAATGAAGATATGCTTAGATCTTATGGACGTGATAAAGTTAAACTTGTACATTCAAGAGGAAACATGTAGGGTAGGCAATCAAAGGCAAAGATCTAAGGGTCTGGTGTAAACAACCCCGGCGATGTAAAGTTGGGAGGGAGCCAGAGAACCAGAGAGCATGAATGAGCTTTGAAAGAGGTGACGAAAAAGAAGAGAGCGGAGAAGTGAGCCACTGGGGTTACCCCTACATCGTCCTTGTCACTAAGCTCATGACTCAGTTTCTTTATCTGGGCCTTCCAACTAGATGGCGAGGTCTGATGGCTGGACACACGCATTAGGCTTCTTTTCATTCCTTTAGTGTCTAGCCCAGATCTTGCTCTGCTGCGGGTGTGGCGTGAATACTTGTTAAATGAGGAGAAAAAGAATCAGTGAAGATCTTTTTCTGAAAGACAATTAGGACAACCAAAACAGTACCATGTCTCAGGTGAGGGGGCAAAATCCAGAGCACCCAACAACGGTGTGGCTCGGCCACCAGCCAATCAGAATGGCCTTATTGTTAATCCTTTAGTGGCTGAATCTGGGTGGGAGGTCTAGGGGGTCCCAGGAGTGTGGGACAGTCAGGGGCTCAGGCAGCATTTCAGCATTTGGGGAGTGGCATGGATGAGTGGGCTTGCTGGTTTTACATCACCCCCGATCTGCTTACATTGGGGAGCTCAAGAACTCTGAGAACAGCCAACTAGCCCCTGGATGCACAGTAGTAACCTGGGGTAAGGTCTCAGCACATGGTGGGGATGGAGGCTGTGGGTGGAAGCCAGATTTCAGGGGCCTGGGAGGAGCCTGGAGACCTGCCTCAGGGGGCTGGCTCTTCCCATTGCTCTGCCTCCCCATTCTGAAAGCAGCATTGTCCTCTTTTCCTCCAGTGGGCAGCCTGAACTTGGGTTGTGTGTACCTAGCAGCCTCTCTGACCCTTTTCCCCGTCTCTCTCCTCTCGGTCCCAGGATCTCAGCCCTCCTGTGTTCAGGTGAAAGGAAAGCCTGGAGAAAAGGCTCTCTCAGCCCTGTCTCTACAGTGCGGGACCCTCCAGGTCGTGGTTTGGGAGGCATCAAGCAGCTCTCACGGGGACATCTGTAATAGTGTCAACAATAATAATAAAATTAAAAAAAAAAAAAAAAGCTTTCTCCCCTCTGGTATTTTCCCACCCCATTAGATGCACCAGCGCAGCTGGAGGGTAAACAGAGCGCTGGCCCCTTTTGATGTCCTGGGAGCTTGTGCATGTCTGTTGATTGTCACAAACAGACGACGAAACGGACCAGATGTAAAGGATGACAGTCGCCACAAGATGCCAGGGAGTCAGTCACACTTGGGGTTGGATGACCATACACTTCATTCCAAATCTGAACCTATCTCACCCACAGCTCAGTATTAAGTAGGGGATCACTCTGAGCCCCCGAGAGCTGGAGCACTGGCCAGCTGCTGTGGGAAGGTCCCGCGCCTTCCTGCCACTGCCCTCACCACGTCTGTGGCTGCGGAGCTGGTCCCCCTCCAGCCGCAGGGCACGCAGTTCTGTGCCTCAGGCCGCCCACTGCTCCTGCTCAGTGACAAATCAGAGCTCCACGGGCCTCCCCCAGCTAAATCGTCCCCTGACCGTCCGTGCAAGGTCCACTTTAATCCTAATTTGCTGCACGATCCCATACAAACGCCTCTGCTTGGTTATCTGAGGAGGTTGAGCCTGTATTCCCAGGGACGTGAGAAGCACAGGTAAGATGACTGAAGTGTCGTTTCACTGGTGCCAATGTGCTGGAGAGAGGCAGGTTGTTATTTTTTCCGTGGTGAGCTGTGGCGGCAGCAACAGTAGTACCCAGCTCCTCTGACTCTTTCCGCGGGGAAGAGATGTTCACACGCAGCACCGGGCTTCCTCCCCTGGGCTCCGGCCTCCACTCCAGGGGGGTCAGGGACGGCTGGGGGCAGAGGGGTGGCACCAACTTACGGTTCAGTGGCCCAGTGTGCACACAGGGCTGTCCTCGCTGCGACCCACAGTGGGTCTGCAGGGAACTGAGCGCTAACTCAGACTCCACCTGGCTCCACCTTCCCTGCTGAGAAGCAAGGAAGCTCGCAGGAGAGAGGGAGGCGCCTCATGCTGTCCCACTGGCTTGGCCCTTGCGGGCAAGTCACCCAGCAGCCCCGGCTTCCAGCCCGCAGCCTTCACCGCGTGCAGAACCGCGGCGATGCGCGGTCACGGTTACGGGAACACGAAACCAACAGCAAGGGGCAAAACTGCGCAATTTGTTGGGTGACAAGCTATAAACCAAAAAATTTCTTAGAAACTCTAATTTTAACATGTTGCCTTTTTTTTTTTTTTTTTTAAATCCTCACCTGAGCCCGGTCGGGTGTGACTCAGCGGTTGAGCATCGACCTAGGATCCAGGAGATGGTGGTTCGATCCCCGGTCAGGGCACATGCCCGGGTTGCGGGCTCGATCCCCAGTCGGGGGCGTGCAGGAGGCAGCCGATCAATGACTCTCTCATCACTGATGTTTCTACCTCTCCCTCTCCCTTTCTCTCTCTGAAATCAATAAAGATATATTTAATAAATAAATAAATAAATATATAAATCCTCACCTGAGGATATTTTTTCTATTTCTTTTCAGAGAGAGTGGAAGGGAGAAAGCCGGAGAGACAGAGAGAGAAAGAGAGAGACATTGATGTGAGAGAGACACATCAATTAGTGGCCTCTCGAATGCACCCTGACCAGGGCCAGGGATCAAGCCTGCAACTGATGTACTTGCCCTTGACCATAATCGAACCCAGGACCCTTCAGTTCACAGGCCAACACTCTAACCATTGAGCCGGACAGGTTAGGGCGCCTTTTTTTAAGTCAACAAGACAAAAGTAAGAGATTGCCTTTTCGAATGTGCCACACTACGAATTTTAATTTTCATATCAACTTAAATAGAAATTCACAGTAAATCCAGTGGGGAACTAGGGTGGGAACAGGGATTAGGGGAGAGAAGCAATATATTTTACAATTTTTTAAAAAACTGAGTATCGGAATCTCATTTTTAAAATATCCATCACCGGGCACAAACATATTCAACATGCATTTGGCTCTGAAATCTATTTTAATCTAGCAATTCCACTTGTGGGACTTTATCTTACAGAAGAAGTGGAATAAGTGCCAGAGAGTATTTCTGGTGGCTAAAATCAGAAACGACCAATCGCTCATAAATAGATAGTCTGTTAAATGAAGTCAATCCATGCAAAGGAACCCTAGACAGCTGTTAAGGAGAGGACTATGTATGGACCACATGGAATTACTCTCACAAAATACTGTTCAGTTATAATAGCATGCTTCCGTTTTTGTAAAAAAACAACAACAACCAACAAAATATATTACATGCAAAGAAAAAAGTCTAGGCAGATTTGGTATATGTACACCAAACAATGATTGCCTCCGAGGAGGGAGACAGTATGGGGTAAACTCTCATTTTATTCTTTTTACATATACGACAAACATAACTTTCCCAGTTTACACATAAATATATGAATATATAAAAGTATATGTAGAGAAGTAATCTTTAAAATCCTAAGTATACTTTTAAAGAAAATGAAACAACAAAATGCATTTGATTCTCTGCTTGAACTGGTCTGACAGACCCTTCTGATAAGACGCACAGCCCATGGAAGCCCTGGGAACCATAGGAGGACGGTCATGGTCAAGGCTGCCTGTCCTGACCCCTCTCCAGCTCCAGCTCCCTCTCACTTCCTTCTGAAGGGGACCATGGACACTCCAGGTTTCCCACTACTAAGGGAAGCTAACCTCTTTCCTAAGCTTGCTGTGAGGGTGACTCACCCCTTCCTTCCCTAAGGCCAGGAAAAAACTGATAACTTGGTTTTTGGTAGTTCAGGCAGTTAGGAAAAGGGGTCTTGGGCTTACCTTTCTTTTAGCCAACTGTAGGCCCAGGACAAAAATGTCAAAGGGAAACCAAAAACGAAGCAACTCTGGCCTCCAGCTGGGAAAGAGCTTACCTTCTCTGCAAACTGAAAGGCTAAATTTTTGCCCAAATCAGACAATGATTTTAACACAAGGGGAAAAGATAGTCTGATGTATTGCTTCCTGATATAGTGCTCTTTTGAATGTCAAGTGTAGAGAACTGAGTGAATCACCTGCCTCAGTTCTGGCACTGATTTGCCTCCTGTAATTAAAGGGAAAGATGTGCGTGCCAATTTTTCTGTTAGGTAGCCAGTGCAGGGGATTCAGAGAGTCTGGGGTACCTGTGGAGGCTGTCTGGCTCTGGTGAAGAAACAATGGTCATGCCTGGACACAGAAGACTGTGAGAGACACAACGCACAAGCAGGGGTCAGCCTTGGTCACCCGTGAGACATTCCATGGGCCTTGGGGAAGCAAAAGAGAAGGGGCTAAGGTTCCTGAGACAGTGGGGGAGGCCGAGTCAATTTTGCCCATAGCCAAAGAAGCAACTCCTGCAAGTTATATTTGAGTTGCTGGGAAAGGCCTTCAAGATATATTTCTGATTATCTTGCCAGAGTTGCTAAAATTCAACCCTTAGAGATTCATTCCTTCTGACTGAGACTTTAAGCATGTTAAATTGCAAACTAATTCCTCTAGCTTCTATCCAGTTTAGAAGACATGGGTCCAAGAACAAATGCATTTGAATATCAGAAGGAAAGTAAGAAAGAACCCATGGGTCAGAGGCTCAGCAGTCAAGAAAGGTTCCAGGCGAAAAGAGAACGTGTGAGGGGCAGCACTGCATACAACAGTATTAGACCAGACAAGATGGAACTGCAGAAGCCTTGTCATAATGCTTTTAGAGTTTCTGTTCAAAAAATGTTTCTCACACACACACAAAGCTCCACATAAAGGTGTCTGTTACCAGCCGCCTTATCTGTACCTGTGCAGGTGGCCTTAGATCTTGATGTTGAAGCCTGATTAGGCAGTTGGTTTCATTCTGAGTAATAGGCTCACTAATTTAAAATTCTATGGGATCCTTACTTTGGACTCCCACGTTTTTGTCCCCTGCTCTAAAGAGCCCTTGAGGTGATTGTTAAAGCAGCCACTCTCAACCTTGGCTGCACCTTAAAATCACCTGGGACCTTTCAAACATCCTGGGGCGCAGGACCCATTCGCAGAGATTTGATTTAATTGGTCTAGGGTGGGGCCCAGGCATTGCTGTTTCAGGGCACTGAAATGTCTCATGTGCACCCAGAGTTAAAATGTTAACAAATGTGGTGGGGGTGGGGGTGGGGGTGGGGGTGGGGGTGGGGGCAGGGACAGTTGAATCTCATATCTAATCAATGGTGATTTAGGATATCTACAGTTGGCAAGAAATGGTTTAAATTTTGGACTAAAATGCATATTAGGAACACTGATGCAGATTCTGCAGGTCTGCCCTTTCTGCAGAAACCATAGGGAAAGGCCTGGTTGGGAGACTGTGGCCGAGTCCGCAGAACCTGTCAGCTCTTAGCTGGAATTCCTTGTGTTTTTTTGTTTGTTTGAAATATGTTTTTATTGATTTCAGAAAGAGGAAGGTGTGGAGAGCAGCTGAACCTGGAGGCTGGCCAGGACTAGGGCAGGAGCAAGGCTGTGCCCTGAAGACCCTGAGGGACCTCGTCCGGGGCAGAGGCAAAGCCTTTGCCTGGAGACAGGTTCCCCTGTCCATTGTAAAGGCTGACACGCTGGCTTGAGCAGGGCTATGCTTGTGTGTAACACGTCCTGCCAGAGGCTAGGATATGTGCTCAGCCGAACAGCCATCGGGTGCCAGCCTCAGGGTACAGTGGGTGCAGCGTGTAACAATAGAAAACCCCCAAGATGTTGATCTGGGCGCAGCAAGCAGAACGTTCTGAGCAAGTTTGCCAAGCGATTGCTTTTGTCCCTCTCAGCTACCTGCAGTTTCCCTGAAGAATTGTTACCTTGATGTGTAGTAAAGACGCTGAGCTTGCTTGGGGTCACTGTCTCTCCATCCGAGGGCAGCGTCCCACCTGGCCCCAGCTTTAACTGTCTTATATGTCTCTGTGTATTTCTTAATCTCCTATCGCTCCCTCTCAGGAAACCCCACTTCCCAGCACAGGTCGTGGCAGGAAGAGAGAGGGGGAGAGAGACAGAAACATCAATGATATGAGAAGAGCCACCAAGTGGCCGCCTCCTGCACGCCCCTAGCTGGGGACGGAGCCCACAACCCGGGCATGTGCCCTGACTGGGAAACAAACTGCAGTCTCCTGGATCCTAGTGCGATGCTCAACCGCTGAGCCACGCCAGCCGGGCTGGAATTCCTGGTTTTTCTGCAACACTCCTTGTGCTGCTGCGAATAAGAGCCCACCCTCCCTGGCCTGTCTCGGAGAGTATCTCTGGTCTCCTGAGTCTCACCTTTCCCCACCCCCCAGAAGCAGGCTTAACATCAGGTCTGAGGCAGGAAGACCTAGACGGCTGGGGAAGTGGCCTAGCCCATCTGAACGGAATCCTCAAATGCTGTTCCCACTCCCCCTGTTTCCCTTTGGTCAGGATTTCCTGATGCGGTCGTTCCCAACACACTCTGCCCCGTGTGGCCCCTTCTCCAGGCCAGAGTCTCAGCCCACCGCCCTGTGAGCCATACTCGGATGTGCCTGCCTCGCCCTGCAGGGTTGGGCGCCTTGGGTGCTTTGCTCTCTGCATTCCTCCAAGTAGGTGTCACCTCTTCCTCCATTTGAGGGACCATGGCTCCTCCATATAGGATTCCGGGCCCTAGCTGCCCTCAAGCCTGAGCTGACACTCGGCCCCTCCCAGAAGTGCAGTATGTTCCCAGCCATGACAGGAAAACGGTATAGGAAGAGAGTCACGTGGAATTTTGTCTTCCCATCTTTTGTAACATGGACGGGAACATTTTTTCTACTTTGCTGTTTAGTCTTTACTACATGACCAATTCCCAGTTGAGTTCAATTACAGGAAAAATTTTGTTCTGGAAATTAATTCGTATGCTTTCTGTTGTCCCAAATCCAAAACTATGCAACCCAGTATATTTTTGTTTGTCTGTAAGCTGCCAGAAAATTTAGAGCCAAATTCATTGTCCAAGTGTTGTGATCGGCTAAATCCAGGCCATTCAAAATATCCATTCCTTTTGCTTTGCTTTGTTTTCTCCTGGGCTTTTCCACACCGAGTTTCAGGCTAAGCTCCGCGCCGTGCCCAAGCCTGCCACCACATTCTACCTCCTTCTCTCTCAGATGGGCCCACCCTCCACACCACTGCCTTCACCCAGCCTGGGTGCTGCGGGGCCAGCTTCACTGTCCTCCATCCAGGGCTTTCTAGGCTGCCCGGCTGACCCTGCCTCGGTGAGGTCCTGCTTCAGTGAGAGCCCGCTGGCGTCCGGGACCACACCACAACCATGAATTCTTCCCACGCCTGCCTGTCCCCCCCACCCTCCGTCTTGGTGACTTTGCCCTGGGCCAGTTCCCTCAGCCTGAAACAAGGACAGGAACATTTTTCAGCTGCCTCCCACCCAGGGATCGAGCCCAAAACCTGGGCATGTGCCCTGCCTGACGGGGAATCAAACCAGCAACCTTTCAGTGCACGGGAGGACACTCAACCAACTGAGCCACATCGGCCAAGGCGGGACTGATTTTAATGTTTTGTTTGACTGTCCAACTAGAATGGTGAGGTCCTGCAGGGAAGGGAGGTATTTATCACCGTGTCCTTAACGCCCAGCACACAGAAATGTCAAGTCAATGAATACAGGACGCAGGCAGGGTTCAGATCTTCTGGAACAAAAGGACTGGAGGCCAGCCTCTCCGCTATCCTTCCTCAAAAACAGTCCCGGTTTCCCCTGACTTCTAACAGAATTCTGCTCCATCCTAGGCAGACACCCTTAAAGTAGGCCTGCCCCACTCCTTCGGTGTGCCTGATATCTGACAACGCAAGCAGAAAGGATTTTTTCTTTTATGTAGTAACCGCGGAGGGTGTAAGAGTTTAATAACAAAATTACTGGAAAGTGCATTATAACGCTATGGGGGGGGGGCATTATTACCCGGGTACTTTGGAGCCCTGGAGAAGTCACATCCCCGAAGCACATCTCAACCCCAGCTAGAGTTCGCCTGCTCCTTCCTCAGCACCAGCTGGTTAAAGCAAAGTCACTGCACTTCCTTTGCCCCAATCTGAGCCCCCAGAGGGCACTGCCCAGCGTCCCCCCCCCCTCCCGGCCAGGATTCCCCCGCTGAGGTCTGGCTGTTCTCAGGGGTCTGAAGCCAGTTCTCCGTGACACTCCTGGTATCATTACATTCTGCGCTGACGCTCTGGCCTCCATGGGCTCCCAACTCCATCCTTAGAGGAAAAGTGGAAGAAAGGCGATCATTCCATCGCCTTCACCTTCCTGCGTTCCCCGGCTGCCGACTGTGAGCAGCGAGGGCGGGCTGTCGGATCCTTCCACGCACTCCCACTCGCGCACGCCCCCTGGGACCCGCGCGGCGCGGCGCGGGGCGGGCGCTCGGCCCGGGCGCAGGGTCCCGGGGCGCGCGGGGCCGCGGCTGCCCCGCTCGGCCGCGGACGTCCGGGCAGCACTTTGCTCACGTCCCGCAGGTCGGGCTGAAGCGCCCCGGTCCCCACGTCCGCACACGGGAAACGCAGTCCGCGGTCTGCACACGGCCACTTCCCAGCTCCGGGCTGGGGCGGCTCCGGCCGTCTCCTCCCTTTCCCCCCGCGCGTCCCCGCCTCGGACCCCCAGCGAGTCCCCTCCTCTGTCCCCCGACGCGTCCCCTCCGCCGCCCCCCGGCCCTACCTCCAGGCGGGCCGCGGCTCCTGGGGCTCCGAGGCGCAGCTTGGGGGCGCTGGGGCGGGCGGGGGCTGCAGGCGGCGGGGGCCCGGGGCGCCATGGCCCGCAGCCCTGCGCCCTGGGGTCCGCCCAGCCTCTCGGGGAGAGCCGCGCGCCCTGCGCTCGCGTCGCCGCCGCCCCGCGGCTCTGGGCGGGCGAGGGCGGGCTCGCCAGTCTTTCCCCGCCCGCAGGCGGCTCCGTGCGGGCCGCGCGCCCGCGGTCCCCGCCCCGCGCCCCGCGCCCCTCCGCCCCTCCAGTGAGCTCATCCGCAGCTGCCGGGCGCCCGGCCCGTAGCCACGGCAACGCCTCTCCCCGGGCCCTGGGACGCCGGCGGCTCCCGTAAACAGGACCTTCTGCCGGACTCTTCCCCTCGCCTTTTTTTGGGGGGTGGGGAGAGGGCGGCTTAACCCCTTCTTTGCTGGAATGGCATTCTGCATCTCCACCAGCCTGGGGCCGAGACTCTGAAACCGAGGCACGGAGGTGGCGGCGACACTCCTCGCCTTCAGTTCACGCCGGGCGTTATGGAGGTGGGGGGGCACCCTAGGGAGTCAGCCACCACCTTGTCCCCTGCAACCGGCAGTCTGGCCGGGGCACCGACAACCGTAACTCAGGCGAGGAGAGCCCAGGGCTCCTGAGCGCCGAGCACAGGGTCTCAGATCTGGCGAGGAGGGAAGTCAGGAAAGGCCCGGAGGAGAGAGGACTGGATGGTCCCCGCTGCCGCCACTGGCTCAGGGCAATCGAGGAGCTCAGATCACAGGACTTAGGACTGCCCACTGCGAAGTACACGGGAAAATGCTGTGGGCATTTTATGCGGAGGACAGGGAGGAAAGTCATTCTTGTCTTTTGCTCAGGGGCCCCCAGAAGGAGGGGCCTAAAGTCTAGGAGCAGTGGAAAAAGGGGGAAAGAGGTTCGGCCTACTAATCCACAAAAGGGGTGTGTGTGGGGGGGGGGGGATAAAGGATTGCAGAACATGGGGAACACTGGGTACTGCCAGGCAGTTCCTACAGACCCGGCCTGAGATTTAAGGGACACAGGCAGGTCTCAAAGTCACAGAGAAAAAGCTGTCTCCCTAGGGAGGGCTTTGCTCATTCTTGAGATCTTTAAAGCTTTTCTTGGGCTTGTTAGAGCTTCCTAAACTGCTTCATTGCCATACCCACTTCAACTAAGCACAGTAAACTTTAGAATATCATTTTGTAAGGTTCAAGTGCTTCTTAAAAAGTGTAAGCACTTTAATTATTGTTTTGTTTGCTGAAGTATCATTCAGCAAGTTTTCACTTTCTTAAAAAAAACACAGAGCCCAGCCAGGCGTGACTCAGTGGTTGAGCATTGACCTAGGATCCAGGAGATCAAGGTTCGATTCCCGGTCAGGGCACAGGCCAGGTTGCAGGCTCAATCCCCAGTTGGGGGCATGCAGGAGGCAGCCTGTCTGTCAATGACGACTCTCATCATTGATGTTTCTATCTCTCCCTCTCCCTTCCTCTCTCTGAAATCAATAAAGATATATTTTTTAAAAAACCAAACAAAAAAAAAAGAAACCAGAGACTTGGCTTCTTGAGGGTTAATTACTCCCAGGGTCCTGGGTGTCAGGAGGCAAACGCAAAGTGGAGAAAATGGCAGATGGAGAGCCACTGAGAGCTCAGGTGGCTGCCTCCCCCAACCCAATGCACAAAACAGGCCCATGGCCTTCAATTTTGTGGCTTCCATAATTGCTAATCACATCTCAGGTGGGCAGGCCAGAGAGGAGGCTAGGGAGGCCCTCAGTGGTAACTTGTAGGTGGCAGGCAGCTGTTCCTTCTTTTTTTCTTTTAATCTTCACCCAAGGATATTTTTTCTATTGCTTTTCAGAGAGAGTGGAGGAGAGAGAGAGAGAAACATCAATGTGAGAGAGACACACATCAATTGGTTGCCTCCCACACGGGGATGGAACCTACAACCAAGATACATGCCCTGGTCCGGATTCAAACCCAGGGCACTTCAGTCCTCGGGCCAACATTCTAACCACTGAGCCAAACCAGCCAAGGCTGTTCCTTCGTCTCTGGGTTTTGGATGCTACCTTGTTTTAGAAAAACATTCCTGCTTCAGTTCAGACTCTGATGAGTGATGCTGGCACTTGTGCTTTGCAAGTTTCCATCCCTGCCTGCTTGTCCCAGCCCCAACTCCACCTTTCCTCAGGGCTGGCTGCTTCCATCCCTGGGTCATCCGATGAGTATGTCACCATGGCAGGGGACCCACGCATGACTCCCTTCCCTCCTTTCCTGTGAGGCCCTGCCCCTGCTGGCTCCCTGGAGCTTTTCCAACTGATGCTACCCCTGGTCTCTCCCAAGCCTTGGTTCTCAAGCTCCCGAGGGAAGGGTAGCCCCCCAAGGTGGGGCCTGTGCACTGGGGCCTGGAAGACCGTCTAAGTGGTCCCCTCTTCTCCCTGCTCCGACAGTGCCTCCTCTTGCCCTCCCTGTCTGTCCTCAGCTTCTCTCCACTGTGGAAAGTGAGAGCCAGGGTAGGAGGGAGGGCCTGGCCTCAAGTCAGGAAAGCTGTGAGTGGGAGGAGGGGGAAAGAGTGGATTGTTCCTGATCTTAAATCCTGCCTTTTCCACCCAGCACAGTCTTGGATCTCTGCAGAGCGTCTCAACACCCTCCTCTTCTTCCCTTGGCGTCCTGCTGAAGAGGTCGGCCTCCAGGTCAGGCCAAATCCTGCTCTAAAGCAAGTTGCTTCTCCTCTAACCCTCAGTGTCTCCCCCCTACCCCCCAATATATCTTTATTGATTTCAGAGAGAGGAAGGGAGAGGGAGAGAGAGTTGAAACATCAATGATGAGAGAGTCATTTATCGAGCCCGAACCTGGACATATGCCCTGACCGGTAATCGAACCTTGATCTCCTGGATCCTAGGTCGACGCTCAACCGCTGAGCCACACCCCGCCAGGCTAACCCTCAGTGTCTTCATCTGTAAAGTGGAAACAGGATCGGTTATGCCACCCCCTCTCGTGGATTAAAGCAGATCATTAAGTAAAGGATGTTGTCCCCTCCTGGCCCCTGGGGGCGCCCTCTTTTAGCTTCTCCTAATCTCATTTCTTTCCAGGAGCGCAGGATGCTCAGGGTTCAAGAGGCCAGAGCAGGCAGCTTTTCTTCTCCCCCATTCGAGTTGAGCTTCCCGACTCCATGATCCGTTTTAGGTCCAGGGCCTCTGCCAGGGCCTGGCCAGCAGCACAGTGCCTGCTTCATCTTAGCTACAAGCCAAGTGAAGGAGACTGAGGGCTGAGAGGGGTAGCCTGGTTACGACCGGGAGGGAGCCTCAGAAGGAGCCTTTGAGCATCTCCTCTCCAAAACTGTTCAATTTCCACTGAAATTCCTTGTTCCAGGCACTTGACATATGTCATGTCATGTAATCCTCCTCACACATCTGAGCAATGAAATATTATTCCCACCATTTTAGGGGTGAGAGACCCAAGTTCCAAGAGGTTATGTACCTTATCTGAGGTCACACAGGCCCAGGACGGTCGGGGTGAAGCCATGTTCCTTTGTTACACCAGGTTGTCTGAGAACCAGCGCCACCCACTCACTCTGGAGGGGGGTTTCTGGATCGGCATTCAATCCCAGTCCTGGCTATGCTGCCCCTTCTGGAAGGTGCAGGCACTGCATTTCCTGGGGCATCGCTGACCCTCCTCCCTAGGGATCAGGTACCCCCGTTTGGGTCACTATTTTCCATTCTTTCACAGCCCCTTGACAGCAACCTGCTTCTATCTCATTGCCACCTGCCCCATGCATAGTTGAAAAGCATACACACAGTAGATGATGGATGACAGGCTGGGTTATTTTATGATGATTTTATCTAGAAAACTGGCATGGGGAGAGAAATCATTTATCTGTGCTTAGGCCTTTGATATTTGGATGAGATAGAGCAAGGAAGGAACTTATTTTAGCAGCGAAAGTCACCTTGACATGCCCTTGGAGAGGCTTCTCATCCTTCCGACTGACCAACAGTGGATCTGGGCCTGTGGCGCCATCTGGACAAGCAGCTGGGCTCCCCTTGTCTTTCATGGGCACCCTGCTCCTTCCCTCTATTCTTGTTCCATCGCTTGTGCCATCCTTGGCCCATTCTCTCCTCCTAGAGAGGCTGGACGTGAGGTCCTTTCTGCCCCACCGCAACCCCTGGCTGGCTCCCTCTGAGGAAACAAAACCAAGCCAAGCATCCCACACAAACCTCAAACCCAGTCTTGGTTTGTTCTTGGTCCCAATCAAATGTCATCCAGGAGCTGTGGTGTGGAAGGGGAGGGGAAGCTCAGGCCACCCAGGGGAGGGGAGCAGGGCTCAGACTGAGGGCCCCGGGCTCCTGCACCCTCCCCTAGCTTTCAAGGGCCTGGCTTTGGCTGCGATCACTTTGTCTAGCTTTAGGACAGAGGCATTAAAGGACCAGGAGCAGCGGAGCTGCAGAAAGCATGGTGGGGCACAGCAGAGCAGAGCAGGATGGGACCTTACCTATGAGCAGGAGCACACCACTCCAGAGGGAGGGGACCTGTTGGGGGCCACATGCATTAGTACAGGAGTGGCACCTGCCCCTGGGTAGAGCTAGAACAACCCATCTAGGCAACCAGAAGGTGGAAACCAGAAGAGGAGAGAAATTCTCTCAAGAAGTAATGGAGACCATTCAACTAAAGAGACAGAAAGAGAAAGGGAGACGTAGCAGTAGCAAGTAGGCCTACCTGAGGAGGGGATTTGAAAACCATGGCAGCAAATGGGGAAAGAGGCAGGCATGCCTAAGACAGCCTCCTCCCTTAGTGTCTTTTCCAGTATTGATTCTGACATTTTCTATGTATGTGGGTGCCCCAGGGCCAGAATTTTTATGCCCAGGTCCAACTTTCTTAGAAGCCAATTGCAGGCCAGGTGCACTATGCAGGGCCGGGGGGCAGGGATGGGGTCCGTGCTTCCCAAACTTTGTGTTTGCCTGATAATCCCCTTGGCTTGTTCAGGGATGGGGTGGGGAATCTAATCTTCCCCATAGGGACCCTAATGCAGGGGAGGCCAGCAGTCTGCAGTTTCACAAGCACCCCAGGTGTTTGGGGTGGAGCTGGCTCAAGTTCCCACTGGAGACACACTAGTGTAGAGCATGTTCAGTTCAGGGGGATGGGAAAGGAAAAGGGGAGGTTTCGGCAGACGTAGGCAGGGGTTGATGCTCTATTATGAAGAAAGTGAGTGTGGCGGTGGGGGTGCTGAAAGGGCCTCAGCAGAGAACTGTCCTCAACACAGAGCCCAGTGGTTCTCACCTAGGGACAACTTTGCTCCTCTGGGGACATTTGACAATGTTTGAAGACATTTTAAAGTCACAGCTGGGAAAGGGGGAGTATTTCTGGCATCCAGTGGGTAGAGGCCAGAGATGCTGCTAAACATCCTACAATGTACAGGACAGCTTCCCATCCCCCTTGTCCACACCCATCACATCCAATAAAGAATTATCCTGCCCCAAATGTCAAAAGTACAGAGGTAGAGAATCCCAGAGCCTGCCGATTCCCTATCCCCACCTTCTGCCCCAAGGTTTGAGCATGGTGCCTGCTACATAACACAGTTACTTGGGAAATGCTAAAGTCACCCGCGTTTGGATCGTCGCCAAGATAAGCACAGCCAGGTGGGCCTGCACATCTTTCCCAGCCCATCCATTTCTTCCCAGCCAGGTCTGGGAACCCAGGGGAATGGTGCCACCTAGTGATACCAGAGTTAACACGAGCAGGAACAGTTCCAAGAACAGGAAACTATTAACAATAATTAGCTGGCGTTTGCTGTGGAGATTTTATGGGAGAAACTGAAGATTACCCAAATGAGAACAGAGGTTATTTATTCAGATCTTTCTATAGCGAGGGAGTCAGCCGTCATCACGTGCGTCTGGCAGAGATTCAAGTACAAGTGAAGACTCACATGCTAGTGGGCAAGGTTTATAGAGAGAAAAAGGCTTCGGGTGGGCCCTAAACTGCAGGTTGGTAGCACAGGGAAGCTGGAGGCCGGGGCGTATTGTGATTGGTTTGGAGAGGACATTTGGCTTTCTACAGCGGGGTCTTGAGTTGGAAGTGGGGGTGAAAATTAGAGAAGCTGGAACTCATTGACTAAGACCTGACTGTTCTGGGCCCATTGCTGCAGAGGCTGTGAGTTAGGGTTCTATTGTCATATGTGGACTGGCCAGTGTCTGGATAGTCAGTCTCTTAATTTGTTAATCATTCTTGCTGTTACTAATCCCCAAAACAGACTGCATAAAGTTACCCATTTAAGAAAAATTTTAAAAAAATTTTAAAATATATATCTTTATTGATTTCAGAGAGAGGAAGGGAGAGGGAGAGAGACAGAAACATCAATGATGAGTCATTGATTGACTGCCTCCCACAGGCCCCCAGCCAGGAATCAAGCCCACAACCCGGGCATGTGCCCTGACCGTGAATCGAACCGGGATCTCCTGGATCCTAGGTCGATGCTCAATTGCTGAGCCACGCCCGGCCAGGTGCAAAGTTTCCCATTTTTCAAGGCTGCCCTTACAAGTCTTGATTTAGGGTTCATATTTGACATACCTTTATCCATGGTGCCTTAATATGTATGACATCATTCTCCTAATGGGTATTCACATGGGCCCTAGGACTCCCTCAACTTCACCTGCTTGGGTAACTACAGCTCTCTGAGGTGCTGCACTTTCACCACCACCATCACTACCACCACCACCACCAGGTCAATGGTTCTCAAACTTTGTTCTTAGGACCAGAAGCAGCAGAAGCCCATGGGAAATTGTTAGAAATGCAAATTCTTGGGCCCCATTTCTTAAGAGAATCAGACACTGGGTATACGACAGCCCTCAGGTGATTCTGGTGGATGCTAAAGTGGAAATCCACTGCCTCGGGTGGATTTCTAGGATACCCTTATTATTTTAAAAGTATATCTTGATTGATTTCAGAGAGAGGAAGGGAGAGGGAGAGAGAGAGAAACATCAATGATGAAAGTCATTGACTGGCTGCTTCCTGCACGCCCCCAACTGGGGATGGAGCCTGCAACCCAGGCATGGGCCCTGACCGGGAATGGAACTCGGACCTCCTGGATCTTAGGTCAACCGCTGAGCCACGCCCGGCTGGGCTAGGATACCCTTATTTTAAGTCGGACCTTCCACAATGTATCCTCCAAGTTTGTGAAAATATGTCTGCCATATGAAGTAAGAAGAGAAACAAAACAACTTTAATTTCTCTAGATAATACACATAATATTTGCTAACATGTACTGCCGCAGGGTGTGAAGCACATCACAGTTTGTGGCTTACTGCTTTCAACAGCTGTGAGAGGCAAGTACTATTTTTACCTCCATTTGACAAGTGAAGAGTGTATGCTCCGAGAGGTGAGGTGACTGGTACCCAAGGTTACAAAGAGGGAAATTAAAACTAGGCTTATCTAACTCCAGAATTTTGCTCTTAACTACTGTTAAAGATGTTAATTGCCAGAATCATAAATGTAAATCTAGAGGATTTGTACAGCTTTAGTCAGACTCACTTGCCCCATTAGCTTAAGGAGAAATAGAGGCCCAGAGAGACTTGCTTGAGGTCACGTGGTTACCTCCTAATTAACAGGCTAGAACCCAGGGCCTCTGGTTTCAGATTAAGTCCTTAATAAGCCCTTTGCTGAATCAGAGGTATACAAGAATATTCCACACACCTTTGGCACGGAGTGGGTAAATAAATCAGTAGGAAGTAGAGGAGGGGATAATTAATGGCTGGACATATTTGAAACCAGAGGTGGTAGGGATGACTTCTGTCTGCAGCATCTTGTGGAAATGGGAAATGGATTATTAGTTAACGCGGGAGTAGCCCAAACCACTCCCCATTCCTGTCTGTATCAGCAGCCCACGTCCCCACATTTCTGGGCACTCCTTAGGGCTGCAGAGTGGCAGTCACGCTTTCATCAGGGGAACCATATTTGCGCCTGGGTTGTGTCAAAGGTGTGTGGAATATTCTCGTATACCTTCGATTCAGCAAAGGGCTTATTGAGGACTTAGTTTGAAACCAGAGGCCCTGTGTTCTAGTCTGCTGTTTCTCTCTCCCCAGGGCTCCTTCCACTTGTGAGGCTCACAGATCACCCCTGGGCAGACTTTGGGGGAAGCCTCTCACCCACGTGCAGATTGTGTGGAGGTGTCTGTGGTACCCAGGGTGGGCAGCCTCATAGCCCCACAGGCAGAGCAGAGGACCCCTGAGCCTGCCCTGGTTGTTGACTTTTTTCCAAGCTCCCTTTCTCTCTCCCTTGCTGTCTAGAACCATCTGACCTTCCTTTGGTTCTTCAAAGTTACCCCCCCCCCCCCCAAAAAAAAACACCCAACAAACCCTCACACCTAACTCCTTCCTATTTCGGGGTTTTTCTTTGCGTCTGAACGTTCATCTTCCCACCCCCAAGGCCTCCCTTCCTCTCTTTCGGGGCTCTTGCCACACTTTGAAATTGCGCAGCGCTCCCTGTGGTCTCCCTTCTAAGGGGTCAGCGTGTAAGGGCCGGACGTGCGTCTCCACTGCCCAGCCCAGCAGGGTACCTAGCGCAGTACAGATTACTGAGCCTTGATAAAGCTTAGATTTAGCTTAAGAAGTACTTATGGGGCTCCATAAGCAGTTGAGTGGACGAACACGGCCTTTCAGAAGCCGTTCCCCAAGGTCCAAACACTCCAAGTCGACGCCGCCCGGTCGCCTGCCCCGCCCCCGCCCGAAAACCCCGTGTTCGCACTGGCTTGCAGTTCACGGCCTGTTTCGGGGCTTCCACACTCTTTGTAAGGAAAGCTACGCCGCTGTCAGTGGAAAGACAGAGGCTCGAGGGAAAGAGGGAGCGTGGAGCGCGCGTTTGCGTCCTGCCTGGGACCCAGGGCCCGAGGCCAGGTGGCCTCCGCCGCGCCCGACCGCGGCCGCTTTAAGGGGCGGGGCCGGAGCCGGCGCGCGGGGCGCTCGCGGGAGACGCGGGCCGCGCGGCCTCGGCCCGGCTCCCCGCCCTCCGCACCCCCTTTCCGCTCTGCCCGCCGATCCTCGGCCCCCCGCACCCCCTCCCCGCTCTCCCCGCCGACCCTCGGCCCCCCGCATCTCCTCCCGGCTCTCGGCTTCCCGGGCCTCCGCACCCCCTCCCCGCTCTCCGCACCCGACCCCCGCCCGTCCTCACCCGCTCCCGGCCCTCCGCACCCCGACCCTCAGCTCTCCCTCTCCCGCCTCTGTGCCTCGACCCTTTGCAGCCCCTCCAGCCCCGACCCCCGCCACCCCCTCCCCACCCGGCCCTGGGCGGGTGCCGGCCGCACGGGCGATCTCCGCGTCCCTGGCACGCGCGGTGCCTGCGGCTCCCGGCTCTGCCTCCCGAGCGGCCTCCTCGCGCAGGTCGCGTCCGGGCCCCGGGCCTGGCTTCGCGTCCGGCCGGCCCCCTGCGGTTCTCACAGTGGGTTGTTCTGAGAGCCCCCTAGGCGCAGCGCCCCTCGGGCGGAGGCCCGCGGCAGCCCCGGACCTTGGCCTAAGGCCGGTACCCGGAGGGAGGGAGGGAGGGAGGCGTGGAGCCAGGAGGGACCTCTGCGCCCTGCCCTCCTGCGGCCAAGGCGGGGCAGGGCAGGGTGACCTAAGAGGTGGTGCGGCCTGGCAGGGCAGGACTAGGCACAGGGCTGGGCTTAGGTTACACATGAGTTTCGTGGGATCAGGCGGCTGCCCCACTTTTAAGTGGAATACTCAGCTGTGGTCCTGGACTCATGTCAGCCTGGCCAGAAGCCTGAACACAGATAGGTAGGTGCCCTTTACCTTTAGGCCGGCAGCCTGGGCTGTGGAACTCCGGGAAGGATGGGGACTCCCTGGCGCTTCTCTGTCAGAGTCTGCTCCTGGCACCTTAGAGGTTTTGAGCTCAGAAAGGGACTCCGTCTTTTAAGGCTCTCTCGATACCCTCAAAAGTCCAGACTCTGTTGGCTGCTGTTTGGCACTTTGCCCAAACTCCTCTCAGTCTATGGGGACACTGGTGAGGGGGCCCCTGAGAACTTGTGTCAGCGAAGGGCCAGCTGGAGTGACCTGGCTGAAAATGGGCCCCTGGAGAGAGTCTCCGGAGATGGGCCCCTAGGCTGCCTCCTTCTGCACCTCCGGATCGGGCTCCGGGCTGGGGCTCTCTTGGTGAAGTTCTTCCCCCTCCTTTTACTCTACCCTCTCACCTACCTGGCTCCCAGCATCTCCAGCCTCTGGCTCCACCTGCTTCTGAAAGCCACGGAGACCTCAGGCCCAACGTACATCAAACTGGGCCAGTGGGCCAGCACCCGGCGAGATCTCTTCTCGGAGGCTTTCTGTGCCCAGTTCTCCAATCTGCACGTCCATGTGACCCCGCACCCTTGGACTCACACTGAACACGCCCTGCAGCAGGCGTTTGGGGAGAACTGGGGGAAGGTCCTCTGCTTTGAGAAGCGGGAACCAGTGGGCTCGGGCTGTGTGGCCCAGGTGTACAAAGCGCGTGCCAATCCTGCCTTCCTAGAGAGTGACAGCAGGCAGAGGCTTGCAGCCTCTGGGCTGCAGCCTCGTTCAGAGAACGGGGCAGCTGGGGGCCTGAGAGAGCTCTTTGGACACCTGGGGGAGGGGTGGAGGTCTCAAGGAAGTCTTGCTGACCAGTCATTGCTAGAAAGGCTGCTTCTTCCTAAAGCTGACCTGGATGGACCAGACGCAGTCGTATCCCAGGCGCTGGCACCTGCCCACCTACCTGAACCACATCACCTCATCCCTGTGGCAGTGAAAGTAAGTGCTCTGACATCTTCCCACCTCTAGAACCCACGGAGCTGTCCTTGATCAGGAACCCCTCCTTTGCAAGTCACCTTATATTGCCTCCCACTGACTTCCATTAGCTTGGCCATTATGAGTGTGTATGATATGCAAGCTCTTTGATTTCTTGGCTGAGGCAGAGGTGGTGGGAATAGCCTTATAAAGGGAAATGGAGAGGGTTTGGAGACGCTGCCTCTATGGGCGGGAGAACCACCGTCCAACTGACCCACTACTCTGTGGTCAGGATAAATCGGAGACAGACTAGGTGAGACGTGCCGTGGCGAGCCCAAGAGGGCAGTGTTCGTTTTTGCAGAAGTGGCTAACTTCTTGCTTCGTTTCCTGTCACCTGCCTGGGCTCCATCATTTCTTGTCTCCACACTTTTCCATCCCCATTCAGCACAACCCAGGGGGACTGGCAGACACAAGTGGCAGGTACCCTGATGCTCTCCTTTACCTCCTGGGGAAAACCCTCCCACATTTTCACCAAGCACTCCAGGGTGCCTCTTATGTACTCTGGGAGCCACTGATCTAAACTAAATATATTTGGGAAGAAAAAGCCCACTTATTCTTCCCAGGAAAGCTAAGTGCAGTGCAGAGGAGCTGCTTCAGCATCTCCTCAGGGAAGGCACATGGGAGTGAGGGAGGCAAGAGCATCCTGGGTGTTGGGACCACTTCCCCTTTGCTCTGATGAGAAGCCAGCTGGCTCTCCTTTGATGGTAGGACCCAGCCCTGGCTGAGTGAATGTGCCTTCCTGATCCCTCCTCTGTCTCACTGCTCTTTCTGGCAGGTATTGCATCCTGGCCTGCTCTCTCAGGTGCAAATGGACCTGCTGCTGATGAAGATGGGCAGCCGATTCCTTGAACTTTTGCCAGGAATCAAGTGGCTTAGCTTGCCTGAGATAGTGGAGGAATTTGAGAAGCTCATGGTTCAACAGGTGAATTTTACTTCCCTCAGTTATAAATAGCATCTAAGAGAGTTCTTGCCATTAGCAGCTGTTTAGTGAGTGCTAATGCTTAATTTCCCAGTGGGTCATGGCTAGTGCGGTATGTTAGTCAGAGTAGGTAACAATAGTTGATATAACAAAGAACACCCAAATCTCAGTAGCTTAATGCAACAATGTTATTGCTTATATCAAAGTTCCATGCAGGTGAACTGAAGGAGAGAGAGGAAGCTCTACACCACAGTTATTCAGGGACCCAATTTCCTCCCAAGTTTGGCACTGCCATCTTCAACATGTGTCATGTAGGGTCAGTGTGGAATTGGGAGAAAAACCATAGAGGACCATGTGAGAGATTTTGTGGCCAGGCCTAGAAGTGATGAACATCACTTCTTCCTCGTGTAAGGTCAGCTTTAATCATGCCAGCCCTGCAAGGGTGCTTGGGAAACAGCCCTCCTCATTGTCTGGGAGGGAAGTGAAATCATTCTGGTGGAACACACAACGTCATCTCTAAGTGCCTTTGTTTCCAGGGCTTTTGAGTAGATAAGGTCCTCCTCCCTGTCTAGGACCTTGGGACATCTGTGTAAGGAGGGAAGGGGGGCAGGCTTGGTAAATACACTTTGGGGGCCATCAGGGCTCCAAGTTGGCATCCACCCTGGCTCCCTGTTGGTAGTGCAGAAATCGGCAGACTTTCAGAAGCAGTGTGCCAAGTCTTCATTTAGGTCCTTGGAAAGAAGGTTTTAAGTCCAAGGAATGTGTTTTAGTGTTTAGAAATCTTTACTTTATGCTATGGAGTAGTGTAGCCTTGATAATAAAATTAAGACAGAGAAAATAGCTTCTATTCCAATAATCATCTCTGCATTAATGACTCTCAGTTCTACCACCCTTCTGAGCTTCAGTTTCCCTTCGAGAAAGTCTGATAGACATCATGGGGTCCCATCAGATTAAATTCAAATCTCTCTATCTCACCACATTTTGCCTACTAATGGTATCTCAGTAGTCCTACTACATTCCCAGGCTTGAAACCTTACAGTCTGGATGTCTGTGTGGGAGTCTGTTAGAAGCTGATAAACTAAGAAAACGAGTGAGCTTTTCCTGTCCATAGGAATATATTGTAGGCAGAGGGGGCTCACATATAAATACTTGCAAATGGAGTTTGCTCAGAGGTATAGTAGGAGTCTCTACAGGTTCAGTTGGGTTCAGTTGGGGCTCAAGAGAGGAAGTGGTCATTCCATCCTGAGGGTCAAAGCTCCCTTGGCTTGAGTTGGGTCCGGAGAGGTGCGTGGTATTTACAGTTGGACCAAATTGGGGAAAACCATTCCAATCAGAGGGAATAAGGAACGCAAAGGAGGGTGGTAGATCAGGCAGGCTGAGGTATTCAGCACTATATCCATTGGGTGAAGCTAGAGTTTTGGGCAGTAGAGGAAGGGGGAGGCACAAGAGATGGACCTGAAGAGAGAAGTGGGGGCCAAACCATGACCAACCCGCCTTGGATGTCATCCTAAAGAATTAAGACTTCATTCTGCAGGTAGTAGGGGACACCAGCAGATGGAGAGGGTCATCTTCCAGAGAGAGGAGGTGGGGGGTCAGGGAGCCCAACTCAGATGCCTCTATTAGGGTCAGGTGGCCTCTTGTGAGTCACATGGGAGTGGCAGGGGTGGGAAGGGAGAATAGATCCAAGAGTGGTCAGGGCTGCAGAGCTGATGGTACTGAGCACTGAAGGGATGGAGGGTAGGAGAAGTAATCTGCAGTGACTCTCGGGTGACTGGGTACACATGGGTGTGTGTGAAAGTAAATCATGTTTAGTAGTGGTAGGGGGCGCTGGACTGGAGGTCAAGGTTCTGTCATCAGGAGGCACTAGATGAAGACGTGAGGGCATGGAGAGGAGAGCAAAGCTGGTGAAGGTCAGGAGCTGAGAGACCAGCGTCTGGACACCTGAGGAGGAATGGCCTGGAGACCAGTCCCAGACAGGGCAGTTGAGAAGCAGGGGTGGAAGCTGGGAGAGTGAAGAGAAGAGCGGTTCAGGAAGAATGATGTCACAGAGTTAATTAGGACAAAAATGGAACTGGGCCTTTGAGTCTGGCAGGTGAAAGGCTGAGTGAGCTTGGGGAGAGCAGTCAGTGCAGTGGGGTGGAGGGCAGAGTGGGTGGAAGTGAGCACTGGTCAAGGGAAAGGGCTGGGTGGGGAGCTAGTGAGGGCAGTGGTGGGGAGAGGCCACAAAGCTGAGCCCCTGGGAGATGGGGAAGGGGTCCTCTGGCTGGTGTGAAGGTGGGCAGAGAAGGAAGAGCGGAGAAGCAGCAAAGCCCAGGAACTGCAAGGGTGTCTGCTGCCCGAGCTTAGAGGAGTTCAGGAGGAGATTCAAGGAGGCTCAGGGCTTTAGGGGAGGCCTTTAGTCACAGAATGCCTCCCGGGTCCCCTGGGGAGCTGTGTGGGAGAAGCAGAAGCAGGTGACTCTCATGACTTGCTAGCTCTTTGGCAGTGCAGATGCTGCCATCCCTGTGCCCCAACCACCCCCTCATCTTTTCTCTCCATGTCCTGTAGATAGACCTGCGCTACGAAGCTCGGAATCTGGAGCACTTCCAGTGCAACTTCCTGGACGTGAAGTCTGTTCGATTCCCCACCCCGCTGCATCCCTTTGTCACCAGCGATGTCTTGGTGGAAACATACGAAGTAAGAATTAGAACTTACCTGGCTGTGCCTTTCACTCACAGCAGTGCATCTCTGCTTCACCGGAAGGCTTTGGTCTGCAAAGACAAGAGCCGAGAGAGCGTGATTACACGAGAGAGGAGTTCGGACATGACACGAGAGTGGGCGGTGGCATAGTGAGGTGGCTGGGAACCTGGATGCGGCCTCAGACTTGCTGGGTTTGAAAATTTGCTCTGCCACTTTATTTGCTTGGTGACTTCAGTCTCCTCATGTGTGACAGCAGCCCACTGCTCCTGCCTCATGGAGTTCTCCCAGGAGTCAGTGACACACTGAATGCACAGTGCCCTCAGCCAGTTTGCAGGGAGAGTGCTCATCAAGTGTTTGTGTCACGTCATTGGCCTTAGCTGTCTCCTGGTCCAGCCTCCATTGTAACGATGGTAATATGAGATCCAGGGAAGTGATGCCACCTGCCAGTTACTAGCTGTGTGGCCTTGAGCAAGTTACTTAACCTCTCTGGGCCTTAGTTCTTTTATTGGTTAATTAGCGATAACCAGACCTATCTCGGTGGGCTGCTCTGACAAATAACTAATCTATATGAAATGCATATTTACTAGCTCCCCTTTCTTCTCTTTTCCCTTTTCCCATTTTCTTGCTCAAGGTTACAGAACTTATTCATGTCTCTATTGGCTGGTTCTTGACCAGAAACTAGCTCCCCTGGTCCTGTTCCTGTCTCTTCCCACCAAGTTGTGACATTCTTACCTGTGGGTGGCAGTCAGTGGGTTTCCTCTCTAATAAGCCTATGGGGCTCGTTTTTCCTTTGAGAAGTGTCATGGAAGAGAAACGTAAATAGGTTAAAGTGGACTTGTGGGTGACTGACTCATAGGGGTTCTAAGAAAGGAAAAACTCTTTGGGTCACTTTGTAATCGTTGGGAAGGCGACACCATGTGTTCCGAGAGGGTGAGGAGCAGGACTGTCCCGGTTAAAGCTGTTCCCTCCCTGATTTTCAAGGAGAGCGTGCCTGTGTCCAGTTACCAGCAGGCAGGGATTCCTGCTGACTTGAAGAGGAAGATTGCTCAGCTGGGGATCAACATGCTCCTGAAGATGGTGAGCTCATGGCTGGGAGAGGGTGCTCAGGCAAGCATGGGGCTGACTTACATGTGGGGAAAGGGCAGGGACACTGCTTGGCTACCCTGGGTGGAGGGCAAGCCCAGTGTAGAGTGTACTCTAGAAACAGCCGAGCCTACCGACACACTTGCTCATTGTACTGCTCTGTTAGGCACTATCTCAGCGGCTTGCTGGCTGTCACCATGCAAGGTGCTGTGGGAAGGGCAGGGACCAAGACCCAGGCCCTGTCCAAGTTGCCTACAAATAGTCCAAGACAATATCATGTTATATGCTACTTCATTCATTCATTCAGCAAGTATTTATTGAGCATTTGCTACATGCCAGGCAATACTGCTTTACAGTAGTAAGCAAAATAGACCTGATCACAATGTTCACAGAACTACCGTTTAGTAGGAAGACTGTCCATGAAGAAATACATTATATTTAGGGTAAGTCCTGGCACCAAGGGCCATTTAAGAGGGGCCTGTCCTGCCCAGCTGGCGTGGCTCAGCGTCTATGATCCAGGAGATAAAGGTTCGATTCCCAGTCAGGGTACATGCCTGGGTTGGGGGCTTGATCCCCAGCAGGGGCCTATAGTAGGCAGCGGATCAATGACTCTCTCTCATCGTTGATGTTTCTATCTCTCTCCCTCTCCCTTCCTCTCTCTGAAATATATATATATTTTAAAAGAGGAGCCTGTCCTGCCCAGGGCTCTATTCAGGAAGTGGCTCCACCTCAGCTGGAATGTGAAGGACGAGGGGACGGCCAGTGACTGGATAGCTGACATTCAGGGGAGGACGTAGCGGCCTCAGCGATGTCAGTTACCAGCATCATTAGTAGTAGTAGTAGCGACCCAGCATTGATAGCAGCTCACGGGCAGGAGCAAAGAAAGAAGATACTGATCACTGTCCAGCGTCTGAGGTCTTCTCAGTGGCTGGCATAGAAGGGAGTGTTTGAGGGATGGATGGCAGGGTCTAGGCTGGATAGGCAGGACAAGTGCCCAGGTGTGGAGGGTACAGAGTCGGGGCAAGAAGGAACCAGGTGTGTGGTCTGAGAGCGGGAGGAAAACTGATGTGACCAAGATGGAGCCATGAGGGGCAGGCGAGCAGGATGGTGGGGTGGTACAAGTTGACAGCATGGTGGAAGCTGTAAGCACTCCTGCGGAGAGGGCTCAGGGCTGGGTGCCCTGACGCCACCTCCAGCCCCAGGGTCCATGGGTGTGAGGGTCAGCATTTCCCACCCAAGGAGCTCCTGGAGAAGTGAGGTTGTTATGGGAGAACCAGGTTTCCACTTGTCAGTGCAGTGGAAGCTCAGTGGACAGAGGACTTTGTCCCCAGTAACAGCTCCAAGGGGCACTGTGGTAAGATGGGAGGGTGCAGTGGGGAGTAGCCAGGGTAAAAGCAGCAGTAAGCAGCACCCAGGAGTGAGGGTTTCATGGGGGACTTCCAGCTCCTGGGATCAAGGATGGGGGCATAGGCTCTGAGGGGATGAGCTGACAGCAAGGTGCCAGGAGGTTTGGGGTCAAGGTCAGGTGCAAGCCCTAGTTTCCTCAGTTCCCAGGATTTTCACTGCGGTAGCAGCAAAGTCAGAATCTGGACTAGGAGGGTCGCTGTGGCCTGCGTCCAGGAGGATGGGCTCTGTGTGGGCCAGGAGGAGTCCCCTGAGAGCTGTTCCAGAAGCAGCTGCTCTGCACCTCTGCACTGGGCCTCTTCTTTTACCCCTTATAGAAGAACTGCTAAGACCACTGAGATGATCTTTCATGGGAGACAGATTTCTGTTCCACAGTCACACCTGACTTCCTGTCTATCACAGTCTCTGGGGCTTTCTTTCCTGCTTAGCAGGTTCAAAGACATTTCTCCCTGACTACCTGATACTGTGTGCCAGTAGGCGGTTGTCAGTATTGCTGTTAGATGTCATTGTGTAGACAGATCGAGGTAATGGAGAGGAAATCTGATTTATGAAATATTTGAAAGAAAGGAAGTTCCATGAATTTTATGAGCAGAGAGGTTTGGGGAAAATCTTTAAACAATGAGTAGATAATTATTTTAATTTGAACATTAATTGCTTGAACCACAGAGTAAAAATAAGTGTTTTGAAATGCAGTATGTTCTTCGAGTTTTCATGAGGGTTGACTTAGCCTTGAATAGTGCTCATCTCTTTCCAGATATTTGTGGACAATTTTGTCCATGCGGACCTTCACCCTGGGAACATCCTGGTCCAGGGGGCCGACGGTCTTTCCAATAGCCAAGAGGCTCGGCTGCAGCAGGTGGATATCTGTGACACGCTGGTGGTGTCCGTGACGCCCGCCCGGTGCCCACTGCGCTTGGTACTCCTGGATGCTGGCATCGTGGCCGAGCTGCAGGCCGTTGATCTGAGGAACTTCCGGGCAGTTTTCATGGCTGTGGCGATGGGACAGGTGAGACCCATTGGCCCTTGGGAGTTGGGCCCAAATCTCTTAGGGCTCCTCAGCCTTTGTCATTCTGGTAAATGTCCATGTTTGCCAAGGGTGCTCCTGACAGAAACGTCATGGGTCTTTAATCAGAATGTGCTGGTGCTGTGACTGAGGCCAGTTCCAAGCAGCTTATGGTTTGGGATGGGAAGAAATGCCTCCTTCCCAAATGGCGGTGTGCAGTCATGGTAGTTTGTATGGTAGTTTCTCTTCTTTCTTCAGCAAGTGCAGGGGTGGGCACTAGGAAGGCTGGCTCCTGTGTAGGAGGCTTCAGAGGGGGCAAACAGAGGTTGAGCCTGGGCCTCAGTGGCAGGTAGGGTGGGGCATGTTCCCTTGTGCAGGTTTGGGCAGAAGAAGGTCACAGCCCCAGGAGGGAGAGCTTGGCTCCGGGGGTGGTGCTGTGGGAGATGAAAGACATTAGCAGTGACCACCAGGCAGGTGGGTGTTTGGAGAGACCATGGAGGCTCTGGTCATGGGGTGTCCTGGGCAGGGGAGGAGCGAGAAGGCTGCAGCACAGAGGCTGGGCCAGCCGTGAGGAGGGAATTCTGCTGGGGCAGGAAGGGAGCCCACGAGGACAGCATGGCTGGTCCAGCCCGGTGGTTCTGAGGCCAGGCTGGTTGGTCAGCAGTGGCCAAAGGCAGGACAGTAGAAGAATTAGGTGGAAACAACTAGGATATGGAGAAGTTGGGCAGAGCATATAGTTTTGTACCCTCCCAGCTCTACCAAGTTTCTTTCCTTTTGCATCTTCCAGGGCCAAAGAGTGGCTGAGCTCATCCTGCATCATGCTCGGGCCAGTGAGTGCAAGGACGTGGAGCGGTTCAAGGCGGAGATGGCCACACTGGTGACAAAGGCCAGGAAGGACACCATCACCCTGGAGAAGGTGAGCAGGCCACTCGAGGGGGAGGGGTCTGAGGCCTGCCCTTGCCCTTGGACAGAACCCCAAGTGGAAGGGAGATCTTTTAATGGGGAGAAGTCTGGAGGGGGTTTGAGTTTTAAGATAGATAAAGAACAAACCTTCCTCTGCCCACATCTCCCAGGTGTGAGGCCCACTGAAATCTCTGGCTCGCAAGAGTGGCTCCTTGGCCAGGTTCTCAGGGTGGCTGGGTATGACGTTTATAGTGTGGGACCCCTTCCTGCCTGGGGGGTAGCTGTTCTGCAGCTTCCTCTGTATCTCCAGCTCAGCCGAGCTTGGGGGGAGGGATGACAAAGGTCTCTGAGCAGCCCAAGGACGTACCTAATGTGCGTACCATTTACTTAGACCTGAGCCAGAGTCCACTCTGTATTTTGCACTCAGATCTAGCAAACCTGTTTCCCCCCCAAGTTCATGGTCTACACTAGCAGTATCGAGCCAGAGCGAGCAGCAGCTGGCACCCAGGCACTGCCGGATGTCCTTGCTCAGATGTGGTTTTTGTGTGTGCTGCGGGGAGACAGAGGGGGAGCCTCTTCCTGGGAGGAGTCTTTCAACTCATGCTCCTCATGCTCAAGCTGGGAGCTGGGCTTGTGCGTGTGCAGTCCTTCTGGAGTTCGCCCCTTTCCACTCACTGGTGTGTGTGTATGCATAAGAGAGAGAGAGGGTATGGGGGCGGGACGGGGGCGCTGCACAGGGAGAGAAGTGGTTCTGGGGGCATTGGCACTCTCTGCCGTCAGCTTTATTCTCTTTTCCAGCTCCAAGTTTCCAGTCTTCTGTCGAACGTCTTTAAGTTACTGATGACTCACAAGGTGAGGCCCTGGCAGAGCTGAGCCCTCTGCTCTGGTCAGGCTGGAGGGGAGGTCTCTGGGGAGGCGGGTGGCTGGCCACAGGGGGGTGAGAGATACTTCCCTCATATGAGATCTCGGTTTTGAAAACATTTTTTGCACCGATTCATTAGCATGGAGAGTTCTGTTTCTGTGTACTAACTAGGTACAGCAGGTCCTTCCTTTGTCACACTGTTGGTCTGTGTCTCTCAGTCTGTGCTATCTAGTATCTGTGATACTGAGCTGGAGAAAATGGATTTATAGATGTAAAACCATCTAACTAAAGTTCTCATGCCCCTTCCCTCCTCAGTTCACATTAATGATACTTGGTATTAACTTAACTCATACTTAGTTCTTTCCTGTGTGGTGTAGTGTCTTGGGATTAGGGGTGGCCCAAGAGGAGGTACCTCATGTCCTGGTGTGTTCAGAGGCCCTGTCACGGCTGCCCTGGCCTGTGCCTACTGTCCCTGTCCCTTGGAGGGAGGTGGCCTCACAGTTCTTCACCCTGGCCTTTGTCCATCTCCTTGTGATGGAGTGTGGTCTTGGACTATTCTTCAAAGTAAAGCTGCCAGCCAAGGGTATAAGGAGTTGAGGGAAGAGGAGAGAACATTCTTGTCTGAAGATGGCCTTTCCCATTGTTTCTGCAATCTGATAATGAAATACCTACTGCATGGAAAACGCAGCCAATTGGCAAGGGCCATAACATAGAATCAAGAGTTAGAAAGTTGGCTGGTTAGAAGAATGACCCTTATTTAGATTTATAATTTCTGGTATATCTCAGAGATACTAATTTTATTATTTTTAAGTCATATATATGTGCTATATCTGAACACACACACACCTCTAGAGAAGTACATACCACATCCCCCCGATTTTTTCTTAGTAATACTAGTAGACGGGAGGTTGGGTGAGTAGATGAGATGGTGGGGAAAAGTGATGGGGTAGGGAAAAGAATGTTAGGTGGACAGTAAAAAATCACAGGGGTGGGTGCAAGAGGCTGAGAACAGATCAACATGGCTCCCCAGAACTCTCTATATCAATGGGCTTTGGAAAGAACCACTTATTTTCTGTTTCAGGTAAAGCTTGAGAGCAACTTCGCCTCCATTGTGTTTGCCATCATGGTGCTAGAGGGGCTCGGCCGCTCGCTGGACCCCAAATTGGACATCCTGGAGGCAGCCAAGCCCTTCCTGCTGAAAGGTCTAGTGTCTTCCCCCTGATGGTGGCAGTGGGCGTGCAGCGGGCCTCGTGTCAGAACCAAAGACCACTCCCAACAGCCTCCTGGGGCCGCTTGAACATTTATAGATTGGGATGTGTGGAGGGCAGGACTTTGCTTTTCTCTTTGATGTGGCTGCAGGCATCTGTTTAAACAGCTTTGGGTTATTTGGGGAAGTAAAGGGAGGGAAGGGCGTTATCCATTCAGTCACAGGAGCTGTGCCTGGTGGGAGACTAATTCAGGGAAGAGGTTCTGTGGAGGGCGAATAAACTTAGTTATTTTGTTTTCTTCCTTTTCTCTCTTCTCCTCTTACCCCTCTGTGCTCCCTTGTCAGGTGGGTCCTCCTGGACTCTGATAATTAGGTTAGAAAATGTTACAGAATCCTATAGACTCATGGCTTCCAATTTGTTATGTACCCTTATTGGTAAAAAGTTGAATATATTTAACTAGACATACATATATAACTTATTTATAAATGATGCCACCACTAACAAACATCTGGAGGCACAATATGTACTCAGGGCAAATTTCACTGTACTTCAAATTATCTTCTTCAAACTTTTAAATATTTTTTGCTGACTTCTTAACTAAATTTTATTACAAGGTGAAAAAAGAAAAGCAATGATTAATGTGGCTGATACATTAGGAACAGGAGCAGAATCAGCTCTGCCCTCATCTTAAAGATCTCCTGTGCTTGCATATTAGTATTCACACTGTGGTCTCAGCAATTTCGGTTGATATTAATATGTAGTAGTATAATCTGTATAACCTCTTAAGCCAGGGCTTGAAACCTGCAGTAGCACCCAGTGAACTAAGGGGTGGTGGCCACTGCCTGCCCCTCTGTGCTTGGCCCATCTGCAGACTATTCCTTCAAAGCTGACCTGACGTGTGGCTGGTCCACATGGACTAAGAGGATCCCAGGGTCAGTTTGTAGAGTGGATATTGGCAAAGCTTAATTTCGTATTTTTCTAAATAAAATAGTATTTTCTCCCTCATCCCACTGGATTCTCTTGTTTGTTTGGAGACCACTGCTTTAGACCGTGAGTGGAAAGTCAAGCCTTCCTGCTCTGGCCACAGGACTAGATTCTTCCACTCTGTCCTCAAAGATCAAGTTCCTTGTTTCTGTCTTTTAAGGAGCAAGTAACATTTAGTTGGGCAGAGATTCCTTTGGTGAAGTTTTTTCCAGAGGGGTAATATTATTTTTACTTCCCAAGTCTTGAAGAGAGGGCATTCTAACCAGGCAGGGAGGTACTGCGGTGGCTCCAGGCATCTGGGAGAGGGAAGTGGCATTGTTCAGCTCCCTCCTCATGGGCACACCAGCAAGACACACAGTCCCTGTGCCAAGTACACAGAGACTTACATTATGGGGCAAGAGAGGAGGCATGCACGCAGAGCAGGTGCCTCCCTGAGCCTACACTAGCACCAGCAAGCCTTTCCTTACAGCCCAGATTTAATCAAGCCATCTATGGTATGTATTAGTTATCAGGCACTACATATAGACTACCCCAGAACTCATTGGCTTAGAACATAATGTTTATTACCTTACAGTATCTGCAGGTCAGAAATCTGGGTGCAGCTTAGCCGTGTCCTCTACTCCGGGTCTTGCACAGACATTCTGAGGCTCCGCTAGGGTGGGTCTGAGGCCAAGCTAACTTGTGTGAGTGTTGGCATGATTCATTTCCTCATGGGTTGTTGGACTGACAGCCTCAGTGTCTCAGGAGCCATTATAGCAGCAATAGAAAATGAACACAGGCTGTATTGAAGAGGAGAAACATGGGTAATGGATATGATTTTTAATGTACATAATTTGCTGATTTTAAACAATAAGAATCTTAAAAATGCTAAATTTGATTTACAGTCATCTTCTGAAGGAGAAAAGGCTACTTTCCTGGGTATAAGTGGATAAAGTGGCAGCAAGCTATTTCCCCTAAGAGAGAGCACAGTGCAATCTCATCTACAGTAGAAAGTTCAGGTTCCTTTCAGTGTTACTAAAACCACTGGAAAGACTCACAAGGAAAGTGAAATCAAACAAGGCTTTAAGAGTAGGAAATCAAGTTAATATGAAGTTTTGTAAATACGTTTTTTCTCTCTCATCCTCTTGCTTTGTTTTCTATTTCCAGGTATAGAATAGGTTCTTGACTTGGGGTTAGATGTTCAGTGTTAGGTCATTTAGAGTCTGTCCTCACAATGTGTTAAAATTTGACTGGGAATTTGACTTACATTTAGAAGCTGAGAGCTTAGGGCCGGGGCTTGGCATCCTTTCCCTCACCTACTAAAATGCACCCATTCAAATGGGGTGCTCATCTTAGATCCCAAGAGGGCCATAGTGCAACCTGCGAAAGGCAGTAAGTGAGGCAGTATGGGATATCTGCCCTTGGAGCTCTTAGAGAATGTCTGCAAGACACATGTGTCACTGCGACACAGTCAACATAGTTGATTGAATGGAACCATAAATTTTTTATAGTAAAAAAGTCAGAATTTGTGATGTAAAACATTAAAGCTAAGGATCCTCCCCCCCAAAAAATTGGTATACAGATCAATATTATTTTAAATACAAACAATCATTGAAGTTAAACTTATTGTTTTGTAATTCTGCAAGAAAGATGGGGAGGGTGAATGATTTTCGTTCACCTGAATAACTTCTGCTACCAGGAAACGGAGATAGAATAAAGGAGTAACAATTTCCTGAGCACATGCTGTGGGCATCTTAAATTACTCAAATTGAGATGAGGGCAATGACATTCAGAGAAACAGAGACTTGTCCAAATTCGTACAACTAATAATTGGCGGAGCTAAGGTATGAATCCAGATCTGCACTCCCAGTTCTCTGCCCTCTTTTGTGTAAGCTGTGCGTTATTCCTTGGCCTTGGAATCACAGCATTGTTCTTTGCTGGGAGCAAGGCAGCTGTATGGCTTGGGCAGCCAGTTCTGTAGGAAGATGGCAAGCTCTGTCCTCTCATTTCTTAAACTTTCTATCTTAGTGGTTTGTAGCTGTCACTAGAAAAGGGAAGTGGTGACTGGCAGCCCAGACAAAAGCACACTGTTGCATATCAACTGGAAAGTCAACAACCAGAAAATAATGGATTATTTCCTCGAACTGACATACCAAGTTAGGAGGGCAGGAGAACAGGGCCAGAGGGTAAATCAGTAGGCTGTTCTGCTCAGCAATCATAAGCTTTATGTGAGCCTAACTCCAGGGAGAGAAGTTTCCTGTTAGAGGGCACCTGGAGGCTCCTATCTTGGCACAGGAGAGATACCAGTTATATTTGAATACACTCAAATTCCTAAATTCAGGTCTACATTTCACTCCATAAGTTTCCTATTTTTCATGCTTGTGACTGAACGTGAGGTCTTCTGTGCTTAGCAAGGGTGTCCCCCCAAAATGTATATACACTTTAACAGCTGATAGCTCAATTTTGAAAATGAAATGTATTTTAATAAACACTGCCTTTATAATTACTCAAAGTGTATTTATACATCTTTTCGGGACACCCTATAGAAATCACCAAGGTTAGGCTGGCAGGCTGTGTTTATAATTTAATCAAACCTGGAGGTGCTTAGGAAAACTACAGCCCGTAAATGGACCCTAAGAATTTGGGGAGGAGCGTTCAGAGACACTAGGGTTTTGTAAAAGGCAGTATTAAAAGACAAAAGCCAATCCAAAGTGTACAAAGAACTCATACTACTCAGTAAGAGGAAGACAACTCAATTAAAAAATGGGCAAAGGACCTGAATATACACTTCTCCAAAGAGGACATACAGATGGCCAAGAGACATATGAGAGAATGCTCAACGTTGCTAATCACCAGAGAGATGCAAATTAAAAATGCAATGAGGTATCATTTCACACCTGTCAGAATGGCTGCCATCAACAAATCAACAAACGACTTCTGCTGGCAAGGCTGTGGAGAAAGGGGAGCCCTAGCACACTGCTGCTGGGAATGCAGATGGGCGCAGCCACTGTGGAAAACAGTAAGGAGGTTCCTCAAACAGTATGGAGGTTGACCCAGTGATGCCACTTCTAGGAATATATCCTAAGAATCCTGAAACACTAATCAGAAAGAATATATGCACCCCTATGTTCATAGCAGCACAGTTTACAATAGCTAAGACCTGGAAACAGCCCAAGTGCCCATCAGTAGATGAGTGGATAAAAAAGCTGTGGGACATTTACCCCCATGGAATACTACGCAGCTGTAAAGAAGAAGGATCTCCTACCCTTTAGGACAGCATAGATGGACCTGGAGATTATGCTAAGCGAAAAAAGCCAGGCAGAGAAAGACAAACATCACATTATCTCGCTTTTATGTGGAATCTAAAGAACTTAATAAACTGACGAACAGAATAAATCCAATGACATGGAAGCATGGATCAGACTGACGAATGTCAGAGGGATGGGGGGGTGGAAGGGGAGAGAGTAACCAGAGAATTCATAGGTATATATGCACAGCCCAAGGACAGGGACAATGGTGTGGAGAGGGACTGGGGAGGGGGTGGGAAGGGGTGGAGTGGGTCATTGGGGTGAAAAAGGGACATCTGTAATATTTTAAACAAAAATACACACACACACACACACACACACACAAAAGCCAAGAATCCAGGGCCGGCTCAGGATCAAGGGATTAGGAGCACTGCACGAGCCGGAGGCTGTGCCACCAGGCGCGCTCCCTGGCCCTGCGCCAGCCTTCATCAGCCACGCGGGCTGGGGTCGGGCTCCGCGGGTGCCTCCGATACCACAAGCACGCCCACGTACTGATATTTAGGAACCGATGTCTGCCGCTTGGTCAAGTTCAAGTTGGCAGAACAACAATAAAACGAGGAAGGCTTAAAGATGTCGCTGTGAGCCTCTTGCAGGAGAGAGGGGCTAAAACAACTAGCCTTGGGCGGGACGACTGTTCACTAAGGATCTGGCCATTTAGGACCGTCTGGGAGGCAGCTAACTCGGGGGAGCGGGCCGAGCGGCAGGTCCAGGGGGGAAACACCGTCTAGATCAGCGCGGGCGGGGAGGAGAGGGTTCGGAGTCAGTGTGCGCGTTTTTCAGCACGTCCAACCCAGGGGACCTAAAGCGGGGCGCCCAGGCCGGGCTCGGGGGCGTCCTCACCTCCCCGCGCGAGGCCCCGCGCGCCCACCCCCGGGGGAGCGCCTGGCTCCGCCCAGCCGACGCCTGCGAGCCGTCCCTCAGCAACGCCCAAGGCCCACAGCCCCGTTCGCATTTCGGAGGGCGCCTCCTCACCCTCTAATCCACGACACGCCGGGTCCCTCGCCGCGCGCGGGAAGGGACTGGGACGCTGATTTGAGACGGGTACCGCAGCCTCCCGCCCCCTCAGACGTCACCCGGAGGGAGATGGGCGGGGCGACGCCGCTGACGTCCGGGGCGGGGCGTCGGGGGGAAGTGACGTACACGCAGCGGCGCGGCGTTGCGGCGGCGGTCCGGGCGCGGGCTGGCATGTCGGCTCTGACGCGGTTGGCGCCTTTCGTTCGCGGCGGAGGCAGCCTCTTCAGAGGCCTCCGCCCGCGGGCGGCTGGGAGCGGAGTCCGTCAGTGAGTGTCGGCCGGGGGGTGGAGGCTTGGCCTGCTTCTGACGGAAAGCGCCAGGCTCCGGGACGCTCTCACCTTGACGCTGGGCGCCTGGGGAGGATTCGGGTCCCGCGGCGACCTTCACCCCGAGGCATGCTGGGACTTGTAGTCCGCTGCGCGTGGGCGGTGCCTCCATCCAGCTCCGGGACTCCGGGACCTGGAGAGCTGGTTACCGTGGGGCGGTGGGGAGGCTGTTCGCATGGCAGATATTAAACTCTGTGTATGGGGGTGGAGGGGGGCACACATCCCTGCACCAGCGGGATCCTGCGCTCGGGAAATTCACAGTCGGATGTGGACACAAATTGAAATTAGTCTGGATGCGAGAGCAGGAGCTGGGGGAGGGAGGGCGGTCCTGGCCGAGGGAACTATCAGTACCGTTTGTTTGGGAGCCTCAAGGGCGATGCAGAGTGGCAGAGGTGAGGCTGGAGACCTAGGGCATAGGGAGGGAACAGTAGAGGATGCTGATGCCTGGTTGAAGAATTTAAAACAGGCGACAGCGGTCGTTGAGCGGTTTCAGCCCGCTGTCCTGTGCCCCAGATTATAATTCCGAAAAATCACTCAGGCTGCAGGTTGCAGAATGAGCTCTCCAAGGCACGGGAGTGTATGTAGGCGATCACGCAGAGAGAGTGTGGAAAGGTGGGAGAGGAGAGCGCCAAAAGTGGATGCTTGGGCAGTTTCAGAATTTTTTATTTTAAAAAGTAAGATTGGTTTTTTTAGAACAGTTTTAAATTCAGGGCATCACCTCCTCCATTGTCAACATCGCCCATCGGAGTGGTACATTTGTTACAATGGATGAACCTACATTGACACAGCATTGCCACCCAAAGTCCATATTTTACCTTAGGGTTCACTCTTGCAACACCAGAATTTAAGAGTGAGCAAAAGAGGCACCTGGTGAGGTATGCAGCCCAAGGAACCAACTGGAGAGCATGGTGCTGGGATGCCAAGGGAGGGCACACCTACCAAAAACGAGCTAGTAGTGTAGAGAGGAGAGATTCAGTAAGAGCAGGACAGAAAATAGTACCTTGGATTTTTCCAGGAGGTGTTCGAGGCCCCTTCCCCCATCATCTACACTTTACCAAGAGGCAGTGCAGGATACTGCATGCCACATTAGCTGCGTGACCTTGGAAGTTTCTTCATCTCTTCATGCCTCAGTTTTCTCACCTATATAATAGGAATAATAATGTTAACTTCTAGGGAATCAAATGCATTACAGTTCTCTGAAGTGTAATGTGCATAGTAAGGACCTTACATGTATTGTTCAGCTGTTGTGAGGGAACTGAGACTCAGGGAAATTAAAGGAGTGACTTGCCTAGAGTCACATGTTTAATAAGAATGTGGAGCTGGGACAGGTATGGGGTGGGAAGGAAAAGGTCTAGGTGAACTGAGCAAAGACAGCAATGAACTACCAAGCCATAGCCCTTGACCCTGCATGAGGGGACTGAGGTCTTGGTACTTCCATAACACATGCAGATTTCACAGTGTGAGTGATCATTAAGTGAATAAATATTTAGGGGGTATCTTAGAGATTCCAGGATCCTTTCTAGGTGCTGGGGATAGAGCAGAATGTAAGAAAGGTAATGGAGCTTCCATTCTGGAGAGGACACAGGTAGAAAGGGAAGAACACGTTTAGGTACCATTAAGTGGCATGAAGAAAATAAAGGGGGGCGTTACTCTAGAGTGCCCAGGTTGGGGGTGGGTGGGTTACTGTATGCGAGATGTAGGAATGCATGCCTGAGAGCATGACTTGAACTAGCACCTGAGTGAGGAGTCCGCCATGCAAAGATGCCAGAAAGAGCCTCTCCACAAAGGCTCTTGAGTGCTGCAGATGGGCTGCAGGACAGGGAGGCTGGTGTGGGGTGAGCAGAGGTGTGGTCAGAGAGACCAGCTGGGAGCCAGATTAGGGAGGGCTTTGTAGGTGACAAAGGCCGATGGGATGGGAAGCCATATAGACTCTTAAGCCTTACAGTAATATGATCTGGTTTATGTTTTAAAAGGTAACTTCCACTGAGAGTTATGGTGCATTTTTGTATTTAAACTTGACATTTAATCCTAGTTTGGAACACCCATTTATTTCAAGTCATAGTTAAAACAACAGGTCACTCTAGCAATAATGAAATGTGGAGAGTGGGTTTGAACTATAATTCTCAATTCATATTTAATTCTTATTTAACTGATGGGCCCTTATAACTAGATAGCATCTAAAACCTATCAGAGGAAGCCTATTGTTACAATACCGTTTCCCATAGAGTGGTCTTTTCATAAAGATTGTAATGGAGCAGAGGACATAATTTGCCTTTGAAATAGATGGCTAAAATAGAACAGAATTATCTTGTGTATTTGGTTTATTTTAGATAAGCTAGTGACTATCGCTACAGGTTCACAATCCCTTAACCAATACACATGCGTATTTCTGGTGCAAAATACATGAGTATTCACTAAAAGAAAATAGTCATTAGTCTCATCAGTTTAGGCCAGTGTTTGCTGCTAACAAGTTTAAAGTGAGCTTATGAGACATGAGTATTCTGAGGGCGTGTGGAGCTCTGTCATTCTGTATTTCCTGGAGGACCAGAGAAACGTCAGCTCAGGGTTTTGGCTGACTGAATACTTTGGAGATGTATAAGCTGCTTAATGTTTTCCTTTTGCCTCGCAGTGCTGGTGGTGGTGTGCACATCGAGCCCCGGTACAGAGAGTTTCCCCAGCTCACCAGGTCCCAGGTGATCCAGGGCGAGTTCTTCAGTGCAACCATGTGGTTCTGGATTCTCTGGCGCCTTTGGCATGACTCCGATGCCGTGCTGGTAAGTGCGGGAGATACTCTCCTTTCTGTGGGTGGAGACAGAAGAAATATTAATAGCTTAGCTTGTTTGTTTGTTTTTCTGTGTGCAGACTGTTTTTCTAGCTGTGGTTTTGCTTTCCTCAGTTTTAGTCACCTGGGCCAATCAGGATCTGAAAATATTACATGGAAAATTCTAGAAATAAACAATTTATAAGTTTTCAACTGTGCACCATTCTGAGTCATGTGATAAAAATCTCATGCTATCCTGCTCTGTCCTGCCCGGTACCTGAACCGTCCCTTTGTCCAGCGTCTCCATGCTGTGTGCACTGCCTGCCAGTTAGTCACTTAGTAGCCGTCTCGGTCTCAGGTTCAGTCAGTTGTGGTATCACAGTGCTTTTGTCCTACTCGCCCTTATTTTACTTGATAGTGGCCCCAAAGCACAAGAGTAGTGATGCTGGCAGTGCGGATATGCCAAATGTAAAGTGCTTCCGTTTTTAAAAGTTTTTTAAAAAATTTACTGATTTTAGAGCAGGAGAGAGGAAGGGAGGAGAGAGAGAGAGAAACAAACACTGATTTGTTGTTCCACCTATTTATGCAGCCATTGGTTGCTTCTTGTATGTGCCCTGACCGGGGATCGAACCTGCAACCTTGGCTTATCAGGACGTCGCTCTAACCAGCTGAGCTACCTGGCAGGGGTAAAGTGCTTCCTTTAAGGGGAAAGGCATGTGTGTGTAGGAAAATGCCTTGTATGCCCAGGTTCAGTACTATCCACGGTTTCAGGCATTCACTGGGGGTCGTGGAACATGACCCCCTAGGATAAAGGGGGACTCCCGTACATCCCATCACCATATTGTCCTGTGTGGCTGCCGTAACCTTGTTAGTGAAACATCTCTACCCTTTTCTACTGAAGGGTGCACCTGGAGGTAGGCCATGTTTTATGTTTTGTGTTAGTTTGCGATATTTGGAGGGAGACTAGGTTTGTGTTAGTTTGCCATATTTGGAGGGAAAGTAGAAACTAATTCTTTTTTTTTCTCTTAAATATATCTTTATTGATTTCAGAGAGAGGAAAGGAGAGGGGGAGAGAGATAGAAACATCAATGATGAGAGAGTCATTGATCGAGCCCACAACCTGGGCATGTGCCCTGACCGGGAATCAAACCCTGATCACCTGGATCCTAAGTCAATACTCAACTGTTGAGCCACGCCCGGCTGGGCTAGAAACTAATTCTTTTACCTTCTGAACTCGAGGTTCATTGGTGGGTTAAGTTTCACACTTAAATTCTTTATTTTTAAAAATATATCTTTATTGATTGCAGGGAGAGGAAGGGACAGGGAAAGAGAGAGAGAAACATCAATGATGGTCATTGATCGGCTGCCTCCTGCACGCCCCGACTGGGGATGGAGCCCACAACGCAGGCATGTGCCCTGACTGGGAATCAAATCGAACCGTGATCTCCTGGATCCTAGGTCGATTCTCAACCACTGAGCCACGCCCTGCCGGGCCACACTTAAATTCTCTGAATGATGTTATATAGTCTGTCTGGAAACCCAAGGCAGCCAAATTGAGGTGGGATAGATGTGGACCAATTTGTCTAGAGGAGGGAAGGTAGTTACTGGTGACTTTCTCAGCATGTTTTTAGCTTCAACTGAGCTTTTATTGCATTTGCACAGACCCGTTTTCTAGGAAATGATGCCTTTAAGCCACTGAAATCTGTGCTTGCTCCAGAATACTTTGAATTTTAGTCAATTTGGTTTTGTTTTTAGGGTAGGAAAACCACATTAAACAGTGTACAAATGTTAGAAGCATCAGGTTAATACCCTGTTTCTCCTAGAACTTCTCTATGCCATTGCCCACTAAGGCGCTGCGTTGTGTCTGTGCACTGGCAGCACATAGGTACCTCTCTCATTGTAGGTCAGCTGTCAGGAGGATTTGTGGCTATTTGGTGTCAGACCACGGTGCAGCCAGGTGCCCCTCGATCGGGATGGAAGATGAACGAATCCACCCGAGGCTCCCAGGTCTCCCACAGGAATGACAGGGTAGTTTGTGACATTCATTGAGTTTTGCCAGGGCTTCAAGACATTGTTGAGATGTGGGGTGTCTTTGAAATCTGTTGCCTCCATCCCCGCCGCCCGCCCTCACGTACACATGCTCAAACCCTGGCTCAGGCCGGTAGCTTCAAAATGGGCAGGCCTTTAGAGTTCAGGCCGCAGCTTGTATCGAACAGAACGAAGAACAGTTGGACCATGGAGTGAAGTGTAGGGTTTGTTCCTGTGGCTTGTCAAGGACTATGTATGTTACAGCCTTATCACATTCTTTCCCTTTCAGGATTTCTTTAAAAATGTACTTGTATGGAATATAGATCTTGACTTTTTTTTTAAATGATGTCACCAGGGTCACTTTCCATATCCAGATCCTTCCCAGTGGACAGATGAAGAATTAGGTATCCCTCCGGATGATGAAGACTGAAAGTATGGACTCAACTCTTTACAAGTGGGTATGCCCCAAATTTCTTTTTTTTAAAGTTATATTTACCTTTTGTCAGTAAACATGTTTTGACTTTGTACCTATGATGGTCTTGAAGAAATACACATTTTCTAACAGCGTGAAGAACTACTGACTGTATCATGTGTCTAATTTGTGAATTTAGTATTTTCACATTTGCTGCCCTCCCAACTCCCACTCGCCCCAATTTGGTCTCCCTTTTCATTGTATATTTTAAAAAAATTGTTTTTCCTAAGTTATGTTACAATTTAGGGTCCCGGTTATCCATGAAAGGCTTTTAAGTACCAACTCTATACAGGTGTTACGGGGTGAACAAGACGGAAGCTTACAGTGTATGTTTGTAGTTGCAGAAGTACTGGTGTTCTGCCCTTAGCACTTACATGGCACTTTCAGCATATGGGGACGTTTATAACATGGATGTGCATGGACATGAACTCTTTAAACAGGAGGTTATGACCCTTCCACATTCCAGATCATGACGTCAGTTTCCCTCCTTTCAAAAGGAAGGTACTCGGAGGATTTCCTTTCCCTGCAACCCCTCAGGGGTTAAGACATTCTCATTTAACATGTTTTTAAATTAATCATTGCACACTTTAATTGCCATCATTCAGAATGCCTTGGAAATTGTTTTAAAGGATAGGAAGCATTAAACGATAGTTGAATGTTCCCATTAAATTGTTTTAATATTGCCTTTATAATTTAATTAGAAGTAGCTTGTTGACATGAAAATTACAGCAGTTTTTGGGTAGGTAGGGAGGAGGGGGATGGGGCAAATGTCACCAAAGGGCAGGCAGTTAAGCTGTTTTACAGCTTGTATGTCTTGGTTTGTTATGGACAGTGAGAGGTCCCAGCCCTTCCCAGGCCTCCTGCTTCCCATGCTAATGTGTCTGCCAACACTGACCCCTTCCTATCCTCTTACAGATTTCCTAATATTCCCACACACAGTCATTAACATTTTTAAACAATATATCTTTAATGACTTCAGAGAGAGGGAGGGGGAGAGACAGATAGAAACATCAATGATGAGAGAGTCACTGATCGGTTGCCTCCTTCACGCCTCCTACTGGGGATGGAGCCTGCAGCCCGGGCATTTGCCCTGACCGGGAATCGAACCTCGATCTCCTGGATCCTAGGTTGATGCTCAACCGCTGAGCCACGCTGGACAGGCAACATTTGTTTTAATAACTGGACGATAAGCCCTTTGCAAGAGCAAGGTGATTTTGCTTCCCTCCCACACAATTGGTGCTCAGTGGATGCTGGAATAATTGAATGAATTATAGATTTGAATTCTTGAAAATAAAAGTACTTAAAGCTTTCCACTTTTGTTTTTCTGCAGGAGCCAGGTGAGAATTTCAAGAAATTACAGACTTCATTTTGTATATTGAAGTTGCGAATTAAAGTGTTTTGGTCATGAATGAGGAACTGAGTTGTGGATGTTGCTGATGACAACCACCCTCTATGGTTTATTTTCTGTGCCGACTGCTTCAGGCCCTTTCAGTGGATCCTCTTGGGTACCCCCATGGCGCATTTATCAGTGAGGACATTGAGGTTCAGGGGGACGGAGTAATTGCTTAGGGTCACTCACTGATGGGTGGTGACATTAAGTCTGACCCCACACTTTACAGTGTCTTACCGCCTGCCTCCTTAGCTGATGTCTTAGACATAATCATACTTATGTTGACAGTTAATGTGAAAACTTGCCATTTCTCTGCTGCTGGTGGATTCCTGCCCTGAGTATACATAAGTTAGAGGTCAGGGCAGTCCATTTATTGTTTATCTCTCTTGTGGGTTGGGCACTGTTCATTGGCCATTTGTGTAACTCATAACGAGGAATTCTAACCAGGAATTTTTAGGGCTGGAGGAATGGGAGACAAGGGTGAAATGGGTATTTTACTTTTTCTAAAATTTGTTTTAAAGTACTTTCCAATTGTCTACAGCACCACAATTCTGAGAGTAGGTAGGACAGCATTTTCCTTTACCCACAGATAAAAATCTGCAGTATACAGTGGCTTAATGACTCGCCTGTTTAAGAGTGAGCTGTCTGAGCTGGTAAATATTTAGTCTAAAAGACCATCAGAGCCCTGGCTGGTTTGCTCAGTGGTTAGAGCAGCCTGCGGACTGAAGGGTCCTGGGTTCAGTTTCGCCCAAGGGCATGTACCTCAGTTGCAGGCTCGATTCCCGGCCTTGGTCGGGGCACTTGTGGAGGCAACCATCGATGCATCTCCCCCTGCCCCGCCCCCATACTGGATTCTCTTTTTCATAGTTGGGCCTGGAAACCAGTTTGAGCTGATGCAGAAATTGTCCCCAGTCTTTTCTCAAAGGAAGGGCCCTCCACCCTGCTGTTACAGCTTATGGGAACATACTTAAGTGGAGAGGGTCCCAAAGAGATGCCTAGCACATTTGGTGGATGGTTATATATGGTTAATAATAGCTAAAACTTACTCTAGGCCAGGCACTGTGGTCAGCACTTTACAGGTGTTAATTTATTAAATCCTCACATTCTTCCCATTTTATAAATGAAGTTGAGCTGCAGATGGGTTGGGTAACTTGCCCAAGCTCATTCGGCTGTTAGAGAGCTGAGGTTCAGGTCCTGGCTGGCTGGCTCTAGGTTAAGTCAGCTCATCTCAGTACAGCCTGGTGTAAACCTTTCCATGGCCTACTCTAAGAAATAATTTTACGTTGCGGCCTGAAATATAAATTACATATATATGTATAAAATCTAAAAGTTTGATGAAATAGTACTTACCTGTGATGCATTCTGATTTTTTTAATGTACCTTAAAAAATCTCAGGCTTTGGAGCCAAGCTTGTGGACTAACAGACAGCTCTACCATTGACTAGCTGGGACTTTGGGCAGATTATTTGATCTGTGCCTCACTTTCCTCATTTGTAATGGATTATAACTAGATTAAATGGGTTAGCACATTAAACCCTTAAAATTATACCCCGCATGAATGAAATACTAACTGGAAAGAACTGTTATTTCTAGACCACTGTGTCTAAGCTAAGTTTACATGACCCCTCAATCCCAGTTTGATTTTTATAGAAAAGCCTCCAAATGAAGACGGACTCACCTTTAATCAGACATCCCAGCAGATGCAGTGCCTTCCCTCCCCTCCGCCTAAAACAAGACAGACATTCAGGATGTCTCCCTTCCTAATGAGTCAACGGTGCATTCAGAGCCCGTTTTAGGGTGTGCCTGGTAGGCGGAGAGCTGTACCTTCGTAAGTGGGAAGGCCGCTGGTGAGGAAATTGACGGCAACAGAGATCAGCTGTCAAAGCTTAACACAAATTTGTAACTTAGTTTTCTGTTGGAAACTTGGGGTTACCTAATAAAGTGTGGGGGGGGAAGGTACTGTATAAGGAACACCTGCCATAAGCATGTTACAGGAAGAGACAGAGGTCCTCTTGCCACTAGGACTATTCTGTAGAAGAGGTCGACCTGGTTGCCTGCTGCCACCCTCATCAGGAGTGTTGTCGGAACTAGTGTGCAGTGGAGGAGGCCGGGGCTGCTCGATCTGCTTCAGCAGCTGGGCCTTTGCCTTTTGTCACCTACACAAGCAGTGGCCTGTCTCATTAATGAAGACAGCAGGGGCAAGTGGAGTATGCTCTGTACAACATCCATTTCTAGCCACAAACTCAAAATCAACACCCGTTCCTATCCCAACTTCGTTACAGGCGTCATGACCACAACAAAATGGGATCACCGAGTACTGATCTTGGAAACAAAGTCCCGACTGAGTCCTGGCTCTGTGAGCCCAGGCGTCATCCTTGGGGCTCCAGTCAGTAACTGCGACGAGACTTGGACCAGGTTATCTGTAACTCTGTCTAGGTGAACTACCTAACCCAGACAGTAGATCCAGTTACCACAGCTTCTGACAGAATTTCAGAAAAGCCAGTGTGGTAGGATTCTTTATAATAGGATCTTATCACAATAATTATAACATTCACAATTCTGGGCTAAATTTTAAGGAAAACCTCTTATGGAATAATACATTCTTTAAAAATAAGGTCATGATTGTAATCATGTATGAAGGTTATTTAGAAATGAGTTTCTAAGATGTTTATATTCCAGAATCAAACTTTTTAGATGAGAAAACTGCGGTTCTGAGAGCATACTTAAGTCTGGGCAGCATTTTATGATTAGTTGGAGGGGCATGAAGATCAGAAACCAGATTCCACAGATACGCAACACCTGGAAGACTTTTCTGTTCCTTCGCATTGTTCTCAAATGTTGTGTTTCCAGAAGTTTCAAAATCATTTGCTTCTGGAAACTTTCCTCAGTAATTTGACATAGTTTGAAGATACTATAGGTATCTTTTAAACTTCGAGTACTGAAATCAAATGCACAAAATTAACTCTTTGGGGTAGCCAGCATTTAAAAAAAATAAAATAAAAAAACATAGGTGTGTATTTTCATATATATATATGTTTGTGTGCACATTGTGTTCCTGTAGAAAATGTATTCTTGGAAGTTGTGTCAAAGTTTGAAAGCTCCAGCCAGGCTCCTTAATGACTCAGTTACAGCATGCACGCCAGCTGAGCCCTGGGAGGGGAAGTCAGGTCCCAGAATCAAAATACTTGGTCATCACTACAGCTGCGTAGCCAGCACAGCGTAGCAGGCATCCATCACTTTTCTATACTGTTTCTTCCATAAGTAACTTCCACTCACCAAACAGTCGGCATTATACGTGTGAAACAAAATGTACACTTCTCAGGCCCTCCACTGCCTGAAGAACTGTCAAAACCCTACTTGTTACTGGATGTGACAGTGCTAGAAAAAGAATGTTGATAAAGACTTCTCCATGCAGTCAATCTTTATTATAGCAGTATTCGCATATTCACATCAAGTACATAGAACTTTTTTGCCTTTTATATAATACAGAGTTTTTAAATAACTTTACACAGAAATAAATTTCTTCAATCTGAGTTTCAGCTATCTTTTTATTTAATTCTTCATGCTTTCTATCCAAACTGAACAATATTTTCCATTGTACAAATTTACATGAGAAAAATTCCAAAGTACAAATGAAGGGACCTGAGCAGGAAAGAGAACCAAAGTATCAAGAAGTAGGTTAGGGGAAGAATTGAACAACAACAACAACAGAAGGTTCAAGCAAACACTGAGGATAAGGGGACAGAGGGAGACATCATCCATTCGACTGAAAATAAATGCCTTTTTTATGAATTGAAAAATAAGTTTTAAAAATAGTTACTCCATAATTTTTGCAAAGCAGGTATAGAGAGGTCTGTGGACCACTGAAAAGTCCCCATCTTTTCCCTGGGCACACCCCAGCATGAGAAACTTGTCAATGCTCGAGTGGGACTGAAGGGAACTAAACTCGCACCTTTGGCAGCGAGAGAGGAATGTATGTGAACTGCCATAGGTCTGGAGTGGTAAACCTGGAGCCATGAGTTCACCTCAGTTAAAACACAAAGGGTTTCCCTTTCCTCTCCCTTACAGAAGAATTGTCCTCAAACCACGAAGGTAAATGAGAAGGGGGTGATGTCCTTTGTCTTGGTCTAAACCAAAAAGCAATCATAACTACTATATAGAATGCAAAGGAACATGTTGGTAAATGGTCAGATTCAATCCCGATCAGTTGTACGCTCCTGTACTGGAAGCAGAAATTGCTGAGTGAGGAAACGGCTGAGTGTACAACCAACAAGAGAGATTACCACAAAAACATATCACTGTGACCGTCCTTCCAATCAGGCGACATCATGAAGGCCAAACCGAGACTACGATGTGTGGCATGGCCAAAGGAAACAGGACCAGATGATGCATTTTCGGATGGAGGAGGGAAAGGTCCAGCGCACAGCCCCGTATGTAAACTAATGTGACATGAAGTTAAGTAAGACAGGAAGGCTAGCCACTTACGTTGGTAATTAACGTGAATAAAAAGGCATCATGTTCCCACAGCTGGTTTTAAGCAGCTGTGCTCAGAGCATACACACATGTATAAGGAAGGGAGGATTTTTTTAAAAAACCGTTCACAGCTTAGAATAAAAAGCACACTTATTGCACTCTTACATCTTATTTCAGATAATTATGGTTTATTTCCCACCCTCACATCAAACTTTCCCTACCCTCAGGCTTACTCCCACCCCCTGCCCATCCTATTTGGTCCGTTTTCTCTATATTTGTGCCTAGCCTGTGAGCTTTGTTGCTTATCCTAGTCTGAAGTTTCCTCCTATGTAACTCCTACTCCACAAACACACATGGGTTAAAAAAGCTTAATACACAGATGCAACACAGTAATTTTCCAAAGAAAACCAGTACTAAGCAACTTACTCATAGTCCCCACCTGCACCCCTGTAACCAGAACCCTTCCCCTGCCGCATCTCCTAAGGGAAACCCACGCGAGAGTCCCCGCACCGGCACCGTGATGAGAACCAGTGCTCACGGGTGCTGGACAACCTGCCCTGCCGCCAGGAGGCGCAGACAGTTTGCACAAATCCTTCATTTTTTTGATACTAACATGAATAAACATATTTCAGCTCTTTGTCTTAAAAGAGTATTTCAACCTACAGAATTCTTTTAAAAAATGCATCACACACACACAAAAAAATACACTGGCTGTGTCCTCATGCACAACTGGTTATACCATTGTAATTAGTCAAAACAGCTAAATAAAATTAAACATTTTAATAAAACCGATTCAGTAAATCAATAAGACTAAACAGTTGAGGTTGTGATGCTGAAATAAAAGATCTACTTAAACATTTTTTGAGGTGGGGACTAACTGTCCCTATGCATTTTAAAATAAAGCACTGTTACCTTAATTTAAGATTTTAGGACTAAGTTTTTCTCTTCTACCTTAAAAATATCTGATAGGAACGGTTAATTACCCTTTCTACAACTGAGAACATTTAGGACTGAATTTCAATGTAAAGGTCTTTGCCCACACAGAAGTAAAAATAAGTTATCTGAAAACAACAAAACAAAGCTTAGCTTACTGTCTAGTGTACTGATATAAAACAATCTCACCAGCGTTTCCAATTTCACCGGAGCTCGCAACACGGAACATGAGCACACCGGCCGCTACACACTCCGGCAGCAGCGCTGCTGCACCCTCCGGGCGCAACCACCGACGGGCCTCAGCAACACACCTTAGTGAGACACCTTAGTGAGAACACGCTGTGACAGCCCTTCTTGGGGTGGCGAGGAATGAAGATACAAGCGGCTTACCCTGGAGCGGGTCCAGTTCATACCCGCAGCCAGGTCATTAATATTCCACTGCCTCCGCATAAAGGAGCCCTGAGACCCCACTGCCCCCACAGCGCCCCCAAAAGCATTAGCAGCACAGTCCTGCTTAATTTGCCAACCAGTCCTGGAAGGTAAGTTTGTATTTCAAACTCTGAAAAATCAGCATCTAGGTTGGCAGCAGTATTCTGGGAACTGATACAATCTAATTCTGCCCCACATCTTAATTTCCTTCCCCCTTCTCACTGTTCACACACATGACTGCTGCCCAGCACAGTACTTCAACCTTGAACTACAATTTCTTAAAACATCTGTCAAATATTTCTGTTATATAAAAGTTCCATGCTTTGAAGAACCTATGGGAGTAGAAAAAGTTTCTCTAGAAATGTCACTGAACTATAATTTCAACCTATTTGCTCTATGTGATAAATATATCTGACTATACTAGGGATTATGTGCTTTAAAAAAATAATTTTGTTCACTGAAAATTTACCTGTGTGTTTTTTCATTTTTTAAATGTGATTTTGGCTATAAACTCTTTAGTGCATTTATCTTTGCAGTCTAAATTGCACTCTAAAAAATATGAACACAGCTGAGTTAGACCAGAGTGGCTGCTCTCTTCGCAAATCACCGATTTCTGCTAAAATTTTAGCTTTTTTATTGCATCATGAAGGCACAGTAAGATCATTTGGCAAATTGTCAAGGTATTATTCTAGAGCCTCACCTACACCATTTTAACCAATGTATGATCCAGAAGCTATTTCCTGTTCAGCCTCACAGTAAGCCTCCGTGTCCTGCTACGTGTGTGTTTTTAGCCTAGTGGCTGGAATCTGCCAGTCTTGAGAGGTGCTGCTCTTCTAGCACTAACCATGCCAACTTGGACAAGAGGGGGACCTTGAAAGACGGGCAATCGTTCCCCATCCGCTGAGCTGGGCAGTCCGCCGGAGTGCCTGTGCACGTGACAAAGCTGTGGCTAACTCATTAAGGTGTACTGTCCTGCCAAACCCACTGAAAATTAAAATTATATCATTGTTAGTGCAGTGATACCATACTCTTTAATATCATGCAACTGACCTACGGTTGAGATTCTGAAACGTACCCTACACAGGTTCTGGCACCACCTGCAACAACGTTCAGACGCTCCGAGCTACATTTTCAGTATTACTGCTTAAATGTATAATGCCCTTTAGGACAAAATGAGAGCGCTCAAATATAAGCACACACAAAAGTTAAAATCCTAAATCATCTTCATGTTCTAGAGCTCCTGACTTCATATTTAAAAATAAATTAACTATTCATTACCTCATTCCGAGGAGGTAGTTTTTTTGAAGAGGTCACCTGAACTCTGCGGTATGTTTCAAACTAAAGCTACATGAGGTTTGCCCGAGGCGGAGGGTGAATGTACAGGACGGGGCTGGGGTGAGGGCTGCGGAGGGATGTGCAGTCCCGATGAATAAAGGTAACCGTATGACAGAGAGCTGTGACCACCCCCAGGAGAACCTGGGAAATATTTACAGTTTCCGGTGGACAGTGCTGAAGTCTTGAATTCTCTTTATACTAACTATATAGTGTCCTTTCTTCTCCAACACCAACATGAATATAACATGTATACTTTATATATATGATTTTATCTTCTAGGATGTCCCAGTGTGTCCTACAGATCTCACACACACTCAGGGACTGCACGTTCAGGAACCAGACTTTGACAGCTAGACAGAGCCTTCTTTTAAGGTGCATGTGAGTATAAATAACCACACTGGATTTTTCTATTCACAAATCCCTTTTATAAACTACTTGTTGGTCTATTATTTCACTGGCTAAAGTCTAGATCCTAGACTTTAGTTTAAAGATTAAAAAAAAAAAAAAAGCCCATCAGGAATACTGTATCTTTTAAAACAATCTTCTATGGTTGTTCTCAAATTTTTCAGAAGGCTTCACCTTTCCTTACCCCAAATAAAACGCCCGACAGAAGGCACTGCAGCCACCTTACGGAAAGACAGAATTACCACCTTGCAAGACAATCAGTGAAGCAGCCACACACTATCTATACAAATTCTCATAAAGTGCTTAGCACATCAAGGAGTTCCTCCTTGCATTCTTAGGAGCTCGGCAAGTTTATCTGTAGTTAAGCATCAAACAGTAAAGCAAGTGAAACCCAGAGGGAAACCCCTTTTTCATGTCAATTGTAAACTAGACAAAAAACAATTGACAGAAAAAAGGAAGAAAAGGGAAATTTTCCAATCTTATTTTTATTTTTGAAGGGCTCTATACAAATTTCTCAAGAATATGCTGAGCCTGGCTTCTGGGCACAGTCATTAGAGATCAAGTCTATTTCTCCTTTTCAAATGAGACAGCAACCTATTCAAAAAAGAAAGGGGGAAAAAAAGTGTATCACCTTGAATTTTACGTGGAAAACTCCAATGCTGAGCTTCGTCCAGAACTAGTTCCTGTGCTGGCTCCTGCTGCCCCAGGTAGCCCTGCACCTCTGCCTACTCAGCAGACTGCCTCTAGTTTAAGCCTGGCTCTCTGCAATCTTGGTAAAGGGAACACAAGCATGTTGAAAAGCATCCATGGGGACATATTAGAAAGAAAAACAGACAATGCTTTTAAAAGAGGCAGCATCACACACACAAGATGCTCTTCCAATGAGCACACAACATTTCTATCTTTGCAATTTCTGCATTTTGTTAAGATACTGCTCTGCTTATGTAAGAATGAAGAACACGTTGCTTTTCAAACTCACTAATAACTTCAGTACATTTTTCATTCCACTGGGACAACCTTTTACAAGTCCATGGAATTTTCAGTAGGTCTTCCTGTGAATACAGGTATTTTAGCAAAAATCAACTACCGGCAGCGAGCTTTAATAGGCTGAAAGATAGCGGGGGAGTTGCAATCTGAAATTTTAAAGTAACAATTTCTAATTCCCTGATTTATTTTATAGGTCCTGTCCAGTTTCTTTCAGATCCTTGGCTACCTAGCTTGGTTGGGCTAAGTACATTTGATTTACATTACCAAATCCTGGTAAGAGATTCTACACTCATGATAGGGGAGGTATCTGCCATTAACATGTCCAGAGACACTTTCTTTGTCACTCCTGTGACTTACACCACCCTTTAGAAAAGGCCAAAGGAGGCTATGACTAGGTTATATTTTCCATTTACACAAAGACAAAGAATGAGGTTTTTAATATCACAGCAGCTCTTGCTATAAAAACAACTGATGCGAGGCCTCACACATCCTCTTAGTCCCAACACGCCTAAAATTGCCGTATCCTCTGCCTGGGGAACTCAGCTGCCAAATTACCCAACCTTTTGAAGACCAGGCTTGGGGAAAAAGGAAAAAGAAGAGTGAATGGAGACACCACCGTTTTTATTTTAGGTTGCATATTCTGGATAAAAGACTACAAAGAGAATGAGCATGTAGTGTAAGAGTAAATGGGAAGAAACGATGAGTTATTAGCAGAGATGTTAGTGTGGATCCAGCAAGTACCATTATTTAAAAATTATAAATATTTGTCATACGCTAAGACTCCCCATATTTAGGTAGAGAAAAGGAGAATGATTTTTCTTTAAAAGTGGTTTATATAACAAAAATACAATTTTCCAGGGTATATAATTCTAATGGGAAGTATTCTTTTATTCCAATTCAATTAAATCTGAAAATTATTTTCTTTTCAATAAAAATATAATAGAAGAAACTTAGAAATTAAAAGCTGTACCTTACATTTAAATTACACAAATGTCTCACATTCAAAACTGTTATCGAGCAGTTTTGTAGGTATAATTAGATACCACCATGGCATTTTTGTGCCTTGGACAAAGTAGCCACGTAAGTACTTGGTGACTGGAAGAGCTTAGGAGGAAGGTTTTCCTGAGAACTTGCTATATTGTGGAGGGAAAAAAAATCCCCAGACCCTTCTCTTCATTGCTGGACCCAATGAGCAAAGAGGCAATGTGTACCAGCACTTTCCAGCCTGCTTGCTAGGCAGATACCCTCAGGGAGCAGGGAAACAGAAGGCCAGAAACCCAGGTCAGGAACAAGATGCAGCATTCCCTTTCCCTCTGCACCAAAACGTGGCTCCGCTTCCCTCATCCTCCGTTTAAATAAAATAGCTTCATTTTGATAAAGCCCTGTCAGGGACTGAACGTGCACCACACAGATGGGGCATGCTGCATTTTTGTTCCATCCCTCAGAAATGAACCAGTGGCGGCGAGGGGAAAGAGCTCCACAGCAGAATCCCAGAACAGGAAAGAGACGGTGCTTGGTGATTGCAACTGCCCCATCAGATGATCAGCACACATCGACCTGGTGGTTAGAAGGGCACAGTCGACCGGCAGGCTTTCCAGAGCAAATCTCCCAAGCTGTAGCAGCAGTTTCTTTCCATCATGCCTGACCGTCAAAAGGTCACAACTCAGGGTCTCTCCTCTTTCTTCCTGGGACTGGGCAGACTTGTATGCACGTGGTGTTTGTGTTGCAGAAGAAACACTGGCAGCAGAGAATTCTGGTTCCTAAACATTCTTCCCTCTTTTCTTGGATGGGAAGTCCCACTCTGTTCCACACCAGCTTAGCACTGACAATTTTGTATCTTTAAAAAAAGATCTGAGGAACAGAACTGTGTTTTGATGTTAACAAATTGTACGAACACAAGACTTAAGAAATAAGAGTAGATGCTGCCATGATGGTGTGGCTACTTGAAGGCTGCAAATTCTCCTGTAGAGGGAGGACAAGAGCTAGTTTTAAAAAAGTTTTCTCAATTAACCTAGACACACAGAAAAGCCTCATTGAAACCTCACTGAAAGATGACTAGCTCCTATTACAATCTAGCATCATCACCACTAATTTAAAAAGCAAAAATGGCTGAAACTGTGAAAGAAGGTAACTTACATAGTACATAGAGTTCAATTACACCGATTAAGTATCAAGTCTGCAGATAATTTCCTAGTTGGGTTTTACATGCTATGGTTCTAATCAAGCTGAAAATAGTTCCAATGAACAAAATAACTCAGAAACTGACTGTAAAACAGTAAGGCTGATTTGCCCCTGAATTATAAGCTTGTTTCATTATAATGCCACTATTAGAAAGGAAGCAGCAAAAATTATCCTCATTTTGCAAAAGATAAAAAAAAAGAGATCAAATGACTTGTCCACATTACACGTGACAGCAGGAAAGAAAATCCAGGCTCTCCATCTTCTCGTTCATTTCACCTTTTAAACTACCAACAAATTACATACAGGCACGTCACTGGACATCACTCTCAGCACAAGAATTCTGTCTGAAGTGTGACACTCCTTTAGCTTACTGAATTTGGAGGCTTCACCGGGGGGCCATTATTTTTCACCTACCATTTTGTCCACAGCTTCTACTTGTAACTGGAGGTCGGTTCCTCTTATTATATACACTATAGTTAACTTCTGGGGGGTGGTTAATAATTGAGAACTATCAGAATTTGGCCAGCCTTAACATCATTTTTCAGTAACAGCAGCTTCTGATGAGGAACCAAGCAATCGTTTACATGAATACACTACTTAACCCAGGAGTAACCTACTCATTTTTGGCCTGCCATTAGATTCTGTTTACTACAGAACACTCGCACGTTCCAGCAGCCAACAGGTTGCTAATAGCTGGCTGACTGGACCCTTAGACTGAATGCTGCTAATATTAGCAACTAGTTGAGTACCTGCTATATATCAGGTGCCTCACTGAATACTTCACATGTTTGCATCTGATCCTCATAACTCTACGAGGCAGGTGCTATTACTTCTCTGTATCTTACAAAGGAACAAGCTGGGGTTTACAGTGGTTAACTTGTCCAAGATCTCACAGCTAGAAAATGGCAGAGATGGAATGCAAAGCCAGGTGCTGACTCCAAAGTCCAGGGTCTTAACAATTAACAAGCCCCTAAACTATTTTCAATAATTACTAATTTGTTTTCCCATTCTGGTTACAACTACGAACTGGGCTGCAGATAATGATACTATCTCTTTTCATCTAAAGATTCCTTTAAACAAGCAATTAGTCAAGATACTGGGAGCCAAAAGATCAAGGAAGAGTAAAAGAATTATTACCTCATATTTAAATTTAAAAGGACTAGGAAATTTGGCACCGATAAGAAAAATAGCCAAATTACTAAGACCTTGGAGAGAAAACATTTAGAGCATAACCATAGGGCAATATTTTATTAACAGAGACTCAATAAATATATAAACATTCCCGTTATGGTCTGAGTACCTTATGGTTTTAAGGTTGCTATTTTTTTCCAGTATTTTAATACATTTCTTAAAAGCAATTTTCAACATTCTTATGAGTAGTCACTGTATCTAGCAGAATCTAAATCTCATTAAAGGAAGCAAATGTAAAAACAGGATTTACCTAACAGAAATCTTTATAAAAAAATGGCTAGAATTTGTCTATTAAGTGAGAATATCAGAAAATGGTAACTCTAAGCCAAATCTTATATATTACATTAAAATATAACCTGACCATCAAGAGGTCAGGTTATATGAAAAAATCTTTAATGTTTCTTATTTATCAGTACAACTTAGACACTCCATTTTCTTGAAGTGCTCTACTCTACAAACTTCAATATTAACCTTAATAATGAAAAGCCTTAAACAACCTCCCAAAAGCACAAAAATCTTACCAACGCAGTCCAAATTGACTACCAATAAGGCAAACACTACCCATCATCCTACCCGAGCCCACTGCTTCTAATGAAATACAGTTCTTTTCATATTCAGACTTCAGGTCCAGGAAAAAACAAGGGCAAAAAGAAGGGATCAATAATCCTGAAGAAATCTAAGAAAAAGATGGGGTTAACAAGTGATAGATCTGCTTTTTGGGGAAAAAAATATTTTCTTGCTTATTCTTTCCTGCATTATCTGGAAATCTCTATTAGCCCACCTCCCGCCCTATTTTATTTGAAGTATGAGTCAATTTTGCTTGTGTGAAGTTATTTGAAGTGAAGTACCCAGACACTCTGTGATTTAAAAAAAAAATCTCGGTATATCATTTTAATTATTAACTGAAAATTCAATGAAAGGCCAAAAAGAAACTTTTTTTTTTTTTTTAACCTTGTTTCTGGTTGAGAAGAACCTAAGCTCAATTTTCCATTTGACTTTATTTAGGAATAGGGCAGAGACACTTGGGAAGACCCTGTGATTTTATTATTTTATTTATTTATTTTTGCATGTTGGGGCCCGGGTTTCACCTTCCCACATCAGGTGGGTGGTGAGCTGAGGCGCCATGTGGCTCTGAGCACCAAATCTCACCCACAGCTACGGCCAAAGCTGTGATTTTCAACCAACGCTGAGACCCTGTGATTTTAGACACCTCAAATATCATGGTTTTATTTGAAAACTATGGATTTTATTAACTAGTTTTAAGATATTACAAAATAACTACATTTTATTCCAGAATTGAATGTATTTTTCAGTGGCTGTTATACATATAATTTGATAAAAATTCCCCTGAATGAGAAAATATGCTATGAAAAGTCTAATAATGTTATTTTGTACATAAATCAATCAGTGCTTTAGATAGAGGGGGCAGTCATTTATAACCAGAATAAGCCCCATTCTTTCTTTGTGGTAATCTTTCAGGCTGTTTCAAAAGGATGAAGAACACTCTGGCATAGACACACAGGATTTCTTAAAATTCTTTAGAGAAATGACCCCAGAAGTGATGAAACACTTAGTAAAATAAAAAGTGCTATAGGAATGCTCAATAATTCTCAATTAAATAAGGCTATGACTGACAAAATGCTTTAGTCATGAAGTACCCATATCATAATACTGTATTAAAAAAAAAAAAAAAAAAAGGTAAATCATTTCCTTAAATTGAGGAAGTGGCCAACGGGAGAGAAAGGCCAAGTAAGCCGGTGTGTTAAACAGATCCTATTTAAGAGAGGACGATTTTAACTACTGGCTTAGTATTTAAATGGCTAGTACGATACTGTAATATCAGGAAATAAACAGACCTGAAACATTTTAATAGATGCTATGATACCTTAAAATGAAAAAGACAAATCTTATTTCTCATCATTGACTAATAAAACTTCCAAAGTGTGAAACAAACTTTATGAAAAGGCTGCTTCTAAAAAAGGAAACCAACATCAATGAAAACATGTGAGGGCCCAGGTTTTAGGAGAGAAGTCACAAGAGAGTGAGTGTCCTGTTGCAATGACCTAGTTAAAGTGATTAACTTTACATATGGTTAAGAAAATAATGTTTTTCTTTATTTGGAGAATATATCTAAAACTCAGTATAAAACAAACAACAGAAAGGGAAACTACCATATGTCATGCTAATGCTTCCTACTTCTCCAGGTCCATGTTATCTCGGCATCTCACCTGCTGCTGTTAATGTTCTTCCACTAACATTTCCAGTGGGCCCCATTTGGAAAGAAAATAATTACTATGAGACCCTTTGGAGGTAGGTTTCAATGTTTACTGAGTAGCAGTTCTAAAAGCTTAGCAATGAATGCCCTCTGGCAAAAGAGACTGACCAAGGAAGGAAGGGAAGGATGCAGATGCTGGGGGACTGGGGGACTGGGCAGGCGGAAAGAGAGGGTAGAGAGGAAGGGGAAGGGCAAAAGCACACTGGGAAATTAGAGAGAGAGCCCTACCAATCAAGAGCCTTTGACTCCCGTGCCTCCAGATGGTCTTGGAGCCCTCCACAGAGCAAGTCAGCCTTGCTAGCTACTTGCCTACTGTCCAATTGTGAATAAAGCCCACTTAATAATTACTAATAATCATCTGTAGTCACTGCAGGATTTAGAAATCGTACACTTTGATGTTTCCCGACATGTTACAGTATCTTGTCTTTCTTATTCTTTCAAATACAAAAAGAGTTTTTTCCCACTACTGTTCCCTAAAAGTGAAAACCATGAATCAATTTCTAAAAACTTGAATGGCATTACTTATCTTACGCTACCCAAATGAGGGGCAAAAGTTATGGCATACTTATCACTGAGTGGTTTTCCTGGATGAAATCTAACCTATTCAAATAAAAAAAGTATTTAAAAAACTTGTGATACTTAAAAACTAAGTTATTATTAACTTAAAGTCTTTCCAATTTTCATCTTTACTGGCTTCAGAGGACAGAATTTATGCGAATGCTGTCCGTGTGCCTGAATACCTCTTAGTTGTCGGCTGTATTTAAAACCAGCACAAATCCAAATCGAATAAATGAGGATGCACTGAAGAGGCTGACGTTGGTCCCTAGGCTGACTCTGAAGCAGAGATGGCAATTTTTTTGATAAGGGGACAGCAATGCTGCTTCCCAGTAAGATTGTGGTTCACAGCAAGAATACACTGACTGCCACATTACAGTAATTTTCTACGTAAGACAGTGTAAGCATTAGAAAGCGCTAATAAATACTTTGCACCATGGAACACACACAAAAAAGAATGGTGTTCATTCATAATAAGTAGAATTGCTGGACAAAGGATATAAGGAGCATGGAAATTTTATGAGGCACATGGATAAGGTGATTGCTAAAACAGGCATCACAAGAGGTAAGATAATTTAAAGTAATAATAATTTTAAAAAACTCCATTACCTGGTGTTTGGAAACCAGAGATATCTAAAAAAAAGTAAACCTCAGAGTTCTCACAGGATTCTGTGAATATTTTTTTGGGGGAGGGAGCAGTGAATTTATAAGGAAGTTTGCTTTTATGTAAGATATCCTTAATATATAAAGAAACATCTAAAAGAAACTCCAATTTATAACATTTCCCCACTAAAAATCAAAGTTAAACCATGTTACTCATGTCAAACATGCTACTCCTCAGCAACAGCTTCAGTTACCTGCACCCACAGTTTATAAAAAGAAATTTAGTCTAGTCTATTGCTTTAAGGGAATAAAGGACATTCACACTTTCCAAACTATAATAAAAAGAGATAGTTACAAGAAAAATATTAAGAATAAAAATAAGCTTATTCAAGTTTAGTGACTTCCTGAATGTGATCTGTCTCGTTTGCCTAACCTGACACAGCCTAACCTGCTGTCAACCTTCCACTGCACACATATACAGAGTGCTGCTGTTCTTGGGAGACCCTAACAGACGGGTGGCAGCTAATGACAAAAGGTACATGGGAAAAATTTAATTGAAGTTTAATAATTAGAATAACCGAGTAAACAAAACAACCTTGGGACAGGAAGTAAAGCATCTGGAAGAGGCATTGCAAATTTTTAGCAATGTCTATGCATTTAAAAAACCCTTGGATGTTAAAAATCCAATGCTAGGTATTAATTTTAGATCAGAAAAAATTATATCCAGTCTTTAAACACATAAGTGTTCTTTGGCTCACCTTAAAAAAAATTCCTATTCAATTTAACAAACATATATAAGCAAACATATGTTCAATATAAGCAAACATATGTGCATTTTCCTTTGTCCCTACCCCCCTACACTCTCACACATATAATATGTTTCAGTGGACAGGAAACGCACCATATCCCCCTGCCTGGATGGGTGTTTTTGGAGAAGCACAAGCATACAGACTAAAATCCTCTGTTTGGAAGCCAGCCCGATTCAAGGAGGGTTCTGATGCACTGCGGTGAATTTTTGGCAATGAGCGGGCCAGCAGCTCAATAGAGGCGAGAATCTGGGGAAAAAAAAAAAAGACAGAATGAAAATCTAGGTGGTATTAACCTTTAAGAGCCCCATCATAATTTACAGTAAAGTACCTGAAATCTTACAGTGTTTTCAGTATTATTCTAAATGCTAGAAAAATATTTGAGAAACTGATATTTTTCCTTAAAAAGAAAATTATCAAACTACTACAACTTTAATCTCTGTAAAATGAATGGGGAAAGTCACCCATAATTAGCTTTGATTTACATTTTAGATCATTTGTCAGCCTTGAACAGTAAATAACAAAAAATTTTAAACCAATTACATGCCTATTTCTCACAGATCACAAGTCTGTTTTGGGGAGATGGGAGCATAAATGAGTAAAGCACTATGTGACCTCCTAACAGAACCATCAGAGCAACTCTGTCTTTAAAGAAACTTAGTAATGGGAAATGTTCTACACACATTATTAAAAGCATGACCCCAAAGACGCAGACTGCTAGTGGCATACGAGTGTGAAGTGACAGGTGAGAACCCAAGAGAGGAGGAGAAGACAGGAAAACTCACCATAGAAATTCAGCGTATTTTAAGGTATAAAGAAACAAGTTATGACTCTTCAAGGCATACAGTGTGGTAATGTATGAATGTAATCATGAGACATACGTATAAAGGGCTTAGCACAATGCCTGGCATATAATAAGTACTCAATAAAACTTTAGCAGCCATTATTATTTTTCTGAGCTACCAAAACTTTTTTTTTTTTCTTCTTTTTAAAATTGGGTAGCCAATTGGATTTTTAAGTTTTGTAACCTTTGAATTTTTTTTTTTTTTTTAAATGTATCTTTATTGACTTGAGAGAGAGGAAAGAAGAGGGAGAGAGAGAGAGAGAAACATCAATGATGAGAGAGTCATTGATAGGCTGCAGCCCGCAATCCGGGCATGTGCCCTGACAGGGAATTGAATCCCGATTGTCTGGATCCTAGGTTGATGCTCAATTGCTGAGCCACGCCTGGCCGGGCCAAAACTCTTTAAAATTTAACTATAATCTGTATAATGATTAGTATAAAAAGGTGAAAAAGCAAGCAATGTTACAAATTTTTAAAAATTACAAGCATAACACACAAATAAAAGTTCAAATAACAGGAAAAGTATAAACCCTTCCTTCCAGGGGTAACCGCTGTTGAAGAGTCTATACTTTCTTCGGGACCCTTCCTTTGCATAATATGCACATATGGAAACAGCTCACCTCTACACTCACCACCATTTAAAGTGGTATCCCACACATCTCTGGCTGTGTTGCTTTTTCCCTGTGATATCCATGCCATCTACAGAGCTACCTTGATCTCTATGTCTTTGATTTTCCCTTTTACACTCAAACATTACTGTACGTATCTGAATACTTGTGGAAGCAGGTTCTGTAGTACAGGTTTTCAGGAGTGAAATTATCAGAGCAAAGGGTATATGTAATTTAAGTTTATGGATCCTACCAAGTCCCTTCTAAAGGCCCAGTCAATTTACATGCCACCAACACTGTTAAACTTAAAGGGAAGGATCTTCCTCCATTCCCAGCATGTTCCCCATGCTGGCTACTGCCAAGCTGAGGGGCAAAATCAAAACACATTTCACTACTGTACTGTTCTGCATTTTAATGACTATCACTGAACTCTAAACATTTAGGCCTAAGTTCATTCACATTTGTATCTCTTCTGTGAGATGCTAATTCATACCCTTTGCTTATTTCCTATTGATTATCTTTGACTTATTGATTTGAAGAAGCCCTTTGTACAAGTACTTAATCTTTGTTATATATGCTATAATTATTTTTCTCTGTTTAACTTTCAGTACTATTTTTACTATATAAAAGCTTAAAAACTTTGAATGGAGTAATACCTGCTAATCTTTTCCTTTATAACTTCTGAATTTTATCTCTTGCTTAGCAAAGCTTTTCCTACCTCAAGGTTATAAAAATGATTTCATTTTTTATACAGTTTTATTTTTTACATGTAAATCTTTAGCCACTTAAAATTTGTTTGTGTATGGTGTGAAAAGAGATCCTCTAATGAAAATTTAAAAATAATACTTAAAAGGGGTAGCCTTCAATAATCTGGAAAATTCATGTATGGATTTCATTTTCTGATACCATGAAAAGAATGAAATGTTATTTTTATTTAGGAATATGAACATTTTGTCCCTTTAAACACCCTTTAAAAAGTGGGCCTAAGCATATGATTTGCATTATTAGTCTACATCAACCTTGTTAAGTAGGAAACCCTAGCACCTGGGATGTGAAAAGAACATGGTGTGGGGTCCTGCTGACACTGGCCAACAATACTGGCCTTTTACTCTGATAGCACCTTAAAGCAGTTATTTTCTGGGTTAAAAATACAACTCTTTCTCAAAAGAATTCCAATTTGTAAAACATATATCTACTCAAACAGTTAGCCTCCCCTCCCCACTCTGAGATAGCCCCTGAAGAGACTTGGTAAAACAATAAATTCCATCTTTAATTCTTTTTTTATTTTTAAATCCCCACTCGAGGATAATTTTTCCCATTGCTTTTCAGAAAGAGTGGAAGTGAGAGAGACAGAGAGAGAGAAATATCAATGGAGACACACACTGGTGATTGGTTGCCTCCCACTTGAGTGCCAATGGGGGCTGGGGATTGAGCCTGCAACCGAGGTATGTGCCCTTAGCCAAAATTGAACCCGGGACCCTTTAGTCTGCGGGCTGACGCTCTAATCACTGAACCAAACTAGCTAGGGCTATCTTTAATTCTTTAGATGGGGATAAAAGGTTCACTCACTCCTGTTAACAGTGGCCTTTGTCGAAGAAACTTAGTTAGGACTGCGTATTCAAAGGCATAGGTTTAGAAAGGACCAACTCAGTAATTACGGTAGCTGAGTAACTATGGGAGTCAGCACTTCCCATTTGAAAACTGTAGTGACTGACTGAGACACATTTATACAGTTCTATCAGGAATTCCGAAGCATCATAAAACACTACCAGTGGGCTACTATGTTACAATATCTACTACAGCTAAACTTTCTAAGCTTATTCAGGTAATTGTTACAGTTTGTGAGGCTTACTGAAAGATTATTAATTTAAGGGCTTTAGCCTTATAACAGAAACAGATAAAAAGGAATGGAAAATATCCAAAAATCAGAGAAAGGCAGACAGTGCTGACAGCTGCCTTTTCCTTTAGACCAGGTGGAATGCCCCTCAAAAAGATCTAGTATTAAAGGAAAGTTTTGAATTTGTTTATTTTACCATCAAGAATAATTAAAGCAGCAGTACTCAAAGTGTGCTCTGTGGAAAAGTTATCTTCATCATAACACTAAGGTATTATTTGCCTTTGTCACTGTCATTATTTCATAGGTATAAGTGGTGTTTTCAGAAGCTACATGATGTAAGATATTACATCATAATGAATGCAAACCAGAGAATCCAGCTGTCTTCTTTCTGCAGAGGTCTGCAAAAAACGTAAAACAATGCTACTTTTCTCACTCATTTAAAAAAATAATTTCTGTTGATTTCAGAGAGAGGAAGGGAGAGGGAGAGAGACAGAAACATCAATGATGAGAGAGTCATTGATTGGCCGCCTACTGCACACCCCCTGCTGGGGATCGAGCCCATAACCTGGGCATGTGCACTGACTGGGAATCGAACTGGGATCTCCTGGATCATAGGTCAATGCTCAACCGCTAAGTCACGCCAGCCAGGCCTCACTCATTTTTTGTTTTGTTTGGGAAAACACAATTAACTTCATAAAAATATTACTTAACATGTAACAGTTTTATTATGTTTAAATAAATTTATAAACATTTTTAAAACTTAAAAACTTAATTTTAAGTTCTAAAATGGTAATTAATAATTACTTATATACAAAAGCTCTTTGGGGGTCTTTAATCGTTTTAAAGTGCGTAAAAGCGTTCTGAGACCAAATGTTTGAGAATGGCTAGATAGAAGCGAAGTCCTTCTGAACATTGTGAACTGGAACCCCCAGTTTTTAAGGTAGTACCACTGTTCAATCTTTATGAAATCATCTCTGTGTCTACTTATTTGGAGTCTGAACATAATCACATGAATCCAAAGCCATGAACTACAAACTGTGCGCTCTAAAAAGTGGTTAAAAATCTGCACCTGAATATTAGTCTGTCCTTTTAGGTAAGATAAAGTTTTTTCTTACTTGGGGAAAGAGTGGTCTCTCATCTCTCTTCTTTTTTAGGCACTCTGCCATTAATCTCTTCATGGCTTTTGGGCAGTTACTTCGTACCTTACTGAGATCTGGAGATAGATACCCTCGTCCCACCATAAAAATTATCTAGGAAGGAAAAAAAGGCAAATCATAAAACTTGTAGATCTACAAGTTGAAAAATACACAAACATTGAAAATTCAACAAGCTGTACACTTAAGGCATGTGTACTTTTCTGTATGTACACTTCAATGAAAAGTTTAATAACACAATGCTAATATTCTGATGCCTACGTATACACTGGGAACCAGTATTTCATGGGCTGTAAGCTGAAATCTTCATGACCCCTGGGCTCTTGTTCAGGTCTCTTCAGGGTTCCCTATACTCCAGCTGCTTCATCCAATCCATCTTCCCACTGGTAGGGTCATCGTGCTAAAACAGATCAGATTAAGCCTCTTTTCTACTTACATAATTTATTGGCTATAGTGCTAAGTCCTTTATATACATGTAGCAGGAAGCAAAAAAGTTAACCTTTTAGAAATTGTTTTTACATCAGCATTTTGAACTCTTTTGCTGAGGAAACTCTACTGGGGCATTTAGTTGTATAAATCTGAGAATCAGAGCTTCCTCCAGAGAGAACCAAAGTCTTCTGTTTAATAAGTAAAAAGGCTCGTCTTCTCTGTGTGCAGAGATTTGTAATTGTTCTAATTTCTTAATTTTTGGCTCTTTTGAAGGTGGTCAGAGACAGATGCGAGGATTCTTGGGACTCAGAGAGGAAAAAGGGGTTTTACTCTTAGAGGGAACTGGTCCAAAAGGGACAGACTAGAGGCTGATGTAGAGAGAGCCAGTAAGAGATCTCGTTACAGGGCAGAGCTAATAATCTTAAGGAAGCCAAGTTTGATATCCTACTTTATGTTATTTCCTATTTGGCGCTGTAACCACACTTGTTGAACTATAAGCTGACTGGCTAAGTACCACTAACGTGAAGGTATAAAGCAAATCCTCCTCCTACTTTACAGAAGTTACCTTCTACCAGCACAGAATTTCACTGCAGTACCCAGCTCCAGGGCGCAAAACTGCTGGGGTACCAAAGGGACACTTCCAAATACTGGTGTCTAACTGTACTCCAATGGATGGGTAACATTCCCTTTACAAGACAGCTGGTTTCCAATTCTTTGCTTTTGTTAAATTATTGAATTGTCAGCTGATTATTAAAATAGTTATTAATGACAAATTATTATGTAATTTTGGTATGTTAAAGAAATGAGTTCAAATAACGGAGTGGTATGGTGGATGGTAAAGAATTAATCTTGCCCACGTGGAGGGCTGGCCTTTGCCTTTGGTTCCTGGGAGATAATCCCTAACCCTTTGGAATGTCCTGTCTGGTAAGAGTGTCTTTGTTTACCTGGGGCCCTGGGAGATGTCAGACAGTCTATGCTAAGAATGTGATTTATAGAGGGAGCTTGGACTCATGTGGTACCGGCTTGCCCTCTGGAGGGGCTGAAAACTAAGGTTGGCCACAGAGGTGGTAAAGCATATCTACATGGCTGAGTCCCAATAACAACTCTGAACTCCAAGGCTCAAGCAAGTTTCTCTGGTTGGCAATATTTCATCCCTGTTGTCACAACTTGGGTGCCAGGAGTATTTAGTGCTGTCCACAATTCCCCTGGGAGAGGCAACTGGAACCTCCATACCTGGAACTCTCCTAGATCCTTCCCTATGTGTCTTCCCTGGGCTGATGTTAATTTGTATTGCAATAACTACCTGTGAGAATTAACAACTTTCAGTGAGTTCTGTGAGACTTAGTGAATTACTGAACCTGAAGGTGGTCTTGGGGACCACTGAACTCTGCATACAGTTATAACGAAACCCCTGATTTTCTCATCTTCTTACTTATTTGTGCAATATTTCTCAGTGGAAAAGGACTGATGCTAAGTCCAGTTCATTCTAGCAAAAGTCATATTTATCCACAGATACATAAATGAATTGAAAAGAAAGGCAACACGTTGTTCAAGATACACATTTCCAATAAAATTTTACCTTCAATATTTTTATGTAATCAAAACTTGTTTTCATCACTTATAGTTATTAATAATGGAATAAGTCACAAATTAACAACTCATACCTGATAAAACCACAGGAAAAAATTTTAAAATTCTAAACTTAAATACTTTTGGTTGTTGCAGAGATGTAACTTGAGTGATCAATAAAAGAATTTAAAGCATAAAACTGTGTTACATTAGGATAAAATTCTGCTGGGAAAGTAGAATACACGTAGTTCACAGAGGAAAAAAAAGAGCCATGAAAAATTTCAAAAAAATTAATGAAGAACTTTTGTATTCTTTAAACAAGTGATGACAGGTATCAAATCAGTATGGCTTTTAGATTTTATTGGGTATATTTAAAAGACGGCTATCATGGCTGTATTTTGAAATGTTAATATAATACACAGGAAACTGCATTCTTCGCAGTTATTTAAACTTAAGAGAGAGTCCTTCTTGGATGTAATTTATGGATAGAAGATTCAAGTGGCATATACGCTACAAAATCAGTAGCTTAGTTTGAAATTCTGGGGCTGGTTGTTTTTATTCTCAATCTGCACTCAGCACTCCTGGCATCTCTACCCCTTCACTCACTCCTCTGTATACAGCTTGCTCACTCCCCTGCACTGCCTCAGAACCGTAAACTCCACCGAGTGCTCAGCCTGTGTTTTATTCATCTCTGTATCCCTCTATATCCCACAGTGCTTTGCATTTAGTAGGTATCAAAAAAAATTTATTAAAATAATTTGTGTATTGATAAGACACTGGTACTTATCATTTCCTGTCTCTTGAGAGCTTTACTTAGCACCCAGCCACCACGCTGTGAGCAAGTCCAAGTTTCCTGTGAAAAGATCTTCACATAAAGACCCAGGTGGAGAAGAACCGAGGGCTCTGGCTGGGCTTCCACCTGACAATCTGGTAGCACCTTGTAGGTTTGTGAATGAGCCATTTTGGAAGCAGATTCTTTAACACTCAGCGGATCTACCCCAGACTATACCATGTGAAACAGAGATAAGCCTTCACCACTGACAGCAGCCCAAATTGCAGATGCATAATTTGCTTAAGCCACTACGTTTTAGGTGGTTTGTCATAAGCAGTAAGTGGAATACACTTGAAACAACAGGTCAACATGTTATTTTCTTCTAAGGTGACACAGCACTTCTCCAAGAAAAGAAAACCATGAAGGTAGACAGTTAATATACATAGCTAATGAGCACATTATTAATCTCAACTTAGAAGAGAAGCTGTACTGAAAAAGGGAAGAATACAGTAATTAGAGAACAAACTGGAATCATAAAGAGGAAAAAAAAAAAAGAGCAGTTTCTCAGATTTTCAGCACTAGGGTAACTAAAGAGGCATGCTACTCTGCAAAGCAACACAGGACTGGTCATCCCTCAAGGTGCTAAGAGACCTGTTTTAGATTTTTTTAAAAAATTGATTTCAGAGAAAGGGAGAGAGATAGAAACATCAACGATAAGAGAGTCACTGATTGGCTGCCTCTTGCACACTCCCGACTGGGCGTGTGTCCTGACCGGGAATCGAACCAGGATCTCCTGGATCCTAGGTTGATGCTCAACCACTAAGCCACGCTGAATGGGCAAGAATCTGATTTTTATAACTGGAAGGAATTCTTTAGTCCAATTTCTTATTTTTATAATTGAAAAATAAATCAAAAACCACCTAGAGAGATATTGTGGCCAGGTTATGCAGGTTGTGAGTCCCAGGTCTGCCATTACATCACACTACTTTACCAGAGTCTGCCTTGAATTCACTGCCACTAAATTTACTGCCTCTACCTCCGATTATAAGGGTGAGAGCATAGGGGACTAGTTCCTGTTATACAGGAAAAAAGCAGCTTTCCCATCTCCCATGAAAAAGAACAATATTCCCAGATTTTCAAGCAGAAGTCCCATCTGAGAGCCATGGAGATCAACGTGTAAGAGAAAGGAAGAAAAACCAAAGGAAAGGGATGAATGAAGTAATAACTATGGTCACACACACTTCACTGAGGATGACTAGAGTTATCAATTCAAAAGAGGGAGTTTCATGGAAAGTGCCACTGGAAGAAAACAGATGAGAAGATAATGAGGATGGTAATGGGAAGAGGCTATCATTCCTTTTTTTAATGATTTTTAAAAATAGATTTTTAGAGAGAGAGGGAGGGAGAGAAACATCGATGTGAGAGAGAAGTACCAATCGGATGACTCTTGCACCTCCATGAAATGTGGGGTCGAGCTTGCCACCTGGGCATGTGCCTTGACCAGGAATCGAACTGGCAACCTTTTGGTACACAGGACGATGCCCCATCAACTGAGCCACACTGGCCCGGTGAGTATACCATTCTTTTACCTCCATTTTCTTTATCAAATTCTTAACATGGTTTTAGGCTGGCAAATTCCACAAGCCTCTAACTATACTACCGGAAAGAATAAGTAGTAAAGGCCTTACCCTTCTGTTGGTCACTCATTTCTCTCACGGAAAGTAGGCCCAGGTGACATCGCTTCACTTACTACACTCCCATGGGGGACAAAGTACCTAAAATGCCAATAACTCTGGAATGCTTTTATCTGTATTTTGGAGGTAATAACACTTGTTTTCATAATATAATTTTATTGTTTTATTAAAATAAGCATATTCACTGGCAAATGGATGTCATCTAAGCTCACAAATTTTTGTTATTTGTAGCCTCTATGATAAATCAACTAAAACTAAACTAAAATTTCCATGTAATTCCTCTAGAGAAATACTATGCACAGGAAAAGTGAACATGGCACAGGGGATTGTGCTGTGTGGCCGAGGAAGTAAGACTGCAAAAGGCAGAGCTCACAAAGCTTGCAAATTAGAGACAACAATCTTGCTACTGAGACTGCTGTCATCAGATCAACATCTCAGGGATCTAGAATCTGCTACAAATACAATAAGTAATATGTTTCGATTACATTTTTTAGCTAGCATTGTGGTCCATCCTGAATCTAAGTTTTATGTGGGCTTAAAATTCAGATCATCAGAAGCCAGGTCATAGGTTTTTTTTAAAACACTCAAAGCTAACATTCTAAAGGTATGAAATAGTTAGAAAGACCAAATAACTAAAAAATTAGTTTTGTGTTGACTTGAATAGAAATATAGTCATTTAAAATTTTTTTCAAAATACAGAATTAAGACCACTATTGGGTAAGGGCCACATGAGCATATACCAAATACATGATAACTTAGATGACCCCTCTGACATCACATGACAGTGAAAGTTCCTAGTGAGAAAGCTACTTAGAGCTACCATCAAAAAGACTGGGAGTTGAGCCTTGGACTAAAACACACAGTACTTAAATGAAGTAACACATTTACACATAAAACTATCATTTCACTAGGCTGGGAGGTTATGATGAAACACATAAAATGTTTGCACTTTCAAAAAACAAAAATATCTTCAGATTGCTGATTCTCGACTTTGGTATGTATCAGAATTCCCTGGGAAACTTACTACAAATGCAGGTGCTCAGACCCTATCCCACTGAATTAGAATCTGCTCCAGCATCTCCCCTTTTTTAAACAAATTACCCAGGTTATTCTGACACAAACCACAGTATAAAGTATAAATATTATTTAATCACAGTTCATATGTCAACTAATTTTTTTATATTAACAGTGTAACTGCAATCTTTCCCCCCTCCCCTCTCTCTCTCTCTCTCACACACACACACACACACACACACACTTAGTTTTAAAAGTTGAGGTATACAAGATAATTTCAGTAAAGACAATTCCTTTTCTTGGCCAGTGTTAAAAGCCTAGGTGAATTTAATAAACTGGGATAGAAAAGGCAGAGTTGCATAAGGCTACATTAGTACATTTGGGAAGGTAAGGGACAGAGGAAGATAGAAGTTAAAAAATTCCCTCCTACTAGAATTCTCATTATTGAAAAATGAAAGCACGATGTCACAGTTCTTCCAATTACCTAGTTTTAAAAATTAAAAAAAAAACCAACCCTGAGAAACCTTAATGATTTTAAAAGAATCTGCTATAAAGAAGCTCATGGCTGAGTATCTGCTCAAGTAGCACACTCTGTGAGAGAGTAAAAGGTGCTGTGGTAGCAGAGTTCATGCTTCTAATTGTGTCATGGTCAAGAAGCACGAGGAACAGCGATTGTTGCATCTCCAGGTTCAGAAGATCAGGAATTTCACTCCATTACAACACTTAATTAAGGATATTGAAAGGAAAGGCCTTACATGCTGCTATTACTACAAAAGTATCTAAAAGGTATCTACACTGGTAAGAAAGACCCAGAGATCTACCTTTCATACTTATCCAGGATTTAACACTTCTTTTCTACAATGAACTGGAACTTTATATAAATAGTAAAATAAACCCCAAGAGATGGTGAATATTTACCTGGTCCCTGTTGTTGATGTTTGAATAAGGTAACTGTCCAGTCATCAATTCATACAGAACTATCCCAAACGCATATACATCTGATTGAAAGCTATATGGGTTTTTATCTTGCATTCTGATTACTTCTGGTGCCTGTTAGAACATAAAAAGAAAAATATTGTTTATTCTTTTCTTCAACTGAATAAAGATGGAAAATCAAACTATTACTATTCCCAGAAAAATGCTTTTATCATTAAATAACCCATCCAATGTGTAATTAATTCTCTTATTAATGGTCAAAGAAATATAACTGATTAAGAAAGAGTAAAAAATGCCCTGTAAACTCTAAAAGAGGCAGTACTAGCTGGGATTCTTTCTACATTACTAGTGTTTTTACAATTTTAGCAGCCACCCGCTTTTACACAAAATACTGTCATTGCCATTTGAATTCCTCCCTTGACTTACCTATCAAGAATCAGCTCCCATTTCCCATTCCTGATTCAGCAAAGAAATACTATGCCTGTGGGTTGTAAGCTGTTTGGAGCAGTACAGCCATTATGGTGAATGTCTCAGATTTAAGTCTTTCCATTGGTGCAAACGACTCTCAGGGCACCGTACACAATAGTGGTACAATTTCAAGATAGACCAACTCAAATCCCTTTCCTGACTCCAAAAGTGGCATAAACAGGCAAAGGGTGTCTTATCAGTAAAAGCAATCGGCAATGGGTGGATTCAGTTGAAGATGGTATAAAGAACCTTTTGGCTGCTACTTCTTGCGCAAAGATATGGACCAAATCATATTTGCTACATTTTCACACATTTCAGTCACTGATTTCTTATTGGCTACTTACATGAAATACAACAAATGGCTGGTTCAATATTAGCTTTAAAGAGTTCTTTCACTTTGAATCTTCCGTATTGTTTCATTTGAAAGGAATTAGCGAAATTGCAGGGTATTAATAAACACTTTGTGATAACATTAATTTGATATCAAAACCAGGACTAATTGCAAAAATGGCTGAAAGACCTGGGACAAGAGTCCTGGCTATTGGTCAGAGTGAGGCAGGTGAGACTATCAATAGCACAAGGTAGGCAATAATGGCACTAGCCTCACCTGCAAATCAGCCTCACTTGTACAGCCTTGAACCCTTCTTAAAGTCCATACTACGTCTCAGCCCAATAATACAACATCAGAATCTGGGGGTGCATTATTAGTTTTTAAAGCTCCCAGGTGATTTTAATGTCCAACCAAGGTTGAGGACCACTGATGGAAGATGTGTGGGAGGGAGATCCTGATGAGAGTGAAAGGACAGGAGTGAAGGAGAGGGTCATATCTACTTGTTTTTGTCTTACATTTTACTGATACTGCTTTTCAGTACAAAATAAACCACATTACAACTGTGATGCAATGAACAAGCCCGAATACTGAGAGGCTGGTTATGATACAGGCATAATTTTCAAAGCCAGAACAGAGTTTTTGTGAGGGACAGGGTAATAAATCAATTGAAAATTTGCCTTTAAACTTTAGTTTTACCTCACTGCCTCACTGTTGTTGGCAGATGGCTTGATGAAAAGTTGTATGTCATCTATTTACAAGAAATGCATTATTAATCCTCAGTTAATTTACTGATTTAATTGTAAAACTTTTTTTACACAAAGGTTTCTTTCTCCTCTAAGATATAAATAAGGCTGAGAAGACTACTGTAAATAATTCAGAGAACTATATAACCTTCGTTCTGACCAAACTCTTCTTTCCTAGTCTATGGATATTTTAAGTTTGTTTCTGAAGGCACTATCAACCCAAAAGGATTTATTCAACAATTAAGTGTACTATTGGCTAATCTCTTAAAACTCAGCTTGGTGAAATAAAAAATGAACCCATCTATTCAGGTATCAACAAAAAAAGAAATTAGAAGAAAATATAAAACTTCATGTGTAATAATCTATTGAGGTTTCAGAGAAAGGATAAACCTGAAGACCTGACTGAGCCTCTCTCCTATACTAATTAAAATAAACACACCTCTGAAACATGTATCAATTGTTTCTTTATAATTTTAATGCTTTTGCAATATCAGTACTTTAAAATCTGCTGCCCCCTCTTCTTAGGATACTGCTGCCATCTTTTTTTTACAAAGTGTGTGCCTTAAAGGGCCTGAGATCTGCATTACAATTATTAATTAGTCTCTTGTTTTTAATTATTTATTAGAACAGCTAAACATATAGTAAAGAAAAATTCATGCTAGCTCTAATGCCTGAATCTTAGAAATAGAAGTGGCGTTAGAAATCCATGAGTGCAGCCCAACATTAAAGATGGAGACTTGGAGGAGGTTAGAAAAGGTGCAGGTAAGAGTCACACAGAGCATTAGCGTACACACCTCCTAACTCTTAAGTCCAATCTCCCTCCCACCTTGCAGCTTGCCCTAATTTCAGTTATTACTGCAAGAAGTCATAGCTCAATTTAACCCTAGGCTTATCTTGACTAATTCAGAATCCTACCTTGCAATTCCCTTCCTGAGAGTTCAAAGAATTTAGGCAAAGGTGGCTTTGAAAGCCCCTTGCAGCTTTTCTGTTTCCAGCAGGGTGTCCCCAAGTGCAGGTTCTGTTATTAAAAACTGCACTAATAGTTTTGGGACACCCTGTATTCAGCTTAGAGCAGCAGTTTTCAAACGTTTTGGTCTCAGTACTCTTACAGTCTTGAAAATTACTGAGGACCCCCCAAGGAGATTATGCAGATTATATCTGTGGATAAATAATCATATTAAAACAACTGAGAAACTACTAAAATATTTATTAATTCATTTAAATAATAAAACAGCAACCAGTAAATGCTAACACAAATCATGCATTTTTAATGAAAAATAACTATATTTCCAAGAAAAAAAAAAAACTTTAGTGAGAAGACCAGTCCTGAAATTCTGTTTGGTTGAACAGTAGCCAGTTTGGGTTAATACACATTTGCTTCTGCATTTAATCTGTTGTGATGTGTATGAAGAACAATCTGGTCTTACACAAGGATGACCTTGGGGACTTTTAAAAGGGTCTTGGGGCCCCTTTTGAGAACTACTGGCTTAGAGAGTGACTCCTAGACTGCCCTGTTCATAGCCTGCTGAAGGTAACTGCACAGATGTTTTGGTTCCCTTCTTTCATATGTTCTTTCTTCTTTTTTACAAAGTAGAAACAGGAATAAAGAGAGAAAGAGCGAGCTATGCAGGGCAGCACAAAGCTGACAGTGTTAAAAATCTACCTCTCATATTTTTGCCTCTGCTCTTCCAGGTGCCCCATAATTATATGGTTCTTTCTAGTGTAAAGAAAGTAACTTTCCAATTTAGGCTTAAATAAGACTGTGAAACAGCCTCTCGCTCTTTTTTTTTTTTTTTAAATTAACTTTTTCAGAGAGAGGAAGGGAGCGGGGAGAGAAAGAGAAACATCTATGGGAGAGCCCTCATGCATACTGGGGATGGATCTGCAACCCAGGCACGTGCTCTGACAGGGAATCAAACCAGCAACCTTTTTGTGCTCGGGAAGACGCCCCACCGGCTGAGCCACACTGGCCAGGGCAAACAGCTTCTCTCTTAAAAAGAGGAGTTCTCTTCACAAACCTTAATAATGGCTGCAGATCACACCTGCTTAAATTGCATACTTTTTTAAAAACAGTATAAGGAACATTTGGAACAAAAAATATTCTAGAGACAATTTAAATAAACGTATTCAAAAATACATATTTTTGAAAGATACTGAAACTAGTTTCATAATATTCTTTTTGAAGATAAACAAAAAAGTTAAGATCTATTTACATAAATAATAAGATCAACGTTGACTTTTGTGAATACTGGGAACTATGAAAACACTATAGTTAGACTTTCAATGACTTTCTAGTACTCCGCAGCATCTCAGGGTCCAAAAAATTAATGGAAAAAAGCCTCAATTCTTACCATCCACAAGATGGATCCAGACAACTGTTCAAACTGATGGGACCCACTCCATCGAGATTTCACTGTGGCTAGGCCAAAGTCACCTATTTTTACTGTGAGGTCTTCATGAAGAAAGATATCTGTGGTGCAGTAAGTAAAGGAAAACCATAGATCTCACTTTCCTGTCAGAGCAAGCATCACAAAAAATTTAGGTAAGAGATATAATTTCTGTAATTCTGTAATGTTAATGAGGTCTATTTAGGCCTGAATAACCTGCTTTTAAGGTTTTTAGGGGTTTGACATGTAGCAGAATGAGGTGAGATGCTTTCCTAAGATTATGGGAGATCCTGAAACTTCCTCACAGGATTTCAGCAACATAGGCACAAATATCCTGCGGGCACTGTTGGCTCTTCACTGGAATGAGGGTGGATGGCAGACGGGATCTTAATCTGAGTTTATGGAAGATGAAAAATTGTTTTTCTCACCTCATGTTATTTGTAACTTAGAGCCTTTAGTTACATCTTAACTACTGCTGAGCAAGGTCAGAGTGCCAACAGAAACTAGCAGATAGCTACAAAACTTCCTGTTTTATAGCGCTGATAGTAAGGAAGCAATCAAAAAGAGCCCTGCTACCATAAAGATCCGATAGATTTTTATTGTAATGCTCAATCATTCAGAAACCAAAAGCAGGTTGTAGTACCTTGCTCTACTACACTCTCATGCAAACCCATTTATTAATTCTCTTTACAGTACATTGAACTTAGCATGAAACTGTTTTTACATAATGTGAAGACAAAATGCAGAAGAAAAGTCAGGATGTTTTCAAACTTCGCAGACAAATTTCAGGAAGGATACTATTACTCTTGAGGTCTCTGTGGATGATTGACTTGGCGTGTAAGTAACTGAAAAACAAAACATCATTTTAACCTGAGTAGGGCTAAAGACTCTGGCCTCAAAATTTCTAAAACATATTTAGGGGTATAAATAAAGATGTATTTTGAATCATGATACAACTGCAAACTGTACAATGTGATTAACTCCTTCATATAAGAAATATTAAAATAGACTGTGAATGAAGTTAGGATTAGAGGAACATATTACTAATACGGTACAGCCCAAATCTTGTTTTCTATGAAAAGACTTTGCTTTATCTTTTACTATTTACCAATACAAACCTTTCGCTCCAGTCAAGCCTATTTATCCATGTCCTTTGTACCTTAAACACCCCCTCCCCCGTTCCACCCCCAAATTAGCTTTCATTCTATTCTCCGCCTATCCATGCCTATCCTTGAAGGCTGAACATACGTTCTAACTACTGAGCGACCTTTCCCATGACTGACTTAGCTGCAAGTGACCTTTCACTGCTCAGTTACACAGAGATCACTGTAACAGCCTGATTCACGTGTTTATCTGCCTCTGTTCGATTTCTACTTAGAATGTAAAACTCTACTAGAATATGGAAGTTTAACCGATAAAACCATTCTTAAAGGTAGTATTAATATATTCTTAAAATACCTACTTAAAACTAATGAGTAGCAAACTTCCTCAATAATAGCTTTAGTTGAGTTCATTGAGGGAAAAGAGCTGCGCCAACTTATTTCTGTTTATCCCCAGTGCCAAGTACAGTGCGTGGCATAAGGTAAGTATTCAAAACACATCAGTTGAGTCAACTACACTGAGATGCATATAATGTCCTAGTCAAGGTTATCTTTCTTCATTTAATGCTGGAGAAAAGAGCTATATAAGACTCCTGAAACTTGACAATGACCATTAGGAAATAAGTTTTGCCTTAAAATGAGACTATAATATCACTGTTAAAAATAGGTCTGCAAATCATTAAGCTTATAATTTACGCTTTCCCATCTTCATTTAAACTTCCACATCCTTCCAGAGAATAAAATTTTGAAACTTTTTTTCAGATAAAATTTTCGTTTTAAATTAGTTTATACAAAGTAGCCCCTTCTCCAATTACTCTCTCACTTCACACTGTTTATTTCCTTTATAGCTTTCACTACAATCTAAAATTATCTTGTCATCATGGCTTTTTAGGCCTAGTGTCATTTTACAACACAAAAGTCTACTTAGAACCCAGAAGTTCTGCAGTGACAAAGAAAGGTAAAAACATATAAAAAAAAATGGGTCTCAGTCTAAAGTGTTTTCTAGAGGGGAGACCTCGTCTGCATTAGAAGGGGATGAATGATGGCAGTGGTGGTGAAGCTCCGTGCTTCCGCCAGGGGGCTGGTGTTCAGTTCACAGAAGGTGTTAGTGTTTGAAGAGGTTCTGTCTCCTTTGAAATAAAAACAACGGACGAGTGGTTCATGTGAAAACACAGCAGCATGATGAAGTGACAACAAAGGAAGATAAAGGTGTTCCTGATGGATTCTGTCACTCTTTCCAACAAATCTAATACAAAGAAATACAGCAAGAATAAGGTAGACAGAAATATAATAGAGGGCTGAGGAGAGAAAGTTTCTCCCCAAGAAAGTACTAGATAACTAATAAGACATAAATTTGATTGCTGAGCTAGCGATACAACCGTAGAAGTTGTTTGGCATAAACTATTACAGGTCAAAGTTGCATATAGCTGCAACTTGAAATAACATTATCTTATCCTTTGCAATCCTTTATTGTTTAAAACTTTGCTTTCCTAACTTTTATCTCATTTAATAAATTTCTTTCTGTAACATCTCTATAACAAAAGCAGCAAAGGAACAGAAATCCAGGTCTATGTAATAGAAGGTTGGGGGGAAAAAGGGACTCGAATTCCCTAGCTGAAAAAATAGGGTGAAAATCATACCCCACCCCCCACGTAATATAATGTCCCAGAGGAATTACTACACAGAGTGACACTGGAACATAATTTCCTAAGCACCTACCAGTTATAACCAAGATGCCAAAAAACACATAACTGGTTGAGGGTAGAAAAGGAAACAAGAATAAATGAACTTTACTTTCCGCAGATGATGCACAAGTCTAGCCATATCTTAGGGTAATTAAATTACCTCCTTCTTTTCTAAGATGTTAATGAGAAACTTACAGGTTTACAAAAGTAGTAGGAAAGAAAACACATATGCTATAAACTAAATGAATATCACTCTCGATAGGTTTCTCTTAGGAGTCTCCTTCCTTGAAGAAAAAAATGTCTATCTAATCTTAAAGCTGGGAAACGATCTAGTAAAATCTGTTCTCTATGCTGCTTCTTTCAAACTCTTATCCAAGATTCAGCTTTGCAACGTTCTTTTTAGAGCATAATATGAAGCCCCTAAAATAAATACAGTGCTCTAGACCTGATGTGACCAACACACTAGAGGGAGGCTCTCTTCTCCCTCTTCCCCTTGAATGTAAGAAACTCCTCAGAGAAGACAGGTGGTAAGCTCCTGTCATTGGTCTTGGTAATGATTTGTTTTGGGTTTGACAAACAAAAGCAAAAATAAACAAGTGGGATTACAAACAACTAAAAAAAATCTTCTTCAATGCAAAGGAAACTTCCACCAAAATGATAAGGCAACCTACCATGAGGAGAAAATACTTGCAAATCACGTATCTGATAAGGGGATATCCAAAAAAATACATAAAACTCTTACAACTCAATAGCAAAAAAACTTGAAACAATTCAACTTAAAAAATAGACACTTTTCCAAAGAAGGCATACAGATGAAGGTACATGAAAAGATGCTCAACATCACTACTCATCAGGGAAATGCAAATCCAAACCACAGTGAGACATCACCTCCCACCTGTTAAAAAGGCTATTATCAAAAAGACAAGAAACAACAAGTGTTGGTGAGAATGTAGAGAAAAAAAGAATCCTCATGCACTACTATGGGAACATAAATAGATGCAGTCCCAATAAAAATCAATACAGTGGTTCTCAAAAAACTAACAGAATTACCATATGATCGAGCAGCCCCACTTCCGGGTATATATCCAGGCGAATCTCTATTAGGATACAGATGTCAGAGAGAGACCTGCAACCTCATGCTCACCGCAGCATTCTTCACAACAGCCCAATCTGACCCAGGTCTTAAAAGGACCACTCTGGCTGCTGTGTTGAGAAGAAACTGAAGGTGGTAAAGGTGGAAGCAGGCACTACCCAGGCAGGAGCTAATGGTGGCTCACATCAGAATGATAGGAGAGCAGATGATGAGAAGGTGTAAGACTGCAGATCTAGTTTAGAGATAGGGCCGGCAGGAGCTGATAGAAGACTGGTTATGTAATGTGAGAAAGAGAGGAGGCAAAGGTAATTACAAAATGTTAGACTAAGTGGCTGAAAGAACAGAGCTGCCAACTACTGAGATGAAAAGAAGGTACGAAGAGTGAGTACCAACAACTCTCCTGGGCAGCTTTACTGTAAGTGGAAGAGGAATGAGGTGAGAGCTGGAAAGGGAAGTGGGACCAAGGGAGCAGCCTCTACAACTTTTGTATTATGAAATGTATAAGCACAGAGAAAAGCTGAAAGAATGGTACAACCACCCACCAGATGCCTTCCACCTAGATTCAACAATTATCAATACTCTCCCAAAAGTGCATTATAAGAAAAATGTTTTAAAATGGAAGTCCAGTAGAAAAGAAAAACCTGATGACGAATGGGGGAGTCTATCTGCTCAAAAAACACAAGTGAGTAGGGAAAAGGGATGGGATCTAGTGCACAAACTGGAAGGACTGGCTTTTACTCTTAGTGATAAGGCAGAAAACAGCATGCATGTCGGCAGGTGGGTTAATGTGATGGTGCGTGCTTCTAGTTCTCTTAGTGAAGCGGCACGCTGACTGTTCTGGGAGAAGAGGTGCTGGAGACTGGAGGACAGGCGGTACAGCATCTGTCTAGCAGAGGAGCCAATGAACTACGGAACTGAAAGCATGACCGCTATAAGGCATCAAGGGCCCACTTGGGGCTGTTGAAAGAACTGACTAAAATGGAGCAGCAGCGCGGTGTAAAAGGTTAAGGGAGTGCACTCTAGAGCCTAAGTGCCCGGGGCAAGTTACTTAACCTTTCTATATCCTAGTTTCTTCATCAGTAAAATGAGGCTAATAATAGGATCTATCTCACAGGGTTGCTGAGGTTTAAATGAGGCTGTATGTATATAAAGTACACAGAACAATGCCTGGCACATAGTAAGTACTATAATTGCTAAATACATCACTGTATAAAAACCACAGAGCATAGCGGTATTAAAAAAAGAGGGAGAGTGTGAGTTACCGGTACGTAGCAGAGCTGGGGTCAGAACCTAGTATTTATTGACCAGTAAAGATATTTAAAGTAAGAGTGAGTGAAAAAAGGCAACACCATGATGATTCCATATTTAAAAACAGCAACAAGAAACCACTATATATAGTATTAAAATAACAAATTCTGAAAGAACACACAATCAATGGTAATTACTGGTAAGTCTCTCTTGATGGTAGATTACTTGGTGGTTACTTATGTTTGTTTACATTTTCTGATTATGTATTTCTTTATAAGTTTTATTTTGAAATTAAGAAAAACTGCAACAAAGGATAATGTAGAATCACTCATATTCTTACCATAATCAAATGTGTAAACTTTTTACACATTTTGCCTCCTGTTCCCCTCCCCCCAGTTTATACTTGTAAAAAGGTTATGAAAGTAAAATATATCTTTTTTATTAAAAAGACATAAACAATTAGAATGTTACAGGTAAAGCTAAAACACTTCTGCTTCACAGCTGCCCCCATCCTGACCCCTTTTGCCATTCCCGGAGACAAACATTACTGAGCTTGGTGTGTGCCTTCTAATCCTATTTTTTAATACTTTTTCATATAAATATATGCACGACTTAAAAAACCCCAAATATAAAAAGTGTTGTTTTTAAAATATTAAGTGGTTTCATGCTACAGCTAGCTTTTCTTACTTGATGTATTTTAAAGCTGATGTTGATACACACATAATTCCTTTCTGCCGTATACTATTCCCTTGTACACGTGCCAATATTTTATCTATCCAGTCCTCTACTGATGGCCATTATGTTTCCAACTTTCCACTATTAATATGTTTTCCTATAATACGATTCTTCCTATACACATCTTTTGGAACAAAAACTTGTGTTTCTTGGGGGTAGAACACTTATTTTCTGTTTCAACAGATACTTCCAAAACACTCCCAGGGTGGCTGGTTGCATCAGGCCTGTCCCAGTAAACAATTCCTCTAATTTTTACCAACGTGTGATCTTGTAAGAATACAGGCATTTGTTCAATTCCAATGGGTAAAAAAATAGTATCTCTTTGTTTAGTTTGCACTTTTCTGATTATCGGCATCCTCGTTTTTGTTTTTATCCACCAAAAAATCATATTCGCTATATTTTTTGGTCAGAGTTATTTTCAATCATTAATACATGCTCACCATCTTTCAGCTTCAACTCATGCGATCTTTAAGTAGATTTATTTATGAGTAAAGGGGGCATACCCTTCATTATTTTTATAAAAAGTAAATCGTGAGGTTTCATCCCCAAATTATTATTATTTATTTATTCTTTAAAATATATCTTTATTGATTTCAGAGACAGGAAAGGAGAGGGAGAGAGATAGAAACATCAATGATGACAGAGTCATTGATCGAGCCTGCAACCCGGGGATGTGCCCTGGCTGGGAATCGAACCCCAAGTGCCTGGATCCTAGGTCGACGCTCAATCGCTGAGCCACGCCCGGCCGGGCCCCAAATTATTTTTATTTGCCTTATATTCAGAATATAACACTTCTGTGAGTATAATGCCAGACCACAACTTTCTCTTTGTGCCTCCTTGATTTAACATTTAGTAAAGTTTCTAATAAAGCTAAGTTAAAAATTATACCATAAATATTATACTGACATTAAAGGTCCTGCAAAGAAATGACACAATGAATTTGACCATTCCTGAACTTTCTTTAGTAACAATATTCTTGAAATATCGTGGCCCTTAGGCTGAATCAATGACTGTCAGGTGAGAAGCTGATGAACATACTATATGAACCTTGATTTCTATGAGTAAGTCTGTAGTTATCTACCATTTGAATAGCTCTGCTCTCTTCAGGTAAAATCTAGGAATCAGAAATGATCATTCATTGAGTTCTGTCCGAAGACAGAATCACACAGGAAAAATGTCACCTATCCACTATCTGCTTATATTCTGTACGCAAATAAAGGCGACACATTGAGAGTCCTAATGATTTAACTTTCCTAATGACTAAAGGTTTTATCTTATGAGTGACTGCAACCCCAGCACTGAGGTTGGTATACCCATGCAATGAGTTCAGATGCTCTTATTCTGCTTATGCCCTGGGACTTTAAAATACATTCTGGAAAGTAGTCAGAAAGATCAGTTTCAACAGCACCTGGAAAACATTCACATTCAAGAGGCAGACTATTTTGAAATGAGGGCTTTGCAAAAGCATATTATTAACGGCCATTTAAATAATGTATGGACGTGTGAAATGATGGTGGAGGACATGAGAGGAGGAACCAAACACTTGAAAGTTTAAATAACTGCAAAGGATGTCATTTCCAGTATACTGTAAACATCAATATTTTAACTATTTTTTGTTATTGGAAAGTTTCTTTTAAAGCATCTGATCTGTTTTTGTTTCATGGATAGAAAAATCTTCTTTTATTGCTGAGGAAACTGACAGTTTTTTTGGGGGAAGGGATATCTCTTCTTGCTTTGTGTTTATTTCTAGTTGCCTTCTCCCCAACCCCCATTTGTTTTGGTCTCTCTCATTGGCATCAGAGATTTTCCCTCTGATGTCTGAGGTGAGCCAGAGGTAATCTGTCTTACTCAGACTGCATGAGGAACTAAAAAGCTGTCTGAGAGCTTTAGCAAATAGATGGGCTGCTTGTTTTTGAATTTCCCTGTACATTGATCTAGGTGGAATCCCTGATGTCACCACCTTTGGGTCTTTCCTCTTGGCTGGTAAGATTCTTCACAGAAGACTCTTCCAATGTCTTGTGTGAAGGAGAAGGTCTGGCTGCTCGCACTCTGGGAACCAATGAAAAGAGAGTGCGAGGAACTCTCCATTCATCATTCAATAAGCAGTCATTCAGTCCCTGTTTCTAGTAATGTATCCATGTCCACATTTCCAGTCCAGACATATTTGTTTTTCTCTCTCTACAAAATAAACGTCCAGTCTACCACCAGGGTAGGGACGGGGCCACCATCCAGAGCACAGAGCAGGAAATGAGATTTTGAGAAGCTTTTCAGACAGGTCTTTTCATTTATGCCCTTTCCCTCCTTGGGAGATACCCAATTCCTGAGACTTTTGAAGATTCTGTGGTATAAATCAAGTTAGCTTTCATTTCCCCATTGCCAACTAATGATTTAGTTTTTCTGGGTCTACTAAGTCCATGATTACTTCTCCATCTGCTTTCTAGCTTTTAAAATGTTGTTGACATTATTTCCTTCCTCTGTTTTATTTCCAACCTTATATGTTGATGCTTAAGAAACAATCCTTTACTATAGTTTTAGTGGAGTTTCAGAAGATAGCATAAATCTCTCACCTTATCTGAATCTTGCACAGACATTTTATTTATTAACTTTATTGTGGTAAACTATATATAGCATAAAATTTCCCATTTTAACCATTTTTAAATGTACAATTCAGTGGCACTAGGTAAAGTCCCAATGTTGTGCATCTACTACCATCTATTCAAAATTTTTTATTACCCCAAAATTCATTTCTTTTTTCTTGAATTTCTTTGAGCAGTGTTTTATCCTTCTGGATACTATGGAAATAGAATTTTTTCTTTTTAATTAATTATTTTTAAAATTAAATTGGTTAGGGTAACAATGGTTAATCACACTATATAAATTTCAGGTGTACAACTTTATAATATGACATCTGTACACTCTATTGCGTGCTCACCACCTGAGGTCTGGTCTCCTTTCGTTGCCTTGTATCTGACCCCCTTTACCCTCTTCATCCCCTACCGCCCCCTTTCCCCCTGGTAACCACCACACACAGCCATGTGCTACATTCATAACCAGGGATACTCATTATATAGTGAGTGTTACTTAAAATGTAAGCAAAGTATTTCGAAGGAGATAAACAGACCGCAAAGGTCTACACTTATAGATTCCAAACTGGGAGCAATGGAAAAATATTGCCTCTTCACTGACTATCCCACAGACTAGAAAACTATTCCAATTTGATAGTGTTCTTCTCTACTGTCATCTTGTCTTAATCAATACCGGCATTTGACTGCCCCATCACTGTTTCAAAAAATAATTTTTATTACTATTCTTTGCTACCTCTCTTTATAGCAAAAGCCCTTCCTCCCTGCTATACTTTTATTACTTTGTTGACTAGTTTTCCTTTTATTGACATTTCTCAATTTTGGTATAAGCAGGATTTGGCTTCTCTTTTTTCTAAAAGGTAAACTTAATAATACTGAGTTATTTCTCCTTCATTTTTTTATTTCACAGATATGTACTGAGTACCTATCATAGGCCAGGCCCTGTTCCAGGCATTAGGGATAAAACAATGAACAAAACAAAGCCCCTGCTCTCATACAGCTTCTATTCTAGTGGGAGTGACAGGTAATAAACAACTATGTCATATGGAACTGGGTGTTAAAAATACAAAAACAAAGATCGGGTATAGAGAGTGACAAGGAAGGGTAGGGACGTTAGTTATATAAGGCAGCGATTTTTAACTGTTTTCATCTCAGGGCACACATAAACTACTAAAATTTTTTGGCACAAAAAAAAAAATTTTCAGCTGATCTGACAAAAAAATAGGTGTCATTTTGATTTATTCACACCAGATGGCTATTGTTATTTTTTTACCTGACAATCTAAGGGAAAACAGAAAGAGTCAGGTATTGCATGTTTTAAATTTCTTGTGGCACACCGGCTGAAAATTGCTAATGTAAGGTGATAAGGAAAGGCTTCTTTTAAAAGGTAACATTTGAACAAAGACACGGGGAGCAGCTCTGTGGATATGTGTGGCATGAGTATCCCAAAGAGAAAATAACAAGCAGAAGGCCCTGACGAGGGTGCGTGTGTGGGGTGAGGGCTGGAGAATAAGCTTTGTCTTTTTCTCAATGCTTACTATTTTTGCCATTGTTTACTCTTCATAATATTTTAATATAACCTTTCAGATTTGAACAGATTCAGATTCTGGCCTATAGTAAATTTTATAAAGTTATTTTTTATCTTTTAAATTACAGAGCATAATTCAGTGGATATAAACAATCCAACTTAAAATCCTCTAAAAGGATCAGAATACAGATTTTCATTTTACTTTATTATGTGCAAATGACTATTTTGCAATAGAAAATATGGGCACTTGGAGAAAATAATTTGAAAGGATAACTAACAATTATTTTATATACTTCTATAACTGCTAATGATTTTTTAGTAGTCTTTTTGTTTTCTGAACCATTACTGCTTAGCTACATTACTGCATGCAAACCCTAAGTTTATAGTCACATACTTATTATCAAATACTTTGTATGTTTTGAAGACTATAGTACAGACTATTTTATTTCTTAGCATCATATTGCAAGTGTCCATATGCTATCAGGCAGTAATTTAAAAAGCAATCCAAAAGATTATTATCTAAAATCTTTCAAACACCCTCAATGGTCTTAAAAAATAATTTACAAGAGGTTTAACAGAATGGAACTTACTCCATGCCCTGTGCAGTCTGCCGTGCAATATCTATAAGTTTGATCATCTCGAACTTGGTCTCAATGATGTGGAGATGGTGATATAAGCTGGAGCCCTCACACCACTGGGTAACAATTGCCAACTGTGGCTTTGTTGAATAGCCCATGAAGAGTAGAATATTCACATGTCGAGTTTTCCTACAAAAAGAAATGTGACAGCAAACGTCAGCAAATCTTAAAAAAGAGGCCAAAGCGGTCTACTTATCAGTAAGATGTCAGAAAAAGGTATTTTTTTAAAAAGCGGTCTACTTATCAGTAAGATGTCAGAAAAAGGTATTTTTTTAAAAAGGCAAAAGAAGGATAAATTTTTAAGAGACTTTAATAATTATCTAGTTTAACATTCTACTCTTTTCAGAAATATCTTTTTAAATATAGCAGACAGGCAATGAGAGGTTGCTTAAATACCTTCAACTACGGGAAGCTCACCACTGAGGCTAAAGCGTATTCCTCCCCTCCCCTTTTTAAAGTGGTCCTAGTTTTAGAAAGCTTTTTTTGGGTTGAGAAAAAATCATTTTCCTACAACTTCCCCACCGGTTTCCTGTTCTACTTTCTGCAATAAGAGTCTGTACCCTCTAGAATGTAACAGCCTTCTATGGACCCAATATCCTCAGTTCTGTTGATTACTTTCCCCCCTAAGTTACAGTTCTAGAATCATCCCCATCTAAGCTATCCCTGCCTAAATGTACTCCAGTTTGTTAATGTTCCTCAAACTCCAGGGCATGATACAATCTCTAACTGTGTTCTGATAAGATTAGAATTCTGAGAGTACTATTTCCATAAATGGAAGTATTACTTCTCATAATCAGAGCTCTACATTTCCATTAGTTCACTCTAGGCTTAATCCACCTATCAGCTGTACAATATAACACTGCACATCACTTAAAAGAATATGGTTAAAGACAAAATATTCTCAAACTTTGCTTTATGCACTTAGAGTAAGTCTTTATATCTAACAGCGGTGACCACTGGAAAACAGAAGTTAAAGAAGATAATGTCGCCCAGCCGGCAACGGCTCAGTGGTTGAGCATTGACCTAGGATCCAGGAGATCGCGGTTTGATTCCTGGTCAGGGCACATGCTCGGGTTGTGGGCTTGATCCCTGGTTGGGGGCGTGCAAGAGACAGTTGATCAATGACTCTCTCATCATTGATGTTTCTCTCTCTCTCTCCCTCCCTTCCTCTGTCTGAAATCAATAAAGATATATTTTTAAATCAAAAAATATATATTTTTTTAAAAAACAAGATAACGTCTCTGGAAAACAATAATTCACACTAACTCACCTGAGTACTCCTACTTCATTTTTGAAGGCCTGTAACTGCTGAGGTGTGGGTGCTGTCACATTCAACATTTTCACTGCCACATCACCTAAAAGGTAATTGTCATTCCAAATGTCATTCTGGTTTTTTAAATTAAAAAATATTAAAAACTCTTGGGTATTTTCACTAATTACCACAGCGTTAAGTCCACACCACTATTAAACTGCTTTATGGTGTAACTTAACAATAAATTATATCATACCTTCCTTAACTGCATTAATTTTCTAAGGATAAAAACTAAACTAACAATGATACTCTTACAGCGGCATTTCAAAACATCAATCCAAAAAAATAGCCAACTTGTTTTTCCCCTGGGAATTTAGTTTAACCAATTAAGGACCCACGGTATTTTCCTGGTTATTTAACAATATTAAATTAGACACATTTACTAACTGTTAAAACTACAAATGACAGGCCCAATGGAGCTTGGCTGAAATAGAAAACTACAAAACTTCTTTATCAGAGTAGTTAACATTTTTTTTCAAATCTATAGATCACTTGTTGCTTTGCTTAGGAAAGTTATTAAAACTGTAATCATTATTTTTAAAAAACTTTATGTTGCCCAGCTGGTGTTGGCTTAGTGGTTGAGCATCAACCCATGAACCAGGAGGTCATGGTTCGATTCCTGGTCAGGGCACATGCCCAGGTTGCGGGCCTGATTCCCAGTGCAGGAGGCAGCCTATCTCAATGATTCTCTCACATCATTAATGTTTCTCTCTCTCTCCCTCTCCCTTCCTCTGTTGGAAATCAATAGAAACATATTAAAAACCTCCCGCAACTTTATGTGAAACAGGTAGAACTCAAACTGCCAGTGGGTGTGTAAATTGGTACAACCACTTGAAACATTGTTGGCAGTACCTACTAAAATGGAACATATGCATATCCAGTGGCCCACAATTCTTTCCTAGGTATATACCCAGCAAAAATGAACACATATGTTCATCAAATGATGTGAACGCACTAAGAATATTCACAGAAGCAGCATTTGTAATAGGCACAAACTGGAAACTATTCAAATGCTCATCACACAGTACATAGAAAAAGGAATCGTTTTATGGAATACTATATAAAGCATGAATTAGATCTACAACTACATACAACAATATAGATAAATCTTATAAACAACGTTGAGTGAAAAGGGGTGAGACACAAGAGTACATACTATATGATTTCTGCTAAAGTCAGAATAGTGATTATCCTTGGGGTAGGAAGACATGAGGAGGACTTCTACAATACTGGTAATGTTCTGTTTATTGACTACAGATGTGTTCACTTTGTGAGATTTCAGCTACTTGAATGTTTAAATGCACTTTTCTGCAGGTATATTATACTTCAATATAAATGATTTTTCCTGATTATCAAAGTCATACAGTGCTCATAGCAAAAAGGTAAAATATTTTGAAAGCATAAAGAAAAAATATTTCCCATAGTCATGTCACTCAGAAGTGACCACTGCTAATATACTGATGTATATTCTATTAGGCTTTTATATGTATCAGTGTGGATATTTATGAATTCATATGAAAAGATAACCTAAGAAGGTAAGTATTCAAATACTGATGATCATTTTAAATATTGTTAAATATATTTCTACATAGCAGCATAATATGGGATATTATACATGGTGCTTTGTAAAATTTAATATACCACAGGCACCTTTCCATAGCAGTAAACATAAATCTACCATACTATTTTAATTTCTATTTAATCACATATGGAGGTTTATCAACTTATTTATATAATTCTCTATTAATGGGCACTTACATTTTTTCCATTTTTCATTAATAAATCTCTAATTAATGTACTTGCACCCACTTCTGTTTATTCCTGTCCAATTACTTCCTCATTATAAATTTCTGCAAATGGAATTACTGGCTCGATGAACATATTGTCAAATTTCTCTCCAGAAAATTTGTAGCAATTTATTTCCCCACCAGCAGCATTATAATCACAACTCTGATTATGACCAATTTAAAAAAATCTCTGTCCATTTTTATTTCCCATAATTTTTGTAAGAAACCTTTAGGAACTCTTGAATATGATCAAAAAAGTTTAATGATTCAGAAAGTAAATACTACCTTTGATTATTTTAATTAAAGTTAGATATATCCTATTATTATAACTTATGACAAGGTCACCGTATTACATACATACCATGCCACTTTCCCTTGTAGACTGTCCCAAATGACCCAGATCCAATTCTTTGTCCCACTGTGATCTGCCCATCAGGAATCTCCCAATCATCACTTGAATCCCGTCTACCAAGTGTTTTCTTGATAAAAAGTACAAAAGTCAAGCCAAAGCAAACAAAAAAGGAAAATCTTATGTTTTACACTAAGTACATTCCCCAGTTTCTGAAAGGGACATAAGTTAGAAAGTGATAATATCTTCTAAAAGGAAAAAACACACACTCTGGCAGAATAATAGAAGTATGATTCTTACAATAGAGAACTTAAATTGAAGACCTAAGTCAGTATTAGGATGGAAACAATTTATTAAAAATTATTTATTGGGTATGAGCAGAAATATGTATCACTAAAATCAATAAGATAAGTCTTTTATAATTTGGAGGACTACTAATGGGCAAGGTAAGTTCTACACATCTGTGACTAATTCTGGCTCCAAAGGTGAAAACTCTAAGTTAACATACTACGGTAACTGCTGATTATTTATCTACTTACTTTCTTCCAGTCAGCACCAAATTTCCTCATATATCTTATCTGATCCAGTCTCTTAAAGAATTGTCAACATACGCAATACTTTGGTAGGGTAAAGAATACACCTATTCCCCTATTAATAAACTATTAATACACTATTGCTAAAATTAAAGTATTAGTTTTTAATATAGACTTACTGTGCAGCAGAAAGTTACTTTTTCAAACAGGAAAAAATGTCACTTAGTAGATATCTGAATTTCAGATAAGCACTTAAGAACATTATGCCTAATGATGCTTCCTAAAATACTAGCTTACTCTTCTTCCTTATTTTAAAAACAGTACACTACAGTTGACCCTCAAACAATGTAGGGTTAAGGGGTGCCAAGCCCCAGTGCAGTGGAAAATAGGTGTATAACTTTTTCACCTAAAACTTAACTATAATGGTCCCTTGGTAGTTGTTGGGAATTGATTCCAGGACCAATACTGTTTTCAGTCCTCGGTTCCTTGAATCATGGATGCAAAACCTAGGGATATGAAGGGCCAACTGTATATTTATTGAAAAAAATTTGCATGTAAGTAGATCCATGCAATTCAAATTCATATTATTCAAGGGTCAACTGTATTCTTACTCTTTCAAAACCACCTTTTACTTAATTACATTGAGTTGAGAGCAAAAATCTGTATTGTGTGAATATGCTTTAAGCAAACAATTATCAGCTCTTAATTTTATCTGATTATGGGAATTCTATGTCACATATGGACATATCAGTATGTCTAAAAGGTGACATTAGATTTGGCTGTGACTTCTATAAAGAAAGACCACAGAAGAATAAAGGTACCACATGCTCTTACCATGCGATTCCTGTCTTCTGAGGATGAAGATGATTTCCTTTCCCGCTGAGGTCCTGGGGATTTCTGCAATGCTTTCACATTAGTAAGTGAGCCAGGTAATGAGGCAGGGGGGGTGGCAGACAAGCCTGTAGTTGATCCTAAGTTAGTGAAAGGAAAGATGTATCCATTAAAGGAAGATCAAGCTTATTGATTTATTGGGGGCAGAGGGTAGGGGGAGATTTAGACTTATTTAAAAAATGCAGTGCATGTTCAAGTACAGACCTTTTAGAAAGGATAGGCCAAAAAAGGGCCTCACTTGGTAATTAGTACTTTAATTTCTTTTAGTTTTCTGGCCAATTTAATGACCTCTGAAACGTCTGATTATAGATATACATTTTGCTTATTGATGCATAATCTAAGGAAAAGAATCTCTCTAAAATAAGAGATAAATCCAAAACAATACTCCCAAGGTCCTGATTCTTTGATTTAAAAAATTAAAAAAGCAAAATCAATTTAAAAGCCTATATAAAAAATAAAATTTTAATTATTTTATGTTGCTTCAGCAGCCAATTAATATAAAAAAAGATGGAAATCCCCAAATGGAAACATATTCTAATAATGGCCTTAATGCTGAAAATATGTGGCTTTTTTGTATTAGCCACAAAAAAAAAAAAAAAAAAAAATCCTACACCACACACTATACTACTTAAGAGTGAGAGATACTGGTCAGTTTCATCAGTTCCTGAAGGCTTATTCTACTAAACAAAGATTATTTGTTGCCTGCATACAAAGCCAGCAGGTTTCTCAAGACTCTCTGAAAAATCCCTGCCTTTATAAGTGAGAAAAAAGTAAGTGATACAGCTTCTCAGCCAATTTACTACAAATGGAAACATTCTATCAGCCAACTGAGCCTAAGGGGTGCAATTCTCTGAAAGTAGACTCAGTTGGCAAGGTTGCATACCTTTCTGATGGGTACTTTTCTAAATACTGGCTCAGTGGCAATAATTCTAAGTTCATGCACAGTAGGGCCTGGTTCACAGAAGTTCAGGGCAAAGACTCCTAGTGGGGCCTGACTATAGTTAAGTAGGACTGAGATGTCAAAAAATATTTGCACATACAGAACAAAAAGACTTCATGGTTTTTTTTTAAAGAAGACTAATATTCTTGGGGGGGGCAGTCACTATCTTTCAAAGAATAGGGATACCAATGGCAACATTTAAATGTTAAATCTGTGTAAAAATCTTCTCATTACTTCATTACATATGTTATCTGTGGAATTTCCATAATCTTATATTGAAATTTCTAAAAGAAAATGGTATCTGGAATGTCTATTAACTAGAGCACAACCCATTTTCTACCTTCCACTGATAATTTTCAACATCATAAAGCCTTAACTGCTTGCCAGGCTTCTCAGCTGTGATCTACTTAGTACTCGAATGCTATTACTTAAATTATGCTACTCGATCCTGTGTGACTTCCAGCCCATTCTGTGGATTTTCTGAGAAACAGTTCGGCTGAGAGCAAAAATTGGAAACACCACCACTATGCACAGAATAAGTGACAGGCACTAACTTGCAAAAGCCAGTAAACTCTTTAAAACTATTGATAGCAAATTCCTGTCTCAATTTTGACTTAAATTTTTAAAAAATCAGTTTAACCACTAATTAAAGTATGTTAAGATAAAATGAGAGATTGGAATTATATTGCTAACTTTTTCCTCAAATTAAGGCATAACTGAAAGTATCAATTCTCAAATTTTTAAGTATGCTAAAATACACCAAATATATGAAAAATCTTTTCAAAGTTCCCTATCTTTGATAATATAAAATATACATGCCCTACATTTTAAAAAGGACACTGTTGCTATTACAGAAAAATAAAATCAAAACTCTAGTAAAATCTCATAATAGGGATTTTCATTTCCATTTTTACTTTTTAAAAAATCACAGAAATTGATAACAAATATTAACAGTCATCAAGGTGACCACTTAAATGGATTAAAATAAAAGGAATTCAAATAGGACACCCCCTCCCACATTATTTATTACCACCCACTGAGTTTAAGATGTTATCAAGACCAAAAAGTAATGTAACAAAAAATATGATGGAAATCTCAGACTTTTTTTGCTTTTAAATTTTATGACAGACAGCATACAGAAAGCTTGTGGTAGTGAGTATGTGTGAGAAGCACATTCAGAGCATTCCAGCCAGGCCAAGCAGAAATTTAGTACTGAAAACTCTCACACTTACAAACACACACAGTGAGGGTGAGGCACAAACAGTATCTGTAGTTTATATTTAGTTTGTTTTGGGTGAAACAAGAAAGAAGAGCCCAACTACCTCTGAACACTGGGCCAGGCTCAAAATCAAACACTATTTCACTGGGGACAGAATGTAGGAGGGGACTGGGAGTCCGGGATTGGTATTTCCGAAGACAGCGCATCAGTTGGTTCAAAGGGGCTGTTAGAAGAGAAAGAGAGGGGCAGGCAAACACAGGAAGACAGACACACAGAAGAAATGAAAGAAGTCATGGGGAATAAATAAGATGAGTCGAAGCCTGCTTCACAAAATAATTCTGGATGTTTAAAAAACTGCTTATTTTCATAAAATCCCAATGATTTTTTCAAAAGTGACTCATAAAAAAGGACAAGAAATGCCACTTCATTTTAGGCACTAAGCAGGCAGTTTTTATGACTAAGTTAACTTTGTGATGCTAAAATGATGGTAACATTTAAATGCTGGATGTATTGGGCAAAATTTTCAAAAGCCACAGCTACTAAGACATATGAAAGTCAAACCGGCAGCAACATTAATTGGAGGGTTCATGGATAACAAACAAAAACCACTCTCATAACTATGTGCTACAGCAAATACGAAGTCCAGAGTACATAATGCAGGGTTATTACTTTGGTAGCTTCACAGGTACACAGAAACACAACAAAAGATGGTTTATACAAAGTTTGTTCAATAAAGTATCTTTGAGGCTGGGCTTAGACATTTTGAAGATAAAGCAGGTCACAGTGAAGAGACCAACTCTAAGCAAGATAAGCACGCGTATCGCAGGCCTTCCTTATCATACAGAAGACAGCTGAAAGGTAAGCATGGAGAATCATCTAGAAGAAAACTTTAAGATAGTTTCAGATACCATCTCTTGGGAAACATTATGTGGGGGTAAATTCTCATCTAAAAAGTATTTTTCTTAAGCAATGTTTTCTTATGCCCCTTATTTTTACTGGGTGCTAGAGCGAATGTTGGATGAAAATTCTATAAGAAATCTCAGTTTAATTTGTCATTTGCTTATTTTATTTACTGGACAAAAAAAGGCAACTGGGCTTTTCTATTAGGGGTCTATTATGTAAAATGTACATTTCAAACCCTTTTATAAGGCTGAGGGAAGTAGTTGACAATATCTATCAAATTGAGAAGTTGTGACAGACAATCCAAGGGATTCTCCAAGAATGGTTTAGGAAAATCAAGTTTTAATTGATTCTAAGCTCAATCTTTAAGTATTGGTGGAGGTTCCCCCCCAAAATTTTGCTTTTCAGCTTTGGAGATGGTTTGGAATCAATAAAGTGGGTAAAATAACTAAAAATCTCTCCTTGATAACCTTTTAAAGCCATATGTAGTACATTTCATAATCATTTTATGTCTTCTTTTTCTCTACTCGTGTTATAAATTAGTTAAAATTTTATTAGAGATAATACTAAAGAAAAACAAAAAAAAATTTGGGTTTTCTCTACACATTTTTCTCTGTGTCTGTGTTTCATGAAAGAAGCAAATATAAAGGAGACAAGCAGCAAAGCAGTTGCATTTTTCCCTGAGTTTTTAAAAACTGAAATCACCACTTACCTCCATCACTACGAAACCCTTGGTCTCTAATCAAGTCCTACAAATAAATAGTAATGTATATTTTATTCAAAGCATGTGGTAATAACAATGAATTTTCCTCTAAGCATTAACAGAAAGGTTAATAACTGTCTTATAATTACTTCACAAAACAGAAAAATATGGAATTAGCTAGTGAACGTGATAAAATAAAAATGTGAAGCACTTGCCAACCTAACCCTACATTGAAGGGATTATTAGTCCTGACCAAATGCTGAGATCCACTTCAGGCCATTCAAAACCAATGGCTGCATCAATTCTTAAAAAAAATTCTACTGGCACATATTAAGAGCCATAAAATGTTCATACCCTTTGATCCTGTAATTCCACTTCTGGGAATTTTTCCTAAGGAAATAATTCAGAAGAAAAACAATGATATGCACAAAGATGTTTACTGTAGCATTATCATTCATACTAAAAAGTCAGAAATAATTATTTCCCTCATCTAAGCTTATTTCTATATTTGCTAAGTAAATTATGGTGTGTAAATTTAATAAATATTATGCAGCTACTAAAATAATTATGAAGACTGAATCATGAAACATATTTACAATATAATTAAAAAAACAGAATACAAAATTAAATGTAATTGATTACAATCATAAAAATATGGTACGTGAGGAAACACTAGAAGGAAAATAATCAAAATGGCTCAAACAAGGGTTCTGTTAAAATTGCTCATTATTAAAATACAGTTTTTTACATTTTACAACAGATAGTGTTAGGGGTGAGGGAAAGAATCTTCTGGCAAGGCAATGCAATGCAATTTGGAGCTTAATAGGAAAAACTTAGATTTAGTGTGTTAACCCACAGGATAATTTAAATGTGAGGGATTGAATGGCCCCAAATGTCTCTAAATAGGCCCAGAGGCTTTTTGCAAATAGACAGCTTTTTGTTTATGGGTTAAAACAAAGAGTGAATTCTTTACAAATGCATTTCTATCATGTTCAATGTATTATATAAAGCCTTCAACATTTTCTACAGAATATCAACAAGCTCTCACAGACCTGCAAACAAGGTGCTAAGTCTTATATGGCTACTAATAAATATAAAATCTCTAACTTTCTGTGTAAAGGTACTTTTACTTTTGCATATACTATTTCCTTAACAAATTTTCTTCCTAAAACCCCAACTAGTGCTTATTAATAAACTCCTACTCATTCATCTTTTATAATCTGGCTTAAATGTTGTCCCTTCTCTGCTAAATATTCCTAGATCCAATCAGGGAGAGTTTATCACCCCCTTCAATAAACATCATTATATATTTTTGTGATATTTATTTATACATCTGATTCATCCATTAGATTATGACTTTGTTGAGGGTAAAGATTGTGTGCTAATTTGTCCTTAATTCCCAATTCTGACACAGTGTCTATCCCAGAGTCAATAGTAAATCTTGTTTACTGGAATAATAATAATAACTGAAATTGAATGAAATTATTTGACACTGAACGAAAATGCTTAAAGGGTTTGTACTTTATCTTATAATTAATGGGAAGTTAACGACAGTTTTGGAACAAGGAAAGAGATGATTGAGGTGTTGTAAAAAATTAATATGGTGGTAGTGTAAAAAATAGAAATGGAAAAAGGGAAATCAACGGCAGGAAGTCCATTTAGGAGATTAATGTAGTGAGTAGTTCAAATGAAGAAATATGGGCCCAGCTGGTATGGTAATGAGAACAAATCTCAGTCCAACCGGTGTGGCTCAGTTGTTCAGCATGGACCCATGAATCTGGAGGTCATGTTTTGATTCCTGGTCAGGGAAACGTGCCAGGTTGCAGGCTCAGTCCCCAGTAGAGGGCGTGCAGGAGGCAGCAGATCAATTATTCTCATTGATGTTTCTCTCTCCCTCTCCCTTTCTCTCTCTGAAATCAATAAAAACGTATTAAAAAACCAAAAAGTAAATCTCAGATGCATATCAAGAGGAAAAGGTGACCCCTTATGACTACCTGCTTAAAGGGGAGGACGAAAATGCAGTATACAAAGGCGGTGCTCCAGATGTTTAAGCCTTAGAGGATAGAAGTTCAGTGGTGGCAAGGAGAGAGAAAGCGGAAGAGCCTAAAAGCGATTTTCAACCATAGTGCCGCAAGACTTTTTAAAACACGCAATACCATACTATTTAGTCAGGGGCACTGACCTCTTTTCCCTTAGATTGTCAAATAAAAAAATGACACCAACACAACAGTAGCTGTCCAGTGAAATTAATCAAAATTATATCTATTTTTTTGTCAGATCAGCAAAAAATTATATTTTTTGGTGTGCCGCAGAAATTTTAGTAATTAGCTTAAGTGTGCCATGAAGTGAAAAAGATTGAAAATCGTTGGTCTAAAAGAATGTTCATTTTGAAAGTAAAGATGAAGGTTATAATTTTGAACATCTAAAAATAGACATAGCCTAGAAATAAGATTTGATTTCTTATTTCACTGTTTATTCCTATAGTCCCTTCTCCTACATCTTTCTTCTTTTATAATCAGGTCTAGCTAAATTGAGGAAAACCTTATTAGTTGAAGATATTAATATTAGAAAAAAGTTACTTAAAATGAATCCAATAAAAATGCAGAAAAAGTTTCATAGTAAAAAGTGGGAAGAAAGTCAGATTTGGGAATTTATCTTTAAAAATGAAATTAAAATTTACAATACGGAATGTTTCCTTTACATTAAATAAAATTTAAGTTATAATTTTAAAAATATGTTAATTCTTAGAATAAACATAGAAACAATCAAGTTTTTGTTGGTCATAATACCAAACTTATATGATAGCACAAACTGAAATTCTTAATTTCGAGTTCATCTTTTACATCACAATAATAATCACTTAAGTGAAAATTTTAGAGTACTTCACCCCTCAAGGGCCTCTATTAATCCTTTGATACTGAAATCATTTTCATCTGAAGAGCCTATTACACTGTCATCCTTATGGATTTTCTGTTTTCTGTTATTAACTGGACTAATTTCTGTGTATTTCTCAATGGCTTTATATGACTTAAGTAGTTCTCTGAAGTCACTTTTTACAGTTTCCATAAAATCCTTAAAATCTTTTTTCTTTTTTTGTGTGCCAGATTTGCAATCAGTTTGCATTACATTTCCATTGAAACGCTGGATATTGATGTAAAGGGTTTGGAATGTAGGCTGGTATTAAATGGGAAGGGATATGTTTGAGTGGAAACTAATATTAAAGTACTCTGTTAATTAGTGAATATTTTCCTGTTAGGAAAATTTTTGCTTCTCTACTCCACCTTGTAATTATGAGGACTCACGTAAGGAATTCCTGTATAATCAGAACCACCTTATTAACTCCAGGACCCTGTTTACATGCGGAAACAGTTTCAATTTCCTTTTTAAATATAATTACTTTCCAAAACAACAAAGAAAACCCTTGTGAATTTTCTCATTTTTGTTATTTATTACAGAGATTAAGGATAACCTATACTCTTTATTCTAAAGCACAAGTTCTGGAAAACAATACCAATTCCAAGATTATTCCAAGGATCCCAGCCCACCACAGCTCAGACAGGACACTTTTATCCTGTTCTATGTGATTCAGTTACCAGGATGACTCAATTAAATGAACCAGTTCTTTTGGACTGATCCTGTGTGTTTCATCTTTTTTCTCATCTCTTCCTTTCTTTGTCTATATTGAGGACTGGCAAAATACAGTGAGATGGCCACCTGTTCTTATAAATAAAATTTTAGTGGAATACAGCCACATCCATTTGTTTATAATCCATTGTCTATGGTTGCTTTCACACTACAATGGCATTAGAAATATGACCCACAAGCCTAAAATATTTACTATCTGGCCCTTTAAGAAAAAGTTTGTTGACCCCTGGTCTACATTATGGGGAATTTCCTCTGCTTTATTTCCTAACTCTTTCACTGAAACAAGCATTTTTTTGATGACCTATCATTTATTTAGTTCTAATATAGGTGCCAAATGAACTATATTAGGAATGGTTTCTGCTGTACAGAAGTTAAGATCTAGTTGAAGAAGCGACACTAATGTGCATAATTAAGTTACAGTGTGCAAGATAAACTAGAAAAGTAAAAATGTCAAGAGTGACCAGCCAGAGGTGGCCAAAATAACTGAAGAGGTGAGATTACAATATAGGATAAGACCAGAGAAGATGCATTTTAAACAAGGAATGATTAAAACTTCATGACAAACTTTACATAAAAAAATATGCCCAAATTCAAGATGTGTACAGAGATGGAATACAATGGTATATTCAAGAAAGTAAAGGAGATAAAAAAGGCAGCTTTACATGTCAAATACATAAAGTAATGATTAGTCCTGAAGGGTTATTTAACTCAAAGTTGTACTTTTAGAAGTTTAGGTAAAGATTTCAAATTGATTTAAAGAAAAAACTTGCAATTGTATTCGTATTTTTTTCTTTACCATAAAATTGCCATGTGGATTATCTGTTAAATGAAGACAGGACTTTTACAGATGGTGTCATAAGGGGGAAAAAAATCAGAAGAAGTTTGTAACTTGGTACCAGTTAAGCATTTAATGCCATCAGAGAAGATGGCAAGGCTTTTCTGATCTGGAACTCTTAGAAGTCTATCACTTATAACTGTGATTAATGAAAGATAGCACTTATTTCTGATTTCTACTATAACTGTAGCAGAAAAATAAATACACTTGAATTTTTTAGTTCTAATAATGCTGGATACTTACATCAATATTGACAGGTTCTATTGTGTTTATATGCACATTTGGAGCTGATGAGGACCGGTCTCGTTGTCCAAACTGATTTCGATGATCTTCATCTGCTGGTCGGAAAGGCTGTGGAATTGGAATGGATTTTGAAGGAGACGGACTGGTGAGCATTTGGGGCCTGGAAAAATCAAGTCATTTGAAGATAAGATTCAGAGCAACTTTATAGAGATAACAACATTAAAAAAATTGATGATATAAAGGTTTCCTTGTTTTCCTATTCTCAAATAAAATTGTTAAAATAAAGCACTAAAAACCGAGCAGGAATGGGTTTTAAAAAGTATTAGTTTAAAAAACTAATATATGCCTACAACTATTACTGACAAAAGTGCTTTGCTGAAGCAGACCCTCCAGGGACTATCAATGATAAGAACACTGATTCTTATCCAGAAAAACTCCCAGGAAATTTACAAATGTCTAGAAATTACCTGTGGTTAATCAGCTGAAGAAACTCTTGTCCTTTAAAGTTACACAAAAATGCTCTAGGTAGAGACTGAGTGAATAAAATCTGCCATTTTTCCTACCTTTGCCATTTCTTGATAGCTGAAGTTACCAAAATGACATTTTTATGGAAAAAATTAGGCAATTATAAATATTTTGAGAATACGCATGAGTATTCCAGGACCTGAAAGATACACCTGTTACTTTACACAAGAGGTGAATTAAAATCCTGAACAATAGCAAATGATCATTTCCAAATTCAAAAGCTGATCCTGATCCTTATAGCGTCAGTCGCTCATGTTTTGAAATGTTTGCCATGCCCAATAACTGACACAAGAGACACATAAGAATCATACAAGCACTAAAGCAAATTATTTATAAAAATTGCTTTTTGATGAATCATCAAAATAAGGTTACAGAGAGGTCTATATTTTGGTAATGCAAATAAATAACAAAGTGTAGGATCTCTCATCACTGTCCCTAAAATAAATCACAGAGCACACTAAAGATTTGACAGTAGACTGTAATAACTTTGAGGAGTCTATGCCCCTCAGAAAAGATATCCAAGGGAGCTGGGAAGTGGGGATCACTTGAAAGATAAGGTATGGCTGTCTTAGTGAGCTCCATCAGGACCAATAAGTGACTCCGTGCTAAAGGCCTCTCTTTAGAGACTAGTTATCATTCTACCCCATCTTATGCAAACTCTGTAATTAATCAGTATTACTTAGTGGTTATTAAGACATAGCCAGAAATACAACGTAGTGGGGATAAAAATATATTTTGTGAGGGGAGAGGGTTTAGAGAAGAATAGGAAGAAAATATAGTAGAAAAGAAATAAAGCTTTGAAGAGACAAAGAAGCCAAATAGTGACAAAAAATTTAAGAATAGAGCATGTTAACAAGTCTAAATCATACCAGTTTATAGTTTTACTTCTCTGAACCACACTATTAAGGGTAAGAAAAGAAACATACACTTTATCTGTTCATATTAACTAAATGAATCCACATAGAAGTGAAATACAAATAATAAAATATAAGTATTATAAAAAACTGGTATCAGCCCAATGAGAACTGTAGGCAAAGACTGATAAAACTGGCCTTTAGGAAAATTAGCATGCTCCACTGGCCCTTTTATTCTGACTGTTGAGAAAGTTTTAGTTTGTGACAGAGTCGTCTTTATTTTTGCTCTAGGCAGCCAAATATACACCCTTTGCTAAAATATTTGGGAGCAGGTAAAAGAATGTAAAAATGACAATATTAGAATTTTTAAAAAAGTTTTGGAAAGTGCAGATTACAAAAAAACTGTTTTATATAGACTGATTTGAAGTCTCAAGGCAGTAACATACTTTAAGGTAGGACTTGAAGATAGAAAAAGTCTGAATTAACTACAAGATACTCTAATTAATTTGATGTAGGCATAAGTGACAGCAACTCATTCTTGAAACTTAGTGAATTAAGACAGCAATATGTAATGCATATTATATCAGAAATATGTATGCAAAGGACATTGGTCCAGAAGAAAAACAAAAACCTGGATTTAATCTAATAAATTTTACTATCATATCTAAAGAAAAAATGGATATATTAGACAAAAAGGGTATCTGCTTATTACACAAAGTCAGAAACACTATGATTTGGCAGTCGGTATCTAACAACTCCCAGGGAAAGGTATGTGCTGTTCCACAAAGTCAATTTATCTAGCTTTCAGGGCAAGTATGTTATAATTTGAGAGAACACTTATTATATTCTGATGTCATTAAACATCTGAACCATGGCCTAATTCCATCCTTAATAATTTTTTGATTATAATTTGGTTTCTCATTAATATCTCTCAAAAGCAGGGTAAGTGTTGGTCGATCCAACATAAGAAGTTTAGTCTACACAACAGGCTTATTTCTCACTAAAATGAAATACCTGGCATTCTAAATTCGTGCTTTCTAATTCTGGTTAATGTAAACCAGTATATCCCTAACTCTCATCATTTCTGGGGACTGATAAAATTGAGTTTCCATGCTGGCAATTCTTTACTCAAACCAAGGCAATTTATACCCTGTGAAGTATGTTGGCAGTCAGCAAACTGGCTTTCACCTCATGATATTTCTATATCTTGCTGCAAACTTCTTTATAGCAGTACCAAATTAAAAATAAAAAGAATTTTTTACCTCTAACATCCTTCAGCAAATTACCAGTTTGGGTCTCATTTTTAATCTAGAATATTAAAAGCTTTGAAGCAAAGTGACTACCTCTGTTCAGCAAATTTTTAAATGCTGACTTTTCATTCCAAACTTACGCATCCCAAAGCATATTTTAAAAGTAGAAAAGTAGGTACCTCTAATTTTTTATCAAAACTGGACAATGTATCACTTCTCCAGTATGTCTTAGTTACATCTATTATTATGTTTCTCATGACCATCATGATTATTATCAGACTATTAACAAGATGCAAAGGAATTCTGATAAAGAATAGGACTCGTGCCTGTCTTTTCACAGGCACACATATACATTTGTAACAGAAAAGTATCAGGGAGCCCAGCCTACATGGCTCAGTGGTTGAGTGTTGACCTATGAAACAGGAGGTCATGGTTTGATTCTGGTCAGGACACATGCCCAGGTTTCGGGCTCGATCCCCAGTAGGGGGTGTGCAGGAGGCAGTGGATCAATGACTCTCATCACTGATGTTTCTCTCTCTCCCTTCCTCTCTCTGAAATAAAAAACATATTTAAAAATAATGCATCAGGAAAACAAAAGTTTGAACATCTTTCTCATCATTTGCTTAGGACCAGAATCTACTTCAGATTAGCTATGAATAAAGTGCTTATGGCGTAGGCAAATGGTTTCTTTTTTTCAATTTTATCTTTATTGTTGAAAGTATAATGGCCCCCCTTTCCTCCCATTGATTCCCTCCCCCCTGTACCCTCCCCCCAGGCCTTCACCCCACTGTCTGTGTCCCTGGGTTACACATATATGCATATAAACTATGTTAATCTCTCCCCATCCCCGCCTTCCCTCTGAGATTAGTCAGTCTCTTCTATGCTTCTATGTCTCTGGATCTATTTTGTTCATTGCTTTATTTTGTTCATTAGATTCCACGAGTAAGATCATGTGATGTTTGTCTTTCTCTGACTGGCTTATTTCGCTTAGCATAATACTCTCCAGGTCCCATCATGCTGTCTCAAAGTGTAAGGGATCCTTCATTTTTACAGCTGCATAGTTTTCCAAGGTGTAAATGTCCAAGAAGATGCTTCATATCAATCTTGTTTTCTATCCTAACATGTGGTCTATCTTTGAGAATGTCCCATGTGCACTTGAGGAGAATACCTATTTTGCAGCTTTGGAGTGGAATGTTCTGTAAATGTCCATTAAATCCACCTGACCTAGTGTGTCATTTAGAGTCACTGTTTCCCTGTTGATTTTTTGTCTGGAAGACCTATCCAGTGAAGTCAGTGGGGTGTTAAAAAGTCCCCTACTATGACTGTATTGCTGTTGATCTCTCCTTTAATGTCCTCCAGAAGATTTTCTGTTTTGTTTTCCAGCCTGTGTGACTATTTTGTCCTGAGGTGCGTCTCTTGTAGCATATATTTGGGTCTTTTTTTCTTATTTATTCAGCTATTCTGTGTCTTTTGATTGGGACATTTAATTCATTTATATTTAAGGTTATTATTGACAAGTACTTATCTATTGCCATTTTATTTCTTTATGCCTATTTTCTCATTCTATTTCAACTTATTAGAGCAGTCCCTTTAACATTTCTTGCAATGCTGGTTTGGTGGTGACAAATTCCTTTACCCTTTTTTTGGTCTGGAAAGCTCTTTATTTCACCATCTATTTTGAATGATAGCCTTGCTGGATAGAGTAGTCTTGGTTTCAGATCCTTGTTTTGCATTACCTTGAATACATCATGCCATTCCCTTCTGGTCTGTAGAATTTCTGATGAGAAATCAGCTCACAGGCTAACAGATTGCTTTTCTTTTGCTGTCTTTTAAGATTCTGTCTGTCCTGAATTTTTGGCATTTGAATTATGATATGTCTGGGCGTGGGCCTCTTTGGGTTCTTCTTGCTTGGAACTCTCTGAGCCTCCTGAACTTGTGTGACTTTTTCCTTGACCACGTTAGGGAAGTTTTCTGCCATTATTTCTTCAAACAGGATCTATAACCCTTGCTTACTTTCAACCTCTCTGGCACTCCTATGATGCTAATATTGTTACGTTATATGTTGTCCCACAGCTCCCTTAAACTCTACTCTTATTTTTCAATTGTTTTTTCTTTTTGGTTCTCTGATTTTTTTCTATCCTGTCTTCTAATTTGCTGATCTGATCCTCAGCTTCCTCTAATCCGCTATTTCATTCCTTCCAATTTTTTAAAAAATTTCTACGGCATTCTTAATTTCCTTCATAGTTTCTATATCTTTTTCCATGCTGTTCAGCATCCTTATGATTAGTATTCTGAACTCTATATCTGACAGATTGCTTATCTCCATTTTGCTTAGCTCTTCTTCTGGAGAATTCTTTTGTTCTTTCATTTGGGGCTTGTTTTTTTGTCTCCCGATTTTGGCTCCCTTTTTGGAGTTGTTTCTACGTATTAGGTAGATCTGCTAGGATTCCCAGTCTTTTGGATGGTCTCTGGTGCAGGCCAAGGTCAGACGCTGTTTGTGACTGGCCTTGAGTATCACCGTTTGAAATTTTCCACACTCCACAGCTTCTGTTTTCTTCTGCTAGGGCTGGGTATGTTTGGACAGGACCAAGATATGCACCAAAGTCTGCTTTTCCAAGCCCTGGGTCCAGAAGCAAATCAGGCAAAGACTCAAAGAATCCAGAGGCTGATTGTTATTCAGTCTCTCAGTGAGCCTCAGGCTGTAGAAACTCCACAAGGTGGGGCCAGAGGTTTTCCAGCAGGGTGGGACAACTGCTTCTCCTCCAGGCAAAAGCTGCTTAGAAAGTAAAAGTCTGCCTGAGAAAGATGTCCTCTGCCTTATGGGGGAATAACTCAGCACCAGGGTTCAGATGGGTACCCTCTGAGATCTATTCCCCCAGCCAGGCCCCCTGGATTCTCCTCACACTGCTCTAGTCCACTCTGGCTTCCCTCCACCAGAGCTCAAGATGAATGTCTGCACACGAAACTTTGTGTGCTGACCCTTTAAGAGGGTGCCTGTATTTCCAGCCATCTCTCCCTGGCAGAGAGAAATCCTGCTGCTTTCACAGCCAAATGTTATGTGGGCACCTTTCTCAGTTCTGGTGCTCTGGGCTGGGGAGCCCAGCTTGGGGTTTAGACCCCAGAGTTCTCAGTGGGAACCCCCCCATAGGTGAGATATCCCTCCGGACCTTCAGCTGCTGCCTATGGGAGCCTGGCCAGCCCTCTCGCACCTTCACACTTCCTACCAGTCTCTATGTGGTCTCCACTTTTCATCCTTGGTTATGAGGGTGCTCTCCAGCTAGTCTTCAGTTGCAGTTGATTACTCAGGGTGGTTTTTCTATATTTTAGTGGTAATTCCAGTATGGTCTAGGAGAGAGTCAGTGTAGCTTCCACTTAATCCACCACCATCTTGGATCTTGGCAAATGGTTTCCTAATTTACAGCTAGCATTCCTGTCACTGCTAAACAAATGTCCCGATCATTACCATTAATAACCTTCAGAGAGGCAAAGCTAATTTCATTATGATGTTCTATAACTGCTCACAGAACTGGGATCTGCCATTTGAAAGGCATCACAGTCTATAGAATCCATCAGGAGTAAAAGTCATAGTCAAAGAATGAATTAAAAATCAAAATAACAACACTTTGATTTGTTCTCCTAAGAAATACACAGCTGCATACAAATAATGATACAGACAGCAGGAATAAGATGACTACACCAGAGTGGGTAATTGTTACAACCTGTTAAGAGAACATAGCGGCTACATTTTCTAGTGGTCCAAAATATGTAAATACATCCACTCCTTAATACAAAAGTTTTTTGCTGAATTTTCTAGTCTATGAAACCTCCAGAAAGGCTGGCTTCATAAAAATTATAGGTCTATTGGGAGTGTCAACTTATTATTATTTTCTCTCTCTGGGAAAAAGAAATAGCATTACACTATGAAGAGTGAGAAGTAGGGTAAAAACGGAAAATAAATATTTCTGATTTTAATTAATTATCTCTAGAATAGTCTAGAACAGAATGCTGTGTGGAGACTTTTTTTTCATTTTTTAAAATTTATTTTTATTGATTTCAGAGAGAGGAAGGGAGAGGGAGAGATAGCGATAGAAACATCAATGATGGGAGAGAGTCACTGACTGGCTACCTCCTACAGGCCCCCCACTGGGGATCGAGCCCACAACCCAGACATGTGCCCTGACTGGGAATCAAACTGCGATCTCCTGAATCCTAGGTCAATGCTCAACCACTGAGCCACGCCAGCCAGGCAACTTTTTCATGTTTTAATCATATGCTTCCAGGCATAGTATAATTTATCTTCCTCAAGTCCCATAGGGAAAGAGTAAACAGACCTGTTTGAGAAATGCTTCAAAGCAAACTAGTATCTTCGAAACTCATCACCACCTCTTTTTTCCCTAGTCTGAAACTTGACTATGTGGATGACTTAGCACCATCTTTAAAGTGAGTTCTCTCCTTTGTCCTCCACAACAAATTAATAACACTATTATTTTTTTTTACGCTTTATGAATATCCATTCCTTCTATGCTACTATCACTCCAGTTCAAGTCTTCATTGCTTCGCACTGTTGTCACAACCAACAGCATCCTAGGTGGCCCTCTTTACCACAGACATTTCTCTATCAATCTATCTGTATATCACTGTTAAGTGATTTTTTTTTTTTTTTTTTTAAATATATCTTTAATGATTTCAGAGAGAGGAAAGGAGAGGGAGAGAGAAAGAGAGATAGAAACATCAACAACAAGAGAGTCATTGATCGGCTGCAGCCCGTAACCCGGGCATGTGCCCTGACCGGGAATCGAACCCTGATCGCCTGGATCCTAGGTCAATGCTCAACCGCTGAGCCACGCCCAGCTGGGCTGATTTTTTTTCTTTAAGACACTGTCATCAGGTTAGTCTTCTGCTCAAAAAACTTTAATTCTTTTTTCCCTTTTTATACCAAGTGTAAATTCCAGCTTAAATTCCTAGACTCTCCATAATCTAGTCTTACACATACTTCTTCTTGACTTAGATTAGGCTCTCTTCACTATCTCCTAAATATACCATTGCCATTCCCTTTATTTATGCTGTTTCTGCCCCACCCCATTCCTGCCTCCCAATCACCAAGCTTTTCTTACCCAGGCTAATTCAGATTTTAGAATTCTTCAAAGTCCAATTTAAATCCCACGTTCTTCATTAAATTCTTTTGACTACTCTCTCTCACTATCCTCTTCTCCTATAAACATGGTAATATTTGTCCTTATTACATAGTTTTAATACTATATCATAAACTACAGATTTTAATTATATACTATTTTTAAATTGTTTGCCATTGTCTCATGTGTTAATGCTACTTTTCTAAATGGAAGTCATGTACTTCTATATCTGATATTACCTAATAAAGTGATGAGCACAAGGCAAGGACTCTAAATTATCTGTTGCTTGATTTTCTTTAAGACTGGTCCTGAAACAGTCTATGTCAGCTTTAATCCCATATATCTGTACCAAATGCATGTCAAATACCTGACTGGTGAAATAAAATAAGTTATCTGAGAAATAGTCCCTTTTTAACAACCCACATGTTGGAAAAGCTTATATTAAACCAAAGATTCAAAAGAAACCAGCTCAAATAGCATGTCACTGAACAGCAGGAGTCAAATCATACCCAAAAGAATCGGAGGGGGGTGCGGAAGGGGATGACCCAGACGTAAGGGCAGTCTCGGCTAAGGAGGCCTCCTCCTGTGGTATTGGGTGGTGTTCAAAAAACTTGGAGACAAACAGCAAACTGTGAGGCAAAAACAAAAACAAAACAAAACAAACCTAACTTGTGCAAAACCCAGAAGCTTCATACATCAGAATACATTATAGAGTTAACAGAAATATCTGAGATCATATTCCAGTTTTAGAAACGATTGTTAAATTCAATTAGTTGTGTTTTTGTCTAAAGGCTTATTTTTAAAAATTATATTCTACTTTCAAAGGCAAGCTCAGAGTCTAAAACTAATTGTTCTATATAGCAAATTTCTAAGTATCCAAAGGGAAAAATCATGCTCTATGGTTAAGGAATTAGAAGAAAATATAACTATTGCAAAGTTAGATTACATCATTATAATATTCTTTAAAATATGGAGTTGAATTATATTTGCTCAAGTGCTCAAGAAAAGTAGTAAGACCTTAACAGCAGCAGCAACAACACACAAAAAGATTAAAACAGATTCAGTCTAACCTGTTAAGAGAAATTCTAGCATAAAAAGCAAATAGAAATTTTAGAAAAAGATACACTAGGTACAAAGATTTTATATCTTACTTTTAAATAAAGTGGGGGTGCAGGTGGGGTTAAAGGAGAAAGAGAGAGAAAAGAAGAGAGAGAAACATAATTTACAAAATAGCTGACAGAATCAGATCCCTTGATCTATGGTTCAAAAATATAATAATGGTTAACTTAACCAAAACAACACCTGCTCTCCTCCCAAAAACTATCTAAAAGTGATTTCTATGGACAAGGGATCTTTACTGATTGAAAGAGAATATAAAACATAAATGAAATGTGCAGCTGAATCAGAAGTACAATTTTGGAGTAAAGCATAGGCTATACTACATATTACTCTCTAGACACACTTTAAAAAAAATTCCCTGTAACAACTCTACTGGACACATTCAGAAAAATTAAATGTAAAATGGTAGATAGAAATCTTTTTTGATTACTTACTCAAGTTGGTCATAATTAACACACATCAGCGGCACCTCTGTACTACAACGCTGGTGAAATTTATAACCACATGTTTGACAGCGGAAACCCTGGAAAAGCAGCTTTCGACAAAAGTCACAAAATGCTAAGGTGAAAAAAGTTTTTCGTACCTGCAAAGTAAAACATAAATGAGGATTTATGTAAAACATCATAGAGGATTTCAAAACTTGGCGAGAATCTATTTAGTAATCAACTAATCTACTCTCTTGTTTAAAATAACAAATTTTTAATGTTTATATCATGAGAACTGCCTTACACATTAAGATACTAAAATGAAAACCAGTGGGTTCAAGATAGTAGATAGAGTAATATGTACTATCTCCCACCCAATATCCAATTAAAAACTCAGAAGTCTTGACGGGAAATGAATAAAAGACTCAAAACTAATTTCAAGCTTGACTATATAAAAATAAAAGTAGAGATTAGATAAAAGGAGGGAACAGAAGAAGTAAAAGGAAAGGTAAGGGTACAATTTAATAATTGTACAAAGAAAGGAGTTATGAGATGCTTACTAGTGTTAAGAGAGTAGGAAACAAGGGTATGCTAGCACTAAAGTCACAAAGGTATCTGACAGAGGAGCCACAAAAACCCAAAAATAAAAAGAACATATTGGAGGAGGGGAGGAGGAGGAAAGGTTGTAATACCATGAATGAGCTAATTCCCAATGAAATCAGTAATCAGTAAATGATATCTAAAGAAAACTACATACATTTGATTAAAATGTAAATACACTCTGATTAAATGTAAAAACACTTAATAATTATAAAAGAAAAAGCTATTTGTAATTTTATGGAAATCAAAACAACCCTATCTAAACTTACTAACTAGGATAAAGAGCAAGAAAACAACCTAAAAGCCAGTAAGAACGACTTTTAACAAGTTATTTTGTTAGAGGATTAGAACACCTACATGCATTTCTGAACACCCCTCTACGTGAAACTTAAAAGACAACATGCAAAAACTCCACATCAGAAGCAAATGATCTCCAAAAGTGGTTTGCAGCCTTTTTCACCTGGCACACATAAACTAATTACTAAAATTCTGCAGCACACCAAAAAATGTATTTTTCGCTGATCTGACAAAAAATAGGTATAATTTTGATTAAATTACACTGGCTACTGTTGTGCTGGCTGTTGTCACATTTTTATTTGACAATCTAAGGGAAAAAGAGGTCAGTGCCCCTGACTGGAGAGTTAGGTACCATCTGTTTCAAACCTTCTTGCTGCACACCAGCACCAGTGTGCCTCGGCACACCGGCTGAAAATCACTGATCTACCACATGGGCCACAAAACAGAACTGTGCTGGGAAGGCTCTACCTATCTTTTTTTTAAGGGAGGCCCTACCCTGACAACTAGCAAAGCTAGAAGTTGTTTGAAAAGCATGTTTTGTGTGGACAACAAGCAGAAACCACGAGGAGGATAAACAAAGACCACGCGGAAGCAGCGCTTTCCGGCGTGGTGAGCGCAGTTGGCTTCTATGCTGTCTGCTGTTCCTTGCTGCATATTCTCAATTAATCTGCTTTTCAGACAGTTTTAACACAAACTGGAAGTAAGAAATAGATTTCACACTATGACCCAGGACACATCTGTATTCATGTAACATACTTGCCCTAATTACATGTAATGCACAATATAATTTTCTATCCTATTACGTGTAAGTGCTTTTCATGAGTCACTAAACGGATCTCAACACCCACAGGTTATGAAACCCTTCTCGATGAATACATATTTAAAGAGACAAAAAGTTATTTAAAAATGTTTCATCAAGAAAATGGTATCTTGGCACTCTGGCTTTTGAGAATATTTAAGTAGTTTAAAAAAATGGCTCTTGTTTTCTTCATCTTTTTTTCTATTATCACTTTCTAGGGGATTTAAAAAGGCAACTGCTTGTTTTTAGCTTTGTTCCTTTTCCATTTGTCTCTGGATATACAAGAAATGAAGAGATCTTTAATATTAATGTGACCACTATTTGCCATAGTCAAGAGTCTTTTATACTGCTAGCATAATTTCAGGAAATAGAGCACTGAAAAATATGAAACGTCTGCACAGGAATAAGCGTTATATAGCCATCTGATCCTCTTTGCTAAGCACTCATACCTTCACTCTCCTGATAATCTGTATCATGAAACCCTAATTTATCTTCCTGAATTAATTTCCTCAATTGCAGTCTTTCTTCCTGTCACTGATGTATACTTGAAAACTATGTGTAACTGGTTGTTTGTATATGTAAAGGAGAAAAAAAGAGAAAGACAAGGAAAGAAGGGAGGGAAACAGAGAGAAGAAAAATATCTAAGAGTAGAAAGCACGGGTATGCACTTTAGTATAAACTGCAAATGACATATAAAGGGTGGGGCAAAAGTAGGTCTGTAGATATGGAAAATACAATAATTAATAAATACAAGAATAAACTCACATACTGACAATTGTAGACCTACTTTTGCCCCACCCTGTACTTGTATTTGTGAGTATACCTTTGTCAATAAAGGTGAGCACAGGAAGGTGTATCTTATCTTGCATCACAATTTAGGCTTATTCTGAATTTGAGCATATCAAGACATAGATCATAAATTAATGGGAGGTGTAGACCGGCAATTTGCATGCATCAATTTGTAAGGTGTGGGGCTGTCTGAAGGAAGACATTATTAACCTGTGTGCCTATAGAAAATGGGAAGGGCTAGACAAATGACATTCATTTCAAATCTTGTTTCCCTATCTTCCCTTCCCTGCTTCACCCCACCCGTTCTCAAGGACTCCTGGGATGTAGACAAAATACTGAAGGAATTGCTTTTATAACAGACTCTATGAAACCATAATGCATCAGCAGCGTTCCTTGAGAGGCCAGAAAAATCCAGCAGCAACGCAAAGTGAGTACAGGCTCCTGCCTCTACATGGCACACAGAGTAACTGTTCTAAAATGCATATCTAATCACACTTCTCCCCTGCTCACAATTATTGAATTTCCAATTCTTTTACAGAAAAGTCCAAATCTTTAGCATGGCTTATGAGGACTGTCATGAACCTGGCTCTGCTTACTCTACCCATAATTCTTGCTACTCTGTAACATCCCCCTCCCCCAACTTTTTACCATCCATTCTGAATGTGTTTTTAAAACTGAAAAGGTAACATGTTTTCTTGCTGTTTACTGTCTTGAGTACTCTTCCCTTCACTCTTCATCTGCTATTTCCTCACCCATTAGTCCTTGGCTTAGTCTTCACTGGGAAACTTCCTGACTCCTCAAAGCCCAGGTTAGGAGACTACTCTGTGCATCTACAGCGCTTTATGCATACACGGTAATTACAAGTGTTATGAAAATTTCCTACTAAATCATCTCTACTCAAAGGCCAGGATCCTGTTTTTGTTGTTAACTGTTATATTCCCAGATCAGAAACAGTGTTGGCAAATGGGAGGTTTTCAACATTTACTGGAAGGTCTCCAACTGTGCTGAAAGGATTTCTACACTCTGGAACTAACCTGCAGTTTGCCTTCATTACATTCTTATGGCCAGGACCTTCCTGAGGCACTTGTTTCAATACAATTTTCTGATTAGTAACTTAGGTCTTCTTTCACCTCCCCATATCCGATTTCTAGTTAAGAATAATAATTAAGAAAAAGAGTAGTAATCACTATGAAATGTAAGTTCAACTGTTTTTGGATTCCTAAAAACTCACCACTCGAAATTCTACATGGAGTTAAAAAACTCAACAGTAATGAACATCCTAGTTCATCACTCTACAGCTATTTGCTACACAGTAAATCTGACTGATATTAGGTGTACTCTACACTTGTCCAGAGGATGTCTTAATTACTGAGACACCTGATTTCATCACTCACCACTAATGGAGCCCCAAAAGTACCCTCCTGGGAAATCATGCCATCAGCTGCTTTAAGAGCCCAGCTGTACTAATCACCAAGGCACAGGGGAAAACACCTGACGCCAAAATGCTAGCAATAACTATCTATTTAGAAAAGAAATAAACTATGGTTAAAATTCCACATATATAGATAAGTAAGAATATCATTCCTGTCTTATAGATCATTCTAATCCTGGCTTTTGCCTACCCTTTTACAGGACAAGACCTCAAGCTCTGGTAACTGTGTCCTCATCTGTAAGGCAGAGAGGTCTCACTTGCAGGCTTCATGCTGGTGACATTTAGCTCAGGCTAGGTTCTAGCAAATGCAAAAACCAAAGGGAGAAGTCCTCAAGGAGAGTTTTAGCATCTTCTTTCAGTCCTCAAGGAGAGCTGTTCCACTGACCTATCCTTCAGAAAAATTTATGTAAGTATGCCAAGATGTATGCAGAAAGATTCTGTTTAGGCCTCTATGTAATAGATTTTTTAAAAACACCTAAATGTCTATTACTAGAGGGTTGGTTAAATATACTGAATTTACACTACTCTTACAGACTATTATGCAATCATTATAAAAATAAAACTAGGTGTACTGACATGAAAAGATGTCCATGATGTACTGCTGAATTTTTTTAAGGTAACGAATACCACAAAGAACAAGGCTCCATTTTTAGTTTAAGAAAAGGAAAGAAATCAGAAATAATGAAGAGAAGAGAGGGGGAAAGAGAAAGGAGAAAACCTTAGGCTCACAGGTGTAAGCATACATGTCTGTATATAAAGAAAAAATTTGGAAGACTACACAATAACAAATTAATTTGACTAACGCTAGTTTACCTCTAGTATAGTATTTTCACTTTTTTACTTGGTATACTTTTTGAACCATTTAAATTTTCTTTTAATAACAAGCATGTATTGCTTTTTTAAATTCAAAAGAAAGTATAATGACTAAAGTAAAACTCTTTAGTTTAAATTAAAATTTTGTAAAGAACAGAACTGATTTTTAACTTAGGTAAAGTATTGATCCCCAAATTATTCACCCATATTTCCTAAATAAAAATTCATTCACGACATAAGTATTTTTGACATTTCAAAAAAATGGAAAGGTACATACAAAGTTGTGTGTTGTAAGTGGAACATTCTCCAATACTTCTACATGCAATTCCTCTCCAGTAAGCCAAGAAATATCAGTGTCCCAACCAATTGGCTTCTTCTCTCTGAAAAGTGTAATCACAAGCCTTTCTTGGTAATCATACCTAAAAATCTTCATATGCCTCATGCTGAAGATATGAAAATTGGTTATTGAGGGGCTAGTAATGATGAGGGAGGTTTGGCTCCCTGGTCTTCCATCGTTAGAAATTTAAGTGGCAATAAATTAATTTTTAAGTTTACCCCAAATAAATGTATCACTCTTGGACAAACAGCAGGGTAAAGAGATGTACTGTTGTCTTCAAGTCAGCTCCAGAAAAGACCTACAACAGCAGAAAATGGATTGTTCCTGGCATCAAAAAAAAAACCCAAAAACCCAGGCATGGGTATGTCTATCCAAAGAAAAAGAGCACTCAAGGGAAAACATGCCCCAAAAAAGGAAAATTTTAAAAACAGGATTCAAAACTGGGAATGGGCGGTGTCTTGGCATAATTTTAGATGCTTTCTAAAAGAAAAACAGTTCAATATAAAATGTTAATTTGATAAGCCTTTTGTGAAAACATGAGTTTGTATTTAAAATAGGGGCATGGCAATGAGTCCACTATTCAAATAAGTCACATTCTAATGGTTGAAAAATTTTAAGAATCACCTATTCCAAATAAAATAATTTGATCTGAGTACCACTACTGTCACACACAAAATTATCTAACATTAACTCCTCAAAAGGCCTACAAGATTTCTTTAGGCTAAACTTAATAATTTAATATTGTTTTCTAAAGCTGATTTTCAATTTCCTTGGTTTAGGTAAAGATCCTAGAAAAAAACCCCAAAGTTTAATGTCTGAGTTTTTGTTTTTTAAACAAAATTTCACATCACATACAAACCATACCCATCCTGAATTCTGTAAACAGCACAGCACTCTGGGATTAGACCTCTCATCATCAAGGCTTTCTTTAGACTGTCCCGGACTGTAACTCCACACCTTGCAGGGACCTGCAGTATCATAAATGCATGATATGAGGTAAAGGAAATAAATTACGTTTTTCATATCACTTTTTTTTTTTTTTTTAACTATATCTTTATTGATTTCAGAGGGAGGAAGGGAGAGGAGAGGGAGAGAAACATCAACTATGAGAGAGTCGTCATTGATCGGCTGCCTCCTGCACACCTCCGACTGGGGACAGAGCCCGCAACCGGGGCATGTGCCCTGACCAGGAATCAAAATGCAATCTCCTGGATCCTAGCTCGATGCTCAACTGCTGAGCCACGCCCTACTGGGCACACATCACTTTTTTAAAAATAACTTACCTTCATAATATATAATACCTTTAATGTTACATGGATTACCATGTTAGATACAACATCATTTCTACAGCTAACTTAATAGTAAAGGGAAATTATGACAAGTATCTATTATTACTCACCAACTTAAAACAAAATGAATTTTAGTTTATTAAAATTATAAAATATTTTAAACATACAGAAGAAATAGCCCAGCTGTGGGAATGGCTCAGGGGTTGAGCATCAGCCTAGGATCCAGGAGATTGCGGTTCGATTCCCAGTCAGGGCACATGCCTGGGTTGCGGGCTCGGTCGGGGACATGCAGGAGGCAGCTGATCAATGACGACTCTCATCATTGATGTTTCTATGTCTCTCACCCCCTCTCTGAAATCAATAAAGATATATATATATAAAAAAAGAAAAAAAAAAGAAATAGAGAATTTAACAGATCCCCATGTACTCGCCACTGAGGAACAAGAGGTGTCAACATTTAAAGCAAAACCAATGGGAAAAAAAAAAAGATTTTTAAACACTTTACAGGTTTTTTTTTGTTTGTTTACTGATTTCAGAGAAGAAGGGAGAAGGAGAGAGAGAAACATCAATGACGAGAGAATCATTGATCGGCCACCTCCTGCATGCCCCCTACTGGGGATTGAAACTGCAACCTGGGCATATGCCCGGAACAGGGATTGAACAGTGATCTCCTGGTTCAAGGGTTGATGCTCAACCACTGAATCAGGCCAGCTGGGCACAAAATCAATTTTGATCAAACATTGTTCAAAGCTAAAAACTGTGTAATCCTTCAATCACACTGATGGTCCTTAAGAGATGTATTACTGATCCTAAACATAGAAGGAAAAAATCCAAACTTTTCTTAATGTGTATAATTGATATTTGTTGTTGAGTTGCCTAGCACCCCTATTTCCTTGGGGAACCCGCCCTTCCCTAAAAATTCTAGTAGGAGAGGCTCTCAATCAGGGTCATTACTTTTCCAGCTATACATATGCTGGCTGTGTTCCATGTCCCTGGCAATAAGAACTGATCCAGGACTAGATATATGACCCCAATACTACCATAGTTCTTCCCTAAACTGAGAGATGGACACTGGTTGAGAGAAGCTCCTCTTTCTACTATAGTTAGTGTGCCAAGCAGACAGAAATCTGAAGCCCCCAGTGGTTATCTTTCCCACTTCACTGGTAAAATCTGGATACCGAATGAAGCTAACCTGGGGAAAAGTAGAAAAGACACTGGGAATGGGGAGGGAAGGCCCATTGGAAAGAGATAAAAAAAGAATCTTCCTGTATATTTTAAGTCACCCATTTTGGCCTTTCCCGCATGGACCCCAACCAGTGGTGAATTTGAATAATTTAAAACTGAAAAAGAAGTGACAAATACAATGTGGACTAAACTTAGGTAGTGGGAGTTCAGGTTGGGCAGTTTTAATGGTGGGGGCAGGGGTGCAGGGGGACTGGAGACAAGGGATTTGTTAGTTAATAACAATAAAATTAAAGATTCCATTTTTTTTTTTAATTTTTAAAAAATTTATTGTTGAGAGTATTACAGATGTCCCCCATTAGGTTCCATTCTTTTAAATCACTAAAGTATTTAGCAAAACAAAAGTTTCCAAATAAACTGGGAATCTTTATGGTAGAGGGGCAACATGCAGTAAGGGTAGATATAACACAGCTGGATTTAAATAGTATACTGAAGGGGGATCAATCCTGAAAGCCAAATTAGGACCTATGATTAGAAAAAAGTAGAATGACAAATTTAGCTGAATATAACCATTAAAACTACCCAGCAAGGGAAAAGTTTCTCGTGAAGGAGTAGGCTCATCATTGGAAGTATGCACAAGACTGGATTGGTACAGTTGACCCTCTTTATTTATGCATTCTGCATTTGTGATTTGCCTACCTGCTAAAATTTATTTGTAACACCCAAACCAATACTTGCAATGCTTTTGTGAACATGTGCTATTTCAAATGGCTCAAAGATGTAATGTAAGAACTAAAGCTAATACTCTCAGAAGAAAATTTAGAGGGGAAAATGTCACAACACTGGATTTGGCAGTGGTTTCCTGGATAGGACTGCAAAATCACAAACAACATAAAAATCGAGAAACTGGGCTAAATCAAAATTAAAAACCTATGTCAATCAAAGAACACAGTCAACAGAAGGAAAAGGTCTACAGAACAGGAGAAAATATTTTCAAATCATGTATCTAACAAGGTCTACAGTTAAGAGTACACAGGGTAATCTTCAACCTTTATGTGGAGCTCTGGCAAAGACAGATAAGTTTCACTGTTGTTTATGTATGCCGTGAAATCAATTTTCTTCCAGTTCACCCTTTTGCTGAAGGTAATGCTCTTCAAGACTCAGCTTCATGTAAAGATCTGAGTCCCAACTATGTCTGTGACACTGGCTGAAGGCCCAGTCTTGTGTTCCCACACATTGACCCTCACATCCCTTTGTGTCACAGGGTGAAAAACTGGCCCCACTGGAGGTGACTATAGCACAGGTGAGCAAATTTTTCCATGAAAAACAAGCATTATTACTGATGCTGAGAAAAATAATTAAAAATTACTTTGACCCTAGCTGTATTTGGAAATGAAATGTTTTTTGTCAATATCAAAAGCAACCATATATATTACAAAAAGTAGTGATGTATACAGGTGCATTATTTACTAAGTCTACTGACAGTACTCTTTGCACTTGAGGATTACAGACCATCCAAAATAATTCTGCAGATTTTTCTGCTCTGAATGTTACTTACAGAATACTCTGTTCCAATGGTGATACTAATAACCAACAATCAAGTTATGTAAACAAGAGGAAAAATAAATCCAAATAGAGATTTCTCAAGAGTGAAGAATGAATTTTACCTGATAGATGTTAGACAACAAGCAAGCACTAGTCTTAAAATTCTGATTGATTCTGAACTAGTACTTGAGTGTGTTTCAAGTTTGATAGGTAGGTTTAAATGTCAAATCTGACCCTAAAAACAATACTATTTGTTACAGTTAAGGAACCAGACTTTGGCACCAAATAATTATCTTTTCCTCCCTTGTTTGAAATAGATGCTTCAATTTGCTTGATCACCGAGTATGAAGTATAACAAATTTCATTTTCAACAACTGGTCTTTATGAAAAATACAAAGAAAAGGCAATGATGACATTAAAAGCTGACTCACCACTGTCCTCTGTTTGTTGGGCAGGAAGACTCTAACAATAGGTTTTTGTGGTGACTTAGGGTTGCTCCGTGACACATCTGTGGGATTTTGAAAAACTGAAAGAGATGAAGGTAGCACTGAAAGGCTAGAAGAGGAAGAAGATGTAACGGTGTCCGTTGATGCAGAGCTAGAAACAGAAAAATCAGTTCCATTCCCCAGGGATTCCAATAACTGTTGTTCTCTTTGTTGGAGGGCATCTAGCTTGCTGGTGTATTCTTCATAGGCCTATAAAATAAAGTAGACTTACATTGAATCTGGACTTTTTCCTGAAAGTAACAAAAGGAAATGTAAAATTTAAGTCCTTGTTTATAATCCCTTTATAATTTAGCTAACAGGGTTTTAAGTTATAAGTTACAAAATAAGCACTGGAAGTATTGTAAATGAATACTTTTATCTTTAAATTGATAAATCTTTTGTTATAAGATACAATATTACATCAAGAAACTGATACACATATATAGAAGAGATGCCTAGAATATCTATGAGTATTAATAAAAGAAGATAGTATGAAATACTATGTACATCAAGGATAAGTACCCTCTTCATTAAAATTGTTTTTCCCCCCAAAAGTTGTAGGCATATAAAATTTCACACTCCTCTCCTCCTGCTCAAAGAACAAGCAAGTTGAAAAGGAGATGAAGTATTAGATTTGTAAAAAAAACAAGACTCAACACAGTGCCAGATCTCACCATTACCACCAAAACCTCTTCAATGGGCTTAGAAGATGTATAACTGCTGTATTCTTTCTCAAATAGCTATCAGTTAAAATGCCTTATTCTCACTATGAATCTCTGATGACCTCCTTCCTCATCAAATACTGCTTAGAGAATAAAATTTTATTTGAAAAGGTGGCTTACACACTGCAGTTAAGAAATTCTGGGACCACTGTCCATTTTAACTAAGGCTATAAAGACAAATGACCACATATATCACATTCTAAAAGTAAGAAAAATCTTGAAAACAGAATGATATTGAAAATAAAGAGATGGAATGAACTGAAATATACATGTCCATAGTTCTTTAAGGCAGTGGTAATCACCGTCCCTCAAACCATTCCTCCCTCACACCCCAAATAGATGCAGTACTACAAACATTTATGAAAGGCTACAGGGGGAATAAAATACTTAGAAATGGCAGTTCTCATCTCTCAAGGAGTTCATTATTGGGCTGCTGAGAAGCAGATGATGTATTTTTATTTGTGTAAGTATGAGAGAAATAAACAACATTCTTGATACAAGAACGAGGAAGGAGGGGGTCTTAAAAGGTTAGCATTTAAATGGATGGAATAAGTGGAGAAGAGAGTACTGTGTAGAAGATAAATTGTGTAACAAAGGAGGTAGAAATTTTAAGACACAGAGGAAAAACTATAGACCAGTATAGCTGAATATCATACAATAGCTAGGACACAGTAAGGGATCAATATATATCTGTGGAATTTAAATGAAGACTAGGAACACAGGAAAACAAACAGTAAGACTGAAAAAGTGAGTAAGAGACCAGATTATAGAGAATATATATACCATGACATAAAGCCTGAACTTCCTTCTACAAGCAAGGAAGAATTATCGAAGGCAGACAAGAAGGAGGGAACAATTTCATTTCAGAAAAGGCCACACCTGGTATGCTAGATCTTACCATAGAATTTTGGGGGGGGGGGGAAGAGGAGAAAATAATAAAATGAGCTACTTACTGAAATAAACAGCCTCCTTTACAACCTACTAGGTGCCCTACCCTGACCCTGAAATGTTTCGTAGTATTCCTGGGCATAAGTACCAAATCAATTCAAATTTTCTGAGCTGTATTTTTATACCAATTTCAGTCCCAAGGGCTAATTATTTAAGGGTGGTTCTTTCAATATGCTCCACTGATTGAGACTTCAATAAATACATATTGAGCAAACATGTCCCTGGCACTGTTGGGGCTCAGACCACAAAAATAAAGACCAATGCAATTCCTACCCTTTGAAGATTGTAAACATGCAGTCTGGGAGACAAAAGTTCCTCCTTGCATTGATCAAATACTCATATTTATTGGGCAGCACATTCACTACACAAAGTTAGCCTTAGGAAAAGTAATAAATGTAAACAAAACTTCTGAATGTTATTTATCAAAATGTTATCCTTAATTTCTGAAAAGACACTGTTCCCTCCATTGTGGATTACAAACTATTACTTCACTGCATTTATCAGCCCCTCTTCCTTTTAAGTACAAACATTTACTTACTCTACCTCTTTCCACTGTCACAGCTGCAATCTACCACGGCACTTGCCTACCTTGTTTTGTGCCGTGCTTGGCTCCTTTCGCCCCATTACCCTGGTTGCATTTAGTGTGGATGTCGATTACTCTTTTAACATTCTTCCCTTAAAGTTTTTATAGTTCTTATCTCTAAAGGTATTTATTTCCACACTACCTTCAAGATCCAGAGCTGCACTATATAGTTCTTTTGTAGTATTTATTTATTTTTAAAATATATCTTTATTGATTTCAGAGAGAGGAAAAGAGGAGAGAGAGAGATGGAAACATCAATGATGAGAGAGTCATTGATCAGCTGCCTCCTGCATGCCCCTGACTGGGGATCGAGCCTGCAACCCAGCATGTGCCCCAACTGGGAATTGAACCCTGATAGCCTGGATCCCAAGTCGACGTTCAACCGCTGAGCCACGCCCGGCCAGGCCATAGTCTTTTTTATATGGCTATTTTTTCCTCACTTGTGAAATATTTTGAGGATTAAATGAGATATGCAAATAATAAAATTATTACAGAGCCTACCACATAGCAAAAGCCCAATAAATATTTTTATTAGTCACAATAAGTAGCACTAGAAATTCTTGTTATGGTTATTACTATTACCATGTTAGCCGAATTCTTGACACAACTCTACTAAACTGTAAGTTGAGTGCACAAATCATGTCATTTATTTTTGAAGTAAAAAAAAAATCAAAAAATCAAAAATGGAAACCACTTAATATTATTAAATTGATCAATTCTCAAATTGATCTACAGATTCAATACAATCCTTATCAAAATCTCAGTTGGCATTTTTACAGAAATAGACAAACTGATCTTAAATTTACATGGAAGCGCAAAGGACTCGGAATAACAAAGCAATTTTGAAGAAGGACCAAGTTAGAGGACTCACATTTCCTAACTTCAGAAGTTACCATAAAGCTATAGTAATCAGGACATGTGGAACCAGTATAAGGATACACACAGAGAACAAGACGACAGAATTAAGAGTCCAGAAATAAAGCCTTACATGTAGGGTAGCTGATTTTCTATTACTTTGTGCTTCCCTTTTTTAATCCTTGCCCGAGGATACGTTTTTTGATTGGCTGCCTCTTGTACGCACCCCAGCCTGGGACTGAACCCACAACCTAGGTATGTGCCCTGACGGAATCTTACCCGCAACCTTTTGGTGCACGGGATGACACTCCAACCAACTGAGCCCACCAGCCAGGGCTCCTGCTTCTTCAGCACAGCCAAGAACAGATTGCTATGTCTTCTCCTATCTCTGATGTTAATTATAGTTTTCTTCTGCTCTGCGCACTGTTTCTGAGTACCTTTCAACCATTTCTGCTGTTATCTTTCCTGTTAAAAACTTTCTTCAAATATCTGGTTATTCTTAGATGTCCATTCATATTTAAAAGTTAAAGACTCTTAACATGTCAATACTACCCAAAGCAATCTATAGATTCAATGAAACCCTTATCAAAATCCCAGTGTGTTTGCAGAAATAGAAAAATCCATCCTAAAATTCATGTGGAATCTCAAGGGATCCCAAATAGCTAAAACAATCTTGAAAAAGAGTAAACTTGGAGGTTTCATACTTCTTGATTTCAAAACTTAGCTTTCAATACAGTCATCAAATCAGTGTGGTACTGGCATAAAGTTAGACATACAGACAGTGGAATAGGGAGCCCAGAAATAAATTCTCACATATATGGTTAAATGGCCATTGACAAAGGCATTTATCAAAATTTTCATTTTGAAAAGGGACTTTTCAACAAATGGTACTGGGAAAACTGGATATGCAATGCAAAAGCTGGACTCTTCTTACACCATACACAAAAGTTAACGCAAAATATATCAAAGACCTAAACATAAGAACTAAAACTATAAAACTCTTAGAAGAAAACACAGGAATAAACTTAATGATATTGAATTTGGTCATGGTTTCTTGGATATGACACCAAAGACATAGGCAACATGAGCAAAAATAGATTCATCAAAATAAAAAACTTTTGAGTATCAAAAGACACTATCAACAGAGTGAAGGGGGAACCCACAGAATGGAAGAAAATATTTGAAAATTATCTATCTGATTAGGATTGATATTCAGGATATATATTCAGAATATATAAAGAACTCCTACAACTCATCAACACAAAACTCAATTAAAAAATGGGCAGGAGACTTGAATACAAATGGCCAATAACCACACGAAAAGATGCTCAGCATCATTAGTTATCAGGGAAGTGCAAATCAAAACCACAAGATACAACTTCACACTCATAAGGATAGCTATTCCATTTAAAAAACACACACAAGCACACAGAAAATAAGTTTGGGCAAGTATGTGGAGTAACTAGAACTCTTATGTATTGCTAGTGGGAATGTAAAATGCAGCTGCTGTAGAAAACAGTATGGCAATTCCTTAAAAAGTTAAATATAGAATTACCACATGATTCAGTTAATCCCACTTTCAGTTATATACTCAAAGAAGTAAAATCAGAACTCAAACAAGTATTTGTACACCTGTGTTTACTGTAGCATTATTTATAATAACCAAAAGGTGGATGTTTATCCACTGATAAATAAAATGTGGTATATGGGGCTTGGGGTGGTTTATAGTTGTATGTTAAACAGTTTATTCTTCTTTTTTTTTTTTAATCCTCACCAGAGGATATTTTTTTCCATTGCTTTTTAGAGAGAGTAGAAGGGGAGGGAGAGACATTGATGTGAGAGAGACACACCGATTGGTTGCCTCTCACACGCATCCCGACCAGGGCCAAGGATGGAGCCTGCAACCCAGGTACGTGCCCTTATCAGGAATTGAACCCGGACCCTTCAGTCTGAGAGCCGACACTAACCACTGAGCTAAACTGGCGAACACAAAACAGTTTATTCTTTTATTATTATTTAATTATTATATTATTTTCCATATGAATAACTGTAAACCTACTTTTGCCCCCTTTATACATATAATAAAATATTATTCAACATTAAAAGGAAGAAAACTCTGCACATGATAAACATGGATGAACCTTGAAGACATTATGGTTAAGTGAAATAAGTCAGTCACAAAAGAATAAATATTTTATAATTCCATTTTCTATAAGGTCCCTAACGTAGTCAAATTCAGAGACAGAAAGGACAATGGTGGGTCTCAGTAGGTAATCAGTAGACCTGGCTTTTCACTAAAGGGATTTCAAATATCAGTAACCACAGGTCTTTTCCTTGGGTCAGCTTTCTGCAGGGAAGAATACTGTCATCTCCAGCCAGGCTCCTCTCTTCATAATATATCAAATGACAGTAAGTTCAATGTTTTAACTCATTTATATGTTTATTGTCTGTAATCCTCTCTTCTGATTAAAATACAAGCTGCTTAAAGATAGAGATTTTTGTGTGTGTGTTTTTTTTAAGTTGCTAAATCCCAGAGCCTAGGAAAGTATAAATGTTAGCAGGCACTCAAGTAACGGTTGAATTATTGGAGCACTTAATATCTCAGGAACTATGCTCTTTCATATTATAAACTCAATCCTTAAATTGCCACATGTGTGATATCATTCCCATTTTACCAATCTGAGGTGAGATAAAGGGAGGTTAGGTAACCTGTGTGCAGACTAAGGCACAGCTAGGATTCAAACACAGGGTCTATGTGACTCCATGGTTCATCTTAACCACTATATTATACTGTCTTCTACAGACAAATTGTATAGTGTTGGTCATGAAAATAAGAATCTACATGCTAATGATATAACCTATAAGATATCGTCTGCTGTACACTGTCCTAGTAAAATGTAATTAGAACACTAAAAAGCCTGAAGGATGTGTGTGTGGAGGAGGCAGTGAATTCCTGCTATAGTGAGACTTGGTTACTGATGCAAATGTATTACATGTCTCCCAGGACAGAAAAACGGTTGGCAAAAAGACCCTGCTGGTTCAGTTGTCTAATTCTGATTAACAAAGAATTACTATTTTCCCCAGGACTATTTGCCTCCTTATGACTCCTTTGCTTGTCCTCCTCATACATACAAGTAAAACAGATAGCATGGGATATTAGAAAGCACACTAACTAGTATTCAGAGGTATAAATTCTATTCCTAGCACTAATATTAATTGGCAGTATGCTCTGGGAAAAGCCACATGAAGAGAATAGCATATTAGCATATTTCCAAACTTCCAAATTTATTTTAGAAATGCAAACTTTCTCATGAAATACAGAAGATTTAACTTGCTCTTTAAAAAATAATTACATTAGCTCATTAAATTAGAAATTTAGTTTAAGAGTCCATCAATCTGTGCCTAAAAGTCTCTGTCATTTGAAGGCAAATGGTAACCTGATCATTTGTAATTTAGGGTTATATCCCTGTATGACTAGTAATTATAGTGGAGCCAGCTTTTACAGCGACAGGCAGAATAGTGCAGTGGTAAGCAGTACAGGCTGTGGAGCCTGACTGCCTAAATTCCATAACAGGTTGCTCGCTGTGGAACCTGAGTGACTTACATAAAGGAAACTAATGCCAAGAAAGCTTATCTGTGATTAGAATAGTGACTACTACCTCAGAAGATTAAGAACAATGACTAACCCTATAAATTTAGGATACTCAAGGCTTGATACAAAAGCCTCAAGGCACTATTAAATAGTAAGGCTAAGTAATTTTGTGCTATTTAAACATTGTACATTTTACATGTAAGGAAGAAAAACCAATTTGGGGGAGATCTGCTCTGGAAAAAAGATATTTTACAAAATTCTCCCCATTTTTAAATATGGTAATTAGTTTGCTGACCTCTGGAACACAATGCTTTCTACTCTCTCTTTTTTTAAATAAGGTTTTTTGATTTTTTTGTGTGTTTCTTTTTTTACCAGACTAAAATTTTGAAGTTTATATACTTATTCTTAATTTTGACATTCTCAAATTACAAAATACTACATATTTATTGTAACAAGTGAAACAAGATTAACAAGCATGATAAAGACAAAGTGAATTCTCTTCCCATTATTTCTAACCCCACCCTCTAAAATAACTTGTATTATCAGTATAAATATTTTTTATATGTTCATTTTCTTTTCAAAATTACTACAGATATAATACTCAAAAGCTTACCTCCAGATATATTGATGGTGGATTATGCTCCCCACCAAATTTGTCCAATAGTGCCTCTATATGTTCCTGTGTCAACTTAATCATTTGTTTGATATTCCACACCTAAAAAATATTTTAAAACAATTTAAATAAAAACCATTTAGGAAAGGAATTAGAAATACTTCAAGATTTTTATTAAAATATTGCAGTAACTGCCACAGATCCTTGAACCTTAGAGCTTAGAAAACTTAAAGACCATTTAGTATAGTGGTTTTTCCCTTTTATTAAACATTTTACAGTTTTTTCCTAGACTAGTAATACAAACATGACTATTCAGAATAAACAAAAATCTCTTTTCACCTTCCCCACATTCTTGGCCCCTGCCAAAAAGGTAAGTGCTGTTTATCGTTAGGGAAAAAACCATACATACATACATACATACACATATATATATATATATATATATATAAAATACACAAATACACACAATATAAAGAAATATATATAAAAACATTTTAACACTTGCTTCCCCCCCCCACTGTACAACATGCCTCAGAATTCTTTCCACGTCAATACATATGTATTTTATTCCTTTTTAAATGGGTATATATGTATCCTCTTAAATGGTTATATTAAGTATAGATACATTCATTTCATAATATTGTTATGACACTGCTTATTTAAATGATCTTCAAACTTCAATGGTAACCTAAGGTTAGGTGGACATGAATAATTTTAGGAATAAACTCCAAAGTACCTAACAAACAAGAGAAAATCCCCTGAGAGAAATGCAGGGGAAAATTAAGAGTAAGACTGTATTTTATCAATGAATCAAATTCTTGGCAAGGCTTCAAGCTTTATCCACTTATCCAATCAGCCAGCCTAGAATTCAGAAGTCTGGTGATTGTAATACAGGTGCATATTATGTGTTTATTTTAAGATAAATGTAAGTCCTATTTTTTTTTTTCTTGATGAAAAATGAGGCAAATTTATCTGAGTGGTTTGAGAACCTACTTTGCAAATTACATGATGTGGTAGATTACTCTCTTTTAAATTGAATAATCTACATCTTCCATTTTAATGTGTGAACAAAAAATGTATTTAACATAAATATAATACACGATAGAAATTATGGCCTTTTGAACTACTTAAAATTATAATAAAAAAATGTGAGAAAATTTAAAATGTACAAGGAGGAATAAATAAGCAAAGGGATTTCAGGACTCCTGGCTTATTTAATAATTTCCTTACTAGACAGCATTTAAATTATTCAATTTTCCTCAAACTCAAACAATGTTTCAATGAATAGTTCTCAGGGCAAAAGTCCAAGATGCCCTTTTAGATATCAAGGCAAAGGATTCCTAGATTGAAGGATATGTACATTTAAAAATTTAATAAATATGCCAAATGGTCTTCCCCCAAAAAAAAAAAAAAAGTACCAAGTCATACTCCTGCTCCCAGGATGTGCGTCCACCCTTTTCCTCACAATCCCACCAACACTGGGTATTATGAAACTTCTAAACTTTTGCCATTCTGAAGTAAAAAGGTGACCTTGTTGTTTTAATTTGTATTTCCTAGAAAGCTGAGCATTTTTCACGTTTATTGGCCTTTAAATTTTCTTTTGAAAAATTCCCTACCCATATTGTTTTTCCCTTCTATTTTTCTCTTGTTCATTTATAGATATCCTTAACTCTGAATATTCTAAATATTAACCCTTATTCTCCTACAAATGTTGCAGTCTTTCCTTGTTTTTCACTTTAGGTCTCTTTTGTCATATAAAGTCTTGCTACTCAAAGTGTGGTCCATAGGCCAGATGCAGCATAATCCTCTGGAAGTTTTTTTAGAGTAGGAGAATCTCAGGCCCCATCTCAAACCTACTAAACTTTAAAGAAATAATTCATATTAAAGTTTAAGAAGCAATGATAAAATTTTCAAAATTTTTTGCTACAGTCAGATATTGTAATATTTTCCTTTGTGACTCCCTGGCTAATTTCTCATATCCCCAAAAGAGTAGCAGATGTATTTTTTTCTCTAGCTACACTTACTCCCCAGGCAGGTGAGCTTGTCCAATCTTCTGGCTTTATATGTCAAATATGGACTGATAAAGCCTAAATTTTAAATCTCACTCTGGTGCTCAATATCTCTGCTAAGAAAACTAACAGGTATCTCAAATTTAACATGTTCAAAAACTAATTTCTGATCTACTTATGCCCCTCCCCCCATACTTGTTTTTCCTACAGTCTCTTCACCTAAGACAAATTCCCTCTATAATGAGTTTATTGACAACCCAGGCAGAACTGCTTTATTGTAAGAATTTGATATCCTAAAATTTCTGGTTTTTTATATTTATTAACTACTTTGCGACCAGAAACATGTTTTATTCATCTTTTATCCTCTCGTTGCTTATCTTGGTATCTTAGTCCTAACAGCTGGAGCTAAGATTTAAGGTGTCTCCAGAATAGGATAAGAGAAAAAAATTACTCCTGTTCAATGATTCTTTCCAATTCAGTAAATTAAAGACTCTATTACTAACAGACATTTTTTTTTAAAGCTCCACAGATAAAACTCACGTGCAGTTAGAATAAAGAACCACTCCCCCAAGGGATGGGGGAGAGAGAGAGGGAAAATAAAATAAAGATTAGAGTTGGGGCATGAATATGGGGGAAACGTGGAGACTGCACAGATTAGAATGAGATTTTCCTGCTGGGGAGTAGAAATTGTTTAGAGAGGTTAGGTAGGGCAGGGCCGAACCATGAATAGTCCGGAAGTCTGATTTCTTAACTCCCTAAACAAAAGTAATTTTATATCCAAAGAATAAAGAAAAATCACTATGATCCCTAGTTGAAATTAAAGATGCCTGGGAGAGAAAACTCATTCAGAGTTTCCCAGGAAACTAAGAGAAAGAACTTTGAGTAATACTTTTAAAATTGAGATATGAAAAGTAGAATAAGATATTGTAAAGCTAACAGTAGGTATATAGTTTTGGCCTTAAAATGCCTTCTTAGAAAAACAAGAAAATCTATTACAACAATCCTAAAAGAGAAATGAAAGAATTAAAAACAAACAAAAAAAAAATTCAAGAAAGGTATCAAATTTCCTGTCCTATTTTGATCTCTTCAACAGAACACAGAAATTACAACCAGGCAATTAACAATTGATCGTTTCTAGTAGTGACATTACAAATAGTAAAATTTCCTCTGTGAAAAAATGTTAAATTAAAAAAAAAAGAAAAAAGCCTAGCTCAGAAGATGCCTGTGTTAAAATGTAAATGCAGAAAAACTGCTATGGAAGGAACTGAAGGGAAGCAATGGCACAAAAAACTATAGCCACTGGCTCCCTCCTCCCAACAAAAAGGTATCAGGTACAAATTATTAAATGATTAGTTTCTATAAAATCTTTAAAGAAAATATATTATCAATTATTAAAAATCTTCCAAATTCATTTTATGAAGCTAGCAAAATCTAGATGCCAAACTTTATAAAGTTAATACAAAAAACCCATAAAATAATCCAATCTGTAAAGATAGACAAACTTTTAAATATAATTTAAAATATATATTTTAATGCAAGATAGTCATTCATTAGCAATACAAATAATACTAAACAAGTCAAAGAAGGAAATTATAAGACTAGTCTAATAGATGCCAAAAAACAAATGATTATTACCAAAGGTAATAGTAGTAGTAGTAATAATAATATAATAATACAGAGATATGGTCTTAAATTTAATAAACTGTTAATGGAATCATGGTACTGAAAGCAAGAAGGCTAGAGCATCAGTCCTTCAGTCAGTGGGGAAAAATCTGAGCAATTCCTATAAAACAGAAAACAAATATAATCACCTGTACAGAGAAATCAAAGCTAATAAATTGCAGACCAAAATATAAGAGGAAATTTCTACTGAGATAATTCTAAAAGATCTTCAAGCTTAAAGACAACAGACAAAACAAACCATAAGGAAATTATAAAGATCTGAAGTTTGAATCATATAGTCATTAAAATAAAACCTTAGTTGAAGTAACAGATTAGAGCTAGAGAGAGAATTGAAGAACCAGATGATTCAGAGAAAATTAGCCAAAAGGTAGAGAAAAATGGATGAAAAACATGAAGGACACAAAGAATAGAATTAGTAAATTCAGAAGGCAAACAGAGAATGCTCTTTTATGTGAAGACTCAATATCATAATGATCTCAATTTTCCCCAAGTTAATTCAGTGCAGTGAAATAAACAAAACCCCCGAGAGAGATTTCTTCCCATGGAATTTGACAATCTGACTTTAAAATTCTTATGGAAGCACTGTAAAATAATAGTCTTTTAACTATTTTTAATAGTAAGGAGAATAAGACTGGTGTTACCAGACAGGAAGACATAAAGCAATAGTATGGTACAGGGATAGACAAACAGAGCAAAGGGATTGAAACTGAGGCACAGTAATTATATACATGGCATATGGTTTATGCTCACATTATAATTTAGTGGGGAACAGGATGGACTATTAATAAATCATGCTGGGGTAACTGGTTATCCTTTTGGAAAAGGTCAAATCATCCAAAAGAAAAATGGGCAAAGGATTTATGAACAGGTAGTTCACTAAAGAGAATCCAGAATATCCAATAAACACATGGTAAAATAAATGACCTCATTAGTGATTAAAGAAATACAAATTAAAATGAGAAACCACTTCACATCCATGAGACTGGCAAAAAATTTAGTCTAATAAAACCAAGAGTTGGTAACCATGTACAGCAATAAGTGTTTTTCTATTCTAAACGTGGGTATAATATAAACGTTTGCAAGTAAACTGGAAATATCTAGTAACGCTGAAGATGGGCATTATCCTGTCATCTAGCCACTGCATATGTACAAGACATATTCACTGCAGCAATGCATATAGTAGCAAAACATAGGAACGAAAACAAATATTCCCTAAGAGAAAAATGGGCAAACTGATTTATTTGTAAAATGGAATACTATATATAAGTTATATAAAATGAAGAACTAGAACTAAATATATCAACATGAATGTATCTCAAAAAGAAAACCCTAAAAGTTTTCTATAAAATAACTAGAATTAAACTGACATCAGATTTTTCAACAGCAACATTGAGAATGAAGACAGAAAGTTGGTTATTTATTGCCTAAGATCAGGGGGTTGGTGGGAATGGGGAGTGAGTGTCCAGGGTGTTCTTTTTGGGGTGATGATAATGTTCTACAATAAATTGTGGTGCTGGTTGCACAACTCTGAGGATATATTAAAAACCACTGAAGTGGGTGAGAAAGGTTGACGGGATTAAAAATTGGTAGTCACAGAATAGTCATAGGGATGTAAAGTACAGCATAGGGAATATAGTCAATACTATTCTAACTATATATGTATGGTGTCACATGGGTACCAGATTTATCAGGGTGATCACACCATAAGTTTTATAAATGTCTAGTGACTGGATTGTACACCTGAAACTAATATAATATTGTATATCAATTGTAATGGAAAAATAAAAAAAGTTATTTAAAAAAACACTGAAGTATACTCTTTAAATGGGTGCCTACTACAGTATGTGAATTATATCTAAATAAAGTTGTTAAAAAGAAAAGACAATGGAGTAATGCCTTCATTGTACTAAACAAAAATGATTCTGACCCTGGAATTTTATACACAGGGAAACTGCCAATCAAGCATGAGGGTAAACAAAAACCTCTTTGGACATGGAAGTTCTCAAAAATTTACCTCAATAAACATGGTACTTGCTTCCTCCACAATCACATCAAAATTACAACTAAACTATAGAACAACCATCATTCAGAACCACTTGAAATCTGGCTGAATGCAAGTTCCACACCTAGGGAATTAAAGAAGCCACATCGAGACTGGTAGGAGGGGCGGAAGGGCAGAAGGGTAGAGGGGTGGAGACGAACGGGCTGGTTCCACACTCGAGTGTGGTGGATAAAAATCGGGAGGGATATCTGTGAAGGTCCTCCCTGAGGAGTGAGGGGTCCCAGCCCTATACCAGGCCCCCAGCCCAGGGTTCCAGTGCCGGGAAGAGAAGTCTCCATAACTTCTGGCTATAAAAACCAGCAGAGATTGAGGCTGAGGGAAGTAGAGGGCAGCTGAAGTCCCAGGCAGTTCCTCTTAAAGGACAGGCTCATGGACTTAGTCGGACTCACTCCCTCTGAGCTCCAGTGATGAGGCAGAAGCTAGAAAGGTATCAGAGGCATATGGGAGGGAAATGAATTGACCGGCATCAGGGCAAGAGCTGGGGAGACAGTTTTCTCCCAGACAGAAGTGCTGACAGAGGCCACTGTTCCTTTGATAAGCTCTCCCCTCACAGAGCCAGCACAGACTCCATTAACCTGGCTCACACTTGTTTGCCAGTGGCTTTTCTATATGAATGGTCTGTCTTGGCTCGTGCTTCAGATTTTCCAAAAATTTCTCAAACAAGCAGCATCTGGTCTCAGTGTGCCCCACATCTCCAGGCACAGCACTAGCGGCAGCTGGCCTTGGTTCACAGTTTGGCCTTACCTGGGCACCTCCAAGCCAAGCACAAGTAGCAGCCATCTGTAGGTCACTTTGCAGCTCATGCTGGGTAGCCCTGAGCAGAACACATCGAGGCATCACCACCCAACCACCTCCACAAGCAGCTCACTCAAGAGGTGGACTCAGTGGGCACCAAAGCCCTGCTAAAGTCAGTCCTGCTCTGTGGGGTGGGCCCCTGCACAGCTGATCCTCCAAATGGTCAGAGTCAGTCCTTGCAGCTGACTGGCCTAGGGATAAATCCCTCCCATTCTTGTGCCAATAGCAATCAAGGCTCAACTACAACAGGAGGGTGTACATAGCCCATATTGGGGGGGGGGGGTTGCATCGTACCTTGAATGCTCAGCTTGGGTAGCAGGGGAGGCTGTGCCACTGGACCCTACAGAAAACCTACTACATAAGGCCACTGTAGGAAGCCCGGGAGATGTAGCAGCTCTACCTAATATATAGAAACAAACTCAGGGAGCTGACAAAATGAGGAGACAAAGAAACATGTCCCAAATGAAAGAACAGAATAAAACTCCAGGAAAAGAACTAAACAAAATGGAGACAATCTACTAGATGCAGAGTTCAAAACACTGGTCATAAGGATGCTTAATGAACTTAGTGAGAACTTCAACAGAATAAAAATGAACATGAAAATCATAAAAAGAATCAGTCAGAAATGAAGGATACAGTAACTGAAGAATAATTTACAGGGAATCATTCATAGAGTAGATGAAGCTGAGAATCAAATAGGCCATTTGGAATGAGAAAGCAAAAAACACCCAATCAGAACAGCAAGAGAAAAAAAAAAAATCCAAAAAAATGAGAATAGTGTAAGGAGCCTCTAGGATAACTTCAAGTGTACCAACATTCCAATCATGGGGGTGTTAGAAGGAGGAGAGCAAGAAACTGAAAAACAACTTGGAAAAATGATAGAAAACTTCCCTAACCTGGTGAAGGAAATAGACATACAGTACAGCAAGTGCAGAGAGTCCCAAACGAGATGAACCCAAAGAGGCCCACATCAAGACACATCATAATTAAAATGCAGAAAGTTAAAGACAGAGAGAATCTTAAAAGCAGCAAGAGAAAAGCATTTACCCTGTAGTTACCTCAAGGGAGCTCCCATAAGACTATCAACTGATTTTTCAACAGAAACTCTGCAGGCCAGAAGGGACTGGCAAGAAACATTCAAAGTGATGAAAAGCAAGAACCTACAATCAAGATTCATCTACCCACCAAAGCTATCATTTATAGAATCAAAGAAACGATAAAGAGCTTCCCAGACAAGAAAAAGCTAAAGGACTTCATCATGACCAAACCAGTATTATATGAAATGTTAAAGGGCCTTCTTGAATAATAATAATAATAATAATAATAATAATAGTAGTAGTAGTAGTAGGAGGAGATCAAAATATGAACAATAAAATGCCAATAAATACATATCTATCAAAAACTGAATCTAAAAAACAAAATAAATGAACAAGCAGAACAGAAATAGACTCATAGATACAGAGAATATTTTGACAGTTGCTAGATAGAAGGGAGTTTGGGAGATGAGTGAAAAAGATGAAGGTGCTTTGAAGTACTAATTGGTTGTTACAGCACAGTCATGGGGATATAGAGCATACATGAAGGAGCATAGGCAACACAGTCAATAATATTCTAATAACTATGTATGGTGTCAGATGGGTGTGAGATTTATTGGGATGATCACTTAGTAAGTTATGTAATGTCTAATCACTGGGGTGTACACCTGAAACTAATATAATAATGTATTTAAACTGCAATTGAAAAAAAAATTTACCTCAATAAAATCACAGGTCTAAAAACATTCCTATCTTTTGACTTAGCAATTCCATTTCTAGAAATTTTAACAATCTCCCACAAAACTGGCAGAACATAGTAGGTTTCTGGTCCTAGCATTTATAAAGTAAATGATTCACCAGGTGAAAAAGATCAACTTTTTTTTTTTTAATTGGCATTACCTTTACATGTAACAAAACAAACACAAAAGAAGAACATGAATAAGTTGGTCCTCCCCAAAAAGAAAATATATCCCACAAAAACCCATGTTTTAAAGTAGTTAAAAATAGCAAGTGTGCTTACAGTATGATAAACAAGGGGAGAGTGATAACAAGAAGCGGTAAGAGGTAAGGAGGCAGGTTATGAAGGGCTTTATTCTAAGTGCAATGAGAATCCAAAACTTCAAAAGCAGGTATGTGTGTATGACATAATCTGATTGATATTTTATCATTACAATTATCATCCCATCTTCATAGATGAGAATACTGTGGCAAAGAGGTGCTAAATATTTTGCTTAGCCCAGGCCTGTTTGGCTCCATGGTCAGACTGTCAGCCCATGGACTGAAGGGTCCCAAGTTTGATTCCGGCCAAGGGCATGAACCTCAGCTGCAGGCTCGATCCCTGGCCCTGGTTGGGGGCTCATGCAGGAGGCAACCAGTCAATGTGTGACTCTCACATTGATGTCTCTCTCTCTCTCTCTCTCTCTCTCCCTCTCCCTCTCCCTCTCTCTCCCCCCCCTTCCACTCTGAAAAGCAATGGAAAAAACACCCTTAGGTGAGGATTAAAAAATACATACACACACACATATATATGTATGTGTATATATATATATAGCTCAAAGCTGCCAGCTGGTAAATGATGGAATCAGTACTTAATTCTAGACAATGTCAATCCAGACTGGCATATATCAGAGTGCCTCTAAATATCACTCTAGTAGAGAATTAATTCTAGGGAGCAAAAGTAGATGCAGAGAAGACCAGCTGAGACTATGGTGTAGGCTAAGCAAGAGATGACTGCTTGGGCTAAGGTGGAAGTAGCAGATAGAGAAAATTTGGTGAATCTGGGATGTATTTTAGAGGTAGGGAAATTAAAAGACTTACTAATGGATTACGTATGTAGAGGAGTGAGAGAGAAAAATAAGAATCAAGCCTGACTCCATAATTTTAGTGTGGGCAATAGGGTTGACAATGATGCCATTCACTGAAGTGGGGAATGACGATGGGGAGAAATCAAGCCTTATGTCACCAATGGGAGAGGTCGATTAAATGACCAAGGAGGCAGTTGGCTATGCATCTTAGAACTCAGGAGGAGGTATGAAGCAGGAGATACATTCATAGTAAAATAAGCAGATCTCCAGGGGATGGGGGTGAGGGCGTAGGTAAAGAAGACTCAAGCCTAGGGTCCACTGACATTTAGAGGATTGATATAAAGAACAGAGACCACAAAAATGGTTGAGAAGAAACAGACATTGAGGTATGAGAAAAACTAATCAATGAAGAAAATTTATTGGACAAGAATAGAAACAAGAAATAGTGGACAGAAGACAGTAGGAAGGATGGAATTCATACATTTGCACATATTTATTTGGTCATATTTCTATACCTTTGCATATATATCAGGGCCAAATAATATATCAAACCAGAATTTGGTTTCAGTGTCTATGGCACAGAACACCAGAAAGTTCCTTGTAGATGGCATGAAGATTAGAAGGTATCTGGCTATAAACATACCCATCTAATCAAAGCTTCATAATAAATTCTGAAACTGGCTGGAAATCCCATCCCAGATAAGACTCAAGTTGAGTAACACTGGAAAATAAACACATCAAAGAAATATCCATATGCTAGAGGTATCTAATTTTCCTACTGATTATGCATATATGAATAATTCTATTCAATGTGTTATGAACAGAAATGACCTGTGCTATTTAAGAAAAATCATTTTAAAAATATGATCAGCAATAGTCCTTAAAAATTTAAATAGTTATAATCAAGTTATCAAATAAAAAGGGGAGTAAAAACTTTTAACACAAGGAGGTAACTTTCACAGAAACCTGGTATATTCAATAAACCTCATTTAAACAGATTCAATCAAAAGAGAAGAGAGAAAAAGAAGGGAAAATGAAACAGAAGAGTAATCATCACTGTATGTAAATCTCCACATCTGAGGATCGAAGGGCAGTAACATCTGAGCAGAGATGAAAAGAAAGGTAATCAAAGACTTTCTTGTCATGACTGTGTGGGAGAAAATATCAGATGTAGAGCATTTAGATAATATTCACTAACAGGGACTACACACATGCCACAAAGCAAAGTTATGATAGTGATGAAGATTTAAAATTATCCTGACATCTATTGAAAGTTTTATTCTGCTTATAGTAAACTTTTAAGATGACTTTCTTTGTTTAAAATATGAAGTTAATTCTTTCCTCTATATACATTAGTAATCTATTAGTGATAATCAAATAAAAATATACCCTTTTCTATGATTTCTTACATGAAGATGTACGTGCTTATTTAACATTAACTTTTAAGGAAATTTAAAATAGATTTCAAAAATAGTATTCAAGACTGCATTTTAAAATTATATGCTAAAACTCGAAAAAGAAAAAAAAGCACTTCTATATTTTCTCATTAATGTTATTAGCTTACTCTTTTTATGAGAGTTCTTGACTAATTGTAGAAAGCCCAACATTAAGGTATCTATGAGCAACTCACTTTAAATATAATGACACAGGTAGGGTGAAAATGTGGGAAATATCTATATCATGCAAACTCTAATCAAAAGAAAGCTGTACGGGCTTTGTTAATATCAGACAAAGTAGACTTCAAAGAAAAAAAATCCAGAAAGATAAAGTGACATTACACAATGATAAAAGGGTTTTTTCACTGAGAAGACACAACTACCCCAATGCTTATGCACCTACTAAAAGAGCTTCAAAGAACGTGAATTAAAAACTCACAGAACATGAAAGGAGAAACAAATTCACAATTATACTTGATAACTTCAATACTCCTCTTTCAGTAACAGAACTAGTAGACAGAAAATCAGTAAGGATATACAGGAAATGAACATCTTCAAACCACTGGATCTAATTATATTTACATAATATTCTACTCAATAGTGGAATATACATTCTTGTCAAATACACATGGAACATTCACCAATACAGATCATACTCTGAATCAAAAAACAAACCCTCACTAGTTGAAAATAATACAAATTATGTCCTCTGACCATAATGTAATTAAGCTAGAAACACAAAGTTAACAAAAAAACCTCCAAAAACTTGGATATTAAACAACACATATCTTAATGATTCTTGGATCAAAGAGGAAAACCAAACCACACACCAACATCCCTAATAAACACAGATGTAAAAAAATATTAACATTAGCGAATTTAATCCAGCAATTATAAAAAGAAGGAATGAAAATAAAAAGGAGAAACAGAGTAATGAAAAACAAAGGGAACTAACAGAAAACAAATTTCTAAACTGGTAAACCGAAATCCAAACATACTGAATTTGTAGGATGCAATTTAAAGTAGTACTTAGAGTGAACTTTATAACATTAAATTTAAATCATTGTATTAGAAAAGAAAAATGGTCTCATATTCACCTTAACAAACTAGAGAGAGAGCTTAATAAACCCAAAGAAAGTAGGACAGATAATAAAGAGCAGAAACCAGTAAAATTGAGAACAGGAAAAAGGAGAAAAATTAATGAAACCAATGCTGCTTCCTTAAAAACATCAATAAAATTTATAAGTCTCTAGCAAGGCAAAGACGAAAAAGAAGACACAAATTACCAACATTAGTAATGAAAGAAGGATAAACTATAGAGCCCCAAAGACATTAAGAGGTTAATAAGAGAATACTATGAAAAACTCAATGTACACAAATTTAAAAACTTAAGAAGAAATAAACCAATACTTCAAAAACTACATGCAAAGAAATCTCCCCACAAGGTGGAAGAGATAATCTTAATGTTCCTATAACTATTAAGGAAAATGAACTCACATTTTAAAAACCTTTCTAAAAAGTCTCTAGATACAAATGGTTTCAAAGGCAAAGTCTATGAAATGTTTAAAGAAATAAGACTAATTCTACATAATGTCTTCCAAAAAAAAAAAGGTAAAAAAGAGGAAACACTAAACAAAAAAACTACACACCGATATGCCTTATGAATTTAGGTGCAAAGTCAAAGAATAAATTACAAGGGAAATTAGAAAATACTTTCATAAAAGTGGAAATGAAAACATAACATACCACAACTTATGGGATACAGCAATAGTAGTGCTTAAAAGGAAATTTATTCTGTAAATGTCCATCCCTACACCTCACACCATATACAAAAATTAACTCAAAATGGATAAATGACCTAAATATAAGAGCTAAAACTACACAACTCTTAGAAGAAAACAAAGGAGTAAACCTTAATGATCTTGGATATGGAAATGGATTCTTAGTTATGATACCAAAAGCACGAGCAACACCAACAAAAAAAGTAAATTGGATTTCATCAAAATTAAAAACACTTGTGTAAAAAACTATCAAAAAAGTAAAAGGACAACCTACAGAATGAAAGAAAATGTTTGCAAATCTTATATCTGATAAGGGTCTACAATCCAGAAGATATTTTAAAAGCCTTACAACTCAAAAACAAAGACTACCCAATTAAAAAATGGGGAAAGGACTTAATAGACATTTCTCCATAGCTGTACAAAAAAAGCCAATAAGCACATAAAAAGGTATTGAAAATCATTAGTGATTAAGGAAATGTAAATCAAAACAACAACTACTAGAATAGCTATTATTTACACACACACACTCGTGCACGCACACACAAGTATTGGTGAGAATATGAATAAATTGGATCTTTGCTGATGGGAATGTAAAATGGTGCAGCTGCTATAAAAAGTTTGGTGGTTCCTCAAAAAAAATAAAATAAATAAATAAATAAAACATACACACAAAAAAACATAGAATTACCATCCTTACGACCCAGCAATTCCATTCCTAGGTATTCAAAAGAATTGAAAACAGGTACTCAAATACTTGTACACCAACATTCATAGCAGCACTATCACAAAAGTAAAGTTACCACACACAAAAAGTTACAAATAACCCCCAAATGTTCATCAATGAATGGATGGGTAAACAAACTGTGGTACATACAATGGAATATTATTCACCTATAAAAAATAATTCACAGTGTGGATGAACATGGAAAACACTATGCTAAGTGAGAGAAAGCAAACACAAAAGGTCATACACTGTAGGATTTCATTTGTATGAAACATTTACAACAGGTATATATATCCATAGTAACTGAAAGCAAACTGGTAGTTGTTAGGGGTTAGGGGGAGGGAAGAATGGAGAAAACTGCTTAAAATAGGTACAGAGCTTTATTTTAGAATGATGAATATATTTTGAACTAGACAGAAGTGGTGGTTGTACAACACTGTGAATGTACCAAATGCCACTGAATTGTTCACTTTAAAATGGCTTTTTTGTTATGTGAATTTCACCTCAATTTACAAAAAAAGGAATGAAAGACTGATACGCAATATTGCATGGATGAACCTTGAAAAAATTATGTTAAGGGAATGAAGACAGACATTAAAGGCGACACATTATATGATTCCTTTTATATGAAATACCCAGAATAGGTAAATCTACAGACATATAAAGATGGGTGGTTGCCAGGGGCTACGGGAGGAGAGAAAATGAAAATTGACTGCTAATGAAAACAGGGCTTCTTTTTTGAATAATAAAAATGTTCCGGAATTAGACAGTTGTGATAGTTGCATAACCTTGTAAGTATATTAATATCTACTGAATTATACACTTTAGAAGGACAAATTTTATATTATGTGAATTATATGTTAATTAAAATAATCTTAAATGGGGGAGGGGGAAGTTTGAAAGCTAAGGATCAGCATTTACAAAACTGATTATGTATTAGACCAGACAGGAAATCTAAGAATTGCCAAAAATGTAAATATTTATAGACCACCTTTCCTAACCAGAGGATAATCAAACTATAAATTAATAACAAAATCATGGCTAAAAAGTGGGGGAAAAACCCACAACCCTATGAATATAGCCACTAAGAAAATTTTTAAAACTCAGCTTTCAAATAACTCCTGAATTAAAGAAAAATATTCAACTGAAAGTACAATATTCAGAAATGACTAATATTGAAACACTACATACCAATACACATAAGATAAAGTCAAAGCAATATTTAAGAGCAAATCGATAGCCTCAAATGCACTTATTAGGAAAAAAATAGATCCGAAAATAAATTGTTTAATGCAAGCTAGAAAAGCAGCTAAACAAAAATCCTAAGTAAAAAGAAAATATGTTTTAATAGAATTAATAAAGGGCCAAACAAAAATAAGTACACTAAGTTAAATGAGGGCTGACTCTTTGAAGAAATAATATTAATCAATTCCCTGAAAGTTTCAACAAAGAAAATACATTAGGAGTCAGAAAAATAAATACATACAAAGATTAAACTTAAAGATATGGAAGACAGTATTATAAACAACTTTAACAAAATGAAAAATCTAGTTGAAACAGACATACGGTATTTATATGAAAATCTAAGTTTCCAAAATCAACTCAAGAGAAGCTGGAAAACCTAACTAGGGCAATAAGTATGTAAAAGACATTAAAAGGTAGCCAAAGGTCTATCCAAAAGAAATACTAGAGCCTAAGGTTTTATTTTTTTCCTTATTAAATTTATGGGGTGACACTAACAAAATTATACACGTTTCAGGTGCGCAATTCCACAACACATCATCTGTACATATGTATTGTGCATTCACCACCCCAAGTCTCCTTCTATCACCATTTATCCCCTCTATACCTTCCTCCACTGCCCCCCCCCAATCATCACACTGTTGTCTGTCCCCATGAGTTCCCCCCCTCCCCTTTTGCTCAATCAATCCCTACCCGCCCCCACCAGGCACCGCCTCGACAGCTGTCAGCCTGCTCTGAGTCTGTCTCTATTTTGCTTGTTAGTTCATTTTGTTCATCAGATTTCATGAGTGAAATCATATGGTACTCGTCTTTCTCTGCTGGCTTATTTCACTTAGCATAATGCTCTCCAGATCCATCCATGCTGTCACAAAGGGTAAGATTTCCTTCTTTTTTATAGCCAAGTAGTATTCCATTGTGTAAATGTATCACAGCTTTTTTTTTTTTTATCCATTCATCTACTGATGGACACTTGGGCTGCTTCCAAATCTTGGCTATTGTAAATAATGCTACAAAGAACATATGGGTGCATATATTCTTTCGAATTAGGGTTTCAGGTTTCTTTGGGCAATGTCCCAGAAGTTAAACTGCTGGGTCATAAGGCAGTTCCATTCTCAATTTTCTGAGGTAACTCCATATTGCTTTCCATAGTGGCTGCACCAATCTGCATTCCCACCAACAGTGCACAAGGGTTCCCCCTTCTTCAGATCCTCACCATTTGTTGCTTATTGATTTATTGACGACAGCCATTCTGACAGTGTCTGGCAGTATCCCACTGTGGTCTTAATGTGCATTTCCCTGATGACCAGTGATGCTGAACATCCTTTCATATGTCTATTGGCCATCTGTATGTTGTCCTTGGGGAAGTGTCTATTCAGGTCCCTTGCCCATTCTTTAATTGGACTTTTTTTTTTTTGGTGTTGAATTTTATAAGTTCTTTATAAATTTGGGGTATTAACCCCCTTATCAGATGCACCAGTGAATATGTTCTCCCATTTAGTGGGTTGCCCTTTCATCCTGCTAACAGTTTCCCTTGCTGTGCAAAAAACCTTTCAGCTTGATGCAGTCCCACTTACTATTCTTTCCCCCAACTCCCTTGTCCGAAGAGATATATCAGAAAAAATATTGCTTTGAGAAATGTCCAAGATTTTACTGCCTTTGTTTTCTTCTAGGATCCTCATGGTTTCAACATTTAAGTATAATCCATTCTGAGCTTATTCTCATGTATGGTGCAAGGTGATCCAGTCTCCTCTCTCTGCATGTATCTGTCCAATTTTCCCAATACCATTCACTGAATAGATTTATTTTCACCCCACTGTATGTTCCTGCCTCACTTGTCTAACAATTGACCATAGAGGCATGGATTTATTTCTGGGCTCTTTGTTCTGTTTCATTGATATATATATATGTCTGTTTTCATACCAGTACCATGCTGTTTCAATCACCATGGCTTTGTAGTATAGTGTGACATCAGGTAGCGTGATTCCTCCAAACCTGTTCTTTCTCAAGATTGCCGTAGCTATTCAGGGTCTCCTGTGGTTCCATAAAAACTTTTGGAATATTTGTTGTAGTTCTAGTTCTATGAAATATGCCACTGGTATCTCAATAGAAATTGCACTGAATCTATAGATTGCTTGGGTGGCATGGACATCCCAATGATGTTAATTCTTCCTATCCATGAACAAAGAGGGATTATTCTCTTAGTTTCCCTTTCTGATAGTTCACTATTGGTGTATAAAAATGCAACTGATTTCTGGATATATATTTACCCTGTATCTTGCCACTTTACTGAATTCACTGATATTTATAAGTTCCAGTTTTTTGGTGGAATCCCTAGGGTTCTCTACATACAGTATTATGTCATCTGCAAACAGTGATTGCTCCACTTCTTCCTTTCCAGCACCCGTTTCCAACCTGGATGCCTTTCACCTCTTCCTCCTGTCTGACTGCTATGGCCAGGACCCGCAGCAACATGCTGAACAAGAGTGGCAAAAGCGAACACCCCAGTCTGAAAGGAAACACTTGTAGTTTTTGCCCGTAGGTATGATTTTGGCTGTGGGTTTGTCATATATGGCCTTTATGATGTTGAGGTATGTTCCCTCTATTCCCACTTTACCAAGAGTTTTTATCATAAATGGGTGCTGGATTTTCTGCATCTATTGATATGCTCATGTGGTTTTTATCCTTTATTTTGTTTATGTGATGTATATCACGCTTACTGATTTGTGGATATTGTACCAACTTTGCATCCCTGGAATAAATTCCACTTGATCATGATGTGTGACTTTTTAAATGTATTGCTAATATTTTGTTGAGGATATCAGCATCTATGTTCATCACGGATATTGGCCTATCTTTTTTTGTAGTGCCTTTATCAGGTTTTGAAATTAAGATAATGCTGGCCTCATAAAATGAGCTTGGGAGTCTTCCCTCCTCTTGAACTTTTTGTAGTAGTCTGAGGAGGACAGGTGTTAGTTCTTCTTCAAATGTTTGGTAAAATTCACCTGAGAAGCCATCTGATGCAGGAATTTTGCTTGTTAGGAATTTTTTTTATTACTGCTTCAGTTTCACTAGTTGTAATTTGTCTATTCAGATTCTCTGATTCAGTTCTGGAAGATTGTATTTCTAGAAATTTATCCATTTTGTCCAGATTGTCCAATTTGTTGGCATATAGTTGTTCAGAGTACTTTCTAATAAACCTTTGTATTTCTTTGGTGTCAACTGCTATTTCTCCACTTCCATTTCTAATTTTATCTATTTGGGTCCTCTCTCTTTTGTTCTTGATGAGTCTGGTTAAAAGGTTTTTCAATTTTATTTTTTCAAAGAACCAGCTCTTGGTTTCATTGATCTTTTGTATTTTTTTTAGACTCGATTTGGTTTATTTCTGCTCTGATATTTATTATTTCCTTCCTTCTACTCACTTTGGGCTTTGTTTGTTGTTCTTTTTCAAGTTCCTCTAAGGACTGCTTTCGCTGTGTCACATAGATTTGGGGTTGCTGTGTTTCATTTTCATTTCTTTCAAGGTATCTTTTGATTTCTTCCTTGATCTCATTGTTAACCCAAGGTCGAGTGTAGTTATACATTTACCAGGACTTTTATTTCTATAGGATAGATTCCCAAAAGGGCAACTGTTGGATCAAAGGATGGACACATATACACACACACATAGCTTTTAATGTTTTTACTAGATATTAACATATACTTTCCCAATAGGCTGCAGAAATGATCAGTCCTATCAGCACTTTAATCCTATGGTGTCCATACACATGCTGATAAGATGCCAATTTCCCTATACTCCAGATAGTACTAAAAATAGTTTTGGCCTCAAAGACCCTCCAAAGGGCCTCAAGAACCCACAGGCATCCTTTACTATTTTTTCATATCACTTCTCAAAATTTATAATTACACATTTGTGTGCACAGATTCTGTCAAGATCTGTATTCTCTCTAGACTACAGGTTCCATAGTGACTGTGGCTGTGTCTATTCTTGTACATAAATATATCCGCAATGTCTACACACAGTGCCCAGCACATAGTCATCACATTAATATCTGCTACATTAACATACTCTAATGCAAAGAAACTATTCTGCTTAAAAGGGGGTAAAATGGACAATACGTGTTTGTAGGCAAATTTGGAAGGCTTCTTATTTTACCTACACGATCCCAAAGGATGGTTAGAATTTTGTTAAGTATGTGGGAGTAAGAGTATTTCAGCCATAGTAAACAATCATCAGTGGCATCAAGGTATGTTCACAATAACTACTGCAATAGTTTAGTTTGGCTACAGCATAGGTAAATAAGAGATTATGAGGAGGTAAAGATAATACAGGTAGGCTGAAAAACCTTCAGTGGAGCTTGGCTTTTATTTTAAAGATAAGGGCCAAATTGAAAATCCATGGTTTCAATTCCTTACACCACACCATTTACACATTGGGCTTGGATAAATTTACTTCAAATCCTATTGTGCTCATACTTCACAGGTTAGTATAATAGTTTTAACAAGATAATTGTTTCACATGTTACCTTGTTTACTGTCATTACTCTAGTCTATACTATTATCCTTTGTCCCTGAACTACTACTTACAAAGGTATACTAACTGGTTTCCCTACTTCTTTTGCCCTACACCCATTCCTCTCTCACCCTTTCTCCACAGTCAGAGTAAAATGCCCCAAACACAAATCTGACAACTTCACTCTCCTTGTTTAAACCCTTTATGGCTCCCCAATGACTGAAAAAAACAACAACCCTAAACTTAGCACAGAATACATTTTTTCTCCTGCCTACCTCCTGCCTCATCAGACTCTATTCTATCCCTTAAATTCAACCACAAAGCCTTCACATGTTATTCCTTCTTCCTGGAAAACACTGCCTAGCACTTCTTCCAAAGTAGCATAGCTTCTTCAGATAGAAGAAGAGATCTTTGTATCTCACTTCCTCAGAGGCCTTTCCTGATCACCCTCCTCCCAATCTATATTAATCATTAAACTGCACCCTATATTTTTTCTTTGGGCACATAATCACAATTCAGGATTTGTGTGTATATATATGTATTTTTTGATAATTTGTTTACTGTACATCTCCTGATTACAGAAACCACATCTAAGCCAGCACATACACAAATTTTTAAAAAGTGTAGTTCTTATAGTTATAGTTTTTGATCTGATTAGACATTTATTTTAGGATGTGAGAGTCCCATTAAAAGCATGCTACAATTATAGACAAGAAGTAATGAGTGTCTGAATTACTATTGATATATTTAATGCCCTCTCATAATAACTCTGTAAGGTAGCAAGGAGGAAGCTGAGTTCTGAGAACATAAGTGGCCATTCTAAAAGAGGAAGTTTGAAGACTTTTTGTATAATAATTCAGCTATTAGTTTAGGTGGTTAGAGAACTGGGGTGCTGAGAGAAACTGTAATCCCAACTCCACAAATTAAATCATCACAACTTTAAACTAAAGTGGGTGCAAAAGAAGCCCCTTTATTCAATGTAATAAAGTTTGGTGGTTGGTTAACTGAAAAGTTCAGTTAAATCAGGGAATCTTAAGCAATGGTAAAACCTTAAACATTTAACTTAAAATTGTAAAATAAGCATTCATTCTCCAATCTCTGATATATGGCCAGGGATCTTCCTTTAAATGTGACCCACACCTAAATTGACAGCAAATATATATATTTTTAATGGGCAGTACTAGTTAACCTGATCAATTGGTTAAGTGGAAGTAAGAGAAGTTACTTTCCCCTTTGAGTACTATGGTTGCAATGCTGAAAACTGAACAGTAGGTTACAATGTGATGGCCAAACCCGTGGTTTACAAAATAGGTCTCCACACACCTATGAGGGCACACAGGAGACTCTTTATTGGGGTTGTAGGCAGACTACATTATTTAGTACTGTATTAATCTAGAACATTAAGAAAAATTCCAATTTTTCATACTGAATATTTACAGAGGCACCCTCACCTAGGGTTCATATCAGATAGATATGTCACATATGGTCAAAAGGTATACTGAAGACTAGACACTGCACACTGCAGAGCCCTTGACAGTGGGGTTCTCACTCTTTCTGCACGTTCATTTTATTGTGACATACTACAGCTTACAAATACTGAGTTAAGTAAATGTATGGATTATATTATCTAGTTTTAAATAAACTTTTCAAAACAGACAAGTGGCTTACAAAGAATTCCTACAAATTTCAAACCATATATTGAAGATAACACTACTGCTGATAGGAAAAGAGTATCAAAGCTGATACTTTGCCTACTCCCAGTACAAGCTATTTGTCAGCCACAATACAGGATGAAAACAATGATCTGGTCCTGGTGAGCATGGCTCAGTGCTTAGAGTATCATCCAGTGCACTGGAGGGTCATGGGTTCGATTCTGGCCAAGGGCACATACCTGGGTTGCAGGTTTGATCCCCACTCCGGTTGGAGGGAATGCGGGAGGCAATGAATCAATGTCTCTCTCTCTCTCACATCGATGCTTCTCTCTCTCTCCCTTCTCTCTTCCCTTGCACCCTCCCTTCCACTCTCTCTAAAAATCAATGGAAAAAATATCCTTGGGTGAGGATTTAAAAAAAAAATTACAACAATGATCTATTCCAGTGGTTATCAACCACAGGTAATTCTGCCCCCAGGAGACATTTGGCAGCATCTGGAGACATTTTTGATTGTCACAATTGAGGGGAGTGTACTATTGGCATCAGTGGAGGCCAGGGATGCTGGCAAACATCCTGCAGTGCACACAACCAAAATTATCCAGGACAAAATGTCACAGTGCCCAGGATGAGAAATGCTGGCCTAATCATACCCGACAAGAAACTGGCTAATTTAAAAAAATTATCCAGATTATTCAAAATATGGTTTTGTGCCCGGCTGGTGTGGCTCAGAGGTTGAGCATTGACCTATGATCCAGGAGATCACTGTTCAATTCCCTGTCAGGGTACATGCCTGCCTGGGTTTCCAGCTCAATTCCCAGTAGGGGGGCATGCAGGAGGCAGCCGATCAATGGCTCTCTGATCATTGATGTTTCTCTCTCTCTCTCTCTCTCTCTTCCTCTTTCTGAAGTCAATAAAGACATATTTTACAAAATACATATGAATTTGTATCCATTACTGTTAATGATGAACCTTGCCCATAAGTATGTATGGCCTGAGATATGAGCTAAAGACAAAGCCATCACCACTCTTGTTTCATTCTGTACAGTAATACATAAATAATTTAGAAATAAAACAGACATTTAGTAAGGGCCATAAGTTCAAACTTTTCCTGATCGAGTACAAAACTTTTTAAAGTCTGGAGACTACAGATTCAAAAAACAAAAGCTAAAAAGAGGTATCGGTACCCTAATATATGTGGAGTTTATAAAAATTTATAATGCTAGCTGAAAGAAAAAAACCTAGTAAAGAAACGCTTCATTCTCTAGGACAAGCACAGCTCAAGGTAGTAAACAGATTCAAGCTAATAATCCAGATTTAAAACCATCAGTAGGAAACCACTGAAGGTATCAAAGGTATAAAGAGAACAACATGAGCTGTCAATTGCAATTAACAACCTCATGAAAACAGTAGCTGCACATTATACAACAGGACATGGGGAGGCTCTGATCACATGGTGGTCAAGAGGATGGCCTCCAGAGTCATAATGTCTGGGTCTGAAATCCAGATCTTTCACTTAAGCAGTGTGCCAGTTGCATAACTTTCTAAACCTACTTCATCATCTACAAAATGGAATTTTGTAGGGCTCTTGTGAAGATTTATGGTACAGCACAGTAGTTAAGAACACAGGCTTTAAAGTCAGAACTCCAACTCTGTCACTTATTAGCTCTGTAACCTTGGGCAAGTTACTTAACCCCTAAGTGTAGTTTCTTCATCTATAGAACAGAGTTAGCTTGACATATCCCTAGAATTTGAATGATACAAACTACACAGAGTAGATCTGAGAACCAAATGGGATCCTCAGTGTCTGGCACAAAGTACATAATTAATAAACTAAAATACTCAATAAATGAACTAAAACATTATCTTGAAAAATTATAAAATTAAGTGGCACATTCTCCTGTAAAACATTTTTGTGTATCAATAAGTGATCTCTATATGTTCAAAAGCAACTGTTTTTATTTATTTTCCTTTTTTTAATCTTGCATTTTATTTTTTTAAATTTTATTTTTATTTAAAATATTACAGTTGTCCCTTTTTCTCCCCAATGACCCACTCCACTCCACCCCATCCCACCCCCCTCCCCACCATTGTCCGTGTCCTTGGGTTGTGCATATATGCGTGTAAATTCTTTGGTTACTCTCTCCCCCTCCACCCACCCACCAGCCTCCAACTCTCTGACATTTGTTGATCTGGTCTATGCTTCCATGCCATTGAATCTATTCTGTTCATCAGTTTATTAAGTTCTTTAGATTCCACGTATAAGCAAAATCATGTAATGTTTGTCTTTCTCTGCCTGGCTTATTTTGCTTAGTATAATACTCTCCAGGTACCTCCATACTGTCCCAAAGAGTAAGAGATCCTTCTTCACAGCTGCAAAGTATTCCATGGAGTAAATGTCCCACAGCTTTTTTATCCACTCATCTACTGATGGGCACTTGGGCTGTTTCCAGATCTCAGCTATTGTAAACTGTGCTAAAAGCAACTGTTTTTAAAATATGTAATGACAGATATGCTTTTATTCAGCCAAATTTACCAAATTCCTACCATGTGAATGTCTCTGCCCTCAAAGATCTGAGCTCACAGTAAGGTGGTGGTGCATAATTAACTATACTACAATGTGGTCAGTTCAAATAATCAGTATGTGCATAAAATGTTGTAAGACCACCAAGTAGGTATGACCAAGGTGGGGAAGAGGGCGGAAGGAGAGGAAAAGTAGTTAGAGAAAGCTTCTTGGAAAGACAACCAGAACTTTTTAAAGGCTGGTACAAGTTCAGTACAGTGTCCTCGAAGGATATAAATGGAATTTGGGGTGGGGCAATTCTTTTGCTGTGCAAGACTCTAGGTGCACTGTGTTCCTTGGTCTGTGGGCATTAAATGCCAAACAGCATCCCTCAGTCATTGCGACAATCAAAACATTTCCAGAAGCCTCCCAATGGGACAGGCTCCTCATTCAGAAACCACCAAAGGTAAGGGTGGAGGGAGTTGTTAGTGGGGAGGAAGAGAGCATTCTAAGCCAATGCATTCCTGGGAAACACAAGTTTGGTATCAGAACAGCATTTCCTTAAATGTTTCACAGTATGTTAACACATACTACACATAAGCATTGTTTCATAGTCAAGGAAGTTTAGAAAATTCTAATTTAAACAAAAGTAAGTTTCTTTACCTAGAGTTCTTCTCAATCTTTAATATACCAATGCCCAATTATGAAATCCCAAGAGGGGGTTATAGTACAGGTATCTCTTGCTCACCAAATTGATTCGGATACTTTTTAGATGAATCCCTTGATATGTAAAAGGCAAAAAGCAAATTAAAATTCAGATAACACAGTATCCTCTCATTATCTGAACTCAGAAACTGAAGAGTGAGGAACTTTTATAATTTCCCAAATTGTTAACTATGGAACCTATCTATGGAGAATACTTTGAATGGTTAGTATCCCATAATATATGCTTTGTGAAATACTGTGCCACAGCATTTAGTATGCAGCAAGAATTGCTGATGGATATGGGTAGGCAGGTAGGAAAGAGCAAGATCACAGAGGACAACTATGACACATTATGGAGTTCTTATCTGGTTTAGACGTTTGCTTTTAGAGTACAGCACAGACCTCCCTATCTCCATCCTTCCCCCTACCCATCCATATAACAAAATATTATGGGATGAAACCACATAAAATAAAAGCAGTTACTTTGCTGAAGGGGAGCACTAGCAATTTTTTGATTCATGGTAGGAACCCATTCCTTTCAAAGGATGACAACTGAACATAAGATATAAAAGGTTAAAAGGATCAAAATAAAATCTAAATGGAATATTAAAAAAAAGATACTGGACTAAAAAATGGAAACCCAAACATGTCCTGTGCCCGTTTTTTAATTGGACTGTTGTCACTTTTTAATTTGAAAATCTAAGGGAAAAGAGGTCAGTGCCCCTGATTAAATAGTCAGGTATTGCATGTTTTAAAAATTCTTGCAACACACCAGTTGAAAATTGCTGTTCTAGAGTAATGGTCAATTCTCAAAGTATCATTCCTGGACCACCTTGACCAGCACCACCTGGAAACTTGTTAGAAACACAAACTACCAAGCTCCACCCCATTCCCACTGAATCAGAAACTCTAGGGGTGGGTCCCAGCAGTTTGTTTTAATAAGCCCTCCAGGTGATTCTGACAGCACACTCAAGCTGGACCACCAATGCTCTACAGTAATGCCTAGAAGTGGTACTGCTGGTCGTAGAACATCCTATTATTTTCCAAAGTGGGTTTTCCAATTTACACCATCACCAGCAGTGGGAGAGTTCCCACTGCTCCGTATTCTCACCAATGCTTAATACTGTCAGATGTTTCATTTCTGCCAGTTTAGTCTATACAAAATGGTCTCTTGTGGTTTTAATTTCTATTCCCATAATTGTTAATGAGGTTAACCATCTTTTCATATGTTTATTGGTTATTTAAATTTTTTTTTTTAAATCAAATGACTGCTCTGTTTTTTTTCCCTTTTCTTCTATTTGGTGTTCTGTCTTTATCTTAGGAATTCATACTTCTTTATGTATACTTTTCATAGCAGTCATTCATTCATTATGTGTTGTGGTAGGTAACCTCTAAAATAGCCCTCAATGATCCTCACCCTCTTGGTATCTAAGTCCTTGTACAACTTCTTTCCCTTGAGCGTAAGCTGGACTTATTGAATGTGTTCATAAGAAGCAAGTTAGAACAGAATATAGCAGAAATGTTGGTTCGTCATTTCTAAGATTCAGTTATAAAAAGACAGTGGCTTCCATCTTAAGAAGTCTCTCTTACTTCCTTCTGGATCTTTTATTCTGGGGAAAGCCAGCAGCCATGCTGCAAGGTGGCCCTGTGAAGAGGCCCATGTGAGTAAATCAGGAAGTGTATCTCCTGAGGCCTACCACACCCAGATAAGAGAGCAGAGAAGCAGATCCTCTCTTAGTACATACAGCCTTGAGGTAACTGTAGGCCTGGCTGACACCTTGACTTTAGCCTCATGAGAGACCCTGAGCCAGAGCCACCCAATAAGCTGCTCTCAGATTTCCTGACCCACAGAAACTGTGAGATTAATGTTTGCTGTTTTCAGCTGCATAGTTTGGGGATAATTATTACACAGCAATAGGTAACTAACGCATGTGTATTGCAAATATCTTCTATTCTGTGCCTTGTCTTTTTAGCCTCTTAAGAAGGTCTTAACGAACAGAAGTTTCTATTAATATTTAGTATTTTTTAATGTAGTCAAATGTATCAATTTTTGTATGGTGTTTTCAGTCTTAAGAAATCCTTGCCTGCCTTGAGCTCATTAAAGTGTGCCCTGTTTTTAAAAAAGCTTTGAGTTTTCCTTTTTAATCTTCAATCTACTAGGAATTGATTTTTATGCATAGTAAGAGGTAGGATCCAACTTCATTTCTTTAATACGGTAAGCAATTGTTCCAAGCAAATGTATCCTTTCCAGATTACTTTGCCACGTAGCATGTATTCACCCACCTATCCCCAATATAAACATATAAAATTCATTAGCAACCTTTATCTATTTAGTATCACCTGTCAACTTGTTATTCACTTTCCCTTTTCTTTTTATAGTCTCCTCAGACACCCCACAAGCTGGGCCTCAAAACCCATGCCTGTGAGACTCTCAAAGGCACGCTCCTTGTTGCTAAGGTCAGGTAACTGCTCTGGACATCACTCAGCAGATCCTCCCCTCCCTTTCTAACAAGACTGTAATCCAATTGACATCTTAAAGATCTATTTAAAGTAAAACCTGTCTACTTCTAGGCTTCCTAGTGTTAAAAGAAATTTATAAAACTAATAAAAGAAAATAAAAAAATATTAAAACCAAGAAAAATTTTAAAAACAAAAACCAGATAATAAAATTAGTGTGATTAAGTGTGTTGGCAGTCCTGGTACTCATCTGATATTTTAGGAAGTGGTCTACTAAAAACCCTCGATATCACTAGACGTGAATTTGAATATAATCTTTCAGTGGGAGTCATGTCTCATATTCACCAAGGTAGTAACGGGGGCCCAGTAGTGCCTCACGGATTGCAAGCATTCAAATTTTTTAACAGAAAAGGTGGATTAAAGAAGTCTTCCCATCTTATTGTTCTTTAAGAATATCCTGGCAATTCTTGACTCTTTCTAATTCCATAGAAACTGTTAATCAAATTGTCAAGTTTCACAGTAAAAGTTTATAGGGATTTGGATTTCAATAACTCTACTGAGCAGTTTAAGAAAAACTGGCATTTTACCATACTCACACTTCCAATCCATCCTCAGTATATGGTATGAAACTCCATTTATTTAGGTATACCTTTATGTCTCTAAGTTTAATTTTCTTTACAAAGGTCTTATACATCTTAAATATTTAAAATTCCAGTTTAAGTACTTCCTTTTCTAGAAAATCTTTCTGTCTTCCATCTCCTATACCTATCCTGAATTATGTACTCCTCTGCACCTGGGGAACCTTTTTTTTTTTTTTTTTTTAAATATATCTTTTATTGATTTCAGACAGAGGAAGGGAGAGGGAGAGATAGAAACATCAATGATGAGAGTCACTGGTTAGCTGCAGCCCGCAACCCGGGCATGTGCCCTGACCAGGAATCGAACTCCGATCGCCTGGATCCTAGGTCGACGCTTAACCACTGAGCCACGCCCGGCCGGGCTTGACACACATTTTATAAAAGCTCAATATTAGTGTCACATGATATACTGGGCATCAGGAATACTGTAGTGATAGTCCATTCAGTCTACTTTTAATGAAAAAACAACAAACTATAAACTGAGTGGCTTATAACCAAGAGAAGTTTATCATAGTTTTGGAGGCTGGGAAGTCCAAGATCAAGGTGCCAATACATTTGGTGTCTTGTAAGGACACACTCTGAAGTTCATAGATAGTGCTTTCTAGCTGTAATCTCACATGAAGGGACAAGCCAGTGCCCTTTTATAAGGGCACTAATCCCAATCACAATGGCTCTACTGACTGCACGGAAAAAATAAGGCAATAGGAGAAATCAGAGATGCTCTGAGGTTTCAAATATAAATTATGATTAAGTGGAGAATATTACAAGAAGAGAGGTAGAAGTAATTCAAAGGGAAAGATAACTATTTAGTTTAGGACTTTCTGACTTTGTGATGTCAGTGAGACAATAAGGTAAAATATTTAAGACAACTGGAAAAGCAGGACTGACACTCTAGCTCAAGGGGTAGCTTGACTGTTCAGGGCACATAGCGGCCTTTGAAAGAACAGATTCAGTTGGGTGAAAAGAAATGGAAAACTGACTTTCAAGAAGATCTAAGTACTAAGAAAAGGCATTAAGTGACCAGACAGAAAACAAAAGCTCACGGAGGTGCCAGAGTTAGGGAAGATATTTTGGTTTTGGATGGGATTACCATGACACATTTGAAGGCAAACAGTAAGTAACCAGTGTCAAAGAAAGGTCTAAAGGTGTGTGTGTTTGTCATATAGTGAGAGAGTGGGATATGAGATAAAAAGAAGAAACAGACTGTTCTGTGCTGTTCCGGAGGACTAAACTAGGATGATGTTAGAACCTAGAGACAGAAGTTCCAGATGGTATATGTGAGCTGCACGTTATGAGGTACTGTTATTAACAGTAAAGATATTTAGCAAAGGAACAAGCTGCCTTACTAGTAAGGATTATTTAACTGAATGCTTCATCATTTGTCAGGCATGCTGCAGGAGAAATTCTGTATTATCTGAGGTGACCCTAGGTTCCATTTGACACTAAATTCTGACCTGTCTCATATTAAGCAATAACTCCCATTCCCCCTCCTCCTGGACCTGGCAACCTTTCTTCTACTTTCTATCTCTATGAATTTGCCTATTCTGATACTTTATGTAAGTGCAATCATATAATATTTGTCCTGTTGTGTCTGGCTTATTTCACTTACCACAATGTTTTCAAGGCTTACCCATTTTATATGCTGTATCAGAACTTCATTCCTTTTATGACTAATAACAATCCGCTGTATGAATATACTGTATTTTCAAATCTGTTCATCTGTTGATAGGCACTTGGGTTGTTTCCAACTTTTGGCTATTGTGAATAATGCTGCAATGAACACTGTAGTATACAAGTATCTATTCAAGTCTCTTTTCATTCTTTTGGGTATATTCTTGGGAGTGGAATTGTTGGATCATACAGTCATTCTATTTATATTTTAGATTCTATATAGATTATTAAGGAACTGTCACTAAGAAAAAAATAACCTAACACAAAACTCACAATGAGACACCAATTCATGCCCATTAAGAGAGTTATAATTTTTTTTAAGAAAGTGTTGGTGTGGATGAGGAGACATTGGAATCCTCATGCATTGCTGGTAGGAATGTAAATAGAATGCTGGTGGGAAAACAGTTTGGTGGTTACTCTGATATATTTCACAACACAGATGGGCCTTGAAAACATTAAGCTTAGTGAAGTAAGCCAGACACAGAATGACAAATATTGTATGATTTCACTTACATGAGGTACCAAGAATAGGCAAATACATAAAGATAGAAAGTAGAACAAAGGTTACCAGGGGCTGGAGAAGGGAGAAGGAAGGAATTATTATTTTTTATTTTATTTTTAAAATATATTTTTATTGATTTGAGAGAGAGGAAGGGAGAGGGAGAGAGAGAGAAACATCAATGATGAGTCATTGATCGGCTGCCTCCTGCACGCCCCTTGCTGGGGATCGAGCCTGCAACCCCATCATGTGCCCTGACCAGGAATCGAACCCCATTTCCTGGATCCTAGGTCGATGCTCAACCGCTGAGCCACGCTTGGCTGGGCTTAGGAATTATTTTTTAATGGGTAGTTTTTGTTGGGGATGATGAAAACATTCTGGATATAGATAGTGATGATAGTTCTACATTTTGAATGTATTTAATGCCTCTGAATTGTACACTTATGAATGGTCTAAATGACAACTATTATGTATATTTTACCACAATTTTTTTTAATTAAAAAAATGATTTCTTGAGCCAATAAAAATGTATTAATCAGGACCCAATGCAAAAAGAAGAAAAAAACTTTTTAGGTATTTCAAATCAGAAAAGCATTTAATACAAGGATTAACACACTTTTTCAAAATAGGAGGGCTAGGGAATCAAGAGTAGCGACTGCATTACAAAAATAAAGGATACAATGTAAGTCTGAGGCTTAAAAGCTGCTGGGAATACTAACTTTACAGACCCATGAAGCTGGAATTAAACACTGGATTGCTCAGTCCAGACACCTTAGCTGCTTCTACTCACTCAGATCTTGCAACTTTGCTAACCAGCCAAAAAGCAGCAAAAAGAAAGCTTTTCTGTCCTTTTGCCTTCCAAATTGTGGGAATTAATCTAACTGATGGAACCTAAACTGCATCCACCTTTGATGGAAGGAAGTTCAGGAAATACACTATATTTCATTATTTATAAGACGTTAAACTATTTTTAAAAAGTGAAAACTGAGATGCATTTTACAATCAATAGTGTATCATGGTTGCCCAGCCATGGTGGCTCAGTGGTTGAGCATCGACCTATGATCCAGGAGATTTCGGTTCAATTCCAGGTCAGGGCACATGCCAGGGTTGGGGGCTCGATCCCCAGCAGGAGGTGTGCAGGAGGTAGCCGATCAATGACTGACCCTCTTATCATTGATGTTTCTATCTCTCTCTCCCTCTTCCTTTTTCTCTCCGAAATCAAAAAAGATATATTTAAACAAATAAATAATGTCCCCCAAGAGGTTTCTTAAAAAAATAACGTATCATGGTTAACTGGCAATATTTTACTTTAGGAATACAAAAAGAAATAATAGTGAGCCTTAGAATAATATCTTAAATTTAATGAAACATAATAATTTTAACTTTCTAATCTAAAAAAGCTTTCCAAATAAAAATACATCTTCATATTAATCTTCTAAAAGTTTTATATTTTTGCATTTCACATCCAGGTATTTAATCTACCCAGAATTTGTGAACATAATGGAGTAAAAGTCCAAATTAATTTTTCCAGTACCATTTACTGAAAAGGGCATTCTTTTCTAATTTCCAGCATATTATCTATCATAGATCAAGTAACCTGTCAAGTATAGTTTTCTCCTGTTCCATCCATCACTAGACTACTCATGACTGTCATAATTCCATTGTAATGAGTCTTAATAAGTGGTGAAGTTAGGCCTCCCATACTGACTTCTTTGGGAGTTCCTTGGCTACACTAGCCCTTTATTGATTTTCCACAGAATTTTAGAATCAGTTTTTAAGTTCCACCAAAACAAACCAAAAAACAAACCAAAAAACCCTTACTAAGGTTTAGATTGGGATTATACTAAATATACAAATCTATTTGGGAAGAATAATATCCATGCAATATCATCTACCAATCCATGTACATGGTCTTTTGGTTGAATTATTAGGACTTACATAATTCATTTTAATAAGGCTTCTAGAAATCTTAGGCCATTTTTTAGACTTATTCCCGGGTACGGCATATGTTTCACACTATTGTGAAATATAGTTTCAGATTTTCCTTCTTACCTGCTACTAGAATACAGTTTCTTGTACAATTCGTTGTTTATAATAACTTGTAGATATTTTTTAATTTTCTAAATACACAATCATGTAATCTGTGAATGACAGTTTTACTTTTCCTTTCCAATTCTTATGTTTTAAAATTTTCTTTTTCTTAACTTGGTGAAGGTCAGGACCTCTACTACTACAACTTTAACTAAAAACAGTTTTAATGGACCTTATCTCTCCCAGTCTCAGAGGGATCGCTTTCAATATTTCAACAGTAATTATGAAACTTGATTTAAAAAAAAATAGATACCTTTTATCACATCTGATATGCTTTGGGTTTTATGATGAATGAATGCTGAATTTTATCAAGCACTCTTTGCAACTATTCAGTGGATCATATGTTTCTTCTCTAACCTGTTAAGATGGTAACATACAGTAGTTCCCCCCAACTACAGTCCAAAAATATTAAATGGAAAATTCCAGAAATAAACCATTCATAAGTTTTAAGTTGAGTGCTGTTCTGAATAGTGTGATGAAATCTCACACCATCCTGCTCTGTCCAGGGTAGGACATGAATCATCTCTTTCTCCAGCATATCCATGCTGTATGCGCTCCCCACCACTCAGTCACTTACTAGCTGTCTTGGTTATTAAATCCACTGGTATGGTAATACTTGTGTTCAAGAAACACTTATTTTACTTAATTATGGGCCCAAAGCACAAAAGTAGTAACGCTGGCAATTTGGATATGCCAAAGAGAAGCTGTAAAGTGCTTCCTTTAAGTAAAAATATATGTATGTACGGGGGGAAAAAATACTGCCCTGGCGGGTGTTGCTCAGTAGTCAGAGCGTTGGCCCATGCACCAAAGCGTCATGGGTTTGATTCCTGGTCAAGGGCATGTACCTGGGTTGCAGGTTAGATCCCAGGCCCTAGTTGAGTGCATGAGGGAGGCAATCAATCGATGTGTCTTTTTCAAATTGATTTTTCTCTCTCTCACTTCTCCCCCTTCCTTCCTCCCCTCTACTCTCTCTTTTAAAAAAGACAATGGAAAAAATATCCTTGCATGAGGATTAACAACAACAACAACAACAACCCAAACAAATACTATACATAGGGTTCAGTACTATCCCCAGCTCAGGAATCCCTGGGGGTCTTAGAACGTATCCCCTGAAGATAAGGGGCACTACTGTACATAGAGATAGAGACTTAAATTAAGTGCCAAACTCAGTAGTAGAAAAATCATCTGCAGTAGAGTTATCAAAAAGTTACACTGAACTAAATTCTCATGTATAGTAAAACTTATCTTGAGATCATGTAACTTACTGTTAATATGAGAAGACACATGCAGACATGTGTACTATTTTAAGAAGCATGTAAAAACTAAAGAAATGAACACTTTCAGTGGTTGCAGAATAGGAATATAAGGATTATATTGAATCATAATCTCTTCCCTATCTAAAGTTCTCTGATACTATTCCCAAGAAAATAGTTATATGACATGTAAAAAGGCAATTGTGAATTATTCTGGAATAATTAACAGTAGCACTTTATCTTTTTATAGTAAAAAAAGATATAAAGGCAGAAATTGTTTGGTATTCATGGAAAAGATAGCATGTTTTTATAATGAATGTTAATTAAATTACCTTCATACAACATTACCAGAAATCATGCTAATCACTCTTTAAAAATAATCATACCCACTGAAGACTCTTCCCCAGCCCCCCCAAGCTATGGAGAGATTTCTAATAGAGAATATAAACTTTTTTTTTTTTTGGTTAATCCTCACCCAAGGATCTCTCTTCCATTGATTTTTAGAGAGAGTGGAAAGGCGGGATGGAGGGGGAAGAGGAGAGGGAGAAAGGAACATCGCCGTGTGAGAGACACATCCACTGCTTGCCTTCCCCATGCTCTCCGGCTGGATTGAACCTGCAACCCAAGTACGTGCCTTGACTGGGAATTGAACCTGTGACGACCCTTTGATGTGCTGCCAACGCTCTAACCACTGAACACACTGGCCAGGGTGGGACTATAAACTATAACGAGAGGAAAAGGGGTAAGACCCAAGTTGACAATACAAAAAATATAGGTTCTAATAACTATTTACAATGTAGTTGAAGCTAGTAATCCCCTTTAACTTTTGCAGTACATCTATAAACCTGAACAGAAATTTACTTTGGAAAAGTAATGTAGAAAATACAGTTTAAAAATCCTAGGTCACTGAAGGAACAACCCCTAGAAGTATTGTAAACTGTTTGAAAATACTCAAAGATAAGTGACTAATTCAAAGCATCCTAAAAATAGAAAGTCAAATTTTTCTGGTGATATTAATTTAAAAGTTATCTATTTAGTGCAAGAAAAAAATGTGAAACAAGTATTTCTCAATTTAAATACAATTAAAGCATCTTTTACAACAAGGAGATGAATATTTTTTTTAAAAAAACCACACAACAAAACACACTAATTTTGAAGCAACCATTGGAAATGGACTGCCAAAATGTTATGTTTCTCTCTCCCTGGAAGTGCAGTTTCAAAATTTGCAAGGTAGCCAAAAACAATTGAAATAACGCTCATTACAACATGAACAGAAACCTGAACACTATCTACCTTCCCAATTGTCACATGACCCTGTACTGATCAGGTATTTAAGACTTACACTCTATAAACACATTTCCTGATTTTTTGTTTTTTAATCCATAAGTAAAAATCATGACCAGAGCTTCTGGAAGATACAAGGTTAACTGAGTTCAGAGCAATTTTTATATTCTGTATCGAGGCTTTCCCAAGACCCAGAAAGGAATGTAATGTTACTGGGCATCAATTTTCCTCTCTATATGCATAGTCTTGATGTAGGAAGGAACAAGAATAATCATTTTTTAAGCCCATGAGAAAACATGGAAACCAAAATAATCTCAGAGGATAGAGGGAAGAAAAAAATAATTGCTTAATGTTAGGGTGGAGGTTAGATTAAGAGTTTCTTCTGACTACCATGCTAATTATGTATGACAGTAAATTAGGGTGGTAGCCAAAAGAAACTGAAAAATAAAAACTACCTCTCAGAATGCCAATTCCTCCATCAAATATTTAAGGAAGAAATGGAACAAATTAGGCTAACTTTCTGATTCTTATTTGGTATTAACATTAATACTATAATGTTTCACCTAAAAAAACAAAAAACAATCCCCCCCACCCCCAGAAAAGCTCCTAAACAGGCTTGCCTATTTTGAATTCAGGAGTTCTATAACTACTTTACAGAATAATTAATGTAGGTAAAATAGACCCAAAAAATGAGTCAAGGATTTGAAACAATTCAACTTTAGAGGAATACAAAGTCCAGTAAGGGCTACTAACAATAAAGGCTTATTTTAATGGCAATTTGAGGCAGACATATAGGAAGCATAGGAACATGCTAGATTTCATAAAACAAGGGGGTTATGACCAAAAAAATGCTCACTAACTACTCAGCTAAATTAGTATCAAGATGTCAAAGGACACAAAATGCACTTTTGCAGTTCTAAAGGAGAAACTGTTATGATTGGAGAAAAAAGGAAGAACAACGTAATCATAGTCTTAGAAAATACTTAAAAAAAAAAAGCAATATAACCTGATTCTTTCCCTCCCTTTCCCACTACTCATAGAACATAGGTTTGCAGTGGTTATGATGGGATCCTAATTCTTCATCATAATCAGGAAAGCAAGGAACAGAAAAAAGAAGAAAAAAAAAAAAGTCAGACTTCGGTAGCCTGTTATCCTAATGTAATTTTTCTGGCCTATATCCAAATACAACTAAATCAAGTTTGCTCTTATGTTTCTACATTTGGGGATTCAAGCACCCAGTCCCAACGTTCCTTTCTTATCTGTTTACTAACAATCAATTCCTTTAATAACCAGCACATATACGTGACTGATATCAGAAGAAGTGAGTTTTGTCCACCTTCAAATACATCCAGACAAGTGTTAACAGCAATAGCCAGAACTGCAAAAGCACATACCTTAGTGGGATTTCCACTTATTAAAAGTCTGATGTAATCTACTCTGGTTTGCCTGGTTCATAAAAATGTGTTTTAATACAGTGGACCTCATTATAAAGGAGATTCCATCCCAGAATACTGTCTAGTCAATGCATTATTACAACTACACACCTTAACATTGGCAATAAGAGATCTTAAAAACAATAAGTTTTCATTGTAATGTGATTTTAAGACGCTCCCTTCTACATATGCACAGCACAACAGTTAATAAATACCATACCCTGTTACAATGCATTTTTTCAATGTATTTATTATACCATATGGTCATATTGTCCCATCTTATACCATATGGTCATAGAAAGTAACATCAAGGGAATATAAATGGTCTGAAGTAAATGTTTAATGCCAAAAGTATAAGCACATTCAATTGATAAATATTTAATAAGCTCCTGTCATTTACCAGAATATTCTATTTTGAGCATCTACAAAGTAATACTTACAAATATAGGGCATGCAATTTGTTCAATTCCCAACATAATTTTACATTTAAGATATTTGATAACAAGAGTTAAAAAAAATTAGAAACAATCTAACATCAAAAAATATGTTTAGGTTAAAAATTGCAGTGTATCTAATGACAGGTAAAATATTTTGGTATATTGTTAAGTTAAAAATATTACAAAACCACATACACTGTATTATAGAAGCATAAAAATAGTGTATAGATATATGTACTACATCAAAATGATTATGTAGCCCGGCCAGGCGTGGCTCAGCGGTTGAGCGTCAACCTAGGATCCAGGCGATCAGGGTTCGATTCCTGGTCAGGGCACATGCCCGGGTTGTGGGCTCGATCAATGACTCTCTCATCATTGATGTTTCTATCTCTCTCTCCCTCTCCTTTCCTCTCTCTGAGATCAATAAAGATATATTTAAAAAAAAAAAAAAGTTTATGTAATATCTTTAATGGCAAGATTACAGATGATTTTTTTAATTTTTGTACTTATATCTAATTTTTCAACAATGAATGTGCTTTCCCTCCATAATTAGAAATGTTTTAGTGTAGCTGAAACTTCCGTGAGAAACTTTTTAAACTTACATTTTACTGTCAGGTAAGGTAAATCTTTGACTGAAACGTCATTTTACATGAGCGCAATTTTTCATTTCTTTCCATGCACGTGGCAATTAGAAAATATCTCTTTAAGTGAATATAAGGAAGACAGTTCAAAAGACCACAATACATTTCACTTTCCACTGAATACCAACTTCAAATTTAAAACTATTTCTTGGAGAATTTTATTCTACCATCCATGACATTGAAATTTATACTCAAAAGAGATCCATTTTTAATCACTTATCCCTTCCTCCCCTTGCCCCCCCGCCAGGAAAAACTACTATTCATTACTAAACATTAAAACATGGGCGCAGGCAGTGGGAAACACTTCTAACTAATTAAAATTAGTTGTTCCACTTATTTATGCATTCACTGACTTTCTTGTATGTGCCCTGACCAATGAACCAACCCACAACGCTGGCATATCTGGACGATGCTCTGACCAACTGAGCTACCCCAGGGCCACTAATTAAAATTAGTTCAAGTATCCTTATGGTTTCAGGAGATATAAATATGCTTTCTAGTTATTGGCAATTTAAACTTAAATTCATCTAGCCTAGAGGTTCTCAAGCATTGATACATGAGAACTGCCCAGAAGTGTGTCAAATGCAGAAACTAATGGCCTTAGCAGTTCATCTAATCAGAATCTTCAAAGGGTAGAGTTCAAACAGACAGGCCCTTTCAAATAAGATAGCAGAGATTCTACTTTACAAATGCCTTCTCTATATCATTGCTAACTGTTCTAATAACCCTGAAGCAAAACTGTCAATGTAAACGTTATAATCAGAAAATTACAACTTCATAACCTATACACACTAATTCATCCATTCGTCTAGATACAATTCAACAAACCACACACACACTACAGAATAAAGCAAGCCTACAGGCACCTGTGCCTGGTAAGACAAAGGCATATCCTATTCATGGAAAAAATAGACAGCAGATGTGACCCCTAGTATTTAGCCATTAAAAACAATGTATCCTAAAAATAAATTTCCATGTCAACGGAACAAAGCTGTTTATAAATAAGAAGGAATGTGGAGGTGTGGGGAAGACAAGAGGAAGCTTCAGCAAGTTAAGTACCAAAAGCCAGGAAACAAGGCAGAATGAATGGCAACTGGGACAAGGAAAACAGAGTCAACTAGTAAGTGGAAGGGGGAAGAGGAGCTCTGTCCTCAGAATCCAAGAAGATGGGGAAATGAACAGATATCAGAGGAAACCAACCTGAGCAAAAATGCAAACTGTAAAGTGGAAAATGGTGTAATTCTGTTAAGAAAGAAGAAAAATATGAGGGAATTTAGAGATCAAATGGTGGTATAGAACACATCCCGGGCACAGAAAGAGGTGGCATAAGAGGACAAAAAACAAACACTGTGAACAAACTTATACTAATCAGAGCAAGCACAGCAAATGAATTTCCAAAGTAAAGATGATGAAGCAGGCAAAAGAACTGCACAGTCAGAAGAACGAGATGTTATGAGAACTGGGAAACAAAATGTAACTAGTAGGACGGAAAGAGAACTTTGAGCAAAGTCAACAGAACAAGTCACGTTATCTAATCAATCATTGTAAAGCACAGTTTTACCATATATTATCTCATCATCTGTACAGTATAATGAAGTGTATTACTTTCTGCAATAAAACGCCAAACACTAAATGTAACACATTTTACGTAATAAAAAACACAATGTAAATAAAGTCGTTTGACAAGGTGATAAGAGACTGAATGCAAAAAAAAAAAAAAGGCTGAGAGAAGCAAGGGCTAAAAAGCAAGACGTGAAAGAAAGCAAGAAAAAAAAAAAAAAACTGGGACAGAAAGAAGGACAACAGAAAGAAAGCGATCAAACCTACTTTTTAAAGAATGGGTAGAAACACCCAGAGAGGTGTGAATGGAGATGGAAGAGCCGCCACAGAGCGCGGGCAGCGCAGGTGAAACCTGATGGAATCTTGACAGCTCCGGGATCCAGAAGGGAAGCGGCTCCCCAGCGTCCAGGGGGTTTGCGAGGAGAACGGGCGAGAACAATGTCAGGGAGCCGGCGGAATGGAGCCGAGGGCCTCGGGAGGACCAGGGCTGAGCGAAGTGCAAAGATGGGCTCGAGTACAAGCTGAGGTCAGGCGGCAGGGAACGGGATGGGGGTTACCAGTCGGCGACGGGGCAGGGACGCCGAGGAGCGCGGGGGCCTGAGGCCGTGGGGGGGGGAAGGGCGGGTGGAAACGGTGGGGCGGAGGTTTGAAAAAGTAAACCTCTGGGTAAAACAGGTGAAGAGAAATCTCCAAAAAAAAAAAAAAAAAAGTAGAGAAGCAAAAGGGAGGGCAGCGGCCTGGAAAAGGGGGCCGGTCAGGGAGAGGAGGGAGGGAAGGATGCGCCCATCATCCCCGCGACCGTGGAGTAATTAGACAGCACGGTACCTCGGGCTGGGCGCCCGGCCCCGGCCCCTGGCCCACGCCGTCCACCTGGATGCCGCCGCCCCCCACCCGAAATAACGAAACCACCTCAGAGCAGCGAGCCGGCCACCTCCAGCCGGCCGTGACCTTCCAGGACCAGCCCCGAGTCTCGCCCCCTACGGGGAGCCTCCTGCTCCACCGCCGCTGCCCGAACCCCCCCCCCCCGGCTGGGGTGCCGGCCGGGGAACCCCCCCGCCATCGTGTGTGTTTACGTAGCGAGGAGCTGCGTGACGGAGAGGGACGAGGGGGGGATGCCCATCTCCCACCCGCAGAGCCCGGAGGAGTAGGCGGCGGAGGGCACCAGAGCCCCCAGCGCCGCCTCTTTCCCCCCAAATCCACACCGGGGACGGGAGGGGTGCGGGGGGCGCCGGCACTCACCTCCTCGGGGATGGCCGGGTCCGCAGCCGAGGAGGCCGCGGCGCCGGCGCCGGCCTCGGGCTCCATGTCCCCGTTGAACAGAGCCTGGCCCTGCTCCGTGCCGCCGTCGCCGCTCAGCGCCGCCATCTTATAACCGAGAGCCGGGGCCGAGCGACCGCTGCTGGGCGGGGAGGGGGAAGGGAGGCGGAGGGCGGGGGGGAGCGGAGGCGGAGGCCGGGGGGCGGCGGGCGGCCGGCGGCGGGCGGCGACGGCCAGGCGGCGCGGCGGCGGCGGCGGCGGCGGGCGGGCGGGCGCTGGGCCACCTCAGGAACCGGCCCGCGGCCCCGGCGCAGCCGAGCCTGAGGGGATTGGGGGAAGGACGCCGGGCTGGGGGCGGGGGAAGGGGGCGGAGACCACTAGAAGTCGCCGCGGCAACGGCGTCACCCGCGTGTCACGGCCGTGACGTCATCCGCGGTGCGTGACGTAACCCGAGGAGCGCCCTGGCGCCCGCGCCGGGGGAGGCTGCCTTCGCGCGCTGCCCGGCGGCGCTCGGCGGTTTCCTCCGCGCGGCGGTTTCCATGGCTTCGGTTTCCTCCGCGAGTCTCGCGTCGGTCCTCAGCCGGCTCGGGAGCTGGGGCTCAGCTGCAGCCCGCGCGGTGCGGAGCAGAAGTTGAAATGAGGGAGGGCGGGAGCGAGAGGGCCGGGGAAGCCCGGGCTACCTCAGCTATTTCCTGTGCAGCCGGCGGCTCTGTCATAAAAATAAGCCCTGAAACCCCAGGGTTGACACCGCCGGTAGGACTCGGTAGGGACACCCTGGGGCGCAGCCGGACGGTGCGAACGAGGCGGGCATCCCTCTCAGGAGAGGATCTGGCCTGTCACAGTGGATCTAAATCGAAGTCTGAAGGGTTCTTTTTTTTCGTTTTTTTTTTCTTCCTTCCCCATCGTTGGGAATAAAATGTTCCCTTGTAGAATATTTTTTCGTTTTCCAGGTTCGTTCACTTAACCAATGTCCGTGATGATGGAGTGCCTGCCGTGGGCTAGGGCCTGCACGAGGCACGGAACACGCTAGACGCCTGCGACATCAGAACGGTCACCATTTTTGTTTTTGAAGAAAACCATTTAAAATATTTTAAACACTTTTCGCGCCTTTCACAAGCAGAGCGCTCCGAGGGCATTCTCGGTGCACACTGGGCGCGAAAACCGAGAAGGAAGGAGAGGTGAATGCCTTTGGAGAGGCCCAGGGACAGGATGGAACGAAAGGAACCCCGTTCCTTATTAAAAATGCATTTATTTTAAAGGAAAGGGGGACCATTCCAGGCGGGGAGAGGGGGGGGCAATTTAAGGAAAGGAGAATTAGGAGTGACAAACAGTGGACGTTCCTGTGGCTCCTGACGGTGGAAGTTAATCGCCAAAGGAACCTAAAGGTCAGCCGTGGGACGCTCTGAGTGGCCTCTGCGCTTTTGTTCTGTCCTTCCCACGCTTGGGGAAGCCACCAGGGACCTCCTTATTGTATTCAGGATGATTCAAGAGGTAGAAAGCTGCCCTACTGACCCTCTGGAGCAGGAGGTCTGCATTTTGATAGAGTCACCATGAGCCTGGGAGCTGACCCTTAAGTCCCAAGGTGAGTAGGTTGTGAGGCTGCTTGATTCCTCAGACTACTGATATCCCCGTGCATCGAAATATACAAAAATACAACCTATCGAATGAGCCGTGGTGTGTTTCGTTAGTATATTTGTGCTTTCACTGCCAAGTAGGAAAGCCTCCTTGAGGGGCTAAATTTATATCCAAAGGTAGCTTGGAAAAGTAGAATAAATGAAGATGACCGGAAGGGTTAAATGTCATCAGGCCATAGTCTAAAGTGCCCCTCTTTACTATAAATAAAGACGTACTTCTAGGCAGACTAAAATAGCACCACCGGCCAGTTTGAGCTCATCAGAAACACAACTGGAAGGTTTTTAAATTCTCTAAAAGTCGTATTTCGTTTTTTAAAATCAGCCTCTGAAAATATTACATCATTAAAACACTCATAACGTGAAAAGTCCTGAGGTTATTTTTCATTTGTTCCATTTTATTTATTTATTTATTTTAAATATGTCTTTATTGATTTCAGAGAGAGGAAAGGAGAGGGAGAGAGAGAGAGAAACATCAATGATGAGAGAGTCATTGATCGGCTGCCTCCTGCACAGCCCCGACTGGGGATCAGCCCATAACCCCCCGGCATGTGCCCTGACCCAGAATCGAACCCCAATGGCCTGGATCCTAGGTGAACACTCAACCGCCAAGCCACACCCAGCCAGGATGTTCCATTTTAAATTATAGCCTTCCTTACCAGCAACAATCTGTAAATCATATTTTACACAGTTATTTCTTCACAGGATAGCTGATATCACCCATTTAATATTGCTTCTTGTTACTTTCCATTTATTCAACACTTTCTGAACTTATCTTCAAATTCTGGATATGTTTTATTTGATTTCCCTAGGCCATTCTAAAGCCCCCCTGGTATTCAGATGGGAAAATAAAAAGAAAGCATGAGCTTTGGAGTCTGAAGATCAGGATTTTAGTGTCAGCATGCCACATTTTGGCTACATAATCTCAAAGTAGGTAAGCAGTAATCCCTGTTTTTTATTGTTTTAATCTATAATATGAGTGTGGTAGTAATGCCAGTGCAACCTACCTAACTGTATCGTTATGAGGATAAAATATTATAGTTTTGTGCTTTACAAAATACAAAGTTACCCTCTCATTCAGAATTCAGACACGGTGTAGAAGAGATGGTTTATCTCTGCTCTGTGATATCTTGGGAGCTCTCACCTGGGAAGACAGTGCCTGGGGGTGTCTGAACAGGTTGGGACTGGAATCATCTGGAGGCATATTTCCTCACATGTGTAGTGACTGAAGCTGGGACTTCACCTGGGGCAGTCAGCCAGAATACCTGAGCATACTCTGTTCTTGTGGCTTGAGCTTCCTTGTGGCATGTTTGCCTCCGGGTAGTCAGACTCCTTGCAAGGTGGCCGAAGGCTCCAAATGCTTGTGTTCCTGCAAGTAAGGTGAAAGCTGTATTGCATTTTATGACCTAGCCTCCAAAGTCACACAGCATCACTTCTGCTGCATTTTATTGGATGCAGGTAAGTCACAAAGTCCAGCCCAAATTCAAGGAGAGGGGCGTTAGATCCTACCTCTCAGTGGAAGAAGTGTCAAAGCATTTACAGGTATGTTTAATTTACAGACAGGTGGTGTTTAGAGTAATGAACTGGCCACTCATTGTCACCTTCTCCAGAGGGGATTCTACACTCAAATTCTCCCTCTTTGATTACTGGAAATTACCAAGACACCCCAGTATGCTAATGAAGTCCTGACCTTTTTTCTTTAGCTTCTGAAGCCCCGCTGCGTGCAGAAATAAATGCAGGTCCTTGACCATTGGACACACCCAATTTGTCTCCTCCTGGGCACTTCCCCCAAAATTGTAATGCTGCTGCCATAGGCAGGGTTGAGGTGCTGAAACCCTCTACACAAAGCAGTGGTACTGTATTCTTGGTGCCAAGACAGTTTATATTCTGGGCAGAAAGAGAGCACACCTTCCTTCGTGTTGTAGTGTGTTATATGGGCACCAAAGCAGTATTATCTTGCATTCTAAAGCCTAACAGGCATTTTAGTCACAGTTCTTTTAGGTGTTGCTCACAATCCCCTTTCCCCCTAAGGCATTCATATATTCACAGGAAGCTGGAAAACAAACTAGGTGAGAAGCACTCTTCAGAACATTGCTCCAGCTGATGACAGAGACACTGTTAAGAAGTCTTGCTGATATGTGTGACCCTCTCTTCCCTGGAGATGAGTTTATTTCTAATTGGCGTTTCTATCTTGAGTCCTGAATTCTAACAGACACTGGATAGTTCTACCCATCAGCCAAACCTACCCAGCTGCAACCACATTCAATGATGTATAGCTCATATCAGCTTAATATTTTATGTATGAATCAAGGTCATCATTTCAAATACCACATCCTGTATTATTTAGTAGATGGCTACTCTCAGAAGCTATTTAGGTGTGAATAGAAAATTGAATCCTGAAGTTGATTCAGCACAACTTTCCTACTGAGGGACACTTGGAATCTCCTCTGTGGAATTCCAGACTCTAGTGATGGGGACTTCACTAATACTGTACATTGAACTGTAATTTTTTTTTTTCTGAAGTTGAATTGAAGTCCTCTTATGATATTTATATTCTGGTCTGAGTTTTGCCTTCTAGAGGAACACAGGATGAGCCTATTCTATGTAGTTGCTTTCAAATATTTGAAGGAAATTCTGTTTCCTTTAGTTTTCTCCTCAAAGCATTTTCTCTTCTTTCTGTGTACTCTTTTCTTTTTTTTCTTTTCTTTCCTTTTCTTTCTAAAATATGTTTTTATTGATTTCAGAGAGAAAAGGAGAGGGAGAGATAGAAACATCAGTGATGAGAGAGTCATTAATCAGCTGCCCCCTACCAGGGATCGAGCCTACAACCCTGGCATGTGCCCTGACCAGAATCGAACCATGACCTCCTGGTTCATAGGTTGACACTCAACCACTGAGCACCACTGGCTGGGTTCTCTGTGCTCTTTTCAATGTTCCTCTTAATATGTGGTCCCATGAATTGAACACTGTTTCAGATTTGGTCCAATCAACAAAGAATAGAATCTCTGATTGCAATAACCTAGGAACCGTGCTTTTGTTAATGTAATAAAAAAAATATAAGCAACTCCACCTGATTATTGGTACATATGAAACTTGTGGTCAACAAAAACCTCTTTTTTTTTTTTTTTTAAATCCTATTACACCAAGCCTAGATTTTCAATCTTTTCAGCATCGTTGTTATCTCTACTGAACTCACATTTCCCTTATTAATTCTTGAAGGTAGACCTTGCTTTGAGATTCATGAAATGTGTTAGATATATTTCTGACATTTACCAAATGATATTCATATCAGTATATTTCATCTGATAACATCTTGCTTATACTACCTGATGGCTGGATTTTGATTTTGAAAAATGCCATTCTCCACTAAAAGTAACAAGGACTCCTTTGAGAAATGGCTGATTCCAGATCTGGGGCAGGAAATGTATAAATTGAGCTTGTACAGGATGCGCTTTGGTATACTCAAGTGCAAGGATATGATAGAAAATCATCATTTTGCAACCACCAATAATTACTCCAGGTCAGGACCATTAATTGTTGCTAAAACTATTCTTGAGTAAAAGACTTTTGGGGAACAGGACAGTCTTATGCTTTCATACCACCCCACAGACTTCATATTAAGTATAAATGGGGAAGTATACATTTACAATGGGGAGACCTGACAGTCACTAAATTAATCAAACTATTACACTTAGCCTCACCAACTCTAACTCAAAAAATTCAATATCGTGAACAACAAAGTCAAGGGCAGAAAGTCAAGGGGGCTATTCTAGACTAAAGAAATTAAAGAGACCTAGCAACCAAATGCAATACATGAAACATAACTGAATCCTGGATAAGAAAATAAAGTATAAGGGACATTTTTGGGACAATTGGGGAAATTTAAATATGGGTTGTATATTAAGTGATAATGATGGATTAATGTTAATTTAATATCCTTGTTTTAATAAGATGAATGGTGAAGTGTTTAGGGCTTAAATGTTATCATGTCTAATAGAAAAAATGGAGATAGAAAAAAAGAAAAGATGAAATACAATTTGGAAATCTGGATGAAGGCTTCATCTAGAAGTAGTATGTTTGTAATACAGTTCTTTTAACTATTCTGTACATTTGAGATTTTTTAAAAGATGTTGCAGGAAATTTTTCTTTTATTATATAAAAATAATACATACTTATGGTAATAAAACATTGTGATAAGTTTTCAAAGAAATGGTTTTTTTTCAGGCAATTAAAAACGTGTTAGTCATCTATTACTATTAATATAGCACTATTTTTAACCTTCTTATTTTATCTGCCTGGCATCTATTCCTGATAAATCTAGTTTAATAATGCCTTTTTTTCTGATTTATTGGGATTAAACTGTTTTGTATCATCATTTATAGATAATTGGAGCCCATGAGACAAGATTTTTTGCTGTGTCCTGCTCAGGTTTTAATAAGACCCTGAAATGTATCCTATGTATCAACTAGAAATTTTCTCCTCTTTTAAATTCTTAATATTATTCAAAGTATGTATTTTTTTTTTTTATTATAAACATTTGCAGCAAACCCTTCCCAGTGTCTTCTTGTTCTTAAGATATTTTATGGCGTCTCATTTTTCATTTCTTCATTCATTCAACCGATACTTATTGCATACTCACTGAGTGCCAGACATGGTGCTAGGCTTTGATGAAACCTGAACAATAAGGAGAGTCTTAGATTTGTTTGTTTTAACACGGTCGCTCTGGGAGAGCTTTGTATACAGTAGGCTGTTAAAGAGCAAATCTTTAACGGTACCCAGTTTTACAGACATCAGAACTCCGACTGCTACTTCTTTGGTGTGTGTTTAATGTCCTTAACGCCTGTTTTCAAATCTGTGTTTTGCTTTTTGTCTCTCCTTCTTAGGTGTGGAAGCCTCTCTGTGGCCTTGCTCCCTACTTCACAGAGAAAACAGAGGCCTTAAGACGTGAGCTCTCTTGCTTCCAGCTCCTGTGTGTTTTATTCATTCTCATCTTCCTCCCTACCTCACAGTATGCGGAAGTATCACTCCCTCTTTTGCATTTGATGCTGTGGGCTGTTTCCTTTTTCTCAAAAATCTCTATTACCTTACATTTCATGACTCCCCACACCGCTGATTTTCCTCACAACAGGTCTGTCCTTTTTGGTTTTCTTTTGGTGGTCAGCTGTCACCATTTGCAGTTTAACTATTAATATAACCCCAGGCTCCATTCTTTGCCCATTTCTTTTCTCACAGAACTTTTACCTGCTTACTCATTCCTTTGGTTTTATTTACAATGAAGACTTCTAAATCTGTGTTCACATCTAGATAGCTCTACCTGGTCTCTACCTTTCATTTCCAAGTACCTCCTGGATGTCTGCACCTGGATATGTCACAGAAACTGCAAATCCCACAAGTTGCAAACTGATCTCTGCAATCCCCACTTTCTGCTTCAACAGCTGCCCAACCCCCCCCCCTTTCTTTTTAAATTTCAATTGGTAGCACCACCTTTTGACTTTCTTATTTAAAGGTAAATACTAATCCCATATTCTCTGCTTTAGATGTAACAAAAACCTTTAAATTAATCCCTGTAATACTTTTTTTTAAATTAAACATTTTACTTTGAGATAATTGCAGGTTCATACAGTTTTAATAAATAAATCAGAGACATCCCATGTACCCCTCAACCAGTTTCCCCTAACTGGGTACAAAACTATAGTACAATATCACAAGGAGGAAATTAACATTGATGCAACCCACTCATGTGATTCAGACTTCACCAGTTTTACACGTTTGTGTGTGTGGGTGCATCCTGTGTGTGTATTTAGTTGTATGAAATTTTATTACCTGTTTAGGCTTGGGTATCCACCACCCAGAGTCAAGATACAGAACAGTTCCAGTACCACAGGATCTCTCCTTCTGACCCTTTATAACCATGCCCACCTTTCTCCCCTCCCACTGCCTGGATTGCACCCTCACTCAGTCCCTAACCTCTGGCAACCTAGCAATTTTTGGCAATCTGTTCTAATTCTCTATACTTTTGTCATTTCAAAATGTTATATAAATAGAGTTATATCATATGATACCTTTTAGAATTAACTTTTTAAAATTTAAATCATTTTTTATTTTTCAATTTCAGTAACATACAATATTTTATTAGTTTCAAGTGTACACCCAAGTGATGAGCATTGTATAACTTAATAAGTAACCATCCCAGTAAATCTTGTACCCATGTGACACCATACACAGATATTAGAATATTATTGACTATATTCCATATGCTGTACTTTACATCCCTATGACTATTCTGTAACAGACTTCTTAATCCCTTCACCTTTTTCACCCATCTTCGCAACCCCTCTCCCACCTGGCAGCCATCAAAATCTTCTCTGTATTTATGAGTCTGTTTCTGTTCTGCTTGTTTGCTTATTTTGTTTTTTTAGATTCAATTGTTGATTGATATATATTTATTGCCATTTTATTCATAATTTAATCTTTTTTTTCTCTTCTTAAAGAAGACCCTTTAATAACTCATATAATACTAATTTGGTGGTTATGAACTCCTTTAGCTTTTTCTTTTCTGGGGAACTCTTTATCTTTCCTTTGATTCTAAATGATAGCTTTGCTGAGTAGAGTAATCTTGGTTGTAGGTTCTTGTGTTTCATCACTTTGAATATTTCTTGCCAATCCCTTCTGGCCTGCAAAGTTTCTGTTGAGATACCAGTTGACAGTCTTAGGTGTGCTCCCTTGTAGGTAACTAACTGTTTTTCTATTGCTGCTTTTAAGATTCTTTCCCTGTAATCTTTTTTAGTAATTGAATTCATTTACTTGTGAAAAATTTCAACAATAGATTGGTAAATGTGTATTTTATCATCTTCACATCTTTTTCATATTAGGTGTCCTCCTCTGGCAAAATCTGGATTTTTCCTTTTAAAAATTCTTTTGTTTATTACTTTGGTACTTTTTTAGCTGTGTTTTTTTTTTTTGCTCCTGGATCTGAATTTCTAGTTTCAGCATTTGCCATAATCATTTCTCTGCACTTTTATTTAAATGATTCAATATTAGATAATTTAAGCCAAATTTTAATCTAACATTTTTTATAAATATGTTTGATTTAAATTGTTAGTATATATGTTGATCACAGTTTTTATATTTTGTATATTAAAGTAATATAATAGTTTTGAGAGGCAAATACCCTAATTATTCAGACCTTTTATTTTGTATATGTATTAGCATCTCTCTCATATTATTAGAATTAGTGTCATTTTGTAGGTGGCACTTTTCATATGAGGACTTTTCTTGTATCAATATAAACATATCCTCCCAGATTTTGTACAGAACAATCAGTTACTCTCTAGGTAAGGTTATTAGTTGCTAAAATAATGAAAGAAGGTAAATGTTAGGAAATTAAGGAGCCAAAAACACTGTTACTTTAATGAGAAGATTGAACATTTTATCATTTCATTTTATTTAATACATTCCAAAATATTGTAAGTGCAATGGGTTGTTTTAGATGAGACTAGGCTCAATTATTTTTGAAACACTAAAGAGAAGATATGGCTAAAGCTGTCTCCTGTTATAAGCAGGAGATTGTTGGTGGCAAGCAGGGCCATAGTGGTGGCAGACAGCCAGGCTAGATTCAGCCAGAGGCTGAATTAGTGCTACTGGCTTCCAGAATATTGATAAATGCCGAAGCAGTTTTTGAATATATAAATCAAAGTTGAAACTCCCAACCCTGTGCAGAAGAGTGCTTAGAGAGGTCTCTAGCTAAAAGTGAACAAAAAGTAAAGGCAAAATTGACACAATAAACACATTTGAAAGCTTTTTGCTTCAAGAACTGACATGTATAAGTTTTGAAGTTTACAAGATGAGGATCATCCATCTTCTTAACCAGCTTATTTTCACCAAGTTTGAAGGTATCTATTTGCTTAACTGACATGCTTGTTACAAGGTGTTTGTGAGCAATAAATGATATGAAATTTTTCTTGATAATGTGGAACTAGAACAATTACCTCAAGGCCATTATAATTTTCCTCAAGACACTTGTACTTGTAATCTGACTTTGCTGGATGTTGGAAACATAAAGTTATGTGAGGTGTAAAACCAGTTTTTCTTTCTCTGTCTTAGAAGACTTACTTCATTGTCAAGTTTTCAGCATACAAGTAATTGCACATTTTGGGATATGATTTATTTAATTATTCTCTATGGGAAAACAGATCATAGGGAAATAGCTTTGGAAATATTAAATATGCTTAGTAAATTAAAGATTTTTAAAAATTACAAGTTACAAAGTTTTTTTTTCTAGAATGGTCTAGGGATAAAGTAAGTGTCCAGTCCTTTTTTCCTCAAAGATATATGGACATACATATACATACAGTCACCATTAAAATGACCATGGATATTAAGTGTTCTGATTTAGATATATGCTTCTTTGTCTTTTTGGATGGAGGTTGGAGAAGGCACATGGGGATGTTGGTGTATTATGCATTGAGACAGATTACACGAAACCGGTTGTTATTTCCATTCCTAAGGCAGACTCTTGTTAGTGGGGATAGTGTTGAGAGTTGCTGGCAGGAGGTGAAGAATGAATGGAGAGGAGAAGCTGATGTGACACTTTGGTGAGACACTTTGTGAGGTTTGGGCTTGAGTGCCTGGGAAGCAAAGTGCCATGGATAAAGGGAGCAGGTCTTTCTCCTCAACTCTACATGGAACTCAACCCTGTCCTGGCAATGTGCATACTGTGGCTCTGGGGTTATCGGGGGGCTGCTTCCTTGGCATAAGTACCAGGGAGAGTGCAAAGGATGCCCTCAATGTAAGCATCCATGGTTCTCCTTCAGGCAGTGTCAAGGGCAGTGGACCATGGCTGGGGCAGCTGAAGCAGAAGAAGACAAGTTCAGTAGATCCTGGGTGGGAACTGGTTTACGAACCCCTGAAAGGTGCAGGATCAGTGTTACATCATTCCAGGGACACCATTCACATTAGACTCAGTGTGAATCTCCGCTGTACTTCAGCGAGTGACATTCACCCAGAATGCAGTGTCGATTGTACCCCCAGGAATTGGGCAATGCGGCTGCCTAGTCCTGGAAATTATCCCTTTTGGAGACTCCCAGAAATAATTACAGCTGTTTTACATGGACTGTTGAGGTTCAAACTATGAAATTGTAGGGACTAAAGCCATTGTGATGATGAGTTTTGAGTAAATGTATCCTCATTTTAGTCATTTGGTCTGATAATATCTGGGAATCCTGGCTACTTAGTTTTATACCGCTCTTGTCAGGAATTTTTACATTCCCTTATAGCAGGGGCCCAGCTGAAGTCTAAACAGTGTTCCAGATACAAGTGTATTATTTACATGAGGGCTTGGAGTACCTCGTAGGTGGGTCAAGGACCATGAACCAGGGTTAAATAGAGTGATTCTCATAATAGTATCTATTGCTTAGATTATTTTCCATTTCTTCAGCTCTCACTCATACCTGAGTTTTTAGGTAAATCTGCAAAGGAAACATTTCATTTAAATCTATTTAGTATGTAGTTTACAGCAAGCTCCAGTGGGAGAATCACAGTGCAGGCCCTTCTGGAATGAGACCGTGCCATCTGAAGAAGGGAATCATACACCTTTGAGAAATATGTCCTGGCATATTACTGGGCCCTGATAGAGAGAAACTATTTGACCATGGGGAACCAAGGGGCCATGGGTCCAGAAATGCCCATAACTTGTCAAACCTGCTGAGTTATAAGATCTGATGGGCCCAGCAGCAGTTCAGCAAAAGAGTGAAATGGTATATTTGGGATCAAGCTTTAGCAGGACCAGAGGGCAGGAACAGGTAGCCTAGACCCCTGTGTCACCCACCATAGTGGCGCAGATACCCCTACCCTCATACCTATGGCTGTGCTGTGGGGGGAGGTCCAGTAGAAGCAGTAAAGGAGAAGGGAAAAGCTCTAACTTGGCTCACAGTCATATTAGCTGGGCACATGGGTGAAAGTGGAATGTGTACATGGCTGAATCCTATCCACATTTAGGGATGGCTTTGAACAATAGTGGGCAGGGGAAATCTCCCAGTAGGCAGAGCTGTGAGTGGTACATCTGGTTACCCGCCTTATGTGGAAGGAAAAACAGGCCAAAATGAGAATATGGGCAGATTCCTGGGCAGTTGTCAATGATTAGGGACCTGGAATGAAAAGGCTGACGGATCAGATACAAGGAAGTCTAAGTGATTAGGCCAGTTGATGGCAGCCATCCTATGTCATAGGACATCCCAGGGCTGACACAATGGGCACTTGAGTGAATGGGCTCTGGTTGCAGACACTGAGGGAATGCAAGTGCTCAGCAGAATGACCTCCCACTTGCCAAGGCCTCTGTAGCTACTGCTACCAACCTGCCAGCTACAGAGGCCAACACCGAACCCCTGATATGATGCCATTTATTGAGGAGACCAGTTGGTCACTTGATGGCAAATTGATCTCATTGGGCTTCTTGCTGTTTTCATGTGACACTAAAAATACATGGTAATCCCTCACCGTCAACTGATAGAGCTCTACTTTATTTTTCTACTATGAACAAAGCTGAAGAAAACACCTGCTTATGTGTAATCTTCCCTCTCGAGGGTTTTTACCCCTCTGGGATGTAAAGCAGGTATGGCATTCCTTGAAAAAGGTACAAATAAATGTAATTTGAATAGATATTGCCAATTATTTTATACAGAGGCTCTGTACTTCTTATTTCCACCAACAATATATGAGAGTTCCTTCCCACATTCTTGCCAACAACAGACATCACTTTTAAACATTTTTGACAAATAGACTTAAAGGATCTTATTGTTACTTAATTTACATTTTCCTGGCTACTAGTGAATTTACTACATTTTCATGTGTCCATTGGTCATTAGATTCGTCTCTTCTATGAATTGTCTATTTATATCTTTTGCCTACTTTTCGACTAGTTTTTTATTCTCTTTTGCTTCAGTTTGTAAGAGCTCATATATTATAGTTATTGAATATCTCTCCTTCGCATTATAAATATTGTCTCTGAATCTATTATTTGTCTATTATTTAAATTATGATATCTTTCCCACATTTGTTTATACAAAAGCTTAAAACTTTTATGTCTTTTTAAAAAATTTATACCTTTTGACTTTCCAGTGTCCTCTACCTGTTGATTAAATATGTATTTTTCTAGATTACTGCCCCCGCCATGGATTTTGTTTGTTTGATTGATTTAAAGTACTTTATCCATAATTTTTTTATATCTGGCACAAAATAGAGATCAAAGTTTATTTTCTTTTAAATACATAGCTAGTTGTGCCAGCACCATTTATTAAATAATTCATTTTCCCCACAATGATTTCAACTACACCTTTATCACATATTACTTTTTATAAGTATCCTGGGATTTCTTTCTAGATTCTTATCCCATTCCATTGATATGTTTGTCTAATCTTCTAGACTTCTGCAATGATTTGGTAGCAGTGACTTTTCAGTGTGCTCTAATACTTGCTAAGTCTCCCTTCACTGTTTATCTTGCTATTTTCAGTCATTTATTTTTCCATATACCCTTTAAAGGTATTTTATCCAATTCCAGTCCTAAGCCATACCCTATTAGAGTATTAATTAGAATTTTATTAAATCTATACATCATTTTGGGAAAATTGACTTCTTAATGTTCTCATCCAACGACATGAATACTTTCTCTTTTGTTCAGAGTTTGCTTTTTGTTCTGAAGTAATATTTTCTTCATTTAAGTTCTGTGTTTTTCTTGTTAAATTTATCTCTAAGTAATTTAGATGTTTTTCTTCTATTATGAATGGAATATTTCACCTCATTTCCTTTTCTAAATGCTTATTAAAAGAATAGAGAAAAGCCATTAACTCATTTTTAAAAAAAATCTTGTCTTCAGTCATCTTTCCAAATTCTCATTAATTCTAGTAGTATTTTTACCGGCGTCTCTTGAGTTTTATCTCCCTTTTCCCTAATATTTATACCATTTTTCCTATCTTACTGAATGTACTAACTGTCCAAGACAATGCTAAATAATAATGCTGATATAGTATTCCTGACTTGGTTTTCACTTAAATGGCTTTGGTGTCTTGCTATTTAGGGTATTGTCTGTTGGTTTTGGTAAATAGTTTATTATATTAAGAGTTTCCTTTTATTGTATGTAGCATTTGTATTAGGACTGGCTACTGTATTTTATAAAAAATCTTTTCAGCACCTATTGACATGATCATACAGTTTTTCTCCTTAAATTTGTTGATATGATGGATTATATTGCTAGAGTCCCTATTATTGAGCCACCTAAAAAAAACCCTACTTGATTACATTGCTGGATTAAATGTAATTGTTTGGAATCATGCGTCTATATTCATAAACTTGGAAATGTATATACTCATAATGAGACTGGTCTACAGTTTCCTGGTGTTTTTCGTTTGTTTGTTGGTATTGTCTTTATTAAATTTAGATTTAAAGTTGACTGACTTCATGAAGTGAATTAGTGGGCTTTCTGTTTTTTTACTTATAGCCTGGAATAGTTTAAATCACATTGAAATTTTATGCTGTTTAAGGAACAGATAAAAATGATCTAGGAACCCATCTGACTCTGGTGCATTTTGCAATGTAATAGTTTTAATGCTTTTCCAATTCCATCTACAGTATTTGTTCTACTCATGCTTACTGTCACTTTTGGGTCAGTTTTGTTTACATAGGAAATCATCAATTTACCCCAGTTTCAAAGTTGTTGACATAAAAGTAAATTTAGTATTCACTTAGAATTCTTTTAATCACTCGATCTTTCTCATTCCTGATCCTGTATATTTTTATTCCCTGTATGTCTCCATGATTAGACTCATGAAAGCATTACTATTATTAGTCTTCACAAAGAACACGTCTTTTATGTTATTAAGAGAGAATCATTGGAGTTTAAGGCATTGTACATCTCTCGGTTGTCTTTGATGATAAAGAGGACAGTCTATTTCCCCATAAGACTATCAAAGAAACTTAAAAGAAAAACACAAAATAGGCAAAGCAGACAATTATATGGCAGACAGAAAATAATGGGAAGAAAAGTGAGAAATAAATATGAGTTAAGTATAATTATTTTGTCATTATGAACTCAAAGGAAAAGACTTTAAAAATGAATCTCATGCCAGACATCTCTAATACTTTCAACAATAAAGAGAAATTAATAATAGTAATAAAGCGCATGCCTTTAACAAAGACATGTGTTCACTTAAGCGTATGCTTCTTGCTGAGAGTTCTAATTGGGGAAAGAAGTGCAGTCACCTTAATAACCAAGAAAGAAGCGTTTCCTCAGTTATCAGGGTGTCTTGTCTCAGAGTATTGTGGGAACAGTGTTTGCATCTTCTTATTTTGTTGTCAAAGAATGTTTTGAAGTTAAACTCCTTATTATCAGCAGGTAAGTAAATTGCATTTGTTAACACCTTTGTTCTAAACCAAGTAACAAACCTATGAAATGTCTAATAAGGTTGAAAGCATTTGGCCAAAATGGGGAAAGACTGTGGAGGAAATGGAAACCCGGAGTAACTCACATTTGGGCAATGGTTGATGTCTTCATTCGTTTCATTCTCTTTGTTAACCTAAGAGTATTAAAAAGTATTTTGTATGGCAGTTCATAAAATTATCATGTCCACAGTACTGAAATTTAAAGTGTCACTACTTAAAATAACTCTACTTAATTTGACTAGTTACAGTTTTATTATAAATAACAGCACAAGCTGGTAGTCATGAAGGAACCTGGCACTTTTCATTGCTGCAAGCATATAAGACAGAGTAAGAATGCAGGAAAAAAAATCACATACACATACAGTAAAGCAAAATTATATTTTTAAATGTAGAAAGCACTGATTTTGTAGAGAAAAAACTAGAACAGAACTTCAAATTAATTAAATGCACCTATTAATATATTGCTATCACCACCACCAATTTTTGCTAATTCTGATCTTTTATTTTTCACATTTAATAATAATTAATTATAACTTATTAATAGGTTACTATATACCAGGCAGTAAAATAAATGACAATAATCTTATTTAATCTGCCCAACAACACCATAAATATTTATCATAAGTATCTTGCCCAACATCAATTTATGTCATTGGCCAGAATACCTATAGTGTTTCTCAGGTCCCAGTAGATTAGTGGGAAAAAGTTGGTGTCCCTTTATATTCAAAATCATTTGTTCCTGAAAACTAGATTATGCAGTGTACCAGTGGGCTTTTCCGGTATCCCTAATGCAGAACGGGGAAAAGCACATAACCCTTTCTACATATACACACATGCCCATACTACCTCTCCACCTTTGATGTGTCCTCTCTCCTCCTCTTCCTCTCACAACTCCAGAAGGCTCTCTCTCAATCCTTGAAGTCACCTTTTGTTTACCTTCTCAGTGTGAGAGTTATATATCTTGTTTATCAACATACAAGACACATCTGAGCGTATTCAACGTAATTACAACTGTAATGACTGCTCCTGTGTGGCTCAGGGTCTAGGCCTGTTCTCTACATGAATTCCCAGTAAGCTCACCCAACCCCTCAAACTGGTTCCTCTCCTCTTCTAGTTTTACACATCTCAGCAAATGTAGGCCTGTAATTGGGTAATCATCCACCCAGTTATTCAAGCTATAAACTTAGAAATCATCCTTGGTTTTTCTTTTACCCTCTCCACAGCACCCCAACCCTGCTCTCTACCTCCAAACCTTTACCCCCAAAACATATCCTGAAGCTACTTCTCCCCTTTGTCACTTCTACCACATTGTCTAAATGATGGTCATCTCTTACCTAGACACTAATGACATTCTAAAGGTCACCCTACTTCCACTCTTGCCACCTTATGCTCCAGAGTTCACCTGGCAGCCAGATGATCTTCTAAAAGTGTAAATTATTTTCTCTCATTTTCCTTTTCAAAACTATCCAATGGCTTCCTAATGCATTTAGGATAAAAATTATGTACCTTGTCCTAAAATGCTCTATATACGACAGACTTGCTTTTATCTCCAATCTCATCTTTTATCTTCCATCCTATCCTCTGGTTATTTTCTTCATATATTTTTTTCACTTGCTTGCTTGTGCTAAAATGTATGTTAGCTTAAGATTTGTGTACCATCTAATGAGCCAGATCTGTACATATGTATTATGGGGGCAGGGGCAGGGGCAGTTGAGGTACGGAAACCAGGAGTTGTTCGTTGAACAGTTGGCTTATCGTAGGGGAAACCCATTTACCTGTGGTCAATTGATTTTGGGCAAAGGTATCAAGACCTTTTATTCAGGAAAGAATGATCTTTTCAACAAATGGTGCTGAGATAACTGGATATCTACATCAGAATTAATTTGGACCCCTACCTTATACCATATACAAAAATTAACTCAAAATGCATCTAAATATAAGAACCAAAACTATAAATCTCTTAGAAGGAAACATAGCAGTAAATCTTTATGACCTTGAATTCTACAATAGTTTCTTAAGTATAACATCAATAGCACAAGAAATAAAAGAAAAAATAGATAATTGGACTTAATCAAAATTTAAAACTTTTTTGTGTTAAAGACGCTACCAAGAAAGTGAAAGGACTACTCACTTGAGAGAATTCATGAACATGGACAACAGTGTGGTGACTGCGGGGATGCGGAGGGGGGTGAGTGGAGGTGGAAGATGCATAGAGGAGATAAATGGTGATAGAAAAAATAAAATAAAATAAAAACCTAAAAAGATAAATCACTTAATGGGAGAAAATATATGCTACTCATATATCTGGCAAGAGTCTAGTATGAACAATATATGGTATAAATAACTTACTATTCAACAATAAAAGAAAACCCAATTAAAAATGAGCAAATGACTTAAATAGATATTTTCCCAGAAAAGATAAGTGATCAATTAACATATGAAAAGATGCTCAATATCATTAGCCATTAGGAAAATTCAAATTAAAAGAGCAGTGACATACTAACTCATAGGTCGATGCTCAACCACTGAGCCACACCAAAATCAGGGGTGCCCTGGCCGGTGTGGCTCGGTTGGCTGGGTGTTGCCCAGTGCACCAAAAGGTTGCTGGTTCATTCCCTATGGGGCACATGCCCAGGTTGCAGTCTCAATCCCCAGTAGGGGGCGTGCAGGAGGCAGCTGATTGATGTTCTGCTCTCACATTGATGTTTCTCTCCTTCCTTCCTCTCTAAAAATCAATAAAAATTCTTTGGAAAGATGGGAATAAAACAATAATTATAAATTTGTGTGAATGCACATATAACATATATTTTATGACCATGGTACAAAGGAGCAGGGAGGGTGTGGAGAAAAGTATTTATTTTTCCTATTGAAATTAAGTTGGTACTAATCAAAACTAGATTGTTATAAATTAAGAGGCTAGTCATTATCAAGTTTGTTGAATTAAGAATTTCATCTAAAAGCTTCCCTTGGGCATGTTCATGCCTCAAGTATTTTAGGCTCAAATAAGTTCGGCATCAAAAGGCCTTTCTTCTCTCTGATCAGGCAAATCACAGAAAGAGGCCGGGTTAATTAACTGGCAGGCAGACAGCGGTTTGTAGCACTTAGGCAGCATTTGAAGCCTATGATTGTTCTTTTCTCAATCGGTATGCTTCCCTCCATCTGACAACCTCTCTGTCTTTTTTTTTTTTTTTTTTGAGAATACCTTGCTCTTATTCTAGTATTTGCCTTGAATATCTTCCTTTCCTTTCTTTCCTTTTGAAATTGTGAAATAGTTCCAACACAGAGAAAAATAGAGAAAATAATACACCTCCAGGGCACCCATGACCAAGCTTTATCAAATATCGCCATTTTACCTTTTTGCTTCAAATTTACATTTAAAAAAAAAAGAACCCTCTAGGCTGTTACCCTCCCTCATTCTCAGAGGTAACCACTCTCCTGGATTTCATGTTGTTTAGTCTCATGCATTTTTATACTTGTATTTCATATATATAAATATCCATAAAAATCTATAGAATTATTTTACAATTTTACAAGTTGATATAAATAATATTATAATGTACTTATTACTTTGTAACTTGCTTTTTGAAGTCAACATTGTTTTTGAGATTCACACAGGTTAATTTATGAAGCTCTGGTTCATTTTAATTGTCATACGAATATAGCAACATTTATCTATTTATTCTTTTGTTGATAGATATTTAAGTCTCACCTCTTTCCTTTTTCTTCTGTGACAAATATGCTTGTCACATCTCCTTGTGCAGAAATGCAAGGGATTCTTGGATTCCAAAGACGTATTATACATTAAATAGCAAGGATCTAGGATTTGAATTGAATTATATCTAGAAATAGAATTGTTACGTTCATCTTCAACTACACAAGTTTTTTCCAAGTTGCTCTCCAAAGTGGTTGCTCCAATTTACCCTTCACCATTTTGTTTACTTTCAGATGTTTTTACTTTACATTGAAATAATTTTCTGTCTCAGTAGTTTTAATAATTACTATTTAAAATTTTTATGTAATATGTCACCGTGGGGGCTAACATGATTAACGAAGGAAAAACAATTATTTCCATCCAAAGCAAGATTCCATGATGCTGGCTCAGAAATTGGACTGAAGGTTTTCGTAGGCCCTGTCTCGTGTCTGGACAGTTGTGTTTGGTTGGTAAGAAATCAGATAAAGACAATTCCAGACATTCCAGACCCTGTCAGGATGCCCTTTGGCTTGACAATCACCCTTGGGCAGGCCACACTCACGTGACCGGCAGCCTGTTTCACAGGTTCCCAGACGGACCGTGCTCAGGATGGGCAGGCTCTGCACCACCTAACGAACGTTCATGGGGTGGAGGGAAAGCCCCATCCAAAGTTTTCATGTCACTTACAGTTTCCTCACCCACAGGGCACACTTGTTCTTTGCTGAGAACTTTAAGGATCAAGAGGATTGTAAGAGTATTCTCCTAAGAGACATATAAGCCTGTGTATTTCACCATGTTTTTAAAGATCTGGGAAGCTTTTAAGACTTATTGATTATCCTTGAAATAAATCTTGGCAGGACCACTGGTTTGGCTGCAACATTTCAGGGGCCACCATTCACAAAAAGTACACTGTGAAAGGCACAGCCTGGTGTGCAGAGCGTAACCAGGACCAATGTCCTTAGCAGCCTGGGTCTTGGCCAGCAAATATATAACATATATAGGATAACATTCTATAGTACTTTTCTGCATATACAAGATTTAACTAGAATGTCTTGTTGAATCTGTACATTAAACCAGTGAACTTACTATGGTTCTCTTTCATGCTTTCCCCCACCCCATCTTTACTGAGGTATAATTGGTGAATAAAAATTATGTGTATTTATGGTATACAGCTTCATTTTTTGAAAAAAATATGGAACGCTTCATGAATTTGTGTGTCATCCTTGTGCAGGGGCCATGCTAATCTCTGTGTCGTTCCAATTTTAGTATATGTGCCATCAAAGCGAGCACAGCTTGATGTTTTGATATATATCTACATTGTGAAATAATTGCCACAATCAAGCTAATTAAATTACCCATCACCTCACGGATACCATCTTCTTGTTCTTTTTTTTTGGTTTTGTTTTTGTGGTAAGAACACTCTTAGCAAATCTCAAGTATACAATACACTATTATTATTGTTATTATTAAATTTTACATGTGCTTTTATTGATTTTTAGAGAGAGAGGGGGGAAGGGAGAGGGATAGAGAGATACAAATATCGATGAGAGAGAAAATCATTGATCGGCTGCCTCCTGCATGCCCCCAACTGGGGATCGAGCCCGAAACTCGGGCATGTGCCCTCTCGGTTTCTGGGTTGATCCTCAACCACTGAGCCACACTGGCCGGGCTACAATATACTATTTTTAACTATAGTCACATTGCAGTACATTATTAGATCTCCAGAACTTACCTTTCATATCTGAAACTTTGTACCCCTTTCCCACCATCTCCCCACTGCCCCCTCCATCCAGCCTCTGGCAACTGTCATCCTACTCTCTGCTTCTATGATTTTGACTGTTTTAGATTCCAGTCTCCTCCGTGCTCTTACGTGGGCTGTTCCCTCTAGCTGAGGCATGCTTTTCCTGCAGCTTCCCATGACCAAGCTCTATTATTGCAACCCAACCTGGCTCAGCTGTCACCTTCCTAAGCTCCCTAGTTGGGGTTGATTGCTGTTCCCTGGGCCCCCACTGGGGTAACACCCTGCAGATATCTCTACCATAAGGCTTATTGACAGAGGACAATTGGCTATTTGCCTGTGTCTCCCCCAAAAGATCTAATCATGTCTTCTGAGCACTTTGGAAGTATTCAATAATATTCACTGAATTTATAGATGAGGTACTAAGGCTACCAGAGTATTTTTCCAAGATCACGTGTAAATGAGCCAGTAGAACCCTGACCTTTGACCTCAACCCCCAAAGTTCTTTCACTTTATCACGTTGGAGGTTTTTCTGTCTCCTCCCAATTAAAACCCCAACTGCCAAGCATTTGTGGGAGTTTGTTTTGAAGCTGGTGTGTAGCCTCATGTGACCAATACATCGGACAAGCAAATCATATGAAAATGTGATCAGAGAACTCATCTTTATTTAGCCTCCCACTGCCTCTGTCTGTCCTCCAGCTAAGACCATCTGTAGCCGGAAAGCCTTCTTCATGTTGTGCTTCCTCCCCTCCCCTTGCTCCCCAGGGTTCTGGGTTCTCCCAGGTGGAAGGTGATGAAAAAGGAAGGAGAAACAGAGCTGGAAAGCAGGGACGGCAGGAAGACACTTACCTCCGGTGCGAGACTTAAAGGGCTCAGTAATCAAGATAAATATTAATACAATATCTTTTACAGTCTCACGCAGAAACTCTGGGATGAGCAACGTACCAAAAATGTACATAAAGACAGGCTGTAGTTTTTGTTTGTTTTACAGCCTTGAGTTATTGTGCAATGGAAACAGTTTCTCATCAGCTGGTTGTCGTTCAAGGGCCACCGGGGTCATCGTGTCCCTCAAAGGGTGTGTCTGTGAGGGTTTATAATGGTGAGAACATATTGGGCAACCCAGGACTACATATGTAAACGTGTGTTTCGACCATAGAGCCTTTGTTAACTTTTCCACTTGGTCCAGCATGTGGGAGAATATTTAAAAGGATACACAGGAGTGCAGATTTTTCCTGTGGCCTTGGGCCTCACCATGGCCTGGCCTGGCTCTGTGGGAACATGCTTATTCTACTGGTACATCTGGAAGGTGGCTTTACAACTCCAGGTCGGGCAGCTGTTCAAAGCTGACTTTAGCCCTAGCCAGTTTGGCTCAGTAATTAGAGCATCGGCCCAAAGACAGAAGGGTCCTGGGTCTGATTCCAGCCAAGGGCACGTACCTCGGTTGCAAGTGCGTTCCCCACCCCAACCGGGGCTTGTGCAGGAGGCAACCAATCGATGTGTCTCTCTCACATCGATGTTCCTCCCTCTGCAAAGCCATGGAAAAAAATATCCTCTGGTGAGGATTAAAAAATAATAATAATAAAGCGGACTTTATTTCTCCTGGAACTCTCCTCAGGTCCCTTGGAGGCAGCCCCTGGGAACATTCGTCACATTTCACGTGAAGTGGGACAAGTGGCACAGGTGAGCCAGGTCTCTCTGGTTTTTCAGAGGTTTGCTCCACAGAGACCCTTGTCTTCTGCTGTCCTTCATTCCTTCAGGGGGCCCTCTAGGGCAGGACTTAAAATGGTTCAGGCTGGCTTTCTACTGAGCGGGCCACAGTGGTCTTTAAAATGCTCAAGCATCTTTGGCTCTGATACACTCTGGATGGAGCTCAGGCGTCCCGGAACGGCCCCCCCCCCCTTATCTCCCTGCTGGACCTACTCCCAGCTCTGCTCCAGCGTTAGGGTTTTCCAGGGGGGAGTCAGGCGCCAGTCAGTCCATCCTGTGTCTTCTTTCCTCACTTGATATAAAGGGAGAAGAACCCCCACCACTCCCCCGAGGGGGCAGGAGGGAGAATTGCAGCACAGTTTTGTGCAAGTAAATTTTGCCACAAATTCCTCTCCTTTTGCAACGTTTGCTCCCTTATACTCTCAATGTGGTAAAGGTTTTTAAGAGCCATACTGCCAGTTTTCAGAGAGCTACTGAACAATTCCTTTAGGATAGTCTATCTCAAAACTCTTTTGTATCAGATATCTATAGCCTTGGGGTCTCAGCTGACAAGTCATTCATCTGAGCATTCCACTACTCTTATAATGAAGAGGCTCCCCCCATTTTTTTCCTAAAGATCTGGACATGGTTAGAGACAAGAAGTGGTGAATTAAGATTCTTCAGCTCTGTTCTTAAAGGCAGGAGTCTGCATTAAAGGGGAAAAAAGCCATACTATTTACAACTGACACCTGTGGAATCCTTGCAAAAGATGTGACAAATAGAGTCAATACCTGGACGATCACCTGAATGACTGTTCTTACCCGAGTCATGGCCAAGCCGCTCATTTCTGATAGGTCAGTGATTCATCAAACTTCAATTTCTGTAATACGCTGTGCTGAGAATGGATAAAACTCACAGGTAAAGATCCCAAAGGTGGAAGTAGCTCCAGTTTCATTATCAGGTCACATGTTATATGTGAAAGACCTGTAAACTTGGAAGAGCTATTTAAGGGTTCGTTGTATTATTAAGTTTCTCTGGAAATTGAATTCTCTGTGTGCAGTGTCAAAGCACAGGTCAGCCACGTTTCTAGGTGCGTAATTCACAGACTCAAAATTAGCAGACTTCGGTTACATGAGGTTTGGCTGTGACTGTCTTCATTCTACAGTAATAATATGATACAATATTGCTATGGGAGATTAGTAGCCAGCTTCAGGCCAGATTATCTGTGTTGCCTTTCTTGTAGCGTTTCTTATAAAATTTAGCTTAGCTTATTTAAGAAAACCCCAATCCTAGTGTTTCTCCTTGAGTCTGTTGTAAATTGAAGTAAGATCGTGCTGTAGAGCCCAGCTGGCGTGTCTCAGTGGTTGAGCACCAACCTATGAATGAGGAAGTCACTGTTCAATTCCCGGTCAGGGCACTTGCCTGGGTTACAGGCTCCATCCTCACTGGGGGGCGTGCAGGGGTCAGCCGATCATGATTCTCTTTCATCATTGATGTGTCTATCTCTCTCTCTCCCTCTCCTTTCCTCTCTCTGAAATCAATAAAAACATTTTTTTTTTAAAAAAAGATAATGCTGTAGAGTAGGAAATTATTTACATTGTGTTAGATCGATCTGACATTCATCCATCATATTAAATATCGTTTCTTCAGAGAAGCTTTTAGAGTAGCCAGGTCCTTTAATACAAGATTCAAGGGGCAAGGACCAAGCGTGTCTCTTCCACGGCTGTGTCTCCAGGAACTAGCAAGCATGACATAGGTAGGTGGTCAGTAATCATTGGGTCAGTGAGTGGACTCACTTACCCAGTAACATAGGGCAGGCCCAGTGTTTGGTACTGGAATATAAAGAGGAGAGATGAGGTCCCTGCCCGCAAACAGCTTATGGTCCCTTTCGGGGAGACCAGCAATTGCCACGCAGCACCTGTGTAGAGTGTGTCTAAATCGCGAGGGAGGGCAGATGAGGGTATGGAACCTAGTTTGGGTGAGGGCAGAGGGAGCGTCTTGAAGTGGAGTTCCTTGCGTTGTGTAAGGACCAGTAAAAGTTGATCATGCCTGTAATGACCTTTCTGACCTGCTCAATCCTTTCATGGGGAAGGTGGAGAGGTTGTTTTGGTCTGGACCTCAGATTCATGATATCCCTGGGGAGCCTCAATGTTAAGCCTCAAAGCCCTCTCCAGAGGAGTTAGTTAGGCGAGATGTGCAGCCCTGGCATTTTGAATGTGCATGTTTATTTAAATCTTTGATTTGTTATATGTAACCATGCAAAATAAATCAATAAATTTTATATAAAAAAAAAAAGTTAGCCAGGTTAGAGCACGAAAGGAGAAGAAATTGAACATTCGAAAGGAGAGGCCAAAGGGTGTGTTTGCGTATGAGCACTGCTTGAAGGCACAGTCTCAGAGGTGCCTTGGGGTGTGTGTGTGTGTGTGTGTGTGTGTGTGTGTGTCTTGTGTGTGAGGCTGTGGTGAAAAGGCCAACTGGTGCTCATTCACTTCCCTCCCGGGGTTCCTCCAAAGACCCAGGATCCTATTTCCAAATCGTGCATCAGCTGAACAGACTTTACATCTGCCTGCTCTTCACCTTGCAGCCACTCTCATCCGTCTCCCCCAGATCACGTGATTGGTGATGGTTGCTCTCTACCTGGCCCGGCTCCTGTCCACTCCTGCCCCTGCGTGGGTGTCAGCTCCTCATTTGCTTGGCCAGCAGTACTTGGGGGGGGAGCATCTCTGTGTCATCTCCCAAGGTGCCTTCCCGGAACAGTGAGACCTTCTCACATCACAAATGGTGCCCGCCCCCGCCCCCCTGGAATGATTTGGTTAATCGTTTTAATTTCCCTCTTTTTCTTTTTTTGTATTCGAAGACATGATCCTGATCTCTTCATATCTTAGTTTTCTCTGTTGGGAAAAGCAAGCAAGGATACCGTATTGCCCAGCAAGGAGGCCATAACAGTGGAATCTCAACCCAGAGAACCAGGTTCCAGTAAAACTAGTGCCACTAAATAGCTCTATAACCTTGGAAAAGTGATTTTCTTGTGTTTAAAATAGTCGCTGGACTAGTACTAGGTGGTCTCTAAAATATCGTCCCACTTGGATTCTCTTCAAGCAGAGAAAAGACATTTGGTCTTACAGGGAAGACAGGGGGCGGCACAGTATTGATATTGTTGATATTGAGCAGAAACAGTATTAATTGCATCTGTCGGTCTGTCTCTCACACTCACATGCGCGCTCGCGCACACTCACACACACACACTCTCAATGGGAACATTTCAGCTAAAGGAGATCAGCCTAACAGAAGCCCAGCAGTGGGTGTAAGGTTAGCTTTCTCCATAAATGTTTTGATAATTGTACACTTGTAATTAAGTTCTGCTTGAGAAGACTGGTTCTCACGGTGCAACTTGAGAACTTCCTTTATTGCTTACTCAACTCCAAGCTGAGTGGGTCTCTATGTCCTACTAGCCGCCAATTTAGTGTGTTGTGTTAAGGTCCAAAGCATGATGATACCACTGAGAGGTGGTATTTAGTGTGTTGTGTTAAGGTCCAAAGCATGATGATACCACTGAGAGGTGGTCTCATCTACCTGACTTCTAACCAATATCTGGTGGCAATTAACAATCAGCATTTTTTGAAGGCAAAAAAAGTACAAAAATCTGTAGATATTTAGGATTTGAAGAATATCTTCTCATCTAAAGGAGAGCTAATTACACTGTTTTTCTTCTAGGGGGTAGTCGATTCTGAATTTCTAGTGTTGTGTGTGCATGCATATATGCGTGTATCTGTCTCAAATAAAGCAACAATTCCAGTTTGGCAACCCCTTAATTGCAGGGATTGTTAAAAAGATTATTATGCAAGTTATTGCAGAGAACCCAGCACCCTATAAAGTCATGTGGCAGGAACTCGGGATTTCTCAATTTACCACATTAACACTGCAATAAACCAACCGCTCTCTGGAAATGTCAGGCCAGGAGGGCTACCTGGAGGGTGGATTTGCAGGATCTTCTGAAGAAACTTTGTTGTTGCAGGAGGGTAGGCAAATCACAGTCATTTTGTTAATTCCTTGCCTTCCTCTTTGGTTTTTCTCCTTTTATTTCTCTCATTTTTCCAATTACATACTGAATGTAGAAAGTTTGTAAAATGCGTAAAAGTATAAAGAAGTAGAAATAAAATTAATTAAAATCCCACCTTCTAGTCACAACCCCTATCAACCTGTAGAAACACTCCTTTCCAGTCTTTTTACTCATGCATTGAAAAGGTAGTTATCCCCTGCTTTTTACACTTAATATTACAGGACAGGCATTTTTCTTATTTAAAAAATTATTTGTAACCACCATTTTCAATGGCTACCTAGTTTTTTATTTATGGGATTTGCCTAAACAGACCTCTATTATTAGATATTAAGTCAAAGTCAATTTTTCACTTGCGTTAAAAAAAAAATACAACATTGATCATCTAAATATCAAAATATTTGTGTGTATTTGGGATTACTACTTGAGTACAGGTTACTAAAAGTAGAATTACAGGGTCAGAAAGTAGAACATTTTATTTTATTTTTTAATTCTCACCTGAGGATATTTTTTTCCATTGCTTTTTAGGGAGCAGAAGGGACAGGTCAAACCCTTCAGTTCAAGGGCCAACACGCTAATCACTGAGCCAAACCAGCTAGGGCAGAAAGTAGCACATTTTAAAGCATCTTTAAACACATTGTGAAATTGCTATTCAGAAAGATTGCATAATTTTTATTTCTACCACCAGCAATACATGAAAGGACCCATTTTTTTAAACACACTTTCATCAGTTGGGGCATCCACATTTTAATACATATCTTTCCTAAATTGATAAGAAAGTTAAATATCATATTTTCATAGTTTTAATTCTCAGTTATTTGATTTCTGTGAAGTTGATCATTTTACCAAATGTTTATCATCCAATTGTATGTGCATATTCATATCCTTACCCATGGTCTATTGAGAATTTAGAGGGCTTCTATTTACTCATTTCCGTGAGCTCATTTAATCCTTAGTCCATAATGTTTGTTTTAGTATTTAACCTCAAATGATTGTACTTCAAACCTACCTGTATCTTTTTTTTTTTTAACTTGTTCTTATTTATTTCAGAGAGAGGAAGGGAGAGGGAGAGAGAGATGGAAACATCAATGATGAGTCAGTGATCGGCTGCCTCCTGCATACCCCCCTACTGGGGATTGAGCCCCAAACCCGGGCATGGGCCCTGACCTGGAAGCAAACTGTGATCTCCTAATTCATAGGCTGACACTCAACCACTGAGCCATGCCAGCCAGGCAACCAGTTTATTTTTATTTTTATTTTACCATTGTGGATTATTTAAATTTTGTATTGGTTGGCAATTCAGCAAGCACACTTATATTTTAGTTGAAATGATAATGTATGTCCCTCTAATTGTTCCCACTTGGAAAAAGCCCAAGGGACTGGTCTAACAGCTACTAACCAGAGTTTATTTTTTAACTGGTCTAAACTGCAAGCATAGTGACTAAGAGGAACTACTCAGTTTGTAAAGAACTGGCTTTGTAAACCCAGCCTTATAAAGTGACCACAGATTTCACAAATCAACGTCTGTGCCCTGTTAGAGCACGTTTGTGAAGAGTCCCTGTGTAACCTGGGATCCAGTTCTGTATCTCCAAGGAATTGGGCAAAACATCTAGCTCTTGACATGCCTATTTCTTCAGCTTTAATGTGGGGGCTTTGACTAACTCTCTAAGGTTGCTCTTAGCTCTAAAATTTGGATTAAAAAAAAAAAATCCTGCAATTTGGAGAAACCTAAAAGGATAGCTTTTTTTGCTGTTCTTTAGCTATATGAAAAACACATTTCAGGATAGGCATAGGAAGCAGCCTGGAGCTGTCTAGCTGATTAGGAGTGCTAGAAACACAAACTAGGATTATTTCTAAAGTAACTCTAATTGCCTAAGCAGTGTGACTAGGTTGTCTCTGACTTTTTGTAGTTTCTCTTTTTAAAAACTTTTTATTTTGTTCTGTTTTCCTTTCTTTTTAAAATTAATCTTGGTATATGTCATGTACACCATATTAAATTTAAGTTAAAATATTTTAATAGAGAATTAAAACATTGCAAATTATAAAACCATATGTATCTCATATTAAAACACCTTCCTGTAGTAAAATCCTTACTGACGGTGACTGAGTCACTACCACCACCTGCTGGCATATTCTGTAATTACAGGAAAAGTATCAAAAAGTCAGCTTTTTGAGTGAAATTTAAAAATGACAAGAGATGTTATAGTTTTAAACAAGCCTCTGATCTAGTAGTGAGCAGGTCAAGGCCATCACACCTAAAGTCATACAATGCTGACTATTAAATTCTTGCATCTGTGTCCTTGGGAAGGAAAAATCCACGTTTTTCCAATTGCTCCAGTAGCATTTATTTATTTATTCTTTAAAATTTTTTGAATTAAACACGTCATGGATGTTGATTGTAGAAAAATTAGAAAACTCAAAGAAGCAGGAAGATTATAAAAGTCACTTACAATGGAATCACCCAAGTGTAAACACTGTTAACTTTTTGGGATATTTCCAAGATCATACTTTTTTTTTCTACATCATTTTTATTGATGGGGTAATACTATTACTAATAACAGCTAAAACTTACATTGCACTTATTATATGCCAGGCACAATTCCAAGTGCTTTACATACATTAAATTTAATCTTCATGGCTGCCCACTGGGGGAGGTACCACTGTTATCTTCATGTTACACACAGGAAACTGAAGCACACAGAAGGGAAGGAACATACCCAGTGCCACATAAGTAATAATCGGTAGAGCTGGAGTTCAAACCTAGTCTGCTTGGATTTAGAATCTGTTCTTAACCAATATACCACCTCTGTGTATTCTGTTACATGGCTATACTTTGTTTAATAAATTATCCATTGTTGGACATTTAGGTAGTTCCTAAGTTGTTGTTAGCATAAACAGTGATGTGATGGTCATCCTTGTAGCTAAATTTTTGCAAATATATATTATTAATACTCTCAGGCTAAATTTCAGGAAGCAAAATGAGGATCAGATGAACACCACATTAAAAAATATATATATTCCTATTGATTTCAGGAAAAGAAGAGAGAGAGAGAGAGAGAAACATCAATGATGAGAGAGACATTGATCGGCTGCCTCCTGCAGGCCCTCACTGGGGATTGAACTCGCAACTCTGGCATGTGCCTTGACTGGGAATCGAAACATGATCTCAGATTATAAGTCAATGCTCAACTGCTGAGACATGCCGGCCAGGCTGTACACCACATTATTAAGGTTTATTTTCCAATTGCCTTGTGTCAGAAAAGTAAAGAAGTACTCAAAGAAAGAAGTGTGTTGAGGGTGTACCAATCAGCACTTCCAGGAACAGGAACTTTATTCATTAATTTTTAATAAATGCTAACATCATAAATTCTTACTGTAAAAAATTCAAGCAACCATTCTCAAGCTCCCTTTTGTAGCTCCTAGGATTCAGCAACAAAGTAAATACACTGCAATTAATGGGAGCTCAGTTTTCCACTGTTAAAAATGTGGTTACAAATAGGGGAAGGGGAAGACTGAAATAGAACCTGTAGCCCTGGAATTAGAGGTGTGGGTATGAATTGATGGTATTAAAAAACATTTATATAGATAGATACAGAAATAGATTTAGATATGTGTATGGGGGTTATGTATATGCATATATGTATGCATTTACTAGCTTCGTCTGCTGAGAGGGCCTAAAAGCAGTGACATCCAGTAGCAATGTGCAACCTAGCTCCTCTCAGATCTTGGTTTCTAGATGCCATTCTTCATGGAAAAGAACCACATCTCCTCGGAGAAATGTCTGAGTCCAAGGCTGGGGCTGGGAGAGTGCAAGAGGAACATGGAACATCTTTGTGTCAGACAGTTTGGAAGTGCTCAAAGAAAAAGGGAGCATGTCAGAAAGACATGGGAGTCAGCTCAAAGGGGCTCCCACTAGTCAAATCTGGGACAATTCAAGCATCAAAATAAATAATGATAGTAAAGAATCCACGAGTTTATACCAATATGAATGAATGGAAGAACGAATAAATGGGGAAAAGGAAGAGTTTTCTTTGATAGTAAAATCCCAACTAATTAATGTAGAAGGAATGATGGAATTAGAAAATCACCACTGCAAAGGAAATGGTGAAATCTGGGAGACATCACTTTCATGTCGTATTCGAAGTTTAGCACCACCTGGGATGCACCACCACGTACGTCCTGATATGGAGCATGGACAAGAGCACACATCGGTTATGTGATATTGCTGCCCAAAATGAAAACCTGACTTAAATCGTGAGAAAACATCAGACAAACCCAAACTGAGGAACATTCTTCAAAACACCTGCAGTGTATTCACCAGAAATACCAAGGTCAGGAAAACCAAGGAAAGACTGAGGCACTGTTTCTATGGAGACTAAAGACACCTGATAACTGAATGCAATTCATTACCTGGGATTTTCTTTCCCTGTGAGAGTCATCATGGGGACGAGAGATGAAGTTTGTTTGTAGATTAGCTAATAGCATTTTATCCAATGTTATTTTCATGACTATCCTGATTTTGGTAATCATACTGTGGTTATGAAACAGAATGATTTGTTTTAGGAAATGCATGCTACAGTAGTTAGAGGTAAAGGGGGGATCAAGTCTGCAACTTACTCTTGGTTTTTAAAATTAACACACAGAGGCAGAGAGAGGAGAGAGACAATAGAGAGAGGGACAGGGGGAAAGATAAAACAATTGCAATAATGTTAATATTGGGGGCGTCTGGGTGGAGGTTATATAGTAATGCTTTGCACTATTTTTGCAACTTAGCATAAATCTGAAATTTTGTCAAAACTGAAAGTAAAAAAAATCAAACAATGTAAAAATGTATATGCTATACAAGGGAAACTGATTTCCTATTCTTTTGTTTCCTCAGACATAATCACAGTTTGGTGGGTAGCCTTCCAAACGTTTGCTATGCGTACACACATGTGTATGTGTGTGGCTGTATGTATGTTCCCATGCACAATGTTTAAGTCGGTTCATATTGTAAAACTGTAATGGAATGTTCTGCTACTTGTTTTTTTTTTAATGCTATATCATTGACATCTTTCTATGTCAGCACATATACATATGTCTCTTTTTAAAAACTAGTCTATAATATCCAGGATATGGCTGCGGTGCAATTTATTTAATAACTTCTCTATTGGTGAACATTTAGCTTGTTTCCTATTTTTCTATAAAAACTGCAATGAGCAGTTTTGCCCGTTTGTATCTGTGCTTCTATGTTACGGACATACGGAATTCCCGAGTCAAAGGATATTCATATTTAACCCCTTAATAAATGTTGCCAGGGCGACTTTAGAAAGCAGAAGTTTACCTAAGCAGTGTCTTTCAGTTACCACTGCCAGACCCGCACCTTCAGAACAAACACAGGCAAAGGCCAAGCTGCGGGCCGCCTGGGTGAGTGTTGGGACCACGAGCCGCTCCCAGCACAGGGCAGGGATAATTGCTTCTCGCGTATTGCTGGTGAGCATCTCGGGCTGTGTTATCTCCCGCAGGCTGGCACATGACTACACTCAGTCTTTTAAGAGTCCATTGTTAACCTGAGGGTTGGTGCCAACTCTCTAAAGGCCCCATAATTACCTGCATGATTTCTGGCATGTTTGTCTTAAGAATACAGCTATTAATTATTGTGAGTCTTGGATCATTACTTATCTTCTCCTTTCCTCTCTTTACTATTTTCTTGACTTTTACTCTCAGCTGACTCAGTAATATCAGTTACGTATCTGTGAGAAAATATTAGAGGTATCAAGACAGGCTTAATATAAATTAATAAATACAGTAATTCCTTTATTATGTCACCTACCATCCCCTTAAAAATATCTGCTGTACAAGCTGGCTGTTCATCAGCAATAGATAAATTACACTGTGGAAGAAGGGCCCGTGCAAAGGAAAGGGAGCAGAAGTAGTTATCCCAACCAATGTAGCCTCTGAGATTGTCTCCAGGCCAATGGAAATGGTTTTGAATCATTACCGTAAATTAGCATATTAAAGATATAAGAGTCGTTTCTAAAGGATAGGAAGTTACAATGTGAAGATCTTCAGGTGGCGTAAGGTTTACTGTTACAGGACTCTAAAACGGTGGAGGGAAAGATCAATAGGTAGTTTTCATGTAACATTTACTGATTCTTGTTTCAAGTCCTGAGCTGGGTGCTGGGGAACACAGACGAATAAGACATGCTTTTTGCCCTTCAATAATTCATATTCTTGTGGGGAACACAGACATGTGAATGTATAACTATAATATGGTATGAAGACTCTATAATATTGGTATATACTGGATACAGATGTAAAGTATCAAGGGAACACAGAAGAAGGAATGATTAGTTCTGACTCAGGGTATCATCAGGAAGGTTTCAATGAGGATGTGAACTTTGGGCTGGACCTTGAAGGATGAGTAGGAGTTCAGCAGGTTGATGAGCCATGATGGAAAGCATTTCTAGGCAGAGAGAGTAATGAATTGCATGAGGAAAGGCAGAAAGGCTGCATTTGGGTCCCTGGTATACTTATGACTTCTAAAGACTCTGAAGGTTAATACAAATCTAAGCCATTTTTTCCCTTCCACTTTCACGTGGGAATCTTGTTAACAGGCAGATCCGAGTTCAGGCAGTCTGGGGTGGGCCTGTGATTCTGCATTCTCACAAGCTCCTGGGGATCCATGCACCACGCTTGGAGTTAAAAGGCTCTAACACTGTAAACTGTTTCCTGCCTCAGTGGGGCCTGCTGGTTGGCTAACCCAGGAGCAAGATAGCGCGAGGTTGTCTTCTGCTGTGAGCAAGTTAGTAAAAGTATTTGAAGCCTCTCCTTTGGAGACTGGCATTTCAGAAACAGATTCTGCATTGTGCCTGAACTAGCCAGGGGTGTAAATTGAGGGTGAGTCATCCTGGAGGTCACCTGTTCAGATGCCATGGGAGCAAGCGCAGCAGGAAAGGTTAGGGGAAGGTTTGGGCAGGCCCAGTCTGTTCCTGTGGATCAGGGCAGCAGGGCAGTGGTGAGCTCCTTAGAGGAGGGTCATAGGGGGTTGGGGGGAGGTGCAAAGCCAAGCAGCACACAGGACACTTGCACAGCTTTAAATCTTCCAGGGCTCCTGCAGAATAACAGCAATTAGAAAAGCATAACCCAAATTACCATTTTGGGTTATTTTGATGATGCTTCTCAGGTGTTTACTTTTTAATGAGAAAGAGCTGCACCAATTGGGATGCTCCATTTTGAATCCATGACAATAATCTTTCTAAAAAAAAAAAAATAACCTTTTTAGAAAATCGTAGAAGCAATAGTTCTTTGCAGAATGTTGGACAAAAGAAATCATGTTTTTGGGTGGTCTTGTGAAGTAGGTGATCTGGATTTTTTTTCTTCCTATTTTGCATACATCACTCAGTCACCTTGCCCTTTCTGGGGAGCTGGTGCCAGTGAGCGGCTTGGCTGCGTGGAAATAGAATCTTGGAGGGGCCCACCTCCAAATGCGATCAGACAGACTGTGATCTCCAAATGCGATCAGGAGCCTTCTGCACTTCCATCTTCCCTGCTATTAATGCTGGTTGTGAAATGCAGTGGGGAGGCTTCATAAAACTAATGCAGGAGGGAAGATCAAGTGATTGTTTTTGCACAAGAAGGACAGTTCTGGCCATGCCTTCCTTCCTGTGGGGAATTTACAGCCGGCATGGATGGTCTGAAGCAGACCACTTGGCTGGAATGGAGCACCCAGGCAGTGGGATATCCTCACTACCTCTGCATCCTTGCACACGCCCCACAAAGACCACTTAGCATGAGTACATGCTAAGGACTCACTAAGGATGAAGTCAGACAGAGACCTAAGCTTATTGGAGAGAATTATAAAATCAGAGGCTGAAGGAGATTGGTGGTGAGGACATCACAATTTATTTATTTCTAATCCTCACGGGAGGATATTTTTTCCCCCATTGCTTTTCAGAGAGAGTGGTCAGAGACAGTGGAAGGGGGAGAGAGAGACAGAGACAGAAACATCGATGTAAGAGAAACACATTGATTGGCTGCCTTCCGGGGCGCCTGCCCTGCAACCGAGGTATGTGCCCTTGGCCGGAATTGAACCTGGGGCCTTCAGTCCGCAGGCTGACACCCAAACCACTGAGCCAAAAGGAATAGCACAAGGACAGCACAATTTGAAGTTGATTCAAGACACCTTTGATAAGCACAGGTCATCTGGACGCCTGCATTTTGTGGCTCTCTAAGTATGTATCTCGGAATCAGGGTTTCTCTCTCTCAGTTTTGCTTCCACCAGAATTCCTCAGACACGAGTCTTCTGTGTTAGGGTGCATAGCAACCCCCTGGGATTACTATGTGGGAAATGCCCATGCCTGGGCAGCACCCCAGCCTGCTGACTCACAGAGGCCCTGGTGCCCATCTTCTGAGGGGCGCTGCCTTCAGGGAGTCCCGCTGATTGACAGGTGGAGGTCTTGTGCCGCTGGGAGAGAAAGCCTTGTTTTCACTCCCCCCGATCTCCCAAGAGCTAGAGCAGAAACCAAACAAAGGGAAGAGGTCGGAAGAAAACAGAATCGACCAACCCCAAGTTTGGTGGAGTTAGATGTATTTCCAAAAGGTTGCGGGCAAATCAGATTTGTGAGTTAATCTGTACTTTCCCTTTACTTCAACCCCGAGGTACATCCACTTTTGATTTTTATGTGCCAGTGACTTTGCCAGCTTAACTTTACTTTTCAGTTCAGCCTAGCCCTTTCCACTAAGAGTTTACCTGCCCGTGAACAGAATAAGCGAGAGTGCTGGGGGCCCCCTGGCTTGGCAGCAGCCGGGCCCAGTTCACCTGCGGGCGCCCTGCCCACGCACTGGCAGCTGCCCGGCTCTCTCAGGGTTCACAGCACCACTGGCTTCCTGCACCTGTGTGTGAGGTTTGCACTCTGGCTGGTCCCTGGCCGACCTGTCATGTTGTAGCTGGAGACCAAGTGACCTGGCCCTTGACCACGTCAAGATACACTGCCTGTCGGACCCGCTGCCCTGGGCAGGCTGGTCCCCAGCCTGGCTTCATTCTGGGTCAGCACCACTTGCTGACCAAAGGGCCCAGAAGTTGGAGCTCAGGTTCATGCTCGTGCTTGGCAGGAATTGCTGGCTGCCAAGCATTTGCTACCAGAATAGGTAAAATGCACACTCACACCAAAAGACAGAAAATCAAAAAGCTTTTGTGCCCTGACAATGGTCTCTCCTGAGATGCACAAAATCTTTTCCTCCTCCCGCCTCTGCCCGCAAACCCCACAAATACGTCTGCGTTGTCCACGCAAAACCACTGGATCCAATTCTCCAGGTTTTTCCTCCATTGTCATAAAATCTCAGAGTTTCCCAGTTCACTGAATCACGCTGTCAATCCAAATGGACTGTAATTCATTTATATTTCTCTTCCTTTTTACCTCCCTCTTTTTCTCCATTTTTTCTTTTTCTAAGATAGTGACAAAAACGTACTTCACTTATTTTCCAAGTTACAAGTGAATTGGGGTATTTCATTAATTCAACAAAAATGTAGTGATGCTGACCGACTAGGAATTAGTTACTGTTCTAGGCACGGGGGATATAGTGAGTAAAATTCCTGTCCACGCAAAGCTAGATTCAGCAGGGGTAGCAGGATAAATATTCCAACTACACTGTTCGAGGCAGTGAAAACTGCCACGGAGAAAAATAAAGCAGAGAAGGGGGTGTAGCACATCAGTGAGTGACAAGAAAGCCTGGCCGAGAAAGTGACATTGGCACAAAGACCCCCAAAGCGAGGTTAAGCGTGCGGCCGGATCAGAGGCAAATGCGTGCAGGCCCCGAGGCTGGAGCGGGCTTCCCATTCGCTCCCTTACTTCCCGGGGTTGCTCTTTCCTGTATTGGCTGTTTATATCATTTGCCCTTTTTCTGTTGTTACTTGATATTTTTTCTTATAAAATAGGATACGCTCTCTACAGGCTTTTGAAAACAACCGTATTGCCTGGCTGGTGTGGCTCAGTGTGTTGAGCATTGTCTGGTGCACCAAGAGGTCACCCCTTTGGGACTGGATCCCCAGTAGGGGGCGTGCAGGAGGCAGCTGGTGGATGTTTCTCTCTCATAGATGTTTTCCTCTCTCCCTCTCCCTTCCTCTCTCTCTCTCTCTCAAAGCAATAAAAACGCATTAAAAAATAAATAAAAATGACCCTATTTATTTGTCTTGTTTGCCATAAATATTTTTCTACCATTTTCTTTGAAATTTTCTTAAGAACCTGTTTTTAATCTGCCTGCCTTTTCCTTGGGACTTCTTTTATGACTTTGAAGTCACAGAAGTAAACTTCTGTCCAAGTTTAGCTAATGATTTATCTATTCTCTTACACTTTCCATTAAAAATTGCCCCCCTGATGTCTAATTACTGAGCCATCCAAAGTTTATTTGGTGTATGGTGTGAAGTGATGACCTAAATTGCCCTCCACCCCAACTGCCAGCTAATTGTCCCAGCACCATTTATTAACTGAACAGTGAAGCATCCATTATTATATGTTAACTCTTAGGCATTATAGAAACTGTTTCTGGGTTACCTCTTTTTCCCCAATGATTTATTCTTGCACCAATATCAGTATTTTTTAAAAACAATTTAAATTATGTTTCAAAATCTGATATGGGCCCCCACAGCATTCCTTTTCAGGATTTCTTTTGTGTTCTTTCCTATTTTTCCTTCCAAGTGGATTTTTGAAAATTTGAATCATTTCATCAAACTCCAAAAATGTCTATTGAAATTTTGATAGAAATGATAAACTATACAAATTAAACAACTGACATCTTAATAATATGTAATCTCCCCATTCATATGTATGGGCTGTCTCTCCATTTATTTAATCTTCTTTTATAACATTCAATAGTGTCATGAACTTTTTCATATTAACTAAAATTTTCTCCCTGTGTGTGACGCCTTGTTTGTCTGCTGTCAGGGTCTAAAGATTTGCTCCTTCAGGGTTAGCAACAGGGTCTGGGGTGGCTAGGGAATTTCACTAGAGAGGCTGGGGCCACAGTAATTTGCCAGCCCAGATGACTTTAAATGAATAGTGTGGTTCTGGGACCAGCAGCACCAGCAACACAAGGTCACCACTATTACAAATACAGATCCTTGGGCCACACCAAGGCCTGCTGAGTAAGACACTGTACTCTGGGGGTGGGGCCCAGCTTTCAAGCCCTGCACATAATTCTGCTGCACACTAACTCAAGCTTGAGAAACACTGCTTTAAACCAATGATTCTTAACCTTGGCTGCACAGTAGAGCCATCCCAGTTGCTTTTCAAAAACACCAATGCCAAAGCTATTTCTCCTTCCCGCACCAACTCTGAATTGCTCTGGAGTGGCACCTCGCCCAGGGCTTTTAACCTCGGGCGATTCTAGTGCGCAGCCAGAGCGGAGCACCACAGCTCTAAGCTTAGGCTCCCACACATGAGGAAGAGAATTCCTCCTAGGGCTGTTGTAGGAATTAAGTGATGTAACTTCTGGGAAAAGCTAAGTAGTGCCAGCAAATGGTAAAGCACTGGACCAATGGTAGTTCCAGTTGTACTGGTCCTCAGGCTTAGAGAGATCGATGCCACATTGTCAGGTCATGAAGGGACACGGGGACAATGAGGGCCCCGTATTGGTTCCTTCTGGTTATGACTTGGAGGTTGCCTGGCCATGCCCGTTATTGCTCTCACGCACCTGAGTGTCCGTGGTTGTTTGCAGGTATTGGCACATGCACATGCGGTTCACTGGAACCCTCTCTGCTTGTGGAGATCCTACTGGTAACAGTGTGGTGATGGGCAGTCAGGCTTTGAAGCCAGGAGGCGTGGATTTCAACCTCAGTCTAGACACTTTAAGCTGTGTGGTCTTGGACACATGATCCAAGACTCAGTTTTCTCATCTGTAAAGTGGGGATGCTTATCACATGAGGCCTACAAAGCCTAGTCCCGGCGTGGGGTTAAGTGCTCCAAAAATGTTGACATTACCCACATTCATTGCTTTCACTGCTTGTGAAGTCATTTCTGATGATTCAAACCACACTGACCTGTCCTACCTCTACCCTCTTTGTTAAGAATTTGTATTTCACTCGTTCGGTGCTGAATGCACCGGTCACTTCCCATACTAGATACACTCAGACTTTTAGATTCAAACCGTGTCCTCTCTGAGACTTTCCATTTCTGTTTGGAATACTGTTTTCAATTTAAATCCAGTGGTTCAATTAGTAGTTTTGTGGCTCTTTGGGGAAGACACTCCATATCGAGCACCAATTTAGACGGTCAGTGAGGAAGAGTTCATTATTTTCTGCAGTGGATGCAGAGAGCTCTGCACAAAGGAATCTGTCTTCTCTCTCAGAAACGTGTCCTTAAGTAGGAGGACCATCTTGGGATCTAACCTACATTGGATGAGCCCTGCCCAGGGTGCTCAGTGGGTTAGAGCATTGTCCCGAAACACCAAGGCTGTGGGTTTGATTCCCGGTCAGGGCACATATGATCATCAACCAATGACTGCATCAATAAGCAGAGCAACAAATCAATGTTTCTCTCAAAACTCAATTAAAAAAAAAAGCATCTACATTGGTTGAGCTCTAGTTCCCACTTTATTATGAACTTATAGAATTGCCAGACCTCCAATTAAGTTAGAAAATTGTACTTGAGTAGTTTCTTTGGCCAGTCCTCCCACTAGTTTCATGACCTGTTTTGCTGCCTTTGTCATTTAAATAACATTTCACTGTTTTAACTTCAGTATGTTTTATTGGTTTTCCAGTTACCTCAATACCCAGGGTTTTACTGGTTGTTCCGGTTTTATCTAAGTCTTCTTGAATGTATTATTTGTTTTGCTGATTCTCATTAAAAAAAAATACTCTTTGACCTTACAAATGAGTACTTAAGAAAAAGGGCCATGATGACAAGGTTGGCAGGTTAAAAGAACTTTCCCTCTATTGGTTTTTTTTTTTTTAATATATCTTTATTGATTTCAGAGAGAGGAAAGAAGAGGGAGAGAGAGAGAAACATCAATGATGGGAGAGTCATTGATCGGCTGCCTCCTGCATGCCCCTGACTGGGGATCGAGCCCACAACCTGGGCATGTGTTCTGACCCGGAATTGAACCCCGATCGCCTGGATCCTAGGTCGATGCTCAACTGGTGAGCCATGCCCGGCTGGGCATTGCTCTTGAAGTTTGTTCCTGTCTCTAAATCTTTAAAATCAGGCACTTAGAAGCTTTGGGGGAAATGTGCAAGGTAAGAGGAAAAAGGTAGAGGTTGGAATTTAAAATTTTGACTTAGGCTTTCATGGAAGGTGCTTCATAAATAAGATTGTATGTGTGTGTGTCTGTACACACACACACACACACACACACACAGGCACACTTTGTTTTATCATGCTTTGCCTTATTGGGTGTCGTGTCTGTACACACACACACACACACACACACACACACAGAGGCACACTTTGTTTTATCATGCTTTGCCTTATTGGGTGTCACAGATGTTTTTTTACAAATTGAAGGCAAGACCCTTCACCAACAAAAGGACTGACTCACTTTTTTGCCATAATTTGTGGTGGTCTGGAATTGAACTCGCAGTATCTCTGAGGTATGTCTGTATGAGATGCTTTTTAAAAAATGAGTTTCTAGACCCCATGATTAAATAAATAATAAAATTCATCTCCCACCTGCTTCTTCCTGAATCTATCATGCTGCATGTAAATGTGGAGAACTTTGTATTTTTAGCAGGTATTTGTCAACTCTGCCTTGGAAAAAATCTGCTAGTAAGACACAGTCGATCCTTTCTAGTTATACAAATAACTGTATATTAAAATACATTTCATTTTCAAAACTGAGGTATCAGCTGTTTAAGTGTGTATATATATATTTTGGGATATCCTGTATTTGATTAACCTTTTACAATTTACATAGTACTTTTCACAAATATGTGTGAATTAGTATTATCATGATTTTAGAGGCAGAAAGAGGTTCAGAGAAGACAAGTGACATAAGGCCACATAGCCAGTGGTAGAACTATGCCATAAACTCATGACTTTTGAATCCAAAGCCCAGTCTCTTTTTATTATGCCACTGAAATCAAGGGGAAAATCCTCATGCACACAAAATACCAAACATCAGAGGGAAAACAAATAGTTTTGGTCTTGACAAGAGCACTCCAATGAAACAATCTGGCCAGCCTACCCTACAGCTAAGTGCTTTTTCTGACTACTTGGTCCATGTCCTAACCCTTAGCCACTGTCTCCTGAAATGTGTTGCTTCCATGGCGTCAAGGTGAACTCTTTCCTCTTACCATCTGTCATCTGTCCCACCGTTCAGGATAGGTTGCTTTGAGTCACACAGTGCTTACTTTATCAGCTGGTTTTAGGGTACAGCTTACGTAAGTACGCTTTAACTTTAGTTTCTTTCGGCACAGAGCAGTGGCACACTCATCCTCCGCAGGGTTGTCCACAAACTTCCTGTCAAGCAGTGCTAAGGCTCCCTGCAGGCTCTGGGTCTGTCAGGGGACCAACCACCGAGTCTGTGTTTTCTGACTCAGGTTGGCTGTTGGTATCTATATACTCTCTTTAAAGTAACGGGTTAATTCTCCTAAGCCCCTCTAATGCAGGCCTTCTCCAAAAGCTGGGGACAATATAAACCAGACCACCCCTGGGATGTTCGGCACCGGGTTCAGGCCGCAAGCCTGTTGTTCAGCCCAGCATTCTGGGGTGGTCATCCATCCACCAGGCTCAGGTGCACTGGCCAATAGTGCGCCTGCACTTTCCCAAACAAATCCTTGAGATCTTGGCAATATTTTATAACACGCACATGCTCATTCAGTTTTACAGACTAAGTCTATTCGGCTGTGTCTTCTACAACCAGCATGTCAGGCACGTGGAGGTGCTCTGGAAACAGTTCTACATGGATTCTCAGCTTCTGCTGGAATTCACATCTATCAGATACAAATCATCCAATTTTTGTAGTATTTTATTTTTATCAACTATAATATAGGCCCTGGGCATACCATCTGGATTATGTATCTTTTGAAAATGTCATTTACCTAAACATATGTAGAGGGATTCTTACTAGTTCAGGAATTATTCACAAGGGAGTTATTGTCAATAGTTCTAAAGTTGCAGGGAAAGAAAATCGTAGCTGCTATACATGCTCTGGCCTGTGCACGGTGCTCTCCTTCCCCGAGAGAGAGAGGTAGAAATAGGTTAAGTGGTTAAGATGGTAAATTCTGTTTTTTACCACAATAAAAACATAAAAAAAAGTATGTAAAAAAATTTACTATACAGTGCTAGAGATCTTCAGAGCAACTCTTGGAAAAAAAAAATCAGAGAAGCCCTCACAACCTCACTAGAGGCTCACTGCTAGACTACAATAAAATGAGCAGCTAGTTACTCAAATGTATACAACAGCCATCTCTCAGAGAAATAACACCTCACACACTCTGATCTCTGGTGAAGTCCAAGTTTCTTCACAGAACTTGCAAAAGGCCTTCATGATCTGACCTCTGTCCATTTCCTTATGACCAACCACCACTAGTTAGTGGTCTCTCTCCAATTCCTTGAACAGGACAACTTCTTACCTTAGCTGTTCTCTGTGCCTCAAACACTTTTCCCATCATTTTTCTTCTGCCCCACTCTATTCACCCTGCAGAGCCAGCTTAAGTATCGTCTCTTTAGGGAGGCCTTCTTTAAACTCCCCACTGAGGTTTGGGCTCTTGCTCTCTCTGGATCAATCCATCAACCCATCCACCATCTCCTAGAAGTCTGGATTTTTCCTTTGTAGCATTTAGTACAATTGTATTTATGTAATCAGGTAATATTAGCCTCTCCCACTGGCCTGAAAGTCCTATCAGGTAGGGACTGTTTCTCTTGCTAATCACTGTATTACCAGCACCCCAGTACCTTGTATACAGCAGATACTTAATACTCTTACCAGGTATATACTCTCTTACTAGATATTCTCAAAGGAGCAGGTGGAGAGGCACATAAAGTTTGTGAGCTTGGTAGTGGAGACAGTGGCTGAAAAGCCAGACATCAAAGACAGGAGGAAGCAAGAGGGAGTAACAAGGAGACTACAGGGTGCTTTTTTAATGTTTCCCTCCCCTTCCCCAACATCCCACTCTCACCCCAACAAGCCGTCCAACAATTCTGTGCATTCATTTCTTTAGGGAATGAGGTATACCTCAGATTACAAAACCAAGGCCAAAATAACTTTGCAGAACTAGAATGTGTTCAAGAAACCAGTCACACTTCAGCTGGATCAGACTTCACCATGGAGATGACTGTGTTCCTCCAAATACCCTTCAGCTCAGGATGCCTACACTCATCCAACATGGGGAAAGAATAAATACTCTTGCTTCTGCTCTCAGTCGCTGAGGAGGAGGTCTCTCTCTGGACTGACCAACACTATTTCTTTTTTGCTGCTCTCTTCCCTTCTCCTTTCCTTGGTTTCCCCTTTCCACGAAGCTTCTTCAGACGCATCTGCTCCTCCTTGAAGTCCTGATGCTCATCTCTAAATGGAGAGAGAAAAAACAAGCCAGTATTTTACAGATTGGAAGAGCACACCAGTCTAGCACTGTTGCCTTAGATAGTTCCTGTAATTAATCCCTGGTTTCTACAAAGCTTGGTGAAAAGAAAGGACAGGGGTCCCCAACATCCAGGTACCCTGTATTCCAAAAGTTCACTTCTAAGTCACAGTTTCCCTTCATAGAAACAATGTCACAAATCGCAGTTAATTCCTAGGCCAGCCATGTAAACCCATGTAATTGGGATACAACACTATTAATTACCCCGAATTTCCCTATAACACTAACACAAACACTGAGAGGAGCAGAAAGTGGGTAAAAACTTCAATACTTAGAGACTTCGAGAGTCCTGGGAATTAGCACCTACGACAAGGAGGAACGGTGTGGAGGAAGCTGCCTTGATGGCAGTAGATAATTCACACCAAAAGGCTGTAGGGGAAAGGCGCAGGCAGATGGAAGCCAATTAAAAAGACAGGCACTCTAGAGATCAAGGCAGCCAGGACTGTGTGTGCACATGATGGGGTGGTGTAAGATGAAGACTGCCTATGGTGTATAAAAATGTCTGTGTTTTATGATCAAATACCTGAAGAACAAACAGTAAGGTGTTTAAATATATAAGCTCTGGAACCCATCTGAACCTGGGTTCACATCACAGCTCCATCATTTAGTAGTTGTGTGACCTTGGATAAGTGACCTTCCCTCTCTGAGTCTTAGTCTCTTCATCTGTAAAGTGTGGATAATAATGGCACATGAATTATGTGAGAGAGGGGTTTGTTGGCCAATTTTTAACTCCCTAGGCTGTTTTAAAAAAGTGATTTTATAGGATATGCTGTTTCAGTCCATGAACATGATGGACACAGCAGACCTCTTGGATTTGCTATGATTGCCCCAAATAATCTATTTTCGACAGAGCAGCCAGAGTAATTCTTATAATAAGTCACATCATGTTACTCCTCTTTTCACAACCCTGCAAATGGCTCCCCATTTCACCCAGAGCAAAAGCCAGAGTCCTTCCCATGGCCCTCAGAGCCCTTAGTGACCTGCCTGCAGTCCTACTGTTCACCCCTTGGTCTGTGCTGCTCTTGGTACACACCAGGTGCACAGCTGCCTCAGGGCCTTTGCTCTGCTCTTGCTTCTGCTTTGAAAGCTCTTCCCCAGGTTCCACTAGGATCACTCATCACCTTCAAGTCTCAGCTTAAACCACATCTCAATGAGGCAAACCCTGACTGTCCTATTTAATACTGTGACCCGTCTGCTCCCTGCCCACCGAGTGTCCTGCCAGCACCCTGATCCTGCCCAGCTGGCTCTACTACTTTTTTCCCCTCCATAGACCTCCAACTTTGTAACATACCACATAATTTACTTATTTACTATGTTTCCCCCCTCTTCTACACTCCCTCCCTCATTCCCATCCACCCCCAGCCAGAAGGAAAGCTCCAAAGGCAGGGGTCTTTGTCTCTGTGGGTGAAAAGCCCCAAGCGCCTCCTAGACCGAATGGGTCGCTGTTTGGAGAACCTGTGCTTCCCTCCCCGTGCAGGCCTTGGAGTAATGTTTTCTTTATTGGAGGCTATCTAGTCTCATCCTGCCCTATGCCATAGTCAGCCTTATGTTCGAGGCACCATTTACCATAGCCAAATATGTGAAAATAATTGTGCTTTTCCGTGGAGAACAAAATGCTAAGTGTTTCTTCCCTGTCCTCAAAGGCAGTCAAGGCTTTACTTTCCAAACAAATGGAGAGTGGCAGCAAACAGGTACATTCCAGTAGCCGAATGTAATTTTGTTATGGGTTATAATTTTCTACTCAGGAGATCTGCCTTCCAAGCGGATGTTTTCTTTTGGGTCATAATAAAATTAATTTTTATTTTCTGAGCCCACACTAATGGCAAGGGAAACTGCCCCCAAAGCCATTCCAGAAGTTCAAATATGCATGGATTATAATCTGTAATAATATATTAACTAAGAAAACCTATCCTATTTTGTTCACTGCTGCTCCCTTGTGCCCATCTGAAGTGTCCACACATGGAAGGTACTTAAAAAAATATATCTGTTGGATAAATGAATGCAGCTATCTGGAATGAACTAGTAATTTTATTACATTAGAGTGAACAGTTCCAAATTAATTTTTGTCTTGTTGCCCTAAGAGAAGCCCAATTAAAACAAGTTAAATGAAAAATAAGTAGGCATTTTAACTTTATACAATTATTCACTGTTAGAATTCTTTTATAATGAGCACATATTAGTTTGGTAATTAAGCCTTTTTTTAAAGAAAACGATCACATAGGTATTTGATGTGTTTTCTCTCTAGAGTCATGTACAGCCCTAAGCTCCCACTTCCTATACATCCTTAAACATACAACTGCATGGTGGAAAGAGCCTACCGCTCTACCATCAGACACCGTTACTCTACTAGAACACCGATTACATGCTACGCTTAAAGGTAAACTCCAGCTCACTCAGGCCACGTCAGTATATCAAATGGGTACCAACTAAAAATGCCAGGAGAGGGTGGAAGGCAAAAGGAACTCCAGCAAAACTACCCCAAGGAAAGAATGGAGGCTCCCCCACAACAGCTAGGAAGCAGATGGGCCATGGGCAGGGACTCTCTTCATCTGACTGACCTGCTCAGCGTTTGGACTAGTCTTCTGCATCCGCCAAGAGTGTTCTTAATGACTAATTAAACATCTCTCTGTAGCTCAATATCCAGTCAATGTTAAGTCACGGTATAAGTGCATGCTTCCTGTTATTTTTGGTATGTCCATCATGGATATTTTGAAAGCCTCCTGTCCCTGCCTCTGCCCCAAACTGTACTTTTTGAACTACCTGGGCACTATTATAAGAACCACAAAACTATAAAGACAGAAAGGCTGTTTTTTTTCCCTTTTCTGATCTACTACAAAAATCTCTTACAGGTTGCTCTTTGTTTTTTTGTCATTACCTGTAGAGGCCATAAAAACGCAGTATCCCCATGAGCGCAAAATAAGTGTTGTGATTTGGATACCAGTCATAAGTCTCCTTCCTCTTGGCCAAAGGCTGCTCACTGAAGAGTTTCACCACTTTCATGGATTTGGAATCAGTGGGCCTGGCAACTTCACCAAACAGCCGGGCACTCAGACGAGACATGCGCAAGGCATATTCTGAAAGTGAAGACATTTTGAGGGCAGCAAGGAGGAAGAGTCCCTACAGAAGATAAGACGACAAACAGGTGTGAGAAATTCCCAGGTTACCGAATGAACACTTTAGAAAATGAAAACACAGCAAGTCACATGTAAATCTGTCCATGCTGTTGGCAGGACATGCCTGGGAGTTGAGATATATCCACAGTCCAAGTGGCTGTTTCCTTTTCATGTTTTACATTTGCAATTTTTACATTTGGTGTTCACATACTATTGCTCCCTTGCTCTACTGACCTTTTTACAATGAACTATTTTGTGATTCAATAGGTTATTTACTGATGGTTAGTTTACCTATTTGTAGGCTAGATGAGGGCAGAGAAACAAGTTTTCCTACCACAGCATTATTATACCTGCAGAAAACACCCACCTAAGCACTCTGCAGAATAAATATGCTGACTGCTTGCCATCTAAAGGTTTAATCATGGCAGAGAAATAATTACGCTGTTGTCTTTATTATCAGCCCTTTGAACACTGATCTCCTCAAGGGCTCCAGATGGCTGAGAACTGCTAATGAGTTATGAGGTCATTTAGCCTCTAGGTTGCTGGATTGAATTCTGCCTAGAGACTGAGAGCCGTTTGGGAAAAACAAACAGAGACAGTAAGGAGTCTTATAGAAACAAAATGAGCTCAAAAGATTCATTTTATTCCTGAACAGAGGGCACTTGGGAATTGTGATATTACCCGTCTTATCTTCCATCTTACATATTCTGCTTTACTGCAAGCTAGTTAAGTTCTTACTAGCTGAAAACAGTAACTTTTTCTTCAGAGGCAGAGAATGTTGAAAAAGGTATATAAATGATATCTGTAATACGCAGAAATTATATAGGTGACATATAACAATCAAGAATGTTGCTGGTGGAATAACTATCTTATTCCATTCCAGTTAAGGTGTAGGGGTAACTACTGGTGGAATATGCTAATTTATGCGACATTTTTGTACATAGTGAGATGAGAATCTTTGCTAAGAGGCCTATCCTGGGGGATAGTTCAGCTGGGATGAAAAGGAGTTGATCTCCAAACAGAAAAAAGTCATCAACCTATTTTGAAAGACCAGTGGGAGAAATAGACAAAAAACTCTCCTAAACAGGAACGGTGCCAAGTAAATTTCAAAAAAGCTCATGCAAGAAAAACAAACAAACAATAGAACCAGTGTTTAAATTAAGGGCTATTTCATGTCTACATCAAGATCCACTGAAAGAGCAGAGGCTGGCCTCAAACCAACTTCAGATTGGTCCATCTCAAACCATTTACCATTCTCAAACCAACCATGCAATCTTGGGCCAATAGTGCCACCTGAAGGCCAGCAACGAGAGAACTGTCAGATCCAAGGTCTCTCTGCCTTTCCTCCATCCCCAAAACCTGGGATTTGTGCAAATCTTGCTCTTTTTCCTTTTGCTTTCAGCGTGCCCAGTTTTCAGGTGCACTTCTCTCCCAACTCTTACTCCACTGCCCAGTTTCCAGGTGCACTTCTCTCCCAACTCTTACTCCACTGCCCAGTTTCCAGGTTCACTTCTCTCCCAACTCTTACTCCATTGTGCAGTTTCCAGGTTCACCTCTCCCAACTCTTACTCCATTATATGGATGGGATGGCTTGGGGTTATATTTTCATCAATGAGGAAAAAAGTCATTAATTGTTTAATGCAGTGATTTTCAACTGGTGTTGCCACAAGAATTTGTAAAACATGCAAAACCTGACTATTTAGTCAGGGGCACTAATCTCTTTTCCCTTGGATTGTCAAATAAAAAAATGACAACCGCCAACACAATAGCCATCCAGTGTGAATGAATCAAAATTATACCTATTTTTTGTCAGATGGGCAAAAATATATTTTTTTGGTGTGCCATGAGATGAAAAATGTTGTAAATGGCTGGTTTAATGTATAAATAGAAAATAGTTAGCAAATCAGTACTTTAAACCTCTAAAGGCCTTGCATATGTCCAGAAGTTGCCTTCAGGAGCTATGTTTTATCGTAGTTTAAGCATGCTTTATCTTTTCTCTGCTTCCCACCTCTACAGTTATGTCTTTCCAAACATCAGATAAAAAAACCAAACTATTTCTTAATCATCTTTAATTACTTTGCGAAATTACTATTATGGTATTAGAATAGACTTTTGTTGCAATTGCATGATACTTCCACAATCAATTATTTGTAAGGTGGCCTAGGAACTATTAGCTAGGTTGTTATCCCCAACCTATTTCCTCTAAATCTGAGTTTCCTTTTAGGAAAACAAAGCTTGCAGGACTATTGTGAGAAATAATTAAGACAGTAGCACTCAGTAAATGGCATTCACTTAAAAAAAAATCTAAACCTGTTGGTAAGTTGGTGCTCATATGTTCTCATTTGTTCCATACAGACACATTTGTTTATTCCTGTCCTCATTTAATTATGCAAAACAAAAGAGATACATACTCCATGCAATTAGACTTGTACCTCTCTGGGATAATATCCTCACTTACAAAGACTGACAGCCAGAGAGACATAGGGGAGGGGACCAGTACCTTGGTAACTTGACAGATAGCCAGAAGGACATTAAGACATTGGTCATTGAAGCTACCACAGGATGCTAAATTACTTCCATGCCCACTTTAGAATGTAGCAAGTTATTGGGACACACAGCTTATAATCATAAGGTCTCATTAGAATCTATTGGAACAGGGCTGTATCGCAAAATCCAAGTCCTAAAACTTTAATGATGGAGAAAGGGAGTAAGTCTTTTCAAACCTGAATCCCTAACTAGAAACAGAGAACCATTTGCTAAATAGAAGGACACTGAAATGGTTATAATAATTACTGCTTTGTAGTCTCCTTTCACATAGCACATATGTGTCTGGTTAAGAATGGCAGAGGAGCTTGGTGTTCTTTTTTCCCCATTAGGCTAAAACAGCGAAAAAGTTCTGCTGTCCATAAATACTGGTTCTAAGACTGGCAAACTGCCACTTTTTACTAGCTTTAAATGAAAAAAAAAAAAAAAAATTGAAAGCCTTATTTAGGACTTTTCAGGACCCTGGTATGCCTATTTATGGATTCTTTCAATTTTATCTTTAAAAAAATACGATGAACCCTAGTCAGCTTGGCTCAGTAGTTAGAGCCTCAGTCCGAGGACTGAAGGGTTCTGGTTTGATTCCGGCCAAGGGCTCCATCCCCTGCCCTGGTTGGGGCGAGTTTGGGAGGCAACCAATGGATGTTTCTCTCTCTCTCTCCCCCTTCTACTCCTTCTGAAAAGCAATGGAAAAAATATCCCCAGGCAAGGATTAAAAAAACAAACAGAAAAACTACGAAGACCCTGTTAAAGGCATTAAAGTAAAAGGCAAATAATTTACATGTCAATTAGACTTTTATTTTCATGAAGCCATGCTGAGGGGGTAAAATTAAATCACTTTTCTTTAAACGTGAACTAAAGAAAACAGTACAACGAAGAAACACTAACTGGAATTGAAAATGCTAAGCAAAACCAAATTACTCAAACACGTTACGCCCACACAAGAAAATCCCCCTATTTCTACTTTGGCATAAAAGGGCAAGTTTCTTTGCTCTTTCTGACAGGTCTCAGGCACTTAGAAGGTCAGGTTCGTTGTTTAACACTGGCTCTGGATTAGGTTGGCCTTTTTTCCTTTGAAAAGCGGAGGAGCTCTTAGCCTGGATATCCCTCAGCGTGGTGAATCCCGTGGAACTTTAAAAATATGCTGACACGTGAGTGCACATGTGTGTAAAACCTGCTGGGGACAGAGCTTTCTCCAGTTTCTCAAAAACCAGCGGCTGGAGTTGAGCACCAGCTTTGGAGCAGACAATCCGGTCGGAATTTGGCCTCTGCGCTCTAATGGCCAGGCGGTGTTTGTAGCAGCACCTACCGCATTCTCGGCCTCCGTTTTCTCACCTGCCACCCGAGGACAGTTGTACCACCCGAGGACAGTTGTACCACCTGAGGACAGTTGCACTACCTCCGGCGTCGGGAGGCTGCCCCGCAAAACTCAGGGCGCAGCGCCTGCCCTAAGAAGCACCAGCCTCAGGGAACGCGCACACTGCGCGCACGTGCCCACAGGAAAACCACCGAAACCCGGTGCCTTAACTGTTTTTAAAGCCCGGCGCCGATTATTTTACTGGGTCGCAGAGACACGAATGCCTCTGAACAGGCATCAGCTTTATTCGGTTCAACAAGAACAGATCACGCCTGCCTGTGATGGAAGGAACGGTGTCGAAGTCCACTGACGCTGAATTGGCCGAGATTTCCCTTAAATATCGCTTTATTCTATCTTTCTTAAGCTGGTAACAAAATTAACCTGCACGCCCCACGCGGTGCAAAAAGCCACGTGCCGAGCAGAGAAACGGAGCCTTGAAAGCTACCGAATCGGGAGACAGTAACTGCGCCGGGGAGGAAAGGACGCCGGGGCCCTTCGTGTGGAAAACGCCCCAATTTACGCAGCAACAGGCCAAGCTGTTGGCGTGATACCGGAGAAACCTCCAAGCCGCTTAAAAACGAACGGACTCCTCCTGTTCTGGGAGACCCTAAAAGGTTGTGCACGCCGCGCCCCGCCCCCCCGCACCGCGGACCCCCGCGGACGCCGCGGCAGCCTTACCTAGCGGTCACCTTCCTCTCCCGCGCGCCCGCGGCCGGAAGGCCCGCCCCCCGCCCGGCGCCGAGGCTCGCGGGCGACGGCGGCGGAGAGCAGTAGAGAAACGAAAGCGTGGGGCTAGAGGGGAACTCTCGTGGGACATCCGGAAGAGCTAGCGACGGGGCGCCTGCGCAGTGAGGCGGCGTGCGGGCGACCGAGGAGACGGCGGTGTGGGAGGAGGGGGCTGGCTGTCCCGTAAGGTGTGCAGGGCTCGCTCGCGGTCGGGCTGGAAATGGCTGCACAGCTGCCCCCCAGACCTCTGCAGCAGTGGCTGTGTGTGTGTGTGTGCGCCTTGTGGTGGAGGGTGAACTGCAGTTTCTTGTTTCTTTCCCTCCTCTTTCTGGGTGTTTTCTTTCTCTCTTCATCCACCCTAGGCCTTGACTCTAGGGACTGAAGAGTCTTCTGACCCGCATGGGGTGCCATGCACCTTTCCTTCCGCCTGTCCACTCATTTTCTAATAGTATCACGTGCAGAAGGCCATTCTTGATACCGCCTTGCTGGATTAAGGGCGCTATTTGGAGCCCTCAGTGTTCCTCTCCCCGACTGGCCTGGGTGCTTCTTCAGGGATAGGGATGGGGTGTTTATCTGACTCCCCAGTTGTTACCCAGACCCTGCTTGGCAGGTAGTAGAAACTCGACACGTGTTTCTTTCCATACTCAATCTACTCTCAAGCAAAGCCATATCCCATAGACATTGTATGAAACATTTATTGCATGTGTGATAGTTTGGCTGAGACTACTACTTATTTTCTGAGCATTATTCAAGGTCTTTCATAAATACTCTAAAATGTACCCCATCAATAAGGCAAATCACTGACTCATAAACCTAGGAGGTATTCTGTTGACACCCTCTTCCCTCCTATAGAATTTTATGTTTTGATATCAATCTGTGCTACAGAATTTGCTTTAATCAAGTTAAGTTTTGAGATTCTGTTATGCTATGATATAACAAGTAGCCATAGAAACTTGGATCTGGTGTAAGAAGGTTACTACAGTTACATTTATACATGGTATAATGAGTATCCCTCATCTTATTTTGCATAACTCAGTCCAAAAAACTGTTCTGGGTAGAAATGTCACTTTGTCTTTTGCGTTTCTGTGGAGTTGGCTTGTTTTTATCTAATGGCCACTGAATCATATAAAGAAGGAGGCTTCCTTTGCATGTTGGCTGTTACAAAGTTTAGAGCCAAATTTGCAGTGGACTCATGGCAAGAACTATTTTAATTATATTTGCATAAACTTTGTTGTTGGCTCTATTTTGTATATCTATTTTTGGTTTTTCTCTTTTCACCTAGTTATTATTTGTGCCATCAGTATGTTTGTGAATCTCTGTAAGCTGCCATTACTCTGAAAACATTTATTTTTTTACCATACTCTTTCTTTAAACAGCAAGGTAAAAAGTTACAGGTGGCCATGTACTCTGGGCACTTTGCACTCTGATCCTCTTTTAGTACAGTTAATGGGGTTCATATTAGTTTCCTGAGCCTGCTGTAGCAAAATAGCACAACCTCTGTGGCTTAAAATAACAAAACTCTATTCTGTCACTGTTCTGGAGGCTGGAAATCCAAAATCAGTATCACTGGGCCAAAATCAAGGTGTCGAAAGGGCCATGATGCCTGCAGAGGCGCTAGGGCAGAGTCAGTTCTTTGACTCTTCCAGCTTCATTGATTTGGGGTCATATCACTCCATCCTTAAAGGCTAGCATTTTCAGGTTTCTCTCTGCTTTCTCTTCACATCGCCTTCTCTTCTTATGTGGATCAGATCTCCCTCTTACAGGGATCCATGTAATTGCATTTGGGGTGCACTTGGTTAATCCAGGATAACCTCCCCACCTCAAGATCCTTAATTCATATTGACAAAGGTCCCTTTTCTATATATAGTAGTATTTACAAGTTTCAGGGATTAGGACCTGATATGTTTGGGAAATATTTTTCAGTCTACTACAGCGATGGAAACAGCAAGCTTCTGATATTGGCCCATAGAAACTGTTACTGACCAATGGAAATATGTGGATATTAGGGTGGGCAAACTAACATAACAGAGTAAAATTTAACCTATGGATGTTGACTTCTAGACCTCACTTTACTCACTTGTACCTCCAAGCTAAGGCTTCTTTAAGGACACTTCTGATAATCAGGGGTTGCCTTATATATTTCTATTTTCTATATAGCTCAGTATATTTATTTATTTATTATTTATTTATATCCTCATCTGAGGTTATTTTTTCCATTGCTTTTCTGAAAGAGTGGGAGGGAGGGGGGGAGAGAGAGAGAAACATCAATGTGAGAATGTGAGAGAGACACATCAATTGGTTGCCTTCTACATGCACCACGACCAGGGCTGGGGATCAAGCCTGCAACCGAGGTACGTGCCCTTGGCTGGAAATGAACCTGGGACCCTTCAGTCTGAGGGCCGATGCTCTAACCATTGAGCAAAACCGGCTAGGGCTATAGCTCAGTGTTTTAAAGTCATGGGCTATGAATCATTAGTTGGTTATGAAATCAATTTAGTAGGTTGCCACCAGCATTCAAAGACATTAGAATAGGGAATATCAGAGTGTATCACTTGTAGTGAGGCTAATTATTGTTTCATGAAACAATATGTTTCATAATGTAAAATGTACTTCTTACTCTAGGTTGTGGTAAAATGCCCTCTTCTGTAAGCAATTTCATTATTCATCATATTGTATGACACATATTCCTTGCCATTAGATAGAGCAAGAATTAAAGCTTACATCAACTTCAAGTTCTTATTGTGTGGCATAGTCCAAGGGACAGGTGGATACTTACTCTTTTAAATAAATTAATGTATAGATCCCCTATAAATACTCGTTCCTAGAACTGTGTAGGTTCTTGTCTACTACTTCTGCATTTACAATAGTTCTTTTCTCATTTTACTAAAGAAAGGCGTAACCCTCGTGCAGGGTGTAGAACCCTCCAGGATGACAAACCAAGTGACAGTTCAACACACTTTGGGGGAAATTTCCTCTAATGATCAGTGAAGGCTCCATAAGCCCTAGGCTTCCCGTCTTTTCCTGTCTTATCTATATTCCAGATAAGGATGAAGTATGGCTGTAAGAAATATGGTAAGTGGATATTTGTTGTGATTTTCTGAAATCAGATATACTGAATGTGAACACGGGAGTAGTAAATTCCCTTTACTCATCACATCTCCTCCACCCTCTGTGGTTAGGAAGTGCGTTGTTACTGGAGAGTCTGGTGACAGCAAAGCCAAGCCAGCACTAAAGAAAGTATTGAGCCCTTAATTTTTTCCCCCACGTATTCAAATATAAGCAATTTTTTTCCCCAGCCAGTCTCAATACTTGTCCATAGGATGTATCATTATCTGGAAAGAAAAGCAACTTTGAAGAGCTGAAAATAGTAGAGGTTAGTGACACTGATTACTTTAAATTCGAAATGGATTCTTGTAAGAGACTTTCATATGTTTCACGTTACAATAATCTACAAAAAAAGTCATACATCATTTTATTTTAGGTTTGGTATGTGTTACTCAATAAAGGTTAAAACATTATGAAAATCATTGATACAGTTGACCAAATATTCTCCCCCTTTCCAGGCATAAGGTTGGATGCATTTTACGGTAATTTTGGGATTGGGTAAGGCCGTGTGACTCTTTCTGGCCAGTGAGTTATTAACAGAAGTGAAGTGTCACCTTCACCCATGTGAAACTCCAGAGCTCTTTTCCGTCTGGCACCGGGGGTCGTTGCTCCGTCACCCTGGGCCCCTGCTTGATTACGAGGAGCAGATTCGGTTCTGCCAGACTCACAGACTCAATGTGCATGCAGCTTAGGTTAGAAATGAGCTTTGTTGTTGTAAGTCATACAGTTTTGTTGTTTGTTATCCTGTCTGATTGTGCACTGATCAATTTTTACAGCATATACTTTCGTTCTTCATTAAATGTGTAGGAAAAATGTTACGATGATTTAAAAAAAACAGATTAGAACTATTACAGAATTTTTATATGTGATTCTTATTTATTCCTGAAAGCTGAAAACCAAAGTTAAGTACACACCTAGACACACTTACTAAAGGAGTACCATGCCTTTTATCATCTTCAAAGTCATAAGCAATACTTATTTATTATGTTTATTGCTATTGTGAATTAAGTAAGGAGAGAAAACATATAGGTTTATTCTTGGTTTTATGATATTATAAAAATGTATAAATTAATTCTATTAGTTCGTGCATCATTTTAATCTTGGTACCCTTTAATAATTAAGCTCATGAGGTACATTTGGTAATCTCAGTTTCTAAAAATACACATCAAACTATAGTACAGCCTGGCCGGGCATGGCTCAGCAGTTGAGCATTGACCTAGGATCCAGGAGATCACGGTTCAATTCCCAGTCAGGGCACATGCTCCAGTTGCGGGCTTGGGATGCGGGCTCGATCCTCAGTCGGGGGTGTGGAAGAGGCAGCAGATCAATGAATCTCTCTCATCATTGATGTTTCTCTCTCTCTCTCTCTCTCTCTCTCTATCTCCATTCCTTTCTCTGAAATCAATAAAAATCTATAGGAAAAAAACAAAGAAAAACCCTACAGTACATATATAGACGCATTTGAAGTTGATAAGTAAGGGAGAAATAAAATTTAGCAATGTAGGAACAAGTGATCTTTTTATCAAAATAATTTAAATACATTTGCCCTCACATCAACACATTATGTGTTATATCAAATTTTTGTGAAAGGATTTGACAGCATGTAGGTTTCATGAAAACATCTCTGCACCCTCCTATGCCTTTTTTTCCCTGTGTATTTTATTTTCTGGGTTTCCCCAGCCCTTTCTTTTAAGCCTCAAACTGTATAAATTCATTTACCTTGCACCCTTTATATTGTGGTCATCTTAAGTAGTACATCTACATATATTGAAAACCCCACCAGAGAATATTCTGATTTTTATTCTCAAAAGTCATACACATTTTAAATAAAGAAGAAAAAGAGTCTTATATTTACCCAGATAGTTACCATTTCTGTTGTTTCTCCGTTCATTCCTGAAGTTCCAAGTGTCCCTCTGGTATAATTTCCTTTCAGCCTGAAGAACTTTCATCACTTCTCTTAGAACAGGTCTGCTCGTGACGAATTCTCTTATCTTCCCTTCATGTGAGAATGTCTTTATTTCACTGTCATTCCTGAGGGATATTTTCACTGAATATGGAATTCTGGGTTGACAGGTGTTTTTTTTTTTCCTTTTAACTTTTATAAATATTATTGTGCTGTCTTCTATTCATCATAGTTTCTGAGGAGAAATCAGCAGTTATTCAAATAATTGTTCCCCTATATGTAATGTGTCATTTAAATTTTTTTTTTCTGTTTGCCATCAAGATTTAAGAAAAAAGCTTTGGAGTTCTGAAGTCTGATTAGATGTGTCTGGCCTGGTTTCCTTTGCATTTATCCTGCTTGGGATATCCTGAGCTTTTAAAAAAATATTTTAGAACAGCCATCTTTATTTTTAATATGTTTTTATTAATTTCAGGGAGAGGAAGGAAAAGGGAGAGAGAGAAACATCAATGATGAGATAGAGTCATTGATCGGTTGCCTCCTGCACTCCCCCTGTTGGGGATCAAGCCCGAAACCCAGGCACGTGCCTGACCAGGAATTGAACTGAGATCTTCTGTTCCATAGGCCAGCGCTCAACCGCTGAGCCATGCTGGCTGAGCTCCCTGTTCTTGAATCTGCTGCTGTGGGTTAATTCTAAGCAATTCCCTGGAGAAGGGAAAGGCAGATTGCCATCAGGCCTTTTTTTTTTTTTTTTTTATCCATTTTATTATTTTAAATAGCATTTAAAAAAATCTTTATTGTTGAGAGAATTATAGATATCCTCCATTTCTCCCCCCCCCCCCCCCGCCGTTGCCTCCCTCCACCCAGCTCCCACCCAACCCCAGGCCTTCCCCAAACTGTTTTCTGTATCCATAGGTTATGCATATGTGCATATAAATTCTTTGGTTAATCTCTTCCCGACCCCGCCTTCCCTCTGAGGTCTGTCAGTCTGTTCAATGTATCCATGTCTCTGGTTCTAGTTTATTTGTCAGTTTATTTTGTTCATTATATTCCACATATAAGTGAGATCATGTGATACTTGTCTTTCTCTGACTAGCTTATTTCACCTAGCATAATAATCTCCAGGTCCATCCATGCTATCTCAAAGGGTAATAGATCCTTCTTTTTTTTTAGCAGCATAGTATTCCATGGTGTAAATTGCCACAGATTTTTTATCAGTCCTTTTATAAACTCTGAGTCTCATGATTTTGGGGTCCTCGCTATGGTTTTAACCATGCTGCATCTGCAGGGTAATGTCGGGCCCTCACTGTATTACCCTGTGGCAACTGGGCATGAGACCTGGCGATACAATGTTCTCTGAGTAATATCTAGTCTGTTCTCTAATCCAGAGACTTTGTATTTCCATATGCAAAAATTAACTCAAAAGCTCAAAATGTACTATAGATCTAAATGTAAGACCCAAAACTCTAAAATTTCTTTAAGAAAACATATAGGAACATTACTGTGACATTGGGTTGGGCAAAAATCTTCTTGGATAGAACACAAAAAATACAAAACGTAAAAGAAAAAGTTGATAAATTTTACTTCATCAAAATTGAAAAACTTTTGATCTTTGAAGTACACTGTTAAGAAAATAAAGAAGCAAGCCATAACTGGGAGACGATTTTTGCAAGACATGTATCTGATAATCGATTTGAGTCCAGAATATGCATTAGTTTTCTTACCTGGCAAATGGCAATAATAATGATACTTAACTCACAAAAATCGCTATGAGAGCAAACAAGTTCAGATACATGATATGCTTAAAATAGTGACTGTCCCAGAGTAAGTGCTCAATGAATCTAGCTATATAAAAATAGCATTCATTATATTGTAATTATTTATTTACTAGTTTGTATTGTCCACTTTAGGCTCCTATAGGGTAGCTTGTGTGTATTCTGTTATTGTATCCTTAAGGATAGTATAAAGCCTGACCCTTGGTAGAAACTCAGTCAGGATTTACAGATTGGTTGAAGGAACGTGTGAGTAATGAAGCCAGTCTGATTGAAAAGTGTTCTTCTCTAGCTAGTTCTGATTTTCTCCAGCAAAGTGCTCTTGTTTCTGGACCCTGAGCCAGTTTCTCTTAATCAAGCACCACATGACCAGCACATCATAGATTCTTCCCGGTACTGGCTTCTTCAGTACTTTTCCCTCTCTCCTTTTCTTAAAACTACTGATGGGATAATTACCTCAGCCCTTTACAGTGAGCACAGTGCATCTTGTCTTCTATCTGCTCACAGGAATTCTAGAAGCCTGGTGTGATCTTCGTCATCACCAGTCATCATGTTACATCACCGGCATCAGCGTCAGCATCCTTAAGCTATTTTTTGCAACCCCACTCACTGCCCATCTATAACAGGGTGGATGTCATGTAGCTTAGCTTTAGCAGACCTCTTTGTTCCAAAATAATCCCATTCCCAAGCCTGTCCCTTTTCTTACGTCACAGTGTTTATCATGGTGTGAGGTAATATATAGCAAAGTGGTTAAGGTCACAGGCTGTGAAGCTAGTAGATTCCTTGGATTTAAATTTTGTCTCTGCCATTTACTAGCTGTGTGGCTTTAGGCAAGTTACTTAACCTCTCTGTGCCCAAATCTTGGGGAAGTTATTTAACCTCTCTGTGCCTTAATTTCCTCATCTGTCAAATTCATTGGATTGTTCTGAGGATTAAGTGTAGTATTATATGTAAAGCACTTAGAACAGTGCCTAATACATTAGCACTTAGTAAACACTGGTTATTATTATAATATTGTTCCCCTTTCCTGGAATGTTCTGTCCTCTCCATTCTGTTTAACCAAACCATCTATCTGGAAGGCTGGTATAGAATCATAGAAGTGAATTTTACAATATGACATTTCCCCAGCAATCCTGCTAAATTTAATATTTTAAATAATTATTTATAGGCCCTTTTGGATTTCTATATGTGTAATTACATTATTTGTAAATCATTTTGAATTCACATAGCTTTAGTTTCTTCTTTTCTAGTCCTCATATTGTTCTTTTCTTGCCTTACTTCACTGTCTAAGAACTCTAGCAAGATGTTGAATAGAAGTGGCATCAGTGGGAATCCAGTTCTGTACCTGATCTCGAAGAGGAAGTTTTCAACTTTTTACCAGTGGGTATAATGCTTGCTGAGGTTCACAATACACATCACTTATAAGACTAAAGTTTTTTGCCTTTATTTCCACTTTGCTAAGAGATTTTAACAAATACTGAATCTATGTTGAAATCTAGCAAATATTTTTATGTTTCTGTCGATGTCATTGTTATTTTTTAGATCCCTTTTCCCCATTAATGTGGTAGGTTATAGTAATTGATTTCCTTTTCATTTGTGGAATAAATCCAAGTTGGCTGTGATACACTCTTCTTTTTATCTATTTCTATATTCAGTTTGAAAATATTTGGCTTAGAAATTTTGAATTTACCTTGATGAGCATGATTAGCCTATAATTTACTTTCTTAAAATGTATTTATCAGGTTTTGATGTCAAGATTATGCTAGCTCAGAAAACAATGCAGGGGATGTTCCCTCTTTTTCTAGTCCCTGGAAGAGTTTTGAGGTTGGCATTATTTTTTCCACAGATGTTTGGTAAAATTCTCTAGTGAAGTAATTTAGGCCTTGGGGTTCTCTTTGTGAAAAAATGTTAAATTACAGAATTTTTCTAATCATTATTTTAAATTATTTTTTGAAATTCCATTCATTGTCCATAAGAGATAAGATTCTTTGGCTCTTTCTTTATTCTTATGTTAATTTTTGTAAGTTGTATATTTCCTAGAAAGTTGTCTATGTGACCTAAATTTTACTCTTTATTGTCACAACAGACTGTGGGTTATCAATTTTCAAAGAACCAGCTTTTGGCTTCCGTCACCTTCTCTGCTGTGGTTTGTTTTCTGTGCTATTGTGTTGTCTCTTATCTTTCTTATCTTCTTTCTATTCCATTTGGATTGAATTTGCTGGGAATTTTTTTTTCTAACTTATTAACATGGATGCTTAGCATATTCATTTTCAACCTTTCTTCTTTACTAATATGTTCTTTAAAGAAAAGGTGACCTTTGAGGAGGGTGCAAACACTGTGGGCTAGAGTAACTAGAGAAAGAATCACAGAGAAGGTGGGACCTCAGTTTTCAGAGACAGGAGAGGCAGTGCACAGCAGACTGATAGAACATTATAAACAAAAACTCAGTGGTGAGAACGCATTTTAAGTGTTTTTATTATAGAGCATTTCAAGCATATACACAGGTAGAGAGAGGGACATGATGAACACCTAGGTACCCATCACCCTGTTCCAACGGCTATCACCGCATGGCCCACCTTCCCTTCCTCCAATGGCATTTTGAAGCAAATCATGGACACCGTACCATCGGCAACCATTTCAGCATACACGCCTAAAAGACTCGAACCCTTTTTTGTTTGTTTAAAATAAAACCAGCCCGGTGGGGACCTTGTAATGAGCTGCTAATAAGCGGTGGCATCATCATAGTCCTTTGGTCTGATGACTCATAAATTTCCAAATCTGGGCAACATGGTTTTCTTGCTCCTAAACCCACACTCAGATCCTGGAACCTACAACTCCAAGAGAACAAACAGTCACACTTGTCAATACCAGAGAAAAAGAATGCAAAGATGGCGATGTCATAGAGTCATTGAAAGGCGTGTCCCCATGAGCGTCCAGGAATCTTATCATTTAGATCACTCAGATAGGAGGCGGTGCCCCAGAAAACAGCCCAGCCCAGCCAATGGGCCATTTCAAAGGGCTCTTGTCTAAGGGGCACAATGCCTTGTAAAGTGACAGGCACATACTCTCGTGTTAGCTTGGCTGCCTCCTCTGCATTGGCTGTATCCTGCTCTCATTCTGGGATTTGGTAGCTCACCTTTGCATCCCATGACTGGCGTGGATTTTGAGATCCTGGGAGAGGCATGCCCTTTTTCTGCTCGTGGGGGGTGGGAGGGGCAGCATGGTTTTAAAAAATACTGGTTTTTAGAATCAGAACTAGGTGTGGATTCTGTCTCCTACTGAAGAGACGGAGATACTATTAGCCTTTTCCCTCGTCCATAAAACAAATTGGTAATGACCACTTAGCAAAGCAATTGTGAGAATTAATATAATACGTGAGCTACATGGTATTTGCTATTGGCCATTCCTTTCAGTTTTAGGTCAAACCTGCCCACCTAGGAGTTACTTGAACTCTAATATCTTTGGACTTAGTAAACAGAAATCCTATAAATTACACTCTGTTTTAGATATTTATGACCATTAGATCTGACTCTCTTGAGTGGTCTGCTCTTAAAATGTATTCCATGCTTCTTAACTTCTGAATCCAGAAGTACTCTGAAAGTTTCTAGGTTCTCCACTGTTCCTCCCCTGGGTGGCAGGAGTTCTTCAAAATGTTAGAAATTCTTATTTAACGGAAACACCCTGCCTTTGAACTGACTGCCGACAGCATTAGCATTCTTAGAACTCCACATTTATATTTCATCACATCCTCTCTAACCCATTTTGAGTTCTTAATTGAGCCACAATAAATGGGAGAGAATATATCATTTTTTTTAATAGCACCATAGGGAATCAGAATTACTAGGATGAGGGGAGGGTTTGAAAGAGTGTTTGGAAATTCCGAAGGAAACACTCATTTGCTCCACAAATTAGCCGCAGTTAGTGCGACTAGACTGACGCTTCGTTGGGTCAGCATCACATCTATTTAGTCTCTGCGGCTTCATTTTCCCATCTTCACAGTGGTAGATAATAGTGTCAGTGGTCTGTATCCTCTGAATGGATTCTGAATAAATAGTCATGTGCTTTATTAATAATAATAGCATCATAATACCTACCACATGGGGTCAGGGAGCCAGGAGAGTACTGTGGTGAAACACAAGAGTGTTAGAGCCAGACGACCTGGGTTTGAAGCCCAGCTTTACAACCCACTACCCATGTAACTTTGGGCAAATTACTTAACCTTTTAACCTTGACTTTCTTAATCTGTGAAATGGTACTAATAATGGCACCTACTTCGTAGGGCTATTAGAGGATTAAATGAAATAATTTCCGGTATTTAAGTGCTCTATACAAATCTTTTTTATGATAGCTCTTAAAAAGTACTAATGATGATTAAATTATTGAAATAAATAGATGCGAAGGCCCCAGCAAAGTAGGCGCTTAGCAAATGTGAAAAGGTGATAATTATTTTTCTCTCTTTCAACGCCTCCTTCAATATCAGCTGAACAACTAAGATGCAAAGCGAATGACATAGAGTTTAAGGGCCTGGACTCTGGAATCAGACTTTCAGGATTCAAGTCCTAAACCTAATGTTTACTAGCTGTGTAACCTTAGGCAAGTGACTTAACTTCTCTGTGCCTCAGTTTCCTCATCTATAAAGTCAGGATAATGATAGAGCCTACCTCATAGAATTATTGTAAGGGTTAAATGGATGGATATTAGTAAAGTATTTAATAAACAGCTTCAACACATAGGGCTCTATGCATGTGATTAAATAAAAGATTATTTGTTTGTTAATTTTTAATCTCAAATTCCAGGTGTGTAGATCTGTGGGGGCAGTGATTGACATATTGAGGTTGGCGAACTGTGCATTAGTTATATTGTAACAGAGTTTGAAAACTCAGGGGAGACAAATATGAAAACCAGGTATCTACAGTTATAATATTATTAATTATCCACTATTTACTATACATCAGTTCCTGATTTAAATATTTGACATCAATTATCTTGTTTAATTCTTACACAATCCCTTTCTAAAAAAATATTTTTATTGATTTTATTTTTTAGAGAGAGAGGAAGAGAGAGGGAGAGAGAAACATCGATGTGAGAGGGAAACATGGGTCAGCTGCCTCCTGTGCCGGGGATCAAGCCCACGACCTGGGCATGTGTCCTGACCAGGAATGGAACTGGCAACCTTTTGGTGCGTGAGGTGACGCCCAACCAGCTGAGCCATACCAGCCAGGGCATTACACAACCCTTTGTTGTTGGAGTTATTTTATCCCTCTGTTAAAGATGTGAGAGATGAGGCACAGAGAAACTATGTAACTTGCCTAAGGTCACAGAGTAGAGCTTGGGTCAACTCCAAGTCTGTCTCCACAACCCTTGCCTGTCATTTTCACATCCCATGGCCTTCCCAGAGACAGGCAAATGGTGCTCTGCAGGTCTCCCGCTTAGGCGGGTGGTTCTTCACACTTTGAGTCATTGACCCCTTTGAGATACCCTTGGATTCTCAGGAAAAATGCACAGAGCAGGTTGAATTTACCTGGTCGAGGCAGAGGTGATTTAAAGCATAGTGTCGGTCTTCTATGTAGCCTAATAATGCTAGTTCAAAAATTCAAGTAACATAAGTTTTTCCTCCCTAAAATTTACATTACTGTTTATTCTAAGTTGTGTTTATAAATCATAGAAACGAACATGTAATAACATAGGCACTCCTGGGTCTTGCTAGTAATGCAACAATAAACATTAACAAACCTGGAAGCACTAAAGGCTGGCTCAGTGAAAAATGCAAGGGTAGGTTCAGGCACAGAACGTGCCCCGACAGCAGGGTCCCTCTGACAGTCACAGTGACAGTTAAATCTCTGAACAGAGAGCCAGTGGCAGTGGGCGCTAAAGGAGTGTCAGTTCTTGGGGCAGACCCAGGGCAGCCACAATTCCCCCCAGTTTCTGCAACACTGGCCTTCACGGGAGCCCTTGGGACCTCCCCTTGTTTTCCAGACAGGGAGAGTAGGACACTTGAACCCACAGTTGTTTAGGATCCAACTTCTCTCTCTCTCTCTGTCTCTCTCTGTCTCTGTCTCTCAATCTCTGTCTCTCAGTCTCTCTCTGTCTCTCTGTCTCACCACGGGTGACTTCAGTGTCTCTCTCTCTGTCTCTGTCTGTCTCTGTCTGTCTCTGTCTCTCTTTCTCCCTCCACGGGTAGCTTCAGTGGGCAGCACGTACCCTTTGGGCCGCCCATCGCACACCTGCTCTTCCTCGGGCTCAGCGCACCCTGAACCCCCCCTGGGGAGCCGCGTCTCGGTGACTCAGTGCAGGCGGCTGTGGCTGCGTGGGGCGCCTGTCGCTCTCCCAGGGGGCATACATGCGCGAGGCCCGACTAACCGCAAGTGGGCGGCGCCCCCGATGGAGTGAGTCCGCGGGAGCCCGGGGACTCGCGCAGGGTTAGGAGAGGTGCGCTCTGCTCCCCTCCGCTGGCGCTCGGCCAGGGGTGCGCGCGGGGGGGGGGGGGCGCGGGGGGGGGCGGGCTGCGGAGCGCACGCGCGAAGCCCGCACGGGGCGCAGAGCCCCCCCCCCCCCACGCCTCCGCCCGCAGCGTCTCTCGGTCCCGGGTCAGGCACACCAGAAATCTTCCGGAGGCTCTTCAGCTGCGGACCCCGACCCCCTGCTGACGGCAATTTCAGCTGAGTTTCGCTCACTTGCAATGGGAGGAGGGAAAAGTCTCACTGACTTGGCGTCTGGCAGGGCCATGGAATTTTGTATTATCCGTGGTGGCTTGTGCCACTCTTTTAAAATTTTTATTTACTTATCTGTGTGTTTTTTGTTTTCAAATCCTCACCTGAGGATATTTTTTCTATTGCTTTTCAGAGAGAGAGTGTGGGGGGGAGAGAGAGAGGGAGAAACGTAGATGTGAGAGAGACACATGGATCGGTTGCCACCCACGCACTCCACTGTTGGGCTGGGGATGGAGCCTGCAGCAGAGGTACGTGTCCTGGACCAGAATTGAACCCGGGACCCTTCAGTCCGCAGGCTGATGCTCTCACCACTGAGCACCGGCTAGGGCTTATTTACTTACCTTTTAAAAAATCTATTTTTCTTCTTCCTGAGAATACAGTAAGTAGGTCTTCACAAATCCCTAATTATTAATTACCGTTGCAGTATACAGCTCCAAGCCTCAGCCTAGTGCCTATGACAGACAGCACACAGGCCCAAAACAACAGGGGAAGGACAGAAGAAGCTGCCTCGGAATTTGGATGCCAGGGTCACGCACCAGCCGCTTGGGGCCTAGGATTGCAAAAATCAATGTTTTAGCAAAATCATCTATTATTACATGATGTGCACTTTAGGATTATTACAGAGTAAACTAAACCTTGAATGCCAAATCCCCCAAGCCAGAGATTAACTACAGTGCCTCACTGTGTTAATTTGTCCAACTGCAACATATTTCCTCTCCCTTCCATTTTATCTAATCAGGTTTTTCCTTCAAAAGCCATCATGTCCAATATCTATGCTCCTGAGTGAATTCTGGGTCCAAATAACATTTGGTAACCACTAAAGCAAAATGAAAATGCTGGAAATGTTCCAACTCCTTGTTTACTTTAAGACAAACATTTAATCTTCCCCTAAAGCCCACAGTTTATTGACCTTTACAGTTTAGGTTTTCTGGACTTACTGATACCGGAAAGGCAGAGACATTTAAAGGAGTTTCACTTTAAGAGAAGCTGGTATTTAAGAAGAAAGATTTAGGGAATGACTATTTAAGAAGTGATTATTTGTATTTAAAAAAGATTTTTCACTTTAAACAAAGTTTCCTCTATGTTTCCTATTAATATTCACCCTAGCAAGTATGTTATTGACTTTAATGTATAAAATTTTACTTAGAATTTCAGAGCAGGAAGAAGGCTTGAAGATAATTTCGCATTTGTGGAAGCCAAGAAAGAGATAAGTTAAATAATTTGCTCAGCCGTGGCTGCTCAGATAGTGGTAGTTGGGAATTTGTTGCCATAGACCCTTTTCCTTAAAAGAACGTCTTCAGAAACACTGCTCGTTCCCCATCCCCCCAAAAAAGTTCTTTAGAGGAAAGGCAAATTACATAGGTCAGAAACTCAGGTCTACATAACGAAAGCAAGAGCACTAGAGAAAGAACAAATAAAGGTAAATCAATCTTTCATTTTTCTTAATCGAACAGATAACAGTTTGCTCAAAATAATAATAGAAACAATGCATTTGTTGATTATAGCTTACAGAAAGTGAAATAAATGACAGTATAAGGAATGGAAAAGGAGGGTTGGGAATGCTCTGTTATCATTGCATTACTCATGCAGTGGTATAGTGTTATTTGAAAGTGGACTTTTCTTCTTTGGCCTGTTGACGTGAAGGATTCATTAATTGATTTTGAGTGCTGAACAGTCATGCATACCTACTGAATAAATCCCACTTGACTGTGGCGTATAATTCATTTTTTTCATTGTCAGATTTGGTTTGTTATTATTTTGTTGAGGATTTTTCCACCAGTGTTTATGAGAAATATTAGTCTGTAGTTTTGCTTTCTTACAAGTCTTTGTCTGCTTGGTATTGGGGTAACACTGGCCTCATAAAATGAGCCAGAAAGAGCGCCCTCTGCTCCTGTCTTCCGAAAGAGATTGTAGAGAATTGGTTTAAGATCTTCCTTAAATGTTTGGTAGAAATTGCAGGGAACCCATCTGGTGCTTTCTGTTTTGAACCTTATAATAGGACTGTCATTCATTTCACTTACCCATAAGCTGTTTTGAGAGGTTATTAACTAATGATCCAATTTCTTTAATACATAAAGGCAAAATCAGACTCTTGTGTGAGTTTTGCTAGATTGTGTCTTCCAAGGAATTGGCCCATTTCATCTAGATTATCAAATTTATGGACATAGAATTGTTCATAATTATTTATTCTCCTTTTAATATCTATAGGATCATTTCTGATATTAGTAATTTTTGTCCTCTCTCTCTTTCTTAGTTATCCTGGCTAGAGGTCGATCAATTTTATTGATCTTTCCAAAGAACCATCTTTTGATTTTATTCATTTCCTGTTTTCAGTTTCATTGATTTCTGTTCTAATTTTTATTTTTTATTTCCTGTTATTTTAGATTTAATTTTTTTTAAGTTTCCTAAGAGGTAAGTTTAAATGATTGATTGTAACTTATTCTAGAGGTTCTAGTTTTCCTTACAGGACTGTCCTGGTGCGGGCCCAGGCTCTGGCTTTCAGTTCACAGCTCCTGCTTCCTTTCTGGCTGTTTGTCCTCCCGCATTTTGTGGATGTTTTGGGTCCCATGATCTTGCTCCTCGACTCTGTTTCTGTGTTTCTGGTTCTGGGTGGTGTGTGCTGGTGCTTGCTCAGGCTAGAGCTCCACCTCCATAACCTCGACACAATCACTGAAAGTCCTGGACCACGCTGATGCCTCTGTATAGTGCGTGCTTTTCAGACCAGTACACAGTGGTCCAGCTGAGGGACGAAACAGCTTTCGCCTTGCAAATGTCATAAAAGGATGGAAATTTAGAGCAATGAACAGAGATGCTGGAAAAACCATGACTTTTTTTTTTCTCTTGAAAAGAATCTTCACTGTCAAAAAGAGTAAGGCAAAATAGAGTTCAGAGACCATAGAAGCAGAATTATCTCTACATAGAGTTCTTTAAAAAATTTTTTAAAATATATCTCCATTGATTTCAGAGAGAGGAAAGGAGAGGGAGAGAGAGAGAGAGAGATCAATGATGAGAGAATCATTGATTGGCTGCCTCCTGCATGCCCCCGACTAGGGATGGAGCCCGCAACCCGGGCATGTGCTCTGACCGGGAATTGAACCCCAATCACCTGGATCCTAGGTTGACGCTCAACTGCTGAGCCAAGCCCAGCTGGGCTAGAGTACTTTTAATTTTGGATGCCAGTGACTCTTACAGATTTTATGCTTATGAATGAATTTGTTCAGTTGAGATCAAGAGAAGCCTGGCTATGTGGAGAATTAATGACACATGTAACAGTTTGGATATGAGTATCTTTACTCTATTAACATGGCTGTTGTTTTTAAACAAGTAATCCATGCTCATTATATAAAATCTAGAAAAAACAAAACCTTTAAAGAGAAATCCAGAAATAAGCCTAACATTTTGGCGTATTTCTTTGTCATTTCTTTTCTTTCTTTTAATCTTTATTGTTGAAAGCATTAGAGGTGTCCCATTTCCCCCCACAACTGACCCCCTCCACCTCGCCCCCACCCCCTCCCCAGGCCTTCAACCCGTTATTAACTGTGTCCATGGGTTATGCATATAACTTCTTTGGTTAATCTCTTCCCACCCTCCACCCTCCTTCCCTCTTTCCTCTGAAATACGATCGTCTGTTGCCTGCATCAATGTCTCTGGCTCTATTTAGTTCATCAGACTGTTTTGTTCATTAGCTTCTTCTTAAAGAAGACCCTTCAACATTTCCTGTAGTGCTGGTCTGGTGGTGATGAACTCCTTTAGTTTTTTCTTATCTGTGAAGCTCTTTATCTGACCTTCAGTTCTAAGTGATAGCTTTGCTGGGTAGAGCAATCTTGGTTGTAGTTCCATGTTTTTCATCACTTTGAATATTTCTTGCCACTCTCTTTTACTGGCCTGCAAAGTTTCTGTTGAGAAATCAGCTGACAGTCGTATGGGTGTTCCCTTGTAGGTAACTAACTGCTTTTCTGTTGCTGCTTTTAAAATTCTCTCTTTGTCTTTAACCTTTGGCATTTTAATTATGATGTGTCTTGGTGTGGGCCTCTTTGGGTTCCTGTTGTTTGGGACCCTCTGTACTTCCTGGACTTGTAAGTCTATTTCTTTCCCCAGGTAGGGGAAGTTTTCTGTAATTATTTTTATAAATAGGTTTTCAATTCCTTCCCCTTCTGGCACCCCAGTAATACAAATGTTGGGCCTCTTGAAGTTGTCCCAGAGGCTTCTTATACTATCTTCATATTTCTGGATTCTTTTTTCTTTTTGCTCTTCTGGTTGGGTGTTTTTTGTTTCCTCATGTTCCAAATTGCTGATTTGATTCTCAGCGTCCTCTACTGTTGATTCCTTGTAAATTATTCCTCATTTCAGTTCATGTAGCTGTCATTTCAAATTGGTACTTTATTATGTCATCGATTTTCTCAGTTACTTTCATCATACTCTTACTAATATGATTGAGCATCCTTATAAACAATTCTGAACTCTGTATCTGTTAGCTTGCTTGGATCTATTTCATTTAGTTCCTCTTCTAGAGATTTCTTCTTCTCTTTCCTTTGTGACATAATTCTCTGCCTCCACATTTTGGCTGCTTCCTGGTGTTTGTTTCTGTGTATTAGGTAGACTGCTATGTCTCCTGGAATTTGTAGCGTGGCTTTGTGTAGTAGGTGTCCTGTAGGGTCCAGTGGCTCAGCCTCCCCAGTCACCTGAGCTGGGCCTTCTAGGTGCTCCCCTGTGTGGGCTGTGTGCACTGACCTGTTGTAGTTGAGCCTTGGTTACTGTTGGCGTCACCGGGAGGAATTGACCCCCAGGCCAATCGGCTGTGAGGACTAACTGCAACTACAGCCAAAGAGCTGCTGTGCTGGAGACACCCCTATGGAGCAGGATTTACTTCAGTGGAGCTTTGGTGTTCATCAAGTGCACCCCTTGAGTATGTCACTCATGGATGTGGAAGGGTTATAATCCAGCGTGGTTGAGTCTGACCACTGGGTGCACTGTCTCTGGGGCCTCTCTGGAGGTACAAAGTCAGCCTCTGCCAGTGCCTTGCCCAGGGCCACCCAGCATGAGCTACTCAGCAAACCGTAGTTGGCTGCTACTTGTGCTGGGCTTAGAGGTGTCCAGGAGAGGCTAAGCTATGATCCAATGCAGCTGCCGCTAGTGCCAGGCCTGGGGCCACTTATCAAGCCGTATGGGGCCCGCTGCTGCTTGTTTGAGAGATTTTAGGAAAGTCCTAAGCAGGAGGCTCGAGAGGCCACTAGCACAGAAAAGCCCCTGGAAATGGCCTGGATGGGCTGCAGGTGGGGAGGGGCGGGGCCTCCGGGAGTCACGGGGCGGGGCCAAGGGTGTGAGTCAGGTGCTGGAGACTCAAACATGGCGCCTGCCTGCCGGCTGTGCGGGGAGGACTCGCCACAGGAGCCGTGGCCTCCGCCAGCCCTTCTGCCCGGGAGGAAGCCACCCCTTCACCTCTGGCCCCGATTCCAGGCAGGTTAGTTCCCCCCGAGTGTCCCGGGTCCTTTCCAGCTGCTCCCGGCGCTGGGCTCAGAGGGAGCGTCCGAGTGAGTCCATGCCGGGCTGTTTAGGAGGAGCTGCTGGGGCTCCCGCAGCCTCCGCGACCCTCAGGAACAGTCCCTGCTGGTTTCACAGCCTGAAGCTGTGGGGACGTCTCTTCCGGGCCCCGGAGCCCTGGACTGGGGGCTTGATGTGGGGCTGGGACCCCTGCTCCTTTGGGAAACCCCCATCGCTGAGATTCCCTCCCGGGTTTAACCTGCAGCACCAAGTGTGGGCCCGCGGCCGCATCTCCGGGATTCACCCCTGATCCGCCGGCGTCTCCGCCCCTCCTACCGTCTCGGTGCTTCCTCAGCTCCCTGGCTGTGGGGCTTCTGTTCAGCCGGATCTCAGGAGCCTCTGAGCGATGGTGGTTCTGTACTTTAGTCGTGATTCTGATGTGGTTGCGGGAGGCGGCGGGGCCAGCTGCTACCTCTGCCGCCATCTTGTTTCCTCTCCTGTCATTTATTTTCTTTATAAAATTTGGGTCATATTTCATCCAGTTTTACATCTTCCTCTTTGCACTTACTGGTATCTCCTGAGTGGTTTTCTACATTCTTAAATACCCCTCCAAAACGTTATGTTTAATGGCTGCTTATCACCCTTTGACTGAATGATTGTATTATAATTTATGCATATAAGCCTTGTTGGACGTTTATGAATCCTATTACAAATAATACTTCAGTGTAAATATTTGAACATTCATTTTTGAGCACTTATCCAGTAAAATCCTTAAAGTAGATTCCTTTTGAGCTCTTTACATTTCCGAGGTCCTCTGGCTGCTTGGGGCTCATGGGCAGCTATTCATGCCTCACTGTTGAGGTCAGCTGCAGTGGGGCTGAATGACCGGTAGATGTTTTGGGGTCAGGATTCTCTCTGGCAGGACAGTTTTTATTAAGGGCAGGTCATCAGCTTGTTAGGGGTGCACTGCGTTCTGTGCCTGTGTCAGCTCTTGTAGGCCATGGCCATGTGAGCACCCTGTATGCAATGGCCTAGGTGGTACCTTCAAGTCTTGTGCAGGCCTTTGTTGGCAAGTAACTTCTTTCCCCAAGTGGGGTGGTTGCTAGTGAGGCCGGTATCTGCAGGAAGCAGTGGAGATCTGGAAACTCTCGCACCCAAGGTTCTCCTTGGGAAGCTTCCCCAGTGGGAAGCTGGAGTCTGGTTGGCTGGGTAAGCCCTGGATATGCTGTGGTTGGTGTGTCTGTGGTGTGCGAACGTGTGCATGTGTGAGAGGTAGGGATGTATGGTCTTCAGCAACTGAAATTCTCTGGTACCCTCCAAGGATTATACAAAATTTTCTCCTTTTTGTATCAGTCTGCCAAGGCTGCTGTAACACAATACCATAGACTGGGTGGCTTAAACAGCAGACATTTATGTTCTCGTAGTTCTGGAGGCTGAAAGTCCCAGATCAAGGTGTTGGTCTGTTAGGTTTCCTGGTGAAGACTTTGTCTGTCTTGTAGATGGCCGTCTTCTCTCTATGGTCTCAAATGATCTTTCTTTCTTTTGTGTTGGAGGGGAGAAGGGAAGATAGATAGGCAGATAGATAGATATTGCTCTATTCTTCTTCCTAAAAGGCCACCAGGTCTTACTTAACCTTAGTTACCTCCTAAAGACCTATCTCTAAATACATCATAATGAGTATTAGGGCTTCAACATATAAATGTGAGGAGGGGCACAAACATTCAGCCCATAGCACCCTTCTACCCTGGTCTATTTTTTTTCCTACAGTACTTGTCATCTTTTAAAATACTAGGTGATTTATTTATTAAGTTGGTTATTACTTGTCTCCCATGACCAGAATGTAAGCTCCATAAGGTCAGGGGTCTTCCTTTGTTTTTCACTGATGTCTGTTCAAGAACCTGGAAGAGTACTTGAAAATGGTAATCGTAGAACAAATGAAGGTGGTCAGCAACCATAGCTATCAAGGCGGGAAAAAAAGAGAATGAACTGCTGGTAATACACAGAAAATTTCAGGAAATACTGATACCTAGAAAGGGAAATTAGGGCTTATCCTATCCCAGAACTGAGAATATCTTGTCCAGCAATGTGGATCACTTCACTTGATCAGGTGATGTGGTGGAGACACTCCCTTTGAGTTGCTATGGGAACTGTGGTGTCTTAGTCTGCTCGGCTGCCATAACGAAATACCAGAGACTGGGTGGCGTAAACAACAGACATTTATTTTCTCAGAGTTTGGGAGGCTGAAAGTCCAAGATCAGAGTGGCAGCCAGCGTGGTTGAGTTCTGGTGAGAACTCTCTTCCTGGCTTGCAGACAGCTGCCTTCTCTCTGTGTCCTCATGTGGCAGAGGGAGAGAGAGACAGGGAGAGAGAGAGAGAGAGAGAGAGCTAGCCCTCTGGTCTAATTGCATCCTGCGGAGCCTCCCCTTATGACCTCATCTAAACCTAATTACCTTCCAAAGGCCCCATCTCCAGATATCATTACACTGGGGATTAGGGCTTCAACATAGGGATTTTGAGGTAATACAAACACCTAGTCCACAGTAGATGATATAGCAGGTAATCAAGGACAGAATCCAGACTCATGAGATGTCAGGTAAGGGAATAGAATAGGAGGTCGTCTAGATGGACCATGATTCCTCACCCCAGGAGGTCAGTGCCTGGGAAACATGAGGGCATTGCACTGGCCAGGTGGCACCACTGTGCACCCTTATTTGTCAAGGCCTGCCTGGGAAGATGGTGTCCGCTCATCATGTTTCCAGATCTTATGGCGTTGTAGTCCCTAAGAGCAAATTGTGTGGTCCTTTGATTTTTGGCACATGATTAGGTTCTTTATTGTTTTTATTTATAAAAAATTCTGGGGCTTCTGGGGAGGAAATGCAAGGTCTGAGAAGTAGATATCACACTGTTTAAAATATTGCTGCTTTTAAAAATATTTTGGTACTTATGAGAGAGAAATTATTGCAAAAAATATCTTGACTATTCCCACTAGTAGATTTTTTTTTTCCCAGCCTCACCCAAGGATATTTTTTCCATTGGTTTTTCAGAGAGAGTGGAAGGGAGAGAGAAAGGGAGCGTGATTGGTTGCCTTCCTCACGTGAGCCTGCAAACGAGGCCCTTGGTCGAAATCGAACCTTGGTCCCTTCCGTCTGAAGGCCAAAGCTCTATCCACTGAGCCAAACCAGCTAGGGCCCCACCAGAGTAGATTTTTTTTTCCCCGACAAGCTTTAAAAGTATTTTCCAAGTTCCAATAAAACATATTGAGATTGTGATGGGAACTGTGTTAAATCTATACATGATTTTGTAAAGCATTGACTTTTTTTATAGTATTGTGGTGTTTCATTCAGGAACATGGTAGGTTTCTACATCTTTTTAGGTCATTTATGTATCTTGATAAAGTTTTGTAGTTTTCTTCATATAAAGCCTTTGCTTTCTTTGTAACTGTTGTTCTTAAGTGTGTTATTGGTTTTTTGTTATTGTGAATGGGGTAGTTTTCTGGTATGTTTTTAAATAATAAATTGCTGTCATATGGTATTGATTCCTGTGCATTTAAATATATTAGACCATCTTATTGAACTCTCTTATTAGTATGAATAGTTTTTAGTTTATTCTTCTGAGTTTTAAGTCGTACTACTCACATACAGTAGTAGTTTTTGCAGTCTCCTTTTCTGTTGCCTGCCTTATTCTTGACCCAAATATTAAATCGTGATGATAGAGCTATTTGTCTTGATCCTGATTTTATGGCAATATCTCTAGAGTTCCACTGTGTGTCAGTGTGTCCCAGCCAGTCTCAGCTCTGTTCTACTGCAGAGGGCTGACATTTGCAGTCTGAATATCCCAAGGCTCCCATGTCAGCTGGTGTCCATCTGGGTTTGGCCCATGGGAGGTCCTGGCAAGAGGTTGCTGAACAGAGGGAAGGGAGAATCCAAGGTTTTTCTCTCCTATTCTCAGCCACAGGTAGCAACTCCAGCCACAGCTCCTTTCATTTCATGGCTCCAGCCCTGGCCAGACAGTTACCTTTTGCTGGGAAAACCTGGTCCTTGGCCTCAGGAATATTACTTTTCTCTTTTCATTTCTCTAGCTTGCTGCCCTCAGTTGCCGGCATGAAAGTCCCTGCCTAGACCTCATGTTTAGAGGTCCTGCATCCATGACCCGTCTCTCTCTCTCTCTGTCTCTCTCTCTCTCTCTCTCTCTCTCTCTCTCTCTCTCACACACACACACACACACACACACACACACACACACACACACACGGAGCTGTATTGAAGAACTCATGGTCGCCTCTAATCTCTAGGGATCCTGTACCAGTGCCAGCACAGCATGCTTTGTCACCTGCTCTTCTGGTTAACACAGTACAGGCCCCAGGGGAATGCTTCTCTACACCTCTTGTCCTGTGTCCTCAAAACACAAGACAACTGCATCTGAATGCCATTAAGTTTTGCCGATGTTGGGGACAGGTACTGCTTGGGAGTGCTGAGAGGCCCTGAGGGTGGGAGCACTTTGACGACATGATTAACTTGTCAAACCCTTCCTCCCCGGGCGCATGAGTGCATGAATAAGGAAGCATTTCCCAGCAGTGATGAGCATCCGTTTTCTTGCTTCCCTTTGTGTTCCAATACATGGTTCTGGAGTTACACATGAATTAGGGCAGTATTTTGAACAGTTGCACCCAGGAACTGAGGAATGTTCTGCAATATTATGCTCTTGCAATTCATATTGCTCTTAAATAATAAGTATATGTCTAGACCTGACCTGAATTTTGGCCTAAAATCCAGAAGTATTCTTTATAACATGCATGGAACATAGTTTGAATTTGTTACTAGAGATAAAGTTTTTTTGAGAAATTAAAAAATTAGGATACGTCTTAAATCTATCCATAGATAAAACACATTAAATTTGACCTTATAGCCACATGTTGAGTAAATGCTGTTAAAGCAACTAAATTTAATTTAGAAAGCTTATAAGATATACCAGAATAGCCAAGTGATACAATAGAATATCCTAAAAGACAGCAAAATGTGGTCTTTGGTAGATAATGAAATTAATTTCAGATTTGTGCTATCTATAATTTTTTGATATGAACTATAGATAAAAGCAGATGTAAGTTTGGTAATTTCTCACTTAAAAGGATTAAAAACATTTTTAAAATTTAAAGAAAGTGGTTTTCTAAGTAGAAATAAATTGCATGTGAAACTGAAAGTGATACTCTAGAAAAATATAAGGAAATTAGAACAGGGGAATGCAAATGTTTTTGTGACTTAAAAGGAGAACATTCATGTATAAATAATCCCAAAGTAATGTCTGTGGTAACTATTTTCCAATCATTATACATTAAAATACAGCCTTGATTGTAGAGAGACTTGAAATTAAGCAGTGTAGTGCAATTAAGCAGTGTAGTGCAGTTTTTGTTTTTCTTCATTCTAGCATTGGAATATTTGAAAGAACTTTTAAAAAAATATTGTGTAGCTTGAGATATTACTTTAAGAAATAGTAAAAATCATAATATCTGGGTAATGATTTCTATTATAAAGTAATATAGTATTTTTTGCATTAAGGGTAACTTGTCATATGTGGTCATTACAATGTTTAAACATAACTTGTAAAATTCCAAATGTACGTATTGCTGTAAGAACTTTATTGACACTTCCAATGGAAGTGTTCCTGCCTCAGTAGATTGAAGCTCCTCCAAACTGAAATTAATTGAAAAAACAAAACCATAGGGTGGTAGAGTCCTGGGGCGGGGCAGGAACCAGGTGGAGGGGAACAATGGAGGGAAAAAGGAGGGACATGTGTAATACTCTCAACAATAAAGATAAAAGAAAAAAAAAGCAAAACCCCCCAACTATCTAAAAAGTACAATGAATCAAAAACAGTTGTCAAAAACATATGGCATTCCCATCAATAAAATATAAAGTTATGTGAAAATCTTGATTATAACAGTAGAATGATTTCTCTGAAATAAAAGTCAAGAAAAATAAGTCTTATGAAATATGCATTCTAAGTTATGAATTATGAATGTCTTTGTTTTATTACTCATCTGCAGATAGCTGGCCATCAATACATGAGCAATGATAATTAATTTGCTTCTCTTTGTGATTTTGCTAACTTTTATTGGTACAAAAAACATAACAACACATGTTTGAAAATTTTGTCATCATAAAGGTATTTGTAAAGTAGAAGGGTAGAACATTTTTATTAAACAGTTTGTCATTTCACTTTTACCTTTTAAACTTTGAGCTACATGGTGTGTGGGCCTCCCTTTGTGTGCTTGCCTTGGGCTCTTTGTTGGGGGTGAGCCTGCCTTCAGCCTAGGGTGGTAGTGGCTTTCCGCTGTCAACTTCCTGTCACTTGCTTGGCTTCTTGATTCTTTCATCACCTTTTCATTTTGCACAAATAAGCAGATACATGCATATCTCTAAACGTCCCTTCTTTTTACATAAAAGGTAGAGTTATGGGTTGACTAGTGTCCCCCAAAAGATATTTTGAGGCCCTAACCCCCGTGATCTCAAAATGTGACCTTATTTAGAAGCAGTGTCATTGTGGATGTAATTGGATAAGATGTGGTCATGTTGGAGTAATGTAGGCTCCTAATTCAACATGACTGTTGTCCTTAGAAGAAGAGAGAAATTTGGAGACAGAGGAAGGATGACATGAGAGAGGAGGGTCATGTGATGAAAAGAGATTGTGGTGCAGCATCTATAAGCCACGGAATGTCAGAGGTGCCAGCAGACACTGGAAGCTGGAGGAAGTAGGGAAGGATGCTCTCCTACATGTTTCAGAGGGAGCTTGGTCCTGCCAGCACCTTGATTTTGGACTTCTAGCCTCTAGACCTGCACAGCAATGCATTTCTGATATTTTAAGACACCCAGTTTGTGGTACCTTGTCATAGAAGCCCTAGGAACTAATATGGGCAGCACACCAAAGACACTCTTTGCTCTTTGTGTTTCTGTGGGCTAGGTACCGAGAAGTACGTCTGCTGGGTCATAAAAACATGTATTTTTCATCGTAACAGCTACTCCAAGCTGCCTTCCAGAGTGGCTGGATCAGTTTACACTCCTACCAGCAGTGTGTGAGAGCCTGTTTCCTTACACCCCAGCCAACACGTGACATTAACAGTAGTGTATTATTTTCTCATATCTGATGGGTAAAAAGCAGAATTAAAAGAAAGATGACATTTCCTGATTACTAGTGAGGCTGATTTTTTATGTTAATTTTCCACTTGAGTTGCTCCTGTAAATTTTCTTTTTATGAGCGTTGCCCATTTTTCTGTCATTTGTTTTGTTCCTACGAGTTCGAAACATTTCTTTATGCAGGAGGTGGTCTCATTCATTTTCAACCACTCTTAGTTTAAGAAGAGCCTTTGACTATCAAGAATGTTTGTTGGGTTTAACTGATTGTCTTTTCCGCCTCTAGTGAGATGATCAAACCATATTTGCCTGACCTCTTGATACCAGGCACCTGTAATTGTAAGAACTTTAAAAAGCAGAGCAGTTAAATATTTTATGGGCAAGAGGGATGATGCCAATGTGGGAATTTTCAAAACCTGGCTAGAACGGAAGGTGTGTCTCAGGGGGTGTGATGGACAGCTTTAGAAATAGGCTGAAGCCTTTGTGGGGCCTTCTATGGGGGTAAAGAGTTGGAGCTTTACTGTACAGGCCGGATGAAACGACTGCAGAAATTTGAATAAAAGTTAACTGTAGAATTTAATAAGATGGTGGTGTGGTGGAAGGAGCAGTAAATAGAAGCAAAGAGAGGACTTAAGGACCCAGGGGTGAGATGAAAGTAGCCTTTTGCTATATCATGAGCCTAATAAGGAATATAAGAAGGAAAGTAGCTAAACAAACCAGTATGAATCTCTGCTGAGTTGAGATTTAGAAAGAAGGGTACCTACCTCTTCAAGCATAAATACTAGTATGTCACAGGCTTGGAGGACTGTGTCAGAGAGCTAATGTGGAAGATAACTTTTGGGTTTCAAATAATGTCTAAGTTGTGCAAAGTTAATTAGGAAAACAGAAATACAAATATGTAAGGGGCCTTTTCTCTGGGAAAGTGACATACTATTTTATTGATAGATGGCAAAGGGAAACCACGCCTCATTAACTTTTATTTTGCTTCCAATTGACAATGTCAAGGAGAGTGATTTTAAAACTGAAGGTGGAGTGCGGAGTAGAACAAATAAGACACGTGAAGACAGTTCACAATGAATGAAGAAATCATGGGAAAGCATCTATCTGCTCTGGGCAAACTGTACCTTAGGAAATGGAGAGAACTTTTAATTATACCTCTGAGTCTCTATTGCTGACCTTAGAAAAAGCTTGGAGAATGTAAATGTTGCTTTTCTTAAAAAAAAGATGTGTATGTGTGTGCGTGCACACGTGCCAGTGCTTGCAAAGGAAATTCCAAATTTCAAAAATGTGGATTTCACAAACTGAAAATCCATGATCTTAATGTCATTTTGGGGCATGATCCTAGGATAGCATTCAAAAGAGGCGACTTTCCATCTCCTAGAAGAGGAAGTGAGGATCCTTAGAATTCTATGTGGGTCATATAAAAAATGACTGACCACATTTTCTTCATAGATTGACATGACTGTTAGATCAAGGAGCACTGCTGAACACAAGCAAGCGCCAGGAGGAAATGAACAAGGGATGTTTAGCTTGGAGGGAAGAATGCTTAGGGAGACACAATGGCTGACATTAAGTATGAGAAGGACCATTCCATGGGAGAGGAATCAGGTATCTGTGGGCCTCTCAAAGGCCAATAGGATTACTGGGTCCTAGGATAAGATTCAGTGTAAGGAAGAGCTGTCTAACGTCTTACAGAATCCAAAAGTGGAACAGGGTGCTTGCCCAGAGAGTGGTTTCCCCATCTCTGCAAGTGTGCAAGCAGAAGCTGGTCAGTTACTTCTTGGGAAATGTTCTGGGAGAGATTAATGCATCATTGTGTGGCTGACTGTAAAGTCTCTTCTGATTTTGAGATTCTATGATCCTAGGACAGTATAGGCGCAAATGGGAAGGACTAGGTTGGAGACACAGAAATTGTGTAGCTAACAGGGTGGAAGGAATTGGAAGGGGACAGAAGAAAGGTAAGCCTCTCAATTAAGAAAAGAAAGTCATGTAGTCATATAGTCTAGAAGAAGAATTCACCATCTTTTTAGCTCCAAAGGCGGCCTCATAGGCTTTTGGGGAGGCCATCAAGGACAGAAAATTTAAAATAGAATTTTAATGATGATCAGAAAAGAGGAGGACACTGTGCCATTTGGGTCTTTCCCCCAGCAGGGCCAAGGCACAGGACTGCTGGGGGTGGGGTGGGGGGTTCAAGGCACATGCTTGGAAGCAGGCCTAAGGCACAGGCCAGGAGAAAGTTAAAAAACAAGACCAAGAAAGGGGTGGAATACTGTAAGAGGGAGGAAAGATAAAGGCAAATTTATCAGGTACATTTATTGTGAGTGGGAAACTGCCTGGACTTCCAGGGGTCCGGGGACACCTCTTTCAGCTGGTTCTCAGGGGAGAAGAGAGTCCCCAATCAGGGGATTGAGGCTCTAACACTGGCTGTGCCCCAATTCCCTGAGTGACCTTGTAGATGTCATTTCACCTTCCTGCCTCCTCCTCACTGTCAAACACAGGCATGCTGTTAGCCTAAAAGTGCTCCGGGCTTTACAGAGGAGACAGCTCCAGAAATTTGTCTGCGTGTGTGCCGAAGGCTTGTGCTTGTTTCCATATTTTCACTGTTGGGGGAGGGAGTCCTGGTAAGAGGAGGGTAGAAAGAAAGGTGAGAAGACATTGGGGCCAAAGTCTCTTGGCACCACCTCAACGTCCTAGGGAGCCCAGGGGACCGGGATCTGGCCAAGGGCACATGCCCGCAGCCCCTGCCCAGCTGGGCATCCGAGATCCCCCCGGACACCCTCAGTTTCCGCGGCCCCTTCAGCAAATCCCACTGCAGCACCGAGGGAGGAAAAGTGAGGCACGCCCCTCCCCCACTAGATGGCACTGAAACGCCTCGTTGGCGATTTTCAAAATGCAGGGAGAAAAAAAGACAAAAAAAAAAAAGTGGAGGTGCGCTCATTTTGGCCTGCAGGCCCCATTTGTGCAAAGCAGGGTGCTGGACACTCTTTTTATCCGGGGGTCAGCTCTTTACGCAGCATTGCGGGCCCTCGACTTTGGAGTGAGGGTGACAATGAGGGGTGAGCATTAGAGTGAAAAATCTGGGGTTTCAGCCTGGGAGGGAGGCTCCCGGCCTTTGCAGAGCTGTCTCACGTGAGCGGGGCGGCGGAAGAAGCGGGGCCCACCCGCTCAAGGTCTGGGGTCCCCGCACTACCTCTCAGAGCCCCCGCAGAGCCTCAGTTCAGCCGCCACCCAGATAAGGGTCAATCCCGCACCCACGTTTCATTGAACCCCACGCCCCTCCTCAAAGCGCGAGCTCCCCAAGCGCTTTCAAAATATCTGTTAAGCACCTCCCCTCCCCAATTAAAATTCTCTTCTTCTGGTTTTGAAAGCACCAATTTTCTTTTTTTTTTCCCTTTTGAGGAGGGAGGTGGAAGTGTGTGTGTGTCGGGGCGTCTGGCGCTGGCGTGGGGCTGGCTGGTGGCGATAACCTCGCGGACGCGCTCAGCCCGGGCTGCAAACGCCAGACAGCGCCGGTGGCTTTCTGGGGAAAACAAAGATCAAACACCATCCGAGACACCAGCGACCCAAACCGGGGACGCAGCGAACTTCCTCAGCCTCCCGGAACGCAGGCTCCGCAATAAGCAGTCTTTTCTTTAAAGAACTGTGGCCGATTTGAGGGAATTTCCCACCACTGGAAAGAGATAAACAGGAGAGATGGAGGCAGCACCCCTAAATGTATAATTACGCACGCAGACACGCTACATGCCACATATATGTGTATGTGCATAAATATGGATGTGACTGGGCACATACCTACCTAGGCACCATTGACTTGCCTGGCCAAGGCATGAGGCGTGGGCATCTCGTGCCTGGGAAATGGTGCAGTTTATCTTTAAGGAGGCTAGAAAAATAAGAGATGAGGCTCACGTTGCACGGATGACATCACTAGCTTCTGGCCGCGCGCTCCGTGTTCTCGTCTGTGGGTTTTAGCCAAGGCTGCAGCGCCCCGCGCCCGAGCGAGGAATCGCGGCAGCGGCTGCCTCCGGCGCCCGCGCCTGGGCCAGGCGGTTTCCCGAGCCCAGCGGGCGCAGCCTCGGCTCTCGCTCCCCGGCACCGGCCGAGCCCACTAGGCCCCCGGAGCCGCCGCAGCTGGAGCAGGAGGCAGGGAGGGGAAGTCCGGCGACCCAGCCTCCCTCCCCCACCCTCGCCTCGTTCACCTCGCCGACCACCGCGCGCTCGGCTGGGGGAGCCGGGTCCTGGCGCACGGAGGCCCGGACGCGATTCTCGGTGCGCTGCCGAGTGGAGCGGACATCTCGGCCCCGCGTGGGCTGCGAAGAAAATGGTGCAGTCTGAGAGCGGCTGACCCCAGTTGGGCAACGCAGACGCGGTGCTAGAGCGCCGGGGCTCAGGTGGCCGGGAAAGGGGGCGGGTTGTTTTGAAGCGCCGGGGGCCCCCCGCGGTCTTCTTCGGTGCCTGCAGCATTTTCTTTGCACCTGGGCAGCGCGTTCCCTGCGCTACCCGGGAGCCAGATGAAGTGAGGCAGCGGCGTCTGGAGGAGGCCGGTGGGGGGACGCTCTGAGAAGAAGACGGCGCGGAGGAAAGCGGCATGACGCCCGGGGCTGGGCTGGCTGCCTGGCGGGCGGCGCGCCGCGACCGCGCGACCTGTCCATGGTGTTGAAGGCGCCGTGCGCCCCAGCTCCGCGCGCCCGGTGCCGAGCGCCTGGCCCGGTGCTCCACCCTCGGCGCAGCCCGCCCCTCGCACCAGCCAACTGCCTCCCAGTCCCCGAAAACCCCGGGCCTAGGCTAGTCCGGTAGACGCGGTCCGGGTGACAACGCCGTCGGCCCGAGGGGAGGCTTGAATGGCCAGGCCAGCGGCAGAACCAGGAGCTCGCCGCCAAAGGTCGGCCAAGACCGTGCGCCCACCGGGAGCCGGCCTCTGAGCGCGGCGCGCGGGCCAGACGGAACAAGGGACCTGCTAGCGACCAGAGCACGGAGATTTCGAAAAAACCCGACCTAGAGAAAAAGAAAATTTCTTCGCTCGCAGACCTGAAGCCGGAGAGCCCGAGCGGAAGACTTGGGCGAGACTGGCGGGGAGCCGGCCCTGGCGTCTAAAGGTTCCCTTCGCTGGCCCGCCGCAGCGCCGGTGCTTCAGTTCATTCTCTCATTGAGTAGCTCCCCCTGACAGCCCGCCCCCACCCCAAGAAAGCGGGGGAGTGGGTCCCGGCGTCACCTCGCACAGAGAAGCCCGGCAGCCCCACCGCAGCGCAGGGCACTTGGGGTCCGGTTTCCGGCAGGAGGGCAGCGGCGCCCGACGCCGGGCAGCGTGCGGACTTGGCCGGTTCGCAAGGGGGCGGGCGGCAGCCTTGCCCGGCTCGCCACCGGCGGAGGCTGCACCGCCCCGGAGGATGCCCAGGAGCCCGCCGGGGCCTCTCCGGATCAGAACTTTGTAGGTCCCCCTCCCCCCGCACCCCCGCCTGCAGTCCCTGGGCCGACGCACGGGCAGGCGGGGTCCCGGGGTCTCGGCCGCGAGCCCCCTCCCGTACCCTCCCCGCGGCTCGGCCGCCCGCCGCTTTGTTCCGGGCGCGCGGAGGGAAGGCGAGGCCGCGGCGGATCATGCCCATGGTGTAGCGGCGACGCGGAGGCATGGCTGCCGGAAGGTTACTGCTCTACACGGGCCTCTCGCTAGCGCTCTGCGCCCTCGGCATGCTGGCCGTGGCCATCTGCTCGGACCACTGGTACGAGACGGACGCCAGGAAGCACCGGGACAGGTGCAAGGCCTTCAACACCCGCCGGATCGACCCGGGCTTCATTTACAACAACAACAACAACTTGCCGCTGCGCGCGAGCCGCTCGCGCCTGGACCGCTGGGAGGGCAAACTCCTGCGGGCCCGGAATCGCAGGCAGCTCTTCGCCATGAGCCCCGTGGACGAGTGCAGCCGGCAGTACAACTCCACCAACATGGGCCTCTGGAGGAAGTGCCACCGGCAGGGCTTCGACCCCGAGATCGCGGCGCTCATTCGGAAAGGTAAGCGCGAGCCGCGGGGCCTGGCGCTGCGCGCGCCCCGGCCCGGCCCGGCCCGGCCCCGGCTAGGCGCGGCCGCCGTCGCCTTGCTGACCTGCCCAAGGTCTATCAAGCCCCCTGGTTCCGGGAGGTCAGGGCATCAGCCTCGCCCGAGCCTCGGAGTGGCCGTAACTTGCCTCCCAGTCGCTGGCCAGGGAGGCTTACCTCTCCCTACCCGGCCTCTTGTCTTGGCGTTTGTCTGATGAGATTCTCACGGCCCAGGTTTTTATTCTGGGATAACGCTTGATCAGTCTCTGAAAAGGTAGGGGGATCTATCATGTGCTGTTAGCAGAGGAAGCCCTTTAAGAGTGCTGTGTTCGAGTAGACAGACTCCCGGTTTTAATCTTCGTTTTAGCTGTTGAACGGATTCATCAAAGGAAGTTTGGGGGAAGCATCTCACGCACAAGGCCTTAGGGATGCCAGGAACGGTGGCTGAGTGCTACACACTCTACCAGGCACGGTGCAGGCACGGTCATAGAAACGTCAATAAACCCCAGCTCCTGCCCCGCGGCGGCCCAAAGCCTGCCTACCAGTAGCCTCATGCTGCATGCAGCTCTTGATTTCCCCCTTTTGAGAACGTGGTTGACGAAAGTGACTTGTGTGCATGCAATATGAGCCGGGTCTAAGGAGCACAGAAAGAAGTTGTTCTTCAGGTGACACCAGAGTGGGCACTGCAGAGGAAAAAAGTACTGTTTTCAGAAGACTTACCCACAAAATGCCCAAAGTGTTCCAAAACAGAAAAACAACAACTGTATTTACTAATGATAAAAATGTGATACTTTAGTATGCTCGCTTACATTTTAAATCTGCTTACCTGATGCAGTTTGTAAATCTTGCATGATACAGACTTTGGGGACCATCCAGTTCCATCAACCCACTGAAATCTTGTTTGGATATATATCAATATTTCTCTTCTGTGGTAGTGGCATCCTGGAAGATGTGGTGCGATTTGATGAGTTTCTCCCTGCTGGGTTTCATTCTTTTCAACTGTAAGATGATGATGAGAAGCTGAGGACGCTGTTGTTTGTCAGCAGTCTTTGAGGCCTAGATATAAAACAGTTCTTAATGTCTCTTAATACTATAATGCAGGTGTGATGCTGTTTTTAACAGATGTTCTTTGATTTATAAAAATGTTGAAATGGACCAGGAAAAAAAGGTTAATAAAAAATGTCAGTTGTTTAAGAATGACAAGGAGTGGGCATGGTCTAGGTGGCCATTCAGATCTAGGTGAGGCAGATCCCGTCAGAAACCATCTTAATGCTGGTGGTGCAGGTTCTGTGTGACTAGGGATTGTAGCTAATTTAGTTACGAGTGTGTTAATATTACACATATCACATCTGCTTCACGGTCAGCACTTTATAGAGCAGGGTGACCCACCTGGAGCTCTACAACTTTGTAAAGGGTGTTAGAGAATTCCGGAGAGCGACTCGGGTTTGGATTTAGAAGTAGGAAGACAGGAGCAAGCAGAATAGTTTTTGACCACGGGTGACTTTATAGCAGCTTTCAGATTCTCACATCCACAAAGCGTTGTTTTATCCATTGTTTCCCGCTTTTGTTAAAATTGGAGAGGTAGGAAGTTAGCCAGAATGGGAGGGATAATTCATGTTAACAATGACTGATAAACACTGGTAGGACTTACTGAAGGACGTTCTTGAATTTCCTGCCTTGAATGCTCCTGGAATGAGACAGGTATCCTCCTGTCTGGTATTGGTTACCCCCTCCCTTTAGGAAAAGGGGGATGCAACTCATGGCTTCTGCTGGTTGCAGTGAGGGCTTTGATTCCGTGTTGCTCTGCATGGCAGTCTGGCTGGAAAGGTTGACTTGGTCTGTGCACCAGAGGGATTGGTTACCATAGTGACATGTTCTTCCGGTGAAGCTGGAAACACAGTGACAGGGAAAGGGATAGGGGGGAATGTACAACATTTTGACTGTGTATTGACCGATTTTTAATTGCAGCAACAGAAAATGTACACGGCACAGCAGGGGGATTGAATGCACTGATACCCGGAGTTGGCAGGGCATTGTATTTCACTCCAACTAATGGACGTCCCGTTCCCCATCACCCCCAATCCAGCAATCACTGTCAGCTGCCAGCGCCCGGCACCATGGCCGCTCCTGTCCGTTTGACATTCCTGTTGGGTATTCCTGAGATAGATGGCATGCCGGCATTACGGATCTTCAGAGGCTTAAAGCCGCTATCTTCATTTTCAGCCTCAAAACATAATCTCTGAAAGCCAGATCTTCTTTTCTGAGCAGCCATGGGACACATTTTGGAAATAAGTGCATCTTCTACTGGTAGAATTCAAAAGCCAGCCCAGTAACATACAGGATGTAATTTCTAGACTTGGTCTTCTTCCTAAATGGGCAGATTTTAGGAGGAATTTTAGACAAAAATGAATATCCCTGTATTTGGATTTAGGGCATTGTAGGGAAAGATTTTTATCTCCCAGTGTTCATTATCTGCCTCAAAAGATATCTTAGGCCTTTGTCTTTCTTTGAAACATTATGGAGAAATTAGAGATTTATCAAAATGATTGTACAGCCCCTAAGAACTCAATCGTTTATTAAATTAAAGTTCATTACATTAGAAAGTGCTGTTTGTGCATTTAAAAACCAAACCAGACCACATAATTAATAAGACAACAGAAGTGAAATCTATATTTGATTTGAAGATAAAGTCCTTTGTACTCATTACTTCTTCTGAGGTCCATGTCCTCAGTGCCCCGCTGCTGTGACCGTATCCACAAATACACATCGCTGGTCACCCTGTATTTGTTTGTGTTGTTGAACTGGAAGTTCCTGGAGGGCAGAACAGATAATCATTTGTAAAATACAGCCATCAGATGTGTGCTACTTAAGAAATATCTCATACAAATTAGGTTCACAGCAATGTATCCATCAAGCGCTTTTCTAATTGCAGGAACACTTGTGTGGGAATCCAAATAAAGGATTAGTCAGATAATCGTGATTAAAAACAAAAAAACAAAGAACTGGGGTGGCTCTCAAGGCAGGTTAATATTGTAACAGATGCTACATAATTTAACAAGGAAGATTTTTTTTTTTGAGCAAAAGCTTTGTTAAGAAATAAGGGAGACACAATACTCTTTTTAGATAACATATGTCACTAAACAGATTATCCACAATCATTATTTTTGACATTAGATTAGGTTTTAACCATTTCCTTCTGGAAAGTGGGATTGGGTAGAGGGTGCAGCAAGGATAGAGTACCCTTGAATTCCCATATGACTGTGCCCATAATCAGGTCTTCTGCCTTCTTGCTTTTCAACCTTGTTCATGTCTCCCTAGTAAGTCACTGCAAGCACTGGGGACAGATCAATGACAGGATCAGTTTCTGAAATCCAAGAGACTTCCAGACCCTTTAGGAGAAGCAGCTACAGGTAGGGTTTTGTTCCAGGGAACATTTACAGTCTTTGATTTGTACTGAAATGCTCTACTGTTATGGCTTGAAATAAATAGACCTTTAATTGAGATTCTAATAACTTTTTTATTATTTGATAATAGGCCTTATAATATAATTTGACCTATATAGTTTCCATAGTTACAGAGCGGTTGCCAATAGCCTGAAACTTACTTTAATAAAACATTGTTATTAACAAATTAATAATGTGTGGATATGTGCAAATACTTAGCAAATAATACGTGCACAAATATTTATTGAGCACGTATTATGTGACGGGCACATATCACAGGGGTGAAGGGATGAATGAGACCCAGCCTTTAAAATTCCCGTAGTCTGTTAGCGCCACAGAGGATGAATGACAACTATGGGATGGTGAGAGCGACAGAACCACGCAGAGAGACACAGAGGAGGCAGTGATAGACTATGTCAGCAGCGGGACGAGGTAAGGTGGGAGAGGGTGAGGCAGAGTTGCCTTGGAGAAATGCAGCCTGAACAAGATTTTCATGGAGCTTGAAGGTGGCTGGAGAGGAAGGGCGTTTCGGGCCAAGAGGCCGGCATGTGCACAGCCACGGGGGTGTGAGCAGTAGTTTGGCCTCATGAGTGCTTTTTTGGGCTGAGGGAGACGGGCAGACCAGGAGCAGGAGAGCAGGCAAGAGCCATGTCAAGCAGCTGTGCACGTAAGTCCCCTGAAGCTAGGCTGCCCCACAGTGCAGCCACTGGCCGCATGTGGCTATTTAAATTTAAAATAGTCAAATAGTAAATAAAATTAAAAGTAAAAATGCATTTCCTTAGTCACATTGGCCACGTTATAAATGCTCAGTAGCCACGTGTGGTTAGTGGCTGTCATGTGGGACAGTGCGGATTGGAGAAAGACCTGTGGGACAGTGCTGCGTGGAGCTCACAGCCTTGGAAATGAACACGCGCATGCTTCGCTCTAGGTGAGGGTAATTAAGCGTGCTCACTCGGGCTTAAGTTTAAGTATATTATTCTACACTTGAAGAAACTTTGCTACTTGAATGTGTTGGGGAAGAAGGTTTTAAATTTGTGCTTCATCTATATTTTATTAATTTTCCATCTTTGACTCACAGAATCCTCCCATGCTTCTCTCTTTTTCTGTCCTCTCTCTGTCCCAACTTCATTACAAGTAACTTGTACAGCTGACTTGGTGGGAAAGATTATTCATAACGATAATTGCCAAGCTTGATGCCAGGTACTCTTCTAAGAGTTTTACATATATTAGCTAATTTATTCTTCATGATAACGCTCTGAGGTGGGTATAATTATTATTATTATTTATTCCTATTCTGTAATTGAGGAAACAGAGGCACAGAAAAGTCAGTCAACTTGTCAAGTCTCATGAGAAGGAAAGAAGGTACCAGGATTCGAATTCTGGCTCCAGGTTTGGGACCTCACTCACTGTACTCTACTGTCACCATAGTCTGTTGGGGCCGGGGGGGGGGGGGAGAGAAGAGGCTGGGATATGGATCCCTCAGATTGAAAGGGAAATAGGAAGTAGGTTTAGAATCTGCCCGAGGGGAGACCTGCTTGAGAATGTCACCTTAGCACTGAGGAGGAAGGTATTTTCAGGCCGCTTCCATCTTGCTTTGAGACCTGCTCACCAAAGCCCCACACATTTTTTTTCATATGATTTTTGAGTATTTTCTTAGTCCACTGTGGTAGATACTGAGGTTATAGACATGAAGGACATATATTCATTCATTCCACAAATATTTATCAAGGGCTTTGGGGCTGGGCATTATGGAGAAGCCTCCCTTCCAGGGGGTAGAGCCAGACAATAAATATCTATGGAATAAAAATAATGTCTAATAGACTAATCAATGTATAATATAAGGTCATGTGGTCAGTGCCATGAAGTGTCTTTGCCCTTAGGAAGCACAAGGGGCAAGTAAGCCAAGAATTAAATACCGTAGTTCCATTAGCTTTGGTTTTATAACATAGGGAGGCATGACCTGCTCACAGGCAAACACATACAGACACCCACAGTCATGATATACAGCGTGATCCCCATGCATACTCTTTATATGTACACCCAGATGTACACGCCAATGCACTCTTATCATGTCCCTCCTCCCCCGTCACGCTGAAAATACAACTCACTAGTGAAGAGTTGACAGGTGGGGAAAGAGCCCTGTGACTCCATGGGCAAATGTACGCGTGGGAAGAGAGAGGGCGGGGTACAGACATGTGTTTTGAACACCGGCTCTTTGCCGAGCCCTCTGCCAGGTGTTGGGGGAGAAGAAGACGCCTAATGTGGTTCCTGTCCAGAGGGAGCTTACACTCAAGCTCATGGTTCCCAAGTTCATTGTCATGTGTGTTTGAATCAGGCTCTTCCTCAGGAGGTCACGTCCGTATCAACTGAATGAGGGATCAGCTAGTCAGGGAGCTCAGGGGCGAGCTGCTCGTATTGAGCCAACAAAGTCAAAAGCCTCATTTCTGCTCCAGAAGGTCGGCTTATTTATTCTTTTACTATAGGTTGGTAAGGATCAATTTAGAGGATCGATTCGTATATTCCACTTTGGATTGTCAGTTAAAATTCTTTCCTCCCGCTCTGCTATTAGTAGATAATCCTAGGCCTTCAGACAGAATCCTAAACACACTCTGGGTTAGTTTGACCCGTCACACACACACACACACCACACATACACACACACAGCCCACACATACACAAACGCACCCCTCCATATACATCTAGTCATTAGACAGCAGTCACAAATGTTCATTCAGATGCAGATACTTTAAAAAAATTTATTATTTACTTATTTTTTAATTTATCTCTATTGTTGAAAATATTACAGATGTCCCCTTCCCCCCCCATTGATCCCCTCCATCTGGCATCCACCCCCCCTTTCCCTCAGGCCTTCTCCACACTATTGTCTGTGCCCATAGGTCATGTATATATGCATCTAAGCTCTTTTTTTTTTTTTTTTTAAATATGTCTTTATTGATTTCAGAGAGAGGAAGGGAGAGGGAGAGAGAGAGAGAGGGAGAAACATCAGTGATGAGAGAGTCGTCATTGATCGGCTGCCTCCTGCTCACCCCTGACTGGGGATCGAGCCCGCAACGCGGGCACGTGCCCTGACCGGGAATCGAACCTCGCTCTCCTGAGTCCTAGGCTGATTGTAAACTGCTGAGCCACACCCGGCCGGGCTGCATCTACATTCTTTGATTAATCTCCCCCCCACTCCCGACCAGCCCCTTCCCTCTGAAATTCGTCTGACTGCTCCATGGTTCTATGTCTCTGTATCTCTTTTGTTCATCAGTTTATTTCATTCATTAGATTCCACATGAGTGAGAAAGAAGGATCCCTTACGCTTTGGGACGGCATGGATGGACCTGGAGAGTATTATGCTAAGTGAGATAAGCCCGGCAGAGAAAGACAAGTATCACAGATGCAGATACTTTTTTCTTTAAAAAAAATGTTTTTATTGATTTTAGAGAGAGGAAGGGAGAGGGAGAGAAACGTCATTGACGAGAGAGAGTCATGCATCAGCTGCCTCCTGCACGCCCCCTACTGGGCATCGAGCCTGAAACCCGGGCATGTGCCCCGACTGGGAATTGAACCATGACCTCTTGGTTCATAGGTCGACGCTCAACCACTGAGCCATGCTGGCCAGGCAAATGCAGATACTTTTATAACTACTCACCCCAAGCAATACAAAGATAGGAGGAACTGCACGACTTGGTGGATGAGTAGGCAGAAAATTTGTTCTAACATCTTGATTGGGCGTCTGCTGTCCTTGAGACGATGCCCACATCCTTTTAAAGGACTTTATTTCTTCCTATGTAAAATAATGGGTTTGGATTATATAAACTTCAGGCCCTTTCACTCTCGTAACGTTTGATGAGAAAGTTAAATTAAGTGATAGAAAGCAGATTGTAGACAAATGGTTGAGAGAGGTGAAAAGAGAGGGAAGGGGAAGTGGGGGAAGGAAGAGAGAGACAAGGAACGAGACAGAGGAAGGGAGGCATTTCTATAGGGAGCATCCACCCCAGGTGCTAGTTTATAATCTGAAGAGGTGGAAACAAAGCAGCTGATTTCGCACCCATGTACAGTCACGTGTCATGCATTTGCAATGCATGTTGCAGACTGGGGTTAAAAATTTAAAAACGGAATGGAGAAAGGTGGTGAGAGCTGCACAATAGTGCGGATGTACTTAATGCCGCGGAACTGTACACTTAAAAATGGTTTAGATTTTATGTTATTTATATTTCACCACAATTAGGTAAATTAAAAAGAAAATAAAAAGCTTAATAGAGAAAGGAACTGGATTACTGGTCAGTGTGTAGACAGCTTTATAGCCAAGGATCTTCATTGATTCAACACATTTACTGAACACTTACTATGTGCTAGGCACTAGCCCAGGTGTGCTTGGGACAGAAGTTAATAAAACAGACAAAATTCTTGCCTGCGTAGGGCCTACATTTAAACAGTTTTGAGCATTACATCTTTTTTTGTTTTGTTTTTCTAAATAAAACTTTTAAAGGACACACATATATAAAACAAGTAATGAATACATTCCTTGGGCCATAATTTAGAAATTATTGTATGATGAAGAATACTTCACTGTTTCTATTCTAAAAATGTCTTTTGAGCGCCAACTATGTCAGGCACATTCCTTGGGGCAGATGGACCCTGAGTGAAATCCATAGTTCCTGTGTGCTAAAAAAGACCAACAAATCCAGGCCCCAAGGTGGGTTCGTGAAGAGCTTTATATGCAGGGGCCTGAGTGATTTCTGAGTTTTGGAGCAGTTAGGGGAGGTTTTGCAGAAACAGGGGATGCTCTCAGGTTATCTGTGGATTGACAAAGTGAAACCTTGGCCTCATTTTAAATTTATTAATTAATTTTGACGAGGTAATGCGTGTCCACCCACCCTTGTCCCTCAGACTCTTAGACCCTCTCCCAAGAGGCAGCCATTGCTACCAGATTTTCAGAAATCATCAGAGATATACTATTCAGCAATATTTAAAAATAACATCAAGTTTAAATATAAGTCAGGCAATGAACAGGTGACTCAAGGATGAAAAACTGTGTTTTTTTTGTAAATTTGTCTACACGGAGATGATGTTTAAAGGCCTGTTCCAGGAGCCACCAGGAATCTTTTACAGGTGATGTTTACTCTGAGGGGAAGCCGCCGTTGGCTTTCAAGGAAGTTTCACAGATTTGCTGCTTTTATGGGAGACTGCAGTGTCTGAATTATTTCGATTGATTTTTTTTTGGCGTCAAAGTATTTTGCCAAGAAAAGGCAATTTACTCGATATTAGGTCATCTTCATAAAGTTATATCATTTCCTGTGTTTTAAAGTGCCCTGCTGTTCCGTATTCCGAACCTCACCCTGTTGGACACTTTATTTGCCTCCAGAGCCTTCTCTCATTGAGTTTTGCCCTGGATTTCTCTTCACCTTTGTAATAGCAATTCTGTTTAGACAAACACACCTCCTATTCCCCGAGGCCCTGGAGTATTTTGCAGACCTGGACGGAATAGGGTTGTTTTTATCCTAAGGAAGCTCTGGGCTCATGTGCTGCTGTTTGTCAACTAACACAACACTGGGCGTAGCTGGCTTCTGTCTCGTGAGGCTGAGACACGTGTGCCTTGCAGCTGGCACTTCTCTTCCTGGCTGCGTACACAGGAGTACACGAAACACATCCAGGCATGTCCATGGCACCACTGTGTGTAATGCAGAATGATTAAATAAACCAAGGGGACAAACGTAGGTGTCCACTAATTGGAAAATTGATATTGAAGTATGGCATAGTATGCAATGAAGCTATTGCAGTATATTCATTTAATTATATTTATTTATTGTTACTCCTAACCCAAGGATATGTCGTCCATTGATTTTTAGAGAGTGGAAGGGAAGGAGAGAAGGGGAGAGACAGAGAGGAGACAGAGAGAGAGAGAGAGAGAGAGAGAAACAGAGAAACATCAATGTGAGGAGACACATCAATTGGTTGCCTCCTGGACACACCCCGACTGGGGCCGGGGATCAAACCTGCAACCCAGGCACTGCCCCTGCCTGGGAATCGAACCCTCGACCCTTCTGTGTGTGGGCCGACAGTCTAACCACTGAGCCACACCATCCAGGGCGTTGCAGTATATTTAAAATAAATATGACAGATCTACATGTTTCCAAATGGATGCACATAAAATCTCAGGGAAAAAAGCTGGGCGCGAAATGAAATGTAGACTCTGATGCCATTTATACGAAGCTCAGAAACAGATCAGGTAACATCCGATATTGTTTATGGTAACATATTTGCGTTGTATTTATGGAAAATATGCTCGGGACCTATAAACACAAAGTGAAGGATGATGTTTACCTTTCTCAAGACAGGGAAAGAAATAGAATTGAGAAGGGGCTTTAAACTCATCTGTGGTATTTTATTTCCTAAAAACAACAACAATAACAAAAAGCTCTGAAGCAAGCGGGGCCTCCGTGGAAGGTTGCCGCATCCTGACAGGAGTTAACATTTACTCAGACCGCGCTGTTCAGTGTGCGGGAGACAGGCCCTTGGAGGAACATTCTTGGGAAACTTTGTCTTTGAGGCCATCTGTGACTGACTGCGTAAGCAGTAGCAAGAGGCATTTAGAGGCGAGGAGAATCGGGTAACCCTAGCCAACAGTTTTCACTGACAGTAGCTCATGGGAAGGGTTTGGAACGAATAAAATTAAGTTTTATTTTCTTCCGATGTGGCGTAAGTGGAAGAAATTAGGGCTTTAAACGGATTTACTTCAGAGATCGAGACTAATGTACAAATCACCCCCCCCCCCCTTTGTAAGTTTCCTGCAGCTCGTGGCAAAACCAAGAGTTCCTAGGGCCGGAAAGTTAAATTAAAGCCACCCCTCCAGGTAACTGGATGAGACGTTGAACTTCAGACAGATAAGGCGCGGAGACAGGGAGAGTGTGGGACAAACTGGAGGCTGAGCGCAAACCTCTGGGGAGGCATTGGAGCCCAAGGAAGGAACTCAGCCTCCTAAGTGAACTAAGAGAAAAAGCTAAGAATTACTAAGAAGGACGCGGAAATGTATTTGGCTTCTTCAGTGGTTTTCGTATCACGTTTGAAACAGAGTGGAGGGTGTTAGTTGCCGAACCTTTAAGTAGTTTTATGGTTGATGAATAAGGTAGAGAGTATTTATTCTCAGAATTGTGAGGGTGCCTTCAGCCAGGAGCCCCACTCTTATGATAGTGATGTTCTCACTCTATTTATACCAGGTAGAGCTGGAACAGAAAAATCCCACCAGGATGTCGTCAAGGGTTCTGCTTTCACCCGATCATGCTTTAAAACACCCAAGCTGGGTCAGAAGTTACTAGGGATCATGAAAGTCCCCAGGGATTCCGGGGGTGTTCGGGCAGAATAACTTCCGTGCTCCCGTTCCTGTAGCCACAGGGCTGCCGAGGTGCTCGGATGCAGCCCCGGGCCTCCCTGCGTCAAAGGCCCCTGGCCGGTGGGCTGCTTTATTCACTGTGCTCTGCAGGGAGGCAGACTCACGCTGCAGGCCCCTGCACCTCCTTAGGTGAGCGACCTTCCACTTTGGGAAAGGCTGGCCTCTGTGCCTCCAACCTCTCCCCCTCTCTCCCTCCTCCCTGACTGTGTCAACACAAAGGAAACAGAAGGTAACCTTTGCTTATTTATTTTTCAGAATAGTTTATTGGTTTTTAGGGAGAGAGGAAGGGAGAGGGAGAGGGAGAGAGAGAGAAACACCCATGTGAGAGCTCAGCATCAGTGGGCTGCCTCTTGCATGCCCCCTACCAGGGATCGAGCCTGCAACTGGGGCAGGTGCCCTTGACCGGGAATTGAACCGGCAACCTCCTGGAGCGCCGGATGCTGCCCAACCAACTGAGCCACACTGGCCAGGGCCCAAAGGTAATCTTGCTCGGCCCAGGTCCTTTTCAGGTGTGGCCTTCCTCCTGGCCTGGCTTCTCTTCCTTGCCTTCCCCTCCAGGGCACATTCAGGCTGCTGCCACTTGTGCCCTCCTCTGTCCCCGGGCTGCGACTGCCCCTTCTCCGGGAGGCGCCGGTCTCTCCTGGGTCTGCTTCTCCCTCCGTCTTCACGCCTCTCCTTTGCCGGCCCATCTTGCTCAGCCCGTGGGTGTTCTCCAGGATTCCACGTCTCTTCCTGACCCCGAGCTCACTCCTCGATCAGTCTCACTCACACCTATAACCATTTGCACCCTTTGGCGCTCACGGCTTGTTGCCCTGAGAATCTCTCGCCCAGACTTTCCACCCAAACATCTCACCTACTGGGTGGCTCCACTTGGGTGTTCCATGGCTCCAAAAGAACCTATCTTTTCTTCCCCCCAGAGCCATTTCTCCTCCATGTTCCTCCGTCTTGGGGAATGACATCACTGACCCTCTCCTTGCCCAAACCAGAAACTTGAGTGTCCTGCTTGGGGCTCTCTTCCCTCCCGCTGCCCACGAGGCTAAGCGGGAGTGAGTCACTCACTGCGGATGCTTTGTGCCCATCTCCCACCCTGGTAGAACATTGCCGCCCCCCTCATCGCCTGTGCTCTGTGCCTCTCTCTGTGTGCTTTCCCTGTTCTCCGATCTCATCTCTCATCAGTGCTTTCTGTTCAGAGTGATTATTTCTAAATGTAAATCTAATCATGTTATCTCTTTACTCAAAATCTGTCAGTGGCTCCCCGCAGCCCACCCTTCAGGATAAGGTCCATCGTCTTTCCCTTGGCACCTAAGTCCTCACAGGTCTGGCAACGTGCCCCCACCCATGTGTCCAGCTCATCCCCTTGCATGCTTTCCTTTTCACCAGCACATTCCCCTCCAGCCTGATGTAGGCCTCCTGGGTCCCTGAACAGGTCGAGCTGTTTTATGCCTTCGGAGCCTTTACTTATGGAGCTTCCTCCTTTGCCTGGCAGCCCCTGTTCCTGCTTGCCCCTCCCGCACCCCAAGTCTGCTTGGCCAACATCTGCTTGTTTTTTAGGAATCAGCTCCAGGCCCCTCCTCGCCTTGCTTGGTGCTCTCTTGCCCCATCTCTCAGGTTGCATTGCCTTCTCCCTCCATAGCCCTCTGTCACTCATCAAACACACTCTCTTCCTAGCACCAGTGGCATTTTGTTTCTCCATATGTTCCCCTTCTTTTTGAGGCTGTTTTTGAACTGTTTCTTGTTTATCTTTTTATCTGCAGTGTTTTGCATAATACATGGGCCATAACAGGTATTTAATACCTATTTGTTGAACGAATGAAAGTTTGCCTCTGTTAATGCGGTCGATCTGGAAATGTTATTTAACAAAGAGCCATGATTTCATTGGACTAGGGAGACTCGCTGTTAGCGGGAAACCTGCTGTGAATTGCTCTGTAATGCATGTGATAAACTTCAATTTACTTCCTTTGTTAAGGTTTCTATTTTCCTAAAGCACCCATATTTCTGGTTCACAAGAGGAGAATTTCAAGTGGGGGCTATTTTATTCTTCCTGGATGAGGCCTTTCGTTATGATCTTGCCCTCTCTCCGCGCCTCATGCCCTTCCTAGGCTGGCCTTCCCTCCCACAGCATGTTGGAAGACTACCTACATTTCTTGTTCCTATCATGGATATAATTTCCCAGAGTTACTGCTGAGTCGGGCGCATTTGAGCATTTCTTCAGGATCCGTTTCCAAGTTTTAAAATTTTTATCATTGGGAATGTCTTCAGGCTACTCCAAGGAAACCTTCCTCTCAACTCTTTATTTGGGGCAGCTTCCTCAAATCTCTGAAAGTGATTTTGGCCAGATAATGAATGAAATACAGAGATTGTGCCTTCTGTGACTGCCTCCTCTCTGGTTCATACCTCATGTTACTCTTCATGACCTTCAACAGGACCAAGTCAATGATGCTGGAAAAACATGGCAAGTTTCTGTCTCCAGCTGTCCAGCACATCTGGCCCCATGGTGGTTGGTGAATAGCATTACTCACAGAAACATCCGTCCTCTCTTACGGGGCTTGGAGACAGAAAGGCATTGGGGTCAAACAATGCATCTTTGCTTGTGAAGACCACCAAGTCCAGTTCAACGATGGATGAGCGAGTGAAGATGTTCACTGTTCAGGGTCTCACAGAGAAGTGGATTCTCTTTCAAAAGGACAGTGACTGTTGTCTAGGTAGAGTCATCTCACAGTGAGGGTTTTAAGGAATTTTCCTGTAGCCACAGGATCTGCTAAGGGCAGAGCCCATGGCCATTTAATTCAATAAGTAGACTAATTCTTTATACAGGGTGTCCCCCCAAATGTATACACACTTTGAATAATTATTTATTCCAGTGGGTTAAATCTGAAAAGAAACATCAATTGAGCTTTCAGCTGTTAAAGCATGTATACATTTTGAGGGGACACCCTATAGATGCAGCTGCATTGCTTGGTTCTCTAAACTGGGTTGAATAAATGTTTCTTATCAAGGAAACATTTTCTATGACCACCATAACTCCAGGACTTATATTAGTTAAGTCTACGCTGGGTTTGAGCTAGAAAACTGATTTCTACCACCGTCTGCCCAAGTTGTATAAAGTGCTACAGATCAGATTCAGACTGTACATTCAGTAGTGACCGTTGGGTAGGAATCCCAACTAAACTGGTGTTTTAAAGAGCTGGCTTTAGTTGTAAAAGTAATTATGAAAAGTATGAGTTAGTTATACAGTAATGTGAGTCTCCTAAAACGGTGGGCACCCTTCCCCTGGAAGGCTGTCTCTTCTCATAGATGTTTATTTTAAAATCTACAGGAACCCAGAGGTTTATTTCAAACTGGAAGGCGGCCTTTCATCTCTCTGGGTCAGCAGAGTTGTTAACAGTTCTAAGAAGGGCCTTTATGCTCTTGTGCCAGCGGCATGCCTGTATCAGGGATCCGTAGAGGTGTGGTGGCTGGCTGGGCGTTTGTGGATCAATACGCTGCTAAAAAGGGAGATGCATCAGAGGCCGTAATGGCTTCTGCACGGAAGATAGATCGTGGCCAGGTAGGGAAGTGCATTTAGGAGCAACAACGCGATGATATCCCTGCACTGAGGTCCTTATTATTTAGAAGGAAGAAGTGGACTCTCTGAAGGCGGTGAGTCCTACAGTAAAGACTCTTAACAGGCCAAGCATATATTCCAGGAAGTTCTGCTTCCACCGTTAGAGCTGAATTCAAAGCAAAGTCAGTTCATTTTAATGGGAGAATTCCCAGAGAAATACAGAATTAATTTCTTTGGCCTTGAACACTACTGGATTGTAGTTGTTCTTGGTTGTCCTGTTAATTTTTAAAAAAACCTTCTTGTAATCTGAACACTGATTTTGTAAGAGACTGGGTTGGGCTTGGATCCAGCATCAGTGAGGAGTTGGGAAGAGCTGAGGTCTTAAATTTAAACACAGAGATACAGGTGGGGTTGGAGGGTGGTGGAAGCTTACAGAAAACAGCACAAAGCTCCTTGGCTGAGGTTCTTGACTTGAAGGCTGTGGTTATACCTGAGCTGAGGGCACTTACCCACAGGTGAGTACCTATTGGAGAGGATGGTGACTTTCCCAGTGGGTACCAGTTTCTGCTCTGGGATTCTCCTTCACGGTGCAAGACTAAATTAAACAGATCGCATATTCATTCATTCAACGAATATTTGGAGTTTATGTAAACTCCCACATGGAGTTTATATTTCAGTGAGTCATTAAACAGGTGGCTATGTAAAATATGTAATAGGTTAGAGAGTGATTAGTGCTAAGGATAAAGAAACGTATGGAGCCTGGCTAGCGTTGAGCATTGACCTATGATTCAGGAGATCACTGTTTGATTCCCGATCGTGCCTGGGTTGCGGGCTCAGTCCCCAGTAGGAGGTGTGTGGAAGGTGGGCCCATCAATGACTCTTTCAACATTGATGTTTCTATCTCTCTCTCTCCCTCTCCCTTCCTCCCTCTCATCTCTAATAAAGATATATATATTTTAAAAAAGCATGGAAAGGGATAGGGAATGTGGAGGCAGGGTTGAAATTGTAAATGGGGTGGCCAGGGAGGACCTCACTGAGAGGGTGACTTCTAAGTAAAGACCTGGGGACATGAGGAAACTAGCTATGGGGATACCTGTGGGGAGAGGATTTCAGACTGGGAGCATCAAGGGCAGTGGCCCTGATGGAGAATGGCTGGCATGTTGGAGAAATGACAAGGACGGCAGGATGGCTGGGAGGGGAGAGCAGGCGAGGGAGCTTGTAGTAGAATGAGATGTCAGAGAAGTGAAGAGTCACCTCCCTTAGGGTTTGAAGGTCAATAGGAAGGAGTGCGATGGGATGCCATTGTAGGGTTCTGAGAAGAGGAGTGACATGATTAGATTGACGGTTTAAAAGCATCTCTTGGGTTGCTGAGTTTAATAATAGATTACCATGGGCACGCAGAGAAGCAGGGAGACCAGCCAACATAGATGGAGGCTGGGACTGGAGTGATGGGGAAGAGACTGGGTTCTGGATATACTTTGAATGGAGAACTAGCAGGACTGGCGGAGGGATCAGAAAAAGAAAAGTAGGAGATCGCTCCAGGTGTTCAGCCTGAGAAGCAGGTAGAGTTGCCATTAAATATGGTGGGTAGGACTGCAGGAGGATGTTGATTTGGGGATCCCCTATTTTGGATGGGATAACCTTTGAGATGCCATTTAAATGCTCAAGCAGAGATGTCAATAGTTAGTTGGATATATTGTCCTGGTCTCAATTTGGGATGTAAATTTAGGAGTTATCAGCTTATAGTATTTAAAGTCATGAGATCACCTAGAGAGTGAGTGTAAACAGAGGAGAAAAGAGTTTTAAGGATTAAGTCCTGGGGCACACTGACTTTCCAGAGCTCAGGGGGTGAGGAGGAGTCAGCGAAAGAGACTGAGAATGAACAGCTAGTGTAGTGAGGAAAACAGTTGGGGAAGCGCAGTGTCCTGGAAGCCAAGTGAAGACAGTGTCTGAAGGAGCAGGAGGCCATCAGCGGTGTGCAAGGCTGCCAGGGGGTCAAGTAAGATGAGGTGAGGCTTGAGCTTTGGATTTCGCTATGTGGACGTCATTGATTTCAGTGGTGAATTCAAGAGTGAACAGGAGGAGGGGAGGAATTGGAAACAGTGTAGACAACTTTTTTTTGTTTTTTTAAAATATTTTTAGAGAGAGGAAGGGAGAGGGAGAAAGAGAAACATCCATGTGAGAGCAGAACATTGATCGGCTGCCTCCTGCACGCCCCCCACCAGGAATCGAGTCTGCAACCCAGGCGTGTGCCCTGACTGGAATTGAACCAGCAACCTTTCGGGGCCCGGGATGATACTCAGCCAACTGAGCCACATCGGCCAGGGCTAGACAACTTTTTAAAGGTTTTTGGGTTTTTTTTGATGCAAAAGTAAGGAGAGAAATGGTAGCTGGACTGAGAAATTACAGAAGTAATAGCATAATTGTAGGCTGATGGGGAGGATCCGTGAGACAGGGACAAGACTGATGGTTCAGGGAAAAGAGAGAGGGAAGAATTGCTGGCGCAATTGCTGGAGAGAATGAGGCATAAAGGAAGACAGAAGGGTGGAGGGAAAAGCAAGTGGCCCAGGAAGAAACACATGTTTCAGGCGAGCGAGGAAGTGAAAATCTAAGACTTTCCTGATGCAAGTTATCAGTCATCTTGCTCCCAGTACAGGCTTGTGGGATAATTTGAGCCAAGAGCTTTAAGCTTCTTAAAGGAGAGTTTCTATAGCATGTGAGCATCTACTGTCATTGAGCATTTAATGGGAGTTTGTCTGAAGAAAACAGGATTGGAGAGTGAACTGCGTTCTTGCTGTGCATGTTGGCTCTGTTCTCTGCGTCATTAAAAGGAAGTGGTCAGAGTGGCCTAACTGTTCTATGCTCCAGGTGGCTGGTGATCGGTTGGACATTCTGAGACATTTGACACGCAGAAGTTAGTTGGAATGTGATATGTTGTGTCTTGAAGTATGGAGCTCTGAAAAGTTTGAATAGGTTTTATTTATTTATTTTTAAGATTTTAAAATTGATTTTTAGAGAGGGAGGAAGAGAGAGGGAGAGAGAAACATCAATGTGAGAAACATCACTCAGCTTCCTCCTGCACGCCCCCTACTGGGGATCAAGCCCTGGAATCAAACCGACAACCTTTTGGTGCACGGAATGATGCTTAACTAACTGAACCACACCGGCCAGGGTGAAGAGGTTTCATTTTTAAAAGATAGGACAGCCCATCCCCAAGCCTCTCTTACAGCTGCTGTAGGGATCCTTTAACCAGTGATTCTGCAGTTCCCCATTTAATGGCATCACTCTAATCAGAGTGTTGGGGTGCTTCGGCTCTGATGACGTTCAGGTCATTTTTGAGATAAAGCTGCTTTATTTTCAGGCTGAATAGCTTCATTCTTGCCTTGTCATCCTAAAACTGCTGCACTGTGTGTGTGTTTCAGAGCCACTGGTTAAGTGACGGAAGACCCATGGTGATGGTGAATTAGTCTTTGTTTATTATACCATAAGTGTCCCTAGAAAACAAAGCCCAAGAATTTCTGGTAACTTCTCAGCAACAAATGTTTTCTACGTGTAGGAATTAAAGTCACACAAAAAAATCTTCCTTTCTTGGGGGAAAGAAAGAGTTTGGATGTTGTAAAAAAATTAAGAGCCATATTTATAGGCAACCACTCATCGGCACATTTTTTGAGAAGGTGTAGACATCATCAGCTTGGTTTATTTCTTCCTTGGGGATTGTAAGGACTCAAAAATTATAAGAAAAACTGTCTAAGTTCTAGACACAAAGCAACAGGTGCAAGTTAGTGGAGCAGATGGTCTATAATCTCACCTTCGCCTCCTACTCAAGTTGGGAGGAAAGTGGTCCCAATTTGGAAACCGTGCGGGAAATGTCATTCATTGCTACCTATAATTGCACCTAACTTATGACTTTTTTCTTTACCCTTTGGGTTTGTGTCTGGGAGTATGTCTTATTCCGCCTGTGTTCGAGTAAGTTCTGAATTTCCATAAAATGCCTTTCAAGGGGTGTGTCATGACCAATTTTATTTTTTTCAAGCTCTTGGAAAATTTACAGCTCACGATTTTTCCTGTTAGGATATTGCCACTTTCTTCCACAACTATCACAGTAATAGGCTTATTCACTAGGTTGCTCGCTTCCTTAATTTTCTGTCACCTACTTGCTCTCTTGTCTTTCCAGTAGCTGTTTAGTCTCTCAATTATATGCTTTCATCAGTACTTTTTAAAGACATTTGAACTCAGAGCCACCTCGCCCATATGTGGGGCATATACAGCAGGTATCTTATTCTCACTTTACACCAGGCACCTGACACTCAAGAAAGTTCATCATCTGTTGCCTGACTCGTAAATAGCGGGTGGTTATACCAGGACTGTTGTCTTTTTTGTGTTCTTTCAGCCCCGCGCTCCAGGGTGCTGCCTCCTGGTGCTGGCTGAGTTGGGATGTGCCTGTGTATTTTCCTGTTTTGTACTCTTACCTCGCCTGCATAGCTGCACCAGATGGGTAAAGGGCGGTGCTAGTGCCCGTGGTGGCTCCAGGCGACCAAGTCATATCTCTCCACTGTCATCAGTAGCCTCAGACATGGTATTTAGAGGGGAAGAAACTCAGAACTCATTTCATCCAACATGATTAGCCTCTTGGCCACATTCTGCCTCTGGCTCCTTATAATCGGCATTTTCCCAGACGTGAGGGGGAAAGAGTTTTGATAGAGTAGGATTCCAGTTTAAATATTTTGTTACGCTCTGTTTTAAAATGTACTGTGTAGGTCAAATGGTTGCCCACTGAACAAAGAGTGGCTTTCTGTTCAACAAATTTATATCTCTTTCCTTATGGGTGCACAGCCAGACTATCCCAGCATTCTCTGCAGCTAGGTGTGGCCACCGGACTGAGTTCTGACTAATGATATGGGGATATAAGTGACGTATTCCGCTTCGATATCTGTCCATAAAACCCTTCTTCATGATCCCATTCTTTCTGATTCTGTCTTTTTTGGATGCCAATAATCTGGGTGATGTTCGAAGCCAGGATTGAAAATAGCAAAGCCTTGGGAGTCTGAGTCCCTGAATGACAGGGAACAGTGCTCTCCCCTGTCTTGCTGACCAAATGGACTTCAGTGAGCAAAAAATAAACTTCTTAATTAAGCCAATGAGATTTCAGCGTTTATCTGGTATTAGTAGCTAGTATTTCATTATTTACTTACGTATGTGATAATGTATTGCATCCCTTTTCAACTCTGATTTAAGTAGTTAGCAACTCCAAACCTGTATTGGAACTACCATTAAGACACCATACCATGTAAACTCTACATCCCAGTTGGTACAGTAAACTCTAGATCCTTCTGCCAATACTGGCATTGCTATGGTGTTTCTTTCATTTAAGTATCCATCTCTATGCATTTGTAATAATATTTGAAGAAATAAAGGATTATTCAATATCTTTCCCTCCAATTTTTTTAAGTATTGTCAAAGATCGCTTAACTCACGGATTCTATCCGTGGTCCTGAAAAGTTTATCATTTGCATCGTGTTAAATTTTCAATCTCCCCTTCAAATCTCATGACCTCACTGTGTACAGTATTTCTTCTTATAGAGCTTACCCATCAGACTGTTACTTTTCTCTTTAAACAATCAGCCCTTCCTTTTGTCTCAGCCTGCCAAAATTTCTACCCATGACTTTCTACTCTGTTTCATGACTATCAAAAAGCTCCCTGCTGCAAATTCCTTTCCCAATAGTATGAATCCTGATGACTTTTTCCCTGGCAGGAGGCATCCCTCCAATTGATTAATTCTTTTATTCCCTTACTCACTTGAAGATAGAGTTTATGGCATTTGAAATTTTGGTACTGAAAAAATTTCCACAATGCTGATGGAAGAATGATCTTGTAATCCTAATCACTCACACCAGATTAAATACAAAACTGCTCCTCTAGAGGCCTTACAGTTTTAAATCCAAGGCCTATCCAGTTTATTATAACACAATTTATTTTTATTTTATTTAATTTTTAAAAATTTATTTATTTTCCTGTTTTTCTCAATTATCATTCTACAATTTAAAAAATACTTTTGATGTCAATCCCATTTTCAAACAGCTATGTGTAAAGTGGTTTGTCTAGACTTCTGTTTTAAATATCTTTGTTATCTTTGTTAGAATTTAAGTAGTTAGCAATGTAAATCCTGAAGTTATACTGCTAACACACTCAAGCTTCACTATATCCCATGCGACCCTCAGCAAGTTAACTTTTTCAGACCTCAGTTTTCTTATCTGTAAAGTGGAGATTTTACTTTTAATCATAGTGTTATTGGAAGGGTTGACTGAGTTTATACAACTAAAGACCCAAGAACAGCTCCTGGCACATAGTAAGTGTTGAATATTATTATATTTAACATTTGAAAGAGAGTAGGATGGATTACATAGGATCATTTGTATGCAGGTCTCTGTAATAGATAACTGCCACAATGATCTCTGTTGTCAGAAGTGCTTTATGGGCAAGCACATACCTGACAGTCTCCCCTGTTATTTCTTTTGGGCTGTGTTTTTTTACCTTTCAGGTGAAGTTTGCTTTTTATTTAATTTATTTATTTTTATTTTTTTAAACTTATCTTTATTGTTGAAAGTATTACAGATGTCCCATTTTTCCCCCCAATTGACCCCCTCTACCTCGCTCCCACCCCCTACCCAGGCCTTCACTCCATTATTGACTGTGTCCATGGGTTATGCATATATGCATATAACTTCTTTGGTTAATCTCTTCCCAACCTCCACCCTCCTTCCCTCTTTCCTCTGAAATATGATCATCTGTTGCATGCGTCAGTGCCTCTCGATCTATTTAGTTCGTCAGATTCTTTTGTTCATTAGATTCCTCTTAAAGAAGACCCTTCAACTTTTCCTGTAGTGCTGGTCTGGTGGTGATGAACCCCTTTAGCTTTTTCTTGTCTGTGAAGCTCTTTATCTGACCATCAATTCTAAATGATAGCTTTGCTGGGTAGAGCAATCTTGGTTGTAGTTCCATGTTTTTCATCACTTTGAATATTTCTTGCCACTCTCTTTTACTGGCCTGCAAAGTTTCTGTTGAGAAATCAGCTGACAGTCGTATGGGTGCTCCCTTGTAGGCAACTAACTGCTTTTCTCTTGCTGCTTTTAAAACTCTCTCTTTGTCTTTAACCTTTGGCATTTTAATTATGATGTGTCTTGGTTTGGGCCTCTTTGGGTTCCTGTTGTTTGGGACCCTCTGTGCTTCCTGGACTTACACGTCTATTTCTTTCCCCAGGTAGGGGAAGTTTTCTGTAATTATTTTTATAAATAGGTTTTCAATTTCTTCTCCTTCTAGTTTCCCAATAATACGAATGTTGGGCCTCTAAAGTTGTGCCAGAGGCTCCTTATACTATCTTCATATTTCTGGATTCTTTTTTCTTTTTGTTCTTTTGGTTGGGTTTTTTTTGTTTCCTCGTGTTCCAAATTGCTGATTTGATTTTCAGCGTCCTCTACTCTACTGTTGATTCCCTGTAAATTATTATTCATTTCAGTTCGTGTAGCCTTCATTTCAAATTAGTAATTTATTATGTCATCGATTTTCTCAGTTATTTTTGTCATACTCTTACTAATATGGTTGAGCATCCTTATAAACAAAATTCTGAACTCTGTATCTGTTAGCTTGCTTGGATCTATTTCATTTAGTTCCTCTTCTAGAGATTTCTTCTGTTCTTTCCTTTGTGACATGTTTCTTTGCCTCCACATTTTGGCTGCTTCCAGGTGTTTGTTTCTATGTATTAGGTAGAGCTGCTATGTCTCCTGGAATTTGTAGAGTGGCTTTGTGTAGTAGGTGTCCTGTAGGGTCCAGTGGCTCAGCCTCCCCAGTCACCTGAGCTGGGCCTTCTAGGTGCTCCCCTGTGTGGGCTGTGTGCTCTGACCTGTTGTAGTTGAGCCTTGGTTGCTGTTGGCATCAGTGGGAGGAACTGACCCCCAGGCCAATCGGCTGTGAGGACCAGCTGCAACCACAGCCAAAGAGCTGCTGTGCTGGAGACACCCCTATGGAGCAGGATTTACTTCAGTGGGGCTTTGGTGTTCACCAAGTGTGCCCCTTGAGTGTGTCATTCATGGATGTGGAAGGGTCGAGCCTGACCACCAGGTGCACTGTCTCTGAGGCCTCCGGGGAGGTGCAAAGTCAGCCTGTGCCAGTGCCCTGCCCAGGGCCACCCAGCATGAGCTACACAGCAAACCGTAGATGCTGCTCCTTGTGCTGGGCTTGCAGGTGCCCAGGAGAGGCCAAGCTATGAGCCAGTGCAGCTGCCGCTAGTGCCAGGCCTGGGGCCGCTTATCAAGCCATATGGGGCAGCTGCTGCTTGTTTGAGAGATTTTAGGAAAGTCCTAAGCATGAGGCTGGAGAGGCCACTGGCACAGAAAAGCCCCTGGAAATGGCCTGGATGAGCTGCAGGTGGGGAGGGGCGGGGCCTCCGGGAATCGGGGCGGGGCCAAAGGTGAGTCAGGTGCTGGCGATTCAAACATGGCGCCTGCCTGCCGGCTGTGCGGGGAGGACTCGCCACAGGAGCCGTGGCCTCCGCCAGCCCTTCTGCCCGGGAGGAAGCCGCCCTCCACCTCTCGCCCGATTCCAGGCAGGTTAGTTCCTCCCCGAGTGTCCCGGGTCCTTTCCGGCTGCTCCCGGCGCTGGGCTCAGAGGGAGCGTCCGAGTGAGTCCGTGCCGGGTCCTTTAGAGGAGCTGCCGGGGCTCCCGCAGCGTCCGCGACCCTCAGCGACAGTCCCCGCTGGTTTCACAGCCCGACGCTGTGGGGACGTCTCTTCCCGGCCCTGGAGCCCTGGGCTGGGGGCCTGTGTGGGTCTGGGACCCCTTGCTCCTCTGGGAAACCCCATCGCCGAGATGCCCTCCCGGGTTTAGCCATGGCACCGGGTGTGGGCCCGCGGCCAAGTCTTGGGGATCCAGCCCCATCTGCCCGCGTCCCCGCCCCTCCTCCCGGTCTCGGTGCTTCCTCAGCTCCCTGGCTGTGGGGCTTCTGTGCAGCCGGATCTCAGGAGGCTCTGAGCGATGGTGGTTCTGTGTTTTAGTTGTGATTTTGATGTTTTTGTGGGAGGCGGCGGGTGCAGCCGTTACCTACGCCGCCATCTTGTTTCCTCGAAGTTTGCTTTTTAAAGAATCTGTCTTTGTCCCCCATCTTGGTCATCTATATTTACAAAAACCAAACCAAAGCAAACAAAAAATTTGTTAAAAAATCCAAAACAAAACTTTTCAACTCTGCTAAAGCCAGCTTGACCACTCAGCACCATCTACCGCAGAGCTGGATCTAGGACATCTGTGAAGTTTGTGTTTGGACACCCATGTCTCCCCTTTCAGAATCTTTCCTCCCCTTGATAGGATCCAATTTCTATCAAATAAAACATTTCTCTACTTTCTTTCTTATCATAGCCCTTCATCTCAGGAAAGAGTCTGAGCAGTTCCTTGGCTATCAGTTGTAAATGACTAATAAAGCTCAATGCCTGGCCCTTCCCAGAAGAACTTGCTACAGATACAGAGACTAAGGTTTAAGCTAAAGGAATACATTTCTAATGTGAAATTTTAGCTATTGGGTGGGATGAGTATCTTGTGGTCACATTCTTTTCTAACATCATTATAAATAGTTACTCTTTTCACTTTCTTACATGTCTGGCTCTAATTAAGGCTTCACACATTAATTAATTCTGAATTGAATTGTCAACCTGCTGAATGGAATGAAATATGGCCAGCAATTTATTGTTCAAGAGCCATAGGCTGAGGCCACTCAAAGAGGGATGCAGATCAGAATCGAGCCCCCACACTCAGTAGTTTTCTAATTCCTTCATTGGGCACAGAAGCTTGATTTGCACTGCTGTAGATCCATAGCAAATCACGATTTCATATGTATCAACTGCATAAATATGCTGTTGTCCTTGATCACAGCTATTGGTGACATTTAACTGAAAGATCGCTGTGCTAGGTTGAGTCAAAGCATTGACTCCTACTTCCAGCTTTGCCACTTACCTGGGATTACCGTCCTTTGTTTTACAGCTTTTGTCTATAAAATAAAAATGGTGTCTCAATTCAGTCTGCACTTATAATGACCTGGGCAGCTTAAAATATGCAGATTCTCAGGCCCCGGATTCTGTAACTTCTTTTTTATATGTCTTCATTGATTTTTAGAGAGAGAGGAAGAGAGGTATAGAGAGATAGAAACATCGATGAAAGAGAAACATCATTGATCGGCTGCCTCCTGCAAGCCCCCTACTGGGGACTGAACCTGCAATTTGGGCATATGCCCAGGCCGGGAATCAAACCAGTAACCTCTTGGTTCATGGGTCGATGCTCAACCACTGAGGCACACCAGCCTGGCCGATTCTCTAACTTCTAATGCAGTATGCTGGGGTGGGCCAGGTGCTCTACAATAAGGCTGGATTGGGAATTACTGGGTGGGTTCATTTTTAAGGCCCTTTGGACCTTTTGATTGAGTGATCATGCTCTTTCTGAGAGTTCTCACTTGGCGCTCTGTGTAAGTGCAAACGTGTATACATGTTCCTTCTTGCAAACTGTGAGAGATGCTAGCATTTTCGAGAACCAGCTTGGAGTGGAGAGCAGGTTGGATTTGTGGGCAGTGCAAGAGGACTGGTCAACTTCCCTGACATTCCTGGTTCAGCCTGGTTCCGGAATCCTCACATGGCTGTGTTATTTTAGTGGACATAAATTTACAGAAGTTATAAAACACCTATGTTTTAACATAAATACATACTCAACCAAAATACTCAACCAAAAGCATACTCAACCAAATAGAAATTATTTTTGGACTATTTACTCTGAAGTTCTGTAGATACAATGAAGGTCGACTATGTTTGCATGCATGCAAATGTATGTAGAGTGGATGAAAATAAACTGATTTCCTTGAATGCTCATAAACTTATTCTAAAAATTATCCCAAAAGAAGCATTCCAGAGTGTTTTTGAGCAAGGGAATAATTATATAGATCTCAGGGGTAAAGCATTAAATTGTTTTAAGGGACAGTCAACTGAATGTATACATTTTGGCGTTTGTTTAAACAAACACATGCCTTTAAATAGTTTGTCTACTTTATAAGTAGACAGATTCTGACTTAAGTGACCTTAAAGCTCTTACTCTATTCCATGGATCTTTTGAAAGGAGAAAAAAATTAAATTCCATTAAGTATTCAGTTTGAATATTTTTCAAATTATTAAAATAATCCTTAGAGATACCTTCTTTGGACTATTAGATAAGTCACCAAATTCTAAGTCCATAACCCGCAAGTCTGGGAAAAATATTTTGGCTCTTTTGAACCTACTTTGGATTTGGCAAAAATTACCCCAAATCTGTTGCCTGTTGTCTAACTCTTGATTAACTAACTAATGAACTACAATAAAATGTTTCACACGATCTTTCTGTTTTTCCCATAGATTTTCACCTCTATCTGTCTTTTTGCTTGTGTTCATGTGGTAAAAATTGATTTCTTCAGCTGCAGACCTCGCTGCTCTTTAAAGAGCCTTAGTGGAAATGGCTGAAGTGATTAACTTGTGTTTTCTCTGGTGCAGGTGGAGACAGATGCCCTGGGAGCTTGGGGCACTAGGTATATAGCTTCTATGAGATGGTTCTCATGGCTGGGAGGTGACTGTAACGGTAACAAACCTGAAACAAACATATCTCAACATGCCTAGTGTTTCCTTCTATTTTTAAAAATATGTCTTTTTATTTTTAGGGAGAGAAGAAGGGAGAGGGATAGAGAGATAGAAACATTGATGAGAGAGAAACATCATCGATTGGCTGCCTCCTGCACGCCCCTTACTGGGAATCGAGCCTGAAACCTGGGCATGTGCACAGACCAGGAATCAAGCTGGTGACCTCTTGGTTCATGGGCCCCCTCTGACAGCAGCTGGAGAGACTGATAAATGTCAGGTAGCTATACAGAAATAAAAATATATGGCATATTCTGGTACAACAAACTGCATTAGATATCAAGTATTTTCGTTGTGATAAAGTTGAATTTTAATGACTGTATTACTAAAAATTACATTTTTGGTTGTTCAGAGAGCTGATACCTGCTCTTCCTGAATTAGCCAGTGCAAAGAAATAGTCTGAATGTGAGGGTCTCCTGTGATCCTTGTCATTACTTGTTTTTCTTCCCCTAGCTCCAGGGTAATGTATGTATGAGTGTGTATTAGTGTTTGCTTACCTATATGTTTGAGTGAGTTTCAGTTTTTAGTGGGTTTGGTGAGGAGTTTTGGGGTGAGAATCAGTGAAAAAAAGGGGAGGATCATTGATGACTAATTGCTGCTTGATGGCAGGACTAAGGCACCCCGAAGAGGTTAGCAACCCCTTTTTATTGCCTGCAATGCAGAGCTTCTGTAATTAGTAGTTTCATTAGAGAGTGTGAATGACTATTAAATGGTTCAGCCAAACAAAGCATTCATTGTATTGGAAAATTTACTGTAATCAGATAGAAAAAGTATTATTTTTGTGAATCACTTGTCAGGTTGTGGAAATAGCTTCACTATTGGGAACTCTTATTGAAAAGGGTTTTTACACCCTGGCCAGGTGGCTCAGTTGGTTGGAGCATGTCCCATGCATGGAAGGGTTCAATTCCTGGTCAGGGCACATACGTAGGTTGCAGGTTTGATCACCAGTAGGGGCAAGTAGGGGAGGTAACCGATCGATGTTCTGCTCTCACATAGATGTTTCTCTCTCTCTGTCTCTCTCCCTTCCTCTCTCTTTAAATTTAATAAACATATCTTTGGGTGAGGATTGAAAAAAAAGGGTTTTTACTCACAGGCTTTGAAATGTACAGGTAAGTGTCTGAGTCGCTCAGGCTGCTATAACAATACCATGGACTGGGTGGCTCACACAACAAACATTTATTTCTCACAGTTCTGGGGGCTTGGAAGTCCAAGATCAAGGTGCCAGCAGATTAGCTGGCTAGTGAGGTCATCGAACCCACTTCCTGGGTCATAGGCTGCCGTCTTGTCACTGTGTCCTCACATGCCACAAGGCACAAGAGAGTTCTCTGGCCTTGTAAAAAAAAAAAAAAAAAAAGGGCACTAATTCCATTCAGGAAGGCTCCACCCTCATGACCTAATTCCCAGAGGCCCCACTCTTCCTACCATCTCATTGGGGGTTAAGTTTCAGCGCATAAATTTCGAGGGGACACAGACATTCAGTCCATAACAATCAGTGTTCAAAACATGGTCACTTTGCTACAAGTTCTGTCTGCATCCATCACGCGTATGTCCTCTGTAGGGGCTTCCTTTGTCTAATAGCACAGGGTGTATTTTATTCCACCGATAGGGGTTGGTGTGCAGCACATTCCTTGGGAGTTGGGACAGTTGTGTTTGGTGGCGGTGTTGCCTATTGCAGATTTCATTTTGCGAACTCTCCTACATTGCTGCTATAAGGCCAACAGAACGTGCTAGTTTCTGAGCATATGCAGGTTTCCTGGCATAGAAAATACTCGTCGGGGTTTGCCCACACACCAACTGTCTCTGTTTGGGAGTAGCTGTCCCTGTTTTTTAACTATATTCACACTTTGTCGATCCAGAGGGGTACGGTGTATTTTAATCAGGCCCCATGGCAGCTTTGTGGCTCGGTTAATTATAACCCTCTCTTATATTTGTACAGTGTTTTTCAGACTTAAGAGTATTTTCACTTATCACAGCTCCTTTGATTTCCCAAGCTCCCTGGGAGGTAGGCAGGATAGATGTTATGATCCCATTTTACAGATAAAGTTGAAGCTGATGGGGTTAAATACAATGTCTCTAGTTAAGTGGCTAAGGTAGGTGGGGCCAGGACTCTGGAGTCAGCATCTGGAACTCTCTCCAGCATAGCCTGGTATCCTTAGCTACCCTGAGGCCTGCGCTCCAAGATGTATTAAATCCAGGAGCCCCAAGGTACTCAAACGAGCCCTTTATGCCCTTTGCCAGTTTTCTCTAACTGCTATATCTATCATTTTCTGGCTACCTAGTTTTCTTTCGAGTGTGGAGAGAAAAAAAAAAATTATTGCTCCCCAGGTGGTACCAACTCATCTTTTCTGAGGACTTCAGAAGGCAGTCACAGGTCTTCACCTGCCGATTCAGGGTCATGACGTGGACTCTGGGGGCAGGGATGAGGGGTTGTTGGTTGTGGACATTGATGGTCAGACTGAGTGGAGATTGCAAAGCATTAAAATCAGCGTGCCCTATGGCTGGCATCCTCTCTGGTCAGAAGTTAAAATGCCTTCAGAATCCTGTACACAAGCATCACTGTTTTCAGTTTCATCTCTTCTTTCTCTTTGCCTGTAGTGTAGCATGCATTATACTGCATGTAATTGATTTATTTGCCCACCTCACGTGATAACGATGCTTTGAAGGCAGGGACTGTGTCTTATTTCTCTGTTTATCTCCATTTCTATCACCCTGCCTGGCACATAGTAGGTGCACTCTAAGTGCTGATTGAATGACTCAGTGAACTTTTAACCCTAGGCTGGAAGGAATGGAGGACTAGTGCTATGACACGGCTTTCACGGTCAAATTGACTTGGAAGAAGCCTGAATTTGTGCAGTAATGAGGTGTGTTGTTAGTATTTGTACCAGGCAACATGTTGTTCCACTTACTTAATAACAACGTTGCCAACAGATTTTCTTTGGAGAGTTATTGGCAGATTTTTCTAAGACTATATTAATGCTGGAATTATGAGTTTTCCCAGGTCAGCCCTAATCCTGGCAAGAAAAACAAGGTTGATTGGATTCAGGGTCCTTAAGGGAATCAGTCCCTCCGCATAATCTCTGTTGAGAGATTATGGCAACTGGTATCAAAACAGAAACTATTTTCTTTCTGCTTCTCCGCCCGCTCCTGCCGCACATAACTGCAGATACATCCGTGCCTTTTTCAAGCTCTTGCTACCAGTGTGGTAGTTGAATCTGAGTTAGCACAGAAAGCTCGCCAGTTTTGAATGCAAAACAAGCAGGATTTGTGTTCCCTGGCCTCCCGAGATGCAGGCGGTGCCTCTCGGGCAGTTGGCAGAGCCTTTGCCATCCTGAAGGCTCACAGGATGTGGGCTGTCCTGGCTCCTGCTGTTGGGGTGAAGGGGCCTCCACTTTCATCCTGGAACTTCATGCTCAGTGACTATGGAAGGCTGACCGAGGCCTCCTGTGGGGCCCTGGGAAACTGCCCGCTGCCAACAAAGAGGTGAAATTCCTCTCCGGTGCGAGGAGATGTTAGCGGGTGTGAGGGACGAACTACTGTATAGCAAAGCCGGGGTCCTCTCTCGGTCTAAAAATACCATCAGGTCTCCGGAATTTTCTTCTGCCTGCGCCTGCTGCTCTATCTTTGCCATCTGGGCACCGTCATCAACAGCCTGCACCTTCAGTCATCCCTGAGTGCATCTATTATTTACAGGTTATTGTATTAGTTTGCTAGGGTTGCTGTAGCAAAGTACCACAGACTAGGTAGCTTACACAACAAAAATGTATTTTCTCACAATTCTGGAGGCCTGAAGGCCAAGATCGAGGTGCTGGTAGGGCTGATTCCTCCCGAGGACTTTATCCTTGGCTTGTTGATGGCTGTCTTCTCCTCGTGGTCTCCACCCGGTCTTCTCTGTGTGTCTGTGCCCCCATCTCCTCTTCTTATGAGGATACCAGGCGGCTTGGATTCGGGCCCACTTTAATGACCTAATTGAACCTAATTGCCTCTTTAAAGATGCCATCTTCACATACAGTCACATTCTGGAGCTCCAGACGTTAGGGCTTCATACTTGTGAATTTTAGCGGGGGGAGAGGGGGCCATTCTTCTTGGACTTTAAGGACAGTTGCATTGAAAGAGTCAGAGTCAGATGTAAACTCATCACAGCAAAGTTTTACCCCAACCCCAGGGCTGCCTCTTGTCCAAACGTTAAAACACAAACAAGACGGGGGGATGATGGGAGTCGAGAAAAGAGGGGCTAGGAGTGGGAATCAGTGTGGGGGAAGCGAGGGGCCAGCTGGCTGAACTGCAGTGTCTGTCAGTCTCCTCCACCCCAAGCTTTTATGTGAAAGACGCTCCATTTTATTTCTTCTGCTTTATTTAGCCTCAAGTGGAAATGCACATTGATATCCCTTTCATTAAGAATACTGTCCTCCTGAATTTCTCTCATCAGTTGTAATGAATGACTTCTTCCAAGTTAGAGCTGCCAAAGGATGTTAGAGGGAAAACCAAAAATGGGACATGCAGCTGCTCTGTGCAGCTCTAGAACAAAGTGTTTGGTCATCAGAGGACCGAAAGCAAAGCTGGAAACGTACACAGAGTTTGTTTAATTCAAGGCAGCATTTTTTTATGGGACCTTTCAAAAGTATCGGTTGGGTTCAGCCGGGGCGAAGTTGTGAAATAGGCCAGGTTGTGTTTATGCTTCCGCCTGACTTTGCGTGGCTCGTAGTTGTTGTTCCGTAGTTCCGGAGTGTCTGGTGATTCTCGGGGGGTCCCTCCACTCCCGAGCGGTGTGTGGTGTGATGGCCGCGGCAGACGTGGCCCTCCTTTGTGGCTTGTGAATTCTACTATAAGATTATTGGGGAAACCAAGTAATGAAACTATTAAATAATTTAACATTTTAATATGAAAACAAATGGATGTGTTACAGAGAAAGGTGCAAAATGTGTATGACTTTTAAAGCTAAAACACGACCCTTTAAAGAAATTTAGGGTTTTGGTGGTCCATGCCCACTGTTTACTTGCCCTGAGAGTGCAAGTTCACAGTCATTTACTCTTTAGAGTGGTTGATGGGTTGTAGGAAAGTTTTAGAAATACTTCAACTCTCTTCGAGATACCAGGTATCTGGAAGCCTTCTTTCAGCCTCAGGCTACTTTCCAAAGTAACAACTGGATAATTTGATAAACACATTTGTGTAAATGTGCTAATAAATGAACATTTATTATTCATCACCGCCTTTACTCCTTCAGATGAACTATGTGTATTTTAATTGTGGCCATTTAGCGATGATATCTGTGCCTCTCCTCTCATGTATTCACTCAGGATATATTCACTGGGTGCTTGCAGTGTTCCAGGCCCTGTGTGAGGCACCTGAGATACATGAGTGGAAACAAAAAAAAAAATCCCTGCCCTGGCAGAGCCTCCATGCTGCTTAGGAGACAATAATCAGAATAATAAATTACATAATGTGTTTATAGCTGATGAGTGTTTTGGGAAAAAATGGAACAGGGTAAGGGGTGTAGGGAGTGTGGAGCGGGGGCACTGGTTTGCAGTCTCAAACAGGTGGGGCGGGGAAGGCCTCACCAAGAAGATGACACCGAAGGGAATAGAGGGTTGAGACATAGAAGAGGGGGGAGAGTGCCGAAGCAGCCTGTGTCAAGTCTCCACGGCTGGAGTATGCCTGGCTCGTCTGAGAAACAGCCAGGAGGCCAGTGGAGTGGAGTGAGGGCAGAGCAGTAGGTGATGTGTTCATGTAGGGCCATTGTAAGGTCTTTGGTTTTGACTCTGAGCTGGAAAGTCACGGGGACCATTCTGGTTGCTGTGTTGACAGCAAGCAGGCTGTAGAGGGATGAGATCAGTTAGGAGGCTGTTACTACAATGTAGACAAGGAGATGGTGGCTTGGGCCAGCGTGTTGGCGGTGGAGGTGGTGAGAAGTGGTTGGAATTCTGGAGATATTTTAAAGGTAGAGTGAACAGGATTCACTGACGGATTGGGTGTCAGGGATATAAAAGAAAGAGGGCTCAGGGAAGGCTCCACAGTTGTTGCTTGACCAACGATGGCGTTTCCATCAACCAAGAAGGGGACCACGGTGGGTAGGACAGGCTCTGGGGAGACTAGGGCTTTAGCTTGGGGCGTATTAAGTTGGAGATGTCTGTTAGACATTACAGAGCAGGCACTTGGATATATGTATCTGGGGGTTTGGCGGAGCCACCTGGACTGGAGATGTAAGTTTCAGATTTGTCAGCATAGATGGTGTTTAAAGCTGTGGTTAGATGAGATCCCAAGGGAGTGGGTGAGAGAAGATGAAAGGCCCAAGGACTGAGGCTTGGGGCACCACAACATAAAGAAGTCTAGGGGACTAAAGAATTTATACGCATATATGCACAACCCAAGGACACGGACAGTGGTGGGGAGAGGGCCTGGGGAGGGGAATGGGACGGGGTGGAATGGGTCATTGGGGAGAAAAAAGGACATCTGTAATATTTTAAACAAAAATAAAATTTAAAAATTAAAAAAAAAAAAAAAAAAAGCCTAGGGGAAGGGAGATGGAGGAGCGGCCAGTGAGGTCCTGGAGTTTGTGGTGTTCTGGAAGCCACGTGGAGACAGGGTTTCCAGGAGGAGAAAGCCGTCCGTGTCTAATATTGCTGGTTGGTCAAATGTGAAATGGAGAGTGAGATTTTCCCAGTGGGCCTGGCAGTTTGGAGGTTATTGGTGGTTGTGATGGTTGAAGAGTGAAAGGCAGATTGTGCAGGCTCATGAGAGGATGGCAGGAGAGATACTGGAGACAGTGAGTATAAAGAGCTCCTCAAAGGTCATTTGTCATAAAGGTGAAAGAGAAAGGGAGAGTTAGTTGGAGTGAGAAGAGGGTCTAGGAGAGGGATTTTTAAAGGTGGGAGAAATAACAGCGTGTTTGAATGATCATAGGAATGGTCCAATGGAGAAGGGAAATGCGCCGATGTGGGAGGGGGAGATGCCCGGCAGAGATTCCGCTGAAGAGGCACGCAGGGACAGGATGCGGTGCACAGGCCCGCGGTAGACAGGTGCACTAAGCAACAGGAGGGAGGGCAGGGCGTGTGGAAATGGAAAATGGACACATGCTGGTAGGTAGACCGACGTGGGAGTGGGAGTTTGCAGAGACTATCAGTTGCACCATTTTCCAGTGTCTCGGGATGCAAGATCATCATCTGAGAATGGGGATGGGTAAGCAGGCAATGGGAGGTGAACAGAGGGAGAAGATGTGATATAATTGTTAGGAGCATAGGAACGTGAGAGGACTTGGAAATACAACATCCTTGCAGGCAGCGTTAAGGGATCACTTGAGGCTTGTGGTCCCACGTTTAACATGAGACTAGTGTGCATGCTTGTGTGTTTTACTCTAGCGGTGTTCTGCCGCCTGGGCAGGAGCATGGCGGGGGCAAAGAGTTAGAGGTAACCAGGAGTTTGTGAGAATAGAATATGAAGACGCGAGAGAGGGGCATGGGGATGGAAGGTCTAGGCAAAGGAGTGATATAATGATTGGCTACGGTATTTAAGCTGGGATATGTGGAAAGAAAGGACCGGAGGGGAAGAGGGACAGCGCAAAAGTGATGGGATCAGTGGATTGTAAATCTTGGTGGGATCAAAGGATTGTTGGAGGTGGGTCAGAAGATGGCGTAAAAGCTGGAAACTCAGGAGGTGATGGGCAGAGTGTGACACCTGAAATTGTGATTATGGAGGAGTTGTAGTTATTGGCAACGACGAGGCATTTGAATTCTTACCTGATCTCAGTTTTCAAAGGCCTGGTGGGTTCCTTTCCTTCATTACAATTAATTCAGTTAGCGATTATGCATTTATTAGTGTAATTGTTTCCCTTGCTCGATTGTAAGCATCATAAGCGCAGGGACTGTGTCTATTTTTTCTCACCATTATGTCCGCCTGAGCCTGGGACAGTGCCTGGCCAGTTGTAGGAGCTTCATAAATAATTGTTGAATGAAACGTAAGACCCATGCTGATGGTAGTAATGTGACCCAAGACGAGGAAGACACTGCCCAGTTGGACACCGTGGTTTTTGATGATGCCAACACAAGAACCAAAAATTGACTCTTAAGCAAAAATTAAATAGGATTTGGCATAATTCCTGATCTATTGATTAAAAGACAAATTAAATTCCTATGTCATTTTTGAAAGCGAATTTGTAGGAAAGGCACGTGGTAGGAAAGATAATGTTTGGATTTTAGGAGCTCGTTTTTTCACAACAATTAAACATTTTAAAATAATTAAAATTTTTTGTGCATGGTTATTGTTATTTCTTTATTCCTTCAACAATTGTATGAATGTTCATTATGTACGAGACACTGTGTAGCTGTGGGTTTCAATGGAACAAGGCGAGGGCTTACAGAATTAAGAGCTGATTAAAGAAAGAACATTCTGTGTTTTTTTAATAAATAAGTAGTTGAAGTTCAAGAGTACCACTCAGAATATATAGTTTCATCAGGACTTGGGAAGACCGAGTAAACAGTATGAAGAGAAATAGTCATTATGGGACACGAATGCTTTTTCATGCTTCCCCTCCTTCCATACATTTCTTCTCCTTTCCCCTTTGACATCAGGAAAATGCCTGGCGCATAGTAGGAACTGGATAAGCATCAACTTACTGACCGAGTAAATAATTTACCCGACTTCTAGAGAATAATAAATTTCTTGATTGGTATTGTTATGAACTGAAAATATATACTGTTCCCTTTTCCCTCAAATTTCTATATTGAAGCCCGAGCCTCTAGGGTGGAGTAAGGAAGTAATGAAGGGTAAATGAGGTCATTAGGGTGGGGCCCTGATCCAAAAAAATTAGTGTCCATATAAGAGGGGACAGCAGAGAGCTCACTCGCTCCCTATCTGTGCCCACCCATTGAGGAAAGGCCCTGTGAGGACACAGTGGGAGGGTGGTCATCTGCAAGGGGGAAGAGAGATCTCACCAGCGACTGAACCCTGCTGGGACTTTGATTGTGGACTTTCCACCTTCCAGAACTGTGAGAAAATAAATCTTTGTTGTTTAGGCCACCCAGTCTATGGTATTTCACTAGAGCTGACTGTAGGCACATGAAACTTTTGCCTACAACTTAAAGAATATGGCATCTGCTAACCTCTATCTAATATGTTAACTTTCCATTTATGTTATACAGGATTGCTTAAAAAATGGTATCTTTTCTGACAATCCTTTGGTCTGGGAAATGTCTCTTTAATATCGCTTCTTGCCTCAGCTGTGGAGAAGCCAGCTTGCATAGAATCAGAGAAGACAAATGTTAAAAGGTTAAGGGGATCTGTTGATGTTAATTCTGTATTAAAATCTAAAGAGGAGGAGGAAAGGTCAGACTGAAAGACTTTCGACCATTTCCTCAGAAAGAACACTTTATAATAACCCTGGGAGGGAAAAGAGCAGGACAAATGAATGCTGTCACGAATTGTGTCTCTGTCTGCTTCTCGATCGCCAGAACTGGGTGCTTCCATCAATTGTCTCATTCTGATTACACCCTTCAATAAACTCAAGTGTGTGTACTAATTTGTAGAAGTAGGTGAAGCTAACAATTTGACATTTCACGACAAAGCCAGAAACATAAATCTCTAGATTAGAAGAATTTAGGGATGCACAGTTGACAAAATCAATAATTATTTTTTCCTGCAATTGGCTGCTGTTTGGTGTTTAGTTTTTTGCCCAGATGTATATAAACCTAGTAGTAGGCAGCCAGGAAGAATGAACGCACACAGGACATTTTCATAGGCTTCTGGGCTAATTCTACTCTGAAAGATTTATTCACCTCAGAGCAGTTAATTTCCAGAAATCACCTCTCTAACTCTGCTTAATTACTGGATTCAAATGAAAAAATCTAATAGTTGCAGCCAAAGAATCAGTAATTTCTCTTTTTCCCCGGTTTGCCTTCCCTACACATTTAGCAGGCACATTTCTCCCTCACCTCCAGCTGTGGCTCTAGGGTATCTTGGGAGGAAGGTGTGGCCAATGACATCAAAGGACTCTCTTGTTCGTCAGAGAGGAGAGAACTCACCCCGATACTCCTCAAAACCAGGTGTTCAGTTCTGCAAATAGCCACTCACCCACTTGGCCAGGGTGATAAGTGGCTTTTTCTGGGTGAGTGGCCAAGAAGTGTGTCTCATTTATCTAACCGCTCAAGCCCCTCATGTGGGAAAGAGTAGTAGACAGAGGTGAAATATGTTGTGACCTGGGAACTCGCTTTGCATTTTAGCCAGAGGCAGGCCATTGGCTACCAGCAGATGCCCTCGAGCTATCTAACAATTCTGAGCTGGCAGGAATTGTTCGAGACCTTTAGAGAACAGCTGAAAGATGAACATGAGGAAACCAAGGCCCTGGGAGGGTCAAAGACCTGTTCATATGGCCAGCTGGTCTACTACCAGGTAGTTCTCTACTTCTAGTTTAAAAAAAATTTTATTGAATTTATCAGGGTGACATTGGTTAATGAAATTATATAGGCTTCAGGTGTACAATGCTATAACACATCATCTGTATATTGCATTGTGTGCACCACCCACAGTGGAGTCTCTGTCATCATTTACTCTCCTTTCCCCTCTCCTATGTGCCCCCCTTTCCTTCTGGTAATCATCACACTGTTGTCTGTCTATGAGTTTTTTTTCCCTTTGCTTAATCCCTTCACCTTTTTCACCCAGCTCCCCTTCCCCACCCCTGACAGCCGTCAGTCTGTTCTCTGTATCTATGAGTCTGTTTCTGTTTTGTTCATCAGTTTATTTTGTTTATTAGATTCCACATATAATTGAAATAATGTGGTACTTGCCTTTCTCTGCCTGGCTTATTTCACTTAGCATAGTACTCTCTAGGTCCATCCATGCTGTCGCAAAAGGTAAGATTTCCTTCTTTTTTATGGCTGAGTAGTATTCCATCGTGTAAATGTATCACAGCTCTTTTATCCACTTATCTACTGATGGGCATTTAGGCTGCTTCCAGATCTTGGCTGTTGTAAATAATGCTGCAGTGAACATAGGGGTGCATGTATTATTCGAATCAGCATTTTGGGTTTCTTCAAATATATTCCCAGAAGGGGAATCGCTGGGTCATAGACAGCTCCATTTTTAACTTATTGAGGAAACTCCAGACTGTTTTCCACAGTGGCTGCACCAGTCTGCATTGCCACCAACACTGCATGAGGGGTCCCTTTTCTCCGCACCCCTGCCAGCACTCGTTTGTTGATTTATTGATGACAGCCATTCTGACAGGTGTGAGGTGAAGTCTCTAACTACTGGTGCAATCAACTCCAAGAGTGGTTTTTATTTTTTAAATGCATATTTAGCTGTGGGGCCTGTTTTGTTCTAACTCAGCTACTTTAGTTGAAGTGGGAGGAGGGCCCTCAGAGCCCTGTGCTCTGTCTCATCTGTCCCATTACTGTCCGTCTGTTCCCTGAGTTCCTTGGACTCCACATAAGGCAGTTTGAAAACCACTGGACTAGGAAGGAGTGGGAGGGGAGGGCTCAGGTGAGGGCATTGCCTAGCCAAACGGGACTGCTGGGACCTTCCTCTTTCCCCCCTATTCTCATGCCTCTTTCTGGGAGCATCCTTCCAGATGGAATGGCCAGTCGGAGCCCACGCCTTCAGGAAGCCATTCCCAATCCCCCCATTGGAATGGCCCATCCCATCCCTCCAGAGTCCTTCAGCGCATTCACTTCTCCGGGGCTCCTCTTGTCATCTACGTTGGTGGTGAGCTGGGCCATCCCCAGTCTGAGGGTAAGCTTCCTGATGTCAGGGACCACGGGATACTTATCACATCTCTTTGGTACCTATAACAGCATGTTGCTTACATATAATAGGGACTCAGCAGATGTTTGTGGAATTGAGTCGAAGAGACCATTTTATTTGGTCACCAACCAATCATCATTTGAACCAGATAACCCTTGATCTGGGTGTGGTAATCGTACCACCTCAGGCAGGGGGAGAAGGTTATTTAGATAATATAATTAGTGTACAGAAACACTATGCAGACATCAAAAGTCAGGATCATATTGCTTTGCTGTTTTCATAGTTAAGGGCATTTTCGTATGGGGGATTAAAGCTTGTTTATAATGGATTTAAAGAGGAAGCCTTGAGTTTTCCAGGTCTGAAACTGGATGGCCACAGAAGGTCACTGATGATGTGCAGAGGCCTCAAGGAGGAAGTATGCGAATTGAAGTGTGCCCACCTACTGTGGGCATAGCACTGCATTGGTGCTGAGGGGACATATCAGACATCTCTGTCCCACCTCACACCTTCTCTGCCCACCTTTTACTCCAGCCATTGCTGGGCAACCAGCCTCGCACAGCTGCAACTGGACAGCATCTCACTTCAGCTGTACCAGGTCTCTCCGGCCCAGGGGTTTCTGGGAACCATTCTTGGGAGGCCCATTGGAACTCATGCAGGCGACACTTGGAAGTACAAAGTAGTCAACACCCCGTGGGCCAGGCCTTGATCAGTGAGGGATGAGAGCTGATGGTCAAGTGCTTCCTCCTTTGGTGAATGATTCTGAGCCCTAAAGGTCTTGATTTATTGAGTCCCAGTGAGCCACAGGATGACCAGCCCATTAATGCAACTGTGTTGGCTTCCCCACCCCCTGTGTTTCTCTCTCCCTCAATTCTTCACTCCTGTTCCTAGGATCCATCCCAAGTAACCTACTGCATGTAAGCTTTTTGCACAAACTCTGCTTTTAGTGGGGAGTTCAGGCTAAGTCAAGGGAATGAAGAGTGTAGTAGAAGGGGTTCCCTGCCCTCCAAGAGCTTATCAGTCCTTTGACTGGTGAGTCTTGTGGAACATTTGGTTACTTTAGAAGGTACTCTGCAGGTAAAGGCCAACCTGGGTGATTCAGACAGGGTGGTGCTGCTGGAGAGAGGAACAGAGAAGGTTGGTATGAGTGGAGCTTGTGGCCTACGCAGATCCTGAGAAGGAACTGAGTGGGCAGGGAGGAAGGGCAGGGAAACGCCCCAGGAACGCTGGCTTAGGGTTATTTGGGGAACAAGGGAAGTATGCATTTGGAGTTTTCCGATTGTGCCTTGAATGCCAAGCACAGCACTCCCGACGTTCCCTTGATTGATGAAAAGTAAGAGTTGACTTACGGAAATTTGAAAACCTGGGGGGCAGATATAGGCTGAAGAAGGAAGATTAGGGATTAAGAAACTGTTGAGACATAAAAGTGGGGATCAGGTGAATGAGAGGCGAGTTCCATGACCCCCTTTAATGGAAAGCTTCATTGAGCATCGGTTAGGAGCAGGGGGCCACAGAGGATGACAAAGAACGACCTTAAGGGGCACTTACGCCGGAGGAAAAGGCCTGTGTGTAGGGTGTAGGGTGGTGCTTAAAGGGAACATCCTCATGGACCTCTGGAGTTGACTGGAATTATTTTTATTATAATTTTATTTAAATATGTACAAAATAACGCTAGGTATAAACTTCTCGCACGTAAAGCTCTTATGTATCCATAAAACCAAAAGAGATCTACCTACTAAAAACAAATAAAATGACAAAACCAATAAAATTCAAATTAACCACATTAATTTAATGCTGATGCCTTTGCTAAAATGAAGTTGCTGCTGGTGAGTGAGGGTGACGCTGGCTGCTGCAGCTCAGCGTTCAGCGTGCTCCGCGCCCGTGACTCCATCCGCCGCCTGTTTCTGTTTGAACCCTCGAGAAACCTTTGTTTGAACAGCTGGCCATAATTGAATGCATTGTTTACCTCTCCAGCCCGCCTCTGTTCTTTTCTCATTAGCTCGAGACAATGGAAGTGGTGTCACTTGTGCCAACACGGCCCTGGCACAAAGCAAAAGTGGGTACTGACCTTTGCATGCAGAGGGTGGGAGTGTAGATGCTGGAAGGAAGCTGGGGGATGGAAGGGGAGGTAGGGGAGGGTGGGAGGAGAATCCTGAACATCTCACAAGACCAAGAGGAATGCCGGAATCAAATATTTGGTTCAGTGGGGAGCTGAAGTCAGTTTCTTCAGCTATTAAATTTCAGTGATGTGGGGATTCAGAGATATTTTTCTGGATCAAGGGACCATAGCATCCATGGCTGGAGTAGGATATTTGTGAAATATTACATTATTTACTATCTCCCGTAGTTTTTTAAAATTATTGTATTGCAAGAAACGCCTTAGTGGAAGGGAGCCCAGGTGCAACCTTGGGATGCTGGGCTTTCTCAGCTCCAGAAATGCTTCAGTCTGTGGCTCTGTCCTGCGCCCACCTCCATTCCGCTCCAGCCATTCAAGGGCTCGTCTTCTGGGTGGATTCCTAGATTTGAGGATGCCTCCCACACAAAATGAGCTCTGTGTGGAAGTCTGGCCTCCTCCTTCGCTCTTGGAATCAGGGCCCAGAGGTACGGTGGCCTGGGTTTTCATCTCAGCTTCTCCCTTCCCTGTGTGGCGTCAGACAGTTTCTTCATCTGTGCATTGGGGGTAATCCTAATGCCTGCTGTGCAGGGTAACTGAGTGAAGATACATTAAGTGTTTAGAACACTCAGCATGTAGTAAGTGGTATGTAACAGTTAGTGATGATAACGACCGTGTTAGTTAAAGCAGTGACGCTTGACCCCGAGGGAAGCTCTGGGCCTGTTGTTTGAAGAGTCTTGCGCAGGCTCTGCACGAGGAATGGATGGCTGACAGTTTTGCAGGCTCTTTGCTAAAGAGGAAGTTCCAGGAAATAAAAATACATAAGTGATCCCAACCCTCCTATTTCCGACCTTGTTACTCTGTGTACTTGGACTTGATGGTCAGGTGGCTCCTCTGCAGAGAAGGAAGGGTGAGGAAGGAAGGCATGGCGGGAAGACCACACAGTAAACAAAACTGCGGGGGCCTCGTCCCAGGCACTTCAGAAAACCTTACTCCCTGGCAGGTTTATTTGCGTTAGAAAGCAGATGTGCTAATTGTGTGTCAGTCCTATTTGCTTATTAGAGCAAGTCCCCAAGGACAGTGACTCGGCACAGCTGGCTCTGTTGAGACATTTTGCTGAGTCAGGCAGGCCTCGTGTTGGTTTGAGCTCCCCCAGAAGTGCACCCTGCCACAAGGAGGGGGGGCAGCACCTGGAGGGCGGTGGGCAAGGAGGAAGCTGGCACAGGGTGAGTCATCCGCCGGGCCGGTTATTGCTGGGGGCAGCTGGGGTTCAGTCCCACCACAGAGCTCTGGGAGACAGCGTAGATAACACTTCCAGGTTCCCAAGCTGCCGTGTGCGGTGCTGGGCTCCTTACCCATGCTCAGTGAGGCCTGCCGGGGTCAAGGCATGAACTGCCTGGCCTGGCGCTTCTTGTCTGTTCTGTGTGGTCACAGAAGGCTCTGGTGGCCAGAGAGCCTACAGCATAGACTATCGGGTACTGGCAGGTGGAAGACTAGGATAGGCCTGCGGGGCTGAGGGCTCTGGGGACGCAGGCCTGGCACCGATGTCAGCTAATCCCTTTCCAAGATCTGCGCTCTGTGCAACATCCACGCCTTCAGTCAGCACCAAGCAAACATTTTTATTAACACGCTTTGATGCATTTTGCAGATATACTTGCTAAGTGTCCTCAGTGGGGAATTCCTGTTTGGTTCAGCCTCAGAAATGGGGAGGGGCAGAGTGAGATGGGCCAGGGGGCTGGTGAAGGTAGCCAGAGCCACGCAGGTTGAGAGAAAGTGGAAAGTGACCGGGCCTTGGACTGGATCTCCCTCCTTCAGGTGAACTGGCAGTGGCTCAGGAAGAGGCCTCTCTTTCCCTCCTGGTGAGTGGAGCCTGGAGCAGGGCAGGGCTCTGCCATCCCCATGGCACTGAAAGGGTTAGTGGGAATAGTCGGCTTTTGCTCCATGTCCAGTTGTCATGGTACAGTGGCCAGGTTTTATTTATTTTTTGGTTAATTCTCACCCAAGGATATTTTTCCATTGATTTTTAGAGAGAGAGGAAGGGAGAGAGGGGGAGAAAGAGAGAGAGAGCGAAACATCAATGTGAGAGAGATGCATCAATTGGTTGCCTCGAGCACACACCCAGACCGGAGCTGGGGATGGAACCTGCAACCGAGGTACGTGCCCTTGACCGGGAATTGAACCCGAGACCCTTCGGTGCTCTGGCTGATGCTCTAACCACTGTGCAACACCTGCCAGGGCTGCAGTGGTCGGATTTTAGACAGGTGGGAAGGGGAGGTGGGTTGGAGATGGATCTTGTAACTGTAGCTTGGAAGGGCACTGTGTTTCTACGTATTTGTAGGCAGAATTTGCAGGTATTCACTTTGAGGTCTGTGGCTTAGAACAGAGAGGTGGCATCAGCTGTGTGCTGTGGTGCACCTGGAGGCAGAAGACCCAGGTGGAGTCTCTCTACCCTGTCCTTTATGAGCCTTATGACCTTGGGCAATCTGAAACTCTGTGTCTTCCATCTGCGGAAGGAAGGAAATGGTAATATGCAATTTACCAGGCTGCTGTGCCGATTAGATGAGCAGATGTATCTGTTACAAAGCACCCATATTCTTATTACCTGTTTTTAAAATGGTGAGATATTTTAAATGTTTACATTTAATAAAATGCTTTTAATAAAATGCAACACAATACAGTTATACTATTTATAAGATAATTGCAGGTTTTATAAAAACGTTAATTCAGAGTATATTAATAGGTCAGATTTTTAAAATTTAATTTTTATTAATACTTTTATTAATACCTTTAAATCAAAATAAAACGGTGATAGTAAAATACAATTAAAAGTGTCCTACAGAAAAAAACACCAGTTCCTCGCCTTCCATTTCCCAGGCTGGCTTTTTAGAGGCAGTCACATAGGATGTTTTTAATTGTTTCCTCATATATCGCCATATTTAAAAATAATATACTCACACTGCTATTTCTTAGACAGTATCAGATATTACACATTAACTTTCTGATATAGTTGATTGACTTTTAGTTCTTAGAACCCACTCTTCATCGACCTCCCTCTTAATTTTCTCAGTATAACGATATCATAGTTTGTGGTTAAATCCCTTGTCAGTATTTACACTCTTAGGACTGTGTAAATATCACTTACTTCTGAGCCAAATTGGGTGCCATGATTATATGTACTCTTTTGTACCTCCTTTTACTTGCCTAGAGGTAATGACTGCCTCTAAAAATATTTGTTCACCATGTTATGTATCTATTGCTAATTTCCCCCAAAGATTTTAGTAGCGCTGTCAAATATCAATCTTTTTTTCAAAAAACCTCAACACGAAAGATTATCCCTAAATTCCATGTTCTCCCTCTCAGAGCCCTCTTTGTTCCTCCTCTGGTTGGCTCTCTTCAGGGTGATGGTGTGCCAGTGACCCTAGGACTTAAGTGACCACTCTCCTGGTTACATTCCCTTCTCCACGTGTCACATCTTCGCTCCCCCCCCCCCCCCAGTTTATTTTGCTCTACCGCATCCTATAATAGCTTATTTAGAAAGTGTGTAGTTTTGTCCTGCCCGGTGTGGCTCAGTTGGTTGGGCGTCGTCCTGACACCAAAGGGTGGCTGGTTCAGTTGCCCATCAGGACACACGTCCAGGTTTCGGGCTCAGTCCCAAGCAGGGGGCGTGCAGGAGACAGCTGCTGAATGTTCTGCTCTCACATCGATGTTTCTCTCTCTCTCTCCCTCTCCCTTCCTCTTCTCTCTAAAAAAAAATCAATAAAAATATTTAGAAAAAAGAACATGTGTAGCTCTGGTCCTTGTTTGCTTGAAAATGCTTTTATTCTCATTCTTGGTCCATAGTTTGACTAGGGAGAGAATTTTAAGTTGAAATTTAGTTTTTCAAATTTGAAGCAGTGAATCCTTGAATGGGTGATGTGTTGCCGCTTAGATTGTTTCTTTGTATGAGACCTGGTTTTTCCCCCCGTGGGCCTGGGACCCAGAGTCCTGAGCCTCTCCTGGGCTCCGTGGTGGTGAGTTGCTGCCTTCTTTTTAACATCCCGCTTTCAACTTGCTGAGGTTATTAGTCCCTTTGCTCTTTGCAGGCTCTCCCCTCCTCTGCTCCAAAACCGTGTTGTAATCTTGCATGTGTTGGTGTCTTCTTTTCTATTCTCTTTATGGAACTGTGACTTTTTTCTTTTTTAATTCTCTCCTTCCATTGGCAGAGTTCACGAGGAGAGGAGCCACTGTGTTTGATCTGCCCTGTCCAATTAGAAATCCGTTATATTTAGAAGTAAATGAGAGCAGTGTGAAAATTCCCCTGGAAAACTGGAACATAATACATTCAAGGTCTTTTGTTTAATGAGTAAGTAAGACTTTTGCTTGGCAAAAAGAGAGGCATGGGGGGGGGGAGAACGAAGGAAGAGCGTTCAGGAGAAAAAAACATGCCTCGGGTGGGGCTTTCTAGCGACCCATTGAGAAGGAAAGAAGTTGAAATCCAGACAGGTCTAATGCAGGCCGCTTGCCTGCTGTCGGCTAGGGGATGGGTATCGATGATGCATTTATTAACGGGCCATTACTGTAGCATCTTTTCCCAGTGCCATTACGTGTAAGAATTTTATGCTCGTTGGTCCCAGAGGGTCCTGAGAACACAGGGTTATAAAACAAAGGACATTGATTATGCAAAACAAATTCCACCCTGTCCTAGGGAGGGCGCCTCCCCCAGAGGCACACGCCGCGTCCTGGGAGGTGAAATGCAGGGTCCAGCCTGGACGACCTACGGTGTGGAGACTGGAGGCTCACCTGTAAATGCGATTGTGTGGATAGTAATAGCTTGTGATGGCGGGGGAAAATGATGGAAGAGGGCGTTTTCCTTTTTCATCTTGTGCGTTTTTTCCCGTTTCTTTACCACTTTTCTTCTCTGTGAATCCAGAGGCTCTGAGTGAAAGATAACCGTAATAGCTTGTTTTTGTAGCTATAAAGATGGCCATTATAGTTTGTTTGCTTCCATAGCCAAATACGGTATGTCTTGCCCCTTTGCAGATGGGTCAGGGGAACTAGTCAGGGTAAGAAAAAGAAATCTAAACTCTGGAACCTGCAGCTTGGGGTGAGCCAGGAGCCTCTGTCTGAATTTCCAGGGTCTGTTTCATGCCCAACATTCTGATGATTCCCCTGGTCTTTCCCTTTAATTTTTTTGTAGCCTTTCCCCTTTGTTTTAAGGTTTTTCTGAGTATATTGAGTGTTGGCCCACCTGTCTTAGTCTGTCTTTTCTGTCTCTTGATGCTCTACCAGAGATGCACAGAAAAAGAGAAATTATGCTCCCCCCCCCCCCTTGTGGGAAGAGAGACTTTTGGTATCAGATAAGGCAGAGAGAGCAAAACTAAGCTTTGCTGGGTGTTCAGGTGTTTAATGGGTGTTCTGGTGACCAGGAGGCTGCCACCATCCTTGTCTCATGACTAGTGCCAGGGCCAGTGGTGTCAGCAGATGTAGGGAACATCAGGGCCAAGAGTGGTCCCCCTTCTGCTCAGCCCCTCCCGTCACCCCCTGGAGCTTCTGGAGGAGCCAGAGGAAGGAGCCCTTGCCTCATGTGGAGGAGATGACGACTGTTGGTGGGGGCCCACCTGCCTCAGACCCAGGACATGGGGTCTAATCCCCTGGTCTGCACTGGTGGCTGCTGTGAACTCAGGTAGATTCTGGCCTTGTGGGCCTTGGCCTTCTTGACTGTAGATAGAGGGAGCTAAAGATCTATGTAATTCTTTGATCTAGAATATTCTATGACAGCAGCGACCGAGGTGTACGCTAGAATTGCGTACTGGTTACTTCTCCTTTCTTTCATTTTTTAAAAATATGTTTTTGCTTGGCTGGGCGTGGCTCAGTGGTTGAGCGTCGACCTAGGATCCAGGAGATCGCGGTTCGATTCCTGGTCAGGGCACATGCCCGGGCTGTGGGCTCGATCCCCAGTGGGGGCTGTGGGGGGTGGAAGGCAGCGGATCAATGACTCTCTGACTGGTGTTTCTCTCTCTCTCTCCCTTCCTTCCTTTCTCTGAAGTCAATAAAGATATATTTAAAAAAATATAGATGTTTTTATGGATTTCAGAGAGAGGAGGGGGAGGGAGAGATAGAGACATCAGTGATGACAGAGAAACATCGATCGCTGCTCCTGCACGCCCCCTACTGGGGGGATGGAGCCCACAACCCAGGCATGTGCCCTGACCAGGAATTGAACCTCAACCTCCTGGTTCATAGCGCAACACTCAACCACTGCGACACACCGGCTGGGCAACTCCTTTTTTTGGGTGACATTAAACACTTAGTGTTTAAAGTTTCCAAGGAATGAACTTCCACCCCAGTGAACCCAGTTTTGTCTATAATGAATACTAAACATTGTGAAACGATGAGCTTTTCTTTTCCTCCCCTTGACCCCCTTTTAATATGGACAAGCCCTGTGCCCTAGCCTGTAGGCTCCATGAGGGCAGGGCTCCTGTTCGTCTTATTTTAGAACCCCTCAGGGCACCCGCCTGTCCATCACTGGAAGGAAAGGTCGGTCCCATTTTATTCGTTCTGTTTCCCCAGCACCTAGCACAGTGCCAGGAACATACTAGATATTTGTTGAACTGAGCCTAACGCACGGTGTCCTGAGTACTGTGAATGTTTGAAATTGCAACCTAAGCAAGGTAGGGATATGAGTATTGGATTTTATTTTTTTCTAAGAGAAAAATATGCTGTGTGAAATAAAAACCTTTCAAAGAGATTACAAAGCTGTTCTTTCTCATTACTCATCACTTTCTTCCACCCTCGAATTTCAAGTCCTCTTATCTCACCAAACAGAGTCAAAAGAGAAAAATGGGGAAAGAAAGCTTCCAGAAGCACCTCGTCTACAATCTCCCTCCTTTTCTGCCCTCTTTGCGCTTCAGTTTGGTGGAAGTTAACCGAGGATAAAGAAAGAAATATCTGATGCCCCCTACCAGGATGTTAATTAGCTGTTTCTCCTCAAAGGAATTTTCAAAATGCATCTGGGAGTATGTGTGTGCACGATTCAGAAGAGAACTGCCCTTCCTTCTCAACTTCAGTTTTGTTACGTGACACTCTCAGGTGTCTCCGCTTTGCTCAAGAGGCGTTCAGACATTTTAAAAAGTTCTCAAAGCGAAAAACCAATTTTTAGTTTGCTTTCGTTTAAAACGTAGATACCCGGCACCACTTCAGGAGGAAGAGGGCTGTCATGAAACCCGGCAGACAATTAAAAATAAAAAAAAACTTAGCTCCCTCCCTGCTTAGAAGGAAGTGAAGCCCGGTGACCGGTACCATCTGAAACGTGCTGGAAAATAAAGTTGCTGCCTTAATTACAGTTGGCATTTGCAACTCTCCAGGTGAAGGACGTTAGCTTGCTGGAAAATTTCTCTTGGCGTTGGAAGCTCGGGGAATTAATGAGAATGAACCAAAGGCAGAGCTGTACTTGCCTATTAAGCACACCTGTGGAACTTCTTGGGGACCCTCAAGTGACCTTGTAGATGTTACTGAGTGACTGCCAAGGGGAAGCCCCGTGCGAGGTGTAGAGTGCCCCCTTCCCTGAAGGGCTTTGGGCGAGTTGGAAATAGGAAGGGGGTAAGACATTTGTTGGGCAATGATTTTGTGGAATGCGTGATCAGACCATCAGAGAAGGGGAGGCCATCCTGGACTGAAATGGAGAAAGGAGACATCGTGGAGGGAGGGGTGTCTGACAGGACACCTGGTGTGCAGGTGAGTGGACAGGACTGGGAAGAGCGTTGTAAGCTGGGGAATGGCGTGAGCCAAAGCTTTAAGATAAGCAGTATATCGGCACACTGGGTAGACGTGGGGTGGGGTGGTGGTGCACGTAGGGGATTGACGAGCGACGAGGCAGGAATGCTGGGCAGGGTTGGCGTGTGGAAAGCCTTTGAGATGTGCTCTTTCAATGTGGCATGGCTTCCTCTGAACCCAGCCCCCTCCACCCTACCCCCACCACACACACCTGCCACCTTGTCCTGGGTGTACTTGGAAACCTGTTGGGAAAACACTGCTCTAGCAATGGACAGTCAGTGATGCTTTTTTTTTTTTTTTTTTGTATATATATTTTTAATATATCTTTATTGATTTCAGAGAGAGGAAGGGAGAGGGAGAGAGAGGTAGAAACATCAATGATGAGAGGGTCATTGATCGGCTGCCTCCCGCACGCCCCCGACTGGGGATCGAGCCCGCAACCCTGGCATGTGCCTTGACTGGGAATCGAACCCTGATCGCCTGGATCCTAGGTTGATGCTCAACAGCTGAGCTATACCCGGCCGGGCTTTTTTTTGTATTTTTAAAAAAATTGACTTAGAGAGATGAAGGGAGAGGGAGAGAGAGATGGAAATATCGATGAGAGAGAAACATCGATCAGCTGCCTCCTGCACACCCCTACTGGGGATCGAGCTTGAAACCCTGGCTTGTGCCCTGACTGGGAATCGATCTGGCGACCTCCTGGTGCATAGGTCGATGTTCGACCAACTGGGCTGCACCTGCCAGGCAGTCAGTGATGCTTTTGATCAGAGGAGCGACATGCCCTGGAAGACAATTACGTAAGAACTTATTTTTTGATTTAATTTAAAATTATATGTCTTGTTTACAGCTGCAGGCATTTGATGGACAATGGACACCCTAAGTTGGATTGGTGGTTGGTGTTTAATTTACTCGATCAGGTGGGATCTTGGTCTAGAAATATCCTGTGGGGGTTTGAGATTGAAGCCACCCATCATTCCTGATGGCTGTGGCCTGAGAAGGAGGCCCCATCTCCTCTTTGGTGTCCCTCCAAAGTGTGTGAGGGGCTGGTTAATATATTTGGTGACTAAGAAGAGTCAGGTTTGATGGTGTTAGGAGCAGGCTGATTTGTGTCAGATGAAGCCCTGACACTGTGGGAGCTTCACAGCCATCAACAGTGACTACCAGGGAAAGCTTTGTGGGCACGACCGTCACCTGTCCCAGCCTCTACTCCTTGGCCACAGTGGCTGTGAAATCAGGCACAGGGGTGTGTCTCCACACCTCAGGCGCTGGTTCCCTGTGCCTTCTCCTGCAGGGAGTCCAGTCCTTTTACTTCTGCTTTCCCCACATTTAGCTTAGGAAGGAATGCTCCTTTGCTTTTTAGAAAAGACCACTTGGTGAACTTGACTCACCTGTGCACTATTTGGTGTACTCATCTATAGTGGGTTGAATGGAGGCCCCTTCAAAGGACCTGCCCAAGTTCTAATCCCTGGAACTTACCAAGATGCTTATTTGGAAAAAGGTTCTTTGCAGATATAATGAGTAATTTCCCGATGAGATCATCCTGGCTTAGGGTGGGCCCCCGATCCAATGACAGGTGTCCCTATCCTAAGAGGAGAAGATGCAGACAAACAGAGACACGGGCACACAGAGGGGAAGGCCACGTGAGGGTGGAGGCAGCGATGGGAATGTCGGAACGCCAAGGTTTGCCAGCAGACCACCAGAAGCCAAGAGAGAGGCATGCAGCAGGTCCTCCCAGGAGGAACCAACCCTGCCGACGCCTCAGCTTTGGACGTCTGGGTCCAGAACTATAAGCAAGTACACTTCGGTTGCCTTAAGCCACCAGTTTGTGGTAAGTGGCTGTGGCAGCCCGAGGAAACGCCTGCAACCTCCATAGCCCCTCCGGGTAGCTGTCGTGTTCACTTTTTCTTCTCTGCCAGGTTTTTCTTGCCTGTAGAGGCCGAATGTCATGTTTTGGTTCAATGTCTTTTGCACTGTATTTCGTCTTAGAGTCTGTTGGCCCTGGGACCTGGGATCTGAGTGGGTCCAAGGCAAACCACAGGATGTTAGAGGACCCTGCTTACTTTCCCCCAAAGGCGTGTCATTCCAGCTCATGGGCTCTAAGGTGGCCATATGATTTATTGTTCAAACTGGCATGCTTTTGAGAGGTGAGGAAGGCTCTTTTGATATTTATAACAAGTGTGAACTGGGACTGTCCCAGGCAAACCAGGACATCTGGTCACCCTTCTTTTTGGTGGGATCTAGACCCAAATGTGAGTCTCTTGGGCCTCCTTTCTGACCTTGTCAGGGGTAAGATCGGGAATAAGTGCTCGCTTGGCTTTAGGTGGAGTAAGAACTACAATCACATTAGGAATCACTGGTCTTCCCAGTCCCTTTTCTCTTGCTCTCTTGTTTCCTCGAGAAGTAGATTTATTTTTAGTTCCAATTTAGTGATCCAATTTGTTTGGTCTGCAGATCTCTTCTTTAAGGCAAAACAGCCCTGGGACACCCGACTTGTTCCCATTTTTGCCCTCAGCATTGAAAAAATGCTTCTCTCCAGGGAGCAAGACGATCAGGGCTATTTTGGACGTATCATCAATTAACTTGGATCCTTTAAACTAAAACTCGAAGTATGTTAAATTATTAATTCATACCAGAGGCAAGAGCAAAGAGCTTTTCATGTTTCCTACATTAATATTGCATGGGGCTAACTCTTGAACCACCCGGAGGGCAGAATCCTGGGGCCCGAGATGAGGGTGGTGGGCAGTTGCTGAAGTTGTCTGGTGATTCCCACCCCACCGCCACCGCTGAGAGAACAAAGGGCCGTCTGTTGGATGCTGCTCTGCAGGATGGAAGCAGGGCCAAGTTCTCTAAAATTAGGCCCTTTTCCTCTGCTGTTGTCACAAATGAGGAGCCTTCCAGAGAGATATTTGCCATCACCACCAATGACTTAGAAATGTCAATTGCAGTTAAACACCATGACCTGAGATGTATCACCCATGTTGCTCCTCAGGAGACATAGATGACCATGTGTGATATTTTGGTTACCGGGTTCAAATTAGGGTCTAAGGTCTCTCCTGGGGAAGTCATTGAATTTCCGCAGGACCCTCTGGCCACATTTAGAGAAGCTGCTACCATCTGCCCCAGGGTAGTAGGTTACATGGCTGGCTGCTCATTTCAGGGATGCCCTTGAGGATGGGGATTGTGTTGCTGTGTGCATCCATGTGTTCTGGGCACCTAGCCTGGTGCCCAGCAGCTGGGAGAAGGTCAGTGAATGTGTATGGAGTGAATGTCCAGCATTTCTATTCACTGAAGCCATCAGTGGATGAAAATATCCGAGATGGTACATATGAAATACTTGTATTTCTAAATGCTCTCTTTATTTAACTTACTTGCACTTATAATCTTAATTTTTTTGTCAAGTTGTAACATACATGTAGTAAAGTGCTCAGATCTGTAGTGAACAGCCCACGTGATTTTTACACGTGTGTATACCCACGTCACCACTGTTCAGATCAAGAACATTTCTAACACGTGAGGATACTCCCTTATGCCCCTTCCAGTCAACAGTTTCTGCAGAAAGGAACCACTCTTTGGACTTTGAGTATCGTAGGTTGGTTTCACCTGATCTTGAACTTCATGTAAACGAAATTACATAGTATGTGTCTTTTGTAGTTGGCTTCTTTCACTCACTGTTGTGTCTGTGAGATTCACCCAGGTTGTTAATTGCCGTGTAGCAGCAGTCCGTTGTTTCTTTTGCAGGGAAGTCTTCCAGTATATGAATATGCCACAGTTTATTTACCCAGCCCACTGTTTGGGTCGTTTCCAGTTTGGGCGATTATGAGTACGACTGTTATGAATATTTTTGTACATGTCTTTAATGGCACATATATTCTCAAAGTTCATGTTTTACTTATGAGAGGGAGAAGAGGGAAAAATAATAATGATAATAATGATAACTGACATTTATTGAAAGGTTACTGGATGCCAGGAATTGTAGTGAGCAATTAAGCAAATGCTCAACAGCCACAACGCATGCACGCCTTTTACTGCTACACCATTTTGTCTCCCAACTTCGTGTCTTAATTAGAAAAAAACTTAAAAGCAAGACAACTCTGTAAGTACAAATTGAGTGTGTGATCAGTCAGCAGCTGAAATGATCTCATTAACATTTTTGTTCATTTTATAGCTGCCATCCCATCCTTCCCTCAAATGGGAGCTCATCAGAATTGAGGCCGAGTACTCAACATCCCTGGTAGACCTTCAATAAATACTTAGACGGGAACTATTTTTTTTTTTATAGGTTATTTGTGAGCAAGTTGTTTTTGAATCTCAGAGGCATTTTGCCACAAAATTGTCATGGACCAGTCTAATCCAACCTGTTATTACCCATGTTAGCTACCAACACCTCATACACTCAACATTTAAGAGAGCAGCTGTCTCAGCTAAGGTGTTTGCTGGTATTTTTGTGCTCTTTACCATTAACCTGATGTTAAAGCAGCCTAAAAGTTTAAAAAAAACCCCCACAAACAAAACCAATTGGGTCTTAATTAATACATGACAAAATGCTCAGATATTAAGTGTTTTGTTTGATGTGTTGACAGTTGGGTATAAATATCCCCCCAAACAAGAAGCAGAATATTTCTGTCACCCCATACATTTCCTCATCAATTCTCCACCTTTCCCCAGCTGTAGGCAACCACAAATCATTTTTTTTTTTCAGTATAGATTAGTTTTTTCTGTTTTGAACTACATACAAATGGAAACCTATAGTATGTACTCTTTTGTGACCAGCCTCTTTGCTTATCACAGTGTTTTGAGATTCATTCTTATTGTGTATATTTTTATTACTGAGTATTATTCCACTATATGAGTGTGTCACAATTTGTTTATTTACTTCCCTGCTGATAGATTCCAGTTTGGGGCTATTTTGAATGCATTGGCTATGAACATTTTTTGTGCAAGTCTGTGTGGACATAGATTTTCATTTCTCTTAGGTAAATACCCTAGAGGTAGGATTATTTGGTGAGCGTATGTTTAACTTTCAAAGAAACTGCCAGTTTTTGAAAGTGAGTGAACTATTTTATACTCCTGCCAACAATGCGTGAGCCTTTTGGTTGCCCCACACCTACACCTACACCTACATTTGCTGTAGTCACGGATCTTCATGTTAACCACCTCTAAATTCCCCCAACGTTGCTTTTATGTAATCCCACACCTCTCTTTATTGAATTTATTGGGATGACACTAGTTAACAAAATTATGCAGGTTTCTGGTACACAATTCTACATATACTGTGATCCTCTATTCACAGATGTATTTATTTTTATTTTTGAGTGACGAGGCTGAGGATTTCCTTAGCTCTTCCTAACCAGAACCCTTATTGTGCATTCAGAGTTCCCTGCTTGAGAAAAGGGGATTCAACTCATCCCAGCTTTCCTGCCCTTGATTGATGGGTCTTAAGTTCCTACTGAGCCTGTAGTAGTCTAAGGTTTCAGACTACCATTTTCTCTTGGATTTTGGGCTTTCACTAGATTGATCTAGAAAACAATCTCTTCAAAATTATATCCCCAACTTCCAGACAGTGGTGGCACATAATAAATATTTGTTTAATGAGTACATTTTAAAACTATGAAAGTAAACATGTTACAGTTCAATCAGCATTTAGCAATTTATTTGTTAGGAGTTTCTCATAGTGCCAAAATTAATATTGTGTTTTTTCTTTAAAACAAAATGGAATATGGCTTGATGAAAAAGGTATGGAAATAATGGATGAAACTCTGGAGTTATTGATGATAAAGTGGACGTCTGTGCTGGCACTGTATTTGCTTATCCATGTGGTACAATAGAAGGGGAGGGCGCTAAACGTTTCCATTCTACAAACCATCTCTCCCACCAGATTGGCAGAACTCCTAGAATGGATATTAGTGAGATTTGTTTCTTGGCCTGAGTTGTTCTTTCTTTCATGAGATCTCTTTTAAAGTTCAGATTTTTAAGGAAGAGCCATATGCATCCTTATAGAGAATTAGTTGAGCAGACTACTCTGCCAGCTCCTTCACAAGGTCTGGGGAGCTAACAGGCAGGAAGGGAGAGGCAGGCCAAGGTGGCTCATTCTAGGGCTTTGTCTCCTGAGGGTAAGGGCAGAGGGGCGTGTGTGTGTGTGTGTGTGTGTGTGTGTGTAGGGTAATGCATCTGGGGGTGCTCTGCGGTATGAATGTGAATTAATGCTGACCTTGAGAAGCAGAGTGCAGAAAAGAAAGTATTAAAAAACAACAACCATGGTGGCTGGGCGTGGCTCAGCTGTTGAGCATCGACCTAGGATCCAGGAGATCCTGGTTCAATTCCTGGTCAGGGCACATGCCCCGGGTTGCGGGCTCGATCCCCAGCAGGGGGCATGTAGGAGGCAGCCGATCAATGACTCTCTCATCATTGATGTTTCTATCTCTCTCTCTCCCCCTCCCTCCCTCTCTCTGAAATCAGTAAAAAGATGTATTAAAAACAAAAAAACCCCATCACCTTTGTCAAAATTTTGTCTAACCTCAGTCAAGCTGTTAATGATAAGACTTATGTGTAAAAAAATATTAAAGCAGTTCCCGCCTTTCTCTCATTCCTAAAATCATGATCACAGAAGACGACTTACGTATCTTAAGGAGGGTTTTGTTGTCAGAGATACAACAACGTATGAACGCCCAAGGTAATCTTTCCCTTTCAGACACAACCTTGAGTGAAATATTCCAGGTGTTAATTTTGTTCTTTCCCAATGAATCCCACAGCCAGTTTAAATCCAGCGAATATCCGAAGACGAGTCTAGTTTCCCCTCTCCAATCTGCCTAGTAGCTTCCAGCCTTGCCCAGACGTGTTTGAGACCTCAGTTTTTTTACTGCCAGTGTTCACGTCCCACTCGCTTTTACCAAATGGGTGAATGTATTTAAACACTCCACGACCGGACAGACACTGCTCTGCTGAGTAAGGTGGCTGTGCTGATGGCACCGTGTTCCTCCTGTCACTCCCCACGGCCCCTAGAAGAAGGTGCTTCTCCTTGCTGTAGAGTCAGGGTCTGGAGTGGCGCCCTCTCTACCCCTCAGCCTTACCCGCCCCCCACTCTCCCTCGTTCATGGCACTTGGGGTGTGCTACCACTTTCTCTTCCTCACATGTACCAGGTTCTTTTCTTATTTTAACCCTCACCCAAGGATATTTTTTTCCATTCCTTTTCAGAGAGAGTGAAACGGAGAGAGAGAGAAACATCGATGTGAGAGGGACACGCCGATTGGTTGCCTCCCGCATGAGGCCCCACCAGGGCTGGGGATCAAGCCTGAAACCAAGGTATGTGCCCTTGACCAGAATCGAACCTGGGACCCTTCAGTCCACAGGCTGATGCTCTAACCACTAGGCAAAACCGGCTAGGGTTCTTTTATAAAAAAAATTGTTTTTTTAAATTAATTAATTGATTTTTTTTTTTAAGAGAGAAACATCAATGAGAAAGAAACATCGATTGGCTGCCTCCTGCATGCCCCCTACTGGGGATCAAGCCTGCAGCCTGGGCATGTGCCCTGTCCGGGAATCAAACCTGCAGCCTCTTGGTGCGTGGGACGATGCCCAGCCAACTGAGCCACTCTTGCCAGGCTACCAGGTTCTTTCTTGCCAGAAGGTTTTGCAAATACTGTTTTCTAAGCTTAACATTATTCTTCCTTTCCTCATATGACCTAGACCTTCAAGGCCAGGTTTAAAGTAACTATGCAGTGAGGCTTTCTCAGACCACCCTGTTTAAATTAGACTCCCCCCTGCATTTCTGTCTTTCATTTAATGAATAGACTTTGGTTTTTAGAATAGTTTTAGACTTACAGAAACATTGAGCTATATAGTATGGAGAGTTCTCAGCCCTACTATTAACATCTTTTTTTAAAAATTATTTTTTTATTGAACTTATTGGAGTGACATTGGTTAATAAAATTATATAGGTCTCAGGTATACAATTCTACAATACTCATCTGTATATTGTATTATGTGTTCCCTCCCCCAAGTCAAGCCTTCTTCCATCCCCATTTATTCCATCTTTATCATCTTCTACCTTTCCCCACCCCCTTCCCTCTGGCAGTCACCATACTATTTTCTGTAATAAGTGGGGTATGTTTGTTTCAATTAAGGAACCAATATTGGTATTTTAATATTAACTAAAGTCCGAAGTTCAGATTTCCTTAGTTTTTACTGGATGTCCTTTTTCTGTTCAAGGGTCCCGTTCAGGATTCCACGTTATGTTTAATTGTCATGTCTCCTGGGCTCCCTTTGGCTGTACCAGTTTTTCAGACTTTCCCCGTTTTTGATGGCTTTGACAGTTCTGAGGAATGCTGGTCAGGTATTGTTGGATGCTCCTCTATTGGAACTTGTCTGATTTTTATTTTCAGATTGATTCGATTGCGTAATGGGCTTGGGAGGAAAACCACACAGGTAGAGGGCCCTTTTCATCACATCATATTAAGGGTACATCCTATCGATATGATTTATGATTGTTAATGTTGACCTTGATCCCCTGGCTGAAGTAGTGTTGGTCAGATTTCTCTACTGAAAAGTTACTCTGTGTTTTTTTTTTTTGCATTTCCACATGGGAAGAAGTCACTAGGCACCGCCCACACCTGAGGAGTGGGGAGTTAGGCTCCCTCTCCTAGAGGATGCAATATCTACATGCGTCGTTTGGAATTCTTCTGCATGGGAAATGTGTCTCTTCTCCTTTTATTAATACATATAGTCAATCATTTGCTCATAACAGGATGGACTCGTGAATATTTATTTTGTGCTTTGGGTTATAATACAATCCTATCTTGTTTATTTTATTGCTCCATGTGTTCCAGCTTTGGTCTATGGGAGCTCTTTCAGTTGGCTCGTGTCTCTTTGACCTTGCCCATCAATGCCAGTAGTGATTTATTTTTGAGCACCTTCTTTTCTGGCACTGCAAGATTCTCTAGGATCATCTTGTATAGTTCCTGCCCCAACCCCAGAATAAGCTATTTCTCCAAGGAGTTTAGAGAATGGCATTAGAGACCAAGATCTGGGGCCCAGGTGTGCTTATTACTACTGGGTGTTTCCCATTTATTTTTGTCTGAGTACCCTGGTTCTTTTATTCATAGCATACATTATACAGTGTGTTATTTATTAGTTTGCTTTCTTATTTATTGTCTGTCTCCCCACCTATATTGTCTGCTTCATGATGTCAGATACTATGTTTCACCCAGAGCGCCTGATGCGTCATTAGCCCTTTAGAATATTAGTGGAAGGAAGGAATAAATGAATAGAAACTGTCAGGAAAGCGGACCTTTCATCAGAAAGCTTGGATCTTCATTTAATAGCTATTTAAAACCCAAAGTTAATATGAATGATAGTTTAGACTTTAGGAATTTTAATGTATAAAGTATTGAAGGTTAGGTTGGTTGAAACCCAAACATATGAAATTGAGGACCCCCTTTATATATACATTACTTACAAATTCATTTATTGTGTTGATGTTTACATTCTAATCTTCTAGTCAGCCTGTTCATTAGCTTTATGATCAGAAAAGCTGTATACTAGTAGCCAGGATCTAGCTAGTACCTAGCTGAATTCTATCTAGTATTTAGCTAGTAATATCTAGCTCTGAAGGTGAGATGGCTGGGTAGTGAACACTCATTTTTAGTTGCTAGTACATACAATAAAAACAGTTTTTTCTTATCTTCCCCCCTAATAGCTGTGGGAAAAGAAATACAAATAGAGGCACAATAAATGTGCTAAGTACTCTTTCTCTATTAAGGGTAACGTTTTGGAACAAAGTTAGAGATGCGATGTGGTAAAGCACAGAGGGCTGGAGCTGTCTGGGAGGGGCTGGGGTCTGGGGCAGGGGCTGGGTGGGTGGTGGTTACACAGATACTCTGGGTGCAAAGATCAGAACTAGAAGGATCTTAAGTTTCTGGTGGTCAGCATGGAGAGTCCACCCCTAGGAGAAAACCGTGTCCTTACAGTGTATAACCAGACACAAGTAATGCGAGAGTCTGAGCACTCAGTGTGGGAACCTTCAACTCTGAAGTGTGGTCTCCTGTCATGAACCAGGTTCAGGGCAGGTTGAGACTACAGGGGCTCAGGATCTGGGGTGGGGAAGGTTGGACCCAGGACCCCAGCCCTAGGCAGAGAGGAAATGCTGGGCCTGATTTGAAGGTCTTTGGTTACTATTTGACCTTTTGCTCTGACATAATTACTGTTATAAGGCAATTATTCTAAGGTCACTTTTGGTTGCATCCTGAGTCAGCCAGCGACTCACCCTGGCCTGTAGCTCAAGGTTGGCTCCTGTGCGACACAAATCCCTGTGTTTCACCAGCCCCAGCACACCAGTGGGCCCCCGCTGGGCTCTGCTCCCCTTTCATTCGGCTCCTCCGAGGAGCGGGTGAATGGGGACTGTTTTCCACACCCCTTTACACTCTAGTCAGGGATTCTGTCCTCCAGGGATTTTCCCCTCTCCCTCGGCCACCTCTTTTCTCTAGGGTCAGACCTGGTAGCGTTAACCCTTCCTGTTCTTGCCGTGCTGAGCTTTTCTGGCTTCTCAACTCTGGGCCAGGAAGATGCTGTGGCTTCCCCTGGAAGATGTCCTGGGGCCACTGCTCTCCAATGACAGAAAAATGGCCTTGGTTTATTTCCTGTCTCATGTAAAAGAAAAACCTAAAGTTGGCAGCGTGGCAGGTCAACTCATTCGCCCCTGAGCCATGCATCTTGTTGGAAAACACAGTGTCTCTTTACTCTTAAATTCAGTGGTTCTCAAGCTTAAGGGTGTACAAGAATCCAAACAGAAGACTCCCGGGCCCTGCCCTGGGGAAGTCTGATTCTGTGGGTCTCAAGCAGTTTGAGGCCACCTTGATTCTAGGCAGGAGTGGAGAACTCTGTGCCTTCAGCGGCTGGGGCGACTGTAACAGAAGGAGCTACTGTGTGCTGAGATGCTTGTCTTGTGGCAATAATAGCATCTGTCCCCGTTACTGTGGCCTTTAAAAGTACTTTGCTGGTTAGACGGTATATGCCAGAGAACCATAATTTGGGAACGTTCTTCTAATGTCTCTGGAAAGCATTAGGTTTAGGGAGTTGAAGAGTAATTATTTGTTGGAGCAACAAGAGAGAGGGATTTATTTATTGAGTGCTTACTGTATGCCAAGCGTTGTACTTAGCACTTTTATATACAGTATCTTCTTATAAAACTCTAGCATGAGGGTCAGGAGAAGGGTGATGGGGGATGATGTTGGGAGAGGTTGTGCAGACCATGGCTGTGGACTTTGATTGAATATTAAGCAAGGAGTTTAGATTTTGTTCCAAGATTTTATTGTAGGGGTCAAGAGTGAACCAGGAAGACTAGTAAAGACGTGATTGCAATGAGAGGTGATGGTGGTTTAGATTGGGATTATAGTAGTTGTTATGGGTTGAATTATGTCTCCCCCCCCCCCCCCCAAAGATATGTCGAAGTCCTAACCTCTGGCACCTGTGAATGTGAACTTACTTGGAAATAGGTACTTTGCAGATTTGATCAAGTTAAAATGAAACCCTACTGGATTAGGGTGGGCCCTGATCTAATACGACCCGTGTCCTTTTAAGAAGAGGGAATTTTGGACAGAGACACAAAGGGGGAATCCGTGTGACAACAGAGGCAGAGATTGGACAAGATGTAGCTACAAGACAGGGAATGCCAAAGCTACCACCAGAAGCTAGGAGGAGGCAAGGGAGGCGTCTCCCCTCCAGGTTAGAGGGACCATGGCTCTGCCAACACCTTGGTTATTTCAGACTTCCAGCCTCCAGGACCATGAGAAAATGAACTTCTGTTATTTTAAGCCAGCCTCTTGGTGGTAGTTTGTTAGGGCAGCCTGAGGAGACTGACACATAGTGGCGATGAGAGGTGGCTTGGAGGCAGAGCTGATGGGATTTACCCATGGATAAAAGTGGGGGGTGGAGGAAAGAGAGCAAACGAAGACAAACTCGATTTGTGGCCTGAGCAACGGAATGGCTGCCGATTCCCTTTCCTGAGCTTGGAAAGACTACGGGCGGAGCAAGTTTGGGGAGCGGGAGGAATAAACTGGAGGGTCATTAGCATTTAGATGGCGTTGAAACGGAAGTACCCGGGGTCACCCGCGGCGAGGAGGTTTTGGGCAGCCCCGAATGGCCTTGAAAATTCCTAGTGTGGAAAAAAGTGTTTTCCAACGTCAGATACTCTTGACTTTTTGGCGTTGCAGTGGGGACCTGTGCTACACGGGGTAGTTATGTATTTCTTTGACTTGGTCTGGTTTGAAAACCTGCCCCAAATATTTTGAATATCCCTCCATCTGGGATGGGATCTGTTCTTTCCTGCAAACTCCTCTCCCCTGAAAATCATCGTATCAGTCTTGGGATTTGGGTTGAGTGATGAATGTCATGGAAATGATGCTGAGCTAGTGGCAGAGCCGGGCTCCAGAGGTCTTGGAGCTTCTGACTTTGCCTCCGGGGACCCCTGGGGCTGTGGTGTCTGGAAGCCTGAGCTCCACTGCTAATGATGAGGCTCCTGCCTTGGAACCAAGTGAGACCAGCAGGACCTCCTAGTTAGCCCACAGCAGTGGGGAAATGAAACATTTTGTGTTAAGCGACAGAGTTTTGGAGTGGTTGGTTACACAAAGGATACACTTGGCGAAGAGCTTGAATTCACATCAGGATAATATGGGGGGAAAGAGCTCTGTGCTATTCAGGGTCATGGAAATAAATCAGGATTTAATCTAGATGCATGATTACATGGAAATTCAAAAGGTCACGGAATAATACATCACTCACGGAATGATAAAATACAGGAGGCACATTTCGGAGACCAAATGGCATTCATTAAATCATTCCTTCAACAAATATTTAAGGGTGTGCCCTCGCCAGCACGCCTGGCAGGGCAGAAGGGAGGGGCGCAGGAGTGATCGGATGAGCCCTCAACACTGTCACCGACTCCTCCCGCTTTGTCGTTGAGCGTGTAGCTGCACCGAGTCTGGACTGTGTGCTGGGCGTGGCCATGGTGGCCAAAGTGGTTAATGATGCTGTCATTGACCTCTCACTAGGTCCTGAGCACTTCAGTCATTATTTTCTGTAGATCCCACCATAACCCTGGGTGGTGGGGCTGCTTTTCTTCTCTTCTACAGAGGAAGAAACTGGGCCTTTATTTTTAAAAAAGACTTTTTATTGAATTTTAGAGAGAGAGGAAGAGAGAGAAACATCGATTTGAGAGGGATACAGCCATCGGCTGCCGCCTGCGTGCCCCCTACTGGGGATCGAGCCCGTAACCCGGGCATGCGCCCTGACCGGGAATTGCACCAACACTCCTTCGGTACACTGGACCGTGCCCAACCAACTGAACCGCACCGGCCAGGTTGAAACTGGGCCTTTGAAGGGTAAATAGCTTGGCCAGGATCACACAGCTGGAAAGGGGTGGACATGCCACCAGCTGTGTCTGATTGTCAAGTCAATACTCTTTTTTAATCTCCCATGAATCCCTTACCCGACTCAAAGGCAGGTTATAGGGCCAGATTATAGGTTGGGCTTCCAAGTGTCCCATGGGCAGATGGAGCTCCTGCCTAGGTTGGCAGTTGGCAGCAGGGGGACTGATGCTGAATGATGAGGATTCCTGTGCAGGTCCAGCTCCTAGTGCTCTCTGCACAAGGTGTGTGGGGACCCCGGTGGAGAAGGGAAGGCCAGATGAACCATCGCAATTTTCATCTGTGAAATCTTGAAAGATGCCTCCTCCCTCTGCAAATAGGCCTTAACAGGGAGGGCTGCCCCCTCCGGGACATTCCTCGTGCCAGAGGAATGGGGCACAGCCATGGGGGCCAGTGCCCTCCTTCTCAGGTCCCTCCTGGCTGGGCTGCCTGCATCCCATGGGCCCCACAGCTGGGACACGGCGGCCAGGTTCCACAGCAGATGGTACATGGTGTCACCGCCTTTGGACAGTGTGCTGCAGTGGGGGTGTGAGCTAAGAGTGAAAGCTGGGTTTGTAGGTCACGTGACTCTTAGAGAGCGAGGGGTCATGGCCAGGAAGTGGTCTTGTGCTGGGCTGGAGGGAGCTGGTGGCAGCTACTGTCCTGAGAGTCGGGCTGATGAGAGGGCCCATGCAGGGAGGCAGAAATCAGCATCTCAGGATGGGATACAGGCAGACAGGGCCACATTCCAGGAGGCAGGGAATGGCTCTCCTGTCAGCCTCCGCCCTGCTGGGGCTGCCGCCTGCAGGGAGGCCCATCTTGGTGGCTCAGGGCTGGTGGCTGCATTCAGGCACTGTCTCTGGGTTTGACAGATCATGCCCACTTGGCTTCCAGACTTTACAGAATGGGGGGCCCCTCAAAGACAGCTGCCTCCTTTTGCTTCTTGGTGTCCATTTATAGACTCTGGGTTCTGTGAGTCCTGGAACTTGAGGGCAGAGTGACCATATGTCCCTTCTATACCACCAGACCTGGTTTTGTCCTCACTGGGTACTTAGGAGGGTTCTGAAATTAAAAAAAATTCTGAGATGCTCTGTGGTGGCTGTAAGCATCTTGGCCATCGGAGCTAGAATATTGGCGGCAGGGGTGGGGTGGGGAGGGGTGGAGAGGTGGAGCCTTCAGTGTAGTGGCTCAGTGGAGGGTCTCCAACCAGAGGGGCCGCCTCTCCTTGGACAGAGCTGACCTTCAACTGGACAGGCAGCGAGGCAGATTCTGTTAGGTCCCTTAGAGGCCAAGGCCAAACCTCAAAATATGTCCTTTCTCTTTTTCAATAATAGTCACTGTTCATTTTCTCTGACATTGGCCAGACATTGACTTTGTGAGGGGAACTGTGCTAAGCACTTCACAGAGATGATTTTACATGATTCTCACGACACTGTGAAGTAGACACTACCAGGCCCTTTTTGTACAGATGGTGAAACAGAGGCACAAAGAAAGCAAGCTTGTCCTAAGTCACCTGGCCTGTGAGTCGTGGACCCAGGAGTGAAACCAAGGCCTGAGCACTTACCTGTGCTGCCTCCAAGTGGCAAAGAAAAAAACATGCTCAAGGTAGAACATTTGCAAAACCTAAGAGAACAACAAATCACCCATAGACTCTCTATCTGCAGATAACCACTGTTAATATTTTTTCTGTGCATATAAGCGAGTAGTTTTTAAAAAAAAGGAGTTATTGTAACGACTGACTTAGGCTTTTTTTTCTTTTCTTTCTGCATTATATTTCGAACATTTTCCAATGTTAAATATTTTTCAACAGCTTGATTTTTAATGGTGCAAAGTATTTTATTATATGTGAATCTATAGTTTAAAAACATCCCTATTATTGGAACTTTAGGTTGCGTATAAATTTTGTTGTTATAAGCTGTGCCATGACTAGCAGCTTTGTGTTTATGCATCTTTGCATATATCTCAGAAGACTGTCCAAAGATACATTCTTATGAGTGGTGTTTCTGCATCAAAAGCCATCTACATTTTCAAAGCTTTGTGTGTTATTGCGAAGAACACTTTTTGGAAGGTTTGTACTAAATTCCTCTCCCACCAGCAGAGTTTGGAATACCTAGTTCTTCACAACTCTGCCAATGCTGGATATTTCATTATTTTTAAACTTTGTATAATTCCTCAGGTGAAAATCTGTATCTTTCTCTGATTACTGATGACATTGGGTATTACATATGTAGATCCATTGTGCGTCACCTTTATTTTTATTAGGATACTTTTTATTACTTATTTAGATGAGCCTTTTCATGTTCTCATCATCTTTCTCATTTTAAGATATGATATGAACCTTTTGTCATATATGTCACAGCTGGTTTTTTTTCATTTGTCATGTGTCTTTATATCTTATTCATAGTAGTTTTTGTGTAAAAAAGTTTTAAATGTATAGGTATTCAAATTTGCCAATCTTTACCTTTACTCTTTTTACTTTTGGTTCTATAAAGGGTGATATAGGTATCCCCATTTTTAAAAAATCAATTCTTTTTACTAATTTTTAGTCATTCATTGGACAAGTATTCATCGAGCACCTATGCCATACCTGGCCCTTAGGCATCAGGGATACATAAGGAAGATGGACAAGTTTTCCTCTTCTACTGACCCTTTCCATCTGTCTGAAATTTTTCAGTTTGGCGAGGAGAGGCTCTGACACCTTCTTTCTTGGCGAGGAGGCTGGAGCTTGGCTGAATTCTTCTGTGGTGGCTCTGCCTTTTATAGGAGCAAAGGTACAGAGGAAACTTCTTTACATAACGCCAGAATTTTAAGGCTCTTTGCCCAAATGGAGTATATATCGCGGAGAAATCAGTGTCCCTCGACTCATAATCATCACACTGTAAAATCCCGGCCCCCTTGCTGCAGGCCGGTTCACTGGGCATGGGCCACCGAGGCCCTCCTTCCTGCACCGGTCCTCTCGCGTGGGCATGGGTCTCATCTGGAGCAGACCGAGGCTTTGCTGTAACCTTTGGAGTTGCTGGTTGGCTTCTCCATTTGTGCCGTCAATCCTGCAGAGGTGGCTTGGCTCCGACAAGAGAAACTGGCTGGACCCACTGTGGGTCCCGCTGCTCCCCTAAGCTGATTACACAGTAGGCTCCTTTTCCGAGTCGTCCTGTAGCTGCTCCTTCACATGACTTTTCTAGTAACGACTGGACGTGCTCTCCATGGAACGGTGATGGCCAAGGATCCAGAGTGGCCGTTTGATAGAGTTCTGTTTCCTTGAGAGTTATCTGGAGGCCTGGGCCCCTTGGTCCTTGGAGTGCAACTGTTGACTTTTCCAGCTCAGGCTGGAAAAGGAGAGAGGGGCTGGTTTCCTTGCCATTGGCCCGACCTGGTCAATCTGCGGAGGACTCAGAGGACACAGTATAGGTGTTCAGGGTTGAAAATAGGGGCCAGCATGGGCAGCAGGAATCAGGACACTGAGATTCTAGGCAGAAGACTTAGAAGGAATTCTGAGAGCCAAGTCCTTGCAGTACAGGGGCAAAGCTCATGGGCTTTTGTAGCCTTGACGGGGGTCCAGGTAAGAGCTCTTGCATCCTTGGTCATCCTGGTTTAATTTCTTCCTCTGAGCATCCTGGTCTGTGGGGAGGGGGTTCTCAATATTGGGAAAGGCCATCAGACGCTGTTGGAGGGACAAGACTCTATGCTGTGTTGATGAACCAGCTCTTAAGAGACACCATCACCACCCTTGATTTGTAGCACTTGCCAATTTCCATGGTATAAATGCTCCCATGATGGCTGATTTTAAGCTACTGACAGTTTAACAACTGGCTCACAAAATGTAACTCTCGGCTCTCAGGCACTGGTACAAGCTGGCCCAGCACAGCCGTACCCTTGCGGGGGCTTGGCATCCATGTCCGAAGGAAAGGCTGTGTCTGCTCAGCAGACCTGGGCTCAGCCTGGTGTCTGAGGCACCAGGAGTCTGGAAGCCTGTTGGCTCTTCAGGGAGGGTCTCAGTTTCCTCCCAATGGGGGTCATTTTCTTGTCATTCAGCCCCTTCCCAGCCTCAGAGCAGGAGTCCTGGCACAGTGCATCTTAACAGGTGGAGGGACCCATTTTCCATGGCTGCTTTAAACAGGTGAGCTCACTGCGTATCTCTAGCACAGTCCTGCTAATCTTGCCCTTGGCTCCGTTCCGCCTGCCGCTAACCAGCTGTGTGACCTTGGGAAGATCACTTACTGTCCTTGGACCTCAGAGGCCTTACCTGTAAAATGGTGGTGTTGGAATGGATGGCCTCTGGGGTCTCACCCAGCCTCGCTTGCTAAGATTGAAAGAATCTCTGAACGACAGCAAGAGTTATCGTCAGTGGTATTACTAGGGGAAGTTTCAGGCTGGCTCGTGATCCATGTGAGGTGGGGAAGCACGTGCAGAGTCATTTGCGGGGGGGGGGGGAGATTATTTTTGAGTACCTTGCACCCTAGTAATAAAGCATAAATTCAGAAACGAAAGAAATTGGGCCACAGTTCTTAGGTACAAAAGATGGACACCTCAGAAGGTGAAGGGGTTAATAGAGTCAGCTCCGATACTCCTGTGGCCTCAGCTCCAGAGAGCGGGGCTCCCGGGAAATCAGCAGGAACCCTATAGACAGACCAACTCTAAGTTAAGGAGGGAGGATCCAGGTTAAATCTCGCTTCCATGCTTTTCAGTTGCACTGTTCTGCCTAATTACTTGCTTGGCATCTCAGATTTTCTCCATTTTCTCGAAGCCTGCAGGGAATCCTTTGGAGGCGATGGGGTGGGGAAGTGGCAAAGCAGTGGATTAGCAATCAGCAGACCCCATTTTTAACTGGTGGTAAGGTTCCAACAGATCATTTCTCCAGTCCGGGCCTCAGATGCGTTTATTGGACGATGAGGGGCTTGGCGTAGATCAGCGATTTGCAACCAGGGAGTGTTTCAGGATACTGCTGATCTGGGCTGGCCTTGGCTCCCAGCTGCATTTGGGGTTCAGGCCAGCTCCACCGGGCTGTCATTTTTCTGGGACTAGGGGACTACCCTGCGCATGGTCTTCTCTTAGCAGTGGTGAGGTGAGGTGAGCCCATATTCCACTGGCCAAGGCAAGTCCTACGGCCACGCCGGACGTCCCCAGGGCAGGAACGTGTCACACGGTGACTTTGGGAATAGGAAGGGGTGAAGATTGGGGACAGTATGTGGTCTACCAGAGAGGACCTCTCACCCTGTATCCCCAGGGGAGAAACCCACCTCATTCTAGAACAGCTTCAAGACAAGAAACAAAGCAAAGAAAAATAGATCCTCTCTTCCCTGCTCCGTGCAACACAGACACAAACAAAACACAGAATACCCATCAGCAAGAACAACAACACAGAAAGAGGAGGTCTGTGCGCATCTCTCGTAAGCGCCGCTCACTCAGCTCTCTGAGTGGCTGGAGGCCGGGCCCTCTAGCTGGCAGTCTAGCTGGAAAATACGTCAGTTGTATAAGCCTCAGTTCCACATCTGTGAAATGGGGTGATAACTTCAGTCTCACTCTTTACGGGGTGGTGTGAGGACTGAGTTGAGGCAACAGCTGTGAAACTTCAAGCACAGTGCTTGGCATATAGTGAGTGTTAAGACGCCTGTCTCTCCTTGTCCGTCTTTGAACCCCCGTCTCCGCATGGCTGGATTATTTTATCAGCCTCTTGTCGCCCCCTGCGCCCTGCCTCTGGCTTCCCTCCCGATGGCTCCTCTCTGCGCTGTCTGTCTGCCTTTGATGGGGCTCTTCGCCCTGCTCGGCCCATCCTCTCTTGTCTGCAAAAATAGTGTTTTCCCTTTAAGGCCAGCATGGGTCTCACTTCTTTATTTTTATTTTTGCTAACAGACATCAGCTCACAACAGTGTCTTTCTCTTTGGTGTTTCTATTTGATATTTAACCTTGTGTGGCCTCACATGGCCAATTGATGTCTGCTAAAAGTTCTTCAAGGGCGAAATCCGTGTCTGATCCCTTTCCGTGTCCCTTATACCAGCGGATTGCAGAGAACGTGGCAGGTGCTTAGTAAATATTTGTTGAACGATTAAAAAACATAATCTCAGCCTCCCCAAAGCCTTCACCTTTATCTGTGAGATATGACCGGGACAAGGAGACCAGCAGGAAGAACAGGACTCACGGGGACTCTTGGAGATAAGAGGCCAGATCAGCGGAGAGGGTCATTCTCTGCTTGGAGCTTGGCCCTGGGTGACTGGGTCTCAGAAGACCCTCCTGAGTGCTGGGGCTTGCTGATAAGCTGGGGCTGCCGACTGGCCTGCTGTGTGGAGACACGGCCTGGCCCCCTGCCAGCCTGCGTGCCAAAGGAACAAGCCTGTGCGGTCCCCTGATGTCGGTGTGGGGCTGGGGGCCCTGACGGTGCCTCTGAGGGTAGCAGTTGCTTTGCCGGTACACAGAAGTCCATCTCGTGGGTGACCCTTGATTAGTCATTTGCTCTTTTCGAGGCGTTGGGCGGGGGCCCAGAGGGAGTGAAGGTTAAATGGAGATTTATGATTGTGAAGACAAGACAAGGGAGGTGGGAAGGACAGGAGCAGGGAGGGGAGGGTGTTGGCAGTGTTTCTGTACCTTTTGTGAACTATTTGTGATATTTATATCCCTTGCTCTTCTGTATGTCAGGAAATGATGTCACCGTGCGCCCAGGGGCTCTGGCCCCAAACTCTTCGGCACCTCCTTCCGCACCTCTCCCACCTGTGGTCTGTGTCACCTTTCCTGCACCTCCTGTCCCTCCTCTGACCGTAGCTTTCCTCACCTCTGCCTCCTCACCACCTCCAGGGCTCCCATTATGATCTTCTCACTGCAGCCATCCCTCTGCTGCCATTCCTTTTTTTTATTTTTAAAAAAGTGTTTTTATTGATTTTAGAGAGACAGGAAGGAAGAAGGGGAGAGAGAGAGAGGGAGAGAAACAGCAATCTGTCGCCTCCTGTATGTACCCTGCACCCCGACCGGGAATCGACCCCACATCCCGGGCATGTACCCTGACTGGGAATCGAACCAGTGACCTCTTGATGCATGGCATGACACTCCACCAACTGAGCCACACTGGCCAGGGCTCTGTTGCCATTCTTGCCCCCTACAATCCATCTTCCACTGCAGCCAGAGGGATGACTTAAAAATCTAAATAAAATCATGTTACTGTCCCACTCAAAACCCTTAGGGCCTCTAATTTCACTCACAGTAAAATCCAAACCCCTCACTATGGAAAGCAATATGGCTGTTTCTCAGAAAATGAAACGTGGAATTATGATATGATCCAGAAATTCCACTTCAGGGTATACGAAGGGTTGAAAGATAAACTGAGGCATATTAAAAATTTTTTAAGAGTTTATTTGAGCAAAAATTGAATTGGGCGGTGCCAAATTGAAGTGGTTAGGAGTGCTCCACTGACAGGAGCTAGGGGAGAGGGTGTTATACAGAAAAGGTGGAAACAAAACAAGGGAATTATTTGACTGGCTATAGCTTAGGTAGTTGTGTTATTTGGGGAAAGCCTAGTTGGCTGTGTGTTATTGGTTGTCCTTAGGTTTTGATTTCTTAACCCCTGAGGCATAGTAAGTGTAGGTTTTGGGTTACTTGCAAAGGCTAGAAAGGCGTTACAAATGCTTCCCTCCAACGGCCTCCTTGTTTAAAATTAGCTTAACAACCCAAAAGAATTGAAAGCAAGGCTTTGAAGAGACATTTGCCATACGCCTGTTCTTGGTAGCACTGTTCACAACAGCAGAAAGGTTGGAGGCAACCCAGGTGGCCGTCGATGGATGAATGGATAAACAGAATATGTCATATACCTACAGTGGAAATTTATTCAGTCCTAAGGAAGGAAGGAAATCTTGTCATGTGCCACAACGTGGGCGACTAGCGGAGATAGTTTATGAAGTGAAATAAGCCAGTCACAAGGGGACAAATACTATATGATCCCGCTTAATGAGGTTTATGGAGTAGTCGGATTCATAGAGTCAAAGGAAACTGGTGGTTGCCAGGGAAGGGGGGCATTGTTGTTTAAATGGGTGCAGAGGCTCAGATTCGCAAAATGGAAAACTTCTGGAGACGGGCGGTGGTGATGGTTGTGCAGCAGTGTGGATGAGCTCAACACCACTGACCCGTGCACTTGAAAATGGTTGGGATCGGAAATTTTATGTTATGCGTAATTTACCAATTAAAGAGTCTTCATTTCCCGCAGCCTGTGGGTCTCTGCCTGAGTCTTCAGCCTCATCGTGCTTGGCCCTCGGATACGCTGTCCCAGCACCAGCCACCCTGCTGGGCATCGGCCTCTGCTTCTCCTGGAAGGGAATCCGCGTGGCTGGTGCCTTCTCAGGAGCTGGTCTCAGCTCCAAGTCACCTCCTCCCTACGCTCCCCTTTCCCCCAGTTATTATTTATACCCCCCCCCCCCCGTTTGGTCTTTATGTACTGCTTGTCATTCTAGGAGTTTTTCGGGCTGCCTCCCTGACCTGTTGCTTTGACTTGTCCACCCCAGTGACTGGAAGGCAGATGCTCGGCACCTGTCAGTTGCGCGGTATTTCCTGAAGCACGTTCCTGGTTGCTGGTTAAGAGGCCATGTGCTCTGTACGGTTTTGATCTCTGTGGGGTCTGAGCCCCTCTGCACAGCCGTGGCCTGGGCCAGGCTGCTGGTGCCCGGCGACAGGCACGGGCTGGATGTAGGATTGACAAAACTAATTGGCCTTCACGGGGATTAAATTATTAAGCTTGAATTCAGCTTAATCATTTTTATGGGATTTCTTTTTTTTAATTTTGTTTTTATTGATTTCAGAGAGAGGAAGGGAGAGGGGGAGAGGGGGAGAGAGAGAGAAACATTAATGATGAGAGAGTCATTGATCGGCTGCCTCCTGCACGCCCCCTACTGGGGATGGAGCCCGCAACCCGGGCCTGTGCCCTGACCAGGAATCAAACCAAGATCTCCTGGTCCATGGGTTGATGCTCAGCCACTGAGCCACACTGGCCGGGCTATTGGATTTCTTTTATGCTTAAAACACTAGGGAAGGGGAAGAGAGTTATAAAGATGAACAAGGCACAGGCTGTGTCTCAAGGACCTTCTAGTCTGACGAGGTTGAGAAGCCTCTGCCGTGATGCATGGCAGGAGGCGGTGAGGGTAGGAGAGGAGGGGCGGGAGCGAGGGCTCCAGAAAGGCCCCACACAAACTCCCGTGGGGGCAGGTGAGCAGCGGTGAAGGGATCCGACCGGTGGGAAACAGGCCTGGACTGTGAGGCAGGAGACGTGGGTGAGCTCAGTGGACAGGGTGCTGCCTGGGTGACTTGGCAGGCCCAGTTGGGTGGGGCCAGAAAGCAGAGAGCCTTGAGTGCAAGCATGTGGTCTGGCCTTTGTCTTGAAGTTCTGGAAACCGTGGTTTCTTAGCAGAGGAGTGAGGAGAACACAGCTGAGTTTTAGGAGGGTTACCGGGTGACCAGGGGCAGGTCAGCCCGGGTGGGGTGAGAGGCTGGCAGCAGGAGCCCCGTCAGACCTGGAGGATCTGCCAGAGATTAGTAGAAGGCAGTGAGGGCCTGAATGTGGGTGATCAGGAGGAGGGTGGGAGACATTGCTGAGGTGGGCCAGACAGGACTTGGACAACTGTGTGTGTGTGTGTGTGTGTGTGTGTGTGTGTGTGTGTATGAGAGTGTGTGTGGTATATGTGAGAGAGGGGGAATGTTGTGTGTGAGTGAGGGGTAGAGAGACTGGGGTGGGTGGGGAGTGTGTGAGCGTGCACATGAGTGAGTGTGTATTTGTGAGTGTGCATTTGTGAGTGTGCATTTGTGAGTGAGCATTTGTGAGTGAGCCCATTTGTAGGCAGATAAGGAGGAATCCCTCCCAGTGCTCAGCAGCCAGAACTCCCTTGCCAGGAGCTAATTTCCCAGATGCCCCACAGTCTGGTGCCAATACCGCCTCTCCCCACCTGCAGGGCTTGGCCGCCTCCCTGGGATCCCCTTTCCGCAGGAACCACAGAGGCTGCCTGGGACTTGGTCTGATGCAGGCTGCCGGGTGTGCCGCAGTTCTGCTCGCTGCTGGCCGGCTTCCTCCTCTCCGGCCGCTCGCCTCTCACCTTGTTCCACTCATGTTGAACATCCTTCTGCCGTCCCCAGGCTGTGGGGCGACTGTCCTCCCCTGACTCCTGCAGGGCCTCCTGGCACTCATCTGCTCTGTTGCTGGCATGTGACGCACTCTAGGCTTTTCTGTTCTGGTCACTGCGCACACCCTGGGGCTGACCCCAGAGCAGTGTTTGCACAGAGAAAGTTGGTGCTTAATGAGTATTTGTGGAATGATTTAAAAAAACAAGCAGAATGGGCCCAACTAAATACCTTTGCCTTTTAGCTACTGCCCGAGGGGATACAAAACATGCAACCCCATTATAGGATGTTGACATCTCATTTCATTTCTTAGCAATGCATAGTTAGAAAAGAATTATATCATTCCCCTGGTACCAATACTAGCAGTTCATTTCCTTAATCAAAATGGGCAATATTGGGTTGAATTCAGGCACTGAAAAAGATCAGGACTGGTATAAATGGTTTTTAAATCATGATTTTAGGAGGTGGTGCTGTGTAGAGAACTTCGCTTTGGCATGTGCTTCTGTGGGGGCGGGGAGTAAAGGCCGAGAGAGAGTGCGCGCTGGGAGGCAGGCTCCTTATCCGTCTGTGAGTGAAGGATTGACCGTGAGTGTGGTGCAAAGAGGGCGTGAGACTCTCACTGCACAAGCAGACCAAGTCCATTTTCTGCAGAGCATTTCATGGCACATACTCACAGCCAGCTCTTGCCAAAAATAGGGTCCCTCCAAGTTGAGGTTTTAAAGTAGAGTATCAGCTAGCTCTTGCTGTGTAACAAACAACTGCGAAACCTCAGTGGTCGACAACACTTCGGGGTCTAGCGGATCTGTTCTGGTCTCTGCTTTGTGGTTCTGCTGGTGGGCTGGGCTCACTGATGCGCCTGCAGGGGATGGGGGTTTATCTGGGGCACCTTAGTGGGGTTGTTCATTTGGTGCTTCTCATCCCCCTCCCAGGACCAGCGTGCTGGCCTCGGCATGTCATCCTCATGGCAGCGGTGGACATGCGAGGAGGGCAAGCGGAAGCATGTAAATCTTCTCGAGGCCTAGGCTTGGATCGGGCACACTGTCATTCCCTCCATATAGCACTGGCCATAAGGAGTCACATGGCTAAGCTCAAATTCAGGAGGTGGGGGAATTGACCGCCTCAGTGGTACTAGGGACTGCGTTGTTACTGGGCAGGAGGCGAGGGGGTAGGAAGGGGTGAAGGATTGGGACCATTCATGCCACCTACCACAGGCTAGTGCTCTCTGTTTACTAAACAGCACATGTTAAGCAGATCTGATGGAGAAAGCAAAGGCATAGATATTTGAAATGGTCACTTATACATCCTCAGAGAACATTGTTTAATGTTTTGGAATCATGGATTATTAGAATCAGCAGGGTACTCAAAGTAAGTACAGTCCCAGCTAATGCTCTAATTTCTCAGGATTTTCGCAGGGTTTGTGCAATCAGTGACCATATCTGCTGAAACCTTACCTTTTTCTCAATATAATACTGTTTGATAGGCAAACTAGTACATTATGTCTTCATCACATCCTCTTTTGAATAAAAACCAAGTAAATATAACAGTGCCATTTTAATTTAGAGCTTCTTGTTCACAAAACTCAATGTGAAATTCACACCATTATAGTGTAATTTGAGGCTGCATTTCTGTGTTCAGTCATTGATCCAGAAATGAAAACCTAAGAATGTTATCATTAGAGTGAGATGGACACGTCACCATGACCGTCAGAACTGCACCGCAGCATTTGCCCTGACTTTGATGTGCATGATTGTATTCCTACTGGAATTCCCACCAACAGTGAGACCCCGTGGAGGAAACTGGACTGGGCCAGGACGCGGGTTCCGTGTTTACTTTGCTGCTGGCAATGGGACCCGGGCACGTGTTTCACCTCTTTACTGCTGCTTTCACTCCTGTGAAAAACAACAGGTTGCACTAGATGGCACCTAAGGCCAAGTCCAAGGCTAAGATTCTAATTTTTATATCAGTGATGGAAATTATACAGGTTTTCACTATATTACTGTTATTAATAAGGATTCGATTCAGCAGCACTCGACAGAAAGTCCCCCAATAAGGGGCTTATATAAAATAAGAGATTTTCTGATTAAAAAAAAGAAAAAAGTTTTGACTTAAGAGTTCAGGGTTGATAAGATAGCATTGGATTTCATCAGGGATCCAGGCTTCTGTCTTTCTGCCCTGCCATCCTCAGGACATGACTTTCATCTTCAAGGTGACCTCAAGGTTGCTTCATGGATCAGAATGGCTGCCAGAGCTCCAGCAATCATCATGAATTAACAGGCCAGCAATAGGAAGAGCTGGGGGAGGGGAGGAAGCACTTGTCCTTCCTTTTTGAAAAAATTTTTATTTTGAAATAATTTTAGAATTACAGAGAGTTGAAAAGATAGTACATGTAGTTTCTATATGTCCTTTATTCAACTTTTCCCAAAGTTAACACCATACACAACCATGGTACATTTATCAGAACCAAGAAATTAAGATTGCTACAATACTATTAGCCTGCCTACAGTCTTCATTTGGGTTTTAACAGTTTTTATACTAATGTCCCTTTTTGGTTTCAGGGTCCCATCCTGTACACCACATTGTGTTTAGTCCTCATGTCTCCTTAGTCTCCTGCAGTCCGTGACATTTTCTCTGTCTTTTCTTGTTTTTCACAACCTTGACAGTTTTTAAGACTACTGGTCAGATATTTTGTAGGAAGTTCCTCAGTTTGGGTTTACTTAGGGTTCTTTCATGCTTAGGCTGCAGATATGGGATTTGGGAAAGAATTCCACAGAGATGACCCCTTCTTATTGCACAATATTGGGGTATGTGATAACATGACTTAACAGGGTGACTTAGCATGACTGAACATGAGTTAACAAGGTCACGTTGACCTTGATCCCTTGGTTAAGATGGTGTCTGTCTGGCTTCTCTACCATCAAGTCAGAGTTACTCTGTCTCCACTTCCAGGCTCTTTGGCTAGAGTAAGTCTCTAAGATCAACTAATACCCAAGGGAAGGGGAATTAAGTGCCCTCTCCCTTTTTTTTTTTAAATCTTCACCCAAGGATATGTTTTTATTGATTTGAGACACAGAGAGAGAGGCATCGATGTGAGAGAGTAACATCAATCGGTTGCCTTCTGCACGCGAGTCCCACGCAGAGCTTCTGCTTCTGTGGACTGGAACTTAGTGTCATTAGTGGTCAAGAGCCTTGGCGTCAGGCTGCCTGAGTTCAAGTCCTCGCTCTGGCACTCATTAACAGTGAACTGGGCAAACCGCTTAACTTCTCTGTATTTTAATTTCCTCAGGAAAAGAGGGTTAATAACTGTGTCTGCTTGTAGGGTGAATGTGAAGATTATATGAGTTTCTACGTCAAGGTGCTTAGAGTTGGGCTTGGCTCATGGTGAGGTGCCGTAATTGTTAGCTATCGACATTGTCATATGGCCACTCCTCGCTGTGAGGGAGGCTGGGAAATGTAGTCTTTTCCCCGGGAATCCATGCCTAGCTAAATTTGGGGTGCTGTTACTAAGGAAGAAAAGGGAAGCTGGATATCCAGAGGCAGCCTGCAGTGTCTGCCAGAATTGCTGTGCCTGAGACCTGGACCACTAGACCTCTTGTAGGCGGGGTGGGATGAGAGCGTCTTTCTCATTACAAAGTCTCCCTCAGGCAGGGTCCACTGTGCTCCAGAGTGGGCCCTGGGAGGGGGAGAGACACAGACTGCAGCCAGAGAGGGAGCTAAGAGGTCATCAGGAGGGAAGAGTCCTGCTGGGTTCACTTTCTTTTGGGGTAGAATCACTTTTCCCTTTGCATCTGAGTCCCAGCCAAGGACGCCTTGCGAGCAGTTCACACCCAGCAGGAGCCGGTGGCAGCAACGGTGCATCCATTTCAAAGTGTTTGGTATATTTGCTTTCTTAAAAATGTATTTCATCTTCAGGAAGGCAGAGGTGGGGGGAGCTCTCACGCTTTGCAAAGATCAGAGCCCCTGTATCTCATGTGCAGACAGAGGGGTAAGGAGCATTCTTAGGGACGTGGAGGGCTGACTTCCGAAGAGTGTGGGATTGACCCAGACCCTGCTCCGCCCCGTCCTTCACGCATCGGGTGTTTTCAGGGCTTCAGGAACCGAGGTCTGGGTCGCTGCCAGTTCTTGTTGTTGGGTTTTCAGATTGGAAAGGAGAACACAGAGAAGGACCCACCACAGCTCTGCTCCTGCCAGTGGGATCTAAACACGTAATTATAGCTGGGGCCCAGTGTCCCCACGGTGACCACTGCATCACCTCCTGAAGTTTGTTCCCAACAGGTGGCTTTAACAAGCATTTATTCCATTTCCTTGTCATTGTGTTAGGTGCTTTGGGAGTTTCCTCCTGGCTGAATGTTAGCTCTGCCAGGTCTGTGCTTTTCATTTAATATATTTAGAAGATGGTAGTTAAAGGTCATAGCTGGAGCTCGCTGTGTGGCCTAGAGCTAGTCGTTTAGCCTCTCTGGGCTCCACGCTTCGTATCTGTATAATGAGGGCATTGACCTCTGTGGTCTAAGGCCCTTTCCCACAAAAACTGCTCGGGGCTCCTTGCTCTGATCTGAGGGCCTGTGGAGCTAAACTAGCAGCTGGATGCATTATCCGGCTTTGCCCACGAGTTCTGCGTCTTGTCCTTCAAAACAGGATTTAACAAATCGCCCCTTTGCCCGAACGTTGGGTACCCAAACTGTCCCTTAGTGTCATCTGTTTCTTTGTGCGACTCTGAGCAGCTCCAACACAGGGCGCTCCAGCTTCCCCATTGCCACCGCCTGCATGAGGTCCGCGTGAGGGGGTGAGAATCGCATTGTTCTGCCCGTTCTTTGCTCCTCGCCTGGGCAGGTCCTGTTAGCAGGGACAACACTGAAGCAGATTTGTGCCTCTCCTCACTCCACCACGAGCAAGGGCCTGGATCCGCGTCACAGGCGTCCCTGGCTCTTTTCATCCCCTTGATCAGAGAAGGTGCCTGACTTGCTCTGTCACGACGGGCTGCCTTCCAATCCCTTGAACTGAAAATGTTTTTTGCAAAATTGTCATCCCGGCACTGTCCCCAAATGCACAGTGAGTGCAGTGTAGCTGTCTTCCTGATCCGGAGACTGCTACCTCTTTACGGCCCTGCAAGAGAATCCAGCCCTGGCAGGACAGTGCGCAGGGCAGGGCCCCTCCACTGTGCGTGGCCCGCATCCCGGAGGCCAGTTTGCCTGCAGTCTTCGAGCTCCTTCCCATCATGCCCCGGGGAAATGGCCAAACCCTGCTGCTCTGAACATAGGCCAACGCCCCACCTTATCTTGGTCTCTCCATTTCTGTGAAAATCACATAACCATTTAGCCTCTTTCCACCCCTTTATGCACTCAGGTGCTCCAACATTGATTGAAAATCCTGTGGCCATGCTCTCCTGTAGGACTTTACAGTTCATGCATATTTTTCATGTCCATTTCCTAACATGTGTGATTTTCATGACATCCCCATGAGATAGCCAGGACAGCGGCGAGGAATCTGAGTCCCAGAGGGTCACGTGACTTGCTGAAGCCGGCGGAGATGAACCACGTTCCTGGCTGGGTCTTCTGTCTCTTCCAATCCAGGATCTCTGCTATTTGATGCTTTGGATTTGGTGTAATTTGATTGACTTCTGGCCTCAAGTCATTCCCCTGGTGACTTCGGATTTAATGCAAACTTCATGGCTTCTCCTTCCAGAGAAGAGTTCTCTTTCCAGACCTTGGAGAATAGGAAGTACAGCCCCCTCACCCCCTGCCTGTGCCCCTGGGGAATGAAATTTGTGGAAGTGGCATCAAAAAGGCAAAATTTAGAAATTTTCCATCAAGCGCTCTCTTCCCAAGATTCTGCTCAGACCTCCTCTTTTTAAAATTTTTTATTTTTTTATTAATTTCAGAAAGAGGAAGGGAGAGGGAGAGAAAGAGAAAAATCAATGATGAGAGAGAGTCATGCTCGGCTCCCTCCTGCACGCGTCCTACTGGGGATCGAGCCCACAGCCCAGGCATGTGCGCTGACCAGGAATCAAACTGTGTTCATAGGTCAATGCTCAACCACTGAGTGACACCAGCTGGGCTCTTCCTGGCTATTTTCTTGAAGCTCTAATTCATTTGAATATCTAGACGTGGCTCTCAGGTGACCAAGTCTCTGACTGAGAATCACTCATGCTTGTTTGTAACATTCCTCCAATATTTATTGGGGTCCAGTCATTTGCAGATAACTCTGGGTTTGCAGAGATGACAAAGGCACGAATCCTGGTCTCAAAAAGCTCGCAGAGTTTATCGGAGCGATCAGAGACCTTACAGGTTTTAGCACAGTTTCCCTCATTTTATTTTTCAAGCTTTTACATGGAATGCCAGTAATTTAGTTTGGCAATATTTATGCAACTCTGAATTAATGAAAGAAAAAAATTTCACTCATGATCCCACCACACCCTCAGATCAAGCTGTTTTAATTTAATTTGTATTTTTAATGAATATTTTTATTCATTTCAGAGAGGAAGGGAGAGGGAGAGATAGAAACATCATTGATGGGAGAATCGTCATTGATCGGCTGCCTCCTGCATGCCCCCCACTGGGGATCAAGCCTGCAACCCGGGCATGTGCCCTGACTGGGAATTGAACTGCGATCTCCTGGATCCTAGGTCCATGCTCAACCCCTGAGCCACGCCGGCTGGGCCAACCTGTTTTTAATGGCTTATGTTCCCTTTTCCTTTTGTCCCCATGAATACAAATTATTCTTTAATATTATACAGATGTTCATCCATTTGGCTACATAGGCCTTTTATTTACTAATCAAGGTTATGCTTTGTGTACTTAGGTTTCCGTTTATCACTGGAGTACTTGGGTTTCCACATTTTTGTCATCATATAGCTGCAATAAACATTTTTTTTTTTTCTTTTCAAATAACTTCACAATTCTTTTGGGTTATTTTCTTAGTCTGTGTTTCCTGAAGTATGATTAGTAGGTCAAAATTGAACATTTTCATAGGTACTATCATATTGTTATCCACATGGTTATGCTAATTCATTCTTTCATCAACAAAGGGTGAGTTGATTTTCTTGACCTGAATTTTCCCTGGATAGTCCCCTTCACTACTATAGCAAGTAATTCTTGGAGTCCCTTGCAGGAAGAGCCGTGTGGCTGATGATTGAACCTTGTTTCTTTCATTGCGGTTCTTCTCAATTCTTTGTCGATTGTGACGTGATAAGTGACTTAACCCAAGTAAGCCCCTTATTGTTCATCTCTAGAGCACGGATCATCGATTGTTTCGGGGTTGTTATGAGGTTTCAAACAATAAAACTTATGGAATGGTTCTGTAAATGGTCCAGAAGTAAGCTGTTAATGGATGATGTAACTGATAGTCTCTCAAGTCCCCCTTTATTTGCTCTAAATGGGAGAGATGGGGGGCACTCAGTTCCCACTAGCTGCAAGGACTCTGTGCAATGCTCAGCTGTACCAGGGAGGAGATTGCGGGGTGGGGAGCAGGCATATGTACTAATGGAGAAAAGTCTGGAAGTGCCTATGATAGAACTCATCCCAGACCAGTCTCTGTTGGTCAGCCTTTCGGTTAACAGGTGTCCCTTCCTTACTAGCAGTACTCTCAGGTTCGGTGCTGGACCGCAAACTCCTGGGCGTGGCTCCTCTCCTGGCCTAACACGAGCCAAGCCACCTAGGAAAGTGGGCACTCCCCTGCCAATCAAAGTCGTATGCCCTGTTGTTTCCCAGGTCACTCTGATTGATGAATCTACACCACATGAACAGTCAGTGGTTATTGCAGGTGCAGACCACACACACACACAAAATATAAAATAAATACTTGAAGTTTAACTCCTCACTTTTTAGTTCTAGACTACTCTTAGCTCCTTACTATAAATCTATTGTCTATTTAAAAATAACTGTTTTAGAGTTTTTACTACACGATAGGCACTGTTCTAAGACATTTACAGGCCTTATTTTATCCATATCATGATGTGACGTAGGCCGTAATGTTAAATCCATCTTACCGATTGGGAAACGGTCTAGGAGCGTAACTAACTAGCCCATGCTGCTGAGTTGGTGACAGAGCCAGGACTAGAACTCTTGAAAATATTCTGCTTATTGGTGTTTCAGGGCTATGGCTTGGCCAGACCCACACCCACAACCTACTTCAGGTCAGGGTGTGTGTGTTGACCTCAGTCTCCTCCATGATGCTGCCTTCTGAGCCACGTGTGCGAATCTCATTCAGAAGGGAGCATAGGATGTCTCAGGGAGAGCCAGTGAGGAGACTGTGCCTCCGAGGGGTGGTGGGTAGAGGGTTAACAGTGAAACAAGGGCGTGTGAACATGTGTGAGCGTGGGTCAGGGGACAGGGCAAAGGGGATGCGTGCCTGCAATTCTTGTCGGAGTCTCTGTGCTTTCATTTTGAAGATATTTGTTGCATACCTACTATGGGCTAGTGCCACCTGGTTGCGACTCTGTTGATGTGTGCTTACTGTGCTGCAGGCACTTCGGTGGGTGTCGTATGTACTTTCTCCATTCCTCCCAATGATGCCGTATGTTACATAGTGCTCTTTCACAGATGAGGAAACTGAGGCACATAGAGATGAAATACTTCTGTCAGGGTTACAGAGTCAGAACCAGAATTCCAGCTCACAGGACAGTGAACATGAAATAGTTTATTTCATAATTTCATTTCATTTCATTTCAATAATCCATCCATCCATTCACAAATGTTCACTGGGAGCCAGCCACAGTGATAGGCACAGGGTTAAAGGGTGACCCTACCCTGATTGCTGCTACCAGGGCAGCTATTAATGGTATTACCGTAGAAAGTTCCAGACTCCATGCCCGGCCGGTGTGGTTCAGTGGTTGAATGTTGACCCATGAACCAGGAGGTTGAGGTTTGATTCCTGGTCAGGGCACATGCCCAGGTTGTGGGCTTGATCCCCAGGAGGGGGCGTGCAGGAGGCAGCCGATCAGGGACTCTCATCATTGATGTTTCTCTCTCTTTCTCTCCCTCTCCCTTCCTCTCTCTGAAATCAATAAAAACATATTAAAAAAAAATTTCCAGACTCCATGTCTCTGCCCATGATGAGGGACTTCAGGGGATATTTTCAGCTTGAACTTAAGCTAGAAGTTATTTTTTCTACCAGAAAGGAAGCTGGCAACACGCATAGATGCTGCAGTGCAGCAGAGAACACAGGCTGAGCCTGTCTGGCCAGAGGACTTGGGGCCCTGGAACAGGGAGCGAGAGGGAGCGAGACGTGGTGCCCAGCCTGGCACCCGGAGGCGGGGCTGGCTTGGCTGCAGAGCCTCATTGGGGGTGTTCAGTGAGGACTCGGGTACCTCCCAGTAGCGCAGGATGCCAGAGGGGAGGACCTGAGAAGATTTGTCAGGAGCGGGTGAGAACAGAAACAATTACAGCCGCGTCAGCCAAGGCAGGAGGGACTCGCGGTTATTAGACATTGAAGGTGCAGTACATCTTGTTTGCTGTACATAATTATGTGTAAGTTCTCTCCCAAAGCAAAAATAGTCATTCTCAATTAATTCTTTTGTTCTTCTCATTAAATCCTAGTTAAAATATTCCTGGAGGTATTGTTATAGCTGAGATCTGCACAGATGTAGTGAGGTGTGTGTGCACGTGGAAAGAGCCGTTGAAGTCTAGATTGGAAGGCCTGGAGTGGGTGGCCAGCTAGGTGTCCCAAAGACGCCTGCACTTTGCACTTCGCCCTGGGACCCAGAGGTGAATACAACACAGTCCTTCCCCTGAAGGAAGGGACTCAAAACAGAAGTAAATGCCACGAGGTAGACCGTAAGCTCCTTGAAGGCAAGAACCATGTCACGTGAATTTGTACCCCCCAGTGCCCAGCACCATGCCTGACATGGAGCAGATACACAATACATATAGGGCGTCCCCCCAAAATGTATCCACACTTTGAATGATTATAAAGTCAGTGTTTATTAGAATGCAGTTCATTTTCAAACTTTTAAAAAAGAATCTACAGAAGTGAATAATTTTTTTGGTCAACGCCTGTTTTCAAACTGATGACCGTTCTGGGCCAGGCACTGCTGATAACCCGAAGCACTGGAATCGCAAACATCGAGCATCATTTCATTCAGTATTTGTGTGCCCTAAATTCGTCAGCTGTTGCCAGTTTTGTACCATAAACCTTATCTTTTATGTGTCCCCATAAAAAAGTCTAGTGGGTAAATTTTCTTTGTTCAGAGCTTAGTCTGGCTTCACCCATTATTTCAAATCAGCTAAACCTTTCAAAAGGAGTGAAAACTAAGTGAGTTATCAGCTGTTAAAGTGTGTCCCCCCAAAAATGTATACACACTTTGAATAATTATAAAGGCAGTGTTTGTAATTATAAAGGCACTGTGTTTTCAAATGCTCAGTAGCATTTTAGGCTGAATTTCCTTTGTTCAAAGCTTAGTCTGAAACATCAGTTGCGCTACCAGCTGTTAAGGTGTGTATACATGTTTTTGGGGCACCCTGTATTTCCTGATTGAGTTGAAGGAATAATATACATGTTATGGAAACAGAAGGGAACCAATCACTTACTGCCCCTCCCAACCCCTTCCCCCAGGTGTTTGGGGAGGCTCCATTGTCTTCAAGTTGAACCATGGTCATGGTTGAGCATGTGGAGCTACGAAAGAAGATAGAGCATTTCACTTGAAAAAATTACAACTGTGAAAACATGTAAATCTAATTTAAGGCCATGTAACAATGACCTAGGCCTGGAATAGTTCTTCTGAAGGTCATCCCCAACCAATCCATAATGGTGGCCTGAATTTGCGTTGAGGGAAGGATTCAGAAGTCTCATACGAATGCTGGATTGATTGGTCAGGATTGCCCTGGCGTGGGAGGACCGTTGTCTCATATATTGGCTGTTCCTATATCATGTCTCTCGGCTTTAAAAAATAACTTCCACTCCTTCCTTTTGCCTCAACTCCATCCATAGGAGGAAAGCAGGGTCATGGTTAAGGGCCTGGCAATGTGTTTGGTGCCAACCCACAAAGGGGGAGGAGACCCCATAGGTGAGAGAGGTGGTTTTCTGCTATTTCATCAGTCAAGTTCTCCGTCACAGAAGCATTTCCTATGAAACTCAGTGGGTAGATTAGGCTTTGAGGAAATTCTAGTGGAGATGCTCTCTTTAAAAACCTTAATTATCAGGAAGAAATGATGCATTTGGGCAGACAGAAGCATGGACATTTTAGCACTGTTGGCTCTAATAATTCCTGATTGTTTCTCCTACAGTTGTTGAGGTATGAACTGAACGAAAGGTTACATTTCCAGATTACTTAGGCTTTGTGCTGAAATGTAAAGCTTAAAATAATTTTCACAAAAATAACTATAGAACTGATTGTAGAATGTTTTTCCTTCTTAAATGGCTCACTTGTAATAGGCACTTTAAGATATTGTTGGTGGTACACTGTCAACATCAGAAGGCAAAGTATATTGTATTCTGCTACAATATGGTTATGTCCCCAAGGGTCACTGGGCTACTTGCCCTGGCACAAAACGGTCCTAGGTTATTCTGGGTTTTGAGACCTTGTGTCTTCATTTTGTGTCCCTGTGTCCTACTTTGAGGTCAGCTGACAGACAACCTCTTGGCTTCTGTCATTTTGCCTGCTTTTAGCAGTACTTCCTTTAGTGTTAAAGTTTTCTGAATTTCTCCAAAATCACAGAATTAAACCTTGTTGGTCTTTTATTTAAAGGAAGCAGCAGTGGGCCCTGCCTGCATGAAGGCCCTTGGGATGTGTGTGGGTGTCTGGGCTTGTCCCCCCAACCTCTTTTCATGTGCTTCTGAGTTCTCAGCTGACTTGCTTAGTGGAGATTTTGCTGCATTAGTGACAGTAGAGGTATGACTGGGCTGTGAGAGACCCCCTGGTTTTATGGGCCAGCCTTCGAGGTCAAATTTAAAATTCTGGTCTAGAAAATAAGACTGCAGCCTGGAGAGTCAAGGGTCTAGATGTACTAGCTGGAATTGGCTTAGCTTCTCTGTAATCTGGATGAAAATGCTCTCCTTCAGCCCAGCTCCTAACAATTTAAAGAATTTAGTGTCTTGGATAAAGGGCTAAATCAAGATCAGCTGTTATAAAAGCTAATCCCTGCTCTAGAGGGTTAAGATTAATTTAGGCAAAGCAGCAGCAGATTTTGCCAAGTGGAAAATTTTTTGAAAAAAGGCATTTTGATTAATTAATTTTCTTCTCTTGGGAGACAGAGGGTGATAGAAAGTCATCATTTGAAACGGCGGCGCGATGTTAGTCAGCTGGCTCGTCCCTCGTCCTGGACGCGGTGTTCCGCCGCTGTAATATGCAATGTCACTCACGGCTAATCCCTTTATTGATTTTTTTTCTGCTCTGAATGTGCTGACAGTAAAAGATTAGGTCTAGGGAAAGAGTTGCAGTTCAGGTCCTGTTTGACAATATTTAGAATTTCAAGTGACCTTTCAAAGAGAAAGGGCCCGCACAAGTGGGGTTTAAGGGTTCAGGACAGGGCATTATTAAGGGCAAAGCAGAGGGAGGGCCTTTCCTGTGCCAGGGTCATGGCTGGCCACGCTGGACAAGCGTCATCTGCCCCCGGGGCCACGTGAGAGCCCAGGGCCAGGCTGACCTTTAGCTTTGTTGCAAAGGAGATGAAGTTTGATTTTGTCTCACTTAGTCTTTAATGCACTTTCCTCTCCCTTCTCTGACCTTCTCCCAGCAGCCCCTCTGACTCTCTTGGCCTGGCTCGCATTGACCAAAGCTCTCCCCCCAAAGGTTCCACTAGGACCTGCACACCTTCAGTGCCCCGAGTTCCCACACCACCCCCATCAAGCAAGAGGAAAGCAGCCTAAACAAACTAACTTAAGATGTAAAGGGTGGCCATCCTTAACGCCCCATGAAGTAAAGCCTTTGAAACAGGGTGCAGAGGTTTTTACTGTCTTCAGTGCGTATCAGTGTGTCACCTGGTGGAGGGAGAGAACCGGTGAATGTTTACAAAGTTAAGAATTTAAATAAGACACAAATATCTGCAAAAGCATGACATTTATTCCAGCTCTGTCCTCTATTCTCCACTCTGCGTCTGGCGGCCACCCTCTCCACTCTGTCACTCGTGGGAACACAGTTGACGATTTTCATTAGATTTACTGTGTCGAACTGAGCTTGTATCAGACTTGGCCATGCTTTAGGAGTTACTTCACCGTGCTATATTTAAATTTATGTGATTGAAATATCATCTTTTATCTATTTGAAGTATTACTAACTGGTGTTCTTCCCCATCACCTGGCTGAGAACAGTGGTGTCTCCATTAGACCCCAAATGGCATGATTACCAGTTACTAGTTGTTTGACTTGTCACCTTGATTCCTGTGGCTCTTAGTTTCCTTATCTATGAAATGAGAAACAGGACCGAGATATCTCTCAGGTCACGTCCTACTGTGAAAGTCTAGCTTTTATTGTGCCCTGCACTCTGTTGCTTCTGATCACATTTCAAAAAGCTCCCCGAGAAGAAAATTCCATCAACACCCTTCCCCTCCACCATCTCCCCTCCTACCCTCCCTTCCTCCCTCCCTCATGTGCCAAATATGATAGTCAACTGCGTGGGTAAGACGGTGAGAATTCAAAAGCCGTGGAAGGTGTGATCCTTTCCCTAGGGGATTTACATTTTCATTTTAGAGACAAAATTAGACACATAAAACAGCCAGAGGCCAGAAACAAAGCAAGTTTGTGTCATCCCCATGATGTGCTCATAAATACATCTTCAAATGTAGTTAGATTGGCCCTGGCTGCCTCAGTTGGTTGGAGTGTCGTCCTGTACACCAAAAGGCTGTGGATGTGATTCGCAGTCACCGAATATACCTAGGCTGTGGGTTCCATCCCTGGTTGGCGCGTGTACAGGAGGCAGCCAATTGATGTTTCTCTCTCACATCGATGTTCCTCTCTCTCTCTTTCTCTCCCTCCCTCCCTTCCTCTCTCTAAAATCAGTAAAAACATATACTCAGGTGAGGATTACAAAAAATGTATAGTTAGATCGTAGGCTCTTTGAGACCTTAACACACAGTAAGTTCTTGATACATGTTTGTTGAAGCTCATGATAAGGTCTGTACAGTGAGAATATATGATACAGGGGTGATCAGTGTAGACTGGCTGACTAGGGAAGGGTTGATGTAGGCTGGCTGGCTGACTCAGGAGGGCCCCAGTGTAGACTGTCTGACTCAGGAGGGGCCCAGTGTGGACTGTCTGACTCAGGAGGGCCCCACTGCAGACTGTCTGACTCAGGAGGGCCCCAGTGTAGACTGTGACTCAGGAGGGCCCCAGTGTAGACTGGCTGACTCAGGAGGGCCCCAGTGTAAACTGGCTGACTCAGGAGGGCCCCAGTGTAAACTGGCTGACTCAGGAGGGCCCCAGTGTAAACTGGCTGACTCAGGAGGGCCCCAGTGTAAACTGGCTGACTCAGGAGGGCCCCAGTGTAAACTGGCTGACTCAGGAGGGCCCCAGTGTAAACTGGCTGACTCAGGAGGGCCCCAGTGTAAACTGGCTGACGCAGGGAGGGCCCAGTGTAGACTGACTTCCTGCAGGGGGAGGAAGTTCTTGAGGTGGCAGGTTGGGGGATTGTATCCTGTGCTCCAGCTCTGGAAGAATGCTGCCCATTAATACTGCTTTTCTTTGCATGTGAGTGTGTCTTCGCCATTTAAGAGCTGCAGTGACAGTGAGTTCAGGTTCACCTCCAGGAGCTGGGACCAGGAGCCGCCGGCTTACGTGCCTCCTTCTTTCACTAGTTCTGGAGCCTGGCCTTGAATTTCATCAGGCCTAACTGTACCCCCTCGTTTCTTAAAACTCTTGGCATGTGCTTCTGGTGCTGACCTTTCCATGACCTGCATCCCCCTTCCTAGAATCCGGTGCTGCCTGATGGGGAGGCTCATCTCAACCCAAAGTGTCCTGCTGCAGATGTTCACCCGCCAGCTCGGGCCCTGTCCTGTAGGAGCTCCAACGCCAGGAGCGCCACACTACTCTTTGCTAGTCCAAAAAAAACCATGTGGAGGACTAGAGGGGGAAGACATAGCCTTTATTACTTACATCTGGGGAAGACCCAGATGGTGGCTGGTCAAGGAGTTTCCGCACTCGGCCAGGGGGCCAGGGTAATGCTAGGGGCTTATCTAGCAGAGGAGAGATGGAGGGAGCTGTGCTGGGCACAGCCAGCATGCAGGCCAAGGACAAACAGAGAGCCTGGTGAGGCTCGTTAGCCGCCAAGGACGTGGGAAACACTTGGGTATGAGCCACTCTGCTCCCTGTGGCCGCTGGCCAGGCGGACACTGTTCCACTGACTGGGAGGGGGGGAACTGGGCTATATCCTTGCTTGACCCTCCAGCCCCTTGCCTGTTAACTGGAGACACTGCTGTTTGGACTGTTGACTGTCCCCATTCAGGGCTAAACCTTGAGTTGGGTAGTTCTCCTTGCCTGGGCCTGGTCATTCCCAGTTGCATACTCTTTCCTATGAGCTTACATTAGAAGTCCTCATGCCTGGAAGCTGGACCTACAAGAATTATGACACAAGAGAAAGTCAGGAAGTAGGAGTTTTGGGGGCCTGGGAAGTGAGGGGTCTGGAACCAGGCAAGTATCTACGGACCAGGGGAGACTCATGCCTTCCCCCTGGGCGGTGACCTCAGGACCCCCTGATTGAGGAGACCTTCAAAACTAAGGAGACATTACTTACATCCAGGAAGCTTTTTAGACTCTTTCTACTGGGTTTAGGTCGAATTTTAGGGCCAGGCCATCTGGAATCACACTGGTAAGAGAAGTGGGTCACCTGTCTGGGAAGAGCTGGTGGGGAAACCAATAGACAGGATGATGTCTACATTGGTGTTCAGTGGTCAGCAGGTTGAACAGTGCTTGTCAAGACATGGAATTAGTCTCGCAGGTGTGGCTCAGTGGTTGAGTGTTGTCCCATGAACCAAGAGGTCACTAGTTCTGTTCCCTGTCAGGACACATGCCCAGGTTGTGGGTATACGGGGGCGTGCAGGAGGCGGCTGATCGAGATGTTTCTATCTGTCCCTCTCCCTTCCTCACTCTCTAAAAGCAATAAAAACATATTAAAAAAACAGATATGGAAGTAAATCAGTGCAACCGTGGGGTAAACAATGTTACAGGCCTGAATTTTGTCACCTGGCAGAGTGTTTTGGTGTTGAACTACATGGGTTTGAATGAATGAGTTGGATTGTACTTTCACTGGCTAAAATTCCTCATTATAGAAACAGTGTTGACGCAAAGTCACGACAAATTATAGGTCAGAGGGCCTCTGTGTAAGAACGATGTCCTCGTTGATCTCTTCCCAGACCTGAACTCTTTCAACACCATGAGGTTACAGAAGCCAGCGGGGAGAAAGCAGCTCTTAACCTCTGGCAGCCTTCACACCTCTCCCTGTCATCCACGTGCTCACTCTCAAGGTCCAGGTCCTTGGTTTTGTCCTTAATTGTTGAAAATGTGCATGGAATTAACTTGATAAATGGAAAAAATCCGAGCTCTATTAAGTCAGAACTTTTCACTCTCCTAACAGGCATGGGATTGGAATTTTTCTGTTTTACACAGGAAAAAATAGTGGGTCGAGATATTAGAAATGTAAATAAGTATCATTTTCTGATTTCAAACAATTTAGAAGCACCTATTTTTACCCTAAGCATTGACGACGTGTTAGTCACCAAATAGTTTTTTAATGCAATATTTTTCGACTTGATTTCTAGCTTCCAGCTTCTTCCCCTTCTCCCTCCTTCCGGCCCCTCCCTAGTTACACTGTCAACTGCTAAGACCGTATTTCATTTTCTCACGTCATGCCTAGTACAGTGCCTGATACCTCACGTCACGAGTGATGGAGAACTGTGAGCATGTGTAAGATTATGGGGGACGTTTACTAGACGAGCATTTTCTGGCAGTGGCAGAATGCCCGCCTGTGGTTGAGGGAGCCCCAGCACGCTGGCCGCCTCAGTGTGCGGGGCAGCAAGCCTGATCTCAGCCAAGGAACATCGTGTCCTCAGGCACCATGGGTCCAGCCCCTCCGGGTCAGCCTCCAGCTGGTGGCTCTCCCAGCCGAGCTCCTGTCGCTGGTGCTTCTTGGAAACTTCTTTCACTTGGAGGGTTTTTAACGAAAGGACGGACATTCTCGTGGATTTCTTGGGGGGTCGGGGCTGCCTCTCCCCCACAGGGTCTACTGCACAGCAGCACAGACTGTGAGCATTACTAGTAAGAACGGCAGTTTGTGGGGACACAGATTTTATAGTGAGGTCCTGGGGGACACATTTCCTCCCTCATCCTGCACCATGGCTCAGTAAGCGTTTGTTGACTGAATTTCCCATGACTGGGGAAGGGAAGTGGGCAGTAGCTTTATTATCCTGGTTTAGGTTTTAAGCATGGATTAGCATGTCCTGATTTTCATGGTCTTTCTTTCCCCACTATTCATTGTCTTTTTTTTTTTTAAATTGTTGACAGTGTTACAGATGTCTTTTATTTCCCTCCACCATCCCTTTGCTCCCCTGCATTCAGCCCCTGCCCCCACCAGGCCTTCGCCACACCGTCGTCTGTGTCCCTGGGCTATGCATATATGCATGTAAATTCTTTGGTTAATCTCTTCCCACTATTCTTTAGGGACCTGCAAATTCCTCCCAGTGGGTTCAGGAAGTCCCCAGTGGTGTCTCATGTATATTTCCAAATGCTCTTGGCTACTTGGAGGGCACTGTCATTTCCTTCAGAATGTGTCCAGACCCTGTCTTCTAGACCAGGGAGGCTCACCTGCCCTATGGCTTCTCCGGCTCCCCCTGCTAAGGTCTCCTGCCGCTCCTGTCTGATGGGTGGGAGCCTCTCTTTCCCAGTCGGCTCCAGATGAACGCAGTCTGGTCCAGCTTGCTGCTGCACCCCAGCCTCCCAGGAGCCTGGCTCTTGGCTGTCATTTCATTAGAGACGGAAGAATCACTCCTTCTATTTTGTGGGCTATCAACCTGTGCTTCCTTGTGTGGGGGGAACATCTTACAGGGCCATTTGGCAGTTGGCTCTTTCATTTATTTGGTTTAACCTGTCCTCTTTAGGGCTCTGGCACAGTTCCCTGGAGCCAGAAGCCTAGGGTCTCCAGAGCAACACAGCCTGCTGCATTTGGCCTCACGTCCCTCACTGATTCATTGTCTTTGGACCAGGCTTGTGTACAGGGACCCTTCCCCCAGATGAGTATTTTCCCAGCAGCCTTGTTGGACCCTGGTGCAAATAAACTTCCAGAAGACCCAGAGAGAGGGAGGTACAAGGTAATCCTGGGACTAGACTACAGATACTCTGAACTGCATTCAGCATGTCTCATGCTCAGAGCCGCGGCTGCCCTACTGACCCTCCAGACGAGCCGCAGCTCAGGTTGGTAGGGTGGCGTTCACGGCGCCTTGCTGGCAAGCTGATATTCAGCACTTCACTCAGAGTCCTGCACAGAGCAGGGCCCCAAGGAGGGTCTTCATTAGGACATCACCGTAGACTCGGGTCCTTGATATGCTTCTCCTGAGAATTCTTTCAGTTTGAAGCTTCAATTTCTTGAAATCTTTTCGATCCTTAATAACTTGGTTTTATTTCCTGCTGACTGTGACTTGATACTATAAAAAAAAGAAAAAAATAGGGTTTGGGGTGGGGAGAAGCCCGTTATTAATGAGTCGGGGTGACAGGTTCAGTTTCTGGTATCATTGGAGGGAGGATTTGGCCTAGCTCAGCATCTTGTGCTGGGCCCTGGTCATGGGGGGGCTGGTGCCCATCCCTCGCCCAGTCTTGGGTGGGGGTGAGGAGTCACATGGTTCAATATATGGCAATTTAAGCAGCAGTAACCGTGGGTGAAGCACATTCTCTTGGAAGAGGGTGTGGATGGGGCAGGCGGGATTTCTCTGGTCTCCAGGAGATGGAACTATGGGAGCTGTTAGGAGGCTGGTTCTCTTGATTCCCCTGGGCAGTGAGGAGCCTCACCAGGGGCTGCTAACAACACCCAGCCCTCAGATCTCATCTCTTGCCTCTGCAATGTCTTTAAGGAGGCGCGGAGGATCATGGCAGCCTCACAAGTCCACCAGATAGCATAGAGCTTGTATTTTCTAGAAATACTTCTTTGACGCGATGTTTACAAAATGACTCTCAGCCCGGCCGGGCGTGGCTCAGTGGTTGAGCGTCGACCTAGGATCCAGGCGATCCAGGTTCGATTCCTGGTCAGGGCACATGCCCAGGTTGTGGGCTTGATCAATGACTCTTTCATCATTGATGTTTCTGTCTCTCTTTCGCCCTCTTCTTTCCTCTCTCTGAAATGAATAAAGATATATTTAAAAAAAAAAAAAAATGACTCCCAGTACATTGATCTGTACAGCTCCTGTGTTGTATGTAGGGGCCAGAGCCACACTTTCATAGACCTGCACTCATTAGATCTTCACAACAGCCTTGTGAAGTAGGTGTTGTTGCTCTCATTTTACATAGGAGGAAACTGAGTCAGGGAGAAGGTGAGAGACTTTGCGCAGTGAGTCAGGGGAAGACTTAGGACTGAGTCCTCTGACTTCCGGCCCCGCATCGTTGCCCCACGCATCATGCATCTGTATGCAGAGCGTGGTGCTTCCCTAGGTGTTACGGAGAGATAACGAAGAAATAAGCTTACATTCTAGTTGGGGTAAGCTGCAAACAACATCCATTAAGACAGTCATTTGAGAGCTGATTGCTCTGTGCCGGTGATTGTGACCTTGAAGTACTCACACAAGAGGACACGCAACAATTACAGGCTGCTTGGAAGGCCTGGGAGCCGCTGTGGATTGAAGATAAGCCTAGAGGGAATCAAGGTCACGTCCTTGTCCAGACCCGGGAAAACCTTGCAAACAGCCAAAGTTATTTGTTAGTAACACTGAGCTTTAAGGTGTCCCTGAATCCTGCCGCCTGAGGAGGTCCAGGGCCACGTGGCCTGATGTTGAGTCAATTGACAAGGACTCTGAAGCCCAAACCAAGGAGGTCAGTTGCTGTGTCCTTTGGGAAGAGAGTGGGGGAGCCAGCATGGTTCTCAGGTCCCCACACCAAAGTCCTGTTTCATCTTCTAACAGCCATGGTGCCCGAGCTCGCCCAGGACTTCACAAGAGGTTTCTGAGCTGTTTTAGCAGAACCTGGAATGAACATCAAAGGATGGGAGAGAATCCCTCACTACAGTGGACTAGAATATAGCCAAGGGCAGGATTTAAAGAGCCGTTTCCAGGAGCAAAGTTCCAATGAGCTGGCCAGGGGAGGCACCTAAGTGAAGGCAGAGCTTGCCCAGGCAGTGGGGAGGGGCCCCAGGGGGGCAGCCACTAACGCTGGCTGTGGAGGAAGCCCTCCCAGGGTGTGCTGGAGCCAGGGACAAATGGGCCAGTCCCATCAGTGGAACATCCTGGCTGGCAGACATGCAATTTGGGGTAGGCTGGGTACTGCTGGGTCAGTGCAAGAGAGGTCATCCAGGGCCAAGAGAGGTCATCCAGTGCAAGAGAGGTCATCCAGGAATGCAGCCATCCATCCCAGCAAGGGGGAGGTAGAGCCCTCAGCTTGGAGGGACTGGTGATTTAAGTGGCCCTCACAGCCAGGCCCCAGTCATGGGAGGACTGGCGTATAAGCTCGGGGCAGAGTTAGCGGTGGAAATGCCAGGGCTGGCCTCCGCCCCAACCCGAGCCTGGCCCTTGGCTGTGCCAGCCACTCTAAAGTCTCCCCAGGAAAGGTCAGCGTTGCTCTTGGGGTTTAGAGAGGGGTGTCCCAAGTGGTGGGGAGAGGAGGGCTCTGAGTGCTGAGAACAGAAAGGTGTCCACCGAGGATGCTGAGCGCCATGTAGCTGTGATGTGGAAGCCTGAAGAGTGGGATCAGAAATTTTTTTTGTTGCATTGGCCATAAAGTCACGTTGTTCAGCATTTAAAAAGTATAAAAGGATATACTAGGAACATTTCTTTCCCTCTGGTTTTGCCCAGCTCCCAATTCTCCTTCCACAGACAACCATTACGAGTTTCCTTCCGGAGATTCTTTATGCGCGTGTCTGCCTGTGTGTCTGTATCATCTCTCCCCTTCTCACGTGAATGTGGTGTGTATCACAGGCCGCTCTGCACCTCGCTTGTTTCACTTAATTCATCTCGTAAGGCTTTCCATATCGGTTTATGAAGAGTTTTGTCTTTTCAAAAAATGCCGTGTTGCCTTTCATTGTGTGGATATACCATCATTTATTTAACCAGTCACTTCACTTACTGATGGAAATTTAGGTTGCTCTTATAAGCAGAGTGGCAGTGAATAACCTTATATGTATGTCATTTCACACCTGGGAGACTGCATCTCTCAGAAGAAGCACAAAAAATGGAATTTCTGTGTCAAATTGAGCCTTTGTAATTTTGAGAGATATTGATGAGTTGGCCTCCAGAGAAGTTGTAAAAAATTACAAAATTGACACTCCAATAGCAGCCCATGAGAGTGTCTGTCTCCCCACGTCTCACTGCCACACAGCATGTCATCAAACTTCTGCACCTCTGCAGAATGGAAGTTGTGTGTCGATTTAACTTGGAGTTCTCTTATTTTGAGTGCTCTTGAGCACCTTTTCATATGTGTAAGATACATTCATATATTTTGCTCATTTTAAAATTGGATTCTTGGTCTTTTTAAAATTTTATTTTAAATATGTTTTTTATTTTATTTTTAGAGAGAGAGGAAGGGAGAGAGAGAGAGAGAGAAACATCAGTGAGAGAGAAACATCATCGATCCGCTGCCTCCTGCTCACCGCCCCCTACTGGGGGTCAAGCCCTCAACCTGGCCAAGTGCCCTGATCTGAAATCGAACTAGTGACCTCTTGGTTCATGGATCAATGCTCAACCACTGAACCACACAGGCCAGGCAGTTGGTCTTTTAAAAAAATCAATGTGTAGGTGCTTTTTATATATGAAGGAAATTAGTCCTTTGTCTGTGATATGAATTGCAAATATTTCCCTTGGTTTGTCTTTTGATTTTGCTTATGGTGGGTTTTGCTATGTGGAAATTTTGTATTTTTATGGAGTCAAATTTATCAGTATTTTTTCCCTCCCTCCCTCCCTCCCTCCCTCCCTCCCTCCCTCCCTCCCTCCCTCCCTCCCTCCCTCCCTCTTTCTTTCTTTCTTTCTTTCTTTCTTTCTTTCTTTCTTTCTTTCTTTCTTTCTTTCTTTCTCTCTCTCTCTCTCTCTCTCTCTCTCTCTCTTTCTTTCTTTCTTTCTTTTATTGTTGACACGATTGCAGATATCCCCATTTCCCCTCTTTGCCCCCCTCCGCCCAGCCCCTGGCCCCCCCACGCCATTACTACACTGCTGTCTGTGTCTGTGGGTTATGCATATATGTTCTTTGGCTAATCTTTTCACCTCCTTTCGGGCCTCCCCCCCTCCCCCCCCAACAGCTGTCAGTCTGTTCCATGTATCTATGCCTCTGTTTCTATTTGGCTCATCAGTTTATTTTGTTCATTAGGTTCCACATTTAAGTGAGATTATATGGTATAATCAGTATTTCCTTGTACAGGTTCTCCATCATAGTTATAAAGGCTTTCTTTCTCCAAGGCTACAAAAGGTTTTTCTCATGGTTTCTTCTAGTACTTTTATGACTTAACTTTTCCCCCCAGCAAGTATTTGATCTATTTGGGATTTATCTTCATTTAACTTGCAAAGTATGCCTTCAATTTAATTTTTTCTCCAGAATGCTACTCAGTTTTCTGAGTACCATTAATTGAATAAACCATGTTTTCCCTACTGAGTTTAGATGCCATGGTTACTATGGTGTGGACTGAATTGTGCATCCCCCAAATCATATGTTGAAGCCCTAACTCCCAGTGTGACTGTGTTTGGAGATGGGGGCCTTTAGGAGGTAGCTAAGGTTAAATGAAGTCATAAGGATGGGACCCTAATTGGGTAGAACTGGTGTCTTTATAAGAAGAGAAAGAGACTCCAGAGGAAAGAACCTGTGGGGATATAGTGAAAAGGCAGCTAGGAGGACAGGTCTCAGCAGAAACCAGCCTGGCACCTTGGTCTTGGACTTCAAGTCTCCAGACTGTGAGAAAATTAATGTCTGTTGTCTAAGTTACCCAGTCTGCAGTATTTTGTTACAGTAGCCTGAGCAGACTAATATGTACTAATTACCACTTCCCATGTGTTTTGGGTTGATCCTGGATTTTCTGAAATGTGGTACAGTTCCGGCACACAGCATTGCCCACCACTGAGGCAGCAGGGAGAGCCAGGGCCCCTTAGGCCTTGGAGACAGAGGGACCAGAGACAGGAGAGAATGGGACTCTCCAGGTTGTAGTCTTCATTTTCAGTGTTTACTTCAGGGTCCATCTCAGTAGCAGTTCAGGCTCTACTTGCTTGGATGGCTTCAACCTGCCCTCAAACCCCCGGCTCCTTAGGGTTCCTCTCTGTTTCAGAAACACCTCTGCATTGTGCATTTTGGAGCACTAGCTCTCCAGAAGGGGCATCTTTCTATTTCATACGTCTTTTTATTTTAAAAAAATTTGCCTTCTGTAAGCAGGAAAAATATAAGTGAATGGAAATTTCTCCAATATTAGCTGCCCACGCCCCCCTTCAGCTATTCCATTCTGCCCTGCCCCCTGCCCCCTGCCCCCTGACCTCAATGCCGTGGACCTGCCCCAGGTTCCTCTGCTTCCAGCCCCTCCTTTGGAGCATCCTACTCTTGGCTCTGCTTTCTGGATCCCGAATCCCTGCAGAAAGCCTCCTCGCCAGGCTGAGGTTGTACCAGTTCTGTTTTATTGTAGTGAATGGGGTGGCTCCCTGAGGCCTTGCAGAACTAGGTGAGAGACAGCTGTCTGTCTGATCCTGCTCCTCATCGGCACGCTGGCTGCTGATTTCAGGTTGCCCTGGGTGCAGAACATGAGAGGCCCAGGGTAATGCTCACATCCTCGGGGAGGAGCTGGGCAGCCTCTCAAGGAGCGGGATTCTGTTAGGATGACTTGCTCCTCTCCGCTCTGTCGGTCTGGATGCCGGGGTTCCCAGAGGGCACCCCATCGCCACCTCTTTGCTCCCATGCTCTGGAAGCTGGAGCAGCTGTTGGCTGAGCTCCAGCAGAGGTGCCAGCCCAGTGTGAGGATGCTGCTCCACTGGGCTCCACAGGTGACCTCTCTGTCCACACCTCTGGCCTTGCTTGGGCACCGCTCTGGGGCCTGGACAACCATGACAGCCCCTCCCTGAGTTCTCCCCCAGCCACCAGCTGGGGCTCTGCCACCAGCCCAAACAGCGCCTGAGGGACCCAGCCAAGCTCTGGCCCTGAGTCAGGGTAGTCGCTTCCTGTTGAGTTAGCACAGACTCCTCAGACATGGGCTGGCCCAGACTACCGCTTCCCCATATTCTGCGTCCCGCCAGGTTGAGGACCATGGTTCTCCTTCCTCCATTAGCCTTTCCTGATGTCCTTGGTCATCCTGATCTCTTCTCCCCTCACCCCCGCACCGTGTAGCTCTCTCCACATCCTGTGATCCTTGCCTTTTCCTGTGTTTCTGTCTCATTTGTCCCTCTCGGCATCCATCTCCCATAGGGCCGGCACCTGCAGAGTGGAGGTGAGGTGGGGCTCAGAGGTGGTTTGTTAGGGAGAAGCCAGGAAAGTATCAGTGGGAGTTGACCCAGGGCCCCACGGAGGTTCTCCCACCATTATTACTTGGACAGTGTGGGTTTGATTTAATTAAGGGAGTGATGAGTGGATTTCTTCCCCAGAAGTGATTGTGTTTTTTCTCATTTGTAAGAGACTATATTTTGTGGGAGAAAAAAAAAATCTAAAAATATGGGAAACAACAAAGATACTGTAGGTGAAACTCTAGTTCTGTTTTCACAGGACACATTTTTGCGGTCTATCTCTGTCTTTATTAATATATATCGTTCTAGTTGACTTACTTAAGCTATTGTATAATGTAATCACATTTTGTTTTTCTCCAAATTGATAGATCTTTACGTTCGACTATTTTTTGCAAGCAATGCTTGGCATCCTTGTACACTTCTGCTCATGTACATACTCAGGAGTTTGTTTAGGGGGTATAATTTTGGGGCTATAGGGCGTACACACTTACATAGGGCATATACACTTGGATAGGATGTATACACTTGGATAGGGTGTACACACTTGCATAGGATGTATACACTTATATAGGGTCTATACGTACACTTGATTCTGTCAAGTGTTTGTAACAATCTATACTCCCAACAACAGTGTCTGAAAGCTTCCTCCCCCAACCTTTACCTTGATGTTCTTTGACACTCCATTAGGTTTTACTATTTTGACTGGGATGTGGAACATGGGCGGAATTTCCAGAAAGTTAACAAATGAGGAATTCCACCTTGGCTTGGACCTGTGATTCATCAGATCAGGGCTGGGGTACTGGTTCCACCACCACAGGTCATCTTCACAGGCCAGAGGTGTGTCCTGGGTCACTGTCTTCTTGGGTGTGGCGGTTATACTATACTCAGTGCTGTGTGATCATAGCACTGCTTCTGCCGATGCGTCTGAGGGTCTTGGAGATGGTGAGGGCGACGTGTCGGAGAAGCTCACTGGGGTAGCCAGTGCTAGAGGGCCTGGAAAAGGGGGGAGGGTCTCAGTCCTTGAGGCAGGAGCAAGGTGATAGGACATAGCCAGGTTGGAGCTATGGGAAATGCCCTGAACTAGGGGTGGGAGAGACGCTAAGGCTATGGCCGAAAAAGTGCCTGAGGTGGAAAGAAGGCTGCATGCTAGGAAGTGGTCTCCTGGGACCTCCACTTTTGCTAAACCGTATCAGATATGTGCTTCCTGCATGACTTAAAGGACTTACCTTGCGTCTGATACGTATAATACATCTGGTCCTATATGGCACTATCGTGTGTCTGAAGACATAATAGCAGTAATAACAATGGCGCGCTCACACCGTGCCAGGCGCCAAGTGCTTTACCTGTATTAATTCATTGAGTTCTCACAGCCCCCCTAAGGGGGGAGATATGTGTATCACACCCTTTAAACTGAAGACATTGAGGCACGGGGGCTCCCAGGATTTGGCTAGGATCACACACTCAGAGTCTCCAAGCCAGAATCTGCCCCCAGACAGGCTGGTCTCAGGGCCCAGGCCCCGACCCCTGCATAGTGTCGGGCACAGCAGGGAGGAGTGGGCCACCCACTCTTCATACTTTCATATCTGGCTTGAATTTCATTCCCACCAGGGAGTCAGGGTAAGTCAACACTTTAATTAACATTTCTAATCTAGCCAAGGCATGTGACTTCAACAAGAAAATAGTCCGTCTTGTGAGCAGAGGTATAAAGCAAAACATAATCTAGCTGGGCTTTCTGCTTTCTTTCTGTGATCTTTAGGTTTCATTCCGTTTTCTAGCTAAGGCACCTAAGGGCTTGGAGAGTAAAATAATTAATCAATTATTTGGGTTTGGTTTCTCATGTACAACTCAGCTTCCCCCATTCCATTCTCCCCCCACCCCCAACCCCGAATTAACTGGTAAGAAGTAAAATCAGCATTATACAACTCTTCTTTCAAATGGAAACTAGAAAACTCAGTAATCTGGATTTTTCCCCCCTGGCTGAAACCAAACATTCACTTAAGCTATTTGGGAACATCTGGGCAGCTGCCTGTATTCTCTCGTTTTAATTTGATTCAGTCCACAGGCCTTATAGAGATGCCCACCTGTGGGTGGATGACCCACAATCGAGAAAGCTATCCAGGGGCGGTTTGTCCAAGATCCGATCTTGAACCCCATGTCTGGTGGCAGCGACAGACAAAGGCAGAGCCACGCCTGCCCTGGCATCTGCAGTTCTCTTGAATGGTCACCTTCCTTCTCTCTGGAGAAGCAGAAATGAAGAATTTCTGACTCTGTGTATCTCCTTGCTGTCCCTCCCCCGTAGGACGGCCGCCTCGTGTTGGATTCTTAATTTAAAGAACACGGACGCTTCCCTCTGGCCTGAGAGCTGGGGATTCTTATCAAAAGTGACATTAAAAAAGTGCCAGACTGGCTGCCCCCTCTCTCCTGCCCATCCCTCGTCACCCCTGCCTGTCTCCATCACTGTCTCCCCATCTCGGGATCTGTCTCTGTCTCCGCTTCCTGGGTCCCTGGAGAGAGCATGAGCTCATTGTTTCGCGGTGAAAGACCAGATTTGGTCTCCTTCTCGCCTCGTTTGTCTGCCAGCGCCTGGAGATTGATGAGCCTTCCACCAGCTGAAACTGGGCCTGCAGGAGCCCGGCCGCGCGCACTGGGGGTCTGCGCGCCGGGGCGGGAGGGGCCGTGGGGTGGGCGGTGGCAGTCGGGGGCTCTGAACTTTCCAGAAGGTCGTTAGGGATGTGATGGGAATAGGGGAACGGGTTATTTACTACACCCCAACCGGTACTTTCAAGCCATATCTCACCATCTCATTCTTTCCCGAGCAGCCTGCTTCAGGCTGGAAAACACACGAGCAAATGGGGGGAAAGGCAGCCGAAACCTCACCGGGAGGGAAGAGGGGCGGCCTGGGGGAGGCGGCAGCACCTCATTCCGTATTTCCTTTCGCGAGGAAGTCACTGTGTAATGACATTTTAAAATGTCCTGTTTAAAACAGGCTAAAAGACTCAAAAGGGGAAAAGACATTTGGGATCCAGGAGTGAGGAAATTAGGATGAAAAGTCTGTAGCTCCCACACAAGGCGAGGTGACATTTACCACGGGTTGTTAGATGCCCTAATACAGAGTTGAGGAAAAGAGTCACTTGGTAAAGTGAGGGAAAGAACCTGGCGTGTGGATGGAGCGAGAGTCAGAGGAACAGGGACCGTGCTCTGTGGGGCCACTGGGGACCACCCACATCGGGTGTCATGAGAAATGCATTTTAATTACTTAATTTATTCATTTTCCTCCTCACCCCAGGATATTTTTCCATTGCTTTTAGATAGAGTAGAAGGGAGGGAGGAGAGAGGGAGAGAGAGAGAGAAACATTGAGGGGAGAGAGACACATCAATTGTTTGCCTCCCACACATGCCCCAAACCAGCGACCCTTAGGTCCTAGGGCCGACGCTCTAACCACTGAGCCAAACTGGCCAGAGCTCATTTTAATTTCTTAATTGGAGTGTTGACCACCAATGATGCCAAAGGACAGGAAGGAGAGTGGGCAGTGGTGTCCCCAGTGAGACCATCCTGCCTGAGAGGGGAGACCAGGTGGTCAGAGGGAGCCGTGGCACCTAAAGGGCTGTGGGCCTGGAGGTAGGTAAGCGGTGTCTGGGTTTTTGACAGTTGGGTTCCATGGACACAGATGAGCAGCCGGGCGAGGGGGAGCTCGGGAGAGCATCGCAAGGGTGATTAGCCAGGTGGCGGGTGAGCGCTCAGCAAGGAGGCTGCGATGCCGAGAGACCGAGCAGGCACGCCGGGCCGGCCTCGTTCCCTTCTCAGAGGTGCTTCTAGATGGGTTGATGACCGGGTGCAGGACGAAGGCAGGGTCTCTCATGATACCCAGGTGGATGAGACGGGAAGCGGGACTGGGAGGCCGATCAGGGAGCTGAATTCCTGGTAGGCTGCATGGCCCCACCCCAAGAGCTCTCCCTCGGTGGTTTCATTTCTGGTCACAAGGACATTCGTGTGTGTGTGTGTGTGGGGGGGCAGTGTCCTGCTCCCAGCACTGCCCCGAGGAGGGCTTCAGTCGTGACTCAGAGAACGGGGATGGCCTGCTGAGGGAGTGCGTGGGCCTGATTGCTAATTCGTGAAACGACAAGATCACGATCCAGAAATTTCTTCGGGGGCTGGAACCAATGGGAGATCCTTCAGGAGGCCACAAAGCAAAACACAGAAACAGCCACAAGACGAGAAAAAGACAGCTGACCAACATGTGGTGGCCGAACAACTTCCCTAGAGGAAAATACCTGGGCATCGCCCCTCCAAGTGAGCAGCCCTGTGACATGGCCAGTGTCGCCCTGGGAGAGATTTGGACACTAAGACTGAACATTGAGGGGATGGCAAGGGTGGAGCCCAGTTTTTACGACTGTGACTGCAGACCCTGGAAACGTTCAGGTTCCTGAAAGGAAAGGAGAGGCAGGGTGGGAAGGGTGTGAGTGCTGCCTTTAAATACTTTTGGGCTGTGATACGGGCGTGGGGTGTGTCCCAGAGACTGACTGATAAACAATGCGAGTATTTATTGAACGTTTACTAGGGGGCAGGTTTTACCTGGGTTATCTCACTTACTCATCAATTTTATGAGATGGGCCCTATTACTGCAGATGGGAACCGAGGCTCAGAGCGGTTGCGTAACTTGCCCCAGGGCCCCTGCTGGGAAGTGGCTTGTCCTGGGGGTGGGGTGGGGACAGGGATGTGGCTGAGACTCTTCAGCAGACACTCTTAAGCTCCCCTCCAGGGCCACTGGGAGCTGCCTTCTCTCCAGCCTGTCAGGGGAGCTATGGAAACAGATGCTCTGTCTCCCTCTGATAAGAGCAGCAATTCTAGATGCTGGAAATCCCTGCAGATGGAAAAGTTTTGCTTTATTTGCTCCCCATAGACAACCTTGAAGGGTCTCTGTCTTTCTGAAGAGCTTGATTTTCCTCAATTTCTCTTCACAGAAGGGGAGCATGTTTGGTGGGTCTGCAACCTGCCTGTGGCACGTAAGAGCTCTGCGTTCTTGGGCAGGACGGACACCTCTCTGAGCCTCGATGTTCTCATCTGTGAAGTGGGATTTATAACAGGACCTAACTTTTAGGTTTAAATGAGGTAATGCTGTGTAATAAAGTCCCTCGCACAGTACCTAACACTTAGACAGCACTCACTGAGCACATGCTATTTTTAAAATGGGTAACAATACTCAAAGCACCATTTTGGCCCCTGGCTATACAATGATGGAAAACACTAGCTCCCCCATCTCAGAGCTTTTACTACAGAGCCATGATTAATACAGAAATCACTGGTACAGTAGTAGCCAGCAGGAGGTGTCTGGGATGGGGTTGAGGGGTCAGGAATGTCCTGGCGGAGTGCGTGCGGGGCCGGCACTCGGGGGCAGGGTTCTTGAGAACGAAATTCCGTGTGTGCGAATCAGGAGCCCCGAGCACTGCTCAGAAGAAACATGTTTGTAACATAGAATGGGAAGGAATTAAATATTTAGGATTCCGTCTATGCAGTGCGTACACAACAACACTAAAAGGCCACGCCAATACCACAAGCACCAAAAACAAAGCACGCAGAATGCACAGCATTTAAGAGCTTTAAAAATAGAGGCAACACTTTTGCTCAGTCCGAAGACTAAAAAACATCCTTTCTGGCCGGGCCTGCAGCAGCTCTAAGCCTTGCAAATCCTGGGGCTCAGAGCAGCTGGGAGGGGCAGAGGAGCTAAGGAGGAGCGGTGCAGGGAGGTGGGGCTGGGGGTGACTTGAACTAAGCTTTTGTGCAGTTGCATCTTAACTAGCAAGAGCTCCTGTCAGCATTACTGGTCGGTGGGTTGCCCAAGGTGTGCCCTCCTGACTCCTGTCCCCTTCCTGCCCTGCTTGGGAACAGAGGTTTGGGGATGGGGGTGAGAGCCCCAAGCCCCATCTGCCCTCTGTGAACCCCTGGAACATTCCTGGTTTCCTTCCTTCCCTTTTTGTCAGGGACCCAGTTTTGCTTCTAATGTCAAACCTTTAACCCCTAAACTCCCGTGTTCCTCCGCCCAACACGGTGGCCGCCTACAGAATTCACAGTGATAACGCCAGCGCATCTGATACGGGGCTCCCCCGAATCGTACAAGAAAGTCTCCCTACTTCCTCTTTCTGCTACGACACCATTTCAACTTTTTTTTTTTTTTTTGAGAAAATGCCCTTTATAAAGGAGCCGAAGTCCAAGACTTAAAGCTTTAACTGGTTTCATTTTTTTTTTTTTTTTTTTTTTATAAAAAATGTTGGTTTTCATTTTTTCCTACATTCTTCTGCTTTCTACTTAATCTTTCCATTTATTGAGCACAGAGCATAGGCCTCAGGCTAGAAAGATGAGGAAGAGTTCGGTCCAGGGGGCGAGACAGACGGCAGTGAGGCCACGCAGGCCAGCGCTGCGGCCGCCGAGCAGGGCCAGGTCAGCGAGACAGACCCCAGCGCCCCGGGCTCTGGCCGTGGGCACGTTGGCACCGTGGGAAGAAGAGCAGCAGACAGGCCACGAGTGGCGCCTCTGCCTCCCTTTCTTCCTTCATCAGGAGGCTTATCAAGCTCCTTCAGGTACAAGGCACTGTGGCTGCCAAATAGTCTGTTCCCAGGGATCCTGACCTGGCAGCCTCACTGCAGCCGCGAGTCGGAAACCCCTGGGTTCGCACAGAGACGCGGTGGGCCTCCAGCTCCGGAGGGGCTTGGGGGGGGCCTCGTCTGTCCAGACGCTCTCCTTCCTCGTCGGTAACAGGGTTATTTCTCTAATATCTATCTTGTGAGGGTGACTGGATACAATATGAGTGTCTAGCATAGGGAAGGCATAGAGTAGGTGTTTTTCTGTTTGTTCGTTTTTTTGAAAGAAGGAGCTCTGAGATGAAGGAAACACGTAGACTCTCAGAAGTGGTCCAGTGGTCCATCCCTGTGTCTCTGGGATGCTCGGGTCTCAACAGAAGAAAAGAACACGGAGGGTGTGGGGAAGCTGAGAGAGAAAGGGGGGGAGCCTCCTCAGCTCTAGGTGCCTGCGTCACCCTTCAAAGGGATCTCAGGATGAAGTCGGACCAAATCCTTTTACTTACTGCCATCACACTGTATCCAAACATGTAAACCATGTACACCACTCTTCTCTAGGCGATCCTTCCTAGTTTGCCCTCCCCCACAAGTAGAGCCTGAGACAGGGACCTCAGGGGGTCCTAGGAAACGGGAGGAGGAACCTGTGACGTGTGCAGCGTGAGCTTCAGGGCGGATCCCAGAGGCGATCCTCCGAGGAACTGTGCGGAGAGCACCCACCCCATCTCTGGCTCCCACCCCATCAGTGAGGGCTGTCCTCATGCGTGGTGACTCTCCTGGGCTCCTGCAGGCCCCCTGGCAGGGGCTAAGTGTACCTGTGAAGTGTACGTCGTGGGGAGCCTCACTGGGTGCTCGACATGGGTGTCGTCAGCTTGCCTGGAAGCACCCACTACAGATGTGGCCAGAGTCGAGGAGCACTGAGGGCACCGAGGGCCACTGTTCTGGTTCTGTGCACAAAGATCCCTGACTTATTTCAAGGCAAACACAGCCCCTGATGGGCAATCCACCCTGGGGTGGCTCTGCTGGGAGCCTCCCAGACATGACTTCCGGGAAGAGACCAGCAAATGCTCATAGCCGACGGCTTAATTTACCTTGTAGGTCATTTGATCAAGTAACAGACCCTGATGTTCATTCTTCATTCATCCAGCTATATACTGAGGCTCGCTGTGTGCCAACCGCCTGCCTGGCCCTGGGGGTTTCTGGTTTCGATGAACTTACAGTCTAGCAGTAGAAACTGCCTTTTGAATAAGAAAGGACTTGGGGTCAGAGGCATCTGGGAAAGTCTGCGTTGCATACCTGTCCTTTCTGGGGGAGTCACAGTGTACATTAAAACTATTCAAGTCCTACAGTAAGTAAACCATTTAAATGTCATCTCACCCAACTTTTCCTAAATACATTTGACCATCACATAACCAGCCTGCCTCACTCCACTTTACTTTTTAGTCTTATTGAGATATAAATGTATTAGTTTAAAGTGTACAACATGTTGATTTGCTATGTGTTTATATTGCAAAATGACCACCACAGTAAGTCTAGTCAACATTCATGACCTCACATAGTTACAGTTTTCTCCTTGTGATGAGAACTTGTAAGACCTACTCTCCTAGCAGCTTTCAAATATACAATTAACTACAGTCACCATGCTGCATAGTACATCTCAGAAGTTATTTATCTTACAACTCAGGTTTGCACCCTTTGACCACCTTTGTTCATCCCCCACCCCCCCATCACCCTGCCTCTGGCAACCGCTAACCTGTTCTCTGAATCTGTGAGTTTGGCTCTCTTTAAAGATTCTACATCTAAGTGAGATTATACAGCATTTGTCTTTCTCTGTCTGACTTATTTCACTTAGCACAATGCCCTCGAGGTCCATCCATATTGCTGCAAATGGCAAGATTTTCTTTTTTTTGTGGTTGAAAAATACTCCATTGTGTGTATGAATATGTCTCTCCCTTCCTCCCTCTCTCTCTCTCTATACACACACACACACACACATACATGAAAATATATACATACACATATACACATATACATACGTACATATACATGTATGTGTGTGTGTATATATATATATATTCTCACATATTCTTTATCCATTTATCTATCCATGGACACTTGGGTTGTTTTCATATCTGTGAGACAGTGAGTTCATTTCCTTTGGATAACTAGCCAGAAGTGGGATTGCTGGATAATACAGTCATTCTAGCTTTAATATTTTGAGGAACCTCCATACTGTTTCCCATAGTGACTACACCAATCACTCCACCTTTAAAGTGAGGGGTGGGGGAGCTCATTTCTGATCCTTCCTCAGGTCCACTCTGGCCAGCACCGGGAATAATTGCAACGTTGGGGGCGTGCCTTTGGAGCTCACCCTCCACCTCCCTCAGGAGCTGCTGTGGGTCCTTCCTGCCCTTCTCAGCATCTCTTCTCTCCAGGGGGCCCTCTGCTGCTCAGGGCCCCTCTGGTCTGCAGGGAGGGGGTTGTGGAAGCTCATTCCCACCTAGGCATTAGTGACTCATGCTACTCCTTCAGACTTATTTACAAGAACTTTAAAAATGGATGCCTAAGAGAATAGTATCTGATCCAAAGGAATGACTCTCTAATGGAAGAATTGAAAGTACTCTCACACCTGCTCAGGAAAGATAATTTTCAATGGAGTGTGGGTGGGTCCAGTGCTGCCTCTAAAATCGCTCTGCCTTAGAAGGTTCCTGCTATTATCTACAACTGTACACTGATAGACTCCTTCCGAAAGGACTCAGGACACCAGGTCTCGCTAGTGGTGGATGCACATGAGGGAAACCCGCCTGCTGGTATGATCATAAGGTGTGGTCAGGTCCAGACTTCAGTGTGTGCGTCCTCCCTGCCCCTCCCCTCGCTGTCTGTGTCGTCATCTGTCCAGAATGTGTCTGCCCTCCTGTTCTCCCGGCCTCAGAGGGAGTGCGCTGTGTCAGCCCCTCGCATCCCGTCTCTGCTCCTGGAGGCTGGCCCATCCTCTGGCTTTCAGTTGGGTTTGGCTACTGGGGGGGGACAGGCCGGATGTGAAGGTGAGAGGAGTGAGAGGTTGGGTGTTGGTACCCGGGTTGGCTGTGACCCTTTGCCAAAGGCTGCCTCACCTCTCCCTCTCCAGGTTCAGGCGACAGCTCCCTTCTCTGGGCCTTCGGGTTATGCCAATTCCTGTTGCCAGTGCCAGGTCCCTGCACCACCCTCTGCGGCTCTCTTTACACCCCCTGCTCAGCTTTGTAAATTGTCTCTTTTTGAAACTCCCCTCAGCTACCCATGTGGGTATCCTGTCTGTCTGGGACCCTGACATGCAGGAGGGTCACCACCTCCAAAGGCAGAGCATGGCTGAAGGTGTAAAATGTCCGTTACCCCCAGGTCCCTCCCACCTCCCTAGCTGAGGCTTTCTGAGGGGGAGGCTCAGTCTCCCGGCTGGAATGCAGGGGTCTGGGAGACCAGTTTGATCTCCTTCCCAGCGAAGGCCCTGGGCTTTGCCATTGCCTTCCAGGTGGCCCCTCTGCACCGCTCATAGCAGGAAAACCTGTTGCATTGGGAAACCCGCATTCTGGGCACAGGGATTTGGTGCCCAGATGGTGCTTGTGTTTACAAAGCCCAGCACACTGACAGGACCCGCAGACACATGGGTAAACATTTTGCCTCTCTTCTTAGGCAATATTTGAGTGTTTCAAACTTAATTGCTGTCAAGGCAGGATGCTTGGATCCCTCCAGCAAAGCAAACAGTGAGGCCTCCAGCGGGGCCAGGGCTGTGGCAGAGGCTCCCACCAGGCTCCGGACGGCCACCTGAGGTGCCTGTCCACAGCTCCTTGCTCCTGCGGAGTGCGCCGGGGGTGATTGGGGCTAAGGGAGGTGACTGCCGCCCGCCTGGCACCTGTGGTCATTTGTTCGAGTTTGTTCTGACAGTGAAAGAACCTGAACTTAGCTGAAAAATCAGGCGCTTTCTCAGGCATTAGTGGTGGGCCGATCTGGCCGTGACCAGTGGGATTTTGCCTGGGCTCCGAAGCTAGGTCCAGGAGTGTTCTGTTTGATCTTGAATTGAATGTAGGGCAGCTGCTAGTCTGCATGACACTTTTGTGCAGGTTAGATTAAGGCAGTCCCTCTGGCAGGGGCACGCCCCCTTACCTCAGCAGGGCGCTCGGCATGGCCACGGCTGGATTTCAGCACCCAGGGGTCCCCGGGAGGTGTCCTTGTGCAGGGCACAGTCTGCCCAGCGGTACATGTCCCAGGCGGTACATGGCCAAGGTACTTGCTGATGATATTCTTGTTATAATCCACTATTCTTTTTTATCTTTCCTGTTTCTTTGTTTTGTTAATCTTTATCTGAGGATACTTTTTTCATTGATTTTTAGAGAGAGTTGAAGGGAGGGAGGCAGAGAGAGAGACATCGATGTGAGAGAGACACATCAATTGATTGCCTCCCGCATGTGCCCCAACCAGGGCTGGGGATCACACCTGCAACCCAGGTACGTGCCCTTGACCAGGAATTGAACCTGCGACCCTTTGGTTCGCGGGCTGAGACTGTAACCACTGGGCCACACCGGCCAGGGCTTTCCCGTTTCTTGTCTTCCTTTTTCCCCTTTAAAATCCTTGCCCAGTTTGCCCCTTGGATTGCGCTGCCAGGTGCAGGGAGGGGCTCCTCCGCGCATTGCCGTTTCGGCTGCCTCACTGTGATTGATAAGCCTCCGCTTTCATTGTCCGCACGGGGAGGAAGTGTTTGCCGCAGACGCACAGAGCCCTGCACCGCTCACCTCCTTTTACTCATTACATTCGACTTTGCCTCGATTATCTCAGCCCCTTGCATATAACAGAAGCAGTTGGATCCCTTGCCCACTGTGGTCTTCTACGGGGTGCCTCATATTAGTCATTCCTTTCTTCCAAGCACATGTTATTGGTGCTCGCCCTGTGCTGGGAACTAGGGAGAGAAAGATGAATGGATAAGACAAGTCCCTGCCCTTGAGAAACTCATAATCTAGTGGGGGAGCGAGGCGTGTAAACAGATAAATCACAGCCCATTGGTGTGCTCGCCGGGCAGGACAGGAGCGCGTGGAGGAGGGAGGAGGGCGGAGGGGCCCGGGCGAGGCCCACTGCTGGGGGCTGCGGCTGCAAGGAAGGCCGTGCCGAGCAGCTGCCACCTGGGCCTCCTCTTAGGACACGCAGATGTGTGTCAGGTGAAGAAAGGCAGGGAGGAGAGGCGGTGCGGAGTCCTGAACAGACAGGGCACACTCAGGGCGAGATGGGAGGGCCATCTGCCGGAGCCCAGGGTGCGTGATGACGGGGGCCAGAGGGGAGCTGGAGTGGGGGCTGGGGCTTCCTGAGGAGCGTGGGGTGCCCTGGGTGTAAACAGGACCACGGTCCCCTTTCTGGAAGCCACTCCAAGCAGCAATGCCTCCTTCACGGGGCTGTATGAAGGGTTGGGGAGGATCACGTGCATCGCAGAGCTCCTGCTGTGGGGTAAGTACAGGGCATGAGCGGGCTACCAGTGTGTGGGCGCCGGTTCCTTCAGCCTCCAGGGGCGCTGGGCAGGCCCGGCAGTGGCGTCTGGGTCCTCACACCTTCTCCAGTGCGCCATGCCACGAGTCGGGGGAAACTGCCAGTCTACCGAGCACTTGGCAAGGCTCTCCCATCAATAAGTCTCAGTGGACATGGCTGCTCGTTGACATCCATCCTTGTACTCATGCGGCTACTACAGAGAGGAGAGGCTGGATCCAGGGACGTTTCTGAGGTAGAACTGGAAGAATTTTGGTGACCAGTTGGGTATCAGGGAGGAGGGGCACAGCTAGAGAGGGGGAGGCCTTGGCATGACCGTGGGATTTGGGATGTTGGGGTGGGTGCGAGGCCATGCTAGTATTGGAAACTGGAGCATGTGGGTTTGAGGTTTGAATGTGAACTGAGGAGGTGGCGACCCATCTGGTAGCCTACTTTTTTCCCAGAAGTATAGCCGGTTAGGGAAGAAGGCAGACAGGGTGGCAATGTGGTGGTCCAGGGACCTGCTGGGGGCACGCGAGAGACTTCAGGGTGCTCATGGGCGAAAGGAAAAGAGTGCATAATGCTTGGCCCAAACTTTGCTTCTTTGGACAGCGTCTCTCCTGTTGGAGGAGTGGCTGCCAATAGCTGGCAGCTGGGCAGCTAGCTGTCCAGGTATGATTTACGATAAGGCATCGGTTTCAGGAGAGGCACTGTCTAAATTATTGCGCTCCGCCAATTGCCAGGTTCCCCACTGACAGTGAACCAGGGGTCAAACAATTCAATCAGGTGCCACCGCTTATAAATTGAAAATCGGTGGGGTGCAAAATGGATTACCATCAAAATCCATTCAGGTGCAAAACCAAATTCTAAAACTCCTAACCTTTTAGAAATCACTCCTTTCCTGATTCTTCAGGATGCCCTGACATTGACTTTTAATATCCCTCAGATAAGCAAGCGTCCATAGAAATGCCCGCAGGGACTAAGAGTGTCAAGGGAAGACCTCCTAATCATGCCTTCCTGTTGGAATTTGCAAGCACGCTGGATTTATGAATTAATACATCGACAATTCTGTTGGCTTTTCCAAGGGCTTCTCAGACTTAAGTGTGCAACAGAATCACCTGGAGGGCTTGTTAAAATTGAGATTGCTGTCTGACCTCAGTGTTTCTAATTCAGGAGGTCCGGGGTCAGGCCTGGGAAATTGCATTTCTAGCAAATTCCCAGAGGCTGCGGTCCCGGAACCACACTTCGAGAACCTCTGCTGTAAGATCTAGGAGTATTTTGATAATTTGACTAACGAAGCATGCGTTGATTAGTAAGAACTTATCAGTAGCCCTGGCCGGTGTGGCTCCGTTGGTTGGGTGTAGTCCTGTGCGCTGAAAGGTTGCTGGTTCGATTCCCTGTCAGGGTACATGGCTGGGTTTCTGTCTCCATCCCCAGTCAGGGGCGTGCAGGAGGCAGCCAATCGATGTTTTGCACTCACATCGATGCTTCTCTCTCTCTCTCTCCCCCTTCCTCTCTCTCTAAAAATAAATTAAAATTTTTTTTAAAAAAAGAACTTATCAGTAAAGGTCCTGTTGGGCCAGGTGTTAAGTGTGTTAGAGGCTTTAACTTTGTCAAAGAACCCCGAGAAGAGACTGATCCAGGGAGATGCGGTTGATCTGAGTGTGTGTGTTCGCAGGTGAGGTCGGGGGGAGGGGATAGATCCCTTAGCTTGGCATTCCACAAGACAGTGTGTGTGACAAACACAGATGACGTCATTACGGTCGAAGCCTGCTCCCTACTGGTCTGGGGGTGCAAACTGGTGTGTTTTTCTACCCAAATGGATGGTGTTTGGTATTAGTTCTCTCCTGCTCTTTTGGAGTTAAAGTTACTGCCTTTGAATAAACTGTAGGTGTCACCGGGCTCAATATAAAACCAGTCCCTTTCCCCGGGACAGAAAAGTGGATCCCGGAAACTGCCCCCCAACGTGATGGCTGCCTCATTAACGTTTGGTTTCCTGTCTGTCTTTTCCAGGAGAAATTGAGAGATGCACGTACATCAAATACCACTACTCCTCAGCCACCATCCCGAGGAACCTCACTTTCAACATCACCAAGACCATCCGTCAGGATGAGTGGCACGCCCTGCGTGAGTACACCTGACTTTCCTTCTTTGACTGTGACCTTCGGAGGGCTCGGGGGTCTGGATGCCCATCAACAGCTTGGTCTGGACAGATGGATGCGCCTTCTTCTGAGACCTGTGGACAGTCTCAGAACACGGTGGCAATTCCTTCAAGTGTCAATGTCTGTGGGTCAGAATTGCCTCAGTTGGTTTGGATTGCATTGTAGATCTGAGGAGTTTGCTTCTAAAATTAACACCACCCCCCCGCCCCCAAATAAACAAGTAGCAGTTAGTGATCAGTGATCTTCCTTCACTACCCTGGAGGCATTTGAGATTTCACCTACCTGGCCGAACCTACTCCTGGGATTTCATTCAAGCCTGTCTCCAGGTTGCGTGGAGTATTATTGTGGCAACCTGTTAATCCCTTGTGTCATCCTTTGTGCAGGTTGAGGTTGCTGTTGGTTTCGGGCCGCATTGCATTGGGAAATTGCATGTGGGTGGGGTCGCCAAGGGGCAGGATCTGGTCCTCTACTTACACATTTCTGTTTCCCCCGGAATGGTAGGCGTTGGGACCCTGGTTCTCATGCAGTCGCTCAGCAAAGATCACAATATCTGCTTCTGTTGTTGGAGAATTTCTCGGTCAGGGATCCTCAGAGACTTAAATTGTGATGGGAGGGTGACTTCATGAGCAAGCAGAGTTAGTGGCAGTTTACCCTCTGCTCCATGGGGGATGCCTGCCGTGTGTGTCAGGAGGTTCTTCAGGTGAACACGTGCCTGCTCTTAGCAAGCCCCTTGCTGCCCTTGTTACATCCGTCATTTCTTTCCTATTCCGGCTCTTGCACATGTCTCGAGGTTAAGATTCAGTTTACGTCGCCATATGAAGGGGGGCCTGTCATTGTTTCTTGATCAAAAGGATACTAAACTTCGAAGAAGGCCAAACAGCCTGGGGCCTCCCAGGTATATTTCACTTTTTCGTTTGGCTTCTATCAAACAACCATAGTTTGGGATGGGGGATGAGAGAGGCAAGTAGAATGAAACTAAACAGACCAATCATTCATTGGTTTTAGGAAAAAGCTTGTGGCCAGGTGTCTGGATGGTTGTTACTACCTATTGTGACCTGAAATGATAAGGGCAGGTGTCCAGATGGGAAGGCATCACCCAAACAGTTGCCCCTATAAGCGTTGTCATCACCAGAGGCACCAAACAGAACATGGGCCAGAGAGCTCATGTTCAAAGACCGTTCCTGCCTGGCCCGTGCGGCTCAGTGGTTAGGGTGTCAGCACGAGCACCGAAGGCTTGGGGGTTCAATTCCCGGTCAAGGGCCCCTACCTGGGTTGCAGGTTTGATGATTCCTGTCCGGTTGGGGGCACTTGTAGAAGGCAACCAATTGATGTGTCTCTTTTATATCAGTGTTTCTCTCTCTCTCTCCCCAGTCCCTCCTCCCTTCCTTCTACTCTCTCTCTAAGAAAAAAAAGGAGAAATATATCCTCAGGTGAGGGTTAACAAAGACCATTCCTATGTGCGCGCCAGTCAGCAAACACACCACATGCTATTTAATTCTAATGTGATATTTGCCTCAGAGAGCCTAATAATCAGCGTTGTTAATTTCCTTTTTGCAGGTAGACATGCCAGGAGGCAAACTCATAAACACTTGACCTTATTTCTCACATTGCACTGGTCTAGTGTAGTCAGGTTACAGACGCCTTGGAGGGATGCTCGCGATACATGACAGGCCTTGTTGCATGACCGCTTAAATATAATTTAAGTTACGGGGTCATAATGGAATCTTAGGGGGAAGAGGTTATTGACACAGCAGCTTCAATTCAAATTCACTCAGTTCAACAAAGTTGCTGAGTTTCTTTATGTACCAGGCACGTAGTGGATACAGAGGCCACAGGGGGTCCTCCAGGAGCTCACATCTGGAGGTGGGGGGGGGGGAGATACATTCGCACAGCAAACAGTTACAAGGCAATGCGATAATGACGATACAGTAAAATTGCTTCAAGCAGTGAAGATAGCTTGTGGAAGTTTTTCAGCAACAAGGAGAATTATGTTAGTGCCGGTTGCAGTCCATTGCACAGATGCCCTTCAAGGGAAACCTGCTAGAACTCTTGGCTGTCTACACAGTTAGACGCCTGAATTCAAATAGGTCACTCATCGCAGCATCACTGAAAATACGTTGCGTGGTGCCGGCAAAGACGAAAGGAGAGAGGAGGCTGAGGCTAAGGTCTGTGGAATATTCTTGAGCACGGTGTCTCCAGGCTCCTCGTTCCCGAACTGTAGTGCCGTTGGGTTGTGCAAACACTGGTGTGCAGCTTATGCTGTGAATTGGGGTGCTCACAGGTCTATTTTTAACTGATCGGGGCCATCTCAGCCACTGATATTTGCAAAGGTTTGGGGCATTGCGTGTTGGTGAAGTGGAGGCTGCCATTCGGCGTGAGATTCATCTGCCTCTCTCAGCGAGTGGCCTGATGGGCTGTTGAGCAGACGGGGAGCATTTGCCATTCCTGACATGGATGACAGTTATTTTTACCCAGAGGGCAGGTGAGCATCTGTCTCATCTGAAGCTGGTGCTACGTGTCATTGGTGATGCTGGCATTGTGGGGAGGCACAGTAAATGTCCATCCCAATTTTCAGAGGTCAGGTATTGATGGCACTCGGTGGGAAGCGGGCACATAAACCCCGTGGAAATAAAGTAGGAACTATCAGAGATTAGCCAACTCCTAAGGTCAAGCTTTGGAAATTAAAAAAAAAATCAGACCCTAATTTCTTTCCTGAGAGTCCCTTGTTCTTTCATATTGTCAATAGGCTCAAATCAACTCATTTGATACTAGGTTGGTTATTGTTTTATAATTTGACCATATTACCTTACGTTCTATAATTTCTCTCAGTAGATAATTTTTGCCAAAGGAAAGAAATTTGATTTTTTTTGTTAACGTAGAGAGAGACACATTGATTGGTTGCCGCCTGCATGCACTCCAGTGGGGGCTGAGGATTGACCCTGCAATTCAGGTACATGCCCTTGACTGGGAATCGAACCCTCTCAACCCATTGGTGCTCCGGCCGGCGCTCTAACCACTGAGAACACTGGCCAGGGCTGATGCCCCCCCCCCCCCGCCCCGAAACAACTTCTGGCAAATATTTTGGACTTTGGTTAAACTTAGGGTGTACATTTTTCATCAGGGATTCGCATGTAGTCATCAACCATTGGTGTGGGAAAAGATTTCCAATAGGAAAGGCACAACTTGGTTTAAAAATTACGCTGTGGCTTTGGATAGTCAACCCCACCCACGGGAGGCTTCACTCTCTGGCTGTGAGCTCATTTCCCTCATGGTCAGGTGACCAGCAACAGAAAGGCTTACAAATCCAAGTGCAAAGAGATAATAACTACCTTGGGAAGTAATAACCAGAAAACCAATCCCATGTGTGCGTGTGCATGTGGGATGGTCTCCGCATTTGAGATCTTAATGCTGAGTGTCCGGGTGATGTGGTGACAAGGCTTGGACTTTGGCTTCGATGGTGATTGCTGGTGACATATTGTGTGTATGTTTGTCCTTCCACTCTGGCTGGAGTTCCCGGGGAGAAGGCAGACCTCAGTCCACCCAGGCCTGGACACCTGCCCAGGGCAGCCCGTCTGCCTTCCTACCTGCTGTTGCCTCCTGTTAGGTCCCAGGGACCTGAGTGTTTGTCCAGCCTCTGCGGCTATGGGCGGGCTGTGCTCCTGACCCCGACTGTCCCGTTGCCTCCAAAGCTGGAGCAGGACAGGCGAGTGTCACCCGGCCAGTGAGGACAACGCAGTGGCTGCAGGAGATGAGCTTGGCTAATGCTACTCTCTGGGTGGGTTTCTGGTTTAATGTTTTGAATATGACAGGATCGGATGAGCAGTGGTCGGGGGGAGCAGACTGGCATTGCCAGGGCACCTTAACCAGTGCTGCCTCCTCCCACAGGCTCTTCAGTGTGAACTTACTGTGCTTGTTCAGAGAATCCTGTGTCCTGTGCCACCCCCAAGAGCCATGAGGGCATCCGAGTGGTTCAGCCTCTGCTCTCCCTGCTGCTGGAGTCCCTTTGACATGTCCTTTCAGCACAGCCAGGGGCCGGGACACTGCCCAGTGGCATGGCAAGGGGAGGTGGGTGGGTGGGTGCCCGTGACAGGGACTGAGCAGCCGGGAGTGGGAGAGAGCTGGGCCCGGGAGCTGTCTCTGAGAGGTGAGGGCTCCTGCAGGGAGGCGCTGGACCTGGGGCTGTGCCAGGAGACCCCGGGGAGGCCGGCAGGCGGCACCTACTGGAAGGTGTGAGGAGGCAGCCCTTTCTTGCCGCCAGATCTCCTGATCTGCTGGCAGGGACTCTGGGTGGCCGCCATGGAGGTTCCCTCGGGTCCGAGCCCGGAGACGCTGTGCTCGTGAGCTCAGGGTCTCACCCTGCTTGGCATCTTCAAGATGGAAGCTTTGGCTCACAGCTGATCGCCCCTGGCAGTGGGAGTGGGGAGCTGGGGCTCACTTCCCTGCAATCAGATCTTCTCTGTTATCTTTCGAGAGGCTGAGAGCCAGGGAAGCTAGAGGTTTTTTTAAGGCTCCTTCTGTCAAGACTTGAGATTTCAGCTAATTAGATAGGATGGTCACAGGGCACATTTCCAGCTGGCCTCAGGAGAGAGAGAGAGAGAGAGATGACCCCCCCCACCCCATCTCCACCCCATCCTCTTGAGGACACTCACCTCACCCCCATTGACACAACCACACACTCACACAGTGGCCCTGGAAAGCAGGATCAGAAGAAATAAGACAAGTGGTTAAAGAGGGAGGGAGAAGCCAAGGGAAGGGGCCGTGCGTGGGTAGAGAGGAAAGAAAGGGAGACAGACAGACAGACAGACAGAGATGGAGACTGAGACTCTGGGGAGGACATTTCTTGGCCATGTGGCTAAGAGGGAAAAGTAAAAATCCATACTGTGCTGTCTGATGCAGGCATGTGAATGGTACCCTTGGCTCTCTGGCCTTGAATCTCGGGGCCACTCACAACAGGGCCTGTCCGTTAGCTCAGTCCTGGGGGACCAGCCCCACCCAGGCTCCTCCTTGCTCTGCGAGGTCAAACCCTGCCTGGTCCTTCCTCGTCTGGCCTCTCCCAGGGCCTCTCCCACACCCTCCCCTCTTTCCAGAACTAGCACATCCTGCCCCTGAACCTTAGTCTCCTGGTGCCGTCTATGACCCCCCCTCAAGCCCCCTCAGGAACTGCCCACCTCTAGGGCCCCAGGCTGCGTCTTGTCTCTCCCCACTGGCACCGGCCTTCTGGCCTTGGACTTAGGTTGGCTCTGGGCCCACTGGTCCTAGCTCTCTCCTTTCTTGATGAACTGGCCTGGCAGCTCCGGGGCCAGCCTGCTCTTCTACCCTCTGGAATTTCCTCCCATGTAGCCTTCCGGCCTCACGCCCGAGTTGCCTGGGTCCCTGGCCTCTCATTCCTCAGCCATCTCTAGTTATGACAAGATGCCTGTGGCAACCACAGGGCTTGGGGTGAAAAGAACATCCACAGTTGTGACACTGATGACGGCCTCTTCGTTCCCATCAGCTGTAATTCCTCGGAGGGTGGCTTGGGTTTCCTCCTGGGAGCCCGGTCCGCGCTGTTCTGGTTCCTTTGCCTACCAGGTAACCAGCCTGGGAGGAAGGGGCTGCTTTCAGGCCCCATCTCGGCCTCATCTGAGACCAAGGACTCAGAATCCAGGCCTGAGCTCCAGCGGACTCCCTCCAGCTATTTTTTTTTTTTCTTTTTCTGTTTTTGGCTGATGTTATGTAAAACAGTCTAATGAGGTAAACATCCCAGGCCTCGGAAGCCTTGGTCCCCTGCAGCGTCAGCCATTCTCCTTCCCCTGCGGTGGCAAGAACGCAGCCAGCTGCCTCTTGCTTGCAAGACCGGCATCCATGGGGGTCATCCAGCATGAAGCCATCCCCGGAATGGAGAAAGCTTGGTAGCACAGAAGCTCAACCAACAGAGCGTCGCCATATGTCGCTTGGTATTCTAAAGTCTTTGCTTTTTGCGAATTATTCCACATCTTTCTGTCCAGACCCGACCCTTGCAGGGGGTGTTGTAAACCTTTCAGGAGACCCACAGCCTGCAGCCCTCAGGCTGCTCTGGGCCTGTTCGCCCAGATGTGTTTCTGCAGCAAGCCAGGCAGAGAGCACAAGTCCCTTAATGTGGTATTGCACCTCGACCTGCTTTTGCAGCGGGAACTCATGCCCGGACACTCCTTGCCTCTGTTAAAACTTCCCAGTGCCGGGGTGGAACGGGTCATTGGGGAGAAAAAGGGACATCTGTAATATTTTAAACAAAAATAAAATTAAAACAAAACCCCAAACCTTCCCAGTGCTCTGTCACACCCCTCAGGGGCCCGCTGGATAATAGCTCGACTAATTTGATGAGCTTGTTGAGCTGAGGTGTCAGTGTCTTCTTAGATTACGTTCCCTGGTAGCATTTTTATTGTCAGGGGACCTAACCCAAAGGAATGGCAGTGAGGTGATCAAAGGTTGTGTGGAGATGCTTTAAATGCAACACACACAACTGTCCATGCCACCTGCTTAGAGGACTGGCCCTGCCAGGGGTCAGGGATAGAGATGAAGGATCCTAGGAGGAGGGAAGGAAGGAGGCCTGGAGCAGGGGCGGGGCGGGGCCGGGTAGGGTACAACTTTTTCTGTTAAAGACATCCATGGACCGAAGCAAGTCTGAGAACCCCTGTGCGGTGCAATTGCGGTTTTCAAGCCACACTTCGTCGTAAGGTGCGGGTCCAATTCCGTGCTGGGAATTCGTTGGCAGCGTGGCCTCGAGGCATTCTCTCAGCTTCTGCGGATTGGAAGCTGCTTCCTTCCCGCCAAGCGCACTGATGAGGACACCACAGAGGAGAGCTGGGCCCCGCCCCGCTGGCATCCTCCATCCACTCATTCAGTATCCATGGGGTGCCTGTTCTGGGAGGAGCCCCGTGGCAGGTGCTGGAGGGGATATTAAAAGGTATTCCGCTTTCCAAATTGGATGATGTATTTCCAGGTGCCAGCCGGGCGAGGGATCGAGCTGCTTGTTGCTTAATGTTTATTGACTACCCAGAGAGCGCAGGCTCATGCTTCCAACACGCACACAGCACAGTCCCCAACCTGCACGCTGAAATCAGCAGGGATTCATGGCAGGGGAAATAAAAAGCAAAACGTAAGACAGAACTACCAACTCGTAGAGGTGTGGCCTGCTCTTGACAGCAAGGGAGGGGCGGGGATAGCCTAGGATCTGCCTCTCCTTGTTCCTCGGGGCCCGGGGGGTGGGGGGGGTGGGGGGGTGGGGGGGTGGGGGGGGGTGGGGGTGGGGGGCTGTCCCAGCTCCAGGTCCTGATTATGGCAGATGATTCGTCTTTCCAGTAGGTAAGATCGTCCGAGCTCATTGTCCAGGCCGGCGGCAGCCGCGAGGGGTGGAACCAGGCCAGCAGGCGAATGCTCCTTCGGGCAGGGACAGCTCAGCGGCAGGGAATCTGGGTTGGAAGAGACACAGATGTCTGAGCAGCAGACAGTCGTCCTCCAGGCCGTGGGTCAGCAGGTGGGATTGTAGCAGGTGCTCCTTTGGGGCCTCCGGACTTCAGGGTTCAGTAGGGAGGAGGCTTTGCCAAAGGAATCTGAAGCGCTAGGGAGTTAGAATAAGAAATAGAGAATAGAGAGCAGGGGCTATTAGAGAAACCCCGTTTTAAGAACTGGGGTACATTGCTCAGGGGTATTGTGCCTGAAACAAGGAGGGAGACCTTTTACGTCAGAGCAGCAGTTTCAGATTGTGATCAGGGTTGGTCCTGGTGTTGGGGGTGAGGCTACTTCGGTGGATGGTGGCAGGACCATGGGGAGGGCAGGGGAGAGGCATCTGGGAACTGGGGTGACTTAACAGTAATCGATTGTCCATTATGTCGTAAAGGTCCTGTCAGAATCTAGACCAGTGCTGCTCACAGTGGTCCGTGGATGAGCAGCACCAGCAGCATCTGGGAACTCGTCAGAAATGCAGATTCTCGGACTCAGCCCAGACCCACTGGATCAGACTCTCTAGAGGCGGGGCCCGGGAATCCCTGTGATTCTTAACATTCAAGTTCAAGGGCTCCTGGTCTGGAGGGCGCTGGTGGTCGGAGGAGGCTCAGGGAAGGACAGGGCTCTGGGTGGCAGGCAGCAGGTGGAATATTATTGCAGTTAGCACAGCCTCTCACAGAGGCAGGACTTGTAAATTATTCGTATCATTTTCAGCGGTCTGTATCTATTTGGTTGTAGTGGTAATTTACTTTCCTTCTACGTTTCTTTTTGTTAATTGGGTAAAACAGCGTGGAAGAGCAACAATGTAGTACTGTGTGTGTGTGTGTGTGTGTGTGTTATCTATGACCATCCTCCTAAGGCTTCCTAGTATCTAGCCTCAAATCTCTATGTTGTGTCTCCGACACCCTCCTTCATTCAGAAATAGCGTCAGGCTCCATGAAGCCAGGGGACACTGGATTGAGCTCCAGCTCTGTCGCTCTCTAGGTATAAGACCCTGGGCGAGCTGAGTGTTTTGAACCCAGTGTACTTATCAGTAAGATGGAGGTAAAGAATTCCTCTCTTGAGAGTTACTGTAAAATTTAAATTAAATAAAATGATTCATGCAAAATCGGCTGGTAGCTCTGTAAAGTCTGGTACCAAGCGGTATTAGGTGCTATTGTTATTGGAACCCAGAGCTGTGCCAGACACTGAGGTCCCCACAGGAGCTGGAGGAGAGGCTCTGAAAATGACATTTCATGGACTCAGGGGCTTTTCTGTTCCACTCCACGCAGCCTCCGTGGAGGATTTTGCCTTGTGTGTGGTTGTATGTGTTGGTGGGTCTGTTGTGGGTTTGCTGTCTGCACAGGTGTGTGTGTGATGGGAGCTTCCATCAGGTGTTTACCGTGTGGGAGTAGAAAGTGGCTGAGAGTATTATTTGCTGAATGGCAACAGTGTGACATATTGTGAAAGGAGCCTTGGAGCAGAAAATCATCCCTGTGCCGGCTCCTCAGTGGGTTAGCAGCAGCAGAAGCAGTCCTCTCATTTATCAGTTGTGTCCAGTAAGATTGCAGTTTAGACAATAACACGAGCTCTAAAAGAAGATTTACATACTAAGTGTCTAAAAAGGAACATTTTCAGAGCTTTGAACACACCCCCACTGTGAGTGCATTTGTATTGAGATTGTTGAGGGGAGTATGGCAATGACTCTCTCCTAACTGTTGCAGCCCCGCCCCGCCTTCCAGGAAGGCTGCAATTTCCAAAATGAACTGCGATCAGATCCTCTTCTGTTCCCAAAGTGAGAACAACCCCGAAGAGGGTACTGCGAGAGTGTCGGGGGTGTAGGGAAAAGAGGGTCCCAGAAGAGCATGGGAGATGCTGTTCAGTCAAGGGGGAGGCAGTACCCCTCATTTTCTGAGGGGAGCACCCCTTCTTTTCACCCCAGTGCCGATTGGGGGCCATGGGGTGGTGCTGGCTGTGGTCATGGACTCTGCCGTTCTGTATGACCAGCTAAGATGGACCAAGCGTTGCAGGGAGGTAGGCTGGCCTTGAAGCTTGTGACCCATCAGTTGGGTGAGAGAAGGGGCTCCAGCTGTGCCTGGCCCGAGTCCCCTAGACCCATGACCATGAGGAAAAGCTGGAACTTAAGTTCTGACAAGGGAGAGGATCTGGGGAAGCAAGTAGGATCTGCAGTGCCAAGTCCACTGAGTGGGCGGAAGGTAAGAGCCCGATCCCAAGTGAAGGCAAGGTGGAACGAGGCCACCCGGAGAGACCCCAAAGCACCACGGAGGCCGCTGAGTCTGCCATGGCTCAGGCCGTGATGACTGGCAGTGTTGGCTGTTGAGAAGAATCCAGATTTCTCTGTTCATGACTAAGAAGAAAGGCTGCAAGAGTTGCTCAGGTTTAAGGACATTTTACTGACCACTGTCTGAGTGATAGAGTTACCAGGCTGAGCACATGGGGCTCATGGTCAGGGCCCGTTGCGATGATTCTGGGGGCTGACGCCCTGCATACTTGGGCTTTGGGGATGATGTTTTCAGCCATCTGCACCGTCTTGATCTTCCCCTGAGAGATGTCAGTGTAAGCCAAGAGGCCTGCATGGTGCTGGCTCATAAAGTACTTCCATGGGATTAAGCCCTGCTCAAGCAGAACTAGAATTCAGTGTGTGTGGGTGGGCGATAGAGCCAAATGATAGCCTTACTTGTCTCTCTTCACACTCCCTGTGTGTCTGTCTCAGGAGCCTTTCGTGGAAGGTTGGTACAGGATGCAATGCAAACATCCTTAGATTCTTTACACTTCAACATTCCAACCAGCACCATCCACTAGAATTTTCTGTAATGATGGAAATGAGCTATAAATCTGCATTTCCCAATACGATAGCCATGAGCCACATATGTCTATTGAGCTCTTGAAATATGACTAGTGCAACCAAGGAACTAATTTAATTTAATATCTAATTTAATTTAAATTTAAATCATCGTGCTTAGCCAGTGGCTACCATATTGGATAGAGCAGTTCCGAACAAACACTCCTCAAATTTTTTATATAGATTTCCAAATCACAAACTTTCCATTATGAACATTAATACTAATTGAAAACAAAACCTTATAGGTTATCAGTGTGCCCCAGCCATTTAGGGTCTCGTCATTACCTGTGCTTACCCTGGGCCAGGCTCTCACAGGTCGGGTCCCCTGGGGAGCCGACCCTGAGATGGAGTTTAGCAAGAACACCCTTAGGACCCACATCTGTGGGAAGGAAGGGATGGAAACAGGGTTCAAGGAGGGGAAGCCAAGCTCTGGTGCAGGCCCATGACACCCCTCAGAGAGCTCTGGTCCCGCAGTGGCCCTCCAGAGTGTCTGATTGGGCCCAGATGGCAGGGCCTCATCTTCCCACCTGGGTTACTTCTCGGATGACCTTGACCTGTGGCAATGTGTGTCTGAGCCATCCCTGTAGGGACTGACCCCTGAAGACTGACAGCCGCCCCAGAACTGGGCATCAAGTCCTTCCCTGAGGGGGGTCTGGGCCGTGCACCAGTGTCCACTGTACAGACATGTGACTGAAGCGACCCTCTGAGGTGGCCACTGAGGTGACTGAAACTCAGAGATCAAGCACCTCACCCAAAGCCACAGCCAGTAAGAGACAGAGGCAGAACCAGGACCCAAGCCCTCGTGACAGCAAAGCTCATGCTCTTTCCTCACCCCCAGGAGCCCGCCTGCACCTTAGGAGACAATCCTGTTCACTCTCTTTTCTCCCCTCTCTGCCTGCTGCCCAAAATACGCAATTTTCTCCAAGGATTGGCCCTACTTCATCCTGCACCCTCCCCACACCAGCTAATCACTCTCCCTCCCATTATCCAGAGTAAATGAAGCCCCCCCGCGCCCGCTGCCAGGAGCAACTGGGCCAGCTACCCCTCCACCCAAGAGCTCTACTGTTCTAAAGAAATGGAAGAAAGTGATTTATTTTCCATTTCTCTGTTTTTCTTTTTCATTTAATTACTGGTATCACAACAGGATTTTTTCTGTTGCTTTTCATTGCAAACATATAGTATTTTGTCCACATTATGAGTTAAATAGGCTTTTGTGGACGAGCCTAGAAACCCAATCACCATCGACAGCAGACACAGCTTCTCTGGAAATGGGTTCTGAATTCTAAAGAAATGACTTACAAATGAGGTGTAAGGATGAAACTCATTTAAAAGCTGGAGACCGTACCTTTCAACTCCCTGGGCAAGTTTACCTCTGAATGTCGTCGCTGTGTCCCCTCTTCCTACATCTGTCATTCTTTGGCTGGGTCCCCCGAATCAGGCACCTTCAGCGGGCTGGAAGCTCAGACTCCCCCACCCCTTGTTCTGAGCCCATAACCAGCTGCTGCGACAAAATTAATGAGTGCCCCGTGGTGTGTCCTGTGTAGGGTTATCTAAATCCAGAAGCCCAACCAAGAGGCTGCAAGCATCTTTGGTGTGAGCTAGCGTTCTGTCTCAGGCCCCACCTCTCAGATCAAGTCGGCGAAACGGGACTAATTATGTAACATGTCCCTGAGGCTCTCTGCTTGGGCACCTGGCACCAAATTAGAAATGAGCAGTCAGAGGTGCATGTGTGTGTGTGTGTGTGTGTGTGTGTGTGTGTGTGAGAGAGAGAGAGAGAGAGAGAGAGAGACCTTCTGAGGCTGAGAGGCTGCTAAACATGGGTGTGGGGTGACACCACACGGGACCCACATCAGCATTCACCTCCCTCCCGGAGCTTCTAGATGCTGCACGGTTGCCAGGGAAACTGGGAAGAAGAATTGTAGGAAAACTTGCCTCCTTCCCGCGCTCCTGGGTGTGGGGATAGAGGAGGAAGGGCAGGTTCCTTCTGGCTGTGAGTGGGGGAGAAATTTGACGCGGAGCCAGCACCCCGCCCAGCCCACCCTCCCGCTGCAGTCTGGCTTTGTCTGGCCTTCGGTTCTGCCCTCCCCCACCCCATGGGGCCATCAGGGCCTACCCCAGAGGACCTTTTCATTTCCTGGAAGTGAAAATGACTTCTCCGTATCTCCACTCGCAAAAGGAGCAGGGACCTCTGGTTTATGGCTAAGGTTTGAAATCCAGCTGTTCAGCTTGGCGAAGCGACAGAAATGTGCAATTAAAGAATTATGAACTTGGCTCCATTTCCTCAGTAGATGGAAGGAGAGAGGCTGGGGTCCTGGTTTACTGTTCTTTGACGCTCTGGTTGACAAGGAGCCGTCTTTGGTCCTTTTTGGAATGACCTGGCAGGGCCTTCGTTCCCGGTGTTTACTGAGGGCCTGTGGTGTGCGTGGCATCTGTACCAGGCAGTGAAAGAGAGGCCTTTAGGGGCCTACAGGCCACAGGGCACACAGAACAGTGTCACTGGCTCAAGGCTGCAGGGGCCAGGGCTATAGGACGGGAGCAAACAACGCATCATTAGCAGCGTCCAGGGGAGGAAAAGACCATCCCAGCCCAGAACAATGGGGCAGGACTAGTGGCAATGAAATGGGCCTAAAAGACTTCGTTTATTCAATTCATTGAGTTCCTACCATTTACCAGGAACTGTACTAGGGACTAGAGGAGGGAGACAGCAATTCTTGCCCTTATGGAGCTTGCATTCTCATATAATAATAATTACCACTTATTGAATGCTTATCATGGGCCAGCAGCTGTGCTGTATCCCCGAGGCACACTATTTCACTTAAACCCCACTGTCCTATGAGGAGCATATTGTTATTTATCTCTCACCGATGAGGAAACTGAGGCTCACAGAGGTTAAATAGCTCTCCGTAGAGCCACGTGGTGTGAGTGTCATGGTTTTATACCTTAGGAAACTCACCTGTCAGCCACGCATGGGATGGATGGAGATGGGCGGAGCCTGGACTCCGAGGAGCCATCTGTGATCTTCCAGGCCTGAGATCAGTGGCCGGGCCTCGCCTCTCAGTCTTGAATCTGTGAGACTGGAGGAAATCTGGAGGTGAGGCCACCTGCTGAGTGGGTGTGCCAATGTCAGTGCTTTGGGGGAGAATTGATTTCTGGTGTGATTGACCGAGGTCTGAAGGAGCTGGTCCTACTGCACCCCCTAGAGGAGGACGGTGGCTATTTTTACCCAGAGACCTATCAGCACTGACTGTGGGAGTGGAATTGGGGCAAGTACGCTTTCCTTGAAGTGCAGGGAAGAGTGACTGTATTTTGTTGAGTATACGTACATTTCCTCTCTGTGCATAAGGAAATAAGGTATATTCATTACATCCCAAAGCTCATTCAATTCAGCATCTAATGAGTGCCTGATTCATACATCTCCTTGGCCTTCAAGTCTCAAGCCTAACAACTATTTTCACTCTGCTATTAAATAAGACCACGTTGATCACGGCCATTCCTCTGTGAAAATTAGTTTTCAAATATATGTTATACTTAAATAAATTTAAATATACCAAGCTCTTCAAAATTTTTCTTGAGAATAGAATTGTCAACTGCAACACGATTCACAAATTCACTAATTACTCATGAGCTCAGGCTTAGGAAGAAAGTAGATTTTCTTCTCTTGGTTCTTACAGTGGATTCGCACCCGGGGATGATGAAGGAGTGGGAAATCAATGAGAGAGTAGCTATTACTTACTCTCAGAAGAGGGGTTCTTCTGCCTTACCCGATTGGAGCTGTGAATAATTCACTATGATTCCAGGCTCCTTTTTCCTTTCTTGAGGTTGAGCTTGTTAAAATTGCATGGCCAAAGGACACTGGGGAGGAAGTGGCTGGTACCCTCCACATCAGCTGTCAGGACCTCCAGCACAGTCTCGTAACAACCTCAGCTTGTCACTCCGGGGACACTGAGCTGCCATCAGCTGGGGATGACCAATAGGAGAATGTGTCTCCCCCCTGCGTGTGGTCGTTTTCCTCTATTCTCTTGCAGCTATCCCGGTAGTGCATGGAAATGGAGTGCTGTCTCAGTGCTCACTATTGATCAACGTAGCCATCATCGTCGGCCTGATCATTAAGTATTTATAGTTTATTGTGCACAGGGTAAGTGCTGAACAGACGGGGCACCCTTTTAGAGGCTTTCCAAGACTATCTAATTTATCTCCTTCAGTGACTAGAATCTCCAGAGAAAGCAGCTAAAGAGTCAATTGATTACAGTCAGTACTATGGTTTTTTTTGGGGGTGGGGTGGAGAAGGGGGATTTGAGTACACTACTGAGGATTTTTAAAAATAATTTTTGAAAAATGCTATGGCTCTTCTGAAACATTTCTTCATGGGTCACTGTATGAAGTTTCTAAGACCAGCTAGGATTCAACGTGGGAGCGGAAAATGGTGGGAACCAAATGAGACTTAACATCTCGTAGACTCAGGTCAAGCTTATTTTAGAGTTTCCAGGGAGATGGAAACCTAACGTTCACTCTAGTTCATCTTGAAAGGAGGGAGGAAATCTGAGACAGACATTGCTACCAGGTGCTATTCCAGACAGCAAGCGTCTGCCCACCATCTGAATCCTTTAAGTCTCTGGTTATAATCCTGCCGTTTAAACACCCAGCCCACTCCCAGTTCCTTTTTCTCCCTTATTAGATTAAGGTTTTCCCTTCCTAGTGTATCTCTCTCTCTTTTTTTTTTTATCAGCTTATTCCATTTCTTCTGATTATCAAAATAAAACATTATTATAGAAAATTTGACAGAAAAGTCTAAAAGAACAGAAAAACATCATCTAAAATTCCACCCCAAGAGACAAATGACTGCTGTGACTTCTATCCTTTTGCATTTCTTTCTGTGGTGTAATTCATACTTTATGTATAATGTTGCATCCAAATATTTTATTCATAATCATAAGCATTGTCATCAAGACTCTTTGTAGAAATAATTTCAGTGCTATCATATAGTCTACCCTGTAGATATACATAATTTATCTAATATTTCCTCTGAAGTTAGATGTTTATGTTGTGCTAGTTTGGGGCTATTATGATAACGTCGTGATGATAATAATCCTTGTGCATAAATTTTTGACTATAGTTTTGATGATTTGATAAATTCCTAGAACAGGGATCATTGCCTCCAAAGACGTACTTTTTTTTAGGTTCTTGATCTATAACGCCAAACTGCTTTCCAGAAAACTTGAGCCAGTCTAGTTGTACCTAATTTTACCTACACAGAGAATCCTTTTTACACTTGGGGAGAAAGGTTGGATTTGAAGAAATGGTGATTAGCCATTGTGTTTCCCCCCTTTCAAGTTCTCCTTTCATTTGCTTTACCTTTACTTTCCAGTTGCCTTCCTTTCCTCCGTCTCAAATAAATGCATCCGTCTTTGGAATGTGTGCCTCTTGGCCAGTTCTCATCTCGTTGCCCTTCCCCATTCCCCCTATTTAATCCTTTGCTCCCCTTTTTATGTCTCCCTCTTAGGGCTAAAGAGGTTCACAACTCTTGGGTTAGAAGCCCTGAGCCCTAACTGGCGTCCAGAAAAAGGAGCTCAGCAGGTGCTAAAGTGGTTCAGGAGCAATGGGATTTATGGCTCTTGGAGGGGTTCATACTTTGGGCAACTTCAAGAGGATTAAGACAGAGTCTTGTCTGCATGTGTGGGTCCAGCGCCCAGCACGGAGCTGGCCCATCAGAGAAGGCAAGGTGCCCGGTACATATGTGTCAAGTGAACAGACAAAGCCTCTCCTAGGTCCCAGATTCCTCTCGGGGATCAGCTGTCCTGACTCACAGCTCTATCACCGAGCTCAAGCAAACAACAGGGCTGCCAAGAAACCTTGAAATTAATCTGCATTTTGCGATTCGTGCAAAAATGTAATTAGATTCCTTCTCCAGAGGTAATCCATTAATGCAATCAATGATCGTCGTTACTCAGTATGTAACCTTAAAAAATTGCTGCTGCCTCCTAAAAATAAACACTTGCTTAGGAAGAGAATTCTGCACCCAGTACCAGACATTCCTCTGTTTGCAGGAGACACGGTGTCCCCTCTGCAGCATCCCCATTTAGAGACAGGAGCAGGCCTGCTCCCTGGAGGCGGGAAGGGCCCTCTCAGTGACTACGCCTGCGAGGCGGAGACCTGGTGCTCTGGGTGGGAGGCTCGGCGTGGCCTGGCCCTCACCATCAGTGGCTGCACGGGCTAGCCAGCATTGCTTTTCCCGTACAGCCTAACTCTGAGTTGAAAGAAAAGTGGAGGTGACTGAAGTACTAATTCATGTAAACGTAGGGGATCAGCTCTCTCTTTGCTCTTCCTATAGCTCCCCTTCTCCCCCCAGAAAGCTTGCCCTGACTCAGTGATGTTCATGGGTCTCCAGCCGTCCTGCCTCTAGCAGCAGCAGGCCCATGCCCATCGGGGGCCCTGCTCCACGCCCTTGGGGACCCATCGGTCAGGCCCAAAGCTGGGTGGTAATGGACACATCGCTGCCTGGTTGAGAAAAGCTCGAGGACGTCATCGGAGCACAGCTGTGAGCCACCCTCTCTGATAACCAGGGCGGATAGATGGTGTCGGTTCCATTAGTTGGAAAGTTCTTCTGTAACTCAGAGCAGATGGAGGGAGAGCCTATTGATTGGCATGTGGTTGTCTTGGGGGAGTCTTACTAATTCTGAGATTGGGAACCAATCTTCCATACTCTTTCCAGGGGGGCTTGCGTGCCCCCCTCCCCGTGTATGTCACTGTCAGCACACTTTTTCACTTCGTATTAACAATTATTTACTGCAGTGCTTGTCTACCCCAGGGCAAGGGACACGTCACTCCCCTTTCAGTCCTGGTGTCTGGTATGATATCGGGCACATAGTAGGCATGAAGCCGTTCATTGCTTTAACGAAAAGAAGTTAAAGAGGTGAGAGTGGAGGTGCTGGGGGCAGGGTTAGCTTGCAGCATGATGGAGCTGACTCCGAGGATCGAAGGTGGGATTTATTGCTTTCAGCAGGGCGGGCTCTGTTCCCAGGAAGAATTTTCTCCCGTTCCTGTCAGCCCTGGGAACCTTTCTCCGAGTGATAGTCCTCCGTAGCTCTCCCTCGTTTGGGGCTGGTCCATCTTGGGGTTCCTGTGAGTCTCAGCACAGACGGGGGTTGAGAGCTACACTGGGGGTGTTGTAACGTCCATGTCACACTGGGGGGTGTGTTCTGTTGGGAAGAGTCCTGTCACACAGGTGCGTCTGGGAGCTCAGTGTTTGGAGAGGCCGGGTCACTTTGACTTGAACCTGGGCAGGTCAGAAGGACGTTGAGAACTGTATGTATCTCGGTGAGCCCTCCACCAACACGTACTTCTCCTCTTTGAAAAATCGGCATCACCTGGGTCAGGTTCTCTGCCTTCCCTGTCCCCTATCGCATGACATATGCCCCAGCGCAGAACTGCCAAACTGTGGTCCCAGGACCACCAGCACCAGTCGCCGGAGTGGGCTCACTAAACAGCAGATTCTTGCTCTGCCTGTTCAAACTACCAAATCCAAATCGTAAGCAGGGCCCAGGAATCTGCATCTTAACAAACTCTGAAGCTGTTCCTATGTGCTAGTAAAGCTGGGTAACTGCTGCCCTAGGGCATGGGGAGTTGGTCTCCCTAAGAGCGGTGGTCCTAAAAGATGTCTGGTGCAGATGGCACCAAGCGATGGTAGCTGCCCCCTTCCATAGCCTGGCCCACAGTTATACAGAAAGCCCGGGACACGCATTGTTGAGGTTAAAGCATGAACACGAAGCTGCCTCTGTCCTCTGTTGCTTAACATGTAAGGTCTGTGTTCATACATAAATCACTTCAGCGAAAGGGTAATCTGGTGAGAGTTTATGGGCGGGATGCACAGTGGGCCTGGGAGAAAGGACAGGACTTCCCAGCATTGTGGGAAACAAAGGCTGTTTGGACTGTGTCGCAGCTGGAGCAAGATCCTGAAGGTGGGGTGTCTGAGCAGCGGGAAGGAGCCCGGCGCGGCTAGGATGGAGAATGCACGGGGCTTCGCGTGGGGGAAGAGACCGAAGCAGGGGTGAAACTTGGCTACGTCAGGGCTCTCTTCTCTTTGCCCAGGGTCCCCTTGAAACACGTCCCAGCAGGATCAGACATGCTCACGTCCTCTAGGTGCAAAAGCTCGTCCAGGCGTTGGCGTGGCCATTCTCTTTCCCCGCACCTGGTGGATAAAATCCTTGTTCCCTTTGTGTCATCTCACGCCCCAGGCCCTCAGGATGGCCTGTGCCATCTGCACTCAGTTTCGTGGGACAGAGCCAGGCCTTGGTGAGCGAGCGGAGAACAGGCAGAGAAGAGAAGCAGTTTGGCCATTTCTGCATTGTCCGTGCGGCTGGGACAGCCGTGGGAGGTGAAGGATCCAAAACGCGGGGTGATACCAAAGGCATTTATTTATATTTGGCTTTGAATTGGGCGCGATGATTGCTGGCCGCTTTCCCTCCCTAATTAGGCCAATACCCAAACGAGCCCACACTCCCCAAACACACGTCCCCAAATTCCAAGGACCCCTAAAAGAATCCTGATCATTTCTTTTATTTTGATATTAATCATTTCCATGAACACGAGTTAGAATGTTCTGGAATTCCAGCAGGAAGAGATCCCCATCCCAACGGTTTCCATCGCAAAAGGGCTTCTGGCTGCACATCTCCATTTGCGATCGCTTTTTCATGAAGCTGGAAACAGCCTCCACCACCTTCAGAATGGTCGAATGCAGGCTTCTGATTTACTGGGTGAGGACGGTGTTGTGACGTCTGTAACAGTTTCCTGTGGGTGCAGGATGCCCGCAGAAGGACCGTGCTGTGCACCCTGAACACGGCAGGCCAGGAAAAGCTGCTCACAGGTCTAATTCCCTCTTTGAACTTTCGTTTCCAGTAAAGTACAGTCACATGTCAATGATGGGATGTACCCTACGCCATATGCAGACAGAACAGAATTTATAACCCTCAATAAAAGCATCCGTCTTTAAGTTACAAATCTCATCATGGAATTTTATAGCTGGAAGCGACGAGTGAGATCATACAATCAAACTTTTAGCGTTATAGTGGTGAGGCCCAGGGAAAGTTAAGGATCTTGAGGATGTAGGACTAAAAGTGTGTTTGTAGGACATGGGTTAGCTAAGGATTAAAAAGAAAAAAAAAGTGGATTGGTTATCAAAACCCAAACCCCTAACTCTCTGAGGATCTTGTTAAGTTGATTATGTATACGGGGTGCCCCCCAAAATGTATACACACTTGGAATGGTTGTAAAGTCAGTGTTTATTAGCATGCAGTTCATTTTCAAAATTTAAAAGAATCTACAGAAATGAGTAATTTTTTTTTTTTTTTTTGGTCTACGCCTGTTTTCAAACTGATGACCATTCTGGTCCAGGCCCTGCTGATGACACGAAGCAGTAAAATCACAGACATCAAGAATCGTTCCGTTCGGTATTTGCGCCTTCAATTCGTCACCCGTTGCCTGTTTTGTACCGTAAACTTAATCGTTTATGTATCCCCATAAAAAAATCTAGTGGATGAATTTTCTTTGTTCAAAGCTTCATCTGGCTTCACCCGTTATTTCAAATCAGTTAAACTGGAAAAGGAGTGAAAATTGAGTTATCAGCTGTTAAAGTGTGTATCTATTTTTTGGTCCTGTGTCCCCCAAAATGTATACACACTTTGAATAATTATAAAGGCAGTGTTTGTACTTCAACTGCGTTTTCAAACTTCCAGTCCCATTTTATGCGGAATCTCCTTTGTTCAGAGCTTGGTCTGGCTGAAAAGAAAGAAACATCAATTGAGCGATCAGCTGTTAAAGTGTGGGTACATGTTTTGGGGACACCCTGTATCTCGATCACCACACTTCCCAGGGTCCACGGCGGAGACGGGAACTCCTACTTGTTCCTTAACAGTTATTCACTGAACCCGAAGACGGTGCCAGGCCCCTTTGAGGTGCTTTCTGCCTTGGACACACCGTGCTCTTCTGCCGGCTCAGGCCTGTCGTGGACCCCACCCAGTCTTCCCGGCCCTAGTGTGTGACGTTCCTTAAGTTGTCTGCTGTTTGGTTTTCTCATGAGACCAAGCAAAAGGGCACAAGGGGGAGATTTTCTCTCTGTCTAGTCTCCAGCAAGAGTTGAACCGGATGAGATGGAGAGAAACAGACCGGAGCCGCAGTGAGATTCTCTCATTCCAGCTTCCTGGGGATGCAAACCAAGCAAACCCCCCCACCCAGAGGCCCCTGTGAGGGTTGGCGGGACAGGAGGAAGGGAGCTCTCACCTCCGGAAGGCTGGTATATTGAGGGGGGGTGGAAGTAGAAAGGTTCCCTCGCATCTCTGGCTCATCCACTCCCAAATTTGAGACGTTACGGAGGTTAGGCGAAGGGGAGCAGGCAGGGGGAAAGAGGGGAGAGAGGGGAAGCAGGTGTGGAGTGTGTGGGCGTGGGGCTGTCAGTCCCCGGGGAGGGTCACAAAAGTCCCCAGCATTACTTCTTTCCCTGCTGTGCACAAAGAGACAACCGGGGTGGGCAGGCAGGCGCTGGGGCGTCGTATCCGTGCCCTGTGCACACGTTGGAGGAAAGTAACAACAGAGCCAAGCCAACTGCCTGCAGCCCACATCTGCCCCAAAATATAAAAGATCATTCGAAAGGGACTGTCTTTGTCCCCCTCTGAGAATAAAATCATCCAGAGTCAGGGAAGGTGGGGAAAGAAACTGGTTAGAAATGCCTTTAGGGTGGGAGTAGTCAGTGAGGGAACTATTAAGAGTAGAAAAAAATAGGTAACTATCTGCTGCCCTGATCGGGGAAGGATTTTCTGAGCTTAAAGGAAACCACGAAAGAAAAGACTGATAGGTCTTCCAAATGGAAAACTGTGCAGGCCACAAATTAATAACAAATTAAATGGCAAAGACGCTGGGAAGATGCTTGCAACGAACACGAGAGACAAGAAGGAACTTTCCTCACATGGTCAGAGGGCTCCTATGGCGCTGATAGGTTTGGAGCCCAGTGAATAAACGCATAAGGATGGGAACAGGTGACACCCTTTGGTGGGCGGGGTGACGCTCTAACCACGGAGCCACACCGGCCATGGCTTGTGCGGAATTTTTAAAGACATGAAGAAATATTTATATATTGATTTGTAACTGAAAAAATCAGAGTGCAAAATTATATGTAGATGCTCTTTCCAATTAGAATGTTATAAGGAAATACAGGTGCAAGGAAAAGGGCTGTGTGGAAATAAACGGAAATGTTAGGCATGGTTTTGGTCTCCAGGTGGTGGGATTATGAGAGATTTTTTTTCCCGTTTCTTTTTCTTGGATTTATGCCTACACTTGCGTGTGATTTATTGAAGTAAAATGACAACAGCAACAAGCCACATTCTTTGTTTGGAAAGTAAGGGTCAGGGGAGGTAGAGAGCAGAGCAGGGTGCTGGGTGATGTCTGTGGAGACACATGCATGCAGCTTGGGAGCTGAGTTAGCAAGTCGTGCCGCTGTCCCCAGGGTGGGACCCCAGAGTCAGAACCCAGGGAGTGGGGCAGCTTGTAGACAGAGGTAAGTTCTAACCTGAAGCCCAGGGACAGATACGAGTCTGAATTGGAAAGGCCCTACTTCTCTATGGAGGCAGAAGGAGCTTGTGTTTTTTTGGGTGTGTAGCTGACCCAAATATCCTGGCGGTCAGTGTTACAACCTGCAGGGTTTGGGGAAAAGGCCGCCAGGGGGCTCCTGGAAGACTGTCGCGGGTTCTCACCTGGTCTGACTTAAGGTGCAATCAAAAGCCATCCTTGTGATGTATTTAAGCGTGTGAAGCCTGCACCCCAAGATTCTCTGTGCTACAGAAAAAAATACCTGTGTTGTTGAACTAAAGTATCAGGTAGGTGGTAACATTTCAGACAAAAAGAGAAAACACACAAAGAGCAGGCACCCAGAGGAGCCACGGAAAGTCACTCCTCTCCGTGATGGACCTGTGGGCAAACCTGGAAGGTTGCAGCAGAAGGGTGGCTGGGCTGCCCCCTGCCTGGCTGTGCCTTTGGGAGTTACTTCGCCCAGTCACTGTGTGCCCGTCTAGGCCTATGTCCCACACAGCCGCCCTGAGCCCTGAGCCCAACAGAGCACGTGCTGCCTGGAGTCTGTGAGGTGAGGGGTGCAGGTTGTGGTCAAGGAACACAATGAAATTAATTGCCCTCCCTTGGAATAGCTGAAGCCACATCTCTGGACTTATTAGCAATTGGCTCTAACTAGGAGAGAGAACCAACCACACACATAGGTTAGCTCTTGGGTGTCAGGATTTCTTTTCTCTGAACGACAAAGCAGAGATTGACAAATGTTTCACAATCACCACAACTGAGAGAGCCCGTGGAGCTGGCAGGAGCTTGGTTTCTTTGTGTAGCTGACCCAAATATCCTGACTTCCTTCCTGGGCCCAAATGCTTGTGTATATGTGTGCACGGATGTGTGTGCCTGCGATACACTTTTGCTGTAATGTTTTCTTCACATCTGGGGATATCTTAGTTGAATTCCCTGGGACGTTCAGGCTGCTCTAACAAAAGTACCATAGACTAGGTGGCTTATATAACAGATACTATTTTCTCACAGTTCTGGAGGCTGGAAGTCCAAGACCAAGGTGCCTGCAAATCCATTCTGATGAGGGCTTCTTGGTTTGCAGATGACCGTCTTCTTGCTGTGTTCTCACCTGGTGGAGGGCAGAGGGAGGAAACAAGCTTTCTCGTACCTTTTCCTATAAAGGCACTAATCTCATCATGAGGGCTCCACCCTCATGACCTAGCGACCTACCATCACATTGGAGAATTAAGGGTTCAGCATACGGATTTGAGGAGAGGGCACAAACATTCAGTCCATAGCACAGACCTTGAGATCCAGCTTCCCATGCAGGGCGGAGGGAAGCAGCGCTGGGCAGAAGGAACAGCTCGCCAGTGACGGATTTGCAACAAAGGCCCAATGGCACAGGGAGCCCTAGAACTGGGATAGCCCTTCAGAGTGTCCTGAATTGACACTCTGGAAGGGGCTGGGCCTTTGTACCTCCGCAATGACCTGTCTCTGGGTGCAGGCCCTCTGTGGTGAGCCCCAGCAGGCAACTCTCAGAATAGTTAGGGGACTGAGGGGCTCCGTGCTGCAGGGGGACCCTGGTGGGGTGCTACAGCATCCACTACAGGGGCAATGAGAGTCTCCAGACACCTAAATTCGAACAGTTGCTCGGCACTCTGGGCCAGTCTGTGGTGGTTTCCACCAACAGAATAGCTTTCCTGAGGGGCCTAGAATGCAAGGGGGTGGGAGTTACCATCAATCTCATACCTGTAGGAGTGAACGTGGGCCATTTGGCCCCAGCTTTAGGAAGCTAAAGCTGGTCTCTTTAGAACAGCTCTGTCCAATAGAAATAAAATGTGAGCCACAGATTAAAAAATAAAGAGAAACAGGTGCAATTAACTTCAATAATATGGTTTAACATAATAACGTAGTAAAAATTTTATTTCATGTAATCAATATTTTAAAGACAATTTAATAAGATATTTTACATTTTTAATTCTTTGGTCCTGGGCCTTTGAAATCCAACGTAAGTTTTCGAGTCTCCATTTGGACTAGCCATGCTTCAAGAACTCGGTACCCACATGTGCTAGTGGCCACTGTATTGGAGAACTTTAGAATGTAATTTCTTTCTGCTATAAATTCCACACCAAGGCTCAAGCCAGGTTTCTTTTAAGGACATTTTTGGCCCTAGCCAGTTTGGCTCAGTGGTTAGAGTGTCGGCTGTCGGACTGAAGAGCCTTGGGTTCGATTCAGTCAACGGCATGTACCTCAGTTGCAGGTGCATGCGGGAGGCAACCAATCGATGTGTCTCTCTCACATCGATGTTTCTCTCTCCCTCCTTTCCATTCTCTCTGAAAAGCAATGGAAAAAATATACTCGGGTGAGGATTTAAAAAAAAAAGAACATTTTTGGACAAGCCTTTCTTATCAGTTGGATTGCATTTCCACCCCAAAGAGAACACTGTCATAAGTGAGTTAGAGCCACGGTTCTCTGCCTTTGCTAAACACCAGGACAGATTTTGAGCTACAAGCACATGGCCTTATGAGCTGTTTTGCTCTCATTTACATAAAGCAAACTGCCTTCTCACCTTCTGCTAATCTGAGTTTGTGTTCCATTCGCTTCTCCATGTCTCTTTCCTTCCCCCGGTGAGTTTGTGCCTCCAGCTTAGGGCAAGTTCTCTGCAAGGTGTGTGCTGGTGAGGCCGGGCTTTGGACTTTCTTCCCCGTGGCTCCTCCTAGCCGGAAGCCCGCAGAAGCCCTCTTTATTGACTCAGAATATTCCCTTCCTCTCAGATCCCTTATTGATCTGAAGAAGGTTACTGCCTCTGTCCTGGCTCATCTCATTCCAGGAATCAACATGATAGATTATCTGGAATTTATCTGACGCCTCAGCCACGAGCTCCAGCAAGATTTGGAGCACAGGCAATGCTGGTTTCCATCAGAGCTCTTTCAAAGGCGCTTTGCTCAGCTTCCTTTAGGACAGTGCTGTCCCGTAGAGACATCCTGTGAGCCGCATACCTAATGAAAACTCTTTCCAGTAGCCACATTAAAAAAAGTAAAAAGAAACAGGTGACATCAAGCTTAATAATGTATTTTATTTAACCCTATATATCCAAAACTTCTCATTTCAAAATCTAATCAATGTAAAAAATTATCAGTGAGCTATTTTACATTCATTCATTCATTCATTCATATTTTTTATTTTTTATTTATTTTTTTATTTATTTTTTAATATGCCAAGTCTTCAAAATCTGGTGGGTATCTTACACTTAGAACACACCTGAATCTGGGTGCTTAAAATTTCAACAAAAGTAATTGATCTATATTTAGAATTTGTAAAGTTTAAAATGGAAAGTGCTGATTCATATATCCAAGATGTTCTAAAACACTTAAAATTTTTTCAATAACAAAATCAAGTACCAAAAAAATCAGGTTTTTAAAAGTCACACCCATGTTAATAAAACTTGTTTGTCATTTTTAGAAGAATCGATTTGACTTTGAAGCAACGTGAAAATACTCCTACCAGATAACCTTGCGTTTAATGGGAAAAGACTTTATATTGCTTTCATTTTAAGATTTAAACTTAAGTTTAATTAAAATTATGTCAAATTAAACATTTTTTTCTCAGCGTTGCCACATTTCGAATGCTCAATAGCTACTTACAGCTATATTTAAAATACTGTTGAATCGAAAGGAATAAAATATAAACAGAACTTTATAATGATTTCCCCACAATATCTCTCTATGTAGCTATTTTTAAGTTTCTTTGAAAACGTCAGTGCACACATGCGTGTCTGTCTGTCTGTCTTCATTAACTACCTTCCTGACTCTCTAGCTGGGATTATAGCTGCTGTTCTTCTGCCATCTAATTGCAATGCACCTTGTTCCCTGCCTTTCTGATTTCGTTTTCACTTCACCCTCTGTCCAGTTTTTTAATTTCCACTCTGTCCTTTCATATCTGACTTCCTTCATGAACCAGTCACGACGTCTCTATTTCTAAAAAAATGGATTTTCTTTTTTAGAGCAGCTTTAGGTTCACGCAAAGCTGAGTGGAAAGTGCGGAGATTGCCCATGTACCCCTGCCCCACGAGCACAGCCTCTGCCCGGTCAGCTCCCCTGCAGAGTGGTCCGTGTGTCACCACTGACAAACCTACGCCGACAAACCGGAGTCACCCGGAGTCCCCCGGAGACCGGTTTACCTGAGGGGCCGCTCTCAGCGCTGTGCGTTCTCTGGGCTTGGGCACATGTCTAATGACGTGCGTCCATCCCTGCAGTGTCATAGGGAGTCGTTCCCCTGCCCTAAACATCCTCTGCGCTCCGCCTACTTTTTACCTGTGCCATTTTGTATTGAATAATTTTGAATTCCCAGTAATGAAAAAAGGGAGACAGTTTAGATTTTCCACTCACTCTAAAATAAAATTTAAGCAAACCTAAACAGCCAAACCCCTGCGACCCTTGATTGTTCCCTTTTCCTGAGGGTCGCAGACCAGCGAAGGGGAACAGCACCCCTGCCGCTCCGTCCGTCCGAGGTCAGCCAGGCCCCCGCGCCGGGCTTCGCGGAGAGGGCCGCTGGGCTGGCGCTTGCTCCTTTGGCCTGACCCCAACAATTAACTTCTGTTTCGAGATGAGAGAGAGCACGCAAGTCTCTCAGCTCTCTGTCCTTGCAAGGGGTGGAGGGGGTCGGCTCTGCTTTGTGGGGCTATGGTTGCCATGGGACGCAGTAAATAGCATCTTAGCCGAGGGTGTGAGATGCTCGGGAAGCCGAGGGGGACGTCGGCTGGGGCTGGTAGTGTCATCGGATCGGAGCTGGAGGGAAGGGAGGAGAGGACAGTGAGTCAGGTCCTCGGTTTAACTTTGGCCAGTAGATGTGTGACCTGGAGCAAGTCACCTCCTCCCTGGCCTCAGTGTCCTTCCTCACTGTCAGATTTAGCTGCAGTTGGTGTGGCTTCTCCACTGTACGGGGCCCATGAGTCCGGATCCACTTCTCAGAGAAGCCTCATTCCCACCGCCAGGCCAGTTATAGAACGGAGAAGAGGGTAAGCTGAGCATTTACATGATTGAAAGTGATGGGGAGGGGAAAGGAAATAGAAGCTCATGAATTTCCACGTTCCATTTCCACTGCCCAAGCAAGTCAAGTCTGTACGAGCTGTTTTTGCCCTGACCCTTCAAAACCCAAACATGCATCTACCAGTAAATATCCATGTGCCTCCATGTCCTCCAGGATCCCTGGGCTCTTCGGTGCCTCTGGCAGACAAGGCTGATCGGGGCTGTGGATGTCTTGGGAGCATTTCACATAGCTCAGCCTTACTCGGTTTGCCAAATGTTTCGTGCCAGGCCCTGAAATAAACATTTTATAAAAATCAGCGCATTCACTTATATGCTAGGATAAACAGATCTTTTGAAAAACATCTACAAACCCCGTGTCTGTCATCCAGAAGCTTATAGAATACTTGAGATGTATTAGATATGTCTGCATGAAACCATTAAGAGCTCAAGGCATCGTTTTATAAGTGCCCAAGTAATAATATAGGGTGTCTCCAAAAGCATGTACCCACACTTAAACAGCTGATAGCTCAATTGATGTTTCTTTCTTTTCAGCCAGACTAAGCTTTGAACAAAGAAAATTCAGCCTACAATGCTACTGGAAGTTTAGAAACGCAGTTGAAGTACAAACACCGCCTTTATAAATTATTCAAAGTGTGTATACATTTTTGGGGGGGAAATAGAGTGCCCCCCCCAAATGTATACATACTTTAACAGCTGATAACTGACTTAATTTTTCACTCGTTTTCTAGTTTAACTGATTTGAAATAATGGGTGAAGCCAGACTAAGCTTTGAACAAAGAAAATTTATCCACTAGACTTTTTTATGGGAATACATAAACGATAAAGTTATAGAACTGGCAACAGTTGACGAATTGAGGGCGCACAAATACCGAACGAAATAATGCTCGATGTTTGCGATTCCAGTGCTTCGAGTTATCAGCAGCGCCTGGACCAGAACGGTCATCCGTTTGAAAACAGGCGTTGACCAAAAAACAATTATTCATTTCTGTAGATTCTTTTAAATGTTGGAAATGAACTGTATGTTAATAGACACCAACTTTATAATCATTCAAAGTGTGCATACATTTTTGGGGACACCCGTTATAGTCAGCAAATGCTCAGACAATTAGAGAGGGAGAGATGAGTTAGGACTAAAATTGAGCCGGCTCTCGTGGGATACATGGAGAGGAAGGAAGATACTTTTTTGAGCAGGAATAATATGGGTTAAAGGATATAGGAAATGAGACACACACGAGAGTCGTGGTTGAAGGAACAAATGAGTAGCTTCGGGCTTTTGAGCTTGGGTGGCCAAACCTAGGGAGCGCGTTGGAGTAATGAGAATAGTGACCATGGTTTCCGCGCGAGGCGTGGAGAGTTTGCGATGACGCGTGTCCCGCCGGAGATGCTCGTGGGCACCTGAACTGGAGCGCAGATGAAAAACCGAGCGAGGAATGCAGGTTTGAGAGTCATGGGTTAGAGGCGATGGTGCGTCACAGAGGATGTGTTTTCTAAATGAAGGAGGGAAGTGACGGCCGGAGTCCTGTGAAGCGCACGGAGCTTGCACGTGGGGTACAGAGGGAGTCAGCTAAGGGATGACCGGAGACGTAGGGAGAAAGCAAAGAAGCATCGTGCCGAGGCCACGGGGCGAGAAGGTTCCCTGGTGCCGGCTGCCAGCTGGGCTGCCTGGTACAGCGAGGTAAGTGAGAAGCCTGGACAGGCAGGCGCGGAACCAGGCTCCCTCTGGAGTAGGACGGAGGAAGGACTTTTGTGGGAAGAGGTTTGTTTATTTTACACTTGTAGATAATTTTGCTCAAGGGCCTGGATGTTAAATGTTTGCTACAGACATTGAGTCTTCTTTCAAGCACATTTTGCAAACTAGAAAAACTCCGCAGAAAGGTCTCCAAGAGCCTATCAGAGGAGTTGCTGAGGAGTCGCTGAGGCCTCGCAACCGGTTCCCTTCCCTCCCGAGGACCCTCTTCTGCAAACTCTCTCGTTTCAGCAAAGAATGCTCGTGTTTTCACTCGTCCCCGGGCTCGGGCACAGCCGCACTGTGCACGTGAGCTGGCTCCCCGGCAGCTGCACGGGATTTGGGACCGTCTCTGGGCCTCGGGCTGACAGAGGCGGGTGGCAGGCTGCTCCCTGGGCCTGCTCCCTGCTCCTGCAGATCTTTCACCCTCTCCCCTAATCCACGTCCTCTTCATGGTGTAAGTTGTCCAGTGACTTTCACCGAGGCCGCCCTGTGGAATCAGATATCAGTCCCCTTTTGTTATGTAAACAAGCACCACTTGGACCTCAGTCCAGAACCAGCAGACTGGAAAAGTGTGTGGGGTTGGGGTGGGAACAGCAGAGTTTGGGGAATGGTGTTTTTGGTTTTGTTTATGAATTAAAAAAATTTAAATGAAATAAATGTATTGGGGTGACCTTGGTTAATAAGATTATATAGGTTTCAAGTGTACAGTTCTACGGTACGTCATCTGTATATTGCATTGTGTGCCCACCACCCAATGTCAAGTCTCCTTCCATCAGCATATATCTGAATTCTGATTAAACCTGTAACTTCTGGAGATTTCTACGGCCTCACCTAGAGCTCCTCTGGCTTGGGCTTAGCACACCTTAGGTTTTGTTCAAAGTCGTTCCTGAAGGGATTATTCCGAGTAAGAACCAGATTTCTCCCAGGTCCTAGACGCCTGTGGCTGAATGGCAGCAACTCTTGTCCATTTGTGTGGATGGCTCATCCCAGCGGAGCCATGCTTCTTTCAGTTCAAATCAAATCATATCATCCATATTTATTGTTCCCTGAGAAATACTTACAGGTGAGTGGCCCCCTTCCCTAGTGCATCCAATTCCCTCCCTCGTTTCTCTGTGACACATATTCTGCACCTCCGCCATGTCCCTGTCCCTCCGTATATGCTCAGCCTGTTTTCCCGTCTCAACTAATTCTTCCAAGTCAAACTCTACCATTCAGCATGGTCCATCCAGCTCACGATCTGCCTCCTCCAGGCAGCCACCTCTGTTTCCTGCATCCCGTAATACTATTAACTTCCTCTGAAGTCCTAAGCACGAAATGCCTCATATATTTAGCCACATTATTTTAAAATCCTCTCATTTGAATTCTCTCTCCACCTCAGCAGTAAGCTCCTGGAGCATGGACACCACTCCAAATACCCTTTTGTAATCTCAGAAACACCGTACATGGTACTGGGCCTGACAGATACCTGCTGAAATCATGAATGAAAAATACACCATTTGCATCATCATAGGAAAATGTGCTGCTCAGATGACATCCGACTGTGCATGGGTCGGCGTCAGCGTCCAGCCAACACCCTGACTGCACTGCAGGTTCTTCCGTCCCCCCTCTATCAGCCCCGCTCTGCTTTCCCGGCCAGACTTGCTCGCCACTCTCTTCTGGGGGGAACCGCTAATATCCAAGAACCCCACGTTCCCCACGGCTCAGAGGTCTCAGCAGGAAGCTCAGAAGCTGCAGTAGGAGAGGTGCCGGCTCAGTGCACACGACAAAATATATGTGATTTACAAAATAATTTGCAGGGTACTATGGAAATGGACTTCAAAGGAAGGGAAAGAGCAGACAGGTCATATATGTATTAACAGAGGATTGACTGAATGGAGCGACAATGCCTTTAGGGGTGCCAGACAGAAACTCATAAGAGCCCTTAGATCCTGCCTAGGGTTACCAGAGTTAGGGAGGAAACCAGGACACCCTGTTAAATTTGAATTTCAGGTAAATAATAAATAGCTTTTTAGTATAAGTATGTCTCAGGAAACAATGGGAATACAGGGTGGGGCCAAAGTAGGTTGACAGTTGTGAGTATGCGAGACACAGAGATCATAAAGCTGTTGTAATAATCATAACCTGCATGTCTTTTTCCATGCGAACAACTGTCAGCCTGATTTTGCCCCACCCTGTGTGTTGCTCAGGAAAGAGAGCACAGTGGTGGAGAGAACCATTCAGTTCCTGAGCTCAAAGGAAGGAGCATCTGATGCCCTCAAGGAGGCAGAGCAGGAGCTCTGCGCTCACCTTCCTTCAGTCCTCTTGAGGCTTCTTGACATTTATCACAAGACTCTCCACAGAGAGAGGCTCCAGCTGAGCACCTGGCCACATGGGGTCTTCCATCCCCTCCCCAAGATGCACTAAACCAGTCTCTCTTGCCCCACTACCTTTAACCATTCCCACGGAGTGGAGCTCTGCCCCATTGTTCCTGACAAGCCTTTTTTACCTCCAACAGGACGGAGTGGGACTCATCTCACTGTAGCCTTTCTTTCTGAAAACGTGGAGCTCCATTCACTGTCTCTGCTCCCTTCCCACCTTGCAATGGAAAACCTTTCCCAGAACCCCAGGCTGTGGGAAAGGAAGGCGCCCTTCCTAGACCTCTGCTTTGCATTCAACTTTGTGTTTCCCTAAAGGATCAGCCAGGCTCAGTTTACCTAAAAACACAGGTCAACATTAACAGTCTTCCTTAGGCATGTGACCCTGCCAGGCCCTGAGGACACAGTGATGGATGAGAGGCTCCCAAGAGGCCCCCAGTCTAACTTGTATGGGAAGCCCTCAGTCCCCAAGGAAGAAGCAGTCTCTTTGCCAGGAAATTCTATGCCAGAGGCAAAAACAAACAAGCCAACAAACAAAAACACCCCACAGGAATCCTAGAGATGCGTTCAGAGATGACAGAAAAAGGGACCTGGCCAATGCCTGTGGACAGATGTTCAGGGAAATGCATCATCTGTGCACCTGGGAAAGAGCCCCAGGGATGTTGCTGGACAGGATCAGGGGGGCATGGGAGGGTGAAGAGAGAGCAGGGCTCTCATAGCTCTGAAGTTCTGCAGCTGGAAACACTGCATTAACATTTCAGGACCTACTAAGTGCATGGTGTAGGGCTCCCAGGTAACCGAGCCTGCAAGATGAGTGCATAAGCAAAAATTATCATCACATGAAGCCACACTCATTAAGTAAAATAATGACAGTAATAACTCCAGAGCAAACTTATAAAACAAAATTAGAGCGTTCATTACCCCAGGTGTAATTTAATTTCTTTACCCTGAATTGTATGTAACTATTGGTTACAGCGGATCCCAACCCACGGTCTTCTGTCCAAGGTTGACAGGTTCTCGCTTCTTTAACTTATTTAGACTTGGCTTTGAAATGACACGTGCCAGCCAGCCTACTGCCCCCTGGATTTTTCATCTGAGGATGTTGTTCCTAGAGTATGAGAGTCGCTCCTCTCCGAAATTTCTATCAACTTAATGCTGCTTTTATTGTTTAGTTTTCATATTTTCTCGTAGAAGAAAGGAATTTCTTCAAGCTCTCTATTCGCTTAAGGCTTAAAAAAATAGGATTCTGCTACTTATCTGTATTCTTTTTCAAAGTGCTTCGAGATAACAAAAAAGATTCTGTAAAGCTAAGGAATGGAAATTACTAGAAGTAACTAATGAGACAGGGAAGTGAGTAAGGCTGGGCATTAGAGGCACGGATGGGATCCTGTTGGCCTAAGGATCTTCTCCCCGCTAGGCTGGCACCAGACCAAGACGGAAAAGATGCAGAGGGTCGGGGACCCTGCCGTAGGAGACACTGGTCTGCGTGACGAGGGCTGGGCTTCGGTCTCTTGCCCCTTCCTGGGTGTCTGAGCCCCTGGCCCACGTGTACAGCCTCAGAGGCTGTGCAGCCCAAGGTGCCTCATCTTCTCCCGTGGCCCAGATTTATTCTCAGCAGGAACGCGGCAGCCACATGACATTCTGAACTTCTCAATAAATCCGAAGGGAAGCTGGTCGAGATGTGAGAGGAGCTCTGGTGATCACGCTGAGGATCAGAGATGAGGCTTCCTTGGGCCAATATTTCTGCTCCTGTGGATTTGATCTCTCTCTGGATATTGGATTCAGTAAACAGGGGGACTGTTTCATAGACTGAGGGGTGCTGGTTTAAAGCCTTGTGATAACCATAGTTACTAATGAGTTAACTACTGATTAATTCAATGTATCTCCTGGATATGTCTAGCTCCTGTATGGATTGACATAACTCTTGGGTTAGAGTTACAGGGTGTTAAACTGAAAGAGGTTGTCTCTTTAGTTTGTTTCCCAGAAGTCTAAATATGTTGAGGGGCATCCGAAGTCGCAAAGCCAGTAGTGGCGCAGCTAGAACCAGGGGTCCTGACCTCAGTCTCAGGCCCTTGGCTGGTTTTACTATCTACCCCAGTTTCATTCTTCCTCAAAGGCTGATCTCTATGGACTGCTTGCCTGGCCCCCTTGCTCTTGGCTTTCCATTTCCATTTCTATCTGGGTTTGGTTAATGGGAGGCATGACCTAAAAGCCAGGAGGCCAGAGGAAAGAGGTGGGGGTCCTCTTGGGCCTGGCCCACCTCAGCTCCGTGGTGCTGGGAGCCCTCTTCCCCAGCTTGTGGCTGGTGCCTTGGCTGGTTGTTAATTTGGATGAGACTTTGGGTTAGTCGAAGAGTCTGGTTACAGGAAAAAGGCAGAGGAACAGTTACCAGAAACAGCGGTTTCCAAACCTTTGATTTCATGGACAAACATACTTCCCCCTAAAACAGCAGCACTGGATCCCCAGCACCTTGACTGTTATGTATGCTGCAGGGGGAACCCAGGGCCCGCCTGGTGGAGTAAAGTGGTGCCTCTTCCAGAAGTGTCCCTATCACTCAAAGATTTGGAGTGGGGTGCTGAGTAGGGGATAAGTAATTAAACCTTTTTTCAAATTAATAAGCAGATGTAGAGTAGAATACAAAATTCACAAAAAATGCTTCATGCTTTTTTTAGATAAAGTCACGAGACCTTAGGGAAATTTTCCACTTACTCCGGCCACTTTGGGGGACCCCTGGAAGCGTGACTTCATTCTCAGGAGTATTTTCATTGAAAAAGTACAGAATGCTAAATAGATGAGGCTTAAGACAGTTGATAAAAGAGAATATAGGCTTCATGGTAAGAAAGCTTTAGGATTTATGAAACATTTTTTTTACATTTGTAATAATGTAAATGGTCATCCAAGTTCAGCCGTCGTCATTGTAGATAACTGGATTCTCGGAGCAGGTATGTTCCCACACATAAAAAGGGACTCAAATGCAGTGAACGGATGGCTTGCAGTCAAAAACTGGTGATGTGGGGCCTAATTTCTGCATCATTGTTTTGCTTAGGGCACAGAGTTTTTAAAAATTCAGTTTGAATGCCTTGTTGGGGGGGGGGGGGCGTGGGGCGGGTGCACTCTCGTCTGGTCAGCTAGTCTTCCTTCTGTTGCCTGGCTTGGTTAGGTTTCTCGAAGGTCTCCCGAAGGCATGCGATGTACTCCCTTCAATTGGCCCAACTGTAGGTGAGGGCTGGGGCGGGGCAGGGGTGGAAGTTAGAATCTCTGCAGGGAAAGTGGGCATTGGAGCATGGCCAGCATTATGGGTGGTTGGACATGGGACGGAGTCAGCAAAGGAGCTGCGGGTGTGCGGGAGGGTCCCAAGCGCAGGAACTGTTATCATATAGGACTCCCCAGCTAACAGAACATGAGGATGGGAAGTCTAAAACCGAGCGAGTGACAGAGCTGTGAGCGCAGGTGACCGTCTTCCTGGCACCCCAGCACTGAGCTCCCGCTCTACCCCAGGCCTCCGCCAGGTGCTTTGGTCCCTGCCGCAGTCCCAGGAAACAGAACCGGGACCAGGTAGTGGAAAAGCGCAGCCCAGGACTGGAGTTCCATCAGTGAAAAGGGAGGGGCGATAGGGTGCGCATGCTAGGTCTATTGCAATTGCCTTTTAAAAAATATTGTATTTTTTCTTAAAAAAATACTTCCTTGAGTTATGATTGACATGCAAAAAGCTGTATATATTTAATGTATACAACTCAGTGCATTTGGAAATAACTATACACCTGGGGAACCATCACCACAATTTCTGCCAGAAATATATCCATCACCTGCAAGTTTCCTCCCACCCTCTTATTTATTATGATTAATTATTACTATTATTTTGTGATAAGAACACTTGTCATAAGATCTACCCTCTTAGCCAGTTTTTAGCGATAGGAACCTTGCTGTAGGGTAGATCTCTAGGACGAGCTCGCTTGTATAATGGAACCATTGTTCTCTTCAACGCCTCCCTGGCTCCCCTTCCCCGCCCCTGGAAGCCACCACTCCCCTCTCTGTTGCAGCCACGTTTCACCTTTGAGCACCCCAGTCTCTTCCACCATCAAACAGCAGGAGAAATGGCCGCTTGTACCACAAGCCTCGAGAATCTTAGCTCTTAGACCTTCCGAGAAAATAAGGTATTGTTGTGCATAGTCCGGAAGGCAGCCAAGGCCAGAACAGAGCCCCGGAGACTTAGAATGTTAGGGCCCGAAGGAGCCTTAGAGGTCACCCAGTTCCGTCTCTTCATTTACAGGCAGAGAACTGTTCGCAGTGGGGGTGAGCGGCAGGGATGGCGGGTTCCCCTGGAGATGAAGATGGCAGTGCCAAAACTAGAACCAGATTGCAAAACAAGGCTGTTTGTGCCACACTGGGAGCCCTGGGCCGCCTTGCAAAAGGTGGCCTCCTCTGGTGATTTCATCTGATACGCGTTTTTCTCTCTGGGCTCAGCAAATGTCCACTTGCTCAGGCTCTGATTTTGGGTGGAATCTGGAGAAAAACAGACTTGGTGCTCTCTTTCTCCCCCTGCTGGCTCACAAGGCCGGTTCCCTGAAACCGACACACATATTTGGGCAATGAAATGATTTCAGATAAAATGGAGGCAACGTGGGTTGCTTTGGAAACAAGGGAGAAAGCTACAGTTTTGTGTATTTTTTTTTCACTCAAAGAGGCAAATCCAATCCAATGGAATCTTGATCTATAGAGATATCTATATCAGATATAGACACATATGTATATATACTCGCCCCTCAACTCGTGGTTTCTCTTGGCTACACACAATGGCAAAGCAAAAATGAAAAACTTGAAAAAAAGAAGTTGACAGCATTTCTATGATTCAGCCTGCAATTTGCTACGGTATCCAGGGAGACAGCTTCTCACATACATTAGCATAATGTGAAATGGCAGCTAGCACCAGAATTTACTGTCTAAGCAACTCAGCCTGAACAGCCGTCGACGACAATGCAATTTAAGGGAAATCCAAACATTAGGTTTAAGTGACTGATGCAGTCCTGAAACCTGTTCATTTTGAACATACGGGGTCTGGTTTGTTCCCTCATTTTTTGCTTCCCATTCTTGGGGCAGATCGATGGTTGGAATTCAAGGTCAACAAAGAAGGACATTGTGGCTAGTCGGGATCCAATACAGCAGGCAGTCAGCTTAGCTCCCTCCAGTCCCATTATCCCCAAAATATATTCTCTTTCTTTCCTGATTTTTTTTTTTTTTTTTTTTTTTAGATTTTTCATTGCCATTGGTATCCAAATTCTGACATTTCTCCTTCCTGTATTTTCCTTGGGAGCCTTGCCATGGGACTGTATCTACTTGCTCCCCAGTTATCTGGACACCAAACCACAGCAGATAGCAGCATAACCTTACAAAGGAGCTTGCTTCTTAGGAGGCCCGGCCGGCCAGCTTGGGCAAGGCTTCCTAATGGGCGTGCTTCCTGAGGACTCAGAGCTGGTCCTGGGCAGCACTCTCACTGGCCTCTGGCTTCCCGACCAGTCCTCTGCCTCCTCTTTACCTTCCTTTGTCTGTATAGTTTCCTCACCTGGGTTGAGGACCAGGCTCAGTAGAATGGTGGCGATGACACTTTCCAGGCAGATGAGACACACGGACACAGGTAGTAGTTTCCAAGGTACAGTTGTCTAGATGATACCCCCTCTAATCTACCACCCCCTGGGACTGTTTATCCCAGACTTAGAAATCCCAAATGTCCCAGAGACAGGACCTCACTCACCTTGTGCATGGAGATCACAGGACAGAGAGAGAGCTGAGGGGTCCATCCTTCCACCTCAACTCAGGGAGCGTGGACCCCTGAGATTCCAGAAGGACTTGCAGGTGGATGCAGAGTAACAATTTTAGGCTTTCAGGTTCACCTTCTGCTGGCAGGGACTGACCCGAGGATGTGGTTGTAGAGTTTCCTGAGGACTTCCCTGGTGCACACTAGAACCTCCTGCCCATCTGCAGGGACTTTCCCAACAGCCTCTGCACTGCTAGAGGAACAACTCACAAGACTGTCCTTGCTTCTGACGCCAATTGCAGGTTTGAGGGCCCCCAAGATTGCTCTAACTCACTGCAAGGACTCACAGAACGTTCTGACAGCTGTTATACTCATGGTTGGGGTTTGTTACAGTCGAACAATACACAGTAAATCAGCCAAGGGAAGCAGCACAGAGGGCAGAGTCCAGGAAAGTTCCAAGAGAGAAGCTTCCAGTGTCCCCTCCCCGTGGAGTCATGGGCGCCAGTGTCTGACTGTATTCACGGAGCACCGCCGGCCAGGGAAGCCCACTGAGCCTGGTGTCCCGAGTGTTTATTTGGGCTCCATCGTGTAGGTGTGGGTGGCTGACCACATGGCTGACCTCAGTCTCCAGCACCCCGTGGGGTTGAGCTGGTACCACATGACCCAGAGGCCCCCGGCAAACAGACCCTCCTATCAGGCGTTACTTTCCCGGGACTGCCTCCCAGGAGCCCCGGGAGAAAGCCAGGCCCCTCTTGGGCAAGGCTGCTTCCTTACGGCACAGACTGTAGACCCCCTGGGTGCTCGAGAGCTGCACGAGGCAGCTGGCCAGCGTGGCGATGGAGCGAAAGAGCCAGAAACGAGGGGGTGGCGTGAGGAAAAAGCTCCAGTCGGAAGGGGCCAGGGCTGCCGGGGAGAAGGTACCTCAATGCTACGTATGAACAGAGTGGGGGACATGAAGCCCAACTGATCTGCGAAGTACTGTTTTAGGCTGTGATTTATTTATTCTTCCGTTTTGTCCACCAGCGGGGTGTTAAACCGAAGATAAATACATCTAGACCTTCAGAGTTGAGAGCTATTTTTTCCAAAAAAGTGCAAGATGAATTGGGGTCCACGGTTAGAAATGATTTGCTCTGGGGGCGATGGAGGTGTAGCTTTCTCTGTGCGTTCATATGGGCAGTTGAGATTTCAGGGGGCATAGGATGAAATGGGCTATGTTTTACGTATGTCGATAGTAGTGACGATTATAGTTATAAATAATAACGGCTGCCGTTTACAGAATGCTTCTAAATGCCAAGCACTGGCGAATTATTTACCAACACGATCACATTTAATTATTTGAATATCACTATGGGATAGGTATTATTACCCGAGTTTTAGAAATGTGAAAATTGAGTCTGAGAGTGGTACTTTAAGCTAAGTAGTAAGCTTAAAGCCTCACAGGTGACAAAGTCTAGATTTGAACCCAGGCCTTTCCGACTTCAGTGTCTATACTTAACCTGCTACATGTCCCCATGGTGGACGTGGCTAACATGGCCTCCAGAGTGGAGATAAACCTCTGGTTTAATATTTAATGTGTTTATTTCCAAAGACTATAGGTCTGCTAAGACTGAAGCTGGGTCCACCAGGAACCTCAGGCTTCTACACGGAAGACTTCTGGAGGGCCAAGGTGATGGGGCGGGGTGGGGTTGGCTGAGTTTCATGGCTTCGTGATTTTGAGGCAGACTTAACCTCAGGCAACTCACAGGTTGCATGTTCAGGCCCCTTCGTCTGCACCAGGAAGGGGATGGTTTATGTTCACTCCTGGGAGAAGCAATCTTGCTGTGATGGGATTTATAGATTAAGAATATAAAATGGTGGTGGGGCCCTGGCCGGTGTGGTTTAGTGGTTAAAGCATCAGCCCTTCCACTCGCTCTAAAAAAACAATCAATGGAAAAAATATCCTTGAGCCAGGTAGGCGTGGCTCAGGCGTTGAGCTTTGACCTATGAACCAGGAGGTCAGGGTTCAACTCCCAGTCAGGGCACATGCCCAGGTTGTGGGCTCGATCCCTAGTAGGAGGCGTGCAGGAGGCAGCCGATCAACGACTCTCTCATCATTGATGTTTCTCTCTCTCCCTCTCCCTGAAATCAATAAAAACATATAAAAAATAAAAATAAAAAAAGCATCTGGTGAAGATTAACAAAAAAATAAAACAAATTTTAAAAAATGGTGGTGGGAACAGGCAGCTCTGGAATCCTCTAGATTATGTTCCCTGAGGGCAGGAAGGGTGTCTCATCTATTCTGTCTCCAGCATCTGGCACCGTGCCTGGCACCCCGGGAAGTTTAATGACCGTGTGTTGAATAAATGGATGGGTAGATATGTGGGGCAGTGAGGTGGGGGGACATCTCTTCTGGGATTGGGTTAGATGAAGACTGAAGACACAGGATCCGCCTTTCTGTTGCTCTATCTGCTTTCAAAAGGCTTCCAGCCACTTTCAGAATAATACTTGACATTGTTGTGGCCCTTTGTAGTTTTAAGGCACTTTCATGTGCGCTGTTTCCTTTGATCCTCATGGCATCCCCGGAGTCCTGTTTTATTGTGTTCGTTTTATATTAATGGATAGGGGGCTTGAGCTTCACGGAGGTTCAGTGACTTGCTGACGGCCACTAACTCATGAAGGGCTAAGGTCTTGTAACCCCAAATTCAATGCCCTCTTTCTAGGAACCCCAGAGATTGGTGGGTACCGGATATAAAGGCATTTCCTCCAGCCTGGCAACTTTTAAATATGGTCCCGATGGCTGACAACTCTCTCTCTCTGCCAGTGGAGTGTAACTGATCTGGAAGGGTGCTGGGACGACAGCGGGTCTGGGGTTCCCCAGCTCACCTCCACGCACTGGCCCTGGGTGTGGTCTCTGGCTGGGGTTTGGGGTCTTCCCTGTGCTCGTCCTGGGAGCCTGAGGTTCCTCCTCCTTGAATTCCTCCTGATCCATGGTCCAGTTGAGCTTGGAGCATGACCAAGGCTTTGGACAGCAGAGACCTTAACCAAAGGGGCTGTTTGGGGACAAAATGAGACAATATATCTTAAAGACTCTTAAGTTTCTTGAGAAAAAGATTGAAGCTTGGAACCCCAACAGTGCTGTAGCCTTGAGCCGCTGCTCTCCTGGGAAGACGTGTTTGGGAGTAAGACTCTCTCTGTGGGAGAGGACACTGTTGTTCATTTTCCCAGAATCCTTTGAGGCTACCTGGAACCACGATCACTAGCTGCTCTGCTCCCTGGCCTGAGGGTGGACACCTCTCCCCGGTGACCTGGAACCATGATCACTAACTGCTCTGCTCCCTGGCCTGAGGGTGGACACCTCTCCCCAGTGACCTGGAACCATGATCACTAGCTGCTCTGCTCCCTGGCCTGAGGGTGGACGCCTCTCCTGAGTGACCTGGAACCACGATCACTAACTGCTCTGCTCCCTGGCCTGAGGGTGGACGCCTCTCCTGAGTGACCTGGAACCACGATCACTAACTGCTCTGCTCCCTGGCCTGAGGGTGGACGCCTCTCCCCAGTGACCTGGAACCACGATCACTAACTGCTCTCCTCCCTGGCCTGAGGGTGGACACCTCTCCCCGGTGACCCTGGAACGTTGACTAGAGAGATGAGCCTCATTTCTGGTGTCCGTCAGTTCTCTGTTAATAACTCACAATTCTGGTTTAGCTGCAAATGCTGGACACCCGGAGCTATTGGTCAAGAGAGTGCCCCTGTCCCAGGAGGGTGTAGATTCCTGCTGGGTTTGGGCCTAAGGGAGGCTGTGTGAATCTCTCAGTGGACCGGGGAGGTGGGTAAAGGAGGGGCCAGCTAGCAACCATTTCACTGTCCGAACCTAGCTGGTGCCTGCACTGAGAGACGCTCAACAAATATTCTTCACGTTCACCCTGAAAGTCGGTGTTGGAGCTGATAAGGGAGCACAGGGCTCCTTTCACCCAGCTCGTGGCACCTTGCCCCGTGCCACGCTGTTTAGGGAGAGCTACAGAATTGCACGGAGGCCCATCTCCTCACGGGTCAACATTAACAAAGGCAGTGACTGTGTAGATGTTCGTGATAGGACAGACTCCCCCGGATACTGACGTGTTATGTCCTTTGATTGGAGAGCTGAGGTGCCTGAAGTACCGTAAGAGTCGTGTGGCTTTAGAATCGAGTAGAAGCCAAGTCCTTTGGGGAAGTACCTGGTTCCACTTCTGATTTTTGTGTGGTCAGCCCACAGCTCTGGGGAGCACCTGGTTCAAGCTCAGATGCTCAGGTGGGTTGTCTGCAGCTCCAAGAAGAGCACACCTCACGACCATAAGAAACTGACATTCATGAATATTCTTTGAGCAGATTCCCTTTTGATTCTAAATGTTCGTGCAGTTTAGCAACATATATATTCTCCCACATTTTCACATCAATTCGGTGTCAAATGTGTTCACCAAGAGTCGTTTCACTACTTCCAATGATTTTTTTTTATTTTTATTTTTTTTGGCTTTTACCTTTCTTCCTCAAAGCGTCATTTCCAGTTAAAACATGGGCTTTTTCAGTAAACACTGTGTGGCCCAGTTGAAGCGTAATCAAAATTATGCAAAGAAAGATAACTTCTCTTTACAAGCCTCCTGCCCATCAAGGCCATAGCTCTTGCTGGCCTTTGCCGCTGAGGGTCACCATGCCCTTAATCCCCTGTTGTTCTGTCTCTGGCATCAGAGAGGTAAGTGCCACCACACTTTGCCTGCTCAGCCGGGCAGCTCAGCCCAGGTGGAAGGACTTCCACGCCCAGCCTCCACAGTCCCTCCTGCCTTCCCGAGCTCCCTGGTTCTCTCTATTTTTGCATCTTTCCTCTGGCCCATCTCCACCGTGGGTGTTGGCACTAGCCAACAGGAAACCACTTTGCAGGCTTTCCTGGTGCCAAGTGCTTGCTCTGAGCCAGGTACATCAGACATAGGCTCTTGGTTTCCCCTGACTGTGTTCTCAGTTTGCCTGTTGCCCCAGTAACAGAGGAATCCCTGCCCCAGCCAAAGCTCCTGGATGAGCAGATCCCGCCCACTCTGCAGACTGCCGTATCCAGGTTCCAATACGTCTTGTTCCAGCATCACGGAGCCTTCTGAGAAGCTGGGGTTGGGGAGGAGACATGCTTCAAACTCTCCGTGTGCCCGGCCTTCCTGCAGTCAGCCTTGGCTGCCTCTGCCTTCAGCCCCTCCGGTTTCCTGCGAGGGGGGAGTGGGAGTGTGGGAGCCTAATGCGCCATCCTCAGCATTTCCCTGGATTGCTTTCCTTCTGACATTCCCTTAAGGAGGTTTTTCTAGAGAGTGCAAGTGGTTTAAGAGCTGGGCAAGGGCGAATTGACTTCGTCTAGAGTAGTTATCACTAGGTGAGGAGAGCCTGATGGTGATGACCGTGACACCTTTTTCCTATGTCTCTCACTCCCTGACATTCCCTGTTGTAACAGACGCCATGGAGCTCCATGACCCACTTCCTCTCTCTCTGGCTGTAAGTTGCTGTTGCAAAACCAGGTCCTTCCATTCCTGATCTTAGCTCCACCATAGAGCTCAGCCCAGGGGTTGCCTGAGCTCTTTCACAGCCAACCTTGCAAGTGTACCAGCAGGTGACATTTCCCGGGGGTTTGTCCTCGGTTCCGCGTATGGTTCACCTGTATTACCTCCTCTACTCTTCCTAACAATCCTGAGAACTAGGTTCCTCTAGTATCCCCCTCTCCCAATGAGACAGTCGTGGCTCAGAGAGGTCAAGCAACTTGCCTAAGGTCACACAGCTGGTGCCAGGATTTAAGCTTGTTTTCCCACTGTGCAGGACCGCCCCATTCTGCCTCATCTTCATGTCCTTGCATGCACTGTCCCCTGGCTCAGGCCTCCTTCCCTGCGCGCTTCGGTGCCCAGCTGAAATCCCAGCCCCTCTGTGGACGCCCCAGACGGAAGCGAGCTCTTCTATGGGCTCCCGCAGCGCATGCAACTCCCAACTGCTCACCTTTCCCCGCCTTGTGTTATTGCTCATTTTCATGCCTTTGTTTCCAGTTGGGTGGCAGTTCCCAGGGCGCTCACAGCCCCTGCGGTGATTAGCGTACATTTCCACATAGTACGTGCTCAACAAATCCCGGCTGTCGATTAGGTTACTTTAAATTCGGGCCATTACCTATGAAGGCAGGAGTGCCTTTCGCCGAATTGATGTTGTGCAAAGCAATTTGAGGATTTTACTAACATAATTCACTTTTCCAATCCCCCCTGATTTAATAGGTAATTTAGTTCTAAAACAAAGAAGGAATAATATGTAGCTATTTTCATGAAATGATGTATCGGGAACAAGAAAAATGGTTTAAAGCCGCTAACGTCAAATCTATAAATAACATTCAGTATCAACCGTGCTGTCTCCCTGGAAAAAAACATTAATTCCCATTTTGAAACCTAGTCTTGGGTCATCCTACTAGGACACCTGAGGACCCCTGTTCCTGGAGATGATGTCACTAGGCACAACCTCTTTTCTGCCCCAAAAGTTAGGGATTCTGAGAGCTCCCTTCCAGCCGCTTGCTGGTGGGCTCCTTGTGACACCTCCCCTGAGCAGCCCACAGGCTTCCCTTTCCAGGACATGACCTGGAGATGTGGTAACAGCAGCTTGTGTTTTTAAAAACAACAACACTGCAGGCCCGGCCAGTGTGGCTCAGTTGGTGGGGTGTCATCCTGTGCACCAGGAGGTTGCACCAGGAGGTTGCCGGGTTTGATTCCCCGTCAGGGTGCATGCCTGGGCTGTGGGCTTGATCCCTGGTAGGGGGCATGCAGGAGGCAGCCAATCGATGGTGCACTCTCCCATCCACGTTTCTCTCTCTCTCCCTCTCCCTTCCTCTCTTTCTGAAAATCAAGAAACTCTTCTTTAAAAAAAACCACAACACTGCAAAAATGACCTTTTCAAACCCTCAGGGTCCCTGAAACATAGTGAATGAGTGAGACATCGAGGCATTTTTGTAGAGACATTAAGGCGCAAATAAGAGACTGACCTGCGACGTAATTTAACAACCAAACCACAGCATTCTACAAGTAACAGAACGGCGATGATTAGCCATCTAAACAGATACTGTTCCAGCAACCTGACCATTAATTACGGCTGGAGAGCGCCTCGGTGTCTGTTTTCGTTTCCTCCTTTCCTCTAGTTACAAGCACGCGAGCGGGTCGGCCGAAAGCTTCCTGTGCCCAGCACTGTCCCTGGAACGGCGTGGGGTCCCCAGAAATCCCTGTCCACGCACAGTGCTTCTCCTAAGAGAAGGCCAATTTCAAGCAATCCCTGAGTAGGTAGAGATACCTATGGCTGAAGTTTAGACTTAATAATCCATGCAATGAGGCCTTTAGATTACTTTGTTGCAATAGACTATTGCATCGTTGCTATCTTGAGCTTCCAGAGGAGGCTCTCCTGGGTGGGCTTCCTTGAAGAACTGTTAGTGCTGGAAGGCGGGATGAAGTAGTTGTAACCGTCTCCGCCCAGCTTCATTTTCCTTGCCCATAACCTGAGCATCTCAATCAAGTTCCCTTCCAGCTATAAGACCCTGTGTTTTCTTTAATTCCAAACCTGCTGTCGGTGGAAACACTGCGAGATACACAGCGAACAGAGAAAGCACGTCTTATCTACGCCCTTATTTGTTGACAGAATTCATCATCACTCGGGCGGGGACAGCGTGGCTCAAGGCCTCTGGCGGGCGGGTGTGGAAACAGCATCGCTGCGGACAGTAGTCTCTGCGAGGGTCCCCAGCCTCTCCCTGGACGATGGGTGTGTTTAGGGAAAGTCCTGAGCTAACCACAGAGGGACACGAGAAGCCCTACTTTAAGTAGCCCAAAGGGGTCTTTTATAAAAATAAATTCCGTGACAAGTCCTTTCGTAGAGAGATCCCGTTTTAAAGTAAAGGAAGATTCTTTCTTTATTTTGGTTAATCCGAATGTTCAAAGGTTTGCTCCAGATATTTTCCCTGCGTGACGGGCTGTCCTAGAAATGCTGAGGGGGGACGTGGGTGCCGCGGGTTTGGGGACGGGGGCGCGTGTGTGTCATCTGTAGAGAGCAGATGTGTCTGGGTAGAAGCAGGCTGCTTTTGGGTGCATCCAGCAGGTTCCCTGGGGACAAGCACCAGTCGGAGCTGGAAATAGGTGGGTAAGAAGGGACAGTCGGAAGAAATCTTCAGGTGCGAGCCCTTGGGACCTAAATGTGATTCTTCAGAGTCCTGGGGGATGTTAGGATAAAAGTGGAGCTTCACGAACAAGTACATACTTATCAAATCGCCGCTGTGTCACCATGCCGAGCACTTACACGTAGTCTTTATATACATTTTATAAGATACCCTCTCAAGAACCTCAACGTCTAATTGGAGAGAGAAGATATTTAGAGTTAGATAAATATGAGAGACATTGGCATCGCAGTCTAACAATAGGAAACACAATAGGGCTACATGTAAAGGGCCTGTTCTTGCTGATGGTGACAGAGAGGAGGGGGTTGGGGGGTTGGGTGGAAAAGTGAAGGGGTTAAGCAGTAGGAATTGGTAGTTACAGAACAGTCACCGGGATGGAAAGTACAGCACAGGGACTATGGTCAGTAATATCGAGATAACTACGTATGGGGCCAGGTGGGCACTTGAAACGCCGGGGGGACCACTCCGTAAAGTACATGATTGTCTGACCGCTCTGCGGTGCATCTGAAACTAATACAGAATGATACTGAATGTCAACTGTAATTGAAAACTAAAAAACAAAACAAAAAAATAAATAGAGTTGACGCGTGAACACACTGCTTTAAAAAAGAAAACAGCCTGTTCTTGGACTTAAAATACCAGCTGAGAGAAATTCAGAACAGGGCGTATCTAAGGATCTTAGTTGACTCCAGCCTCGTAGGAGTCAGCGGACCGAGCTGACCGGAAAGCAAATGCCGTCTCCAACTGCGCCAAGGAAGGCTTCGTGCCCAGGACCAGAGGGCCGAGGGGCCTTGGCCCCCGCGCAGCTCTGCCCGTCTGGTGCGTGACCCGCAGTTCTGGGCAGGACATTTTAAGAGGCGCATTAAAATACTGCAGTGCAGCCCTGGCTGGTGTTGCTCAGGGGTTATAGCGTCGGCCCGTGTACTATACCGAAGGGTCAGGCGTTTGATTCCTGGTCAGGGGCATGTACTTGGGCTGCAGGTTTATTCTCCTGGCCCCGGTCGGGGCAGGTGTGGGAGGCAACCAATTGATGTGTCTCTCTCACATTGATGTTTCCCTCCCTCCCTCCCTCCCTCCCTCCCTCCCTCCCTCCCTCCCTCCCTCCTCCTTTCCTCCCTCCCTCCCTCCCCTCTAAAAATCAATGGAAAAAACGTCCTCAAGTGAGGATTTAACAACAACAACAAAAAAACCCCACAAAAATATTGCAGTGCCTCTTGAGGGACATGGCAATTCATTCTTTCATCTTCACCAAACATTGTCTACCACGTTACCAGCACTGTGGAGTGTGTTAGGGGTTCAGGGAGAAGCTTGCTGTCCTTGGAAAAAAAAACCAAAACAGAACGAGGTCTAGTCTAGAGAAGAAAAGACTTAACGGTGAAAATTTTTTTTTTTTTTAAATATATATCTTTATTGATTTCAGAGAGAGGAAAGGAGAGGGAGAGAGGGAGATAGAAACATCAATGATGAGAGTCATTGATCGGCTCCCTCTGCACGCCCCCGACTGGGGGTCGAGCCCGAAACCTGGGCACGTGCCCTGACCGGGGATCGAACCCCGATGGCCTGGATCCTAGGTCCAAGTTCAACCGCTGAGCCACGCCCGGCCAGGCTTAATGGTGAAATTTTAAAAGAACTACGTAGAAGGAAATTTCTTCAAAGGCCTAAAGAAAGAGCCAAAGAGCAGACACTGGAGGGAGGCGGGAGCGGGCCCCCTACGAGGAGAACCCCTGTAACCAGCAGAGCAGGTGGGCGCTTTCACTTCGTCGGCCGTACAACGTGGTGAGAATGAAGGGAAACTGAAAGAGAGCAGAGCGTGTGTGAGAGTTTTGCCACCTGTAAGATCCTGTTGTTAAGTGTCAAGGGGCCACCTGGTCACTGTGGAAGGGCCCTTGCCTTGGGTTGGTCGGGACGAAGAACTTGCAAGGCGAGTGACTCAGAAATGCTTCTCTGCAGACTGGCTCTGCTCTGTGAGGCAGTTTCCCCTGGTCCAAAGCAAAATAGGAAAATGCCAAGAAAGCGAGCGGGGAGGCGGAAGGAGACCACGGCACTGTAGTAAGCTTCTCGTTCGTTTATTCTAAGATGATATCTTTCAGACGGTTTTCATTTTTCTTTCCCCTGAGAATGCCTTTTCTTTCAGGATAGGACGGCGTTAATACATTGTATTGTATTCTTAAAACAATGTTGCTTAGCAAAATAATAAGGTAGCAGTCTTTTTTATGGGAAGGTTTTGCATTAATACATTGTATTGTAGTCTTAAAACAATGTTACTTAGGAAAATAATACGGTAACAGTCTTTTTTATGGGAGGGTTTTACAAGTCTGCGAAATTTTAAAAATTGGGAAATGCTGTCTAATTCTTTCTGACTCGAAGGCTGTCATTGATGTCACGGATTGTAAATAACATTTGCCTGGCGGGAGGTGCAGCAAATGCTGTGGAAATCCGTAGAAGGGGAGACGGCCTCTTTCATCCTAGGCAGCGGGACAGTGTCTGATTTAGGAGCCGAGCTGAAAAAGAGGGTGTCGTGTGTCTGAGGCTGGTGGGGGGTGGGCGGTGGACCGGCTGGGGAGGTGTGCGGCGTGCTGCTCGGGCAGGTCCCACCTGTGCGTCTTGAGTCTGACCCCAGTGACCCAACTTATGGAAAAGAACTGGGGCACCCGTGGGAAGCCGGCTGGGAGCAGAGAGCATGACCCCCGTCTCTGCAGCCGGCAGAGGCTTCCCATTGCAAACCTCCATGGGTCTGCCAGGTGTGCTCAGCTGACTCAGTTCTGGGGTCATGGGGGTCAGAACCCTCAAACGGACTCCATTTGAACATCAGTGACCTTGTGTCCTGCACAGGGTGCTTTGGTTGTCCAAAAGAGTGACAGAAACCCAAGCGGGGTGGCCTCGGTGTCCGCTGACTCCGCATGGCATGGGGGAGGGTGGGACGCTTGGGGCCTTGCCAGTCCCCCTTCCCAGGCTCATCCTCAGGGCGGGTCTCGGAGTGGCCTGGCCTGAGTCGGATGCCTGTCCTCCAACCTGGAACTCTGACGAAGGAGATGGTGTCGGCCGTTCTTTGAGGTTTACGCTGTACTTCTGGACGGGAGATGAGGGGAAAGGAACCCCCAAATTGGAGGGCCAGTGCTATTTCCAGAACAGGCAAAGGAGCCCGGGATGAGCAAACGCTAAATGGCCATGGTTCTGTGCTTGGGAAAGGTCCCTGGCTGGGCTGGGTTAACATTGTGGACCCCCTGCTGGCTTTGGCCAGTGCTTCAAGCATGTTGTATGTTTTTTTTTTCCATTAATGAGTTGAGAGAAGCAACCCTGGCTGCTGCTGACACAGGCAAGGCAGAGGCAGGGCTGGGTCTCTGGGCACCACTCACAAAACCCCATTTCCCGGGGCAGCTTGCTTTAGCATGGAGCTGCTTTTCAGAAAGCGTGCATTTAAATACTCTCTTTTCCGCCCCCCAGCAGAGATGCTGATTTCAAGGTCTCTGGTGTGTGTGTGTGTGGGGGGGTGATTAGCATGTGTGCTCAGACCCCTGGGTCTCAGGTGGCTGCCACAGATGACCTGCTGACCACACTGGAGGAAGCCTCCGGCCCCCGGTGTTTTCTGTTTCCCTGCCCAGCATTCTGCTCTGCCCTGCAGACTGTTCCTATTTTCAAAACGCGTGGTGAGCCCCGTAACGAACGCTTTTGCAAAGGGAAGCACAATCCTTTGACAAGGGAGCCCCTGTTTCGTTCCTTCTCTACCCTCCCAGGGGAGGGATATTGTGGTTCGTCGAGGCGCGTGAAGGGCTTTTTTTGGGGGGGCCGATTCAAGGGCCCTGTGACTGCGAGAGCCTGTGATAACGCCAGCTCTTCGCTTTACTTTATTTTTAAGTCTCAGTTTTAAAATAGCTGCAGGGCTGCACCTGGAATGAAAATGAATTAGAAAGAAAATCGCTGCGTGGAATTTGAATAGCGCCTGGGGATAAGCTTGTTTTCCTGTATCGCCGAGACCCACCGCCTTCCTCTCCTCCCTGCGAGCTGCTCAGAACGCCGCTCACGTGAGCAGACGGAGATGCTGTCGATATTCCTTCCCCGGTGTTTAAAAATATCGTTTTGAAGGAATACTTATCGTTTCTAGTCATCTGTCAGGTGGAGCAGCAAGTGGCTGACACGCAGCGCCTGCCTGGAGGGACCGGGGACCATGGCTCAGCAGGGCACCCCCCCCCCCGCCCCCTGGAGCTTTCTAGAGAATTTGAAGGCCGAAGCCCAGATGAACCCTGGTGGTGCGAGGTTCCCCTGTGCCAGTGCCTTGGGAGGATCCGCACAAAACCTAGACCCGAATCTTTCGCAAGGAGGCCGAGTTTGCCAGCCCTGGAGGTGGGCCGGGGCACTTCCGGCACAGGGAACAGCATCTTTTACAAAGGGGAAGGGCATGGCGGAGCAGAGAGGCAAGTGGAATGCGTGGAGATGGAAGAGATGAGGCCGGGATGGCTGCCAGGGCCAGTCAGTCACCAACTCATGTGCTGTGTGGCGTTGCCTGGATATTGTGCAGGTGGAAAAAAAAGTGATAGGATGGGCTTTTTTTTGAATGAGCATTTTGCCAGTGGAGTAGAGCTTGTTTCGTTGGGGGTAGGGGGGTTAATCCTGGAGACCCCGAAACCTATTTGGGAGGTATGGCTGGCCCGGGTAAGCGATGATAAAGGTTTGCACTAGGCCGGGGCACCCGGGGATGAAGAACTGATAGAAAGAAGAGATAGAGAGCAGTTCTAAAGGGTCAGTGGGGGGAGAAGGGAAAGATGCAGGGAGAGAAACAGGCCACAGTGGGAAAGGGACGAGCCAAAGACGGTATTCCACTCCGAAGAATAAATCGTCGAATTATGCCGCCGGCCTGCAATCAATGGGGCTTTCCTTTTCCACCCCCTTCGGTCATGATTTTCGCTCCACGTTCCTGAGTGTGAACGACAACTCTGAAGATGCGATGCCTGATAAATCCGGGATAGGGGAGGGTAATTGGGAATTTCGTTAATTATCACTCTATTTACAATCCCGCTACAGAGTCCAAGTGGTAGTTTACGACACCAGTTTAAGCCTTATTGGATGCGAGGTATTGACAGAGCACGACTCCCCCGAGAGGAGTGCTGGCGAAATCCAAACACACTTGCGGATGTAAATTCAAACCCAAACAGCACTGTAATCAAGGCACGGCCCATTAAATAAATGAACACTTGGAAATGCAGGTAATCCAAAAAAAAAACGTTCCCATTGTTCGTCTGTCCTTCCCAACCGCACTGGGGATGTGAAAGGAGGGAAGGAGATACGGATGCAGAACTCTAGTGGTGGGTGTGACCATTAAATGCTTAGACGGTGCCGGCCACAGTGCTCAGTGCAGGTCACGAACTGTCTCATTTACACCATCGCATTTAATGCTTCCTCCAGTCGAGGAGGGAGGGACTCATCGCCATGTCCCTTTGAGGCACCGGGAGGCTAAGTGGTCACACAGCCGGCTGAGCGGACGTCATGAGCCCTGGGCGCAGGCAGACCAGCCCCGTGAGGAGAGCCGGGCTCAGATTCGGCTCCTTCCCTAAAGCACTGGCCTCAGTGGTGGTTTATTTATCAGCAGAAGGCGGAGGCTGGCTCAGAATGCCCTGAAATGCTCTCTGGCTCTGAAACCCACCTGTGGTTGCTTCTGCCCCGGGCTCCAGGAATCCAGCAGCTGTGCCCTCGCCCAGGGTAAGAGCGGGCCAGCCTCTCCCACGGGGGAAGCAGACGGCGCAGCTCGGAGCAGGGTGTCCGCGTCCCGGCAGCGGCCTGCCTGGCCCTGTGACGGGCACCGGAGGGAGATGGGAGGCCCGCCTGTGCCCTCCCTCTCCTTAGAGACTCCCCATCCCGTCTTCTGCAGCCAGGGGCATCCTTTCCCCAGGGTGAGCTGCTATTAATTTTGCATGGGTCTGGGAATGTTTTTCTTATCATTTGCCTTTGTGGTATTTTTTTCTTTATCTTTCCCTTTTGACACGTCTTATTGCGATGACAGATGTCAGAAGTGTTTGTTAAAACCTCTCACGTCCGTCCCGAGGTAGCCACGACGTCCGTCCTTCGACATCCTGCTTCTCGGCACACAGCCCTCTCACTCAGCGTCACCGGGGTGGAGCAGTTTAACACGGTGGTCGGTTCAACGTATATTTCTTCTTGATGAAAATATTTTTTTTCCCCTCAGACCAGAATGATCTTGATATTGGGAGATTTCTAGCGTTAGGTCTTCTTTCTAAGCGTGGAAGGGCTTATCTGAAATGCCCAAGAGTGGGAACGACACTGGTGACGCCGAGAGGCAGGAAAGAGGGCCCGGGAGCAGAATATGACTATGGAAAGTTGTTGACCTGCTGAAGACAGAGTAAGTTCTCAGCAGAAGGACTGCCCTGTAGCAGCCCCCCCTTATCCGCAGGGGATACGCTCTAAGACCCCCAGGGGATGCCGGAAGCCGTGGATGGTACTGGACCCTAACCAACCTCGGCTCTGCCGAAATGTGGCAACAGCTTCTTTGTGGGCAGACGCAGCCCCTCCAGTGAGTTTTATATTTTCAGTCCAAACCTGTACCCGAATCGGTGTAACCGTCCCTTGCTTGCCGCACACGGCTTGGCGTCACTCCTTTCAGGGGCCCCCTGAAGTCTTCACGTAGCTCAGTGCTTTCTGGCACAACACACTGCCCATCTATAGGAACACGGCTTCTGTGGCGCCTTCCGCCCACCATTTAGTGCCTTTTCCATCTTAACGAAGCGCTTACTGCACATTTCGTGTGGCCCGTAACTTCTGCAGTTCGAGATATGACTGCAAAACTAGCACAGATTTATTTTTCCATCTTCAAACTTTCATGGGTAGATTTTTTTTTTTCTTACTTAGATCTTGGCGACCTCGTATTAAGTAGAGGACTTCCACCTTTCCACTTAAAGGACGCGCTTTATGGCCTCTCTTTGGCGTGTCTGAATTGCCAGCATCTCTACTTGTGAGCTTTGGGGCCACTGTTAGGTAAAATAAGGGTCCCTTGAACACAGTCGATCGGATAACTCCGCCAGCCACTAGGTGACTAACAGGTGGGGAGCGTATCTAGCTGGACGAAGGGATGACTCACTTGTTGGGCAGGAGGGAGTGGGACTCACGAGATTTCACCATGTCATTCAGAACCGTGCTCAGCTGAAAACTTACGATTGTTTGTTTCCGGAATTTTCCATTTAGTAGTCTCGGACCACCGTTGACTGTGGGTAACTGAAACCACAGAAAGCGAAACTGCGGATAAGCGGGGACCGCCGTTTTGAGCTCTGTCTGCCTTCACGCCACTGAATTGTATAAGAATTCTTGCCGCGTGTTCGCTGCACTTTTTTGAGGGTTGGTGCGCCAGGCACTGTGTGAAATGCTTGTCAGGGATGGGCCTGGTGAATCCTCACAGCAGCCTAGAGAGTTTATAGAGAGCGGCTGTTGGTCATCAGCGAGACACGTGGTGAGGGAGCTGAGCTTGTCTGCAGAGGCTGGAGATGTTCCGTTCCCTCTTAATGCTCTTATGTAGACTTTTCTGTGACTTTAAACCCTCCCGGCACTGCCTCTCAATGTCACCGGTTTTATTGCCATCGTTCGTAATTTCTGTCTAACTGCCCTAAATTTGTCTGCTTTAAGATTCAAGGGATGACGTCTCAGTCTGGCATTCTGGAATTTGGGTTATGAGTGCATGCTTAGCCTCTCTGAGACTTGGAAAACTTTCGACAGTGTCTCCTCCTAACATGTTTATTTGTCTTGCATACTCCTAATTTCTCTAATTTATCCTTATGAAGGAGACTTTTCTGTCTTTGGATGGTTTTAGCTGCCCTTTGCTAGACCTTTTCTGATTCCATTGTTATCTTTACCAAGAATTGAGAGGGAAAGCGGTGTTTGTCAGAGAAAGTCATGGTCTTTTTCCAAAGTACCTTAGGATGCAACAATGTAGGGCAACATATGGGGTCGGTGAGGCTTGATACACAAAGGAAGGGCCCCCAAGTACCACCCATGGTCTGTTCTCATCCAGTACAAAGGGTGAATCGGGTGGACCGTTGGCCAGAGGACCTGGAGTGGTCAGTGCTATCTGAAAGATGTCACGGGCGATTGGAAGCTGTGGTAATGGGGTTACATGACTACCCAGGGAATTCAGCCGGGAACCAAGAAGGTTAGGAATGGTTCAGAGAGCAGAGTCTAGAGCATCTGAGGAGAATGGATCACCACCAGGGTAAGGATTTGAGGCTCCCGTTTTGGGGGACGGGCCGTGAGATGAAAGGCTGGGTCAGCCAGACTGAATATGCATACGTGAAACCTCTCTCCTTAGAGATGGGATGACACCCTAGAGGAGCCATCTGAAGGTATCATTGATGTGGTCAGGGTGGCCTTGGTGCAGTATTGTCTGGAGACAGGGACACTGCTTTCCAACCCCTTCCCAACTAGGGCCATTGGTTGTCCACGTGGGCCTGCCCCCCCCCCCCATGCTGCCTCTGAGCACCATGAATGAGCAGACCCCGAATCTTCCCAAAGCTGTGCCCTGGACAGACAGCATGGAGGATGCGTGACCCCGAGCTGCCTCATCCTGAGCCGCTTTGGCACACTGTCCTTCACGCCCGACCTCCTGCAGACGTCTCCATGCAGAAGCTGTGCGCGTAGCCGAGCAGCGGCGAGGCGCAGCGGGGAGGTGAGCAGGTCCTGCTGCAGGGCCCCTCCAGTGGCTGACGCAGCAGCCTGGGCCCGAGGCCCACGCCTACCAGGTGCTGGCGCATGTCCACTTCCCACTCACCCCCAAGAACCGCCTGCTGCCCCTTGTCAAGCGGGAGCTGTGCTGGCTGCTGCCCAGGGAGCCAGCTGCGAGGGCTTCGTGGAGGAGCCGTGCACTACAGCCTGGCGGCCCAGCGGTCGTGCAGACCAAGTGCGCGCAGCTCCGCACCTACGAGAAGTGCCGCTGCTCATGGGTGTGAGATCTCTGAGCCATTTGGGAAGCACAGTGATGACACCTGGTACCTGGACGCCAGGAGTGAGCAGCGGGTCAAGGAGACACCCCTGCCGGCCCTGTGGAGCCACCGCTGTGTTGCCGTGCTTGGGAGGTTCATCTTCATCACTGGTGGCCCCTTCTCGAGGGGCAATGGAGGGGAAGCAATGTCCAATCTTGTTTATAGGTATGGCCCCCGCTGTAAGCAGTGGATCGAGGTGGCCCCTACGAACCCTGCAGATTTCTGCCTTGCCTCCTCCATCGAAGACATGCTGGGTGGCCGTCGGTGGCCGGAATGAGAATCGCACTCTCTCTTCGGTAGAGACATATAGTCCAAGGTGGACTCCTGGTCCTGCGTGGTGGGCTTGCCAAGGTTCACATAGGGCCACGCGGGCACCATCTACAAAGGCTTTGAGTATGTCTCTGGGGGCCGTGAATACCGGGTGGGCCCCTTCCAGGCCGGCCCCTTCCCCAAACACCTGCTGTGCTACCACCACCGGACGGATGTGTGGCAGGAGCCCCAGCCCAGAATCACAGGGAGGGACTGGCACAGCATGTGCATCTACTCCATGGGGGCATCTTTTCCATGGGGGCACCTGCTCCGTGGGGGCATCTACTCCATGGAGGCAGCAGTGATAACAGCAGGGAGTAATAAGTCACTTAGACATGCTGGATATTGAGGCCTATAGCCCGCAGTCCAACCAGGACCCGTGTGGTCCTGCTGCTGCCAACAGCCAGCGGGGAGTGTCCATGTGGGAGGGCGGCATTTCCATTCTGGGCAGCTTTAGGTGGCAGAACCTGGTCTCCTTGTCCAAGACGGTCAGGTGTAGGGCCGAGAGAGACATGTGGAGCTAAGGCACCGACCTGCCCAAGGCCATCCCTGCAGGTCAGCCTGCATCTGTGCCCTGAAGCCAGGGGCTGGAGGGCAAGAGGAAGCACGGCCAAGAGGCACCAGGACCGCGGCCAGTGACCCCGCCTGTGCCTGCTGGGACCTCATCCCCAGCGCCACCTCCCAGAGGGTCTGCAGACCAGCAACAACTTCATTGAACCCCAGAACTATTGTGCACTACTTAGCAGCTTTTTTAAACTCTTATGATTCTTGGTATTTCTAGGACATCACAGTAACTGATTAAAAATTTTTTGTAACTTAAAAAAGTTTACTCTAATTTGAATTACAAATAATAATAGAACATGGTGTTAGAGAGATACTGGGAAGTGTGCTACATCTAACTGCAAGACAGCCCTTGAAATTGTGGCTGATTCCAATTGCATGCTGTCCCGTTTATAAGGGATCTCAGGAGAAATTTCTTTTGGGTCTAGGCTCAGGAATAATTGTAGTTTTTTTGTTGTTTAATTTTCACCATAATTCCTTGAGGTAGGTAAAATTATTCTAGTTTTATGGCTGAACAAACAAGAACAAAAATTGTTTACTAAATTTAGCCAACCAAATAAAGCTATAAGCAGAGGAAGTGAGATTTAACCCAAGACTGGCAAACTCTAAAACTCTTCTTACTTTGAGTTTCCAGCACAAAGCTCGTACGTCTTTAACGGAGAAACGCAAGCTCCCGGGAGGCGTGGTTTCCATCGTCGGCAGTAACTGACCTCTAAAAACTCTCTCTTCTATTCTTTGTTTTTCCTGTTTTCTCTTTCGTGTTTTTGTCACTTTTGTGGTATCTCAATAGATTTTTTGGTGGTCCTTTAATGAGCTCTCAGTCTTTCTTGGAATGAGACAGGAGGACGTGAGTATAAAAGAATAGCCAGCAGTCCAGTGGCCTCTCTCTCTCTCAAAATACAGAAACGAGGTTGCCTGGCCCAACTGGCGAACCCCAGTGACTTTTAGTAATTAACATAGTCTCTTCTAAATACTCACAAGCTGCCGGTTTAATAATGAATCCTATTTGGGGGAGCAGCCTGGGGCTTTGGGGGGCTGCCCCCCCCCCCCCGATCTGGACAGCGTTCGCTCCTCTCCGGTCTGCCGGCGCCTCTGAGCACCTCCCCGCAGCCTCCCCATCAGTCCTGAGCCTGACGAGTTGAGCTCATTTACGGAAGCCAACTGTTCTCTTATTGCCTTTTCACCCTCTGACGCTTCGCTTGCTTCTTTATGATGTTTACTTTCCCTTCCTCGCTGCCAAGATCATATCCTTGCGGAAAGGTAAGCAAAATAGGAGTTCTGCCTTCTTCCACCATCTGTGAGCATTAACTTTTCTTCTCCGAGCAGTGGATTCATCTTTTCCTGGTTGTGTTTCTCCCAAACACAGCTCAGAAACGCTTTAAAAAAAAAAAAGTCTAGCACTTTTGGAGTCCCCGACCCTGATGGCAGATACGCCCCAGGGCACGGCACCCCAGGGTTGGGGGTCCCTGCTCCCCATGTTTGTCTCTGCCTCTCCAGTGCGGGTGCTCTGGTAGAGGCCGCCGGGGTGCCCGTGTGGCCTTCTTTAGATGCTTCCTCTCTTTTTCTCCCCTGGGATCGTTTGTGATTGTTCGGGTGAAATGTTACTTTCCCCCCCGTTTCTTGCACAAAGGGTTGACTGCTGGACTAGCTCGCCACAGACAAGCCCGTTCTTCCCATCACTAATATTTTCAGCTCATTTTCCTAAGGCCCAGGTGTCTGCCCAGGACCAGACTTTGCACCAAGTTTTTTATTCTTTGTCTGTTGCAGCTGCAGTTTCACCTGCTGGCTCCCTGCCTCTTCTGCCTAAAAAAAAAAAAAAAAAAAAAAAAAAGACTTAAAATGAAAGGAAAGGGGACTTTAACTTTCCTAGTCCCTCCCCCAACTGTCTGTCTTCTCTCCTTCAAGTTCGCAGGCACATTCCTCGAGAGTCCTGCCTCCCCATCGTTTGCTTCCCATTCACCGTTTTCTTGGTTTTTTGCTGACTTCTGGCCTCCCGGTGCCTCCGAAGCTATCCGCTCCCGTGTGGTTTTTCCAAAGAGCTGCCTCCTTCCAGGCAGCAAACGCCAAGCACCACAGGAAAGTGCTGCCCCCCGGCATGGACTGTGCGTTGCTCCCCACCCCCCACACTTAATATTCTTCATCTAATTCATTGCCTTCCACGAGTCAGCTCAAATCAGATTTTTAAAAAGTTTTTATTTTATTTTATTGCTTTTTTAGAGAGAGAGGAAGGGAGAGGGAGGGCAAGAGCAAAACATTGATCGGCTGCCTCCTGCATGCCCCCCACTGGGGATCGAGCTCACAACCCCGGGCACGTGCCCTGTCTCGGAATTGAACCCACAACCTTTCCGTGCAGGGAACGATGCCCAGCCAACTGAGCCACACTGGCCAGGGCTCAAGTCACATCTCTGTCGTATGTCTACCTTTTCTGACCACGTCATCCCACCGAGATGCTCTTCCTTCCTTGAGCTCCTGTAACACTCGCCCTTCCTGCCTCTCATTGTCACTGATAAAATGCCCTGGATGTCATTGCTCTTCTGTGTAGACTGTGAGCTTTCAGAAGGCAAGGAACATACCTGATTTCTGTTCCTGGACACTGTCCGAGTAATGACCGTGTCCCCTGTGTGCAGCATCCAGTTCCCAGGCTATTACAAACCCTGAGATAAAGTGGTCACTGCAGAGATCCCTGCCTTGCCATCTGGTTCTTCCTCGATGGCCAGAATGGTGTCAAGAATAGTAGTTTTGCGTGGCCGGTGTGGCTCAGCGGTTGAGCATCGACCTAGGATCCAGGAGACTGAAGTTTGATTCCCGATCAGGGCCCATGCCCGGGTTGTGGCTTGATTCCCAGTAGGGGGCGTGCAGGAGGCGGCCGATCAATGGCTCATCATTGATGTTTCTCTCCCTCTCCCTCTCCCTCTCCCTTCCTCTCTCTGAAATCAATAAAGACATATTAAAAAAAAAAAAAAAGAATAGTAGTTTCCCTAAATGCTCTCTCTACCTTTTGAGAGATGAAATTGTCTCCAGCACAAGGCAGGGATATGTTTGATGTTCTGGGTGTTAAGAGTTGGGCTTCAAGGAGGTAGCAGGATTCTTGGTATCTGTAGCTGGATTCTGAGAAAGCTTTGTCACATATATTGGGAAAGTGTTATCTCCTGCGGCAGAGGAATGTTCTGTACCCGGTTACCTCAACCAGAATGACTTCTGGTCACTTCTCCTATTTTAGGAGACCCTCTGGGAAATCTTTTTATGATTCCAAGGCCTTCCGACATCACCATGTGACAGGTCTTCCTTTCTTACGAGAAGCAGCTGGAACTAACAGACGGCGCCTATTGTTTGTCACTCCTAAGTAGGCTAAACCAAGACACGCGCCCCCTTTGCGGAGAGCGAGGCCGGGTCGTGCCACGCGGAGCGAGGCTCCATCATGACTGCCAGGTTCTTGGGCAAACCCTGTCGAGTCATCCTGCCGACTTCCTTTCTTTGTTCTATTAGAAAACACACAGAGAAACGAACCACGCGCTGTCCAGAACGAGGTGAGGAAGCTGGCGTCAAGGGCTGGCAATTCCCTGGGGCAGGTGACAAACGAGGTGGGGGCACCTGTTCTCTCTGTCAGCTTGACCCCAGTCGCCGAGAGAGCCCTAGAGCCTACGCTCGGGTTTGTGCACCTCTTAGACATTTCTATATTTTTTAAAATATCAAAACCCTTCCTGCTATTTTTCCTCCCATTATCGGCTCTTGGTCATTTCATCTTAGACATGCATTCCAGAAAGTCCAGATTGCTCTGCTCGTTTGTCACGTTACAGACAGCCACCCTGTGCCTCTCAGTAGGGGGGCCTCTGAGCCCCGGGGGGTACCTGTCCCCCCTGCCCCCCACCCTCCACCCCCACCGGGGCACTGACAGCTGCCTCCCGCCGGTGCAGGAGTTTACTCCGTGCTTGTGGAGCAGCGAGCGCTGCTCTTACTCAGAAGGTCCAGAATATTCAGGCATGTGGAACGCACTGGCAGTTTTGGGATTTCTTCTTCGCTTAACCTCTTTTGTCATATGCGTTGACGTTGTTTCCTCTTATCTTTGGTTTCATCCTGATGTCTCAGAGCTATCTTTCCATTGTCATCTTGCCGTCCTGTCTGGGAGCCCTTTATCTTGTCTAACAAACCGGACCGGACCGTAAGGAATCATTGCTCCAGCGCCTTTTGTCTCTGGAGCCGAGTGGTGGGCTCGCTCCTGCAAGTTCACGTCCTCAGGCAGGAGAACCTGAGCAGCCAGCACAGGCCCTGGAGTCGCGACGGGGCCCCACGCTCTCCAGCCACTGAGGAACAGTATCCTTCCCGCTTCTCCCCATATTTCACCTTTAAAATACCCCCTCTGCCCCTCCCATTGGCTTTCAGATCTTTTTATTGAGTTCTCTGGCCAGGGCTCTGGGGAAGGGTTAAGCCTGCTGTACTGAGATTGCCAGGGTCACGGAGAAGGTGGCCGGGGAAATAAAAATCTCACAGCGACCCACAGGGCCACCTCTGTCCGGAGAGTGTTCTGTTTTTCGGAGGCAAGACTGGGGAGAGCCCAGATCACTCTCACCTGGAGAGAAGGGCTTGTATGGGATTTGGGGGTGAGTCAAACTGGAAATGGCCTTAGAGATAGAAAGTGAAGCTGATGCCCTCGACAGGCTGACTGTGGTCTGTCCTCCTGGGGACCCCTGGAAGATGACCGGCCTGGGGCTCTGATTTTCCCAGCGTGGCCAGATGTGAGCATCTTCCAGGTGTTCACCCATTTCCATCTCCTCCTTCTTCCCCAGGGTGCCCTACACTCACTAGGAGCTATGGTCTGTGGCAAGCCTCGCATTTAGACCCATCTAAAGTAGATTAAGATCCCTGACTGCCTTGGGTTTTTTAATTTGTTTTCCTGGGCGGAAAAAAAAAAAAAAAAAAAAAAAGGCCTTAGGAGATGGAAGTACTAAGGAGCTTAGGCCCAATGATTGTGTCTGCAGCCCGATTATTACGAGGGTGGGGTGGGTGGTGGCAAGAGTGGGGTGCAGGCAGTGGAAAATGAAAGGGAGAAAAGGCGAGACCATGGGGAGAGTCAGGATCCTCGGCTTCACTGGGTTCAGTCTCCAGCTGAACATTCCCGAGAACAGCTTGATGTCGTTTTGCATAATGGACCCGAAGGCCCTCCATACGTCTGCCTAATTTGCTGCTGGGAGAGCGAGAAGGGTGTTTTAGTCGTTAAGGGCAGAAAGGTTTAAAGTGTGGTGCCGTCAAGGCTGCGTAGCCGAGGCTGCACCGGGCCGGCGTGCAGCTAGCAAATGGGGAGGCTTTGTGAATCTGCGATAACAGACAGCATCTCATTTTGTCCCGTCGCAAATGTCTGAAATCCAAGACGGCATGAGGTCTTCATGTCCTTATTTCTTCCTCGATCTTTCAATTTGGAAGATAGCAGAGGAGAGCTCCTCACGTTCTTCTTGGTGATGTTTCTGCCCCTGAGCTTCTGAGGTCAGTGCAGGAGGCTGCCTGGCCGGGGGGAAGCGCAGAGAATGTGGGTGGAGAGCCTGGGCCTGAGGCCCGCGTTTGCCGCTTGGTAGCTGAGCGACCTTGGGCAAGCTTGCTTCTCTCTGTCAACTGTGGGTAACGGTTCTTGCCCACCCCCGGGTGCCGGGAAGGTAAAAGAAAATGCTAGAAACCGGAGTAATCAGGAAACTGCAGAAGTGGTTTGTAAACATTACGATGATTAGCAATAATAAAGGTGTAGTTTTAGCGTCCCCAAGTCCCACTGCTGAACTCAGCTACTTGAACCCAGAAAAGGGACCACAGCCTTTCTGGGGGAGTCATGACATAACCTTTTGTTTGTTTTTGTTAATTCTCACCTCAGGATATTTTTTCCTTTGATTTTTAGAGAGAGTGGAAAGGAGGGAGCGGGGCAGAGAAAGAGAGAAATATCTATGTGAGAAAGACACATTGATTGGTTGCCTCCCATACATCCTCTGGGGCCAGGGATCGAACTTGCAACCCAGGTACATGCCCTTGACCGGAATCGAACCCACGACCCTTCAGTGCGCAGGCTGACACCCTACTCACCGAGCCACACCAGCCAAGGCATCATGGCATAACTTTTATTCCGAGGCTCAAGATCTCAAACACTAGGAGACCATCTCTCCCCCCGACGGGCTCTGGTGCCCATTGGCACGTGACTGCGTTGTCCCGAGTAAACATGTTAAAAAAAATCATTTTTCAATTTTCAACTACAGTTGACATACAATATTATACTAGTTTCAGGTTAGACATTACATAACTGACTAAGTGATCATCCTGATAAGTCTCGCACCCATCTGACACCATACGTAGTTATTAGACTATCACTGACTGTATTCCCAATGCTGCACTTTGCAGGAAGAAAGAGGCAGTGGAAAGAGACCAGCCCAGGCTCAGGATGCTCTTCCCTTCTCTCAGCTTTCAAAACTATAAACAAAGACTCCTGATTAAATACGTTGCAACGGGGATATAAGCTGAGTTCCTCCTCTACAGACCCAGTTCCTGCGGCTCCTCACCTGACCCGGCAGGGAGCAGCGTGGTTTTCAGGGGGATAGAGGCTTTCGGGTCGTCTCTCATGGGGGTTCAGCCCTTAAGGGGATGCAGAGAAGACAAGGGGAGAAGATAAATCCTGAACTTTATTCACTTTACCCTCATTTCTCTGCTGCGGAGGATTATAGAGAATCTCCTGTAGAAACCCCTGCCCTGTCCACCTCTCAGTACTAAATCCTGGTGGGCTGTGCCCCCACCGTGCGTCAGGGCAGTCACCTGTGAACAGAAACGATCAAACACAGGCCCCTTTCAATCTAATACAGTTTGATGGCACTCTGCCTGCTGTTCTAATTTGGCCGTTTTAATACCACTAGATACAGGGACTGTTTGGGGACTGCTGTCCTCGATATAGCAACGGATGATACAGTGAGGAGTGTCCTTCCCTCGAGTCCCAGGGCCTGAAGGAGCTGCCGACCTGGGAGCCTGCTTCGGATATGACGGACGTCTACACCTGTGCACTGGCTCAGCCATTAGACGTGGGTGAGGAAGGCACCCAGAGTCCAGAAGTCTAAATACAGGACGTGAGGGAGGTGGGGGGTGGGAGATATCTTGGGCCTCTGTGGGGTGAATCTTGGGCAGCTCTGCAGCACGGTTGGGTGACTTAAAGTTAGGTATTGAACTTGGGAAGGTGCAGGGAGGTGAGCACAGAGGCCCTCGAGAGCAGGGCTGCGCAGGGCCGTGAGGAAAGGGCATGTCCAGCCCGGAGCCTCGGATGAGCAGGTGCCACGGCTCTTTCATTTCTTTGGCTCGTCTGGGAGTAACTTGGGCTTGGCCTGCTATGATGCTCTCTAAGAGCATATCTGGCCTTCTTATTTGTGAGCACATGTAGCTCAGGGTCTGGCAGAGCCCAGATGCTCAGGGACTATTATCAGGCACTAAGAAGAAGCTACCTGTCGAGTGAGGGGGTTGGTGAGCAGGGAGTGTTTTCTTAGCAAACAGACCGGGCCTTGCCTTTGGTTCCGGCAGGGGGCCAATTCCTCTGCCCATTCGCTTTATCTTGTGTCAAGATGCTAATGGTGGCTGGTTTCCATTCCCGTTAACCTTTCCTGGCTGGGCGGCTGCAGCTGACAGCTGTGCTCACATCTCTTCTTGTTGAGGTTTCCAAAGACACAGAAAAAACAGAAATGCAGCAAAACCCTCGGCGTTTGCACTGGAGTCAAAGGGGGAAGGAATGCTTGCGGTGGGTCTCCAGGGGTGAGGGGCTTGGGAAACAGGGTTAATTTTTTTATGCCTCGACGTAGCATTTGCTGCAAGTCTGCCGCATGCCAGGCGCGGCTCTACGCTGGGGGTGCAGAGATGAAAGGAACAGTCCTGCCTTTAGGAAGCCCGCCCAGAGGCCAATGCCAGAACAGCCAGTTGCCGATGGAGCCCAGGTTCATTTTAATAGGATCCTAGGGACCTGGGATCCTAGCAGACTTATTTCTTTAACTTTATTTATTTTTAATCCTCACCTGAGGATATTTTTTCTGTTGCTTTTAGAGAGGGTGGAAAGGGGAGAGGGAGAGAGAAAACCCCCCAAAATATCAATGTGAGAGAGGCCCATCAGCTACACCCTTGACTAGAATCAAACCCGGGACCCTTCAGTCCACAGGTGGACGCTCTAACCACTGTGCCAAACCAGCCAGGGCTTATTTCTTTAACTTTTTATTTTGAGATACTTGTAGCATCACAGAAAGGTCCTGTGTGCCCTTCATTCAGCTGCCCCCAGTGACCCCCTTGCATTGCTCAGCACAGCCTGGTTGACTTTTCAGTGTGCTTAAGCTGTTTTCTCTGCACTGTCTCCCACCCCCTCTTTTTGAAATCCTAAGTGGATCTTCCTTCTCACACCCCCACAGGCTTGTAGTGCTGTAGGGTTTCTCCGGTCATGAAGCCAAGTCATTTAATTACAACAAATTCACATGAGGTGGAGCGCAGAGCATTGTTTTGAAGGGAGGAAGCTGACGGGGGCCGTTCTCAGCGCGATCTGCTTCCCCCCTTCACTTGTACGTCATAGTGTGTCACCAGGGGAACTGAGAATCACTGGCTTGGAAGGAATAATAGTAATCGAGGTTATAATGGCAGTAACATGGCTGAGCGTCTGCCGTGGGCTTCACGTGGATTGCCGTGCCTCACCCTCCCATCTAAGGAGTTGGTGCTGTGACCATTCCTGACAGGTTGAGGGCTAAGTAGCAGAGCCAAGATCATCTGCCTCTGGGCCCTTGCTTGTCACTTGCACTTTACAAAGGAAGGAGTTGACACCAGTGGACCTTCAGGAGCCCGGGAATGTCATGCAGCAAACTCAGAGGATGGGATCTCTGAAGATCCTCAAAGCACAGGGCACAGCCCCTTCCCTTTCTTCTGAACAGAGATCTATGGTCATAACATGTACAGACTAAAGTTGGGTCGAATATTCTGGGAGTTTATCTAAAAGCTTCTTGAATGAGTAATATTGAGAACTATCAATAGTATTCATAGCTCTTTTCTCACTCATTTGGGATGCATGGTCATCAGAGTAGGGATCGGGAGAAATAAGCTCTTCCAATACTGTTGGAGGGAAAGGCCCTGTAAACAAGTAAATGTGGTGGAAAGAGAACCGAGTCCTTGTGAGCATTTGAGCAGAATTTATTTGCAGATATGTAATCCATGTACCAATTTCAAGCGTCTTATTTTTTTTCTTCCTGTAAAGATTAATCAGAGTAGCTACTTGGCTCATGAAAGAGAACTCATTTGACAGGCCAGGCCACTGACCCCACCCTAGGCCACCTCAAGTGCATCTTGCTTGCGTGGCTACCTGACTTTTGTAGAAATCTGTGGGCTCCTGTCGGCAGGAGATGGGAATAGGAAGCTGTCTCTGGGTGGGGTGGTGAACCTGGAAAAGACCTATTTTGGGGAAAAGGTATCTCCTGGTGGGGAGAGAGGAGCTAAGAGAGGGTTTATTGGTGCCTCTTTCCTCTTAAAGAGCAAGCCAGTCTCTTGTCACTTATGGGTCTTCGACATTTCCCATTCCATTGACAAATTCCCAGAATGTTGCTGTTTGCACCCAAGGCAGCTCCTGAGGCAGAGCTGAAGTGGCACCTTCCAGGTGCCCAGGTTTACCTCAGGGGCCTTTGGGGTGCCCCTTCCCAGGGCTTCTCTGGCCAATCCTGGGCCCTTCCTTCCTAGCTTTCTGGGTTCTTCCTCCTCAGTGTTCCCTAACATCCTACTCTAAGCAGGATTGGAAGACCCCACGCTGTCTCCCTTCAATTCTCTGCTGAAGGCGGGTGGGGAGGTGTCCTCTCTTCTGGCCCTTCTTTCTGGCCCACACACTTGGGGATCAGAAATCTGATCCCACCTGGTCACCAGAAAATGGTCCAGGTGCCTTCATGTGCCCCATCTATCCTTTCTCTCTGATGAAACGTCAGGAGAGAGCGAGGACTTTCATTGTTTCCTCCAGGAGCCTGGATACCTTCTGCTTCTCCTTCCTTCTCTTAGTGTCTTGGCTCTCTCACCATTTGGGGCTCAATTCCAATGCTAGATCCTAAGTGACAGCCCGAAGACGCTGGGGAAAGCTTTCCAACATTGGTGAGGTTGCTGACCCGCAAAGGTTGCACAGCATTCAGTGCTCTCTGCCCCTTCTAGCGTTCCCTCCCCCCGCCACCCCTTACCAGACCCCACTCCCATCCTTCTTTCTCTGTCAACCTTTATTTACCTCCGTCATTCATTTTATTTTTTCCCCAATTCACAATTCTTCACTTACATGACATTCCTATGGTTCCAGAAAATTCCTCAGCTGTGGCTGCCACTTCTCCTGACTGAGCCCCTTCCCACGTCCCTTTGGCTCCGTTCCGCTTTCCTAGGCTGCGAGCCCCCCCCCCCCCCCCGGCTGCTCGCGGGGCTCTTTCCCGAGCCCCCTGTTGTGCGGCTCCCACTCCGGAATCTGGAACCGCGCGCGTGAATGCTCGGCACCCAGGAAGTGCGCTCGCACCCGAAAGATCTGGCAGCGCCGGGAGGAAATCGGCATTTAATTAGCGTTTCCTTTTATGCCACTGTCGATATGCCTCTGTTATGGTTATGGGGTTGTGTGGGTATCCTCCGGGGATTTAATTACACGAAATTCCCCCTCTTTGTTAAAATCTAATAAACACACACAATGTATAAATTTGAAATTGGCTCTGTTGCCAAAAGTGAGATGCTTAATTGGAATAGAGACTTTTTCTCTTTAAGGAGATGGTAGTTTCATGAATTCTTGTTTCACTGACGGGTGGGTGATAGTTGTAATTTTTTCTCTTATAGGAGGAAACAGTGAGTAATCTAAACCAGCAACATTTTCTCTCTCTCTCTCTTTTTTTTTTTTTTGATCCAGAAGGGTTGCAATGGAAACAAAGGAACTTACATCTAGATCACTCCTGTGCGCTTGGTTTTCCAACCGCTGGCTAAGAGTGGTGGGTGATACCGAGAGCAAGGACGTGTAGGTGTGTGGAAAGCTTAGAAACAGCCCTACTTGCCTCGTGCGGCGTGTCGGCCCCTTCTCCTGTGGCCTGTGGGACCTGTGTATGGTCCCAGATGTTCCCCAAATCCAGCTGCCGCTGAGTGGGCTGTAAGCACTGCCCAGGAGTATTTGAGGGGCCTGAGCCCAGGGAAAATGACCCAGTTGGCACGCAGTTGATTCCTGTGTCGAAGGCTGTGATGACAACGTCCACTTTTCAGACGGAGGGGCTGAGGCTCAGTAGTTAGAAGTCGTGGCCGTTAGGCTTTCCAGGGGCTGAGGGCAGAGGGAATGGGAGTTAGAGTTTCATGGGTGCGGAGTTTCAGGTGGGGAAGATGAACGAGTTTTGGAGATGGATGGTGGCGATGACTGCACAGCAGTGTGAATGAGCTTAATGCCTCTGAGCTGTATCTTTAAAAATGGTTCAATGATCCACATATTTTACCTCAATGCAAAGTTTCATTATTGCTAGTCATTAATGTAAAACAAGAATTCAGATGAATAGATTTTGTAGAATGTAGTAATAAATACATGCAACGGAATATTGGACATATATATATTTAAAATATATCTTTATTGATTTCAGAGAGAGGAAGGGAGAGAGAGAGAGATAGAGATAGAAACATCAATGATGAGAGAGTCATTGATCAGCTGCAGCCTGCAACCCGGGCATGTGCCCTGACCGGGAATCAAACCCCGATCTCCTGGATCCTGGTCGATGCTCAATTGCTGAGCCATGCCTGGCTGGGCAGGAATATTGTATATTATTCAGCCTTCAAAAGGAAGAAAATCCTGACACAGGTGACAACATGGGTGAACCTTGACGTTACGTTAAGTGACGCAAGCCAGTCACGGATATTGTGTGATTTCACTTACGCGAGGTACCTGAAGCAGTCATAATCACAGACAGAAAGTAGAAAGGCTGTTGCCAGGGCCCGGAGGGAGAGGGAAATGGGAAGTGAGTGTTTAATGGGTGCAGAGTTTCAGTTGGGGAACATGAAACATTTCTGGAGATGGATGGGGGGGGGGTGTTGCCCAGCAATGTGAATGTACTTAATGCCACTAAACTACACTTAGAAGTGATTAAAATGATAAATTGTATGCATTGTTTACCACACACATGCACACACGCAAGTGGGCACCAGTGGGGCTTGGCCCCTGTCCCTCCCGGTGCCCCTTCCGTTAGAGCTCCCCACCTCCCCGGGCACGCAGTGTCAGTGAGAACCAGAGAAGATCCTGTCTGTCCTCACATACGTGCACCGTCACTGCGTGCCAGAGAGCAAAAGGCAGCCCGATGGAGACCTGACCTCGGGCACAGAAGATGCAAACACACGTGCCAGCTTGAAAGAGGGATGAATGATTTAAACGGTCTGAGGGAAATAAAATGCTATTAGCGTGAGCCTGGCTCACGAGAAGGGTCCATTAATTCTCATACAGGAGTTCCAGGGGGAGAATGTGGCCCTAATTACGTCTTGGGTAATCCGACCGTTTGCATGGCGAGCCAGTTCACAAGCAGGCTTTTCCTCCGGGTGTCGTATCTCCATTCAGCGCGGCTCCCTCCTGCTGGGAGCCAGGCTGCTCTTGAGACGTGCGCCGTGTGGTGAAGATGTTCGCGTGTCTCTGCCGGTCGCCGCCCTGCCTCCTCTTCGGTCATGTGACCTCGTCGCTCTTCTGTGGGATGGGAAATGTGTCTGGCTGGAATTATTGCCTACGTTAGCAGGATTCTTGTAGCCTCCAGAAGGTACAAGGCCAGATACCATGTTTGCAGCAGCTCCCACGAATAGCCGCGATGGGTGAGGATCCGACAGTTGTACTTCAATTAAGAGGAGATTCAGAACCTGTCCAGGTCCCTCCCTGTGAGATGCCTGCTGGGGGAGCTTGGTCCACATGAGCAGCCGGTGCCCTGCTGCCCTGGCAGGACCCAGCCCCCGGAGATGGCCTTCGCATACTCGATGAGCGGCGTGGCTTGACCCTGCGAGGGACTCGGAGGCTCCTAGATAAGCCCCAGGCTGCCCTTGCTGATATTTCCCCTGGGATACAAGATGTACAACCAGTCTTTGGTGGCAAGAGAGAGCCTTTGGGCCAATGATTCCTACTTTTTGCCTCTACTAGTCCCTATTGCCCGATGGGGGCAAAGACCCCGAACATCTTAGGGGGAGAAAATGTGATGTTCTTTCCAAAGCAGAGGGGAGAAAAGGAACAAAGACCCTTTATTGGCAAGGCCTCCTTTAATATAAATAGACAAAAGCCACTGTTTAGTATGCCCAGGCACTGTGCTGAGCACACGGAACGTATTTCTCCATTTAATCCTTACAGTAACCCTAAGAGGTCTGGTATCATGGCTTCCATTGTGCACATGATAGAAACGAGGCCCAGAGAGGTTGGGTGACTTGACTCACACCACACAGCCGGAAAGTAATGGAAGCACGATTCCGATCAGGTTTTTAGATTCCAAGTTTTATATCCTCGGCAGTGCCTCCGCTGCTCAGGGACTGCCCAGGTGTTCACCGCAGGAGTTAAAATATCTCGGGCTTCAGGTAACCACCTTCAGTGAAGCATGCCAGCGAGCTCCATTATGTGGTCATTAATTGATTCGTTTTTTACAAAGTGCCACTTATTTCTCCTCTTATCTTCCCACCGCTGCTGACCTGACACACTCCGCGTGTGTCGGTGATTAAGGATGAGGGCGGAGGAAGGTGGGAAGCCTGCCTGGTGGGGGTGGGCGGGCAGAATTTCGTAGGGTGGGAGGGTTCCCTTCTCTGAAGCAGTCGGGGGCCCGTTTGAGACTCTGGCAGTGCATCTGCCCCACTGGCTCTGCGTCCTGCCCCCTCCCTCCAGCAGGCCCTCCTACCACCTTCTGCCCACCCCCTGTGGACATTCCCAGAGCAAGGTTCTACTCTGAGCTGTCTTCGCTTCTCTTACACACTTTTTTTTTTTTTTTTCCTCCAGGGCTCTCATTCACCCCTTGGCCTTTGCCACCACCACTGCCTCTGGAGAGTCCCATCTGAGTGACTTTCAGTTCTGTGTCCCCAGCCCACCCTCTCGTCTGATCCTCAGACCCGCTTCCCACCTCCCCATTGGGCATTTCCCCTGGGGGCTGCCCCGGCATCTCGATCGTCTCCTCTCCCCTTCCCTCCCCACTCTAGTCCCTACCCATCTGACCACCCTGTGTCGCCTCAATTCTCGGGTCCCCTCCTCATCCCAGTCCCCGTCGCCAACTTCCTCTCTCTCTCCATGTGGAGTTGTTGCCGAGTCCCCTGACTCCTGCCGTTTCGGCGTCTCAGGCTCCGTCCCTTCGCTTTGTGCGTTCAGCACCTCTCAGGGCCAACCACTGCCCACACTGCACTGCTCTTCCCTGGGGTTCTGAAATGCTCTTTCCCACTCCACTCCATTCCGATGAATATTCCCAAAGTAAAACTCAGATCACATTGGCTCTGTCGGAAATATTTTATGGCCTCTGGCATTGGGGGCTTTCCCCAGAGTATGATCTTAAATCACTTTTTCCAGCCTCCTGTTCTGCCATCACTGCTCCGCACCAAGAATAGAAGGAGCGCCTTAGCTGTAGCAGTAACCATAGCGGTAGCAGTAAAGCAACGGCCCTGAATGGTCGCAGAGCAGTTTCCCTGTGCTGAGCACTGTTCTAAGTGCTTCATGTGAGGAACTCATTTAGTCTCATAACCGCCAGTGAGCAGACTGTTATTCTCTAGTAAATGCATCAACTGCTGCTGCAGACCGTGTGCTGCGCTTTGGTTTTTATGGACCTTTTCTCCCACTGTTAAGCCCGGCAAGACTGCTCTCCCCTCCTCTCTCTCCAGGTCTCACTCTTACTCGTGTCTCGAGGTCGTCGTAGGTGACCTGTGCTCCCGATGGCCTCCGTTAAATGGGCTGTTTTAGTTCCAGCTTCTCTCTCATTGTGCTCCGCACCTTCCGCCTGGTGGTGTAGACATGTGCGTACCTGGGTTTCCTATCTGGTTTCTTGGAGGCATCTGGAGGGCATGGACTGTCTCCTCCAGGTCTGCATCCCCTATGGCATCCAGCCAGCACTTGACACACTGGATGTGTCTGGTTTATTGACCCAAAGTTAATGGGGTCGAATTTACATTCCAGATTCCTTGGCTGTGGTTGATGGCATTCCTGTGGTCTAGTCCCTTCTAGTTAAAAGGCCAGATAAGCCCAACCAAATCTGAGAGAGTGAAGATGCCAAGCTTGAGCCACAGGCAAAATCGCCTTTCATTTGCTAATTATAGTCAGTAATTGTCTTTGCTCTTTAAAAGACCTGAGTGAGCAGGGTTTTCCCGGGCAGATGCCCCTTGCTCCTGGGAAAGGAGAAGATGGACACTGTTCTTGGTCTTTACCATTGTGGCCTGCAGGCTTTCTCCTCTCACCTATATATTGTTGAAAGCAATTTGAAACATCTCTCTCATTACAGAAGTGATATATGTTCATTGTAGAAGCTTGGAAAATAAAGATAAGTGCTAAGAAGAAAATAAAACCACTGATAATCCCAGTACCCAGAGATGACTGCTTTTAGCACTTAGGTGAATATTCTTCTAGTCTTTTGATTACATTTGCTCATATGTGGACATTAATATACTCATGGTTCTATTAAAAACACACTTTGATATTTTGCAATGTGATAAATTAGTGATAGATATTAGTTTTATCTCCTTTCATTACATTATGATAAACTAAAAAAAAAAAGAAATTGCTGCTTATTTATTATTTTCTGTGAATTGCCTGTCCAAACCTGGTCATTTTTATAGATTTATTGTTGATTTATAAGAGTTCTCTTTAGATTAAAATACTTATCTTTTCCCCCTTTGCATCTATGTGAAAATATTGGCTATATAATTAAAACATCCATAATTTATTTTATCAGCCCTCTATAGTATGTTAAGTTTTCACTGCTGTAAATAATGTGATGCTTAATATTGCGCAAGGATCTTATCGGCATCGTTTCTTTGGGATTCAAAGAAGGTGGGATTACTGGGTCGCTCCCCAGGAGATGTGGATGCAAGTTACTTAGTTCTCTGAGCTTGTAGCATAACTGAGCATTATTTTTAAAGAGCTGTCCAATTTAATAAGCAAACAAATAATGGACATTTTTTAGTTTTATTTTACTACCTGAAAAGTAATTTTTTTTCATATTTTATTATCGATTTGTACCTGAATGCATTGTGTATTGTCTCTTATTTTCCCAATTGGGTTGTTATTGGTTTTCTAATTGATTTATTAGATTATTAAAAGTATTGATTCCAGGTAGTAATATTATACTATTTACTGCAGATTTGTTTTATTTTCTATTTGGTTTGGCTTTATTTGTTAGTTGAAATCACACAGTCATATCTATTTGATTCTTGATGATTTTCCACCATTGGTTTTATGCTTAGAAAGGTATTTTGGTTATTTTTCTGGTTTGATTTTGTACATTTATATTTAAAATCCACCGGCAGTCTATTTTCACATGTCACCTGTCTGGGGTGGGACAGATTTGAAAAGAGGGAGGGAGGGAGGTTTCGTCGGTCACGAGATGGGGTCTTGAACTGGCAGAGATGATGAATGACGTAGGCAGAGGGGAAAGAGGAAGCTGGGGAGAAACAGCACCGGGACCTGGGATGGCAGAGGGAGGAGAGAGGGGGGTCAGGAGATGAGTGCTCAAAGGATGCCTGGAGCCGCACAGTTGAAATACAATCAGAAACCGAGGTTGAGAGAGAGAGAGAGAGACAACCACAAAAAGACACTTTTTTTTTTTTTTCTTCAATCCTCACCTGAGGATATTTTTTCTGTTGATTTTTAAAGGGAGTGAAAGGGGGGAGTGGAGAGAAAGAAACATCAATATGAAAGAGACACAGGGACTGGTTGCCTCCTGCATACGTCCTTGATGGGGAATCGGACCTGCGATCCTTTGGTCTGCAGGCCGACGCTCTAACCACTGAGCCATATCAGCCTGAGTGACACTTGTATTTTTGATGGTGGAGGTGGGAAGGCTTTGATCAGGGATTAGTGGGTTAAAACCTATCATGGCTCTAGCCAAGGTCACCAAGGACTTCCCAGTTGTCAAATCTCACTCCCTGTCTTGCTTTCCATTTCTGTAGCTTTTGACATTGAGTTTCCTCTTTCTCGAAGCACCAAATCCCCTCAGGTTCCCTGACACTACCTTCTCAGCGGGGAAGGTTTCTCTGCTCATCCCTGTCTCGAGGTTGAGCCCTAAACCCTCTGCTCTATAAACTCTCCCCACCTCTTATTCAACCCCACACCTTCAATTCCATCCACATGTCGGCGACCCCACCCCTCAAGTTGAATCTCCAACCTGGACCTCTCTTGTGAGTTGGGGTGAAGGCCTCTACCCAATGGTTGGATGTCTTACTGCAAATTCAGCTTGGCCCAACCCGAACACACCCGTTTCCCTTCTCCCCCCCACCCTCACCCCAGCTCACTCTTCTTCCAGGATTTTCTATCTTCCTGAGTGAGTTTCTCAGCAAGGTGCTTATGAGCTCGGCTTACAAGAAAGGATAGGGTCAGGAGAAATGGACGTGCATCTTAGCGGTAAACTTAGCGCAAACGTGAAGATGTCCCCGTGGCTGAGACTGAGTGAGGACCAGAATAATTTTCCCAGGAAAGCTGAAGTAGGAGAGACAACATTCTGCTCTTGGACTTGGGAAATAAAGCCCTAACCCCTAAATCTCTTAAAGGCCCCGAGAGGTCACTGGGGAGGCAAGAGTCACTGAGCATTCCTCCAGTGTAAGAATTCTGTAAATATCCTCCCCAGACTTCAGCTTGCAGATGCAATCTCCAAAGGTCACGTATTCCAAAAACAGTTTCTAAATTTGCTTCTGTGATTTGCATTCATGAGAAGATGCACCTGCACATCATGTAGGGCAACGACCAGGCAGTGGGATTGAAATTCTCGACTAGTAGCCCAGGTGGGGCGGCAAAGGCCATTTCTCAAGCAGATGGAAGCCTCTTAGAGAAGAACTTTGCAAACATCTCAGTTGAGCAGAATTAGCTCTTTATTGCATTTCTTTTTATTAGAAACAGACAACAGGTCGATCAGAAGGGGGGCAGTTCTTTTTAAATAAGTTGTCTTAAAGTTTCAAGCAGTAGATATCCAAATTTGAGCTAATTAAACATTTGAGGGAGAAAACACTGTAAAGCAGTACTTTTTTATCCATTTGGAGATATTGAATCATTTAAAAAAAATCAGAACAAGCGCCCGGCTGGGCGTGGCTCAGTGGTTGAGCATCGACCTAAGACCCAGGAGATCCTGGTTCGAGTCCCGGTCGGGGCACATGCCCGGGTTGCGGGCTCAATCCCCAGCAGGGGGCATGCAGGAGGCAGCTGATCAGTGATGAATGTCCCTTCCTTGATGTTTCTATCTCTCTCTCTCCCATTCCCTTCCTCTCTCTCAAATCAGTCAAGAGGTATTTTTTAAAAAAAATCAGAGCAAGTGAAACTGTCATGTCCCGCTCTTGCACTTGAGTGAGTTGGAAAGAGCGGTTTCAGTTGTGAGGGTATCAGAGAAGACCCGGCCTTGGCTTCTTCCTTCCCTCCCCTCATCATGTTCTTTTTAGCATCTCCTCAGCTCACCAGAAAGAGAAATTCCCTTTCCACTGCTCTCCAGGCTGTTGGGTGCTGTGGTCACTCGTGCTTTGGACTCACTCAGGATGTCAGGCTCTTTCTTGCCCATGTGCAGCCTCCCCCGGATTATCGGCCCCCTTTCACTTTATAGACTTGAGTCGGCCTGGGATACTGCCACTCAAAGTTTCATCATCAGCTTTCCTGGTGACGCCCCCACGCCTCCTGCTAACTTGTAGACATGAACCACAGACGTTTTCTTTGAAGGAAACTGTAGGGATCTTTAGCAGAACTAGTGCAATGATTCATATACAATAACTAAAGACAGTTCAAAGGGAGGTTGGGGATCCAGATGCTGCAGGACCTTGGCTGAAATGCTTTCCCTCTGTGCACTTCAGTTGCTCCCCGTAGCTGGAGGATGCTGCAGCTAAGTTTACTCTGCAAGCTGACCTCCTGAATGCAGGGTGTAACTGTGGCTTTCAGTGGACAGATGCAGGCATTCGGGACATATTTTTATGCATTTCTTGTCAAAGTCCGCATTTGTACTTTCTGCGTTTTTGACACGTGTCTTTGGAGGGAGGGTCTTGTTTCAGAAAGAAGGTGCATTTTGCTTAGGAATCCCCTGATGAGGAGGAAATCAGCAAATGCAGAGATCACTGATTTAAATCGGTTCCTGATAGGGCGCAGACAGGAACCAGATAGAGCTTCTGCTAAACGATGCCAGTGAGATCTGAGAGCAATGAGGTGAAGACAAGCCAAGCGAAAACTCCTGGCTGCCTGCGGTGCGCGCTGGGCCCCACCTCGCTTGAGCATGGCTGCCACCTGACATCTCTTTTATTTCGCTGCAGCAGCCGTAGCTGCTCTGCCTGGAAACCCAGGAGATTCCTCCTCTCACCCCTTAGAAATGTTTAACCCCTGCCAGCTGGAACCAGCATCGCAGGGAAGGAAGAGCGGCCATCTGGCTTCCGCTCTCGGAGTGACAGGTTTCCAACCTCTTGCCTGTCATTGGTACCATGGGATAGCTTTCTCCTGCAAGACCCCAGGGGCTGGCCTTGTAAGAAAGAGAGGAGGCAGGCTCTCCGCAGCAGGATGTGTGTACTGTCTTGAAGACGGGAAAGTGTTCCTCCTGAGGGGCAGGGATGGGACCCTTGGGTGGCTGTGCCACGGCTGCTCACACTACTATCTTGCCTTTACTGCTCCGTTAGTGCTCACACGAGCAACCATGTGGTTCCTCATATCAGTCGTCTCCTTCCACCAAATACCCATTCCCATTTCCCATCTCTCCCTGGCCCCTGGTGATGGAGCTTCTGTCCTCGAGGTTTACAGAGATGATACCCGCGAGGAGCCAGCCGGCTCAGGTCCTGTGTCCTTTCTCAGGCGCCTTCATTCTTGTTTCTTTTCAGTAGTGTTGATGCTGCCCCGTGGCCCCCACGCCACTCTCTGAACTTGCTGTTCTTTCTGCCTCTGGTGTCCCCCTCTGTCTCCATCAGTGGCTCTCTCTTCAGCCTTTAGCCTGTTGTCCAGTGCTTGCCATGCTCCCTCTGACCCCCTCCATCACCCTGATGGCCAGGTTATCTGCTCTGCTCAGGTATCCCCAGTCTATGCCCTACTCTCATTCTGTTCCAGCAGAATGTGGGCCAGAATATGGTCGTTTCTACTGAGCGGTCACATTATCATCTCAGTGTGCTCAAGACTCATCGCATCATCTTCCATCCACACTTGAGTCTACTTCCCGAGGCTCCTCAACCCTGAAAGCCAAGGTTCATTCTTGGTTCTTGGTTCTCTCTGGGGGCATGTCTCCAATCAGTTGCCAAGGCCTGACCGTTTTCTTCTGAATGTCCCTCCAGTCAATTCCTTGCCCTTTCCTCCCACCGGTGTCTCGGTCCAGTTGCACCTGAGGTTTTGCTGTGGTCGCCCGTCTCTGTCCAACTCCAGTCCATTCTGTACACCTCTGCCAGATTAATCTTCTGAAAACACCGCTTTGAAGAGCCTAAAGCCTACGAGTTGAGGCTGTCATGAAGGAGTTCCCAATGCTGGCTGATGTGAGTCCACACCTACGGTTAACGGTGTGCTGAGAATGTGCCAAACTACTCATCTAGGATGACCTTTCACTTCCCGTTTGCCAGTCTCACCCCTTCTCGAGATCTAGATTAGGTCTACTTTTCTCATGAAACTTCCTGTAAATATTCAAGCCTTGAGGGCCCCCATCTCCAACATCTAAACACTGATATTCAGCACCCATCATACATTTAATCACATACTTCTTTTTGGTTCTTTGGTTCTTCTTTTGCATTGTTTTCTTTTATTGATATTTAAATTTTATTTTTGGATTAAAAAATATATATATTTTTTACTGTTTTATTGACCTGACACGAGGATAAGCTTCTTGAAGTCATGAGCTATAACTTTTTTCTTTCCTGTAAAGGAGAGTGGGAGACTGTCTTCTGAGTGAGAAGAGAAGAGATGACAGGGTTTCGGGCTGGAGTAGAGAAAAGCCCCAGGTGGACCTAGTCCTGTGTTTTCCACTTCAAACAGCTGCTGTAGGTGGGGCTGTGAGGATGGCAGGCCTTTCCTACCCAACGGGCAGAAGGGCAGGCGAGGGCTGTCTTTAATTAGCTCGAACAACTAAAGCGGGCGGCAGGAGCCCCAGAATCGAAGAAAAACTGCCAGTCCCTATGAGGCACATGGAGGACTTTTAATGCCAAGATGATCTTTAGTCCTGGAGCCGAAATTCCCAGGATGTCTGCCAAGAGAAAGGGCCTGCGTGTGATTTAGGAAGATGTGTCCCTCATCAGGCTTTGGGCACAAAGCTCGTTGGAATCTCCAGAGCGATCGCCCAGTCCCAGGAGTTATTTCATTCCAAGGTGTGACTCAGAGTGAGCTGGAAGAGAGCATTTTACCTGAGTCTAGGGATTAGACCCAGGTTCGTCTGAGTCCGCCAGCAGTTGAGGATTAGGGATGAAGTGTCACTTTGCTGTATATTGAGCAAAAAAAGAAACAGTGACTGGGAAGGTGGAAACCGTGATGGGAGGGCTATTAGAAGCTGCAGGATGCGACCTGTGCTAACATCCGCAAGTGCACAATGCCAGAGCATTTATCTCCTGCCCAATATTTATTTTTCATCATTTTATTAGATTTGGGCTTTTAAAAAGAGGGTGAGTGTTTGAGAGGGAATTACAAAGTCATTTTAAATTCAGTTAAAACACTCTTAATGAATAAGCTCTCTTTTTAGACCTTGTGGTTATGACTGCAGTGTAATCACAGCCTGGGGTGGTAAAGGATGTCCATCCGTCCGTCCATCTGTCCAGCCACCTATTTCTCTGTCTGTCCATCTGTCCATCCATTTGTCTATCCATGCATCCATCCATCCACCTACCCAACCATCCATTCAATAGAAATTCATTGAGCCTACAACATGGCATTTCCTATGTAAGTAACACACAAACATATTGAATGTTGAATCTATAAACATAAAATGTGACGATGGCTGGTCATCCTTTCTTACAGCTCATTTTGAGGGTGGAAATGTGGCTGAAAGATCAATAATTGGGTGTTTCAATACTAAAAAGCTTGGGTGTCCCTATATCCAAGTTGGTTGAGTTAATTTAGCCAGGAAAAGAAAAACACAAGTGTGTGCATTCAGAAAACCATGCAAATTTACACCAGTCTTTGTTTGAATACATGCTTTGTCTGATTTTTAAAAAAATTTCACTCAGAGTAAGGCAGACATCACTTGTCACTCAAGGGGAAAATAGAAATATACTGGGGACTAAAATATGTCTCCCTTCTTCAAACCTGTTCCCTGGTTGTTTTTCAGCTAAACCTGAGCGTGCCCCGCAGAAGCCTGAATAGACATCTGGAACTTTGCTACTTTATTTTAAGTCTGTCTGATTCACAGCTCATCTCGATCTTAGCTATCTGTTACCTTACAGAGAGCAACACAACAGTCCTACCACATGTGCTAAGAATAATACTGTCAAATATTGTTAAACTGCTAGAAATGTACTTTTGGAAACAGGCTAAACGAATGTGTATTTTCCATGCTGTCTTAATTCAAAGATCTTTTTTTAACCATATGTGCCAGAAATGCTTACCTTGGATCCAAGCTTTGATATGAGATATTTCTGCCAAAAGAAATGAACGATTTTTACCAAGTTTTCGGCAATTGAGAAAAAAGAGTGACTGTGATGGTTGGAGAGAATTGTCAGATACTGCAAAACGTGATTCTTACTGATCTCTAACAAACTAAAGTACAAAGCAGAAGGCTTGTAAATAGCATACAATCAAGAGGTTTGGTGTTCCGAGTGGGCCACTGTATTTGGAACAAGAGCGTAGGAGAGTCCCTCTAGAAAAAAATTGGCTTTGAATACCTATCCCTAAAAGCAGTGGTTCACATAAGGTTTTCCTTAGGAAGAGGGAGCCTCGTGGACAGACCGACAGCCTTGCCCTGAAGCTTCTGCTCATCTGTGGTGCTGAGCTTGGGCGCACGGACAGAAGACGCAGGTGTCCCTCCCAGCCTTCCAAAGGCTTATAAGACCTTGACAGTTGCAGTATCTGTGCCCACTTGACTAGCCTTTCGGGGAACCAATTAGTTTGGACTCATTTGCTTCGTAGCTATGTCAAGAAAGGGAGGGGACACTTAGACATTTTCTGATGGTGAAAACAAATCTAATATAGAGACAAACTGCTGAAGAACGGGCTGGATGAATTGTCTTTCCGATTGCGTTGCTGAGTTTTTCTTCTTACCACGAGGGTTAAGTACAATGGGTTTTCGAGCAAGACCACTTCGGTTAGGATTTCTGCATTTCCACCTACTAGCTCAGGCAAGTGGCTTAGTGTCCCAGTGCCTCAGTGTTTTCTCATCTGTACAACTGGGATCTAGTAAACCTGACTTATAAGGTTGGTGTGAGGATTAAGTACATTGAGCGGCTCAGCTCATAGTATGTGCTCATGACATGTTGGCTATTTCGTTGACTAAAGGACCTCTGTCGGGCATGCATCTTTGAGCTGGAACAGTCGGGCTGGCACCTGTGGCTGGGGTGAGCTCTGGAAGAGGAGGACTGTGCCTCAGAATTTCCGAGCCAGTGAGTTCAAAGCCCTGTGCCTCTCTGCAGTCTCAGTGGGCGCCAGTCTCGTCTCGGTTCCTCTGATTTTGAGCTGCTGCAGCCCACACACCTGGAGCTTCTGGCCCATTCTCCATCCTCAGCAAATCCTGGAACCCTTTGCTTACTCAGTCATTCAGCCACTTTTGCATTCATTTATTCACCACATTGCTTCCATCCCAATTGTTAAATACTTTGACTATTACCCTGTATTTCATACCTCAACAAATCTATGATAGAGATAATTCACCAGATCATCCCCAGTTTACAGAAAAGGAAACCGGGGCATAGAGGGGTCAAGTAACTTGCTCAAGGTCTCACAGCTAGGAAGTAGGAAGGGATGCAGACTGGGGAGGTGGGGGGGTGAGTCCAACTCCTGCTCATAAGCGCCAAGCTGTAGCAACCTGTCTGTGATTGGCTGGAGGACTGGTTTTTTCTTGGGGGAGAGAGGGAGTCTTCCAGAGACTGAGATGCTTTTCCAATTTGCTTCCCATCTTAGCTCAGCTGGATCCTCTCTGAAAGTCCAGGTCGAGAATATGCCTCATCTGTGTTATTAGTGGAATCTTGTTCCATGTACCTGCTTTTCAAGAAAATGAAGTCCTTTGAAGTATGACTCCTCTCTTTAGAGATAAGAGCTTCTGGCCATTACGTCCACATTGACAGCACGTGCCATTGGCTGCGTGAGGCTCAGCATCTGGGGGCAGCCAAGACCACCTGCTGCAGCCCCGAGCACCTCCAGGCCACTGGGAAGCTCACCTGGCCATCAGGATAGTGACTGCCATTCTTTAGTGTTTACCATCCTGTAAGAGAGAACCGGTGCTTCCACGATGCCAGTGGCCTGCCTTAAAGTGGTGTGCCCTCATAGACTTGGGTACCTCTGCCCGCATGTATTGAAGATGCCACCTGTGTGAACAGTGTAGCCTCATTGACCTCTGTGGCAGGTGTCGTTTGTTGGGTGCCATGCATGCCCACACTGCTGGTTACTGGGGCCCAGAGGGCTAAGTCTAGACTTCTCAAGGAAGCCACACCGGGTGGAGGGCAAGGGGCCCAGAGGGCTAAGTCTAGACTTCTCAAGGAAGCCACACCGGGTGGAGGGCAAGGGCAGAAGGCAGTGGTCATCATTCAGGTCCTGTAGCCTGGCATCCAATCTTACCTTTTCTCCCGTGTTTCACAATTTCTTGAAAGTGGCTTTACCGGCTCAGCAAGTGGTTCCATTTCTTGTGATTTTATTCCCCAGGTAGTACCAGACCTGATCAGAGCACTAAAGGAGGGGCTGGAACTCTCACTTGAGACCAGAGCTGTAGTTCTCAGCCCTGGCTACTGTTGGAATTGCCTGGAGAGCTTTCAAAAGCAGGGATTGCCAGGCCCTGCCCTGGAATTTCCGATTTACTTGTCCAGGTCCTAGTTATCAGCATTAAAAAAATAATGCTCCCTGGATGAGTCTCATGGGCAGCCAGGAATGGAGAAGCTTGGGGACGGACCTCAGTCCTCACTCCAGGATCCAGGGGTGGAAGCCATTTCCCACTGACCGAAGGCAGCCTGGGCTCATGGTCATTACTGCCAGGGTCCATGGTGGAGTTCCTGATTTATACAGAATGCCCTCTGCTTTGTGCTAGGAAATAAGGAGATGAAAAGCAAATTAGAAGTTTACAGACTGGCCTGGCTGGTGTGGCTCAGTGGTTGAGCATCAACCTATGAACCAGGAGGTCATGGTTCAGTTCCCAGTCAGGACACCTGCCCCGGTTTCAGGCTCAGTCCCCAGTAGGGGGTGTGCAGGAGGCAGCCGATCAGTGATTCTCTCTCATCATTGATGTTTCTATCTCTCTCTCCCTTCCTCTCTCTGAAATAAAGACAGACATATTTAAAAAGAAAAAAAAAAAAAGTTAACAGATTGGCTGGGAACGTGAAATGATCCGAGGTCTGGGATCAGCCTAGCTCATTCACCGTTTGTATTCCTACTACCTGCCCTGTCACTTGAGCACAGTAAACACAGCCCATTATTATTTATGTTGTTAATAGTAACAATAATCATGAACGCATATCCTCAGTGTCAATCAGAAGCACTGTAAGAGCGCAGACTTGTGGGAACCTGGGGTCAGAGAGCATCCTGAGGAAGGGGGTTCTAGTGAGTCTAGAAGGCCGGGGGCATTTGGGGGTTGGTGGAGACAAGAGCAAAGCCATGGGGGTAGGCATGCACTTGGGGTGCTCTGCAAACTCAGCCGCCCAAGTCCGCCCAGATCAAGGCCTACAGGTGAGGTTAGTGCCCAGGTAAGAGAGAGACAGAGGCTGGAGTGAAGCCGTGGCTGGGAAAGGAAGACCTTTTGTTGTGAGGACTCCCTTTCCTCCCTCCCCATTGTATTTGAGGTTAGAGCTCACAAAACATTAATTAGTGAGCTAGACTTATCTATATTTTATCATTTCCTCACTTGTGTTTTGTGTGTTTTTTTGTGGGGAAAGAACCAAATCTCTCTTCGGAATTCTGAAAAGCAAGCTGTGAAATAGCTTCTCGAAGGTTGAGCCATAGAGGCTTGCAGGCTCTGTTTATGGGATGTTAAGTCTAGTCAGGCTCTCCGCAGGGGGCCAACCCTTGGAATGTTAAAAGACAAAACTCTTTCAAAATTTCTGTTCCAAAGCTGCTCATTGTAGAAAATCCAATGCAGATAGAAAAAAAAAAGCAAAAGTCTCTTTAAATTCTGCCAAGATTGATCGATCTGCCATTCTCTCTCTTCCCTGCCCCCATCTATCTACCCACATGATTACATACACATACAGTAGAGTTTTATAATAAATATATGTGATGCATACACATATAATACTTATATAATGTTTACACTGGGCCAATATACCTACTGTTTTGCAGCTTTTTAATTTAACTTAATTTATTATGCTAATCTTTCTATATTAGGGAATAAATCCTACATTATTATTTCTAAGGGCCGCATAGTGTATCTTTTTATGGCCTTATCATTATTTATGTAATCAATTTCATGTTCATAGGCATTTGGGCCACTTCTAATTTTTTTCTAATTACTTTTGTAATTAACAGTTGGAGTGCAGAGTGCTACGTTTTTGGAGTTTATATGTTCCAAAAGAATGTATTGAGTGCCATACACTGTGCTGGGCACTACAGCCGTGATCCATTCATGAACAAAAGTGACAAAATCTCTGCTCTTACGGAGCTTACGTCCTTGTGAGGCATAGATGACGAACAATATAAATAAATAAAAGACCAAGTGTGCTGGGGAGTGCTAAGTGCTGAGTAGAAAAAAAAATGTGGAAAGGGATATGAAGTATTGGGATGGAAGTGGAAATTGAGATTTTGAGAAGGGTGATCAGGAAAGGCCTCAGTGAGAGGGGATACTTTTAGATAGAGATATGAGAGAGGCAGCCGTGGGAATATCAGGGGAAGAGCATTCCAGGCAGGACCAACAAGTGCAAAGGCCCTGAGGCATCTAGGTGCAGGCATGTTCAAGAAACTCCCTGCAGGTCATGAATCTGGAATAGAGTGAGTGAGGGAAAGCTTAGTGAGAGATGATGTAAGAGAGGTAGGGAGGAGGCAGGTCACCTGGGGCTCTTGGTTCCTGAAAGGAAAGAGTTTTGATCAGATGAGTGACATGATGTGAACAAAACCATTAAACTGTATAGAATATAGCCTGAAAGCAGGGCGAAAGTAGAGGCTATTTAAATACCCCAGGGTGCATAGGGTAGTGGCTTGGATTAGTGAGGGTGGTAGCGGGGGACTGGTGAGAAGGGGTAGGCCTTTGGATGTGCTTTGACCCAACAAGATTTGCTGACAGACCAGATGTGGAGTGTGGAGCAAGAGAGGAGCGAAGATGATTTCAGGGCTTCTGTCCCAAGCAACTCGAGAATGGAGTCTGAAGAGATGGTGCTGAATGCTCTGCCCGCGAGGGCGTGGTGGGGGGAGTCGGGAGCTGAGTTTGAGACTTAATGCCAGTTGGGATGCAGCCGCCTTTGAACGGGTTCCATTTACAGCTGGGTCCCATCGAAGGCGCAGGCGGGCTCCCAGCTTCATGATAGAAACTCGACTGGTAGCTTTCCGGGGATTTTCTCATCGTAGTTTGAGTCAGGGTGTAACATCCCTTTAAGGCATCATCTGCCCCTTTCTTTGCGGGTGACTTTGCAAGCACACATCTGGAGTTAGCCACGAATCTGTTCATCACAGATTACATTTTTCTACGTTAGCTCTGCAGACTCTTTATAACTGTCTATTTGCATGAAAACGGGGCCTTTTGTTTCCGGAGCAGTGGTCAGCTCTTGGCTGCGTCTCGGTTTGACATCCTAATCCCCTGTCTGTGCCGGCCTAGCGGTTGCTCCTGGAAGTGACTGGGGCGTCATAATTGGTTTAGGACTCCAGGTGGAGAAGAGGCGGGAGGGGCAGGACCATCATTTTCTCTGAAGCAAAGAATTCCTGCCTCGTGCCCGAGCTCTCAATGATGAGACGGGAAGGCCAAGGAAGCGCATGTTCTATGAATAGAACCGCTTCTAAGAAGCCTGCTCTCCTGAAGGTTTCATTAGGCACCAGAAAGCCCTTTACTCTTAGCGATTAATGGCACTGATTAGACTGCTCTGTGATGCAGGTTCAGAAAAGAAGCCTCAACGCGCATCCTTGTGAGCAGGTGCAGGGAGAACGCCCGAGAGAACTCTGAGTGGGTTTCTATAAATCTCCAGTTGTTTTCCCCTACCTTATAAAAGCATCTTGAGGAAGAAAACGTTCCCGTTTCGGTGTTAACTCTTCATGGTTGACAATGGCTGACACGATGCTATGCTTTTCCCACCCACCGTCTCAGGCACCGTTTACCCACTGAGCGGGTGTCCCCAAGAGTGTCCCCCAGAAATGAAAGGCCTGCTACTGCCGCTTAACCTTGGGCAGGACAACAGGGGCGTCTCAGTCTTAGCTGGTCCTTGTAGGGGTCGGGCTTATGGTCAGACTCCATTAGGGCCACACTCAAGCCTGTAGGCCAGGGGTGGGGAACCTTTTTTATTGCCAAGGACTATTTGGATATTTATAACATCATTCTTGGGCCATACAAAATTATCCCCTTAAAAATTAGCCTGCTATATTTGATCAAACATTTAATTAACTCACCCCTAATGTGATGGTTGGAACTGCTTCTCTTTGAGGAGGCCTTGGCAGGGGCAGGCCAAATGATTTCGCAGGCCTTATGTGACCCACGGGCCGGATGTTCCTCACCCCTGCTGTAGACTGACAGCACCCAAAGGAGGTAAAACAAGCCTGAACTTCTTGAGAAGGTCATAGGGAATCCTTTTCTGGATGCTGGATCCATGTCCTCGACCTAAAAACACCAGAACCTCCCTTCCCCATTTTTCCGAAGTGAATTTTGTTCAAGCCAAGCAGCTCTTCTGCCTGAGACGGTTTGGGCTCAGATAGATGATTCTGGTGAGTCACGGAAGACTGCCCTGGGAAAACTGTCTGCCTCTCATGGGAGGTCAGCCACTGATGGACAGAAACACAAAGGCCTTGTCAGCTCCTGCCTGGGCGTGACGGAGGGTTTCTCCCCCGTTGGTAGCCCAATGCAAACTGTAGAGCCCTCAGAAATGCCCGCACACCCAGCATTGCTAATGCCATCAGAAGTTTGCAGAATTCCTGAAGTCCATTCTTGCGCGCTTCTCGTTTTGTAATACGCAGTCGTTTTTATCCAGCAAATGATTTGTTGAGCGCCTGCCTTTCATCCAGCGCTGTCGTAGGTACTGGGAATGCAGCTTGGAGCAGGGGAGCTACCTGTTCCTATTTAAATGTTAACAATGGTTAAAAGTCTCCTGAGCAGGAACTCAGACAATTCCCCTTTCCTTTTCATCTTGCTTCCTCATTTTTCTAAATCAAATGAGCGTTACTTGTATTAGAGAAACATAATAAAAGAGATAAAATTCATGCTTCATTTCTGGAGACTACTGCGCAGTGACAGCTGTTCCTTCGCGGGCAGTGCTGACTTTAAATGCGTCTGAATCTTATCGGTCAGGATCATACGGAGGTATCCTGATAGATAAAGCTCCAGCTGTGTGCTGGACACATCATTCAGCCAGTCCACAGCCGTTGCTGGTGGCGCCTATAGGCAGATGCCTTGACACCTCCTGGGAGCTGCAAGTCCCTAGATTAGCAATGGTTCTCCCAGACCAGGGCTCTGCAAACTCGCCCACACACCAAATCCTGCTTTTGTAAGTCAAGTGTTATTGGAGCACAGCCATGCCCGGCCGTCTACATGTTGTCTGTGGCTGCGTTCACAGTGCACACAAAGTCGGGGTTGAGGAGTGACGGACGACAGACACCATTTGCGTGGCCCACGAAGCTTCAGCATTTACTGCAGGTGAGAGCCGTCCATGGCACCTTCTGCAGCGACGCAGATGTTCTGTGTCTGGGCCGCCCAGGACAGTCGCCGCCAGCCACATGGACGGATGAACCCCCTGAAAGGTGGCTAGTGCAGTGGAGAAACTTGACATTTCAATGGAATGTAATTTTAATTAATTTACACTTGAGTTTAAATAGCCGCATGTGCCCAGGGGCTTCTGAATTGATCAATGTGACTCTAGACCAAACAGGGAACTTCTTTGTCTGTTCTCCTGGGTCCTGTTTTCTGTGCCATTGTTGACTCTGGGTACTTTTCTCTGGGCCCTTTCCAGACTCTCTTGACTGAAAGCCTTTCTTTTTTTTTTTTTTTCTTTTTTTTTAATGTTCTAACTATTTCTACATTGGGGAGACTGCGGTCTCTTTTTATGAATTGTAGAGGTCATGAAGTTGTCCATCCAGAAATATCCCATAATGGCAAAGACAGATTTGCCAGGGGAAAAAGTTGAGCAAACAGTGTGGAAAACGCTCAAATTCCCCTCCCTTCATTTTTAAAACTTTTAAAAAAATTAATAAACAGTATTTTTTAGAGCAGTGTTAGCTTCACAGCAAAATTGAGCAGAAAGTGCAGAAAACTCCTACATGCACCCTCTCTCCCACCCCACCCAACCCACATCTCCCACTGTTGACATTCCTCATCACAGTGACCCGTTTGTTACTATCGATGGACCCACATTGATATCATCGTCACCTAGACTCTGTAGGTGACATCAGGGCTCGCTCTTGGTGGTGTACCTTCTGTCGGTTTGGACAAATGTATAATATACATGTTCAGATCCCTTTTGCCCCCAAAAGAAGGACAAGGCGTGGAACCCAACCATTAGCCTTTGATTTCTAGATAAAGCTCCCAGTGATCTGCAAGGTCCTGGATGAAGGCACAGCTTTGGGGATGGAGCAAGGAAGGCAAATTGAGGATGGAGAAGGTGCTGAGAGGTAGGAGGGTGAAGAAAAAAAAGTGCTTTACAATCTTGACACTTTCTCTTTCCCCGCTAGAGGCTGGTGGTGGGCGGGTTGACCTGCGGAGATGTGAGCCTCGGACTTCAGGTTTCCTCCCTCCACCGTGTGGCCCGTGACCGTCAAGGATGGAGTCCCAGGCTCCTCCTCGGTTTGGGTGATTCCCAGAGCCACCTGACGCTGACAGAGAGCAAGACTGATGACACAAAGGCCAGCCTGGTCCTCCCCGTGTTCCCAGCCGTGCTCTCTCTGCTGGCTGCAGCTCAGGGAGCTCTCACATCCAAACGGGTTGCATGCTCAGGGCAGCTGACTCTAAAAATGCCAGAAGGTCTATGAGCTTTGTTCTTCGAACTTGGCCTCTTCCAGTGAGTCTGTGTATCGCCCAAGGTTGAGTTAGGATTTGCCGTTTGCTCTGCCACCGTATAGATAATGGGGCTTCAGGATGAAATCACCATTTTAGGTTTTAATGTTTTGGTCTTTTAAAGAAAACCGTATTTATTTTATTCGAAGTCTCAGATTTTGGGGATGATCTAATACCCTGTACCTCTACTTCCTCCTCTGGAAGGGCAATTAAAGAATCTTAGTGTCTTTCGGAGAATGATCTTAAATTATACTTTGTCACCACTAGAGATCCTGGCGGTTTATTACTCAAGTGTTTTTGATGCATTTGCAGTTGAAATGAGGAAAGGAGATGATGAGACTTGGCATAGGGTGAGGAATATGTGGTCTTTAAGATTGGGATGAGTTAACCTGCCACAGTCTTTATGAGGCTTATGTGTCCTAAATTATGGACATAATTGGGGCAAAATGTTCATAGTGCATGAAAAAGTAAAGTTGTGGCCCTGGCCGGTGTGTCTCAGTTGGTTGGAGTGCCATCCCGTGCACCCAAGGGTTGTGGATTCGATTCCTGGTCAGGGCACCTGTTCAAGGTTGCGGGCTCAGTCCCTAGTCGGGGTGTGTATGGGAGACAACCGATGGATGTTTCTCTCTCCCCCCACCTCTCTCCCGCTCCCTTTTCTTTCCTCTCTCTCTAAATTAAATAAAGACATATCCTCGGGGGAGGAATAAAAAAAAAGTAAAGTTGTATTTTTAGCATAACCTCTATTAAAGTTCTAGTTGAAAACATTTCTAAACAAACACTGCGCTCTTATAGAGTGTGTATAATTCACCGCTTTAGAGAGACACCATGCAAACCCTCTCTGCGGGCTGCCCCGTGCATTCCAGGCTGTAGACCCTGCGTATGTAGCCAGCTTGGGAAGTCAAAGGCTGAACGTTTCGGGGATGACCAGTTCGCTTTGCACCGACTTTGGACCTCTTATCATCCATAAATGTACCTTGAGACCTCCCTCTTCCCACTCATTTCTGTCTCCCGAGTGGAGCAGGAAGAAGTGAGGTCAGCTCCAGGGGACAGTGTGTCTCTAGCCCTTCCTGGTCATTACGTTTCTTCTGGAGGATGGGCGCTGTTACCGCACTGGCGGAGAGAAATGCCGGTTTGGGATTCTGCCCAAACTTCACACAAGTGGTGTCTTATGTCTAATACCTTTGTTGATGGGAGGAATCGGAGAAGGGCCTGTGAGGCACAGATAGAAAGAGAAACAAATGAGATTTTCCCCCACCCCCCTCCCCTTGGGAGACAGGGGCCGAGGGAGGGAGTTTTGAGCCCATAAAGCCACCCGATTGTGGTGAGAAGAGCTCTGGCCCACGGGTCCAGACACCTGGGCCACTGAGCGTGTGGTGGTCGCTCAGGGTCTCTGGGCCTAAACCACGAGTTAAATGAGAGAGGCGCCTGCGCCCTGTGAGTGCCGCTGCTCTGGCTTACAGACTGCTGTCTCCTCCACCCTTCTCTGTGTCCTGCTGCAACACCCGGCGCAAAATTCTTATGCTCCAGAGAGAGGGAAGCTTTGCTGTGAATCTCTGACATGGGCCAAGGAGCCTGGCCGCTGTCAGTTACCACCAGGTTACACCATCGAGATCACAGATGCCTTCCGTTTTCCTTTCCTAGAACGAGCCCTAGGCTCCCTGGCCTGCAGAGGTCCCTGGACACTGGCTAGTATAAGATCAGTTATATTTCCAACCCCTACTTTCTATAGATGAGGCTCAGAGTCTCTGTAACTAGCTCGAGGTGACTTAGGAAATTAGTGGTTAGAGTCAGGTCTCATGACTCTCAGATCATTCTGATATGCTGCACTTCCTCCCTGATTGGCCCTCTTTATATATTAACAAGTACCCCCCCAAATCTAGAATGTCTTTAAGTTTATTGCCCTTATGCCCTTAGAGTCAACCTCCGAGTCTTGGAGCGGGAGGGCTAGGCACTTGAGGCACTGACACTGGAAACTTTAAAACTTTCCCCCCAGGGGTATAGCATCTGTTACTGTCCTCCAACCAGTGCAATCTTGGGTGTTTAGCAAGAGATTGCATGGGGTAAAATGAATGAAGTAATGACCAGAAACTATCACCCCACCCCATCAGGAGCTCAGATGTGTAACAGTGTCTGTGTGGGCAGGATCCTGGGCACCCAGCCATGTACGGCAAGAGGAGGGGAGCTGGGGCCCTGGCGAGCCTGGCCGCGGTGTTTGCCGCCCTCATTGCCAATTCCCGCCCATGACCGGGTCGCAGATTCTACAAGGCAGCGCACGGCCTGTTGAACAGCTGTATCAGATCATCATCCCTCTGTCCTGATACTTATCAGGTCAGCAGAGCTGCCTTTATTCTTGTCCCAGGGGATAAATCTATTCTGTCATCGCAGCATATTCGGGTAAAGTCATTTGTTCTTGGTGCTTTCGTTCAAAGGAATTGAGAAACGAGTCATACCGATCTGCTAGCACACTGACCATTCTACGGAACATTTTATAATAGCTGGGGTGTTGGGGGAAGGAGATCAACCCATAGCCCAGAAACACTTACGAAGCATCTCTTTACGCAACTTACACCGTCTGTCCTTCCCCATTAATTAAACAAGTATCAAGTGAGCTGCTATTACCAGGGAGCTGATAAAGGGAGAGAAAGTAAAATAGGCGGTGTGATCCCAGATCGCAAAGAGCTAGAAACAATCTGTTACGGAGATCAAATTCCCACAAAGAGGGCAACTCTTCAGAAAGTATTCGAACAGGTTACTAATGTCGAGCTCACAGAATCAGTGGTAGTCGAAGGAGCTCATCAAGGCCTCTGGCTGGGAGATGCAAGAGGACTGGCCAAGAGGAGACGGATGGAGCTCCCCAGCAAGGCCCTGATAAGCCTGAGGAACTTAGACTTCATCCTGAGGTTGACAGGACCCGCTGAAGGGCTTTTAATTGGAGAGTGCCGTGATTCAATTTCTCACCTAGAAAGGTCACTGCTGCTGGGTGGAGATGACACGGGGGCATGTGGGTGTTACTATCACAGAAGAGAGGGAAGGTGGAAGTGCAGTGTAGAAGAAAAGAAACCGATGGGTCGGAGAGAAACTCTCTGATGGGAGGCCGCTGAAGCGTTTTTCGGAAGAAGAATGCTATTATATGACTTATGTTTTGATGAACCATTCTGGCTCCTGGGTCGAATATATTCTGGTGGTGGGACTAGGACGGTAGCAGGGGGACCAGCTATCGCAGTAATCTAAGCAAGAGATGGTAAGCTTTGACCAGGGGTGGTAACAGTGGAGGTTGTGCCAGAAAGTCAAATGCTGTCTTGATTTTGAAGGTTGAGACAACAGGATTCCCGGTGGATCAGGTGTGATGTGTGAGGGAAAGAACAGTCAGAGATGGCTTCAAGGCTTCTTGGCCTAAGCAACTGACAGGTTGAATCGCCATCAACTGAGATGGAGAAGACAGAAGAAGGGGGTAGATTTATGGGGGAAGCATTGCGTTAATATATCCAAAGGGAGGAAGTGAGTAGACAATTGGATTACAAGTCTTGAGTTCAATGTGGGGTACAGACTGGAGACATAAATTTGAGAGTCCCTGGCATACAGATGAGATTTAAAGCCACTGACTAGGTGATATCACCAGGAGAGTAAATATAAGTAGAAAAGAGTAGGGCTGACTTCCGAGGCCCTCCAGTGTTAAGAGGTCAGGTTGATGAGGGAGAGGCAGCAAAGCGGCGGGTGGGAAGGCTGTGGCCAGTGAGTTAGTAGGAGCCTGCGTCTGCTGCTTGGAAGCCCTGTGAATTATGCAAGGTGAGGACATGATGAATGTGGCGAGTGCTGCTGACGGGTCAAGTACAAAGAGAACTGATGAGTTTCCGTTGCATGTAGCAGCATGGAGTCCAGTAGTGAGCTTGGTAAAGGCGTTTTGGTGGCAGTGGAGGGAGCAAATATCTGCTTGGACTTGTTTCGGGAGAGAATAGGGGACGAGAAATGAGATGTGCCCGGCCAGGCATGGCTCAGCGGTTAAGCGTCAACCTGGGATCCAGGCGATTGGGGTTCGATTCCCGGTCAGGGCACATGCCCGGGTTGCGGGCTCGATCAATGACTCTCTCATTATTGATGTTTCTATCTCTCTCTCTCCCTCTACCTTCCTCTCTCTGAAATCAATAAAGATATTTAAAAAAAATAAAAAATGAGACGTAATGACTATAGGCACCTTTTGAAAAGTTTCGCTGCAAAGGGAAGGAGAGACATGGGGATGGTGGGTTCGACATGGAAGTGAGGTCAAGGAAGTCACTGGTCACTTTGATGACAGCTGTCTCAGTGGGTGGTGCTGTGGGGAGAGAGGGCATTGAGTATCTGTTTGCTCACTCTTAAAAAAAGAAGGGGGAGTGGCTTGGGCCAGTTGGTGCATGGCCTCAGTGGTCAGCGGCAGACCGTGGGGCTTTCTTGGTGGCTCTTTGTAACTCTCTGTGCACCTGCCTTTTTCACTAATCTTGTTCAGGACCACCTGTTGCTTGCTCCCTTTGGAGCATTGCTCCATGAATGTGTCTTCTGAATGGGCTTCTCCTGTGTTCTTAGGGTACGTACCTGCCCCCTCGAGTAAGGGGACGACCTCCTGGCTGTGACTCTCCATTTGCACAGTTCCAGCTGTCACATCTGTTGTTCTGAGTCCTTTTAACCAGGCTCATGCTTTCTGAATAATCTTGTGTTGCTGCCCAAGATCCAAGACTCTCTCCCAGTTTTTTTACACACAGTTTCCTTCATTAATATATAATTCAGGTGCCCTTTATCTAGATCCACATTCCAAATGTATTAAAACTCCCATTTTTTTTTTAAAGTGCCCAAATACTACATTACATTGTCAAGAATTAGATTATACCCATAAGCAAAAAGAAAGCAAATCCCCTGTAGGCCCACCGCCCTCATCCAGCTGCTGTGACCATGATATGGTTCACACGTACACCGATACACGCACATGTCAGCACACACATTCCGTTGACATGTTCTGCTCATTCAGGCCTGCGATCCGAGGGACTGCCATGACCCTGTGCTTTTATATCCCCTCCCTTCCCTGTGCACAAGCTCCCTTCCCCTTCACCCCTCCACCTCTTCTCAGGGAGGTGTCCTCAACTTAAAGGCTCACATGCCTGTCACGTGAGTGTCCATGAAGGTTTTCAAGCATTTTTTTCTAGACATTCTTTTCAAGTTACAGAAAGCAGCAGTGCCTGCATGTGGAGGAGGAGGGTGACGGCTGATTGTGCCCGGAGAAATGGAGGTGTGAGATGCACATTAATTCCTCTCCCGCCCGCAATCCTGTTATTTCCCACAGAAAGGTAGCTATTGCCCATCTCACCTGGAATATGCGAAATGTGTCAGGATTCTTTAGCGTTTCCTCACCTTGCAGTGAGAGTTGTGAATTAAATTCCATACTAACCAGCCCTAGTGCTTCATTCATCATTTTGAAAATTGACATATTTTGGTGCCTTGGTGCTCATTCCTCCCCCACTCCCCACCCCAGTTTTCAGGGACCTCCTTGGAGATTATCAGAGAGCACTCAGCTGAAGAATTGTCCCCATGCATGTTGAATCCAGCATTTTAATGACATTTCCACATTTATTTACCATCATATCCTCTCTACCTTGCCCCTCCACTGTTCCTAGAGAGTCAGCAGTCCCCAGGAATGGCCTAGAATTAACACCTACTTTTTTTTTCAGGTCCCAGTAGCATCTCAGGTAAATGCTCAGCTCTAAAATTCTGTGGTACAGAAAACACCCTTGGACATGAACATTCCTGCGGCCCAGTTGCATATTAGTTGGTGGCCTTAGCCAGTCTGGGACCACTTACGATTTGTGTAGCTCTGAGGTCTCCATTTTCCACCCTCTGTGCCTCCCAGGCCCCGGTCCCTTGTCACAGCCAGGCACAGCTACTGTGAATTCATCATTCTCTTCCTGGGCTCAGCAACGACTTATTAGGATTTTCTGCCTATGGAACCAAATGCACCCACGCAATCATTAGCAAGCTGTTAGGAGCTGAATATTTATCATACGCCCACCCATTTTAGGTGCTATGCGGAATGTTTGATTGCCAGGAGGTTGCTTTTGTCTAAGATGACAAAGGAAGTTAATTAGCATTTGAGAGAAATGTCCACATTGCAGATGGGGCACCTGACCATGTGGGGCCAGAGCCGGACAGAGGCTGGGTCCACCCACCGTGTTGGGTAGAGGGTGGGCCTCCGCCTGGGGCCCCATGCCTGCTACATCAGCATTGCAGCCGTTGCTGTGGTCAGCTCTGTATCGTACACTATCAGTTGTGTGTCCTCTGGGACCTGAAGAACTTACACACCTGGAGGCCAGCCTTCCCAGGGAAAGTCCTAAAGAACACACAACCAGTTCCTTGGAAGTGGGTAAAAGATTTGTTTGTGTTTGAGCATGCGAAGAGCAATTGAAGGGAGCAGGGAAGACAGCAAATGGGAAGAGAGGGAGCAACGCTTTGGAACATCCACTGGGAAAAAACTCACTAGCAGTTATGTCTGTGGCTGCCCTTGCCTGCAGCTGCCCCACGTGGAGGTCACCATCCCACAGACCACCCTCCTCTTTGCAAACCAGTGGGTGAGGAGCCCTGGGAAATCAGTTAGTTGGCATTCGGAGCCCCGTGCGTGCCGTGTCCTATGGAAGGAGAGCACTTGATCCAGGTAATGAGAAGTGTCAGCTCCTCATCCAGGAGAGGGCTCTATTAAATTATGTACAGTAAATATTTTTGCAAGTTGGAACTCTGAAGAAGACTTATTGATCTGTGGCAAGCTGCCAGGCAGCTGGTAAAGGTTTGGAAAATGGTTCTCAATCCGGGGCAGGTCCTAGGAGGGGTGGGAACACAAACAGTCTGGAGGCTTTTCTGTTTCAGCCTTACCTCTGCCTCCTGTGAGGGGCGGCAGCCTCTCCCGGGGCTGCTGAATCAATAGTGTACGAGCTGCTTGGTTAGTGCAGCCTCGCGGTTCTGATAGGAGTCGTATCAGCACCACTGCTGAGGAGGGGCAGCCTGGAGAAGGGAGGGACATCGGTGGATGTCAGGAGGCCCAGCGTCGGATCCAGCTGGAGGGGCAGGTGGCACTGTTGGGACGCGGGAGGAGGGACAATGCTGGACCCTCAGCTCAGCCCTGTCCTCCAGGGGCTCCTGGGAGGGCACAGGGTTTCTTACTTATCTCCACTAACCCCCGCCTGCCAGGGTCCATATCTGTTCTTTCTCCTGCCTCAGCTCTTGGCTCTGCCCCGAGGATGCTGGAAGTGGCCTTGGCCTACTGACATTGGTGGTCAGTTGGGTCTCGAGAACAGAGATGGGAGGTGGGCACAGGCATGACCAGGAGATCTCTCCTTGTGGTTTTGATTCTGTGCAACTGGACAGACACCCCAAGGAGGAGCCGAGGCTGGTAGCTGAAGGGGCTGCCCGAATGCCCTGCCTTCCTAGAATCCCCGTTCGCTAAAGTGTCCTGTTTGTGGTCTCTCTTCCTCTCTGTCTCCTTCACGGCAGTATCCCCAGTTCTCAGAACTGCACAAGGTAGGTGCTCAATAAATACTTGTTGAATGAATGAATGAATGAATGAATGAATGGCTTCTTCCTGCCTTGTCTTGATTTCGTTCTCCTGTGAAGGTTCCCAGGGCTGGAGCAGAAGGTGGGTGGGGAACGGTTATGCCTGGAGCTTTCAGAAATCCTATTGATCTCATATGCTGAGGAATGCACCTGGAGTCCAGGTGTCTCCTGTCATTTGGAAACTCCTGGCAGCTGGGCTGTAGAACAGAAGGAGCAACTAGAGACAAAGGGACAGGTGGCCAAGATGAAAAGTCGAAAGCAGGTCCACGTGTAACACAACGCTTCTGACCCTTCTCTGTCTGGTCCCAGCCTCCGCCCCCGTGCCTGGCAGCTCCTAGCCTGCCCGCCTTTCCTCTCGTCTGCATTCCTCTCACCAGTGATTGTGGCATGTCTGTGGGACCCTGGCACGTCTGAGGCAGATGCGTGGGCCCCCTTAGCTGTCTTTCTTCCTGCTGCCTGGAGTTCTGCAGATCTGTGGTTCATTTGCACCGTCAGTGATTATGGGAGGTGAGGAGAAAGGAGCCCACAGATAGACGGTTTTACTGCTCATTTGTAACTTCCATGGGGTGAGAGGAGCCCACGGACACGGTTGTGCTACAGAGTGCGGTTTGAGATTGCTGTTTTTCCCCTTTAAACGTCTCACTGTCTCACCTCTCTCCTGTTAGCACAACGTGGTTGTCATGCGTCTGTGTTACAGATGTGTCCAGAGCAGACAGGCGCGGTCCTGTCAGGCCAGTTTGGCATTTCAGGGCAGCCTGAGTCACCTGTTGGAGAAAGGACTGAAAAGATGGTGTGTGTGCCTGTGTGAACCTGGATGCTTCTGAGGCCTGTTCTTTCCTCTTAAGTCTGGGAAACTTGCTGGTTTTCCTCCCAGGGTCTCTGGGAGAAAAGAGCCCCCACTCTGTGCTCGAGGTTTTGTTCTATGCAGGGAGCCACTGCTCTGCTGTTTGGAGAAGGCTTTGTGCTTTGTAGCTTTAGATCATCTCACAAGATGAAACACCATCTCACCACTGACAATTGTAATTTAAAATGTTTGACAGTCTTTTCAACGGAAAAAGAGTAGTAATCATCACTTGCAACAGGCAGACTTGGAGAGTCGCTCTTACCGAGGCAACCGGGAGCATCTAGTCCTCACTGGGGCTTGTACTACTTCATTTACTCCTCTGTCACATCCTCACTGTCTTTTCAGCCACCTTAGCTGCTGTCTGCACCCAGGTACCACCACCATCACCATCACCACCACCACCACCACCACCATCACCACCACCACCACCACCGCCGCCACCACCACCACCGCCATCACCACCACCGCCATCACCGCCATCACCATCACCATCACCACCACCACCACCACCACCATCACCACCGCCACCACCATCACCGCCATCACCATCACCATCACCGCCACCACCACCACCACCATCACCACCACCACCACCACCACCACCACCATCACCACCACCACCACCACCACCGCCATCACCATCACCATCACCACCACCACCGCCACCACCATCACCACCACCACCACCACCACCACCACCACCATCACCACCACCGCCATCACCGCCATCACCATCACCATCACCGCCACCACCACCACCACCATCACCACCACCACCACCACCACCACCACCACCATCACCACCACCACCACCACCACCGCCATCACCATCACCATCACCACCACCACCACCACCACCATCACCACTGCCACCACCATCACCGCCATCACCATCACCATCACCACCACCATCACCACCACCATCACCACCGCCACCACCATCACCGCCATCACCATCACCATCACCACCACCACCACCACCACCATCACCACCACCACCACCACCACCATCACCACCATCACCACCACCACCACCACCACCGCCACCACCACCACCGCCATCACCACCACCACCACCATCACTGCCATCACCATCACCACCACCATCACCACCGTCACCGCCATCAACATCACCACCACCGCCACCACCATCACCCCCACCACAACCATCACCATCATCACCACCACACTATCACCACCATTACCACCATCACCACCACTATCATCGCCATCACCATCCTCACCACCATCACCACCATTACCACTATCACCACCATCACTATCATAATCACCACTCCTATTACCATCATCACCACCATCACCATCATCATCACCACCACTGTCACCTCCATCACAGTGATCACCACCACCATCATCATCTCCATCACCATTACAACCACCACCACCACCCACTACCACTCATTCACAACCTACATTCTACTCCTAGGCCCCTGATCTGCCTGTATTCCTCTGTTTCCTCATCTATTAATCCCATCCTACTGGTTTCACTGGAAGGACCAGGCATTGGGAAGTGCTGAATTTCAGAGGGACTGGCCAGGAGGAGAATATGTTGAATACCAGAAACCTGGGTCCACCAGTGTCCACTATGTGGCCTTGGGCACTCTTGATCAATGAACTACATATTCTAAAATTCTTACTACCATTGCTTCTACCACCAACACCACCACCACCACCACCACCACCATTAAAACCAGCAGCAACAAGGAACTCGTATTGGACTTACTTGCCAAGCACTATTGTACATGCTTTGCCTTATCTACTCACTTAACTCTTATAAAAACTCTAGGATGTATTTAAAATATCACCTACCTCATTTTTGATAGGATTACCCCGGTGATAGATGACAAATCTAAGTCTCAGAGATATTCAGTAATTTGCCCGTGGTCACATAGTTAATAAGTGCTGATGGGGCCTCTGTTCTGTCTACACTTTTGGCTGCATCTCGGGTCATTTACATGTGTGCTTTTATAACTGTCCATGCATCTGTGGGTATACATGTTTCTACATAGGTCAGTGCAGACTTGGTCATCTTGACCATGAGGAGGCCAGGTGGTTTTATTAAAGACTTTAAGCCTTTCGCAAGCACCAGATATAGAAAATATTCAGGAGACCTCCAGCAGACACCATAAGATGGTTTGAGTGTTTAAAAGCAAGGTTATTTTGAAATTCTGTTATAGAAATTAGAGTAATAAAGGGGAAAGGAAGTGGAGTGTTGGTCATGATGCAGTTAAAGCCTTCACTAATAACCTTATTTTGTTTAAAAGTGATTATAATCGGTGAATAAATGCTGTAAATAAGTCAATTATATAATCAAGCTTTCTCTTAATTGTTCCTTTCATTCACTCCCAGCTTTATCTTCTTCCCTGGAAAGCAAAGAAACATATAAAAGTAATCTTTGGAGTTCAGGTTGGAGGGCACTCCCATTCTGGCCAGAAACGTCTCATTAAGGTTGTTAATAACGAAAACACTGGGACCCTAGAGCGCCGCCCTCTATTTGACATTGGACAAGATTGAAGGAAGGCAGGGCTCATGTCTGCTTCCTCACATTGTTTAAAACCGAAGAAAAAGGGAGGGAAAACTCTTTGTCGGTGATTCCAGGTGCCAGCGCCACCGCCGGCGAGGTCTGGGCCGCTTAGCCTGTGAGTATGCTTGTGACGTGCAAGACATGTGGCTTTTTGGGGAGAGCGGTGACTGAGCTGTCACCCCAGCCAGGTACCAGCCTTGTGGTGTGGTCTGTGGTGTGTGCAGAGGGTGAGAGGGCCAGGCCCAATGCATTCCACCTCTCCCAGCTGTCAAATCCAGTCCTGGCTGTCAGTCGTGACATGTCCACATACAGCATCACATTAGCCGTAACTCACTGCGCTCGCTTTATTGCACTTTTACAAATTGAAGGCAAGACACTCCACCAGCAAAACAATTACGACTCGTTTCATTGAGCTACTCGCTTTATTGCGGGGTCTGAAAGCGAACCACAGTATCTCCGAGGTGCACCTATATATTTTAGAAACAGGTCCTGAGGTTTTACATGTTAGAAAACAGGTTTTGGGGAGCATGCTTTCTATTAAAATGTAAATAGTTATTTCAGAAAAATGTAGGGGTTTCCATGGCAGGTGTCAGGGAGAGCAGATGGGGGGCGGGGGTTAAGGCTTTAACATGTAGACGTGCGTTGTAAACCCCTGAGTGGGCCAGTTTCTTCATACTCGCTTTGGGGAAGGTGGGAGCAACCCCCTTGGGCCACCTTCCTTCCCTTGGGCTCTTCTCACTGAAGGCGGAGAGGGTGTCCTTCCAGGGGGGGGTCTGAAACCTGGGAGGAGTCATTTCAGCAGTGGCAGGCCCACCCTGCCAGGACCGAAGAGGCAGCCATCTCCGGTTGAACTCAGTGGCCGGGTTGGGAGGGTAGGCAATGGGTTGTAGGCACCGGGGTGTGGCAGTGGGGCGTCCAGAGCCGTACAGGGGGAGGGATGGTGGTTAGTCCTGGCTCAGGAAACCAGCGGCAGGAAGGACAGAGTTCTGAAGTCAGAAACCAAGGCTCGACTCAGCAGCAGATCTAATGAGAAGGGTTAACATTAGCAAAGGAGATTTAAAAAAATGAGTTCATAATGAAGGTGCAGATATAAAATTGAATAGAAAAGCAAGGGCATTCACGTGCCCCAAGAAAGAAAATTTGAGCATTAAAGCAGGTTCTCTCCACCTCGCCACATCTCACCCTTCGCGGCAGGAGGTAGTCCTGGAAGCTGTGGGTGGAGGGTGGGGATGGAGGGCACCTGGCTGCTCGGGGGGAGCGTAGGCAGAAAGACAGGAGCCGGCGGAACCCGGGGCACCCACACTGCCTTGAGTGGCGGGCCTCAGGCTCGTAGAAACTGCCAGCCTGGCTTGAGGTCAGTGAGGTGGACATTTGACTGCACAGTAGGGTTCAGGGTGAGTTGCAAAAGGTTGAGGAAGACCAGGGTCAAACTAAAATGTGATTTGTAGTCTTGATTTGATAAAAGCAGTACTGGGGTAGACAGACTAATGGCCCCCCAAGTTGTCCACGTCTTAATCTCCGGAGCTTGTCTGTTACTTTCCATGACCAAAGGGGCTTTACAGATGGGGTGGAATTAAGACCCTTCAGAGGGAAGATTATCTTACTGGGCCCATTATAAACACAAGGGTCCTTGTGAGAGGGAGGCAAGAGGAGCAGAGCCAGAGGGATTTGAAGATGCTGGACTGTTAACTTGGAAGTTGGAGGAAGAGCCCGTGAGTCAAGGACTGCGGGCAGCTTTTGAAGCTGGAAAAGGCAAGGGAATGGATTTGCCCCTAGAGCCCCCGGAGGGAGTGCGGCCCTGCCGGCTGACACCTTGGTTCCAGCCCAGTGAAACCCATTTTGGACTTCCCACCCACACAGCTATAAGACAGTAAATGTGTGTTGTTTTTAAGCCACTAAATGGGCGGTGATTTGTTAGGGCAGCAATAGGAAACGAATATAGGCACCCGCTTCTTCTGAGGTATTGATTGCTTTTAAAAGCTTACTTTAGAAACTTCATCTGTAATTCCTGTTGTTATAATTTGGTATATCGAGCTATTATCCAGCAACGTTTAAATAAGGATGTGTGTTTTCTAAAGGGAGTAAAATCGTGCTTATTTCAGTCTTAGTTAAAGCTCGTTGAAAGATGTGTGCCTCTCGGAGGACCCCAGCTGCGGGCCATACCCCGCCTGTTGGTGGCACAGTCTTCACTTGAGACACACGTCCGGGGAGAACAGAGCACGCAGGGCGCCTGCAGCCGCAAAACGCCGAAGCTGGAAGGGAAGCGATGGAAGGGAAGCGATGGTCACACCCGACGTGAGGCTCTGCCCAACGGACTGGCGGGCCCGTGGATACCCCACGCTGTCATTTTTTGCAAGATCACCGGATGCCCCTCCGTATTTCAGTATCATCCGAATTATGAATTATGTGTCTGTGTGTTTTCCAATGGGTGGCTACAAATGAAACTCACCGCTCCCATCCTCCGCATTGGAAGGAAAGACAAGCTCTGAAAAATAAAAAAATCGCTTGCGGCCGGAAGGTACTGAGCGAGGTCGGCACCCAGAAACACACACGCACCCTGGCGACAAACCTGCACGGCGCCTGGGAGGAGGCGAGCCCTCCCCTCCATCGCCACCGAGCTGCCTGCTGGCCGCCGTTGCTATGGAAACTGGCAGAGACAAAAGGCCACAGAAATGAAGGCATCAGATGACATCTGAGGATTAAAAAACAAAATCAGATAGGTTTCTCTTTCCTCCTTCTCTCCCCGCGTTGCCGCATTAACCTATTGTATGCTCAGGAAGTGGTTAGGAAGGCCCGAGGCGTGGGGCCGGCGGTGCGCAGAAGGAAAGGGGCAGAGCTTTGCCTTCTGTCTTGTCGTTTGTCTTAGCTGCATCATCTAATGAAGGGTTTTCTCTTTAATTGCTCATCCCCTTTCTTCTCCCCAAAAAGAAAAGACTCTCCCCAGAAGTCTGAAGGTAGCGAGCAGATCTGTCCTTTCCCTCTAGGGATGGAAATGAGACTAGTTGTGCTCACAGTGAGGAAGGCCTTTCTCACCAGTGCCCACCTGCCTTCCGACTGAGGTGTTTTTATCTCTAGAGGTCTGGGAGTGGCCGCGGGCAGGGACGAGAGGCGGGCAGGATGACCACCGGGGTCCCTGCCAGCTCTCCTATCTGGTGACTCAGTGGTTAATTCTTTCAGTCATTTGACTTAGGGGAGATGGGATTGAATTTCACATGCATCTCCTTTTTTATTTAGAAAGCATATATATATATATATATATATATATATATATAAGCATATATATAAATATATATGTATATATGTGTGTATATGTGTGTGTGTGTATATATATGTATATATATATATGTGAGGCAGAAAGAATCAAGAACCATATGATTCCACTCATATGTGGGATATAAAACTGAAAGCAACAAACAAACAGAACAAACAAACAAAAACTCACAGACACAGGCAACAGTTTGGTGGTTACCAGAGGGAAGGAGATGAGGGGTAGTAAGGGGTGAAGGGGGTCAAATATATGGTGACGGAAGAAGACCTGACTTTGGGCGGTGGGCGCACAATGCATGATACAGATGATGTATCACAGAAATGCGCACTTGAAACCTATATAATCTTATTAACCAATGTCACCCCAGTAAATTTAATAATGAGTTAATTAATTCATTAATTTAAAAATCACAACAGCATGGATTGTGTGTGTGTATATATATATATATATGTATATATACACACACACTTATATGCAAAGCTCCTGTCCCAAGAAGCTCCAGAAATCCTCCAGTGCTTTTTCCCAGCCCCATCCCACCATGATCTGGGCAATTTCCCACATTTTGGGGTTCCAGTGACCTTTTCCCACTTCAGAAATTAGTCTTGACTTTTCCAACATCTTCTAGTAGAGATGTATGAATTGCATAAAAAATATGACTTAAAAAAACAAAACAGTGGTTGAATAGGAGGAATAATAGATTTTTTTTGGTGTCATTGGTTCCAAGTTTCCTGCTGTTGGGCGAGTGAATCATTAAGCCAGTATTTCTCCAACTGTCGCTGCAGTCAGTGAGGTGTGAAAACGCTTTGATCGATCCCATGTTGCACAGTCTCCAGTTTCTCTCGGCTTGATTGAGTCTTCTGGTCACCTTGGTAGGCTCTTGGTGCCATGAGGTTTCTGTTATGCACACTCTAGCCTGTCTTCATTTTGTCTGTCCTTGCTCATGTCTAGTCGCTCCCCTGCAACACATCTTCTGCCACTGGTTGTCTAACCTCAGCTGCACCAGAGTCACCTAGGAGGGTCGTTAAAACACGAGTAGACCTTGAGACTATCACGCTGAGTGAAATAAGTGAGGCAGAAAGAATCAAGAACCATATGATTCCACTCATATGTGGGATATAAAACTGAAAGCAACAAACAAACAGAACAAACAAACAAAAACTCACAGACACAGGCAACAGTTTGGTGGTTACCAGAGGGAAGGAGATGAGGGGTAGTAAGGGGTGAAGGGGGTCAAATATATGGTGACGGAAGAAGACCTGACTTTGGGTGGTGGGCACACAATGCATGATACAGATGATGTATCACAGAAATGCGCACTTGAAACCTGTATAATCTTATTAACCAATGTCACCCCAGTAAATTTAATAATAAGTTAATTAATTCATTAATTAAAAAATCATAGCAGCATGGATTGCTGGGCCCACACCCAGGGTTTCTGATTCAGTGGGTCTGGGATGAGGCCTGAGAATGTGTCTCTAACGAGTTCTCAGGTGCTGCTGGTGCTGCTGGCCCAGGGACCATACTTTGAGAACCACTGCCCTGCACTCTACTCACATCACTGGGCCCTGTAAGCCCGTAAGGAGCCTGATCCATCCCTGTCCCGCTGACACCTTGCATTGCCTCCGACAAGGCCACGAACATTAAATGCGCATTATGCCGCACTGGACAATCGAAGCGAGACATCTCTGTGTCCTTAGACTCATCCCTGGATCCTGACTGTGAGTTTCCAAAGCCAGGTGCCCCTGAGAGAGGCCCGGTTGGCACTCCCCAAATCCGGTTCTGGCCGATTGTTGGACTCATTTGCAAGCATAGACGCTAAGGCCAGATTGGTGCCCAGGCTGCTGACCTTCGCGCAGCTGCCCAGCTCTGAATCAGGCTTAATACCCGCGCAGCTGTGGCGGGAAGCTGCCTTCAGCCTCTGGGCTCCTGCTTGTTATTTGGAGGCAACTGTGCGGCTGGCTGCCCAGGCTCCTGGGCGCCTGTCACACCCAGATGCCCATGATCTTGGCCTGTGATTCCCAAACCTGCTTGGAAGCAGAGTGAAACTACATATTCATACTGCAGAGGACAAGATAGTTTGAATATGAATTTGAAATACAGAGCATATTGGCTCCTCACTGTATGCTGATCTATAATTCTGTTCTCTGGTGTTAATATGTAGTTGAGCCCTGGCCAGTTTGGCTCAGTGGTTAGAGCATCAGCCTGCGGACTGAAGAGTCCCAGGTTCAATTCTGGCCAAGGGCATGCACCTGGGTTGCAGGCTTGATCCCTGGCCCTGGTTGGGGCACATGAGGGAGGCAACCAATCAGTGTGTCTCTCTCACATCTATGTTTCTCTCTCCCTCTCTCTCTCTCTCTCTCTCTCTCTCCCCCTCTCTCTCCTTTTTACTCTCTCTGAAAAGCAATGGAAAAAATATCCTCGAGTGAGGATTAAAAATATATATATATGTAGTCGACATCACCTAATAGTGACCATATCAGCAGCAGCACTGAATATGGGTTATCTTGTATAATCTGTGCTGTAAAGTTCTGAGTTCCATTTCACAGACCAGGACACTGAGGGTTAGAGCAGTTGAGTAACTCCCCTGTGGTCACAGAGTTGGAGGTGCTGGTCCTGACCTCTGAGCCCCTGGTCCTGTGGCCCTTCCATCACTAAACTAACTAACTTCCTTCCTTCCTTCCTTCCTTCCTTCCTTCCTTCCTTCCTTCCTTCCTTCCTTCCTTCCTTCCTTCCTTCCTTCCTTCCTTCCTTCCTTCCCCCTCCCTCCCTCCCTCCCTCCCTCCCTCCCTCCCTCCCTCCCTCCCTTCCTCCCTCCCTTCCTTCTTCTTATTTGCCAAGTACCTCTTAGGAGGAAGGCCAATGTATAAAACCAATAAAGATGGACCCAGAGGGCCCAGCACCCCAGCCTCTCGGCCCCTAGAGATTCACAGATTGATTTGAAAACCATCGGGGAATATAAAGATTTCAGAATTTTGGGACCATGACTGTGCCAGTAGCTGGCTCTGAGACCTGGAGCCAGTCAGCAAACTCTGCAGTGTTCTTGGCTCTAAAGTTACAAAGATGGACGAGGCCCCCACCACATCTCTCATTATGACTCTGATTGATTAATGAACTTGAACTAATGGCTAACAAAATCTAGTAAAGAAATAGGCTCCACTTTTATGAAGAGATTAAAGCTAGTCATAATTAGCACATTGCATACAAATGTGTTATGAAAAACAGCCTGGAAAGAAATTATGTCCTGTAAAGGGTTCCAGATGCACTCTCATTCTGGTTAGTACTTTTCCTTGGATCCCCTCCCCACCCTGTTTCTATTTATAGATAGAAGGCAGCTACATTTCAACCTAACCTGGTCAAGTTGCCACAAATTCATTATCAATAGGACCCAAATTAACAATAGGTTTTTTTGCCTGGCCAATGTGGCTCAGCGGTTGAGCGTCGACCTAGGATCCAGGCGATCAGGGCTCGATTCCCGGTCAGGGCACATGCCCGGGTTGCGGGCTACAGCCGATCAATGACTCTCTCATCATTGATGTTTCTAGCTCTCTCTCTCCCTCTCCTTTCCTCTCTCTGAAATCAATAAAGATATATTTAAAAACAACAACAACAAACAAACAAAAAAACCCCAATAGGTTTTTTATCTGAATTGCCACATTTATAAATGCATTTAGAGAGGAAATTGATAATTCTGTAGTAAAATCTTTAAGCCCCAATAAAACGATTTGGGATTGGTAGTAAAGATTTTTTGGAGAGATTCTGGAGAGGTAGGATGCCGCCTTTCACCTTAATTTTGTGTTCTGTCCTCAGTATTATAGTTGTTGGTCTCTTTTCTTGCCAAGATATAGTGAAGCTGATGCAGTTTCGGTGACTGACAGTTATCTCAGCTCACGAGTTGTGGTTTGGTGTATAGGTGGTTAGTGTTTCATAGAAAATGCAAAAGGAGAGTTGATGTGGCCAGGAACTTAATATTTATCTTGCAAAGAAAAGAAAAAGTTGAAGAGGTTTGGTTTAATTAATTACCAAATCAAACTATAAATGATTACTTAGAATATATTTATTGATTGTTTTCTATTAACCACCACTTTTAACCCTAGGTGGGCACTTTTCAACTTTAAGAGTTGTTAACCAAACGAGACCTGTAATTTGGGCCTCCTGCCACCGAGGGTGGCAGAGGAAACTCACTTTGTTTCATGGCCTGTGGTTCCAGCTCCTACCTATGAAATTTTTATTCATTTATTAGTGAAAAGGAACTCTTCACCAAAATAGATGATGTGGAAAACAATAAATCATGCTATAGAAAATCAAGCAGAGAAACACTAAGAAATAAAGACCTAGGTATCATTTGGCATCTTTTTCAAGAGTTCTTGGGTGTTATACATCTACCATGGTGTTATCACCATACGTCCTTCTTTCCTGTGTTATGTACAGTGTCACCTGAAAGATCAGTTCCTCTTAAGACAGTATCCACCTCCCGGACTTGACTCACAGCCTTGTGTTAGGCGCCTGGTTTATTAGCAGCTTGTGCGGAGGAATAATGTATCATCATCTGTGTTTCCTCGCAGTCCTCACTCCAGCCACCCAGATGTAGGCTCTGGTATCTCTGTGTACACACACACACACACACACACACACACACACACACACCTAGAATTACCTTTTTTTCCTATTAGGAAGTAAAGGAGAGAGAGGTGTCTTGTGCCCCATAAGGGATCTTCTAGACCAGGCTCTACCTAGGTTTTCCATGCAACTTAAACATAGTGTGGCCCTGGCTGGGTCACTCAGAGCGTCGTCCCAATAGGCCAAGGTTGCAGGTTTGATACCCAGTCAGGGCCCATACAAGAATGAACCAATGAATGCATAAACAGGTGGAACATCAAATCAGTGTTTCTCTCTCTCTCTCTCCCTTCCTCTCTAAAATCAATGAAAAAAATTAAAAACAAGGGGAATAATTTCTTTTAACTGTTAAAAATCATAATAAAAATAAGCATAGCGTGGAAGAGTCATGACATTGTGTAGATTCTAAAGTTAGGGTATAAGGTGAGGATTCCTCCCTTGGAAATGCCTTCGGGCTGTCATGTTGGAGATCAGCATTTAGTTTCTCAGGGCCCCCAGCAGAGTCTGATTTTCCTTCCACGTGGGAAGAGACCACTGTTAGTTAGTGGAAAGCAGATGACACACCTGGTTTCTGTTGAGGAGCCACTTGTGCAAAAATACTTATCACTAAGGACCAGCCTCATGCTCCATGCAGCAAGAGGCTCCTGTCTGAGCGCCATGGAGACGGGATGCCTCTGGGCCAGCAGGTTTCCGCTGTCTGCACTTTGCATGGAGCCTGGGTGCATGCACCAGGTCAACGCGCCCTGTCTCTCTTACTCTCCACCTTTCCTCCTCTCCTCTGCCTTCTCCGTCGGCCCCATCCCTGCCCACCTCCCCTCACCCCTTCCTGACCGCCCACCCCTGGCTGCACCCCCCCTGCCCACAATGAATCCTGTGTATAATGAACGCAAGCTGGGGACAAACTGCCCCGACGGTCTTGCTTTGTCGCAGTAGTTGCCTAGGAAAGGTGATTTCACAAGCAGCCTCTGTCATAAAACCTTTCAAAATTTAATTTCCAAAGGTCTGCTGCTAATCAGCACCGAGAAGGAAAGAATTTTAAAAGATCTTGTCACATTTAGCAACAAGCTACATATTCTACGGCTTCCTACAGAGATTTTTATGAGCCAGGTGTTTTCATTTTCTTTCATTTTTGTCTTAGCTGAAGCCTTGGCTTTTGCCACAGTGGGTGTGTGTTTTTTTTTCTTGTTGTTGTTTATTTGTTTCTAAACTTTGCAGGTGTTTTGTTTTACACGTACATCAGCTGGCATTGTACCTTGTACTTTAGAGGCTGCTGGGCGAGGCTGGGAAGGAATCACATTCTGACCGAGGAGTCACGTAGTAGAAGAAAGACCGATTTCTGGAAGAGAGAGACCATCCCTGGGCCATCTTGACAAATCGTCATTTAGGGAGAAAGCAGCCCGAAATTAGTTAATCTAATTTAGACTGTGAGAAAAATGCAGCCATTTCAGAAAGACTGTGGATAATTTCAGGCTGAAAGCAAATTTTAACAGACAAGCCTACCTCCAGCCTTGTTAAGGTAATGAAACCTAACCAGGCTGCAAAGAAATCAGAATATGAGTTTGAAATGGACCTGTGAAGAAAAGGGGCAATTTCAGATAATGTGTCTTTTACTCCAGGTGGAAGGCTGATTTTGTCTGAAAAGGAATAGCTTTACCCTAATTGAGATACTGAAAGCTTAACTAGGTTACAAAGCCATCGGCGCATGAGCGGAGAGAACCAAGGAACCTGTCAGTCCTGTTAAGAGAGTGACAGGCGGAGTTCATGGCAGGGTTCCAGGGGCAGGGTACCGTTGATTGACAGACCACAGTACGTTCCCACATGACTGACACATGGGCAAAGGGAAGAGATCTACACATAATAGTTTGAATATATTTTGTAATTTTCCCATCAGACTCTTCTTATTCAGTTTATTTCATCGTTAACTGATGTTATTGGCTCATAAACAATTTAGCTTTTATTTATAAACCGTATGTGTTCTATGTTTTTTAGGTGTTCTATTTCTGATTTATATTCTCTTTGTATTTAGCTTGCTCAAATTTTAGATTGCCAAAAATATTATACGTTTTTAAATATCAATTACTCCTGGGGCCTGTTTTAACTTCTCTTTGGTGAACCTACACTCTCTGGATAGAACAAATGACGGATGGATCATCCTAGAACAGACATCTTGCAGGAGCAGCTAGATGGGAAAGGGACCCAGACACTTATTAGATCAAGCTCCAGAAAAACTGAGATGGGTAGGGTCACTCAGACAGTCAGCACATTCTCTGTTGAGCTCTTGCAGTGTTCTGGGCACTGTGTGAGGTTCTTGGGTTGTGACAGTGAGCAAAACAAAGATTCCTGCCCTGGTGGAGCTTACGTTCCAGTGATAGGAGACAGATAAGCAGTAAAACAAGCAGGTCAGTTATCTGACAGGTAAGAAGGCGCTTGTTGCTGTAGAACAGAGGGAAATAAAGCCAGCAGCGAGTAAGCAGACCCGTGGGAGGATGGGGCAGAGGGTGCTTCCAAGCTTTCCTGGTGGTCCTGGGTTCCTCCGATTCAGAGAGCCCTGAGGGGGAATTCATCTACCAGCCCATCTACCCATCCATTCATCTATCAGCCTATTCATCTATCACCCATTCATCTACCCATTCATCTATCAACCTATTCGTTCAATCCATCCACCCACCCCTCCATCCATCCATCTATCCATCTATCCACCCACCGACCTATCCATGCACCTATCCACCCATCTGTCTATCTATCTATCCATCCATCCATGCATCCATCCATGCGTCCATCCATCCATGTATCCATCCATGCATCCATGCATCCATCCATGCATCCATGCATGCATGCATGCATGCATCCATCCATCCATCCATCCATCCATCCATCCATCCATCCATCCAGTGAGATCTATTGAGTGCCTGGCACTCTACTGGGCTTGAAGATACAGAGATGAATAAGACATGGTTCCTACCTTCAAGATGTCACAACAGCCTGGCCGGGTGTGGCTCAGTGGTTGAGCATCGACCTAGGATCCAGGAGATTGAGGTTCGGTTCCCGGTCGGGGTGCATGCCCGGGTTGCGGGCTCGATAACCAATGACTCTCTCATCATTGATGTTTCTGTCTTTGCCTCTCCTTTCCTCTCTCTGAAATCAATAAAGATATATTTAAAAAAAAAAAAAAAAAGAGCCTTTAAAATAAAAAGATGTCACAACCACAAAAAGACCTAGACAAGGAAAGCAGCGATGGCACAGCAGCACTGTGCCTCTCAGAGTCCCTTTGCTCAAATGCTCCTTCATCAGTAAGGCCTTCACGATCCATCCCAACTGAAAAGCCTCTCCAGTGCCTTTCTGTGTCCTGGCCATGCTGTGTTCTACTTTGTGGCACACGTCGCTCCTGCATTATTACATATTTGTATGTATTTTACTCTCCCCCACTAGGATGTAAGCTCCGGGAGAAGGGACTTCGTTTTGTTCGTTGCTGTATCCTGATTGCCCAAAATGCCTGGTACATAGAAGATGCTTAATCCATTTGTTGAATGAATGAACAAACTGAGGGATATATTAAATATGGAGTTGCTGACCTTTTATCTCCTAACATAGTAGTGAGCAGACAAAGCAATATTAATATAGGATCCCCTGGGAACAGTGTAAGGGCCAGGATTAAAATAATGTTATTATTACACAAGAAAATGTAATATTTTTACCAGATTAATTAAAAAAATTTTAAATTATGAAACATTTCAGACAGAAAAGTGTATAAAATATCCATATACACCTTTTACATGGGTTTTTGTTTTATTTTTCTTATACATACACAACACACACACACATCTCCCTGGAGCTTTTATAATAAAAGTGCTTGAGTCCCAAGGCTCAAAATAGCAGCACTTAGTAAACAAGCAGCCCCTGATTATTTGAACACTGTAAGATTTTATGCATTACTCAGTGACTCTCCCCCACCTCCAGCAGCGGTGGACCATACCTGGGTACCCCTGCAACATATGACCTACATACCCACTGCCATCCTTTTGTGTAAATCTTACTGTCTTGTGGGTGATGGATGGAGTGGCACGCAGTAGGGAGTGGTGTCAGCAGTGTGACAGCCGGGTCTCTTATCTCTGGAATACCAATTTCCTTCAAAGCAGAGAGCTAAGGAAGAGTGTCTTACATTTTTCTTTTACAAAGCGAGCCTATTCTTAGCTTTTGCTACAAATAACGCCCGAAGTCTAGTGGCTTAGAGCGACAATTATTTATTTAACTCACACATTTCTGATTGGAGATCGCTCGTGCATCTGCAGTCAGCTGAGGCCGGCTGAGGGCCACCTGGTCCAGAGAGACCTCCCTCCGCTGGATTGGCTGGTCCAGAATGGCCTCGGCGGGAGTGGCTGGTCTCCGCTGCACGGGGTCTCCCATCTTCAAGCAGGCCCGTGCAGGCTGGGCGGGGTTCCAAGCAGGCGCAGCACTGTGCCAGGCACACGGGGACAAATAGAGTCACTGTGGCTGCATTCTGTTGCTGGAAATAAGTCACAAGTTCAGCCCACATTGAAGGCATGGGGAAGCAGGTTCCACCCTTGATAGAAGGAGCTTCAGAGTCGCATTTAAAGGAATGTGGGTACAGGAAAGGAGAAGAGAATGATTGTGGCCGTTTTTGCAATGGAGCTGCCCAAAGTTCATCATTTCGCCATTCCGCTCAATCCAAAGGTCGCGTTGACTCTTCCTTCTCATGTCATTTTTTTGGTAATCTGGAAACTATCCTAATGTCATGCCCTTCTGAGCACCCCCTAACTTCAGATCCCTGAACCAGGGATTCCTAGATGGGAAACAAGTAACTAGCTGGTGTGCCCCACCTTCGCAGCGCTGCTGCAGAGGGAAGTGAGAAAGAAACCTGGGGATGGTGTGGTTTCGTAGAAGTTTCTGGAGCATCTCAAATGTGCCAGGCTCGCTCTGAGACAAGAGAGAACCAAAGATGAATATGGCATGACCTCTGTCCTTGAGGCAGTCGCCATTGTTTTTAAATTATTTAGCATCAGTTCAGGTAGCTCGCCTTCCCTCACCCCTCTATTCAAACACAGCATCAGGCAGGTTTTACTTTTCCACATTCCCTGGAAGCATCCCTTCCTCCACCTCCTGGATTCCTCCCTCTTCACCTGTTGCCATGACTACAACACAGCCTTCTCGCTGGTCTCCCCGCCTCAATTCTTCCTTCTCTGCCCAACTATTGGCTGAGACCACATTGCTGCCAGAATGTCCCTCTGGACACGTACACTGGGTCATGTCACTCCCTTGTGAAGATTCCTCCACGGTCCCTCCCTAAGTCTAAGGGCTCACAGCTGAAGATCTTACCATTCAATGCAAGGCCCTTCTGGAGCTGGCATCCCCTGCACCCCACCATCTCTCCAGGTTCATCTCACATTGTATTCTTTTTTTTTTTTAATATATCTTTTTATTGATTTCAGAGAGAGGAAGGAAGAGGGAGAGAGAGAGAAACATCAATGATGAGAGAGTCATTGATTGGCTGCCTCCTGCACGCCCCCAACTGGGGATCAAGCCTGCAACCCGGGCCTGCGTCCTGACCGGGAATCGAACCACGATCTCCTGGATCCTAGGCCGACGCTCAGCCGCTGACCCCCGCTTGTCTGCATAAAGACTGTCTTTCTCTGAAGGCAGGTTATTCTCAAAAGTACACCCGCATTGTTGAGAAGCTGTATCTGAGACTCAGACATACGCTATTGCTGCTGTCTCTGGGGCTTCGGACTCCCATTGCTCCTTCAGGTGGGAGCCCTGTTCGCCTCCCCCATTTTCTCTTCTCATGAATAGCATTTTGTTCATTAGCTGAAACTGCTTTAAGACAGCACCCCACTCTTTTCAGCCTTCTTCCTCCAGCAACTAGCACTTAATAGATATTTATTCAATGAGCAAAATCAAACCAGAAAAAAAAAGTGGAAAATAATGTTTTTTTAATCACACTGTTGGACAGACAGCAAGGTAGCATATATTGGTGCCAGAAGATGCTTTTGACCTTGAGGAAGGCTCCTCCCCTCTTTGAAGTCTCAGTTTCCTCATTCGCGGAACAAGAATAAACCTACTCTTTACCTCGTAGTGTTAGGAGGACCAGAGGAGAGCAGGACGTGTGGGCCTCTAAGTATTTGCAAAGCAAACCTGAGAACTGGCGCTCGTCCCTAGAGCTGGCTTCAAGGAGCCTGGGGTCTTCCCCTCTGCCTTGCCCCACAGCTCAGGGCCTGGTAGGCAGTAGCAATATATACGCTTCGAGTATTCACACACGTTATGCTTTGTTTGAGTTTCATCTAGCCTTCTAAATCCTGTAGTTTTTTGTTTGCTTATTTTAGAATAAGCTGCCCTCAGAGAACATGAAAGAATTTATGGTATCAGCAGAAATGTCCCTGAGTTTCTCTCTTTTCTTTTCATCTCTTCGGGACTCGGCGTCTTCTCCCTTCTCCACCACTTCTGTGAGCTGATCTTGAATATCCTTACAGGTCTAAGAGAGTCTAGTTCTATTTAAGCTGAATTTTTTTTTTTTACCCTTTGATGTGTTTTGGATTTTTTTGTTTTGCTTTTAAGGAACAAAATTATTCATGTCGATGAGAGAAAAAAAAATTAGTAAAGGCAGCCAGACGGAGTAAACAGCTTCCTCAACCAGGCTCTGCTGCTGCGACGAGCGGTGCGGGTAGGATGAAGGACTGTCCCTCGGGAAGACAGAGCGCGCCAGGGCGAACAGTGGTCATTTATCAGGCCCGTCTCCGGTTTTATTGGAGGGAATCAAATGTTCTTACTAATATTGTCGGGGCTTTGGCTGCTGTTCAGACTCGGTGACTAACTCGGGAAATAAAGGGAGTCAGAGAGATGGAAAATCTGAGGACAAAAACGGGACCGTGGACAGACAGACTTCCCTCCTGCCAGGTAGCCTCGAAGAAGCATTGGGGCCCCCAAGGGCCCCTGAGAATCTCCTCATCAGTCATTCATCTCACATGGATTGAGGGAGATCCAAAACAGGTGAAGACCCTTGATTCTCTGAGGAGAGAAAGAAGCGATAATAACCTTTTAATTTTCGGGTGGGGTGGGGTGGGGTGGGGTGGGGTGGGTATGTGCTGGATTGGAAGGGCAGGGTGGGGCCAGGTAAACTCAGACAGTCTACACAGGGTTAGGTTCCAATGGAACCAAGGCGGTGGTGTGGACGCTGCATGGCCAAGCTGTCCAGGGTGCTGATTGGCCTTTGCATTCAGGTGACTTCTGTTCATTTATATTATTCTCAGTTTCTGCCTGAGAACTTGACTACTGTGAACCTTGCTACCCTTGACACTATGACCCAACCCCATACCTCCTTTCAGCTTCTTCTCTGGGCCCTAAAATCACACTCATATCTATCTGCTTCTCTGCAAATATGATATTTTGTGGTCCATTAAATACACCTTAAATCAATATTCGGAGCACACACTTTAGTGCTCAGTGCCTGAGACTGGGGTCTGTGGTGAAATATACATATGCAATTATTGTAGATTGTAATTTGTTTTAATCATGAGAAGAAGGAAAAAACTGATTCAGAACAAGGGTGGCTTCTTAGAGAAGGAGAGAAATATGGTGATATTGGTTCAGAGCCACTGTCTCCAACTTTATCTTTTCCTACAAATGATGCCCTCAAATGAAGGTTCTATTGTCTTCCCTCGTGTCAACCTTAGAGGTCAGGTGCCTCCAGATCCCCTCTCTTAGAAGCCTGTTATGGCTGAAATGGACAAATTTCCTATTTCCAGCAGGTGCAACCTTCTAAAATAGTGAGGTATACACCTTTGTAAGGCTTCTTGCAAAATTGCCCTTTCTGGGTACTCAGTCGCTTCACGCATGTTTCCTATGCCTTTCCCTCCACCTGTCTTTATGTCCGTGAACATGTGAAATGAGTTTGTCTGTTTATTTATGTTATTCATGATGCCATCAACATTGGTCATATTCTTTCACAGCCTTTGCTCTATGGCAGGAGCCTTGGGGTATTGGGACCCCCCCGGAGAGAAATCCGGGGGGGCGGTGTCATGAACCTGAATGGGGGAAATTGTGTATTTTTGCTCACTAACATCTAATTGAAATTTAGTATTTTCTTTCAATTACAAATACCAGCGCTAGCCATCATGATGTTTTCATATCATGTTATAATGGTTGCAGATATATAAACTATAATTTATACACATCGCTAGTTTTGAAACTAGGGTGCTTCTTAGGACTGCCAGCAGCCCTTGCTACTTACTGGGTTAGTAAAGACACTTATATAGAACTATGTTACCAGTTTGTTTTTAAAAATATGTTGAAGACTAGATAGCATTGTAATTGGTTTTCTTAGTAATGTGGTGCAATCTGCTTTCTACGATTAAAAACATTGTCCCGAGAAGGCATTCACAGACTCACTACTAGACCGCCAGAAGTGTCCACAGCACCAACAAGGCGAATTCCTGTTTTACTGATGAAAACGGCTTTTTGGAATTCTGTCTTCACACAGCAGCTTATATATCCTGGAAACTTTTTTAACTGCTCTTATCTGGAACTTCAGTTCTATTATATACTTCTTAAGGACAGAATTGAACATAGCACTTAAGAAACCTCAAATGTTAACCCTGGCTGGTGTGGCTCTGCTGGCCGGGGACCCCCAGTGCACTGAAGCTCTGCCGGTTTGATTCCCGGTCAGGCACATGCCTGGGGTTTGGGCTCCTTCCCCGGTAGGAGGCGCGCAGGAGGCAGCCGATCAATGTTTCTATCTCTCCCTCTTCCCTCCTCTCTCTCTAAAAATCAATAAAAATTTTTTTTTAAAAAGAGAAACCAAAATGTTACTGTTTATATAGAGGGAAGGTAATCCTTTATGCCCTATTTCAAATGTGCATTTTACTGACGTTGGTCATTAGCAGCACACTGAGCGGGTATCCTCAGAAGCCGTTCTCTTTTAACTGATGTTCAGTATTTCATTCCACGTGGGAAGGTTGGGTGATTTATATTGCAGTGGATTCGTGGCCTTATTACCTTCGTTAAGACACATTTTTTTTGGCCAGTTGCACAGGTTTGTAAGAGTTTCCTGTATCTTTTGCAGTAGCTTGACTCTCCTCTCCCCATACCAGTTTGGTGTTACCTGGGGAACCTATGTTCTTTCTCCTCAACATCATTTTTAAACATGCTAAATGGCGCTGGCCTGGTGCTTACCGTTTAGGGACCAGGACCTTCATATTATGCTTCTCTTCTCAGAGGCACTTTTCAAGTACTCTTTGTTCCCTAAACGGCCCTTTATATATGAACCGCCAACCCTGCCCTCGTTCCTCAATCCCATTTCAAGCTCAATTAATAAATTAAAAAAGCATTAGGTGGGGAAACTTTTATTGACGACTAAGAAATCCTGTTTCTTTATCTATATTCCTACTTCTTTCTCAAAAAATTCTAACAAGTAGGCAGATGTACGTTTTCTCTTGTTTGAATCATGCTGCGTTCCCATCAATAGGGATTTTTAGACTTTATAATCACCTATTACAATTAACATTTTAATAAATATTAGATCTCAGGGAGATGGGGTTATTTCAAGTCATCAATGGATGTGGAATTGTATTTTCAAGCGCTTTATTAGTTAGCAAGTCATCAGATGGAATGGCCCCAATACTATTTGGGAGACTTTCATACAAAACCCAGGAATCTTGCACTAGTATTTTATGTGTGTCTTATCACTCAGTGTTTTATTGACATCTGTTTTCTTCTGGTCCTAGTGAGATGTTCTTATCAGCTCTGCCTCGGGGTATAGCCCACCAGCCCACCTGCCCCCCTTGAGGCTGAGTCTTGCATAATTAACACACTTGATGGTATTGTTGAAGGTTCCATGTTGAATTTCTCTTTACCACTTTCTTAGAGTAGCTGCCTTGCTTTTATCCAGCCTCTTAAACCCACCCTCTTCCCACCTGCATTCCAGTCTCTCCTAATCGATCCATTATCATTAACTCAATTGTTAGATTACTCTAATGGTAATGACTGTAAACTATTGTGATGATAACCTGCTCTCACAAGAGTTGCTCCAACAGTTTGGCTCACAGTGGCTCCTATCCTCTTCTTTTACCTCCACCAGCCATTTCTCTGGATCTGCCTTGGAGTGCTTATGAATAGGGGATGTGCTTTCAATAAGCCAATCTTTAGAATTGTTGGCCGCCTATGTGAGGGGGCTACATACTTCAGCTGTTTTCACCCTTGAGCTCCTTAAGAACTCTTGGGTGTGTGCCATCTTGTTTTGACAATTAACACGCTTATTTTTGCAGGCTTAGCTCGACGTATGTAACAGCCACACGACCGTCCCTTATCCTGCTGACTGAACCCGGGTTCCGTTCAGATAAAGATAAGGAGGGGAAGGTAGGCCACTCGGACAGCCTCGGAGGATGAGCCTTGATTGATCTGAGCCAGCCATGGTCGCCCCACTCTGCTCTGATAGGCCCCCCCTTTCCTGCTTCCCAAGCATCCAGGGGTGTCTGTGCACCTGTTACAGCTGTAAGACGAAGGGAGAACTCTTCTGGAAAGGATTCTGATTCCAAATAAGAGGCAAGATCCTCGCCAGGGGCTTTTCCCGCTGTGCCTCCTCCCCACCCAGCAGGCTGTCGTGAGCGGCGTCAGGCCTTCGGTGGCCGCAGCTGTCCTGGAAGCATGGTGAGCTGGCCAAGGGAACCTCGTGCTGGCCCAGCATCCAAACATTTTTGAGCCATGACAACCTCTTCTTAATGTCTCCAGGACTCTGGGGCTGAATATTTAGTGGATCATGTTTTTAGAGTTCCTTTAAAAAAAAAAAAAAAAATCATAATAGAGATTGTCTCCCTCAGGAATCGGGAAACAAAAGAAGGGATGGAGCAGGCTGCGTGGTTCCTACCCCTGGCCCGCTTCACCCTTAAAACACGCTGCCTGCCAACACCTGTAGGCCGCAGAGTTTGCACACCCAACTCGCTGCAGTGCAAGTCACAGGTGGAAACGTCTCCGCGACACTTTCAGACGCGTCCTTCTTGGCAGAGGCGGGGTGAGGAGGTTGATAATTCTTACAAGGCTAAGCCTCTTCAGTGCACCGCAATGGCTAAATTAATTCAGCTTTTGAGACCCCTTTGCCGCAAGACAGCTAGTCTGACAAATGCCATTGCTAATTAGCGCACGGAGTCGCGGGAGGGAGCCCGCTATCTGATGATCACAATAGGGCTTTTCAGTGGGCCTCGCAAATGAAGACGTGACGCGCGGTCTTAGACTGTCACCGAGGAATTCCTGGGTGTCAGTAGTCAGAGCTTTGCTTTCCTGTGCAGGAGGCCTTCCTGGGGCAAAAATCACTCGGCTCTGGTGCAAGGAAATAAACACAGGACACCGTAGTCACGCCAAGGTGGGCCTTTGTGGCTTTGAAATGTATGGAGCCTGAGCCTCGCTCATGCTTTAGAGTAAAATACTGTCCCCGTGGCACCAATAAAACTGCTGGCTTCCTCTTCGATTCCATCATAAGCCTGAAAGCCTAACACGTGTCTGATTTTTAAAGACCTGTTCATTAGCCAGATTATTAATTTGTTCACTAAAAGGAAAGAGCTCCATGGTATGGGGAGGCCTAGAGAATTTTACGATCGGAGTGTGAGGTCTAAGAAAGCGGCAGCACCCAGGGACATGGACAGTTGTTTCTCGGGATCCGGGAGCGCTCTGCCGGGCCTTTGGTCCTCTGAGGCAGCGTGGTCACTCTGCTGACATTCCCGAGGCAGGACTGGCCTAGGGCCTGGCTTCTGGATGTCCATGAGTAACTGGCAAAGCATTTGTGAGTTTCCCACCTCTGCTGGGCAGGGATGTAATGCATTGGAGAAGTGGGTCATGTCCCTACTCTGTACCTGTCCCTCCTAGAGCCCCTGACAAATGCTCAGGACATTTTTTTTTGGAACAGACAGAGCAAGTGCTGGGAAGGCAAAAGTGAGTCTGTCCCCCAGGGACACAACAGTGCAAGAGTTCCCATTGCAGTGGTTACTGGAGAGCTGGCAGGGCAGAAAATTCAGAGGAGACAAATCATTGCAAAAGTCTCCAGGGTCTAAAACAGAGTCGCTCATTAATGCTTGCAGAAAAGAGTGAGCGAATCTTCGCGTGAGCCAGAACATTGTGACCCGGGAACAGGGCTGGCATGGCACCCCGGGGGTTGCCTCTGCTGGGTTAGTCAACAGTTAGGAATTCCGTTAGGATCTCCGTGTTGAGAGCCAGATTATGTAGAGCAAACCCACCACCCGGTCTCTCCTCCCTGAGTCTATTGCATGTGCCTTTTGGCTAATCAGCTACCCAAGATATCAAAGCTTCATCCACCGGGTGCTTCCACGCACGGCCTCAGAGTAGCCCCGTGGAGTTGACAGGAGCATTTTAATTTCCAAGGGAGGGGAGCTGGACCTCAGTAAGGGACTGGCCAAGGCCAGGTTAATTAGTGGGATACCAGCACTTGCAGCTGGCTCTGATCACAGCTCAGCCTCTAGTCCACAGGCCTTAGATGACCTTCTTTATGTGCCGCTAAGAATTGTCCCCTCCTAGCTCTCCTGTGTGTCACAGGTGGGAAAGAGAGGTTGCTGTGGAAGCTGGATCTCTTTCAGTGGCTCATTTGAAATAAAGATAAGCGGGGGGCATGGAGGGGGTCAGCGTAGTTGGCCTCTGTGGGGATCCATGAATCGTCTTGACTTCCTCTCCACGTCTGTTTATGTCTTTATTACTCATGAATGTATCTAAGCCATTTTGGGGTCAAGTTACCATTTTACATCTTCTGGAGAGAATGGATTTACATGCTTTCTTCCTAGGATAACAAGTGTGACTTCTTTTGATTTGTTTTATAACTAACACCTTCAAATCCTGCATCACGAGGAAGCCATCCCCCTTTCCTGCCCTGAAATAATTTCTCGGAGGCAGCCGTCGTCCTAGCACAGTTAGAGAGTCACTCGTTTGCGCTGTACCGGGCTATGCCTCCTTTAAAAGCAAGCATCTCTCTCAAGTAGGAACGCATTAAAAAGTTGGGCCAGGGATCACAAACTGAAATATCTACTCCACAGGACATGCAGGTAATCTCAAAGAGTTAAGGGGGCTGGAGGTAAGAGAAGCAGCACGCATGGGTGATGTAAGACACTGCTGTCAAATGGCCACTGTACGGGGCAGTAGGGAGTGGTGGGGCCTGAGGATAACACACTCCACCACTTCTCAGGCTCAGCTCAATGATGGTTTGTGAGAATGTAAGCCTGCTGTTGCCACATCTTCTGATGTTTTCAATAAAAGCTAGAAATCAAGATTTGAAGGTAATATTTCCCGAGTTTTTGATGTCATAACACATTAAAAAAATTTTTTTTTCAACACTTTGTGGACTAAACCGAACACATCTGTGGCCCAGTGATGGTGCCAAGGACCGATGTGGGGAGATGGTAGCCTCTGTCTCAGGATCTCCATCACACTTCCCTTCTTTAATATGGACACTTGGCATTTTCTCGGTGTTCTTTAAAACCCTGGGATAACTCGGCTTTGAGAACTCTTTCAGTTCCCACCAGATTGCTGTCTTCCGATCCATCCCACAGAGAGTCTGGTTCAAACTGGCCCTCGTGATACGAGTTAAAGACTAAGTTGGGGTGTGACCTTGGCAGAGATGAAGGATGGTTTCGGCATCTGTACGGTGAGGCAGTCAAGCCCGAAGGCCTCCAGTGGAGCCCCGATCTGACGTGAGGGTGGTCGGGACTGTCAGATCCAGGCTCCTGGATTCATGTGCTGTCTCCTTCGTAGCTGCGTAAATCAGGGCGCATTTCCTTGACCTCTCTGAGCCTCGTTCCTCTCTTGATAAAGTGGGGATACTGACGGTTCCTGGACTTGTCAGTATGTTCTAGGATTAGAGGAAATGTACATAATCTGGGGGCAGAGTGCTCAATAAATGTCACCATTATAAAATGTATATATACAGGGTGTCCCCAAAAATGTATGCTCACTTTGAATGACGATAAAGTCAGCGTTTATTAACATACAGTTCATTTTCAAAATTTAAAAGAACCTATAGAAATGAATAATTGTTTTTGTCAACGCCTGTTTTCAAACTGATGACCGTTCTGGTCCAGGTGCTGCTGATAACATGAAGCGATGGAATCGCAAACATCAAGAATCATTTCATTTGGTATTTGTGCGCCCTCCATTTGTCAACTGTTGCCAGTTTTGCACCGTAAACTTTATCTTTTATGTATCCCCATAAAAAAAAAAAAGCCTAGTAGATAAATTTTCTTTCTTCAAAGCTTAGTCTGGCTTCACCCATTATTTCAAATCAGTTAAACCTGAAAAGGAGTGAAAATTAAGTGAGTTATCAGCTGTTAAAATGTGTATGCATGTTTTTGGCACACCCTGTATTTTATATCAATGTTTTATTTATATATCAGACTTTTTTCCTCACTGACAACTGAGACCACTGCCTTACAGAAATGGAGTTTGTTGAGGAGAAGGGTCAGGAGGGGTGGGGAGAGATTTTTGGTGCCAGGGACATACTAACACTGTGTGACGGGGACCTCCGTGGGCCGTGGGAAGTGGCTTGGTGGCCTGGGAGAAAAGAGGAGAGTGTCCCAGTCAGGGGGACCAAGCTGAGCCTCCTGGGCAGAGCATTAGGAAATGTTGGGTGTGACGTCTGGGCACCAGGGTTGCAGTCACACCCCTCCGCTGTGCCTGAGGGACTGGTGTCCTAGGGATGCCAAATAAAGTCCGACAAACGAGAGTGATTCACAGTTCTGGAGGCTAAAAGTCCAATATCAAGGGGCCAGCAAGGCCATGCTCTCTCTCCTGGTTCCCAGCATCCTTGGTGCTCCTGGGCTTGAGGCTCCATCCCTTTAGCCTCTGCCTCTGTGGCCACGTGGACTTCTTCGTGGGTCTGTCTGCGTCTCTTTTCGTAGAGATACGAGTCGTATCGGATGAACGGCCCACGCTACTCCAGTATAAGCTCCTCTCAGCTTATGTCTTCATCACATCTGCAAAGATCCTCTGTCCTATTTCCAAATAAGCTCACAGTCGCAGGTACTGGGGGTTAGGATTCAGCTTACCTTTTTAGGGGGACACAGCAGTGACCGTGGGCAAATCACTTAACGCTTGGAATGCCGTGTGCTTCCTCCCGAGCCGCTGGGAAGATCAGATGCGCCGACGTCGGGGACGCCTTGCTGTACAGCACGGAGCATATGTAACCGTCGGGACTGTGTTATCATGCTGGCGGGGACACGATAAGGTCAGCCGTGATGGCTGGCGAGCGTGTGCATCCCCTGGGGCATCCTGAAAATAGGAGCGTGGAGTATTTATCATTAATAACCAGCTCGCTGGGTGTCCGGGGCCGAGAAGCCTGCGCGTGGAACCCTCTGACACGCTTCTCATTTTTACTCCTGAACCCCCCCTTCCTGCGCACCCCGACGGCATGCCCACGATTCCGGCCCAGGAAGGAAATGACTGGACTGCTTCCCTCCCCCCAAAGTCAGCTCCACACGAGGATCACAACAAATTGGTCCCACGGCGCTCAGCTCCCCGAATCCCCGCTGACTCGGCCTCCACAGCCTGATACCCAGAGAGACGATTTCCTCGTGGTCAGGACCTGTCCGTTCCCGAGGATCTAACGCGCTGCTCATCCCGGTGAACTCGGAGTTGGTTTGTTTTGGAGGAGGCACTGGGACAGGTTTCTCGGCGTTGCGGCCCCTCCATGCTCAGCTGCACGCGCCCGGCCTCCCTTAGTTTCCTTCTTGATGCCATCATTTGGTTTGGTTTTCCACTGTTTTTCTTTAACGCTCTCCCCCCTCCGTGTTTTCTCCCCCATTTCTCCTGCCCCTTTTCAGAACCTAGACTCCCTCCCCTCCCGCCACTCGCTCCATTGTCTCCGTCGGATCGGACAGGTCGGTGGCTAACTCCGCTTTTTATCCCAGAGCCCTCTCAGCCTGTCCAGCCCAGAAAATGCCCTTCTGCTCTCCTGTGACAGCTTAGCATCTGCTTTATGGGCCTTAACACTAGTCGGCCTCCTTGCTCCTGAAAGGGGGTGGCAGACGCTGAATTGAACTCAGAGGGGTTTGCAGGTGCGGCTGCTCATTCACGGACAGGTGCGTGCTTATGTCCCTCTTCGGGTTGTCAGATCTGTCCCTCTGTGACTGTGGGCCTCGCTCGCACCAGGAGCCCCAGGTAGAGGGCAGAGCCAAGGCTCCCAGCACTGCTGAGACAGTGGGCCCATTTCTCTTGTTTTCGCCTCTCCCTGTCACACTGTGCACCGAAGGAACACGTTGCCTGTAACTGTGGGTGCACATGTGGCCACCTCCATAGCAACCCCAGAGGTAAAGGGGATGGACACAGGTGAGGCTGTGGAGACGTGTTGCCGGATTGCAGGAAGATCAGGTTCCTTTCACGGCGGGATTTCCAGCAGAGAGGAAAACCTCCCCGAAGCCCCTCTGAGCGGCTGTCCCCTCCTCTCCTCTACCTGCCTCCCGCTACCGGGCTCTCCCGTGAGTCAGGACAAAGGAGAACCCTCCACTGCAGGATCCTCGCTGAGTGACATCCCAGGAGAGGCCCCATTCATGTCCTTCGTGGTGGGAAAGCCCGGCCTGTGAGGCGGGGCCCCTCCTGGCCACGGGGCGACCCCAGGAAGAAGGTCTGGCTCCTGCTCCTCTCCCCGCCTGACGGTCACTCTCACAGGCCTTCGAGCTGCAGCCTCGGCTTGGCTTCCCTGGGGGACCCACTCAGTCCCCACGAGGGGCAGACACTCGGGGTGTGTTTGTTGAATTAATGAAAGAAGAAGTCGTTTCTTCTTTTTAAAAAATTTGTTGTTGTTAATCTTCAGCCAAGGATATTTTTCCATTGGTTTTTTTGCTTGTTTGTTTGTTTTAAGAGAGAGTGGAAGGGAAGGAGGGAAAGGCATAGAGAGAGAAAGAGAAATATCGATGTGAGGGAGACACATTGATTGGCTGCCTCCCACACACATCTCAACTGGGGCCCGGGATTGAAACTGCAACCCAGGTACATGCCCTGGACCCGGAATCCAACTGGCAGCCCTGCGGTCCGCGGGCCGACGCTCTAACCACTGAGCAATCCTGCCAGGACGGAAGATGTAATTTCTTAAAGTGATTCCTGTCTAGGAATTTCCCCTGGGGTGTGTGTGTGTGTGTGTGTGTGTGTGTGTGTGTGTGTGTAAAAGAGTAAGTAACGTTCATACAGAAGGTGAAATCTGTCGGTCTCTCTGGCACTGGCTCCCTCTCAGCAGCAGCTCCGCCCAGGGCTCCCCGGCTTCTCCAGCTGTTCCTGATGGCTGACCTCCTGCTCTCGGCCTCGTTTGTGTGTCTGAGCAAAGTGGAAAGTTGGAAGGAAGGTGTTTGGCTTTCTCCCTGAGTGAGACCGCGGAGCAGGGAAGTGGTCCCACCCCGTCGCTAATGGAGCTGGCTCCCTGCAGCCTGGCCAAGAGCCCAGATTTATGGGAACCCACTTCAGACAAACACATTCTGCCACGTTCCCTCTCGGGAACAGGCATGGCAGGGCCCCAGCGGGCCATCCCATCTGTCCCCTGGAGCCGGGATGACTTCCTACCTCGCACCCGCCACGGCTCTTCCAGCATGACGCTTAAATAAACCATCAAGTGGAGATATGCCGGCAAGTGGAGAAATATCCTCCCAGTTGAGAAAGTCTCATGGGATCGTACAGCTTGGACAAAAGCAAAGAAAACAACATAAAAGCGAAAGCAAGAAAGAACCTCCGCCTGCCTTGTCCCTTTTTCTACCAGCACGAGGCAGACCTCGGTCACCCCAAGTAGCTGTGGCCTCTGTTGGTTTTGCACTGCCAGGGCCGAGGGACGCGCGGGAGGGTGTGGCCCAGGCGGGAGGGTCCTGGGGCCAGCGGGAGCTTCGAGGGTCCCCAGGTGGGCTACTGAGGCCCAGGGACAGAGGCAATGGTGGCAGCTTAGCAACAAAAGAAAACTTGCAGAGACATTCGAAGGGGAGCGAGTCCTGGGGTATCAAGAGTGTGGCCAAGAGACCCGAAAGAACAGAGCGGGGAGCCAGGTTTGCAGCTGGCCAGGGGTTGAGAAAGTGATGCCCCAGAGTGCGGGTGCTGGATTGGATGCTCCAGGGTGGCAGTAGAGACAGGTACTGGCCAGTGGGACAAGGTGGAACTGGGCTCACTTTCCAGAGGACCGACCCTGAGCTTTGAGAAATTTGAGCCAAGTGGATGGCACATGACCGCTGCCTTCCAGGGGCCTGGGGTCCGGTTAAGGAGACTGCGTGTGCGCCAGATGGTTGTGTGAACCGATGTGAGATAGCGCCTCGGGGAGGGCAATAGATGGCGTGCCACGCGTGCTCGGCACGAGGAGGCCCTTTAGCCTGAAATAGATGAGGAGGAGTTCCTGGAGAGGAAGGGACTTCATGCTAAGTCTCGGACAGCGAGTGAGATCTGGACAGGAAGGCAAGGTGTTTTAGGCTCTGGCTCTGTGACGTTCGCTAATGTTTAACCGGGGTCGTTTCTGCCAGGCCAGCCGCTCAGAGGTGGGTTAAATGCTCCCAAGTCTGAGAGAAGAGGAGCCTCCTTTGCCCACAGCAAACGTAGGTGAGCACGTCTGTCTCCAGCTGGGTGGGGGCATCTGTTGCTTGGCCACTGGACGCCGCTGTCCCTCGTGTGCTGTCAGCGTTCTGAGAGTGGATCCGCCCTTCCCGAGAGGTTGCACAGTGAGTGACCAAGTTCAGGGGACCGTGCACTCCCATGGACACATAAATGGTTACCTGGGAGGAATACTCAGTGGTCTATAGGACCAGCTCTTGTTAGGAGGATCTGTGCACGAAGCGGCAGTGTAACCAACAGAAATTTCCATGTGAACGCAGAATAAGTGGGGTGAGGAGGAAAGGGAGCACCCTGGCCCCAGGCTGAAACAAGCTAGGCTCCTTCGGCTCCTCAGTGGGGCCAGGGTACACGAGGCCGGGGCACTCAAGGCCTGAGAGCTACCTCGGGCCTACATCTCCGCGTTAGTATAGACTCGCCCCTGGGGCCAGGACTCCCCGTGGCCACTGCTAGGCTGCCTCGCCCATCGGCTCTCCCTCCTCCCAGCTGAGGGCCCCCCCACTTCCAGCTCTCACCCCGTCTGGAGCTGCTCTGCCAAATCCGCACTGCTCTCATCTTTGTTTTCTTTCTCTCCACGGATCCATCTCGGGAGCATACAAATATCTTACTTTCGCATCTTAAAAAGGTCTCGTCTTGAACACATTTTCCCTGCCAGGTGGTCCTCCCACCTTTCCCCCTTTTTGCGGAAGGTTGTCCAGTTCCTCCCCTTGCCCTCCCTCACGCTCACTCTAGTCTGGCCTTCCGCCGGTGGGGTGCTCCAGGGCTTGGGGCGGGGGGGCTTCAGAGAGGGCCCAGTAGAAGCAAGGGGACCAGGTCTTTTGCCCCCACATTGACCGGTCATTGGATGCAGGCTGCCCCTCTGCCCAGGGCAGCTCCGGGAGGGGGCCTCAGCTGCAAGCCTTCAGTGGCCAGCACTGCCCACAGCTGGGGGAGGGGGACTCGGTCCTGAAGGGCTGGCTGGGCGGCTTCCCACAGAGCCTGCTGCAGGGCTGCCTCCATTTCTACCTGGGTCCAGAGGTGGGCATGGACGTCCTGAAACCTCTGCTTGGCGGTCAGAATGTGAACCTGGCATGTGAGAGGGGGGCTCCATCTGCGCCACTAAATCTCACACGGGCAGACGCCGAGTTAGGCACCAACTTGCCTCTGTGGGATGGAATTCAGCAGGCAAGGGAGATAATGGCCGTGACGTTCACAGGACCCCCCCCTCCTCCCTTTGGTCCCCTTATGGACTGGCTCTGAGGAGAGAGCTAAGGCCCACCTGTAGCTGATAGATGGGGGGCCCTGAGCTGGGCCCCCAGGGGTGCTTCACCCCCTTCCAGTGCATTCGCTGCGAAGCCAGGACTGAACACCAGGAGCATACCTCCCTCTCAGGCTCACAGCCCGCTTGGGGCTTCGTCCATACTTCTGGACCGAAACGAGCATTTAAACGCGACTCCACCCGCGGGCCTCCATGGCCCTGAGGGGAGAGCTGCGGCATCTCTTAGGGTATCTCCTGGGGCGCCGGGGTGCCACTCTTTATTATTTATCAAATTTTTATTTTTTAAACTTTATTATTTTTTAGTACAGTACAGTTGGTATACCATATTATATTAGTGAGCGCTAATATAGAATTATTAAATATAAAATTATTCCCTATATCGGCTCACAGATACAGGGACTCAGTGTGGACAGCAGCCCGGCCTCGCTTCTGCACACACTCCTCTCACCTGTGCCTGGCTGTGTGCGTCTCAGTGGGGAGAAGACCCGACAGGTGGGCGAGGAAAGGAGATCGTTCCGGGGGGAAGCGGGCTGACCGGTGGATGTAGGGAGAGAGCAACCCCGATAGCACAAGGCAGACCCCTGGCCCGCATCAGACCCCTGGCCCGCAGCAGGTGGGAGAGTCTCTCCGTTGGCGGAACCGCCTGCGTCCCCCGTGTGATGACTGCCGAAGCAGGCCTGGGACTTCGCCCAAACCCGCAGCTCGTCCCTTGATTAGACCCTGGTGTTTACCGTAGCAGGCCAGCCTCTCCTTGTTACTGTGCATTCATCTCTGGCATTTGAACTGAATTTGTGAAAATGTAACCTGATAGACTTGATCATGATTCGGGACCTTCCACTCCTAGGGGTCCACGCGCGCGGCATGTAACGAGGCCGTGTACCGACGGCGTTTGCCAAGTCCCAGGGCGCATAACACCTTCTGCATCCTGTTTAGCATTCACTTTGTGTTTGTCTTAAGATATATGTCCCCACGTCCCGTGTCTGGGAATTGAGAGTTTGTCTTCCCATTTCCATATGTTTCTTTTTCATAATTTAGCGTATCCTTGCTGCTGACAGATGTTTTCCCTCCCAGATTTTACACATTTGATGGACAGATCGCCACATCACTTTATATGTTGCATGATTAGTATTACTGCTTGCTTTCCTTTGCTCCTTTCTACCATTTAAATGCTGTTTCATCTCCCTGCGATTTTAACAATTAGCAGGAGTAGGTGACGTTTAAAATTGCACAACCCTGATCGATGATGACACATTGGAGAGGTTCCGCTGTGGCCCACATTTGAAACTGCCTGCAGCCTGAAAAGACTGGCCTCATCTTCTCAGGGTCATTGCCATGTGCCGCGCGAATTGCACACAGTAAGTCCTTCAATTACACCCGTCTTGATTGCGCCTGCAATAGAGGTGGTCAAAGTCAGACCCTTATTTTGAAATGAAAGACACAAGGAGTAAACGTGAGAGTAGAAACCTTTTATGATGCTGATTTTAGCAGACAGGACTCACATCTGTGTTAGGAGCAAACTGCATTACATCCAATTTCTTATTACAGTAGGTAATGGTTATTATGTTCCAGGGGCAATGATTTGACTCCAGGGGTTCCTCCCCCATTTTCTCGGAAGGAAGCCACAAGGAAATGCACCCCTTGTTACTCCGTCCAATTCTTGATTATTGGAGCCTATGGTTCTTGTAGTATATTTAGAAACGGCCCTGTTGATGGGTCTGTAAAAAGTTAATACACCAACATATTAACTGGGATGATGTGGGGGGGTCTCATTTAAAGAGAGAGATTGTTGTCGGGCAAGAGGCCAGACTCTTAGATAAAGGATGGAAATGGAGAGGGCAAGCCTTGGGTGAGCAATGGAAGGGGACACCCCTCTAGGCTCTACGTCTGGAGGAGTTCAGATGGGACCAGCCACATGGAAGCCACCCAGGAGCTAGCGGCCTAGGGACTGTGGCAAGGTGACCCTGAAGTTGTGCCAGTCGTCTTGGTTCCTATCTTGATCTTTGTAAACCAAAGCAAGTTTCTGTTTTATATATATAATACTCTCAGCACTTACCTCCCCTCCATTCTTCCTTAATGCTTAGTAGAATCTTTTAAATGCTTCCACCAGCATTTCTCCGGTCTTTTGTGTTAGAAGTGTATAGACCCATGTGATTAGGGAATTTCTCCTTTCCTGAAGGAAGCTGGCTAATGGTAACAGAAAGAATTTTTTAAAAGATTTCATAAATCCCAAAGAAATGTATTGATTCAGGCAGGTATTATCCGTTCGTATGAACATCGCTGGATGTGTAGCTATTAGGGAAAATGGATATTTGTGACACTGCCAAATGCCTCTGAAGATACAGATTACTTTGTGGTCTCAAGAGAAAAAAGCAAAATTGTAAAATATCAGGAAAAGATATCCTTACCCTAATCTGGTAACCAATCATAGCATCACTAATGGCTTAACAGCCTGATGTTCCTTGTCTTTTGGTGTAATTGACCACAACTGCACAACATCACTTACGATGTTTTCTAGAAAAAAACAACAACAACTTAATGTGAATCCATCGAGCGTTCAGATAAGCGGCCCAGTGTTTCGGGAATGTAGGGGGAGAGTAGGAAGGGAACCTCGCCAGAAGGAGGCGATCACACTCACCTAGAGGCTGAGTCACTGTGCAGGCCAACTGGCCTGGTGTCATCACCAATCCGGTCAACAGGGAAAATTGCTGGATTTAAAAATATGTAAAGGCGGTGACAATCAGGTGCGATCATCCTGGTCTGGATCCCGGTATGAAGAAGCTGTAAGGAAATTTGGGGGGGAAATTTGAATGTGGTAAAAGTATTCGATAAGAAAATTTACAGAAATGGAAAACAAGAAATCATGGACTGAAAAAAAAAAAAGGCTGCAGGGCAGTATGTACTGTAAGATCTCAAATTGGTAAATACAGGGTGTCCCCCCAAAATGGATACACACTTTAACAGCTGATAGCTCACTTAATTTTCACTCCTTTTCAAGTTTAACTGATTTGAAGTAATGGGCGAAGCCAGACTGAGCTTTGAACAAAGAAAATTTATCCTAAAGTGCCACTAGGCTTTTTGGGGGATACGTAAAAGGTAAAGTTACAAAACCGGCAACAGTTGACAAATGGAGGGTGCACGGATACCGAACGAACTGATTCTTGATGTTTGCGATTCCAGTGCTTCATGTTATCAGCAGGGCCTGGACCAGAACGGTCATTGGTTTGAGAACAGGCGTTGACCAAAAAGAGTATTCATTTCTGTAGATTCTTTTAAATTTTGAAAGTGAATTGCATGCCAATAAACACTGTCTTTATAATCACTCAAAGTGTGTATACATTTTGGGGGGCACCCTGTATATGTATGTGCGTGTGTGTGTGAGAAACAGAAAGAATATGCCCCCAGATAGTAACATTTGACTTCTAGGTGGTAGAAATGTGATATTTTGATAGGTCGTTTTTACTTGTGTAGATTTTATAATTTTCTATAACGCATGGAAGCTGTTTCTATTCAGAAATCACCATAAAGAAAACGTATCAACAGAGAATGAAGATTTCATTTTGTATTGAGATCTATGGATTCTTTTGGAGCTCGAATGGTTTTTAAATGAAGTGTTTATTTTAGAGCAGTTTCAGACTTAGGGGAAAGCTGCAGAGGCTTCCTGCGCACCCTCCAGCCCTTTCCCTGACGTGAGCGCCTCCCGTTACCGTGGTTCATTCGTCAAAGCCGAGACATTAACGGTTACATCGCTATTAACTAAACTCCGGACTTGGTTCAGTTTTCGCCACTTTCTCCACTCATGTCCTTTTTCTGGGAACAGTCCCCCGTACACTGGTTATTTTCTGGGAACAGAAAAAGGTCACGCGTTTCTCATTCTGGGTTGGTCTGCTGTGGTTTTCATAGTGAGATTGGGGTGACGGGCCTCAGGGAGAAATCCTCAGAGGTGCGCGCCCCGCTTCCTGCATTATCCGAGGGAGCGCACGGACCCCACAGGGCTCGTCACTGGTGAAGTTCACCTTGGCCGCCCGGCTAAGGGCATGTCGGAAGGGTCTCTCCGCTATTTTCGTAGTTCCTATTTTTTAAGGTCACTGGTCTTCCCTTTCTGTACTCCATCTTCTGGGGGTGAGTCACTGCAGCCAGTCCATATGGGTTTTTGATTTTTACAGAATGCTTCTCTTTACTGCCTCCCACCCCCAGAGTACCCCGCACACTGGTTATTTTCCCTGAGCTAAGGGGAGCTTATTTTTGCCTGTTTCTGGAAGAGCTTTCTCGGGTAACAAATGCGAGGGCCAGGGCTTTGGTGGAGCTGGTGATGAAGTGAGGGGACCCTAAGGGGAAGGGGATCCTCGGGGCCCCTTCACCTGGCGCGTCTCCTTCCCACACCCTTGACTCCTTGGCTCTTTCACTGCTGCTCGAGAATGGGAGATGGGAAGGGGGGGTCTGGGAGGGAGGGAGGCTCGGCAGCCCAGGACTTTCCAGGGCCGACACCCCCTTGCCCCTTGGCTGTTGGGGTGAGAAGGCCCCCCCAGCCCCGCATCCAGTGGAAGAGGCCCCCCCATTCAAAGTAGACTCACGTTTTCTCGATTGTGAGTGTCGTCATATGAGAAACGAGGGTTTCCGATTCAGGCTGCCAGCGACGAAATGTTGGGGAGATTTTTATCAAATTGGGAGATTGTTCAGGTGTATTGTGAGTCCACCAGAAAACTATTTTCCCTCTGGAGAATTTGGAAATGGATATAAATTTGCAGAATTTCACACTGGATATCTTTTTCTGGCCATCTATTCTTACTACTCTAGATATAGACTAATAAGTTACTTAGCACTCCACCCTCTGCCCCAAAATGTAAATTTGAAAACAATTTCAGTTGGATAGTAAAAATTCATATTTTTATACCAAAAACTAATATCGTATGTCAACTATCCTATAATAAAAAAGATTTTAATACACATTTCAATGGCAAAATGCTCAGCCCAGCTGTATATTTGGGGGTATGCTTGATTCAAGCCTTCACACATTTGCACTAATTGCCTCAATAACCTAGAACCGATTGTAGTTCTGTAATGTTTAATGGGGGGCAGCCAAAAAGTCAGTTACAGAGAGAGGCAAAAGCAGGTGTACAGTTGTGAGTACGTGAAACACAGTTTATTCTTGGATTATTACTTATTAATTATTGTGTTATTTTCTATACGAACAACTGTAAGCCTACTCCTGCCCCACCTGTATGTCAATATTTGTTGGCTGCGCACAAAAAAACGAGGCATCTGAAATATCTGAATGTTTTAGATCGATGGCAAACACTTGGGATATCTCCATCTCTCGAGCATATTGTGTGTGTGTGTGTGTGTAGACCTTGCTAAGGCAATCAAATAGGGGACTCCATCTTAATGGTATTAAATCATAGAAACTGTTCTGCACCTTTAGAAAATGCTATCTCGCACCCTCTTCTTTGTAATATCTAAACTTGGTGGGTTTTGCATCAAAATTCTTAGGCTCTTACTGATTTTTCCTATCTAACTGGAACTTAACAGTTTTACCAAGGGCCTCACTCAGATGGAGTATGTTATGTACTAACTACGAAGATTATTTGAGGGCTATGTACAGTCTCAGGGTTTTGATTAAACTTAAAAAGAGAATTATATTATTTCCTTCCCTCCTGGTGGTAAATACCCGGCTGTTCCTTATTATTCCGGTTGTTGCGTGTGTATTTGTGTGTTTATTTGGGAGAGGAGCCTGTGCCTTTCTACAAGCAAATATTAATTAAAAGCGTAGCATCCTGATCCTTAAGACGAGTCACAAAAGTCATCATCACCCTCAGCTGGCCTTGATCTTTTCAGCTCATGCAAGTGCATCGCAAGGAAAGCTGTCTCACTGCATTTTAGAGGCAGGGTGTCATCTTTGAAAAAAAACGGATACCCCTTTGTCGGGAGATTTCCGACTCAAACATACATCCAGAAGAAAGCAGACCTGCAACTGGGTGTCCCGGAGGCCCATGTGTGGCTGCTGAGCCCCTCGTGGCAGATCCGGCACTGCCTCCCCACCCCGGGGCCCCTAGAACACAACCCACATCTCAGGCTTGTAGTTCATTTACCGGTGGCTTCTCCTGGTTTTCCTCCCTGGCCCTGCTCCCGTTTTTTAAATTCTCGACCCTGAAGCGAGATAACTGACAAGTCCAGCCTCCCATTCCGAATGAAGATGTGGCGCTCTCCCTGCGCTCATTTCCATCGGGGCAAGTAATTTCCACTGGATTTCCTGGCGCCACACCTGGTTCGTCAGAGAGCTAGGGGATGTGTGAAGTTTTCCTTCCTAAGAAGAAGCAACTTTCATTTTACTTATAAATCGTTACTTGAAACGCCCATTTCTATTTCCTTTGCTTCTTTCCAGATATCCCGCCAACCTTGCCTTAATGGAGACATAATGAGTCTCGAATATATTTAAGTGAATCGAGAAAATGAGAGCCTGAGTAGCCAACATTCCCAACATTAAAAAAAATAAAAAAAAATCCTAACCACTTTTTTGAGTCTTTGGCTTTTTAGGGTAGGTTGCCACGTGTAGGAGGGACTTTCATGTCTCGGGCCAATTGCAGTTCATCCCAAGGGTTATATGTTTTCTCTCATAACTGCGGGGAACGGATGCGTTCACACTCTTGTATTCCATCTTGGCTGGAAGCTTTTCCATGTGTCATTCGGGAGAGTCGGCCTCAGGCACTCATCTGCTCATCCTAAATTCACAACTGCAGCCCTGTTTGCCCCTCAGAGCGCCGGGCTCGGCTACCTTCTGCTATCTAATCGATGCCTACCTGCCATCCCCACACAGTGTCTGACACTCATCTCAGACTCCACCTGCCCCAAACAGAACTGGGCGCTCCTTCCCTAAACCAGTCCCTTCTTGTCTTGCCTGTCTCAATAAATGGCACCACCAGCCCCCCTGTTGCTCAAGTTGTGCTCGATTCCACTTTCCTCAGCCCCACACCCAGTCCACTGGGAAGTCTGTTGGCTCTAGTCTCCAGTTTCCCTTGAACCCATTGAGTGTCCTCAAACACAGGCCACCGTGATGCCTCACTTCACGGTCTATTCCAGCAGCCTTCTCCGTAGGGACACCTGGCCTGCCTTCTTCTACCAGTGCCCTTCCTGTCACATCTGCTCCCCATAGCAGCCAGAGTGACCTTTTAAAACAGAAATCATATCATATCACTATACCCTGTGTCAAAATGTCCAAAGCCTTCCGATTGCACTTTGATCAATAATCCAAAGTCCTCGTTATGAACCAGCAGGCACTACATCCCTCCCTTGGCCGCTGCGTGTCTCTCAGGCTCCTGAGGGCCAGGCACCTCTCTAGACACCGGAATTCTTTGAAATGCCAGGGTCTGCCATCCCAGGGCTGACAATCTAGGGAGATTCTTAAGGGAAAGGCCTCAAGACCTTTGCAAATCTAGCAATTTGTGAATATCACTACATTATTAAAAACTCCCCCAGAAATCACAGCTTTCGCACTGTCCAGAACACTCATAGATTTTATTTCCTAATCTCCCTGGTCCCCGTAAGGGAACTTGTTTATTTCACATGTCTGATCTGCTGCCAAATTCAACATTCCACTTTTTATTTTAAACAAACTACCACTTTCCAAGACCTCTTCTCCTCTATTACCCGCATTAGCAGATGGCTTCCTTTGATCGACTGTATTTTCACAGGACAGGCAATTTAAAAAATAATGACTTTATGAGTGTTAATGCATGTGTAACTACAAAGGGATAGCGACACTGATACGTGGAGTTGGTATGCCAGCGAGTAGACTGGCCTTTCTCACTGGCTATGGGATTCAGTCCCACCAACAAACCCCACGACACGCACCGTTCAGAGTCACGCCTCAGCAAAGTGCAGAGTTCTTCCAGGAGTCTGGGGTCTCTTGAGAAAGGTAGGCCTCACAGCGACACCTGACCCCACAGAAGCCCCCTTACTCCCTTCAGGTCCCTTTACCGTCACTACCGTATCCTTTCGCCCACTCCCCTTGGTAACGTGGGAGCTTGGAGAGCAAGCTGGTCTTTCTGCGCCGAGCTGTGCGGTGCTCGGGCCAGTGCAGGGGCTACGGCCCGACCTGGACCCCTTGGCTGCCCCTGGTGCCTTCGCTTGGCTTGAGTTCACACGAATATTGAACTCTTGCTTTTGATTTTAACTTGTCGAGGAGACTACTCACCAGCAGCTACTTATCTTCCCTTCTTCTTTTTTTTTTTGGTAATTTTCCCCCAGCTTAATTGACAACATTTATTTCACTTTAAGAATAATTTTTATAGTAAAATTATAAGGGGTATTTGAAGTATACGTGATGATTTGATGTCCCTGGTTGTTCTGTCTTGTTTGTTTTCTATTGAGTTGTATGCTTATATGTTTTGAAATACGTCCTGACCGCTTTCTGTGGCCAAGTCCACTTGCGGTCTCACTGATAGCCTAGGAGCCTGATGGTCGGTGTAGTGTGGAAACCCATCAGACGGGCTTCGTCGACTCGTCTTCCCGTATGGAGCAGCTGGGACTCTGACATGGCTCTTTCCGCGTGTCTTTGTTCCCAGATAAACCAAACCGTCTAAGTTTGTCATGAAGCCCCGAATGCAAAATTAAACCCAAAGCATTCTTTACTCCAAGTGACTGTCCTAACACATTTATATGGGTTTCCGAAAAGGTTCTCCCCCAGTTTTTTCCCACCAAAAATGGAACCCTTTCCCTACTTTTCATATTTTTCAGTATAACTCTTATGACCCCGTTCCTGGTGTTACGGGGTCCTTCATTCTGCCAGGTCCTTGGCACACGCGGTATGTCCCTCACTGAGAGAAAATAACACATTGCAAGGTGAGCTCTTAGTGTTGAACCGGATCCCTGAGTTCTGCGTACACGGTCACAGTCCCTCCCATCAGGAGGTCCACTCTAGGGCATCCTCGCAGGTAGGCTGATTTGCATCAGTGCAGTTTGGATTAGCAGAGATCTTGCACTCAACCCTGCCATTTGTACTTTTTATATAAACAATTACATTTAAAAAAAATAAATTTAGAAACACATGACATATAACCTTGAACTCATTTAGAGGTAACTCCTACTTTAAGTAGGGGAAACAGCTTCTAGGTTCCAAAAGCATTGCCCTTGGCACTCACTCAGCTGTTGGTGGACAGTGTTTCAAGGAGGCCCTCCTGCTGCAGGGTCAGGCAGCCCTGCCCGCCTGTCCTGCCTGTTCTCAGCCATGATCCAAGGCACAAATCCCACTGAAAGCATTGGAAATTTGCCGGTTACTCCTGGGCCACCATTGGTCCCAATTATCCCTAACCTAGGGAAACAGCCTTTAGCAGTTCCTCAGCCCCACTGCCGTGGCTGCGAGGAGAGCTGCTCCCCGCCAGAGCAGAAGCCAGCCCCCGTCTCCACCACCCTCTGCTGGGAAACGCGCCAGCTCCTCGTGTGGCCTTACCTGGGCTCCGCTGTATTACAGAGAGATCGGACTCTACTTCTGGGCCTTCTTTTTGAACTCAGTACCCCACATAATGAGGACCAGGTTTTTCTTTGAGTCTCTGGACTTGCCAGAACCTTCCTGTACCCTTCAGTACCTTTCAGCATCCATTCATCACAGTCGGAACGACCGGAAACCTTGGGCCGCGCGGGCAGGTGGCTCCTAAAAGATTTTCGGGTTTTGAGGCAGTGAGGTGGTTTTGAAATTTTGCTCCCCTCTTCTGGGCTTTGAATTGTCGTGGATATAATTAGTTTTCCCTGTTCCCTCCTTCAGCTCCTTTCTCTCCTGGGTGATGACTTGATTAAAAATCTTATCTACTTATTGGTGGCTTTCTAGTACAGAGGGTAGTTTGGAGACTTCGCAGGGACCTCAGCACCATTCCCTGGTCTCTGAAATACTGGAGGAATGAAAAGCATTAAAATCCACTCTCAGGAACTTGGCTCTCCAGTGAATCAAGTAACCGGCTACTTCTGTTCTCCATGGAACTACCTCTCTATTTCCTTACTACCTGAAGGTCTTGTAGCTTGGGGTTTAGTCAATCTTGGGTGGAGGGAGTCAAGACCACTTGGGTGGGGGGAGTCAAGCCGGGCGTGGCTCAGCAGTTGAGCGTCGACCTAGGATCCAGGAGATCGTGGTTTGATTCCCGGTCAGGGCACATGCCTGCTGTGGGCTGGATCCCCAGTCGGGGGCATGCAGGAGGCAGCCGATCAATGACTCTCACATCGTTGATGTTTCTGTCTCTCTCTCTCCCTCTCCTTTCCTCTCTCTGAAATCAATAAAGATATATTTAAAAAAAAAAGACCACTTTGAAGCTATTATGGAAACAATGGGTCTCCTTTCCAAAGAATGTAATGATACACACCCCGGTACGCATGGTGGGCCTGTCCTTTGCAAGGATGGAGATCTACCACGACTAACGTAAACATAAAGAAAGCAGCTGGGGTGGCTCAGGGAACTGACCGAGAGATAAGCACCTGGGTAAGACCAGGGCAGGAACCTGAAGGAACCAGGGGCTCAGCGGCTAGAGTGGGAGTGTGTGTGTTTGGAGGGTGGGGTCCTGACTCAGTTCTGTTGACCCCCGTCTCCATGTCTGCCCCAAATTTCAAAATCCCAGGAGGAAGAAGCCAGTTGTCCTAGCTCGAGTCAGGTGAGTCAGCTGTGCCAGGAGGTTGGGTCCTCATCAGAGTCCACTTTGTGTAGCGTGAGGCCGTCGCCAGCAGTAGAGAACTGGGAGGCGTGTCTCCTACGACCTGCTGCGCTTTGCTTGCAATTTTAGGGCATCCACAGCCCTCCTGCTTTGGAGGGAGATCAAACGAGTTTGGACAAAATTCATAGAACCTCGGAATATTAGAGTGGAGGAAAGCTGAGATGATATTTATATTGTTTTATCGAGCATTTATTATGTGTCAGGCTAAACACTCTACATGTACCATCTCTTTATTGTGACGGTAACTCCAGAATTCAGGTACATGTTACATGGTATTCTGCAGATCAGGAAACTGAAACACTCGCCGTAGAAAAAGGCAGTTTGAAATCCCCTAGACTCCGCATCACTTATTACACTCAGGGGGACAGAATTCTGCTCCTGCTTCCAAGTTCCTAGAAATCCAGATTTTATTTCTAGTTAATCAAACTAGGTCAGAAGTAAACTACAGAAGAGCACTTGTCCCCACCCAAAATGGGTTTGGGGACAGACAAATAGCCTCCTCATGCCTGTCTTGCTTGTACCACTGTCAACCCAGACTTTAAAGGGGTCTCACGAACAGCAGCTATAGTTAGCAGACCCCTTTTTTAAGAGAGGGAAGGCGTCAGGCCTCCGTGTCCTCACCCCCATTTCTGCCGCCCAGCGGCATGGCCTCCCTCTGCCCGCCTACCGCCTCCTGCTGCGTTTTCCTGTGGCCTGACATTTGTCTCATCCCCACATGGCTCGCCCACGCAGTTCCATTTCTGGGCCTCTCGTCTGCCCACTCTTGCTCTGTCTTCTGTCACACAACCCAAAACTCATGCCGATCCTCCCCCCGGCCCGGGGCCAGGCTGCTGGCCGCTCCTCTCTGCAGGAAGCGCGTCCCCCCCTCCCTCCCTCCCCACCTGCTGCTGGACCCCTCCCGCTCACCTGCGCTCACCTGCCCAAGTGGCCGCGCCCCACGCCCCTTGGCCTCCCATCAGCTGTCCCTTTGGGGGGGGGGTGCTGTCATGTAAAGCTGTGTCTGTTGAGCCATTTGGGTGCATCTGCATGACTTACATAGGATGTTCCTGCCAGTGAACCAGTTTCCTTACTCAGGTGCTATTAGTTCAGCATGAATGTCTATCCGGCGATGGTAAAAGTTCCCGAGAGGAGCAGAAAGCAGCTCAGGGTGCCTTTGGCTCCCGTACAGTGCCCGGTCCAACGCCAGGCTTACAGTAGGTGCCCAATAAGAACCCGCCCTGAGCTGCCTTCATCACGTTGCCTGAACCCTCAGGCTTTGGCTGGAGATGCTCCCCTGAGAAAAGCACTGCCAAGCCTTTCTCCTTTAAAGAGGGTGCCACGAATGCCAGCTCCGGGCCGCTGCTGAGGACTCACTAAAGATGGAGCTGCTGCTCTCCGGGTGGACAGTGTCCTCGTTGCTTTCATTGATTCGTGCTGAACCCCCTAAACAACGAAGCAGATTCATTACTTCTTTCTCCCGAGGTGGTGGTGCTCCCTCCCCAAGCCGCTTCCTGCCCATCAGAAGGACCCCCGTGATGCCCAGACCTGACCCTAGAAATGATTGAAGCTGCTGAGCATGGACCAGAGCAGTTACTAGCTCAGGTTGGCATTAACTTTCCCCACCAGGATGGCAGCCTGGGTGAGCAGTGGTTTCCACGTGCCCAGTGGTGCTGTTGCACTTTTGAAGTTTTGCAATGCTGGAAATTTAGGTAGGAGTCAGCAAGGCTTTCACACATTTCTCAAGATCCACACAAACAAGTAGCGGGTGAAATAAAATACCCCGGGCTCTTGGCAGTTCCGTTCAGGCTTTTCAGATGTTTTCATTGGTGCGGCCTTTATGGAAAACAGTATGGAGGTTCCTCAAAAAATTAGAAATGGAACCGCCTTGGGATTCAGCAATCCCACTGCTGGGTTTTTCTCCAAAGGAAATGAAATCGGTACCCTAAAAAGATATCTGCACTCCCATGTTCATTTCAGCATCATTTACAACAGCTAAGATATAGAAACAACCTTAATATCTGTTGAAATATGAATGGATAAAGGAAATGTGATATATATACATTTATACATTTATTTATTTTTAGCTATATAAATATGGTATATATATATATATTTATGTATTATTTATATGTATATTTCCTTTTTAAGGCTGAATAATAGTCCTGTGTGTGTGTGTGTGTGTGTGTGTGTGTGTAAAAGGAAAATCTGCCTTTTGTGATTATATGTTTGAATCCGAGGACATTATGCTAAGTGAAATAATTCAGAGGCAGAAAGACAAATACTGTGTGATCTCACTAATATGTTGAAACAGAGAGTAGAATAGTAGTTACCGGGACGGGGGGCGGTGATGGGGAGATTTTGGTCAAGTGATACAAATTTCCAGTTATGCCAGATAAATAAGTCCTGGAGACCTAAGTTACACTGTGACTATAGTTAAGCATATTGTATTTTATGCTTGAAATTTGCTAGAAGAGTAGAGCTTAAGTGTTCTCACCACAAGCAGAGGGCAATGAGCATTGATGGAGTGATAATTACCTCGATTGTACTAAATATTCACAGTGCATATGTGCATCAAATCAGGTGCACACATTAAATACATTTAAAATTTTCAACTATAACTCAAAGTAGAAAAAATTTTTAAATTTGAGATAGTAAGTAGTATAGCCGCCCTTGTATTTACAAATACTAATTTGTATGCTGATTACTGGATACTTTCTTAAATCTTTTCTTTGAACAAAAAACACACAGCAGACTTGCAGACGGTATAAATATACCATTTCTGCAGACGCATCCACATGAGCATCCTGGGACAGTCCAAAAGCTGACTTGTGGGACTTTATCCTGGCGGCAGAAAGGATTTTGCTTGATTTTCCTAAGTTCCAGAGTCCAGCCAAGTCTGGCACGATCTCACCAGGACTCTATCCACAGGTCCAGGAACTGGGACTTGGGTTTCTTGACTCTGGCAGAGACAACTCCTTCCTCTGACCCCACAATCAGTAGGAACATGCCAGCAAGCTGACCGCATTTCCCAGATACCACTGCTCTTATAAGGTCCAGGAGCTATAGTAGAAAATTCATAAAAAATGTGTAGCCCTTGTGGCTCCCCTCTGTCGATTCCATGGATAATGTATCACGTGAAGGGAAGAGTATCTGCTGCTCTGTTAGCGGCCTGCCCAAGGAGCACATCGCAGCCGCCCGCCTAATAGCCCCTCCTGGACCCGTGGAGTGGTCTCTCTAGTAAATTGGTTTTGAAACTGGGTCATGTCCAGGCCTGGACTTCCATTTATACAGCCTAATGGAAAAGGGAGGTGCATCTGTACACAACTTAATATAGCACGGAAACAGAAACGGCAGGGAGAGCTGTTATGCACCCGCCGCTTAGGGCTGGGGGCCGGGGGCGAGTGTGGGAGGCCCTGCCATTCCTGGGATCTGATCTCCGAATGGCCAGCAGTGACACCCGACACACCAATGACACCAGCTGGCGCTAGGCCGCGCCATGCTGTCAGAGTCATCACGAGAGTGGCAGTCTCCTGTCCTTTCAAAACTGTCCTTGAGCCCTGGCTGGTGTGGCTCGGCGGCTAGAGTGTCGGCCCACGCACTGAAGGGTCGTGGGTTCGATTCATGGTCAAGGGCACATACCTGGGTTGCAGGTCTGATTCCCGCTCCTGGTCGGGGCACGTGTGGGAGGCAACCAATCGATGTGTCTCTCTCACATCAGTATTTCTCTCTCTCTCTCTCTTTCCTCTCTCCCTTCTACTCTATCTAAAAATCAATGGAAAAAATATCCTAGGGTGAAGATTAACAAAACACACACACAAAACTGTCCTTGATCAGTGTCAAAGACACTCATTTTGGGGAGATGTCTCAATGAATCTGAATGGAGGGAACCTTGTGTGGCATCTATAGTTTTCCCAGAAACCTTCGGGTCTGAACAGGCTATCTTTTGGAGACTTTGGTGGGGGGAAAGGATGTTTGCAGCAGGGCGACTGGCATGAGCACCTCGATGATCTCGATGATCTGCCTGTCTCTTTTTTTCCTTAAAAACTACAGCTACCGTGGGAACCAGTGTGACAGAAGGTGGCCTTCAGGGACCAAGCGCGTGGCTGGGATACGTCTTGTTCTTGGCCCAAGCAATTACTTACTCAGGGACATTTTCGCTTCTCACCCAGAAATACTTCGAGCACTAAAATTCGTTTCCTTTCAAGATCAAATTTCCTTCTAAAAAGGGGAGGAAGCCACTTAGGCTTCAGGGAAAGAATGAGAGAGGGCAGGCGAGGTTGAGTGGAAGGGTAGGCCGTCCCTCCTGTGAACTGCCCCCTTGCCCCCGGGTTATGGGGTCAGGAGGCGGTTACCTGTGCTGCGTGCGCTGTGGGCTTCGAAGGCCCAGCTGCACACTCTGCTGCCATGAAGACGCTTTGGGGGTCTCTGCTCTCAAGGGACAAATTCTAATCTGTTTGTGTTTTCATGTGCTATATCCTGTTCCACAAAAATACTGTACTGTGGGTTTGGGGGGATCAGCCCCTACTCAGAGCCAAGGGATTTTTACTTGTTGGGGAAACTGGAGCTCTGTGCCTTCTCCTCTCTGTCTCCGGAGGGGCCGACCTCATCCCCAGCTCTTACTGGGGACTGGCCGGGATCCTAGCAGGATTTTAAGGACACACGTCACACTCTACGATTGGGCTTACCTTGCATTTGGGTTTTCAAAGCCAGACCTTCTCAGGCTGCCTGGCCCATCCTGAGATGACATATGGTTAGAAATGTTATATCTGTCTAGCTTGGGATTGAGAGTAGGGATCATAATTTCCCAGCTCCGACCTTTAGCTCTCAATCCCATGTCACCCATAACCTTTCTAATGGGCATATTTCTTTGAAGGAAAATTTATGCTCTTGTAACCCTGCAGGGACTCTTAAATGAACGCTATATACAGTGAACTCAGCCTTGGCGAGTACCTGAGCAATGATTTTGTTTGTGGGCATAAATAAACATTTATGGGGAATACAGAGTGCAGCTGGACTGCGGGAAGGAGAGGATCGGCCTAGGGCAGAAGAGTTGGTAAGGGGGTTAAAAACAAGACGGCACCTGAGCTTGACTCTCCAACTGGATGGGGTCTGGCGGATGGAAAAGATGGGGAGAGGAAGTTCAGATGGCAGAATCAGCAGGAGGAAAGGCACAATGAGGCTGGGTGGTGTGGGGTGCGTGCAGGGCCCAGTCCTGAGCGGGGCGCACTCGGCAAGGCCGGGATGGCCCTGAAGGCCAGGCGGGGAAGCTTACCGTCAGAGTTCCTAATTTCTTTCTCTCAACTCCCTGTTATGAAACATTTTTTATGGCGGTAAAACATACATAATGCAAAATTTGCCATTCGAACCATTTAAAAAAATATGTTTGTTGATTTCAGAGAGAGAGGAGGGGAGAGAGAGAGAAAAACATTGATGTGAGAGAGGAACACCTATAGGTTGCCTCCTGTACGAGCCCTGACAGGAGTTCGAACCTGCGACCTGGGTATGTGCCCTGACCAGGAATCAAACCCCCCCCACCTTTTGGTGCATAGGACTACACTCCAGCCAACAGAGCCACCCAGCCAGGGCTGAACCACTTTTAAGTGTAGAGTTTATAGCATTCGGTACGTTTACAATGCTATGCACTCATCACCACCATCCATCTCCAGAATGTTCTCATACTCCCCAACTGAAAATCTGCGTCCATCAAACACAAAGTCCCTGCCCCAGTAACTGGCAGCCACTGTTCTACTTTCTGTTGCTGTGCACTGGCTGTTCTAGGTACCCCCTGTAAGTGGAATCATGTAGTATTTGTTTTATGGCTGACTTATTTCACTTAACATAATGTCCTCAAGGTTCATGCATGTTGTAGCATGCATCAGAATTTCCTTCCTTTTTAAGGCTGAATATATATATATGTGTGTGTGTGTATATATATACATATATATATATTTCCCACATTTGTTTATGCATTCATCTGTCTATGGACATTTGGGTTGCTTCCACCTTTGGGCTATTGGGGATAATGCTGCTATCAACATGGGTGCACAAATATCTGTTCAAGACCCTGCTTTCATTTTTTTTGTTTATATACCCAGAAATAGAATTGCTGGATCATATGGTAAGTCTGTGTTTAATTTCTTGTGGAATCCGCATACCATTTTTATTATGAAAAATTTTAAACAATTACAAAAGTTGAAAGAGGCGATAAGCACCCATATACTTGCCTGTCCGATTCAAAACAGTGTCTCAAGCTGCCTGGCCCTAGAATGCCATTTGATTAGAGACGTTGGTACGGTTTGGGATTGAGAGCCATGCGCCCTCACTGCCTAGTCCTGGCCCTTAGCTCTCCAGCCTGTATGAGACACAAACTTCTGATACTTGTTTCCATGAGAGAAAATTTATCCTTCTATATTCCTGATGGAACAGGGGGCATTCATAGGTCCACACTGCAAATTTAACCAAAGCTAACATTTTTGTCATGTTTACTTCCCCATTCCCTCTTCTCTGTCTACCTATCAAAAATGCTTGATTTTTGGTGAGCCACTTCTGCCTTAATGGCAGACTTCACAATCCTGAATACATCAGTGTATTTACACACCCACCTTGCCATTATCGCACCCAACAAAACGAACAATAGTGTCCTGATGTCACCTGTGTCTAGTTCATATTCTAATGCTCCCTTGCCATGTCTTTTGTAGTTTGATTTCTTTTTTCAATCCAGTGCCCAAGGGTCATTCATGGCAGACTTTTGACTCATCCAGCAGGTGAAAAAGAGAGACTGGAGGTCTTGAGCAGGGAGTAAAAGATTAAAGCTGAAATCTGGCATCGTGGAGAGCAGGATTTTTCTGGGCCCCTCGGGGGCCTGGAATCTAACTCTTGGGAGCAGGTTCAAGAAAGAGACGGAGGAGTGAATTCCCTGTTCCAAAGCAAGCCAGATACAAGTTTTAGTGGAGCTTGCAGCTGGGGTAGAGTCTTGCCAAACCTTCAACATGTCTGGAAAAAAGACTCACAGTGAGTCATTCCCAGGCTGCCAGAAGTTCTGCATATACCATCCCTGAGTCCTGTTATTTAAAGTAAATAACTTGCCAGTTCTAGCAATTTTTGCCTGTGCGTTTGTGGTACATTTGGATGCTAGGGATTCACAGTACGCACGATAATTCATTTTCTCCTGTTTGGTAAAGAGAGCTTGCTGCTGGGCATGGGTGCCACCCTGGGTGCTGCCGGGGGTGTTTCTCTCGCCCAGGGCAACCCAGTCCTTATCTTCCTTCCCCCTCTCTCTGTCTTGAGGTCACCGAGAAGCCAAGATTTCCCAAGTCCTTAGCCTGTTACTGAGTCAGCAGGATACTTACTGAGTGACAGCTCTGCTCAGCAGTGAGGGGGAGACGAAGGGACCGCACAGCACTTGAAACCAGGGCAGAGAGAATTAACAGAGGCATAATCATCACAGAATCACCACGTTCAGCCCAGAGCGCAAACTGTTGTAGATGTTACAGGAGCCAGGTCTGGGTTTGGAGGAGGCCACCTAGACAGGTGACTTTTCGGGTGTGCAGCACTCCACGTGGGGGAGTTAGTACAAAGACATGCCTTTTGCCGTAATTTAGGAAGAATTTATTAGCCTAGAATTTTCCTTTCCCTTTTGAGACAAAGGGCTGGCTCTGCTCTTGGGTTTTCCCTCTCACAGCCCAGTAGCATCCTCTGAGCCTTGCAGGAGACCCAGGGAGACTGGAACAAGAACAGCCTGACTGTCGCTGGTCTCGGCACATTTCTCCCGAGTTTCCCGGATGAGCGAGGGTTGGCCTTTTCCTTGAAGAGATGGGCTCTGAGGAACAAGAACTCCGGCGTTGAGCTTAAGAGAGTTTGGTTTAGATGGTGTATCCCCCACCCCACTAATGTGGGCCTAATACAAAGGAGGCCCCCCCCCATCTACCATGAGGGGTGGCCCCATGTGGTGGCCCAGAAATCAGACACGGTGTGAATCCCAGCTCTGCGACGACTGGCTGGCTGTGTGGCCTTGAAGATGGCGGTGTTTCCTGATCGGTAATAACACCTAACTTCAAGGGCTGTTCAGGGGATTATGAATTATAAAATGCCTCACCCTCCACAATGTATGATATCAAAAACCAAATCATAGCCCCTGAGTAGAATAATGATATCTGTGGCACCTCCATCCCAGGGACACAGCCTGCGACACAGCTGTCGTTTCCCACCAACTCCATCGGTAATGTAGATTTACGGCATTTGGAGCAAATTCTGTCATTTTCCCTTTTTCGTCTATGCCTGGTTCGTTTACATGTTCTCAGATTCTCAGATACAGATAAAGAGAATTACATAAGTAGCCCTTTTATGCATATATATATATATATATATATAATTTTTTTTTTCTCTTTAGCCATATCTCACCCCAGCCCTCCTCTGCCACTCCACTCTGAATTTCCTCCAGTGTGCTAACCCATTTTTAGTTTCTTGTTCCACCTGTGATACCTTTGACCTGTTGTTATCGCGAATCTTCTCTTTAGACAAAGAGAAGGTTCTTCCCACAATCCCCTGCTGCACCTCACACCCCGCGAGTCCCCCTTGGTCCCACTCCTTACCGCCTAAGCCACCCCACCGCTGCCGACTTACTTGTATCTAATTCCGATTTTAGTTCCTTAGTTTGGTTAGGTTTCCAAAGAAACCTGGCTACAGATATATTCCAGAAGGATCTACAGAGGGAATTACACACACACACACACACACACACGATACAATGATTAAGAATCTACATGCATGTGTTGTATACAGCATTGCACGGCTTCCTGAGTTTCATTATTTCTTTTTTTTTTTTTTTTTGAGTTTCATTATTTCTAACAAGCTCAGAGCACAAGCAGGGCAGATTCATTGTTCCCATTCTAGGAAGAGCAAGCCGAGGCCCACAGGCGTTCCGAGGTGGCCCAAGGCCTCTCTGTCCTTTAGCGGTGGCCCCAGGCTGCGCCCTCCCGCCTCCGTGGGCCCCGAGCCCGCGGTGTGTTTACTCTGCTCGTTTAGATGCGAGGGGATGGGAGGAAGGGATGGGGTGGGGTTGGGAACAGGTTGGAGCCAGAGCTATAATTAATTCCTTCTCCCACACAAGCCACTGAAATACCGCATATAATAAACAGCACCACCCGCAAAATGCCATGATTACACAGCAGTGCTTCCTGGGGGGGTGGGGGTGACACTAATTAACAGGTGGAGATGGGCTATTTACAACATACTATTTATTCCTGGGAATAGAATCGCCTTCCTCCCCGTAATCGGAAAGGAGTCCGGGATCCGCCCGGCTGCCATCTGGCCATGCCCTGGGAAGCAGGGTGCGGCGAGGCCTGGGGCTTCTCCTGGTCCTGGCACCCCCCGGAGGGGCGCGTGAAGAGCGATGCAGCAGTGAGGGTGGAGGAGGGGCATGCCTGCGCCAGGGAAGGGGCAGCTCTGCCAGCCCCCCCCCCGGGCTCCTGGGCCTGCTGCCCAGTCCCGGAGGCGGAGGCTGGGCCTTTTTCCCATGCCGCGCCACCCCCGCACTGACACCTCGCTCCCGTGTCCCTGAGGGGAGGCACCCCTTCCTTACTCAGCCGCCCTCCTCTAGGGAGCCCTGGTCCTGCTGCCTGTGGAGGCTCAGAGGCCTTGAGAGGCAGTGTCACCTGCAGGGCTTCCCTGGTCCGGGCCCCTCACACGCCAGAGAAGAAAACAGAGCCTCGGAAAGGTGAAGCCCCAGAGCCGGGCTGCTCGAGGTTCGGCCACCCCCAGGCCGATGGCGGCCTTCCTCTTCTCCCCGTCACACCTGCATCTGTTCAGAGGCAACAGGCCACCCCTGGTGTGGCCTCGAAGAAAAGAGTGGGACGCTCAGAGTACGGAGTATTTTTGAACAAGGAGACTTGGCATAGCGACCACTTAGCTGTCTCCTGGAAGTCCACGTGACTCTAAGAGGAAGGTCATAGAGAAGGTCACTGCTGCAGAGTAAGAATGAGAGACACTTCCACAGTCACTGCAACTGAGGTGTGGGAAAGCGCCCCACCAGTTCCATGTGGGGACAATGATGCTTCTGTGATTGTTGTTATTCAGGGGAGAAGAGAGAGCCAAGAGAACAAAATGTCATCAAAATTGGACGCTCTTGTCCCATGAACATCACTGAGTAGACTCTACTCAATAGAGTAAAAGGGAGTGTGAGGATAGTGTCACCGTTACCGCCACCATCACCCTAAGAATGCCATGTGTCACCTCATCTTCCCCGAACGCTGAGGTTTGCAGGAAAAATGAACTTCAGTGGGTCCTTGAAGAAATGAGATCCTGGAAGTTTTCTCTCCAGAATCATAGTGATTAAACTGTTTTGTTCAGCTTCTTTCTCCTAGAAATAGTGCAGTGAGAGAAAAAATAAGCATGGCCTTGGGAGGTTACAAGAGGTTCCTCTCCCCAATCATTTTTGGACTAAATTTAAGGCAGAGTCCTGAGGGCACTTGTCGTGAAGATCCTTCTGTTGGGCACATCAGCCCAGTGACACCCCTTCTCTGAGTCTGACCCCTCCAGCAAGTCCACAGACTGACAGACCATAGACAGAGCTGGTGGTTGCCAACTCACAACGAGCCGTGTTCCAGGTTCCTCTGGAATGCGATTTGGAACTCAGAACACATTTTCTGGTGGAAACCTTGCTATAAACAGTAGGCAGGTCTTCAAGCAGTGAGTAAGAGGAGCCCAATTAGTAACTGAGCCAGGAGAGGGGAGCCCCGGGTTCTAGTTTCAGCTCTGTCACTAGCCGCCTAAGTGGGCAAGGGCAAGTCATTTAATCACTGCCCCTGGTTTTCTCACCTGAAAGCTGATTATCTCTATTGAATAATATTAAATTTAATCACCTTGAAAAATCTCTTTTGGCCAATCAGGGACAGACTCTGGATGTCCTGCTGCCCTGCCTTCCAGCAGCTCTGGGGCAGCTGGGGCTCAGAGGAAAGCTGGAGCCCAAACATTGACCCCAGGGCAGCAGGGGAAATGGAAAGGGGCCCAGGTCTGGCTATACCAGGAGTGGAGTCAGGGTTTTCTCCACGGTCAGGAGATGGCGTGTGTGTGTGTGTGTGTGTGTGTGGTAGTGGTGGTGGTGGGGGATGCTGTAGGTGAGAGGTCACTAGGCAGCATTGGGGAGGGTCCCACAGTGTATAAAGGTGGACTTTCTATACTAGGGACTCATAAGGAGGCTTGGACCAGGGCTAAGGGTGGTAGCAGAGACCAGCCTTAGGATACTTGGACTTTTACAACCCAGAACATCGTAGCAACTCTCAGAGTCTAACCAGAGAGTATATTCAAGTTGTGGATCCCCATTTTGAAACGGAGGAATCCTGTTCACGACTATTGCTTCTGAAAAATCTTTGCTGTCTAGATATACGGAACATGAAGGGAGCCCCAGATTTTCTGTGTGGCTTGGGGAGCAGCTGTGACTCAGTCCATATGCCTGGGAACCCGGGAAGCACCCCAGGTTGGTGCAAGAGCTAATATATGGGAAGCTGTACTGACCGGCCATCTCTCCTCTCCATTGCCTTGCTCCTGGATCCCCTACGTTTTCCCCCCCTTCCCCCCACACACAACGGGTTTCTTTGTCCCCGAGGCTTGGAGCCTCAGACATCAGTGTGGTCTTTTTACCAGGCCATCTGTAAGAGCACATGGGAGGCAAATGAGACGGTTAGGCAGGGAGCAGAAAATATGATTTGCTAGAATGGTTTGATGGAGAAGCCCGTGCTTTCTGGGAGCTGCAGGAGGTGGTGTAGAGACTTCAGTGAGCTTGTTCTACTGCCTCTGGTGTGAGCTCCCGGGGCCGGCAGGTGAGGCAGGTAGCTATTTTCCAACCTGCTCATTGCACCAGTGAGGAATCTGAGAGCCAGGAAGGTGAACTGACTTCTCACAAAGCTGGGAGGCGATGGAGGCGGGACGATGACTCCACTGTTCGGCATTCTTGTGGCTCCTTCCACATTTCCAGAGAAGGGGCGTTGGGGAGAGATGAGAGCCTCAAAGGGCATTTCCATCAGCAGGGCGGCAGCCATCTCCCCAGTCGTGTCTGCTGTAACCAGTGTTCTCTGAATTCGCGAGCAGCACAGACCAGACCCGGCACCTGTTTGCCTTTTGTGATTTCTTTTTTTAATTTTGGGAAAGTTTCATGTCAAAGCAAATTCTGACCAGATTTCTCTCCGCAGTCCTGACGTCCCTCCCACTTTCTTGTTTTATATCTTCAGGTACCCACCACGCATCCCCTCTCGGGCCTCGCCTTTATCTCAGTGTCAGGTCAAGTGCTTCCCTCCTTCCTCCTGGATTTGGGCTGCAGCCATCTGACTGGGTCCCTGGACCTCAGTCTGTGCCTGACTTGGGAACACTACACTCAATTGTCAGAATAAGCATTTGGGGAAGGTCATGGGAGCTCTAGCATGTGGACGAAATCACATTTTGATATATTAGCTGGTACGTAGTCAGGGTTAGACTTATGATGAGAATTCAGGCCATCTGACTCCTCTCTCCAGTTTCTGGTAATGAAACGGTCCCTATAGTCACAAATGAAATGGTCCCTTGAGTCACAAAACGGTCCCTATGGCTTAAAAAAGTAACTTGTACTTGATTGGATTTGCTTGACACCCCTGGGCGCCCATCCGAGTGGCTAGTTTCAAAACGTTTGTTTTCCTGGTTTGCGTCTTGGCCGTTTCTTGGAAGACGGTTTACGGTTTATGTTTTGTTGGTCTCCACTCACATATTAAGCTGCATTGAAGGGGGGAGGGTCAGGTGGCTTCCAGAGCTAAACCATCAATGCCTGCCTGCCTCTCTATGAATCCTTTCTCTCTTCTCCTGGCCCCAGAGAGTTTCTGTTTTACTTTCCTTTTGAAGGTTATGCCTGTCCTTAGGATTTTTCTTGCCTATTGTTTTCGTGCTGTATTTGAAAATAAATTGCACAGATATTCTCCATTTGAGAAGAAAACTTAGTGGGCAAAAAAAAATACATTTGCAAGAAACTTACAAACCATGAGTCTCCAATGTGTCAAACTCTGTGTTGGGTTCTGGGAACACAGTGATGACTATAAGCTGGTCTCTGTTCCCAGGGAGCCCGTGGCCAAGTGGAAGAGCAGGCAGGGACGCAGGTGATCACACCTGACATTACAGGTGTGATGGGTCATCACCTACCCGCTGGCAGGGGTTGTCCTGCTAACAGGCCAGCCGGATGCGCTGGGAGTTCAAAAGTTTCAGACCAACCTCGGCAGGGTTCACTGCTTATGTTTTTAATCTTTCCTGCCTCTATTCACCAGATCACAAGAAGAAAGAGATATGCTAAGTACCTTGACTGAGTTTCAGAAGCACAGAGACGTTTCTGTGTTCTCTCCCTCTCCTTTCTCCAGTTCACTCCACCCGAGCTCCCACAAGCCCCTTACCCTGCATTGTTTTTTTTCTTTATCCTGCTGCTTTGACTTGGGCCCTGAGGTGTACGTGTCGCCTTAGCTTGGATCCATTTTGCGCTTCCTTTCTTCAAAACTGTTTCATCTTTCCTAGAGCCTCCTTTCTCCCCTTCTTGGTTCCAGGCTGGGAATATTTCCACCCATTCCCAGAGCAGTGTCGTTGGCCCGCCCTCCGGTGTAAGGCAGCTGGTGGGTTCACGGTGGGGGTGGTGGTCAAGGAGGGCAGGAGAGAGTAGCCTTTGAGCTGGGCTTTGAGGTATGATTGGTAGAGCAGGAGAGGTATTCTGAGTACAGGGGGTGCCTGTGGGGACAGAGCAGGGTGGGCGAGAGGACATGGTGTCATGCCATTGCCTTGGGCCTGTCCTTTCTGCCCCCAGCCTAAGTGGTGACTAGTTGACCTAATGTCCTATTTTTCTTCTCTTTTACTCTCCAAAACCTTCTCCAAAGGCCTGTGACCTTCTCCTCCTGAAAGACCTTCCTAGAAGCACTATGAGGGGAAATAAGAGTGGAAGCCAGTGACATTAATGATCCAAATCTCAAATGGCTGATTGATTACCTAGGGTAGCTATGGCCTGGGAGTCCACCACTCCCAGTTCTATCCAGTGCCAAAGAATACTTTCCAGGAAGTTAAAGACATGACTTTTATGCAAAATAGAATGAATGTGTTTTAAAAAGTTATTGAACTCACGAATGAGGGAACCAGTAAGATGGTTCAAAGACCACTAAAGAACCCAAGTTTATATTTCCCCTCTGGAAAGTCATGTAAAATATACTAGATTAAAAATTAAGATTGCCTGGCCGGTGTGGCTCAGTGGTTTAGAGCATCGGCCTGGGTACTGAAAGGTTGAGGGTTCAATTTCTGGTCAAGGGCATGTACCTGGGTTACAGGTTCGATCCCCAGCCCTGGTCAGGGCACGTGCGGGAGGCAACCAATTGATGTGTCTCTCTCACATCAACGTTTCTCTCTCTTTCTCATTCCCCTTCCTCTCTTCCGCTCTCTCTAAAAATCAATGGGAAAAATATCCTTGGGTGAGAATTAACAAGAAAGAAAAATTAAAAAAAATAAAATTGCTAGCTCATGGACCGCAGGATCTAAACAGTAGGCCCCGGGCTTCTCCTTTTTCTAGGCCGGAAGTCATTTGTATCTCTCCCGGGCAATATGCATGTGTGGCTATGGGGTGGAATCCTTCGCTTTGCTATCAGTTCTCTGAAAGTTAACATCTACCCTGACAGGGTTGTAAATATCCTAATCAATAGTAAGCAGCACATCAAGCCAAGGGGCACAGCCCTGGGGAGTCAGACAAGTCCAGGCAGCCAGCTGGGTGCCTTCCCGCGCTACGGTCCGAGCGCCTCGGTGAAACCTTCGCTCCGTCTGCAAATCTGGGACAGCTTCTAACACCAGGAAGGGCAGCCTCAGGAGTTTCCACGTAGTAACCTTGCTCTTTTTTATTCATTAATAACAACAGCGGGCACTTAGTGTCTTCAGTGTGCGCACAGGGTACTGTGTGTGGTGCCATCCCCGGGAAGCCGAGGCTTAGTCCCACCTGTCGGGACTTCCCTGCGCTACCAGGCACTGCGAGGAAGGGTTAAAGAGAGGAGCAGACAGTAGATATTATTAAAGTTCTGGGGACAGAAAAATCTATTCTGGTGGGGCAGGGCAGGAAGGCTCCTCCGGAGGCTCCATCTGCCTGTGGGTTCAGCTCACCTGGTTTTCCCTCGTCTGGCACGTGGTGTCTGCCTGCCTGTCTGCAGGCGCGGGTGTCGGTTCCCTCCTTGGCGCGATCTGCGGAGCTGCGGAGCCGGGAGTCGGGGCCCCTCAGCGATTCATTTCCTCCTGCCCTCCCTGCGCCCGTCATTGCTGCTGACACTTCACCTGTCGTGATGGCAGCTGCATGGTGGTGGGGACCAAATGCCCGCTCCGTGACGGCACAAGCCGTGCCACAGGCAGCCCGGGGTCAAGCGCGTCGCTGCTCCCAGGCAGAGCCCAAGCCGAGAGAGCGGAGGATGGGAGAGATGAAAGGTGGGGGGACAGTCAGTGCTCGGGCAGGTGCCTGGAGACAGGTGGACAGATGAGGAGCGAGCCAAGATGGGCAGACTAGAGGAAACATGTCACAGCCCTGGCTAGTTTGGGTCTGTAGTCACCCGAGCTCCAGCCGACCTGCTATCACAGGCACTTAGCCACGCCAGGCAGAGGCCCGAGGCAGCCGCAGCTCGCAGCTCACAGGCCGAGCGCCCGCAGCAGCCGTGAACCTGGAGGGCCCTGGCTTACGAGCAAGAGGAACGCCGGAGCGGAGGAACAGGGCTACTGCCTCTCTTTTGTTTTCCTTTTAACCCCATAAGGAGGAACCTGCTGCCTTTGGCAGAACTCTATATAATCACGAGGAGGCAGGCCCCAGACAGCCGTGGCAACGTAGGCCTTTCCCCCTGTGGCTGGTATAAATCGCGTCTGCCCGAGGCCCGTGGCTGTCTGAAGGACTGGGCAAATTCTCGTGCAGTGTACCCACCCCTGGCACGGTCTAGGCCGGCGCTGTCCCCTAGGAATATAGCCTGAGCCACACATGTCATTTCTCATTTTCTGGTAGCCACATTGAAAAAAGTTCTAAAACCAAACAAGTGAAATTAATTTTAGTATATTTTCTTGAATTCAGTACATCCAAAACATGATCATTGCAGCATATAATCAGAATAAGGAATATTAGTGAGACGATGCACAGTCTTTTCTTTGTTCTGACGGCACATGGCTGTTCTTGTCCACTTGGACTAGTTGTGGTCAAATGCTCAGTAGCCACATTCGGCTCACGGCAACTGCCCTGGACAGCCCAGGCCTGGGTGGTTATAACCTGTCACATCAGGGCCATGATCCTCTCCTGCTGCACATGAGGAAACGGAGACTCAAAGGGTCAAGGGCTTGCACAAGGTCACACAGCTAAAGCGCTAATCAGTGGTCAAGTCGCTCCTGGCAAGTTCAGTGAGGGGTACGCACTGCTGAGAAATGTTGGGAAATAGCCATCCTGATGGAGAAGCCAAAGTAGCTAAACTGGGAAAGGAGAGAGATGAAAAATGAACGTACGCACAAACTCCCAACCGTGGCAGTATGTTCAGCATGTATCATTGATTACTCTCTCGTTCCGAGGTCAACTGTAACTCGCTCTCCAGCCCTTACACACCCTCGCCCGTGACTTCTGTATATGGGCCTCCTGTTTCTCCCCAAAACCTGCATTTTCCTGCCTAGCTCGCTTAGACAAGGAGGTGCCACCAGGTGTCCATAGCAATTGAACTCTCATTCACCTCACAGGACCCAGTCAATGTCACCTCCTCCATGAAGCCTTCCTTCACTCATCCCCGGGCAGAACGGATTGCTCCTTCCTCTGACACCCAAGCGTGGCTTATTGCGCTTCACACAGTTGGTCTTATATGTTGTTGAGGCTACATAGATGCCACCTTGTGTGTGGTTGGATGCTTGCCACTGCCACTTGCTGTGATCTGGGCCAGGTGCTCACTTTGTGTGTCTGTTTTCTCATTCCTAAGATGGGATTGATAATGGCACCCAGCTCAGGTGGCCGTGAAGCGCTATGCGAGATCATCCACGCCAGGTACTGAGTTGATGGCTGGAGTGGAGTCAGCTCACTCACTAGTAGCTCATCTGTTGTTATGGAAGGAGATGGTCACAGGAGTCATTGGAGAGAAGACTTTCTCCAGAAGGAGTGCCAGAAAGTCTCCCAGAAAACACGTCCCCTTCAGACATCGTCCCTACACCTGCAAAATGCCATTTGCGCTCTTAGGAAGCAGAACAAGGTGTTTATCCCCTCCCAGGGCCTCCATAACAATGGACCACAGACTGAGGGGCTTAAACAACAGGACTTTATTATCTCACAGTGGTGGACACCAGAAGTCCAAAGTCAAGGTGTTGGCAAAGCCACGCTCCGTCCGAAGGCTCTAGGGAGGGTCCTTCCTTGTCTCTTAAAGCTTCCGGTGGCTTTGGGTGCTGGATTGTGGCAGCGTTACTCCAATTCAGCCTCTCTCCATACCTGGCTTTCTTCCCTGTGTCTCCAGGCATCAAAATAAAATCTCCCTCTCTTTTCTCATCTAAGGACCCCAGTCACTGGATTTAGGACACACCCTAAATCCAAGATGATCTCACCTTGAGATCCTTAACTTAGTTACATTTGCAAAGACCCTATTTCAAAATAAAGTCATATTGATTGGTACCAAGCATTAGGATTTGGACATATTTGGGGGGGGGGGCACAATTCAGTCCATTATACCTGTTTACATACTAGAAAATTGGGGCTCCTGTCTTTTCCAAGGTTGTGTGGCTGCTTAGCAATAGAGCTGGGCCTGGGACCCAGACCTTCTGTGTCTGGTCCAGGTTGCGTCCACTACTCTGAGCACCCATCTGAGCACATCCAGTACCTCAAGGGCAAGGCTACGGGCAAAGTTCCCCTTTGCAGCCTCCTGTGCAGCACTTGGGCACGTGGTGCTTCTGCCTTGGGCCTTTCCAGCCCCCTTTCTTTCCCTCTCACATCAGCACAGCTTTCCATGTGACCTGCCCCGGACTTTCTGCTAATTCCTTACAGTGGAATCGAACGGTTTCTATGACCCTCCTTGTCCCCCTGGGGCACTTGAACACAGCCAGGTCTGCAGGCCCCCAGTCCTAACCACCTGGTGTTGACACCAGGCCAGGCTAGGGCAGTGCCATGGACCACATGTCCCTAGGCAAGAGGAGGGACCTCACCATCCTGGAGGCCCTTCCCCAAGTCCAGAGACAAGGTCATGATCTGTGTATACAACTTCCCTTGACCTTACCCGACTTTGACCATGGGACCCATTTCCCCCACTACAGAGTGAGAAAAACACCCTCCCCACCTATATTGCTGGCTGAGGGACAAATGGACTAATTTATACGAAAGTGCTTAATGCAAGCGTGAGGATGAATTATACCATTACCCTCCCGCTTTCCCTGCACCCCACCCGCAAAACCCAAACGTGGACTCCAGAGAAACCGGACCCCTCCCTAGGCTGCATACTCACTCCTCTCCCCAGGGGCGAGGCACCTCCCGCAGGCCGCCCTCCGGGCCTGGCGACTGTCCTCACGGAAGAGGCCCACACGACAGTGGCAGCAGGGCTCCTTCTCCCACCGCCATGGAAACTCTGGGCCTCTCTGGAGTGGGAATTGGGCTTTCTGGTGTCGCGAAGCAGAGGCTACAGGCTCTACGGATAGATTTCCATTTTAACGCACGTCTCGGGGCATCAAAAGGTCTCTGTTGCATCCTTAAAAGGGGAGCCCATCGCCACCGGGCACAGAGGAGGTGTGCCACATTATTTATTGTTTTTCATCTGTGTTCCTAAAACTGGGCTCTTCGGGTTCAAATGGCAGATAAAATTGCCACCCACCTCCCTCCACACAGTCATTTTCCAGCTCACACCTGTTCACTGCTCATTGTACGTTAAAAGTCACATTACGGGAGTGTCAGAGGCCCTGAGCAGCACCCTCTGGAACCTGATGCCTGGCTTCCTGGCAGCGTGCAGGGCTTATTTCTGCAGCTTCCCCTCTCCCCGGCTCTGGTTTCCATCTCTGCATTCTGGCCTCTTCTCTCTTGTGGTCCATGAAGCCCCTGCCTTACGCTATGGGGATGTTCCTGCCTCCCACCATCCATTACCTTGCCCCTGGCCTTCTATCTTGACCAAGCTTCCATTCCTCTCTCCTAGATGGCACCAGAGTTGGATATGAAAATGAGAACTCCACCCACCATTCAGGAATTCTAAAGATTTCTAGCAGAACAGTTCAACCCCTCATCACCTGGAGATCTCTAAGTTTACTAAGATTATTTCTCATTGCACCGACGTTCTTACCTCTTTACTGTACACATAGACTGTCAAAAGGACCGTGTTTTCCTAACTCCGGTCAGCTCCTAGAAGAACAGAGATTAGTTGAAATGTATGTAGTATGCTAAAATTTTCCCTGCGTAAAATTCATCATGTTCTAATTCGGATGAGAGAGAAGCAGTTTGTGTGGGCAGACCTGGAAATGGTTTTGTTTTCTAATACTGGACCTTCCTTCGAGTGTCAGTTGTTAAGATAAAAATCCCATAATGAACTTAACATGGCTCAAATTCTGAAGCTGAAGTGGGATTTTTGCTATAGTTTATACATTTCCAGAATTCACACCCCGAGGCTGCCTGGACTAGAGAGAATATAGTGTTGATAGCCAGTTTCTCCGTAATGAATTAGCAAAGAAAACGAAGCTTGTTGGATGGAGATGGGAAAAGGAGGGACCACGATTCTATCACCTCCAGCTCCTTGGGTTTCTTTTTAAAATTTATTTTGTTATTTTTATTGTCGAGAGTATTACAGATGTCCCCCATTTCCCCCCTTTACCCCCTCCACCCATCTCCCACTCCACCCCAGGCCCCTGCCTGTCCATTGTCTGTGTCCATGGGCTGTTCTTATGTGCTTGTAAGTTCTTTGGTTAATCTCTTCCCGCCGTCCCTCTGAGATCTATCGGTCTGTTCCATGCTGCCATGTCTGTGGTCCTATCTTGTTCGTCAGTCTGTCCTGTTCATTACATTCCACATCTGAGTGAGATCATGTGATGTTTGTCTTTCTCGGCCTGGCTTATTTCACTTAGCTTAAGACTCTCCGGGTCCCTCCATGCTGTCCCAAAGGGTAAGAGATCCTTCTTTACAGCTGCGTAGTATTCCATGGTGTGAATGTCCCACAGCTTTTTATCCACTCACCTACTGATGGGCACTTGGGCTGTTTCCAGATCTTAGCTATTGTAAACTGTGCTGCTATGAACATAGGGGTGCATATATTCTTTCTGATTAGTGTTTCAGGATTCTTAGGATATATTCCTAGAAGTGGGATCACTGGGTCAACAGGCAGCTCCATTTTTAATTTTTTGAGGAACCTCTATACTGTTTTCCACAGTGGCTGCACCCGTCTGCGTTCCCACCAACAGGGTACTAGGGTTTCCTTTTCTCCACAACCTCGCCAGCACTTGTCATTTGTTGATGGTTAATTTCCAAAATAAACAAAGAACTCACACAACTCAACAAGAGGAAGACAATCCAATTTAAAAATGGGCAAAGGACCTGAATAGACACTCCTCCAAAGAGGACATATGGATGGCCAGGAGACATGAAAAAATGCTCAACATCGCTAATCATCAGAAAGATGCCAACTAAAACCACAATGAAATATCACCTCACACCTCAGCAGCTCCTTGGGCTACCATCAACAGCTCTTTGGGTTTCTAAGCCAGAGATTACAAACTATGGCCCACGGGCCAACTGTGCCTATTGGTTTACGTGTCATCTGCTGCCACGAGAGATTTGAGTGGCAATGGCCACAGAGAATTTGGCCTGCAGAGCCTAAAATATTTACTGCCTGGCCTTTTACAGAAAAAGTTGGCTGACCTCGCTCTAAACTATTGGGCACTTTCTTGGCAGTGATGGCCCCTGAAATGTTCAACTTGAACAATTTGAAAGGTAGCCTTGCTTGATATCCAAACCAACCAAATAAAAGCAAAACAAACCAAAACCAAAGAAATCGTGCTCTGTAGCCTGGAGCACAAAAAAAATATACAGCCTGGTGTCACAGAATCAGAAGATTGTATTAACTAAAATTATTCACTGTAGATTGTTTGCCACCAGATCATCTCCTGCGATACTAGGGGACAACTGTATGGTGATCCCGGAATCTTGGGGCAGGTCAGGGAAGCTAAGAAAGCTTCCCTGGTCACCTCCCCAGGGAAGCAGGGAGCATGAGGTCGCCACAGGCTCCAGGGTAACCGGTTTAGAGTCTCCTGAGCCAGCATATGTCAGTGCTGTGAGCCATGGCAACGAGCCTATGGGAGATATGGGACAAAGCCACCGCGGACAGCTGGTGGGAGGAGAGGAGGCCAACTCTTCTCAGCTGCGTTTTACTTGGGACCCTCAGCAACTCCATTTTCGGTCCTTTTTAAAAAAGTCTTATGATAGCTAGTGAGCATCTTAGGCTGGAAGCTGGAATGTTGGTTTTGATTCCATTTTGCCAGGACCTTGAGCTAGTTCCTTGCCCTCTCTGTGCTGCTGTGAAATGAGAATGATAGTGGATTGTTGCGGGGATTACATGGGGTAGTGTGAGTAAAATGCCTCCAGGTGCATTGGAAGTGCTCTGCACAGGTTCGGTACTTTATTAGTTTATTCTAGTAGCATTTTCTGCTTTCCTAAGAGAGATGATGAGGTTGGGTATTTCTGTGTCATCTCGGGGTCTTTGTAATTAGCCTGTTTTCTTCAAGAAATAGAACAGCAAGAGTCTTTCCAGCGCACAAATGTGAGTGCTTGTCCTCTTTGACTGTCTTTGTCTTTTTTTTTTTAGAAGTAATTTCATGGCTCATGCACTTGAGATTCCATCAGGAAAGCGGGCGCTCTGTCGGGCAGATGATCGCCCCTGCTGGGTGCTCATTGGCAAATCACTGTTCTGTTAATTAACACAATGCGGGACTGGAGCTCTCAACTCCTTCCAGACTCACCCTTTCTCGCTTGGGGTTTGAGTTGTGTCCCCTCTCCTCTTTTGAGCCCTGGGGACCACACATGCCTCAGGGCCACCCCTGTGTCCTTGCTCCGTCCTGGGCCCAGCAGCTGGAAGGACGTGGCCCAGGTGCCTCCTTCACGCTCCCCTTGTCTTGTGCATCCTGGCTCTGCTGCTTCCTCCTCACCCCAGCATCCCTGTCACCTACTTTCTGGAAAATTCCCTGATCTCTCCCCAATGCGGAGGGGACATGCATTTCTATTCTGAGCGCTGTGCTTTGGCTTGGCATGCCTCATGGTCTCCAGCATGGCTCCTGGGTCTGTGTAATGAGCCTCTCTCTGTGTCACAGCTGACAGCCCTTAGTAGCGCTGCTTCGCTAATGCAGATGCAACAGATTCGACCCAGCAAAACCCCCTTAACAGATGCCTTCCCAAGCCAGGCCTCCAGCTCCTTGTGTTATTGCTCTCGCTACTTCCCCTGAAACTGTGTCCTTGGGCTTTTTCTTTTTCAAAAAAACCAAGGGTGGTAATGGGTTGTGATAATCCCCCCATACTCTGGCCTGGGCCCAGTCACCAGGAGGCCTAGAGACAGCAGGCTCAGGAGGTGAGGTGTCCTCAGCAGGGCCAGGTCCTCATCCACACCTCCCGATGACTTTTCTGACACTAGCTCTGAAAAGTTAGGAGGCCTATACCGTGTACTCTCTTGTTGCCGTGGCTAAGACTGTCAGATTAAAAATAAACCACCTTAGCCCCTGAACTGGACCCCTAAAAATAGTTAAGATGGTAAATTGTATGTTAGGTGTATTTTGCCACAATTTTTGAAACAGGTATGATATCCTTCCCTGACCGGTTTGGCTCAGTGGTTAGAGTGTTGGCCCACGCACTGAAGTGTCGCAGGTTTGATTCCAGTCAGGGGCACATACTTGGGTTGCAGGTTCTATCCCTGGTCCCGGTCAGGCAACCGATCGATGTGTCTCTCTCACATTGATGTTTCTCTCTCTCTCACCCTCTCACCCCCTCCCTTCATTCTCTCTAAAAATCAATGGAAAAAATATCCTTGGGTGAGAATTAACAACAACAAAAAGGCATGATATCCTGATACAGGCTACAACATGGATGAAAATATAAAGATATAAGTAAGATAAGCTAGACAAGAGGACAAATACCACATGATTCCACATACAGTAGTCCCCCCTTATCCACAGTTTCACTTTCTGTGGTTTCAGTTACCCACAGTCAACTGTAGTCTAAAAATATTAAATGGAAAATTCCACTAAAATACAATTCGTTAAGTTTTAAATGGTGCTCTGTTCTGAGTAACGTGATGAAATCTCTCACCCCCCTGCTCCGTCTTGCCCAGGACATGAATCATCCCTACGTCCAACTTCTCCCCGTTGCATAAGCTCCCCGCCTGCCAGTCACTTAGTAGCCGCCTGGCTTATCAGATCGACTGTCTTGATATCGCTGTTCAGATCGTGTATTAAAATAACCCTTATTTTACTTCATAATTGCCCCAAAGACACTCACATAACTTTTATGACAGTCTTTTGTTATAACTGATTTACTTTATTAGTAGTTATTATTGTTAATCTCTTACCGTGCCTAATTTGTAAATCAAGCTTCATCATAGGTACGTATGTACAGGAAAAACATACTCTATTTAGGGTTCGGTACTACCTGTGGCTTCAGGTATCCATGGAGGTCTTGGAACGTATCCCCGTGGATAAGGGGGGCTACTATAGGAGTTTCCTAGAGTTGTCAAGTTCATAGAGACAGAAAGTAGAGGGGCTGCCAGGGACCGTGGGAAGGGAAATCAGGAGTCGTGCTTCATGGGGGCAGAGTTCCACTTGGGGAAGATGAACGAGTTCTGGAGATGGGTGGTGATGGTTGCACAGCAGGGTGAATGTCCTTAAGCCCACTGAACTGTACACTTAGAAATGGTGAATTTCATGTTACGTATAAATATGGGAGGAACCACCATGGAAACATGTTTAAAGCACAAAATGAATATTTGGGGGAAAGCAAAAATACAAAAACAACTCTTTCACAAGCCCCACTTATTGATTCGAAGCCACTCTTCCCTTTGGGTTGTACAAATGTGCCGTGTAACCGGGTTGTCCCCAGAACGATCGCGCCCGGCGCGTCCCGTCTTGGTGCAGCTCGGACACCTCGCCCGTCGTTGGGCGCATTACGGAGCCCGAGTGAGATGCACGGTCTCAGCACTGAAGAAAAGTCAGTGCCGACGCACTAATTGACTTTCACTTAGGACATTTTTCTTACCAAGAGCTCGGTGAGCCACAGACTTAAGGAATCTAGCGTCTCTCGGCTCTTGTGAGTTTTATCAGCCAGTCTCTTTTGGGGTTGCCAGGAGGAGGCAGGCCCAGCTTGTATTGGTAATGAGCGTTTGCTGCAAAGACTTAAGGGAATGAAGTCCGGGGGACAGCTACCCAGCGTCCCTGGGTCCCAGGGCTTAGCCCGGACTCAGTGGGAAACAGTGACCCAGTGTTATTTGCATGCCAGGCTGAGCTTGAGTTACCTGCCTTTCTCCATGCCCCTCATGTGCCCACATCCCCACAGAGGATCTGATTGGGCAGCTGTTTTCAGTAAGACGGGACCCCGCTGGGCAGGGTGTCCCTCTGAGTTGTCTTCAAAGCATCAGGTTGCTGTAATTATTAAATGAGTTAATGAATGGAAATCCTTGACCAGGGCTTTATCCAGCACATGGTAGGTGCCTAATCAATGCTTCGTTATTATGAAGCGAGGCGCAGTATCAGACCTAAGGATGCGGGTGGGGGTGCAGGGACTGGGTGTGAAGCCTGACCCAGGTTTGATCCTCTGTATCAGCCTCATTCAAATACAAATTGACCAACAACCTGCTGTAAAGGTGCCCCGGGCTTCAGCAGCAAGACCAGGGCAGAAGCAGCCAGATCATCTCTTATATTTTTTGCTTTCGAATCGTGTCCCCAAGAGATCTGCAATGGCATGAGTGGGTTGGCATCAACATTTGCGCTGTTTATTGACAAAAGAAAATTTTCATTTAACTGATGCATTTAGAGTCTGGAAAATGTTGGGTTTTATTTTATCTAAGCCATTTGCTGAAGAGTTTTTAGGCAGATTCGGAGAGGAAATGGGAAGAAATTGCTTTGCCAGCATTGGAGTCCAGTCCCCCGAATAATAGCTCACCTTCATGGAGCACTTCATATGCGTCATACGTGATCCCCTCTAACCCTCCCGTGCTGAGGGAGGCACTGTTATTAACTCTGTTTTACCGATGGGGAAGCGGAGGCTTAGAGATGCCCAAAGTCCCATGCTGACAAGAGCCAATGCTGAAACCCAGGCAGTCGGACTCCAGGCTCTTCCGGTTTTCAAGGTTCAAAATTGTTACTTTTCATTACGTAGCATCGCTGATGGGTGGACTCTTGCTCTTTAGACCTTTGGAAGAACGCTCAGCTTCATAATGTCACAAATACCACAGAGGATAGCATTCTGCTACCATGTCACTGTGATCTTTCATGTTCAAAAACTGTCACTTGGTCGATCAGTAATATTTCCGGAGCTGCCAGGCCGGTGTGGCTCAGCGGTTCAGTATCAACCAGTGAACCGGGAGGTCGCGTTTCGATTCCCGGTCAGGGCACATGCCCGGGTTGCAGGCTCGATCCCCAGTGGGGGGCGTGCAGGAAGCAGCCGATGGATAACTCTCACCATTGATGTTTCTCTCTCTCCCTCTCCCTTCCTCTCTCTGAAATCAATAAAAACATATTTTTCAAAGAAGAATATTTTGGGAGCACTTTGTATGTGCCAAGCATAGTGCCAAGTCCCGTCTGACATTCGGGATGTTATAGCTGGTACACTTTTCAGAGCCTGTGTGCATTGCTTATTTCTACTTGTCTGTAGAAAACCGATCTCGTGTCACAGCATTTTTCCTGTCCCGATCACATGTCATCACTTTGAGTCACTCTCATGCCGCTTACGTTCTGATTCTTGAAGAGAGGCCTCCTGAGACATTGTCTAGTGCTGAAGTGGGCAGTCGTCTTAAGAATTTAGAAAACGAAATCAATATGTACCATAGAGACCTTTACCAGCATGCATGGCTCATCAGGGACAAAAATAATGCCGGGGAAAGAAACAGTGCTCCGTGTGTCTGCAAGACCCCCGCTCCGGGTCCCCAGCAGTCCTGGGTCACCTCGCCTGCAGGGGAAGCCAGCGAGGCATTCAGCACGTGGCTGGGAGGCTGTTGGCGAGGAAGCCACGCGCCCCCACCGAGGGACACCTCCTGGGTGGGGGACACTGGAAGGAGCTGCTTAGACTCCCTCTATCCCTGCATGTCCCGTCTGAGCTCAGTGACATTGTCCCTGTTTGTTTTCAAATCATGCTTTGAATATTTTCCTCTTTGATTGTAAAAGCAACACATGCTTATTGTTGAGAATTTGGAAATCACAGAAAAGGAAGAATATAAAAACCACCCATAGTCCCCTCTCCCCACAATTAACCTTTTGGTCTGTTTCCTTTTGGTCTTTTTTTTTTTTCCTTACTTATTACCATTAGCGTTTATAATGATTGTTATTATTACATATCCGGGAGCACACAGAATGTACAATTTTCAATCTTGCTGTTTTCAACATCATTTAATTTCTTCAAAATCACTTTATGGCTGCGTCATAGCCCATGATGTGAGTCCACCATAATTTATTTAACGATTTTCCAATTATTGGAATAGTTTTGGTTGTTTTCCATTTTCACAGTGGGGTTGTTAATGTCTGCAGTACATTTCTTATGTATGTGTTTGGTCAGCTTATGGCATCTGGAAATTAATACTTCACTAGAGAGTTTTGCAAATGACTTCTATTTCTCAAACTAATTTACTATATAGAAACATCGTAATTTCAGTATAGAAATCTAGTGCCTACTTTTATCACTATCTAGCCCCACACACTCGCAAGTACACTAAGCTACCATAAATTTATATTTCTCTGCTTAGTAATGACATCTCCTTCACATGAATGTTAATCAACTTTGACAATTGAATGATCCCGGCAGAGCGTTAAAAGTTGGGCAAATTATGTGTATGGGTGTTTGTATTTATTTTGGGTTTTGCCACACATCAAGTCAAATTGGTCATGTACGTGTCACAAGAAGGCGAGCGAGTCTTCCGCCTGGGCCTTAGGAAGACTTGCTGGGGGGCAAAGAGTGGATCTGAGCTAAATGAGGAAGAACTGGACACACAGAGATGGAGCAGCCACCTCCGTCCGGTGTCAGCTTTAGTCGGAGACCAGGAGAGCGGAGAGCGTGCTCGGAGGAGGGGAAGAGCTCAGAGCTCATGAAAGTGAGACAAGAGATGGCGTTGGTAACAGGGTCAGACGTGAAGGGCCTGAAACTAGGCTTTCCGCGCGGCCTTGTCTCTGGCACACAGTGGGGAGCCATTCGGGGTGTCGAGCACGGAGATGAGAGAGCGAGACTTGCTTTGGAAGAGGTCAGCTGGCCACAGAGCATAAAATGGGTCCGAGCAGAGAAATCCTGAAGGAACGACGCTGAGGGGTGGCTCAGAGAGGAATCCTGTTCTAATTGGACTCCTCCTGAGTTTTCTCATTTGATTACCTCTCCTGAGAGATGGGGAAATTGAGGTTTGCTGCAGGTCCTGTGGCCAGAAAGCTACAAAGCAGGTGTTAAGCCTCATACCAAAGCGCAGGCTCATTGAGACACTAGAGTGAGGGTAGGCAGGCCAAGGCCAGGGTGGGGCAGTGGGGATTGAGTGTGTGGGGGGCGGGTACATGCGTTCATTTTTGTGGAGGCAAAATCTGGTGGATTTGGAAGCTGGTCAGACATGAAGGGGCAAGGAAGGAGGGGGCCTCCAAATGCCACTGAAGTTCGGGAGACAGATGGTCATCAGGATGGCGATGCTGTTGGCATCAAGAGAAGGGACGCTTGGAGAGTGAAGACAAGGAACTGGGGTCTAGAGGTTTGAAATTAGAGGCCTCAGCCTTGTTGACATGTTGAGAAAGTCACGAGACATATGGACCAGGGTCTGCACTGTTGATGTAGAGCTAATAGACATCAGATGAGTCAAAACTGAGCTCTGATTTACGTAGGTTGCGAATATATTTTAATGCAGCCAGAGCACAATTTAATATTATAAATTTTAAATAAAATCAAATTCTCACCTTTCGATAGAGAATGCTCCCTTTAAATTCTTTGGGGTGTCATGAGCTCCCAGAGCCAGAAGGAGCCAGGCTTCAAGTCCTTCCGACTGCAGAACCTTGAGTCTCCTTGCCCGGTGTCCTCTGGTGCTGAGCCTTCTGCGCAGGCTGGACAGCGTGCTGCTCGTTTGAATCTCATCGAGAACATCCAGGTGCTGCCAGTAGAGTCCATTCTACTCACAGACCCACGAGGCCCAGCCCAGGGTGTGGGAGTGTTCCCTGACTCCTACATCTAAATCCTACAAGCACTGAAGGCTCTGATCCTTTCCTTTTTCCAGGGACAAGGACAGAGTCCCCAGAAGGCAGAAATGAAGCTTGAGAGTGAGAATTGTTCTATGCAGCTGGGTGGGAGGGCACAGCAAGTGTGAGGACCTGGTGAGCTGGTGTCAGATAAACAAGGTGGCTCCTGTTCTTTTAGAAGTCATTTGAGGAGCAGAAAAGGCTGGGTATCCACATCTAAAAATCTTGCCTTTAATATTTTATCCACCATGCTTAAAAAAATAGCCACACTCTATCCCCCCCCCCCCCCCCCCCCCCCGCCAACTCGAAGGTAAATCAGACACACCAGTCCCTTTGGGAGGACGGAAACGAAAGATTTGCCTGATGTTTCCCGTTTTATTCTGGGTTTTCTCACACACGCCGTTGACCCTGGCCTTGACAATGAGAACCCCGCTGGAGCAGGCTTCGACAGGCTGCCCCGGAACAAAGACGGCATCGAGGGCCTCGCCAGAGAGGGTCACGCACAGGGCCACGGGGTGGGGATGCTTGTTTCTCACAGGACCCGCCACAGAGTACAGAATAAGCATTTACTTAACAAAAGACCCCACAGCCAGACACCAGCTAAATTCAGACGTGACTGACTACGCACGAATCATGAAAAATGTTCCCAGTCACCTGAGACGCTTCAAGCATAGAAAACAAACCATGCAAAATAGAAAACATTTAAACACATAAAAGTGAAGCCATTAGGCGTCCCTTTGCAACAGAACAACTAGAACAGGCTTTCTCATGGACTGCTCGAAGTGAGCTGCGCACTTCAGCGGCGCCTGGCACGTTAGTGATGGGTGGGCGTCAGCTCCTTTCCCCCTTGCTGGCGGATCTTCTGGGGGGGGCTCTGTGGCTCCTGTTCAGTCTCGTGCCCACTGAACGGAGTAGAGCCATGCCTTCATTCTACAGGGTTTAGAAATAATGCCGCCTTGCTTCTCCACGTGGAGTGACCGCATGGGACAAGGCAGACAGACAGTCCAGGGTTTTAGGGACCTGCGGCCTGCTCCAGGGCAGGCCGGTGTCTTACACGTCTTTGTAGGACAAGAATTCCGGGGTGAGAAGTGGTGCCCTGCAAGTGAGGAGCGGGTGAATGAATGCACTGCGCGCGGGGGCTGGCCCACGGGTGTCCCTGGAACCTTCAGGCTCAGCCTCACTGCTAATTCGTTTTCTTCTGCATAGAGACAGACTCAAGTCTCACATGCTTAAAAAAAAGAAAGTCCCCCTCCCTCTGTGTTTCAGCCTGTGACCCCACCTCCCTCCTCTTCTCTGCAGTCAGTCTACTTAAAAGCATAGTGTTTCAAGTGACTTTCGCTTCTTACCTTCAGCTCATTCCTACTAACTCGGTGAGGTTGACTTCCACCGACAGAGCCTTTTCAAGGTCACGGGGGACGTCCTAGCTGTGCGTCTAGTAAGACTCAAGGCGGGAAGCGAGCACCCGATTTTATGAACTGCCGTGTTCCCTGGGCCCGCACAGTGCCTGGCACACACTGGTGCCCAGCGAGCCCTCGCTGAATGTTTTATGACATGATGCCTCATTTCATCGCAGCGGCCTGGGCCATCACTGAAACCCTTGCTTCGTTTCCCTCCCACGATGTCCCTGAGGCTGGGTTTCGCTCTACCCTTTTTGGCCTTCCATTCTCGCCCTTGTCTCCCTCTTCTCAACCCTTAAATCCTGGTGTTCAGATTCCCTCTTTAGCCACCCTTTCGTCTCACTTTGATACACCTCCCCTGGGAGAGCAGGCCTTCAGTCCTACAGCTCTAATGACATGAGTCTTCTATCGGAATCTCAAACACTAACCTCCTTCCCATGCACTAGACCCACACGGCCAAGGCCATCACGGGCATCTCCAACTGGACGTCTCTTAGGCACTTAAACTCAACTTGACGCCCTCGCTCCTTTTACAAGACCTGTCCTCCCTGTCCTTCCTCCCATCCCCCCTCCAAAAAAATAAATAAAATAAAATAATAAAATAAAATAAAATAAAATAAAATAAAGTAAAATAAAAATAAATCCAAACCGAGAAGCAATTCTCTCTGCCTCTTCTTTTGTGCTGTGTCTTGGTTAAGCACCATGTTTTTCATCTTCCAAGCTAGAAACCTGGGAGTCATCAGTGACTTATCTCTCCCTTCTCTCTTACAGTCAGTCAACAATTCCTATCAATTCTACTGCTTTCCACCCTGCACACCCTCCCCTCCCCCCAAGTTCTAAGAGAACCTAGCTGGTTACAGCGAGTACTTCCTTGCTTCCGAGTTTTTCTTTGCCCGGGAAGGCTCCCTGATAGCGCTGGTGTCCTTGCTTTCCACGTGGTGTTGGACGTGCCTGGTCACCCGTATACACCTGCTGGGCAGGGGTCAGAGGCGTCGGCAGGCTGGTGTGTTATTTTGCATTTAATCTTCTATCATAAACTTTTCCGTTGTCATTGACATTCTCCAAAAGAGTGATTTGATTTTAATAGCCAAATAATATTCCACTAACTTTTTATTTAATGTTAAATTCTCTTTGGGGGTTTGAAGCGGCATAGAATCTGAAAGGCACAGAGGAATGGAAAGGGCGTGGGCAGACCGACCCCTTCCCCAGACCCACCCCTCACTGGCTGTGTGACCTTGATCAGCTGAAATGCCCTTGGCTCAGTTCCTAAGTCCAACAGTGAGAAAAATAGCATCTGCCTTGTCGAGCCACTGGGAGGCGCAATGGACTTGTTCTGAGCCCATTGCCCAACCCAATGCCTGCGCGTAGTAAATGCACAATAAATGTTCAGTACTGTTCATCTTCCCCTTCTCCAGGCTTATCAAATTCATTGCCATCAACCGCTTCTCAGGTGCCCGTAGCATTTTTTCTGGAAAGCATAGCACCCTCTAAGTGCCCATGTGTTGTGAAGTTCCCATCTTCCGATTGCTTTGTGGGGATTCCCTGGGGGCTCATTCTTGCCCAGCCACCTTGATTTCTCGACTCTGCGCTCAGAGCAGCTGTCAGTGACACATGATGTAGAGAAGAAATGGGAGCTTCTCTGGGGTGGAAGAGGGGATAGTACTGGTCTAGCTCATCCCTCAGAGCAGGAGGACCCCCGGAACCGAGACCCAGAGCTGAGCTGGGTCTGTCCGGGGGTATCCGGTTGGCTGAGCCAGGTTCCTTTTTGTCTTTTTCTTCTGCAGTGTCCGCGGTTGGCTTAGCAGTGTGGCTGCAGGGACAAGGGAGTCATTCCCGTGATTATTTTGGTCTGGGACTCTGTCTCTCAGTTCTGGATTTTTCTGCCTTCTCCTTTCTTGTCTCCAGGCTCTTGCTTTAGCTGCTGACCTAGCTTTTGTCAGGCGAGTAGAAATTTTGCAATTTGCCTTCCATTGTCTTGTCAGTGGATATGATTTGTATATAGCAGCATCACACAATGTCCCTATTTATGGCAGCTTTCTGATCCGGAGGCAGATTTGGGAGGAAGAAGCTTCCAGCCCATCTTCTGACCCAGATCATCTTTTATTTTTACCTTGACTACCTTCACCTATAGTGGAGGGGCAGTGCAGAAACATCTATGGGGTCCGTAATCTGTGGGGTCTCCTGTGTGCTCATTAAATTTACTAATGGTATGGAGCCCCTACATTGGCATGGCCTTGTGAAATCTGGAATCTGAATCTATGTTGATGCTTTTATGTGATAAAAAACTATGTTGACTTTCTAAATGATAATTCATGTCGGCTTTTAAAATTATTTACTTTGGAGGAGAGGGAAATTGTCTTCAAGTCACCAGGACATTTGGGTCACAGAAGTGGCTTAAGTTGGGTAGATACAGCCTCAGCCTGCATTAATCCAGGGTGCACTTAGTTTTAATAATTGCTACAGCATGGGATGGTGATCTCATTTAGCAAACACCTGCTCATGTCAATGACATGGAAACAAAATAAAGCAGACGTGACCACAGCCCTGAACAAGCTCGCATTTATTGGAGGGAGGGAGACATAACTAATTGCAATACGACATGTGGAAAGTGCTGGAGGAGTGATATCAACCAATTGCTAGAGGAGTCCCTGGACACCAGTGTGAGTTAACGTTATCTGGAAGGCTCCCAGGCATTTACTCGTCAGGGAAATCTTTAAGGATGCCGAGAAGCTTGCCAGGTGGAGCATGTGGCAGCCATGTTGGCAGGGAGCACAGCGTCATCGAGGAAAGAGGGTGGGGGGAGTGCCAGGGCTTTCAGGGAAGTGCAGTCTGTCATGATGAGATACTGGGGGGCTTTCAGAAAGATAGAGGGAAGGACCTTTTGGGAATCAAAGCCCAAAGGTACTTTCTCATGGAAACGTAAGGACTATTCATTTTCACATAAAAATACTTTTTAAAACATAACTGCATTACCATGCTGAACCAACTTACACTCTAGAAGAAAGCTACAGGCAGAACCTCCTGTTAGCTGCTTCTCTGTTTCAGTTTTAATTAACTAGATCACTGAAGCCCTCCCAACAGAGTTGCAGTCTTGCCTATGTCTCTTCCTTCCAGATCAGTGTAGTGCTCACTGTGAGAGCCCAGGGTTCAGATCGCCTCTGTGGCCACTGGCACCTCTGCTATTAGCTGCTATAGCCTCCAGCTGTTTTGGTCCTCGGAGGGTAAGACGCATTGATACTTCAGGGTGAATGCATCTCAGTGTTAATAAATAGAAAAACAGAGCCTTCACCTAGGCCTCTGTGGGTACCTGAGAGGCACACGAGGGGATTCCAGATGCCTGATCCCTCTGGGCACTGAAGCCTTAATTAGGGGTGAACCCCAACATGTTACTCAGCTCCTGTGTGTTCATGTCCAGCAAATGCAAAGGATGTGGCACGTGAAAAAAAGAGAGAGAACCAATTTCAGTGACTTCCATTTCAATTTATACTTACAAAGCTCAAGCTTTGTGCCAGGTACTATTTTAAGCAGTTTACACATATTAACTTAGTTAATCCTCTTAATATAAAATCCCCTTTGAAATAAGGACTGTCATAACCTCCACAAGTGCACACACTAGTCTAACTTGCCCAAGTTCACACAGCTCTGGATCTGAACCAGGGCAGCCTGGTTCCAAGAATCTGTGCTTCCATCCCCATCTGTTAATGCAAACTCCCATTTCCTTTCAGAGACAGTTGCTGTGCAGAAGGTCACCCCAAGGGACAGATTAATTCGTGAATAAATGTCTAGGTCCCAGAGCAGCTGACACCCTTCTACCAGCAATGTGCTCACATCACGCAGAAGGAGAGCTTCCTGGGACCTAGGCGCACCCAGAGGTGCCCCGGGTGGCCAGCAGGGGAGGAAGACCATGGCCTTGCTGGTCACACCACACTCTTGACGTTGGGGCCATTGAGACAGTGTCCTCCCTGCCTGTCTTCGGTCTTCGCCATTACAACGAGGTCTAACCCACACTTACCCTCACCATTTCTCTGTGTGATTTTTAAATTCCAATCATCATTTTTGTGTGCAAGGCCTTGAAAGAGCAAATAGAAAGATATTCAGGGCACATATACCTTCTTCCTCTGCGCAGTGTTTATTTAAATGCATACACCCTGGTTCCCCACGTAGAGTTGCAAGCAATACCTTTCCATTTAAATGTTAATAGGAGTGTAAACTTCAAAATCAAAATCTTTCCATGTGGGAGCAGCGCTTTTGCTGTGTCTATTTAATGGTTCTCCTCGCCTCTCCTCCACCCTCCCTCATTACCAATCCCCTCCGTGCCCACTCCTTTCCGCTGCGCTGAACTGCATTCTTTAGCTAAAAAGTTTAGAATGCACCTTTCTTATTTCAAAAATCAGCATGTTCGGCATTGGGGTCATGGAACACAGATAATGGCCTCCAACCCAGCTCGATTCGTGAAAAGACTTTTCTTTACCTCAGCCTTAGCCTGAGCAGAGCTGCTTCTTTATTCTGGGTTTTTTCCAAGGAGATTATTCTTGGGCTGACCATGCATAATATTCAGGCTTCACATGGGTGAGTTGGTTTTCTTGTCCTTTCTTCTTTCTTTTTTTTCTAAAAAAGCAGAAAGAGCATGGCAGGCGTGGCTCAGGGGTTGAGCATCGACCTAGGATCCGGGAGATCGGGGTTCGATTCTGGGTCAGGGCACAGGCCCGGGTTGTGGGCTCGATCCTCAGTCAGGGGGCGTGCAGGAGGCAGCCGATCAATGACTCTCATCATTGATGTTTCTCTCTCTCTCTCCCTCCCTCTCTCTGAAATCAATAAAGACTTTTTAAAATTAATTAATTAAATAAAATAAAAAGTCAAGAAGAGACAGGAAAAGAACTATAAGTGATGTAAGTTCCTGGGTGTAGAGTGCAGCTGTGGGCACAGTGAGCTGTCACAAAGAACAGAAAAGGTAGTTTGTTACCTCTAACGAGATAACATGGACGCATAGGTTGACCCAGGCGGGCAGGAGTGGGGCCATCTGCATGTGTGACATTCCACAGGCAGAGTGACCCCCGGCATTTACCCGAGTGCAAATGAAAAGCGTTAAACATTTTAAGACAATGAAAATAACATCTAATGCCTTTAAATTCACATATGGCCAGTCTGCTTATCTTTCTAAGGACCCTGTGAATTAAATTTTGTGTGTGAGTGTGTATCAGCTTTCTTTTATTTCTTTATTTTTTTCTTTCCTTATTTCTTCATTACTTACCCTGTTATATTGTGTGTGGTTTGCAGGCCTCCTTTAATCTTTTTGGGGAACAGGATAGGACTGTTAATCCATACGTTAGAAATGATTTTATAATATAACCTTCAGTGATTTTTATTCTGTCATTTTAAGGTGTCATTTTTGTTCTCTTGATAGGTCTTCTCAGTAGTATCCTGTTATCATGAGGAGGGAAATTACGCTTTTTCTCCTGCCTCTCTGGGAATATTGATAATATTTTTAAATGCCGTGTTTCCTCAAGTTCTTTTTCACCCAGGTTATAGGCTTTTCTCAGACATCTGGTGATGCTGGTTTTTCTGGCTGGGGTGCTAAAGGGCTGCCTGGAAGCACCGAGCAGGCAGGTGGGCTTCACTGGAGAGTGGCCAAGGGCTTCTGATGGGGCATCCCCAGTGGCAGTGGTGTAGGTCTTTCCTCGTGCACTGGTCATCCTGAGAGAGGCTTCTCCCAGCCTCCGGGCAGTCAGGTCCTGGGAGCTCAGTAAAGAAGGCTGGGGTCTCGAGAGCAAGCATTTCAGCATTTTATATGTGCACATCCATGTTACCGCCTTCAGTGCAGTGACCTCAGCCTGCTGCTTGCATCTGAGCCTGTTGCCACCACCCCCAGTCCTAATTGCTTGAATTCCACCCTCAGGGCAGGGAAGCGGGAGGGGGAAAACCTAGGGATCTAGTTTCATCTCAAACATCTTCCACCAAATCCCTGGTTTGTGTCCCTCCCCTCTGTTTACTTGACCCAAAGGAACCTGTTGGGGCCAGTTCCTGAGCCTTCTGGGGGCCAGGCAGGCTGGTTTTCAGCTTCCAGGCTGGCGGCCTTAGGTTTGACTCTGAATCTGCTCAGTCAGTCCCAGTGTCCATCAGCTTTAGTGTGGTTGTCATCTGTCTCCTTTCCTAGTTTTTCCATCCTTATAAATTTCTATCTTAAAAAAAAAAATTAAAAAAAATCTCTTACCTAGGGAGGAAGAGATGCTAGATGCATTTGCTCAGGGTCATGATAACCCAGTGGGTCGTTAGTTATGTTGTGAGTTTCGTTTTCCCACACAACTCAACCCAACTCACTCCTTTTACCTCACTGGTTTGAGAAGGGTCGATTGTGTAGCTTCTTTGGCTCTTGCTTTTTTTATCTGTGAAATAGGAACATTTCTTGTCCTACCCACCTTCCAAGTTGTTGCTGCAGCTGCTCTGAATGACCACATAGGTTTTAGGGATAAAATAAAAGCTCTGCAAAGTCAGGCTCATGGGGCGGTAGTGAATGTCCTCCAGGTCAGTGAAAATACTCAGGCCTGACCTCAGGTCTTCACCCTTCCTTCCCGATCAGCAATTTAGCAGGACCCTTGGCTCCTGTTGACACATTCCCTTGGGGAGACAGCAAAGTACACTTACCCATGATAGAGGTCACAGCCCCTCCCCGGCCGGGGACACAGACAACCGTTATGCATCTTGGAACTTTTGGAAGAGGAGGTATCCTCTCCATTTCCCTTTGTGCTTTCTCTTTTTCTTCTGAGTAAAACACTTGGCTTTCTTCCTCCGCTAGCAAGAAACTTCCCTCTCTCTCGGACTTGCCTTTCCCTTTCCTGCCCAACCCATTTCCCCTGTCCCTGGCCCTGGTGGACACACATTATCCACTTAATCCCCCAGGCAGCACCTTCACTCCCGGTCTGCAGAGCCCAGGGACCAGTCGGGCCTCTCAGTGAGCAAGGCCAAGTGCAGCAGGGTGGGGCTCTCTGGCTTTAGCAGGGTTTTCTGGCCCTACCGCTCCCGAAGGGGCCAAGATTTCTCCTAGGAACCTCCATGCACCAAGGGAACCCCTGGTTCCACAGGGGCATAGAAGAGAAATTTCCCGACCCATTTAAAAGGATATGAACCTCTTTTCCAGAGAAAATACCCAGCCTCTCTTCCCATTCCCACCATCCCGTTGCCCCTGACCACAGTGGAGAGTGGACGAAGCATCTAGAGCAAAGAGTATGCCATCTCCAGGTATTGGTCCAAAGCGACTTGCATGTAGAAGGAACCAAGGAGGGAGCTCAGGCCTGGCTCGCTCCAGTGTGGCAGTGGCCAGGGAAGAAGGGACTGAGACTGGTGGCAGTGGAGAAAGCATTGTGGGGAGGTGGAGGGGCCAGGATGACCTTGGGCAGCTGAGCAAGTGGTGATCCCGGCCCCGCTGGCAGGCAAGCTCCTGCCGACTCCACGCTGGCTGTGGCTGAGCCGGCAGCCGGGAGCCTGCTCGGGAAGCGTGCCGCACCTTTGAGCGCTGTGACCCAGTGGCGCTCGCCACCGAGTTTTCTCTGATGCATTTGGCGACATGAGCAGTCGGGACTGTGCGCAGGAGAATCAGGTGTCCTTGGCAGTTCACATAAACGTCCGTAATGAGCATTTCTGCCGCCTGGCTGGGGCAGACACTCCTGGGTCAGCGGGGAGGACCCCGGAGAGCTCAGTAGAGCGGGAACCTGCTGGGCGGGTGCACATCTGCCTCCGTGACAGTGATGGGGTCCTGTCCTGCTCCCTTTCCGGGCCCCTCGTCATGGGAAAAGCTCAGCTGCTGTCTCCTTTGCCCTCCCAGCCAGTTTCCTCCTGGGCTGGTGTTCAGTGTCAGAACAAGCACGCAGGCCAAACCCTCTCCTGGGGCGAGGAGAATGAAAGGCCTCGCGCCGGACCGGGCCAGGGTCTGCCGAGGCTCCTGATGGGGTGGCTGGAGCGAGAGGGGAACGGAGGGGACGGGACGCCCTCGTGAGGTGTGTGGACCCCGAGCCACTCCCCACAGAATGAGGAGGGCCTTGTTTCCCGAGGGGGAGAAGGGGTAGTCTGTGCTCGCAAGGGTGTTGATGTAGTTTGCCATCAGGCTCCCTGCCCTCCACCCTCACGCTCCCTCCCTTCCTGTGGGGCAGGGCAATGCCCAGTGAGTCCTCCAGGCTTCTCTGGCCATGTCCCCAAGGGCAGAGGCCCCGGTAATGGCTTCGCTCATGTTTGGAGCCTCACGGGAGGGACCGGGGCTGGTGCATAGACCCAGATGTAGATGGATGGACTCCCCATGGACAACACAGGAGGACAGGGAGCTGCAGGCAGCGGGTGCTGGGCCAGGTGGAAGGAGTCCGTGACAGATGCGTGGGGTGTCACCGAAGAGGAAGGAAGAAGGCTGGATTCCAGGGGAGGAGCGTGAGGCCCATGTGGGGTATGCGCTGGAGGGCAGGGGGCAGCCAGGAGGAAGCTGAGCTGATCGAGAGGCTGAGCAAGGCTCACTACGATGGGACGGCAGCTCTGCCCTCTTCCTGCCACTGAACATACCTCCGTCCCAGACGACCCTTCTCCCTGTGCCCATGCTGGGCTTTGTCTGGAGCGGCCAGTGAGGCCTGGAGCAGGGAAGGGCCTGACTCAGAAAGCGGGGCTGATCTGGGTTTGGGTGCCCTGATCTACCACTCACCAGGTGTATGGCATGAAGTAAGTTGCACCTGGCTCAGAAGGTTGTTACAGATGCTGCGCCTGGCACAGAGGAAGCAGGCAAGCGGCAGCTATTATGACGATGGTCTCCTGTATCATGAACCCTCGATGCAGTCACCGTCGGGGCTCTCTCCTCTGCAGGGGGATCTCCGTGCAAACCCTGCCTGAGAAGGCCGGTTCCTTCCTGCCCCTGCAGTGGCCAGCCGCTCCCCCTCCGTCCGGGGCCGGGGTGCACCCTAGCCCTGAGTTCCAGGCTCCGACGCTAACTCCTGCCCTCCTGCTTCTCCCCCGCAGACCTGCGCAGGATGACGGCCGGCTTCATGGGCATGGCGGTGGCCATCATCCTCTTCGGCTGGATCATCGGCGTGCTGGGCTGCTGCTGGGACCGAGGCCTTATGCAGTATGTGGCCGGGCTTCTCTTCCTCATGGGAGGTAAGCGCAGGCTTGGGGGACTGGGGGCGTCCTGGTTACTAGGATTCTGGGGGAAGGGCTAGGCGCACAGCAGGCGAAAGCCACAACTCGGGTGCGTCTCTACCCACTCGTTCGTTCGTTCCTTCATCAAAGAGTTTCTGCATTTTTCTTAACCAGGTGCCACTGCACTAGCCGCTGGGGATGCAGAGGCCAATGAGACTAATCGGGGGTGGCCCTTACCCTTGGGGTCTGACTGTTGGTGTGGGAGAACCCGAGGTCCCTGGGCATTTTATACAGATGCTAGACTTCAGGGTGGGAAGCGGGTGCTATCTGGGCAGTTTCTCCTTCCAAAGGCTCACCCTTGATTTCTGCCTCCTCAGTGCTGCTCCTGTTTCTAAATAAGTCACTGCAAAGGTGGCAGGACAGGGCAGGACCTGCTCTCGTGCCTGCCCCCCTTGCCCTCTCTGACTGCCATGGCCAGAGGACTAACCCAGTCGTCATGGAGGGACTGTGGATGCGGAGAACTGTGTGGCTGTGCAGGGGCAGGTCCCAGTCTGTGGGGATGAATGTTAGTCTACAGTCACAGGTGCCTCTCTTTTCCCTGAAAAGCTAAGATGTGCTCTTTGGTCTCCTGGTGTGAGTCTCAGAGCAAATCGAAGTGAAGTGTTGGGTGTGGCCGTCACAGCCTACCCCCAGGGAAGAGTGGATTGACGCATGCCCGGGGCTAGGTGGAGGGGGGACTGGGCTTGGACAGAGGGAGTTAGAATAGTTATGGAAAGAAAGGAAAGCGAGCCCTGCCTAGGGACACCAATGGCAGGAAGACTTCAGGCACCATGTGCGTCTGCCCGGCTCAGGCCCCTGCTGTGAACTGCCTGCTCTGGGTTTCTGAGCAGAGCAAGGAGGCAAGGAGCGGATCAGCTGGGGAAAGGAGGTGGCTGTCCCTCTAGGGGTGCACAGGTCTCTGGGGGCTGGTGAGCAAAGGGTTGGGAGAGGAGAATGGCGAGACTGGTCCTGGGGCCTGGCCGATGGGTCCCATAACCTGTGGTTATAGCAGAGCCTGGAGGGAGGGCTCTAGCAGGTTCCACAAAACCAGCCCTGCTGACCTTTTCCGCGCCCCGGCGTCCTCCTCAGTGAAATAGGGTAAATGCAATTTCCGAGCTCTGTTTTAGTAGCAGCTGAATCCTTTTGGTCTCCACTTCCAGTCAAAATCGTGCGTGGACCCCGAAATGTAAAAAGATAAAAGTGGAAGGGGCTCTGTTTGTAGTGAGTGTTCTTGCTAAGGCTCTTTTGATTTTACAAAGACGGGCTCCAGTAACACGGGGCTTTTCTGGGGCTCTGGAGGGTCTCCCAGGAATCTGAGAAAAGCTGAGCAGACAGGCCTCGGGCTGAGCAAGAGTCCGGGACGGGGGCTCTCGGAGCTGACACTTTCATCTCTTTCTCAAGCTCCCTGCACACTCCCTCCACTCCCCCCTCTCCAGGCCAGGCATGGGGCTCACGTCTGCCCCCTCCCTGTCTCCAGGAATGTAGCTCTGACCACTTCCTTCTGGGCTACTGAAGTCAGCTTCCAGAGACGGAGAGGGAATGGGAGTGTCCTTACTCACAACAAGGGGAGCTCAGATGCCCAGAGCAGCTGCCATCTGCTGAGCCCATGGGTTGGGTTTAGTTAGGAGCTAGGGAGGACCCAACTCCGGAGCAAAAGCTGTGCTTCCCCAGCACGGGGAGCTACACTGAGAGGCTGGGGTGTCAACTGAAAATGATGCCTCGGCCTATAGAACCCTGTATGTCATAAAGAGACAGTTCAGCAGCAACCCCTCCCAGAACCTGACCAGTCCCTGCCCTCCAAGAGTTAACCTTCTAGGTTGACCTGTGGATGAACTTGGAAAGTCAGCCACCTGTGACAGTCACCTCATGGACACAGGAAAGCAATCAGCTACTCAGACTCCAGATATTTTACTGCAAAGGGGGACAGAAAGGCCCACGGTCCTAGGCTGCACCCAGAGTGGGTTTCAGGCACCTGTAACAGCACAAACAGGTGCCCGAAGGGTTAGATTGGGCAACAGATGAGACCAGCTGGTGGGGACCAACCTCAGCAGCACTTGGGAGCTGGCCCGTCCTGGTGAGCAGGTGCAAAAGGAGGGGCCGCCAAGAGTGGTAAAGTTAAATTTGGAGTCAAGAGTCTGAAGGTGGAACTGAACTGACTTTAGATGAAACTGTTGGGGCCAACATGAAAATGGAAGAGCTCTGTTCACAACCTGTTCAGATACGAGGGAGGATGGCCCGCACTGGGCACCTCTCTGCTCCACATTCCACTATTTCCCTGGGCTAAAGAGAGGGCACCCGGCACCTTGCGAAATAACCAGCAACAAATTGTTTAATTCACACTCAACCCAGAGGAGGCAATTAATTAAGTAGGGCAGTTTTGTCGAGCCAGGAGGCTGGGGGTGGAGGGTGGGATCCAGTTTTCTCTTTGGCAGGGCCTCCAGGGGAGAATCTAGCCCAAACTGGCACAACACCATTCCCCTGCCAGCAACTGCCAGAGACAAGTGTCTTGATGAATCATCAGTGGTGTTCAGAAGCGCAGGAGTCGGATGACACGGGGAACGACAGCCTGGCAGGGCAGCATGTAATCCACTGGCCGGGTGAGCCTCAGAGCCGCCTCGTGCTCACAGCTCTGCAAGATGACCGTGAACATCTAGCCCATGCACCCCCCATCCTCCCGCGCTCTTGGAAGACATCCGCCGCCTCTGCCACCACCTGAGAATGAGCCTCCATGAGCCCTTGTCTAGGCTGGAGCCTCCTAACTAGACGCCCCGGCTCCACTCTGCCACCCAGCAATCAGTCATTCACAGAGCAGTTAGCATGGTTATTTTTCACACCATAAAGCAGATATGCCACTCATCAGCTACCAGTGCTCCAAAGGTTTCCAGTTGAACTTAAAAATCCAAATTCCTTTCTCTTTGTTGGAAGCTGCCTTCGTCAACATGGGCCTCTGTAACAAAATAGCATCGACTGTGTGGCTTATAAACGATATAAATGTATTTCTCACTGTTCTGGAGGCCAGGGAGTCCAAGATCAAAGCACTGAACCATTGAGTGTCTGCCGAGAACCTGCTTTCTGGTTCCTAGATGGCGCCTTCCTGCTGTGTCCCCTCACGCTGGAGGGAGCAGTGGAGCTCTCTGGGGTCTCTTTTATAAGGGCACTGATTCCATTCCTGAGGGCTCCACCCTCAGACCTAAGCACCTCCCCGAGGCCCCGCCTACACCATCACCTTGGGGGCTAGGACTTCAACACAGGAATTTAGGGGCACACAAACGTTCTGTTCGTAGCAGGAACCCTGTGTAATCTGCCTCATACCACCTCTCTCACCTCCTTTCCTCTTCCTCCCCCGACACTCACGTTACTCCAGCCACGGCTGCATTTGTGTCCTGAGACACAGAATTTTGCTTCAAGGCACCAGAGCTGACTGATCCCTTTGCCCAATGCTTTTCCCACCCCTACCCCGTGGCCGCTCCTTCCTAGGACGCAGAGAGGGCTTCCTGGACCACCTAACTCAGCGGAGCCACCCAGTCACTCTTCATCTCCATTTGATTTTCTGCAGCACACTCACTACTTTCTGAAATGTTTGTTATTGTGTTTTATTTGTAGTTGGTTTTTTTAGCAGCTTAAAACAAATACTTATTATCTCAAAGTTCCCGTGGATCAGAATCCCAAGCACAGCTTGACTGGGTTCTCTGCTCAGAGAACTATATTAAGGTGTCAGCTGGGGCTGGAGGTCTCATCTGAGGCCGGGGGTCTCAGCTGAGGCAGGGGTCCTCTCCCAAGATCATGATGTTGTCAGAATTCATTTCCTGCAGCTGTAGGACTCAGGAAGCTGTTTTTTCAAGGCCAGCAGGAGAGAGTCTCTGACTTCTTTAATCTTTGACCTTCAGATCTTTTTTTTTTTTTTTAAAAAAAAGACTTTATTTTTTAGCATAGTTTTAGGTTCATAGAAAATTGAGTGGATAGTATGGAGTTCCCATTTCACCCTCTGCCCCTGCACACGGCTCCCCCTGTTATGAATACCTGATATTAGTGGGGTACATTTGTTATAATTAATGAACAGATACTGGTACATTATTAATAACTTATATTCCTAGTTTATTCACATTCTTAGTTTTCACTGGATGTTCTGGGGCCCCCTGCGGGATTCCCCATTACATTTAGCTGTCGTGTTCCTTGGGCTCCTCTTGCTGTGACAATTTCTCAGACTGTCTTTGTTTTGATGACCTCGGCAGTTGTGAGGAGCGCTGGTCATCCAGATTGTAGGGAGCCTATCTCCCTGCCTGAGGAGTGGGGAGATGGGCTCCCTCTCCTTGAGGATGGACCACCTGCATAAGGTATTTGGAATTCTTCTGCACGGGACATTTGTCTCTCTTCCGTATTTATTAATTTATCCAATCATCTATTTGTATCAGTGTGGATCCGTGGATATTTATTTTATACTTTGGTTATAATCCAACACTATATTTATTTGTTGTTCCAGCTTTGGCCCTTGGGAGCTCTTTCCATCGGCCCCCGTGTCCCTTGGGCACAGTCCCATCAATGCGGGCTTGCTTTTGTTGGTTGTGATTCTGGTTTTGTGAACGCTTAGTTTTGGGCACTCTGAGGCGCTCCAGGCTCCCCTTATATATTTCCTGCCCCACGCCGAGGATGAGCCATTTCTCCAAGGAGCCTGGCTCCTTTTTGGGGAGAGTGGTACAGGAAACCAAGATCTGGGCCCGACGTGTCGCAGAGTTTCTGACATTCTGTTTGCTCGCTGCCACCCCACCTAACCCTTAGAGGCGGGTCCCGGGAGCCGGGGCCTGTCTGCCTCGCTCTGCAGGGATCCGCTGTGACCGCCGGCTGCACTCTCCGGGGTCTGCTGAGCGCGTGCGTTGCCAGCGTGAATTATGTGCAAGGGAGAAAGGATGTCTCAGAGCAGCAGTCCTTCAGGAAAGCCCCCCTCCTGTCCCCTGTTCCTGGTCGCATCTTCCCGCTCCTGAGATTCCTCGCTCTCTTTATAACTGAACGGTCCCAGGGTCTGTGCACTTCGGATATAACGGGTCTCAAGTTCCCTTTGGAAGCAGGAGCCTTACAAACGGAAGGGACCTAGACACCGTCCAGTGTGGCCCCCTTGTGTCTCCAGACAGGAGTAGTCATGTCGGTTGTCCTAGGTCACCCAGCTAGCGAGCGGCTTAACTGCAGCCAGGGCCCAGCCGGTGACATCAGCCTGGAGCCTTGCAGCCCACCCCACTGCCTCTGCCTTCAGCCCTCCGGGTGAAGACCCCCAGGACCCCCCGAGTCACACCCACGCCTCCCACACTAGCTTCTGGGCAGATGCCAGTGTTCCCAGAGTCCTCTCCAGTCCCTCTCTGTTCCTCCCTCCCGAACGCACAGAGGGGCACACGGAGGCGCCGTGGCCGTAATTGAGGGCATGGGTGCTAATGGGGAAAGGAAACCGTTAAAGGCCACCTGTGGTCAGCGTAACCTTTTCTAGCTCCCCAGTCAGCCAGGGGGAGCGCGGAGAGTGCCCTGAAGAAGCCGGAGCTCTCAAGCTTGAGTGATTGCAGTAATTTGCAAACCACCGATGCCAAATGCCCCCCAGCTCCCCAGAGAGCAGTTCACCCATGTGGTGAACCCCAGACACCCCTCTTCTGATAGACAAAGACCTTGACAAAGGCTCAGCAAATTCTGAAAAGTTACAAGCCGAAAACGAGACGTCTAAGGCATAGGTGTCTTGCCTGGAGGACTATTTCTTTAAGGCAGTAATGTCATTTTAGGGACTCTAGTGACGTCGAGCAAGGTCGAGCCTCCCATCGGCCTCTGTCACTGTCACTCCTCACTCTAGCACGGCTTGGAGACATGGCTGGGATGGTGTTTCTGTAAGTCCGGGAGGCCTGTGCCTCAACCTTCCTGACTCATGGGGAAGAGAGGAGAAACCATGTAAATTAGATAACCTGGGAGGCAGGATAAATTCAGTAGGCCAGTGATTTACCGTGACGCAAAGCTTATAAGAAACCCTCAGTAAGTGGTGGCTGTTGCTATTATATGAACACCCTGAGTGAAGTCCATTCTGGTAGGCAGAGAAGAGAAGGGCCCGTGATCTGGAGACCAACCGAGGGCATAAAACTTGGCTACTTACCCTGCTAAACGGCTTTTATAGTTTCCTGGGAGATTTCACTAGAACATTACGACTCTTCTCTTGACTATTTTTGTCTTATACCCTTCCTTTTCAAACTCCTAAGCAGAGCTCCATAAACTGCTTCACACCCTGGAGACCGCCTTGCCCTTTGGAAGGAATATATTTGAATATTTATTAGCGTCTGATAATTACATTAAAAATAAAGACATCAGGGGGAGGAGTCACATTGTCAGGAGGATTAGGAAATGACATTCACTCTTGCGTAACGGAAAATAGGTGGCCAGGATCTACGGCTCTGGCCACCCGGGCAGCAGGAGAGTCCACTTCCTCTTAGAGTGGGAATGGACCCCAAAGGGGCTGCACCCTGGCGACCCAGCGGGACCTGCCTCCGTTCTAGAGTTGCCCCTCGGGAGGGAATGCTAGGCAGCCTTGGCCCGTGAGCCCGCCTGGCCGGTGGGGGCCCTGTCACATGCCCCACACCCTGCCGGCCCAAACTGCAAGGAACCACGTATTGACGGTGCATTGCCTGGGGAACTTGCTGGCCCTGGAAGGAGATGGAAAGGATGCTGCTGGGGGGGCATCTAGGAGAGCTCTCTGGGAAGAACCAACCCTTGTCTTGGGAGTGTCTGCCCCACTCACCCATGTGCCACCTTCAGTTCCCTGCCACCTAGTGGGGGGAGGGCGGAAAGTCCTTGCTCATGAAGTAGAAGCGTCCAGCTGTAAGGGGGAATTAGGGTTTATCACGAAGCAGCCTTGCTCTAGCTGTGTGACATGGGGAGGTTACGTAACCACCTTTCACGAGCGGCTTCCATTCTCTGGTCTCTGGAAGAGGGGTAATGGGAGTGCCCACCCGAAGCAGTTGTGACGTATAGAGTTAACTCATGTGCTCAGGTGTGTCTGAGTTATCGAGTGAATATAGTCCACACTCAGGCTGGGACCCTGAACTCTCCTGTCATGAACACAAGACTCTCTCTCCTGGGGTAGAAACGTTGGCATTGCTGCACTGAGGTGGGGTCCCTTGCTTCCAACTGATGGACTGTCAGCAGGTCGGGGAAGAGCAGGCAGGAGCAGAGAGGGCAGGGTGGCTGGGGACATCTCCATTACTGGGGAGGCTGCAGAGAAAACGGATGTCTCCAGCAGCCCCCTCCCCCCCCAAAGAGAAAGACCCAGGAGGGTCGGTGACTCCACAGTGCTTGATCGCCATGGGAACTTAGGTAGTTTCTAAAGCAACTTCAAAAGCCGCCCTCAGGAGCTCTTCTCAGATGTTCTTACAGAGGGGTGCACGCCTTAGAGACAGGGAGCTTGTCCGGCAGGCAGGAATCAAAGGAAAATGCCCCGGAGCCCAAAGTAAATGGAGAGGCCCCTCCTGCTGGGCTTTCAAAGTCAATCCCAGGAAACAATGCCTAGCAAGGAACCAAGGAACAGGTGTAAGTGAGGAGGAACTGCCTGGCTCCTGTCCTGGGCAGGCAGGGGTGTGAGGACAGGCTAGAAGTGGCATCAGAAATAGCCAGACCCAAGGGAGGGAGAAAGGTGGGGGCTCTGCACAGAAAGGCTCCTGTCACTCGGTTATTGGAGGTCAGAGATGTACCCTGCATGTGGGGATTGAAGCCAGAGGACCAGACTTCAGGGGAAATGGCCCAGACCAGACCCAGAGGAGGCTGAGAGGGTGTTGCCAGCAGGCGAACCGGGGTGTGTACACAGGAATTTGAGCCCCAGCTCCCTCTGGGTGCCAGAGAGATGACTTGGAAGAGTGGCCCAGGTCAGAGAGCCAGGGCGCGGGGCCAGGCAGCACCCACAGTGCGCAGTCAGGCACACCTTTGGGCCCAGGGCACATCCCTGCACCCCGCCGTCCTGATGCTTCCTGGGGAGGGGAGGCTGGCGAGCCTGAACTGTGTGACTGTCCACAGGGGGGCTGGTGATGGCCTTGAAGGCCTGGGGGTTGCTAATGGGAGACTGATTTGTGGGGGGAGCTTAGAGCCTTACTGGACAGGGGTTATGCAACTGGCCTCTGAGGTGGCCAAGGAATTCTGCTCTTGTGGACATACCTTTCATCCTAACAGAACCTGGGCTGTTGGGCCGGGTGGGTAGCGATGTGCATTTTATCCCCAGCTATCAAATAATTGGAGACCAAGGGGCTGTGTAGAGCTGCTGTACCTCCCCTCCCTGCCATCCTGGAAGCCGCCTGTTTGCAAACACTTTCTAGTTATTGGATCACATCTCATGTCTTGTATCTTGATTTGGGGATGGGAACACTCACCCTATCCGTAGAAGCCATCAGAAAAGCGAAGACTCCCAAGCTGCGGCTGTGAAAGTCAAGCCCACCCCCGCTTTAGTTAACCTTCAGAACCTGCCCTTTGCTCCCTCATTAAATAAACAACCAGTTGCTGAGCACCCGCTAAATAGTAGGTACCATGGAGGGTGAGAGAAAAGAAAACTCATTCCTACCCTGGAGTTGCTCACAATTTTAGAGGGGAGTCAGATACCCAGACCCATTACTGTGATCTGTGAGCTCTTTTCCTTTTAACGACTGACATCTTCAAAATGCAAAATATTGAAAACAAGAGGATGCTGTCTTTTCAGCCAGGAAGAAGATGAGGGCATCTTCAATCTACCATTCTTAGGGAAGGAAGGTGCTGGTCACCCAGAAAGGGTGGGCAGGGATCACTTATGGTTGGGGTAACACTTTTCAGTTCCCAGGGCCCCCAAGGGAGGGGAAGGTCGCATTTGACCTTCAAACCTCCCTAGGAGGCAGGAGCTCGCTGAGCATCTCTGCTGTATCAACAGTAAATGCTCTTCAAACATTATTTCTTTCATCTTCCCAGCAGCCCTTAAGATGGTCATTAGCACCCTAATTTTGTAGATAATGAACTAGGCCCAGGGAGCCATGAAACAATCTCAGAGTCCTGCAATCAAGTAAATGGTGGAGCCTTAATCTGAGGTCCTCACACTGATCCCCACCATTTCTTCTCTGTTCCTGGGACCTGGAGGAGAAAAGGGAAGGACACTTTCAAGGCCACCTGGGATCAAGAAGTAGGTCGGAGGATTTAAACAGCAAGGCAGACACAGGCTTACCTGAAAGCCTTCATTTCTATCCGTAAACCGGAGAGGCCTCCCTCAACCCCCACCAGCCAGGGCAGGTAGATGTTTGGGGCAGGGCAGGGGGAAGGGGGGTGGAGAAGACCCAAAGGGAGGCACTTCTACCATCAAAGTGTCAAAAACAGCATCGGGTCAGGTCTGAATCGAAGCCCTATAGCCTTAGGCACGCTTATCCTCCCTACAGCCCTGCTTCACCATCTGTAAAATTGTACCCACCTTGCTGTGAGAATGAAAGAAGCTGCGGACCGTGCTTAGGACTGTGCCTGGCACAGAATGCGCACTTTCTACATTTTGGCTCACGTGTGGTCATTTTATCGCGAGCTCTTACCTTCTTTGTAGTTCCTAGGGCTTGGCCTTGACCGTCGAAGTACCTTGGCCAAGGTCACAAGGTAGTTCCCAGACCAAAGACTCCAACTCAGATCTGTTGGACTCTGAAGCCTGGGTTTTTAACGATCATGCAGCTCTATCCCCCAGGTAATAATGGACTTGTTGGCATAGTTACAGGCCTCCAGCAGTGCATGACCTGGCAGGGTGAGAGCCAGCCCCCCCCCCCGGACATCTCATCATGGTAGGCAGAGGGCACTGCTCGTGGGGTGGCAGACACGGTAAGGCTGGTTCTGTGCAAGGAATATTCTCTAGAGAAATAGGAAACGAGCCTCTTCAGCTGCAGGCCTTATCTTTTCATAGGCTCTGAGGCAAAAAACAAAGCTTGGGGCTCATGCTGAGAAAAGGAGAATCCTCACTTATTACTTCTGTAGCTCAGCCACCAACCCATGTCATCTCTGGGCGTCTGGCTTCTGTTCTCGCCATGTCTCGAAGCTGCCTCCTTGGAGACTCGCCTCCTCCTGGCTGCTCCACCTGTCACCTGAACCTCCCCCTCCTGACCTCCCTGGGATTTATTTCTCCATCTTTCCTGAGCTCTCGTCTCTTGTCTTCCCTGTCAGCACACTCGTGATTTTTCCCCTTCTCTGTATCTTTCCTGTTTTCTTTGCTCTCTGTCTTCCCCGTAAATGGGGGCACCAATTCTCTTTTCTTTTTCCCTGTAAACATGTCCCCTTGCCAACAACACCTCCCCTCATATTTTTAATTGTTCACTAGACGTCTCCACCCTTCTGGAACCTCAAACATGCCTTGAACTAGACTTGTCCTTTCTCTACATACATTACACATGTGCTTCATGTTTATTGCATACGTGCCCGACACCTGGCTTACTGTGGGCACCTGCTGCACGTCAGCTCCCCTCCATTCCCTTTCCCCGGTGAAACCAGCTTCCTTCCTTGACTTCCTCAGCACCTGCCTGTCAATCGCCTCTGAGTCATTTTTCAGTTTTCCAGTTTTCCCCTGGCCTTTCCATCCATTGTCAACAGCTGCCAATATTTCCTCTGCAGTGGTCTTTGTGGCCCATTCATCCCCTTCTGTTCCCCGAGGGCCACGCAGGCCCTTATTATGATGGCAGCAGCTTGATAGCCATTTAGCCCGTGCTGGATGGGAATCTTTGCCCACCACTTCGTTGCCAGCCTCTGAGCCGCTTTTTTTCTCACCTGCAATATTGAGATAGAGCTGCCTACCGTGCAGGTTTGTTGTATGGCTGGGATGAGATAATACGGGCGAAGCACCTTGCGGAGGATTTGTATTCCGTAAGTGTTCATTTCCTTACTGCCCACTAAATTCAACCTTTCCACCATATTGTCTAAAATACACTTATTACCGTGTCATTTCTCTGATGAAAAACATTCTGAGTTCCACGCTGTTGACAGAGTAAAGGCCAGTGTCCCCGGCGTGGAGTCCAGCGTCAGCCACAGTCTTGTCTGGGACTGCCCTTCAGCCACACGTCTGCGCTGCTCCCCGGGCCCTGGTCATGATGGGCCTCGCGCCACCTTTCTCTGCCTGTGGCAGCCCTGTGCTTCCTCGAGGCTCCACTCACAGTCAGCATCTTCCAGAAACCTTCTGAGTCGTGTGAAATCAAACCGGCCTCCTCTGAACGCAGACATCCCTCTGCACCATTTTGGTGGCACTTGGCGCCTAGCGAGTACCTTGGAGAGCAGGAATCCGGCGCGTGCCCCATCTCCCCCCTGGGTTCAAGCCTCCGAGGTGGCAGCGGCCCATCCTCGCCCTTCTTCATTCTAAACCTTAAGGTGATTTCTGGTAACATTGACTTATTGGACTGGGGTCCTTTCTGCTAACGTGGCCTAAATTAACGTCAGTACCATCTCCCTCCAGGTCTTTCAAGTATTTGGAGACAGTCTGTTGCTCTTCTTAATGATCTTCTTTACAAACTAAATTCAACTCAGTGAACATTGATTGCCTACTATGTGCCAGGCCTTGTGCTAGCACCCAGGACACACAAGAATGTATGTGGTCCCTGTCCTTAGGGACCACCCAGGCAAGTGGTGGAGGCAGAGTGACTGGTGCCATCGCAGAAGGGACTGTGGGTGCACAGAGAAAGGGAACCTGTGCTCGGGAGGCAGGAGCAGCCTCCTGGGGAGCTAACGATTCGGGCTGAATGAAGGGTTGAATCAACTTGCCCTGTTCTTACCATCGCCCCCCAAAAGCCTTTTAATGTTCATCCGCCCAGTGAAGCTGCTGCTACACTCAGACTCAGCCACTTCCCAGGAGCATCACGCCAGGCCTTTCTTTATTCATTCTAGTTTAGAATTTCACGTTATTAATACATTTCCGTTTTTATACAGCTCTGTGTAACTGAACTCTCTTGTGAATGGAGCAAAAAAATACCTTTTCTCTTTAAAAAGTGCTCAGGCAGCTTTATGTAAAGATAAAATGTAAATCTAGTATGATACCTGACCCCCGGATTTTGGGCCCTAGGTGGAAAGAACCGCCAGTCACTGCCTCCCTAGCAGAACCTAGGAATCTCTTCTTAAAGATTCCACCACACACCCAGGCTATAATTTACTTAAAATAATAATTAGTTGATTAAAATACCCCCTCTGGCTCAGCTCCTAACATTTCAGACAAGTTCCATTGAAAGCACATCTCCCGGAAGCCTTTGGGTCTCCGGTTTGTAGGGTTCCTGAGTTAGCGTTGCCAAGGGGACTGGAGGGCTTTCTCTCATCTCTTTAGGACAGACGCTTCCTTTTAAGCCCTACTTCCTATGGGACAAGAGATCACCGACTTCTCTGGTGGGTGAGGTTAAGAGAGGCCGCGCTGGTGGAGCCCAGCACCAGCCGGGTCCCCCGCCCTTGGCCAGTTCTCCAAGTAGCCAGCATCCCCGTGCCAAGGCCCACGGCCAAGGCCAGCCTCAGGAGGCCAGCTTGGAGGCCTGTTTTTCTTCCTCTCTCTGGCCCACCAGTGTGCGTGTATCTTCTCCACAGCCCTGAACGTCTCCTCGGGCAAATCGCCCTAAGATGCCAGCGCTGGGGGGAGAGTACTGGTGAGCTTGCTTGGCCATGGCCAGGGCTTAGGCCTCAGTTGGCACACTAGCCTCATCTGTCATACTGCTGATATTTTCTCCCTGCCTACCTCCTTTCTGAGGCTCTTTTCTCATTTGAGTTTGAATTCAGAAAAGGGAGAGGAGTGAATAATTTTCATTCCTCAGACCTTCAAGAGAAAAGAGGAGCTATAAGGGCTGCGAGCCAGTAGGATTAGAGGGGGAGCTGGCCGGACAGCAGGACCCGTCGGGCAGGCTGGGCCATGCTGAGCTCCTTTGGGGTTCTCTTCTAGGTCCCAGCTTTCTCTGTCCCCTGGGGTTAGTTTCTGGCCCGTTGGGAAGCTACCAAGAGTCTTATCGAAGGAGTTAGCGCTCTGATCTTGACTCCTTTTCTTCCTGAGCTCTCCGCCCTCATGGAAAACTCAGGTCCCTGCCCGTGAAGCCATACCCCTTGCCCACTGGATTCCTGAGAGGAGAGTCGCAGAGAGAAAAGCAGAAGCCAAGTCATGTCCTGGGCAGGGCTCCAGGGGACACCCGTCATGCCTGCCACCAGATCACAGGGCGAAGGGCCTGCCCTGGCTGCTGCCCTTTATTTTCCGAGGCTTTGCTGTCCTGTTGTCCAGCTCTGCCTATAATTCTGTGAGCGCTCCCCTCCTTCCAATCAATTCCTTGTTTTAAACAAAACCCATGCCCCTCTGCAGGAAGTCAGCCCTCTCGCTGACACAAATAAGGAGAGAAGTTGTACACAGGTTGCGATCGGTTTCTCTAGTTCTCTGAAGAAGTCAGCAGCCAGGTTTTACTAACTCAGGTACCCACAACCTCCCCAGGGCCGCATTTGATAATGGCAGGGTCTCCTCCCCGAGTCTCATCATCTAGTCGCTAAGTCTAATTTAAACCCCGCTGTAAGTCTAATTTAAACACCACCGTGCATAGGACCCTGTAGGGGAAGAGAGCTTTTTTACTTACATTGTTTCCAGTCCACCTCCAGAGACAGGACGCACGCTTAAGAAATGAGAGTCAATATAACAAGTGGGGAAAGCATGGGTTTGAACCCTAGCTCCGTCCTTACTAGCTGTGTGACCTTGCGCAGTTTACTTAACCTCTCTGCGCCTCGCTTTCCTCCTCTAAGGTTGCTTTCCACACCAGAAGGTTGCTTTGAGGATTAGAGAGTTAGCATTTATAAAGCACTCAAAACAATGCCTGTCACATCATAAATATTACACATCAGTGTCTGGTCTATATAAAGTGATGTATGTGTTCAGTGACCCAGCAGTGAGGGGACAGGATGCAAATATCACCCGGGTACAGGATTTCACCTTAAAGAAAGGCACAGCCAAGCTGACAAATGAGCCAAGCGTACGGAAACATAAACCAAAGCAGGTGGCGGGCTCACCTGATCTTCTGGCCACCACCCCAAGCATCTTTCTCTACTAATTACCGTGGCAGGGGCCTGGATCAGATAGGGCCGAAGCCAGAGAGACTTCTTTCAGGAGCCAATTTCCTCCAGACACTTAACCAGCTGTGTCCCAATCCTCCCACGCTGAAAATCAAGGCAATTTAGAGCTGAGCCTCATATGCACGTTGAGGTCGGCTAATGACATCTAATGGTCTCATCTGCCAGCCCTTCTGTGCATGTCAGGAGGTGAGAAGCCGTAGCTTGTCTCCAGGTGGCTCATGCTGGACAAAATAAGTGACAGCCAGTCGTAGAGCAATTCAGAGAGGGTGGCACCTTCTCACCCCAATACCTAACGTCATGAGATCACTTGGCTGGAAGGCATCAGAGAGCTGGTCCTGCCTCCTGTCCTTTATGGTTGAAGGGATCACAGCCCAGAGAGATGAGGTGATGCGCCCACTTCACGGGCAGGGAGGGGACCAGAACCTGGATTGTCTGATTTCTTGGTAGTGTTTTCTTTCCATGAAGCCACATCCCCATCATTTGCAGCTTTCCTACCAGGAAGCAGGAGCAGGACACCCTGGTGCACCCCTGGGCTGGAAGAGCCTTACAATAATCGAAATGGGAACTCAAACTTGAGCTTCCTGCTGGCGCTGGGCGGTGATGTGGCTTTCTCTGCTACTGGGACAATGAATGACCAGAGCAACCAGACTGTGCAGGAGGTTTTGTATAACTTCAAGCATTGTTCCCGGCAAGAACTCAGAGCAAGATCGCCCTCTGCCCTAGAGCTTCTCAGAGTTAGCGCCGTGGGTCATTGTTGACCAGAAAGAGGTGGCCAGGAGGGAGGGGAGAGCCAAGCAGGGGCAGGAAGACGGCGTGCTCCCAGTGGCTTTGCTCTTGGCCGCTCGCTGTTCTCAGCTTGGGCACGTTCCTCTCGGCACAGCTGTAGATGCCACTCTCAGTTAGGTAAGAAGCCAGTTGGATCCCACTAATCCTCAGCTCTGAACCAAGGCCCAGATGGGTAGAATCTGCAAAGATTTGTATTGAAAAGAGGACACGCTGCAGTCTTTTTTTCCCCTAATTCAATTCTCCTATTAGTTATAGGTTTATTCAGATTTTACATTTCTTCATGATTCAGTATTGTTTGGTTTTGTGTTTCTAGAAATTCATCCATTTCATCTAAGTTATCCAATTTGCTTGTGTAGTACTGATTTTTTAAATTGTTTTTATTGAATTTATCGAGGTAACCTTGGTTAATAAAATTATATAGGTTTCAGGTGTACAATTCTATAATACATCATCTGTATATTGTATTGTGTGGTCACCAACCCAAAGTCAAGTCTCCTTGCACCACCATTTACCCCCCCTTTATCCTCTCCTATCTCCCCCCACCCCCCTTCCCTCTGTTGTCTGTGTCTTTGAGCCTTTTTGACGTGCTATACTGTTGATTCATTCCCTTTCTAGAACTCTCTCTCCCGCCCTATTTAGAAAGCTCATAGCCCACCACAGACCACTCACCTCAGATCCTTCCAACATTTTGTTCCATGAAGCATGAAATATCCAACGTCAGGTGTGCAAAAGTGGAATGGGCCGGTAGTTGCTTCCCCTGGGGGAATATTTTTTTTAACGGGGGCAATGGAAACAAGGATAGTGGCTAGTTTTCAAATGTTTCTGAAACCCCATAGTTTGGCTTTACAGTAAAATCAAATAATAGCTTGGGATTTATGCTTTGGGTCCTTTAGCAAATCATTTAGCTTGAGATTACTATGGATATTACACAGTTTGTGTGCTGTGCTATATATATTATGTATAACTACATATACATATGTATATGCAATTTACATATATAATTATATGTATGTATATAATCTCACAGCAACCGCAAGAGGTACAGGCGATACAAAAATTGAGACTTGGCTTGAGCCAAGTGCCTGTGCTTGAATTAATCATCGTGATCACAGAATTGCTTCTCCAGGAGAAAGAAGGGTGGTCTTGTTTTAGCAAAAGAAGAAAGAAGGGAATGGAAAGATCTAGCTCTCAGCCCAGCTGGCGTGGCTCAGCAGTTGAGCGTCCACCCATGAACCAGGTGGTCATGGTTCGACTCCCAGTCAGGGCACATGCCCGGGTTGCGGGCTCCATCCCCAGTAGGGGGCGAGCAGGAGGCAGCCGATCAATGACTCTCATCATTGATGTTTCTCTCTCTCTCCCCTTCTCCCTTCCTCTCTCTGAAATCAATAAAATATATATATATATTTTTAAAACTCTAGCTCACAGAGCATTACATATGGGTGTTTAATAAATGAGGACGGGATGACTGTGCGTGCTGCTCCTATATTCCAGAGGACCAGGGCCAGGACCTCCACAGCACCTACGACAGGTCCCTGTCTCATGGTGCATAGCGATTCCCAGCTCTTCTCTTGGGGCTACTTCCTTCTCTCCACCCGGGGGGAGCCACAGGCCTCACACCCTTCTTCACAAACCCACAGTGTCACAATGTGACCCCCACTGGGCGCCATCGCCTCTCTGAGCCCCCAAATCCATTGCATCACGAGGAGGGTCTGCCTCAGTGTACTCTGAGATTTCCCAGTGTCCATGGTTCTGGTTGCAACAAAGGCCGCAGAACGCAGACTCCTGAGTGAGCACTTTCTTTGTCGGGAGCGGCCGCTTCCCCGTGTAGCATCTACGCGGCCGGGGCCGGAGCGGGTGGCTCGGGCGATGGCAACGAAGGCAGCAGCCCTGTTTTTTTCCTCTTGCTCCAGAACAATTTGTCTTTGCCCTCGCTGAAAGCTTGCGGTTTCTAATATTATACCTTACATGTAGAAAGCAATTTTAACTTCCCTAAGCCTTTTCACAGTTATGATTATCGCTCTTCAAAGTAATCCTGCCGGGAGGGTATTATTCAGATGCCGAACTTCTGCAAAAATTAAAATGCCTCCTGAAATCCAAGGGGCCCATTGAGACACGGGTAGGCGGGTCCGTGCGTGGGCATGCACAGGCCCACTCACACGCGCACGAACACCTGCGCAATCACAAAGCGATCTAGGAGGAAAGAAGAAGGTGGGAGGACCGGGCACACCTACTTCATTCCCCTCCAGGTTTCCAGGTCCATATTTTCACCCCAAAGCTCCACAGCCTAAAAATCCATCTCTCCGGTGATCTGGTTGAACGCTCAGTGCTGTGTATAATACAAAAGGAGACACCACTACCATCCGGTTCGGCAGAGAGCTAGAGCTGGACACAAGCTAAAACAAGAGGTGTCCTTCATTCCTTGTCAGGTGGCCTGTGGCAGACCATAAATGTTTCAGGGATTCGGGAAAAGTGTGGATTACCTTGTGCTGGGCACACTCAGGGAAGGCTTCTTGGGAGACTCGGAACTTGGTTGGCCCATGGGGATAACTTCTAGGATAGCTTACAGGGGCTCTCCATAGACTAGGAGGGGATGGAAAGGTCAGACTCCCATCAGAGAGACTGAACTAACTTCCATTGGGACAAAGCTCTTTGAACACCCACCAACTCCCTGTTTCATTTGCTCAGCCCTTTAGATGTTTCCATAAGTTTGTAAAGGCTCTATCTTTGGTATGGAAGCTACCAGGGGCGCTGATCTTGTAGCCAAATCCAAATATACACCTAAGAGAAGAAATTCGTTGATTGGCATTTAGTGGGAGGAAGCCTAGACGCATTGGTGAGGGTGACTAAATGAAGGAAAAACACACAAGATGCCCAGCAGCTATTGCTTTATATGGCTCCGTTTAGATGCCTGTTGTAGCTACAAGGTGGCCATAATGTTCAGATTGAAATGTTATGTTAATAGGATAATTATTATGTATTCGCCTGTTGTATTTGATTGCTAGGTCTGCCCAAACAGAATACGGGAGCCTGGGTGGCTTAAACAAGAGAGATCGATTTTCTCACAGTTCTGGAAGCTGAAAGGACAAGATCAAGGTGTTGGCGGGTTTGGTTCCTCCGAGGCCTCCCTCCCTGGCTTGCAGATGGGCACCCCTTTGCTGCCTCTTCCTGTGGCCTTCCCTCTGTGCATGCAGCTGGCTGGTGTCTCTCTATGTCCTAATCTCTTCTTCTTATAAGGACACCAGTCATATTGGATCAGGGCCCAGCATAATGGCCTCATTTTAACTTAATTACCTCTTTAATGGTACAGTCACTGCCGAGGCACTGAGGGTTAGGGCTTCACAGTGAATCTTGCAAGGACACAATTCAGTCCGTGACACCTGTGTGTCCACCCTGTAGATATGTAAAAAACGGGGGGGTAAGACCTCTGATAGGAACTGGGAGGCGTTTCCTTTAGAAACAATGCCAGCCCGAACGGATGGACCAGTCTCTTCGGTGCTTGAGTTGGGATGTTGTCACTATGGCCTAATCCTGTCCAGACGCAGGACAGGCACGCAGCGTGTAGACACAGCCTTGGAAACACAAATGCCACTTTCCCGGGGGTGAGAAGACACTCATGCAGCGTCTCAGCCTAGAGCGTTGGCAGAGTTTGCAGAATGATGGATGGTCTGTCCTGACTCGAGGCCCCATCCCTTGCAGTGTGTCCTCCAGAGGCTGCCACCACTCCTGCCTCGTCCCAGTGATCCCCCGAGGCACCTTGGATGGAAAGCCCCATGTGACCTGCCTGTGGGCTGCTGCTGCAGCAACAGCGTATAATTCAACAGCCATTTATATTCCACGCAGTCCGAGCAAAGCGAGAGAGTGCTCTCGGGAGCTAAAGGCTGCCGAGGCATTTAATCCAAGCAAAAGAAGGGTTTGGCAGACATCAGCTTTGGAGGGTGCAGATGCCGCTGGTGGAGGAGGAGTCCTTTCTCTGACTGCTGACTTGCTTGTTTCCAGGAGGAAACGAGCTGACGGGGGAGTGAGTGTCTTAGGGAGGACATGGGCTAATGCGTCTCGGAGGTCCCTGACTTGCATGTCCACAAGGGCACTCCTGCAGTGACAGCTTTGCGGCCACCTGTGGGCTGGGATCATTACAGCAGCCCTCTGGCCACGTAGCAACAAGGCAACATGCACGGGTTAGGTGGGGACTGCACACACTGTTCCTCATTTCCAAGGGCGGAAAAAGAATGTCACGCAGATGGGTTTCTGGCCCCTGGAAAGCTGCAGAAATTATATGCCAGCAAAGATTCGGGCACAGCTTGGCCGCACAAGGGGCAGCTATTGGGGAAAGTGCCCATGCACACAGTATGTCCCTGCCCCAGTTCCTGCGAGAGCCCTCGCCAGGGCCACGGTTGCCTGGGCGATGGCTCCGGAATTGGTGGGAGCATTGCTGCCGCCGCCTGAGGCCTCGGTTCTGATGACGATTCTCCACAGGGTCCGCTGGTGCCGCGTGACTGCCCTGGTGGCTCTGGCAGACCCTGGAGGGAGTGGAGACGTGTGGTCTGCCACCCCTTCCGTGGAGGCTGATACGGTAGCAACCACACAGGAGGCTAGTCCCGTCCATCTGTCCGTCTTACCCACCTGCACTCGGCACCCAGAAGTGGGCTGGGCAGGGATTAACACCAGAGCTCTGAACACCAGCTTAACCAGACCTTGGTACCGGATAAGAACCCTTATTGGGTGGCCGATGGAGTTCCCTGTGACATTTCAGGCTTGCAAAAGAATTAGCTGCCCCCAAGCAACGCTCTCCTAGCCTGGCATTTCTTACTTCAGCAACACATCCTGGATCCACGGTTCTGTGCTCCCACTGGGCGCCGGCATTGCCAGCAAAGGGTTCATTACGGCGTCATCACAGTGTCACCGATTGGCCCCGGGGTGGAGAGCAGGACTGTGAGGGAACCTGTGGGAAAGGTGACCAGGGTGTCCCATGCAGCCCAGGACTTCCCAGGGACACACCTGCCCCCCCACCAACTTCCAGGCAAACTAGGCTGGTTGATCCCCCTGCTAGAGAAGCAAGACTTTGGAAGAGAAATTGAGGGAATCGGGGCTAACGGGACATCTGTGTGTAGCCAGGGAATACTTGGAACAGACTGTGTCCCTGGGGACTGGGGACACGCAATCACGTAACATACGATATCACGTGACGCTGTGACTCTCTCATGTACTGGTGGTAGTTCAAGTCATCGGAGAGGGCGAGGGTGCCAGGAGGAGTGTGAGGGGGGCTCTCAAGCCTGAAAAGACAAAAGGCAGCCGGGAGGCCCCTACAGGAGACAGAGAGGGACGTCTAGGGAGGGGAGGCCAGTCCTGGGTCAGGGGACAGCTTGGAAACCGAGGGCAGAGATAGCCAGGAAGGAAGAAGCTGTCACCCAGCCAAGAAGCTAAAACTAGGGGAGGAGCTAGAATCTAATATTTGGCAGCCAGTGGAACACTTAATCAGAAATGGTGGCAGCTCAACGGAGGCCGACGGGGAAGCGGGATGTGGTGCTGGAGCGCGGGGCCGGCGGCCTGGGCGTGAAGACTGCTCCCTCCCTCTCCCCTCACTCCGGCCTCAGCTGTGCCCGGGGTGGAGGGGACGGGGCAGGGGACAGAGGGTGGGCAGCAGACCCGGGACACCGCACGGCCCTCTCCTCCGCTAGACAGGTGCTGGCAGGACACGCAGAGAGGAGTGGCCAGGGTGGGGCGGTAGGTTGCAAGGTGACATCAGGGATGTGGTGCCTGAGGCAGCTTCCTGTGGGGATGGTCATGCAAGAGAGCAGGTGTCCTGTTTGAACACTCGGGAGGAAGCATTCACGGTGGCATGGTTTGTTGTACCCGCTGGCTGTGCTTTTCCACTCACAGATGGACTTTGCTAATGGGGACACTGGATGGATCTGGAGGCCACCGTTCCCTCGATGGCAGAGAGCCTTATTAGCACAGCTGCACGGGGTGGTGCCACCTCTCCTAACTGGACTCCCTGAGCTCTGAGTCTGTTCGAATGAGCGCCCTGGCACAGGGAGGGCAATTATAATCAGATTTCCTTTCTCATTCCAGCCAGCTGCACTGACTGGCTGGGGCCGGCTGCCCAGAGGGCTGGGCTGAGTAGGAGACCGAGGCCCCTTCCAGAAGCAGCAGGAATGAGGGTTGAGATCGATTGGCCCTTTCTGCCAAAGGCGTGGACTTGCAGCTCATGAATGCCGTCGGACTTGCAGGGAGGACAGGACTGCAGACTCTGGCCCTGGCCCGCCTGAGTCTGTAGCCTGGCTCCACCAGTTAGTTACTAGCTGGGTCATCTCGGGCAAATGGTTTAAGCTCTCTGGGCCTCAGTTTCCTCCATCAGTAAAATGGGGACAACAATATAACCTACCTTATAGATTTGTCTCGAGAATTAAAGCACCAGCACCTATGAAGCACTTAGCACAGTCCCAGCCGCAATGCCTAGTAACGTTGGGTGTGATTGCTGCCACCGGGGCCGTTTAAATTATTGCAAGATCATGGGCCCGAGGGCTGGAAGAAACTTCGCCACTAGAGGGCAAGATGCCTTAAATAAATGTAAGCAAAATGCACCTCTCTGGTTCCCTACCCCTAAACAATACCCTTCTCCCTCTACCTTCCATCGACCCAGCTTTTCCAAACTATGCATATACTTCTTCAGGCCATTGTCAGTGGTGACAGAAGAGACAGAAGAGACTGAGGAAAGCTCTTGAGCTCATTTGAGTGACTCCAAATATCTCTATCAGTTAAAAATGGGTGTATAATCCTATAGCATTTTATAACATCCCGTCTCTCCTGGTGAGTAATGTTTTTAAAGGGGAGGGCCCAACACTGAGTAAGCTTGTGAAATACCTCCTAAGACTGGGCTGGAAAACGGGATGCATGCAAACTGGATTATGAATCCCCATGGTGAGGAGTCATGGACAGACTTTCCCGGAGGCTGTGGACCCGGCTGCCACTGCGTAAGGGCGGAGCTCACAGGGTTAGTGTGCTGTGGAGGACACTCTGGGAGATGGGAAAGGGATTCCGGGATGTGGCCTGCCTGTTGGTGAATGGATCCAAGGCAAACCCAATATTGTAGGAAGACGTTATCTATAGAAAGAAAATAATAAACGTATCTTTTCTCTTTAAATAAGCAGCCAATGGAGTGTGGTGTGTTTTTTTAATCTCCAAAGAAAAACAACGAATTGTTAAATGCTTCAAGAAAAACGAACGGAAGGCTCTCTGCCTCACTCCTACACGAAAGCTCTACCAGGATATTTATTTAGTATTTTCCCAAAGGAGATGCTTCTGGAGTTTGTCCAACACGGGACAGTTATTGGAGAGCGAGGAAGCCTCGATCCCTTAGTACTGTTCTCTCTCCATGAACATTTCCAGATAGTGAGCTTGTCAGCCGGTCCCTCTTACCTGGACCTGTTCTTTTTTTCTAACTCGGGAAAACTGAAGCTGCCGTGAGCCTCACTTCTCTCTTTCTCTCTCCCTCTCCCCTCTCCCCTTCCCTTCTCCACTCCCCCCACCCCCCGCCTCTCCCCTTCTCCTCAGGAACCTTCTGCATCATATCACTGTGCACCTGTGTGGCCGGGATCAACTTCGAGCTGTCACGCTACCCCCGCTACCTGTATGGACTCCCCGATGACATCAGCCATGGCTACGGATGGTCCATGTTCTGCGCGTGGGGGGGCCTGGGCCTCACCCTCATCTCGGGGTTCTTCTGTACCTTGGCCCCCTCTGTGCAACCTGTCCCGAGGACCAACTGCCCCAAATCCAGACCCGAGAACGGGACAGTGTGCTAAAAAACAAACCCATACATATATATATATATATAAATATATATATAATATACATATATAAAACAAAACTAAATCCCGATGAGGCCAGTGCCAAGGCAGAGTGGAGGTGGCCCAGGCACCGCATCTCGTCGGACTCTGTGTGTGTTGCCTCATCGCCGAGATGGGGAAGGCGTTCCCACCACGTGGCTCTTCCATCCATTCTTAACTTTTGGCTCCATGGCTCCTTGAGGACAGAGTGAACGTCACTGCTCCCCGTCACTCCCGAGGACGGGGTGGTGGGCTGGGAAGGGACGGTGCCGGTGGGCTGGAGTGGCACAGATGTAGGGAAGGAAATGCCACCCGCTGGGCCAGTCACCCCCAACACCGATCATATCACAGAGAAGCAGCACCCTTAGTCACAGAATGTCACCAACCCTCTGAGGCCCTGGCGGAGCCTGGGCTGGTTTCCTCCCAGCCCGCCAGCGACGCACAGGAGTGCAGGAGAAAAATGAAGCAAGAGGGACGCCTTCTCTTGGCTGCCACACTGTTGGACAGAGCTCTAGAGGTGGAAAGGGGGAGAGAACAGCCTGCTGAGGGGCAAGACCTGCGTCAAGGAAGGGACACTCAGCGGATGCTCGGAAAACCCAGTCTCACCTTCCAGCTGCCTTACGCCCAGTCCAGCAAGAGGCCGCCCCGCCCCAGCCCCACCTGCACTCCCCGGGCAGATCGGAGCCCTGGAGCGATGCTGTGATGTGTGTGTGTGTGTGTGTGAGTGTGTGTATGTGTGTGTGACTACTCTGGGTGGTTCCCTTTTCCCCTTTTCAAATGGAAATACCGCATTCTGTCTGTCTATCCGCTGGGGTGGTTTCGTGGCCCCGCACCGAGGCCCCGAGGCACCAGTTCTGCAGCTTCTGGTCCCTGGAGTGTGTGTGTGTGGTGGGTGTTTGCCGAGTGTGAGTTTTATCGTGTGTGTTGCATTTTTCTATTCTTTTTAGTGCAGCTGAAATTCCCAGAGGGCAGAACCAAGAACGCCACCCCTGGGCTGAGGACCCCGTGTTTCTTCATGTCCATCGTTCTGGGACCCCACGGGCTCTAGTCCTCTCGTTTCAGAATTCACGACTCAGCTGGGCACAGGAGTCATGAGCGAGAGGGGGACATGGTTCAGGAGGGAGAAGGGATGCGGCCTCCGCTGCTGTCCTACAAGTCTGTCCACCAAACAAGACCTGTTCCTCCCCATCGTGGAAGCTGTCCTTCGTCACTGGACGTCTACCCCTTCCCTAGAGGTGACTTCTGTACAGATGAAAGAAAATGGGTCACATGCGGAGAGAGCACCTCCGTGTCCCATGGGCTCGAGTTTGTATGATATTGTGTAAATTAACAGAGAACTCTTGACTTCCCCTTCTTCCTTCCCCTCTCGACAGGCAAGGCCATGAATCCCCAAACAGCCGTCATAGTGGCCAGCACCCAAACAGAGGTGGCCCAAATCCAGCCCGGTGTCTCGGGCTCATTCGAGCAACTTGGCCCACTGCAGGTGATGGGCCCACAGGTTCAGCTGTAGGGGCAGGAGTCTGGTGGAGAGAGTGGGCGGGAGCAGCTGGCAGCCACCTCGGTGACCCTGCTGGGGATGGACAGCCCTGGGGAGGCAGGGAGAGAGTCCCCGAGCTCTACAGTCGTGGTCAGCCGTGTAGCCGAGAGTTCAGTGGCTTCAGAAATGAAAATGCTTTGGGAACTTGGCCACCCACCCAGCAGCCCTCCTCCCCACCCTTGCGCTCTGTTTCATCTGTCTCCCTCCGCCTTTTCTCACCTGCTGACCACTGAGCACCTGCCTCTGCCACCCGCCAGGCTGCCAGGCTGCCAGGCTGCCAGTCCTGCCGCCTCATCTGCTCTTTTTGACCGCGTGTGTGAACTCACATCCACATAGGACGTCCGGTGCGCGTGAATGGGCCCGGACGGGGGTCTCTGGGTGTGTGTATCTCTCGGTGCATTGTGTGTGTGTGTGTGCCAGTGTGCACCTGGACGCAGGTGTGGGTGTACTCTTCAAGACTTCCTTGCCAGCGACACCGGTCAGCTTCTGCAAAAGGTCCCGCGTGTGAGTGCCCTGGATGTGGGTGTGCTGGGCAGTGAGGGGCGAGGGGCGTGGCGGGAAATGCTGTTCGCTTTCAACTCAGCTTCTAAGGATTATTTCTAAAACAGAGCATTCATTCTGCGAGAAGGGAGATAAATTTCAGGAAAACCTAGCCTTCAGTTGTACAGGGAACTGTTTAAAAGTTTTCTTTGAAAAGTCAGATTCCCCTCTCAAAGGGAAGGGCACACTGGGTTGAGGAAAAGTGAGGAGTATCTCGATTTCGAGGCCTTCGTCTTTCTTCTAAGTGTCTTGAATGGGCCCTGCGGAGTAGAGAACCGCAGGTGTCCATGAGTGTCTGTTTGGGGCAGGGGGCTTGTGTGTGACCCGACCCAAATTCCAGCTGTTTTCCAGTTCCAGGAAAATGGGGAAAGAATCCTAAATGGGACAGTTTGCTCTCAATCATTTAAACTTTTCTTTAGTAACCATGTTTGGGGATGCTGCCTCACAGACCTACTGTTAGTTACACCTTCCTTTTTCATGCCATGCTTGCCGAAAATAGATCACCCACCCTCCCCAAGTACTAATCTTTATGATAGACCATTGACACAGCTTACTGCATCCCTGTGAAACCTCCCTGAAATGTTAGGAGGCCTCCCGGGAAAGAAGTGAGCCCTCTGCGCTCAATACCATCAGCAGGGTAGGAGCTTGGAGCTGCTGTTTTTGTTAATGGGGCCAGATAGGTACAGACACACACACGCTGGGGTCTGATCCCGCTTGGGACCCAGAGCATGCCCAGCCCCGTGGCCAGGATGGAAGCCCAAGTCCTGGCCAATGGGAGATCTTAGGTGACCCTGATCCCTTCAGCATAGGAGCTGGAGCCCAGGTGAACACGAAGCTTCCTGGTGGGAGGTGGCTGAGGAAGGAGGGGGGCCTTGACCGTAAGACTCTTTAAGTCAGATTCTGCTAACTCCATATCAGTGTAGGACCCAACCTTCTGAGGGATTTAGGGTCAGCATCCTCTCTAAAGCCGCCAGCCCCTACTCCAGGTCAAGTTCAAGGTCTATGACCTTGTATGTGTTTTGAGCTCCATACATGTCAACCTGGAGCACGGGGGCCATTTCATCTTTTCTTTCCTTCCTTACCCTGTGAGATTGAGGATTTAGGAAGGTGGGGTATCTGCCTGGAAGAAGGTCCTATTTCTTTCTCTCCCCTTTTTCGGAGTTATGGTTTCCTCTTTTATATTCCCTTTTCCTCTCTCCATTCACTCCTGCTTTCCTTCTGCATCAACACTGGTCAGTTAAAACAGTTAAGGAGTTTGTCTCTAGAGGCTCATACACTCCAAGCAGCCCCTATCCTTGTTCGTTGTGACTCTACAAGGTTTTATAAGGAGGTCTGTGGCTCCTGGGCATCAAAATATAAAGAAAATTTAAAATGTGCCTGTTCCAGCTTCACCCCCAGCCTTTCAACAACTCTACCCTCTCAACTTCAGGGATCATGAAGTCACAAAGGCCTGACAACTCCACCAAGTCAAGACCACACGTCCATACGCAGCACCCTGGCCCTGGTGGCCCTTTGGTACATCCTCTTGCTGGGGGAAAGGCAGAAAGCAGCCCAGGACTCTGAGACTGGACCCTGTATTTATCCACAGTCATAAGAGGCCTGAAATGAAATCATCGCCTTTATTTGCTGAGTTAGTCGGAGGCTCTGCGGCTTCGGTCTCCGAAGCTGCCCACTTGAGTCAGATTCAGAAAAATGAAATCCAGAGACATCTAGAATGGACTCTGTCTTCACCTGGCTTATACTGGGAGCACCAATCAACTATTTTCAAGTATCTTGGGAGATGGAGTGGGAAGAAGTGCGCTCTGGTCATCTATGGTGTGGTTTGTGAGGGATGCTTGGTTGATTCTTGTAGCTAAGGTGAAGCCAGCTTTCTCTGCCCCAGGGACCAACCATCCCAGTGGACTCACCCAGCCCTTTCCAAAAAGATGAGTCGTAGTGAGCCGTGGTTTCATCGCAGATAAAAATATTTGGTGCATACCAACCAGGTTGGCTTCTGTGCTGTCTTCCAGCTGGCACATAATTAAGGGGGACAGATTTTTAAACAAGCCCACCTGAGCTGATGGGCATAAAAGATTCTGGTGTCTCTCAAAGCAGTCAACTTGGTGGGCTGTTTGCCCTCTTTCCGTTGATGCCGCCATGGTGCAAAATGTTTCTTAAACATCATTGTTAGTTCTTAGACTCCATTATTATTGGCTCTTTGACTTTTTTTTTCCCCAAATAGTACATGCTCATTGTAGAAAATTAGAAAAATGAAAAGATTGTTCATAAGTCCATCGCTCTGAGGCGTCATGAGGGTCATAGCCCTGACATGTCCCGGTTGGTGGTTGTGTTGGTTTGGAAATTGGGGCCAGGAGGACAGTCCATGGTAGTGAACTGCGTGGAGTTGACCTTGTTCATGGCAGCAGGAGCACAGGGCTCTGAGCCCCCAAGGACAGCAAAGAGGCCTTTGGAAAGCTCAACGCCAGAGCTTAGCGCCAGGCTTGGGACAGAGCTGAACGTTTCCTACTATGGAATTTTTTTTTCCTTTTGTTTTTTTGAGGGCCATCTCAGTCTAATTCTAGGTGTAAGAGCCCCGAAGCTGGAGCAGCTCACTAATGAAGCGACATCTGCATAACCCAGCTCCTGTAAACTTCATTTCAGCTCCGCACTAAGATGCTGTGGGCCTCTGGGCACTGTGTCTTCTCCATACTTGAACTTCCTCATGCACAAAGTGAGGACAGTGATAACACTTTACCTCATGGCATATTAAGGGTGACAAAGACATTGCAAACACGAAGTAGCACATGAATTAGGCACTGTTCAAATTACTCGGCGGCGGCAGGGGCCCGCTCGCTGCTGAAAGGATAGTCTAGGGTGATAAGTCATCTTGGCCGCCTGTCCACCCGAGCACGTGGGATTGGATTCCCTCGTTCAGGGCCTTCAGAGAACTTGGCTCCCTCATCCGCCCATTCCCAGGCTTTCTTCCCTTGTTTCAAAGCCAGTTTTGCAAAGGACACTCTTAATCCCTCTTGCTTATGCCCAGAGGTGACGGAACAAGTAAACCATACGGAGAAAATCACATAGATGAGCTAAAACAGGTAACTATTGGCCGAGGCCCAGGTCATCGCCTGATGTTCTGCTTCACCATCCTCCCAACATTATCTCTGGCCATCCGTGCGTGAGTGTGGGGGGAGATCAGATTCTGAGCCATCTTAACAGTCTGTTTGGTTTAAGGTTGGGAGCAAGTTTAAGGAGCTGGGATCTTCCTCTTGCCGGGGGGTGAAGCTGAAGGCGTCAGCAGAAGGTGTGGGTTCTCATGGGAATTCCTTTGGGTGGTGCCTCCACTGGGAGAGGCTCTGGGTGGGATCCTTCTGGGAAGACGGAATCTTAGCTTCTACGCAGGGGGAGAATGTACTTGCCGAAGGGTCTGCACTCTGCTCTGCAGGTGACCGAGTTTCGTGTCAGGGTAAGGCCTTCTCTGAGGGCCTGCCAAGCCCTTGTACCCTGCAGGGATGGGGCCCCACCAACTGTAGAGGGTGTTTGTTCACTATTGAGAAACAGAAAACTGGGTGCAAGCTTGGGGGTGGCACAGCAGGAGCTCAAACCTGGCCTCCCTTAGACAGACACCGACCTCAGCCATCGCAACGCCTCCTCTTCACTTCCAGGGACTGGACCTTGCTCCTTGGGGAAGCCTGTGTCCCTCTGTCCTCTCCAGTCCCCCGTTTCTCCCGCTGGTTGAGCCTCTCCCTTCCTGTCCCGGTCACCTGTAGACCCTTTCCAGCCCGTATGTGCCGGGGTGTCTGTGCTGTTGTGGATGTGACCAGGCCTTTCTCTTAGAGAGCTCTCACTGACTCATCCCCATACTCCTGGCCCGTTCCCGCCCATGGTGTGACTGTTCTGCTGTTCAAGGCTATCTGTAAAAATGTACAAATAAAAGTGGAAACGGAACCTAAGGGGGAGGGGCTTGAGGCTAAACAAATGCACTGATGCAGCCCTCAGTTTTCTGAGGGCTTAGGTGGGCCGCCCCCAGATCCTGACTGGGTGGGGTAAGAAGGGAGGGGAGCCATTGGCAGAGGACTTTTTTCTGGTTGTTTCTCTGACTGTCACTAGTGTCTGCTCGTAACTCTCTGTTCTAATCGTTTTTGCCTTTAAAGTAAACTATATTTTCCAAAAAAGCGAAAGCAAGTCGTCAAAGCCCAAGGGTGAAGGCCATCGCGAAGGTCAACACACAGACCCGATCCTGGGGTTGCTTGAGCAGCTTGGTCGCTGGCTTGCTCCAGGCCTCAGTCGCGTCCTGTTACCTCACCATGTCTCCATGTCCTCCCAGCCCAACAGGGAGCAGGCGGTTCCCAGGGCCCCTGGGCCACCAAGTCTCCTCGGCCGTTCTGCTGCTACTTTTAGCGAGGCCCCGAGCCCACGCAGCTGTGCACTTAGGTCCCGGAGGTACATCTGCAGAGCCCGCCCTGCTGCTCTCGCCCCACTTTCATCCTCAGAAAGTGACCTCAAGCTCGCGGCCGGTGTGCGCTCAGAGTCCAAAGCCTTCGATCTACCTTTCAATCTCAGATGCCTTCCCCCAACCTCGCCGGTCTCATTTTCCTGTCGTTGCGGACAGAGCTTCCCCGTGCTGGCGCAGGAGAGACTATGAAAGGGCCTGATGCGTGTGAATGGCTTTGTGATCTGTGACTCACCACACAGACCTAGCTTGTCACTAGTGTCTGGCTGTCACTAGCGTCTGCTCGTAACTCTCTGTTCTAATGGTTTTCGACATTAGACGGGAACAGGGAGTCTGGCTAAGGGACGCTGCCAAATCAGAAAGAGGAAATCCTGGCAGGGGGTGGGATCTAGGCAGAGGGGGGTTGGCGGTGGAATTAAGATAAAAAAAAACCCTTTTGAAGGGAAAGTGGCAGAATCCCAGAGCGTCCTCAGCAGGGCAGCAGAGAAGGAGCCCCAAAAGGCAGGGCCCCCGGAAGTTAGAGAAAGTAGGAAAGAGAAGCAGCGTGGGCGACCTTACAACGCGAAGAGCGGCCCTGGAAGGCAATTTAATCCAGTGCTGGCCGGCAGGTCCAACTCAGACCACACATGCAATTTTAAATATCATCCAAGTAGTGATAACAACAATAGCCCCATTTTCCAAAGTCCAGAAAAACAGGTGAAATTCATTTCAACACAGATTTCAACCCAACGTGTCTAAACTATTATTATTTTAACATGGAATCAATATAAAAAAAAATGACTGAAGCCTTCGAATGAAGCCTTCGAAGTCCAATATGAGTTTTATTCTTAGAAAACGTCTCAATTTGGATCAGCCACATTTCCAGGGCTCAGTGATCACACGTGGCTACTGGCTACCACCTAGGACAGCGAAGACTTAGACTCTTTGTCACAAAACTGAAGGGGACCCTCCTCACCCGAGAGTCACTCAGATCTTACATCCGACCAAGGCCGGAGGTCAGTGCTGGCCCAGAGCAGAAAGAACAGGAGCCATGTCCAGGCTGCTGTCCTGGCTTCTACCTGCTTAGTTAGAGGGGACCAGTGCTTGTCAAATCCGTGTCCCACCTGCCCCAGAGGGGTATCAGCACTGCCCCTGGGCATAGCCCAGTGACCTGCAGAGGTCCCAGAGGCCAAAGCAGGTCACTGTCTCAGCTACAGGAACATCGGCTCATCCCTTATCCAGGCTCCCGGTATCTCACAGTGATGGGGGGGGGGGTGCAGTGCGCCCAGAGAGGCCTTTTCTCTGTCGAGAACAAAGATCTCCACAATCTTTTGTCCCCTGGTCCAGTCACTTGCTAATAACATCTCACCAATATTTGGGGCTGTTTGCTCAATCCCTTACTCTCCTTAAATGTGTCTCTTCAAGTCAAATGCTAAAAAGGGGACACGCTGGGAAGAGCAGTGGCCGCAGGCAGACTGGGTCTCCTGGGAAGGTGACAGTGACAAGCTCTGTCCTTGGCCCTGGGTCTCGGTCCACCATCGCCTATCTCTTCCCTGCCCCGGACCTTCCTTCGATGTCAAGACACCTCTTTTGTTCAGGGAGGGGGGGAAAGACAAAGTTGCAAGGTCTTAGTGCAACCCCTCATCCTCAACGCCTTTCAAAGAGCCAGGGTGACAAGGTTCGACTCATTGTAAAACGTACCGTGCAGAGCCTTGTGTTACCGAGCAAAAGACAATGAGCTGACTCGGTGAGTATGTCTTACGTGTGGCCGTTAGATGGGGACCAGAGCCGGCAAAACCCCCCAACCCCTGGGGTGCCGAGGGTCCACCGGGTCACGGCTCAGGCGAGATACATGAATGTCCCTTTCATTTGCATAGTGCTTTCCGATTGGTCAGACAAGGAGCGCGTGCACTGCAGGATCCCCACACGCCTCTGCCCTGGCGGCAGCGATCCCCGTGGTTATTGGTGCTAAACTAAGATTAACTCCTACGTTAATTCGTTCTGATACGATGTGAATAAATGTGTTGTTTGATCTCACCAAGAATGCTACATCTTATCAGATCTACTGTACTGTCCGTTCCTTCTCACAGTTAATTAATTACACGAAAGGTGATCCCAACCAGATCCCGAGACTGCTGATTGCACCGGGCGGCGGGAGGGGGGCGGGAGGGGACACGGCCGGGTTCCCGGGACTTCGCGAGGACTGAGGGAGCAGAGAGCACCTGGGACTTCACTGACTGCATCGTGCAATTTTCTTTTTTTCAAATTGGCAGAAATACTGTATTTCCATCGATTGAAGAAAAAAAAAAGTGTCTGGTAATTAATTAAATGACTTGTTCATGGAAAAAAAAAAATACAAATAAATAACCTGTCAGTTGTGGAATGTAAACTGATTAAACAATTAAATAAAGAAGATCATGTTGTGTGTTTTAAGTGATTGTGTCTGCTTGGGGAAGGGGGGAGGCCCTGCCGTATTTGATAGGGGACAGTATTTTCCCCTCAGGTTCTGGGTAGAAAAATACAGGACAACTCTTATGTAGACAGCAGACTGAAAGCTCTAATCGTGAAGGAAATAGATTATAAATATTTCAAGCGCGTGTAAGCCAAAGGTACGTGCTTTTGGAGTTGGGTGAGGGAAAAGAGGGATTCAGAAGAGAAAAGCAGGGAATGACTGCTCTTTTTCTCCGGTTGCTGACATTAATCACTTTTATTTGTTAGAGGCTCTCTGAGATCCCAGTTACATTCTAACCCCTCACCCTGCTCCCTCCTGATGGGGTCTTCACCACCCGTGGCCCGAACCTGAGCCGCGCAGCTCCTTCCCGCCCGTGCGCCTTGGAAAAGTCTGTGGCTCAAGCCGGGCCGGACAGCTCGGGGACAGAGGATGGTGGGAGGCAGGCGCTTCTGAAAGGGCGGGAGGTGTCAGCATCTCTAGTTTTAAGGAAGAAGAACTGGTTCTAAGTAGAGAAGTGATTTACTGAAAAGACACGGGTACCTGGAAGCCCGTAGCACAGGCAAGAAAAAATGAGCTAGGTGGTCAGCAGCAGAGCCCAGGACAGTCTGGACCCCACCGGGGCCGCCGCTGGGCCCTGGGCGCCACAGCTGGCTGCTGGCCTGGAGACCAGTGCTCTCCCGCCACCTTCACCAGGATGAACCCCAGGCCTGCTTCTTTCAGAGTCCTGAGCGGTGCACCTTCCAAGGGGACAGGAAAACAGGCCGAGAGCCTTTAGCCTCTCGGGTGGTGAGCTCTGCCCCCCACCCCACACACACCAGGATTCATAAAGTAGACAATTCCCCAGGCATAGGAAGAGACGCTGATGCTGGACAGTGTCCATTAGAGGTGGGTTCCTGAGGGAGAGGGAGCGTCCCTGACTGAGAGGGATGTGGCCGCAGCTCTGTGGTGTGTTTGAATAGTGGTCAAGTGGACGAATGTTTAATCGCGACAGCCATGAGCGCCATGGCTGGGCACCTCTGCCGAAAGACAGGCACAGTGGTAGCCATTGTACCAGGAGGCCCGCATTGATTTAGTCTGAAATAGCAACACTACTATAAGCAGTAAAAAAGCTCTGGCACATTTACACCATGGAATACTATGCAGCTGTAAAGAAGAAAGATCTCTCTTACCCTTTGGGACAGCATGGATGGACCTGGAGAGTATTGTGCTAAATGAAATAAGCTGGGCAGAGGAAGACAAGTACCACATGATCTCAATCATATGTGGAATCTAAGGAACAAAATAAACTGATGAACAAAATAGATCCAGAGACATGGAAGCATGCAACAGGCTGACAGATCTCATAGGGAAGGGGCTGGGGGGGCCAGGAAGAGATTAACCAAAGAATTTATATGCATATATGCATAAGCTATGGACACAGACAATAATACGATGCAAGCCTGGGGTGGGGCGGGAGCCGGGTGGAGGGGGGCAAAGAGGGAAAAATGGGGAACATCTGTAAGACTCGCAACAATAAAAATAAAAGTAAAAATAAAATTAAACGACAATGAGGTATCACAATGGCTGCCATCAACAAATCAACGAACTACAGGTGCTGGTGAGGATCGGAGAAAGGGGAGCCCTAGTACCCTCCTGGTGGGAATGCAGACGGGTTCAGCCACTAGGGAAAACAGTGTGGAGTTTCCTCAAAAAATTAAAAGTGGAGCTGCCATTCGATCCAGTGATCCCACTTCTAGGAATATATTCTAAGGAACACAAAACACCAATCACAAAGAACTTATGCTCCCCTATGTTCATAGCAGCACAGTTTGCAATAGCTAAGATCTGGAAACAGCCCAAGTGCCCATCAGTAGATGAGTGGATAAAAAGCTGTGGGACATTTACAACGTGGAATACTATGCAGCTGTAAAGAAGAAGGATCTTTTATCCTTTGGGACAGTATGGATGGACCTGGAGAGTATTATGCTAAGTGAAAGAAGCCAGGCAGAGAAAGACAAGTGCCACATGATCTCACTCATATGTGGAATCTAATGAAAAAAATAGATCCAGAGACACAGAAGCATGGAACAGACCAAGGGATCTCAGAGGGAAGGCGGGGGTGGGGAGTGGGTGGGGAGAGATCAATCACAGAACTTAAATGTTTATAAGCATAACCCACGGACCCAGACATTGGTGTGGGGAAAGCCTGAGGGTGGGATAGATGCAGGGTGGAGGGGATCACTGGGGATAAAAAAGGGACATCTGTAATATTTTCGACAATAAAGATAAAGAAACTTAAAACAATAAAATAAAAAAATAAAAATAAAGGAACATCCTGGAAACAATGGAAATAATCAATAAATGTCTCAAAAATAAATGCAGGTCAAAGGTAAGTGCCTTATAGGGTGGGGATGGGGGAGGTTTGATAGAGGAGAAGAGCTCAGAGACAGAGAGACCAGAGCCTTGAGGCCCCTCCCCTCCTTGGTAGTCATGTCCCCTGCAAGAGAAAGAATGGAAACCCCAACTGATCTTAAGAAACGAGCAAGGCTTTTCAGCAGGTGGGGTGGAGGAGCTTCCACCTGGCCAGGGTGGGATGAGGAGGATCGGGGTGCTGCTCCCACCAGGCCCTGTGCACGTGTGCCACAGGGGTAGGCGGAGGTGCCAGCAGCTATCTGAGCGTAATGCCTGGACGCCCTGTGGGCAGCCTGGGGTGAGCCACAAAGAGGTAAACAGGCTGGTTCTCCTTTGTCCAGCAGAGCACAACTTTGATTTCTGTGTCTGTGGTGAACTGTGCAGTCCCCTGGGTTTGCCACACCTACCCTTCCTCACCTCGGCACCTGTGCCTCTAGACACAAAAGTCCCCACAGTGAGAGCTGTGAAATAATTGGAGAAAGGCAGCTCCGATTTGGGTGACCAAGTCCCCCAAATATCAGAGTGGTCCATGGAGGGGCACTCTCCTCCAGGAAGCCTTCCTGGATGCCCATCCCGCCAAGTACTCTCCTCCCGGCCCCCTGGCACCATACTGTGTCTCTCTCATGGCACTTAGAACTTCAGGTGAAATTAGTGTTTTCCTGGGACCTCCTCAGGAACTGGGTGGCCTTGAAGGACAGGGGTTCTAACGTTCATCTTCGTATCCCAGTGATCAGTTGTGCCTGCTGTGTAGTAGGTGCTCAATAAATACTGATCTGAACCAAACTAGTCTTCCACCACCCGCCCACTCCAGTTGCTTCTCAGCGGTGGTGTTAAATTCTGAGTGTTATTGGGGCTCCTCAAGACCACCCCAGGTTCAATGGTTTGCTAGAAGGACCGACAGAACTCGGAAAAGCTGCTATACTCAGGGGCATGGCTTATTACACTGAAAGGATTCAGAGTAAAATTGGCAAAGGTGAAAGGTGCCCAGGGCAGGTTGAGGAGAGACAAGGCACAGCTTCGAGTTGTCCTCGCTCAGGCATTTGTGCAAACAGCACCTCAGCCTCGCAGCAATGCTCCGTGACGACAGGAGAGCTCCGCCCAGGCCTTGGGGCCCGGGGGCTTGTACTCGATGCGACGCCCTCAGACAGGAATTCAGCTGTGCAAAATAAAATTGCGATTTGAAATTTGAGGCCAGCTGGTGTGTCTCGGTTGGTTGAGCATCGACCCGTGAACCAAGAGGTCGACAGTTAGATTCCTATCGGGACACGGACCCAGGTTGCGGGCTCGATCCCCAGTAGGGGGCGTGCAGGAGGCAGCTGACCCATGTTTCTCTCTCTCCCTCTCTCTCTTTCTAAAAAAAATAAAAAAAAAATCAATAAAAAACATTTAAAAAATTTCTTAAAAAAGGAAATTTGATTCAGGAGAGGAGAAAGTCTGGGGTTGAAATGCTCTTTTCGTTCGCCAGAGCTCTTCCTTTTCGGGGAGGGAGAGAGATGCTCTAGACCTTTGCTATTCAAAGTGTGGTCCCTGGACCAGCCGCAGCAGCAGCGGCGTCACCTGGGGTCTCCCTAGAAACGCAGACTCTTCGTTCCCACCTCGGATGCATGAATCAGAACCTGCATTTTAACACGATCTCCAGGCGGTTTGAACGCACTGGTCCGAACATCTACTCTACTTACCTGGCTACCTGATTTGAAAGTTTGTTTCAGCACCTCTGCTGATGCCTTTTATCTAAAATAAAGATCACAGGAGGATTTCAAAGGTCAAGGAAAAATATTAGTCCCAGCCTGAGGTTTCAAAGCCACGTGGGAACAGGCACGGCCTCGGGGCTGAACCCCAGAGCCTTTGTAAAGGGCGGCAGTGCGAAGGGTTTGGGGCAGAGCAGCCCTGTGGAGGCGGTGGTGGTGCTGGCTGCCTGGAGGTGGTGACCTCCACGATCACCCTGGCATCGCTGGCTGCGGCCTGGCCGCCCCACACCTGGGCGTCACGCCAGCGATTGGGCTGCAGCCCCTATAACAGTAATGTCCACGGTGCCCCTCGTTCAGTGGCGGGGACAGCAGTGCTCCTCCTGTGTTTTCTCGGTGTCTCCATCTCTCAGTTCTTTGGGGGCAGGACGGAGGGCCCTGGCTCAGGACCATCCCAGAGGTGCCCGTGGGAAAGGGTTGTCCATGTGCCTTCGGCTGTTCTTGTCACCGAGGTTTGGAACTAGGGGGGACAAAAGAACTAATGTTTGTTTTCTTTTTACAGATAAACTTTATTTTTTAGGATACTTTTAAATTCGCAGAAAAACGGCAAAGACAGTCCAGGGTTCAGGGTACCTCACATTCCCCTTCCCTTATTATTAACATTTTACAGCCGTGTGGTGTATTTGTCACGGTGAATGGGCCCATATTGATAGGTTATTATTAACTACAGCCTGCGCTTGAGTCACATCTCCTTGGTTTTCACCTGATTTTACCTCCTCTGTTCCAGGGTCCCGTCTAGGGTGCCGCGTTGCACGGAGTCATCACGGCTCCTTGGGCTCCTCTTGGCCCCGACAGGTTTCTGGGACTCTCCTTGTCTTTGACCTCGACAGTTTTGAGGCGCGCGAGTCAGGTATTTTGTAGACCGTTCAGCCACCGGGATCTGTCTGATGCTTTTCTCATGATTAGACTGGGATTAGGGGTCTCTCGGGGTCCCATGCTATCCAGGGTATGTACCATCAACACGACTTGCTTGTTGCTGTTGACCTTGGCCACCTGGCTGAGGCTGTTTGTCGGGTCTCTCGACTGGAGAGCCCTCTTCCCCTTGTCACACTGTCCCCTTTGAAAGGGAGTCACTCCGCACAGTCCACACCTACGCTCCCCCTCCCTGAGAACTAACATTTTCCATGGCCGCCCACCTACGGGAAAAACAAAAACGAAAACCATGCTACTTATAACTAAAACCAATTAATTTTATCGTTCTTAGTATATATTCCACTCACCTAACTTTTAAACTTAAATACTTGAAGCCACTTGAATAAATATAGTCAGTAAAAATTTAAAAAGCACTTCAGATTTGCAGATCAGTGCCAAAAGGGATGGTAATCATTTTTCTCAAATTTTCAGTTGTACCAGAATCATTTGGAGGGCGTTGTTTTGAGCACATATACATGTATTTTTTAAATTCTCACCCAAGGATATTTTTTGCATTGCTTTTCAGAGAGAGTTGGGGGGAGGGAAAAAGAGGGGGAGAGAGAGGGAAACATGGATGTGAGAGAGAAACATTGATTGGTTGCCTCCCACTTGGTGGGGGGGACAGAGCCTGCAACCAAGGTGCATGCCCTTGGCAGGAATCAAACCCGGGACCCTTCAGTCCACAGGCTGACGCTCTAACCACTGAGAAAAACTGATCAGGGTGAGCACATATTTTGAGTCAGGCAAAGGCCTGACCGCGGGGCCAGAGCGGTGAACAGAACAGACAGACGTCTGTGCCGTCGAGGAGCCTACGGTGTAGCCTACGGTGGTGAGTTGTTCGGGAAACAGTAAATTGGAGAGTGGGCATGGCAATGCCAAGGTGAAAAGGCAAGGAGGCGGGAGGAACCTGTATTCCAGGGATAGAGGTGCGACGGTCCCCGGACCTGTCCTTGGGAAACACGGTAGAGGGAGGGACCAGAGGGTCCATTCTGAGCTGACTACGCAACACTCCTTACACAGCCGTGGGGTCCAAAAGAAAGTGTTTGTCGTGCAGGGATCCTGACGATTATTCACATCATCTCCCCGTAGCCCAGCTTCTTAGTAAGGGTTGGACCTGCCAAGGAAGACGGAGCTCCCTCCAGCCCGGAGATAAAGCACCGAGACGGGTGACAAAGGTATTTTGGGACGGTGGGCCCCAGGCCAGCAAAGGCCTTCACCGCCTGTGGCAGTGCGATTCCACTGCTGTGTGCTTTGGGGTCATCATTTAAAAGACCTGGGGACGTTCTTAAAGTTTTAGTCATTGGTTGCCTTCTGAAGATCTCACTTCACAAGAAAAAGTATCGCTGCTTGAGAAGACAAGGGGACATTTCAAAAAAGTGAAAAAATACAAGGTTTCAGCCAAGACAAATAAATTTTTCTTATTCTGTGTGCCCCATCCCCCTAGTGGACTCTGTGAAGGTGGTTTTCTCTCCAACGGGCCCCAAATTCCTTGGGTGTTTTAATTGGTGGTTTTAATAACCTGATCAATGTTCTAAAATTGTGGGTCTTAAAAGATAATTATCTCGGAGGTTTATAGACTAGAACAGTAATGGGTTGGGAACAAAAGAAATTAATTTCGATCAACTATATCTGCGAGGTGAGGGGAAGAATCCCCAAAAGGTACTGTTTGGAGTATAAAATGATGTCTATGCAAAGTAGTTCTCGTTAATTCTGAAACAAATGGTCATAAAAACCAAGTGGCCTCCGGAAAGTACTCTGGCTACCTAAGCTTGAGATTTTGGTTTCCAGCCCCCTGAGGCCTGCCTTTTAATATAACTTTCAAATGTTGAAGGATTGGACGTCGTCTACCCTAAAATTAGGACTAAGCAAAAATAAAGTCTATCCTTAGCTAGTTTGAAGGCCAACTGTGGATTCATCTTACTGGATATCACATATCCTGGCAAGTGCATTTTCTTCTAGAATAACCCAGTTCCTCTGATGCTGAACACTTTTCTGAAACTAAAATATACGGTGGCTTTTAGCCATTTTAGAGGAAAAATTTTTATATGCCATCTTATCTAACTGAAGAACCTCAATTTAAGGAGGGGGAAGAGGGGAGAAGTAGGAAGGAATCCACTCCACCCAAAGAAGATCATCACCAATGATAGGTTGATATATTTTCATTCCAGCTGTCATTTGTTAAAATCATGGCAGGCATGCTTGTTACGCAGCACACGCGATCTACCAGCTTAGGAAATTCAGGAGCATGCTCTTCCTGGCACTGAAGCCTCATTCTTCAGTCCCTCACCATCTTTGTGCTTCAGCATCAAAATGCTCAGGCTGGAGATGGGGCCAGACTCCAGCCAGCAGCTCCGGACTTGATCCGGAGACGTGGGTCAGTCTTCAGTCCTGCCTGTGGCCTTCACGTGCCTGGCAGTGAAGCTCTGATTTTTATTCCCTAACCCCCCACCCTTCTTTTATCCCTTCATGATTAGCACGGTGGTTCTGCCAGTAACTAAGCTACTGGTTGGCTTCTTGTCCACAGGGACCCACAGTGCCCGATATGTTACCTCCATTCAAAAATACCTTAAATGTAATGGCTTTTCGTATTAGAACTGCCAGAATTTAAAGCGTTGGTTTTCCTGTTGTTAGTTTTTTGAAGGATTATATGAAGAATATTCTATTATGGCTTCTTATGTCCCTCATTTATTTTTCCTTACTGCCCCCAATCTCCCTCCCTCTCCCTCTCTCCACACACACACACACACACACACACACACACACACACACACACGTGCGCTCTGCTGAGTCCCACCAGTAGACCAGAAGGAAGCCTGAATCCATAACCAGGAGGGGAAGATGCAGTTGAGAAGAACAAAGAGCAGCTGAGGTATAGGAGAGCAGATGCGGTCTCAGCGTTTCTGCATATTTTTGTATAAAATAGGCTATCATGTAAATGGCACCCTCCAGATGTGTGCAGTGTACAACCCGATGGCATCCCCAGGGGCCCCAGGGTATGACACCCAGGCTTCAGGCCCTGGTTTCATTGACATTTCTTCAGAAAAGCCTTTTCTGACCCCCTCATCAAAAGTAAGTCCTCTCCTCTTAGCGCCGCTCTTGCTGCATCACCTAAGTTTTCACACCGCACCCCCATGCTCCTTGCAGCACTTTTTACAACGGCCCAGATGTGGAAACAACCCAAGTGTCCATCGCTGGGTGAGTGAAGGTAATGAGGCGTGTACATTCAAAAGAGCACGATTCAGTCCTTCAAAAGGAGGGAATCCTGCCACCTGTGGCAACACGGATGGGCCTGCAGGACATTGCGTTAAATGAGTCAGCCGGCCACGGGACAAATACTGCGAGGTCCCGCTTAGGCAAGGTATGGGAAATAATCAGACTCACAGGGTGGGCAATGGGGAGTTGTTCTTCAACGGGTATGAAGTTTCAGTTATGTAAGATAAATAAATTCTGGAGATCTGCTGTAGGACACAGTGCCTAGAGTTAACAATACAGAGCTGTGTGTTTCAAAATACATTTGTTAAGAGGATAGATCTCATGTTAAGTGTTATTACCACACACACACACACACACACACACACTCACACTCACAAAGGGGCACGAGGGGACTCGGAGGTGGTGGCTGGGCCCGTTGCCTGGATTTCGGTGATGGTATCATGGGCGTTTGCATATGTCCAAACCCACCAAATTGTGCACGTTGAATATGTGTGGTTCTTTCTATACCAATTATACTTCAGTGAAACCGTTAACTTAGAGAAAGCTTGGTAAAGGGTATATAAGAGCTCAATCCTGGTGCCTAAAAACATCCCCGAGTAAAAAGTTTAAAGAAAAACAAACGAACCTAAGTCCTTGCCTCTTCCGCTTAACCTCAGGCCCTCGCTTTGTGTCCCCGGCTGATTTTCATTAGCGCACTTTTATCCTGATCCTCAGTTACAGGGTTTGCCGCCTGCTTGTTGGTTGGTTTACTTATCCATTTCTTTTTATTTAAGTACATTCGGTCTACAATATTATATTCGTCTCAGATGTGATTCGATGTTTGTTTACCTTACAATGTGATCGCCCCCCTAATTCCAGCCATCATCTGTCACCGTGCAAGCCTGTCTCTATATTATTGACGACATTCCTCTTCACCTTTAGGGCAGAGACGGTGCCCGTGTTTAACTTTGTAGCCCCAGAGCCGAGCACAATGCCTGGCACATAGTAGGTGCACAGTGATTGAAGTATGTGAAGTCATTGAATTTAAAAAACGGTCAGCCCCCTCTGGGTAGGAACCAGAGAGGCACAGCCCACCTAAGGCAAGTTTCATAACAGGCTCTCTGGAGAGGAGGTGGGGCAGAGGAAGGGCAGAAATGAAATGGGGCCCTGGCCAGTTTGGCTCAGTGGTTAGAGCGTTGGCCCTCAGACTGAAGGGTCCCAGGTTCGAATTTGGCCAAGGGCACATACCTCCGTTACAGGCTGGATCCCCGGCCCCGGTCGAGGCGAGTGGGGGAAGCAGCCAATCCATGTGTCTCTCTCACATCGATGTTTCTCGCTCTCTCTCTCTCTCTCCCCCTTCCACTCTCTCTGAAAAGCAATGGAAAAAATATCTTGGGGTAATGATTAAAAATAAAGAAACGAAATGGGAGATGAATAAACTCTATTTTTGTTCAGTTTTCATGGTTTCTGAAAACAAAGGACAGATAACTGCCTGATATCCTGCTTTGCTGCTAACCAGCCCCCCTTCCTCTCCTCCCTGACCCCACTCTCCATCCTCTCCCTGCTGTCACCAGTGGGAGGAGGTCATTCAAACCGCCACCTCCCTCCTGCGCTTAGAAAATGTGTTCTGCGTCCCCACGCCTCGGATCTCTCTGTTTTCCTCATTTCCCCTCATTTCCTCGCGCACAAAGAGTCCTGCGATCTTAGAGGCGCATTGAAGGGGACGGTGTTGTGTGCGTGGCCGTGGGAGAAAGGGTGCCGGGGGGAGGGGACCAAGCGTCTGTGGAAATTGCCAAGTAACAGCTCTGCCTGTTAGCTGGTTGCCAAGGCGATTGTACCTCTTCACCTAGTGCTCTGGCCAGTGGCAGCCAGGGAGGAAGGGGCCTGCCGGACAGCAGGCTCCGCCAGAGCTGCCCCAGGTGGCCTGTGTGAGGGCCCCCAGCCCAGCCCCCCCTGCTGCGGATCCCCCCTCCCCAACCCGCCAGGAAGCCGGGGACCCCTGCCCTGGCCTGGGAGAGCTCTCCGAGCATTTGGGGAGGAGGGGATCACATCTGCCTGCGTCGTCGGCACTTGTGTTCAGACGGACAGAGACTGTGCCCTGCAGGCGCCCGAATAGCAGACACCCAGCCTCTTCCCGCCCAAGCACTGCTGCCTTCAGGGTGCCTGCCGTGTCCTTCCCACTGTCCCCACTGTCCTGCAGGGTCCCGGTCACTGAGGAGGCCGCAGCCCGCCTGCTCGGGCCGGGGCTGTCCCTTCGGGTTTCTCCCAGCACATGGAGAAATGCAGGCTCTTCGGTTCATTGCTGGTCCCTCCCCGCAGACCACCTGCCCCAGCACCTGCCCCAGAACCTGCCCCAGCACCTGCTGCACCCTTTCGGTGGCTCTTTTAAGGGGACTTGGAAGGGTTTTAGCGGTGCAGTGGCTCCCATTTCCTGCAGGCCTGCTCTCCTTGGCTTTCCCCTTCCCTCCCCTGCCTCCTGGGCTTTTTCTTTAGAAGGGGACTCTGGTGGCTGCTGAAAGAAGTTCGTTGGGGAAAGCGCTGGGAGTGATGGAGGGCCATCCCCATCCGGAGAGCCTCGATTTTCTAGAGTCAATGGCATGGCACTTTATCACTCGCGGGCGCATACGCGGTCTCACTCAGTAGCCGAGCCGCCTCCCCACGCACTGCGGGCTTCGGGACCACGGACACTCATCTTTCTTCCTGTCCCCCTGCCCTGCCCTCTTCCCTGTCTCTAACTAGCATGAGGAGACTTTGAAGGAGAATCTATGGGGTTGGCACAAATACTCTAGTAAGATGATGCGCTTTAAAATGAAAGCAGCTCCGATATCTGCTTTATTTTGAAAATCACTGATCTGCCAGGAGCGGAAGATAAGGGTCCCCTGACCCTGACAAGGGGATCAGAGCAGACAGATTTTGAGACTTTTATTGACTTTAGTAGGCACGTATTGATCTGGTCACGATTATGCAGAAATTAGATTTTATTCTAGTTTCAATTCTTGCAGTGGTTTGTGTTTTTTTTCTGTTTCTTTCCTCTCATTATCAGCATGATCTGAAAGTGTGTAGGTTGATTGGTCTCTTCCAGCCCCCAAATTCTAAGAAATAGAGGCAAAGAGGAGTCTGGGGAATTAGCTAAAATCACCCAAAGAGAGAGGACCAAACCTGAGACTTGAACTCAGTTCTCCTGGCCCTAAATACTTGTTTAAAAGTCATGTTTAAATCATTTTATGAGGCAATTGGAAACTTGAATCCCAGTCGGATAATTTGGGTACATTAAAAAATTATTAATTATTTTAGGCGTGTTAATAGTAATGTGAATATATTTTTTAAAGACCTTACATTTTAGAAGTAGATACTGAAACAGTTGTGGATGAAATGATAAGATGTCTGGGATCAGCTTCAAAATAATATAGGAGTTGGGAATTGGAGGGGCAGAGATAAACAAAATGGGCCATGAATTGATCATTGAAACTGATGATCGGTTTTTTTCCCTCTGCTTCTGTATCCATTTTTGTATATGTAAAAATTTAAAAATTAAATACTAAAAATTAAACAAAAAAACCATGTTTTATCCATGTACCTTTCCAGACAAATAACAGAGTGTAAGATCCTGATTTGGTGGGTTTGCATCCACAGTTTTTGCTGGGAAACAACCTACCTACCAACTCTCAAAATAGGTTGTAGAACAGACATCAAGACTGAGAGAACAGCTAAATATTCAGCCACAAATGGGTCATTCTTGAGGGAAGCCAAGAACCCCCTGGAAATGCAGGAGCATGTCACTGAGTTACCAAAAATAAGCCCGATTCTGACAGATGTCCCTTCCAAAAAAAGCACAACTGTGCTCTCATCTTCAATGTACTCAGCACCCAAGGACCCCCAAAATAGCACCAACAATGCTTTGTGGGTGAGTCAAAGAATGACAAAGGACATTTTAAATTCCTCCCTCCACATACATGCCTGTCCTTCCTGGGTGGTGCCTTCTCAGAAAGGAGGCTTCTTGGGGACCATTGGTGGCTGGACAAATCGGTAGAGACGCTTCAGGGGACAATTTGACAATGTCAGAATTATAAAGTCACCTGCAGCAATTCTCTTTTTGAGAGTTTTCCTACAGCTATATTCGTGTAGATATTTGTGCAAGGATACTCATAGCAACATTGTTTGCTATAGCAAAAATCATAAACACAGGGACAGTTGTTCTTGGAAAATGGCAGCAGTGAAATGGCTACACAGTGGAATACCAGACAGCGTTAAAACGATCAAGGTCAATCTCAGTGTGCTGGGATAGAAAGATGGACAAGATAAAGTGTTAAGCGAAAAACACCAGATGTGTCGTTTGATACTATAGGAGACTCGCAGTTTCTGGAAGGTGGGTGGGTGTGTCCTTGGACATAGTTGAGACTCACCGTGAGCTGGGGGCAGGGAATTTACAGGGTCAGTGCTCAATCCCAGGTCTGTCTGACCACAACACCAGAGCCCCCAACCATCCCTGGCCTCTTGGTGTTGATGCCCTTGATCTTCTGCAATTCTGGTGGCACATGCGTGAGGACTAGGCCACTCTCTGCTCCACTCTCCACTTCCCTGGCCCGGTGTGCCCGAGAGCTCTTGCTAAAAGAGCCCCCAAGCTCTGGGGCCACAGAGCGCAGGCAGGCAGGCAGGCAGAGACCTGCTCCTTGGAGAAGCAGGACCATCTGGCCCCCAGGGTCAGCCACTGGGGACCTGGCTTGTTGAGTTCTCCCACTGCAGCTGGGATACATTGTCCTCTTAGTTATTTACTTTCCTGGGGATGTCTTTTGGGATGGGATGGAGAAGCCAGCACAGGACTTTTCCTCTTACAGTCTCTGGCCTGCAAGAACCTAGTACGTGACCCCTATGGGGCTCTTTCTTCTTTGCCTGTCTTTCTTTTTCTTTTTTTCAGGAGAGATTAAAGCTTAACATCCCTGTAGAAGGGCAAAGAAGATATGACTGAGAAGACTTGCTTTAAAGACATCACTGCCTTTCTCCAAAACATGCCATTACTGCCTAAGATACGTCTAAAGTCACAAGAGACCTAACGTTGAGTCTCTGAGGTTGACCGGTCTCTTCCACCACTCTCAGTCATCTGAAGGAGCTCAGGTGTGAAGGAGGTGAGGTAAGAGTGGTGTGGACTTCCACAGGGATTTGCTGAAGACCAAGTGGGAAGATCTTTCACATACAGGCTGGAAACAGGCACAGAAACCAGGTGGACACCAGTAGGCCGTACAGTCAGTGTGAGGTGTCAGCCATGAGCCCGAGCCTGCTCTACCGCTTTGCTCCTGAAGCCCCTGTCACCAGCCTAGGGAGGCGATGACTTAGTGAGAGCCCTGCACAGGTAGGGAAGCCATCCTTAATCAATAAGAATCGATTATGCTAGACCTTTGAGTCTCTGCAGAGAGAGGGCTCAGGTGGGGGATCTTGACCTTGACTGCAAGGAGAAGAGACAGAATTGGTTTCAAAAACTTTCTGATGAGAGGCCAGCAGGTTGGAGAGAGATTTCTGGCTGAGATGACCCCTCCCCTTCGGCCCTCCTTCCTCCTACCTGCAACTGGACAATGAGTGGGATCTGTGGAATGGTTGCCTTCAGCGATGCAGATTCCTTAACATTAGTAATGATTTTCTGTCACGTAGGTCCCCACTCTGGACTCTCACATTTCAAGGTGTGACAGACTGGGCATTGTATTCAATAGATAGCTGGCGAATGTCGATGGCAGCCTAATGATCGCCTCCTGGCCTTCGAATGTCATCCTCCTGTAAAAATATCCCGGAGTCACTTTCACTGTTCAGCCGGAGCTCCATTGCTCCATCCCTCCATCTGTGGTCCGTCGTCACCTCCCCAGTATCTTTGTGTCCCACCTGTGCCTCATATGTCCTCACCAGCACTGTTTTCCCACAACTGGCTTCCCTGTCTCTGAATTCACCACCTTCCACTTTCCCACTGTTCGAGAACGTGGCGTGATATTAGCAAAAGCCAGAGTTATTCAAAGTCTGTTCTCTTCCACAACTGTCTAGCAAGAAAAAACATCTTCAAATTGGAAAGAGCAGAAATAAAAGGTAAGAGAGAAACTACAACTCATGTTCTAAGGGACCAGCGGCGTGTTACAGTGAAGGGAACCCTGAACTGCAGAGCCCACGATCAAGGGCCAGCTCTACTTTTTGGTAACTGTGACCTTGGACAAGTCATTGAACCTCTCTGGACTTCAGTTTCCTTACCTATCAAAGGAGGCAATTTGACCACTTTATCTCTGCATATCATGGGAATGAAACCATAGGTGTCGCCCACCTTGTTCCAAAGTTTCCATGCTGAACAAAACTCACAGGAGTAAGAGGAAAAGTCCTTCCATCAGGACATTGTCCTGTTACCTCTTGTATTTGACACCTCTGCTCACGAGAGCAGCTGAGGTATCGTCAGGGAAGGAGTGAGCCTGCCCTGTGACTGTCACCTCTAATTCTGACATGTTTTTCCTAGAGGGTCTTCTAAGTTCTTGGTAATTTTGACAATCACGTTGGCCTCTCAGTACTGTGCAGAGTGTGGGGTACCTCTCCTCTGCTTACTAAGCCCCCCTCAACAAGTGTTTTCAAGTCTAAATAACCTTGCCCTGGGATGAGTAAAGAACTTGTACTATGATCTCAGAGTCGCGTGGGTAACTTTTGAGGAACCGTGGAAGAGATCAGTGAGATTGGATATGCCATCAGATGGGCTACCAACCTTGTAAAGGCAGCTCAGCCTCCATACCAGGCCATGGTATAAATTAGATTTATTTCAAAGGGGAGAGGGATTGTGAGATTTTGAAATAAGTACCATTGGTACCGGGGCCAGCATATGCATGCTAAGAAGTAGTGCCACACAAGCTCTGTTTTATTTATTTTAATGGATGACCTGGCTGGAAAACTTCAGGGGCTGCTGTACATAAAGTGTGTATGTACTTCAGTAAAAGTTTTCAACATGTCATCCATAAGATCTTTGTGAGTAAGATGGAGAAATAAGGGGTGTCTGGCAGTATTTTGGAGTGCATTTTTCAGTTCATGGTTGATCACTCATATGTTTTATGAGTGGTTTGGGGTCAACATAGGAGGGGATGGTTACTCTCAGAGCTCTTGTCCTAGTCCCAACCCTTTTTAACATCATTGTCAAAGAGTGGACAAAAGCAGAAAACATAAAATGTCAAATTTGCCAGTGACCAGAACCCACGAAGAATTGCTAATGTCATCACCGACAGCCTCAAATTTAAAGGGATTTTGATTGAATTTAACCTTGAGCTAAAACCAAATATATGTGTGTGTGTGTGTGTGTGTGTGTGTATTCCTACATTTTGGGTTCAAGATCAATTGCACAGCGCAGAATGAGAGAGACAACTTGGCAGAAACCCATGTGAAAACATCAGTATTTCAGTCAACCACAAGCTTACAGTGATGTACGACTTTAAAAATAGGCCAATGCAGCCTTCAGTTTCTCTTACCAGAAGTAAAATGTCTAGGCGCAAAGTATCTTTTCTCCCTGGAGGTTGTGCTGCTCAAAGATCTGGTGAAATGTGTTCAGTTTTTGACCCTCACAATTTTAAGAAAGTCACCGAATTAGGCTGAGGAGAGTATCTTAGGCAAGAAAATATGATAACTATAATACACGAGCAACTGTGGAGTTTTTGTTGTTGTTATCCAGCCAATATTTATTGACCATTAATTATGTAGCAGGCCCTGCAATAGACCTTGGAAATGCAGGGATGCACAAGACATGGTCCTGTTGTCCAGATGCGACGATCTAGATGGGGAATCAGTGGCAGAGTGCTGAGCATGGCCCTGGGGGCCGGGAGGGGTGGGTGCCAGGAATTCGGATAGAGAGGGTCAGGAACAGAATCAGAAAAGCTCAGAGGACGCGAACTTTGAGAACCATAACCTTTTAAAATTGAAAGAAACCTTTCTTTCTGGTTCCTATAAAATGAGGAGATGACTTCTTCTCAAAGGTCCCTTTGGCTCCACAACTCTTCGATGTGGCACAACTCTCTCTTACATCTGAGGACTGGTCCCCAGGCTACAGTCACATAGCTAGCCGCAGTCCTAAAGTTAGAATTCTACAGCCATGAACTCCTACTGAATTTCATCCCATTGTCTTTCCGTGTGGGCCAGTTTTTCCCCAGTTGCTAAACCTTCTTTTGCATGATTCTCTGCTAGAATTCAGCTGGTCCCCAAATTTAGTTCTGTCTGACATTTTTACAGGCGCATCCTCAGCTCCTTTGTCCAGACCACAAAGCCTTTGACCAGAATAGATCCACCCTCAACCCAGAGCAAGTGGCTTATGCCACTAGGTATGTCCCAGGCTACTCTCCAAGGATTCTTCCAAGGACAGGATAGATGTGAAAAGACCTCGGGCTGGTGAGTGAAGGAAAGAATAAGCTCAGCTGGAAATTCTATCACATTGAGAAAAGGCAGCCTTGAAAACACAGTAAACAATGGCACAGATCTCAGTGAGGGAAGCGCAGATGTCTTTGACCCATGTTGAGAACAGAGGACGGACAAAGAATGAACAGACACCTCCTATAGTTTGTTGTCCTGAAAGCACCTATTTGCAGGAGAAGGGTCCCCACAGTTGATGACAGGGGCTTCAACACCAGAATTTGCATTTAGAAGGTTCGCTTTCAAAGGGTCTATCCTTCTATGCTGAGAGGGCAACTCGTTGAAGGTGGGGTGGGCCCCCATGGGTGAGTTGTCCCCCATGGCTCTTCCACGCTGTCTTTATCAGCTTGAGCCCCAACAGAAACCCTTGATCCAAAGAGCATCTACTACCAGGTAGAAACTCCTAGAACCCAGAGGATTCTCTCTACATTCTATAGTCTTCTCTTTATATCATCTCATGTTTTTGCTATTGATATAAATGAGATAATTAATACTCTTTCTGATGGTTAATTTTATGTGTCAACTTGGTTAAGCTATAATACCCATATATTTGGTCAAACACCAGTCTGGATGTTGCTGTGAAGATATTTTTTTAAAGATGAGATTAACATTTAGAGCAGTGGATTTTGAGTAAAGCAGATTGCCCTCCATAATGTGGGTGGGCCTTGTCTAATCAGTTGAAGGCCTTAAGAAAACATAGGGTGCAGTCCCCAGAAGGAAGAGAGAATTCTGCCTGAGACTGCCTTTGGAGTTGTGCTGCAACATCAACCCTTCCCTAGGTCTGCAGCCTGAAGGCCTCCCCTGCTGATTTTGGATTTGCCAGCCTCCATAATCATGGGAGTCAATTCCTTAAAACCTCTCTCTGTCTCAATAGGACAGATATATACACACACTGTATTGGTTCTGGTTTTCTGGAGAACCCTGAATAATATACCCTTTCAACAGGAGAACCAGTAGTTCAAGTTTTTCCCTCAACCCTGGAAATAATTTCACCTCCTACTTGACAGAGGAAAATCAGGCTCCAGACATGAGCTCCTTTCCTTCCCACCCCTACACCCAAGCAACGACCTGGGCGTACATGTGCTCTCACCTCCTACTCTCGAACCAAGAAAAGGTGATGCTTCTCCTGTTCTCGACCACCCGTGACCTGAACCCTTCCCATCTTCGCCAAACCCGGGCCTTGCTCTGTCAATCACCACCCCTCTCCAGTAGCTGTGGGCTCGCATCCATCTCCTTCCCCAGTATTGAAAAGACATTCTGCAAATGTCTCCCATGCTTTATGCAAGGAAGCAGAGCATCTCCCTAAATTTCAAGTGGCACCTTACCTCTGTCCTCACAGCCAAGCTCCTCCGTGCTGTTTCTCCACAGCGTTACCTCCATTCACTCTTCAGCTGCTGCACTCTGCCCCCCACCGCCCACCCACCCTGCCATTCAGTGGACTCTGCCGAAAACCCCCGTACCCCTGGTTGCCACGCTCAGGGGGACCTTTCCTGCCCTGACTTTGCCTGGCCTCCCCCCCAGCCTCTGACACTGGCCACTCCCTTCCCGGACGTCCCAGCCCCAGATGCTGTGACTCTGTCTCGCCCAGTTTCCCCAAAGCGAGGGATGCATCCCACTGGTGGCAGAAGGGTAGCTTTAGATGGTGCAAGGCCGCAGGCAGGGCCATGTGCACTGTGTAAAATGCTCCCCTCTGGATTTGAGTCCTGCCGTAGCGCAAAATGAAATGTGAGCTGTGTGGTGAGAATATAGATTCTCTCTAATTCCCTTTTAGTTCTTCAGCTTGAAACAAAGAGAAAGCCTCAGCTTGGAATGAATGTCTTCAACACCTTTCTTGTGCTAGCTAATCTAGCTTGTCGAAGGTGGGGGGGAGGAAGGGGGAGGAGGCAGCCTCAGACTCAGAGCCTTCTTCTCTGGCCACTAGTCACCAGCTAGAATGTAGGGACAGGTTTTTTGTTGGTTTGTTTCCATTTGTAGTTATTTTGGGGAGGACTCTCTGTTGGTGGCAGGGACACCAGTTTCTGGCTTCTTATAGTGGTAATACATTTTCTTTCAAAGAAATGTCATAAAAATTAAACAAAGTTGAGCTGAACTGAGAAAATGCTTAAGAAAATCACAGTCCCGGTGATCCAAGCCGGGGGGTCAATGTCTGAGGTTGGGGCAACTGTCTCCCGTGTTAGTATTTCTCGGGACTCTGACCTCGGAGCTCCTCTCACGTTGCACATTCTTTGCCCAACTTCTCATCTAAGAACATAGCCGTCTGTAGCTCTGTCCTGGGCTGTTCGTGCAGATCTAACCGCCCAGCCTGTCCCCACCCTCATGTCCCGCTGCTGTCATGACCAATGTGTTCAGAGGAGATGCTGGGGCCGGTGTCCACAGAGCAGAACCAGCCTGAATTCCTGAAGGCTCCCAAGCGTTACAGAGAGAACCCCTGAAGCATCCCAAATCCAAGGTCAGGGTACCCCCGGGGGACCCTGCAGGGAAGGGTTGAGACAGCTGAACCCGGGGTCAGGAAGACACACAGGGAATGCAGCCGAGCTAGTGTAGTAAACATGGCGATAATCACCGTTATTTTTTGTGCCAGGTGCCTGTGCAAGGAATCTGCATTTCCTCCTCACAACTACATGGGAGACAGAAGTCATTTCTTTCCCTCCTGGACTCCCAGACCCCGCTCCCTGGCCTGCCTGCGGCTGCAGCAGCGAGTGACCGGGTTCCAGGTATGTGGCATGTCCGCTGCTTCTGGGTCTGGCTCGTGACGCCTCCCCGCCCCAGCCCATGCTCCAGTCATCACTCTCCCGGCAGCTAGCAGAATCACCAAAAGGAAGGAACACGGGTCCCTGAATTTCCATGCAAGACCCCGCACTGGACACCCATGTGGACTGTTGTGTGTGTGAAGCAAACCTCTGTTATGTCGAGCCACTGCGATTAGGGGGCTCGCCTGCTCTGGAAGCCCCAGTTCCCGACTGAATTCCACAGGCCCAGGCCCAGGGCTGTTACTATTGTCGTTGTCAAATGAGGATCTTCAGGCAGGTAAGTGACCCTCCCAAGGCCACAGCCAGTAAGTGCTAGAGGCAGGATTCCAACCCAGGCCTTTGGGCCCAGAGCCTGAGAGCCCAGGCGAGCAGGCCCGCGTCCTTTCCTGCAAAGGGTTGCGTGGACTCAGGGCTAATGCATACGCACGGCCAGCCAGGTGCCTGACACCCCTCAGTGCAAAGTAAAGGCCGCTGTTCACTGTTCACTGTTGTTGAGTGTCCCGGGGGCCTTCACAGACGCCTTTCAATCCCATCCGCCACCTTCCTCCTGTCCTGCCCCCGCACAGCGACCCTGACCCTCTCACGCCCGCCACGTGTCTCTGACAACCTACAGGGAATGGCTTTGGTACCCTCCTGCCCCGCTTTTTGTGTGCGATCGTAGGTGTATGTTGCGGTTCCGTGTGCGGACGTGGGTGGCATGTGTGCGGCTGAGTCTGCTCGCCCCGCAGGAAAGTCAGGGGTCTGCCTACTCCAGGTTTTTATCACCAGCTCGAAAGGAGCTCTTCGTGGGCATGTGAGTCAGATTGGAGGCTGAATCAAAGTTGGGGGGTAGCTAATATGATAGAAGACAGAAGCAAGACTCTAAATGCTCTCAGCAGGCTGGAGTGATGGGCCAAAGCCAAGGAGAAATTTAATAGAGAAAAACAAACAGCAGAATCTTAGAGGGAAAGGGCCCAAAAGGTCGGTGCTGGGAGCCTCTGATTAAATCCTTGACTGGATGGATTTCGTCCCTCCTGACTTTTACTATTCTAGTCGCACCTGTTTCTATCTGATTATCTCTGAGTGTGTGAAGAAATTACTTAATCTATTTTTAAAATCTTGTTAAATTCCACTTAAATGGGCTGGCTTAGATTTCTAGCCCATCAGAAGCAGGACTGTATCTCGTCCGATGTCTGATCTTTGCTTCGGAAAACGTTTAATGAATGAATATCAGCGCTGTTGGTTATTGATGGAGCAGAGGGTCTGATAGGGAAACCACTGTCCATCTGCAGTTTAACTGGCCATTGACTTGCTTCCATCACCGATGAAAAGGAGCCACAAAAAGGGCAAATAGGTTTTCTTGTAGAAAACTAGAAGGCAGGTAGTTAGAACCAACTTACTAGATTTCCATACAAGAGAAATGTTAACAGCTTTGATATCAGGTAACGTTGCTAAAAGCTAAGGCCCTCCAGAATGTTATCACTTTCAATGAAAAGACTTAGGATAAACTAGTTTCATCAAATTTAGGGGAAAACAAAAGTTTAGATTAAGTCAGGAGTGGCCATATGATCGCTAATAATGAAAACAATTGTCTTAAATCAGAGTTGCTAGGAATGCTCATTAAAATACAGATTCCCTGGTCCTGCCTGGAGAGGCCTGGGAACCTGCATTTTAGCAAGGCCCAAGGATGTTTCTTATGCATATGTGAATCTCTGGATTTGAAGAAAAATAGCTAGCTATTTTCATTTTTGTATAGAAATAGAATAGTCACTATTTGGAAAAATGGTATGTTCTGCTAACACTAAGTTTATACTGATCTGGTTTTATTAAAGATTTCGTTTTTATACAAAAGGTATAACTGAGCAGAATGCTATTGAGCACTCTGTAGAAAGCCCAGTGGTTTGGATTATAAACCCATGACCAAGTCCTCGGCCCCCCAACCCCACTTCATTGGGTGTCGGGAACCTAACAGCAAACTAGCCCCTGGAGGAAAACGAGCCCCCACTGCTGGTGGGTGCAGGAGCCCACCCCCCGGTACCAATGCCAAGGCCCGGCCCCTGGATCATTTCTCCTGGAGGTCAGTTTGCACTCTGATCTGTCCTTGTGCCCGGCTCCCGGCCTGGCTGGTGCCAACATGTGCATCACTCTGCTGAGTGAGGAGGACCACTCACTCCTCCTGTGTCCCTTTGCTCTGTCACCTCGTTTTTGCCTTGGGGGACGTTCTGGGCAGGTTTCAGGTTTTCCTGATCCTTTCCATTGCAAGAACAGACTTCTTTTCACAGCCAACATGTCCAGCGCCACATAATAATGACCGCGGTGCAGAGCTTGCTCCCGACCCAGGCCCGCAGCCTGCAGCCTGCGGCGCGGCCGAAGCCGAGTGGTGGCTTCTCGGGGGGCCTCCACCGCCTGCTGGCTGCAGCTTCTGGCCCTGGGGGGGGGGGGCACAGTTTCTGGGGGCTGCGGTGTCAGTGCTCCCAGGCCTGGGCAGCATTTCAAAGCCGATTCTTCACTCCCCCGGGTTTCTCTGAGATGCCCCGCTGGATGCTTCAGTGCTGTTCCCTGGGTCAGGTGACAGCTCCTCCCGGTGGCTGTGCAGGCCCCGCTCAGGCTCCCGACCTCAGGCTCCACCCTTCTGCTGGCTCAGCTCTTCCTCCAGCCAGTGCCTCTGGGCCAGGTCCCTTTGCAGGGGACTGCGGGTCACCTCCTTCCAGAGTGTCACTCGTGTGACCCACCAGGAAACATCATTGTCCTACAGTTACTTGTGCAAATGCCCCTTGTTTCCAGGGTACTCTCCCTCTCTTTTCCCCCTCTCCCCCTCCCTCTCTCCCCCTCTCTCCCCCCTCTGTCACCCTCTCTCCCCCCCTCCCTCTCCCCCCCATACCCCCTCTCTCCCTCCTCTCTCCCCCCTCCCTCTCTCCCCTCCTCCCCCCTCTCCCTCTCTCCGCCCCTCCTCTCTCTCCACTCCAAGCCTTTTGCCTTTGTATTTTTCAGACACCTCTATGTACTAGCCCCCAGTATGCCCCCAAACATGCTGGCTCCCCGAGTGTTCCCTAGCAGGCCTGCTGACCGGAGGAAGGCCCGGCATGAAATCCTTGCTGCAGGAGCGTCTCGTCCCTGCTTCCCTGAGGCCACCCTTTCCTAGGGTGGAGGTGGGCGACCCATTAGCTCTGGCCGCACCGGTTTCCCAGCCTCATAAGGTGTCCCGCACGTGCCCCAACACCCGTTAGGATGTGGGGGGTGACACCCGTTGTACTGGCCTCTCCCTCTGGGGATTCCGTGGGAAGGAGTGGCCCCAGGAATGGGGTGTTGACACCCCACCACGTGTGCGCGCCCCTGGGCCCAGGAGGACACCCGGCGCCATGGGGTTTCCTTTAGGAGACGCAGGAAGGAGAGGAGACCTGCAGGCGCGGGGTCAGCGCAGCGATGCAAACGTCGGCATGGTTCTGTGGCGTTGGTGTGGGACTCAGACTGGGGGGGGAAAGCCGGGGATCAGAAGAGCGCAGCTGCGAGGGTCTCCAGGAGCAGCCCCAGGGGGCATGCACAGGGCGCTGGCCCGTTCTTTCCCCCTCCCTCTTGCATGTCTCTGCTTTCCCCCATTCCTATCCCTCCCCCCTATACCCCCTGCTTTCGGGGTGGGGACTGGAGGGTTCTGCTCCCCCAGGTGGGGGGCTGGGCTTCCCGCTGCAGCAATGAGCGGCATCTGGCTGCCTTAGTAGGGGCGCCGCTCCTTCCCCAGGCTGTCTCCCGGGGCCTCCTCAAGGCATCTTTCCTGTCTCCACCTGCACCTGCCCCTCCCCCCTTCTTTCACCATTTGGTTCCCCGCCACCCCTTTCTCTCCTGCACTGACTTTCAGCTTTAGCGTCTCTTGCTTTCCTCCAGTTTCTAGGTTTTTATCTTCCCCACTCAGCCTTCCCTCCCTTCCCTCCCTTCCCTCCCCTCCTTTCCTCTGTCTTTTCCTTTTGGGAATCACGTTTTTCTCAGCTGCCTTCCTGGCCACGGGTAGCATGTGACGGCAGGAAAACCTGGCTTCCTGGGGAATTAGGAAGCGATCCTAGAAATGAGTGAATTTAGGACACACTCACGGACGCGTTAGACAGAGCACAGGGAGCGGCCCTGGTCCTGTCCTGAGGCCGGTGGGCAGTGCCCCAGGGGCGACGCGGCTGGAGGGGCCTCTCAGGCTGACTGGGCCTTGGGGCCAGCATGGTTTGGTTCTCAACTTTACCAATTCAGAAGCTTTATCTTTCTGGGTCGCTGGGAGCAGCCACGCATGGCAAAGTAGAGTCACACTGTAACATTCACCAGAGATTAGAGACAGAACCAGAGCGCTTCTGTATTAATTTACTGGGAGGGATAAGCCTTCGTGTCAGAAAGGGCTCGATGCTCGACGCTCTGTCTCTTCCTCTCGGGCAGGGGGGATGGCTACGTTACCCAGCCTCACTAGCAGCTCCGTGGAACCGTGCATGTGAGTTCTACCCGGTGGCATGTGGGCGGAGGTGGTGTATATGCCACTTTCAGGCCTGGCCATAAGATGCCCCAAGCGCTGGGGGTGGAGGAGGCACACAATGGAAGGATCTTGGGTCCCTGAGTCACCACATGGAGCAGCACCACCAGGAGAGATGCCTGATTCACAATGACTGGGATGTGGGCAAGAGTAACTTTGTATTGTGTTAAGACACTGAACTTGAGAGATTACTTCCTAAATTAGCATTAGTTTATGTCACTGGGGCAAAAAACCCCCCCACACACTTGTTCCCGCTCTTCCAAATACTCCCGTCCCCATGTCGAGGTACTTGAGAACCCCTGTCCTCAGAGGCCTGCTTGGCGAGCATGAAATGGAGGTCGTTTATTTAGGCTGCAGAACAACTTAAGCAAACATTTGTGCCTTTGTTTAGGAGGTCCTGAGAAGGGATTGATGGAAATAAGTGGGGAGGCCGTACAATGGTCTTTCTCCAAGCATAAGGTACTTCCTAACCTTCTGTTCATATATATTTTTAAAATATGTCTTTATTGATTTCAGAGAGAGGAAGGGAGAGGGAGAGAGAGAAACATCGATGAGAGAGGAACATCAATCGGCTGCCTCCTGCACACCCCCTACTAGGGACTGAGCCCTCAATCCAGGCATGTGCCCTGACCAGGAATCAAGCTGGCGACATCCTAAGGCATGGGACAATACTCAACCAACTGAACCACACTGGCTGGGCTCTCCTGTTCATCTTTTGATTTAGGAGTAAGGAGAGAAGGAATGGGAGGACTGAGTAAATAGATTATACCTACCTGCAAGTGGGGGGTGAGGGTGGAGGTGCTCCACGGAATGTCACACCAAGATAGAGAAGACCCTGGGTTGGCCAAGAGGGAATTGGCCAAACTGAGGGTCAGATAGGCCTGTGTTAAGTTCCAGATTGCACATCCCACTGCCTAGTTGTCTCCACTTGGCTGTCTTCCACTTGGAGGCATTCCAGACACAGCAGGTCCAAATCTCTTCCCTAAGCCCACCCCATCTCAGTAAATGTCTGTTTTATTTTCTCAGGCCAGAAACCATAGCGTGAGTCTTAACTCCTCTTTCTCTCATGCCCCGCCCCTAATCCACTGGCAAATTCTGTATGTTCTACCTTCAGACATACCGGGAAATCCGCCACCTCTTCCCATCAGCCTGCTCCCATCCTGTGCCCAGCTGCCATCATCTCTCGCCTACATTCTCGCAAATGCCTCCTAACTGGTCTCCCTGCTTCCATCCATGCTCCTCCCAGGTCTGTTCTCCCCACAGCAGTCATAATATTTTTACTTAAAAATGGAAGTTAGATCACGTGGCTCAAATTCTCCAAATGCTTGCCATCTTTCCGAAAATAAAATCCAAAGTTTTCAGCATAGCCTCTCAGGCCTGCGAGACCCGGGCCCCCACCTCTTCTCCGGGCCCCACCTCATCTCTAGCATTGCCTCCTCCAGCTGTGCCTGCATCCCCTGGTGCCCCAGAGGTGACCTGCAGACACCGGCTGAGCCCCAGTGGCCATCCTGCCTCGACAGGAAGTATCCTATGGCCTCAGGGGCAGGTTCCAGAAACCGTCTTCGCCAATGAGGCAGGAGCTGGATAAATGGCCAGCTCCCCGGCTGCTCCCCGGCGGTCCTGGGATGCTCTATACACTCTCTCAGGGGTCCCCAGCAGGGTTGAGCCTCAGTTGCCCGCAGCAGTAGCCCACTCATTAATGTCCCATGTATTAGCGTCCCTTCTTTCCCTCTCTCCCTTCCCCATTCCTTCTTGTGCTTCCTAAGTCCACCTCCAGAAGAAACCACTGGGATGCAAACCCTTGTCTCAGGGAGGGTGCAAAATAAGACACCGCTCATGCGTTCCAGCCACACCAGCTTCCTGCCTTTAACACCTCAGAGTCTTCGCACCTTCTGTTCCCTTCAGGTCTCCGCTCAGATACGGCCTTCTCTGAGGTACCTATAAATCGGGGACCCCTCTGCTTATGAATCACTCTCCATCCCCTTTCTGGGCTTTATTTCTCTCGTCATCACCAGGCCCATTGCTCATTGAACTATATGTTCATTGACTGTCCCCCCCAGGCAACGCTAAGCGTCATGAGAAGAGGGACACAGTGAGCCCTGTTCCATTCACGCCTGCCTTCCCAGCAGCATCAAATGAGTGGACACAGAGGTAGACAACAGTGAGAAAAGAAAGGACACGTGTGGCCGGGGTGCAAGCACACCGCTTGGCTTTCAGGCCTGGTAACAGCTCCAAGTCTGCAAGATGGAAATATTACCACCGTGTGAGAAAGACCTTGGGATGTACTCAGTTGCCTATTTTCTGCAAAAGAATTTGAGGCTGGCCCGCGATGAAATGAGGAGAGTTAATTCCACAAATATGTCTGCTTCCTGACTTTTGTTACAATAACTATTTTAGATTCTAATTACAGCATGCGCCACAAATTCTTTTAATTTCGAAAGCTCTATTTTTCAAAAATCGCCGACCTGTACCACTCAGTAGCTTAACATGCTTTTATCAAGAACAGGAAACATTCAGACACGATTTCCTTTGACAGAGGCCACCTTTTGGGTTGAGACTAATGAGTGAGCAGGACAAAAAAATGTGGAAAGTATTCTTCCACCTGTTCCATCGGGTGTGAGGAATCCACCTGAGCTCGTTTCTCACCGTCCCTTGTTTTCCTCGGCATACTATCCCCGTGGGTGTGATCTGGGTCCCTCCTCTCTTTTACGTCTCTGCTTAAATGTCACCTCTCAGAGAAACCTTCCTTGACCACCATCTCACGTAGGAGGCCCCTGCCTAGTGAGTCTCTTTTAGGGAGTGTGGCTCTGTTTTCCTTCCTGGCACTTATTCCCCGCAGGCACATATTCACGTCTTGCCATTTCTTTACTGTCATCGACCATCCTAGAATGTAAGCCTGGTGTGAACAGGGTTGGCCTGGAGGAGGTGGAATGCTCCTCCATGCTGGTTGTAGGGGGACAGCTGAGGAGACGTGGCCCCGATGGCAGATCTCGGTTAGCTGACTGCGGGAGCCAGGCTGGGAGCAGGGGAGGGGAGGCGTGACTTCCCAGAGTCCGCTTGGGAGGCATTCTCAGAACAGCTGCTCAGAGGAAGGCTGGGGTGACCGCCACAGGGGTTGAAAAGGACCTGGGAGCCATCGGTGGCTGTGCCTGAAGGAAGAGCGGGCACATAGGAAGTCTTGCAGGAGAGGAATCCACGCCTGGACTGCATATCTGGAGCTTTGCTGCCTAGCTTGTTATGGGATGTTTAGACATGACTGTTTGACACACTGTCACTGTTTTCTGTCTTCTGTAACCAAGGTGTTGCTCTTTGACTCACAGATGTGACAGGCGACTGACTTCAGGAGCTGACTTCTTGCTCAGCGCTACACTATATATTCACATGGCTGTGTGAACAGCTCAGGCCAAGGCTCTCACACAGATCTCTGCTGACCATTCCTATGTTAGTGAGCTACTGCTGAGTAACAAAATACCCCCAAAACTTAGTGATTTAAAACAGCAAACACCTATCGTCCCACGATTCCCGTGAGTCAGGAATCTGGGAGTGGTTTAGCTGGTGCCCCTGGCTCAGGTCACTCCTAGGCCATGTCATGGTGTAGGCCAGGCTGCAGTCTCATGTGAAGGCCCCTATGGCCACTTCGAAGCTCACCTGTGTGGCTGCTTAAGGCCTCAGAAGTTCTGCTTCCAAACTCAGTCATGTGCCCCACAACATGAGACCAGTAGGTTAAAAATATTTAATAAGGAGGAGTGTCACAAGCATGTCATTTCTAAGAACCCTTTTATGGCACAGATATGAAAAGTGCACAGACCTTACCTGTACAGTTCAGTGAACTTTCATAAAGTGAACTCAACCATGTTCAAGAAATAGAACATGACCCAGAAGCATCTGGAAGCCGTAGTCCTCCCCCAAGTCATCGCCTCTCTTCTTCCTCCCCAAATGCAGTCACTACCTTGGCATCTAGCACCACGTTTGGCTGTTGTTGTTTTTTCAGCTTTATTGAGGTATAATTGACACATTTACCTGTGTTTCAATTTTCTATAAATGGAATCCTGCTGTATGTATTTACTTGTGACTCCTTTGTTTCATTGCTAGAAAGGATCCTGTTTCATGAATATACCACAATATATGATATATAACAATCTGTTCTACCATTGATGTGCATTGGGGTGATTTCCACCTTCGGGCCAATAAAGACCACACTTGTTCTACACATGTAACCTTATACATGTCCTTAGATGCACATGTGTATTGCATTTCTGTTGGCCTTGGTGGTAAGAAGAAGAATGGTCTATGAAGGTGCCTACACCCTAATCCCCAGAACCTATGAATATGTTACATTTTGTGGCAAAAGGGAAGTAAGGTAGCAAATGGAAGTAAATTTGCTAATCAGCTGAACTGAAGACAGGAAGATGATCCTGGATGATCCTCCTGGAGCCGGTGGAATCACAGGGCTCCTTCAATATGGGGTATTAGAGGAGGTCAGAGCGACGCAGTGTGAGGACTCCCCCGCTGTTGCTGGCTTTGGGACCATCACCCAAGAACTGTGGGTGGCCTCGAGAAGCTGAAATGATCTCTTGATCAATGAACACAGCTTTCCTAACACCTTGATTTAGCCCATTTCAAATTTCTGAATTGCAAGAGATAAATATTTCTCTTGAAACCAAGAGATAATACATTTGTTGTTTTAAGCTACTAAGTTGGTGGTAATTTGTGATGGCAGCAATGAAAAATTAATACACTGATATTAGTAGAATAATTGGGTATGTCCATGTTCATCTTTTGTAGCTATTTCAAATAGTTTTCTGATGTGGTTTTACCAGTTTTCTCCCTCCAGGAATGCATAGGTGCTCCCATTTCTCTATGTTTTGGTCAAGGGTTGGTATCATCAGTCTTTTTAATTATAGCCATTCTCTTACTGTATCTCATTTTTATTTCAACGTGTATTTCTCTGATTACGAGGGAGCTCAAGTACCCTTTCATATCTTTATTGGTCATTTGTATCTTATTTTTTATAAAGTGTCTGATCACATCTCTCGCCACGCAGTCCCCTGTTGCCCTTGTGGTAAAGGAAGAATGGAATTTAGAACACAGCTCTCTGGTTCTCTGTTCATAAAACCATTCTGCATTTACAAGTCACAAAACTGGGATTTTCTTAAATGTGTTATCAGACTCTTTTCATTTCTTATTCTTCTTTAAAAATAAGAAAGAGAAGCAGATTCTAACCTGTATATCACAGTATGTCTATTTTAGTGAGCTTACAACACACATACACACACACACACACACACGGAGTTATAAACATACATGGGTATGGGGCAATGAAGAGAAATATGGCATAACTGTTGAAGTCACTAGTGAATAATATTTTAAAACATGAGTCATAAATACCAACAGATTATTAGGATGTTATTTATAGGTTAATAATCTCGGCATGAGGCTCTCTCACTCAGGGGCTCTGTGATGAGTGTGTTAGGACAGGCATGGGTATTGGATGTTGGGATGGAAATGATTTTCTTTAGCTGATATAACTCCCCAAATAAATCATACAGTCGGTGACTCATACAATCCATTCCAGAATGCTCTGCTACTTGTTAGGGGTTTTTTATTTAATTTAAGCATTTTCATTATTGTGGATTTTTATTGTGCACTGTTCAGTTCAGAGTCTTGGGCAATTGTTATAATAAGGTTACTAGTCGAGGCTGCAGATAAAGAACAGCAATTCAATAATTAAAAGGCAACCAAGAGTGCAATCTGTTGAGCAGCAGAAAAATCAGACCTGAAAGTGCATGAACATGGGCTGAGAGCCAAAACTATTAATGCAAAATAAGATTATTTCCCGTGGCGAGCCAACACGTGCTGGGGCACCCGTGTTACCGAGGGGATTTTGGAAGATTATCAGACCAACAGCGTTGGGCAAGACAATCCTGATTTTTACCTTCCCCCGATCCTTAGAATATCTCCTCTCAGAATCCCCTTTTTAATACTTTCAGGGTTTTATTAAACCAGGTTCTATTTCTTCATCCTACTTCCCATATCCACTGCCATCCCTACCTTCCCCGTGGCTCTCTAGGCTCGGAAACAGGGAGTTTCAGGCAAGGGCCAGTCTCTCCCTTTTTTGCCTGTTCATCTCTGCTTCTATCCCCCTAGTTTAAGCCACAATTTCCCACTTTGCCTCCCACGGACTCCTGGCCTCTCTACCTCCACCCTTGCCCCCCACACAGCAGGCTGTGTGCAGTCTTGTTGATTATCCAAATCTGAGCTTCTCATTCCTCCCAATTGCCCGACGTGGCCTGGAAGGCCCTGCCCGGTCCGGCTCTGCCCTGCCCCTGCCTCACTGACCTCTTCCAGAACCTCTCTCCCTCTTGTTCTCTGGGCTCCACCTTGCAGATCCTAAAACAGGCTGCTCCTTTCCTTTCTACAGCCCTCCAACCCCTTCTGCCTGACTAACGGACACCCGTCCTTCAGGTCTCAACCTAAACATCGCTTTTTTAGACCAGGCCTTTGAGTAAGCCCACCCTAGGGCAGGTGTTACTTTGTTCTCAGCAACCTTCATTTATCCTTTCTAGTACTTAGCACAACTGTGAGACCTGAATGTATAACTCATCTATCCCTGCAACGTTATTGAGTGTCTACTGTGTGCTTGTATTAGATTGCTAGGGCTGTCATAACAAGATACCACAGACTAGGTGGCTTCAACAACAGAAATGTAGCTTTTCACAGTTCTGGAGACTGGAATTCAGAAGCTGAAGTGCTGGCAGGTTTGGTTTCATCTGAGGCCTCTCTCCAGAGTTTGCAGACGGCTGCCTTCTCGCTGGGTCCTCATGTGGCCTTTCCTCTGTGTGCATACGTATCTCTGTCCTAATCCCCTCTTCTTATGAGGACCCCAGTCATATTAATTGAGGGCTCCATCTTTATGGCCTTATTTCATCATAGCTACCTCTTTAATGGCCTGTCGTGGACTGAATATTTGCGTTCCCCTCAAAATTCATATATTGGAATTTAATCTTCAATGTGATGGCATTTGGAGGCCTTTGGGAGGTGATCAGGTCATGAGGGGGGAACCCTCAGGAATGAGATTAGTGCCATTCTAAGAAAAGACCAGAGAGCTGGCTCTTTCTCTTCCTGCCATGTGGGGACACAGTGAGAAGTCAGCAGTCTGCAGCCCAGAAGAGGGTCCTCACCAGAACCCAACCATGCTGGCCTCTGACTTCACACTTCCAGCCTCCAAACTGGGAGAAATCAACTTATGTTGTATATAAACGACCCAGTTTATGACATTTTGTTAAAGCAACTTGAGCTAAGACAAGGCCCTGTCTCCAAATACCGTCACATAGGGGTTCGGGTTTCAACATGTGAATTTTGGGAGAACACAATTCAGTCCATAACAGTGCTTACCACTGAATGAAAGCAAATGAACAAGACAGACAGCATCCCTGTCCTCAAGGGGCTTATAATGTGGGCAAGATGGGGGAATAGGTGGAGCTGACAATAAAGAAAACTAATGAGTGACTATATAATTACAAATTATAAGAAGTATCCAGAGGGGAAAATGGGGTGCAAAGTGTGGAGCGCCTACTCTGGACTCGGGAGCGAGGGAAGGCCCCTTTGAAAGGTTTGTCAGGTTAGACCAGGAGGCTAAGAAGAAGCCGGCCCTGGGAATGTGGGCACATAAACGCTGCTCCCTCTGCCAGGGGCAGGCAGTTAGACGGGCAGAGTTTGGCATGTTTGGAAAGAATGCGAGCAGCCGGGATGGTTGGATGCAGTGAGCGATGGGGCGAGAAACAAGGCGAGGCTGGAGAGGTGGGCAGGGCTGGATTTCACAGGGCCGCGTGACCCTCATAAGGACTTAGGAGATTGTTTTCAAGAAACTGGGAAGACTTTTAAAGATCTTCAGCAGGGTAGCTGTGACCCCACTGCTGTTATGTGGGGAATGGATGGTGTGGCAGAAACTGAGAAAGCAGGGACTGCAGTCAGGTTATTTCCAGTGAACTCCATGAGGGGAAGGTAATGGTTGGGATTAGCAAGGTGGCCATGGGCATAGGGAGGAACTGGTTAAAGTTCAAATTTGGACATTTGAGATGTTTGTGAGACATTCGAGCAGATGGGTCCAGTGGTCAGTTCCACCAGCTGGGTTAAAGGTGGGGGTGTGCAGGCTGGGCTGGTAGCAGAGTCTCAGCTGACCTTGGGGTTAAGTTGTAAAGTCGGCGTGTAAAGGCCAAAGCAGACACAATTAGAAATCACCTTTGAAAACTTAAGTATCTCTTGCACCTGAACCTTTGGAAGCTCAAAGCGAGGGTTTCCTTATTTTGCTCTTTGCATTGTGGCACTCCCCACCCCAACAATATCTTCTCTGGGTTGATGGACACCAAAGCCTGGTTTGTGGAAATGGGGAAATATGGAAAAAATATTTTTTTTCTTTGCCGGGTGGGTAGAGTTGAAATCACTATTCACATAGCTCTTATGTATAAACCCGAGAATCATCAGCAAACAGGTGGTTTTTAAATTCATGAAAGTGGGTAAGGTCACTTAGGAGGAGAGTGATATAAAATGAAGGCTTCAGGCCACCGTGACCAAGTGCCACAGACTGGGTGGCTTGGAATTTGTTATTTCATGGTCTGGAGGCTGGAAGTCAGGAATCAAGATGTCAACAGGGCCACACTGCCTCTGAAACCTGCAGGGCAGAACCCTTCTTTGCCTCTTCCAGCTTCTGGTGTTTCCTGGCGATCCTTGGTGCCCTTGGCTTGTAGCTGCATCACTCCAGTCTTGGCCTCTGTTGTCACCAGGCATCCTCCCCTCATGTGTCCCTGTCTTCACGTGCCACTCTCTTTCCTGTGTGCCTTCCTCTGTTCTTTTAAGGACACCAGTCATATTGGATTAAGGATCATTCCTATTCCAATATGACCTCATCTTAACTAATTATAACTGTAACGCCCCTATTTCCAAATTAGCTCACATTCTGAGGTATTGGGGGGTTAGGACTTCAGCATGTCTTTTGGGGGACACGAATGTATAATGACACATGTCCACTGTTGCAGTAGCACACAGAATGGTGTCATTGCCCTAAAACTCCCCTGTGTTCCATCTATTCATTTTTTCCCTCCTCTTAACCCCTGGCAACTACTGATCTTTTTACAGTTTCCACAGCTTTGCTTTTTCCAGGTGTTGTGTGGTTGGAATCATACTGTACGTAGCCCTTCAGATTGGCTTCTCTCACTTAGTAATATGCTTTTAAAGTTTCCCCACGTCATTTCATCGACAGCTCATTTTTTACCGTTGAATAATACTCCGTGATAACCTATGTCCAACAGACTTTTTACTTAAAAAAATAATAAAAGATCAAAATCTATTTTATATTCGAGTTAAATAGCAAGAGCTGAATTAAAAGTAAACAGAAGGTGTAAGGCAGCTTGATTGGGGGGCGGGGAGGGCCCAGTAGGCGGGGAAGTTACATGCCCAGGCCTGTTGAAGGTGTGTGTTGGAGGAGATAGGGATGATGGGCTGGGTGTAGCTGTAAGAACCACAGTATTTCCTCTCTGGTCCCCCCCCCCCCATTGAAACACAGCTCAGCTGCCAGCAACTTGGTCCCCTGAGTGCAGGGCCTGAGCAGGCACCACGGTGCGTGATACTGAGGCTGGATGCTGATGGCAGGCTAAGAAAAAATGCTGAAGTCCTAACCACGCCGCTCCTAGCTGGATGCCTGACACATGACATGCGATAAATGCTCGGATGAATGGTTGAAGAAACACAGGACAGGCCCCAGACTTGGGGACTGAGCAAAGGTGCAGGGAGGACCCAGAAAGATCTGCCCATTAATGTCTGGTGATAAGGCCCCGGAGATGCTATTGCTGAACCCAAGACCCCTTTACAAACTGCTGAGCACTGAGGAGGGACTGTTTGCATTAGTTTCAGGCCAAGACATCCCCTAGACCCCTGACAATGAGGGAAGTAACAGCCTAGCGCCAGCCAGCAGGCCCACAGGGAAATAGCTTGTGCGTGTCTAGCCCCAGTTCTTCTGCTACGGCCGGATCTTCAGCGCCACCTAGTGGTGCGCTACTCAGGCTGGCTGCGCCACCAGCGCAGGGGACAGGGCCCCAAGCCCTGGTTCCCACCTCAAGGATCAGAGCCTTCCTCTTAAGGGTCAAGATAAGCGACCACGTGGAAGTAATGGACACACTGAGAGCTTTAGAATTTAGTCCGAGAATTTTAAGTCACAGAACTTAATCTTAGCAATTACACGCACAATTAGGAGCAGGATTTAGTATTTGTGCCTGTCATTTTTTGCAGTTTTGGGATATTGAGCGATTTTGGGCAATGAGGCCAAGATCTAAGGTAAAGCTGTGCAAAGGAAATGCAGAGCTGAGAAGTGGGAAAGAGAGTCTGGCTTAGCCCCCACCCCCAGGCAGAGGAAGTGTCATTTCCATCTCTCGGTGACAGCAAGTGAGGCTCCATTGAATTCCCGAAGTCCAGTGAATGAGGGAAGGAGCTGATCGGGTGCAGTGCTACTTTCCCTTGGCTGTGTAGCTGCCTCAAAGTGCCCCCTTCTTTTGTTTCACTACAATCGCACTGATATTCTCCTTCCAGTGGGCCAGTCATCTTTATTCTATTCTGTACCCACACACTGTCTTCCTAAAGGCTTGGGTCACCCTGCCCCTCACTGATGAGCTAGAATTCCAGAGGATTTTCATAATGTGGACGGCAGCTTTTATTACATTGGTTATAGACATTAAATATATATAGCGTCAATTCAACTCATCTCCCCTTCATCTGTCATAAACTCTCAGGTTCGTGTCTGTCTGTAACATTTTAAGTCTAATGAATACAATTCACAATGGATTTTTAAAAGCTGCATTTTTTTTAAGAGCGTGTGGTTTGGAGTTAAACGAAGAACTTATGTGTATTTGGCATTTGACACTGAGTAGGTGACTTTACATCCAAACCCTGTAGGCCAGTTAGAGAGTTATCTTTATATTGATGAAGAAACAGATTCAGACATTTTAAGTAACCATCCCCAATGGCTTAACCACTAAAGAGAAGACCTGGGAATTAACCTGGGTTTCCTGTCTCGAAGTCTAGTAGTATTTCTACCACATCACCGGACCCCACAAAACTCGAAGTCAAGAATAAGTTTTATTCCCGACCATATATAAGATGACGTCTTCTGAAATCATCACTGGGTGTACTTCCAAAAAGAGCTCAGAGCATAATTCTATTTTAAAATTCCTGTTTGTAACCTTCCTTGTTCAGGAAAGAATTAAGGTAGGAGAGCAGGGTTTCAGTGGTACAGTGATTATCTCCAGGGTTCTCCATGAGAATTAAAAAGGTATCTATGGCCCCGGATAGTGTGGCTCAGTTGGTCAGGCGTCGTCCTGTGCACCGAAGGGTTGTGGGTCCTATTCCTGGTCAGGGCACATGCCTGAGTTATGGGTTCGATCCCTATCAGGGCACATACGGGAACACAACTAATCAACATTTTTCTCTCACATCAATGTTTTTCTCTCTCTCCCTCTCCCTCCCTCTCTCTCTCAAGTCAATAAAATCAGAAAGTACCTATGGTAGGGCATCTTCTCACTTCCTTTCTTTGCCACCTCTCACCTTTTCCTGGATTTCTAGTCACTCTAGTGGCCCATCTTAACCTGCCCATCTCTACGAGCCCTAGGTTTCAAAGTCACCTCTCACCCCTATTCTGATCAATGGTCACCTGGAACCTGCGGCCACTGAGGGCAAGAGAATTTTACTGCCACTGTCCCCCAAAGACCTCATGTTGGCTGGTCCGCTCCACTGATGCCGTCGCAGTGAAGGAGGGCACCGTGCACTGCACCTTCCACCAAAGGAAGGGACACATGCTTGAGGCAACAGGTACAACATTTGGGTGGTGCCGCAGTGACCCATTTCGCAGATGAATGAAGAGCTGTCAGCTGTGAGTGGGCTCAGAGCACGAGAAGGCTCCTCTGCTGGTCTGGTACCAGGGATTTTGTCTTTCAGCCCCGGAGACCTCGGCTTAGCAGCTCTGACATACTCCTGGGGGCTGAGGGGCAGATCAGGGTGTTGAATGGAGCACACAGCAAGACCCATGAAGGATTCACAGTTTGGTTTCATTTCCCATGTGCTTGCCATGTCTTGCCAAAGCCACCATCTGGGGACTTACCAGGGGCCTTATAAATGGTCATGGTGTCATTGCTTGTAACCAAAGAACCCAAGTTAGATAATGGGCTACAGCCTGGGAGAGTCACATGATAGCTATTCCTCCTTTAGACAGAATATATGAGTCAGGAAATCAAGTAGTCGAATTGGGGATGGCCCAGCTCACAAGTACCCAGTGAACTCCTTCTAAAATGTTTGCTTCGTGTCCGCATTGTGTAGAAAATATAATATCCCATAAAGAAATGCTCGCACCAAGAGAAGAATATTCTTACTGAATCTGAAGCTGACACTCTCAGTGGGATATTGCTTCCATTGAGGTCACTGGGTAAACGGGCAAAAATCAGGGTAATGCTTTTAGCCAGGGTCCCTGACATATCTTCTGCATAAGTTAGTGTCTACCGAGCCCACCTGTCTCTTGTTCAAATGCCACTGTGGCCACCAGCTCTGCACACGCTCTGACCTGCAGGTGGGTACAGCCAGCCTGCACCCGCCTTGAGGCTCTTGCCTTTGATCTCTGGGTTCCTGGTTCCTATGAACTCTCTTACAGTTTGCCTGTCTGATGAATTGGATGACAAAGGAGCTAGATAAATGGAGAGATATTCTATGTTCTGGATAAGAAGACTCAGTATTGTCAAGATGATGGTTCTCCCCAACTTGATCTACATGCAATCCCCCTGGGAATCCCAGCAAGCTGGGTGATGGATATCGATGCTGAAGTGTGTACGGAGAGACAGAAGACCCAGACTAGCCAACGCGGTATTGAAGGAGAGGGAAGTTGGAGCCTGATGCTACCTGATTTCAAGACCTACTCTAAAGGTACAGCAACAAAGAGCGTGTGGTGTTTGGCGAAGGAAGAGACAAGAGACCAATGGAACAAAATAGAAAGCCCAGAAATTGACAACCTCCCCCCAAAATATAGTCAACTGATTATTGACAAAGGAGCAAAGACATCACAATGGTGCTGGGGCAACTGGACAGTCACCTGCAAAGGAATGAATCTAGACACAGACCTTACGCTCGTCACAAAAATGAACTCAAAATGGATCACAGACCTAAGTGTAAAATGTAAAACTCCTAGAAGACAGCGTAGGAGGAAACCTAGGTCACCTTGGGTAGAGCGATGCCTTTTTAGATACAACACCAGACACGATCCATGAAAGAAAAATTGATAAACTGGCCTTCATTAAAATGAAAAACTTCTGCTTTGTGAAAGACAGTGTCAAGGGAATTAGAAGACAAGCAACAAACTGGGAGGAAATATTTGCGAAAACAACATAAACTAAGGGACTGCGATCCAAAATATATGAAGAATTTCTAACACTCCATGGTAAGAAAGCAAACAACCTGATTAGAAAATGGGCCAAAAACCTTAACAGACACCTCATGAAAAAAAGAAAAGAGAAAGACACACAGTTGGCAAATAAGCATATGAAAATATGCCATCAGGAAATGCAAATTAAAACACGAGATACCACTACACACCTATTAGAATGGCCAACGTCTGGAACAGTGACCACACCAAATGCTGGTGAGGAAGTGGGGTGACAGGGACCCTCATTCACTGCCGGTGGGAATGCAAAATCGTGCAGCCACTTTGGAAGACAGTCCAGTGGTTTCTTAAGAAACTGAACATACCCTTACCATAAGATCCAGCCATCACGCTTTTTGATATTTACCCAAAGGAGTTGAAAACCTATGTCCACACAAAAATTTGCACATAGTAGCTTAGTTAGCAATTACCAAAACTTGACAACAACCGAGATGTCCGCCAGCAGGTGAATGGATAAACTGTGGTACATGCAAACAATGGGGTGTTTATTTGGTGTTCACCGAAAAAATGAGCTATGGAGCCATGAAAAGCCATGGAAGGACCTTAAATGCATATTGCAAAGGGAAACAAGCCAATGTGAAAAGGCCGTGTACTGTATGATTCTAATTATGAGGCATTCTGGAAAAGGCGAAGCTTTGGAGACAATAAAAAAATCAAAAAATCAGTGGTTGCCATGATGGGGCGAGGAGAGAGAAACAGGTGGAGCACAGAGGACTTTTAGGGCACTGTAATTACTTTGTATGATATTATAAAAATGGGTATATGTCATTAGATATGGGTTTGTCTAAACCCATAGAATGTATAAGACCAAGAGTGAATCCTAAGGTTATCTATGGATTTGGGGTGATTATAATGTGTGGATGAAGGCTCCCCTTGGGGGGGAGGGGGGGGAGAATCTGGTGAGTGGTACTGATAATGGGAGGGCTATGCAAGTATAGGGGCAGGGGGATAGATGGGAAACCTCTACTTTCTTATCAGTTTGTTATAAACCTAAAACTGCTCTAAAAAATAAGGTCTTAAGCCTGGCCTGTGTGGCTCAGTGGTGGAGCATTGTCCCATGCACCAGGAGGTCACGGGTTCGATTCCCAGTCAGGGCACATGCCCGGTTGCTGCTCAATCCCCAGTAGGGGGCGTGCAGGAGGCAGCCGATCAATGTCTCTCTCTCATCGATGTTTCTATCTCTCCCTCTCCCTCCCTCTCTCCGAAATCAGTAAAGCATATTTAAAAAATAAAATAAAATAAAGTCTTAAAAAAGCTACTTAAATTTGTCATCGACAGAATTCCCCCCTTCTTGTTCCAGAATACTTAGAAATTGGGTTACTCTGGCAGAACGGATTTTGCAAAACAACACTGGAGACTTTGCTTGGTGCAATCACCGTGTGCCCACCTTTGCCCCTTTTCACTCCTATATTAAACAGGCAGTTCGAAAGTGCCAGCCAGGGCCCAGATGTCATCAGCAGGAGGAGGTGGCAAAGGATGGCAAGGAGACACATTAACAGAAGAAGTGACATTCAGGAAAAGGCAGAGCCCATATAGATCATGCGTGAGAATGGGCATGACAGAGGGTTCTTGTAAGATCCCATGTTATACTATAGCAGACATTCCCTCTCCCAGGACCCAGTGGTTTCTGGAAAGGTCTCATTTACATGTTTCCAATCTGGTCGTAGTAGATGCAGTGGATATTAAAGGTTACATTACGGAAGAGATTTTGAAGCATAAATACCAGAAGAACACCATTTCATATTCTGTCTTCAAGAAAAACAAAGCGGTCTAAAGAAGTATCTGTGTGCATAGGATAAGCAGATAAACCAAAATGAATGTTAAAAGGATTTGTAGATAATTTTCCGTGATAGAAGTTCTGCCTGGGGAGGATCTCCTCCCACCAGCAGAATCCATTTGAGATGCTACATATAAGGCTACTTACGGTGAGATGAGTGTTATGTCACTTTTTCTGAACCTTGGACTCTGTTTTATTGTTAATGAACCTGTAGACTATGAGCGTGGCACAGGTCCAGGGAACTAGTCGGAGGATGATTTTAGGAACAAGAGAAGTTTAAGCACACCAGTGATGTCAATTCCTGGAGCTCCTTTCTGCCATCAATTTTTACCTGTTTTTTTGTCCCCTTAAAGCCACATCTTTTTAAAAACACTGTCCTCCCTGTGTCTCCTCCCCGTCAATAGCCTGTGGATAGTTTATCAAGTCAGTGCTCTTGACTTCAAGGATGAGGAATCCCTGACCCTGACTGGCTTAACAGTAAGGGATTTCATTATTTCACATAATAGGATGCCTAGAGTTTGAGCAAGCTCTGGGCATAGAAGGACCATTTGGCTCAATGATGTCATCAAAGACCCAGGTGCTTCTCCTCTCTTCCCTCCCATCCCCTGCGACTTGGCTTTACCCCCGGCTGACTCCCTTCACGGCTGAACCATGGTTGTAGCAGTTTCAGGTATTATGTACACCTGTGATCCAATCTAAGGAAAACGTGTGACCATCTCTCTTTTTTTCTTTTTTTTAATATATCTTTATTGATTTCAGAGAGAGGAAGGGAGAGGGAGAGAGAGAGAGATAGAAATATCAGTGATGAGAGAATCATTGATCAGCTGCCTCCTGCAGGCCCCCCACTGGGGATCAAGCCCGCAACCCGGGCAAGTGCCCTGATGGGGAATCAAACCCCGATCAGCTGGATCCTAGGTCGATGCTCAACCCCTGAGCCACGTGGGGCTGGGCCTCTCTCCCTTTTAAACAGCTTTATGGAGCTATGATTCACATACCATACAATTTTCCCATTTAAAGTTCCTAATTCAGTGGTTTTTAGTATATTCATGGAGTGGTGCAAGCATCACCACAACCAATACACATTTCACCGCCCCAGAGCCCGCCCCACGCCTTGGTTTGTGGGTTTGTGGGTTTGTGGCTCCTTTCTTCATCTTCAGGGCCAGCAGGGTACCATTATTTTTCTTTCTTTTTCTTCCTCCCTTTTGGTCTATCTCTCTCTCTCCTCTCGCTCTCTCTCGTCTCTGGTCTCCTTATAAAGAGGCCTGTGGTTACTCTGGGCCCACTTGAATATGTCAAACTTTCCGTCTCAAAGCACCCAGTTCAGAGCCAGGAGATCGCGGTTGGACTCGGGTCAGGGCCCGTGCAGGGGTGCGGGCTGATCCCCAGCAGGGGGCGCGCAGGAGGCAGCCTTCAATGACTCTCTCTCCCGCTCCTTTCCTCTCTCTGATATCAATAAAAACATATTTAATTTTTTTTTAAAAAAATCTTTAACTTAATCACACCTGTAAAGTAGTCACACGTTCCAGGGATTAAGATGGACATCTGTGTGTGTGTGTAGGGGGTGTTCGGGGGGCGTCCCCTTGTGAAGCGCAGTGTTCAGGGCTCAGCATCCACACGTGTGTGGGGGGGGTGGGGGCGTCGGGGGGCGTCCCCCTGTGAAGCACAGCGTTCAGGGCTCAGCATCCACACGTGTGTGGGGGGTGGGGGTGTGGGGGGGCGTCCCTCTGTGAAGCGCAGTGTTCGGTGCTCAGCATCCACACGTGTGTGGGGGGTGGGGGCGTCGGGGGGCGTCCCCCTGTGAAGCGCAGTGTTCGGTGCTCAGCATCCACACGTGTGTGGGGGGTGGGGGCGTCGGGGGGCGTCCCCCTGTGAAGCGCAGCGTTCAGGGCTCAGCATCCACACGTGTGGGGGGTGGGGTGGGGGCGTCGGGGGGCGTCCCCCTGTGAAGCGCAGTGTTCGGTGCTCAGCATCCACACGTGTAGGGGGTGGGGTGGGGGCGTCGGGGGGCGTCCCCCTGTGAAGCGCAGTGTTCGGTGCTCAGCATCCACACGTGTGTGGGGGGTGGGGGTGTGGGGGGGCGTCCCCCTGTGAAGCGCAGTGTTCGGTGCTCAGCATCCACACGTGTGTGGGGGGTGGGGGCGTCGGGGGGCGTCCCCCTGTGAAGCGCAGTGTTCGGTGCTCAGCATCCACACGTGTGTGGGGGGTGGGGGCGTCGGGGGGCGTCCCCCTGTGAAGCGCAGTGTTCGGTGCTCAGCATCCACACGTGTGGGGGGTGGGGTGGGGGCGTCGGGGGGCGTCCCCCTGTGAAGCGCAGTGTTCGGTGCTCAGCATCAGCACGTGTGTGTGGGGGGTGGGGGCGTCGGGGGGCGTCCCCCTGTGAAGCGCAGCGTTCAGGGCTCAGCCCAGCACGTGTGTGGGGGGTGGGGGCGTCGGGGGCGTCCCTCTGTGAAGCGCAGCGTTCAGGGCTCAGCCCAGCACGTGTGTGGGGGGTGGGGGCGTCGGGGGGCGTCCCCCTGTGAAGCGCAGCGTTCAGGGCTCAGCATCCACACGTGTGTGGGGGGTGGGGGCGTCGGGGGGCGTCCCCCTGTGAAGCGCAGCGTTCAGGGCTCAGCATCTGCACGTGCGCGAGAGGAAGGGCCGGGGCGGGGGTGCGGCCTGGAAACGGGGAGACGGGGTGGCTCCCTGGGGCGGGCCCCGAGCGCACCGGTGCCCGGCGGGGCGCAGCGCCTAGCAGATGCTGCGCTGACAGCTGGGCTGGGGGCCGAGGGAGGGAGGGAGCCCGGCGGCCTGGCTGGTCTCCGGCCCCGCGGGGGCGGGGCGCCGGGCATCCGAATGCAGGCTGGTGTGGCCGCGGCGCCCTCGGGCCCTGGAACCCGCTCTCTGTGCTGGGACCTGGGAGACTTAAAGCGGAGGCCGGGCCGCCCCCCTGCAGCCCCCGGGCGCTCCTCCCCGCCACCCGCCGCTTGGCTACCCCTCACCCCTGGTCTCCCCGACCTCGGCCACCCCCACCTCCCACCTCCCACCTCCCACCTGCCAAACTGCCTGAGGCTTGAGAGTTCTGCACCCGCTGTTCCCTCCCCAGGGCCCCTGGGGCCCCTGGATCTTTGTTTGACCTGCTCCTTCTGAGCTTTCAGGTCTCAGGTTAGTTACCCCTCCTCAGAGAGGCCTGACTCTGCCTAATTTAAGATAGTTCTCCCCACCCCGCTCCCTGTATATTGCCCGTTTCATTTTCTTTGTTGCCCGTATGGCTCTAAAATTGCCCTGTTCGCCGAGTTGTTTTCTGATGCAATCCCAGGTCATAGGATAGTGTTTGCCTTGGTGGGCTTTCCATAAAATATTGTTGAGCGAGGGGGGGATGGGAGGATGGATGGATGGATGGGTGGATGGATGGATGGATGGACGGATGGACGGATGGATGGATGGCACGATGGATGAATAAAGGAGTGAGCGGAAACGAAGGCAGCCCCCAGGTGGCGGCCCCTGCACATCGCACCCGCCCCGACGTCAGCAGCCGGGGGCGGAACCTTGGGCGGAACCTTGGGCGGCGGCGGCGGTTTCCCTGAACCGGGCGGAGGGGTGTTGCGGGAGCACGCGGAAGGAGGGCGCTGAGCGACCGGCCGCGGTGAGTACGGCGCGCGGCGCGCGGCGCGAGGACCGAGCGCGGGGACCGGGCGCGAGCGGGGGCCCGGGACGCGGAGCCGAGTCGCGGGAGCCGCGCCCGGCCGTGGGGACCCGGCGTCGGGGCCGCGGGTGCGGGCGGCGCCGCGAGGGCCCAGCGCCGGCGTCGGGGGCTGACTCGGCGCGGACGGCGGGGTCCCTGTGGTCACCGGGGGAGGCGGCTGGCCTGGGTCTGGTCCCAGCGCTGTCGCTAAACCTGTGTGACCCGAACTCACTTGCTCCCCTTGGGCGTCAGCGGAAGCCCTTTGCAAAACGGGGCGAGTAGTTTCAGGCGGAGGGATGGGCTCATTCATTCCAGGTGCGTGGCTGGGCTCTGGTGGCTAGAGGAGCACTGACACTACCTGCCCGCGGGGGTGCACGGTTAGTGGGGACCCCGCCCCCCTTTCAGGTGAGGGGTCAGTTCCATTAGATTTTGGAGAGTCTTCGGGAGGAAAAAAAAAAAATCCAAACCCCTGCTTTTCAGGCGAGAGATTTTGTCAGAACACAGAGAACTGAGCCTTCCCCCGAGAGGCAGGAGGCATTCCGTGGGCACTTGGAAGGGGCGCCCCTGGTCAGCCGGCGCAGTGCCCGCGAGGACGGCAGCGTGGGTGCTTGCAGGAAAGTGTGCCCAGGCCACTCAGCCCTGTCGGCCGCCCTCCTGAGGCCTGATGCGTTCATCAGAGCCCCTGGTGCAGCCTCGTTTTTACTAAAGAGGAAGGTGCATTCACAGCCCTGTCAGGTGCGATCCTTGCAGCCTGAGTTCATCAGGACGGGGGGGGGGTATGTCCGTATTTTATTAATGAGGACAGAGGCTAAATGACTTACCCAGGCTCTCACTGCCCCTAAGCGAGGAAGCGGGGACTGGAATCCGGGCCTCAGGACCCTTGAACCAGCACTCTTTGCAATACTGGGTGGCCTGTATGTTTCCTCTGTTTTTATAATATACGAATTATTCACTGGGTCATGCATGGCGTTTAAACAGACATAGGGACTCTTAGATTGTCCTTGGACTTATTGGCATTCATCTTCCTCCTTACCCTCCAGTGATTTTATCTGCACTCAAACTTGACCTCCTTCATAGCCCAGAGTCCCAAATCTGTATCTTCTACCCAACAATTTTCCCAGCTTCAATCTGCTAAATCCAGACCGTCACTGATCGTTTCTACTTGGATGCCTTACGGGCATCTCAAACTTAGTATGTCCTCAAGTGCAAACGCTACCTTTCTCGACAAACCTACACTCTGAATCCAATGACTGAAATCATCATCCAGTCAGTCACCCACGTACAAACCTGGCTTGGCTCTTCCTCTCTCACCACTTACAATCAATTGATCACCAAGTGCTGCCAAATTCTGTTTTATAAAAATCTCCCAAATCCGTCCTCTATCTCCATCTCCATTGCTCCTTCCTTCCTTTTGGTGACTAGAGGTTATGGTAATGACTTCCTGGCTCTCTTTAGTCTCAAGCTCAGCTTAACCCAGAATATTTTCTATTCTGCCCCAAAGTGATCTTTCTACAGTTCAAATATAATCATCAGTCACTTGCTTAAGTTCCTTCAAGGTTTCCATTATCTTCAACATAATATCCAAAGTCCCTAGCTTAGATTCAAGGTCCTTCCTGATCTTTACCGAACTTCCCCTCCCTATCTCCCAACCACCGTTTCTTAGGGAGTGGTGTAGTGCTGACCACCGTCAGAAACTCGGGTGTACTTGTTAAAAATGACAATGACAGCCCAACCAGAGCAAATCAGAATCTCAAGGGTGTTGCTGAAGGATCTGCATTTTACACAAGTTCTCAGCGTTTTAGCCACTTTTACATTAGCGTTGGAGAGGCCTTGTTCAGGTGCTCTCCCATATTTACCCTGGTCTTTATCTATACCTGACTACCTACTTGTGTTTTCCTGGACACACTTCGGTATCTTATGCCTTTATACACATCAGTCTCTTTAACTCCTCTTTCCTCAAGGCTCCATGTGACTGTCACACCTTCTGGGAAGACTTCCCTGACTGGTGGGCACCACTGTGTCACCTCCAGTCTATCATCAGATGTGCTTTGGTTTCCATTATCTACTGGCCTGGACATAATCTTCTGTACTCAATTCCCGGGAAGCTGTGCTTTCTGGCACTGGTCTCATTGTTGCTGGTGATGAGGATGTTTCTTGCCTTGGGAGAAATTTTAACCGATGGTGGCGTTAAAAACATTCTTTAGTACCCTTGTTAAAGAATGGTGAGGCAGACTTTATTCAAGGGGCAGGGGAGAGGCTTCTCCGTGGACGTGGAGACCATTGCCATGGGCGTCTTGGCCTAGGGGAGGGAGATTGGACTCAACCCTGGCTCAGCTCGGGACTGGTGGGGCTTAGTAGCCAAGAAGCAGGTGGAAGTCAGTAAGTGAAAAATTACTTAGAATATCAGGGGTAAGGGGGACTTTTGTTAGAATGACTCAACAGAATTCTCGCTACAGTCAGGCCAGGGTGGTCAGATTCCAAGGGTGGGGTTTTGTTTGTTTTTTTGCTAAACTAACTTTCCAGGATTCTTGCTCACACTGGATTCTGTTAGGACAGGACTAAGCCCAAGGTTGGACCTCCTCCAGCAGAAAGCTCAGAGGAGCCTGATTAAAGTTAGGTTAAGAAGCGAGTCTTCGTGATTATAGGGAGTCATAAAAGAACTAGAATTTTCAGTGAAAGCAGATATTTTTTTCTTGGTTTATTTACCACATGCACACATAGTCATAAAAAAATTCTGTTTAAATATTTATCTGTTTAGGAAGTTATTTATATTCATTTTGGAAAATACATTGCAGTTTAATAAATAAAATAAATGCCACCCATTAGCCCACAACCAGGAGGGAGCTACTTACATTTTTGTGTGTTTATTTCTACTGGCATTGTTTCCATTTATATTTGTGTTTGGACATAATTGGGATAATACCAATTATATACAGCTTTGTGGCCTGCTGATTTTACTTAACATTGTCTTTTGAGTTTTTTCCACATCAGCAAAAATCCTTAGAGAAGAAAAATTTGCTGTAGAGATGACAGAGTTCCCCTTGGCCCTCTTAGGGTCCGGGGCTGGGTCTGGAAATGAACCTGACAAGGACAGGTTAACAAGAGAAAAGCATGCACGTTTATTTAATATAAGCTTTAGTGGCATGGTAACCTTCGAGAGGAACTGAAGACACAAACAAACACACCTGAGTATTTTGTGCTGGGTTTGCTGAAGAGTGGAAGGGTCTGATCACATAAGGGGTAACCGTCCTAAATCTGAAACTTAGCAGGGGCTGCTTGTTAGCATTCTTCTTGGCGTCCCTTTGCCTTGGGTGAGAAGGGTGCTTCTCTCCTCTAGGTAGAGAGGGCACCTCTCACAGGTGGGTTTTTCGACCTGTTTCAGGCCAGTAGGTGAGGTGGGGGAGGAGGTCAGAGTGACTGTCCCCTTCTCCCCGTTTTCTCAGACTGCTTCAGCTTAAAATACTATGTCAAGGTGACATACTTAGGGGTAACGGGTCCTGAACCCCATCACATTCAGCAGTTACTCATTACAAGGATATTCTGTGCCAGATCTTATTTAAGCACTGGGGACAGAGAAGTGACCAGAACAGTCCCAGTGCTTCCTCTCATGGAGCTTACATCCAGTGGGATGAGCTAATAAATTTGCAAACGCATGTGAGGATCATCAAGTGGTAAGTGCAGTGAAGGAAACACACAATAAGTGTGTGTGCTGTCCCGTTGTTTTTTAGTGAAGTTGGGCTGATTTTACCTTTCCTGTGGGAGTGTTTGAGGGTGTCTGTCTCATTTCATTTTCTCATCAGTGAATGTGAGCATTTTAAAAAGTTCGTTGATTTTCTAGATGACTAGCGATAGTCCTTTGCAATTTGCATGTCTTGGATATTCAGGAAGTTGAACATTTTTACATAGCCATGTGCATTTCCTCTTCATTGACTTTTCTGTGATCTCTGCTCACTCGCCTCTTGAGAGTCTAGTGTTTTCTGTTTTGAGTAAGCTCTTTACATTACTGATTTGACGTCGAGTCTTTTTGGTACATATAATAGACCGACAAATCTGCTTATGTGGTGACTGTAAGCAGGAAGGAAAAACGGGAAGCTTAGAATTCCCTTCGCTTCCTGCCCCTCCTGCCTCCTAATGCGATGATGTAAAAGGGATCCGAGAAGGAAATGGTGTCCTTTAGGTGGAAAGAAGTGAAGAAAGAAATTTAAAAAGGTGGGTGGGCAGGTGAGAAGATGAAGACTATGAGACTAGAAGGGAGAAGATGGGAAGAGGCCAGTGGAGGAAAAGGGAAAGGGCGAGGGGCGGGACATGGAGAGGGTGAACGAATGGAAGACAGTCGCAGGGACTCTGCATGCTGCCCTTGGATAATCACGTGTGTATTTTTTCTTTTTCTGTCTCTTCTGTAACCTAGCAAATCTCTAGAAGATGCCTGTGTTCTTCAAAACACTTCGAAATCATTGGAAGAAAACTACGGCTGGAATCTGCCTGCTGACATGGGGAGGCCATTGGCTGTATGAGAAACACTGGTAAATATCTGAGAGCCCCCTCCCACCCCACCATCACCTCCCACTGCAAATTGTCCAAAAGGGCCTGAGGTTAGAACCTTGTTCAGCTGTGCTTGTCTCTATGAAACACTGCGGTATAGAAAGAAAAATAGGTATTGAAACCACAAAGGCAAAGGCTTCTTGTAAGGAGTTCTATAAAATGGAACTATGCGTAGCTGCTAACACTGATTCAGCTGCAGAGGATATAGATTATAGTCATGATGTTACTGGGAAGGGGAGCTGGCCCTGAGCGGGTCTGCCTAGGGCCAGCTGATAGTGCAGAAAAATTCCTTGACTTCATGCAGGAAAAATTCACAGCACGAGTCCAGATGACTATGAGGGAACATTTATTAAAGCTGGGACAGTAAAACTAGAAAGGGCTTAGCAGAGAAAAGGCAACAGGAGAGCCCAGGCTGGGCTGCCCTAGCTCTCTGGGAAGTCAGAGAAAAGGGGGCCTTGGGATCAGTTTCAGGGGTTAGCCTGGTATGAGCTGCTGCCCATTGCTCCCGTGGTTGCAAGTGTTGGGGGGTCCTTTAGGGTTTAGGAGATGCGTGCCTGTGGGGGAAGAAGAGGGGGAAGAAAAAGGGAAAGGGAATGGCAGGGTGGGGTGTGCTCCCCAGAGAGAGAGCACGGGCTGGGTTCTTTGTCTTGAGGCTTTATCTCTTTCTTGCAGGCGGGAATCTTAGGGGAGGTCTCAGGAGTGGGTTTCAGCAGAATATTCACCAATTATTTTAGGTGTGCTCCTCCAGGTCACCGACTGGTAAATGTCAGGGCAGGGGGTCATTAGTCCTGGTATCACCCATTTGGTTTTGCTACTTTTCTGGGTCTGGAGCTGAAATACAACCGAGGCCTAGAAGTTATCTGTAAGGAGGTGACTTGTTCTGTAAGTTGCTCGGCCAGTTTGTTTAGTTATCTGCCTCAGTTTCCCTATTCCGCTTGTTCTGGCTTACTGGCCTGTCTCAGCGAGATGGGAAGGGGAAGAAACCGAAGCCCAGACTGGAGAGAGGGAAGTCACCTGCCAAGTTAATAGTAGACAGGGACTGGAACTTAGGTCTCCTTGGGGTTTTCCTCCTTCAGTTTCTTACTGTAGCCTCTGATCTGTTATCACCCTGGTTGCTGGACACCTACTGAATCTGCTTCCTCCAACCCCTGTGACTTTCCTTATCTGTCATTTTAGCCTCGATTAATTTGAATGAGACAAAGACTTTCAAACCTTTTGTTTGAATAAGGAATTCAACAGAGTCTGGGGTTTTATTAGCCTTCCGGCTTGGAGGGAGGAGAAGGTGCCTGAGCTCCTCTCTGATTTAATATGGTAATAAGATTTAAATAAATAGAGTTTTTGCATAAAAATGACACAGGCTATTAAGAGAGCCAATCACTTAACAGGCTTTTGGGGGATTAAGGGCTACATCTTAGATAGCAATTCTCTCTGCAATCCAGGTGCCTTCAATGACTGCTTGTCAGACTGAAGACAGAGCAACTAGGCTTTGTAATGAAGTCTCCCCATTAGAAAGGAGACTCGTACTGACGCTGTGAACGTTCTCAGCTCACCACCGGCAGGGATAATTTTATGCAGCAACGCGTCTCGTTTCTTGCAGCTGTAGAGAAGATGTAACATTCCCCCCCTTTCTAAGTATCCTCAGCACTGAGCACTTGAATGCCATTAGCTGGTATATAAAGATCAGACCCAAGAAGCTTAAAATTGGTAATATATAAAAAAAGGGCGGAGGAGAGGTTTTAACAAATGGAGGGTGAAGCATGATGTTTGCCTTTTCCTCCCTTTTCTAACTATACTTGAGTCCTCAGGGAAAGACTCTGTTTAAAAAAAAAAACAAATTTCAGCCAAGTAAATTTGAAGATCTAATTGGCTTCATTCAGAGATTCATGAATCAGACAGCATCCCATCCAACAACTAGAAGGGCGCACTGAGGGGTTGTGTAAAATGAAAGGATTTCCATGGGAGGAAGGGTGGGGTGAGGGAGCTATGAACAAAAGGAAGGGCTCTTCTTGGTCCAGGATTTTTTTTGTGGGAAGAGAATGGGAAGGCTTAATCCCGCCTCTTCTATCTCTGTCGGCTGGAGAGGACCGTGTGACAGATGACTGGTTCTTGACCAGAAACTTCCAGACTGGTTGATTACGTTCCTGGGAGAGGCTGAAACTGCAGTTAGATCAGGTATTAAATCTAGGTTTGGTATCATGGATAAAATTTAACATCTTAATCATTGTTTAAGTACACAGTTCAGTGGGATCAAGTACATTCGCATTGTTACGCACTAGATCTCCAGAACTTTTTCATCTTGCAAAACTGAAACTCTCTACCCACTGAACAACTCCCCGTTTCCTGCCCCCCAGCCCCTGGCACCCACCTTCCTACTTTCTGTTTCTGTTAGTTTGACTGCTTTAGATTCCTCGTATAAATGAAGTCACGTGGTATTTGTCTTTTGTGACTGGCTTATTTTATTTAGCATAATGTCCTTAAGGTTCATCCAGGTTGTGGCACATGGCAGGGTTTCCTTCTTTTTTAAGGCTGAAGAGTATTTGTTATACGTATATACCACATTTCCTCTACCCGTTCACCTGCTGATGGATATTGGGGCTGCTTCCACCTCGTGGCTATTGTGAATGATGCTAATACAGTGAACTGGGCAGGGTATGCTGCTGTGTCTTTGAGGTCTTGTTTTCAATTCCTTTGGGTATATGCTCAGAAGTGGGATTGCTGGATCATATGTTAGGCGTGTTTTTAATGTTTTTGAGGAACCTTCATACTATTTTCCATATCTGCTGTCCCATTTTATATCCCAACTGCACAAGGGCTACAGTTATTCCACATCCTCACCAACACTAATTATTTTCTGTTTTTTTGATAGTGCCATCCTAATGGGTGAGCTATGGCATCTTATGGTCTTTAATCTTGTCTCCTACTTCCTGTCCCCCATTTGTCAGACTCTTCCTTGTTCAAACGAGTCATCTCTCAACCGTGTATCCCCGTTTATTTACTGCCCTGTCTCTCTTCAGTTTACACCATTCTCACACTTGCAGCCTCTGTCTCCACTTTAGAATACGCTTAGTATAATTTGGTTTCTGTCCCATCATTTGATTGAACCTGCTGTTGACAAGGTCAGTTATTCAATTCAATGGATACTTTTCATTCATTCTTTTTTTTCTTAAATCCTTAGTAGAGGGTATATTTTTTTTATTGATTTTACAGAGAGGAAGGGGTGGGGGGTGGAGAGAGAGAGAGAGGGGAACATCTATGTGAGAGAGAAACATTGATCAGTTGCCTCCCATACGCGCCCCCACTGGGGATAGAACCCACAAGCTTGGTATGTGACCTGACTGGGAACCAAACCTGCAACCTTTTGGTGCACAGGATGACGCTCCAACCAACTGAGCCACCCGGCTAGGCCTCAGTGGATACTTTTCAATCCATATCTGCCACATTTGGTTCCCTTTGGCCATATCCTCTTTTAGGGTGTCTTCTTGCCCTGCCTGTCCCTTAAGTAAATATTGGTGTCCCCAGGTTCCATTCTCGCTCTACATACTTCTTAGGACACCGTAACCACACTAGTGTTTTCAGGTGTGGTATTTAGATTTTGGAGTCGTCGTATTTTTCTAGTCCATGTCTTGCTTCTGGTGACATTCTGTGTTAACAGTGTCCCTGGAGTGGCACAGTGCAGTCAACCATCAGAATATTCTTTCCAAAGGAGAAATCTGACCCTGTCACTCTTCCACTGACAGCCCGCAAATGGCTCTCCAGTGCCTAGAAGACAAAGACTCAGTTCCTTAGCATGGATGAAAGGTCCTTCCTGATTATGTCCCTGTCTCCCTCTCCTGTCTTTCTGACCCCCTCTTGCCCTCCCCCCATCACCTCTAAACTCGACTCTGTGTCCCAGCAGTCCTTAAAAGAGGCCTATTTCCTGTCGTCCCTGTCTCTGCCTTTGCATATGCTCTTCCTTCCACCTGGACCACTCTTCGTCATCTGGCCAGTAACTCAAAAATTGTGTCACAAAACTATGCTAGGCAATGATGGCATTATTAGAACAGGAGGAAAGAAAAACAATATCTAATGAAGAATTACTTTGTAACTCGTGCTGGCCTAGTCATTTCCATGTATATGGTCTCATTTAATCCTCAGAATCGCCCTGTGAGAGAGGTAATAATATTTCCGTGTCACAGATAGGGGAATTGAGGTTCAGAGGAATTAGGAACTTGTCTCAAGTCACATGGCTACTTATTCACGGCATCGGGATTTGGACCCGGGTTAATCATGCTCTAAATCTCACATAATTCCTTTGCTTGTGACAACTTTGGAGAGCAATGCTCACTTCAGTATACAAATTGTGCTCTATTTATTGATGGCATCACCTTTTAAATGCCTTTTGTGTAACTTTATCAGAATTGTGCTGTTGTGTCATGTTCCTGCTGCATTTTTAACTGCTCAGGTGGAGTAAAGCTCCTTGATGAGATAGACAGAACACATTTATTAGCGTTTAGTGTAGATTATTGGTGACACTGGACACATCACCCAGGGCCCACGACACTCATTGCAAAGCCGCCTGAGTGTTTTTGGTTTTTTCTCCATGCCCTCAGTTTTCTGTATATATATATATTTTTAACCCTCACCTGAGGATATTTTTTCCATTGATTTTTTAGAGAGAGTGGAAGGGAGGGGAGAGGGAGAGGGAGACATCGATGTGAGAGAGGCACTCTCCCATGGGCTGGGGGTCGAACCTGCAGCCGAGGTACGTGCCCTTGATCAGGAATTGAACCTGAGACCCTTTGCTCTCTGGGCTGATGCCCTAACCATGGAGAAAAACCAGCCAGGGCTCTGGGTATGTTTTAATTTATATTTTTGTCCAAATCCCCTTCTAATTGTTCTCCTTTTTACTTAGTGTCTTTCCCTTCCCCTCTGCCTTTTACTTTTTTCCCCTTTTTTAGCGCCCTTACCTGTTGGTAATATACAGACGAGCATATTTTTCCTATATTCTATGAAAATGTTCAATCCACAGCAGAGCTGAAAGAATTTTACAATAAACACCTGCCTCTATGCTATTTGGGTTCTAGATTTTATTGTATCTTCTTTATCACGTAGTTATCGATCTTTGCATCCCTTCCGCAATCTTACTTTTTGATGCATTTCAAAATAATTTGTAGACATCGGTGTATTTCCACCTAAATACTTGAACTTGCGTGTCAGCAGCTAGAGTTCAGTATCTGCTTGTAGTGTTTGTTTCCCTTCCTATAAAATTTACAGTGACATACACAAACCTGAAGTGCACATTTGCTGAGTTTTGTCAGCTGCATACACCTGTGTGACGGAGATTCCCACAAGACAACGTTGCTGTCACTCCGTGTTTTTTCTTCGTGTCCTTTTGTAAGACCCTTTCCCTCAGCACACTGGCTTTGAGGTTCAGCGTGTTGCTGCATTTATCTGTAGTTCATTAGTTCCTTTCTATTGCTGAGTAGTAGTCTAGAAGATAATCATATAATAATTCTTATTTTATACATATAGAACTTTAAGTTCCTCGATCTTGATTTCAAAGATTAGTGAACATAGTATTTTACATTTACCATCTTAAATAGCAAGCACATTATTTTATCATATGTATTTGACTGTTTTCTGTCCTTTGAAAGGAAAGTAGTATCTCCTGATATAGGAATTACATAGCAATAATAATAATTGCTTGTATTTTAATGTTGCTTTTAAGATTTTAATAATGAACACGGAGTAATAGAGTAAACTTTGCTTTTAATGGAAAAAGTTTTTTCCAACAGATGTGGGGAAAGTGCATGTATTGATTTACTTTTATACATCCCTTTTTTAGTTGCTGTTTTTCATTTGTCTTTAGGCACAGATATTATTTATTTGTAGGCTTTTGTCCACTGTTACGATATTTGTGAGTTTTCTTCATTGGGAATCCCGCCCCTTCTTCTCCCTTCCTCTGAGTGTCCAGGGAAAACACCCAGGCTGGTTTTCCCTCTGAATAACTACCCCCCACGGCAGCTTGCGGGGCCGAGGGGAGAAGCCCGACTGCTCTCTGCACTTGGTAAGAGCAAGTGAAGAGGAGGAAGCGGCCCCGTGTGCTGCGAAGAAAGAGAATTTGCGTCTTGCTCATCCCTTGTCAGCTGCTCGCTCCCAGCCTTCTGGGTCCCCTGGGGAGACCGTGTCCGGGTGGTTCAGTCCATCATGCCAGCAGTTACCTGCAGATCCCTGAAGGATCAGGTGGGGAGACTGTAGAGCTCTTGGTGCAGTGCCTGAAAGATCCCAGGGCTCCGTGAATGCTCGTGATCATGGGTCAATGTGATGAAACACACGCTGAGCACTTGGGGAGTCAGAATGCGTTAATGCTGGTAACGGGGCAGTGAGTGACAGAAGAGACAGCCCGGGGGAGGGAAGACGGGCGCTGCCAGGTGGTCCAATGAGATCTGAGCTGTTTATTTCACCTTCTGTAGCAAGACAGCTTGGGAAATGACAGTTTTAAGATGACAGAATATAACCACAAAGGAGACTGGGCGTAATGGTTGAAACCAGCAAGCCCCATCTGGAACGTCACATGTCTGACTTGAGCTCGTAGTTCATTGGACACCTTGTCCTCTCTCGTTCTGACTCTGGTCTCTTCCCTGTGATTTTGGCTGGCGAGCCTGGGTGCACACAACTCCTCAGCTAACCCTCTTGGCTCAGCAGTTAGCAGTGGCTCTGCTCCTGCTTAGCTCTGGCTCCTACTTCTCAGCTTATTCCTTTGTTTTGGTGCTGCTGGTGCTGATTCTGCCCCGACCTTGGCCTTGACCCAGGGCTCCCTCCTGCTTATTTCTGCGGAGCATCTAGCCTCTCAGCTTAGTAGGAATTCCTGGTACTTTCTTGGAGATATTTAAATCCTATAAACAGCATAAATGCCTTGATATTAAACTTGCAACGCAAATGTGATACTGTAGGGTTGGTCCTGGGCCCAGTGTCCCTAGGTTTTTACTAACATAGGAGTTTTCATTTCCCTGTGAACATAGGAACATGAATCTTGATTACTATGCATTGGCTTTCGTAAACATTGGTGGGAGCTCACCTTTCAGGTTTTGTGGTCACAGGTGCTTAGAAGACGTAAAAATAAATGGTTATGAATTTGCCAGAGGGGTGGGTTCAGTGTCATTCAGTTTTATTGAGGACTTAGTAATAATAATGACAATAATAGCTAACACTTAATCAGTGCTCGCCGTGTGTGACACATGATTCTAAGCACTGTACATTTATTAACTCATTTGATCTTCCTAACAACTTTATAAGATGGTTATTAATCTCCTAGCAGTGTGAGATTAATAGCCCTTTACAGATGAACATGCTGAGGGACAGCAAGATTAAGCCATCTGCCCAAGGTCACACAGCGAGTAAGTGTTAGAGCCACAATTCAAAACCAGGTGGTCCTCACCTTAGCCTCTTGGAATGGCTCTGTGTGTAGGTACCATGGAGAAATGAGGAACTGGGAGCTGAGGCTGCTTATGCCATAGCCCTGTGTGGCGTCAGACAGATGTTATAATGTCCTGCTTCAAACCTGGGCTCCCCGTCAGTCCTGTCTGGGCTGCAGCCTTCCCCTTGTCCCCTGCTAGATGTGGGACTTTGGGCAAGTTATTTCAGCTGCTAAACTTCACCGTTAGTCATCACACAATAACTCACTACATTATCTAGACACTTAAATGTGATCACTTCAGCTCCTGGCCCGTATTAAAAAGAGCTGCTACTTTTGTTCCATACAGATAAGACACTGTGCTGAGTGCTGTTCCAGTGGTTCAAAGTCAATGGAAGCGGTGCCTAAGGAAAAAAAGATTAATTCCTTTTTTTATTATGGAAATTTTAAATATACAAATTAGAGAGAACAGTATAATGAATCCCCAGGTGCCATCACCCAGCTTCAGCGGATATCAATATTTTACTAATCTTGTTATCTCTCTACTTTTTTCCTGGAATATCCCAGATATTCTGTCTCATATCATTTCGCCCATAATTACTTTGTTTCCTATCTTTAATAAGTAAGGGCTTTTAAAAATCACAATGCCATTGGCATGAACCTTACAGAATTAACAATCTCTCTTATCACCTAATAGTCAATCTATTTGTATTTCCCCTGTTGTCACCCGATTCTCTGTTTTACACCTCTGTTCCCATCAATATCAAAAGAAGTTTTATACATTGCATTTGGTGTCTGTCTCTTAAGTCTCATAAGCTATCACCTGCCCCTCCCCCCTCTTTTTATAGGACTGATTTGTTTTAGAAACCAGGCAGGCCTCCATGGCCCTGTAGAATTTTCATGCTCCGCATTTGGCAGGTAACTCACAGTGTTCAGTGCTGTGCAGCCATATTGGAGTATGAGACAAAAAGAAAAATCGGTTATACTGGTCGTATTTAAAACTGTAATACTGTGTGCCTCATGGGGCTTTTCTGCATTCATTTTAATTTTTAAAATTTTGTATTAAAGCATTTGTCTCCATTACTATGTTTTTTGGCGCTCCCTGGAATTTTACACCTGGGGCGAGTGCCTCACTCCCCTCATTCTAGTCCTGGCCATGAGTTGTTTAATCTGTTCCTCTGTCTTTTTCTCTGCCTTGTAAGCTGGGGATTAGGTCCAGATTCTAGGCTTTGCCACTCTAAGCATGGGTGGTGGTCCAGCAGTGCAGGTAATTCCTGGGGACTTCTTAGAAATGCAGAGTCTCTGGCCCCACCTACACCTGCTGAGTCAGAATCTGCTTTAACCGGAGCCCCAGGGATTTGAGTGCACACTGCAATTTGAGGAGCAGAGCTCTGGATGCATAATTAGATCCAGGTTTTGTTGTTTGGCCTGAACGCTTCAGAGGCACATGTGGATTTCTTGCTGAGTCACATCAGGAAATACACGTTTCTGGTAGGTCCTGCTTTTGGGGACGTTGAGTTGAGCTGTGGATTCAGATGGGGTCTTCCTGATCCCCCCTCTAGAAAGTTAAGGGCGGCTCCTGAGAGTTCACTAGAGCGAGACGGTGAAGAAGAGGAGCAACTGCGTGTATGGATATGAATTCAACTTCACACTCACCAGCTGTGCCCCCCAGGATAAGTTCCTTAACCTCCCTGTGCGTCGGTCCTCTGTCCATAAGCTGGAGAGCACAGCAGTGTCCGCCTCCCTGGGTGGTCATGCAGGTTTCCTCAGGCGCCTGGCACACAGAAAGCACCCATCTGATAGAGCACTTCTTTTTCCCTTCTCTTGGCTTTTCCCTCCTCATCAGAGCAAGTGTGCTAACAAAGGTGTCATTTGAATCGGGCCTTGCAGAGCGACTAGGACAGTGCTCTCGGTGATGTTAATGACTTGAGCATAGGCAGGAAATGGAAATCAGAGTGTATCTTTAGAGATTGGCGAAGAATTTGACTTCGTTAGAGAGCTGTGTGTTTTGTTTTGTTTTCAGTAGAAAGTGTAAAGGTTGAGAGGGCGTCTGTAGTTGACACATGAGGCGAGAAAGGCCAGAACCAGAGTGGTGGCATTCAGAGTAGGAAAAATAAATGGGCAGGTGTGAGGTGGTGCTGGTATGAATGACACCTGAGCACGGGCACTACGGGGAGATAGACTTCTGTTGGGCTTCAGTTTTACTAGTTACTGGCTATGTGACCTTAACAACTAGTTACTTAACGTAACCTTGGCGCCTCAGTTTCCTTTGAGGTAGTGACGATGATAAGGTCTGTTTAGCAGGTTAGTTGTGAGGATTGAGTGAGATGATGCATGCCAAGGGCCTGGTGCTGGGCCTGGCTCATTGTTAGTTCTCGATAAATGCTAGTCGTTAGTATTACTGGGTGACTGAGTGGGTGCTGGGTGAAGGAGAGGAAGGTAGGAAGATCATTTTTTGGCTCAGGACTAGGATTGGCTACACAGAAAGAGGAAAGTTGCCCGGAGAGTTGGTTTAAGGAGACATTATTACATCCGTTTCTGATCTGTTGAGTTTGAGACCCTGACAAGCTACCCAGGGGGAAATGTTCGATTCCAGGGGGAAATTATGCATGAGTCACACTTGACATGTATTTTTTCTTTTGATCCAGATCATGGCTTCAGTAATGTCTTGTGCTTCGTTTGTCAGTATCTCTGGGATTTCTGGCAGAGCAGATATTTTACTTGACATCAGTGGAGAAGCCCCTGACTTGGCAGCCAGGGGTCCGGGCCCTGGCTGGTTCAGCCACGGCAGAGGGTAGCGAGGGCTTCTCCCCCTCTCGGCTTCTCTTCATTTCTGATTTTGTTGCAATTTTAAGAAAGCAGTATGTTTTACTTTTTAGATGTTTCAAGGTTCATGTCTTTCTCTCACTTTGTGCACAAGTGGATGCTGAAATTCGGGGTATTAATAGGTGCTATTTAAAGAGGCTCATTTATGGGCAATTAAATAATATGCCTATCAGCTCAGATTTGATTGGGAATCGGGGAACTTTTTTTTTGAGTGCAGTGAAATTTTATTATATTTTCTTTCCTGTCAACTCTTGTCAGATTACTTAGAAAATAAATTTAAAAAACTGTATTATTTATTTTGTTTTTTCCTTATGTTTATTGAGGGGGCTGAGATGGAGGAGCAGGAGGTATATTTAAGCTATAGTTTGTTTTGTTGATTTTACATAATTTTAGTGATATTTATATTAGTGGTTTTAGCTGTTCCCAGCACTGCAGACAGAATGATCACAGCTGATGCTAAAACTAACCCCTCTCTAGGTAGTAACTGACATCTCAAATATTTCATGTCGTGCAACAGCACAGATACTGACAAGATAACTTGAGTTTATAGGTCAGAAGTTGTCCAGATCTGTACTTTATCCACACTGTTTATACAGAACAGCTTGTTGGGTGGGAGACAGCTTGTCTTCTTGAATAGCTGTCATAATCTCTATAGGTTTGAGCACCTTGTGTTGTGTATAATTGACACTCAATGTATATTTGTTTGTAGTTGTATATGCAAATGTATAACGGTCAATAAACAAAGAACTAGTGTTTTGATTGCCTCGTAAAGTTAACGTTATACAGTAAGGGGAAGAAATGTGTCTGGCATAGAATGTTTAAATTGCGGTGCTGGGTGAGAATGAACAGATGGAAAGAAGGGCAGGAAGTAGAAGTAATGAACCATAGAAGGATGTCACCAGAATACCTTCGAGAATTATGTGGGGGTAGAAGTCACTGGAAAAGTGGCTGGTGGTAGTAGCTCCAAGAACCATGCCCTTTAGTGGCAGCGCAGTCTGGACTCGAGCGTCAGCGCAGCAGCCAGCGGCCACGTCCCCGGAGCCCGCCAGCTCACTTGGCTCCTGACTGTTAGGTGCTGGAGTAGGAACAGACGTTGATACTTTGCGGGAAGCTGAGGCTAGAATAAGAGGGTGAGATGGAATAATTACGTGTTCTGAGACGAGACGAGAGGAGGGAGATGGGAAGGCGCAGGCCTCCTCCACTGCCGTTTTCCTCAGTGGAATGAGCAAATAACCTGCAGAATCCATTGCCATCTCTTTCGCTGATGTTTTACAGAACAGCCCAAAATGATGAGCCGAGTTATGTGAGGGGACACCATTTTCATTAAGTGATTTCCTGGACTGGAGGGGGAACACATTATGTAGAGAAAGCCCAAGAAATTAGGAGGTGCGTGAAATCTCGACAATTAGGGCCTCATTCTGTTGAAGTGCCTGTAAGTACAGGGTGGGCAAGGTAGGTGTACAGTTGTGAGTGTGTGAAACACGGAGTTTATTCTTGTATTATTTATTATCATATTATTTTCCACACCAACAACTGTAAATCTCCTTTGCCCCACCCTATATTGACTAAAATGGCTGGGAACTAATAAGATTGGAAGACGGTGGGTTTTGGATTTCTGTGTTCCAGAGGATAAGAAAGGAAAGACAAATTGGAGCTTCACTGTAGCTATTATTGTATTATTAGCTATTATCGTAGATGGGGCTTTCTTACGAGGGGAAACTGAGTCTGGCTCGTAAGTCTGGCTCTTGAATTAGTGAATAAAGAGTAGGGTTAGTTTTCTCAGACATAGGTTAATTATTTTCCAGGTGCACAAAGGAAATGGTTGAACAGAACCCTGCTTCACTGAATGTACCAGAATCACTGGGCTTAGGGACTCGGGTGGGAACTTCGTGTGTTGTGCTGTGTGTGTGTGTGTGTGTGTCTTTGCCCAAATGAGAATCACTGATGTAATGAACTTTGTCTAATGGGGTATTGTTATGTTATCTGGTTGATGGGAATCAGGGTGTGTGGGGGGAGATTGAAAACATAGGACTAGATCATTTCTAAGGACTCTTCTAACCTTAACATTTTAGGTTTCTGGGAAATAGAACTTGGGCTTGGGTACCTTTGATACAGGCATTTTGTTTGCCTGGCTGCTGTAAGGCTTTGCTACTTTGACAAGGAAATAAACAAAGATAGTAAACACAGGGACGGGGCCCTGAAAGTTGCTGTAAATATTCAGGAAGCTGTGGTTAAAAAGTGAGTACATTTATACATCTGGGGTAAAGCACAAATCTTATGTATTAAACGGGGTAAAACGTGCTTTGGCAAAGGCCCTCTGGGAGCCTTGACTGTACTGAGACACGAGATGCTGCAGCTCCTTCTGTAATGGCTCATTCCTCAGGGCTCTTTTCACTTGGTTTTTCACTTCAGTGCTGAGTCATTCATTCTTGATAACGATGGGCATGATTGACTCCCTCCCTCCCTTGTAATTTAGCAAATTCAGTCTTGGGAAAATGCTCTTGGCTTGCTTTATATTATTATTATTATTTTTTAAAATGTTGATTTTTGCATTGCCTCTAAAGAGATCCATCCAGAGGCACCACTGACAGAATTCCTGGGCACAGTGTGGTGTACCTTTCGCTCGCCGAGAAGGAAGCAGCACCTTGCGCTGTCCTTTGCATTTGCCGGTAGACACTGTTCTCTTTCCTTTTCTTTTCCTAAACTTTCACCATCAGCAACAGAGGTGTGGGCTCCTATGTTCTCTCCTCTCTCCTGCACTCTAAGGGGTATTGAAATGAAGACGGTCACCTCTTACTATATAGATCAGTAGGATTTTCCTCTGACCCTTTGTACTTTCATGGCATTAGGGAAGTTCTCCATCTCACTGTGCTTGGGACAGGTAAGAAGATGCACATTCGTAAGTAGCAGGTGGCACGTGATGGGGAGGCCTGGAGAACGGGAAGAGATGCTGTCACCCTTTGGGTGGTGGAAAGACCAGACCAGGAGGCCCTACAATCCTTATAAAAATCGTGAACACTTTCACTGTTCTCTTAGTTCCCGACCTCTCACACCACCCGTTTTCTCCTGTCCTCGCCGACACTCTCCAGGTCCAGCAGATCAAGACTTCCTCATTAGCAGGTGGCGATTCCTTCTGTGGTCGCACGTCTTTCTCTCGGGCAGACACGGTCAGCATTTTCCCACGAATGCAGAGGCTCACCGCCAAAACCATTATCTGTGTGGGCGAGGGCTCCGGCGTGTGGGAGGTGGGGGCGATGTGTAGCTTGAAGAAGCTCTCCCCTCTGCACACGAGAGCCCCTTCGCTGAGGCTCATGTTCATCTTGGCTCCCTTTCCTCCCCCCCCGCCCCCCCCCATCCCCACTGTGACATGGGCAACCAGTGGACACTGCCCCTGGCCATGGAATGATGCATTATTCTGGGAAGCTCGGACAAGTTGGGGTAGTTGCAATAAACATCGAAACTTGAAATGTGATTTGTGTAAAGCAAAAACTGTGTTTGCGTCCACCACGGGACAGACTGGTGGGAAATACTGTCCAGTTCGCCTCCGGACTATAGTGGGAAATACTGTTTTTAGGGAAATAAGTTGGGTCAATGTGATTTTCCTCTCCATGTGAAGTTGTTACTGAAATAACAACTTATCATATTTTGCAGTTCTAAAGTAATAAATAAAACATTTATAGCTTAGCATAAATGAGAACATCTCATTTCCTGTGGCAGCGGCACGGTCGTGTGCTTTTACAGCCTCAAGCTGGGTGACATCAGCAGACTTTTCGTTTTATAATCCAGAAGCTTCTAATTTCTCTCTGTCAAAGAAAACCTGCATTTGAGGACTGAGCAGGTCTTCAGGGACCCTTTCTGATATGACTGCATCTCGTAGCACCTCTTCTAAATTGTGTTTAACCTCTGTTCTCCCCGGAGACAGCATGGTGTAGTGGAAAGAGGAAAAAACACGGGTTGGAATTTATATACAGTGCCTTTTCGCCTCTTGGTTTTTTTTGTAACGGTCTTTAGCTCACATTCAGATTCTTGACCCATGAGCACTGGGATTTCTCTGATGACCAGCGTCAGCCACTGGTTCTTCACTTAGCCTTTTTAGAGGGTCCTTAGTTCCATTTCCCTCTCCCCAAACACCCCCCCCCACACACACACCCTTGGGTCCTCTTGCTCTAGTAACACTCCCATGACTGTTGTAAGATTTTTGGGGGTAATCACACTGAAGGACCATCCCGTCCAGTCTCCGGGTCCCAGAATGCCAAATGCTCACACAAAGAATACCCTTTGGTTTTTCCCACAGGACAAAGCCTGTCTGTCTGAGCGCAGTGAGTCTGTCTCCTGTTCAGACACTTGCCACTTATTTATTAAACAGGCATTTACTGAGTACCTTCTACCCCCGGAGTCGGTGCCGTGGAAGAGGAGATGGTGAATCAGCCAGTCCATGGGTCAAGACAGTCGTGGTCAGGGAAGAAAGCCGGGACAGTCAGTGTGTGTGGTGGGAGGCGTGGGTGGTGTGTGTTTGGCCTCCTGTTACTTAAGGGCGGACGGGGGTGGGGGGTGGGGGGTGGGGGTGGGGTGGTGACCAGCCCCTGAGGGGTAAATCCTCATGCCTTTTAGGAACAGCAAGGCATGCAGTTTGTTGAGAGGAGAGGCAATGTCAAGGGGATGGTGGGAGATTCGGGGAATGGTGCTTAAGCTTTTCCTCCATTACCCACCGCATTTTCCCTCTGACTTTCAGATGAGGTGCAGTGTCAGTTCCTGGAACTTCAGTTGGTGTTTCCCGTCACCTGTCCCAGTGCCCAGGCTCCCTGTCTCTGCTGCTTCCACTGCTCCCCCTGCTTGTACGCTCTATCCACTCTCGTCCCTCCTGTTACCATGCCTACCCTTAGTCACGATGGCAGACTGCAGCTCCAGAGGTGTTTCCAGCTATGCCCTGGACACCTGCACCCGAAGTCTCCTCACTCTCAGATCAGCAGACCCAGAGCTAAACTCGGCTGCTTCCTCCTAAACCTGCACCTCCCCTGCTTTGCATCTCCGTGAGTGGCGCCACCTTCGGTCAGATGGCTCAGGACAGAAACTCGGGCACTGACTCTTCCCTTTCCTTTAAGTCCCAGGAGCCAGCCCTTAAGTTTACCTCCTAAGTATCTGCTGAATCTGTCCCTACTGCCAGGATCCTGGTTCCCTTCATCATTGTCGCCATTGCTGTCCTCACTGACCTGCAATTCCTGAAGAGCCTTGACCAGTGTTGTCTTCAGCTGCAACCAGAACGACCCTTCTCAAATGTAGAGCTGGTTACATCAGCTCTCTTGTTAAAACCTCTCAGTGGCTTCTTATGGCCCTTAGGAAAAAATACAAATTCCTTCACTAGCTTCAATGGCCCCTGGCGATCCAGCTTGTACCTGACTCAGACCTGCTCTCCTCTGCCCCTCCCTTGGCCTGCTGCCTCCAGTCCCCAAAACTGCCTCTAGGGTCCCACATTGTTCCTGCTCTAGCACTTGGGGCTTTTAAATCCTGCCCCCCTTCCATTTCCTTTGCTGAGATTCTCTTTCCTATTTTTGCCTGACTACTTTTGATTTCTCCCCTGGTCTCGACTTCAGTGTCATTTCCTATAAAGCCTTTTCTAATGCCCCCAAGACTGGGTTAGTTCTCTTAGTAATGGCCCTTTTAATGCAGCAGATAGAAGTCAAATCACATGGTGATTGCCTGTTGAATTGCCCTCCTTCCCTTCGAAACAGTAAACTGTATGGAGATGGGGGTGTTGGCCTTATTTACCAGTCTATCCCAGACACCTGGCACAGTGCCTGGCATATTATTTACCAAGAGCGCAGTGTGTGTCTTACTATTACCACCGGTACTTACCAGCAGCTGCTCTTTGTCACTTGATCCAAAGCTGCTTCGGGGCAGGACCAAATCATGTTCATTGTACTGTGCCTGGCACTTTGTGTTAAGTGCGTTTGTTTCACCAATTACTGTGGCAGCTTTACTTCACCAGAGCTTATATAAATATGAATTGAGTGTAAATCTAAAAGTTATATCAGATGAGACTAGGAAGTAATGTGATTAATTTAATAAGTGTGCTGTAAAATATACATCCAAACGAGTATTGCTTGTTTAGTATTTATTGTCTTATATTGCCAAGAAAAAGCACTGAAGCATTTGCGTTAGAGTCAGGTGGCACGCGCTTGAGTTCTGCTCTGCCTCTTAGTAACTTCGTGCTCTTGGGCAAGTCGATTTCCTTCTCTGAGCCTCAGCTTCCTCATCTGTTAAAATGAGAGTACACTGCCTGCCTTGCCAGGTTGTTACAAAGATTCAGGGTTTATAAACCATCTGCTGTAGTACCTGGTACCTGGTAGTTGCTCTATGAATTTTAACTTACTTTCTCTTTTATTCCAACAATGCTTTTATTCCAATGAAACAGTTTTGGAATTTCTCTTTTGAAATGGTTTGTGGAGCTTGCTATAGACCCCCCCCAGAATAGCTCAATGGGAGAAATTGTTTTTTCTTTGAGAATGTGTCTGATTTTTAGAAACAACCTGGTTCACAGAGTAAGATCAAGATGGTTAATACTATTTTTGATATTTAGTAAGAGTATTACTATAATGAGATTTTCTTTTGTAGTGTGTAAATTGATATATATTCTGGCTTTCTCACAGGTAGTACTGACAGCATATTCCATTTGACACATTAAAATTCAGTATATTAAGCCCTGATTGGTGTTGCTCAGTAGTTAGAGCATCGGCCTGCGCACTGAAGGGTCTTGGGCTTGATTCCCGGTCAAGGGCACGTGCCTGGGTTGCAGGTTCGATCCCTGGCCCTGGTCAGGGCATGTATGGGAGGCAACCAACTGATGTATCTTTCTCACATCAATGTTTCCCTCTCTTTCTTTCTCTTCTTCCCTCCTTTCCACTCTAACAAAATCAATGGGAAAAATATCTTCAGATGAAGATTAACAGATATATACGTGTGTGTGTGTGTGTGTGTGTGTGTGTGTGTGTGTGTGTGTGTTAGATTAAACAGTAGCAGAAGCAGCTGAACATCAAATTTACTTCTGGTGAATGACCTGAGTATTTCCACTGGGTAAGGAAATGCAGGGTAGGTGCAGTACTTTCCTATGGCTGCCCAACAAATGATCACAACATTAGTGATTTAGCACAACGCAAGTTTGTCACCTTAAGCTCTGTGGGTCAGAATCCACCACAGGTCTCGCTGGGCTCAAATCAAGGTGTCAGCAAGCACTGCACTGCTCTGGAGGCTCTGGGGAGGGACCCAGTTCCTCCTCTCCAGCTCCTAGGAGGCACCCACATTCCTGACTTCCGTCTTCCACGCCAGCATGGTTGCCTCTCTGACCATCCTTCTTAATCAGATTTGCTGCTCATCGCAGCCAGGAAAGTGTCTCTGCTTTCAGGACCCTTGTGATCAAACTAGGCTCACCTTCACAGTCCCTGACGACCTGCTCAGCTCCAGGTTCTAACCTGATCGCATCTGGGAAGGAGTGTGCTCTCAGGTTCAGGATTAGGGTTTGGGCATTTCAGGGGGCTTGATTCTGCCTGCCGGGGGACGGAAATCATTAGCACAGGGGTTCATTCAGGGACAGTGTTTTTCAGACATGCTCATCATTTGTTTCCCAGGCTTGAAGAAACTTTCACTTGGGCATTTTATAGGGAAGACTTGCACACATTCCACAAAGAAGTTTTGTTTGGATTTGGGCCTCCTTGTCAAAGCTGACGTTCCCTGTCTTCTGTTTACTTTGATAGTGATAACCTGCTGAGGAGAGCCGCCTGCCAGGAAGCCCAGGTAATGCCCTTCACCGGGAAACGGTTCGAACTGCCTTATCTCCATCATGCAGAAGCTCGGCTCTTCCATGCCCTCGGGCCTCGCGCGGAGCCTGGCATCTGAGGCCTGGCTGCTTTCCCGCTGTCGGGGTGGCTCAGGCTGAGAGCCAGCTCTGCCTAGAGCTGGAGGAAGTTGACCATCTGGTAAAGAGCAGCCCAGCGCCCACCTCGTGGGACTTGTTTGCTTCTGGATTAGTCCTGGGAGCGCGTGGGTTGGAGCGCTGGGAGTTAGTTCCCATCACCAGTTCTCCTTGAGGGTGGGCTGAACCCCGGGGTCATCCCGATCCAGTAACCCCCAAGGATATCGGTTCAGAACAGGTGGTACCTCGCCAAGTGAATCTTCTTAAAACTGTCAGTTGGTGTTTTGAAAGCCTGCCTCTTGGCGCAGCTCGCTCACACCCTGTGCATTGCTGTCTAGCCCCATGATAGACGGTGCCCTTAAATATTCGGGCATCTCACTGCACGAGTTACAGTGGAATTGTAAATCCTTTTTGTTTTTCCCTCCCCTCCGTATTTGTACGTTATACCTTGCAGGGGAATTTCCATGACTGAGTTGCCTTTCTGTTTATGTCATTTAAGTTTATGATGTCAGAAATACCAAAAAGAAACAGGAAGTGAAAAAGGTTGATGCATAGAGTAGGAGACGTGGGTGGCAAAACTCCTGTTTGTTCCTGAAATGTTTTCATGGATGACAGTAGATACTGGAGTAAAATCCTCTCTTTAGTGAGTATCTAGCTTCTGAATCTATGTTTACAGAATTTGAGTACTTTTTTGTTTGTTTCATTTCATATGACTCTAAGTTGTTTTGGAAATCAACCCAAGTAAATGTCTTATTAAAGTCAAGGTGATCCCCACCCCAAGCTGATTTTCCATTAGCACCTGGAAAATTCTCTTGGGAGGGGATCCCTTTCTTTCTCCCTCCCGCTGTTGGTCCCTCCCTCCCTCTCTCTTTCCTTCCAGAAAGAATGGTCCTTGGGTTCTCCCTTTCTGGTAGATGCCTCCACCTCTGTTTGGAGCTTCATCTACTTTCTCAGAGACCATGTCCCCTGAGTTACTTCCTCCCTTGCATATATTTTACCTCTTCCCACTGTTCTAATTCTCCAGTTCCCAGCACATGCTTAGCTCCTTCTACCGCATATAAGTGAATTCATTCTTACAGCCTCCTCTAGTTACTTTTCCTGTTTATGTCCTTCCCTTTACAGTCTACATTCTTGAAAGAATGTGATTTTTTTTTAATATCATGCAAACTTAAACTTAGCTCACTGTGGTCTTCCATAAACTCCTTCACCCACTGTAAACCTGAGACCTGAGTTGCAAGTTAAAATAGAGACTAGGAACCAGGACAAGGAGGAATAGTCTGGAACTGGAGACCTGGAATCGGTTGGCATGGGGACCTGGCTCATTGTATTATTTCTGGCCACACTCCAGAAATAGTATGGATAGAACAAGAACAAATTATAGTATTTGGAGAATTGGCAGCAAAATGTTAAGGTCTAATTCAGTAAGGGTGAAAATAGAATAGAAATTATAATGTACCAGAATTTTTTTAAACAAAGAAACAGTGTGTCTTTCTGAAGTTTTCAGAGAAAGTTCATTTTTTTAAACAAGAAATAGACCATGGTGAGAAAGGATCTCCAGTGGACTCTCAGGGAGGAGGTAGATTTAGAGTCAGCTAGTTAATCAAAATCTGGTTATTAACCTTCATTTTTTCCTGTATTTACTTCCTACTTCTATACTTGGCTTCTGCCTTCTTGGCCCAGACCTGCTCCCCACCCAATAAGACTCAGAATTTTGCCCTTGGTGGTGCTTCCCTACTCCCGTTCTGTTTGTGGATCTTGCCCACCCAGACGTGAGCGGGGTTGCTCCCATTGGTCCCCATGCCCAGACCTCTTGGCTTCTTCATTCTGCCTTGTCCTTGATCTGCTCTTTAGAGCTGATACAGTGGGAAAGGTTTGGGTTTTGGAGTTAGGTAGATGCAAATTCTAGGCTGCACTTATTAACAATGTGACTTTGACTTAATCGTTCTGAATCTTGTTTTTCTAAACTATTAAAATAAGAATATTTAAGACCGAGGTTTCTGAGAACTTAGAAGAATGTGTGTGAAACTGGCAAATAACTAGGCACTTAGTAAACATTAATTACATTTGTTTTCCTGTGACAGTTGATGCTATTTAATTATTATACAAGGTGGCAAAGAAGAGGCAGATAACTATTAGATTTTACATAGATAGATATAGATATGAAGAGTAGTTGATAACACAAAGATTCTTCATGAATAAGCTTTAGTAATAAGTTGAAGTAGAAGAAGATTATACTCTGAAAACTAAAGACAAATGGATTAAAATTCCCCTGTGACAGACTCTTGTCTTCCTCATTGTGTGTTTATAATAAACCTAGCCATATCTTACGGAGAAAATTTACTTCCAGTAGGTAAAGCAGGGCTTGTTTATTACAATCCAAAACTCAGCATATTAAACAATGGTACACTTTTGTGTTGCTGTTTACAATGTTTTTGTGAACATGAAATCATGAAAGAACATTTTTTTCTCCTGGAGAAGATATTATATCTCTGAAAGTAAATTCTTTAGGAATGAAAGAATATACGTGATCGTGCTAACTGAATAAAAGGACATTTATTTACAACTTTTCTTTTTTCCTCTTTAGGTGTTTGGCAACCAGCTCATTCCTCCCAACACACAAGTAAAGAAAGCAACCGTCTTTCTCAACCCTGCAGCCTGCAAAGGGTATGTGGTTTGTTACATACTCAGGTTTTATAAAAAGCAAAAAAAAATCACAGAACATCAGGCAGCTGGTTGGATTATTTGGGATCGGAAGGACTAGGTTCAATACTCTTCTAGCAATAAGGTTTGTTTGTAATGGAGAAATAATGGTAATGAGATACAACTGTAAAGCTAACTGGTGCAGAGCAAACTTGCCTAGTTGAAGTTCATTGATCATTCCAGAATTAACACTCACAAATAAGTCTCCTCTGCTTGGCAACAGCCCCTTTGGAAAATTGCTGCTGCTGTGATGTAAACTCTTAGACCTTCTTTGTTACAAGATGTTCAGAGACGGCCCAGAGCTCTGTGGGCTTGCAAGGTCAGAAACACTTTCCTAAAGGAGTGAGCCCTGAGCCAGGTCTTGGAGGTCGGCAGAGGGAGAACACTCAGTCTTCTCGACTGAAGACATACGCGGTCCACTGGACAGGGGCCTAGAGACAGGAGCGACTAACCATGTCTCTTGCTGTATCACAGGACAGTCATGTGAGGGAACTGTGGGAATTAAGGTGTGAAGGATACTTGGGACCTTGGGTAATAATCGTGTATCCGTGTGCTCATTTATTGTAACATGTCCCACACTGGTGTGGGGTATTGGAAGTGCGGGGTAGAGTGTGTATCTAGTGGGGCAAGGGGTCTGAGGGAACTCTCTACTTTTTTTTTAAAAATTAAATTTACTGGGGTAGCATTGGTTAACAACATGTTTCAGTCATACAGTTCTAGAATATATCATCTGTATACTGCATCGTGTGCTCACGACCGAAGTCTAGTCTCTCTTCATCACCATATGTTTGCCTCCTTTACCCTCGTTGTCCTCCCCCTCTCCTTCCCCTCGGGTAAGAACCACCACACTGATTTCTGCATGAATGAGTTTGTTTTGTTAGTTCGTTTGTTGCTTTCTGTTTTATATCCCACATCTGAGTGAAACCATAAGGTTCTGGTCCTTTAGCATCTGACTTATTTCACTTAGCGTGCTACTCTCAGGATCCTTCTCTGTTGTCGAAAGGGCACTAGTCCATCATTTTTTATGTCCTAGTGTATATAGGTACCACATCTTCTTGAAGGACACTTAGGTTGCTTCCATAGCTTGGCTACTGTGAATAATGCTGCAATAGCATAGGGGTACCTATATCTTTACAAATAAGTGTTTTCGAATTTTTTCAGGTAGATATCCAGAAGAGGGATTGCTGGGTCACATGGTAGCGATGCTGCTAATTGTTTGAGGCACCTTCCTACTGTCTTCCCTGGCGGCTGTGTGAACGTGCATTCCCACCAGCAGTGCGTGACGCTTCTTTCTTGTCCACATCTTCTCCAGCACGTGTTATTTCTTGTCTTACTGGTAATTTCCCTCCTAACAGGTGTAAGCTGGTATCTAATTGTGGTTTCGATTTGCATTTTACTAATAGCTAGGGAAGGTGGGCATTTTTTAATGTATCTGTTGGTCGTCTGTAGGTCTTCCTGGGAGAAGTGTCTGTTCAGGTCGTCTGCCCTTTTTAAAATTGGACCGTTTGTTCTGTTGTTAAGTTATATGGGTTCTTTCTATATTTTGGATATTACTATTAGCCCCTTATTAGAGGTATCGTTTGCAAATATCTTCTTCCTTTCACTTGGTTGCCTTTTTGCTTTGTTGATGGTTTCTTTTGCTGTGCAGAAGCTTTTTAGTTTGATATAGTCCCATTCATTTATTTTTGTTTTTATTTCCGCTGCCTTTGGGGTCAAGTTCACAAAAACCCCTCTGAGACCAAGGTCCTTAAGTTCAGTTACTATATTTCCTATGTATTTTGTTGTTTGAGGTGTTATATTCAAGTCTTTAATCCATTTTGAGTTAATTTTTATGTGTGGTATCTGGTAGCAGTGTGTGGTTTCATTGTTTTGCATGTGGCTTTCCAATTTTCCCAACACCATTTACTGAAGAGGCTGTCCTTTCTTCATTGCATCTTTTTGGCTCCTTTGTTGAAAATTAGTTGCCATATATGTGTGGGTTTATTTCTGGGCTCTCAATTCTGTCCCATCGGTCTGTGTGTCTTTTTTTTTGCCGGTACTGTACTGTTTTGATTATTGTAGCTCTGTAGTATAGTTTTGTATCAGGGAGTATGATATCTCCCACTTTGTTCTTTTTTATGAGTTCTTTGACTATTTGGGGTCTTTTGTGGTTCCATATAAGTTTTAGGATTAATTCTAATTCTGAGAAGACTACCATTGATATTTTAATAGGGATTGCATCGAATCTGTATATTACTTTAGGTAGTAAGGACATTTTAACAATAGTAATCCTTTCACTCTAATGAGCAAGGTATATCCTTCCGTTTATTTGTGTCTTGTTTAATTTCTTTTTTCAATTTCTTATAGTTTTTAGAGTACAGGTCTTTCACCTCTTTGGTTAAATTTATTCCTAGGTATTTTATGCTTTGTGATGCAATTGTAAATAGGATTGTTTTTCTTAATTATTTTCATCTAATCATTCATTCATTGGTGTGCAGAAATGCAATTGATTTTTTTCTTTTTTGAATGTATCTTTATTGATTTCAGAGAGAGGAAAGGAGAGGGAAAGAGAGATAGAAACATCAATGATGAGAGTCACTGATCGGCTGCCTCCTGCACGCCCCCGACTGGGGATTGAGCCCGCAACCCGGGCATGTGCCCTGACCGCGAATCGAACCCCAATCGCCTGGATCCTAAGTTGACACTCAACCGCTGAGCCACGCCCAGCTGGGGTGCAATTGATTTCTATATGTTGATTCTATATCCTACAATTTTACTGAAGCCATTTATTAGTTCTAACAGTTTTTCGGTGGAGTCTTTCAGTTTTCTCTATGTAGTATCATGTCATCTGCAAATGAAGAGAGTTTTACTTTACATTTTGAATGCCTTTTATTTCTTGTATGATTGCTGTGGCTAGGATTTCAGTGCTATGCTGAAAAGAAGTGATGAGAGTAGGTATCCTTGTCTTGTTCCTGATCTTAGAGGAAAAGCTTTCTGCTTCTGAAATAAGCTTCTCTAATAATTTCTTGGGACATAGTGTGGCTTCACAGATATGAGGACAAGTCACGCCTTATTTCTTTTTAATTCAGCAATTTAAGCTATTTACCTACAGATTGTTTAAATTGGCTCCATTACTCTGCCTAATTGAACCCTATTCGCCTGGCTTTGTTAAAGCCACTTCCTTCCCCCATAAACACATCAGTCATAAATCCTATTGATCATTCTTGTTTAACAACATTACTCAATAATACCAACCACTGAATAGGTCCTGACACAACACAATTAAAATACCAAAGAGAGCTAAGTGGTCAGTGGTGGTCTATGGCAGAAGCTGGCACGGAACTCTGTGGGCTTTAGAGGGAAGGAAGGATCAGGTCTATAAACTATTTTCTGCTGTGTGATACTGCAGGAGCTACTTGACTTAAATGCTCAGTTTACTCATCTGTAAAATGGGAGAATAGCCCATACTTTATAAAATTACCATACATAATAGGTGCCTTTGGGATTAAATGAGATGATCCCTTTGACGTATTTGGTGTATTTCCATTTCCTAGCAAGCATGGATAACAGGAATATAAGCTGCTGTTACTGTCATTATTGACCTGTAGGCCGGGTTCACAGTAACATTCTCTACTTTGCTCTCCCTCCCTTCCTGAAAGTGCTTGTACCTTTCCTGCTGCCTCCTTGAACTGTTCGAGGTCCTGTTCCTTTGGAGTTAAGTTAGCAATTTGCTAATTCTGATGACGAAAAATATATGGCAGTTTGAGCTCTAATCAGTTATTTTGAGTTTCTGCTTCTAAGAGATACATTTTTTAAAACTTAAACTACGTTTTTGGTTCATTTACATTTTTACATGTAAATGTATTTGCATTTTTAAAGATAGATTCTTGTTTAAAAGTATAATATCTTCTCTAAGGGTGAGGCTAAGAAAAGGCTTTCTCTCCTGAAGTCATCATCCGTTTAGCACGTGAATCCCTGCACAGTCTAGAAGGCAGCCACTTCAAACCCCTCCGACATCTCTTTTTAAACCTTTCACTAACATTGCACTATTTTTGTCATCTTGACTCTGCCCTGACACATCATTTATAATTTATTGTGTAGCTATTTCATTTTCATTATGTAGTTCTGGTTTAAAACTACATAAGAGCTTTAAGAAATAAGATGACTGCCTGGCGGGACGTGGCTCAGCGGTTGAGTGTTGACCTAGGATCCAGGTGATCAGGGTTCGATTCCCGGTCGGGGCACATGCCCAGGTTGTGGGCTCGATCCCCAGCAGGGGGCATGAAGGAGGCAGCCGATCAGTGACTCTCTCATCATTGGTGTTTCTCTCTCTCTCCCTCTCCCTTCCTCTCTCTGAAATCAATAAAGATATATTTAAAAAATAATAATAAGATGACTGTGTGTTTAGCATTAATAAATAATACATTAAAGAGTAATTATTGTGTGTGTGCGTGAACCTGGAAATTGCTACAAGTATATAAAGATTGTATTTCCAGCGCCGTCTCACCCTTAATTATATCATAAATAATGCATTTCTTGCTGGTCACACCTGTTTTTCAGTCTTTTATATGGAACATTAGAAGAAAAAAGTCTTCACTTTTATTTCAGAATTTTTCTGTAACCATGGCATCACATAAAGGCTCGAATAAAGCCCAAGTGTTCCAGTCTTACTTCTTAAGCCAGCATAAAGGAGTTTACAGACTTCCTGTATGCGATCCACATAGCAGATTGAGACTTCTCCTGCGTTTTGCTTCTCAGAGGTAGATCCGGTCCACTTCCAGCGGATCCTTTCTCATCAGCCTAGTAATGGAAGCATCCTGGGAAGGAGAAGCGTTTGCAGTATCACTCCCGCAGCCCATTATTCTCGGGTGAAGGCCCAGAAACAGAGCTGGGAAGGAGAGACCTCCATTTAGTCTCTCGTGTTCATTCTGTTACGCATTCAGAGCAGCAGGAAAGGTCGGGGGCGTTTGTTTGATTTGCTTGTTACCTGCTCAGTTAGGCCCTTGGTTTAAGGTATTCTCTTGAATGGCTCTAGTGAGCATTTATCCAAGCTTCTCGATTTCCGTTTAAGTCGTAACAGGAAATGTTTTGTGTGTGCTGTTGCGTTGGTGAATGTTCTCGTTAGTGCAGAGGATGTTGAGTTTGGTCTACGTGTTCCTCACTGGCTGCCTCTGCCTCTAGCATAAAACATTCTCACCGTGGCTGGTGGGGCTCAGTTGGTTGGGCGTTGTCCTCTGCACCAAAAGATGGCTGGTTTGATTCCCGGTTGGGGCACATGGCCGAGTTGCAGGCTCGATCCCCGGTAGGGGGCGTGCAGGAGGCAGCCGCTCAGTGTTCTGCTCTCACATTGATGTTTCTCTTTCTCTCTCCTTCTCCCTTCCTCTCTCTCTAAAAAAAAAAATCAATGAAAATATTTTTAAAAATCAACATTTTCACGAAAGTCAAAGCATACATCACTGGTAAAAACAATCTTTTTGAAAGGAAACTGAGTAATGTGGATGTAAAAGTTAGATGTTTGGCTAGTTGACTGTTTCAAAAGTACTAGTTTGTTTCCGATGTGATAGTTGAAAATATTCGGGTATAAGACAGATCAGCTGATTGGTATGTTTAACATCTATTCAACTTTGAGACTATGCCATTGGGGACTTTCTGCAACCTCTGCGTCCCTTGATTCTGAGGCTTCTCCGAATCCTGACCTGACTTGGACAAGAGTCACTATCGGATGTGTACGGGATTTTTACAACACACACTCTTCCAGGGCTTTGTGACTGTTTCTCTTGTTACAAGACATCACAGTCACATCCTTCCCTTTTCCTCAGAATTCACAGGCCTGCGTTTGGGGTAGGTTTATTCTTTCTTTCATTTGTGCATTAACTTATTAGATACTATTAGATACTTATTAAGTATGTGCTACCTGTGCCAGACATACTCCTGGAGGCCAGGGGACTCAGGGACTCAAGATTTGGTGTCTGTTTTTGCAAGGCTTCAAGTCTAGTCCCAAAGGTTGTCTTGCAAGTCACTGATCATCATGCAGTGTGACAGTTCACAAGAGAGGTGTGTGCACAGTGCTGGGCAACACACAGAAGGGCACGGCTGTGCCTGGGAGTTTGGGGCAAGCTGCTGACTATCCTGTAGTTAGATGATCTCTAACTGCCCTCTATCCCAGCAGAAACGTGGCCCCCGTGGAAAGGAATTTTGCTCTTCCTCCGGGGATTTTACTGCAGGTTTAAAACTTAAGAAATGGAGATGGTATTTGAAACTGTTACAGATGATGTGCTTCTTGCCCAAAAGTTGTGTCCACTGCTTTAGAATTAAGCAGTGTCCTGCTTGGCTCAGTCTGTTCCCTGCTGCCCTATGAAAAATGTCACAGTAATACATTCTCTTCCTTCCACCACTGGAGTGTAAGTTCCTTGAGGACTTAATACATTAGACTTAAGTTACCAGTATTTTTGTCTGCTTTGTCTAGCACATAGTAGGTGCTCAGTAAGTACTTGTTGAATGAATCAAGCATTGACTCCTGTCTGGAGCCATATCCCATGTATATTCTTCCTCTCGAGGAACTGGACTGTGGACGGGGGCGCATCCCAAATGGATAGAGCTCTTGTGTTAGAGGGGCCCCGAGTGACACAGTCTGTTTCTGTCTGTAGAAACTCCTTCCTCATGTTATAGTAACATGTACTTGAATGAACAAAGGGAGCCCGTGCTCCCTAGTCTGTGTCTTGTTCTGCACTAGAGAAGGTGGTTGGGCTTTCTGTTCCTTCTCTTGAGGATGTGTGTTAAATATTTGTGTTTTTTCCTTTGTCTACAGCAAAGCAAGGACTCTATTTGAAAAAAATGCTGCCCCGATTTTACACTTATCCGGCATGGATGTGACTGTCGTTAAGGTGAGAACTGCTCCAGAGCGTTGCCTGATCCAAGCTGCTGCTCCTTGTAACATCACCACTTCTCTTGATTTGTTTGTAGAAATCTCTTCTCACTTAAGACAAGAGCGGAGAAATCAACGTTGTATACTTGTTCTGATAATTAGTCAAAGCAGTTTTATTTTTTTAAAGCGTTGTCGGCTTTTCATTTTCAGATTAGGGTTAGATGGAGGAATAAACTTGATTCTGTTCATGTGAAGATCAGACATGGAATTCTTGTCTCTCAGAAGGTGAACATTGTTATAGCTGTAAGAATTCTTTTTTTCAAAAAAAAGAAAAACCCTGCCAGTTTGAGTAGTTAATTTAATTTCTTGCTAGTTCCACAGACAGGTCAACATTGTTTTCTCTAGTGAGGAATATTAAGTGGTAAAGCTTCAGAATTTGCAAGATTTAGATAAGAAGAGGTGACAAAAATAAGGTTGAGGGAATTGTGTTATCTCAGACGATGCTTCAGGACTCCACTTGGTTGACTTTTAAGTGGTGTGTGTGTGGTGTGTAATAGGTGTGCATGGTTGATGAAAGTCACTGTTGTCATGTTGGTAAGTCTGGTTAACCTATTTTTAACATTTACACACTTTCATTAAATCACAGAGATTACAAGGTCATTTAGTCCAACTTATATGCGATGCTAAACTCTCTTCTCCAGCTTGTCAGAGACTTGGGGTTTCAGTCGTCTGCCTCCAGGATGCAGGAAGGGGGGAAATACTAACTTTTATTTGAGCCCCTGTAATGCATGTTCTGTGTGTTGGAGGTCACGGAATGGTTACTTAAGACTAGTATTATTTGTTCCTGGAGTGTTTGATTGAACTCACAAGTAAAACCATCTGGGCCTGGAGGTTTCTTTGAGGGCTTATTTATTTATATGTGTTAAATTTATTTAATGGCTCTAGAAGTACTCAAGTTCTATTTTTTCTTAAATTAATTTTGGAAAGGTAAATTTTTCAAGGAATTTGTTCATTTCATCAACGTTTTCAAATTAATTGTGATCAGGTTGTTCATGATATCCTCTTTAACTTTTAGACTCCTGTAACATCTGTAATATCGCATGTTCATGCCTAATATAGTGTGTATGTCCCCTCTTTTTTTTCTTTCTCTCCATAGTCTCATGAGAGGTGCATCAATTTAATTAATCCTTTCCAAGAACCATCTTTTGGCTTGTGGATCCTCTCATTTATGTTTGTTTCATTAATTTCTTGTTTGCCTTTATTGTTTCCTTCATTCTACTTTTTTTGGATTTTTTTCCGCTGCCCCTTTCTGACATTTTAATGTGGATGTTTATTTCATCAATTTTCACCCTTCTGTCCTGCTGTATGCATTTAAAGCTATAAATTTTACTCTACAGCTTCAGCCTCATCCTAGAAGTTTCGATGTGTAATATTTTCATTTCTAAGTATTTTCTGATTTTTATCATGGTTTTTGTTTGACCTATGAGTTATGCAGGCATGATTTTAAATTTCCAGATTTAAAGTTTTTCCAAATCTTTATGCTAATGATTTCTGATTTTATTGTGTTTTGATCAAAGAGTGTAGTCTGTATAATTCCATTATTTTAAAATTTATGGAGCTTGTTTTATGGCCTAACATGTGGTTTGTTTTCCTAAGTGTCTCATGTTTGCTTAAAAAGGATCTGTATCAGTTACTGGAGATCGAGTTCTATATGTGTCCATTTAGTCAAATCTGGTGTGTGGCTTAAATCTTCTGTGTCCTTACTGACTTTTTTCTTCCGTTTTAACTATAAATTATTCAGAGCGAGAGGTGCTGGAAATCTCCCACTGTAATTGTGGGTTTGTCTCTTTCACTACGTAGTTTTATCTGTTTTGGCTTTTTATATTTTGAGACTGTTCGTAGATGCGCTCGTTTCAGATTATTTTATTTTTCTTGCATTTTGACCCTGTCATAGAGCAACTCTCTTTAGCACGAATCCTGCCTTTTCCATAGTCTTTCTTATCTATCATTAGTAGTAACTACACTGGCTGACTTTGGTTAGTTTTTGCCTTAATTTTTACATCTCTGTACTTTCAGCCTTTTGTATCCTTATATTTTAGAGGCATCATTTGTAAAGGTGTGAAAACAGGGTATTTTAAAAATCACTGGTCTTTTGACTGACTGGACCACTTAATCCTTTAACATTTTTTATAATTGTTAACATATTTAGATTTATTTCTATGCTAGTTCTCTATTGCTATATAACAAACAGCCTCGACAACTATTTTTCAGAGGGAAGGTGGGGGTAGGGGTGGGTGAGAGAGTTTAAGGCCACTCAGCTAAAAAGTAGCCGAGTTGAGACATAATCGAGGTCTCTTGGGCTCCCGGATCTGTGCTCTGTTCACTCCATTAGCTTCTCGTTTGCATTTGCACTTGCCTTCCTGCTAGTGATGCCGTAGACTGCCCTGGACTGGAAATGGGTCCTCAGACAAGCTAACTGTACCTGAGACAAATCAGTAAGGAGCTGGCTGGACGGTTTCTGAGGTCCCTTCAGGCTCGGAAAGTATAAAACTATAAAAACCATGAGGAGTTCTTTGTTAGCTGTTGAGTGTTTCATGTCTGCCAATTATGTGGAATTTAAGAAAAGACTCAACGTCAAACTTTGAAGAAAATAACCTGTATTTTTAAACCTGTCGCCGGTGGCCCGAGGATGGTAAGTTGACCGAAGGCTCCCTTTATGTATTTCAGACGGATTATGAGGGCCAAGCCAAGAAGCTCCTGGAGCTGATGGAGAACACGGACGTCATCATCGTTGCTGGAGGAGATGGGACACTGCAGGAGGTATGGCCCTTTCCCTGTGCGACAGCTTCGGGAGGTGAGGGAGACAGGAAGTTGGTGGTGGAGCAGCGGCATAAAGTGGTTATAATCTAAGGAAATGATTTCTTTGTACTCCATGTTTTAGGATTGTTTCTGAAACAATTAGAGCATTATGTCTTTCTCACACACCGTTTAAGTCTGATAAAATTGGATAAAACAGAAAGCAGTGGTGGTGGGCACGATAAGCTTTTTATATTTTGAAGACGGTTATGGGAATCGTAGTTTCAGTGATGAGGGATGTTTCTTATAAAAGAAACAAATAAAGATTCCCTTAAAAGAGGCATCTGTCTCTTCTCACTTCATCTCTGTCACGTTTCGTCTCCTGATAGCACGTTGAGAGGCGAGGTCCCCATATTCAGGTGGTGCAGGCGTCTCTGTTCTGAAATCCCACGTCCTTAGTGTTTACTTTGGTCCAGTAAGGACAGGAGTGTATTGTCGGAAGTGCTCTTTTCCCAGCAATAGACTAGAACCTCCATTATATACTGGAAACCCCAAAAGGGCTGGGCGCAGGCTGCCCTCCCGCTCACCTTTCCATCCTGTGTGCAGCCCACGCCTCACCTCTGATCGCCTTTGACCTCCGTTTGGTGGTTTCATTGGTGGTCAGGAATCTGGAGCTTATGCAGACAGGGCACGGTCTTTTTTTTTTTTTTTTTTTAATGTTTTATTGATTTTAGAGAGAGGAGAGAGTCATTGATCGGCTGCCTCCTGCACCCCCTGCCAGGGATCGAGCCTGCAACCCGGGCATGTGCCCCACCAGGAATCAAACAGGCGTCCTCTTGGTACATGGGACAGTGCCCAGCCAACTGAGCCATACCAGCCAGGGCTGTCCTGTGTTTGACTCAGCAATTATGTGAGCCTTAGTAAGCTCCTTTTTAAAAGGTTGTGCTAATGATCTTGTAATTGTTTTCATGGCTTTTTAATGAAGTGCGGTGAATACTGATCCCTTCCCAAGGAAGAAGGGAGACCTCGTGACAGCCCCCTTTACTCCTAAAGTGCAGTGAGGCAGGAGATGAGGCATCAGCCTCCACTTTACAAAATCTTTTTTAGAAAGACAGCAAATTGTGTATTTGGTAGAATCCAGTCATGAAAATGTGCCCCCTGAAAAGGAATTGGAGGGAAATGTATCAAAATATAAACGACTGATTAATGAAGGTTATTCTGCATGGTGGCTTTATGAGGAAGCATTTTTTCTTCAGGTATTTTTCACTTTTTACAAGACATACATACTATATTTTAAAAATAAAAAAATAGCCCTGGCCGGTGTGGCTCAGTTGGTTGGGTGTCGTCCTGTGCACCGAGAAGTGTCCAGTTCGATTCCTGGTCAGGGCACATGCCTGGGTTGTGGGCTTGGTCCCCAGAAAGAGGCGTGCAGGAGGCAGCCGATCAATGACTCTCTTTCCCTCTCCTTTCTTCTCCCTCTCTGAAAAAAGTAATAAATGAATGAATGAATAAATAAGTAAATAAATAAAATTATGTAAACATTCAAATGAAAACTATCTTTTCCTAGGGGGACTGCTATCCCCCATGTCTTTTCCATCACCAGTAAGAAACATTTGTGGAGAGCAGGCTTCTCTGAGGGAGCCACAGGTTATTTCTCTTATCCGTGCTCTCTGTGGGGGCAGACGAGGGTCTTGTGCACAGTTGACGTGAGCGGCACATTTATACCCACCTTCTAGAACTGAAAACATAATTCTAACAATGTGGAGGTTTTATAATTATTTTATCTGATTCTTCATTGTACTATGAACACAGTTTAATTGAGCCCTGACCCTGTTGGAATCTGTGTGTTTCAAGAGTCAGTACAGCTTCTGGTGTAGTTTCTGGGAAGAAAACAGGAACAAGTTCGTGGGCTGTGAAAATTGAATCCGGTTCTTTTATGATAAAGGAAATACATGTTCATAATTTTTTGGTAACATTTGTAGGTTATTACCGGAGTTCTTCGAAGAGCGGACGAGGTGAGCTTTTAAGAAGCATCATTGCATTTTACTTTTACGTTTCTGCTCTTTTTATGTGTCTTTACTTCCCTCTTTTACCTTTTCCCCCATGTTATATTTTAAGGTGGCACAAGTTGTGTGTCCTTGGGTTTTAGAAAGACAAGCACAGCTGCCTGTGTCCTCGGACACTTTTATTACCCATGGTGGACTTTTCTGCTTTGGGAATCCAGAGTATCCAACAACTGTCACCAGGAGTTGTCTAAAATATACAGTTTTCCTAGATAGCCTTTTTTCAAAGGATTCCTTTATAAATAAATTGTGGTATAAATCTAAAAATTATTAAGTAAAAAGCCAGGTTATGCATTCCTGCAGTTTTAAAATGTAAAAAATGGACGTCTGTCAGTGGACGCCTTGTGCAGTGAGGGAGTAACCACCGGGATGGAAGGCATCCTGCCCTCGGGACAGTGACATCCGTCGTGTCTGTGTCATTTTATTTCTTAAAACATCTGAAGCAAATATGGCAAAATGTAGCATTCGTTAAATCTGGGTCATGGGTGTATGAGTGTTTGTGGCATTATTTTGACATTTTTCTATAATAGTTTAAAACATTTTGCAAATAATAACAAGAAAGGGGACCCTTCCCAGTCCCTTTGGCAATAATAGTAGATTGTCCTCAACATGCCTTTAGGACCTTACAGTCTCTCTTTGTGGCATTTAATTAAGTCAGCTGTGCTGTTACCACCTTCCGCTACTCAAACTCGCTGATTCCCTTTGCTTTAGTTATACCTGAGATAGTTTATAGAGCACTCTCACCATCATCAGCTACTGTACGTATGTTAGATATTTTTAGTTGATTTTATCTGCAACTTTTTCAATAGTGTGACCACATAACACAGTCTCTGTCACAATTGTTGTCTAATATCTTAGGACCCTCCTTTTTTAACCAAATTTCTTTCAAGCAGTTGCTGTTAATGAGCACCAAAATATTTCTTTCACATTCAGTCATTTTCATGGACTGCCTGCCTCCTTTTAGAAACTGCTCACTTAGTATTGCCTGATTGGTGGAGGGCGTGGGAAGGGCGTGAGGGAGGCAGGCCCACGGTCATTTCTGGTTGTTTGTCATAGCGGACACATCTGTGCCTCTCTGTTCAGCCTGATTTTCTGAGCATGACAATAAAACTTTCCTCCTCTTCTTTCTCCCAGGCCACCTTCAGTAAGATTCCCATCGGATTCATCCCACTGGGACAGACCAGTAGCTTGAGTCAGACCCTGTTTGCCGAAAGCGGAAACAAAGTCCAGTAGGTGGTCAGCGTGGGATGGTGGCATATGTGGCTGAGTGAGCCTGCGGATGGAAAACTTGAGTGTGGGGTGGGATGTTTGTGTTCAGTTCTGATAGCCCGGAGCCTCACATCACTGAGAGGACCCAGATCAGAGACTCACCTTTCAGTTCATGGGGAAGTTTCCCTGCCAGGTTGTGGGACCTTGGGGATCTAACATGCCGTCTCCAGGTCAGGAGTGGAGGGGGAGACTGATGTCCTGTGTCGTTATGAAGATAGCCCCCCTCAAACTCTTTTCATGCTTTTACACTGTGAGGTTCTCTAGTGAAAACAGATTTGCACTAATCACTTGTTGGCTTTAAATATACACGATGACAAATAGCAAGTCCCTTGTGATAAGGAACCAGTAGCCCTGGCTTCATTGTCTTGATGACGTAAGTAGCTAAAACAGCTAAATACAGTCACATTCTTTTGGGAACACCTGAAGTGGGAGGCATGTGGATAAAGCAGATGGGGGAGCAGCGTTGCCCTGGCGTCTAAATTAAATTGCTGAGTCTATCAGTGTCTTCAGGAGTCCGGCAAATTGTTGTTAGTGTTCATTTCTATCCAAAGGCTTGTGTAAACAAAGCTCTTGTCTTTGAGTAGACGGGGATCTTGAATTTGAGTCTTGGGTCTGGCAGTGATTAGTAATGTAACCTTGAGCAGATCGTTCCCAGGCTCTCCTCGGTTTCCTGATCTTCCCTGTGAGCTTTGGGACACCTGAGGGGAGGTCAGCAGATGAATATTTGCTGAATGAATGTGTTAAAATCTTATGATATTTCTGACTATAACCTTCTAGAATCAATAACAATCATACGTGATTTTCTTTCAGCTGTTTTTTTCTTCTTTGGGATTTTGATTAGGCTGGTTCTGTGGATTTCGTTTTGCTGTTGTAATTTTAGGAGTCACCTTATATTTTTAAACAATTATATACATTTTTAAATATTAGTGAATTTTTTTTTTTTTAAATATGTCTATTGATTTCAGAAAGAGGAAGGGAAAGGGGGGGAGAAAGAGTCATTCTTTGGCTGCCCCTGCACGCCCCCCCGCTGGGGATCAAGCTCAAAACCAGGGCTTATGCCCTGACCGGGTCGATGCTCAACCGCTGAGCCACGCCGGCCGGACAGTTCTATATATTTTCTTCATAATATATAGAACTGGGTCCACATGTCAAACACTAGGCAAAAACGGAGTCATATATCAGACCTTCACTGAAACGTTGCTGGTGCTTCAAGCCTTAATCTAAAGGAGCGTTGAGCTCCTCACCAGTCATCCTGAAGCCCATTTCAGTTTGACGTACTTTCTATTCCCGGTTTAGAAGTTCTGAGGGCAGTGGACATGGCAGTGAGTTACTGGAACAGTTTTGCTTGTTCAAGATAAACCCCATCTGGTTTGGGTCTTGGTTACTTTAGAGAGCTAGTCTTCCTCTTTGCATCATATTGATTATTTCAACTGCGTAGCCAACATTCCCAAATGTGTCAGCGATCCAGAGGGAGACCACAGTCCTTGGAGAGCCCCTTGCCTGTCTGCAAGTGGCCATCCTCAGGGTCTTCATAGCCTTCAGCACTGGGGAGCTGATTTTCCCCTGTAGTTAAGCAAATGCTGCTGCTGCTTCTAGTTCCAATTTAAAGGTTTAGAAAACGTAATTCAGAGCACGCCCCAGGGCTCCTAGGTAATTAAGTCAGTCTGCCCTGGGTTCAGAATTGTGTGGGCCTGCGAACATGGCAGGTGCCTGAGGCTGTTGGAAGGAACAGGCGTGCTTTCTGTACTACTGTCCGACCCTGTTGTACCACAGTTAGTGTGGAAGAAAAAGGAGTCTGGGATCGGAATGTCACAGGTAACTTATCACGAAAAAAGAGCTGTTACGTGCTGCAGTGCTGATCTGTTTAGAACTGGCAGTTGTTGCTGAAGCATGATAAATGTAGGTGGCATGTTAGCTGTCTTCTGCCAAGCAATTTTTGGGGGGAAAATTAATATGAAAGGGCTTTTTTTAGTTGCAACATATGTTTTTAGGGTCAGTTTCTCCAAAGCACTTCCTAACCCTCAGTGTGCTGACTGCTACATAGAGTAAGTACAGGGCTTCGGACCCTTTCCACTGGCTTCCTGCGCAGTTAACATAGCACATCAGATTCCCCTAAACTTGAGATCCTGCATCTTGCTTTTTCCTAAATTGAATCTCATTTTCTAAGCTGTTCCCTACTTCACAGGTGGTATCTGGATTGGAAGGACAGATGTGGGTACAGACATTTTGATAAAGAAATATGAGAAAGTTCCTTGCTTACTAAGGAACCCAGAATGTAATCTAAGCATTTGCGTTGAAGTGTATGTTTTGGGGTTTTAAAGTATCAGAAGTTGTACCTAACTTTGTTAACAACACCCATTCAAGTGGATATGACTCCTGACTCGGGTGTTTTCATTTTAAGCCTGACCACACTGATGGGGGGTCTGTAGGGCGCGGCGGGCGATAGATGTGGGGCCGCCCTTTGGGAATCCCCGAGCCCATTTGGCAGGTCCAGAGCAGCCTCACAGGCGCAGGGAGCACACCTCTGGATTTAGACCTGAAGCCAAATTTTGTTTTGCCACCTGCTTGCTGTTATCTTAGGAATTTTAATCTCTCTGAACCTCACTTCCCTCCCCTGTATTTGTCAAATGCACAACAATAGTACTTATTTCAGAAGATTGTTAAAAACACAAAATAAGGACTAGTTATAAATATGTAGCTATGCCTAGCAAACTACCCAATACCTTGAAAACTATGCACGTTATTGAAAATTTATTTAGGATGGAAAACAGTAAATAACAAACAGGATGGCTACAGAATTACTGAGTCTAGATTCTATAATTAAATTCTCTTGCAAACTGTTTTACCTAGAAAGTATTTTTTTTTTTTAAAGAAAAGGAAAGGACATTTTACAGGTATTCCAGTCAGTTACCATAGTTACTTACCATGGAGAGGTGACTTTCCTGCCAAATTCACATTATTAATCAGAACTGTACAGAGCAGAATAAATTAGGAGGGACCATATTAGGAGAGAAACTACTCTTTTTTGAATGGAAATTAAAGTAATTTCTAAGTAACTTATGTCTTAGAGCTGTACTTGAACTCCAAATACATTTTTACTTTATTAATAATTACTGTATTTTTCTAAAATATATATAACAAAGGCAATAGAATACTAACATTGCTAAACTTTTAGAAAAACATAAAATGTGTAGAGATAAATCTAACAAAATATGTGTAATATTTATATGATGAAAACTATAGAACATTGAAGAGAGGAGGTGAGACTAAATAAATGGAAAGATATGTGTTCATGGATTTCAAGTCTCAATATTTAGCTGTCACTTCTCTACATTGACCTACAAATTCCTCACAATCCCAATCAAAGTTCCCAGAGACTTTGTAGAAATTGGCAAGAAGAGTCTAAAATTTTTATGGAAAAATAGAGAACTAGAACAGACAGAATGATTTTGAAAAAGAATAAAATTTTGAGAACTTAAAATTTCAAGAGTTACTCTAAAGCTACGGTAATCAAAGCAGCGTGGTGTTGGCAGAAGAGAAAACACGGAAACCGGTAGAAGAAAGTGTCCAGAATTAGGCCCACACAAATGTGGACACTTGATTTTTGACAGAGGCCCCAAGTCAGCTCAATAGAGAGAGGACAGGTGTTTTTTTGTTTTTGTTTTTCAACAAGTGGTGCTGGAACAATTAGACAACCACATGTATGAAAATGAAACACAAGCCATACCTCGTACTACATATACAAAGTTACATGAAATGGATCTCCGACTATATGTAAAAACCAAAAAAGTAAAGATTCTAAAGGAAAATCTTTTATGACCTTGGGTTAGGCAGTGATTTCTTAAGGACACAAAATGCAGAAACTATAAAAGAAAAAATTGATCATTTAGACCTCAGCAAAATTTACAATATCTACGTATCATCCCCCAAAAATGTATACACACTTTGAATGATTATAAGGTCATTGTTTATTAACATACAGTTCATTTTCAAAGTTTAAAAGAATCTACAGAAATGAATAATTATTTTTTTGTCAATGCCTGTTTTCAAACTGATGACCGCTCTGGTCCAGGCGCTGCTGATAACATGAAGCTATGGAATCGCAAACATCGCGCATCATTTCATTTGGTGTTTGTGAGCCTTCAAGTTGTGGACTGTGCCAGTTTTGTACCATAAACTTTATCTTTTATGTATCCCCATAAAAAAAAGTCTAGTGGCACTTTAGGATAAATTTTTTTTGTTCAAAGTTTAATCTGGCTTCACCCATTATTTCAAATCGGTTAGACCTGAAAAGGAGTGAAAATTAAGTGAGTTATCAGCTGTTAAAGTGTGTATAAATTTTGGGGGGACACCCTATATTCTTTGAAAGGCACTGTTAAGAAAATAAAAAGGCAAGCCACAGACTGGGAGAAAATATTTGCGCGACACATATCTGATAAAGGACCAATATGCAGAGTATACAAAGAGCTCTCACAACCCAGTAATAAGAAGACAAGCAGCCTAATAGAACAGCAAAACATTTGCATAGACACTTCACCGAAGAATAGTCATGGGTAGCAAATAAACTAATGAAAAAATACTCATGATTAGTCATTAGAGAAATGCAAATTAAATCCACTCTGAGATGCTGCTGTGCATTTGTCAGAATGGCTTAAACAAACCCAACAGAAACCTGATGTTGTCAAGTGCTGACCACATACTTCTAGGTATTTACCTCAAAGAAAGGAAGACACATATCTATACAAAAACCTGTGTGTGAACGTTTATAGTAGTTTACGTGTAACTGCCAAAAACAATGCTGCTGCCCATCGGCTGGCGAATGGATGCAAACTGATGGTCCGTCTGTCCAGTGGGATAGGGCTCAGGATTGAACGAAACAGGCCGGCGGAGCAGTCAGCAACAGGAGTGAATCTCGGACTCATGCTCGGTTTTAAAAAGCCGAGCTGAAAAGGCACCATACTCTGAAATTCAACTTATATGACGTTTCGGAAAAGGCAAAGCTATAGGCAGGAGCTGGGGGGGGGGGGCAGATTGGCCACAGAGGGCCTCGAAGGAGCTTTTGGGGCTGTTGGAAATATTGTAAACCCTGGCCATGGTGACGGTTACGTGACTGACGGCATTTGCCGGAACTGTAGAGCAGTATGCCTAAGAGGATGACATTTACTGCGTATCGATTGTATTTCAATAAATCTGGCTTTAGAAAGGGAGTTAAAATATTGAACTGGTCCTTTTAAACCTAAGTGATTCTGCCTGCGTAAGCAGGACCGGGAGGAGCTGCTCGTTTCTCCTCCGTGGTTCGTGCTGATGGCCCTTCAGTGGCCCGTTCCTCCGCGCCAGGCACCTGCTGGCCCGTGTACCCACTGCCACAGTTCACTCATTCGCGACAATTCCAGTATCAGTGAGGCTAGTAACCGTATTGAACATACCAAATATTTAAAAATTCATTTGTGAGTTCATAATGATACTAAGAAAAATAAAAATGAAAAATTCATTGGCCACTTTTAGAGGATACTAGGGAATCAACTTATTTTGAAAATCGGTAAAGTAAAAAAACCCAAAACACACAAATATTGATGCTGCATTTCTCATTTAACCTGTCTGTCAGGGCACCCAAACTGGCAACGAGGAAAAGCCCCTCTTTGTACACCAGTTAAGTTGGGGGCAGTAATAGGGTTAAAAGAGCACCACTTTGCACCTCTGTTAATAAATCTAGCCAGTGATCAATGTTTCCTATCATCACAGAGAGACAGCCAGGGTTTATGTCCTTGCTGATGGAAACACACACCACCACCTATAGAGTATTTGTGCCAGAAACGCAAAGCTGAATCTGATACAGATTTTCTATTTTAGATACAGAATTTTGGGAAGTGCAGGGGATGGAGACACATGTTAATACCATGGGGGTACAATCAATAAAAGCCAGACTCTGAAACTCAGGGAGACAACCCATTTCTTTAACAAGTAGGGGGAAGAAAAGGAGAGAGAGTCTATAGGTCAGAAGAGACTTGAGACAGACACAATTGCAATGTATAGATCTTATGTGGATCGTGATTTAAATGAAACCAAACAGAATATAGATAAATTAATTGGGGGAATTTCAACATTGATAAATATATATAGATATAAAGGGATTATTCAAAGGTTTTAGATACAATAATGGCATTTGATGTTCTTTTAAAAGGAGTTTTGTTGGAGTTCCATAAGGAAATATTTACAGATGTTTATAGATGCTAGGTGTAGGTTTTATCTTGGTCAGCAGAATGGATGTAAATTATTACCAACCTTGTGGAATTTTAAGTCTCCAGGAGGCGGCAGATGGTGTAAATAAGAATAGACTGTAAATTGTGAAGGAAAGTGAACTCGGCTCAGTGGCAGAGAATCACAGGGAAGGACGATGTCCCCGCTGGCGAGGGCAAGTGGTGCCGGGCCAGCCGAGACCCGGAGGCCGGGAGCAGCGGCGGGCGGCGCAGACCGTGGGGGACAGGCTGCCGGGAAGCTGTGGGGCGTGGGCTCCTCGCCCCACTCCACGGGCACGCTCTGACCATCCGGCCCCGGCTGACAGGTGGCTTCTGCTGCTGTCTGGAGTGTGTTCGCGTGTGTCTGACCTCGGGTCTAACGAGCGTGAACCCTGGAGCTGCCGCTCAGCCTGCGTAGTCCCGTGCCGAGTGGGTGTGTAGTGCACACCTGCTACCTGTGGCTTGGCAACTGTCAGGATGTGAATAGGAACAGCATCGCGTCTTTGAACAGAAGGATCAGCAATTCAAATGACGTCCATCCTAGAGATCCGGGGAAATCAGAGGAGCATGTCTTGGGTTCTGGATCCTATTTTACTAAGAAAACTCAAGCAGCTCCTGTCCTTTAGTTACCCTTGGGCTCTTGTCAGAGTAATAAGAAGGACTGCTTTGTGAACGGCTTCCATTTCTTCACGAGTGAAACATGTTCTGTTGTTACTCATTTAAGTAGTACCATATTTTCCAGTGATCAGGATCAGGCATAACTCAGTAAATGTTAAATAAGTAAACGATTGGTACCTGGTGCAAACTTCTCTTTGCCAGAGCCTTCGCTTTGAGCCTGTATCAGAGCCCTCCACTCTGTTTGTCAGTGATTCTTTTATACTTTGTTCTGTTTTCTTAGAATGTTTTTAAGGACTGTGTCTTTTTTCCTGAGCCAAGTATTAGCGCTGTGGGCAGGAGTGTGTGCGTGCTTGTGCGCGTGTGTGTGGTGGGGGAGGCGCTGCTTGCTTTTCACATGACCATTTCTTGGTATCTTTTAGACATATTACCGATGCTACACTTGCCATTGTGAAAGGAGAGACAGTGCCACTTGATGTCTTGCAGATCAAGGTAAGTCCTTTCTTGAGATTGAAAATATTAAGTCATCACAGGGAGAAAACGAAATGTAGCAGTTCAGCTAAGTGTAGCTCCGTTCTAGTCATCACCAATAAGTATGCTTATGATACTACTTTTAAAAACTGTGTTAAAAATATACATAAGATTTACCACCATAACCATTTTTGTGTCCGGTTCAGCACTGTTAGGTACACGATGCTGGTTTTGGTTTATCAGTTTCGACCTTGTCTCTTGGCCTCTTCGAAAGAATTCCTCTGCATCTCCTCCCAGTACAGCCGCGTCACTATTTTTAGTGCCTCTCTTGATTAACCGTGGACGTAAAGTATTTCCTTGTTCCTGTGGCTGAGCTACTGAGCATAAAGCACTTAGGACAGGGCCTCATTCCATCCTACCTGTTTTTCATGGCGGCCTCCTGTCTCCCGTGTTCGGCCAACGGTGAACGCCTTCTCTTGTCCCGCCTATCCTTTGCACTGCTTGCCTTTCTTTGGAAGTCAGGTCATTTGGTTATCTTACCATGTCAGCTCTCTGAGGGGCACACAAAGTATTGTGGTTTTGTAGATTTTCTGGCTTTTTCTCATCTTTGGGGTGGGAACAGTGTTCTTTGTAGCTTTCTACATCCTGGATGGGAGCAGAGCTGCTTATTTTTGTAATATGTTGCCTGACGCTTTCTGATTGATTTGTAGATGGACTCATGGATTGTTCTAGAAATTTGTTTGTTGGCTATGCAAATATATTGCTTAGAACCAGTAACACCCAGCAGCCACGAGCATACCTGGCACCCAGATTTTGGTCTCTAAAGCCATTCTCTGCGATGAGTTACCAGGACTCTGTGAGGGCTGGCTTTCAGAGGCAGGGCAAGAATAAGATGTGGAGGTGCTCAGAAACCAAGGCAGGCAACGCGAAGGTGGAGAAGCCTGCCAAAGGGCATCCCGCTGGCCAGTTTGGGGACAGTTGGAACATCAAGAAGAAGAATGAAAGTGAATTATAATGCATTAAGTGAAAATGAAGAATCCATGGTTCCACAGTGAGATCACAGAATTGCTAGACTGTAAATACAGAAGGAATGACAGAGGGAGAGAATTACCATTTTGTAATCACCAGCGAAATCACTGATTCAGGCAGCTGCTAAAACTATTAGATAAAAGGTTGTTGGGAAACAAATACCCACACAGTATCACAGACTACTTAATAATTGCAAGGGGAAAAATATGCCTTAATATGACTTCCGTCCTTAAACGTTGCTGTTAGTTGTGTAGCGTAGGCTGTAAACAGGTTTATAGTTGGCGAACCCATGAGCTTGCACCTCTCCTCCTGGACTTTCCACCGTGACCTCACTGGTCATGATAAAAGCGACCTTATTTACCAGTGAGTCTTTGGCATATAATAAAGCTAAACTGTTCTCACAAAATGGAAGGGGATCCAACCCCCAACCTGGGTATGTCCCCTGACCAGGAATGAAACCGGTGACCTTTTGGTGCACAGGACGGCACTCGACCAACTGAGCCACACCAGCCAGGGCTGACTGGAAATTTTTAAACGTCTCTTGTCTCCTTTATCTTTTTCTTTCAAATATGCTGATTTTGTGAATTGATGAAACAGTATCAGATTTACCATGGGCTCTGTGTACTGATGACATAGCCCGTGAAGCAGCAAACTTTTTTTTTATTAATATATTTTTATTGATTTCAGAGAGAGGAAGGGAGAGGGAGAGAGAGACATCAATGATGAGAGTCATTGATCGGCTTCCTCCACGCCCTACACTGGAGATCGAGCCACCATCCAGGCATGTGCCCTGACCAGGAGTTGAACTTCGATCTCCTGGATCATCAGTCCACACTCAACTGCTGAGCCATGCCGGCCGGGTGGAAGCAGCAAACTTTTAAAATCAACTCTTAGGAGGCACAATACAGCAGCCTCTATTGTGGTTTCCGAGGCGCCCCGCTAGGCTGAATTTGTCTCCTCTTTTACATCTGGACATTGCTTTCAGAATATGTGGGAACGCATAACATAGCTGAAACCCACAACCACATTGCTCTTTTAAAAAACAAACCCAGCCCTGGCTGGTGTGGCTCAGGGGTTAGAGCGTTGGCCTGCACACCAAAGGGTTGCAGGTTCGATTCCTGCCCCCCCCCCATCAGGGCGAGTGTGGGAGGCGACCAGTAGATGTGTCTCTCTCACATCGACGTTTCTCTCTCTCTCCCTTCCACTCTCTCTGAAAAGCAATGGGAAAAATATCCTTGGGTGAGGGTTAAAAAACAAAAACCCAATTAAACATCCAGCTGAAGAGTCTCCAGAGAGAAAGATAGTCCTTAGAAGCTATAATTTAGCTTTTTACTTTGTTCCGTTGGTGTTCACATCTCATTTGGGCCTCCCACTCAATGAAGAAGGCAAGATGTGTATTATTAGTATCTAATTGGACAAAATTAAGAGAAAGAAACAACCTCTGATCATATGACTGGATGTGCTGGGGACAGAAATAGAATCTAGATTTTCTGTCTTGTGGTCCATCGCTTCTCCACGTCACTGCTCCCAGGTGGTATCACCTCGCGCCATCCCACGAGTTTTGAAGGGCATTTCCCCCATACAGACGTCTGTGATGTGTAGTACTTGACTTTAAAGTAACTACTGAAAAGATATATGGAATTCTTTCTAGTTCTTTCTTTCAGCTGGACTCTTGTAGAGCCTGCGAACCCAGAACCGAATGAGGAGCGCAGGGGAGGTGGTGGGGATTAGCTCTCCCTCTGCCCTCTTCATTGCTGGCTAATCACAAGGCTTCCTTCCTTCTGTTAAAACCCCGCTCTGAGGTGTGATAATATGTTCCCTTGACGGCCGCTGAGGCCTAATATGTAAAAATTAGCTCCATTTAGAGTGGTTTATTCAAGTACTTGTACTGCACCCTCACAGACTTGGTTTCTCAGATGGCCAGCAGCCTTTTAGAATCTGGCTTGATGAAAAGCAGGCTGTGACCGTTCGCCGGGTACTCGCCTGTGGACAGTTCCAGGCCGTTGTCAGCATTAATTTAATTAGATGCATTTTACTTCCAGGGTGAAAAGGAGCAGCCCGTGTTTGCAATGACTGGCCTTCGGTGGGGATCCTTCCGAGACGCTGGCGTCAAAGTTAGCAAGTAAAGGACTACTCTATGGGTTGTGATGATTTAAAAAAATCTTTTTCTTCTGTCCCTGACTTTGCGGTGTCAATTACATTGATCATCCAGGAGCAAACTTGGTGGGTCTGGAGGCTGCCTTATGTATGACTAATAGAGACAGAGGTGCATCTCATGCAGGAAGCTTGGGGGATTTTGGTTGCCTCCATGCTAGCTTGGTAGTGGCTGAGGAGGAGAGGATACGTCTTTGTTTCTAGACATACTATTTCAGGCCCAAGCTAGACTGAAGGGGAGCTGGATGGCCTGTCACCCCACTCATCTGGTACCAAGTGACAGGCCCCGATGGGGCAATGGCCTTAGGAGCGTTCACAGCCCTGGCCGGAGGACTCCCTGAGAGCTGTTCTTTGGAAGGCCTACAGGATTAGAGACCACAGGCTGCCTCTCAAAGAGAGAAAGTGGCTGCTGACCGTGTTGAGATGGAAGTAAGATGCCTATTGAGTTGTTAGTTTTTTATGGCAATGGCCTTGTTTTTGGAGGATTCACTGGGCAAGAGGGCATCCTGTTCTGTTTGAGGCTGAGAAGTGGGCAGGCAGAGGCCTCCTGGGCAGGACTGAAGGAGCCGCTGTGTGAGGCTCACTTCACACCTGGTGGATATTGATTTTGACTTTTTCTTTAAACGGGCTTACAATTTTAGTTCAGTTTGAATGGATTATGCGTGATCTCACACACAGCATTTAGCTTTTTTCTTCATGGGCATGTCTGCCAGTTTCTCAGCAGATCTCTCACTGTTTGCTCATTGCTCCTGCTAATGACTTTCCCGACAGTGGGATGTCAGCAAAGAGATGTGACTGTGCTGCTTCACACTCGGCACTTTACAGTATTTCCCATCTTTTTATTTGCAAGTCTGCCAGGGTTATCTTGATCCCACAAGTTACCTTGTGCTTGATCTGTAATGTCAAATAATACCAGCAACTCACCAAGAGAAATTGCTTAGTTTCCCCGGGAACAGCCTGGTTAAGACAGATTCCTTCTGAAATGTGTTGGTAGACAGTTAGGCGCAGGCGTAGGTCAGCCCCTTTAGGACTACCGCGCACACTTGCCATTGTTTTGATTGATTTCTGAACAGTGATTTTCGAGATTTCGGTGGTTGTCTAGTACCTCAGCTAGGACCGTGCCCGGAGGTACTCTGTGTGTATGAGGAAACTGGGGAGGCCGGGAGTGACTTCCTAGCTGGCCCTCGGAAGGCGACCCGCCCAGCGTCACAATGTGCCCTTGGTAGAGGCGAAGGGAACTGTGGACATTTAGAAATAGTGTCCTCATTGGGATGTGTTTCTATCTGGCTATCCAGGAAACAAAACAAATCATTCCCTTAACTGAAAAAAGATCAGACGATCCAGGGCCTCATTAGCAGCGTCACAGTATTAACCTGAGAAATAATTAGCAGGCGCCCCATCGCTCACCGTGTGCTCTCGAGGCTCATTCTTGCATCCAAGGCCTACGGTGCTCCGTCCCCACCCTGATGGCAGTGATGCATCTCTCCTTTTCAGCTGTTGCTCTGGCTCTTACCCTTCGTGTCTCCTGCACCCTGGCTGCTGCTCTTGCCTGGGATGAGCTCTTTTCCTCCGTCTTCTAAGGCCACACCGTACTGTGTGCTCGTGCCATTCATTGGACAGCGTGGCTGTTCCAGTGACTTTAGGCCCTTAATGATTTCTTGTCCCTTCTCGACTCTCCTTACCAATAAATAGTGATCAGTTTATACGATGTCGTATATATTTATATAGTCGTTTACTGTTTTCTGTTACTTCTTGGACCATATTTTCTCAAATTATAAGCCCTCAAAGGCAGGAATTTTATACTCTATTTCTTTGATTTCCTCCATAAGCGCTAAATAAATGTGTATTGATCAGAATCAGATAGGGAGCAGTTAAGATGGGCTGGTTGGTGACAGCTAAATTTTAAGAGTGGAATCTACTTTTTACCACTTTTCCAATTCCAAGTAGCACCTTTCTCTCTGCAGCAGTTTTTATGTATTTAGCCACATGAAGTACCCTGTTCGCTCCCAGGGTTTATATTCGCCGTTTCAAAGCTGCATGGCACGGGTAATGTGGAATTAGGCTGCTTACAGGTTTTAATTGCATGTTTGTATGTGAGAGGGAACATTTCGGCTCGTGGGTAGCACGTCGGGTCACCAGCATTGCATCTTGTTGTGGCTTTGTCGTCTCTACTCAGTGCTCTTTGGCTGTGTACTCAGCTGTATTCTGTGGTTAAGTGTACGTTACAGCGATACATACAAATTTAGAGATTCAAGGAGACTGATTTTATATCCCTCGTAAATTGCGAGGATCTATCTCCTGTGTGACTAATTGCGTGCTGTTTGACGTGGCATTGAAATGCAGATTAAAAACTCCCTGTAACACTCCTTTATGCTAAAGCATAATCCCCAGGCCTCCGAGCACTCTCATAAGTAGGGGTATAATTTCTGTCACCGCACGTTGCTCGTTCTTTAATATTTTGGTTAGATTTTTATCTTGATCTTTTTCAGGTACTGGTATCTCGGGCCCCTGAAAACCAAAGCGGCTCACTTCTTCAGCACTCTTCAGGTAAGTGCAGTTTGCAATGTAGCAATGTTCCCTGAGTCATTTTGTTGCTTCCTGATGTGCGCATTTGGATGATGTGTCTGACGTGCTGCAATACTAAAATGGGGGCGTTTACTTACATACAGATGCAGAAAGCATTCCTCGTGTACCAGCTCATTCCCTCCAGCACCGAGCCCTAGTTAATTTCTGTTTAATGTTCCACTTCCCTTTGCCTGTTCACTCACTCACTTGGGCCAAACTTGAACAGAATGACCTACATCTCATCAGTCATTTGCATGCCGGTATTAGTATCTAGAAAGGAACTGAAGATTTGTATCTGAATACATCTTGCCATGCAGGCTTGTGTATAATATAACAGGTTTCACACCGTGCTAGCCAAATGCAGTGGGAACTGCATTGGTCGGTCCAGGAATAGAACAGTTCCACCTTCAGAGGAGGTTCCATTGGGTGGTGCTGCTATAGGATATGTACTGAAAAGCTGAACAATGTATATTAATGAAAATGCTAATACAAGTCATCCTTATACTCTGTGCAGCTTTTATGCAAATCACAGTGTATAGTCACAGTTTGGCTGGCTGATCTGAAGACTGGCAGGTGAAGTTTGAATGAAGGGAAAAGTTTGGTTCTTACGTTAATAGTCAGATTATCGCGTGGTTTTCTAATTATAGAAATAGTATATGGCCATTGCAAAGCATTGGGGAAACATTGCTCCCTTTACCTTCTAAATAAATTCCAGTTAATAAAATGCATTGTTACTGTTGCTCAAGGGAATTGTTTCATTGGTGGAACAGAGAGTGTATTTAGGAAGAAATCGAGTAACTGTGTATTTAAGTTGTGGAACCAGGACAATCAGATCCATCATTCCTTCAGCAAACAGTTAGTGGATGCCTGAGGTGGGACAAGCCCTCTGTGTACTTGAGTACAAAGTCCTATAAGACAGGTTTCTGCCCTCAAGAAGTGTCCCTGTGCTGGAAGTCAAGTTCAAGTAAATCAGTTTGGCAAGTGTGATGAGAGAAACGGAAGGACTAAGGTGGAGTAGAGAGGAGGGGGCCGCTTCTCACTGGGGTCAGCAGTCTTCCCAGGGCAGGGCCACTTCTACTAAATTTTGAAGGCTCTGTAGGATTAGACAAAGGGCGTCTTGGTGGAGCAGTCGGGATGTGTGAAGTCACAGTGGTGTGACACGGTCTCATTGTGGCAGTGGAACGGCGGGAAGGGGACTCTGCAGAGGCAGCTGGTGGCAGGTGGGCTCTGACGTTTATGTTAAAGCCCTGGGGACTGAGTTTTAAGCAGGGAAGTGACATGAGCGGATCTGCGTTTTAGAGGAACTGTTTGGCGGCAGTGTGGACGGGAGATCGGCGTGGGTAGCTGAAGGCAAGGGCATCAGAAGGCTCTTCAGGTCATCCGGGAGCGAGGTGGTCATGAGGCGTAGACTAAGGTGGTGAGTGAGCATTGACAACGGGGTAGATTGACGAGAGATTGAGGTGCAACCCTCAAAAGTCAGAAGGAGAGTCCAGGGTTCCCAGACTTCTGGCTTGAGGGACCACAGTTTGTAACTAGAGCTTTCCATTAATGTCCATAATATTGGCTTAAGACCAAGTTTGTGAGGAAAGATGAAATTTTCGGTTTGGCACATATTGAGTTTAACGTGACCCATGGTGTACAGACCAGTGGAGGTACAGTTGTGACTTAGGTCTGGAATTCAGCTAAGAGATCCGGGCTGAAGAAATAATTTTAATGTCTTAAGTGCGTGAGTAGCATTGGAGGCCTTGAGCTGAGTTGCGAGGCTGGGCTCACCCATTCTGGCCTCCGTGTGGAATGTGATTCCGGAAGGGAAGAAACTATTGGATGCAGCAGAATTTCTGTTTCTTTTCTGTGTCACCATCAGTATACCAGAGACGAATGGATCACGGGGCCGATTCTATGCTCACTCTTGCGGGGATTTTGGACAAGTAAGCAGTGGTGTTAGTCTGCTTTGATCTCTCTGCTCCACGTTACAGAGATCAGTGGAGGCAGCAGTTTCGAGTTCATGGTTTTCCAGATAGGCCTTTAATAGGAAAAGCAAACTGGAGCAGTCCATGCTGCAGATTAGAGACAGTCCCATCCAGGAAGAGATTAATTGGCTTTCTAGCAGGTACAACTAGAATGACAACTAACCTTTGCATAGAGAAACTCCCAGAGGTTGGAACTGTGTGTTCATGACAAATACTTTTCTCTGGTCACTCTAAAAGGAGTGGCCCCAGACTCACCAAGCCTCCATCTCGTACACGGGACCTAAGGAGAGACCTCCCAGTGGAGCAGGAGAGACCCCTCCTCGGCCCTCTCTGTACCGGAGAATATTGCGGAGACTCGCATCATACTGGGCGCAACCGCAGGACGGTGAGTGGCGGGGGGGTTGAAGATTGAGAGCCCTGGTCAGTTCAGGACCCTCCTAGAGCAGACTGCAAGTCAGTGTCAGGCTTACCCAGGGCAGATGCCTTTCAGGGACCACTGAGCCAGCCTTCTGTGCGCCACAGAGCAGGCCCAGACCATCACAAACAACGTCCCATGAATGGGAGCACCTTGTGTCATCAGAGACAAAGGGCGGTTCCCTCTCTGTCACTGACCTTTGTGTATTTCTGGCTGCGCTGGCAGGGATGCTTCGGGCATAGAGATCGCACTCAGCCTGGCTCTTTGTCCTGTGTGTAAGAAGGATGCACTGAAGGGAAGGGGCCGTCAGCAGACTGGCTGGGAGGCGAGCTCAGCAGCCGGCAGCTGGCTGTGGGTAGTGAGCGGGGAAATGTTAATGGGAGACGCTGACCCGAGTCTAATGCATTCCCACAGCCCTTTCCAAGGAGGTGAGCCCCGAGGTCTGGAGAGACGTGCAGCTGTCCACCATCGAACTGTCCATCACCACACGGAACAGCCAGCTTGACCTTGAGGTAAGTGCTGGTTTATCAGAGGCGCATTAGGTATCTGGGAGAAGTGACACAGGTGACGTGCTCGGCCACTAAGTCAGTATTTTTACTTTTACTGTGTGCGGGCAGAGAGGAGAAGGGGTCAGGAAAAGGAGGGTGTGGTGCCATTAGGAATGATCGCAACGAGAAGAAACAGCTGAGCGAGGTAGAGGCCGGAAGCTTATGGGGCTTGATCACGTATTCTGGGTGCTCCCTAGTAGGAGGACTGAGGGCCAGAGGCCTTTAGGATGAAGAGCTGAGCCTTCTCTCATTTGTCACAGGGATAGAAATCATGGAACTGTGACTATATTAAGTCTGTAGGTTTAGGTCCCCAGGAAAAAAAAACCTGTGTGTGTGTGTACGCACACACCTGTATGTTTACATACTATTTGAGTCCAATATGGTAGCCTCCAGCCACATGTGGCAATTTAAACTTAAATTCATTAGAGTTAAATAAAATTGAAAACTCATTTTTTCAGCCACAGTAGCCACATTTCAAGTGCTAGTAGCTACCATACTGGAAAGCACAGACCTAAAACATCCCGTTAACTGGACAGGACTGCAATAGACAGTACACTGAAGAAATGCTGAACTAAAGCAGAGGCTGGCAGGCCTGTCTGCCACCTGTTTTCGTACAGCCCACAAGCTAAGTAAGAATTGATTTTACATTTCTAAATGGTTGGAAGACAGAAGAATTAATAATCTGTGATACATGAAAAGCATATGAGATTCAAGTTCAGTATCTGTAAGTAAAGTTTTATTGGAACACAGCTGTGTTCACACTCATGCTTCTGTGGCCGCTGTGTGCTGCAGTAGCAGCGCTGAGTAGCCGTGACAGAGACTATGACCCCAAAGCCTCCAACGTGTACTGTCTGGCGATTCTCAGAAAGTTCACTGAACCTGGTATAGAGAAAACCTTAGTAGTTCATATTAAAGAGAACTCCAACAGGAAAGTTATGCTGAACTCTAGACGAATTACTAAAAATCAGGTTTTATGCAGATCAAAGTAGTATGTTCATAACTGACCTGGTCAGTCTGGAAACTGGCACGTGGAATGAACGTAGCGATGGTGGCGAATGTGCGAGTGGAGTGACACGAATGAGGTGAATGCGCTGAACGTTTTGACTCCAATGTTAACATTCAGAGTATTGAGTTGTTTTCTGATTATAAAAGTAATGCATGTTCATTGTATAACATAGCTCCCTTTACCTTCTAAATTAATTCCAGTTGGATTAGAATTAAATGTAAAGAAACAGAACCATTAAAGGCCTAGAGTAAAAGCTGAGTGATTATCAATATAAAGTTGGGGAGCACAGATCTTTCTGAGCATGGAACCTAAGGCAAAATCATATTGATGCATTCGTCTATATATAATTAAAAAGAAACTACAGACAAAACTTTTAATGACACATGGGGGAAAGTAACAGAATGTGATAGACCGGGAGTTAATAGCTTTCCTCTATAACAAACTCCTTAGGATAAATCAATAAATGGGCAAAGGGCTAATATAAACAACAGGCAAAGGGGAAGAACAGAAATCCACAAAAGAAAGATGAAAAAAAAAAAAGCTTATATTTACTGACTACCTACCATGTGCTATGCCCTATCCTTGGAATTTTACATATCAGCTCAGGTAGCCTTCATGTCTACATTATTAGGTAGGTAGAATTTTACCTGATTTCACAGGTAAGGAAACAGAAGAAGAGCTCAGCATCAAAGAAATGGAAATTGAAATGGTAACTGTTGAACTGTCAGATTGAAAAGCACACTGCTATTCAGTGCTGGGTGGGTGGGGAAGGGGGCAGGCTCTCGTATTCTGATGGGAATATAAATCAGCACACCCTTTCTCAATGGCATCGTGGCTGTGTGTAGGAAGCATTTAAAATACAACCATACCCTGGGACCTACTGAGTATATTTCTAGAATTTATCAGATTAATACATAGTGTGGACAGTCCCTTATTTCTCACATGGGCCTCTGGAAACGGCAGTGAAAGTGGATGTATTATGGTTTTAAAAAGAATAGGTTCTGTTCTAGAGGGATTTAAAAAGGAAAGATAAGATTTCTAATTCTACGCGTCCTTTATACCCGATCGCTGACAATGCGTATCTCCAGTGTTTTGTCCCTGTGCTTGAGCACGGTGCTTTCCCCCGGTGATTGAATGCCAGTGAACGGAGGGAGTCCAGGGAGTCTGGCTCAAGATTAGCTGCATGCAGCAGGCCGAACGCTTTTTATCTCCGTGGCAATTATGAAAGTATATGATACGTATCACTCGTAGCAGCACATCCATTTTCCTTTTTCACACCTCTTTGTAAAAATAAAAGCAAGTGCCATAAAATATTCAAAGACAACGAAGCTGCCAAGTCACAGCTCAGAATGTTCATTTATCGTTTAAAGACATATATTCAGTCTCAAAGAAGCGTGAGGGGTGTGGAGTGGGTGAAAATTAGGATCCCTTGTGCAGCCATGTTCACTATTTATAACAGTAACACACATGGAACAAGCTAATCAGGGGACCGATTCAATCCATTTCGGTACATTTATTTAAAACCTGCCTCTCTATTTACTGACATGGAAAGGTGATCATCATGTATTGTTAAATGAAAAGCCAGGTTAAAGTGATTTGCATCAAATAATTCCATTTTTATTTTAAAAAGAAATACTTCCACCTGTAAACGAGTTTTGTGAATGATAGAGGTAAGGCTCCAATTTTATATTCTTTCCACGTGGGAAGCTAGTGTCCAAGTACCACTTGTTGAGATGGCCACTCCCCCCACAGAGCACTGATGGCAAAACCTGTCAAACTTTTAGCAGATGTCTGCAGATATGGAAATGTTTGTAGTTTCTCTACTCAATTGCTCTATTTTTCTATAGTTGTACTAGTTCTATGCTCCTCTGAATTATTGTTTTACAAGTCCACTTTTCTTATTTTTAAAGAGTCTCTTGGCTATTCTTGACCCTTTAACCTCTATAAATCCCTTGGAATGTTTATTAAGTTCCGCATAAAAATCTGTTACATTGACCAGAATTACATTGAACCTGTAGATCAATTTGAGGGGAAATGACATTTCTACAATATTGACTCTCCTATTGACTGAATGGCGCATAGCTCTATATCTCTTTAGATTTTTTATTTTTCATTGAATTTATTGGGATGACACTGGTTAATAGAATTATAGATTTCAGGTGTACAATTCTAGAATATATCATCTGTGTATTGTGTGTTCCCCACCCCAAGTCTCCTTCCATCCCCATTTTACCCCCTTTTACCCTTTTTTACTGCCCCCCCCCCACTCCCCTCCCCTCTGGTAGTCACCATACTGTTGTGTCTGTGAGTTGTTTTTTGTTTTGCTGAATCCCTTCGCCTTTTTCACTGAGCCCCACACCTCCCTCCCCTCTGACAGCTATCAGTCTGTTCTCATTTTGTTAGTTTATTTAGTTCATTAGATTCCACATACGAGTGAAGTCATGTGGTATTGGCCTTTCTCTGCTGGCTTATTTCACTTAGCATAATGCTCTCCAGGTCCTTTCTTTTAACGGCCAAGTAGTGCTCCCTTGTGTAGATTTTTAATGTCTTTCAATCAAGTTTTATAGTTTATAACATTTTGTCTTTTGCTCTATACATATGCCTGGTAATCTTAGTTTTTGATGGTACTGTAAATAGTATCTCCTAAAATTTCATTTTTTAACTATCTGATTTAGTAGAAGAACATGTCATTGGTTGTTTATATTGATGCTGAATCAGCAAATTAAATTCTTATATTAAGTTTATGGATTCCTTTGGATTTTCTACTGATTCAGTCATTTCAACTGCAGATAGTACAAGTTTGTTCTTTGCTTTCAAATACTTAGCCTTCTGATCTTCTGTCTTACCTACCACCTTGGCTAGGGCCTCAGCACCGTGTTGAAGGGAAATCATGACGGAAGCATTGCTGTCCTATTTCTGGTGTAGAGAGAAGGTTTCATTGCTTTGTTCTTGAGTGTGATGGATCTTTTGTAGATACCCTTTATAAGATTAAGGAGTTCCCTTCTATTCCTAGTTTGCTGAGAGATTTTATCATGAGTGGATATTTAATTTTATCAGGTACCTTTCCAGCATCTGTTGAGATAAGGTTTTCTCATTTAGTCTCTCAATGTAGTACAACACATTGATTTTTGCACTTGCACTATTTGCAAAAGACAAATCCTAGACTTGTATGTGTAACTGTCTAATACACATTTCAACCTCAGCATGTCCGGAACTGAGCTCCTGACTCCACCCCCGGAAACCCGTTTCATCCACACTCCCCCATTGCGGTTGACAGTGACTCCAGTCTTCCGTGTGCTCAGGCCGGACATCTTGGAGCCACTCCTGGCTGCTGCTCCTCCTGACATCTGATCTTTGAGGAAGTCCTGGTGGCCTCACCTTCTAAATACTGCCAGCACTTCACCAGATCTCCACCACCACCTGATCCAAGTCACACAATAGGTTCCGACGCAGTCTCCCCGCTTTCTTCTGTCCCCCTTTATCCTATTCTAAACACGGTAGCCTGTGAGATTCTAGTCACATGAAGCCAGGTCTTTCTCTGCTTAGAACCTTCCAGGGGCTCCCGTTTCACTCAGCCAACAGCCAGTTCCTTGGAATGGTCAGCAAAGCCCTGCTGCTCTGTCTCGCATCTTCTCTGGCTTCTTCCCCGTCGCCCCCCACCCACGCTGCTCTGGCCACTCTGGCTTCCTCACTGTTCCCCAGACCAGTGGTCCTCCAGGTGGCCTCAGATCAGCAACCACAGCCTCACTTGGGAACTTTCATTAGAAGCAGAAGTCCTTGGGCCTCCCCCAGATCTTGTGAACCATCAATGCTGAGCATGGGGTTGGAGTTGGAGTTTTAACAATCCCTCCAAGTGATACCTGCTGAAGTTTGAGAACCACTGCTTGGGTCCATGCTCATTCCCTCACCTCCTTCAGGTGTCTGCTCAGAGGCTGCCTTCTCAGTGAGGCCCACTGGACCCCTTTAGGAACATCACCACCACCAGTGTCACTGGCGTTCCCTCATCCAGTTCTTTCGTTTTCCTAATGGACTGTAATGTACTTGTTTTCTGCTTTATAATTTACCACTTACGCCATATGTATTCATTCCACAATTCACTGTCTTTATACTGGTATACTCTAACTTCTGATATGCTCTGTCATTCATTTATTTTTTTTATTATGGCTGTTTTGTTTTGTTTTTGTTTATCCCCTCCTTTCTCCCTGGTAGAGTGTACGTTCTTCGTAGGCAGAAATTGTTGGGGTTTTTGGTTCATTGACGTAACTCGAGCACCGAGTGTTCACTCAGTAAGTCGACATTAAATAAAAGATGAGCTCGGAGCACAGTCATCTCCTCTATGTGTTCTAATTCCCAGTTGAGAGATAAGGTTGTGCTTTGGTCTGGCCTTGAATCTTTGGCAAAGGCTGCCAGCTTCCAGAGGCCTGTGGGTTTTCCTGGGGCTACAGACTTTGAACCTGTCCACAAAGAAACCTCTTACTTGAAGCAGACACAGGAAGAAGTGATGGGGCTGAATGACAGGATCAGGTTTGTGTTGCTAGCCAGACTGGTAGGAAATTGGGGGACTGGTATTAGAACTAAGTCTGTGTTTATAGCCACCTCCTTGTAGCTCACCTCTCCCAGAGCTGTCTGTGGTTGGGAGTGGCACGTTTTTAAAACATCACCATGGCATAAGTGGACTGCTCCTGAGCTCTGGCTGCACACCAGGTCTGCACGTGCAGCCCCTAAAGATGCTTGGGCCCTCCACGCCAGGACGCCGACAGCGAGTGTGGAGTGATGCTGACGTACAGGAAGACTTGCTGGATAGTGGGGCCGAGACAGCTTAACTTCCCAAACCTCCAAGCCTGAGTTTTTATTTATCTTACATAGGTAGTATGTAAATTATGCCTCACTAAAGATCTTAATGTAAAAAGAAGGACCAAAAATATATTCAGGATTAAGTCACTAAAAGTCAGTCCCCTGCATAATACACAGCTTCAACATCGAACCTCCGGGCTTAAGGATGACCACAGGCTGCACTAGCCAGAATTCGGAGTATTGACGTTTGTCTTCCCAACCTTTCAGAGCACAGAAGACTTTATGAACATCTGCATCGAACCTGACAGTGTCAGCAAAGGAGACTTCATAACCCTTGGGTGAGTGGATGGAGACGCCATAGCTGTGGGTAAGGGGACTGGTTTGGAGGAAATGGGGCTGAAGTCGTTTGGATGGCATCGTCCTGGATTCGGGGTGCCCATGAAGCCTGTCTCAGGTAACCACAGCATTCTTTGTTTCGTGGGGTTCACGTGTCCAGTGCCCCTTTCTCCCTTTGGCCTTCCCTGTTCATTTTGGGAAGATGAGAGGACGGGAGCAGCCTTTGCCTTTCGACAGAAATGAAGGAACCTGGTGTAACACGGCAGAGAGTCTGGAATTTCAGCTTCAGGGTCGGAATGGCTGGGTTCGGCCACTTTCTGGCCTCATGTGTGGGACAGATCCTTCTCTGAACCCCTTTCCCTGAGTGTGGACTGGGGTAATAGAATCATCTCTGTCTTGGATTGTTTTTGAGTCTTAAATGAGAGGAGGTGTGGGAAAGCCCTTTTCATTGTGACATACTTCACAGTGTTAGTTGCTATTTGTCGGTCCACCTTGTCCTATTCTGGGGTGAAAAGGTATTGAGTGCCTTGGACATTTTCCAGGTTTCCCCTGCAGCACAGAAAAGTCTCACCTGATTTGTTAGGCCCTGTGGCCTCCAGCTTTATTGACGGAGCAGCTCTGAGCGGCGCCTGTCACCGTGCCGTCACGGGCCCATGCGACTGTGGTCTGCTCCGGCTCAGGGCTCCCCCTGGTGCCCGAGGACGGGATGCGGCGTCTCCGCGGCCGTGGCTGGGTCTCCAGGGCTCCTTCATTGTCTGCACCAGTAGCCGCTGCACCGCGTCTCTCGTTAGCTTGTGACGCTTCTGCAGCCTTTGGTTTACTTGCTGCATCTAGTGAAAGGAAGGACAGACGCTTCCTCAGTCCGTAGAATGCGCAGCAGCCACCCGCTGTCCCAGTGGAGAGTCTGGGCGGGGCCCTGATTTCAAACCTCCTTTCTAGTGACCTCCAGAGCCAGAGGAAGGCCCATCGCGTTGCTTCAGCGGAGCATCGTGCTCCCCGTAGCTGCCGGGTGGCAGCAGTGCCGCGGCTCCTGGTCCCCACAGGAGGTGACGCGGTAACGCCTGTTCCCGGCCTCTGGCTAGGACACTTGAAGCTGCTCTAGGAAACTGATGCAGAGTTCCCGCTGTCAGTTACTGAGAAGGGACGGGCTGGTTTGCTTGGATTAGCTTCTGCTCTTTCTCCGTTTCCCACGACCGGCTGTGGGGGGCTGTGCGGGGAGAGCTGTTCTGACGGTTTTACTCTGGCCTCCACCTTCCGGTGAAGGGGAGGGGTACAGTCAGCAGGGAACTCGGTGTAAACTGCTGGTTCACATCTATCACAGAGATACCTATCTTACGTTAAAATAAAAGGTTTCTCCTTCAAGAGTTGGCTCACAAGAAGTACCAAATAACAGAAGTTTAGTACTTTTCCTAAATTTCATTCTAATTTTGAAATTTGCGGTTTTTAATAGCCCAAGAATTGGGTACATGTGGACTATTTAAAATCAGTCTTAACGTCATGCACAGCTCTCTGCAGCAAGCAAGCCTCTCAATCCAGACTATCCCAGGGCTAAGCAAGAGTCCTGGCGGGAAGATTACTCACAGAACCGCACAGTGTTCAAGGGACCATAAGTCCATCTACTTAGTCTCATCAAAACCAGAAAACTTGCTAGGTTCCTGGTCTAACGCAGTCGCTGGCACTAGTTCCCAAGCTTCCTTTTTCCTCCCACAGAAGTAAAAAGGTGCGAGACCCCAAGCTGCGCGCCGAGGGCACCGAGTGCCTGCAAGCCAGCCAGTGCACCCTGCTGCTCCCCGAGGTAAGCGGCGGCTGGCCCCCAGCTCTCAGCCTTTCTGCTTTTCCCCTCCTTCAGGCACCTAGGGAGACCCAAAAGATGACAGAATCTAATGTTTTTAAGCTAGGGTTCTGTAAAGTGATGTTTAGGTCTCCTGAGCCATTCCCCCCGGCCCCCCATACGTAAATTATGCAGAGAGTTACTAGATTGTCACACAGAAGGCTCTCAGATGTTAACAGTGGATTCTGCCTTCACAACTGTCAGGAAGGATCTGGAAGCAGTTTCCAGAATGGCACTAAATTTTTCTGTATTGAGATGCCAAGCCTAGAACAACAACCCATGTAAGTGGAAAAAGGTTGGCAACTCCATCTAAATTGTAAGCTTGTCGTAGTGACACCTCAGGAAACTGCTTCTACAGACGGGGCCACTGTTTGTCCTGCTGTATCCAGAAAGGACTGCAGTGCCCCAGTAGTTTCAACATAGAAATGTTGAATTAGATACACGTCATGGGAGCGTTTTATGGGCTCTGCGACGGTGCTTGCTGTACCTTAAGTACAGAGCTAAGCAAGTCCTAGGAAAGAACCTAGAGAACAATCCAGTGGACATTTTCTCACGTCTCATTTGAGAAAGACTGAGACAGGGGACGTGGGACATGGGTATGTTCATGAATTCCTTCCTCAAAGATGTGGCAGGAGCCCTGCCTTTTAATATATATTTGAAAAGTATAACCTTGCTTCTCAAGTCCCCAAATACTCTGGTAAGAGATAATAAAAAACCCTCTTCCGTGGCTGGTGGAATTGGGATGTTTCCAGAGCCAGCGCGAGGCCCATCGTAGGCCCGGGAATGTTTTCCCGAAAGAACATTAGGCTCGATCCTCAGGACGAGCTGCTGCGAGGACAGGACCGCCGGGCGCGGCGCGAGTGAGCCGAGCCCTCACGCCGTCTCCTCCGCAGGGCACGGGGGGCTCCTTTAGCATCGACAGCGAGGAGTACGAGGCGATGCCGGTGGAGGTGAAGCTGCTGCCCCGGAAACTGCAGTTCTTCTGCGACCCCAGGAAGAGAGAGCAGCTGCTGCCCCGCTCCGCCCACTGAGCGGCAGGAGGCCGCCAGCGGGACCAACAGGGAACAGATGCCTCGCCTGTCCCCAGTGTTGTCAGGGGATCCCAGGGCATTTCCATGGCACGCCCCTCTGCCCTTCTCACAGTGCTCCCCAAAGTGTGCTGGGCACCCGCCTTCCTAGCGCATGCTTTATTCTGAGACGGCTGCTCCCCAGGCTAGTTCAAGGGCGACTCACACTCAACGGCGGGAAGAGGGCTAGACCTCCTTATATCCCCAGTGCAACCACAGCGCGAGCAGGCGCCAGGCTCGCCCCTCCCTTCCCGTCTGTTCTCTGGCCACCCTAGGACCCCCCGCCACCGAGTCCGGCTCCAGGCACCCCCATGGGTGCTGCTGCTTGGCGAGCTCTGCTTGTTTCAGGACAATCCTCAACCCAAAAATGTAGCCGAGGTGTTTCCCTCTTCAGCTTGGGCTGAACTACTGTAAATACCCGTGTTTTTTGTAAGTAGTGTTTCTTAAATATTTAAATGTTGGCTTGCATGACGACTGGGGTGCATGTTGAAAACTGACTTCATTGGGCTCCAACCCAAACCTAAACAACTCAATCCGGATGGCGCCCAGGAATCCGCATTTTTTCTAAAAAGCAGCCTCCCTCCCTCCTCAGATTATTCTACAGGTTGTCCCCCAGCCTCACCGGGACAAAGTGTTGTAAAGCCGTGGACTTCCTGGAACTTTCAAAAACCACGTATCCTGTCCCACTTTTAAGTTACATCTAAAAGTTTTCATGGGAAGGTAGAGTTGCCAAAGTATGTACTTTCTGCTGTCCTGTAAATACTGATATTTTAACTCTTTTAAACATATTCATCCATTTACAAAAAAAATAAACAAGTTCTTTAGTAGTTGGAAATTTTAAATGGAGTTTTCTCCGTGTATGTGTATTTCCATAGTACTCTCAGCAAAGAATGCTGTCTAGTGCGACCTAATTTTATGCTTGAGGTTTTAGTTCTTTAAGTGTAACTCAGTACAGAATAAGTGTTACAAGGTTTTGATAATTAAAAGTTAACTAATTTTAAAAATCCAAGAATACACGTTATTTATAGCTAAGGTGAGACAGGAGCCCACACTATATTCCTTGTTCCATTTTTTATAGATCTAAGCACATAAATAAGTAGATGAGATATAACGGTTATATCTTTCTAACTCCAAAGGAATTCGAAATGCTGCATGGCATTGTGATACGGCAAAAATCAGTGCTCTGTCGTCAAAAATTATGAAAAATGCCTACCAGCGGCTTGGTTAGGTCTTCCTTCAGGTGCTAAAAGCAGAGGGCCAGAAGCTCCGTGAGCTGCTAAGGACTCAGCCAGTCGTCACCGCTCACCTTCAGTCTCCCGGGGCCACCTCCTTTGCTGTGCCCTGAACTGTGTGCCCTGAGGGCAGGGAGCGAGGGAGGCAGGCAAGAGGGCGCCTTCGGTACTGAGGAAGGAGGAGGAGGGGGCTGGGCCCGCTGTGGGCGGTCAGCTCTGGGGCCCCGTGGCAGCTGCTCTAACGGGTCACAGAGCAGCTGCGAAGAACAGGGGACAAGGCTCACCTGGGTCGCCTCGGAGAGGTGCCAAAGCTGTGCTTCCGCCACAAAAAGTGGCAGGTGGGTCCCAACATGCAGTGAGATGAGCCATTTGACTGGGGGGGGGGCGCATCCCGAGCCTAGCCGAGTAGGAAGGACCTAGAACCTGCCTCCTTCCCGGACAGCCCCCCGCGCGTGAGCGCCTCTCCCCCCGTGAAAATAATGAACGGCGCCGGCGCAGGACGTTTCACCCACGTTGTGTCTTACTCTAACTCTAAACGTGCTGTTTTCCTGATTTAAACTGCGTCCTGCGAGACTCTGGTCTCCTGCCCATCCTTCCTTGTAATGTCCACGTAAGGGCCATTTAACAGGGCCGCTGGGAGAGGGTCACCTGGTCGGCCACACCCGGGTGCTGCGGCGGCCGTGAAACTGAGTCCCCGCCTCCTGCTTAGGACAGACCTGTCTAACGTCACTCCCAGGCTACGATCACTTCTGTTGAAAATATAGCAATGCCTTCTACCGAAGCCTCTTGCCGAACCCGGCCGGTGTGCGTGCGGTCATAATTACTGTGTGTCCTCGCAGCAGCCTGGGGAGTCGGTGGCATCCTGGTCGCGCAGCCCGGAGAGGAGCCTGGCTTGGAACACATCGCAGCAGTCGGCCATTTACCCCCCTCCTGAGGTTAAAAATCAAACAAAACTTTAGTGTCTACACACAGGCGATACATACGTGCCTCTCTCGTAATCAAACGCTATGTAATGCAGGAGAATGGCTTCAAGTACCTTTGGCGAAAGACGTGAAAGGAGAGGCCCGGTGGCTGCGGCTCCTCCCTCGGTCCCGGCTCGTCTGGGTGGCAGTTCCGCCCAGCTCTGGGCTCCGTTACCTGGACAGTGCCTGTCCGGACCTTGCTCCGGGAGGACGGGCGCCCGCTCTCCGGTCCCCAGCGCCGCGGGGGAGCGAGGTCTGCGTCGTGCTCACTCCTTCCCACCACGCGCGCGATTCCTGCACTAGGTGAAGGACTGCTGCACGCGTGTTCGTGTTAAAATGTGGACTTTAATTGTAAAAATTATTTTCTGTAAATATAGTTATATCAACCTCTCTGCACACAACTTGGTTCAGATATATACAGACAGGATATACACAGGTGTTAATTCGGGAAACGTTTACTCAAACCCAGCTTGCGTTAGGCCTTTAAAATGATCACCATTGAGAACAGAGCAGGGACACCTATGAGCACTGGGACTCAGGGTAAAATCTATCAACCGGCTCCACAATGGGAGGTAAAGACTTGGGACAAAAGTAGGTTCGGTTTCTCTTATTGCTATGACTCTTATACTGGGATGTTACAAAACAGGAGTTGGACGTTAAGGCGACAGGGACGCTATGCTTCCCCCTAACTTGGCAAAACAGGAAAGCCTTGATTCCAAACCTACAGCGATTTCTCTTCCGAAAAAGGTTGACTTCCTGGACCCACAGTTTAGCCAGCGAGCTTGGGGGAAATAAGGAAGCTAATCCTGTTTCCCTCGACTCTGTACCCCAGCGGCCCCTCCCGCCCTGTCTGTTCCAGAGTCCAGAGTCCACACCGAAGCTCCTCCCGACGCCACCTTCAAAGACTCTTCACAGCATTACCTTCGCTTAACTTGCCCAGAGGACGTTTCCACTCGCATGTCAGGTTAGCGGTCAGCTCACTCAGTGGCCGCCTCTGTGCAGATCTGTCGTTTTTTGGACCATCCCTGGCCAACCTGCAATACGCGGCCCACCCCCGCACCCCCGCACCCCCAGCTGCCCTAAGAGGGCAAAGTAAACGGACCATCAGCCTACTGGGCTTTCTGCACAAACCAGTGATTCACGCTGACCGTCCACCATAGTAATTCATCAGTTTCCTGCACTCCATCCCACTGCCTCTGAAAGCCCCGATACGCTGAGCTTCTGGGATAAGCTGAAGAAATGAAAGCAGAGCTGTCCCTCCCGACCAGCACTCACAGCAGGAGGAAATTCTGATTTCCTTCCGGGGTGTGCAGCTGCCCCGTTTTCCAGCTCCACAAGCGAGTCAAAGTGCCAGGAACAAAGCTGCCCCCCACTCCCACCGGGGAACAGGCCTCAGCACGATCACATTTACCCCCTTTCGTGTGAGAGTTTCACTTAAGGTTGGGGACGATACGTCATCCTCCCTAGGACTGTCCAGTTTCTCCTAAAGAGGGCTATTAAGATTTCACAGTCCTGCCTGGCCGGTGTGGCTCAGTGGTTGAGCATCGACCCAGGAATCAAAAGGTCACGGGTTCAATTCCCGGTCAGGGCACATGCCCGGGTTGCAGGCTGGATCCCCAGTAGGGGGCGTGCAGGAGGCAGCCGATGGATGATGTTTCTCTCTAAAAATCAGTGAAACATATTGAAAAAAATAAAGATTTCACAGTCCTTACTCGCTCTCCAAAACATCTAAGTCACAAAACTTTTATGGGGTCTCAGCTGCTTCCAAAACTGCCCATTTCTTCCAGGATTACATTCTGGAAGTGTCCTTCCATTTCAACATCTGCACACTCGTTTCATCACACAGTAATATCGATATAAAAATAAACTCCCATTTCCTGTAAGAAAAACATTAACTTAATTCACAGTTAGCCTTTTCCCATAACGCTCAGCGCTCCCTCCAGTGGCTCCCGGGAGCAGAGGTATATTAGTCACAGCGGGATATGAAAGACCCACAGCCTGGGAGTGAGAGGAGCCCTTTCCTCCGCCTCTTCCGCTACCTGAATCAGAAAAGGGGGTTCCTGAAATGCGGGGACAGGACAGGACTGGGCCTGCGGACGTAGCCTCTGGCTCTGCAGCATCCTCGCTGCGCACTGGGCAGGGGAGGGGAGGGGGGGGAGCGGGGAATGGGCCTGTCTCGGATTCTCAGCCCACTGGCGAGGAACTTAACGGAGATGAAGCTGTTACGTGCACGCGTGTTGGTCCCCGGGTTAACTCCCTCGCTATTTTAGACCTGTCCCCACACTAAGGCAAGTTCGCTGTCCATCAGCACAGTGTCGTATGATTTCAGCCCCCGGCCTTTGCCTCTGCAGGGATGAGCTGCTCTGGGACCGGGGGTGGGGGAGCATCCCAATCCATTCCCCGGGCCATGTGGTTTCCTAAAACCACCACCGAAAAAAATAAATAACTGTCCCTGAGGCCCCAGCCTCTCCTGGAGGTCCCTATACCACCATTAAAAGGTTAATTTGCTGCTGCCCTTTGCAGAAGGTTCCCAAAGGCCTAGGTTTGAAGGTGAATCATCTCTCTCTATTGTGTCCGAAGGGCGTTCAGTGGATCCAGACAGACGGCCAGTGCTCCTCATGGCCACGAGCAGGAGAGAGTGACTCGGCTCCGGTCTGATTGAGCTTTACCTCGACCTTCCCTAGAATGCCACAGGCTGTTACACTGACCAATGAGCCTGCACACGTGGTATTTAGAATTATCTGCGCCCTGTGCTCCACTTAAATAACTTAGCATAGGAATTTGCATCTATGGAGTCATCGATGGAGTCACAGATGCAAATTCCTATGCTAAGTTATTTCCACCAACACAGCCATGAACGCAGCTTCCCTTCCCCAGCCACGTGCAAGGAGAGGTGCCACGAGGATGATGCATGCGGGAGGCCCGGGCCTTCTGACCCACGCAGTCACAACTTCCTGCGGACCCTCCGGGGCCCCCGCTGGGACACTTGCATAGGAACGCGTCTCCACCAGGCCTGGGCAGAGCTTCACCCTCTACCCAAGCCCAAGCTAATCCTCAGCAAGGTACTTGGCCCAGACTCTTTAACTGGTAGGAGGCAAGCCCGACCATTTCTGACCCCTCCCTAAGCTAGAGGACAACTGGGTGTTGTTGCAGAGCCTGGATGCTACCATCTGCCAAGCCTGCAGACTTGAAAAAAATCCACTTTAGCATCGGTATCCCCACGCCTGGATTCCAGACCTCACAGGGACCCTTGCCGCCAGGAATTTCCTCAAACCTGGTCTCACGGTGACAGGGCAGCCTGGGCGTCTCAGGTTGGCAATGTTCCAGGTTGCTGCATGCTCACAGCACGGCGCTAGATCAGGCTGCAAGTTGCCCGGGGGACCCAGCCAGCTGGGGCAGGGAGGCCACGCCCCAGCCATGCCCCAGTCAAGGCACCGCACCCAGGTTAGGTTTCCAACCTGCTCAGAGCTTACAGGCCTAGAAAGCAGGACCTCGGAGGATGCTCACCACCTCCCGAACCAAAGCGGAGGGTTTCTCAGAAAGTATTTCAGCAGCTGTAGAAAACCAAACCCACGTGGCTTCCAGCGCCTATTGTCACTGCGCAGGGATTCCCACCTGGTACCTCACACACTCCTTCCCCTTCCAGAGAACAGGCAGCAAGTGACACCGGGCTGTGCAGCCCGCCTGAGGCACTGGCAGGAGGCAGGGGGACGGGAGAGTCAGGTACCCAGCAAGCCTTCCGAAGGTGACCTTCATTTCTCAGTCAACTCCTAGGAGATGACAAACCGGGACAAAGGAAACCACGGCCCTGCGCGCATGCTGGTCCAGCAGGCAGGGGGGTGCCACACCGGATCGCGACCCACGAGGAAGCTGCAGTGCAGGGAAGGGACACAGGCAGGGGACAGACAAGCCCAGGCTCCCCACGACCTCAGGGCACAGCCTCACGGGCACGTTCCCCACTGGGGCGCCCAGACCCTGGCCCTCTGCGTGAGCATGAGGGTGGACACACAGCCGTGCAGACAGACGGCTGCCTGCAACAGCGGAGCCCAGAGAACCTGGAGGCCCTGGCCCACCGGTCCCAGGTCACTGCAGGAACCTCATCTCCACCCCACTGCCTGTGTCTCAGCACCTCCGAGCCCGGAGCTACGAGACCACAGAACAAAAGTGCTCGCAAGCAGAGTGGAAAAGACGCGCTGAACCCTCCCGACGGCCGCCACCAGCACTCAGCAGCGCCCGACCCGGTCAGAAAGGCCGCCCGGGAGGCGGAGAAGAGGGCAGAGGGCACTGTCCTAGGAACACGGCGGGGAAGCTTCCGCTTCCAAACGCACGTTTTCCTCTGTAAACACATGTATTCCTGACAGGGCCGCAGAGGGGAGGCGTGTGTTAGTTGCACGGCCTGCCTTTCAATGCCCAGACGTATTTATATATTTACAGAAAAGGCGCCACCCCGATGAATCAAGGCCCGCTTGCGGTTCTGCGTGCGAATTTCTCAAGCCATGAATTCTGTACTAAGGAGCCGCAGCGAAAATAGGTTTGAGTAACGCATGAAGCCCTAAAAAGCTCCTCTTGCGATCAGACGTGGGATTCGTCCATTTCACAGTTATTTCTCTCTGCTGTGCACACTGGCCTGGCTGGAACGGTCACACACACGGAGACACCCATGGCCAGTCCACCAGCCCGGTAACAGCTGGGCGGGAAGGGGGAAGGGGAAGGAATTATTTCCAAGCCAAAAGCCTAAATTGTGGCCCAAGACTCTACTCACAGGACCTGGCTTCCTAGGTCACAACGGCCGTCTCGCCTAAGCTGACGTCCATCCATCGCCCAGCCAAAGGGACCAGGCGGGGACCGGCGGGAGCTGTCCCGGACGGAAACCTCTGAGAACGGAAACTCGTCCTGACCACTCTCCTGGGGGAAGGCACTGTCATACTTGCTGTCTACAAATCTGATGGGTCCCTGGCTCCAATTACTCAGCTCGAGGACTGTCCTGTGCTGAGGAGAAGGTGGGGTGTGAGGGCCTCTCGCTAGTACAGGGCCTGCAGACGTGCTGAGCGCCTTAACCAGCCCAGGTCCAGAACCCGGAGGCTCTGCTGGTCACCCCTCAGAGGGCTCCCTGCATGAAGGAGCGTTTCTATCCTGCACCTCGGTTCCTCTATCTTTGGGCAACAAATGCTACTCTTTAAAAACACCCAGATTGTTCCACGAGACTGGTTGGCCCTTAAAGGAGAGTGAATCGGAAACTGGATCTGCTGGAAGGCGCTGGCCCTTAGGAATTCGCCACCCCCTCCCAAGAGGCGGGGGTTCTGGGCCAGGAATATCCTACCCCTGGGAACCAGGAGGGAGATTTCAAGGCCTCGTGCTACAATGTCAGTTTCCGGCTGACGGACAAGCCACCTCTCCCTGTCCTCCTGTCCTTAGAGAAGCTCATGCTCGGGGTCAGAAACATCCTTCTGCCCCACTCTGAGGTCTCCACTCACAGGAAGACACAGATTTGTCCTAATAAACAGGAAAAGGGATCTGGTCCTGACTGGACCCCCAGAACAGATAAAGATCTGCCACCGGAGAGACGCACACCCAAGGCCACACCGGGAAGACAGTGGTCTCGCTCATGAACACGTCAAGGTACACAGACCATAGAGTTCCTGAACAGCACCCCGCGCCCACCCCACCCCACCCCCCGTGATTCCAGAGCCCAGCCCACCCCCAGCGACATACGGCCTTCTCCGCATCTCCGGTCGCTCAACAAGGGGAGAGAATCAACGATACGACGCCGAAGACCAGACCAGGGGGCGACTCTGGGGGAAGGTGGGAGGTTCCGGTGACCTGGGGAACGCAGCAGGACAGAGGACCACAGGGGCCTCATCTTACCTCCAGGGCCGGGGAGAACGGCAATTACAAAAATTACACTTGTTGGAAAGTAGAAACTATATTCCTTTGTGTCCACTTAATAAAAAGTGAGCGCTCTGGGGCCCGGCTGAAGTCCCGCGTGCGAGCAGCTCCCCGGCCCGGCCCCATCAGGGGCAGCAGGGGTTGTCGATGACCAGCATGACGTCGATGCCGTAGGCCTCCAGCAGGTCCATGAGGAAGCTGCGGTCGCCCTGCGGGTCCAGGCCCATGCCCCGCGCGTGCTCGGCCGTCAGGGTCTTGTCTTGGCTGGCGGACACCTCCAGCAGCGTCTGGAATATCCGGTTGTTCTGCTCGAGGAAAAACCTGCATTGGGCAGGCCAGGCACAGGCGAGGGGGGCAGAAAAGACAAGACGCTCACCGGAGAGTCCGCGCAGGGACCAAACGGCGCCCCCTTGTTGCATAAACCTTTCAGTGGTCGCAAGAATCAGAAACCTCTTTTAGGAAGGAATCGGGACCGGAGTTAAACGGAAGGGCGATTCAAGTGCTGCTAAGATTTGCAGAGAAACCCCTGGCATCAATCATGGTACGATTAGCAAATTCCTTGAGCAAGGGATGGCCTGGCTGCCAAAATGCTCTTTCTCTGTTGAAAGGTGCCCGGGGATTTAAACACAGCCTCGGGGAGAAGCCCCATGCGCTGTGTTCCCTTCTCTCTGCTTAGTCATAAGGGGGAGTTGAAGCAACAACGGGGACAGCTGTCCTGAGGTTGGGACGCCAGCGAGAAACTGCAGTGCACCTCCTGAGCCCTGGCTGGGTAACCAGGGGAAAAGGGGGGCTCTGAAGGGACTGCCACCCTAAGCCCCCGCAGGCCACGCCAGGCTGGCACGCTGAAGGCGGAGCGCAGGAGCTGGGGCGTCATGGGGGGGCTCTGAAGGGACTGTCGCCCCCGAGGCCCCGCAGGCCATGCCAGGCTGGCACGCTGAAGGCGGAGCGCAGGAGCTGGGGCGTCACGGGGGGGCTCTGAAGGGACTGTCGCCCCCGAGGCCCCGCAGGCCACGCCAGGCTGGCACGCTGAAGGCGGAGCACAGGAGCTGGGGCGTCACGGGGGCCCCGGAGCCAGCGAGCCGGAGGGGAAGGGTGAGGGAGACACAGCTTCAAGCTGCAGGCGCCAGCGCCCCACAGCTCACCTTCCTCCCTTCACCCTGGGTGTGTTTCCCTTTGATTACTTTCTTTCAAATCCTCACCTGAGGAAATGGCTTTTTTCACTGATTTCAGAGAGAGGGGGAAGGTGAGGGAGACAGAGAGGAACACTGATGTGAGAGAGAAGCACTGACTGGTTGCCTCCCATACACACCCCGACCCAGATGAACCCGCAACCCGGGCATGTGCCCTGAGCGGAAATCGAACCTGCGACCCTTCAGTGCATGGGACAGCACTCCAACCCCTGAGCCACACCGGCCAGGCCCCCTTTGATGACTTTTTAAAAAATTATGCACCTAGTGCGCTGGCTGGTGTGGCTCAGCTGGTTGGAGCACCATCCTGTACCCCAAAAGGTTGCCGGTTCGATCCTCGGTCACAGCACATACCCAGGTTACAGATTCAATCCCTGGCCGGGGCGCGTGTAGGGAGGCAACTGATTGATGTTTCTCCCTCACATCCAGGCTTCCTTCTCTCTCTCCCTTCTCTCTAAAATCAATTAAAAACAGTGATGCACAGAGCACGGTCTAATGCCACTGATTCTGGGCACCGCACGAATATATGAGCCATGTTCAGAAAAGGCACTAAGCGTCTCGACCCTTCAGCTGTGTCCCGCAGAGCCCTCGGGTTCCGCCGCGGTGCCCGAGGAAGCTATGGATGCCCAGGAACTCCAGGTACAAGGGGAGGTGTCAAGCCTTGAGGGGACGGCTGGCCCTCTGCTCAATTCCCAGATACTTGTGCATCTAAACAGCTTTACGAGAGTGCCCTACAGAGTGCACTTCCTCAGAATCACAGCACTGCTCTCTGTTGAAATGTCAACATTTAAAATTTTCAGCATCAGAGCCAGAAAGGGTTCTAACTGCAGGCGCTGTTCCCCGCCCCCACCCCCACCCCCACCCCAGGACATGGGGCAGGAAGACCAACCAGGAAGCCACTGCAGTTCCGTTCTCGCTGAGCACTGTTGCAACAGCTGCTCATGAATGAGACCAGAGCTCTGAGGGAAAAGGGCCGGGCTCCCACCCTGACCACCACCAGATCTGGGGGCTCCCACCCCGACCACCACCAGGTCTGGGGGCTCCCACCCTGACCACCACCAGGTCTGGGGGCTCCCTCCCTGACCACCACCAGGTCTGGGGACTCCCACCCCAAACACCACCAGGTCTGGGGGCTCCCACCCCGACCACCACCAGGTCTGGGGACTCCCACCCCAACCACCACCAGGTCTGGGGGCTCCCTCCCTGACCACCACCAGGTCTGGGGACTCCCACCCCGACCACCACCAGGTCTGGGGGCTCCCACCCCGACCACCACCAGGTCTGGGGACTCCCACCCCGACCACCACCAGATCTGGGGGCTCCCTCCCTGACCACCGCCAGATCTGGGGGCTCCCACCCTGACCACCAATAGATCTGGGGGCTCCCTCCCAGACCACCACCAGATCTGGGGGCTCCCACCCTGACCACCACCAGATCTAGGGGCTGCCTCCCCGACCACCACCAGGTCTGGGGGCTCCCACCCTGACCACCACCAGATCTGGGGGCTCCCTCCCTGACCACCACCAGATCTAGGGGCTCCCACCCTGACCACCACCAGATCTGGGGGCTCCCTCCCTGACCACCGCCAGATCTGGGGGCTCCCACCCTGACCACCAATAGATCTGGGGGCTCCCTCCCAGACCACCACCAGATCTGGGGGCTCCCACCCTGACCACCACCAGATCTAGGGGCTGCCTCCCCGACCACCACCAGGTCTGGGGGCTCCCACCCTGACCACCACCAGATCTGGGGGCTCCCTCCCTGACCACCACCAGATCTAGGGGCTCCCACCCTGACCACCAACAGATCTGGGGGCTCCCTCCCAGACCACCACCAGATGTGGGGACTCCCACCCTGACCACCACTGGATCTGGGGGAAAGGTTTCATTAGGTTCAAGAGTTAAATTGTCATATTATCCCATAATGCTCAGTGCAAGGAGCTGCTCCATTCAAAGGAAGCAATGGGCGAGAAGTCCCTGACTCCTGAGGGACAGACAGCTTCTACGCAGTGGACATCCGACGCAAATGCCCAACAGAAGGACAAACCCCAGCACCCCGTTTTCTCTTAATGACCTTCCCCTGCTTCTTCCCTTAGCTGCTCTGGGTACCCCACTAACAGCATTTCAGGGTTCAGGGCTGACAGTGAGAATGCAAAAGGGGCCGTGTAATAAACCTGACAGCTGGGGGAGCACACGGCAGGCCTGACGAGCTCTGGCTCGGTGACCCCGCAGGACGGCCTGACCGCCAGTTCCTAACTGGGCAGGTCGGGGCAGGAAGTCAGCCCGGGCCCACCGCTCCAGCAGAAAGGTCAGCGTTTGCCTTAAACGAGCTCTGCCCACTGCGCAGCCGGGATGACAGACCAGCCGGTGGATTCCATCCATGCAGCCTCCTGCATCGCCTTTGATTCCAACGAATAAAATAAGCTGCCCAACTGCCATTCTCCGGGGCATTTGCCAGTCTGCTTCCTGGCCACCGTCGTCAGTTTGGCTCAAGAAAGTCAAACATTCTCTACAGCTCCCTACGTTCCTTACGTCGACGCAGCCGTAAAGGACCTCCCCGGGCCGCGGTGGGACACGCAGGGACCCCAGCCCAGCCCAGGCGACTTACAGCACAAAGAGCTCGTCCTCACAGGGGCTGTAGTCGCCCTCCACCTCCTGGGAGTAGAGCAGCGCCTGCCTGTTGCGGGAAAGCACCTGCTGACGGGAGGCCACCGGCATCTGCACGGCCACCCCCCCAGGAAGGGAGGTCCCAGAGCAGGGCCCCCAGGCCAAAGGCAGGGGGACACGGCACCAGGAATAAATAAATAGGACTGGGAGTCAAAACCCCTAGGGTCAGGGCCGGTTTGGGGCCTGCGTCACCTCCAGCAAGTGACCGCCTTTCCTAACTGCCCATCGAAAAGGGGCGACAACGAGCCATTTATGTCAGGGGCTACCAGAATGATGGGGAATTACTCGGTGACGCCCAGCAAGCTCTCGGGGCACACGCTGGACGCTCGGCGCCTGTCACTTGGGCTTCGCAGGTTCCCGAGTCCACCGGAGAGCAGCCCCCACCCACGCGTGTCTGCTGCGCTACCTGGGCCCCGTGCCGGGGGCCCCCCGTCGCCCGGGCCCACCACGTGCCCTGAGGGGAGGGTGGACAGGATGGGGTGACCGAGACCCCGCCGGGGGACGTGTCGGGGTGCGCGCCCGGGGCCGGGCCCCACCTCTGCTCGTTGAGCCGCCGGTACTTCTCCCGGTCGGCGCTGTTGACCTTGAGCAGCGGCTGCAGGTGCTCGTGGTGCGTCCTCACGTTCTGGTTGTCCACGTAGACATCGTACAGCTCCCGCTTCTCCTCGAAGATCTTCTCCGTGGTGCCTGTGAGACCCGAGGGCGGAGCTGGGAGCCCCAAGGCCGGCGCCGGAGGGCACCGGCCCGACCCACCGGGGAGCAAGGAGCCCGGGGGCCCCAGCCCACGGGGAGGGCCTGGGGGCCGGGCGGGGCGGGTGGGCAGCAGGCAGCGAGGGCCCCGTACTCACAGGCCACATAGGACACCTCTACCTCCAGGCTCTCAATGTCGGCCACGTTCACGTAGAAGAAAGGCTTGGACTCGGGGATGGTGCCCCCGATGCCGGGCAGGGAGACATTGGCCAGGCAGCAGCAGCAGTACACTGTGGGGACGGGGACGGGGACGGGGGGTCGGTCTCTCCCGTCCCCTCCTCCTGCGCAGCCAGCTGGCCGTCCCTGAGCCCTCGGCCTCCCGCGGTGCCACTGAGGGCTTGCCCTGTGCTGTCCCAGCGCCTGAGCAACCAGGTGGTCCTGCGGTCCCAGGAGACGAGGGGGAGCCTGACTGGTACCGGAGCTGAACCTGAGGTCCCCGAGGCCACACCAGCAATGTCCCACCAAATCCGGTGGACAGGTCTCAGTCTTCACCTCACCCGGGCTCGCTCGGGACACGGCACTGCTCCCGCCCACGGTGACCCCTCCATCCTCTGGCTCCCTCCCTCCCTCCCTCCCGACGGTTCGGCCTCAGTGTCCTGTCTTCCACCTTCATGGTTCAGCCCCCACGCCTGCATCCTAAGCACCGCACAACTCTCCCCCCCCCCCCGGGATGCCACCCATCCCTGGTTTCCAGCGCGGTGCATGAGGCACTCTCAACCTCAGCTCCCCGCCAGGGGCCTCACCCAGCTACGCCAGTGCCCGTGGACGTCTCGAGAAGGCCTCCCGGGCAGCACACACTCCCTGGGTCCAAAGTCAACTCTCACCCCACCTCCTCCTCGGTCCCGCCTGTGGCCCCACCGTCCTCGGGACCCTAGACTCTTCCTCCATTACAGCCTCACGCCCATCAGAGCCTTACAGCCCACCGCACACCAAATGCTTCAAGCTTCTTTCTTAACTGTACACAGAACCCAGCTCCTCTGCTCCAATCCAGACCCTTATCTGTCACCAGAGTACAGCACGTCGCCTAGTCCATCTTCACTGCCACCAGAGCCCACGTTCTAAAACACAGATCCAGCCCGGCCTGCGTGGCTCAGCGGGTGAGCGTCGACCTGGGATCCAGGCGATTGGGGTTCGATTCCCGGTCAGGGCACATGCCCGGGTTGCGGGCTCGATCAATGCCTCTCTCATCATTGATGGTTTCTCTCTCTCTCTCCCTCTCCTTTCCTCTCTCTGAAACCAATAAAGATATATTTTAAAAAAACTAAAAATAAAAATAAAAAAACACAGATCCAACCAGGCCACTCCCAGGTTTAAAACCTGTGACCTCATGACACGGCGCAAACCCTTCTGAACTTGGGGAACGATGGAAAGACTCGAGCATGGGCCCCAGGGAACTAGGGCAGGACCCCGACTCTGGCCCCTCGTTACCTCGATAGCACACTACGCCCACCGGAGGGGGGGAGAATATCAGAATGCGCTTTCGAAGTAAGGCGAACTTCCAAAGAACGAGGATCTGCTCCCCGAAGAACTTAATGAACTGAGACATGCAACCGGCGGGGTGTGTGATCTGAAAGAAAAAAGAGGGGGCAGTGATTAGAAATGTCATTCGAAAAATGCTCAATATGGGCAGGTGAGCACCACCCGTTTAAAAGCAGCCCCCCAAGTGCAACCAAACAGATGCAGGGATGGCCACTTCCACATAAAGTGACATTTTCCTCTCAAAGCCCCACCTGTAAATTAGATTTCTACAATTCACCAGCTCCCCCAACGCACTGAAGTCTGAGTTGAAGGATCCTTAACTGCTGTCCTTGGGACAGAGAGGTGCCGAGGACACAGGACTGAACATAACTTCTTAAAAGTCAGAAAGAGCCCGGCCGGTGTGGCTCAGCGGTTGAGCATCGACCTAAATCCAGGAGATCCTGGTTCGATTCCCGGCCAGGGCACATGCCCGGGCTGCAGGCTCAACCCCCAGCAGGGGGCATGTAGGAGGCAGCCGATCGATGACTCTCTCTCATCGTTGATGTTTCTCTCTCCCTCCCTCTCCTTTCCTCTCTCTGAAATCAATAAAAATATGTGTGTGTGTGTGTATATATATATATATATATATATATATATATATGTCAGAAATATAAGTATTTGAAGTGACAGTGCACCTCAGCGAGAACATTCGACTCACAAACATTACTGAGCACTGGAAGGAATACAGCGATGAGCCAACAGTCCCAGGTCAGGTCCCCAAATGTATGGGGACCCGGCCACTGTGTGGAATGAGGTGTCTGTGAGCCAGCTGGCCGTCTCTGAGCCCTCAGCCTGCCAGGATGCTCTTGAGGGCTTTGCTCGGTGCTGTCCTGGCGCCTGAGCAGCCAGGTGGTCCCGCATTCCGAGGTCACCGGGAGGAAGGCCCACAGGGCCTGCTGGTGGAACAGCCGCTGTACTTCAACTCCAACCATCCCTCCTTTTCTGCTAAACACAGGAGCCTGTCCCTCGGTCAGTGAGGTTCGAAGGCCCTCAGTCCAGCAGCCCTCAAGGAACTCAGTGCTCTCAACAACTACGTGAGCTCGGAAGCCGATACACTTCCCCAGTCGAGCCTTCACGTGAGACTCAGACCCTAGCTGACACCTTGACTGTGGTCTCACGAGAGACCATGAAGCAGAGGCCCCCAGCTAAGCTGTGCCTGATTCCTGACCCACAGAAACTGTGCGATAATAAATACGCACCGGTTTAAGCCACTATTGGCCAGGCCCTCCCTCAGTCTGCAGTCAGCACCCCTCACTTTCTGCCTAGCCAATCACTTCAGGGATTGCCTCCTCTTCCAAGAAGCCTTCCCAGATTCCTCCCTCCAATTCATGATGTAATTTCTCTACCAGGGAGCAAGAGGTTTCTGCTTAAAGTGTCTTGTGACCAAGTATAGGGAAGGTGGGGAGGAGGAGCCTCAAGTTCACAGTCACCTTTGTTCCCTCCCAACACCTAACACTTGGCCAGGTGTTCTGTTAACTGTAAACAAATATATTCTAGTACAAAGGCAAAGTACTTCAGAAAAAAATATACACTAAAGCAATATCCAAAATACTGTAACTAGGAAATATCAGAGCTGTTTTCCCTGTTCGTCATTGGCTCAGATGTCTAACTTTAAAATACCTGAATCAATAGGACCCAACCCACCCACCCCTCTCCCCCGCCTTCCCCTGGAATCCACCCGACTGGCCTATCGCTACGGCTTTGCACAATGATTAGGAAGGGTCTAGAGAGCACACTGTTTACTACAACTTGCTTTACGTTTTAAAAGAACCCAAATGCTGGAGTTAGCAATCCTGCTCTATCAAAAGCGGACTTTGGACAGGAGCCCAAGACAGAAATTCCTTATTAATTAACTAACAGCTAAGCACTACTGTCTGCAGACACAAGCCCAGGCCGTGCGAGTACAGCAGACCTCACCTTCATCTCGGGGTACATGTACCGGTGGATGGAAGGCAGCCAGTAGACGGGGGGCAGGCCGCCGCCCCTCCCAGGACCGGCATGGAGCACCCCTTTCTTGTCCTCATAGAAGGCAGCCAGGTGGGAGTAATGTCCCGGCCTCTCCAGCTGGTGTCTGCAAACAGGCACGTGTGCAATGAGATCGAGACCCCACAGCTCTGTCCCTCCCCCTCCCCCAGCCCACCCCAGGGCTGCAACACTTAGGGGCAAAGGCCCTGATGAACTGAAAAAAACACACACAAAAAAACCCCTTTTCTGAGGTTGCCCAGGACGGCCCCTCAGGAATCACAGAAGAACCTTAGGAAAAGCTCCAACACGGGGTCTGACGGGGTGTGGGGCGCACTCCTCGTGGGGAACGGGTGGAATTCGCAGACTGTGACTAAGGCCTATTGTCCTTGGTGAGCATGCTGAGGCCCTGAGGGGCGTCCCAGGGCTGCGCGGTGGGCCCCGGGAGGGTGATGGGGAGACCACAGGCTCCCCGCTTGCAGCTGCTCTGTGTTTAGAAGTCCTGCTTGCCTGCTGGCTGTGTTGTTGTAAAAGAAAAAGAGGAAGCAGTGTCTCCACCAAGAAGAAACGATTATCAGATGTCACCGAGGGCTCAGTATGTCTGCACCAAGTACTAAGAAAAAGCTCAGACTGCCCTCTCTCCCCACCCCCCGGCTCGGGATGGCAGGGACCTGGCGGTGGGCAGCCCCGGACCACTCGGCCAACGGGAGCCCTGCCCTCACCCGAATGCAGGAGCGCGGGGAGGACTATCTGGCACTAGGTTTACTGGGGGTGTTAAGGGTTGAGCTGTGTCCCCCCCCCAAAAAAAGACAGTGGGGTCCTAACCCCCAGCACCTCAGAATGTGACCTTCTTTGGAGACGGCGTTTGCACAGGTAATCACGTTAAAATGAAGTCATTAAGGTGAGTCCTAATCCAACGTGACTGGTGTCCTTACAAAAAGGGGAAATTTGGACACAGATGCACACACACAGGGGACACACCCTTTAGCCCGTTTGTGTCCCCTCGCACCCTACAATTTCCACCCTACTGCAACAAAGAATTAAAACCGAGCTTTACTGAGCAAGCGGAGGCTGCCCTGGAGCATCGAAGACCAACACCGAGCTCCCGACTCAAGGCCACGGCGGCCGCTCCGCTGAGATCCCAGGCAAGTCACTGAACTTCAAAGCCGCTTCTCTCTCTCTCCTTAACAAGCACATGGCCCATTTCAGTGGATACCGGCGCCACCTCGATGCTATTCTGACACGTAAATGAAATAAAGTGGAAGAGGTGACATGTCCGTCACCCACAGAACACCAGGTTCCTTCTTCCCCGAGGTCCCACAGCAGCCGGCCGGGCCAAGGGGGGGGCTCCGGAATGAGGTGAACAGGGAAGGTTCTGGGCCGGCCCCAAAGGAGACCTTCTCGCCAACTTACATTTTAAAAAGGAAGAAAAACCACACCAGCTACATCCAACAAATGATCACTAAAATAAGTGTCTCCCCGAGTCGCAGCCCTCTGACCTGGGGGTTCCTATACGTTCCGTCCTAAGCGTCGCACGGGGTGCTTATATTCATTTCTTTCATTCTTACAAAGACGCTTGTGTGGGGACGGGAAACCCACAGTGACTCCGTCGTGTCTGTCTGTCTGAGCAGACGGCAGATTTCAGATACTCCTCAGGGCTGGGTGTCACACGGACGCCAGTCTGGTTAATACGAAGTGACACAAAGATTACGTTCGAGGATGTTTTCAAGGGGTCCTACTTTCCCTGAGAAGAACAGTGAGAACCATCCTGTTGTGTCTTCTCGGTCCTGCATTTTCTGCGCTAAAGGGGGAAACGTACATAAAACTTATCATTTTCTGGGTCCGCCGGTGGTTTGCTGCTCCACGGACTGTCTTTTCTGCTTGGCTACATTAAACGCCACCCCGGGACGGAGAATCTAAAGAAAAGCTCTGAGTTCGGGTCCCTTGGACAGAAAGTTCGCTTCAGGGTCCTGTCCTGACCGCCTCCGACATCCGACTGACGGAGCGGAACGGCCGAGGATGGGAAACGCGGGGCTCGAACACAGGCCCCGCGTCAATGGCGAGCAGCCGTGGTAGGGAAGCCTCAAAATTGAAACAGCATAGATTTTGCAATAAACAAGATCGATCATCAAACCATAATGCGAAGACAACCCGAGAGGTGTCGCACCGACGCAGAGCGCCGAAGGAGAACCGGGCGTCCAAGGCGATGCCGAAGGAGAGCTTCTGGTGATCTTACCCAGAGGGGCGCGCAGCTTAAGAACCTACCACGTGGAAACGTAGGCCGCGCATCCATGGAAACGTCCAGGAGGCATGACGTGGTTAAAAGCTGGCAAGGAGCTGACACAACACGGGCTACCCATCTGAAGCCAGGCTTCTGGGCCAGATCGCGGATCCCGGCAGGACCAGAGACACCGGAGGTCTCCCGAAACGCACAGCCCCTTCCCCGATACGGACGTTTCTGTGCCCATGCAGATGCCCGCTGCGGCTCGCCTGCCTCCCCCACCACCGTGGGCGATAAGGCCGGGAGATGCCTCTGGGCGACGGTGATGCACCGTCGCTCCCGGTGTATCCATCGCCCTCCGAGGCTTGGCAGGGACAGGGAAGCATGCACCCCCACCCACTGTTGGTGGGGTCCAAAGGGCACCACCTCCCGAAGGGCCGCCATCGGTCCCCGACGGGCGCGCACTTTACAGCCGCGGAGAATATGAAACTAGCCAGAAGCCCCCAAAAGGGTGAACTACAGGGTGGCCCCCCCCCAAAATGGACACGGTTTAACGGCGGATGGCTCGGTCCATGTGTCCTTCTTTCCAGAATGAACCCACTGGAATGAACAATTACAGAAAGTGTGTATACGGTTTTGGGGACACCCTGCAGTTAGATAAACTGTGGTCGCCTATATGTCGAAATGCCATGAAACCCCCAAAACGGTGGTGCGGACCGTGGGTCACGATACTCTGGGAGGCTCACACGCCAGGTGAGACAACGCAGGCGGCGACTGACTTGGCATTTTCTTTTTTTTTTTTTTTCCTCTTAAATTTTATTATTGTTTAAAATATTACAGAGGTATTTTCTTAATTAATGCGTATGTTCATATTTAGACGCGGGCAAAAGGCAAGGATTTAAACGTGAACGGTAGGTGTGTCCAGCTGGCGGGGTCGCGACCTTTTTTGCTTGGAGCTTTTTGTCCGTTTTTCCGAGCTTTCTATGATAACTCTATGCTCATTTTATATTGAGTCTTTTTAAACATTTTGATCATGGAAAATCTGAGTTACACGCAGGAAGTAGAAAGAAGAAAATAAGCCCTTTATGCACCTTTCGCTTCGACTAGGATCAGTGTTTGATCAACACGTCTCATCCGACTCCCCCGTCCTGAAATATTTTAAAGCGAGTCCCTTATCATAACACTTTACCCATAACTACTTTGGCGGGCACCTCCAAGGGAGAAAGTCTGTTTAAAAAACAGCGTAACCACCGTGCCGTGACCTCACCTCTGTTAATAGCGATACTTTAACATAAACTAACCCAGTCCGCATGCGGATTACACCGGCCGTCCCCAAGGTGCTGCTGCAGAGCTGGCTGTTTGAATCAAGACCGAAGCAAGGTCCAAAAATGTACTGACGCCTCTCACTTCCTTTTATTTTATAACTCTCCCTTTTTCCGATTTTTATTTTATTGTATAAAGCAGCTCTCCAAAATCTTTTGATTATTAAGAAATAGTCACAGCAAGGAACTTTCTAACTAGAAGACAGTGAAGCCAAGAGTTGTAGATGAAATGCTAGTAAGCCTGGGATATCGGCAGTAAGAATGAATGTAAAACAGAGACAGGTGTTTTCAGAAATCAGGTCTGGTGCCCGGCCGGCCGTGGCTCAGCGGTTGAGCGTCGACCTAAGATCCAGGCGATCGGGGTTCGATTCCCGGTCGGGGCACATGCCCGGGTTGTGGGCTCGATCAATGACTCTCTCATCATTGATGTTTCTATCTCTCTCTCTCCCTCTCCTTTCCTCTCTCTGAAATCAATAAAGATATATTTTTAAAAAAAAAAGAAAGAAAGAAATCAGGTCTGGTGAGTTTATATAAACGCCATCACTGCGCACAAGGATCACCCCTGCCCCGTCCTGGCTGCCCCCACGGTGCTCCCTTGGTTTCCTTGCACCCTCCCGTGCAAGCCCCGTCTCTGTTACCTCGAGCCTCTTTAACCACCACGCCGGAAAACCTCTCCAGCTACACCTCCAAACCCAGAAGCCAGGCAAAGACGAATGCGTTCAACAAAGGCAAGAATCCACACAACGAAAAAGGAATGCTAGGCAATAAATGCCAAAATGGGAAAACATTTTCTATGTCTGCCGCAAAGAACAAATCTCCCCTTACACAAAGGACTCCTGGAAATTAATTTTTAAAAGGCCAACAACCAAAAACAAATGTGGCAAAGGCTGGGAACGGGTCACAGAAAAGACAAATGACTCACACTCAACCTCCCTTATGAGCATAAAAATGCAAATTAAAACCACCCACGCACCGCGTTTTGCCCATCAGAAGGCCCAAAGTCCAAAGCTTTTACCTTGTGCCGCAGCGTTAGGGGGAAACAGCGCTCCCCTGAATTACGGTTGGGCGGGCACATTGGCACAATCTCTACAGAAAGCCGTGCGACGGGATCTACTGACGTCACAAACACATGCACCCTGTGGACCGCCGGTTTCATTTCTGGGAACTGAACGTAGACGCGTTCCGCTCACGTGTGAAATGACACTTGTCCGTGGGTACTCGGGGCAGCGTTATTATTATTTTTCAAACATATCTTTATTGATTTCAGAGAGAGGAAGGGAGAGGGAGAGAGAGAGAGAGAAACACCAAGGATGAGAGAGTCATTGATCGGCTGCAGCCCGCAACCCGGGCATGTGCCCTGACCGGGAATCGAACCCCGATCTCCTGGATCCTACGTCGATGCTCAACCGCTGGGCCATGCCCGGCCGGGCCAGGCAGCGTTATTTGAAAAAGCAAAACCTTGGAAAAAACCAAGTGCCTGTCAACACGAGACTTGACAAAGCCAACATGGGTCTTCTCTACGGGGCACACCTGCAGCTGTCAGAAGCAGCAGAGAAACTCATCGTAGGAGAAGGCCTCCCAGAGACACTGTGGCATGGAAGAGGGAAGCCACAAAACACGTGGGACACGCTGCTTTTTATATGAAAAGAGGGGAAATGGGAATCTGCACTTGGATTTGTGTAGACGCGTAGACAAAGTCTAGAAGGAGACGGGAGAAATTCAGTGATTACGGGGAAGACTGGATGGATGTGGGAACTGGGTAAAAAGTTTTAGTTGTAGGCTAGTGGTACAGACTGCCATCCTCTCTCCTTCCTTTAGTAAGAGAACCTTCCAAATTTCAGCTGCTCACGTGGCCGCCAAGTTAAGGACCACATTTCCCAGACTTCCCAGCCGCTAGGTGCGGCCAGTGATTAAGAAGTGGCCGGTGGGATGGGCGCAGAAGCCATGCGTCCCTGCGACACACGACGTGCTAATGATGAGGAGACGCCTATGTGCGGGTGAAGGCCATTCTCTACAAGATAGCAGAATACAAGACAGGAGGGCCTGGGTCCCAGCGTGACCCAGGAAAACAGCCACCTGCCACCCTGGAGTGCTTCTCTCCCTCTGGGACGGTCATGCTAAAATTAAAAAAAATAGCTGTACTTCTACCTTGTTTGATTCGCTGTGTTTTGGGTCTCTTTGTGAAAGCAACTTGGCCTGGCTACAGCAGAAAACGATACGCAGACATGAATTACCCCAGTGTCAAAACCACACTGTGGCTGGCATTGGCGCAGCAGCTGGCAAGGGGAAGGGGGTGAGAAAATAGATACCGCAGACTCGAAAGCTGGTAACCCTTGTGATGCTGTAGCCAAAAAAAAAGGCTTATCTGTAGATCAAAGGGGACAAACTACCCCGGGGGAAAAAAACATCCCAGATGAAGAAAGAATCTAAGGTGTTAGAAGCAACGTCTCCGAAACGACTAGTGTTAGAGGCCAGCACAGTGCTTTGTGCAGCGTCCTGAGCAGAAAGGCCTGAGATCCCGGCAGCCAGCCGGGGGCACCGGTAACGGGCCCATGGGACTACGCGGGCAAGGCCTCAGCGAAGGCAGCGCCCACGGGCCTTTCACGAAAAGAAAGAAACAGTGGTTGATGGCAAAATCCAACCAACGAAGAAAGAAATCATGTCGGGAGCTCAGGAATGGAGCCACGCCGAGTCCTGGAGGTGGTCGGAAAGTACAACCGAGACTTAAGGACAGCGGGGATTACGGTGACAGGACTGCGGGGAACAGGCCTTGCGAGCTGTAACGGTGAGACGTGAGGCAGGGCACAGGAGCTGGGGGTGTGAGGTAATGGACTCTGCCAACTGCTGAAACAATTTAAAAACCAATGGCACCTGTGCAAGGATTTCCACACTGCACTGCACATGTTTCTTCTCAATAAAAATAAGAATGACACCATATCTTCAGGTTTTTCATATTTTTTCTTAACTTTGGAGAAACAAATCGAGAAATAATATATCTTATTGTGGGGGAAAAAATATTCCCTTAAAGCAGGGGTGGGGAACGTCCGGCCCTGCCGAGGCCTCACCAAAGAGAAGCGATTCCAGCCGTCACATTAGGGGTGAGTTAATTAAATGCTTGACCAAATACAGCAGGCTAATTTTTAAGTTCATAATTTTGTATGGCCCACGAATAATGTTATAAATATCCAAAAAATGGGACAATTCCTTGTTTTACTTACTCTTTTCCTAATAGAAACAAGTAAAATTAACTATATTTCATGAAAACAGCCTATTTGATAAAATTAAATCTTCATAAAATATGAATCCTATTTTGGTAAAGTTATTTCTAGTTTAGAATGGCATTCACTGCTTATTCAGAATGGCTATCTCCCTGAGTGTTAAGATTCGGGAGAATTTTAAAAATTCTTTTATACTTCTATATAAATTTTTAAATAAGCAATATATCTCACATTGTTTCAAAGATAATGATGGAGAAAGATTGTTATATAAAAAAACAAAGTAATAAATTTTAAAAGTACAGGTGATAAAAGGGTATGTCTATATATACACCATATGATGCCAAGGATATATTTTTAAAGTACACACACATACACACACACACACACACACACACACATATATATGTCAGCAAAGAGGCAAGTGTACTAAAATTTTAACAGTGTTTTAAGGATTGGGGGTAGATTTCTCCCTCAAAATCTGAAATGAAATTGGAATACATACATAATGAAACAGAATGTTAAATGACTAACATTTAACTGCTGCTTCTGCTAAAAAAATTCCCTCCCCATTACCCCAAATAATAATGATTCCCCTAAATAAAAAATGGTCAGGCTTAACAAAAAAGAAGCGTCTGTTTGCCTAACTTGGGGCAAGGAGGTTATTATTGTGGCCTCGAGAAGCAAAGATCATGCACGCGAGAGCAAATTATTTAATCAGGCCAAATGGATGCCAGTGTTAAAATAAACTGAAAGCAGAATCTATCTCAGCTTTCACGACAGTGTGAAGAATCATTATGCGGAACACTGGTTGAAACAAAAAGACCACCACCCGGGGCGTGGCACGTGGCGCGTGGCATGTGGCTCGTGGCCGTGGATGTTCCTGGGAAGGTGTCTGTTGCTCTGACCCACAGCGGTGCTCGCCCGGGGCTCATCAGGACACGCGCTGGCCGATCCCTGCCGCCTCCCCGCACACGTACGCGAGCCACGTACCGAACCTGGTTCTCCAAGAAGTGCATGTACCGGTACAGCAGCGTGTAGGACGGGGACAGGATGCCCACGGACTTCATGCGCGCGCCCCGCTCCAGCTCGCTCTCCACGGGCATGTTGGCGAAGCAGGCCAGGCCGAAGAAGGGCCCCTTCCGGAAATAGCTGCACCGACAGACACGAGGTGTGGGTCCAAATCACACAGGCGGATTTTTTGTTTGGCTTTGTTTTTTTTTTTACACGGGAGATGCAGTGCCCAAGAAAAGAAAAACCTATTTCCAGGGCGCTACGTGAGAAAGCTCAGTCTAAAAAAAAAACCAACACCCCACTTTTTCAGACTCTCGGGGGGATTCTAAATTAGCCTGAGCTGCTCGACCTCCCAAATGAGACTCCCAAGGCTCAAAAAGGGTCATCAGCTGGAGCCAGGACTGGTCTCCGGCCAGCCTGCTACTCGACTGCCCATGACCATGAACATATCCGTCCTCCTCTCCTGCACGACAACCAAAGATGGAAGGCCCAGGACAGAGTCATCTCAGGCTGTCCAGACCAGCACCCCGTGTCGTTCGCATAAACCGCCCTGACTGTCCTCACTTCCTGAGGCTCTGGCCAGAGCTGTCGCCTTTCCTTCCCCTTTCTCGCCCGGCATCAGTCGCAGGGTCAGCCCCAGGGGAAGGTCGGAGCTACTTCATGACCCCTCAGTTCCTTCCCTTTGCTCCTCCCGAGAATCTTCATCACCCGGGGCCACAGACCGGCCTGACTTAAAGCTCGGATTTCAAGCTTTAGCACAGAAATATCTTGGGTTAACCGAAACTAGACCAAACCTCCACGCTTTCCTTAAAGCCAAGCCTCAAGGGAGGTCCAAAAATTTCTTAGAAAGGGAGAGAATTTCTACGGAACAAGTTCTTAACGCTTGGGGGTCATTAAACCCATTGAGAACCTAATGAAAGGTCAGGACCTTCTTGCTAGAAAAATGATATAAACACAAAACTATGTATATATTTTCAGGGCATTTACACACGCCTCCTGAAGACCCCCTGATAAGAACCCTTATGGTCTGGGGGAGGGACGGGGGAGAGAAAATGGTAAGGGGAGGACTGGAATCAGAAGTACTTACATGAAATCAGACTGGATCTTATGGGACCCACTGGCCATGGACTTGAACTCGACGCCTTCGAGGTCAATATCTTGAGGTAAACACCATTCCACCATGTTTCCTGTGGAAGGGAGAGCGCAAGTTAAAAGAAGCAAAGTCATTCAAAGAAAGAGTCTGAGTGCGGGACTCGGCGCGCACAGCTTCCCAAGAAATGGACTCAGTAACTTGCTAAAACTTTAATGACCTAAACTCTGCACTGCGTAAGTACAGAAAAATAGTATACGAAGTGCTGTCACGACCATCCAGCTCAGTGCGTTTTCCCAACGTGCACACGTCTCTGTAGCCGGCGCCTGGACCAAGACGCAGACCCTGACCTGCGGGCAGAAGCCTCTGGAGCCCCCGCACGATTAACCCTCCCCTGACTGCTAACACCAGGCCTGAGCTTTGCTGCTTTTGAAATGTATCCGAGTGCGATCATACTTTGCGTCTGTTTTCTTTTGTTCAATTTTTTTTTTTTTTGCAAGATACAGTCTGTTCATTGATTACTTCCATCCTGTGCATGTAACACTGTGGATCTACTTAACCGTTGATGCGCATTTTAGCTTATTTTCCGTTTAATGCTCAAAAATAGCACTGCTGCGGACCGTCTGGTGAGCACGCGTGGGAGGCCGGGCTGTTTCTCAGGCCTCCCGCCAGGCCTGCTGATCTGGATCCCCCTTCCCCTGGGTCCTCTCTCAGATCTTCTGACTCCCCAGCCAGGTCCTCAAAGCTGGGGGCAGTGACGGACTCCCCGGGTTTCCACCCACCCTCATCAGCTCCGGCTGGTTGAGTCCACCCCCTTCTTCCATAACTGCTCCCCCGGTACCCTCCAAGCTCCGCCACCAGACACGAAGACGACAGCCTTACACACGGTGTCTAACCCCCCCACACACTGAGGAACATGAGTCCCCTGTGTAGCTCCCAGGGGTCCCGGCGCATGGATTAAACCTTGACCGACACACATTTCTGTTGACTACGTCGCTAGAAGGATTGCTGTCAAAATGCTCGTGTCACTGCAAACTAGAAAACATCGAGAGTTCCCCAAGTAGTGTTTCCCAAAGCTTAGCTTGGCAGGGCTTCTGCCAAAAATAACACACATCTTAAAGGGCGTTTTCGCCAAACCGCCTTCGTTAAAGTTATATAAAGATGGACACGTTGCTTTTCTGCAGACCTTCTCAGAGCCTTTGTGAGTTACTCTGCACTGTGAAGCTCCATGAAATGAACACGGTGTTTAATTTTCCACAATTATTTGGCCAATAACCCTATTTTTGTGGGAAATTTTATAGACACGCTAGCAGATGAGGGGCTGGAAGCTGACCCTCAGTGTTCCTTCATTTTTTTCTTCCTGTCTTTAGCCGAGCATGTACTTGGGTTGCATATTCGATCCCCAGTCAGGGCACGTACGGGAGGCAACCAATGGATGTTTCTCTCTCTCTCTGTTTCTCTTTCCCTCCCACCCTCCCTGTCTCCTCCCCTTTCTCTCTCTCGCAAATCAATAAGCATATCCTCAGGGGATGATTAAAGAAAAACAAAAAACCACAATGAGATATCACCTCACACCTGCCAGAATGGCTGTCACCAATAAATCAACAAATAACCAAGTTGGTGAGGGTGTGGTGGCAAGGGAACCCTGTGCACTGCTGGCGGGAGTGCAGGCTGGTGCAGCCACGTGTATGGAAGACGACACGGGATCTCCTCAAAAAATTAAAACTGGCCCAGCTGGGCGTGGCTCAGCGGTTGAGGGTCGACCTGGGATCCAGGCGATCAGGGTTCGATTCCCGGTCAGGGCACATGCCCGGGTTGCGGGCTCGATCAATGACTCTCTCATCATTGATGTTTCTATCTCCCTCTCTCCCTCTACCTTCCTCTCTCTGAAATCAATAAAGATTTAAAAAAATAATAAAAACAAAAAATAAAATTATAAAAAAAAAAAAAAAAAAAGTTAAAACTGGAACAGCCTTATGATCCAGCGACCCCACTTCTGGGTATTTATAGGAAGAAACCCAACACGATAGCTGGGAAGACCACAGGCACCCCTGCGTTCACTGCCCTGTTATTCTCGGTGATAAGACACAGCAGCAGCCCACGTGCCCGTAGCAGACGAGTGGATGAAAAGCGGCGGCGCATTTACAATGCAGAATATTACTCGGTCATCAAAAATGATACGAGCTGACCGTTTGCGGCAACGTGGGTGGGCCTAAAGAGCATTACGCTAAGTGAAAGAAGTCGCACAGAGACAGACAAATACCATACGATTCCACGTGCATGTGGCATCTAAAGAACAAACGAAACTGAAACAGACTCACAGATACAGGGGACAGGCGGACGGTTGCCAGAGGGGAGCTTGGGATACAAGGGGAGCACTTTGTAGGGTGTATGACTGTTTGGCCACTAAGCTGTACACCGGAAACTGGTACAAAATAGTACTGAATGTAAACTGGAATTTAAAAAAAAATCCCAGCAGGTCTTTACTGAGTACATGAAAATCTATTGTTTTTTTAATGTATTTTTCCCCCTGTAATTTATTCTCTCCATTTTCTAATTTCATAAAATGGACGCTTAGCTCATTCTTTTTAAAGTTTTCTTATCTCATGTACATATTTAATATGTAAATTTTCCTCAAAATTCTGCTTTTGCTTTATCCCTCAAATATTGCTCTGTAAATGTTTTCAGATCGTTCAGCCCTTTAGATATTTTAAATCTGCATTAATTATTCAGCAGTGTGTTTTAAAACTTTTCAAAATACACGGGGAATTTTAAAAAATGTATCATTTAACAGTAACTGCTCATTTCTGTCTGTGGCAAAGGTCATTCATTCTTTATCATTTTTCGATGTGTTCTCTAAGACTTGTTCATATCAATTTTTATAAATGTTCCGTGCACAGTTGAGAAAAGCGTGCATTCTTAAGTTGTTAGATATAAAAAATCTATATATCCGAAACAAGAAGAGTGTGGAATGGCGGAAGATTAGACAAACAGATCAATGGAACAGAATGAGCGCGCAGAAATAGACCCACAACAACACAGTCCACCGATCTTTGCCAAACGAGCAAAGCAATACAATGAAGAAAAGACAGTCTTTTCAACAAATGGTGCTGAAAACTGGACATCCACATGCAAAAGAATTCACAAAAATTAACTCAATATGAATAGCACACCTATATGTAAGATGCAAAATTATAAAACTTCTAGAAGATACTATAGAAGAAAACCTAGGTGATCTTGGGTTGAGCAATGAGTATTTAGATTCGAGAGCGAAAAGCACAATCTATGCCAAAAACTGGTAGGCTGTACTTCATTAAAATTTAAAACAAGCCACAGACTGGGAGAAAATATTTGCAAAAACATATCTGATAAAGGCTTATATCCAAAATACACAAAGGAATCTTAAAACTCAACATTAAGAAAACAAGCCAGTTTTATTTTTTTATTTTATTATTTCTTTAATATATCCTTATTGATTTCAGAGAGAGGAAGGGAGAGGGAGAGAGAGAGAGAGAAACATCAATGATGAGAGAACAATTGATCGGCTGCAGCCCACAACCCGGGCATGTGCCCTGACCAGGAATCGAACCCTGATCGCCTGGATCCTAGGTCGACGCTCAACCGCTGAGCCACGCCCGGCTGGACAACCCAGTTTTAAAAACGGGCAAACGATACGAACAGATACCTCACTGAAGAAGATACACAGATGGCAAAGGAACATACGAAAACATGCTCCACATCACGTGTCATCAGGGAAACGCAAATTCAAACAGCAAGATCCTACCACAGACTATACCTATCAGAACGGTCAAAGTCGGAAACACTGACAACTCTCAGTGCTGGGGCGCAGGCGGGGCACAGCCCTCGCATCCGCCGCTGCTGGGACACAAAGTGGCACAGCCCCTCAGGAAGACAGTTGGGCAGTTTCTTACAAAATTAAGCATAATCTTACATATGGCCCAGCAAATTAAGCATAATCTTACATATGGCCCTTTGTATTTATCCAATGAGTTGAAAAGTCATGTCCACCCAAAAGCCTGCACATGAATGTTTACAGCAGCTTTTTTCCTAATTGCCCCAAACTGGAAGCAACCAAGACGTCCTTCAGAAGGTGAATGGCCGAACACGCCGTGGAACGTCCCTACAATAAAATACTATTCAGCAATCAAAGAAGTGAGCTATCAAGCCGTAAAAAGACACGAAGAACCTTAAATGCATAGTGCTAAGTGAAAGAAGCCCGTCTGAAAGATACGTGATTCTTTTATACGACACAAAAGAAGCTACAGGGACAGTAAAAAGACATGAGTGGTTGGAGCACAGGGGATTTTTAGGGCAGTAAAACTATTCTGTATGATCCTATCATGGTGGATACGCAACACTGGACATGTTTCAAAACCCACAGAAAGTTCAGTACAACACAAATGTAAACTACAGACTTTAGTTAATAATAATGTATCGATATTAGTTCACCAACTGTAACAAATACATCACATTAATGCAAAATGTCAATAGTAGGGGAAATGATATTTAGGAATTCTATACGTCTGCTTTTTCTATAAACCTAAAACCGGTCTAAAAATAAAATTAATTATAAAAAGCTAATAGATAAATATAACCTAGGGTAATTATGGTAGGACAGTAGTGATACTGTGGTTATGCCTTATTCTTAAGAGATCTATACTAAACTCTTTTATTTTAAATATATCTTTATTGATTTCAGAGCGAGGAAAGGAGAGGGAGAGAGAGAGAGAGAGAAACATCAATGATGAGAGAGTCATTGATCAAGCCCGCAACCTGGGCATGTGCCCTGACCGGGAAGCGAACCAGCCACCTTATGATACATGGGACAGTGCCCAACCTACTGAGCCACGCATGCCAAAGCTAAAGGTCACCCTTTAACAGAAATGTTCCACTCTTCTCAGATATTGGAAACCAGTTTGTACATGAAATTTGTGGAGGCTTAAAGGAAAGTGACCTCTCAAACTCAGCGATCCTTGAGGCAAAGCCATGTAAGGCTAGGAAACCCTGCACACTCCCTGTCCCGGGCCCAGTCCTCCCACTCCAAGCCCTCTGGTTTTGCAAACATGCTCGCGGCACTTTAGGAACCCAGCCAGGAAACTGGGGCCTGGACGGATTCAACAGAAGGGCTCACCCCAGGGGTAGTCAATCAGAGAGAGGCACGTCACTGTCGACAGTCCCTTTTCCCCCTAATTCTCTCTCCTTCCATCTCCACAGCCACCCTCTCTCGGGCCTGTGACAGGTACCTGCAGGCCCTGCCTGGCCTCTAGCTGCAAGGAGAACTTCTGGGGAGGGGTCCTCAGAAGTGCAGGAGGTCGTTCCTTTGTTAGGTGCCAATCTGCATTGTGTGCACTGAGCCAGTCACTCAGCAAATATTGGTAGAACGTAACTTGGGCTCCTGCAAAGGCAAATAAGTCCCTATTCAAAGGAACTTGGACTAACAGCTTATTGGGTTGGCAGCTCTATCACCCAGGGGAAGCCAGAGGGCAATGCCAAGCCCGGCTATCCACGTACCTGCCACTCTTAGGTCAGTCTGGCAGTTGGGTGTGAGGGCCTCCCAGAGCTGATGTGGCCTAAGCTCCCAGGCCAGGTGAGATAGGCTCGGTCCTATCTACATACGCGGCTGCTTCTGTCTGCATGTGAAATGACCGTACCCCCAGGCATATCTGTATTTCCTGAACCACCATTCATTTATTTATTTTTTATTATTTTTATTTATTTATTTTTTATTTTTATTTTTAAATATATCTTTATTGATTTCAGAGAGAGGAAAGGAGAGGGAGAGAGAGAAATAGAAACATCAATGATGAGAGGGTCATTGATCGGCTGCCTCCTGCACACCCCCAACTGGGGATTGAGCCTGCAACCCAGACATGTGCCCTGACCGAGAATCGAACCCGTATCACCTGGATCCTAGGTCAATGCTCAACCGCTGAGTCAAGCCCGGCCGGGCTATTTTTCATTGTTTTTAAATATGTCTTTATTGATTTCAGAGAGAGGGAAGGAGAGGGAGAGACATAGAAACATCAGTGATGAAAGATCGGCTGCCCCCTGCACGCCTCCTACTGGGGGTCGAGCCTGCAACCCGAGCATGTGTCCTGACCAGGAATCAACCCGTGATCTCCTGGATCATAGGCTGATGCTCAACCAGCTGGGCTTTTTTTTTTTTAAATCCTTACCCAAGGATATGTTTCCACTGATTTTAAAGAGATAGGGAGGGAGGGTGAGGGGGGGAGAGAGACAGAGAAACATGGGTTGGTTGCCTCCTGTACGCACCCCTACCTGGGACTGAACCCACAACCTAGGTGCATGCCTGGACCAGGAATCGAACCCACAACCTTTTAGTGTACAAGACAACGCTCCAACCAAGTGAGCCACCAAGGCCGGGGCTGAACCACCCTTTCTTTAAGCAGAATAGACATTAGCCTAACGCTGCCTGTTAGAAAGTTCATCTCATATTTAAAGTAGAAAAGGCAATGATCCGGAGCCAAAACAATCTCTTTCCAACGAGAAACAGGTGACTTTCCTTCCTCTCCTCTTGCGTCGTCGGGTGTTTCCCAACCGAGAATTTCCTCTCGACGTGGTCATGTCATAAGCAGTGGCTGCCCCGGCCCGAGGTCGGCTCACAGCTCCCTCTGACCAGTCTTCCCCTCTCCAACATGTGCCTTGATTTTTACCAAAAGGTCACAGGTTCCATTCCAGGTCAGGGCACCTACCCAGGTTGTGGGTTCAATACCCGGTCGGGGTGCTTGTGGGGAGGCAACCAATCGATGTTTCTCTCTCTCCCTCTCCCTCTCCCTCTCCCTTCCTCTCTCTCCAAAATCAACACCAGGAAAGTAAACAGCTCATATCACTTGGATTTTCGGTCTTTAACTAGTTTTAAATTTGCAGCCTGAAATTCATCCTGGTGATTTCAAGTCAGCCACATGCCCATCCAGGGCTGGATTCCAGTGCGTTCGTTTCTCATGGAAAAAACCTCCCGTTTCACAGACCCCGGATCATTTTACCCTGGGCGACCGGTGTGCTGCGTGGGGAAGGAGGTCAGGTGCCGGAGACAGGCCGGCTGGGCTCGCCTCGGCTCTGTCCCCCTCTTCTCCGTGACGTAAGGTAACGAAGGCCCCGCCTGTCAGTTTTTCTCATCACTGCACTGAAGACGGCAGTGGCCGCTCAGCACCCGTGGGCGTCAGAATCCCACCCACTCCCACACTACCCTCCGCAGGCTGTCAAGACATGAAACAATTCCCAGCAGATGGCCACAGATGGCCTCCTCCCTGAAAACCACAGCAGGTGAGTCACCAGCAGCCTGGGAAAGACTCTGCCACCGTGGGATTAATGAAATGAACCACAATTGTGGTTCACTGACGTCGGATGGAAGCTGCAGAGACGGGACGTGGCCGAGCGGATCGCTCTCAGAACCGGCCCGCTCTTGGCCTCCTTCAGCCGGCCATTCTCAGGACTGCTCTTCCCATCTCAAAATTGTGCTCCAAATGTTCCCTTCTCAGCCCCCTGGGTCACTTTCCCACCCGTGGCTGGAGCCATTGGTTGCTTGTACAAGTCAGATGGCCTGCGCAGCATCCAAGTCACGCCCCAGACACCACACCTGGCGCCAACCCCAGCGCACCTCCACCGGCTCCACTGCTGAGAAGAAAATGCTTGTGTATGGAGATCACGGTGAGTGTGAGTCATTTTTGTACACTCATTTGACATAAACATAGGAGCATTCAGATGCACTAAATAGGTGTTTATATGTAATTTAGGTACCAGGGAACAAAGGGAAAAGAAACATTTAAACATTTAAAAAACCTGGGCGGTTCTCTTTCCCTCTGCCATCTCCCCCACTCCCCACATACAGCATAAAAATCTTCCAGACATGCCCACAAAATAACTCTGGGGGAAATGCAGCCATTCCAAGGGAATCCCATAAAGAAACAGTCCACTGAGACAGAGTCACAGGTGTCACGCTTTGCAGGCCCGAAGCCGTATCTGCCTCAGGCCCACACACAAGTTCTCGGTCACACGGTGAGACAGCTGTGTCACCTCCACAGACAGGGTGAGGCCTGACTTCCAAGTGTGACGACACCGTTTCCCTTAATTAAGCAGGGAAAAGTAAGAGCATTTTACTAGAAACCCGAAGAACAAAATAAAAATTTTTAAATCGAGGCTGTGACTAATGGGCTGAAGACAGGAAACAGCGATATTTCTGGCTGCCGACCTCTCCCACCGGCTTGCACAGTTGGCATCTGGGCCCCGTTTCAATAGCAGCTTTGTCGCCCAGATGGCCAGCACCGCCATCCTAGGACTCCCTGCTCCGGATAAAGGCTGAGTGTGTGACTGTCAGAGTGAGTGTGTGAGTGTGCGCGTGTGTCCCCTACGTCCTCGCATTATTTCCAGATCCAACAACCGTCATTTTCAAACCAGGAGTCCAACGAAAGGAACACCTTGTACGCCTCTAGCCTCTTCTCAGGTTTTCCCTACAGATGCCCAACCAGCCTTCCAAGCCTTGTATCTAAAGGCATAAAAGAATCATCTCTTCTTCTGTATCCAGGAGAATTATACTCTCCTGGATACACTGGGTATAAATGGTCATCAAAGAACAGTGGTGATGAAAATCCAATGAAACACCGTGACAGAAAAACCCCTGCCTACGGAAAGGAAGTGTCCAGGCGTCATTTACAATCCCTTCTTTCACACTCCCGTTAATCTGAAAACCATTCCACATGCACACCTGTGTCTGTACCACACCAACCCACAAAACCGCGCTCACCAGCTGTGACCGACAAGGCAGGGCGAGGGGCTCGGCCCGGCTTTCCAACGTTATCGACTCCACCTGGGGTTAATATAGGACTTGCTTTTCCACCCCCGCTCCCTAAACTCTACCGCCAGAGCCACCGCTGCTAAATCGGACACTGTTAATGTTCCGTTTCTTCTATTACTCTAACACTTTGCAGAGTGAATCTCACGCTCCCTCCCATCCACAATAAGTCCTCACTTAACATTGTCCCTAGGGTCTTGGAAACTGCGACGTTAGAGCGAAACGACACAAACCAAACCAATTTTGCCAAAGGCTAAATGACATAAACAAGAGTTAAGTCCCGATGCCATAGTTCTGGTCACAAAACTTCACCAAACTTCTAAATAAAGACCCCAAACACTTCAAATAAACACTGAAATGCATGCGTTTAAGGGAGATTATTACGAGCAAGTAAAATAATCTTTTCCAACCCGCTTATGCCAGTTAAGGGTCGCAGGTGTCTGGAGCCTCCCCCTGCAGCTCAGGGCGCAGGTGGGAATCCTCCATGGACAGGACGCCCTTCCAACACGGCCACGCACCCAGACCGGGACCATTTAGAAATGCCGGTCATCTCCGTGCACAGCTCAGGGATGGGCTGGGGTGGGTGAGGGGGAGGGTGGTGGGTTTGCAGTTCCTGGAGAAAACCCACGAGATATGAGAGGGAGAATGGGTGGCCCTGGTTAGGAACAGATTTTTTTCATTAACATTATAACCAAACCAGCTGAGTGAAACACTGTTCTTGGAGGACCTGCTATGTTTACCCGCAGGTGATGGGGTTAGGGCCTAATGAATACTATTAGTTACAAAGTACCTGTTTTCGTCTAGCAAGAAGAGTTAGTTCGGTCTAAAAGAGAGCAGTTTTTCAAAGTACTTGTATCTGGGAGGGCTCACCATATGTGCATCCATGTGTGAACGGCATATTTTCATTTCATTTTATTTTTACAAATGGAGAACACCCGTATGCACTACGTGTTTAGAAGGGGTTGGTACTATTTCATGAAACTTCTGAGTTACATAAGTATCTACGCGAGCGTTTCGATTGTGATGTACAATGAATTGCATAGGGTGAGTCACAGTCAAAAAGTTCGAAAGCCACTGGGAGGGGGCCAAGGAACCGACAGTCAGGAAGGCCTGTCTCCTCCCCACTCGCTGTCACTTCCCGTGTCCTGCCGGTTTGTCATCGCTGACCAAAGTCACAGTACCCAACCCAGCCCCCCCTCTGCGCCCTTGCCCCAGTTCCTCCCCCTGCGTGGTACCCAACAAGTGCTGCAGAGCAGGGTCCCCGCCCCTCGCTGGGGGGCCGGGAGGGCATTCCAGGCGGCAGCGGGCACCCACCCTTGGCTAACAGGCGCCCCGCTGCCGTGTGGACACGGGCGCGCCTGGGTTTTCTTAAGCCCCAGACTCATAACCTCAGCTCCCCGCCTCCAGTGACGATCGCGCAGCGGCTGTGCGGCGCGCGGCCCGGGGCCGGCTGAGCGGGGCGCCCCGGCCGTGCGCTCGCCCCTGGTTCCCACGACGCCCCCCGCGGCGGGGCGGGCGGAGGTGAGGCGCCACCACCTTTCACTTCTCCAAACGCCCGGCAGGCGCCGGCCCCAGCGGACTTCCCTTTTCTTTCACGCTTCCCCAGTTTGGTCCCTCAATCCCCAGCCCGCAAGGCCACCGGCGTTAATTCCTCAAAAGGACACGGTCAGGGAAAGGGAAGTTGGGCGCTGGGAAAGTTGTCCTGCAGGGACAGGTGGGGGGCGAGGGCGGGGAAGCTGAGGACGCTCCGTTTCAGGGGTTACCCGGGGGGGGGGGAGAGCGTACCTCCTCTTAAAGGGGGGAGGGGACACCACACCTTTGGGCCAAGTAAGAAAACAAAAGCCAGCGCGTCTGTGGCCACAAACAGGACCCTCTGTTGGAGCAGCGCAAACGGCACGACAGTGGGGACGCCGACCGCGACCCGCGGAGAGGCAGCGGGACGCGGCCACCAGAGGGGGTCGGGGGGGGCAGGGAACAAAGCCCCGCGTCCCGCATCCCGCTGGGGACATCCTGCGGGCGCCCGGAGGCCGGGTGGGGGTGCAGGTGTGTGGGTGCGGGTGCGCGCGCAGCGAGCCCCTCCCCCGCCGCCCCCAGCTCCGGGGCTGGCGACCCTCTCCTGCCTCCCCCACCCCCCTCGGGTCCCGGAGAGGCTCTCACCCGAGCGCGGATCGAAGGTGACCACGAACACGGCCACCACCTGGTCCCCTTCCACGTCGCCCAGCTCCAGGCGCCCGGGCTGCAGCAGCACCTCGGAGGCGCCCAGCTCCTCGGGCTCCCGCCGCCTTGGGGGCCCCGCGGCCGCGCGGCCGCCCCAGCCCGGGCCCCGGCCCCCAGCCTGCAGCTCGGGGGCCTGCGGCGGGGACACGGCGGGGCCCTCGGCCCAGCGCAGCAGCGGCGCCGCGTCGCCCCGCTCCACCATGGCGCAGCAGGAGGAGCCGGCCCGAGGGGCGGGCGCAGGGGCGGGCGCGGAACTCCCGGCGCCGGCCCCGGGCCCGCGCTCCCGCGCCCGGGCCCGCACCTGCCCGCGGGCGCCGCCCTGCCCGCCGCGCTCCCCCCGCGCGGGCGCCCTCCCCGCGGGCTCGCCGGGGGGCGCTCCGGGGCGAGAGGGCCTGCGTGCCCGCGCGTGCCCGGGCGCGGGAGGCGCGTGGCGGCCGGACGCGCACCCACCTGCCCCGTCCACCTGAGCCGGCCTAGGCGCCTTCTCACCTAGGACCCCGCGGGACCGCTGTGCCACCGAGAATTTTTCTATATCACCATTGTTTCTGAAAGTCCCCTTGTCGTGGGGACCGTGACAGATGTGCGTTACGTCATCCAGAGCCCCCGCTGTGCTGGGAAGGGTAGAGAAGGGGGCGCACCGGCTGCCGGGGCTTTGGGGCTGGGGTGGGCCTGGCGCGGGGTGTCTGTACCCCAGCCTGGGAATGCGCCCGAGGGCGCCCTGGCCCTGGCCTGGCCGGACCCTGCCTGCGGCTCCCCATCTACATCAGGCTAAGTCCCCGCAGAGCGGGGTGGATGGTCAGTTGTCTTCCATCTGGGGAGAGGCCGAGATAAATCTATAAAAGATAAAAGCAGTTCCCATTCTTCTGGGTGGAACCTGCATAAATAGATTCTTTATTGTCATTCCATGGTTTCAGCCTGGAAGGAGCAGCCCTGGGAAGGGGGTTACATCATATATTTATTTTACCCTTGTGTCTGACACATAGGATAGGAATCTCCCTAAACGCCCTCTGGGTAACACCTAGTCCTTGAGGAACCCCCCCCACCCCACCCCCACCCCCACCCCCACCCCCGTCCTTCTGAGAGGGGGCAAGCTGCCCGCCTTCCTGAACCTTCTGGGAATTAAGCACCTGAACGCGCCTCCCTCCTGGCTGTGTTCTTTCTCATTTTAGCAGCTGTTCCTAGTTATTTCCCCTCCTCTGAAAGAGCAATCTAGCCACCAGGTTTATCCCAAGGGTTGAGGCATTCAAAATGTTATTTTAAAATACAAAATAGGGACTCTAGAAAAATCCTCAATCCATTTCCAAAGCCGTCGGCTTTAGGTCTGACTTTCCCCTTTCTCCCCCGAGGGGCTTCTGTTACCTGATCTTTTGCGTGAACCCCACCTCCCACCCCAGCACCCCCTAGTTTAATACCTTCAAGCTGTATATTTATCAGGAAATAAACTCCTAATACCCACCCCAATCAATTTGGACACCGAAGTGTCCAAACCCTAAACCTCGCACCTTTTCCAGTCTTCATTTATGGACGGGTTCTAGCGCACCAGCCGCCACGTGGACCCTCAAATTCCCCCTGCCTTGCCTAACACCTGCTCGCCAAGTATTTGTCAACTAAGCAAAGGAACAAAAGTAGAGACCTACAGCCCTGCACAACCAGCCCTCCTGCCAGCTTAACCCAGTAGCTTGCACGTAACAGGCGCTCAAAAATATTGACAGTGATGACACTTCTCTGAACACACTCACAGCCTGACCGTCAGACTTCTCTCCTCTGTGTCCCGTGAATTTCACAAGCTGGTAGGAGGGGAACTCACTGAATTTAGCTATTAGAACAGCTCTGGTGGGAAACGAGTGTGGGGGCAAGAAGGGATGAAGGGCACTCACATTCCGAGACAGTGGGATGCTGTTACATTTTTCACTGAGTTCCTCGAGAACCCCATGTGTCAAAATTTTTAAATAAAATTATGTTACTTTCCAAATACTAAATATAGCTTCATTATGTAAAGTACATTATGTAAAATATATCCACAGTATCGAAATGTCTACAATATATAAAAACAGTGTATATAGAACACATTATATAAAAGTATTTTTTGATCTAGAATCTCACCACTGACTTGGCCCCTGTTGACTTGATTGCATGGCCATGGTGACCCATCGCGGCTGCTGGGCCCCACCGAGGTCCAGTTCTCCCAGAGGAGATCTGTGCCTGCTTTTCCCAGCCGTCTGGAGGCACCACCAACCCAAGGCTATTTTGAGTTAAGATCTCTGCTTGAGGTTCTCTGAGCCACGCTGGTGGCATGAATTTAAAATGCAAGCTGGGGCAAACCCGGGATTATAGTTCAAATCCTTTGGCGAGGTTTTTTTCCTCCCTGCCCCCCATGGCAAAGTGGAGACAAGCAAGTTTCCTGGCCTGGCCCTCTCTGCGGGGAGGTTTACTTGTCACAACTGTATACAGTGTATCATATTAGACTCCAGGTCCTAATGGCATATGTTACAATAGGTGACAGATTTAGATGTTCTTCTTTTCTGTATTTATATGTAGAAATCATACTGCATATCCATTTTGTATCTTTGTTCTTTAAAATCAGGATGCGACCTTTTGCCATCCTGTTGGAACTTTTTATGGGCATCGTTTTAATGGTTTCCATTGTCTGCATGTTTGAAAATTTACTTAACCGTTCTTGCTCTCATTGTTGGATGACCAAGCCCTTTCTCTCTTTTTTTTTTTTTTTTGGTGCCTAAAGCATTGCCCGAATTTCACTCTGAACTAATGCTAAATACCTACTGCATGCCAAGCCCTGCTGGGACGAAGACAGACATCCCTTCTCATCAGGCTCACAGCCTGGCAGTGAGCAGGCAAGAAATGAAATCTGGAAAGAGGGGCGACAGGCAGGGCAAATGCAAGCAGGTTGCTATGACAGATTGCCAGAGGTGGGGACACCGGCCTAAACTGTATCCTTGTTCTTGAGGTTCTCGGTTATACAGCCGAATTGTTGACTCACGAGTGTGTAAGGGCATCAGTTTCATTTCACTCTTGTCCAAGTTAGATATTGCCACTTAAAATCTTTTTTTGGGTCAATTTTTCAGATGAAAATGACCATTTGGTTTTAAGATAATGTTTTGTGACCGAATCTAATTATGGCTTCAAAATACAGGGTGTTGGGGAGTGGGTGGGGAGAGATTAATCAAAGAACATATGTTTATAAGCATAACCCATGGACACAGATATTGGTATGGGCAAGGCCTGGGGGTGGGTGGACGCGGGGTGGAGGGGATCAAGGGGGGTAAAAGGGGACATCTGCAATATTTTCAACAATAAAGATTAAAAAAAGGTAACCAGATTAAAAAAATTAAAATACAGGGTATCCCCCTAAAAGCCTACACACTTTAACAGCTTACAGCTCAGTTTTGAAAATGAAATGCATTTGAATACACACTGTCTTTATAATTATTCAAAGTGTGTGTAGACATTTTTTGGGGACACCCTCTACCTGCCGAGGACTGTGGTCCCTCCTCCGTGCGTTGTCTGGTCAAGCTGCCATCTGCTCACTTATCCCGTGGGGTCGTCGTGCTCTTGTTATCAATCGCATGACTTCTGTGTGCGCTGAGAATGCTCCTCTCTTGTCGGGCACGCTTACTGTTAGTATCATGTCCAGTTTACTGTGTGTGGCGTCAGTGCTGCTCAGTTGCTTAATGAAATACCGAAGCTCTAAAATTCATGTAGTCAAACTCGGCGGTCCTTTCGGTGATTTCTTGTGCCGCTTTGACATTTGGAAAGTTGGTCGGTCCCCACCTAGAAATTTGATGAATGTTCACTTGTATTTTCTCCTAGGTATTTATAGATTGATTTTCCGAGTCTGAGCTCTTAATCTGCTCAGTGTTTGTATCGGCAGGTGATATAAAGTGAGACTCTAAAACTTTGTTATTGAATAGTTAACCAGTAATTGCTACACAGCCCTGGCCGGTGGGGCTCAGCTGGCTGAGAGTCGGGACCTATGAACCAGGAGGTCACCGGTTCGATTCCCGGTCATCGAACATGCCCGAGTTGTGGGCTCGATCCCCAGCAGGGGGCGTGCGTGAGGCGGCCGATCAATGCTGACTCTCTCGTCATTGATGTTTCTCTCTCTCCCTTCCTCTCTCTGAAATCAATAAAGATATATTAAACACACAGTTAAAAAAAAAATAAAGTTTTATTTCTGGGAGAGGTAGTCATCTCTACTCTATTTTTTAAATCTTCAGCTATTCCTTTGACAATGATTTTTCCTTGTGAAATTTAAAATCATTTTATCCAGTTTCCCAAAAACAGTGAGATTTTTTCCCCCCCTATCTGAATGGCACAAAAATTGCATAGTTACTGGGGAAGAATCGACAAGTTTGCATAACTAAGCCATTTTATTCTCCCCGACGGGAAGTCTTCCATCCAGGGGAGGACTAGTCTGCTCTGCCTCCACCATCAGTCTGCGTCACTGGCTGACCAGGGCAAATGCCAGGGGTCCAGACAGGAGTGCCGATGCTGGGACCAGCTGAGGGGTGACAGGGTGACACTGAGGATGTGAATGGAGGAGATGGAGACAATCACCTTCCTAATGGTTTAAGGGCTATCCTCACGCTTATCTGTCCTGTGAACCGAAGTCCCACAATCAGGAGCTGAGGACCTAAAGCCGCCCAGAGACATCCTGGGCTCCTGATCTGTCTGACTCCCGACTTCCTAGCATCCATCTCATACCTTCGACCACGGTAGCTGTAACCTCAGCCCGGTCTGCCTGATATTTCCCATCACTTCCCCCAAATCCCCTGGGCTGCAGGCACTTGCTGGTGTGTCCTAAATTGAATGGACAGTAACTCACATACCTCAGAGGCCCAGCTCAGGTGGGTGTAGGGATTAACAAAATAGAATATTTATTCAACGTTTACTAAGTTATTTAAAACCAACACATCCCTGCCCTGGCCGGTGTGGCTCAGTAGGTTGGCCATCGTCCTGTGTACATAAAAGTTGCCAGTTGGGTGCCTGCTCAGGGCACATGCCGAGGTTGCTGGCTAGCTCCTGGGTGCTGGGCCGATCGGTGTTCTCTCTCAGTATCCCTCTCCCTTCCTCTCTCCCTAAAAATCAATAAAAATACTTTTTATAAAAAATAATAAAATCAACATATCCCTGCCTTTCAGTCCTCTGAAATTTGCATTGGAGTTGAAAATTAAAAATTCGAATGCCTAGTGTGTGCCTTGATTCAGAGCACCTACTATGTGCCAAGCCCTGTTCCGGGTAATGGAAACAGAATAGCAAATAAGAGTCAAGTCCCTGTCCTCATGGAATTTAGATTCTATTGGGGGTGGGATGGGAGGAGACACAATTTTTTAAATAAACCATTAGATATGTAATATATGATACAGCTCTAAGTGCTGTGGAGGAACCTGACACAGAGTTAGGGGCCGGAGGATGGGTGATGGGGACAATTTGGGGTTTCTGGGAAGTCCTCTCTGATAAATGACAGTTGAGGAGACCCCCTGGAGGAAGCCGGGTGAGTGAGCCGTGGGGGAGACTGGCATCTGGAGGGACAGTAAGGAGTCTGGGGGAGATGCAGGAGTCAGACAGGCTGCGGGTGGATCCTCAGGCCCTTGGTGCAGGGCTGGCTGTCTTCTGGGTGAAATGGGAGGCCCCAGAGGACCTGAGGACACGGTCCTTTAAAAGGATCCCTTTGGCTACTGGGTGGAGAACGGACTGCAGGGAGGTCTGGGGGAAGCAGGTCGGAAATGGGGAGGGAGTGAGGGAGGGGAAGGGGTGGAGGGAGGGTGCAGAGAGAGAAAACGGAGGAGGGGTGACGGGCCTAAAGGGGAACCGAAGACTATCAGGAGGAGGGAAATTAAGTTGGCTTCAGTCCCGATCAAACTGGTCCTCAGGGCCTCTCTCCCTCCCGGCCCACATTTATCATGTAAATAACTCCGTCCGTCACCGCCCGAGTCTCTCCAGAGTCTATGGAGGGGGCTCTTGGGCTTCATTTTCCGTTCTCACGGACCCCCTTTCACTTGCTCTCTTATAAAGCGATGTGGGTGGCTTGTTTCTTCAAAGAGTTTCTACCCTTCCCAAGGGGGCCCCTCTGAGCAAGGAACTGACCAGCGCCTGCTAAAGATCGCTAAACAGTAAGAAAACGGGTTTTACAAAATAAGGCAGCGGGGGGCGGAAGTCATTTCCATTTTCAAGGGATACGTATCTGCTTCTATGCACGACCGATCTTTCTAGCTTTTCTTTTATCAGCTTGAAAATGTGTCCAGTTCCTTTTATAAAAGCTTTAACCGCCCGTACCTGGCGGTGGGCAGGGTGGCGGGGTGTTACGCGCGCGCGTGTTTGGGGGGGGCTGGAATTGGGGCAGGTGTGTCTGGCCGAGGCCCGAGGTGCCTCTCCGTTTGGGAGATGAACTCGAGCCTGGGCTTTGTCGGAGGCAGTTTCAGGATCATTCCCACGCCCAGGTGATGCTGGATTGTAATGAGCTCCCCGGAGCCACGGGGCGGGTGGGGAGCGGGAGCGAGAGGAGAGGGTGAGATTTCTAAACGCAAAGGAGCGCGAGCCATTTCTTTCCAACACTGAGCTTGTTCCCAAGCTGACTGCTGGGTGTCTTCAAGGCCAGGCGAAGTCAGAGGAACCCACAGTCTCACCAGCCTTCTGTGCCAGGTGAGTGCGGGGAGGCCCTGTGCTGGCCAGAAGAGTTTTAACACGCACCGGATCGAACCGCTCCGGGAGTTGCCGGCGCCGTCTGGAATCAGTGGCAATGAGGCCAAGCTGAGGCCCCGACACCTGGTACTTAAGGGGGCAAATCCACCCACAGGTGCGTCCGGGCAGCGGGCTCAGGCTCCCCACTCCGGACAGGCCCTCGGCCACCAGGTAGAGCTCGGGGGCAGAGATGGATGAAAACAGCATTAACAAAGAGCTGAGGCAGAAACTGAACTTCTCCTGCTGCGAAGAAGAGAGTCGGAACAAAGAAGGGCAGGAAGCGCCCGAGGGCGGGGAGGCCCCGAGCCACACCCCGGAGAAGGCCGCGGCCCCGGGCTGGAGGGCCAGGCCCACCCCTCCCAGGACACCCCGCAGTGAAGGACGCGGGCTCCCCACCTTTCAGGGAAAAGGCCCAGTGAGCCCGGAGCCTCTGCTGTCAGGATCTCCCAGGTGTCCTGCAACACCAGCCCAGCCGGACGACAGAAGCCAGCTGCTGTACTGTGAGAGTCCCTTCACCCCCAAAGTGAGTGGGGGGGGTGGGGGGGGCCCAGGCCCCAGGCCCCAGGCCCCAGGGGGAGGGACCCAGGTTCCTTCAGGCCAGCTGACAGAGAAAGGACTCTGTGTATAGGATAGACTTGCCTCCCAGGCTCTCTTAAGCCCAATTACGTATTTATTGGTGAAAATGAAGCGTGTTCCGAGTGATCAGAAAACAGAATTAAACGTCTCGCCAGCTGTCTTCTCGAAACCACGGGCGCCAGCGACTATTTGTTGGAGGCCACCCATAAAGGTTGGGTGGGGAGAAAGCTCCCAGTTAAGTAATATTGGCACTGGGAGGGACATTGGGATCTGGGGCCGAACCTGTACGCACCACACAGGAGAAAATCAAGGTCTCCGGAGATAAACTGGCTTCTTGCTCAGCCACTGGGCTCTTTAGAGACAGGACTGCAAACCTGACCTTTTGGTCTTAGCCCCTTCTTTCCGTTACGCCAACTGGCTCTATTTTATGGGATCATTCACTAATATTTCGTGTTCACTTTGTTTGGACACATTCATATCTCCTTGCTGCTGCTCTTTCCAGAAGGAAGGCTCTCCCCCCCTGGGCCTTGCCAAGTTCAGGCGCTTCTATTATATGTGAGCAAAGAGGCGAGCTGTTGACACTTCTGTGCAAGCTGAGGGTTGCAAATAAGCAGGGGCCCGAGCAGTGAGCCTGTTCCTCTACTCCTGTTGTGGCTGGTCTCCTGCTACATGTTTCGTGTTCCTGAAGCCAGGGCTGGGGCGGGTGGCCTGTGATGGATGGGCGCCCGTGGGGGAGGGAGCTCGGGACTGCTGTTGGCTCTGCTTCCTGCTGGCTCAGCTGGAGGTGCTTGATCCTGGTGGAAACATCTAGGCTCTGATTGAAGCAGGCGCTGTCTGCAGGTCTCTTTAGTGCCTGCTGGGTATGGGCCCCACGCCCACAGGAGACGCTAAGCTTCTTGTCTGCACGGTAGAAAAACTGCTCTAATACGTTCATGTGTTCATCTGTGGGGTTTTCAATGGTCCCAATGCCCACCAATCCACAGATTTTTATTTTTATTTTTTTGAGAACCCACTGGGTGCAAGGAGCACAGGACACAGACAGAGAGAAAGAAGAGACGCGTCTGTAGACACTGTGTGATGGGTGTTTCAAGAGCGGCCAGAGTTCACTGGGTGGGCTGCTTCTCAGGGGGGTGATCAGGAAAGAAATAAAGGTGAAGGAAACATAGGAAGGTCAGTGAGAGTTGGTGTGGTTTTGACGCAGAAAGCGGGGGGAGAGTGGGCTGAGAGAAGGTGGTGCTGAGCAAACGTACACAGGCAAGAAAGCACGACATGGTACATATTTCACTCGTTAGCTTAAAACTGAACACCGTGATAGGCTAGCTGGCCCTCTGCTGACACACCCATCTCCTGCCTTCAAGGAGTGCCCACAAAATAACAATAGACACAAACTGGAACAATAATTAAAATTCAGATCCGGTGTCCTAGGGGAGTGGCACCACAAGATGAGAGAGAATTAGGAATTAAGTCTCAAGAGATCAGAGAAGCCTTTCCAAAGAGAGCGATGTTTGAGAGACGTCTCAGAGAATGAGCTGGAGTTCACTGGCAAGAAGGGATTGAAGACTTGAGGCCAAGGGAAAAGCACCTACTGAATTTTGGAGGGGAAACTGCACGTTACAGAGCTGTTGCTCATGGAATTAGCTCCAATCTCTGGAGCATATTTAGATTCTCAACCTGGTCATCTTCCCAGAAATTTTCAATCTGCTTTACTTTGATGAAATTCTTTTCATACATCTTGTCCCAAACTATGTTCTTTTAGGTTCCAAAAGGATTCCTCCTAGTTCTGCCATTCTGACAATACAATCCTTATTAATATAACTAATATCCTTCCCTCTCTTTTAAGTGGAGCTCAGAAAACCTATCAGCCTTCACATTTCCAGACTAGGAATTCTGATATTGTCTGCCCTGGTGCAAATACTTTTCCTTCCTTTTACCTGAAAACTATCCGGGCCCGTTTTGTGGTCCTGGAGGTGTGGCAGCCAGAGCTCTGTGCGGGTGTAGATTCCAGGTGTGCGGGTGCCCCGCTGTTTCATGTACGAGAGATGCCCTTTACTTCCCACATGCTGATCAGCATCACAGAAAAACCGTTTCTCAGACAATGACTATCATTCTGAATTCGTCTCTTGGATCACATGGACAACTGAGAATCTGTTCAAATAGTTGTTCTTTTGAACCAAAGCTCAGCCCTATGGTAAACTTACAGGAAGACTGTGACCTGTCATTGATGGCCTTCTCCGACAATAGCCCCAGGGTAGTTCATCCTTCCATTCTAGGACATGCAGAATCCTTGTAAAAACTCACCCCTGGCAATGACATCTTTTTCTTCATTAAAAAAAAAAAAAAATGTTAGTGCCCTGGCCCTTACGTGGTCCCACGCACTGAAAGATGGCAGGTTCGATTCCCGGTCGGGGTACATACCCAAGGTTGCGGGTTTAATCCCAAGGAGGGTGCATACGGGAGGCAACCAATTAATATTTCTCTCTCTCTCCCCCCCTCCCTCCCCCTCCCCCTTCCTCTCTCTCAAATCAATTTAAAAAATGTTAGGTTACTGTGCGTGCTCTATTGCTTCCTTCGTTTCTGCTTGTATTGGTCACTTAGTGAGCATGTACGAGGTCAATATTCATTTTTTGTAGCCTCACATCCCTTGACTGTATTTGTATGTGGTGAGCCATGGTGTAACCTACCTTCTGCTTCTAGCCTGAGCCATGGGCAGAGGCCCTGAGAGTGGAATTCTCGTAGAGAGAGCCTCCAGGACAGCGCTTGCCCTATGGGGTTATCATGGCCCCCATGTGTACCCTGTACCCCTGAAGACCTAAAACACGGGTATCCCTCTGGCCCCCCGACATTTAGGTCATAAAGGCATCTGCTGTCTCATCAGAATTCCGTCTTTGACCTCTGCCCTCTGCCTTTGGGTTCGTTCTGGTTCGGTCTTAGGCCTGTGTTCTCTTACTGTGACCTACTGGGAGTGGTAAGTCCTGCACAGTCTTCTGTTTGTTGGTATGTTAGGTACAGTGGCTGCGAAGCCTTGAAGCTCAGGGGTTTAGACTATTACTTCTCCATTTTTATTTTACTCTGCTTCATGGAGCTCTTCTCATTTGGGGCCTACGTTTTAAGGGGATTGGACATTTCTTCTTCCATGTTGTCTGTGAAATCTTTCCCTTACAAAGTGGTTATTTCCGACACATCAATGAATGGAGTGGACCGTTCATTCCTTAAGAGCTGGAGTCCCCCTCTGCACCCCTCGCCCCCAGCATCCCGCTCAGAGTACTCAGCACGCACCAAACGCGGATTTCCACGAGTGAACGAGGGGAAGCGAAAGCGCACACTCTGAGGGCATAAGGCAGGTCTTCTGAGGTCGTTTTTGTTCGTCTAAGCTTAAATGCCATCCTTAAAGTGTTGGAGGTAGGGCTAGATTTGGTGGTTTTCCAAGCTGGCTATCAGAACTGCCCAGGGCAAGGCTGGGAGATAACCCAAGTAGGGACTCTTGTGTTGGTCCCATGAATGGGAATACCCAGCAGGGGACAGGGAATCCGTAGTTTTCCCCTGAGGACCAGTTATGAAGGACTAGTTTGCACCGAGCCAGATAACCCCTGAGGCCCCTTTCAGCAATAACAGTCTTTGGTTCAAATATTAACTAGCTAACTGATACGAATTTTATTTTTTCTTCACTAACCCCATTCTGATTTGCCTTTTGTCACCCCCGTTCAGGGCCTGCCGGGCCAGTCCATGATTTCTTCAACAGGGAAGCTGCCCTCCCGAGGCTCTAAGCATTTTAGGCTCACACCTGTCTCCTTCACAGATGAAATGACCTCATCAGCTCTGGTTAACATTAACCCCTTCACCCCAGAGTCCTATAGGAAAGAGTTCCTTCAATCCAGTGGCAAGAGGAAAACTCCAGGAGACCTGTAAGTACATTGCTGCCTTTGACTTTTGAGAACTGATCTCACTGTGGTCATAGGAAGGGAGAGGGCTGAAGTGAGATTGGGAACAGCAGCTCTGCCTCCCTTCCCCTCCTTCCTAAATGTCACTGGTTTCCCCCTGCGTTGCCACGGAGATTCCAGCATCTTTCCATTCTGCAGTGTACCCAGAGGTGCCTTCTCTAGGCGGGGCCAGAGCAGAGGGAGCCACAGACCTCTGACTTCCATTAGGAAGTTAAATGGGCTATGGAATTGCCTTCAGGGGGTCTCCTCCGGCCAGCAGAAGCCTAGCAGCTGGGGAAGGTGTAGTTCACACTTCAAAGAGTCTATTACTGTTTCCAGAAGAGCTGTGGGGCCAGGAGTTGAACTTCTCTGCTGGGGATGGAAGACTGGCGAAAAGAAGAGTGTTGCTTTCCAAAATGTTAAAAGCCAAACTGAGCCCATTGTGTGTCTCACACACGGACATTTCCTTACGACGTTCCTCCAGGCTTCTTTTCTATAACGGAGCCACCTCTAAAATGGGCCAGTCATCTGTGCCCATAGGTACTCGGCAAGGCAAAGGCCCAGGGAGCCATCCGAAGTCTGCGGAGCGTTTGATGTGCTACCTTGAGTTGTTTCTTTGGGGATCAGTGACTGTGTATTAACCAGCCTCAGGCCCAGAACAGGATTTCTCAGCACTGCCTCCTGGATCTTAAGCAAAAAGGATTTCAGCAGGAGTAAACTGCCCACTCTTGCTGCCAAGAATTCGGGGGCGTTAGCTGTTTGGGATTATTTGTAAGCCATGAGAATTCATGGTTCCCTCTCACGGAAGCTGGCCACATAGACAGTTCACTCGTAATTCCGGGCAATGAAAGTGGGGACGCTTTAGTAACGTCGCTCAGTGCTCCCGAGAGGGTATTTTTCTTATTTATGGTGTTATTTTTATAAAGTTTAGAATGTAATATACAATTTAGGTCACAAATGTCGAGCACCAATTCATTTCCACGAGTGTGATGTCCTCCATTGGCCATTACTTCCCTGTACTTGTCAAGAAGAAAAATCTATGGCCTGGCTGATCTAGAAATTAAAATCTTGCTTCAGGATTCAGGATGCAGCTGCTCCTGCCAAAGAGGACACTTGTCAGAGGCGTCGGCTAACCTATGAGCATTTTTATACTAGTTTGGCATAACACTCATAGATTAGGAGGCGTGAGATCTTGCAACAATTTTGTGTTTTCTTTTATAATTTCTATTCAATCTTTGTATATTGTTTAGGACAGTCTTTGTAGTTTAAGGTTTCTAAATTCGATGTAGTTAAAGTAAATTTTTCTTTTAAAATATTAAAGAAAAGAAATCAACAATGTCTTAGCCAGGGTTTGAGCTCCTTCTTCTATACTTCTGGTCTACCTGGGGCCCGCACATGTGCAAAGCCAGGTTCTGGGGGATGTGGGGGTGGGAAAGGGAACGTGCAGGGTGGTGGTGAAGACCATGGACGGTTGCACGTATGTTCTGTGTGCTTTCCTGCCTCCAGTTCTCAGCAGCTGTTGTTCTATTTGCCTAAAACGCCGCTCCTTTCCTCTACCTGGTTCCAACTCATTCTTGGAACCCAGCTTACACGGCCCCCCTTTTGGGAAGGACTTTTACTCTTGAGATGATTAACTGGGTGTTGTCTATGGCATCCCTTGATGTCTTGCTCTTGTCCTGGCTTCTTATATGGAAATTGCCTGTTTTACCCTGTCCCCAAATATAAACTGAAGTGGCGGAGTAATTGTCTTATTTAGTCTCTCAGCTCCAGAACCCAGCATAGTACCAGGATCAATAAGTGCTAATTATGTATCTTATGGTGATATCACTTTTTTTTTTTTTTAAAGCGAGGAAGCTGATCCAGGGCAAGGCAAGGTGGAACAAGGGCTGCCTGCCAAGGTGAGCACAGTTCTTTGGCCCAACTGCAATAGCAGTCATTTGGTTCTCCTGTCACTGTTTGTCTCCTCTCTTCTCTCTTCTCCTCTCCCACTCCTTCCTTCCTTCCTTCCTTCCTTCCTTCCTTCCTTCCTTCCTTCCTTCCTTCCTTCCTTCCTTCCTTCCCTCCCTCCCTCCCTCCCTCCCTCCCTCCCTCCCTCCCTCCTTCCCTCCTTCCCTCTCCACCCCCACCCCCAACACTTTGTAGCAAATGTGCTTTGTAGCTGAATTCATTTGGACTCTCATTAGGGTCTATATTATTAGCTATTTTTTTAATAGAGGAAGGGAGAGAGAGAGAGAGAAACATCGACTTGCTGTTCTACTCATTTATAAAGTCATTGGTTGATTCTTGTATGTACCTTGACCAGGGATCGAACCCGCAGCCTTAGCATATCGGGACGACGCTCTAACCAACTGAGCTACCCGGCCAGGCCTAGCTAGTTGTTACTTTACCAGACACTGTCTGGTATGTATGTTGCTGATTCTTTATCTTGGGGTATTTTTATATTAAAGACTAACTGCTTCTATCCTTGATCGGGGGGGGGGGGGGGAGGAGAAATTCTACACTCATGGGGCAGAGAAGTTGAAGGAAAAATTGTGATATCTAAGGTCCCAAAGTAGAAAAGTAGAACCGAGAAAAATAGCACGAAACCAGGGGTCCTATGTAAAATTTTAACTCTCAAATATGTCAAATTCTATTGATTTTTATAATGGTCACAATATTTGATCTAGTAACCCTCATTGGATAATCTAACCTAAGAAAATACTGTAAATATTATCACCAGAAATGTTTTTCAGCCATAACTGTAAAAGAAAAAAAAAAATGAAATAAAAGAGGGGGGAGTACTCAATGTCCAAAAATAGAATGGCAAATAAATTATGGTTTAAAGTCAGTGGAATATTACATTACCATTAAGATATTTATCATGAAAACATGGCTATGTTCAGTGTTCAGCGCACAAAAGAGGAAGGGAGGGGTTGGGGTGGGGAGTGGTGTGGATGGTAAGCTGGCTTATTAGGCGTCTGAAATGATGGGGAGGCAGACGGCCTTGAGGCCTCTGATCAGAAGTTTGGGATCCTCGTGGGAAACAGTTAAGTGTGTCTGATTCTACAGTGTCATTTTGCAAAAATCATTCTTACTGGTCGAGGAGACGGAGAGAGAGGGCTGGTAGCTATAGGAAGTCCAGGCATGGAAGAAACAGAGCTTGAGGCTGGCTAAGGGCCATGGAAAGCACAGGTCTTGCTGATGAAGGCTGACTGATGTTGGAGGTCGAAAATGAAGAGGTAGTAAGAGTCAGGATTTTCAAAACTCAAAGTTAGATGAAAAAGTTCTTGCTCATGGAGACGCTGGGAAAATGTCTTTGTGGAGAAAAATGAGCTTGGATTGAGATTCATATAAATTTATGGAAATCAGAGCCACAATTTACTGAGAATTTACTAAGTGTTTGGCATTGCGCACACACACATTTCATTGAGTAATATTTAAAAGAACCCCGAGAAGCAGTTGCTCTGAACCTCATTTTACAGATGAGAGAATGGATTAGAAGCTGAGCGATTTCCCGGGGGTTATTTACTAGCTGGGCAATCAACGATGTTGCTACCTGGCCCAGAGGGGGAGTGGCTGTTATACCTGAACATGGAATCTGAAATAATTCAATAATTTTGTGTTCCAGACTAAGAGTTTTGAGGAAGCAAATTGAACACAAGTATGTTTATCCAACCTGAGATAAAATGATTAGCAGCCGGAGTGTGAGACACGTAGACTAGTGTCAGAGGGAGATTGTTTTGGTTTTTTCCTAACATGCTCTACCCAGGTCCCAGTCACTCCTTCAGCTGAGGCCGCAGCTCTGGCTGTGAGTGGATGTGTCTCCTCTAGGGACATACAGGTAAGAATTTGTACGGTCAGACTGGAAGCGACAGTGCAGGGAAGGCAGGCAGCCCCTGGGCAGGTTCTCGCTGCCCTGAATATTGACACAGGCAGAATCCAATGAATTGGCCCCACAAGTCATTCTGAAAACTTAGAGAAATGTAGGAATAGACTATGCCTCAGTTTGAATCCCCCCTAACGGAAGGGCTATTTTAACTGTTTTTTACGAAAATGTTTCAGAGATGTGTTCTACGAGAAACCAACATGACCTCCCGCTACGAAAAAGAGTTCATGGAGGTGGAAAGGATTGGGGTTGGGGAGTTTGGCACAGTCTACAAGTGCATCAAGAGGCTGGATGGATGTGTTTATGCCATAAAACGCTCCACGAAATCTTTTGCAGAATTATCAAATGAGTGAGTACCTTTGAAATGTTCTGGAAGCACAAATTTGGATTTGGAAAGCTAAATGTTTTAAGTAATAGCACTGATGTTATTAAAAACATTTGCTTTTCTGAAAACCACCCTACCTCCTCCATTGTATGTTATCTCACATGTATAAGCTTTCTGAGTTTTCCAGATGAGAGAGAGGTTATTTCTTAAAATATACCATGATCATTTCAGGGCATTTTGTGATGTGTGTGTGTGTGATTTTTGTGGCTTTTGCTACTGGTCTTACTGCTTTTTAATAATTAATAGATTTACGGACTGATCTTATGGCGCCTGCTTAGTTCATCAGAAATAGCACCAAGTAGGAAGTTACTGTTAACTCCCTGATTTATCTCTACTTTGTATTAATAATGAATTCAACAGTCACGTTTCAAGGACTTACAAGCAAGGAAAAAATTAACAGAAATTTGAATTTCATTCCCGGAAGTAATTGTTCGTCCTTTCCATAAGGAAAACAACCATGTTCAGATTTAGCCAATGACTTTTATGAACTATGGGGATGTAATACTTAGGCTGAATCTGAAATGATCGATTTTGGAATTCTTCAGTTTTATACTGAAACTCACCAAATACTGTATTTTGCTTTTCTTGCGTTGGATTTCCTATTCCACAATAAATATCCCTCTCCAAGACTGTCCCCGCGACATGTTGGCCGAGTTTCCTAGTGACCCTGACTGTCTAGCCTCCATAGAGAAGATCGAGGGCCCAGGTCAATATCCATAATCAAGTCCATGGAGGCCTTCCCGTGGGGCCCATCAAGATTTTTTGATTACAATACAGTGAAATTAAGACCCAAAGCCCGTCTGCAGTTGAGGTAGCCCCACCGAAGCCTCCTCTCTGTGCCATGTTTAATCGAAAAACCATGGACTTTGGTATCAAGATGACCAAGGTCCTGGTCCGAGGTCTACTACTATCCCTTGCTTGACTTGGGGGTCAGTCGCCGAACTTTCTAAAGCCTTTATCTTTGCCACTGCGTCTCACTGCGTAGTTTATGGAAACCAGGGTTAAAATAGTAAGCAAGCAGGGAGCATTCCACGAGGGTGCTGCTCTTGTGAATCACGCGTCATCTCTTACCTTCTAAAAACATCTTGCGTGTGTATGACCGCGATTCCTTTCTCTCAATGCTCTTCTCTCCCTTAGGAATTCGGCTTTGCACGAGGTTTACGCTCACGCGGTGCTGGGTCACCACCCCCACGTGGTCCGTTACTATTCTGCATGGGTGGAAGACGACCACATGATCATTCAGAATGAGTACTGCAATGGTAAGCATGCGGCCTACTATCTGCGGGGAGGGAGATGAGCTTCAAGAAAAATTGATTTAAGAGAGAAAAAAGACATTGATTTGTTGTTCCACTGATTTATGCATCGTTGGTGGATTCTTGTATGTGACTTGACTGGGGATCAAGCCTTGGCATAGGGCGACAATGCTCTAACCAACTGAGCTCCCAGGCCGGGGTGGGAGGTGCACTTTTAAGTCTTCAGAAAAAAACATCTTGGCCTATTCTTTGTAGCTTCTGCCTGGTGTAGCAGATTCATAGCTAAAATGCCTGCACTACAGTTTTGCTTGGAAGCAGAGTGCTGCAGGAGATGAGCTGAGTGGAAAAGGGGTGTCAGGTTCATGCTATGACCTATTTCTGTGGAAGCTGATGTATGACTGACACACCGAAGCTCTCACGCCTTGACTTAATAGTAAGTCAAGGACTGTGACCCTAGTGGTATGAGTGGGAAACCATCCTTTTACCAATCTGCTAGGTATTCTGAAAGATGCAAGCACAGTCCCTGCCGCTTTGGGGGGAGGAGGTGGTAAATGTATACAGCCAGCTTCTGATGAATTTTCAGGTGGACTCCCGAGTCTGGGGATTGTTCATGCTTCTTGCTGCCTCCGACCTTTTGAGCTTCAGTGTTCTCACCAGACTGAGGACACGGGGTGGGTGCTGGCACTCAAACCCAGAGACTCCAGACCTATTCTCCCAGGCCCTTCGGCGCCGGGCAGACACAGTAACCAGTACAACTACTGTTCTCGGAAATATTTTTCTCCAGAAAGTTCAGTGGTGTCGTAGAAAAAAATACCACCACACTGAATAGAAGCTTGGCATCGTCTGAGGAGCAGCAATCCATACTCTGCACACGATGCTTGGTAACAGCATCCCTCTTTCCCAACACGCCCCCTCTCCGTGGACACCCACCCGAGTCTCTAATAGCACAGCCTGTCTGCAAGTAATTTTAGTAACCGCCATAGAGGCCCGAGTGTGTGTGTCCAGCCAGGTCAGTGATAAAGCTTCATCACTGTACAAACTATTCAGCATACAAATAGGAAATAACACTGAAATGCTAGTAACACAGGAAATGGTCCCCATCCTGTAAAATAATGATGCGGCACTTTCCTCCTTTCCTTACAGTCTGATTTCTTTGTAGCCCCACCTGTGAACTTTGTGAGGGTTCTTTTTCCCTCCAATAAGCTCACCCCAAATCCCTGTCTCTCTGGGATAAAAAAAATGGATCCTGTCTTTATTCTTGGGGTGGGAAGGTTGAGCCTTTTCTGAATCTCTTCCTAATTTCCTGTGATTGTGGCCTAAGATTCCCTTTTCCTTTCCTCCCTCTCTACAAGAACATCGGTTTTATTTCTATGACTTTTAGCTACTAACCAAAATAATACCCAATAACAAAGAGTACTCAATAAAGCAAAACCACGACAGATCTGGGGCAATGTAAAGATTTCAGATTTTCAAAAAAAAAAAAAATGAGATGGAGTGGTTCCTATTCCAAATCACCTTTCAACTCTTGTCCACATTTGAATACCTCCTGCGGGTTGACACCGTATTAGGCTCTAGGGTAAGAAACACTGTAGAGTGAGAGAAGGGAAGGCCTTTAAGAAGCTTTGTTCCCCTTGCTCTGCAACCGTGAACACATTGGAGACGGCGAGGGGCAGAGCCGGGTGGTACAGCTGTGGGTAGAAAGCGTCCAGAGAAGCGGGACGTGGGCAGAGGCAGCCGGAGCGGAGGGAGGGCCTGGGGTCGCCACCCCGCCCTCTGCACACTAGTTGTGTGACCGCTGGGATGCCACTATCTCACCCAGTAGAGAGACTGTAGTAATTAGATCAGGGAGGAGCTTGAGAATTAGCAACCGTCTAGGCCAGGCGCTAGCACAGTGACGACACCCGGCACAAAGCGAGGAGCCCGTAGCCGTTATTAGAGTAGCCCCAGGGAATCTCCCACAGGAGGCAAGACCTGGAGGAGGCCCTGCAGGAGGATTGTGAGAGTTTAGGGGAGGGGAGGGAAGACGTCCAGTTAGGGGGCGAGGTGGTACTGGCCCTGGGTGCGGCCCAGCAGGACCGAGGGCACCCCTGTAGTGGGAAAGACCAGCAAGGTCAAGTGTGGGAAGGCTAGAGGGAGCCCGGAAAGCCAGTGGCCTGGGACCAGACGTGAGAGATGATGGGGAGCCACCCTCTGTTCGCCCTGGTGCTCCTCTACCCTCAGCACCTGCCAAGGAAAATGTAACTGTGATTTATCAAGCATCATTCCCACGCTTGGAAGCTTTGAGATGGGAGCTAACTGTGGAAAATAAAGCACGCCCTTCTACCTTGTCTTGTCTGTGGTTCTGGATGCTCATGGCGAGACTTTGCCTGGTGGCTCTAAATCAGGGGTGGGGAACCTTTTTTCTGCCCAGGGCCGTTTGGAAATTTTTAGCGTCATTCGAGGGCCATACAAAATTATCAACTTAAGAATTAGCCTGCTTTATTTGGTCAGACGTTTAAGGTGATGGCTGGAACTGCCTCTCTTTGGCGAGGCCTTGGCAGGGCCAGGCCAAGTGATTTTGCGGGGCTGGACTTTCCCCACCCCTGCTCTAAATAAAGGGTGAGTCCAAGGTGTCTCTAAGGCAGCAGAGTAGCCAGTGCCTCGGTGCATCTCCTCCCTCCCCGCCCCCGATCCCCTACTTCATCTCCTCCTGCCCTGTGCCCCCGCCTGTCAGAGCAGTCGGGCTGGGACATGCACAGGTATGCTTTTAACTCAGATTATAACTACTAGAGACCAGCAGCCATCAGATTTCCCCAACGGTCCCTTCCGAGCCCCGAACCAAGGAAACGTTCCCTCCTCCTCTCACCCTTGCCACGACCCCTACCGGTCACCTGTGGGCCAGCCTCAGCCACCTGGAGGTCCCTGTAGCAGGCTGATGCCGTGACTAGACCGTGACTCTCCCGACAGGCGGTATTCTCCTGGGTGGTCCCGTCCCTAAGGTTTCACAGAGCATGCTCCTCTAGAACAGCGGTTCTCACGATGGCCCCAGGGATGGGACATCGGACGTCGGTGTCCTCCGGGGAACACCACGAATACCGGTCATAGTTTCCACCAAACGGGACGCTCCGCCGGCAGGAGAGTAGGTTGGTTGCGGGCAGAGACCTAAACCCGGGTGTGTGGGCAGAACGGCCTGTCGAGCTGCTGGCCTGCCTGCTACGCTTTGTTGTTGGAAGGCGTTTGCTAGTATCGCTATGTATTCGTTTTCGTATCTGTTAGGCCTCATGAGCAGGCAGGAAAATGTAGATATGTTTTTCTTAAGCCCTTTTTTGTTTCTGCCAAGTGGGGAAAGTGCCTTTATTTGACCTGGAGGGGGGAATTCGGCAGCTGGGCGGGGGTCGCAGTTCACTCAGTGTTGCTGTGTCTATAAACACGTGCCTCCCTTAATACCAATTTATTACGCTCCTGTATGTGAGGCGGACAGTCAGCTTCAGCTGTAGCAAAGCAAGGGTGTTCAATACTCTGCGTACAGCATACCTGGGGGTTTTCAGTAAGTTCTACTGTAGCTCGGTGTTCCTGGGCTAACTTTCATATTACCACCTCCGGAGCCAAGTAATTACAAGTGCCGCGGGCACGGGTCTAGTTACCCTCACTAAGCACCTGTTGCTCTGCAGGGCATTAGAAGTACTTCTGCGTATCTAAGAGAACATATTAAAGGGTTTCTAAGTACCCCCCAGGGTGCTCTGTTCTGTCCATCCTGGTACCGGATCCTTGATTAGGCCTTTCTCTTCCCTCGGTTGCCAGGATAGACATTCAGTTCAGAAAATACTAATTACGTGCCAGACCTTGGGAAAGGGAAGGTAAGATGCAGGCGCCGCCCTAAAGGGACACCCTGGCTGGTAGGAAACCAGGGTTCTAGTGGACATGGGGGGCTGGACGCGGCCCTCCCTCCTGTCACACCTCACCGCCTCGTCTGCAAACTGAGTCTCGAGGTGACTCTGTTTTTAACAAGCTCCAGCACCTTTACTGATTCTTCCTAATTCATGTCATCTGCAGTACATACACCCTTTCCTAAACAGGGTCCCAGAAAAACAAACAAAAAAACACCCCACTAGCCCTCCTTGTGTTTCTGAAAGGGACTGAAGTCCTTTCCTTTCTGAACTTATTTTAACACAACAGATCCATCTTTAAATTCCGTTTTACATAGGATACCCTTAAATAGGGATTTCCTAAAAAAAAATATACTGTTACCGTCTGAGATCCTATTGTTCTGATATACACATAAAGGGTGGAACCGTGAGCTTTATAACTGCCAGGGAGACACAGGACTCTCTAATTTTGACTGACGAGGCTCCCAATAAGTGCTAATTAATGAAATAAAGGGTACAGAAGCATTCTAATACCTTAGTACAGGGGCATCCAAGACCAGGGAGTCAGATGAGCCCAGGCCTTACTTATTGATTATAGTGATAAATCAGGAGTCTAGAGCTGAGGAACAAAACTGTGGCTCAAATAGCATTTGGATGTATGTTGATGTGTGATGGTTTCCTTGGGCCAGCAATCATTAAATGTTTCACGATACATTTTTAATGGAATTAAACTTAGAATCAATTACATTAAAATTACTAACGGCCTATAATTACTAGATTGATACCGACACAAAATTAATTATCACACCAGTAGATCTATGACTAAGGCCGATTGGCCTTCTGGTTGATAATTAGGTAAAGCTTTAATTAGTGAGTTGGGTCCTACTCAAGACAATAGGGCCCCATATTGGATATCTGGGATATGGCAGTTTCTTTTCCTCCTTAAAAGCCCTGTAATTCTTCTTTCTAACACGTCTGTGGGATAGGCAGAGGGGAGATAGTACGTTTCGCACTGACACTGGAGTAAATCTAGACTGGCTGGACTGAGATCATTCACAAGAAATTTATTACTGTGCATTTGTCTGTAAGATGCGTCCCTTTTCTCTCATTCTGTGGGGCTACCCCTGGTGGTTCTTTCCCAGGTGGGAGCTTGCAGGCCGTTATATCTGAAAACACAAGGACCGGCGATCACTTCGAAGAGCCGAAACTCAAAGACATCCTTCTGCAGGTTTCCCTGGGGCTCAAGTACATCCACAACGCCGGCATGGTGCACCTGGACATCAAGCCAAGTCAGTAGCCCCGCGGCCTCCGGCCGCACCGCTTCTTCCCCGCCCTTCTCAGAACCCGCGTCTGTGTGTCTGTCAGGTGTCAAAGGGGCCGCTGGCTGGCGGAACCCTTTTCTGTCATTTGTTTCCCTTCCTCTGGGGATGGAGAAAGAAGAAAAGACTCTTTCCCAGGTAGTGAAGTCAGAGGATGAAAATAAGTATTTAATTTACTATGTGGATCAATAACAACATACTGGCTACATCCTGTGTTTACTGGCGCTAAACCCTTTTGAATTCACCGGATTGCAGGGAGCAGAAGTGAACGGCTTTGGCCTTTGTCAATGTGAAACTCAAGGAAATGTTACTATATTGTGTCGTCTTCTTGCATCTTTGTTGTGAGGCCACCGACCGGCCTCTTCAGAGGCTGGGGTCGTGTCTGGCGTCACTGTCATGCACCGAGGTATTTATCGATCACCGAGCCAGCCGTTCATAAGCAGAGAGAGACTCCAGGGAAGGAAAGACGCCCTGGACTCTTGTTAGAGCCACAGGGAAGAGGGGGAGAGGAGGGTGGCTGTAAAGGCAGATGCAGAAAAGAATCTTTGGGGTGAAAAAGCTTAGGGATGATTATTTATATCAGTTCTGTGTATTTGCAGGTAACATCTTCATTTGCCATCAGGTGCAAAGTGGCTCTCCAGTCCAAGAAGACACTGGAAATGACGCAGATTTGTTTCTCTCTGCTAATGTGATATATAAAATTGGTGAGTCTGTCTTATACCCTGACCTGTATTCTATTATCTTACAACATTTATACTGATGACTCCATTTATTCCTGTTTTAAGAAAGACATGCTTTTAAAGGGCTCTATTTTTTTTTTTCTTTCTTCCTGTTTTAGGAGACCTGGGTCTTGCAACATCGATAAGCAACCCCAAAGTGGAAGAGGGAGACATTTACTTCTTGGCTAAAGAGATTTTGCAAGAGGTATAGATTAGGGAAACAAACAGAGGCTATTTTATAATCCACCGAACCTTTTGGCCCTCAGATGGAAAAAAATGAAAAGTATATGTTTATAATTTAAATTTATATTATCGCTTTTCCTATTCAGAATGGAGACCAAAGATAGGAGAGAAATTTCCCCCCCAAAAAGCATGAGGAAAGCTGGCTCATTTATGGGTGAATCGATATTTGTGGCGTTCCTTGTGAAAGTCCCTGTTTCTAATCCTTCTTAGAATTCCAAAGCCCACGGTTGCCCAGTGGGAAGGGAGGCTTCATTGGTCCAGCCCAATTTTATCACGCATCCTGTTGCTGGCACACCAGCTCTGGTCACTGAAATGACCGTCAGTCATTGTCCACCTTCTAGGGTGTCTGCAGAGTCAGCCTGGCACGGTGGATCTGGGCCCTATCTGCATTCCTAGGAGCAAACCACTAACCGTAGAAGATGCCACCTTGCCCACTGTGCCCGTTTAAGCTCTCATGCCCTCCGATGAACCTTTCTTCCCAGTTGTATTTTAGTCTGGACTCATTTCACCTGGCAAAAAAAAAACCACTGGCCTCCCTGTCTTCTGTTTTGAAGGATTTTCAGCATCTCCCTAAAGGAGATATATTTGCCTTGGGACTGACAATGGCGATGGCCGCCGGAGCGGAGTCCTTACCCAGCAATGGTGCCCTGTGGCACCACATCCGCGAGGGCAACCTTCCACGCATCCCTCAGGAGCTCTCGGGAGAATTTTACAAGCTACTCAAGGTGATATATTGTATGGAATGAAGAGAAAATGGCAATATCTATTTTTTAAATAAATGTAATGGCAAGTAGGTTGGGGAAAGGGCAGTGGAAATGTTGTTACTTCTGTTGATATAGAAGGAAAAGGGAATCGTGACCAGGAAGCCCAGCAGTCACTGGCACAGCGTCTCAAGGACATTTAGAGAGTGTCATGAAGACCTTTTATGTTATAGTTTAAAAACCCTGTTATATTCTTTTCATTTGTCTTTCTTGACAACCCTGTGAGGTGGACAGTTGAGAAAACCAAGGCTCATGGCAGTTTCTTCACTTGTACACCACCTTTGATAACCGATTAACTCCAAAATCAAACCTGGTCTCTTTGCTCCTATTTTGGGGTTTTAACCATTGTCAATAGTAACAGTGATGTTATTACTAAAAAACAACAACCTTGAATTTTGGGTACATAGAAGAAAGTATAAATTAATTAATAATTGACAATACCGCCAATCGTTTGAGCTATCAGAAGAAAGAAAATGTCCATTCAGGACGCTATGTGTCACTCGTATTCAATGATACCTGAGTATGTGTAGGGACAAGGGAAGGCAGGTATTACATTAAAACAGAGAGGTATGAAAAAAACCTACACTGTCGAGAAGCTTAGAATTATACTAAGAATGCAAAATGTATACGGAAAGCTTGCTTTAGGGCTTAAGGAACAGGATCTGTTAGGCTCACCAAATCAGCCTTAGAACTATCTGCTCTCTTGGGGCTTAAATTTGAGTTTCACGGTTTACCTGAAAACTTCCTATTCAGTGACAAGCTTGTCCTTCTGCACTTCTGCTTTCCTGAGAGGAGGAGGCAGACCCTTCCTCACAGTGGCCTTTGCTTGTACCATCATTGCCTATTTTTATGTGTAAATCGGCCTTGAATTTAGTAGATAATTATTGAGTGCCTCGATGCTGGTAATACGTACTTGTTAATTCAGTTAATTCTCACAACAGTCCGGAAGGCGAGTATTTCTATCCCAGATATCAGGAAAGGGAAACTGAGCTTCAGCACAGCTCAGAGACTTGCTCAGGACTGCATGGTAGGTGGTGGAGCTGGCTCGGAACGCTGCTCCCCAGATGGAAGGAGGGCTCAGTGTCTTCTTCATTATAGGACACTGCTAACTGCTGTGTATCATTAGGTATTTTCTACTGTATTCAAGTCATTTTAGGTTATAGACACCTCTCCCCCACACACCTGAAGATAGGTGCTAGAGGAATATTGTCCTTAATTAATTTTAAGTGGGAAAGGAGCACGTTGTGGTAGAAAGTAAGCTGAATAATTAGAAGTTGGGAACCTGGATTTTCATCTTGGTCCGGCCAATGACTTAGGCGCGTCACTTTTTATTTCAGGACCCCAGTTTCTTCCTGTTTAACATTAAAGCATTAGACTAGTTAATCATCCAGCTAGCTCTCAACTATGATACTTCAAGTCAGAGGTATGGATGGCTGATGCCACCAGGCAGGGATGACGTCCTGTCCCGGTGGAGCTAAGTTTTCATCGATTCCGTCCCTCCGCACGGAGAAGAGGAGGTTTCACAAAACCCACCAGCGGAAGCTGGCTTGGGGCTGGCCTGGGTGAGCAGATTCCCCAACAGTGACGCCCCTGTTTCCTTACGCCATCAGAACATGATCCACCCTGACCCCGGGGAGAGACCCTCGGCAGCAGCTCTGGCCAGAAGTCGAGTCCTCCGTCCCTCCCTGGGGAAGGCAGAAGAGCTCCAGCGGCAGCTCTACTTGGAGAGGGTGAAGACGGCCGCGCTGGAAAGGTAGGCCTTGGCCCCTGGAGCCGAGAAAGAGCCTCTCCGTGCACTGCTCATAGTGATAGGACCAGTGTCTCTCTATGGATTCAAGTGGAACCAAGGTTATAACACATAGGTCTCTGCCCACAAAGAGAGTAGGAGCACGAGGCCCTTGGTAGCACAGGGCTGGGGCTCTGGGACCGAGAGAGAGGAAATTCAGTAAATGCGAAGGAGGCAGAGTGAAGGCTACAAGGAAATACAACAGGTAAAGAAAATTTAGTAGGATTCTGAGTCACAACAGGTGTTCAAGAAACTGGTGGATGGTCTCCCGACGCAAGGTAACCCTAGCTAAGGTGGGAGACCTACTTTTCATTTCAGGGGCAGGCAGGTAGTTTCTCTTGGTACATGTTCAGAGCGAGAGGTATTTTTCCAAACCAAAGGAAAGCATTCTGATGACCTAGTCACTAGGCTCGAATTCGTGTGCGCACTCATTTGTTAACCTATTCCTCCGTTCAACAAATGGGAATTAATTAGACGGGGTGGGCTGCTGTAAAGGTCAGGCGGGGCATTCGGGCAGCGTCCTGAAGGCGCTTCAGAGTGACGACCACATACACTGTGCGCTGTCGAAAATACAGAAGATGAAAAGGGCCCATGGGCAGAACAGGTGTGGCGTGTACATTCGTGAAGGCAGCTATGCGGGCACAGGTGACGGTCATGAGCCATCACCAGCAATGGGCACCCACCCTAGGGATGGGGCAGGTGCCTTCTTGAAATTGTCTCGACCAGGGGTTGGCAAGTTTTCCATAAAGAGCCAGATAGTAAATATTTTATACCTGTGGGCCGTGTGATCTTTGCTGTGATGACAACTCTGCTATAGTAACGTGAAAGCAGCCATAGGCAAGATACACATGAATGGGTGTGGCCACGGTTTCCAGTAAGACGTCATCTACGGAAACAGGCAGCCGGCCAGATTTGACCCATGGGCCATGGCTGTGGAGTTGTCCCCCCCCTTTTTAAATCCTCACCTGAGGATATGTTTTTAGAGAGAGAGGAAGGGAGAGGGAGAGAGAGAAACATGAATCAGTTGCCTCCCACACGCACCATGACCAGGGATGGAGCCCAAAACTCTGGCATGTACCCTGACTGGGAATCAAACCCATGACCCTTTGGGGCACAGGATGACAACTCCAACCAACCAACTGAGCCACACCGGCCGGGACCCCTTTTAAAGAAATTTTTTTAAAGACCATTTATGCCCCAATCAGGATTTAGGAAACGGAACCTGCCGTGTGTTGTGGCACCTGTGAGCCAGCCATTTTTCAAAACAATCGCAGGAGCGAATTTTCTATTCTGTGTATAGCTTAGATTTGTTTCTGTAAATACCGAAATAAAAAGAAACATCTGTTTATATGTTAGTTTTGATCATAATCATCTCTAATTTAGGATGGAGTAACACACGTTTTTCCTTTCATTGCTAGGGAACTGAGAGAAGCCCAACAGGCTCAGTACCCCCAGGACCTCCAAGAAGGCCATAGTGACCCTGAGGTCTTGAGGACCCCCACAGGATCAAGAAGCACCAAACGCCTGGTGGGAGGAAAGAGTGCAAAGTCTTCAAGCTTCACCTTGGGAGAGTCTTCCCCATAAGAATTCATTTCACACCAACCCACAATACACATTGACTGCGCCAAACTACCTCCTGTAAGTGGAAAGATTAACCAACTTGAACACCCGAAGACGTTAAAAGCCATCCTAATTTAGCATTTATAGCCGAGATCCTAAAGCTATGGAGGCCTTTTACTAGCAGTGGTCTCCGGCACAACCCTCTTCTCTATTGTCACATTCCTAACACCGCCTGGCCATAGTTGATTTCTCACACTCACTGGACACAGCGGGAAATCACGGGCCTCCGAGCCGATGGAAGACAAGGAATCGGCCCTCAGTGCAGCCGACGGACTAAGACGCTGCTCCAGCTAATTTCCTACGGAGGATCCCAGCGACTCTCCCTGCACACGGAAAAAAATGCAATTTTGTTGCGTTGAGGCAACAGCTTATAAGAAAATGCACCTGAATTTCAACAGATGTTTCCCAGGTTATCTGACGGTATCTGCAAAAGAATTCTCAGCCACTTTAGTTTTCCTACCAGGCTCTCTGAATGGAGACCGTCTCTTCCTCTGATACTGTGTTTATTAAATAGGTGGGTGGAACTAAGGTGATATATAACTTGAAATTCCCGAGCTGGCTATTAAGTTATGGGACAGAAATACTGGGTAGAGGGTACAAGAGAAGTCTGATGGCTGGTCTTCCTCAGTCTATTTGCTCTGACCCTCCTGTAGCTGTTATGACTGGTATTGATTTTCTGCATGTCACCAACCTCCCCTTGGTTTTATCAGAATTTGGCTTTGCTTCCTGGGATTTTTATCATGTTTTATCCAAATCTTTTTCTCTGTATATATTTTTAAAGGAATAGAATATTTGTAAATAAAGGTTTTTATCTCGTCCAAAGCCAAATATGGGTAAAGGACTCTTCTTTGTAATCTGTAACTAACAAAGAGTGAGAAATTTATGTGGGAAACCGTCCCACGAGTAGACAGGTGAGAGAATTTGGGGGCCTCGTACTGACAGGTCTTGGCTTCGAGGCCCAGCTTCACAGGCCCAAAAGCTTCTAATGGCCTGCCTATGATATAAAATAAGGTTGGTCATAAGGGCATTTGATAATGATGTCATATTAATAAAGGTAGCCTGTAAATAGTTTGTAAGGGTTTTTTTCTGCCTTATTTTCTTTTCCCTTAATTTTTAAGTTATTTTTAATTGAATAAACCATCATACCATTTTTTTTCTTCTGTCTTGGATTAGCAGTTCTTCCCATGCAATTAAGTGGGGTAGAGTGCTCCGTATGGCCCACTGCCATTTTTAAAACCAGTCTTTATTCAAGGTGTTAAAATTGAGTGGATTTGTCTCTTGCTTCCAACCCAGCCATGTCCTTTGCAGTACAGTGCAAGGTCAACCACGATTTGTGATTTGTAAACAGGTATATTATTAAGAGCATGCAATGTATAGACCAGAATTTTCTGTAGACTTGTCTTCTCTGGCATTGACTGCTCCTACTATTAGGGTCTATGGTCCCTTCTCTACCATGTTCCCACCGTGACACCTGGATGCATGTGGTGTCAGACTAGTGGTTTCTCTCCCTCTGTCTTTTGCTGGGCTCCACGGGAGCGAGAAGTCACTGAAAGGGCAGGTAACTGCATGGACACTGCTGAATGTGGAAGGAACTGGGACTGTTTTCAATTTGCATTGTGCTTTCTACTTTTTTTTTTTTTTTTAAACAACCTTTTCTGTGCTTCTCACCCCAAAGTATTTGTGAATACAAAGAAAGAGGGAGAGATCAGTGGCATAATGAAGAAAGAACTTTCAGGGCCAAATGACTGGGTATGGATGGATAGATGTAGGTGATCGGGAGAATTATTTTAAAGAAAATTCCAACGTTCAGTTCTGGGAGAACCTTGGTATCATTAACACAAGCAAGGAGCTTAGAAAGGGGGACACTGCCGTTGAAGGAAATGATAAATTTAGTTTCTCATTTGACTCAGCAGCTCAAGTGGAAGGAGGATTTTTAAATAGTAAATCACTGAAGGGCACTGACAGTAACTTAGTGGGTGGAATGTGGAATGGCTAATATCTGTGCAAGGCCTAAAGGCAGTAGAATAAATTAGGATAAACATCGCTAAGGGAGTCACTTAAAACAGCCAGGAGGCTATTAAGGAGGTAAGGGACACCTTGTGCCTCAGTTCTTAGAGCTGCTATTAAGTTGCTAAACCTGTTACTAAACTCAGCTCGAGGCCCAGCCATAAGCATCCTGGAACAACAGCTGCTGCCTGGACATATGTGGACCTTCCTATCCTTATAGTTTTCACCCCCTCATCTGCATCCTGGAACCAACCAGTCCTTGTTATGCTAGCCAGCAATCCGTCATCTGCATGGAAGAATTATATTTCGTGGAACCCTGCCTTCCTTTGTTCTCTCCAGAGTGTAGTTGGGTTGCTACCGGAATTTGCCTTGTTTGGATCCAAATCCTTTAAGGCCCCAAATAAACTTTTGTTTTACAGCCTCAAATCTTTATTGGTTAGCCTGGCATTTCAGGAACTAAACACTGTGAAGGTGGAAGCTACACGGAGCTAAGCGTCTGGAAATACGCTGTGAATGGAAAGGGGGCTGTGCAATAAACCTGACAAGCCCCTGGGTGGGAGGGGGGCGCACGCAGGCCTCACAAACTCGGTGACTGAGAGTAACCCCGCAGGATGGTCTGATCACAAATTCCTCACTGGGTGTCCCAGACCTTTGGCAAAGGTCAGTCTTTAAGTGAGTTCTGTCCATTGTTCCTATGCACAGAGGATAACACACCTTTGAAACGTCAGAGTCATTTCCTTTTCCTGTGCCTCGAAAACATAACTTAGGTCAGCACCAGGGCACAAGAAATGTTAATTATTAACTATCCTATACCCACCTATGTAAAAGAAGCATTTTTCTCCATTTGCCTTTTATTCAATCCTAGGGATTTCCCGGCACCCCCTTGCTTGATGCCACCTCCTTAATCTTGTCAGTGGATTTCGTGCACCTTCCTTAAGTCTTCTCCTTTAATTACGACTTATAAAATCTGCAAAACTGCCATTCTACAGAGCATTTGAGATCTTCCTTCCTGGCGTATGTCATCAGTGAGGCTCAATAAACTTGTAAAAGTTCTTGATAGGTTTGGACATTCTACGTCAACAGTACCAACTAGTAAGTCGGCCTTTTAGGAATGGGTTACTGTGTGCGTTGGAAACCACCGTAAGCAGTTCATATTTTTTTCCTTCAAGGGCGAGCATGGGCACTGAAGGGTTTTTAAGTTGTGTCCTGAGGAAATCTGCATGTTAGAAGGATCTGGAGGGTACCTTCCTTTTCTAGAAGCGGGACAGAGCCAGAGCCACGATAAAAGGGAGACCCCCCTCTAGCCTGCATTCTGCAATCTGTGGGGTTCCATACCCCTTTTCATTACCAGGGCCAAGAACAGGGTGAACGAGGCAAAATTTAAGGGGTGCCCAAAAACCCAGCCATTAAGATGAGTGATACTTTAATGCAATATTTTTTAAATGTTAAAATTAATAAAAAGTACCCACAATGAATAAAATACCAGAATTTCAAATAAAGACAAGCATCTATAAGCTGAAGTTAATTAGAAGTATTATTTAAATATTAGTCAAAAAAAGTTGTCAGACATGGCAATTCTTGCAATCAGAAATAGATAGGAAGTAGGTATTGAAAATATTGACTAGCCCAGCTGAGCATGGCTCAGCGGTTGAGCATCCACCTAGTATCCAGGCGATCAGGGTTCGAGTCCCGGTCAGGGCACATGCCCGGGTTGCGGGCTCGATCAATGACTCTCTCATCATTGATGTTTCTCTCTCTCTCCCCCTCCTTTCCTCTCTCTGAAATCAATAAAGATACATTAAAAAAGAAAAAAAAAAGAAAATATTGACTAGTTTACCTCCACTAAAGCCGGGAGAGTAAAATTATAATAAATTGTTTTTGCTATAAATGAAATAATTAACCTTAAAACAGTATTGTGAGTTTTAATACGCCTACCTGAAATAGTCAATGTTTCTTCCAGTAATTGAATGTTCTGGAAAAAAAAAAAAAAAATTTAATATATAAAAATACAAGGATGCATATTTTTCCTTGTGCTTCAGAACCCAATATGGCTCTGCTTTTTTGCATTTAAAATTCTAACTGTTCAGCACGAATTTTTTGCATCAACTTGGACTTCTTTAAACATCGCATGAACATATTCACCTTAATTGCCCATTTTTTGGCGCCTCCTTCCTCGGCGCGCTCAGCCCTGTCTGTCCCACTCCTTTTTTCTCTTGTTTCCTTTCAGCGTTAGGCTGGTCTGGACCTTTCTGGTGTTTTCCAGAGGCGGAGCTATGCTCTGCGGCGCCCATCAAAGAATCTCGTTACATTTTATAACCTTGAAATCAGCCCCATTCACCACCGGGCGGCGTTCCCGTCTCGGCTCCCCGCCCGGAAAGAAAAGCTCCCGGAACCAACACGTGATGGGGGGGCGTGTTTCCCGCGGCGACGGCCGGTAGCATCTCTACCACGCACGCCAAGCCCTTTCCGGTTTCTCTTTCCTCTCGCGAGTCCTGCGTCGCGGCTGCGTCGGGAAGTCACTTCCTGTCTCGGGGCTGCCGGGGCTGGCGCGTCCGGTGAGGGCGGGAGGAAGGTAGGAGCCCTGCGCCGGGTGCTCGCGCGGCCCCGCGTGGGTCGGAGGCGGGGTGCTGTGGCTGCCTGTCCCCTCTGTCCCCACGCGTGGGGGGGGACTCCGCGGTTCCCCGTCCCCTCCCAGCCCCTCCGTGCCGTCGGTGGGGGGCTCCGCTCGGAGAAAGGGCACCTGCCCATCCCGGCGGTGAGGCCGGCGGCCCAGGAATCCCCTTGAGCCTTCGCCAGCCGGGATGGAGGCCGTCATTCTGCAGCAACAAGTTTCAGATTTAAGTCTCTTGGTGACACTCCTGTTTATCGAGCCCTCCTCCCTGTGTTAGAACTGTTTTACCTGTATTGGATTTGACAGTGAATGATCAATCTGGACAAAAATCCCTGCACACCGGGGGCTTGCCTTTTAATAAAACTTGAGACGACAGTGGGACGGCAGTGGGAATAACTCAGAATAAGGAGTTGTTTGGATGGATGGATGGGGTCGAAAAGATACGGATGGAAGGAATGGCGATGTGTTACCGTTATAAGGTGAACGGCGTGCACATCGGGAATGCACCTCCGCATTTAGGATTAGCGAATTTGTGCTATTGCCATAAGAGGGAGTATTAATTTACCTTTCTTTTCCCATTCAGGAGGAGACTACAGATTAGGTTGTAGAAAACGGAGAAGCGATGTTTCGAAGGCCTGTGTTACAGGTAATCATTTTCCACATGAGCACGGGGATGTGTTCTCATCCGTCTTTGTGATTAGATTTCTTTAGGCTTTTGACTGCAGAGGCAAAAGACTTTTGATTCCCTCCCCCCCCCTTTGTGTGTACTTATTTGATATGGAGGTGTGGGGACAGACTTTACCTGTGTAAATAATATTCACTAAAACAAAACATATTTTCCAGACATTCATATATATATATATATATATATATATATATATATATAATGGGAGTCATTATTTATTAAAACATGTTACTTGCATTTAGATTAGTTCAGGAGCATTTAAAGTCTTCATTGGTCCAAAGACTATGAGACTCGTTGCCCCAGCATTTTTCTGTAAGTGTGGTTTCTTTTCTGACCGTCTGCCTTCTATGTTGTCAGCTGCCCCCCAACCCATCTCCGCATACTGAGGAGAGCTGCTGCAGTCTGGGCATCACTATTTGCTATATTCAAAATTCCTTCTCATTCCACCCAGTCTGACATCGCTCCAGGCATTTTTGCCAGCCCTGAGCCAGCCTGGGCTACCCCTTTTCCCTACCTAGCACATTTGGGCATCAAGTCCTGCAGATTTTCCTTTATGACGCTTCTTACTCCCCATGCTGTTCAGGCTAATGAAGAATCAATTCCTCCATGAAAACTGTTCTTATCTCCCTCCTTCTACTGGAGAATTGACCCTACATTCTTGGAACCCCATTATAACCCATGCATACTTTTAGCGTGTGTGTGTGTGTGTTGAAGTGTGAAACTTGAAAAAGTTACTACTGGCTTAATACTCAATATTTCAGTATTAAGAGATCTTTGAAACCAGATCTAGAAAACCAGAGTTAAAAGTTTCATTTAAAAACATTATCCCAGTTAAAAAATTGTTTTCCTATTTCTGCTTCTCCTTAAGGCCTTGATTTTTGTAAACCCAAATGAAACATATTAATATTGTATAAAACTTAAGAGCTAGTTTGGATCATCTGAGTTCTCAAATCAGTACATTTCTAGAATCATAATACAGATACTATTTAGCAGTTTGATTCTTTAGTATGTTCTGACTCATGTCTTTATTTTCTTACCCACTCTCAGCCCCAAAACATAGTGATAGGATTTGATAGCCAACAGTACCCCAGAAATGGGTGTTTGTATGATTGGTGGACATCTGCTTTTTATGTTAACAGTGCTGCCACCTGGCACAGGGAGTTTCCCTGAGCCCAGCGCTGTGCCCAGTGATGTGTACTCGTGTCTTAGCAGGAGCTCTTGAACAGAGTGTCTTTAAAGAGGGAGCAGAGGGCATTGGGAAAAGCAGCAGCCCTGGTGCCAGAGGGTTCTGGGTTCTAGGCATGACTTGCCACTGTAGGATTTTGGGCAAGTTACTTAATCTCTCTGAACTTCATTTTTTTCATCTCTAAAGTGGGGATAATGTCCCGGCTGGGCATGGCTCAGCGGGTGAGCGTTGACCTGGGATCCAGGCGATCAGGGTTCGATTCCCAGTCAGGGCACATGCCCAGGTTGTGGGCTCGATCAATGACTCATCATTGATGTTTCTATCTCTCTCTCTCCATATCCTTTCCTCTCTCTGAAATCAATAAAGATATATTTAAAAAATAAAATAAAGTGGGGATAATTTTGCATAGTTTATAGATTTATTCTAAGGATTAATTGATAAGAGCTAAAGCACTTAGCTGGTATTGAGTAGTGATAGCTGTTATTGTCATTGAGTGCTGCTGTTATGTGGCAGCAACTACCTTTCTCTGCCAAACTGATTTAGACAATCATATCTTTATACTTTATCAAAGAACCAAATTTGTTGATCTTAGACTTTTCCTTTGGCCTATTGAAAGCATGAGTTTGTCCAGCGTATATTGGGTTTTACCTTTTCTGTGCAGCCACAGAAGCAGCATAATCAGGAGGGTTACCACAAAAGACACAGGAGAGGAATGTAAGTTAACTTTCTTCAGCATGCTCTCTGGTGCCTCCTTCGTACCTTTGCGCTTCTGTAGTAGGTTGCCCTTAAGTGTTGCGTGGTCCTTCTGGCACCGTGTGACAAGAGAACTCGGGAAGTGTGTCTCTTGTTTTCCGTGGATGTATGCTGCAGGAGCAGCTGACTAGATGGTAACTGAATGTGAGTAAGTCTTCTGTTTGTGTTTGCCTTTCCCTGAAAATTCTAAAACATCACAGCCATTTTATTCATTTGTTCCACTCTAGGTGCTTCATAAATTTGTAAGACATGAATCTGAAGTAGTAAGCAGCTTGGTTCTTGAAAGATGTAAGTAGTAGCTAATTTCCAAGTTTAAAGTATGATATTTGTAGCAATGTGCTAATATTCTCTCACAGGTGCACTGGGTGGGTCATAATCTATTAGTCATGGTGCCTTTGGCTCACATTTGCCTCTCAGGTTTTGGCCTTGACCTATCAGGCTGTAGGGCCTAGTATAAATGGGCCCTTCTCCTTTACCAGTCAGATCGCACTCCCTCTGCCACAGAATTTCCTTGAGTCGTAGTTGGTTATCTGAGTTACCCAGGGTTATGTGCTATTTGGCCAAGGGACTGAGTTTATGAAACCTGTTGTTTCACAGAAATATTCCCTTACATTTATAAAGATTTTCAGATCTCAGATTTGTTATTTTAATGATACAGTTTTTGTAAGAGGTATTTTAAAGAAAAATTTTAAGAGCTTAATATTTAGTTTGTGGGCTACTCTCTCTAAGAATATTTTCTCCTTTCTTGCCAACCCTTTTTTCCTCCCAGCCTCTCATTATTTGCCTCCTCAGCTGATTTTCCTCTTCAGGATATTTCTCTCAATCTCATTTTATCTCTACATTGCATTTCAGCTCTGAATCGTGTGCAGTTACTTGGGCGAGTGGGTCAAGACCCTGTCATGAGACAGGTGGAAGGGAAAAACCCAGTCACAATATTTTCTCTAGCAACAAATGAGATGTGGAAATCAGGAGACAATGAGACATACCAAATGGGTGAGTATAAAAGACAGGGTGACAGTTTTATCAGCAATAAATAGACATTGTTTACTTTCTGTTACCTGACTAGAGATGAGCTACTTTTAGAAAGGATTGTTCTTCTCTGACTTTGTTCTGTTCTCCTAGACACTGTGACATTGGCTTTACTTTTGTCATCTATTTTGTCTGCTGGCATTTGTGATCCTATTTCGTGTTCTTGTGATTTAGGTGATGTCAGTCAAAAGACAACATGGCACAGAATTTCAGTATTCCGACCAGGCCTCAGAGACGTGGCATATCAGTATGTGAAAAAGGGGTAAGTGGAGGCAAGAAGCATCTTACAGTGTGAATGGTTTAAAAACTGATAACAAGTGTTCTCATGGAATGTGTAGCTCCTTTGTTCCTGAGTACTACTGATTTATATTAACTCAGATATTTATTTAATCAGTGCTTAATTCTATATGCATTTGTAGCTGTGTGTGAAAAGGTGTATAAAATCTGGTTTAGCCTTCTAAAAACTTAAAGTTTAGGGAAAATGGGACGTGTACATAAATAGAAGCAGATGAGGCCAGAGGGAAGGCAAAAGTGTACCAAGTGCCCTGTGAGCAGGTGCAGCACAGACTTAAGGCATACATGATTGCCTTAGCAGAGGATCTGGAATGTGTGAAGCCTGGCACAGTGAGGTTTATGGTCATATTCACACCAGGTATTTTATATTTGACAGTTTTATATAAGCTTCATAGTTCCCCTTTGAAATGCTTGGATCGATTATATATAGAAAGTGCTTTGTCCAAACCCACAGGACAAAGGGTGTGTGTAACAGCAGCTGTATTCACAGTTAATATATTTCGTAAAAATATTTTCAGCAACGACAACAATTCAATTTCCTTTCAGTAACTGCATACCTTCTCTTCTTATGTACTTTTGTGTCCTTTATATATGTGAGTATGAATATGTGCCTATACACACGCAAACACATGTAGGAATGCATACCTATTCTTCGTATGTACCTCTGTGTCCTTTATATACGTATATATGAATATGTGCGTATACACACAAACACATGTAGGAAATTTCAAGGAAAATGTCTATATGGAACTTCACCTTGTGTGTCATGACTATCCTCTAGCTTAGTCTCCTAGATAATGCAGAACTAGTCTTAGTTATTAACTCTGAGTGAACTGCTAAGCTGAAAACCTCTTTTGAATTTTAATATCTAAGTCTCTTGAGAATAACTTGAGGAATTGAAAGTGAGAACCAGATCTGTTAGCGAGTCCAAAATCAAAGGTCAGGGAAACGACACATTAGAAGTCACTCCTAAATACTTAACGGCTGTCTCTAGATTGCCCTTCCATTTCCATGGTCTTCAGGTTGCCTTTTTTAAAAATTTTACCTTAAGATTTTGAACAATTTTTTTTTTGAACTTCCTTATGGACCACAGTCAGCTCAAAGGTGAAACATTGTCCTTTTTACTGAGATGAGTCTGTCCGTGCGTACGCTCTGTTTCAGTCCTCTTCATTCTAAGCTTGGAGAAGTGGTAACAAAATGAGGTTATGTGTGATTATACATTCCATCCTTAGTGTACACTCATTACTGCACCCAGTTTGACTCTCTTGTAAAGCATATTAGAATCTCCAGACTGAAAGCGAAATTTTACGTATTTCAGGTCTCGAATTTATGTGGAAGGGAAAGTAGACTATGGTGAATACATGGACAAAAATAATGTGAGGCGACAAGCAACAACAATCATAGCTGGTAAGAAGCTTGTGGTAACAGCTGTTCTTTCCCCCCTTCTTTAAAAGCTTGGTTGTGTTCTAAGTAACTTAAACTGGGGTTGTAAGTGCTGATAACTGATGAGATTGTATAAGGCAGCTCACTAGAAGGATGCTGAGTGTGCTTTCTGGCCTTGCTAAGAGCTTTTACACATATCTATTCCTTTAGAAAATTATCTCTATACTCAGACACTCTTAGTTCACAAGTAATGTTGAATAGAGTATAAATTGTGCTGTCTCTGCCAGTTTTTATTGTGGGGCCATGGCCTAAACAGGGAGAAGCCTGTGGCAGGATAGAGTTCCACTATTCGAGAGGCATTGGACATTTGTGCAGATTTATTCAGAACCTCTTTGGTACTTAACATGATGCTTTTGTTTTAAATTCCTATTGTTCTCGTTAAACAAAATACAAAATAACTTAGAAAAGATGGACGCACAGAGTTTAAAGAAGGTTAAGAATCCCCTAGAGCATTTTTCAACCTTTTTTGAAAATTCTACAAGAATTTTGCAAACTACCCTTTTGGACATCTTTAAATTGACATTAACATTTTTTTCAATGTAAAATTGTTACTCTTAAATGCATTAATGGATCTAAATATAGCAGATTGATACCAATCATCATTTAAAAAAAAAATCTGAATCTTCAGGATTTGGAAATTTTATAATACAGTCATGTACCATATAACGATGTTTGGGTCAACAAAGGACCACATATAAGGTAGTAGTAGTACCATGATATTGTAATGGAGCTGAAAATCTTCTTTCACTTAGTGAAGTCGTAGCCATTGTAACATCATAGCACAATGCACAACTCACGTGTGTGTGTGTGTGTGTGTGTGTGGTGAGGCTGGTGTCAACAAACCTGCGCTGCCAGGCATATAAAAGTACAGCACATAGACCTACGTACAATACGTAATACTTGAGAATGATAATAAATGACTGTGGCACTGGTTTGTGCATTTACTTTTTATCATTATTTTAGAGTATACTCTTTCTACTTATTAAAGAAAAACTTTACTATATAAAACAGAATGTGTGTCACACCCGGCAGCTCTTGATTGTGTCATTTTTTCTAGAGCTTGACTTAATCTCGTGTTGTTTGTACAGTAGCAGGATGTATAGGCTTGTAGCCCAGGAGCACTAGGCTCTACCATACAGCCTAGGTGTGTAGTAGGCTACACCGTCCAGGTTTGTGTAAGTGCACCCTGTGATGTTCACACAACGATCAGAACCCATCCCTGTTGTTACGTGGCACATGACTGTATTCCTTTTCTCTGAACTTGTGTTTCCATTCCATTTTCTCCTCCGAAGTGTGTCTTAATAAGTTGCATAGTTAAGGATCTTTTATTATTTGTCTTGCTATATTTGTAATAAAAATGCATAAATAGAAATTTAAAAATATTTTTAAAAATTCTGTGACAGTAAGGTGCTCAGTGTCACAGAATTTCTTCTTCATTGGATCATATTTTAGTTGTTTTTAGTACATAATTGACCAAAACAACTTTAATATATAAATATAAAAACTAAAATTATATTGGAAATGCATCATATAATGAGATTGATAGTTAAAGTGCTAAAATAAGACCGTTAAGAACTAACTGTGTTCTTTTGTTTGTTTTTATGGATATAAACACTGAGAAACCTTGTTTTTATAAATAAGTAGATGGGAATTATAGACATTTTATTGTAGTAATGTCTCAATGTTTAGGAAGTTCAGAGACATGCCAAAATTAGCATTTAAAAGTTAAGTTTTCATTATGGAAAATGTCACACATACAAAAGTGGAGAGAAAATTTTTTAAAAATTCCATCATTTGGCTTCAATAATTATCAACTGGTGGCTGATAGTACTTCATCTATGCCCCCAGCCACTTTCCCTCCACCTGGGTTATTTTGACATGAATTTCAGACATTATATTATTTCATCCATAAATATTTCAGTAGGTATTTCTGAAAGATATGAACTTTGTTTTAAAATGTAACTATAGTGCTGTTAAGGAATTATTATTCAAATTTTTTTACAAGTTATCACAGTTTTCAGGGTTCCTTGATTGCTCCAAAATACAAGTCCAAACATTATCTTACATTGTTTACATGTGTCTTAAGTCGCTCTCATTTTTTTTTTGAAACAACAGAAATTTATTTTCTTAAAATGCAGAAGGCTGGACGTCTGAGAACTTAAGTCTCTTTTAATCAACAGATTTTTTCTTTTTAATGTTTCTCTTTCCCTTGCTCCAGAGTCCATGTCTTAACCACTATACCACATTGATAAATTACAATTTGTTGTAAATAATAATTACAGTATATATTTTCTTACCGATTTCTTTGAAAGTACATTGTCCTTGAAAACCAGCATAGGTATCTTTCCACCTTCATTATCAGACCTTGGATGAGGTTCTTCCTGACCATTTTGCTTTCATAATTCTCGAGTGTCTCAACAATAAATCATTTCCTACATGCCCTGTTCTTCCTTTGGTCATATCTACAGAGATATCTACCTGTTCAGAATTTTTTCTAGATCTCTGTATGGTATAGATCTACACCTGTGAGTTCAGCAGTGGGAAAACATGCTTTCTAATAAAATAATAATTGACATTTCTAAATCTCTATTTATTTATAAAGCATTAACACTTTCATATTTCACTGTAAACCAAATGTGTGGGCTAAGTTTGATTTGTGAATTGCTACGAACCGAGCCAAATAGATGCATTTCCAATTATCTGCCTTTTTGTGGTTTTCTTGTCACTGGTATTCACATAGGTTTATAGCTCCTAGTAAAAATGAATAGCTCTTCAGTGACATTTGAGTTGAAGGGAGTAGCCTTTAACTTGGTCGATCTATTTTATAGGCCTTATTTTTTCTTCCCTGGGATCGCGTCTGTAACTTAAAAATAATCGCCAGCAGATGGCACTCTTGCCTTTACACACTGATGCAATTCTAACAATCTTCTGAAATGGCCATTCTGCACCAAAATACTCCATTTTTGGAACATAGATAGTCATGAACAAATAGTCATTATATAATAACCATTTTTGAATAATTCCCGAGTTAAAAGAATCTAGATCTTCTAATGTTATACAGGAAGTGCTATTTAATTATTTTCCTTTGCTCATCCTAATTGAACTCTGTCTGGGACAGCATTTTAAGAGCAATGTCTGTTCTTAGATAAAAATGCTCTCTCTGTAATATTGATTAGTAAAAATTTTCCAAAGAATGAGTCTATAAAACTCATTCTGTTTTAAAATTAAAAAATAAAATGTCTTCTATGTGAGCGTTCTGAGTTACTTAAAAACATAAATCTGTCCTTGCTGACAAGGCCATCTGTTGAGCCCTGACTTTCCCCCACACCTCTGGCATGAGGAGTCTTCTGCTGGGTTCTTTCCTGCGTGAGGATGTGCTGCCTGGTTAATGGCATCTGTCTGAGCATTGAAAGCTTCGAGGTTTGTGACTAGTTGTTTGGTAGAAAGTCATTGCTGAGAAGACAAGAAAAATCCCACTTCTTCTAACAAGGCCGAGTTGTTGACAGACAGCCCAAGCTCAGCTTTGAACTCCATCATGCTGATTGTATGTATCTCTTGTGAACATAACAAGAGTTATTTCATATTTTGAGAATTTCTATGAAGTCCTCTTAGTTAACAGCACTGAAGTATGTATGTATTAGAGGGGAATGATTAAATGGGATGGGTAAAGAGTTCTGAAAATAATACTTGTACTCTGGCTTCTTTACAGATAACATTATATTTCTGAGTGACCAGACAAAAGAGAAGGCGTAGAGCGGACCGTTCTTCTTTGGCCAGTGTTTGGTACAGTCTCATTTCCAAATCATGTATAGTCTTTATAGTTTCTAAGGACAATAATTAAAATATTATTTTATATAAAATGAGTGATAATATTTCTCCTTTCTCCTGACTGTTGCTCCCCACTCCCTGATTTTGTGCTGTCAGCCTTGGTAGTTCCTGTCTAATGTGACATTCACTAGTTGTTTATCCTTTAAGGGATGGTTTCTTTGTACAAGTATACAAAATAGTGAACTGTCAGGGTCACCTGTGCTGCGGTGAAGCGATGTGTCCTCTCGTGTTTCGTGCCAACTTCTGTTATGGTATTGACTCAGCCGCTCAGTGACTATTGAGCATCGCTGTATGTCAGGCATCTGTCTCACTGTTGTAAATGTTGACTGTCCTACCTGTTTGCTCTGTAGACTTGAGGGCAAGGACTGTATCTTCTGTGTGTACCTGCATGTGTGTACCTGCACGTTAACCAGTGCTTGGTGTAAACAGACACTGGATAAGTCTGACAGATGCAGGATCCCAGGGGAATATTAAGCTTTAGCCTTAATTGAAGGGGGTTGCTGAGCAGTGGTTGTTATCTGACCTAAACGGCTTCAAGACTAACCTACCTTCTTCACGCCTTCTGTTTGTGGGCAATTTGAATCGTAGCATTTATGAAATAGAGTTTGCTAGCAGTAAAGACCAAAGCATGACTAGGAGTGAAATAGTTCATCTCCAGGTGATGACACAGGGCTCTGGTTCTGCCATTCTCTGTCTGAGCCACTGTTCTCTGTTGGTTGAGTCTCATCTGGAACTCTCGGAGCAGGCCCCTGGCTGCCCGTTGGCATGGCCTCCCTAGGTTAGAGCCTCAGGGATGACATTTTCCTTTTGTTTTCCACGTGGCCTCTTGATGCACATATGTTTACAGAGCATTGTGTACACACAGTGACTTCTAGTATACAATTCTGGAAACTACAGAGTGCTAACAATTTACTAATAAGGATCACACAAAATAAACTCAGCTTTTCAGTGCATCTTTTACTTGAAGTTTGCATCAGTCCTCCACAGGTCCACTTCTAGTTTGTTGCAGGGTTTTAGAGGTTGGCTGCTGCTGCGCATGCTGTCCAGTTCAAATTATAGAAGTCACTCATTCCATCTGGGCCAGGCTCCAGCTTGGACTCGGGCCCACTCTGTAGTGCCCTGGACTGCGCGTCCTCTCCCCTCTGCCCGAGAGCGTGCTGCCCACTGCAGCTTAGGTCGTGCTGGACTTGAACAGGTTCAGGATTCACACGCTATGCTATGGACCCTTAATGACCAACTGAAAGGAATTCCGAGTCCCGGGCACGGGCAGAACCGTGTGTTGTACAGGATCCTTGTGAGCCGAGGGGCTCTTCTCCAATCTCCCCCTGGAGACTCCCTGAAGGCCTTGAAGCTGGGGCAGCAGAGCCTGCAGTAGGTGTTCAGCGCAGAGGCCTCAGGAATGCTTGGTACGCAGACCCACGGCCCACACCAGTCAGGCTGTGGGGGCATAGGCTTTGCGCTTCCACCCAGGCGGCCCCGTGTGCTGCTCTCAACCCGGCTAGGCACAGAGGAGACGTGTTGAAAAAAAGTACCAAACAGCGTGTGTGGTGCTATCCCAGTTTTGAAAAGGAAGTTGCAGTTAATATAATTATGTGCTTGGAAAAGTCTGGAAGAAGAAACGTCAAATGTTAATGATCTCTGGATGGGGGGCTGTGTGGTTTTTCCTTACACTTTTGTACATCCTAATATTTTTCTTAGCATTGAAAGTGTATTACTTTTATAATAAGAAAAAATAAAGCTGTTTCCATCTTGGGGAAAGCAGCCTTTCCATTATTTCCGAGCCGGGCTTGCCCTGCTCATTTACCTGCAGCCAGTACTGCTTCATGTCCTAGAGGCAAGTGGATAATCTCACTCATCTTTCCCCACCGTCTGCAGCCTGGCAGCTCACTTAGACACTTCAGTCGCCTCTTTTTTTCCCTACACTCTTTTTCTTTCATTCTTTTATTACATGTGCACAACCCAGAGTGACCGCCTTTAAAGACCGGCCCACGTGAGAGCTACTGTTTGCTGCCAATGCAGTTTCCAGGCAGCCATCTGTTTCTTAAATATCCCTGGACGGTTAGTCCAAAGACGTCGAAAAATACCAAGGATGTGCTTCTGTGGCTGTTTAGGGGAGTCCTGTCACTGCCAACCGGTTTACAGCGGAACCTTTGCAGCTTTGTTCCCCAAAGATCATGCAGTTCTTTAAGGCAGGGCTGCCTTTGACTCAGACTACCCTCTGCCCCGTCCAGTTCCGCCTAGCACAGCGACACTGGGACGTTGTGAATGTTTGTTATTCAGTTGGAGTCACTGAAGCCCTGACATGAAAATGAGGGCAGGATCACTTTACCGAGTTTTCTGTTGGGGTTTGCATTATGTGCCCTGAAGATGGGTGGAGGCAACAGCAAGCAAATGGAGACTGCGAGATGATCAGAGTTGAGTTGTAGAGAAATCTCTTAATAATCATATGGATGGCCGACACTTACTGTGTGCTTACTGTGGGCCAGGCACTGAGCTCTGCATTCTACCATTGTCTCATTTAACTTAGACCCTGAGAAGAAGGTAGTATTAGCCCCATTTTGCCTGTGAGGAGGAAATGCTAGGGGCTAAGTAGCATATTGAAATCACACAGTGTAAAAGAGGCAACCTTGCGCTGGCCGGTGTGGCTCAGCTGTTAGAGTGTCAGCCCCATGCACAGAAGGGTCATTGGCTCAATTCTTGGTCAAGGGCACATACCTAGGTTGCATGTTCGATCCCCGGCCCTGGTTGGGGCACGTGATAGAGGCAACCCCTCCCCCTCTCCCCTCCCCCTCCCCTTCTCTCTCCTCCCCCTCCCCCCTCCCTCCTTCCCTTCCACTCTCTAAAAATCAATGAAAAAAAATATTCTCAGGTGAGGATTAACAAAAAAAATAAATAAAAAGAGGCAGCCTTGAGTTTGAACTTAGGTGTGTGAACTTTGCATTTTGCTTTCTTCCTGCTGCCTGCCTCCAGCCACCCTCCCACTCCCATTGCCCCCAGTATCCAGAACCCCCCACGACTAACCTTCGACCAGCACCTTTGCAGGGTGCGTCTGAATCTCACGGGGTTTAATATGTAATTGGTGGGGAGAGAATGACCTGTGAGAGAGAGGGAGACCTCTACCTCTGCCTCTTCATTCTTTCTGATTTTCAGCCTGACATCCTACAGGAGAGTAAGTTACAGTTGGTTTCCCTACCAGGTTATCTTTATAGATTCCTCTTCCTTTAGTCAAGCAGTGTCTCTACTGGTTAAAATGAGTTCAGAGTGTCTGCTCCTCATTGTTTCCTTCCTGTGAAGAGATGGAATTGTCAGGAAGTTGGTTCTAGAATTTGTCAGGCTCCCTGGAGAATGAGACTTGTCAGACGTCAACAACATTTGAGCCCTCTCACTGCTGTACTTGCCTCTGTGCCAGTCCCACAGTCTGGGACAGGGTGGTGTGTAGCTTTTCTGGCTGTCTGAGGGAACCATGCAGCCACAGTGATGAAATTTCTCTTTTATCTCTTTCCTCTTCATTCTTTTGCTCTCTCCTGTCCAAAAAAACCTTTTTTTTTTAAATCTTCACCCGAGGATATTTTTTCTATTGCTTTTCAGAGTTGGGGGTGGAGAGAGAAGCATCCGTGTGAGAGAGACATATTGATGGGTTGCCTCCTGCATGCACCCTGACCGGGCCCAGGGATCCAGCCTGCCACCGAGGTACGTGCCCTTGGCCGGAAGTGAACCCGGGACCCTTCAGTTCACGGGCTGATGCTCTAACCACTGAGCAAAACTGGCCAAGGCCATCTTGACATTTTTACGTTTTTCTGCCGCACCTGTCATTTGAGAAAAGGCGTCCATCATACTAGTTCAGTTAAGGGTATGCAGTCGGAGGGCCTGGATTTAAATCCCTGCTCCCCTCGCCAGCCGAGGGGCCCCTGGTGAGTTTCTCAGCTTCCCCTGCTTTGGGTTGTTGTTGTTTTGTTTTTTTGCAACTAAAACAGGCAGTAGTAGTATATACTTTATAGGCCTGCTATGAAGAGCACAGAAAATATATGTAGCTAACTTAGCGTGCAGTGACTGGATCAAGTGCTCAGCACATACTGGCTATTGTTACTGCTGCAGGTGTTTTAAACAGGGCCTGTCACTCAGTCACCATGCCCATTGCTTCGTCTTCATGGAAACATACGAGAGCATATTAACTTCAGTATATTGTACTTGACTTTTTTTGTTAGTAATGTCCACGGATTACTGAGCACATACCCCCACTTGGGAAGTGTCGTGTTGTTTTTTTGTTTTAATCTTCCATGGCTTTTTACAATTAATCTGGGCTTTTTTTTTTTTTTTTAAACTCGAGTCAATTGGACACCTGCTGTATGCCGTGCTCCCTGCAGGCCTGGGTGTAGGGATGGATATAGCAGGAGTCCTGCATCGAAGGAGCCCCTGACCTAAGGTGACGGGTTGGGTGGGGAGGACAAGCAGGAGCCTGTGCAGCTGAGAGGGATGCGGTAGAAATAAAGTCCTGTGTGGGGCACAGAAGAGGATAGTTAGGTTAGTTTTTAGCAGAAGAAACAGTATAGACGAAGATCCAGGAACTTAAAAACTCATGAAGCAGTGAGGGATAAAATCATGGAAAGTGGGTCGGGTTGAGATCAGAAAGGGCCTTGAAAGCTTGCAGAGGACTTTGGCAGTGGGCGCTCGAGGAGGTTTTAAGGCATGGGCATCTCGTCAGAATTGTGCTTTCGAAAGAACAGTGAAGACAGGTGAAATGTTAGGAGGGGGAAAGCCCGGAGGCAGTTAGCAAGCCACCGAACAAGCCTAGGAAGGTTAGTAGAGTGGGGCTGGGAGGTGACAGGAGGGCATTTGGAGTTCACAGTGATTCATTCCTTGTGTACCAGTTAGGCGTTAGGTTCCTGTTAGGCTCAGGATTGGGATGCTAGTGGTGACAGAATCGATGGTGGTAAGAGAAAAGACAATTAAAAGATAATTCTGAAGCCCCGACCTGGACAGCTGTGTGGATGGTGACACTTTGTTTCTGAGACTAAGAAGTCTGGGGTGGGAGCAGATTTTCAAAGAAGGAACAATGAGTTTAGTTTTTGTTTTTAATCCCCACCTGAGGATATGTTTTACTGATTTTCGAGAGGGGAAGGAAGGGAGAGAGAGAAACATCGATGTATGAGGCTGCCCCCTGTACTCGCCGCCACCAGGGATCGAGCCCACAACCTAGGTGTGTGCCCTGACTGGGAAGTGAGTCGGCAGCCTTTCAGTGCACAGGATGAAGCTCAAGCAGCTGAGCCATGCTGGCCAGGGCGATGAGCTTGGCTCTGAACATACATAGTTTTAAGCTTATATTTGGCAGGGTGATGATTACTGAGTCTGGAGCTAAGAAGAGAGGTTGAGATGAGCGACGTTTTTTTCCTTTTTCTGCCAAACACATTGTAAACAGATTTTGTGAAATAACTTTCAAATGTTGCCTGGATTCTAGCTTTCTATGCGGAAAACCATTAACGTGGGAAGGACCTGCAGTTGCCTGCTTGTTTTACAACATACCTGGGGTTTGTTTTAATCAGGTGTGGTGAGCTGGCAGACAGGGAGACAGCTGCCTTTGAGAGAGGTTTCTTTCTTACTGTTCCCAAGAGGAGGGGCCGCTCCACACCATGCAGGACCACTGGGGAAGCACCAGGGTAGGTCAGGAGGCAGAAGGAGCGGGGGGGCAGCATGAGCCTGGGCTTTTATTGTGTTTTTTCATGGGGAAAGATTGGATGAGACAGGATAGGCAAGCTGAGCAAGTTCAGGATTGGACAGTTTGAATAATTCCCGGCAGGCTCTGGGCTATGTGGATGGTCCCTGGTTGTCAGGTACCAGGCCCTGGGTGATTTGAGGTAGAGGCGTAGTATCCTGTACAGTAGAAGCCTGATAAAGGGAGGCTGATGGGGTGTGTGGACTCAGGATTGGTGGGTTTGCTCATGGGTAAGTCATTTATTGTTTCTAGAAATTAGCTAAACCTGGGAGGGGGGCAGTTGCAAGGCCCCCAGATGTCAACGCATCACAAAACACAGAAAATAAGAAACGTGATAAACACCCAATACCATTACCCCTTCTGCATTTATAGAACCCAGATGTTATTGGGGTGACAGTGCACAGCTAAAATACCACAGTCCTATTCTCCTTTGCAGTTAAGGTTGCTAGGGGAGTACAAGCAGAAAGCATTTGGTGGTGCTTTCAGGAAAGTCCTTTAAATGAGCTGACTGTGTTGGAGGCGCATGTTTGTGTGTCTCCAGACCCTCATCTGGCATTTTCTTGTCTGAAATGAGGATGTGATGACTGAATCTCCAGTAGCCGTCTTGGACCACGAGATGATCTTCAGGGTGGAAGCCGGGAAGCCAGGGTCTGCGGCAACTGTGGAGCCACCATACCAGTCCTTGCCGTCTATCTGTGTGGGAGACACAAATAAATCTCTACCTTGTTTAAGCCACTGCTTTGTGCTTTGTAATTTAACCCAGTCCTTATGAATGTACACATTTTTACCTTCATTGCCATACACACGATCAGCCCTTTATTCTTACGTTTTCTCTTAGATGACCTCCTACTGCAAGTAGGGGGATGACCTTACCTCTGCTCCCACAGTCCCTCAGGCTAACCTGTGTCTCATTTTAAGTTTGAAGAGGGAACCGAGACATAAAATGGATACAAAAGCTTAGCAATAGCCTTAAAAAGAGTGAATATAAGCACTTTTTTTTCCCACCAAATAGTTTAGTTTTGTTTGTAGTTCCTAATGAGGACCTTTAGCTCAGCCCCGTTGAATAAAGGAGCACCTAGGTTAAGGACAGGAGCATTGCCCCAGTGCTTCCGCTGGCCGAATGCAGACGGGATCATCTGGAGGGAGGAGGCCTCCCACTGCAAAATAACCGGATCCTAAGTACAGCGTGGTTATTGCATCACTGGTGTCCTAGCTCAGGCCACCGTAAAACACCATGGACTGGGTAGCTTACACGACAGACGTGTATTTTCTCACCATTCTGGAGGTTCAAGTCCAGGGTTGGGTGCCTGTATAGTCGGTTTCTGCGGTGAGGCCTGTTTCCCAGCTAGTAAGTGACTCATTTTGCTGTGTGCTCACATGACCTCTTTGTGCACACTGGCAGGGAGACAAGAATAAGCTGGTGTCTCTTATAAGGACACTAATCCTGTCATGTCAGGATCCCACCCTTATGGCCTCATTTAACTTTATCCCCTCCAAATACAGTCAGCATTGGGGGCTGGGGCTTCAACATGTGGATTTTGAGGAGCACAGTTCAGTCCGTAGCATTGGGCTTGCAGGAAGAAAGGCACCTCCACGTGACGAGTTTTAAACTAGGAGCTGCGACTGTAGCAGTAAGAAAACACTGAAAAGGGCAGAGTTCCATGGAGATAGGTACGAATCTTGACATCGTGGTTTGGAAATCAATGAAGGGTATGTGTCAAAGGTGTCCCTCAAACATTCTCGAAAGAAGAGAGTGTTTAAATCTGGAACAAGGCAAGGATGTCATGTTTTCACCACTTCTCGTTAACAACCTACCTTACTGAGGCTCCAGCAAGCACAGTTATGAAGGCAAAGAAAAAGTATCAAGATTGGAAAGGAAAAAGTTACAGATGCTGTGATTACACAGAAAACAAAATCCATTGATGAATGAGGAGTAAGCATTGCTGGAAATAGGATCAGCATACAAACGTCAGTTGCAAGCAACAGTGACGAAAATGTAATTTTAAAAAGATGCCGTATACAAAAGCACCAGAAGAGGAAAGGAGTCTCCAAATGTGTGGTCTCTAGAGGACATTATAAAACACCACTGAAATACATGAAAGGAAGACTAAACACATTGGTACACCATGCTTATTGGAAGCGCCAGTAATAGAAAGATGTCAACCTTTTTCCCAAGCTGATGTTACAGATCAAAATGCATAAAAATTCCCCGAAGCGTTTGGGAGAACTGGTCAACTTATTTATAAAGGTTTATTGATAAGCAAAGATAATTTACTCGTGCAGAGGAAGAATGAATGGGGAACTTGCTCCTTCAGTTGGCAATATATATATTTTAATATATCTTTATTGATTCCAGAGAGAGGAAGGGAGAGGGGGAGAGAGGGAGAGAAGCAGCAGTGATGAGAGAGTCATTGATTGGCTGCCTCCTGCACGCCCCCGACCGGGGATCGAGCTCGCAGCCCGGGCATGCGCCCTGACCAGGAATCGAACCCCGATTGCCTGGAGCCTAGGCCAGTGCTCAACCTCTGAGCCACACCCAGCCAGGCAGCAATATATATTTTTTAATAAAGCTGTAGTGATAAAGGAAATGTACTACGGACGCAGGAATTAACAGAACAGTGGTGCAGCACTGCGGACCCAGAAACAGACCCGCACGTGTGGCGTTGCTGTGTGATAAAAGTGGCATGGATCCCTGGATAACGGGCACATTAGCCAATAAGTGATGCTAGGAAAATTTGCCTTCCATACAAAAAAAGATGAGGTTGGATTCTCTACCTTACACCTGATGCAAAAATGAATACTTGGTTATTTAAAAGACTTGTCCTTATGATTTGGGGACACTGACTTTTTCTTTTCAAACAAAAATGAAAACATAGAAAATAGCGATCAGTTTAACTGTTAAAAAATCACCGGGAAGCAAAATGACAAGTCACAAACTGAGAAGATATTTGCAATAATATAACTAAAATATTATAAAGGCCTACAGAGCAATAAGAAAACAATAGCTCAGTAGAAAAAATGGTCAGAGCCATGGAGGCATTTCACAGAGAAGGAAATACAAACGATCCATTAATACATGGAAAAGTGATCATTAATCATCAAGGAAATGCAAACCAGGAACCAGTGAAATTTCATTTTAAGCTCTTGATGTTGGCAAATTTCAGTTCGTTTGCTAGAACCAAGTTGGGGGAGGATGTTGCAGACCAATGAAAACATAATGCATTGGTGGGGGAATGTAAATTGTCACTTTCTTCTGAGAAAACGTTTTGGCATTAACTTGTAATGTTGAGATTTCACCTGGTTACTCCACCTTTAGGTAACTTGCCCATGTGGTCCAAGACACACGTCCGAAGGTGTTTATAAGCAACAGTGTACCTAATAGTACAAAACTGGAAACGACCCAAAGATTCGTCGACAGGGAATGGGTAAATAAATGCTCACACAGTGGAATATTACACAGCAGTGGAAACGGATTGCAGCTATTGCTGTCACCAGATTAACTTTTAGAGTTGGACTTGAGCTTTGTGGCAGTATCGTAGCCGATGAGGTTTATCCGAGGCGCGATTTATGCTAATAGAATTGGACTTGGAATACCTATGTGGTCATCTTGGTGGTTCACAGTCAACAAATATTTTGGAAGCAGCCGTTACTAAAGCTATGATATTTAGTCCTGGTGTGATAGTTGTAGTATTTACGTTAAAAATTAGAATGGTGTAACTGGGTTTATGATTCGTATCGGCCGTACCTGATGGAACAAGGGCAGAGATGATGGAATCCAGGAAAGTCTCTGAACTCCGGTCACCAGCTAGTGTGGTGAACACTGTCCCAGGGTAGGATCAAAAGACGAGAAAAATTACAGTTAACCCTAAATTGCTCAATAATGGCTTATAAAAAGGTGCAAGTTCTCACTTTGGGAGGGGTAAACGCAATCGGGCTAGTGAAAAAATGTGATCAAACACGAGATAGTATATTTCATGAACAAAGTTGCTAGAAAATGCATTATGATAGGTTATATATTCTAAACTTTCTCCTCGGTGAATGCTAACACATGGATGGGGAATCTTATTAGTGTAAGACTGAGGGTGTGTAAAAGGTGTTACAACAGAAATCTGAATCTGGAACTGAGGCCATCAGAAAACAGCTGACCAGTGTGGGTGGTACGTTGTAAAATTAGTCCTGCAACAGGTCCCCGGGGAGATAGCTGGGAACTGGCCGCCTGATTCTGCCACACGGAGCTCTGGGGGCACCGGGCCACGTTGTTAAGTCAGCCTGAGAAAGCTGAGGGTGACTGAGGAGGACTGTGCTCACGCCCGAGTGAACTCTGCAGGGCTTTGAAATCACACTGAACACCACACGACGCCAGGACTGATGAGTTCACCTGGCTCAGGCGACTGGCCCCTTGGCCCGTACTCAGAAGAGACAGTGCCTCATTTATTCAGATTTATCATCCGCTACTCTGTGCAGTCCTTCTGGGGGGACCTAGGAGCATAGCCTTCTGTTTTTCGTTGGATAGTGTTGCTGATATGCTCTCCTCTGTGTGTCTCGATTTCTCTCCATCGTTCAGATCAGTGTTTCCAAACAGTACTTCTCACAGCTCATTAGTAGGTTGCAAGGTCAAGTTTGTGATCAGCAAGCAACACTGAAGGAAAGAGAATGTCATAGAAAATATCAGAGAGCCACACATGTAGAAAGGGGAAGTATGGTTTTGTGAAACCTCTGTGTTCCCAAATACAACGTGTATTACCTATATCACATATATTTAGATGGTGAATATGTATAATTTTATATAGTGACATATACATGTATAAAAGTCATATAAAGTATTACTGTTGGTCATGGTCAAGATTTGTAAGGCACTGTGTTAGATAAATAAGCCTTCTTTGCTTGACAAGTGATATCTGTGTGTGATCTGTCAGCTTAACTATTTAGGAACATGGGGTGGGCAAAAGCAGGTCGACAGCTGTTCGTATGGAAAGAGACCTGCAGGTTATGATTATTACAGTAGCTTTATTAAGGCAAAAGCGTGTCGCAGTGGCACAGAGCACTGAGATACAATCTCATAAGTGCTCACATTGCCGGCCCTTATTATTTGCAGTCTCATAGCCTTTGAAAATCAGTAAATGAACCTGGATCTCAGTGACCAGCCTGGGTCAGCCCCCTGCCTCCCGAGGTGGTTGTACAAAGACCTACTTCCGCCCACCCCTGTACGGCGGTCGGGCACTCTGAGAAATTCGTGTTTTGAGTAGCTTATGTGCTATACTCCAGTATGGCTATCATGCAGGTGTTCAGAGAGCTAGGCCTTCTGAGCAATGGCTCACCGGGAGGAACTTGGGGCCCCCCAAGTATGGCACACTCCAGGAGGCGCAGCGGTAGCACGGACTGAACTCTGTTTATGGACTTCCACCTTGACAGTGCCTTACGGCGGAATCCTGGTATTTCCCCCTTTCTGTGTGTGCCCCGAGTCCTCCCTCTGGGTCGTTTGTGTGACTCTTCCGGTGACGCTCACCTTTCTGTCCCAGGTAGCTCAGAGCTCTGCTCCCTTTGGAACTGAGCCCAAGTCCTCCATCTCCTTCGTGACTCAGATCTCTTTCCTCTCTGCGTGACACTGGACACTACCCTATTTGCATGTTGGCAAAGAGCAGCTGAATTTAGATGGAGTGTGACAACCCGTGTCATCTGTAAAGAGGACAGACCAAGCTGGAAGAGCCAGAGCGGGTCCCATCGACGGTGCTCCACAGCAGACTAGACTGGGAAGAGCCGGGAGCCGGGTGCAGTGAAGCAGCAGGTAGAGGCGACAGGCTCTACAGAAAGATCAACAGACTGTAGATCCACAGAAAGGACAGAGGTCAGCTCTGCCCAGCAGCTGGGATGCTAGGGCTCGCCAGGTCGCTGATTCTGTTTCTCTCTGTCACCCAGTTCATCCTGGGCATGCTGGGCAATGGCTTCATTGGGATGGTCAATGGCAGCAGCTGGTTCAAGAGCAAGAGAATCTCTTTGTCTGATTTCATCCTGACCACCCTGGCTCTCTGCAGGATTGTTGTGCTGGGGATCCTCTTTGCTGACTCTACAATAATGGTGTTCTCTCCCAGAGTCCACGAGATGGGGGAAGCCATGCAAGTAATCGATCTCTTCTGGACGTTTGCAAACCACCTGAGCACTTGGCTGGCCACCTGCCTCAGTGTCCTCTACTGCCTGAAAATCGCCAGTTTCTCGCACCCCACGTTCCTCTGGCTCAAGTGGAGAGTTTCCAGGGTGGTCGGATGGATGCTGTGGGGGGCACTGCTCTCTTCGTGCGGCAGCCTCGTGACTCTGGTTCAGGAGTTCAAGCTGCATTCTGTTCTCCGTGGAGCCGATGGCACGGGGAATGTGAGCGAGCACTTTAGAAAGCAAAAGAATCAATTCCAGCTGACCCACGTCCTCGGGATGCTGCGGAACCTCCCCCTCCTGGTCCTGTGCCTGGCCGCCTGCCTCCTGCTCATCCTCTCCCTGGGGAGGCACACGCGGCAGATGCAGCAGAGCACGGTGGGCCCCAGCGACCCGAGCACCGACGCCCACAAGAGGGCCATCAGAATGATCCTCTCCTTTGTGTTTCTCTTCCTGCTCTACTTCGTTGCCGTTTCAATCACGTCCTCCAGCTACTTCCTACCAGGGGAAGGAGAGATGACTAAAATGATCGGAGAGGTCATTACCATGTTTTACCCTGTCTGCCACTCGTTTGTTCTCATTCTGGGGAACAACAGGCTGAGGCAGACGTTTGTGGAGCTGCTCTGGTGTGAGTCTGGCCATCTGAAGCCTGTACCCAAGGGACCCCTTTCCCCATAGAATGGCCTAGGGGACAGGAGGGAGCCTGGGAGCCCCTCAGCCCGGCTCAAGACTACAGGGCTCTCTTTCTGACCCACCAGTTCTAAAATATCAGTAGGTGAGAGACCGCTGACCTTTCCACCGGGGACACTTCTCACGGCTCTCTTTGCGTGATTGTTTTGGAGACCGTAAAACAGTCTTTGGAAAATGTCAATATATCAAGAGCACTCTCACTATGTAGACATGGAGTTCTGTTTTAATAACTACCAGCGCAACGAAATGAGCTGATTACTAGCTTTATCTTAAAGTGTATACTGACGTTGATAAAGCTGTTGTAAGTAAAACAGTGTCATGGACTTGAGGAAAAGAGCAAAAGCATTGCCAGTCCCGCAGATTTGGGCTTTAACTCTGTTTCCATGTGTTCTCCAAGACTTCTGGCCTTCGGCGAGTTACTTTAATCGCCTGCCTGGTCCTCTCGTCCCCCATTTTAAAATGTGGACTGTGACATCACCTCACAGGGTCTTAGAGATTCATGAGACCAGATGCGCCAGCATTTTAGCAGAGTAGCAGAGCGTATTGTATAAAGCGCTCAATAGGGGAAGCCCTTATTGTGAGTAACAGTGAACTGTGCAGCGGTTCCCACAAGGTACCAGTTTCCACAGCTCCACTGTGTGGTGATGAGTGGCGCGGAATGACCCTTGGGCACTAGGTTCCAACCCAGTCTTCCAGTGGGGAAGTCATCTTCCTTCTAGTGCAGTCGTCCTCGCACTCCTTTGCCATTTGGCTAAAGTCAATTTCCAAGTAATTTTTTTATTTTTTAGATCGGGCAAAAAAGACCAGGCATTTTTTTTTTTTTTTTAATGGCCCAAGGTGGGTATCTGCTTTTAAAATTTTAGAGTTTTATTTAAAACATAATAGAAGCCGTTTTTATAAGTTTAATCACTGTTATTTTAATAAAATTACATAGGCATTGATTTCCTTCCCATTGCTGAACAGTGGCGACAAGTCAATGAGAATATTATTGCTTAAGATCGAAGAATTGTCGAACTTGTGCACATATCTAGGACACGTGGCCATCCTGAATCTGGGTTTTTATCACTAATGGGGTTCTCGGGTGTGGAGCTGTTGTGGAATGTGGACCCCGAGACCCTGGATTCAAATCCCGACCCCAACCCTTAGGAACTAGGTGACTCTGGGAAGTTCTTTAACCTCTCTCTATTTCACTTTCTGCATTTGTAAAACGGGAATTGTATTTTGTTGGTGGCATTGTTGGAAGGAATGAATGCGTTAACAACATGAAAAATCCTTCGAGTCCCACATGGAGTAAAAACACTCAATAAATATTGCTATTGTTATTGTTGTTATTTTGTTATATTTTGCCATAGCACGAAGGATCCCCACATTACTTGGCATTTGATCATATGCAATCAGAAATTAATTTTAGGATGGTTCTGGGATTTATAGATTCATTTCTAAAATTATAGGAACAAAATGTCTTTTGGTCTGCACCGTTTGCTTCCAAATCGATGCTTGCCCCTTGAAGCTGCTGGGAAAACATGTCATTCCGACATAACTTAAAATTCCCTTTCAAAAGGGCATCTGTTGAAAGTTAAAAGAATGGTTTAATATTCATCCCCAATTTACCATAACAGAAGGATTCTGAAACGGGTCTTTCTGCTATTAGTAAAAATCTGTGCTTCTCTTCAGCACAGGGCAGTTTAGCTATGGAAATCCACGCCGTCCCGACTGGCGTCCGCTGGTTCACCCCGCTCTCGAATTCATCCTAACCCACTCTGGGCCCCTTTCCCTGCCCGGACAACTTCACAACTTCTCTGCCCGGCTCTCACCTCCTGGTCCTTCATCCCTAACACGAATCCCTGATTCTGCTTCTTGCCTCAGGTGTGGGATTTTCCTCCCTTTTACTGGAACATAGCGTTTTACTTGCGATTTTGGCTTGGCTGCCTTTCAGTTCTAGCTTCTGAAGGATCCCTCTCTCCTGTCTCCACTGCAGCTCTGATAAATCCTACACTGACCCAAAAGATTCAGAAAGGTGCAGTGAACACGCTGAAGTTCCCACTGGTGTTCATTCCCCTGGAGCCCCGAGTGCGGCTGGAAAACCTAGAATTCCCCGAGTGGGGAGTCTGCCCTGGGAGTCCAGTTGGCTGAGTGCTGGCTCCTCACCGGGTCCCGGGGCGTGGGGAAGAAAGACCTAGTCAATGCTTCAGGCCCAGTTTTGAGAAACCCTGGAGGGGGCCGTCTTGTTAGTTTGGTTTTGCTTCCAGTGAATTAACTTGAGTTGCTAAACCCTTTAAAACTCTTAAATCTCATCGTTTGCTGCACAAGGGACTAGAGCAGGGCTTTCCTCCATTACAGCCAGGTTCCTTGGGTCAGAGCATGGGGATGGCAAATGTCCCCGCATTTGGAGTCCAGTTATATGTTAGAGCTTGTTCCTGACTGTGTGTGCCCTCCAAACACATCTCTTCTTTGGTGCATTTGGTGTCATAGCAACTATGAAAGTAGCTCATGAGACCTTCCAAGTTTCCATCCAGGGCCCTTATGTTCTATGTCTCGTGGGATTACTTCCCAAGTTTTAAAAATATGTTTTTATTGATTTTTTTTTAAGAGAGAAAGGAAGGGGGAGAGAGAGAAAAACATTGATGTGAGAGGGAAACATCGATCGGTTGCTTCTTGTACACACCTCAACTGGGGATTGAACCCCGAAATCTGGGCATGTGCCCTGGACCGAGAATGGAACCGGTGACCTTTTGGTGCATGGGATGATGCTGAACCAACTGAGCCACACCGGCCAGGGATACTTCTCATTTTCTGTACCCCCTGACCTCTTGGGCCAAGTTCATAGATCTTATCAATTAATGAGATTGAACTGTAGCTTGGGTCCAGGAGGATCATATGTAAAAAAGACAAAGCAACAACAACAAAAAATATATTCCCAGATTTCTCAGTTTCAGTGCTTACCAGGGCTCTTTACCTTATATAGTGTCCCTTATATGTTTCCCAATTGTCAGTGAACAGGGATCTCTAGAGCATCATAAAGTTGTTTGTGATTTTCTTGACTTTGGATAAGTGGAAAGTCAATGTTATTTGTTCTTAATCTGCAAGAAGTTATTTTTCAAAAGAAAAGTGACCTTATAAGCTCCAACAACTGCTGCTGACAATTGTATATTATTTTCTGGTATGTCTACCTTTTGCTGGGCTAGAAATATGTATAGTGTGATGGCAAAGAGTGTTAGTTCTGGAATCACACACATTTGGGTTCAAATCCTGACCCCACCACTAATTAGAAGCACATTCTTTGGCAAGTAGCTAAACTTCCTTGGACTTCAGTTTCCTTCACTATCACATAGGCATATTTCATAGGATTGGTGTGAGGATTATATAAGACAATGTCTGTAGAGTACTTTAGCAACTAAAGCATAGTAAATGTACTACAAATATTAGCTATTAGTATTTTTTTTTAAAGCCACACCTGAGGATATTTTTTCTATTGTTTTTCAGAGAGAGTGGAAAGAAGAGAGAGAGAGAGAGAGAGAGGGAGAGAGAGAGGAACATCTATGTGAGAGAAACACATCGATTGGTTGCCTCCCACACATGTCCCGACAAGGGCTGGGGATGGAACCTGCAACCAAGGTACGTGCCCTTGGCTGGAATTGAACCCAGGACACTTCAGTTCTCAGGCCAATGTTCTAACCACTGAGCCAGACCGGCTAGGGCTAGCTATTAGTATTTTAATCTATCGGGGGTTTCAGTCTGGAGTATATAGCTCATGGTGTCCTGCTCTTACGACAGTGAATCGGTGAACTTTCTTGTTGCTGGTGCTGTAAGACGACATGAGGTCAGGGGAGGTCTGCTCCTTCCAGTCCCCAGGGCACGGTGGGAGGAGAGAGGGAGAGAAAAGGGACTGCAGCAGGGCAGGCGAGAGTCCTGATTGCCCCTCTCTGTGAGGACTGCTTAAAAGCTCCGTTTGCAGTCTGTAGGAGCAAAGCGTGGGCACAGTCAGCTTTGAATGCTAGCGGGGCAAGCAGCAACCAAAGGACAAGGACCTCTTTCTGGAAGCCTGAGGAGACAAGGACACTAAGGGAGAGGACACGACACTTCTCTGCCACCATGAGGTGGAATTAATCTCACCCCTCTCTCCATACACCTGGACCCTAATTAAGCAAAAAGCTTTATTGTTTCCGTTTGGTCCAATGCATGGGAGAGGGCTCCCGGGTGGTTGAAAATAACGAGTGGTTTTAGGGAGAGGCTCAGGCAGAAGCCAGACACCAGGGGATGCAAAGGCCTCTGGGCTCCAAAGGCTCCTAGTCTGCTTGAGGGCGAGCCTTTCCAAGAGATACTCGCCCAGCCCAGCCTGTGGAGGTGAGCCAGGTGTCACCCATTTCATGATGAGTGTCACCTGCTCGCCCAGGGAGTGGTTCTCCAGGAAGTCACAGAGCTGAGGGTCTGTGCAGGCAGAACCCAAGGCCTGCAGGTCCACAAGGGCCTGGGTCAGGTTCCTCTCCAAGGCCACGGCGGCTTCCATGGCATCCTGAGTGTCACCCCCCTCTTCCTGGGAAGGCTTCAGCACGTTCTGGAAGAGAAGGCGGCCACCGCACTGGTTTTGCATCTTTAAGAGACGCTCAGCACCCTGGAGCTTTTTCTCCAGCAACTGGAGGAAGAAGAGGCCACGCCCTGCACAGCCAGGCCGTCCAGGTGGAAACAGAAGCCCAGAGAGAAGTAGGTGCAGGAGGCCACAGGTGCAGGTTGGCCAGGCGGTGGACAGGGCCTCCCCCTGGGTGGAATAATTCGGAGGACTTTGGGAGCTCATGGTTGTTCGGCAATAAGGAGTTATGGTCAAAAAATGGTGTTGGCTGGTTTCTGAGGCTGAGGATGGCTGAGGTGGTTCCGAAGGTGGCGACTGGAAAAGGGGTTGGAGGGTGGTCAGAGGCAGGAAGAAGGGGCGTCCCTGGGTCTGTTCCACCCAAACACTGCTGAAGCAAGAGACAGATCCAGGGAACTGCCGAGGGCATTGCTGAGATTTTTGTTTTTAAATCTGAAGAGACTGGACATTTTTCTCAGGATGTCCTTCCTCCCTGAGCAACCAGGCGGTGAGATGCCCATCTGTGAGGCCCACAAAACTATAACTAAAGCATTACTGTTAAGGGTACCAGAGTATTTTGACTGGCAGTTAAATGCCTCAGGGGAAACAGCACGTGTGCCTGAAGCATGAACCCAGATCCATAAAGGAAGCCCACGGAAAGGCTGGCGTTGCTTTTTCTAGGTGAAAGCAGATTGCGGCAAAGGATTGCGGCACAAACCTGTATACGTGACTGGTGGGGGAAGGCAAAGTAAGGAGTCCTCACGAGAGGGTGGAATTAGACGAAAAAGGCTTTCTCGGGGAAGCGAGCGCTCCTTGAGCTTGTCCTGCCAGAGAACTAAATCACCGTAGGTGCTAAGGGATGGGAGGGGAACCCGGGCATGGCCAGAATGGCAGCTGCGAGGCGAACAGATTCCAGGGGGGAGAGAGGTTGGATTCAGGTGATCCATGGACGTACGGATGGGGGCAGGGGGTAGGAGTGAGGCATGGGGGTTCCCACCCGATTCCGGGGTTGCTGGGAAGAAAAGCTGTACTCCCTGTGGAGCAGTCACAACAGCGCTGGACGGGAGCTCTCACTGGGGCTCGGAGGCCCCGGAACCTGCCCCAGCTCCTCCCCGCAGCTCTCCCCTCGGAGGAGTGGACTCCCGGGCTCCCCGCCGCTGTTGGAATCGGGAGTTTCTAAAGAAAACAGGATATGAGTGAAGAACCAGTAATGTAATCCTTGGGCGATTTGCATCTCAGTAAAAGCAGCCGGCTGGCAGACCACTAATGGCTCGCTTGCCACGCTGGGGAAAACTGCAGAGGGAAATGTCCCTCCTGGCTGGGTCCCGGTGCCTCCTGGCACGGTTCAGTGTTTCCCCTGTCCGCAGCATCAGCACCACAGCTGTTGAGTCCCCCGCGAGTAAAGATGTTGTTTGTCCCCGCTGTTACTGCCTCAGCAGTTTTGAATTCTGTGGGACTCGTCGTGAATCTGTTTATTGCAGTGGTCAATTACAAGACGTGGCTCCAAAGCCGCAGAATGTCCTCCTCGGATCGGATTCTGTTCAGCCTGGGCGTCACCAGGTTCCTCATGCTGGGACTGTTCCTGCTGTACATCATGTACCTCTTCATCGCTCCGAACCCCGAAAGGTTGGTCCACGTATCCATCCTTTTCCTGTGGTGCTGGACGTTTCTGGACTCCAGCGGTCTCTGGTTTGTAACCTTGCTCAATGTCTTATACTGTGTGAAGATCGCTAACTCGCAACACCCCGTGTTTCTCCTGCTGAAACGGCATCTGCCCCCGAAGATCCCCAGGCTGCTGCTGGCCTGCGTGCTGATTTCTGCCTTCACCACATTTCTGTATGTTGTGCTCAGACGGGTGCTACCCTCTCCCGAACTTGTGACTGGGAGGAACGGCACACAGTCCACCATCAGCGAGGACACCGTGTCCCTGGTGATCTCCCTGTGCTCGAGGTCGTTTCTCCAGTTCGTCGTTAATGTGACGTCCGCCTCCTTGCTAATAAACTCCTTGAGGAGGCACATGGGGAAGATGCGGCGGAACGCCGGCAGCCTGTGGAATCCGCAGACGGAGGCTCACGTGGGGGCCATAAAGCTCATGGCCTGCTTCCTCCTCCTGTACATCCCCTACTCAGTGGCCGTGCTGCTCCAGTACCTGCCTTCTGTACGGATGGACTTGAGGACCAGGTCCATATGTATGATGATCTCCACGGTTTACCTCCCGGCGCACTCTGTTCTCATTGTCCTCACACACCCCAAACTGAAAAGCGGAGCAAAGCGGCTTCTCCGTTTCCGCAACTAGCGGGGCATCAGCGAGAAGCGGCGGCTGGAGGCGCTCTGCGGCTCGGGAGCAGGGTTCTCCGCTAGCAGCTTTCCCCGCGGCCCGAGGAATGCGTTTCTGTAATTGCTGAGCTGGCTTCGTAGGCTTTTGAGTGCCTGTATTTCAGTTCAGTTTGCAAATTTTTTTGGGGGGGGGGCTCGTATTTTAAATGTAGGCACTTTTTAAAGGAACTTGTTTGAGGCATCCCTCTTCATGTATTTTGTTTGCATGGGCGTTGCATCCCTGCATGATGGCAATCGCCACCTTGCCCCACCGGCTGCTGAAGTAGAGCGGGAAGTTGCCCCGGCCCAACACGCTGTAGGCCGCACCTGTAGTGTGAGCCCGACCGTAGTTCATCTTCCTCGTAGGACAAGTGCCTGACTTAAGCTTTTCTTTTCTTCTTATTGAGGTAACATCATATAAGTTCCAGGTGGACAGTATTGTAATTCACTTACCACCAAAGTCTAGTTACCATCTGTCACCATGTAATTGACCCGCTTCCACCCCCCTGCCTGCTGGTAACCACCAGTCTGTTTTCTGTATCTCTGAGTCTGTTTTGTTTTATTTGTTCATTAGTTGCTTTTTTTTTTGGTTTTGTTTTATATTCTGCATGCGACTGAAATCATACAGTTCTTGTACTTTTCCATCTGACATATTTCACTTAGCATAATGCCCTCAAGGTCCATCTATACTGTTGCAAATGGTAATATTTCACCTTTTTAATGGCTGAGTAGTATTCCATCATATGTGTGTGTGTGTGTGTGTGTGTGTGTGTGTGTGTGTGTGTGTGTGTGTGTATATACACACCACATCTTCTTTATACATTCATCTGTCGATGGGCACTTCAGCTGTTTCCATATCTTGGAAAACAGTATGGAGATTCTTAAAAGAAATAAGAGTAGAACTACCGTATGATCCACCAATCCCTCTTCTGGATATTTACCTAAAGAATATAAAAACAATTATTTGAAAAGATAGAGGCCCCCCTATACTCACTGCAACATTATTTACAGTAGCCACAATGCAGAAACAATCTGACTTAAGCTTTGATTGCAAGACATCCACTTCAGCACATAAACACATGGCCAGCGTCCCCCCATTGAGGCCCCTTTGTTTTAGAGAACTTGGTTGATTTTAATAACTGGTCATTTGGGCCACATGTTTTTTTCTTTCCCTGCGCTTTAAATTCCCACTCCTATGTTTTAAATTCACCAAGAGTGAGCCCTAGAAATCCTATGTCCCCACCCCTCAACCCCAATAAAAGCAGAGCCCATTCTCTCTCTCTTTCTCTCTCTCCCTTCCCTCCCTCCCTCCCTCCCTCCCTCCCTCCCTCCCTCCCTCCCTCCCTCCCTCCCTCCCTCCCTGTGATTTCACTGTGTGGCCTCAAGTGTGCTGTGTAATTTCCAGGTTCTATAAGTAATAAATCTTTATTATTTCAAAGTTTCCTGGTTATTGCTAAAGGGTATCTTGCAGTCATAATAAGAACCACAAGAGCCTGGCCAGTCACAGTGTTGGTTATTGATAGGCTGAGCTGAGACTGGCACACAACACTGTTAGTTACATTTTTGAAGTTTAGCTGAGGTGTCCTGAGTAAGGACTCAGCACTGGGCAAGTGGTCACTGGTCATCAGTGGATTGGCTTAAAGCAAGCAAGAGAGTGCACAGAGGAGAGGAAAACAGGACAGTTTTAGGGAGAAAAGGGAGTAAAAAAGCAAAAGAAAATAGGTATACATTGTGACAGTAACTGAGCTATTGCATGGTATTTATGTACAGACATACCATGTCTTCTGTCGATGGACACTTAGGTTGTTTCCATATCTTGGAAAACAGTATGGAGGACTGGATTTCTAGGTTTGTTCTAGAAAGAAGGGAAGGGCCAGAGTTGCTAGGTGGAGGGGAGTATTGAGGAAGCCCAACCCAGATAGTTCCAAGGATCTTCAAGTCCAGGGAGCTAGCCCAAGGTCAAAGGCAAGTTCCAGAGAGCGCCCTTCTAGTGGCTTGATGGGATGCTTCCCATTCATGAGTCTCTTAATTAAAGCCAGTTACTTAGATCTTCAAATTAAAAAACAAAAGAGCAAGTTCCAAATAGTGAAATTAACACAATCTGTGTGCAACCTTACAAAAGATTGTGTCTCTGCATGTGATATGGAAATCAGTGGAGAGCCAGGAGGAGCCATTGGACTGGTTGTGGGAGTACCTGACTTTTGGTGGCTTTAGGTCATCTCTGTGAATTTATGCATTGAACTGTCTGGACACTGCACAATTCTCCAGGAAAATGCTGGCTTTTTTTTTTGTTGTTTTTTTGTTGGAACAGCAGAACTATGGCTGCAGAGGAGCAGGAATGTGAAGATAGAATATTGGTAAGTTTTGTAATGGGAATCGGGGAATAATAATTTAGATAGTTCTTTTGGTGTTCATAAAATACTTATGTAATATTTGCAGAGCTCAGAAGAAATAGTCTTATTAAAATAACATTCTCTTTATTAACAACAAAAAAGAGAAATCACCAAATTTTACAAATTATCTGAATTTTTCTCATTTGGCCACTGGACCTGCAATATTTAGTAAGGATTACCCAAACCAGTATTTTATACTACAAAACCTGGAGGTACTCATTTTTTTAAGAATTTTAAGAGTAGGAGATAAAAGGATTACTGAGTGACTAAATGCACATTATGACGTAAGAACTCTAAATGAGCCGCAGAAACCCTCTTGTTTCCCCAGTACCTGTTATCTTTCTCCTCCCTGCCGTAGTGACAGAATTTTTAGCTACCCAGAGTTTTGGCAGCTGATTTACATGCTACAGCTTCCTCTCATAGTAGGTGGTGCCTTGTGATCCAGTTCTGCCAACAGAGTCTGAGCAGAAGTGATGTGTAATTTCTAGGTGAGGCCCCAGGCAAGTAGGCCCTTCCTTCCCCTGTGCCTTGGCGTCTTCCTGTGTGCTGGAAGGTGATGATTGGTCAGCTTGGACCATGCCGGTGAGGCGACTGCCTGGGATGGAACAGTTATCCATCCTAGACTTGGCCCCATCGCTCCTGGCATCGGGGGGCTGTCGCACCAGCTCTGGACTGCTTACACCTTAACTGCAGGACTGTTCATGAGAAATAAGTATCTCCATTCTTTCAGACACCGTAGTTTCTCTGGCCTTACTCAAATGACTTAGGCTATATACCATAAATACATAAAATAACGTATGTCTTCATGATGAAGTGGTTTGTAGTTATTTATTGTCCTGTAGTCAGGGAACGTTTTTATATGACCTGAGAAAATACTTGTGACATATTAGTAAGTGAAATAAAAATAAAAAATTAAAATATGCAGTATGATACCAATATTTGTTAAAAAATGTATATCTAAAGAAAATTGCAAATAGCAATTATTTTTTGGTGGAGTAAGTTTAGAGTAATATATTTTTTTTACATTTTCTCAGTTTTCTGTGATGAACATAGATTTCTTCTGTAATCAGGAAAAACACATACTTTAAAGTATACATCGTATCTTTATAGTGCCAAAATTTCACTTAAACATGTGTGACTTTGGGGTCCCCTAATCGTTGTTACCAGCATCCTGTTGAGCCATTTTCAGCTGTTTAAAAAACAAACGAAAGAAAAGATTAAGAGGAAGGAGGCATGGATCTTGTAGAGCCTGAACTGAAGGTAAGTTTTAAGACAGCCTTAAATGCCAGTCTTCCGGGGATACGGAATCTCCCTGAAGGCATTTAAAGTAAGTTTCCCAGGAATGTTCCTTCCGTAAATCAAGCTGGAGATGGATCTTCTAGTCTAGCCCACTGCTTTCTCAGACAGGGCTGGAGCGGTGAGAAGCAGCCTGGGTCCGCTGGGAATCTTCTTCAGATTTTGTATGCCCCGCCTCCCATTCCTCCAGGCCGCGGGGAGGGATTTCGGGACGCACCCTGGCTCAGGACGAGGGAGAAGGGGCCCTTTGGCAAGGCTCCCTAGGGATTTGGATAACTGGCCCATGGCGAGTTTTATTCCTGGAGCAAAAAAGGGTGAAAGGACACGGTATGTGTGAGAATTTGCCTGGCATGGAAATAAATGAACAAGGAAGCGAAAGGGAGCGTGGAGGGTGAAGATAGCAGAGGGGGAGGGGCAGGGCTGTGAGGCCCCTGTTCTGGGGGAGTCCCAGCTGGGCGAGGGGCTGGCGGCTGTGGGTACTGTATACAGGACTAGCTCTGCCTCAGCGGAGGGGGCGAGAGGCCTGGTAAACCACTCCCTGTGTGTGCAGCTTGCGAAGGAGCTGTCTGCACCCGGGTACACACTCGATTTATTTGATAACATTTCCGACCTGTTTTAAAGACAGGAAAATTATTTGTCTCAATGTCGCTGCCCTCACAGTTCAGAATGATGACCTGCATCGCAAGAGAGGAAATAAATATACCGATATTACTCAGTAAATCTCTGGATCTTTGACTGTAGCGTATGCTTTTAAAGGCCGGGGGTAACGAGTCTTCCATCTTTACTCTCTCTTTCCAGAAACCCTGGAGTCACACAGAGCCGATCACCTTTCTCTAGAAGCCGCAACTCAGTTCTTCCTGTATTGGCGTCCTGTGAATTATGTCAGACGTCAGGGGCTCTCCTGCTGTATTGAAAGGAGTGATTATGGAGAGAAACCACCAAGGAAGGAAAGAAAAGTAACATTAATTAGATTATAATATTTTCTAGACACCAGGCTGGGCGATTTCATATGTCCTTTTATCATCACAATAGCCCTGTGGGGTAAACATACTTAAAGTTTTTATAAGAGGAACCTGAAGATCTGAGAGGTTGATTGACTTGTCTAAGGACACAGCTACTAACGGGTGGAGTTGGGACGCAGCCCCAAATCTGTCTGACATTGAAGTACATTGCTTTTCTCTTCTTTTCCCCTCAGATATTTTTATTGATTTTTAGAGAGAGAGAAAAGGAGAGGGAGAGGGAGAAACATCGATGTGAAAGCAAAACATCAGTCAGCTGCCTCCTGCATGCCTCCCACCGGGTGCCAAGCCCACAACCTGGGCATATGCCCTGACTGGGAATAACTGGTAACCTTTTGGTGCACAAGACAATGCCAACCAACTGAGCCACACCGGCCATAGTGAAGTACATTGTCTTTCCCGAATGGCCACAAGTGCCCCGTTTATAAATCCCCCTCATGGGGAGCTGGTCATGAGGTTTGTTTCTCGTTGAGGTCTGGGGCTAGCGTGGCCCTGGGAGCACTTGACTTTGGACGAGCAGAGATCCAGGGAGCCCCGTCTGCCATCCTTGTGGTATGACTCCTCCTAGCATGACCTTACAATGTTAGGGGAAACCTCAGTCTCCTGAGTCCCCTCTGGAGAAACGTAATGCTCATCTTGGTAAGAAGTAATTTTCACACAAACAGTTTTCTGTAACTGAGTGTTATATAACTTGTCAAAAATAAAGCTTGCATTTTTAATTTATTTTATTTTATTTTACAGAAAAGTTGCAGAGAGTACAAAGATCCCCTATTCTCCTCACTCAGTTTTCCTGAGGTTACTATCTTACATAACCTGGTAAGTTGTTAAAACTAAGAAGCTATAAGCCAGTCAGAGAAAGACAAGTACCACATGATCTCACTCATAGGTGGAAGCTAATGAACGCAGTAACCTGATAAGCAAGATAGATAGATGGATAGATAGATAGATGGATGGATAGATGGATAGAGAGATACAGAGACAGAACCATGGGGCAGTCGGACAAACTTCAGAGGGAAAGGGGGGTGGTGGGGTAATGAAGAACTTAGATGCTTATATACAGGACCTATGGACACAGCCAATAACGTGGAGAAGACCTGGGGGGGAGGGTGGGGAGGATGCCTGGTGGAGGGATTCAATGGGGAGGGAAAAGGGGGACATCTGCAATACTTTCAACAATAAAGAAAAAAAAACAACCCAATACCCTAAGAAACTAGCATTGATACATTACCTATGAACGAAAAACTTTATCCAAAAGTTACCAGTTTTCCCGCATTTGTGTATATATATATTTTTTTTGTCTTTTCCAGGATCCAGTCAAGGATATCACGTTGCATTTGGTCATCAGGTATTCTTCGTCTACCCTGGCCTCTGATGTTCCTCACCTTTCCTTGGTTTTCGTGGCCTTGACAGTTTCGAAGATTGCCGGGCAGGCATTCGGCAAACCGTCCCCCAATCTGGGTTTGTCTGATGGGTTTCTCACGGTTAGACTGGAATTACGGTCCGTGGGGAGGGGAAGTGCCCTTCTCACCACATCTGTCACTGGTACGTGATGGCATCATCGCTCATCACTGGCCCCGTGACCCCCGATGGCTTGGCTGAGGCGGCGTGTGCCAGGTTTCCCCGCGGCAGTTACTCTAGCTCCCTTTTCAGACTCTCGTTTAGAAGCCTCTGAGTCCAGCTCACGCCCAGGGGCAGGGGGATGAAGGCCAGGCTCCTGCAGGGTCCCCCAAATCTTGTCTCCTATGCTTAGCTCTCTTCCCCAGTCTCCATGCTTCTGGAAGCCGGGGGACAGAGCCCCCGCTGCCCCACCTGCCAGCCCCCTGCCCCTGGCTGTCACCCCTGCAGGCCCTCCATCCCTGCAGCACTGCCCCTGCTCAGCACGTTCTCCCTGCGAGTCTGTGATCCTGCCTGCAGGCCAGGGATGCATCCTCTGCCCCCCCAGGGCCTGGGCTTACTGACCCAGCGCTCCAGGGCCCCACGGCTCACACCATTTCTCTTCCTGTTACACGTGCTCCTCAAGGATGCGCCTTGTCAGCTCGGTTTCCGAATTTCTGGAGCCACGCAGCTCATTAAGGGAATTCCTTTGCTCAGGTTGGCAGCTGCTGCAGAAGTGCCTGGACACCATCTGCTGGCCCTGCAGGCACAGATCTCGGCCTGCGCAGAGTGCGGGCCTGTCTGTCGCCGAGATGTCAGACCCAGAGCCGGGATGCAGCTGTGCTCAGCCTTGCAACTCGGTGGGGCGGGGGCAGGGCGTTTTGGGGGAGGAAGTTTCAGACCTGAGTCTTTGAAAGTGAGACCTTGTAGCTACTCCTTTCTCCTTTGCTTGGCTTTTTACGCCTTGGCAGCCTTCTGGCATCATCTCTGACACTCCCTCTCCCAGCTCACCATGGGCTGGCTCCCCTCTGAGACTCGCAGGCCGCTCCCCCTCTCTCCTTTCTCTCCTAAAGGCCACGAGGAATTCCCCCGGAGGTGGGCTGGGCCTGGAGGTCCCAGAGGCCAAGGCGTGGGAGAAAGATCTAGTTAGTCCTTACTCCAGATGATTGCCGGCAGTAAAATCAATTTCCCGTGAAATTAGGTGAAGTTAAAATTTTTGTTCTCCGTTCTGCTTTGGTTTCGAAATAAAGTAAGAGGATAGCATGGAAAACAGAATAGAAACCAGAACAATGCAAAGTACATTATTTTAATAAACTGCAGAAGTCAAAACTGAGTTTTCATGTTTTGCATGGCAAGTATCACATTTTTCTAAAGTACTGCAGATACTTTAGTTTTCTTTGCCAACACACGGTGTCTCCCTGATGAAGGGAAGTAGAAAAGAGCTATTATTTTGAAATAATGTGTGTTTAAAAAAAGGACAAGCCTGTGCATTAATTGCTAAGTATTATTTAGGAAAGCATTTTACTTATTGGAATTAGCTAATTATCTTAATTCCCTATGTGGTTTAGCCTTTCTTAACACCAGTGATAAAGTAGACTGTCAAGAAACCATCGTATTTATGGCAATTTCTTTCTTTCTTTCTTTCTTTCTTTCTTTCTTTCTTTCTTTCTTTCTTTCTTTCTTTCTTTCTTTTCTTTCTTTTCTTTCTTTTCTTTCTTTCTTTTCTTTCTTTTCTTTCTTTCTTTCTTTCTTAGCTAGATTAGGCTTTCTGGATACATGTCCGGTAACCACTATGCTTTGTATGATACTCCACTGCCCAGGACCCAGGTGGGACAGGGCAGTGTCACCACAGAAGCCCTGCTCTCGTCTTTCTCTGGCTGGCTTATTTCACTTAGCATATGCTCTCCAGGTCCGTCCATGCTATCGCAAAAGGTAAGAGTTCCTTCTTTTTTACGGCCGAGTAGTATTCCATGGTGTAAATGTACCACAGTTTTTTTACCCAGTTACCTACTGATGGGCACCTGGGCTGCTTCCAGATGTTGGGTGTTGTAAATAACACTGTGATGAGCTAATGTCACCCCGATTAATTCAATAAAAATCAAAAACAGAAACAAAACACAATAAAAGGTGAGAAACCTCGGTCTTGGAGAGGTCCATGCCTCACACAGGTTTTCTGGCCTGGGGCAGGCTGTGACCTCCTCTGCATCTCCACAGCCGCAGCCAGGGTTTCCAGGCACCAGGTCTTGCCTCTGGGTGAAGAGGAGACCGTGCATGCTCGCTGCTGTGTTCGTGTGCCTGGCACAGGGCCTGGGACATAATGTGCCTCTTACCTTACCATCTGAACAAATGGAAATCTGGTCCTACAGCCCATTATATCATTAGTAGACCAGCTGAGGTCCAGAGGGGCAGTGGTTTGTCTGCAGCTTCCCAGAGCGCCCACGACAATGCTGGGACCAGGCGCTAGAGCCCGACCCCTCGTACAGAACTCTTTGCATAGCACTCATGCCGCCTTCCTAAAAGGCTAGCCCAGCCCTCCCCTTTCTCACCCAATTCCTCTTTCTCCCCATTGCCTCAGAGTCATTTCTACCTGGTTTGAACACTGTGCCGCTTTTCTATTTCCTGTGTAGCAACACAAGCTTAGCAGCTTAAAGGGACGCACATTTGCTGTGTCACAGTCTCTGTGGATCATGAGGTTCGGGCACAGCCTAGGTGGGCCTCTCCGCAGGGTCTCACAGGCTGCCGTGAAGATGTGGGCTGGGCTGTCCCTTCCTGGAGCTCAGGGTACTCTTTCCAGCTCACTGGCTGGGGGCACAGTTCAGTTCCCACCAGTTGTAGGACCAAGGCTTCCTTACTGGCTGGCAACTGGGGGCCAGTGTCAGCTTCTAGGGGCTTTCTGCAGTTTCTCACTGTGTGGCAGCTGGACTCTTCCAGGCCGGCAGGAGGCCCCGTCCCTCCTCCAAGACTTTAGGTGATTAGGTCGGGCCCACCCAGGATGATCTCCTTTTCCATGAACTCAAACTTCCACGATTTGGGATCTGGGTCACATCTGGATCCTCTTTGCCATGTCACGTAAGCACAGACGTGCCATCCCATTTCATTCCCAGCTCCATTGCAGCGCGAGGATTACTCAGGGTGGGAGTCTTGGGGCCACCTTAGAACTTAGTCTTCCACAAACACTTCTGTGTTGAGCTGGGCCCAGGGATGTTTGAATCTGGACCATACATGAAGCACTTTCCCTATATTTCTTGATAGCTGTGCTGGTTCTTTTCCCCCCCCTCACTTCTCTGAGCGCCTTTTCTTCCTCATTTCCTTCCTCTAAGACCTTGATGTGAGAGAGATGCTGAGTTGAATGTGGGAGGATCATAGGTCATAAAGTGCAGGTGACATCAAAGGCCCTGACTAACGAGAATGGCTCCTCTACCTGACCTATATATTTTTTATTATTTGGCACTTAAATAGAATATTTTGGCTCGTTTCCGTCCCCAAACTTCCCCTACTTCTCTCTTTGATAATGAAATATATTTTAAATTTCTTCAGCTTTCATGCTTATATGTTCATAGTTCTTTCTATGAAAATAAAATTTCTTCTTTATACATATGAGCTCACATCTGGCAGGGTATAGAGCCTGAGGACGTTTTGATTTGGCCTCTCTTGTTGGGAGGTCGTGTCATATTATGTGCTGATGTCTAGACTTTAGCCCGTGACCTTGGAGAAAGAAGGTTGACATCTGAGCTACTGTTTCCAATTTCTGAGTCTAGGATCAGAGTTCATTCGTGTGGATGCAAATACAGAGGGGATCATAACTTCTGAACTCTCTGTTCCTGGTCACAGCCATTCAGTCGCTGCTTGGGGACAGGTTAGGAAAGAGCCAGGCCAAATCCAGGCTTTGTGGAGCGAAAATTTACCGTGAGTGTGGGGTCCCTCCCAGGGCATCTGAAGCTCAGCCAGGGGCCGCACACGCTCATCAGCACAGAAGCACACTCCTCCCCCAGCCATGCAGGCTGCTGCCCTGGGGCTGCTGATGGTGGTGGCCGTGGCCGAATTTCTCATTGGCCTGGTTGGAAATGGCATCCTTGTGGTCTGGAGCTTTGTAGAATGGGCCAGAAAATTCAAGTGGTCCTCCTACGACCTCATTGTCCTGGGCCTGGCTGGCTGCCGGATCCTCCTGCAGTGCCAGATCATGGTGGACTTGATCCTGATCCCGCATTTCCAGGGGATCCCCTGGTTTCACTCTCTCAGCATCTTCTGGGTGGTGGTGAGCCAGGCCAGCCTGTGGTTTGCCACCTTCCTGAGTGTCTTCTACTGCCTGAAGATCACGACCTTCGAGCACCCGGCCTACCTGTGGCTGAAGCAGAGGGCCTATCTCCTGAGTGCCTGGTGCTTTCTGGGCTGCCTCCTCATCAATCTGCTACTTCTACCCCAAGTTCGCCTACAGTCCTCCAGCCCTTCCCGTGGGAACAGCAGCTTTCTGTGCCCCCTTTCAAACTGGCACTACCTGTATGTACTACAGCTCAACTCGGGGAGCGGCTTTCCTTGCGTGGTCTTCCTTCTTTCCTCCGGGCTGCTGATTGTGTCTCTGTACAGACACCACCGGAAGATGAAGGGGCAGATGGCTGGCCGCAGTGATGCCCGGGCCAAGGCGCACGTCACCGTCCTGAAGTCCTTGGTCTGCTTCCTTGTGCTCTACTTGGTTTACATGGTGGCCAGTCCCTACTCCATAACCTCCAGGGTCCCCCCTGTTAACCTCCCCGCGGTCTTCATCTCCGAGACGCTCATGGCGGCCTACCCCTCTCTGCACTCCGTCACGCTGATCGCGGGGAACCCCAGGCTGACGCAGGCCTGCCAGAAAGCGCTGCGGACAGTGCGGGCCTGGCGGCCCTGAGGCCGGGAAGTGCAGGGAAAGTGCTGGGCAGGGCACTCTTTTGAGACACTGTTGATAGCTCCCTGTGAGGCTCTTACAGCTCTTAAAATTTTCCTTCTTTCACACAAATGGGCAACAGGAAATGCTGGATAAAAATCAATACTATTTCTCTCCTGGCAATGCAAAGTACAGTATTTCAATGTATTATGGAAATCAACGCTGGGTGGAGGTGGGCAGAGGGGGAAAATGGGGGATCACCTGCAATAGTGTCAACAGTAAAAATTTAAATAAAAACGAAAAAAAAGAGAGGAAAAAGATATCAATGCTGGGGCTTGATGGTTGGTCAAAGGGGTGTTCCGTTTATATATAATAAGTAGTTCATTTCTTTTTAATTACATATATAAGTTACATTTTTCCTATTATAAGAAACAGAGGTTAGGACAATTAATACAGTGATTATGAATTTTTATGAAATTTCACCTATCCATTAATGTTAGTCATTTCAGATAAGCTTTTAGAAGAAATATGTATTTAATAATTTTCCCATTTCTTTAAGGTAGCAGGTCCAGTTATCTAACTAAAAAACAAAATAAAGCATCTTTATATTTCTGGAAGGTTCTCTGAGCCCTAAAACTCAGTTGGCTGCCGTGATCTGTGTTAAGCTTCCAAGTCCCATCCTGGAGTGGGGCAAGGCGGGAATGCGGGCACTTGCTTCTGCTCTGAGAAGGAACGCTGCTCCTTGGAGAGGTCAAGCCGCGTCCCCTTTGGTCATTACCGTCCTCACTGTCCACACAGGCCTCTCCGCAGCCTGAAGGCGGAGTTGGAGCCTGCCACGCCTTTGAGTTGGATGGATAGCATCTAGGGAGTCAAATCTGTAGCAGCAGGAACTGTGTCTGTTTCTGTTTTCTCCTAGGTTCCTGGTGCCTAGAAAACTATTTAGCCCATAATAGGCACTTGATAAATATTTTCTAAATGATTGATTTGCTGTGCTGACTAGTCTCAGAATCCCTCTTTCTCTTTTATGTTATAGAGAAACTGAGGCCCAGAGAGGGCAATGGAGGGCCCAGAGGTTCATAGACAGCCTGTGGCTGTGATGGGACCAGAACTTTGTGTCCCGGTTTCTGGTCCAGGGCTCTTTCCTTGGCATCAGCTACCTTCCTGAAGAGCTAGCTTTGCCTTCCCCTCCCCTGAACCCCGCATCTCTTCCTATGCACTTTCTCAGCCTTAAGTTTTGGCCTTGTTTCAACACATTGCTTTTGGTTCAGTGCTAGATGGTCTGGAATCTAATGGACAATACTTAATACACACAGTTGTTGTTGTTTTTCCGCTTCTTACACACTATGCTAATCTGCTTTCGTTAATCTCTTCTCTCTAACATGTGTCTTTTTCTTACTGAAGGTTGTGGACTGAGGTGCATGCTAGGCCCACGTGGATGTCAGTCATTAGGGGAGAGCTGGCTCCGCCAATGTCACTGTGAGTTGTGTGTGTTGTGTTTTTTGTCTTCTGGGAATGATGATCCATTCCTTTCAGGTAGAGAGATGCTTCTCCTTGGTTATGTTTTTAGTAGCAGGATGAATTTGTCATTATGTCCTGGCTATGTTCATATAGATGTCCTTTGTTGACCAACTATTGTAATAATGATAATAACAGTACCTAACATTTTGGGGGGACTACATTTTATTAAGTATTCTTATATTTAGTCCATAATTTCATTAGGTTTTATAGCAGCTCTATATAGTTAGTAATGCTAAGCCCATTTTACAGATGAAAAAACTTAGGCTGGAGTGATGATTTGCTCAAGATCATCAACTATCAACTGGTAAAAATGCAGGTAAAACAGTTCCAGATTTTTGGACTCTGAGTCTTGTGTATTTCCAGTAAACCTTAAGTCCCTCTTGTTCATGCTTGTAAGAATTTATGCTGGCCTCAGCCTGTGGAATGCTCAAGTTTATGAGTAATTTTAAACAGATGAAATAAGCAACTAATCTTGCAAGCTTCGTCTTGGTGGGATGCCTGGGAGCCAAGGTCCAAAATCATGACAGATAGGAGATTCTAAGACTTGCTGTTCTTAGGGACAAAGCACTTGTGTTTTTCCCAGTTATCTTTTTGGATCGGATTTCCTTCCCTTTCTCTACATGATTTAGCTCATTCTGGGTGTGAGGCTACTTTGTGTTTACCTAAGAAAACAAATCTGGAGGCAAATCTGTGTCCTTGACTTGCTTCCTATGTAACTAAATCTTCTATAGTTTGCATTCCTGGAGCTGGGGAGCTGCAGCTGGCTCCATGTGTGCATGTGTGCATGCATGTGTGTGGGTGTGTGCAGATATGCCCTGCCTCCCTTGCTCTCATGGGGTGTGATCTGTGATGGTGCAGGGTTCAAAAAAGCTGAAATGGTAGAGAAAGGTAGAAATGGAGCTGCGACATTTGCCCATTCCACTCTCACTGGCCAAATATAGTCCTGTTTTACCACTTGTCCTAGTTCTCGCGATTATGTTCACGGCTCTAAATAATATGATTCGCCTCTCTCACTTGGTTTCTCCACTTTGAGCAGTAACTTCTGAGCCCCATTCATCAAAGTTTGGAGGTGGATCTTGCTTAATCCCCAATCTCTCACCCTCCCCTAAATCCGATTGGTTTTACTTATTTGTCATTCTACCAGCCATTCATTTTAAAACTTTAAAGTAATATGTTTTTTTAACTTTGTTTCTTTGAACCGTAACTTATGATAGTATCTACAGAATCTGAATTGTGTAGAAGGAAGAAATTAGTGCTTCAACCCTCCTATCCTCCCAGGACCCAACTCATGTTCACCTTCATGTGACTTATGGAGAAAACAGATCTGTTGGAAGAAATCAGCTGTCTCAGAGGATCACTGGGAAGCTGGAGAGTCAGTGTCGGGATGGGAGCCAAGAGGGTTTAAACAACTGAGAGCACCACCAAGTCACTGTGCGGGACTGGTGCTGGCACCCCCCGCCCCCATCTCATCTGTGGGCATTGGTCCTGGACACTGCCACTGCCTCTGCAGATGTGTCCCTTTGGGTCATAGCTCCAAGGTCCAACATCCTGGCCACGAGCCTCTGGTTGGCTGATTCTAGGTCCCACTCCCGCCCTAGCGGACAGGTCCTGGGGAGAGGACCAGTCTGATTCCCCTTTGGCTTCTGAACTATGTATTTTTAAATCACATGAAAAAATATGCTCAACAATTAGGTTAAGCAGCAGAACCGGTACAGCTGATGGTGAATTAGTGAGCAGGAAGGTCAGCGCAAAGAACCTGGGTGGGTCCAGAAGGCGAGAGGAAACCAGGGAGACAAGGCATTTGTTTCAATGCCGAGCAATGGAGCCGGCGGGAGGCCTGGGTTTCTGACTGTGACAGTGCAGCTGATCAGTGACTCTCATCACTGATGTTTCTCTCTCTCTCTCCCTCTCCCTTCCTCTCTCTGAAATCAGTAAAAATACATTAAAAACAAACAAACAAATAACCCCCCTCCCCCCACAAAAACGAAAGCCTTAGCAATACAGGAGCATTCCAGGAAAAAGCTGCAAGTTTGGCTGGAGTGCTTTCCTTTAGGGGGAGCTGGTGGAGCAGCTTCAGGAACCTCACATCCTACGCAAGGTTGAGTTACTGGCGAAATGATGAGTGAGGATTATGTCTCTGAAAAACATTCCTTTTGTGTTTTTAAAAAGTTCCTTGTTAGATAAGACTGTACTATGGTTCAGATTTTTAATTGTAATGAAACCCACCTCTAGAGAGTAATGCCGTTAAAGATTTGTACCTGGAAAGAGCAAGCCCCAGTTTAAACGCTGAAGGATGGTTGCTGAGTGCAAAGGCAGAGAGAGCTCTTCCTAGGAGTTTTAGTGGATTGGTTTTGTTGCCATTAGTGTTGGCGTTACAAAGGTGCATAGGTTTTCGATAGCCTTCTCCAACATTATTTTCCTCATAAGCTCTTTTAATTTTTGTGCATGATTTTGCAGAGTTAGACGTTTTATGAGAACATGTATATCACTTCATGGCAGGAAGACTTATTTGTTGTAAGTTTGTCATGAGGATTAAATGAAGTAATATAAGTAAAGTGCCTAGAAGAGTCTCTGGTGCATAGTAATAGCTATAGATATTTTATATTATTATCCTACTACAGTACCTTTAATGTTATTGTCATGCGACTCTTTGGAAAAGTAACTAAGCATTTGCATTGACAAGGAATCATTGAAGTTAGAGAAAAGACTAGAAATATCCAATAAATATGGTTTGGTAGTGGCTTCCTAAATATCTATGTGCTTCACCATCCCTTGCTAGTTCCTTTAATCCTGCCCACACCTTTATAAATTATTTATTAAATTCTCTTCAATGATCTTTTTGAGTGTATTGTTCTTTTGACTTACATATATTAATAAGTCAAAAGTTTGCCCTTTGAAAAGACAAAGTAAAAAAACCCACTGATTAATAAAAGAGAAAGGCTGATGACGTGGTCTTGTATCTAGAAAATCCTAGGGAATCCACAATAAAACTGTTAAAAATAATAAACAACATAAGCAAGATTACAAGGATGCAAGATCAATATACAAAAGTTAATTGTATATCTGTACACTAGCAATTAATATTTAGAAAATGAAGTTGAGAAAACACACTTATAATGGTAGGCTCTCTGTTCTATAGAAAGAATAAAACACTTAGGAATAAATTTAACAGAAGTGCAAGACTTGTACACTGAAAACCATACATTGCTGAAAGAAATTAAAGACCTAAATAAATGGAAAGAGATCCAAGTTCATGGATTTGAACACTTAATATTTTAAGATATCAGTACTCCCCAATTTGATCTACAGATCAACACAATTCCTATCTGAACCCAGTTGGCCTCCCCCTGCAGATATTGACAAGTTGGACCTAAATTTTTTATGGTGCTGTAAGAGACCCATAATAACCAAAATAATTTGAAAAAGAACAAATTTGGAGGACTCTCACTTCTTAATTTCAGAACTTACTGCAAAGCTATAGTAATCAGAACAGTGCGGTACTAGAATAAGAGAGACATATGAATAAATGGAATAGAATTGAAGGTCCAGAAACAAACCATCACAATTATGGAATTATGGTCAAATTATTTTAGTCATGGGTGCCAAGACAATTCAGTGGTAAAAGAAGTTTTTTTAACAAATGGTGTTGGGAAATTGGATCCTTACCTCACACTGTATACAAAAATTGACTAAAAGCGTATCATAGACCTAAGCATTATACCTACAATTATACAACTCTTAGAAAAAAACCTCTGTAGGATAAATCTTTGTGACTTTAGGTTAGGCAATAGTTTCTAGATTCACACAATAATACAAGGAACAACAACAAAGTAGATAATTTGGATTTCAACAATTTAAAAAACTTCTGTGCCTCAAAGGACACCATTAAGAAAGGAACAAACTATAGAGTGGGAGAAAATATTTTCAAATTATATATCTGATAAGAGACTTGTATCCAGGAAATATAAAGATTTTTACAACTCTATAGTAAAAAGGCAATCTAATTAAAAATGGACCAAGAGTTTGAATAGGTACTTTTTCAGAGAAGTTATACCAGAGGCCAACAAGCACATGAAAATATGATTAGCATCTTTAGTCTTTAGGAAAATGCAAATTGAAACCACAATGAGATACCACTCCATATCCATCAGGGTGATTAAAATAAAAATAAAAAACCCCCCACCAATAATACATTTGATGAAGATGTGGAGAAACTGGAACCCTCATTCATTACTGTTGGGAATATAACCTAATACAGCCACTTTGGAAAAAAGTTTGGCAGTGCCTCAAAATAGCAAAAGCATACAGTTACCATGTGAACCAGAAATTCCACTCATAGGTGTATGTTGAAGAGAAAAGAAAATATATTTCCACACAAAGACTTGGGCATGAATGTTCATGGCAGCATTGTCATTGCAGATGCCATTACATCTGGGAGACAACCCAGATGTCCATCATCTGATGAATGGATACACAAAATATGGTATATATTCATACAATAGAATATTACTCATAAAAAGGGAAGGGGTGCTCATACATGCTACAACATATATAAAAATTGAAGACATTGTGCTAAGTGAAAGAAGCCTGTCACAAAAGACTATGTATTATATGATTGCATTTACTATATGAAAGTTCCAGAATAGGAAAATCTATAGAGATAGAAAGTAGATTAGTGGTTTCCAGTGGCAAAAGAGAGAGAAAATGTGACTGCTTATGTGTGTAGGGATTCTTTAGGGGGTCATGAAAATATTCTAAAATTAAATAGGGTTGATAATTGCTTAACTCTGTAAATATATGTAAAACCACTGAGTTATACACTAAAAGATATGTTAAAGAAATTAAAGACATAAGGATTGCTGAAATGTTTTGAAGGTAGAACTGGCAGGATTTAGCTATAGACTGGACATGAGATATGAGAGAAGAGAGGAATCAAAGTGATTCTGTTGCATGTCTCCATGCCTCTGAACCTCTTTTGTTTGTCAGTTTATTATGTTCATTAGATTCCACTTGCAAGTGAGATCACTTGATATTTGTCTTTCTTTGGCAGGCTTATTTCACTCGACATATCTTAGAGTGGAGTGGGGGTGGGTGGGAAGAGATTAACCAAAGAACTTATATACATATATGCATAACCCATGGACACAGACAATGGTGTGAAGGCCTGGGGTGGGGCAAGGGCTGGAAGGAGGAGGTAAAGGGGGGGAAAATTGGGGGACATCCGTAATATTGTTAACAATAATAAAAAGGCTAATAATATTGAAAAATATATACTGAGAATTCCATAAGTGTTATAAATGTTATCCTTTCAACAGTGATACCACTTTTTAAAGAATTTTAAAATGAGGGGAAAAAAAGATTCTATAATTTTTGGCCCGAATAACTTGCACAGGTCATCAGCTTATCTGGGGAAGACAGTGGGTGAAGCATGTCGATTTGGGGGGTAAGATTTGGAGTCCAGTTTTGGACAAATTAAGTCTGAGATGTTTATTAGATATCAGAGTAGAGATATTGAGTAGCCAGCTGAACTTATGAGACTGGAAGTCAAGGGAAAAGTCCAAACTGGTGATATTTAAAATCATAAGAGCCCGGCTGGGTGTGGCTCAGGATCCAGGAGATCGCAGTTTGATTCCCAGTCAGGGCACATGCCCGGGTTGTGGGTTTGATCCCCAGTCGGGGGCATGCAGGGGGCAGCCGATCAATAACTCTCTCATCATTGATATTTCTCTCTCTCTCGCCCTCTCCCTCCCTCTCTCTGAAGTCAATGAAGATATATTTAAAAAAAAAATCATAAGACTGGTATAGGCCACTAAGGAAGTGGGTATATATAGATAAAAGAAGAAGTCCAAGACCTAAACTTGGGGAACTCCGATGTTAAGAGATTAAGAGAGATGTGGTGACATCAGTAAAGGAGACTGAAAAGAAGTAGCCGGTGGGGAAGGTAGAAAAAAGATCATGATGTCCTAGAGGCCAAGTAAAGGAACTTTTCAGAAAGAGGAAATGACTAACTTTGTCAAGTGATGCTGATAATATTAAGGGAGTGCTGAGAAGGGACCTCTGGATTTAGAAATAGACAAGTCATTGGTGACTTTAGAAAGAGCAGTTTAAGAGGGGGCTGAAGTCCCCATGTCCTCGCTGGCTGGTGGCCGAGGTCCTTCTCAGTTTCTAGAGACTGTTCACATTTCTTGCCTTGTAGTCTCCTTCTTCCATCTTCAAAGCTTACCGTGGTGGGTCAGGTCCTTCTCAGGCTTTGAGCCTCTACTGCCTCTTTTTCTCTTGTCAGATCTCTCTGGCCAAGTGTCCTGCCTTCTTCTTCTACTTTGAAGGCCCATGTGATTATGTTGGTCCCACCCAGATAATCCAGGATAATCTCCCCATTTTAAGGTTTATAAACATAAGCACATCTGCAACACTGCATTTTTCATTAAAATACCATCTTCCTGGGTTCTGGGGATTAGGGTGTGGATATTTTTATGGGGCAGGCATTTTTATGCCTAACCCCAAAATCATTAAAATATAAGATTGTATTTTAAAGCTTGGGAATAGAAAATATTGCCCAAGGATAGAGTGTGGTTGTCTCCTATATCTTCTGCTGGGAAATTACTTCACCCATCCTTGTCTTATATGCCCCAGTCTCTTGAGTACCCAGAATTTCTCTGTCACTTCCAGATTTGGGATATCAAGAGAGGTGTTTTACCCAGTTCTCAACAGGAGGACTGGTACCCACTTTCTTGACCTTGTTAATCTCATGATCTGTGACTAAGTCCGACTTCTACCCAACCTTCGCCTCCTCTCAGCCATCTCTGCCTCTTGAGCTCTGCTGCTGCCCTGAGAATATGCTCTTCTTGGATCTAGGTGACTTATTTACCTTGCTCTGGAGCTGCCAGGCCTCCTTTCAGACTTCATTGACGGCTGTTGACTCTTTCCTGAGTTCTGCTTTTTACTTTCTGCCCATCCACTAGCTCCCTCCTTGCTAGACACTATAGTCAGTACATCGGTGGGCTCAAGCATGACCATTCTTAGGAGAGCTTATTCCAGCACCCAGGATCTTAGCCACAAGTGAGAGCTTCCAGCCCTTTGAATGATAAGAGAGGTGGCAGGAAAGTAGAAGACAACATCTCTTGTGATGCCACACGGACTCCCCTAAAACTTTGAGGCTAAGAGCGTGGGATTGAGAACCTGACATTTGGGGGTTCCAGGCCAGGCCCTGATATCTACCAGCTATGGATGATGTTAAGTAACCTCTTTTAGTCCCGATTTTCTCATTTGTAATGTGGGGATAAAAGACAACCTTAAATGTTTATTATGAGCATTAAATGAGTGACCCCCAGGGTAGTGCAGCAAGTGCTCAGTTCCTCTTTTGTCCCCGGTTCTTCCCATCAAATAAGGAAACAGGTCACTGGTGCGATGCATCCAGATATTTCTATCTGGACATTTTATTTTGAGTTTGGGGAAAACAGCGCTTGCAGATTTAGTGGTAGAGATGGTGGGCTGCAGCGGGAGTACTGTCCTTAGTCACGCCTGTCTTTAGTGACGCTCTCAATCCAGGACAGGTACTTGTAAACATTGGTATAGATGCCAACGTCGCCACCCAGGAAGTGTCCGACCTCAATCCCCTGGAGCTTGTTTTTGCAGATGACAGTGGCGACAGCCACTTCCTGCCAGAGGTGGTGCAAAGAGAGGGAGAGAGAGAGAGAGATGGTCAGACCAGCCCTTTAGTCCCCAGCTTGGGTGAGCCCTGCCTAAGGTAGCGTGCTGGGTCGTCCTCTTTAGGACTCACATGTAGAATGAGTCAAACCCCATTTCTGTGAACTGGTGAAGCCAGCTGCAGTTTGTGAAATGCGTGAATTATTTTGGTCACGATGCCCATTTCCACTTGCGGCTATGAGAATAAAAGGCTTATTAACTGCTGGTACTACACGAAGCCCTTGCACGAATAAAGGCATTTGTGCCTGGCTGGGTGTGGCTCAGCGGTGGAGCATCGACCTGGGATCCAGAAGATCTCGGGTCGATTCCCGGTCAGGGCACATGCCCGGGCTGCGGGCTCGATCCCCAGCACGGGGTGTGCAGGAGGCGGCCGATCAATGGCTCTCTCATCATTGATGTTTCTCTCTCTCTCCCTCCCTCTCTCTTCCTCTCTCTGAAATCAATAAAGATATATTTTTTAAAAATTAAAAAAAAGAGACATTTGTAAGGAGAGCCAATTACTGAAGAAACAACGGGAGCTTCCTGAAGCCTTATCAGATTCTCAAAAAATTCCAAGAGGATGAGGGCCTTCTATTTTTTTAAATATCAGGATTAAGTAATTAACTAGACACTTACACGTTCATGACAGCTGAATAGAGAGAAAAGATTACCCCAAAAATCCGGCCGAACACTTTGACAAACTTCAGACATAAGGAGTTGCGGTGGCTTTTCCCTTGCTCGGTTTTCTGGCAGTCTTTGTCGGACATCACAGGGGCCTCCAGGTTCTGCCTGAGGTCAGGGTGCCTGCCTGAGGGAGACAGGGGGACAACCCCTCCTGCTCACAGCTGTTCCTTAGCCCCCCTCCCTGCAGCCGGGGCTCTGTGTGTGGTCTGAAGAGAAGGGGGAATGAGAAAAGCGGGGAGAGGATCCCGGGTATTTATGAGAGTCAGTCCTGGGGATTGTGAAATAGCCTCTATGTCTCTGTAAAGAGCAGAGTTTCCTTTCTGCTCCATGTCCAGGCTCGGAGGGGTAGGAGGTGACCTGACTCAAGTTCCCAGAGGCCTCCTCTGGATGTAAAGGAGCCTGTGCAGGAGGCTCTTCAACGCGAGTGGGCCTCTGACAGTGGACAGTCAGGACCCCAGTGCTCCGGGCAGTGAGCTGGCCTGTGGATCCAGCTGCCGATGCCCTAAAGAGGCAGCGGGGCATCGGGCTGCCTGGCGAAGGAGGAGCTTTGGACTCCCGGGCGGGTCTCTTTTTGCCAGACCACTCGTGTAGTCTGTCCCTCCGGTCTCCCCCCAGGCTCCTCTTCCCTCTCCTCAGCTATGCAGACTCGGGTGCTTCTTGAGGGACGACCGATGCCCCTGACCTGCTGCGGGAGGTGCACTCACCACTGTTTTCTCTGCTCCAGTCCAGGCCTGAAAGCAGACACACGGTGCCTGGCTGGACATTGCTGGTGGCCAGGCTGAGGGTCTGGACTTTGTGGCTGAAGTTGGCTGGCTTGCCCAGCTTAATGAGCATGAGGTCATCCTGGGGGTAGCTGTCGGAATAGTTCCAGTAGCGGATGATATTGATGGGGCTAATCGTCTGCTCTGTCCCATCTCTGACTCTGATCCGGAAATTTCCCAGCATCACTTTCAGATTTCTGGAGGGAGAAGGGTTTGGAAGTAATCATTGTCATCATCATCACCATCATCAGTCATCACCACCATCATCATCATCATCACCATCATCATCACCATCACCAAAGCTGACATCAAGCGTTACAGTGTGCCAGGTACCGTGCCAAGGGCTCCATCTGGGCTCTGGGTTACCTCATGTAGCACTCACAACAAATCTATGAAGTAGATTCTATTTTTAACCCTCATTGTCCAGATGAAGCCATGGAGGCACATACAAGTAATTCGCCCTTGCTCACACAGCCGTGGTGGAGCCTTCACCTACTGTGTTTTCATGTAGTGTCCTAGGGTAGAGGAGAGGAAAGTTATGCCCGGCACGGATCTGTTATTCCCTCCTTACCAGCGCCAGCCTGCCCGCTGGGGCGTGTCCATTCTGGTGGAGTTAAGGGACTGGGATGACCTGAGTGCTGGACAGCCCCTATTTGCTTCGTCAGATCCACTCCCAACCCTTTTTGTCCTGCTCTGTACCTTTGGAAGGTGATATATGTGGATTAAATCAATGGGATTTGGCCAGTAGGAAGCACCAGAAAGTAACTGAAGGAAGAAGGGTGAGACTGGAGTATTATCCTCCGGGCTCCCTTCCTGCAAGGTTGCCACAGACTGGCTGCTGGCTGTGTCTCATGACCAAAGGTTACAGCTCATGTAAGGCCTTCTCTCTACAATGATTCCTTTCTCTCCTTCCTCCCCGCCTCCTCTCTCCCCTCCCCACTTGTACCCAGTCTCTCCTTGCCCTGTTGGGTCTAGGGGTAGTTAGTAACTGCACCTTTCTAATACTAACCGTGGGAGTACTCAACTATTCTTTGTGGTTTTCCTGTTTCCCTTGTCCATACCTTTGTTGTCGGTGCTTTTAAAAAATTCTCCTCAATTTATCCCATTTGAGTGCATCGTTAAGTTAACTGCTGGTCCCTTAATTTATAAAACACGTTCATATTGCCAGTACAAAACTTGAAAAAACTGCTGGGAGACCGAGGAGGCATAATATCTAGGACAGGGCTCTTCAGTGGCAGCACTGTTGACTCCTGGGCTGGGAAGGTCTGTGTTATGGGGCTGCCCTGTGCAGTGCAGGATGTTTAGCAACCTCCTTGCCCTGGCCTCTGTTCACTAGATGGATGCCGACAGCACAGCCCAACCCACACCCAGCTCCATGGTGACAACCAGAAATATCTTCGGGCTTTGCCAATTGTACCCTGGGGGAAAGTGGCCTCTATTTGGGAACCACTGACGTAGAATGAGTAGTAGCTGTTGCAGGGGGTGGGGATGCCCAACACTCACGGTAAGTAGCAGTGAGCTGGGGCCAGCACCCAGTCTTTTTTGATGAGGACACCCACACAGGGGTTGAACTGAGACCTGAGGTACACCAAATAGGGAGCATTGTCTTCTTTCTGCACAGATGAGTGAGCGGAGGAGAATGTCCCTGAGAAAATGATATTTTTCATATATAAGACATTCTTAGAACAAATAATACCATCAACAGTTTCCTAGTTGAAAATAATACCATCAACAGTTTCCTAGTTGGGAAGGAATATGTACCATTTTAAAGAAGTAATTGATTGGCCAATGTAAAAAAATATTTTTTCTAATAAAAATGTAAATTAAAATGACATGCCATTTTACCTAATATTTATAATAATCATTTTTGTTGAATGTTGATAAGATTCAGTCAAGGAAAGTACAATGAGAAAGACTCTCATTCACTATTTGTAGGAATGTGAATTGATTCTAACTTTTTGAAAAACAATTTAGAAATACGTATCAAGAATTATAAATGGTGCCCAGCAGGCGTGGCTCAGTGCTTGAGTTGACTTATGAACCAGGAGGTCACAGCTTGATTCCCTGTCAGGGCACATGCCTGGGTTTCAGGCTCAATCCCCAGTAGGGGGCTTGCAGAAGGCATCAGATCAATCACTCTCCCTCATCACTGATGTTTCTGTCTCTCTCCCTCTTCCTTCCTCTCTCTGAAATCAATAAAAACATATTAAGAAAAAAAATTATAAATGGTTCATCACCTGCGACCTGATAGTTCCAGCCCCAAGAATCCATTTTATTAAAATAACCAGATGTAGACAAAGATTATGAATAAGTATGTTCATTTCAGTACTATTTATAGTAGCTAAACATTGGAAAACTAAATGTCCAATATAGTAGTGTTGGTCATTGAAATGAAAAAGTACATATACAAATGGAACATCATACATATTAAAATTGTATCAATATTACTTATGAATATTAACCAGCAAAAGAAAAATTGGTAACTTTAAGTTAAAAGTAATAATTAAATTCAGTAATTCAATTGCCTAAAAACAAGAAGCAATAAACTATTTTTTAAATTTATCTTTATTGTTGAAACTATTACAGGTGTCCCATTTTTTTCCTCCATTGACCCCCTTTGCCTTGCTCCCACCCCCTCCCCAGGCCTTCACCCCATTATTGTCCCACCCCCACCACCCTTCCCTATTCCCTCTGAGATATGACTGTCTATTGCATGCTTCAGTGTCTCTGGATCTGTTTTGTTCGTCAGATTCTGTTGTTCATTAGCTTCTTCTTAAAGAAGACCCTTCAACATTTCCTGTAGTGCTGGTCTGGTGGTGATGAACTCCTTTAGCTCTTTCTTATCTGTGAAGCTCTTTATCTGACCTTCAATTCTAAATGATAGTTTTGCTGGGTAGAGCAATCTTGGTTGTAGGTTCTTGGTTTTCATCACTTTGACTATTTCTTGCCACTCCCTTCTGGCCTGCAAGGTTTCTGTTGAGAAATCAGCTGACAGTCGTATGGGGGCTCCCTTGTAGGTAACTAACTGCTTTTCTCTTGCTGCTTTTAAGATTCTCTCTTTGTCTTTAACCTTTGGCACTTTAATTATGATGTGTCTTGGTGTGGGCCTCTTTGGGTTCCTCTCGTTTGGGACCCTCTGTGCTTCCTGGACTTGTAAGTCTATTTCTTTCCCCAGGTAGGGGAAGTTTTCTGTCATTACTTTTTCAAATAGGTTTTCAATTTCTTGCTCTTTCCTCTCCTTCTGGACCCCAATAATATGAATGTTGGGCTCTTGGAGTTGTCCCAGAGGCTCCTTATACTATCTTTATATTTCTGGATTCTTTTTTCTTTTTGTTCTTCTGGTTGAGTGTTTTTTGTTTCCTCATGTTCCAAATTGCTGATTTGATTCTCAGCGTCCTCTACTCTACTGTTGATTCCCTGTAAATTATTCTTCATTTCCATTCGTGTAGCCTTCATTTCAAATTGGTCCTTTATTATGTCATCGCTTTTCTGAATTATTTTTGTCATACTCTTACTAATATCCTTGAGCATCCTTATAACCATTATTCTGAACTCTGTATCTGTTAGCTTGCTTGGATCTATTTCATTTAGTTCCTCTTCTAGAGATTTCTTCTGATCTTTCCTTTGTGACATGTTTCTTTGCCTCTGCATTTTGGCTGCTTCCAGGTGTTTGTTTCTATGTATTAGGTAGAGCTGCTATGTCTCCTGGAATTTGTAGAGTGGCTTTGTGTAGTAGGTATCCTGTAGGGTCCAGTGGCTCAGCCTCCCCAGTCACCTGAGCTGGGCCTTCTAGGTGCTCCCCTGTGTGGGCTGTGTGCACTGACCTGTTGTAGTTGAGTCTTGGTTGCTGTTGGTGTCACTGGGAGGAATTGACCCCCAGGCCAATCAGCTGTGAGGACCAGCTGCAGCTACAGCCAAAGAGCTGCTGTGCTGGAGACTCCCCTATGGAGCAGGATTTACTTCAGTGGGGCTTTGGTGTTCACCAAGTGCGCCCCTTGAGTGTGTCCCTCGTGGATGTGGTAGGGTTGTAATCCAGCGTGGTCGAGTCTGAGCACCGGGTGCACTGTCTCTGGGGCCTCCCTGGAGGTGCACAGTCAGCCTGTGCCAATGCCTTGCCCAGGGCCACCCAGCATGAGCTACACAGCAAACCGTAGTTGGCTGCTCCTTGTGCTGGGCTTGGAGATGCTCAGGAGAGGCCCAGCTCTGAGCCAATGCAGCTGCCGCTAGTGCCAGGCCTGGGGCCGCTTATCAAGCCGTACGGGGCCCGCTGCTGCTTGTTTGAGAGATTTTAGGAAAGTCCTAAGCATGGGGCTGGAGAGGCCACTTGCACAGAAAAGACCCTGGAAATGGCCCGGATGAGCTGCAGGTGGGGAGGGGCGGGGCCTCCGGGAATCACGGGGCGGGGCCAACGGTGCGAGTCACGTGCTGGCGATTCAAACATGGCGCCTGCCTGCCGGCTGTGCGGGGAGGACTCGCCACAGGAGCCGTGGCCTCCGCCAGCCCTTCTGCCCGGGAGGAAGCCGCCCTCCGCCTCTCGCCCGACTTCAGGCAGGTTAGTTCCTCCCCGAGTGTCCCGGGTCCTTTCCGGCTGCTCCCGGCGCTGGGCTCAGAGGGAGCGTCCGAGTGAGTCCGCGCCGGGCCCTTTGAGAGGAGCTGCTGGGGCTCCCGCAGCCTCCGCGACCCTCAGCCACAGTCCCCTCTGGTTTCACAGCCCGGAGTTGTGGGGACATCTCTCCCCGGCCCTGGAGCCCTGGGCTGGGGGCCTGTGTGGGTCTGGGACCCCTCACTCCTCTGGGAAACCCCCACCGCCGAGATTCCCTCCTGGGTTTACCTCGTGGCACCGGGTGTGGGCCCACAGCCCAGTCTCCAGGATTCAGCCCCGACCCACCGGTGTCCCCGCCCCTCCTCCTGGTCTTGGTGCTTCCTCAGCTCCCTGGCTGTGGGGCTTCTGTTCAGCCAGATCTCAGGAGGCTCTGAGCGATGGTGGTTCTGTATTTTAGTTGTGATTCTGATGTGGTTGCGGGAGGCGGCGGGTATGGCTGTTACCTAAGCTGCCACCGTGTTGTCTCTAGGTCAATAAATAAACTATTTAAATGCAGAAATATATAAATAAAGTGTGGGAGTAAATTCAAACCAAATATTAGCATATGTTGATTGAGAGGCGAGACTGTGAGTGATGTATTTTATTTCATTTTACTTTTTAATATTTCTAAGTTTCCTAATGTGAAGATGCAATATTTTTTATAAATGAATTATAAAAAAACAACACCACCTAGAGAAGTAAGGGGAGGAAGGCTAATTCTAGTACCAGAAATAGAGCACTGTTCTTGTCCCAGCTGCCCTCAGTGCTTCTGTTAATCCACCCCACGTCTAGCTAGGCCTGCATCTCCCTCACCCTCCTCTGTATGATCACAGTTAGAAACGCCAAAGGAAAACAGGTGGCATGTTAATAAGAATACAAGACACTGAGCCTTTGTTCTACATGCTTTACATGGGTTTATTTAATCTTCACGATGATTCTGTATTGTAGGTAGTAATGTCCCCGTTTTGACTGTAGGAACTGAGGCACAGATAGATCGATGAGCTTGCCCAGGCTCACACAGCTAATCTGGGATGCGGCCAGGCAGCCAGTGGAGTGATGGGAAACACCTCCAGCAAATCCTGCCATCCTAACTTGATGGAAGTCAGGGGGTGCAGGAGGTAGGACTCTGTCATTTGACCTGTTTCTGGCTTCCCCATTCCCTCATTCTGAGTCTCGAAGCTTTTGATGCCAAAAACGAGCTCTCTGTCCTTGGCTACACTGGGACTTGCCCTGTGGGTGATGGGGTCCACATTTTAAAATAACCAGGAGGGAGCACTCACCTTTGAGCATTCTTCAAGGCTGCTGTACACCATAAACCACCCCAAAGCTTAGCACTGGGAGAGTGGGCTCAGCCTGTCCCGAGAGCCTTTGGATGGGGTGGAGGAGGGGAGAACCCTAATTCTGCCCATGACCCTTTCTTTTGACCCTCTTTTTGCACCCTCCACACATCCTGCATCTGCGTTACTCCATCCCACTCTAACCTGTGTCTTATAGGATAGAGTAGAAGGTCATGGGTACATACCAACAAGGACACTCAAACAGAAGATAAACTTCATAGCAGCCCAGATCTTTCCCTGAGACATGCGGAGGAAGATCAGTAGAGTTTGGAACTTGGGCTCAGCCTTCTCCTTGAGAACACCTGGTGGGATCAGTGGATATGGTTAGGCTTGGGGGCACGCGATGGCAACAGGATTGGAAAGTAGCTCCTGCCTTAAATCGGGGAGGAAGAGGGTTCCAGATGGACAAATGGAGGCCCTTCTGCTCCAGGGAAGGTGGAAGGCTGTACCTCTATTGGGATTTTTTAGGGAAGGAAAAAGAAGCCTAGTTCCTTAGACTTCTGGATCCAGGTTCCTCTATCTGCTGTTGCTAAAACTCATCTGACTAAAAGCAGTTCAGCTGCCCATGGGAAAGGGCGCTCTAGGCTCAGGGCTTATACTCCCCATGGAGTTTCTGAGGCTTAGACTGTGGGGGACAGGATTCTTTACCTTAGCTCAGGAAGACAGTGCCCCCAGGTTTGCTCTGGACCCCCTAGTAGTTACTTATACTTCCCCTTAGCCCCTCCCTTCTTTATTACACTAGCTTCATCTTTCTCTGTGATCACTATTTCATCACTGAGTCATCACGGCCAACTTGGGCTGGGCATCCTGATCAACAGCTTTGAGCTAAGGAAATGTAGAAATGAAGTGCATTCACATACAAGTTATTTTGACATTTGGAGAATGGTTTGAATTCTAGATTACATCAGGTCTGGGATCCACTATGTGTTGGTGATGTTAAGGAGGCAGGGCCTTTAAATGGTTTTTAACCTCATGAAAAGGTTTCTCAGCCACTCATAGATGGCCTCAGTCATCTTGGAATAATTGGGAGCACACTTTAACGAGAAAAAGAGGTAGCTACCACCCATCGAATGCTTACTGAGTCCTATGCACTGAACTAAATTCTTTACAGACATTGTTAGTGGTGATTTTGTATTAAGTTAGTCTAATATGATGTAAATTAATTACATTTTGTATCACTACAACTGTTTACATTTTCTTAAATCCATAATCTCATTCCAATGTCACAACAACACTGGAGAGAAGACACAGGGCTGGGCTGGTATTTTCTTTTTGGAGCTGTAGGTGACAGAACTGAAATGGAGAATTTTAAGTAATTTTTTCAAAATCACACATGCCTGGAAAGACTGGAGGTAGAATCTGGGTCCTACTGGATAGGCACAGCTTTTCAATCAAATCCTCTAGGCTGCAGCCAATCAACCAGCATTCATGGATCTTGGAAAATATTCCCTCATACAAAGTCCCTCAAGTGTGAAATGAAAAGCAGACACGGCCCATACTTTCCTGAATGTGACAATGAACACAGAGGTGCATTGTGGAGTAGGGCTGGTCTATGAGGCACGGGGCAGGAAAAAAGTAGGTTTACAGTTGTTTGTATGGAAAATAATACAATAATTAATAAATAGTGCCTGGCCAGCATAGCTCAGTGATTGAGCATCAACCTATGAACCAGGAGATCATGGTTCGATTCCCGGTCAGGGCACATGCCCGGGTTGTGGGCTTGATCCCCCGTAGGGGTCGTGCAGGAGGCAGCCGATCAATGACTCTCATCATTGATGTTTCTCTCTCTCTCTCTCTCTCCTCCCTTCCTCTCTCTGAAATCAATAAAAATATATTTAAAGAAAAGAATAAATAGTAATACAAGAATAAACTTTGTGTTTCGTGCACTCACAACTGTAAATCTACGTTTGCCCCACCTTGTATACTGTGGTTCAAAGACAGCATGGAGCTGTGGAAGGTTTTCTGTGGTGGGGGGTGGGATTAGCTAACACAAAAGTTGAGAAAGTGTTGTACTTGGCTCTGAAGTTGTTTTTCCCAGATCTTTTGAAATACTATGGGCCAGGAAGGGAGTTTGAGGCCTGGTTTGGGAGTGTGAGTGCCAAGAGCAGAAAGGCCATTTCACTATCTAGGAAGAGATCTCTGAGGACAACAGATTTTCTGGAGGACGTTGGCACTGAGGACTACTGCCTGTCTATGAGCTTCGAGTCGGTGTCGCTTGCCTAGGCCTCCAGTCCCACATCTTCAGATGCCTCTTAGGAGCCGTTGTTGGCGTCTTCCTCAGGCCCCTGAAGTTTAGCATGTTAAAAGGACACTCCTCACTCCTCCGGCCTCTCAGATTTATTCTCTCACCTGTTTTCCTTACTTTGGGAGATAAACCTACCTTCCACTTGTTTGATTTCTCTCTTTTTCTCACCGCTCAGTCCCAAAGTCCATCTTACTTTGAGGGATCTCTAAAATCCATCTGTATCTCTCCATTCTCGCCTGCTGTCATCCTAACCTAGGCCATAACTGTCTCACACCAACTAATGTGTGTGCCCGTCCACTGTTGCTCAGATGATACTTTCTCTCTGACTCGGAACTGTTTTTTCTCTAAAATGCAAAGGAGATCATATCAGCCTTCTTCTTAAAACTCTTCAGTGGTTCCCTGCTGCCCAGGAAGAAACTCGGAGCATGGCCTAGGGACCTCCCTTGATCTTGTCTTTGTCACTCTTCTCACCCCCTCTTCGACACCCTCTCCCGTCTGCCCACCCCACATACTTTTTACAAGGCCTACCATACTTGTGTGGATTTTCTTGTTTTATTACTAATAACTCTTTGTATTACTTTAGCCCTTGATCTCTCCCTTTAGTTCATCAATCCCATTCATTTCCCCCCTCTTTGTTTTGGGTTACCTATAGCTGGCACGGCCACTGCGCTTAAGGCTTCTCTTCAATAAAATAACTTTAGAATCTTACCAATGGATGGGTGATGATGATGATGTGAGTGTGTGTGTGATATTCAACATTTCCTTGTATGTTTGTAAATTAGTGGTTAAATTCCTTTTTTTAAAAAAAATGTATCTTTATTGATTTCAGAGAGAAGAAAGGAGAGGGAGAGAGAGATAGGAACATCAATGATGAGAGTGTCATTGATTGGCAGCCTCCTGCACGCCCGCCCCCGGCTGGGGATCGAGCCCACAACCTGGGCATGTGCCCTGACTGGGAATTGAACCCCAATCCCCTGGGTCCTAGGTCCACGCTCAACCGCTGAGCCACGCCCAGCCGGGCTAGCAGTTAAGTTCTTTATCTGTTAGTGTTGTTATAGACTCTGTATACATATGGAGACATATCTGTCCCCAGCTTCATTCCACAGAATATCTCACATTTATAGGACTCTATATTCATTATTGTTTCATTCTACCACCTGGTTTCCTGTTTAAGTAATACTCTTGTTATATTTTGCCACCAAAAATAAATTTGAAAAAGGCAGCTAGAGAGAAAGCTGAGAGAGAGAATGCGTGCAGGTGAGCGTGTGCAGGCCATGTCCGAGAGGGCAGTGTAGTCAGAACAGATCGAAAGGTCCTCCAGGAGCCACTGGCATAGGTGCTGGTTGGCAACTTTTATTCAAATGATGCCTGTGGTTACATGGTATGAATCCAGCACAAGGGAAGCCCCCTCAGGGAGGGGCGGGCTGAGTGTGACATATGCATAAAGGGGAGGGGAGTCAGTGTCACACAGGGGGGTGGGGACAGCTGTGCTCCCTCAGAGTGGCCCAGAACCGAGAGGGCTCAATGGGACATGTAGAGGGAGGGGTGCAGGACACACATTGTGGGGAATGAACTGGTGAAAAGAACCAAGAGGCAAGGGAAGGAACTGGGGATGAATTGTAACTCCACCGAAGGTTGACGTGACTCCTAGTTTGGAACTCTTTCCCCTAGATGAGCGGATAAAGCTCAGATCCCAGGAACTCATCGTCTCATAGGGCTGAGTTTTGCTTAGACTAAGATTCCCATGGCTACTGTCCTGGCTCACGCTGAGGCCTAAGACGGGAAGTAGAGCCCTCTAGACCACAGACCTCTGTAGAACCCTCAACCCTGTTCGATCCCCTGCATCCCTTCCAGCTGAGTCCCCGCGCAGGCTGTAAGTTCTGGCCCTGCGTTGTGTCTGTTGGTTCCCACTACATCCTTCAGAGCAGGCTCCAGGCAGCAACATGAAGTGTGCCCTGTTAACCTTGCTGATGGTGACTGGTGAGTGGCTGTCAAGTTGTGTAGGACTCTGTTGGGGGGTGAGGCTCGGAGCTTGTTGGAGGGGGCGAGCTGGTGGATCAGGGACATGGAAGTCTGGGAAGTTGGTGATAGACTGACTAGTCATTTTCTGCACAGGCTCAGCCACTTGTTGTACCTACTGGAACCGTTTTATTATGGGCTCAAAACCTCTGAACGTCTGATACCTACTTGGGCTGAAACATTTGAGGAAGGCAAGCCAGAGGGAAGGTGGAGAGAGGATCATGGAAGGGAGCATAGGGGTTTATAAAAGACATAAAGAGCAAAGACAGCAGGTATTTTGCTGTAAGGTTCAAAAGGAAAAAGTAGATCTTGTTCTTTGGACTTTAAAACATAATGTGTAATAATAATAATAATCACCACCACCACCATAAAAAGCATATACTTATATATAATAGATACTGCCCTGATTTCTACATATTAACTCGTTTAATTCTTATTACAACTTTATGAGATAAGTATTATTGCTCTCATTTTGTTGTTGAGGAAACTGAGGCACAGAACAGTTAAGTATCTCGCCCATAATGATATTAGACTGGCTCTGTAACTAGGCAATAACGCTCTCCTACTTCATAGTTAAGTGGCTTTGGACAAATACCCTAGCCTCTCTGAACCTCAATTTTCTTACATGAAACATGAGAAATATCATGTCTTTCACTTAATGATATGTCATGCTTCCTAAACCTGTAACAGACTGAGTGTAGTTAACCAAGTTATGTGTCGGGGGGTGGGGGCGTGCGTGAGTAGGTCATTCACACAGAAGAATCAGCAAGCGTGCAGGTCGTGAGGTGTGACGTGTTTAACCAAAAGACCACCTGTGTGGCTGAAGGCTAGGAGGCTTGGTTTTAGGAAAGATCCTGGATGTGAGAGAAAGCCTTTAAAGAATTTTAAATATGGGAGTTACGTGACAACATTTATGATTTGAAAAGATTCATGTAACTTCACTCAGCATAATCCTCTTGAGATTTTTTCCAAGTTGTGTATATTATTCCCTGGTATGGATGTACCATAGTTTAATCATTTGCCCGCTGAAGGACGTCAGTGAACGAAGCTGCTACATTTTTATTTGTCTGGGATACATTCCCCAAAAATGCAATTTCTGACCCCCATGGTAATTTTATGTTTAGTTTCATGTCAAGCTGTCAAATTGTTTTCTAGATCAGCTGCACCATTTTATATTCCCACCGGCGATGTAGAAGTGAGCTGTTTTCTCTACATTCTCGCCAGCATTTGGTGGTGTCACCCTTTTTCATGTTGGCCATTCTGTTACATGTGTAGTAGTATCTCGTTCTTTTAATGTTCATTTACCCAATGGCCAGTGATGCTGAATATCTTTCCATGTGCCTATTTACCACATGTATATTCTCTTCAGTGAACTGTCTATTCTTGTTTTTTGCCCATTTTCTAATTAGACTTTGGGTTTTTCAAACCGCTGAGTTTGAGAGTATGTCGATAGTTTAGATACAAGTCCTTTGTCAGATGTGAGGTTTACACATATTTCCCCCCCATCGTGTAACTTGTCTTTAAACTCTCTTCAGAGGGTCCTTGATGGAGCAAACCTAAAACTAATTTTGGTGAGATCTGATTGATCAAACTTTTTCTTTTATGGGTTTTGGTGTCAAGTCTAAGAACTCTGTGTAACCTTAGATCCTGAAAATGTTCTCTCTTTCTCTCCTGTATGTTTTATTGCTTTATATTTAAGGCTGTAACCCATTTAAGTTAAATTTTGTATAAGGCGGGAGATTTAGGTGGAGGGTGTCCCCCCCCCGCCAATAAAGGCTTCACTTTATTGAATTGCTGTTGCACCTTTGTGAAAAATCAGTTGGGTATGTGTGTGTGTGTCTATTTCTGGATTTTCTGTTATGTTCTGTCAATTATTGTGTTTGCTCCTCTGCTAATACCTCATTGTCTTGAATATTGTACCTAGCTAGATAAGCAAGTCTTAAAATTGGCTAGAGTGATCTTTTCCACTCTATTTCTTTTAAAGATTGTGTTAGCCTGTGATTTTTCCAATACAATTTTCAGTAAGTTTCTCTGAATAATAATAAATCTTGCTGGAGTTTTGATAGGAATTTTGTTAATCCTGTAGATTGGTTTGGGTAGAATTGGAGTCTTTACTATGTTGAGTTTTTAGCTTATGAACATAGCGTGTCATTCCTTTTATTTAGTTCTTTGATTTGTTTCATCAGCATTTTGTAATTTTTAGCATAAAGATCCTGTACATATTTTGTTAACTCTATGCCTAATTATTTACTTTATTTGGAGGGATTTTAAATGATATTGCATTTTTAATTTTGGATTCCATGTATTCAGTTCTAGTATGTAGAAGTTTGGTTGATTTTTGCTGATCTTGTATCCTGTGACCTTGCTGAACTCATGTATTCTAGGAGTTTTTTGTAGCATCCTTGGAATTTTCTATGTAGACAATCATGTCCCATACACATAGGGGTGGTTATTTTTCTTCCTTTTAAACTGGTTTGTCTTTTATTTCTTTTTCTTGCCTGGTTGCAGTGGCTCGAATGTACAGTACTATTTTGAGTAAGAGTGTTGAGAATGGACAGTGTCGTCTTATTTCAGATCTTAGGGGGTAAGCATTCAGTTTTTACCATTGAGTATGTTAGCTGTAGGGTTTTGTAGATACTTTTTATCAAGTTGAGATAATTATTCTTCTTTCTAACTTCCTGAGAGTTTTTATTAGGAGTGAATGTTGGCTTTGTCAACTGCTTCCCACCTGCTGCATCAATTGACATAATAAGTTTTGCTGTTTAGCCTGTTGACCTGGTGGATTACACAGTGATTGATTTTCAAATATTGAACCAGGCTTGCATGCCTGGAATAAGCCCCATTTAGGTGTATAATTTTTTAATACATTACTGGATTGGTTTTCCTAATATTTGCTGAGGATTTTTGTCTTCACGATGGATAGCCATTCTAACAGCTGTGAGATGATATCTCCTTTTGGTTCTGTTTTGCATTTCCCTGATGATTAGTGAAGCTGAGCATCTTCTCCTGTGCCTCTTGGCCATTTGGAAGTCTTCTCTGGAAAAATATCTATTTAGTTTTCCTGCCTCCTTTTTAATTGGGTTATTCATTTGTTTTTGTTAAGTTGTCTTGCATACCTAGGATAAATCTTATTTGGCCTTGGCGTATAAACAGAACAGGAACAGACTCATAGATACAGAGAACATTTTGATAGTTGCCAGATGGGAGGAGGTTTAGGGAGGTGGGTGAAACAGGGGAAGGAATTAAGAAATACAAATTAGTAGTTATAGACTAGTTATGGGGATGTAAAGTATAGCATAGGGAATAAAGTCATTAATATTGTAATACACCAGGTTTACGCATTTAGTCCCTACCACAAGGCCATTGGAAGATGCCAGTCTCCCTGCTTCAAAGCAGATTTTAAAGTTTGCTTGTATATAAAAGTGGCACTTTAACACACACACACACACACACACACACACACACACACACACACACACAATAAATAATATTGTAATAGCTATGTGTGGTGTCAGACGGTAGTACATTTATCAGGGTGATCACTTCATAAATTATATAAATGCTTAATTATGTGCTGTGTGTCATATAATATTGTATGTCAACTGTAACTGACAAATAAAAAATTATTAAAAAATGAAAATAATCCTAATTCTTCCCTCCTGTCCCTTATATCATTGCTATCATTCACTTCACGTATATATAAGCATATATACATATAATACATAAGCATAGTTAAATGCATTGTTGCTGTTATTATTTTGAGCAAACTTATCTGTTATATCAATTAAGAATAAGAAAGTAAAAGTTTTTTACCTTCACTTATTTCTTCTTTGATGGTCTTCCTTTATAAGGATTTGAGTCTGTGGCCTATATTGTTTCCCTTTTCTTAAAGATCTTACTTTAACATTTCTTATAAGACAGGTATACTGGCAACAAATTCCTCAATTTTTGTTCATCTGAGAATGTCTTTATTTCTCATTCACTTTTGAGGGGTAATTTTATAGGGTCCTGAATTCTAGGTTCATGTCTTTTTTTTCTCTCTCGATGCTTTAAATACCTTTCTCCACTCTCTTCTTCACATGGTTTCTGGGGAGAAGTTGGATGTAATTCTTATCTTTGTCCTTCCATAGGTCAGGTATTTTCCTCTGGTTTCACTCATGATTTTTTTCTTTATTTTCTGTAGTTTGAAAATGATATGCCTAGGTGGTGTAGGGTTTTTTCTTTCTTTCTTTCTTTGGCATTTGTCCTGCTTAATGTTCTCTGATCTTCCTGGATCTGTGGTTTGATATCTGCCATTAATTTGTAGGACATTCTTAGTTATTATTGTCTCAAATATTCTTCTGCTCCTTTTTCTATTTCTTCTCTTTCTGGTATTCCTATTATGCATATGTCACACATTTTGTAGTTGTCCTTGGATATTCTGTTTTAAAACTGCATTATTAAGAAATAAGATTATTGAACATTCATTATATGTCAAACATTCTTCCAAGCAGCTTACATATATTAACACATTTAATTCTAAAAATAACCCTAGGATAGGAGTTTAAGATCTCAGTGTATGCAAGTGTCCGTCAGTAGGTGAGCGGATAAAGAAAACTGTAGCACATTTACTCAATGGAATACGACTCTGCCATAAAAAGCAAGAAAATGTTACCCTTTGCAACAGCATGGATGGACCCAGAGGACATTATGCTAAGTGAAATAAGCCAGCCAGAGAAAGACAAGTAGTACCATATGATTTCACTCATATATGAAATTTAATGAACTACCAAGCAAAATAAAGATAGACTCATTGATAGAGAGCAGGCAGACAGCCCTGGGTGGGGGTGTTAGGGGTGGGTGGAGGGACTGAACAAAAAAGAAAAAAAGAGAGAACCCATAGACAGGGACAACAGTGTGGTGATGGTGTGTTTTGGGGGAAGAAGTTGGGTGGAGGTGGAAGAGGGAATAGAGGGGATAAATGCTGTTGGGATAAGTAAATAAATAAAAAGGAAAGAAATATTTCAGTGTACAAATAAAGAAATTAAGATAGAGAGATTTACATTATTTGTTGAAGTTGGTACTAGTTGAAATGATAGAGCCAGAATTTTAATCCAGAGAATAAGTACTGTACTGTATTGAAGTGCCCATCTGTACAAAGTATCTCACCCTATATTCTCATGCCAGAATTAGAGTTTTAATTTTAATTAATTTCTGTTGGAGTCATGAGGACTAGTAGGAAGAGCCAAGGAGCTGTGGGAAAGGCTGCATTGCTGTGACTGGATAGAGTCAAGAAATAGTAAGATTTTGGAAATGAGCAAGGCTGTCTGGGGAGAAGTAGGGAGGTGAGGTGGCGGATAAGTGGGTACATGGGATTTGGAATTAGATACACAGAAGCCTGAATCCTTGAGCCAACCACCATCCACTATTTGTATGGACTCAAGGAAGTTTCCTAATGTTAAGTTATTAATCTATAAAATAATACAAAATTTATCCACCCTAAAAAAAATTTTGAAATATGTGAAGTGCTTAGTACAGTGTTTCTATAGTATGGTTTTCTAGTACCATAGAGCAGGGTCTACCTGATTAATACGTGGTAAATACTGATATGTTCTGACGTTGGCATCCTAAAATCTCTGTAACCAGCCCATTTCCTTTAATTGGCTGGGTTGTCTCCTGATTCTCTTCTCTCTGTGTTCCAGGAGTTGTTCCATTTGTCATGGGAAGTGAAGACATGGGAGAGTTAAATCACATGCTTTACTTATTATATCTGAAATCCAATTACCAGCCCTGCGTGGGGACTCTGATTGCCCCTCAGTGGGTGGTGACGGCAGCCCACTGCTTCTTACCGTAAGTAACAGGGATCAGTCCACTCTGTTCCAAAGCCCCAAGGCTGGGCCTCTACACTCCTTGGGAACTTCTAAAAAGCCTGTGCTGGCCCCACTGGGCACAGCTCAGCGGTTGAGCATCGACCTAGGATCCAGGAGATCGTGGTTCGATTCCCGGTCAGGGCACATGCCCGGGTTGCGGGCTCCATCCTCAGTGGGGGTGTGCAGGAGGCAGCCGATCAATGACTCTGTCGTCATTGATGTTTCTCTCTCTCTTTCCCTCTCCCTTCCTCTCTCTGAAATCAATAAAGATATATTTAAAATAAAAATAAAAAGCCTGTGCTGGTCAGGAAATCCTAGGGCTATGATGGTCAAGGGGAGTGCAGCTACTCAGATAACACTTGACTAAGGAATGTCCCATCTTCTCAGGTTTAACATGTCCAGAAAGAAAAATAATACGGTATTATATCTTACATATTTGTAAAATTAATCCTGCCAATCATTCTTTTTTAAAAATATGTTTTTATTGATTTTAGAGAGAGGAAGGGAGAGGGAGAGAGATAGAAACCTCAGTGAGATACATTGATCGGCTGCCTCCTGCTCGCCCCCTCCTGGGGACTGAGCCCACAACCTGGGCATGTGCCCTGACTGGGAATCAAACTGTGACCTCCTGGTTCTTAGGGCGATGCTCAACCACTGAGCCACGCAAGCCAGGACTGCCAGTCATTCTTAATATTTTTAAGATTCATCCAAAGTGTTAGGTGTGTGACTATATATTTCATTTTTTTATTGCTGTATAATAATATTTCAGTGTAAGTATCACACGATGCATTCATTCTTTTCTTGACAGACATTTGAGTTATTTCTAGTTTCTGTTATTTTAAACAGTGTTACTGTAAACATATTTGTACCATGTACCTTAAAACATATTTTTGTGTATATATACATATACACAATATTTATATGTGTTGGTGTGTACACATATTGGTTTATATCTGCAAGTATACCTCTTGGTACATCCCCTTTATCCATGGTTTTACTTTTCATGGTTTCAGTGTTTGGTACAGAGGACCAAACAGACTGAGATGATCCAATGAGAATGGCAACAGTCAGTGAAAACAACTTGGCCAAGACCAGTCATCCCCAACTGGGGCCCAGCAAAATCCTTCACTCCAGGCAGGTGAAAGCGAGGACAGCAGTTCTCAGGGACACAAAAACAAGATACGGGAAAGCCCTTCTAATGTACAATGTCTTGTAAAATTGACCAAAGGCAAAGTTTATCTACAGGATGCTGCTTTGATAAGATCTTCTAAACTTGTCAGTCCATGGGATTGGCTCAAGGATGGATTTATCAGGCCCATTCCTGTCGTATCCCTTTAGACTTTATCTTATAAACTCCCAGCCATGTGGTAAGAACAGACTGAGAGACAAATGGTATTGTTGTTAGGAGACAAAAATCGACAACATTTGGGAATTCAACAAAAAAATTGATGTGCAGCTTTCCATGTGTTACTTACCTTACTGTCATAGTTGGAGAGACCCCTGAGTGAGAGACGCAGGGGCCTCAGCGAAGTGTCTTGTTCTGAAATTAGGGTCTTGAGACATGATGTTGAGTGGATCTCAAACGGATCTCAGGGGAACATCCAGGATTTATGATGATTGTTCTAAAGGACCATCAGAAAACCTTGTTGATCCAGCAAAGTTTTGATAGAGATGTAGAGCATAGTATATTCAGGTGATCCTCCCTAGCTTTAAAATACTTCAGCACTCTAAGCTGTAACTTATTTTCTTTGTACAACCTCACATTTCTTGTTCCCTCCTACTCCCAAAGGAACCTCCCTAATAGAACCTACTACTTTCATAGACGCCTTGACTACTCATTTGCATGCTTTTATCAACTTTCTTGGTCTTGAATTGGAGCTACTCTGAAATTATGCTAACAGTAGAGCCCAAGCCATTGTATTGCTTAACTCCTGGAGGCACCATTCACGTTATAGGCCATGGAAATGGCAACCTATTGAATTTATATAGTGCACAACCTACATGATCACCTGTGGTAACTACACATAAAATGAACAGAGATGAGAAGAGAAGGTTAACTGGGTTATTATAGAAGGAAATTGTGTGTGTGTGTGTGTGTGTGTGTGTGTAAGTAAGTGATAGATTAGCCTCGTGATGTGTGATGGTATCATTTTTTCCCCTCTTCATTTCTAGAGATCTCCAGGTTATCTTTCTTGGTGGTTCTCGACGTTTTCAAGGCTTTACTGGGGAGATTCTACCTCATGAGAAGATCTTCGTTCACCCAAACTTCACCATCACTTCTCCTAAAAATGACCTTATGCTGATAAAGTTGTCTATACCTTTCACGTTTGCCAATGACATTTTTCAGTTGCCTACTCATGTGAAAGATGAAGATAGAGATTGCTGGATTCACACCTGGTTAAGAGATGTAGAGTTTTTTGGTGAGTGACTGTCAAAAAGAAGAGTTATTTGTATTCTTGAATGTATTCACAACTTCAGGATCTCTGATGTATTAGGGGAAGAAATTGGAACTCATAGGCCCAGTGCCAGATTTCTAAGCACATAGTGAAGCTAGAAATGGAGCAACAATATTGCCTCTTTAAAGTAGAAGGGATGCTCTCTTTTAGGGCTTTGGGAATCAGATTCTGAATCAAGGTGTTACATGTATGTGTCACATTGGCAAATGTGGCAGGGTCTGGGATTTAGGATCTATGCTTGAGTATTGGTTCGGCCATTTATTATAGGGTTATGGACACATCATTTAACTTCTTTGAATAAAATCCTATTTTCCCTTTGCTTAACAGGAGTGATATTATTATAATGACAACATCAACAATAGCTACCACTTGTTGAGCACAAATTATGTACTAGGCAGTAAGTTCCCTTTACATATTATTTGGTCATCATCATAGATCACATAGATGTTTTCTTAGGATTTGTATCTTTTAAATGAGAAAGACTCGGGGAGATGACCTCATTGTCCAAGGTCACAAACTTGGGGATGGCATAGCTTGGGTTCAGATGTTGCTTGCTGTCTTTTCACCAACCACCCCTCAATGCTGGTCATCTGCCAGAGATGATAAATTAAGCAGGAGCGTATGTTTAATCCATGATGAGTCCCATAAGTTCTTCCTCTGCAGTCCATTTTAACCAAGAATGAGCCCTGAAGGAGACAGGATGCCTTATGAAAATGCAAACAGGAATGGAAATCTCTTATTTCTTGTGCTTAGGAAATGAAGACAATAACCTGCGCAGCATAAAGATTCATCATAAGCGTGGTTTAAATTGCGCAAAATCACTGGGTGAAAAATTACCTGAAGACATGTTCTGTATACGACAAATGGCGGGAAGCCAAGAGCACTGCAAGGTAACTTTTCTTCTTTCATTTGCCTATATGCTCAGTAGCTTTTTTCTCTGTTTCTGTGTCCCTATTACCTCTCGTCCCTTGTCGAGGGTGTGGAATTTACAGTCAGGTTGAGAGCTCCAAGAGTAAGTAGCTGAAGAAGGATGACTCACTGTCCTCTTCCCTCTATTAGAGGGCAGAGGAATAGATATTCTGGGAATTCAAAGCTCTTTTCCAGCTCTTGCTTTGAAATTTCTGTCTAGGGCTTACTGGAAGGTAGGAGTAGTCAGTGCAGGGGAGAGAAGCCTTCACACTATTTTCTTATATCCTGGGCTCCTTTGCATGGCAAGTGTAGTGGCTCTCATTTACATTTAGATGTTGAGGAACCCTCAGGTGAGAGGGAAGTTCTGACGGCTCTCCTCTGTCTGGCAGGTGGTCACAGCTGCACCAGTCATATGCGGCAATGAATTACAAGGAATTTTGTCTTGGGCAACTGGATGTATTCTGACAGGACACATTATGGTCTTCACTGACATCCACAGCTATAGTCCATGGATCAAGAACATTATTTCTACAAAATAAGCTGATCTAGAGCTCCATTGACACCCTTACATCCCATCTGACCCATGGCAACCACAATAGGCATCTCAGTCCCAGGCTTGCCTAGGATCTAGGCTTGGCTGGAGTTTCAAAAGAGATCAGTGATGATCCTGGGTGTTGGCATGGCTCCTGTTTCTTTAACTGCTTGTTTACTTATACCCAACATGTGAATAAGTGTTTATAGCATTGAAAACATGAATGTTGGTTGCAAGAAGTGGAGGTTACCCAGGACGCTTTTTGGATCCTACTAACTCAGATACTTCTCCTAAAATACTCTCCGCTTTGTCCTAAGAACAAAAAAAGACAGTAGAAATGAGGGACAGTAACTACCAGGAGTCTCTCTGGGCAACTTATAAACCACATGCCACATAGTTGAACAGTAATTTGCTGAGAATTGATTAGATTATTTATCAATTCTTCTAAAGACCAACTGTCTATTGGGTCAGTGTGTGTCCATGTATGTGTCCGTGCATGTGTGTGGGTAGTGGTGGTGGCTATAATTAATCTTTTCATTAGCTACTTAAAAAATCTCTAGAATTCAAGTTTTGCTTAGGTTTGCTGAGGCTATACAAATGTTGGTATAATTTTGGGCATAAGGATTTCTGTATTTTGAACTACAGCTGTAATGCATATTACGAACAGCAAGAATTTCATAAGTGGTAGGATGGGTTTTATCAAATACATTTTCCTTCCAGTTTACTGCTTTTCTATTTGCTTAGAATCACACATACTTTTGAAAGGGGAAGAGTGGTGGAGGTCATGAGGATTATGCCTGGGAGTTTTAAAACATGCCCCTGGATGCACTTTCTATACCATACATGTGTTCATGAGCATACACTTTCATCCACAAGCATACACCAGAGGTACCTGTTGGTTACTTTAAATATGTGTTCTCCACATATTATTTTTCATTAATCCATGATAGATTAAACTGATTTCTAAACTAAAACCTGTCCATTTTCATGTAAAATATTGGACATTCAAGAAATTTCAGTGTCTGAAATGTGAAACACATTTTGTTTTTTCCTGTGAAATATTGAGATTCTTTTGTTCAAGTTGCTATCTGATTGATACAAATCACCTACTTTTGGAGTCCTAGCAGATCTTCATAATAAACAGAAACAAATCCAAACAGGCAGCCAACATGGGGAGACAAAAAAACAAGCCCCAAGTGAAAGAACAAAAGAATTCTCCAGATGAAGAGCTAAATAAAATGGAGATAAGCTATCTATCAGATATAGAGTTCAGAATATTGATCATAAGGATGCTCAACAGCATGAGAAAAGATATGGAAACTATGAAGGAAATTAAGAATGACAGTAGAAATAAAAAATACATTGGAAGGAATAAACAGCAGATTAGGAGAAGCTGAGCATCAGATCAGTGAATTAGAAAACAAGGTAGAAAAAAATCAGATTCAAAAGGAAAAAAACAAAAAACAGAAGGACAGTTTAAGAGAGCTGTGGGACAACATGAAATGTAACAATATTCTCATCATAGGAGTGTCAGATGATGTAGAAAGTAAGCAAGGGTTAGAGAACTTGTTTGAAGAAATAATGGCAGAAAACTTCCCTAACCTGGTGAAGGAAAAAGTTACACAAGTTCAGGAGGCACAGAGAGTCCCAAGCAAGAACTCAAAGAGGACCACACCCAGACACATCATAATTAAAATGTCAAAAATTCAAGGCAGAGAGAATCTTGAAGGCAGCAAGAGAAAAACAACTGCTACCTACAAAGGAGCTCCCATAAGGCTGTCAGATGATTTCTCATCAGAAACACTACAGTCCAGAAGAGAATGGCATGAAGTATTCAAGGTATTGAAAAACATGGATATGAAACCAATGCTACTCTATCCATCAAGGCTATCATTCAAAATAGATGGTGAAATAAAGAGCTTTCCAGACAAAAAAAGGGTAAAGGAATTTATCACCACCAAACCAGCATTGCAAGAAATGTTAAAGGGACTGCTGTAATAAGAAGTTGAAATAGAATGAGAAAATAGGCATAAAGAAATAAAATGGCAATAGATAAGTACTTGTCAATAATAAACTTACATATAAATGGATTAAATACTCCAATCAAAAGACATAGAGTAGGTGAATGGATAAGAAAACATGACCCAAATATTTGCTGTCTACAAGAGTCCTACCTCAGAACAAAAGATTCACACAGGCTGAAAAAAGAACACAAAAAACTTCTAGAGGACTTTAAGGGAGGGATAGACAGCAATACAGTCATAGTAGGGGTCTTTAGCACCCCACTGACTTTACAGGATATACCTTCCATACGAAAAAAATCAACAAGGTGACTCTAAATGACACTCTAGATCAGATGGATTTAATTGACATTTACAGAACATTTCACCCCAAAGCTGCAGAATATACATTCTCCTCAAGTGCACATGGGACATTCTCAAAGATAGACCACATGTTAGGACACAAAACAAGTCTCTACACATTCAAGAATATTGAAATCATATCAAGCATCTTCTCAGACATTTTAACCATGGAATACTATGCAGCTGTAAAGAAGAAGGGTCCCTTACCCTTTGAGACAACATGATGGCACCTAGAGAGTACTATGCTAAGCCAAATAAGCCAGTCAGAGAAAGACAAGTGTTACATGATCTTACTCATATGTAGAATCTAATGAACAAAAGAAACTGATGAACAAAATAGATCCAGAGACATAGAAGCATGGAACAGACTGATGAATCTCAGAGGGAAGGTGGGGATGGTTGGTTGGGGAGAGATTAACCGAAGAACTTATATGCATAACTCACGGACACAGACAATAATGTGGTGAAGGCCTGGAGGGGGGATCAGGGTAGAGGGGATCAATGGGGGAAAAGGGACATTTGTAATACTTTCAACAAAAAAGATAAATAAAAAAAATAAATAAAAAAAATAAATAAATCACCTACTTTTACAAAGCTTCACACAACAAGAACTATTGTTTCTTTCCTTTCTCTTTATTTTTATTGTTGATACTATTACAGATGCCTCCCCCACCCCCACTTTGCCCACCTCCATCCAGCCCCCCCTTCCCTCTGGCCATCACCACATTGCCATCTGTGTCTATTTGTTATGCGTATGTGTTCTTTGGCTAATCCCTTCACCTTCTTTCACCCAGTCCCCCCTGCCCATCCCCTCTGACAGCTGTCAGTCTGTTCCATGCATCTATGCCTTGGTTTCTATTTTGTTTATTAGTACATTTTCTTCGTTAGATGAAACCATGCCTTCTTTTAAGATTATTAATGGGTATCAGAGATAATATGGGAAATGCTCAGTGTGCATAGAGGGGTTCAGGAATTGGGCAGTGATTAGTATTTTAACAGTTTCCACCTGTTTCACCCTTTTGTCGCCTACCTAATTCCTACTACAAGTTGAAATATTCTCCATCCTTACTTATCTATACCAGTTGGTGTATTGTCCTCAGCCAGCTGAGCTAGTTGCAACCCAGCCTTTTCACTGGGAAGATCTTTCTAACAACCTACCTTCACTTCTGTCCTCTTTTTTTCTGGCTTCAAATTTTAGATCTGTCTCCATTAGACTGCAGTTGTTCTAGCTTGAATCAAGCTTTTTAACTGCTGGGTTACCAATTCCTCAATTATTGGGCATCTTCTCTTCTTCCTATCTTCTAGACTTGATCTTTCTGGTATGAATTCCTTTCTCTCCATCTCATCTTGCTCTGCAATATAAAAAGAAAAGAGTAAATCTATCATCTATCTATCTATCTATCTATCTATCTATCTATCTATCTATCTATCTATCATCTATCATCATCTATCTATCTATCTATCATCTATCTATCATCTATCATCTATATCTATCATCTGTCTATTATCTATCATCTATCTATCTATCTATCTATCTATCTATCTATCTATCTATCTATCTATCATCTATCTATATCTCTATCATCTATCTATCATCTATCATCTATCTATATCTCTATCATCTATCTATCATCTATCTATCTATCTATCTATCTATCTATCTATCTATCTATCTATCATCTATCTATCTATCTACCTTCTATCTATCTATCTATCTATCTATCTATCTATCTATCATCTATCTATCTATCATCTATCTATCTATCTATCTATCTATCTATCTATCTATCTATCTATCTATCTATCTATATCTATCATCATCTATCTATCTATCTATCATCTATCTATCTATCTATCTATCTATCTATCATCTATCTATCTATCTATCTATCTATCTATCTATCTATCTATCTATCTATCTATCATCTATCTATCTATCTATCATCATCTACCTATCATCTATCTATATGTCTATCTGAGACTGGACTGTTTATCACACTACTAATTTTTGAAGAGTGTCACTACTTTTCTAATTATTTTGTCAATTTCTCCTAAGCTCTGACCCTGTAGATAGTTGGTTCTAAAGCCTTTTCTATGCTCATTTTAACTTGGTCTACCCAGAACTTCAGGTAACCTGTGCTCTGTCTTCTCCCATCCACCTCCCTCTCCTGACGTGCCTACCAATCACTGTTGCATTCCCTTTCTGGTTCTTTTTTCTCTTTACATGGGCTAATGTTCCATGTCCTTCTTTTTAGCTTAGGTCAGTTTCATTGAAATGGATCCCTGGTCCAAACCAGCAGATTTCAGTATGGTAAGTGGAGAACACAACAACGGGAACAGGAAGGCTCGCCCTGTTGGGGGTCAGGTGGGTGGTTCTTCTCTGCACTCTGGTTCCCATCTTGTCTCCAAACCTTCTGATTGATCACATCTGACCTTCAGCTCAGGAGGAGATAGATCACTTTCTTGGGTCCATAACTCTATTTAGTGATGGCTTCAAAGATCCCTTCTAAACTCATGGGTATATGTTACATATTTGGCTTCTGTTTACCCCTAATTTATTCTGTTTTATTCATCTCAGATGCACTCCAGCTTCCTGGAGAGTTCATTCAGAAACCTGATTATGGATCTTCATTTCTATTGATTCCCTGGGTAAACAATTCTAATCTCCTCATGTTTATTACACACACTTGCCTACTATTTACATACTTCTGACTTTACATCTTTTCTTCCCCAGCTCACTTCCTTCTTTGGAAATATATAGGGACTGATATTCAGGAGACTGTGGTTCGATTCTTGGCCTAGAATTGACAAATGATGTAAATATGGAAAATCATTGAGCTTTGGTTTTAAAATTTGTTTTATCTATAAAACAAAAGACTTAGACCTGATGATCTTAGTAGTGGACACAGTGATTGCCTTCTCAGCATTCTCTGTACCCCTCCTCTATTCTGTCACAATCATCCTCTTTAGGGGTGTGGCCTGCTTGACCTAAGCTGATCAGAGAAATTTCTGTGCTTGATCCAGGGGTGGACAGATTACACAATTTGGCTTATTAAACATCCACCCCTCTACTTATGTTCAGTGTTGAGATAACCCTGTAATAAGCTGTGTTGAGACATTGCTCTGGGCAGTGTGTCACCTGACTGAAATGTCGGAATTGCTGTTGTCATTTTTGCAACCATCAGAAAAGTTGTCTAAGGATGAAGCATGCCCACAGAAGAGTCAGAACAAGAGAACTGCCCACCAGTGTAGCTGACATCCGATAAAACCATGCTAAAATTTAAGTCTTCTCTCTGGATATTTTTAGTTACCGTCTAAGTTCCTTTCAGTGTGTAAGACAATTTGAGTTGAGCTTTCTGTTGCTGCAATTAAAAACATCTCACCATCTCACATGATACAGTTTCCAAAATCCTGTCTAGCAATGCTACCCGCCTAGATGAAAGTGTGCTAGGTGCCTCATATGTTCATTCTCACAAATTTTAATGGACTCTGCGGGGTCATTTGTGTTTTAAACCTTCTGCGTCTCCTCAGATCTTCTAAACTGCCTCCTCCTTCCCAAAAGTGTCATCTGCCTCCTGGATCACGCTGGTGCCACCTTTCTGGGCTCTGCAAGCTAGAGGGAGGCTGCGTTGAAGCTCTGAGCACCAATAGTTCTCATGTCCATAAGCTGAGCCTGTTCATGCCAAGTGCCCACACTACCTTAAAATTCATAAAAAGGCACATTGTTAGGCCTTGAGTGGGGCTTCCTGAGTGACAGTCAAGGGGTAGAAGGTACCATCAAGTGTTCCATCATGCTGGACATGAACTTTGACCAATGAGCAATGAGATGGGGGAGCCCCTCAGGCAAACCCCCACTGTTCTGGCCCAGCCGGGGCTGCTTGGAGCTGTGGTTTTGTCTTTTACATCTTCCCACGGCTTTGCTTCCTGTCTCTCCTTGCCTCACCCCACTTAATCCCTCGCTCCTACTTCCCTGGGTTTGTAACTTCAGCTCTTGACTCCTTGCCTCTGCTTTCTGAGGGCACCTTTATTCTAAGGAGGCGACGGAAGCTCAGAGGCCAGCTGTTCAGAATTGGTCGGCGGGGGCGCCCGGATCTGCGCCTGGATCTCATACCAAGGCAGACGGCCACAAAACATTTTAAAATATTTCCTTTTTGGCTTGTAGCTTTCTTTTTATGGCACAGTAGCAAACAGTTCAAGGACCAGCACTGGTCCACAGACCACACATTGTCCTGATAATGCGAGTTCTCCAAAAGCCTCAGACCCTCGAGTTCTGTTCTTTTTGCCATCTCCACCCCACACCTCCGGCCCATCACACTTGCTGCTGGTGAACTTGAGTAGCAAAGGGACTTACATAACCCGCCCATTTATGTACTAAGTAGTCCACATTTCCTTGCAGCCCTTCTTTATTTGGAGAGAGAACGAATGGTTAAGGACCCTATAGATAGCTATAAAATCTATAGATACCTATTTATAGATATTCCAGATTATTATTTCTCCTAGGCTCCATCCTGCCTTCTTGAGGCTCAAATCTTTGCCATTCAAAGTATTTTTCAGTGCATTAGACAGGAGAGCAGGTTCTTTTGTAAGGTTGGCAGCAGACGTTAGGGGTTGATCTGAAGCTGTAGAACCATGTAGATCTACTTTCAAAATCCTGCCTCACTGCGAATGAGCTGGGTGTCTGGGGGAAACTGAAACCTGTGCAGCACTCAGTTTTGTCATTCCACAAAAGGGGGTGAGAATAACTACTGACTAAGGAATCAGACCGTGGAGTCAGGCTGCTGGCTTTTGCATCCTGGCTTTTTTCCAACTGATGAGAATCTTGGGTGTGTTCCCTCACCTCTATTTTATTTTCCTTATCAATTAAAATAGAGATAATGCTACTAGGAGCACACAGAATAGCTGTAGATTATAAGCCACATAATACGTACCTCGTTCTTAGAAGAGGGATAGTAGACAGTAAGATCTCAATAAATGTCAGAGTCTACTTTGGCGACGGGGCTCTTGCATTGTGTCACTGAGATAACCCAAAGCTCTAAAGCATCCGGCACACGACAGGTACGCAATCGATTGAAACCGTCGCTCTGTCATTATGCCCCTGGGAAGCACATCAGTCTCTTTGAACACCACAGCCCATGTCTGCGTTTATCAAAGAGCATTGGGGTTTCCGCTGGCAAAGCTTTTCTGGAAAAGAGAATCCAGGTACTTCCTCGTTTATTACACATACATTTATTTCTCTTTTAACAAAAGCTTACTGAATACTTGCACCATGTCAGATCCTCCACCAGACTCTGCGAAGACTGTAAAAGTGAACCCTGCCCCTGAACCGAGACCTGTGAACTAAAAGTCACATAATTGGGACAAGACCTATCCACAGATAACTACAGTGCCGAACCTGCTCGGACCTGGAGGAGAGAGCCGAGGGCCTGGGAGAACCCAAGAGGAAGAGGCCACATCTGGATGGAAGAACAGCTGACTTGAAGGTGTCATCACCTGAGCAGGGCCACACACTCAGGGCACAGCATTAAAGGACAGGGATGGGAAGAGGGCATTTCAAGAACTAGAATGAACAGAAGCCTGAATTCAGGGAGATCGGGGGCAGCACTTGGTGAGTAAGCATTTGGCAAATAGTAAGTAGTCCAGAATGGGGACAGGACAGGGAGGGGGAGCACACAAGATTAGCTGGATATAACCGAAAGGGTTATGTGATAGGTTGTTATTAGGGGAGTTACATGTACTCCCTGTCTCAGCGGCTTCTAGGAGAGGCTGTCCCTTAACACTCCTGCCCTCTTGCCTACTCCCTTCCCTACTTCTAAAGGAAGGTGGAGGGATCTTTCTGCTTTGAGTTCAGGGGCAGAGACAAGCTCACCTCCATTCCCCTCTCTTCGATGGCTCCTCTGAGGGCCAGTGACTCAGCAGCTCCGTGCAGTGGGTTTGCGGGGCAGAGCTGGAGGAGGGCTGGGGTGGGAGGAAGCCTGCAGTTTTTCCTCTCTGCCTGAGGTTCATGGATCCCTCCTATCCAAGCCATGTGTTCCAGCCAACTTTTGTCAGTGACGGGCTGCTATATATTTATTTATATGTACATGTTTATCTCCTTCAACTTCCTTTTATGTGTGTTCTTGAGGGTGTTTTATCACAAGACCTAATCCATCAGTATCAGTCTCCTGTTAGTACAGAACAGAATGAACCGTCGATGGTGTCCACATACCCCCGCCCCCCTTCCCTCTGTGAGTGTCCTTGAACCTGCCATCAAGGAGTTGGTCACCAGAGAAAGTAGTTTTCTCTGTTCTACCTCAGTCTTCCCAACAAATCATTTTGCCTGTCTTATTTGTCTTTTATGTTTGACTTTGCTTAAGCTTATTTTGACAGGCCAAAGTTAAACTTTAAAACATTTTTATTCAGTCAAATCTATCATTTCTTTTATGCTTCTGGACTTTGATTCACAGTGAGAAAAGCTTTAGGTTCTCCCAAATTTAAAGGAAATTTGCTGCTCCCCCCTCCCCCCATTTTTAAAATTTACATTTAGCCCTCCTATCCTGAGCTTACTCTAGAATAAGATGTATGGAAAAAATTCACCGAACATCTACTATGTGCCAAAAGGAAACGATTTCTATAGGATACCTTCTAGTCTTATAATTTCTAAGTTTGTAGTTTCTAAGAGATCATCCAAGACAATTTATTATTTATAAGAAACTCTCCAGAAAATGTTATTTTGTATTGATAATGACCACTAGCCTAGGAATCAGGAGACCCTGGTCGCTAAATCTGTTTTGCTATTGAATTGCTGTGTGACCTTGAGTAAGTCATTCGACTGTGTATTTTCCAGTATTAGGTATTGACTATCCTACATTTCAAAGATTTTCTTATATGTATAAAGAACTCAAACACTTCCTAACTTCAGAACTTACTGCAAAACTTCAGTAATCAAAACAATGTGATACAAGCAGATGGATAGATGTATAGACCAATAGAATAGAATTGAGAGTGCAGAAACAAACTCATATGATCAATTGATTTTCAACACGGGTTCAAAAACATTCAACGGGAAAATAATAATTACTATAACAAGCGGTTCTGGGAAAACTGGAATTCCACATGTAAAAAAATGAAGTTGGACCCCTACCTTATGCCATTTATAAAAATTAACTCAAAATGGATCAGTGACCTAAATATAAGAGCTAAAACCATAAAAGTCTTAGAAGAAAACAAGGGTAAATCTTCATGACCTTGACTTTGTCAAGAGATTCTCAGATATGATATCAAAAGCAGAGAAACAAAAGAAAAGTAGATAAATTGGAGTTAATCAAAAACTTTTATTCATCAGAGGACATTATCAAGAAAGTGAAAAGACAACCAACAAAATAGGACAAAATATTTGCAAGTCATATATCTGATAAGGGTTTACTATCCAGAATACAGGAAGGATTCCTACAATTCAACAACTAAAGACATACTTTGACTATTTTTTATACATTTAAAAAAATTATGTGGAAAATAAAATGGAGTTAGAAAAATAAAAAAATACAATAAAACTGGCTTTTATATGAACTCCATTTTAGTGGAGATCTTTATATCTTCATGTGACTTCAAGTTACTGTCTAGTGTTTTTTCATATCAGTCTGAAGGACTCTGGCATTTCGTTTAGGACAAGCCTACTGGATACAAACTCTCTCAGCTTTTGTTATCTAGGATTGTCTGCATTATTGCTTATTTTTGAAGGACAGTTTTGCTGGATCCAGAAGTTTTGGATGACAGTTTTTTTTTGTTTTTTGTTTTTTTTTAAATTTTCTCTGGAGAATTTTTTTTTTTTTTAATATATCTTTATTGATTTCAGAGAGAGGAGAGGAGAGGGAGAGAGAGAACGAGAAACATCAATGATGAGGGAGTCATTGATCGGCTGCAGCCCGCAACCCGGGCATGTGCCCTGACCGGGAATCGAACCCCGATCGCCTGGATCCTAGGTCGACGCTTAACCGCTGAGCCACGCCTGGCCAGGCAATGACAGTTTTTTTCTTTCAACCCTTTAAATATGCTACCTTACTGCCTTAAGTGTCCTACATAATTTTTGATAAAAAATTGGCTGTTAATCTTATGAGGATTCCTTATAAGTGACAAAGTGCTTCTGTCTTGCCGATTTTAGGATTCTCTCACTGTCTTTCTCTTTTGACTGACTGTACTGTGCCTTGGTGTGGATCTCTTTGAGTTTATCCTACTTAAAGCAAAAGGTCGGTGTCTTCTTAGCTTTTTTCTGAGTGTGCACCTTGCCCGGTGCATCTATATGGATTTTTAAAATTCCCCAGTACATGCATATGCTTTTAAATCCCCTAGTTTCCCAACTAGGAATATTCTCCAACTTTCCTGCTGAAGGCTTTAGACAGTCTGTTGTATTTTCAACAATATTCTTTTGCCCAAGGTGGCTGCAACTTTTTAGTAAGCAAAAAACCACTTGGGCAATGCTAATCTCTTTCCACCCTGAATGAAGTCCGTATTAGATTAAACAAAGATCAGCATCCTGTATGAATCCTTCGTTAGCCCCAGGCAGGTAAGAACAGACATGCACAATGCTTTGCATAAGGTCCCCTCTGCTGCTTCTAGAACCGGGAAACCGGGTCCCCCCGGGAAGGCTGGTTGCTGTTTTCAAGACTCCTGCCAAGCCGGGGAGAGAGTGGGCAAGGGATGCACGATCACCACAAAGCTTTGCTAACATTTCGAAGTTGCCTTTTTCTTGAGTCAGTGTTTCCTTGGTTGCTTTAACTTTTTGAATGTTTTCCAAAGTTCTGACAAAGTGAGTTCTGACAGCTTCTGCTGGTTTTCTGATGTTTCTGTGGAACTACTGCCCACTCCCCCGTTTTACTCATGTCATGTGCCTGTGAGCTTTTGATATATAATTTGGAATTAATTGTGGTATCTTCTGCTTGGGGGGATCTTAGGCTCTGTAAGGCTAAGGGAGATGCGGTAGATACACAGAAGAGAAGCTGATTTGAACTGCTTTGTGGTAACTAGGATTTGGGGCCCAGGAAGAAGGCAGCTTGGGTGTTAAGAAACTCCCTATAAGGGAGACATCACCTTTTCCTGTAAAAAACTTTAAAGAGTTCAACAATTTGATTAGCCTCAGGAGAGAAGGGCTGAAAGTTTCTCTGCCTTTCCCTTGACTGCATCCCTAGGGTTTCTCAGTGTATAACTCTCCTTGGGGACACATTGGAGATGTAAAGTACTGCATAGGAAATATAGTCAATAATATTATAATAATTATTTATGGTGTCAGATGAATCTGAGACTTCTCAGGGTGATCACTTCATAAGGTATATAATATGTAATCACTATGTTGTACACCTGGAGCTAATATAATATTACATGTCAACTGTAATTGAAAATTTTAAAAAGAAAATGACATATAAAAAATAAAATAAAAAATAAAAGGCTAAAAATGATCAGAGGAAATGTGATCAGTTAAAAAAAATTCTAAAAAAAACAAATGCAATACTTGAAACTTGATAGGATCTTTGAGTTTTATAAAAGCTGTAAAGGTATTTGGGAAACATTTAGAAAATTTTAATATGGACTGTGCATTTTATATTACTGAAGAAATGCTAAATTTCTCATGCGTGATAATGGTATTCTTGTTACGTCAGAAAATGTCCGTATTCAACATCAAGTGTATTCTCAATTTCAGGAACGTAGCAGACACTTTATACCACTTAGTTCCTTGAAGAGTCAGCAGGCAGGGGAAGGAGGACTAGGGGAAGCGCAGGAGCCACCAAACCGGATTCCTGCCGACCACTCACCCAGGCTCCCCTAAGCTCGCTGGGCCAGGGGGGGAGTTGAAGCCATTCTGACCTTCGGAGGCGCAGGGAGCGCTGTGAAACGAACCCAAGGACTCCGCCTAGCAAGCTGGCACGTCCAGTTCACATTTGCCTCACATGCAATTACCCTCCTAGCCTTCCTCGCATGACATTATGTGCCCCCTGGTCTCTGATGAATCAAGAGAGAATGCAAGGGGACCAAGAATCTAAGGGTCAGTCTCACCGGGACAGATTTCCTCCTTACTTTCAAGGCCCCCTTTCTTCCCATTGGAGTGAGAGATTTTGGAAGCAGAATTATTTGGTCTAGCTTACCAGACAAGTTAATGCAAAGCTTAAACTAAGCTTTCTGAGGTTCTAAGTCTTAGATGTCTCTTCAGCAATAAGATCTGGAAGAACAGTCACCAGAAGTAATGGCAAATACTTCATAAAATATTCCTTTAGCAGGGTCCTTCAGGCCCAAGGTTAAGAAAATATCTGCCTAATGGCTCCATAATAAAATTTATTTTATATTAACCTAAATCCGAGACAGAGTTGCTCCTGTGGGATTCTGGGGATGATGGGGTTATTTGTTTATCCTAAACCAATTCCCAAACCCAGGAGTCAAGAACTTCATCACTTTGGGAGAGGAGAGCAGGAATGAAAGGGTCCTGTGCTTGGTTTGCGACGGGGGGAGGGCCGTGATTCAGAAGTCGGGAGAGTTGCAGGGAAGAGTCTCTCAAGGGGAAATTCTGAGTGATTTTTGTGCCCTGATGTATTAGTAGAGGCTGAGAGAAGGTGCGTGCCATCTGACATAATCTCATTGCAAGAGATTATAAATTCATGCAACTTTTCGGAGACTGATTTGATAGCAGTGAATAAATTTAATAAGAAGATGTAACTGTCCCAATGCACAGGCCTACGTGTGAAGGTATTTATTGCAGCATCATTTATACTGTGAAAAAATGGAAAAACAATGTTTATCAGCAGGTTGCTCATTAAGTAAATGATGGACTTTTCATAAGGTGAATATTTAGCAATTGAAAGGAGAGATATACGGGTGCCCATATGGAAAGGTTTAATGCGCACACACATATACATATAAAAAGAGAAAGTAGCAGGATGATATGTCTGCTAAAATCGCAAGTAAAGATTATACAGAGATATGCTTGTGTCTGCATAGGAAACTGCTGTATGGACACAACAGAAGTCATAATAGTGTTTGCCTGTCCGAGATGGGTCAGGAAAATCAGGCATCAGTGAGAGGGAAACTTGCATTTTGTTTTATATTCTCTATAAAATTTTATTTTTTACCCTGAGTTGTGCTAATTTTATGTTAAATGGAAGTTTTAAAAAATATAAATATTTTAAATGTCATTTAGCTATTTTATCTAGCAGCCCAGCCACCCTCACTTTTATATACTATTGTTTTGGTCAGTTCTGTATGTTGGTTCTTCAGCCTTTACCTCACTTCCAGCAGCTCAGGAAGGGACCCTGAGCGTTTGAAGACCTGGATGGGAAAATACGGCTGAACAGCCGCAGTTGGAATGTGTGCGTGTTGGCAGAAGGGAATGGGCAGGGGCCTCAGCAGATCGAGAGGTTGGTTTGTGTGGCGGATCCTCTCTGTTTCTCTTACCAGGTTCCCATAACTATGGTCGGAGCGTATCAGGTAGAGGAGTGCAGAGCTTTTCTGGGAGAAATGAGATGAAAACTTTTTGACAGAGGTTACTTGGTGGCCACTGGGTGTTGGATGTGTGTCTTGGAGCCACTGTGGTGTCTTCTGCTTGAGGCTCGAGTGGGCTCTGCAGGGCTAATTGGAATCAGAGAGTCACTGCAGAGAGAGTGCAGGGGGGCAGCCCAGTGCAGCCTGGACTGTTTGGGGGTAACCAGGATTTGGGGTCCGTGAGGAAGGCAGCCTGGGCACTGAGAAACTCCTGGCTGGGAGGCATCAAGTTTGCCCATCACACAAAACTTCTCCTTGTTCTAAAACTTGATTATCCTGGGGAGGGAGGAGTGCAAGTTCTCTGGCTTTCCCTTGACTGCATCCCTAGGGTTTCTCTGAACTTCACAAACTTAATTCCTCAGTGAGAGACTCTCCTCGGGGACAGAGAGACGGAAAAGAGGAGGGAGCGAGACAGAGGGAGCCGCCTGGGCTTCCCACAGCACTGTTGCCGCTGGGCTTCTCCCCGAGCACCTGGAGAGCAGTTTCCTCCGTCACCCAGACAGGCCGCCGCGGCTTGCTCTGGCCCGCAGACCGTGCCCAGCACCAGTCAGGCACGAGGGGGCCTGGGCTGATCCCTGGAGAGCCGTGGACCTTTCCGGTCCAGTCCCCTTCTCGGGAGGTGAGTGTCTTCCAGGGATTCCCCTCTGAGAAGGGCAGGGTGGGAGAGGCTCAGGATGGGCAGTTCTGGGCCTTGCTGTCGTCTAGCACGAGGACACCTGGAGCATGAAGGGTGGACTGGGGAGCTGCAGAGTGGGTGGCTCTACTCCAGGTTCTTTCTCCACGGCGGAGAGCCGGCCCTGCTCTTCTCAGTGCTGGTGACCAGCACGGCTCTGCCACCACTCAGTACCCTGCTCTGTCACCCCTCCCCATTTCCTCCGCATGTGTGCTTGCCATTTAATCGGGGATCTGCAGGCAGAGAGATCACCGATTAACCAGACAGCGCCTTAGTGAGGAGTGAAAGAAGAGTCCTCTCTTCTAACAGGAGAGACAGCAGGTCAGGATGGAGACTCTTTGCTCATCCACTGGCTTGTTTGTCATTCGTCCATTGATTTATTTATCGACTAAACATTGAAAGAATACATGCTCTGTTCTTGGCCCTGGAGGTGGGACAGTGAATGATAAAGACACAGGAACTCCCTTGAGTTACTTCAATTCCAGCGGTGGACGAGAGCTGGTGAGTGGACAGGACGGCCCGTGCGAGGCTGGGGTGCGAGCCAGTGCACCCGCTGGCTTAGAGAGGCTGCCTGGGGAAGCGCCTGTGGGCTGGAGACGCTGGATCAGGGGCCTGCGCGTGGCGAGGGAAGGAGCCCAGAGACCCTAAGGACATCAGTGTGATCTACTTTGGTGTTTTCCAACACTTTCCCTTATTTGTAGGACTTTGAAGAAAATGGACAAGCAGATGCTCTCTGGGGCCTTTTCCAAGCTTCTCTGTGGGACTCAGACTGTGGCTGGTTGGTGATCAGGACAGGCTGCCCGTTTGGATGCCTTGTCCCCTTGCCCGAACCAGAGATTCGAGGCCAGGTGAAGTCACAGGGTGCTGCCTCTAAACCATAGCTGTTTCCTTGTCTCCTGGCCCCAGGATGGAGACCATGCGGGACAGATGGGAGTTGGGGATCAAAGTCCCAGCCCCCTCTTGGATCCTTGGGCCCCCTACTCTGTCTGTCATCTGGTGGCAAAAGGGATCATAATCTCAGGGCTAGATGTCACTGACTAGGAGCTGGTGAAGCTCTTCTACTTGGAGGAGGAACATTCACTGAAGTGAGAGGTGGAGGGTGGCTTTTTATCATAAGAACAAGGAGAAGGGAGGGGATAATCCACTCCAGGGAGTCAGCTCCCCAGAAGTCAGGGAAAGACTCAACACTCTGTCTCAACTTAGGACAACGTTCCGAGTAGACCCCATCTCCCTGCCAGCCAGGCCTCCCAACAGGCTGAAATGATGATAAAGATGAGTGAAGTGAAAACGTTAAGTGAACATAAGGCAAATGGAGTCCACATTTAGAGGAAACACAGGGAAGTAATCAAGCCTGGGGGGGATAGCTAGGAGCACTTCCCTGTCATTGCTGAGCTGCAGCAGCGCGGCAGGGCATGGACATGACAGGCGCAGAAGGGTGAGTCGGGGCGTTCAGGATGGGAGGGGTGGTGGTGACAGCGAGCACCTATGGTCAGGGAGGTAGACAGGGTGGCAGGTGAGAGCAGAGTTGGAGGCAAGGTGTCCAGTGAATTGAGAGAGATGTGTTCATAATGGGGTGGCTGGGTCCTCAGGCCCGGGGTGCGGTATTGGTGACCGTCGCTCATCTTCTTGGACACACACATCTGCCCTTATATATTATATATTTCTTCATAAAACATTGAACATCAATCTTTATACAGAGGGTAGTGGAAGATGGACCCACTTGATCATGACATGGCGCTTAAGAGCGGAGGGGCTGCTTTCTCAACCTGGAAATATCTGTAGTCCTTTGACATTATAAACGTGTTTTCTTTCTTCTGCTCTCCAGATTTCACAAGGCGCAAGAGCACAGGACTAAATGTTGCAGAATTACTCCAGTGCCGTTGAATTTTACCTCCTTGGTTTCTATGGCTCCAAAGAAATTCACCATCTCCTGTTTGCTACCTTCATCTTCCTCTACTTGGTGACATTAATGGGCAACACCGTCATCATCCTGACTGTCTGTGTTGATAAACGCCTGTGGGCCCCCATGTACTTCTTCCTCGGTCACTTCTCTCTCCTAGAGATCCTGACCACATCCATCATCATCCCTGTCATGCTCTGGGGCTTGCTGCTCCCTGGGGTGCAGAGAATATCTCTGGCTGGATGTGTCGCCCAGCTCTTCCTGTACCTTGCTGTGGGGACCACAGAGTTTGCATTGCTGGGAGCGATGGCCGTGGACCGTTACGTGGCTGTCTGTCACCCGCTGAGGTACCACGTCATTATGAACAGCCACACCTGCCTCTGGGTGGTAGTTGTGTCGTGGCTGTTTGGGTTCCTTTCTGAAATCTGGCCGGTCTATGCCACGTTTCAGCTCACCTTCTGCAAATCAAACCTGATAGACCACTTTTATTGTGACCGAGGGCAGCTGCTCAAACTAGCCTGTGATGACAGCCTTTTCACAGAGTTTATTCTTTTTTTAATGGCCGTTTTCATTATCGTCGGTTCTCTGATCCCCACAGTTGTCTCTTACACCTGCATCATCTCCACCATCCTCAAGATCCCCTCGGCCTCTGGCCGGAGGAAAGCCTTCTCCACGTGTGCCTCCCACTTCACCTTTGTGGTGCTGGGCTATGGCACCTGCCTCTTCCTCTACGTGAAGCCCAGTCAGACGCAGGCGGCCGAGTACAACAAGATAGTTTCCCTGCTGATCTCTGTGGTGACCCCTTTCCTGAGCCCTTTCATCTTCACCCTCCGGAATGACAAATTCATAGAGGCCTTTTGAGATGTCGTGAAACACTGCTGTCAGCTCCTCAAGGGTTAGCTCTGTCCTAAGGACAACCATGGACTCACTGTCATGGACCTGAAGAGTCTGAAATACCTGAAATGATCATTTTCACTGCCTAATAGTTCATGTCATCTACAGGGGAATTTTAAGATGCTGACAGGGCTCCATTTTGTAACTGGGTGGTTCCTACACGTGCATTCACTTTATTAACTTGTAAGTGCAATGATACATTTATACACACTTCTGTAGTTATATATATGTCTTATAAATATGACAAATGTAAATATACAAAATATGTGTGATTTTTTTTTTTTTTAAGAACACTCAGATCTTTGAGTGGGAAAAGCAAGGAAAAGGAAACTTCATTTCCTGCCAGCTGACCTGAGTTTGATTCTAGGTGCTGCGGTCATCTTCCCCTGCCTTGTTCTGTGCTTTCACCATCTCACTGCCTGAAGCTCCCAAGCCCAGCCTCAGGCCTCAACCATTTCTTGAGGTTTCTGCCCCAAGGTCCAATAGGGACAGAACCTCCCTGTAGATTTTCTTGACTGGCAGTAGTGAGAGTGAACTCACTCCCAAACCCTGACCCCTTACTGACCTCAGGGCTGGACAGTCATACAGACACTAATTGGTGGGCTTTTTCAGGCTGTAGAGAGAAGGTCTTGGGAAGACACATTTTCTTACCAGGCATCACTTACACCATCATGCCAGCCCCAAATGTGGGAGGGCGATAGGCCTGTGTTCTCAGAGCTAAAGTAGCAAGAGACAGCTGGCCTTGCTGTGTCCTTTCGCCTGGGCTGAAGGAGGTTGCTCGGAGGGTGGAAAACAAGGCAGCCTCTGGTCCCTCTTCCCAGAATTTCTCACATTGTTCAACTCTGACATGGCGCATTTCATCTCCCTCTCTCAGCTACATTCTGTGTTCCTGTCCCCTCCCCTCCCTCACAAGGACCAAGTTTACCAAGCTGCCTTCTAGCTCTACACTGAGCTCCCTAACTTGGACATCTCAGTTCCCAGATTGTTGCATCCTAGCCTCGGTTTCTGTCACACCACTCTTGTCCATTCTTGTGTGGCCAGGCAGGTGACAGAAGAGTAGGCACATAAGACTGCCTTCCCAACATTATAAATGTATGACATGACCTCACGAAGGGGTGGGGAAAAAGGAAGTGACCCTTGTAGCTTTGAAAGCAGTGTTCAGACTCGAGTCTCTAAGGCTAAGTTAAGGAAAGGAACCATGTGCAGTCAGAGTACTCTTGTCAGTAAAGGTGTTTCTCGCTGGGGGGATGAGCCAACAATTTTGAAATTGCTGTGTGTGCCCACTACAGCTGAACAACTAAGTAAAGGACAGCAAGTTGTGGGACCCAGGTCTTTCACTGTGGGTAGGAAAGTTACATGAGCAAGGGGAGAAGGCTAGAATAGGGCAGATGGTGCTCAATCAGAGTTGGAGACATCAGCATATACTCATATTTAGAATAATATATGTGCACAGGTGGTTAGATTCATATGTGATATAAATAAATAATATAAAGAAATGGCTTGTGTTTTTCCCCCAGATCTGTTTTGGCTGTTCTATTACCACTCTCTTTGCATGTAAATTTTACAATCAGTTCATATCTACAGGAAAGCTTTCTGGGATATTGATGTGGACTGTGCTGAATCTATAGTTAAAGCCCCGAGGTAGAGAACTCTCTCAGTTTATGTATGACTGTGAATTTTCTGCCTGATCATTGCATTGATTTAGGGGTTTTTTGATGGTAGGAGGCCAACCTTTCCTCTGTCTCTTATACCTGTTCTCTATGTCTCATTTAATTAATTTATTTTTATTATTATTATTTTTTAAAATTTATCTTTATTGTTGAAAGCACTACAGGTGTCCCATTCCCCCCCCCCCCCCCAATTCCCCCTCCACCTCACTCCCACCCTTTCCTCAGGCCTTCACCCCGTCATTGTCCGTGTCCATGGGTTATGCACATATGCATATAAGTTCTTTGGTCAATCTCTCAACCCTTTACCCCCCTTCCCTCTGAAATATGATCGTCTGTTGCCTGCATCGATGTCTCTGGATCCACTTAGTTCATTAGATTGTTTTGTTCATTAGTTTCTTCTTAAAGAAGACCCTTCAACATTTCCTGTAGTATTGGTCTGGTGGTGATGAACTACTTTAGCTTTTTCTTATCTGTGAAGCTCTTTATCTGACCTTCAATTCTAAATGATAGCTTTGCTGGGTAGAGCAATCTTGGTTGTAGTTCCATATTTTTCATCACTTTGAATATTTCTTGCCACTCCCTTCTGGCCTGCAAGGTTTCTGTTGAGAAATCAGCTAAGAGTCGTATGGGTGCTTCCTTGTAGGTAACTAACTGCTTTTCTCTTGCTGCTTTTAAGATTCTCTCTTTGTCTTTAACCTTTGGCACTTTAATTATGATGTGTCTTGGTGTGGGCCTCTTTGGGTTCCTCTTGTTTGGGACCCTCTGTGATTACTGGACTTGTAATTCCATTTCTTTTTCCAGGTAGGGGAAGTTTTCTGTCATTATTTTTTCAAATAGGTTTTTAATTTCTTGCTCTCTTTTCCTTCTGGCACCCCAATAATACAAATGTTGGGTCACTTGAAGTTGTCCCAGAGGCTCCTTATGCTAACTTCATATTTCTGGATTCTTTTTTCTTTTTGCTCTTCTGGTTGGGTGCTTTCTGTTTCCTCATGTTCCAAATTGCTGATTTGATTCTCAGCGTCCTCTACTGTACTGTTGATTCCCTGTAAATTATTCTTCATTTCAGTTTGTGTGGCCTTTATTTCAAATTGGTACTTTATTATGTCATTGATTTTCCCAATTATTTTCGTCATACTCTTACTAATATCCTTGAACATCCTTATGACCATTATTCTGAACTCTGTATCTGTTAGCTTGCTTGGATCTATTTCATTTAGTTTCTTTTCTAGAGATTTCTTCTGATCTTTCCTTTGTGACATGTTTCTTTGCCTCCACATTTTGGCTGCTTCCAGGTGTTTGTTTCTATGTATTAGGTAGAGCTGCTGTGTCTCCTGGAATTTGTAGAGTGGCTTTGTGTAGTAGGTGTCCTGTAGGGTCCAGTGGCTCAGCCTCCCCAATCTCCTGAGCTGGGCCTTCTAGGTGCTCCCCTGTGTGGGCTGAGTGCTCTGACCTGTTGTAGTTGAGCCTTGGTTGCTGTTGGCGTCACTGGGAGGAAGTGACCCCCAGGCCAATCGGCTGTGAGGACCAGCTGCAGCTACAGCCAGAGAGCTGCTGTGCTGGAGACACCCGTATGGAGCAGGATTTACTTCAGTGGGGCTTTGGTGTTCACCAAGTACGCCCCTTGAGTGTCACTTGTGGATGTGGTAGGGTTGTAATACAGTGTAGTTGAGTGTGACCACCGGGTGCACTGTCTCTGGGGCCTCCTGGGAGGTGCACAGTCAGCCTGTGCCAGTGCCTTGCCCAGGGCCACCCAGCATGAGCTACTCAGCAAACCGTAGTTGGCTGCTCCTTGTGCTGGGCTTGGAGGTGCCCAGGAGAGGCCCAGCTATGAGCCAATGCAGCTGCCGCTAGTGCCAGGCCTGGGGCCGCTTATCAAGCCGTATGGGGCAGCTGCTGCTTGTTTGAGAGATTTTAGGAAAGTCCTAAGCCTGAGGCCTGAGAGGCCACTTGCACAGAAAAGCCCCTGGAAATGGCCTGGATGAGCTGCAGGTGGGGAGGGCGGGGCCTCCGGGAACCACGGGGCGGGGCCAACAGTGAGTCACGTGCTGGCGACTCAAACATGGCGCCTGCCCGCCGGCTGTGTGCGGGGAGGACTCGGCACAGGAGCCACGGCCTCCGCCAGCCCTTCTGCCTGGGAGGAAGCCGCCCTCCGCCTCTCGCCCCGACTTCAGGCAGGTTAGTTCCTCCCCGAGTGTCCCGGGTCCTTTCCGGCTGCTCCCGGCGCTGGGCTCAGAGGGAGCGTCCGAGTGAGTCCGCGCCGGGCCCTTTAGAGGAGCTGCTGGGGCTCCCGCAGCCTCCGCGACCCTCAGGGACAGTCCCCGCTGGTTTCACAGCCCGGAGTTGTGGGGACGTCTCTTCCGGGCCCTGGAGCCCTGGGCTGGGGGCCTGTGTGGGGCTGGGACCCCTCGCTCCTCCGGGAAACCCCCACCGCCCTCCCGGGTTTCAACCATGGCACCAGTTGTGGGCCCTTGGGCGCGTCTCCGCCCCTCCTACCGTCTCGGTGCTTCCTCAGCTCCCTGGCTGCGGGGCTTCTGTTCAGCCGGATCTCAGGAGGCTCTGAGTGACGGTGGTTCTGTGATTTAGTTGTGATTCTGACGTGGTTGCGGAGGCGGCGGGGATGGCGGTGACTTGCGCCGCCATCTTGTTTCTCTCTACATCTCACTTGAATCGTAGGCTTGTCTGTCTTTCCTCTGTGACGTTAGGCTTCCTCCTGACTCTCTCATCAGCATGTAGCAGTGGCTTTACTTTCCCATCTTCTATCTTTCTATTGTTATGATACCACTGTACCAAGCTGTTTAGTGGTCTTTACAACTCCTGAGAAGTTGTGCGCCTTTGTCAGGTCATTCCAGTAGATTAGAGTTCCCACCCATTTGACCTGCAGTCTCCTAGGATCCAGGCGATCCGGGTTCGATTCCCGGTCAGGGCACATGCCTGGGTTGCGGGCTCGATCCCCAGTCGGGGGCGTGCAGGAGGCAGCTGATCAATGACTCTCTCTCTCTCTCTCCCCCTCCCCTTTCCTCTCGCTGAAATCAATAAAGATATGTTTTAAAACAAACAAACAAACAAACAAACAAACAAACCTATCAAATAATTCTAAGTGACTTATGTAGTGAATCGTTAGCCGGTTGCCCTCCTCCCTTCTAACCCATAAGCAGAGGCATCCATGTACAAAGAGTTCCACTGCCATATATTTGTAAACAATATACTTATACAGCTATTGCTCCAATTCCCAACTTGTTTTCCCTTTCGTTAATAATTGCCTGTTTTCAAATTTCCCTTGAACGTTCACCCTCTCTTTTCCCCCCATCATATGCCCCTACGGATGTCGTAAACCTAACAATGATTTTTAACCCCTTGTGTCTCATGCTCTCTGGGTTTTCTTTCCTGGTTTGATTCCAAGCTTTGTGGAGCAGAGTTGCCAGCATCCTCCTAAGAGACAACTCACCAGAGGTAAGTTTTTTGATGTTTGGATGTTTTTATTCCAGTATCATACTGTATTGTCATTTTGGCCGGATAAAAACACCTGCACACCAGACTCTGGGGATGCCCTGCCTGCGGATCCCCCCAACTGTCCCAGGGGCACCCCAGCACTGAGCATGCCCCACCTACCCCCCCCCCCCCCCCGTGGATTACTTCCTGTGCGCATTGCCGATGGTGAGTTGAAGGAGCTTTGGCAGAGGCTAGTGGGTGTGCACAGAAAGCAGGCTCAAATCTGCAGGACAGGGAGAGGCCATAAACTGGAGTCTTAGCTCTGTCCTTGGAAAAGCAAGAGGGAGGCTGTCAGAACCAGGCCTGGTGTGTGGCAGGATCCAGACGCAAGGGTCTGGCCTAGGGAGCGCGCAAGAAGCGTGAAGCAGGTGTGTCCACAGAAGGTCTGAGAAGTCCTCGGAGTCACTAGAATCACTCAGAGTTGCTGGCAGGGCCGACAGAAGGCATTCTTCCTCTGGAGGTCAGTCAGAAAATGAATCCAGTCCATCAGGGCACTAACGAATATGGATTATTATTCAGCCATAAAAGAAGGAGGGGCAATGGAGCTGCTGCTCGGGGCTGAAGTTGATATCGGAGAAAAGCGTGGGTGGTCTTTCTTCATTGCTAGTGGGAGTGGGCTCCTGGGGTACCACTGGAATAAGCATTTCTGGAGGCCCCACGGGAAGATGCGACATGGTAGAAGCTTTATTTGTGTGGAATTACATCCCTTTAGTAGAGCTAAAAGCAAAGCCAGTGTCCAGAGTTTTCATTTCATGTTGGAGCAGGTCCAGTTCAGCATCAGGCTGGTTACAGTTCATCGGTCCATTGTGTGTGGGGGTCGACATGGCTGTGGACCATGTGGGCGAATGCAGTGGAGCCAAGAAAATGTACCCCCTGCGACAAGAATCCCAAGGGCAGCCAGGAGAAACCAAGAGAAGGAATTCCTTTGTTTAGGGGATTAAATATCCCAAATTTCGCACCCTTGCAGTGGCCATGCCTCTTCTGGCCAGTGACCTGTTCCCAGGTGTGAGAAGGTGTGAGAGTTAAATTTCTATGGCAACGTTATAACAAAATGATGAGGACCCGCCGCATATTCATATTTATATTTGCTTGTTAACAGCATGCTAGGAAATGAATAGGTGGTTGCCTGTGGGATTGTGGTGGGGGGATGGGCAGAGAGAATGGGGAAGGGAGCCAGACTGTTCACTGCATGCCTTTTAATATGTTCTTATTATTGGTGTAATCATGTGTGTATTGCCTAAAAAATAAAATAATTGCATTTCTTTTGTGTCTTAAGGCTGTAGTAATTCAGCCTCTCACCCTTTTAAAATTTATGAATCTATGTATTTATTTCTTCTGCTACACAGGAGTACCTGCTTATTGACATCCAGATAGTTCTCTAACTGGAAGATGTTTGGTAAGTGGAGGGTCCTGTTCATCGAAATATTTTTAGTGCTTAACAGAAAAGCTGGGAGCTTAAGAAGAACATTAACGTGGCACAGAGACAGGAAGAGACTTGCCCGAGGTCACATTGTTAGTAGGTGGTGGCCCAGGATCCAAATCTAGGCAGTCTGGTTTCAGGGTTCATCTTCTTAACCACTGTGCTAACTAGCCTGCACTGCTAATTTGCGCACTGCTAACTGCGTATCTTCATGGCAGGAATGTCTCGGTTATGTTATGATAACCAACAACCTCAAAGATCTTTGTAGCTCACAACAGCGAATGTTTATTCTGTTCTCATTCTTGTCTACTATGGGTCAGTTGTCCCTCTGCTCCTTACGGTCTTCAATATTGTCCATGCTAACGGGGCAGCCTCTGATGGGGGGAGGGGATAGACTGTGGTAAGTTGTGGTCAAGTTTCATTGGCCAAAGCAAGCGACAAGGCCAAGCCTGCTGTGGGTAGGATAGGAAAGGATTCCCCTCCTGCAGGGAGGGACAGTGAATTTGTGAACAATGACACAATCTATTACAATGCCTCACTTCAATCCAGAAGTGTAAGATCATATATGTCTAAAAATGGGTAACGTGACATGTTGTAATTTTCTTTGATTGTTATAGTCTGTTGCTTCCATAATCTAGACGCGTGCTTATAATTAGGTTCAAGAAGGAAAAACTTGGATAGAACGTTTATTTTCGAGTCTAAGAGTTTATAAATCCAGCACCTGGAGAAACTGGATATCCACATGCTAAAGAATGAATTTGGATTCTTACCTTATACCATATAAAAAGATCTAGATATAAGAGCTGAAACTATAAACCTCTTAGAAGAGAACATAGGGGAACTGGCTTGGGCAGTGATTTAATGGATATAACACCGAAAGCACAGGCAACAAAAGGAAAAATAGATAAATTGGACTTTATCAAGATTAAAATCTTTTGTGCATCAAAAAACACTATCAGGAGAATGAACAAGCAAATTGAAGAGCCAATGCTAAGATAAAAGTCTCAACTTCGAATCTTCCACTAAGGGCTTCCCCTCTTGTTTATTGCCATTGAGATACATAGTGGGGGTCTTATTTATTATATGCAAGAATTTTGTGAGAGGGGTATTACTGCCCCATTATATAAGTAAGTAAATTAAGGCACAGAAAGCGTAAGAGATCTATACAGATTCACATAGCATATTGGAAACAAAGTAAAAACTCTAATCCAATGGTTTAATAGATTTCCACTGCTTTTTAAAAAACCAAACCACAGCCCTGGCTGGGTGGCTTAGTTGGTTGGAGCATTGTCCTGTATACCAGAAAGGTTGTGGGTTCGACTCCTTGTCAGGGCACATACCTAGATTGTGGGTGGGTTCGATCCCCAGTTGGAGTTCATGTGGGAGGCAACCGATCAATGTTTTTCTCTCACATCAATGTTTCCCTCTCTGTCTTTCTCTCTCTCTCCCCCACCTCTAAAGTCAACAAACATATCTTCAGTTGAGGATTAAAAATATATATAATAAAAAAATTAAAATGACATCACTGCTACCCTTATAAGGTCACATTTTTCTATCCTTCTAAGTATCTGACCACCCCAGACCTCCAGTAATAAACTTAAACCATAGTCCATATATTTCCTATATACTCCCCGCCCACACCCCAGCCCAGCCAGCCTCTTTTAGAACTGACTCGGAGCCCCTCCTTATCTTGGGGGAAATTCGAGCTGTCTGTCTTCTAGGGAAATCGCTAGATGTCTACACTTCCGGCCTCTAAAAGTTCGCAATCTCTCCTGCCGTAGCACAGGAAATGTGGCAACCGCAGCTCTCCCTTCTCAAAACAGACAGTTGCGGTTTTCTCCGATGTCTGAATTCTGGGGCTTACCTTAGGTTAGGGTTCTGCTTGTTCTTTTCTTTACCACAAACCCATCCCCTCTCCTCCTCAGCTGCGGCACTGCTCTTTGCTAACACCACCAGACTCGCTCAATTCCAGCATCCACTCTGCCCCAAACACAAATTGCATCTGCCAGTCTCCTTCAAGCAAATTCTAACACCTAATGTATTATCTCATTTTTAAAAATCATGAACAAGTGGCGTACTAATTAACCAAAAATTACGAAGCCTAGGAATACTGGGATGGAGCTCAGTGGTGTAATAAAAATAAAACTGACAATTTAATTAGACATCCATCTAATGACAGACACAATCATTGCGGCACTTGGTTATTAGACATAAGTGGTAACTGTTTTACTCAGGTGACTAGAATTTCCATTAATTTTGTAAGTCTCTCCTATAGTTTAATTCTCACTACTGACAACCCACATGCATCTCTTTGCTCTTTTCCATGCTCTGAGGAGGGTCTGTAGCCGATGTCATTTTGCGAGAACAAAGAACAGACAGGATACCCCATAACTTTTCTACCTCCTTGCCTTCTTTCCCGCCTGGCCAAATGAACTCTTTATTTCCTCCTGCCTGATTCCTATTTGTTGCCAGTGTTCCCTTTGTCTTATATGCCCACTCCTTGCCTCCACTCAGTGTGTCATTGAACATCCCTCCCCCTTTTCTATTCCTTGACCAGCTGGAGCAGTCCAGGGTCAGTGTGATGCCAACCAGTGTAAGGCTGTGGCATCTTTGGATCAGTAGGCTGTGTCTGGCAGCAGGTTCTCTCCAGAGCTGCAAAGAGGACTATGTTTTGACCACTGGGGACCAAGAGACTATCCCAGTTTGTTAAAATATACTCAACAAATATGATCAGATAATCAGAATCTGTTAAAATGGAGATTCAGGCCAAGAGCAAGAAAATTTTTAGCTTAAGTCTAAGAGTTAGGGCTTTGTTGAAGGACAGAGACTCAGTCAGCTTGGTCAGCTTGGCTATTGGGTTGTCTTAAAGGGGGTTTCCTAGCAGATTGCTGGCCTGATCAGACATCTTCCTCATTTCCTGGCACAATGCTCTCTCTGCTCCAACCTTGGCTCCAGAAGCCCTTCCCCAAGCCTGGCCTGAGTTCAGATTGAGGAGGGCCGGCGCGATCCCACCTGGGGCAGGGGCGAGGGGAGGGCACGTGGACAGGGGCCTCTGGGAACAGAGACGAGGTCACAGAAGCCGAGTTCATCCATTTTCCACCCTTGTTACTCTCTAAATAAGGTTCACACCTGCTCAGTCTGCAGTTTCTCCCTGGTAGTATGGTCATGTGCTCTTAGGATCAAACAGACCCTGGCAACAGGCTCAACACTGTTGATCAGTGAGAAGTGCTCAATTCTAGAAACATACCTGACTTTATACCAACTGGTTTCTTCCGCAAAACTGACCCTGTTCCCTGGGGATGGCTGATATCCAGTCCCCCAAAGGGATACAGCAGCTCATTTCCCCAAACAAGCCAGGGCCTCTTCCAGTTTATGGATGGATGAAGGGGCCATCGGCTATATGACCTATTTGGATCCCAAAAGAATCCCAGGTGTGAATCTCACAGGACATGGGGTCTTGAGGAATCACTGGCTCAGAGGGGGAGTTTGCCTCGGTTGTGTACATGCAGGTATATCTGGGAGGGGCCAGTGCATTAGCCTGGAGGATTGGTTAGGGAGCTATGCCAGTAACCCGAGGAAGACTGGGGCAGTAATCTGATGTTCTGTGTTTCCAGGATCATTCCCAATTGTCAATATTCTCTTTTGCTGTCTTCATAAATATGCTTGTTCTTGACAGAGACCACAGAGAACTTGATTATTTGGCACGCTTTTCACAGATCCAGCGGTACGCTGTGTCACATGATGCAGCGTCGAATGTCTTTGTTAGGCCTATGGTGACACAGTTGAAATTCTGGCGCTGATTGGTAACACTGGATGGGAAAAGATAGTGTGGTTAAGGCCCAGCATTTCAGCCCTGCCTTTGTCTGATTCCAGTCCCCCTCGTACCCCCAATCCATCTCTAAACTGACCCTTTCCTGTCAACTCTCATGTGAACCTTTATGGATTCATAGTCTTGGACTGACTCACTCTGTGCTTGGTCAGAAACATCTCATGGGTCATCTGTTCCATTTCCTCCCAGAAATAATGTTTTAGTACTCAAGGTATTGTGAGCACAGCAGGAGACCTGAGAGGAGAGAGAGACTTGTTTTCTCCTCCTGGGCAGCTGGTGGCTTTAGGAAAGAGATACTTCATTGGCGTTCTCCCACCTCTTTTCCTGTCATCCAGGCCCTTTCAGTCTGACTGGAGAATCTGGTTTCATGGAAAGACCAAGAGCTTTGAGGTCAAGTGGACGTGGGATCAAACTGTGACTCCATCAGTTCAGAGCTTGGTTACATTCAACACAATTCTAGGTCGCTCACCTTCCATCCAACTGTCTGTTCAGTGGGGATTAAAAGCTTTTGCTATAGTATCATTGAGAATACTGCAGGAATGATGTGTGTAAAGGGCCTGGTGCTTAGTTGACAGTGAATATTAATTTCCTCTCCCCTGTGGAAAGCCCAGCTACAGGCTGGGGAGCTGCCTGGCTTTCTGTCTGACTCAGCCTCTTCAGACCTACACTAGCAATGTCATGTTCTCCACCAGTGCTATGTCCATGGAATGACAGGTAGGAGATAGCTCTTGGAAGTTCAAGTTCACAGCTTTATCTTTCTTTAGATGAAGAAGCCACATCTTGGGAACTTGTAAGAACTTAGTAATAAAATGTGATCTATGGGTTAAAAGAGACTTATGGGATATATCAAACAAATGGTATGTATGTGGGTTTGTTTGGATCCTAATTTGAACAAAATAATTTGTTGCATGAATACTCTTCTCTCTACTTAGAAATGTTTGATATATCCCATAGTAAAAAAAAAAAAAAAGTGTATCTGGGAATAGATGGGTTGGAAGAACAGAGAGCTAGGTCTCAGCTTTTGTGCTATCCCAGGACAAACCCACTGAATCTCAGGTCTGGATGTTTGAGGCAAACAAAGATCCCTAGGAAAATGTGCGATGTTCACCTACTTGCCATTGAAAACAGAGTTGTTGATCCAACGCCACCTTTTCTCTGCTGGTTGGTATAGTAAGCCAATAAAATACTTCTCAGCTCCAGTTATGTCCTGGAGAAACTTCTAGAAATTACAGAAAATAAACAGTTAAACAGAAAGTTCTTTGCTCTTGCTTCCCTTGTGCCAGTGGGCCCATGCTTATACCGTATCTGATTCTGGGAACAAGGAGTTTCTGGTAGGGGTCTCTGGGACTGGCTGTTGCTGGCACTTGACATAAACCCTAAAGAAGTAATCTTCAGTTTCCACAGAGCATCAGGACCACCAGGAGATCTTGTTCTAACACAGGCTGTTGGGCTCTGATTCAGTAGCTCTGCTGTAGGGCACCAAGGATTTTGATTTCTAATACATTCCCAGGTGATTGAAAATGAAGAGGTTGGATACTATACCATCTCAAAAAGGATAATTTCACATACACCTTTATTTGATTCTCTCTGCATAAGATTGTTTTCATTGTCAGAAATTTTACATTCTGAATGAGGTTTGGTCAAGAGAATTCCTTGAGTGCTTGGCAAGAGAGAACAGGGATATTTAAAATGTATGGCTAAAGCAGATAGTTCATGAGAAATAATCAGTGCTTATTGAGTATTTCCTAGCTTGACACTAATCCAAGACATTGTAGTTTCTGCTTTAAATTAATGAACAACAAATCACCCCAGCCCGAAGTCTGGGAACTCCTGGCCTCTTCTGTACCTTTCACATATTTCCCACCATCAGTGGATATCCGAGTCCACTTGGCTATTCTCTCCATCCCCATGGCCGTTGCCCTTATTCATCTTTTCTCAATGACATCCTTCCTGGAAATATCTAATTTCATTATTTTAAAAAATTAATTATCCAATTTACTCATTTAACAAATGTCCGAGTGCTTATTACATGCCAGGTGTTGTACAATGCTGGGGATATGGGAATAAATTTGTTTCCCTTGAAGAAATTATTATCTAAAGAAGGGGTTGGCAATCTATAGCCAGTGCACAAAATCCAGACTGTAACCCATTTTTGTAAATAAGGTTTTATTGGAACACACCCAGGCTCTTTTTTCTTTCTTTTAACATATTATCTATGGCTGCTTTCAGGATACAATGGCAGCATTAAGTAGTGTGACAGAGACCTTATGACCTGAAAAGCATAAAATATATACTACCTGGCTCTTTAAGAAAAATTTGCTGACCCATGGTGTAAAACAGGGGTTCTTAACCCTTAACCCCTTTGCTGGAAGCCATGGATAGTTTCCAAGGGGATCTATGAAGCTGTCTGAATTTTATTCAAAATATTGTACTTATGTCATGTTTCTAGTAAGAGATGCATAGATTCAGCACCATTTCTAAAACCTCAGTCATGCCACAGTTGAAGGTCCACAGTTCTAATAAGACAAGATAGTTGAGTCCGCCAGCATAGTGAGGTGTCCCAGGAAATATGCACTAGCTCTGGCATGGGCAGAAAGAGGAAGTGATCATTCCATATGGATTTGGGGTTTTCCAGAAAGACTGTAGATGAGGTGATACTTGAGATGAATTTGGGGAGATAGCTGCTTGTCAGGCAAGGGCATGGGTCAGGATTCAACTTTCTGGAAGAAGGAGCATGAGATCGTAGCAAACTGCAAAGCAGCCTGGAGCATTTGAGGAATTAGAAGGTGTTCAGTGTGGTTGGTGCAGAGGTAGAAGGGAGGTGGATTGACAGAAGTAGAGGCTGAACTGTATGTCATGCTGGGGAAACTGGGCTTTATCCTATTTAATTGGGCACATGGCATGGACAGCTTAGAGCCTTAGAGATTTTATTATATCAGTTCTGTGGAGGATAGGTAAGACGGGTCCAAACGAGGGGCAAAGAGAGGAGTTAGAATTTTGAAGAAATCCAGATGGGAGGTGAATTATTTGCTGTAGGGATAGGTAGGAAAGGATTTGGTTAGAAACTAACTTAGGAGAGAAGAGAGAAGGTCAAGTCCCAGAAAACTGTCAGCATTTGATCTTGGGTGACATGATTCCCCTCAAGGATTTGGAAGCCAAGAGGAGGAGCAGATGGGGTAAAGTATAATGGACTCGGTTTGAATATGGTGAGTTTGCGATGGTTTTGAAACATCAAAGGGGGATTTGATATACTGTCTGGTCTGCAGAAGGCTAGCTGGGGAAGGCTGAGCTGGAGAAGGTTGAGCTGGGGAAGGCTGAGCTGGAGAAGGCTGAGCTGGGGAAGGCTGAGCTGGAGGAGGCAGAGCTGGAGATACAGATTTGAGGGTCATCAGCAAACCACTGGTGTGATGAACTTCTTCTGGGGTTAGCATGGAGTACAGTGGTAGAGAATGCCAAGAATGCCACTTGAGATGCACCAAAACTTAAGGGTTGGTTAGTGAAAAAGAGGCTATTGACTTTCTGTCCCATTCCACTCTTCTCTTTTTTTTTCTTTTCTCCCCACTCTCTTGCTCATAAAGTATCTTTCCTTCCCACTGGGGCTCTTAGCTCTTTGTTGGACATCTACATCCAAGATTCACAGGAGACCCTCTTACAAATTCTTCTCAATCGCAGGAGGACTTTTTAGAAGAAGAGTGAAGGAATAGAGGAGGGAGGCAAGATTACTGTATGTAGCACAATGTCTAGAACTCAGTAAATGCTTAGGATTTGAAGGAGAGACAACTATAAACTAAAATATATTAGCGTCTAAAATTATGTAGAGTGGGGCTTTGGAGTTAGATCTCAATTCCATGTGCTGTCCCTTGGTAGGTGTGTGACCTTGGCCAAATTACTTTTCTGTGCCCTAGTTTCCTCATGTATAAATTACAGATAATAACACCTCCTCAGAATTGTTATGAGTATAGAAGGAGATAAGAAAACAAAGCTTTTTGCATAGTGTTAGCTATTTTTAGTGTCATAATTGTATACTGCAATCCCAATTCTATGACCTAATTCTTTGTGTTTATTTTACTCATTTTGTTAATTAGCATCTTCCTTATTAATGAGGCAGGCTGGATGATATATTAACAGCTCACATCTTTGAAGTATTCTGTAGTTCTTCACAACTTTTATTCACATCAGGTCACTCGGTAATTCCCTGGACTTTAAGTGTCCTGGCCCATCCCCAGGATAGCAGTCTGCTGCTGTGCCTCATGGGAGAAACCACAGAGTGGATTTCACTGGCTCACATGGACCTGAGGAGCACACCTCGTTGCTGCTCCGAAGAGCCTCCCATCTCCAGGTTCAGAACAAGGAGCATGAGCTCCCAGCCAGCCACCTCTCCACCGCCCGCCTCGCCCCGGATGCACCAGCCAGGTTGCCCCACCCCCTGCTCCCACTGAGGCTGGTGTCAGGGGGGGCTGGGTTCTTGTGCCCTCCTCATGCCCTCACCAGTTTCTCTGGCATGTTGACGATGGCCAAAGTCGATCCTTCTGCTTCGCAGCTCTCCCTGCTTTTGTTCCAAGACATTTCAGAGGAGGACAAGAAAAAACATCTTCCTTGATGAAAATCCCACCTGGTGGGGCAGACTAAGGAAATCCGAGAAAAGAGGATATGAGATTAGTGGTGGTGGGTGTGAGCCCTGGAACTGAGTCATGACAGTGGGACGTGGGTTTCTTTATAACAGTTTCATTTATACAAGTCATCCTCAATCCAGGAAGAAATTTCACCCAGCTAGTCTCCATTTCCCTGTCTATAACACGAAGGGAATGAATGAGAAGGTCTTTATGGGTCCCTTTGAGCAAAAAAGCTTCATAAGAAAGGGAGCAATGTAAAAAGTCTTTAAGAAATCAGTACATAAGAACCTGAGGGTGGAGAGGAGGGTGTACCCATGCTCTTTACCTGTTCCAGAGCTCTCTGTGGGCATGAAGCTCTCATTATTGTTCCCGAAAATCTGTGGGACTGAGAGGAAAAGAAAACCTTAGGGTAAGCATGTGATGAATGTAACACACAAACATCGGAGCAGCTCCCAGTCTCTGTGACTATTTGTCTCTGGACAGTGGAGGTGACATGGGGTTCCTGGTCACTCTGTGCTAGAATTTTTCAGATATTTTCTTTCTTGGAACCTTCTATCTAACTAGGAACATTATTTGTCATGCCCAGCACCCCAAAGTTCTAGTTCATGCCTTGTGTGTGTGTGTGTGTGTGTGTGTGTGTGTGTGTGTGTGTGTGGCAGTAAGTTTGAAATGCTGAAAGAGCAGGAGAAAGGAAGAGGAATGGATGAATTTAGTATCAGAAGGAAACCTCTCACTCCCTTCTCACATTTATCTTTGATGCTGTTATCCCTGAAGAGCTATTTGGACCACTTCCCCCTCCAGGCTTCACACAGTATCTCTGCTGCTCTCCCCAATTTTGGTGCCTCAAACCCTCTATGAAATCTCATGACTAGCAACTTTTGGACCCTTCCCTGATCAGCACTCATCAGCTCTAAAGACTGTGGCTAAATGGAGCATGTTTCAGGACCAGGGCCTACTGGCAGACAAGAAGGCACATGAACATTCCAGAAACTTCCTATGGACAGAAAAGAGTCAAATATTTCTTTAAATATAGATAGGGGAATTGATAGGTCTCCATGAGGCCTCATGTTGCCTGGGAACACTGACTCTCTGAGCAGGCAGGTGCAGTGGCTTCAGAGGTGGTAAAACTTATCCTCAATGGCCCAATTATCTGTCCATTGTGGTTGAAGACCACTTTAGATGACCCAGACATCACGTTAGCTACTTGCAATTATGTTAATAAAACATGCAAGTTAGCATTCACTTTTTATTTAAGTCTCCAGTTCAAAGGCTCTTTGTGAGATATAATCACCTGGTTTTCAAGAGAAACTGTTGGGGATCATAACTGAACAGAACTCCATAAATATTTCATGAGCATTTCCTCCATGTAGCTCAGTGTACTGAGTGTCTCGGTTGGTACAAAGACAAACAGGAAATTGTAATTGTCCTAAAGGCATACATAGTAGTAAGTGTCTTAAGAGGAAGTGAGAGGGGGCCTCGGAACAGCTTTAAGTGGAGGTGGGTTTAGTAGGGAGAGCTGTGCCTCACCCATCTCTTAACCCCCATAGCTCTATAGTTGACTAAAGTCTCCTGTTTTTATTTTCTTTCTGTGGTTTGTCTGGTATTGTGCTTGACACACAAAAATACGCTGAGTAAAATATTTTTGTGGGAACGAACTTTTCTGTAACAATTCCTTTAGGTGTACAAAATGTCAGAGTTTATCAAGTACTTTCACATTTCATCACAGTGATTCCATACTAATCCTCCTCAGACCCAGAAGGGAAACCGAGGACCAGACATCTCACCAAGTCTAGTCTTGGTTTCCCAACTATAAAGGGAAGGGAACTAATTAGAAGATTTTTTTTCTGGCTGTGCTGCATTTATTTTATATTATTTTTCAGCGTTACTGAGATAAAATGACATATAACACTGTGTAAGTTTAAGGTGTACAGTGTGGTGATTAGATGCACATAGATACTGCAAAATTTATCACCACAATAAGGTTAGCTCACACTTCCATCACTTCACAGAATTACTTTTCTTTTTTGCAGTAAGAACATTTAAGATCTACTCTTTCAACAACTTGCAAGTATAGAATACAGTATTGTTCACTGTAGTCACCATTAGATCCCTCGGACTTGTATATCTTATAAATGAGCAGATCTTTATGGACACTTCCTGTGAAAGAATTTCATGGGAAGAGTCCTTGAGAAAGGTCTTTAAGGAGAATTCAGCACATCAGAACCAGGTGGGGAGGGGATTATTGTCACGCACGTTACCTGTTCCATAGCTCTCCTCTGGACTGAAGCTGTTATTACTTTTGCCAAAAATCTGCGGAACTGCAAAGAAAATCAGCTATTGGCTCAGCCCCAATTGCGGGATGAATGCAACAAACAAACATCCCCATGGGGGCTGCTAGGGCACCGTGACTATTGCAGGGAAATATAGAACTCTCTGACTCAGGCCAGCAAAGACGTGGATATGTCTTTCGTGACTCTGTTCACTTATTCGCATTCGGATTGTCCTCCTGCTCTTTGATGTGATAGGAATTGCACCTTCAGGTTAGGTCATGAAGACACCTTTTACTCAACTCCTGCCTCCTAATCATGTGTCCTTCCTCACTTTCCCTACTGGCTCTGGGGCTGGAGATGATTCTACTTGCTGCAATGGCAGTAAAATCCCTTGATAGGAGGCTTTTCTTTCTAAGCATTTGGATGAATAAGTTTCTATGGACACAGAAGGAAATTCCTCCCTCCATAAAATCCCCTTATCTTACTTTGCAGCTCTAATACAGCCTAGTATTAGGATGAACTGCAGCTGAATTTTGGCATTTTAGCAACAATAACAAGCACTACTGAGTATTTCAGCTCAGATTACCCAACCAATACTCTAGGGCAGAAGCTTTGTGTGGGGATCTAAGTCAATTCTACATCTCCAAGGTAGACCAAGTAACCTGGCCCATGGTGTGTTTTGGGACGTGAGAAGGGTGTGAGAGTCAGTTGCTCTCAGGTGGAAAGACTTGGGCAGTTCACCTATACATTTAACCCCGCCTTCTGAGAAAAGAGTCCAAGAACAAGTCAACATGGAGCTGGGGTAAGAGGTTGCTCAGATACTCACAGTGAAGCAGAAATAAGGTCATCCCGACAACTTTAAGCACCACTACGATTAGCCCAGAGATGATCATGCACCAGTTCATGATGATGAGATGGGGAGGCCTGTGGGGATTAGAGCACAGTACCCCCATCAGTGTCTGGGAGCTTCTTTCCACTAGGATGATGCCAACGTCTCTCTCAGAGAGCCCTTGGGAGCGGGGCTTGGAAGGCAGGCATTCCATTGACAGGTACAAGGAGGAGACCCAGCATAGGCCCAGAAGACAGATGGGATCTTGTGCTGGTTGGGAGCTTTGATCTTGGCATGCTGCCTCTCCTTCACCCATCCCTCAGCGCTGGGCCTCAGTCCTGCTTCCATTGTGGCCTCCTAACTTCTGTCCCATGAACTAATTACTTTCCTAGACCTTGAAAACCCTTAGCCTTGAAATGATTCTTGCTCCCCAGCACCTTAGTCAGTCATCTTGATCATGCTGACTCCGGCTATCAGAAACCTCAGTCTTTAGAAGACTGTGCCAGGAGCTGACAGATAGGACAGGTGTCCCTGAAGGTCTCAGCACTGGGGAAGAGCCAATAATCTGTGCAGAGAGGACAGACACATAGATTTACCTGCTCTCCCCTTGAAAGGCTGGGCTGGTTTGCGGGGGGGATCTTCCCGGTGGTCGTGTGCTTGGTGTGGTGGGCAGAGGCCCCTTCTCCTGAGAATATGCTTGTTCTGCTCAGACAACTTCCTTCCTCCTTCACACAGTGCCTCCGTCTTGGCAGCATCCCAAGTGAAAACTTCTTCCCCTTCTGTGTTCTTGGCAAAGGGAGAGGGTGGGGCAAGGAGGGGAAGGAAGTCTATAACCTTTGCGAGAGGAAGGCTCCTGCCAGAGGGATTCTAATACAGGGGAACATTCTTACGAGAATTTGGAAAACAGAACACCTCAACCCAGATTAATCTCTTCTCTGCATCTGAATCTCCTTGAAATACAGTGGAAAGAAAATGCAGTAAAATCTTAACAAATAGGGATTCTGGGTGAACGGTATCTGGAAATTATTTGTACTTCCCCTTGCCACATTGTTTCAAAATCTGAAATTATGTCAAAATAAAAATTTTAGGTAAAGAAATCCATCTGAAGTCACTGATATTAGTGAGCAGGTCCTCATGTGTCACAGTCGCTCCATTCACTGTCATACAGCTCTGCTCAGTCTCCTCTCTTCCCCAGCCACTCACCTTCTAGACCCTTTGCCATATGAGGATGGTGACTCTTCAGTATTATTTTTTAAAAATTTATTTTTTATTAACACTATAACAGATGCCCCTCATTTCCTTCCCTTTGCTCCCCTCCACCCCCACCCCCACCCCAGGTCTTCACCACACTATTGTCGGTGTCCGTGGGCTATGCATAAAAGTTTGTTAATCTCTTTTGTTAATCTCTTCCCAGCCTCCGCCCCCCCCTCCTCCCCCCCCCCCCCGGAGATCTGTCAGTCTGTTCTAAGCATCCATGCCTATGGACCTATTTTTTTGTTAGTTTATTTTGTTCATTCGATCCTACATATAAGTGAGCTCAGGTAATATTTGTATTTCTCTGATTGGCTTATTTCACTTAGCATAATATTCTCCAGGTCCACCCATGTTGTCTCAAAGGGTAAGAGTTCATTTTTTATAGCCTCGTAGTATTCCATTATGTAGATGTCCCACAGCTTTTTTATCCACTCATCTACTAATGGGCACTTGGGCTGTTTCCAGGTCTTAGCTATTGTAAACAATGCTGCTATGAACAGTGGGGTGCATATATTCTTTCTGATAGGTGTTTTGGGTTGCTTAGGCTATATTCCCAGCAGTGGGAACATTGGTCAAAAAACAGTTCCTTTTTTAATTTTTTGAGGAAACTCCATACTGCTTTTCACAGTGGCTACACCTATTTACATTCCCACCAGCAGTGCCCTAGGGTTCCCTTTTCTCCACTTCCATGCCAGCACTTGTTGTTTGTGGATTTATTGGTAGCCATTCTGACAGGTGTGAGGTGATACCTCATTGTGGTTTTAATTTGCATCTCTCTGATGATTAGTGATGTTGGGCATTTTCTCATATGTCTCTTGGCCATCTGTATGTCTTCTTTAGAGAAGTGTCTATTCAGGCCCGTTGCCCATTTTAAAAATTGGATTGTTTTTCTTCCTGCTGTTGAGTTGTATAAGTTCCTTATATATTTTGGAAAATAACCCCTTATCAGATGTATCCTTGGCAAATATGTTCTTCCATACAGTGGGTTCCCTTTGCATTTTGTTGATGGTTTCCTTTGCTGTGCAGAAGCTTTTTTCCCTTTGTTTCCCTTGCCCTAGGACATATATCGGTAGAAAATATTGCTACACAAGATTTCTGAGATTTTATTGCCTATGTTTTCTTCTAGAATTTTTATGGTTTCATGACTTTTAAGTTTTTTATCCATTTCGAGTTTATTCTTGTGTATGGTGTAAGTTGAAGGTCTAGATTAATTTTTTTGCATGTACCTCTCCAATTTTCCCAACACCCTTTATTGAAGAGACTGTCTTTACTCCATTGTATGCTGTTGCCTCCTCTGTCAAATATTAATTGACCATAAAGTCTTGGGTTGATTTCTGGGCTCACTGTTCCATTCCATTGATCTATATGCCTGTTCTTGTGCCAGTACCAGGCTGTTTTGATTACAATGGCTTTGTAGTATAGTTTGATATCCAGTATTATGATCCCTCCAATTCTGTTCTTCTTTCTCAAGGTTGCTGCAGCTATTTGGGGTCTTTTTTGGTTTCATATAAATTTTTGGAATATTTGTTCTAGATCTGTGAAATATGCCATTGGTATTTTAATAGGAATTGCATTGAATCTATAGATTGCTTTGGGTAGTATGGGCATTTTAATGATGTTAATTATTCTAATCTATGCACGGCCGGGCTGCTTCCACTTCTTGTATCTTCCTCTACTTCTTTCTTTAGTGTCCTATAGTTTTCTGAGTACAGGTCTTTTACCTCCTTGGTTAAGTTTATTCCAAGGTATTTTTTTTTTGTTGTTGCTGTTGCAATAGTAAATGGGATTGTTTGCTTAGTTTCTCTTCCTGATAGTTTATTATTGGTGTATAAAAATGCCACCAGCCCAGCCGGCCGTGACTAAGCAGTTGAGCGTTGACCTAGGATCCAGACAATCAGGGTTCGATTCCCGGTCGGGGCACATGCCCGGGTTGCGGGCTTGATCCCTAGTCGGGGGTGTGCAGGAGGCAGCCAATCAATGACTCTCATCACTGATGTTTCTATCTCTCTCCTTCTCCTTTCCTCTCTCTGAAATCAATAAAGATATATTTTTTAAAAATGCCACCAACTTCTGGATATTAATTTTGTATCCTGCTATTTTGCTGACTTTACTTATTAGATCTAGTAGTTTTTTGGTGGAGTCTTTAGGGTTTCCTATGTACAATATCATGTCATCTGTGAATAATAACAGTTTTACTTCCTCCATTCCATTTTGGATGCCTTTATTTCTGTCCTCTTGTTGGATGGATCCTTCTAGTATTATGCAGTGACCTTCTTTGTCTCTTGTTATGGCCTTTGTTTTGAAGTCTATTTTGCTAGATATAAGTATTGCTACCCCAGACTTTTTTTGTTTGTTTGTTTCTATTTGCATGGAATTTTTTTTTTCATCCTTCACTTTCAGGTTAGATTCTCTTTTGAGGACACAAGTTTATTTTAGTTCTATCCTCTAATCTGAATTTTAGTTCTTCATTTTCAAGAATCAGCTGATGTTTTCCAACTAGGTGACATGATGTCAACCCAGTTGCGTTACGTTTGTAACCACATTTACTTACCATTTTACCCAAACTCAATTCAACTTCCTTCCTGAACTTCTTTATTTTTGTTAATGATTGTATTATATTACAACACTCTCACACACTGAAAAGGTCCTTGAATCTTCCTTTTCTGTCAACCACCACATCAAGACACTACCCGATGTTCTACAAAGGCTCTTTTATTCCTCTGCCATTCTCACTACCCCATCCAAGTCTAAATCTTTCGTCACAGTTGGAGTGGAAATGGTGTAAACCCTTTGCCTCCTCCCCTGCAAATCAGTATTAGATGACACCGTCAGACAAATCTTTATAAAATCATTGCTATGATCATGTCACTTCCCTATTTAAAGTTCTGTTATAACCATTAGCAATAAAAAGCCCCAACTCTTGAGTTTAGGAGAAAATATTTGTAAGCCATATATCTGATGAGGGGTTAATATCCAAACTATGTAATTCTTACAACTTTATAGCAAAAACAAAACAAACCAAAAAAACAAACCAAAACAACAACAATAAAAACACAACACAACCTGATTAAAAATTGGCAGAGGACTTGAAAAGACATTTTTTCTGAAGAAGACATACAAATGGCCAACAGGTACATGGAGAAGTTCTCCACATTATTAATTATCTAGGAAATGCAAATGGAAACCGTAATGAGCTATCATCTCACACCTGTTAGAATGGCTACTATAAAAAAGACAAGAGATCGCAAATGCTGGTGAAGATGGGGGACTTTTGTGCACTATTGGTGGGAATGTAAATTGGTATACTATGGAAAAGAGTCTGGAGGATCTTCAAAAAGTTAAAAAGAGAACTGTCATCTGACCCAGCAGCCTCACTTCTAGGTAAGTCGGAATAAAATGAAATCATTACCTTGAAGAGCTACCTGCACTTCCTCTGTGTTCACTGCAGCATTATTCACAAAAGTCGAGAACTGGAAACAACCTAAGTGTCCATCAATAGATAACCGGATCTATATTCGTCAGCCATAAAAAAAAGAAGGAAAGCCTGCCATTTGGGACAACATGGATGGAGCCTGAGGGCGTTATGCTAAGTGAAATAAGTCAGATAAAGAAAAATACTGTATGATCTCACTTATATTAAAAATCTAAAATCATTGGACTCACAGAGAGTAGAATGGTGCTGGGAGGTGGGGGAAATAGAGATGTTGGTCAAAGGGTACAAGCTCTCAGTTCTGAGGTGAATACATCCTGGGGATCTAACGTACAGCATGGTGACTATAATTAAGAATATGGTATTGTATATTTGAAAGTTGCCATGAGAATAGAGGTTTAATATCCTTACCATAACCACCGCCTGCGACAAAATGGTAACTATGTAAGGCTAAGAATGTGTTAACTACATTGCGGTCAACACTTCACGATATATATGCATATCAAATCATCGCACTGCGCGCCTTCACTTGCAAATGTTGTATGCCAATTATATCTCAAAAAAGGTAGGGGAATGTAGGATATTGAAATTTATGGGATATGGCAAAAATGTTTAGCGAGAAACTTAAAACTTAAAATGTGTATAGTAGAACAGAAGAAAGGAAACTAATGATCTAATTTTCTGCCGTAAGAGGCTAAATAAGGGAGAGAAATTAAACCTAATAAAATAGAAGGAAGGAAGTAATAAACAATAGGAAGTAAGCAGAAGAAAATAAAAGACGTTTGGAAATATCAATAAATTGAGAAATCTCTAGGGAGAGTGATGAATTAAAAAGAGAGCAAAAGTTATCAAAATTGGGAATGAAAGAGGGTCTAGCAAAATAAATACTACAAATATTAAAATGATTAAAAAAAGGGATATTATGATTAAATTTACGCTAACTTACCAAAATAAATACAAGGGCAAATAGAAAATATTAATAATACTGTATCTATTAAACAAATTATAATTATAATAACTTAAAAAACCTTCCTAAATAAGAAATTTCAGGCCCAAATGATTTCTCTAATTAATTCTATCAAATATTTAGGGAGGAACTAATACCAATTTTATACAAAGTCTAAAAGAAAATTAAGAAGATGGACTCACTTCCCACTTGTGTTATGAGGCTAGAATAATCCTGAGACCAAACTTGACAAAGATTTTTTAAAAAAATAGAGTTAGTAGTCCTTCTGAACATAGATGCAAAAATTTTTTGCATTAGCAAGTCAAATAGACCAACATATAAAAATAATAATACATTATGACCAAGTAGAGATTTATCCTAGGAAAGCAAGATTTATTTAACATTCAAGAATTATTCAATGTAAATCGCTATGTTTACAAACTAGAGAAGACATACAATCATCTCAATAAATACAGAAGAAGGTTTTAATAAAATTAAACCCCCATTAATGGTAAAAATTCTCAGTACACTAGGAATAAAAATAGCCTTTCTTAGTCTGACAAAGGAGATCTACAAGAGATCAGCCTTATATTAGGTATGTAAGTATAATATATCAACACAGCTAACATTATATTTAATGATTAAATAGTGGATGTCCTTACCCTAGAATCAGGACTGAGGCAAGGATGTATACTCACACTACTTCCAATCAATATTGTACTGAAGATCACAGCCAATAAAATAAGTTAAATAAAATAAATAAAGGGCATACAGATTGGGTTGGAAGAAGTAAAATTGTCTTTATTTGTTGATGACACAGTGGTTTAAGTATAACATTTTGAAGCACCTACAAACAACTATTAAAACTAATAAATTAATTTAGGACAGTAACAGGACACATGGTTAATACATAAAAATCAACTATATTTTTATATACTAACAACAAATAATTAAAAAATAAAATTAAAATTAATAGACAATAGCATTATAAAGTATTAAATACATAGGATAATTTTATTAAGAAACATGTAAGAGCTACACTAAAAGCTACAAAGCATTGTTGAGAGAAATTAGAGATGTAAATAAATGAAGAGATATATTTATAGATTGTCACATCGAATGTTTTTAAGAAGTCATTTCTCCCCAGGGTGACATCAAGATTCAACATGATTAGAATTTTAACAGGCTTAAAAAAAATAAACAAAGTGATCCCACATTTGTGAGTTCAGATAAAGCAAAATAATTTTTGAGAAAAAAAGTAAATTTGGAAGACTGACACTATTTGGTTTCAATATTTACCATTAATCTACGGTAACCAAGAAAGTGAGATTTTGGTGAAATGAGAGACAAATATGTCAATGGAACACAATATTGAGACCAGAAAGAGATTCATAATATATAGACATATGATTTTTGAAAAAAGTCAAATCAATTCAATGAGGAAGAGAAATCTTCAAAAATGGCACTGGAATAACTGGAAAGACGTGTGAAAAAAATACAGTTCAATCCTACGTAACCTTAGGTACAAAATTAATAAAAAATGAATTATAGTCCTAAATGTAAAAGTGAAAACTACTAAAATTCTAGAGGAAATCATAGTAGTTTATTTTTGCATTTTAGAGGCAGGCAAATATTTCTCAGAACAGAAAAAGTGCTAAGCATTAAAGGAAAAAATATGATAAATTGGATTTTGTCAAAACTCAAAATTTCTGTTCATCAAAAGATGCCATTAAGGAAATGAAAAGGCAAATCATAGTCTGGGTTAAACTATTCACAATATGGGATCTATCAGATAAAATACTTGTATCCAGAATGAACATACACACATACGCGCACAAATGCTGTGAATCAATAAGCTCCTAAAGATAAATAATAAAAGACAACTCAGTATGAAAAAAGGGCAACCATCAAAGAGTTACTTTATAATAGAAGATATACACATAGCCAGGAAGCACATGAAAAGGTGCTCCATATCATTGGGCATCAGGGAGATGCAAACTAAAACCACAGTGAGATAGCATTCACCCCCGCCACAATGGGAAGGGCCGAAATGTCCAAATACAGGCAACACCGAATGTTACCAAGAATGCAGAACAACGCCTTTGCTTTGCTGATGGCCGCATGAAATGCTAGAGCCACTTCGGAAAACTCTAGCAGTTATTCGAACAGTTACACGTACATCAACTTTATGACACAGCAGTTCTGCTCCTAGGTATTTATCTAACAGAAATCAAAACTGTGGCCACAAAAAGATGGATTCAAGAATGTTTCTAAAAGCTTCATTCATAATATCCCCAAACCGTAAGCAGTACAAATGTTTGTCATTAATGAGTGGTTATGCAAGTCGTAACTCACGTGCTATTAAGGATGAATCTCAACAACACTGTGCTGAGCGGAGGTCCCAGAAACAGGCTGGGGCGCCTTCTGAGTAAGTGTCTGCCCCTCCCCGCACTGGACAGCAGGCCAAAAGCACATTTCTGAGTCAGCCTATTTTCAGACAAAATGACCCCTACCCTTTGGTTCCTGTAGAAGTTTTAATGAAGTACCTCTTGAAGCGGAAGTGGTGACATAATTCTTCCAAGTGAGTCTTTTTGTGTCTCGCATTTCCATGAAAACTGTGGAGTTTGGGGAGGATTCTTTTTTTTTTTTTAAATATATCCTTATTGATTTCAGAGAGAGGAAGGGAGAGGGAGAGAGAGAGATAGAAACATCAATGATGAGAGAGTCATTGATCGGCTGCAGCCCACAACCAGGGCATGTGCCCTGACCGGGAACCGAACCCCGATCGCCTGGATCCTAGGTCGACGCTTAACCACTGAGCCACGCCCGGCCGGGCTGGGGAGGATTCGTAATTGCCACAGTGGTGGGTATTTCCAAACATTACGCTAGCACCTGTTTTAAGAAGCAGGTTTAACGGTCGTGTGAAAAGCTAACCATGTCATCTTGGGGTTTCAATATTATTTCACAAGACCTGATTTCTCATGGTTTGGCTCCTACCAAGCGCTGATAAGCTACAGTATACAAAGCATTTACACTGAGTACCTCACCTTTATATTTGTTCATTTATCAAAACAAGCCTAGGGAACCAACGTCATTCTACTTGCCTAGGCCATATAGGTAGAGCTTTACTGTTTTATTCTTCTATGGGGGAGTCCATGGTAGAGCAGAGAGACTCCTCGGTTATGATTTGCAGAAGAAATAGGCTTCTGAGAAATCAGAGGTGTCTTCATGAAGAACCCATTTCATGTCCATTCTCAACACAGATCTGGCGGCCTGGGATCTGCCTTGTGGCCTGCTGTGGTCTGCTCTGAAGCCACTGTAGAATTCCGTCCACGGTTCTCCTCAGCTTTGCATTGCCCGAGATCAGGATGGCTGAATGTCCCAAGGGACAGGCTGCCATGACCACCAGGCAGATCATGATCCCGAACTTGTTGTACCACAGCACCAGTAAAGGCACCGAGAGGAGGGCAGCGCAGAATGATAGCACAAAGAGGCAGAGAAAGGAGATGAGGAATCTGAGTGCTTTGAGGTGGGCCTCCAGGCTGGGGTCACGAGAATCCATGGTCTTGGCCCTCATTGTCCTCATGTGGCGCCACAGGGAGACAATCAGCACCCCAGAAGAAACCAGAAAACACAGGAAAGGCGGGATGGAGCCCAGGCTGCATAAGAGGAAGGAATGAAAGAACTGGAGTTTTGCAGTTTGCAAATTGTGTTCTGTATCATTCTTTATGAATAGCACAGTTGTGACTGTCAAGTGAGGTCTCCTAAAAATGTGCAAAGAACAGATGACCATGCAGACACTGGTGAAAAAAACAGCCCCCAGGAGCATCCGGGAGATCTTCCTGGAGATCCAGCTGAACAAGCAGAGCAGAAAGGAGTGTGAGGAACGGACGATCTTAGAGCAGTAGAGGAAGCTGAGGCAGGTGGAGAGCCAGAGGTCAGCTTGTTCTGTCATCATCCAGAGCATGACGGTGGTTTGGAAGCTGAGGCTCAGTGGCTCTTTCATGCTCTGGAAATGGGTAAGCTGGATGACATCCAGAAGCAGCACCCCATGCAAGAAAAGCCGGGTGAAGCTGAGACTCAGCAGGACAAGGTCACAGGTGCTCAGGGGCTGCCTCCTCACCATGTCCCGAAAATACACCAACAAAATGAAGACATTGGCCAGAATTCCCACTGTAAACTCCAGGACTGAAAGGAACAGAAACACACACTTGACTTCATAGAACACAGTTTTGGTGGGAATCAGAGCCAACATGATGTCTCTTCTTGCTTGGCCAACCTAAGACTCACACACCGCCCAGTAGAGAAGAGTAAGTGTTCATTCTGAGCCAGGACCTTCCCTTCACAAGGCATTCGGCTCTTGCCTAGATCTATGACAAAGTGAGCGCATAGCAAGTCCTGGCAGGAACTTAGAAGGATATTGTTGCTTTAGACCATCTCTTGGATACTAGAGAAGAATGATGGTTGTGTCTCTCCGATGATGCAGAAGCTTTTAAGAAACCCTGGTGTTTCTGTGCAACAACGTCCCCAGGGAGCCACAACACAGCACCATGGATGCAAACAAGATGGTCTCAATTTCCCAAGCCCAGTTTTGCATGCTCACCTGGACCTGCCTGGGTGGAGAAGAGAGGAGGACTTGCTTATGGGTTTCAAGGGAACTGGCAGCAGGCAAAGCATATATCTTGAACTATGGTTTGAAATGGTGTCTCTTTCCATTTGCATGCCTCCTGTCACCTCTGAGCCATGACTCTAATTATAGGCTTTGTTTTTAATATGGACAAGTGCATGTTTCCTTCCTGGGCACCAGATTTCATCCAGTCATCATCATTACACCAGGCACTGTGCTTGGCAAGAGGACTATTAACATGGACAAGACCAGTGCCTTTCTGTAAAGGGAGAAGGTGGAGGGGACATCTGGCTCAGATTATTGCAGAAGCCTTTTACTGCTTTGCTTCCCAGCCCATCCCCTGACCCTATTCCCACAAAGTGGCAATAGTGATCCTGCGAAAATATGACTAGGATCATGCCATTGACTGTCTAAACCATTCAGAGTCTCCCATCTTTCTCATCATAAAACTAAGTCCTCACAGTGGCCCATAGGTCCCATGTACATAATCAGGGCTTCTGTCCCTTCTTAGATGTCATCTGAGGTCCTTGCTTTATCCCTCATTCCACCCCAGTCCAGTGGGCCTCTTCCATGCTCTGGGAACTCACCAGGTACCCTCCCACCTCAGGACCATTTATTTTCACTGAATGTTTTTCCTCTGTATACTCCAGTGTCCCATCTTCTTCTCAAAAGGTCTCTCCAAAAATCACCTTATCAGAGAGACCTTCCTTGAGCATCCTATGAATGATATTCCTTACCAAAATCTTGGGTGCCTTCTATCATACTTCACCTGCTATATATTTCTGCATATATTCAATTATTTATTGCCTAAACCTACCCCCACTAAAAAAACACACACATAAGCTTCGTGAAAGCACAGAGAAAGCACTCAGTAAATATATTTTTTAAATAAGTGAAATTTTCACAAACAAAGCATTTGTAGTCTATAACATCCTCAAGGATTACATCTAGTACATTTCAACATTCCTAAGGGTTATATTCTAAGATACTTGGCTGCCATTTCTGCGGTCTAGCTTTTTCCCCTATGAAACATTTCCAAATATTCGGTGGGCTCTGTATTTCTAGCATCTTTAATTCTCCTCAGTTTCTTAAGGAATGTGGACTGATTTCACATTCACTTCTGTGAGCTCTGGAAACAAAACCTGGCTAGTTTCTCAACAGAGATCAGAGAACTGATCATTGAGACTGAATGTTGTTTTGTAACATTTCTCCCTGATCTGGTGTTTCTTTTTTACTTTTACAAATATTGTGATTTTCCCAGTTCTTTTATTATTGTCCTTCGCCCTTCATGCACTCCTTTATTTTGTGGAATGAATGAAGATGAAAGGAGAAGCTGGGTGGTGGTCTGTTCTCTGTTGTCCGGTCACATTTCCTCTAAGGGTGGAGCTTTCTTCCTTGTGTCACCCACTTGTGCAGCCTCCTGCTTCCCTGGCCCCTTTGGCTCACTTCACAGTGTCTCTCTGGAAGCCTGCTCCCTCCGAGCGTGCTCACAGTCCCATGGAGCTCCCGAGAGCAAGGGCGCTCGGCCTTGAGAGCGTGGGGTCTGGAACCAGGCTCTCGCGAGGTAAGGCCTGGCTGTGCGCTTCCTCTGTGTGACCTTGACAAGTGACTGAGCCCTCTTCATTCATCTCAGATGAAATGGACATGACCGTCAAAGCAACACCTGCTCAGAGGGCTGGGAGGGTTACCTGAACTGACACATGTAGCAGGCTTGGAATTGTGCTTGGCCTGTGACATCCAATCAATAAATGTTAGTTATAGAGCTACCATATGGTCCAGCAGCCCCTCTTCTGGGTTTATATCCAAAGGAAGTGACGTCAGTACCTCAGAGAGAGATCGGTGCTCTCACGTTCATTGCAGCATTCACAATAGATGAGGTATGGAAACAAACTAAATGTCTGTGGATGTGTGGATGGATAAAGAAATTGTGTTGTATACATACAATGGAATATTATTCAGCTTTGAAAGAGGAGATCCTGTCATTTGCAATAACATGGGTACACCTGGAGGACATTATGCTAAGTGAAATAAGTCAGACCCAGCAGGGAAAATACTGCATCATTTCACTCACATGTGGAACCTAAAAAAGTAGAATTCATGGAAGGAGAGAGTAAAACAGTGGTTACCATGGGTGGGGAGGTTGGGGAAATGAGGAGATGTTGGTCAAAGGTAAAAAGTTGTAGTTATGTAGGATTAATAAGTTCTGGAGATCCAATTAATGTATAACATGATGACTATAGTTAATACTGTATCAAATACTGAAAATTTTCTAAGAAAACAGATCTCAGGGGCTCTCACCACACACATGCGTGCACCCCCCGCCCCCACACACAGACACACACACACAAGTAACTGAGAAATGGATATGTTCATTTGCTTGACTCTAGTAATAATTTTACTATGTATATCAAAGCATTATGTTGTACAGGTTAAATATATGCCCACTTTATTAAGAAAAACCCCAAAAGTTACAATCTATAACACAACAAAAACATATGACATTGAAGGATAAATCTAACAGAAAACATGCAAGAAATTATTGAGAAAATGATAGTTTATAAGTAGATATTAAAGAAGCCTAAATAAATATATTATGTTTGTGGATGAAAAAATAATAAATGTTAGCTATTAATAACACTGTTATAATGTCCTTCACCCTGTTCTTTTCCCTGAATATTCCTTTAAGATTTTCCTTAATCTGAGAGTTATGTGTGTTGCCCCATTTGTTTCTGTAAATACTTTGGTTTTTTATGTCTACTTTTTTTAAAAATTGAAAAACAATTTTTATTGCAGTTGACATTCAATATTATCATGTATTAGTTTCAAGTGTACAGCACAGCGGGTAGAAAATCATACTTTACGAAGTGTTCCCCTGATATTTCCAGTACCCGCCTGGCACCATGAGTTATTACAAATCGTTGACTCTATTCCCTAGGCCGTACTTTCCATCCCCAGGACTCTTCTGTAACCACCAATCCATACTTCTCAGTCCCTCCACCTCCTTCACCCAGTTCCCCAACCCCCTTCCCTCTGGCAACCATCAGGCTGTTCTCTGTACTTATGAGTCTCTTTCTGTTTTTCGCTTTTACTTTTAACTAAAGCTCCTTACTTTCATTTATAAGAAATGCGACATAAATCAGTAGTTACTAAAAATGTTTGCTCCTGTTTTATGATGAACTATTTATATAGAGATATTCACACAGCCCTTCATTGTACATAATCACATAGCACTGAAGCTGCATTTTGTTCGTCCCATTTGTGGCCACCTCATTTCAGTCATTCGTTCTTTTTGTCTTTCTTTTTTCCTATTATTAGTTTTCTTTATTTAAAAATTTTTAAATTAAGTTTATTGGGGTGACATTGGTTAGTAAAATTATATTGCTTTCAGGTGTACAATTCTATAACACATCTGTATATTGTATTGTGTTCACCACCCAAAAAGAACGCCAAATACCAAGGCAGAGTTCTGTACTTGCAACTGAAGCTTGTCTCCCCTTCTGTTCACCACGCCAGGGGGCAGTATCGCACCAAAGGTGTTTAGATAGGTGTTTACTTTCCTAAAGGATCCAGCTGGAAAATACTTGCTCCATTGCACAGGCAGAGATATATAAACACAGTTATAATCACGTATATCAAGATTATAAACTTTTATGTCTAAGAATTAGTAAAATCATTGATCTAAGTGATTTTTTGTGAGTGTTAAATCTCACCATGATCTTTCCACACTCAATAGCTCATTTAGAGACGAGTAGCAAAAACCCTCATCGGTATCCCCCTCCATTTATTTATGTACACACGGTGTTTGGGATTATATAAAAAACCTGTGTGAATGGTCTTTGCCATCTGGCTGGAGTTTGAAAACCGGTCCACTCCGGAAGCTCAGAGCAGCTAAGTTAATTGCAATGCCAAGAGCAGTGGCAGGAACAAAAACCTCGCCAGATGTGATAAAAAGTTGTAGTTACTTGAATTTTGCATATAAGTGGAAGTTAAAAATTGCTTAAAATGTATGTGTTTGGACTTTTGCTGCCACTTGTTTTTTGGATATTGGAATTGAATTCTTTGGACTGGTTTTTTAAAATTGCTGTTGGTTAGCTTGACACAAAAACACCGTTACTAGTAATATCCAACCTTGTTCCTTTAGGATGCCTTGCTTAAGTGTTTCCAGTGACTTGCATAAATATATCCAATGGATGTATTAGGTGACATTTATTAAGAACAAAATATATTTCAGAGGTTGTGATGGGCACTAAAGACACACTGGTAAACGAAAGAGTATTAGAGGAACTGAAGGAGCACAGAGGTGTAGTCCATACCTCAAGGTGGGGGACAGAGGGGAAGCTGCTCAGAGATACCGCCTCACACCCGATAGAGTGGCTGTTATCAAAAAACCAAAAGAAAACAAGTGTTGGTGAAGATGTGGAGAAAAGAGTCCCAGGAATTCCCCAATCCAGCTCTGTCAGTCGCTCCTGTTACCTGAGAAGGGCAGCAGTGAAATGGAGCGTAGGGTATTATTTTATTTGGGTGCAGGATAGAAGGGGTCATTGAGGAGAAAAAGAGGGCACCTGTAATACTTTCAACAATAAAGATAAATTACAAAATAAAAGCTACACCGGCACCCAAACAAGTTGGGTTGGAACACTCAGGACCTAGGCAGAGCCTACACGTCCAACCTGCCATTCTATTCGCGGTAGCTGTCGCTAACGGCCCGCACGGTATCACGTCTCTCTTTTCATTACCAACAGAGCTCCTGCATTGTTCAGCAGCTCAGTACTCCCAGCTCCAACGAAACTCATTTCTTATCTTCCTTTCAGATCAGAGTGGCTAATGAGATGCCAAAGTCATTGGCTCGATTTCTTAGAAAGCTCTCCTTGCCTTCTCTTCTTTCTGTGCCTGAGCTCAGATGTTGTGTTGGAGCTTCACCCATGAGGGAAGACTGAGAGACTCTCACAGCCCTCGCCCTGACATGTTTTTGAGTCTTTGAGTCCCAGCCTTCTCATTACGTGAGAAAGGTAATCTCTTTCTGTCTTGGAGTCACATGCCCGGGCCACTATTAGAAGCTGAATGCTGTTGCTCACTGATAACTTGCTGGTTAGAAGGGCCTGAATCTATTTGCCCATCTGAGCACGTGGCGCCCGGCCGGCGACGGGGAGAAGGCCGCCTGCTCTCTGTTCAGGCATGCCTGTCACGAAGAGGCAGGGAAGAAAGCGCCAGGGGAAGCAGCAGGGAGGCTGCCTCTGCTTCCTGTGTTCTAAAGCATATTTTGTCCACTCATAGTAGTCAAAAGGAGGCGGGCCGAGCGGTACTCACATGGGGAGATGAAGACAAAGATTGTCTCGCACAGCTCTTCTTTCTGTCTATCTTCAGATTTCGCTGTTGCTACCAATCGATCCTGCTAATTTATCAATGACTAATTGATCTCCTGTGTCTTACATTCAGAAAGAGAATCTGAGTCATGTAGTGGCCACACAGCAAACTGCTTTGTAAGATGTGGGCCAATTTCAGGATGGGCTGTCTTTGTGTTGGGTGCCATCCCTGGGCTAGTCAGCTTTGGTACCAATGTGGAGTCTTGGGATTGGGGACATCCATAAGATCACTTTGCTCAGCAGGGACCTGTATGTAGAGATTCCTTTAGAGGGAGCTCTGGACCCTTAAGAAAGAGAAGATTTTAAGTAAAAGCTGATAGAGCTGTAAGACACTGGACAGTAGCCATCCTGTTCTGTTTCTCTCTAACACAGAAAAGCAGGGGAACATTGTGCAGGACTGGCACTGTGATGGGGAAATAGTGCTGACCTGGCGATTCACAGAGAGCAGAACAGACAGAGAGCATGTGGGGGGAGAGGCTGAGCCTCAGGAGAGAGCTACCGTGATAGAGCCTGCGCATGGCTGTAAGACATCGTCAGGGAGGACATCTGTAGTACTGTCAACAAAAGATAAAATAAATTAAATTAAAATAAAATATAAAAAAAGAATAAAAGAGACAGCGTCAGTGCCTTGAAGACATTTCCTAGGGTGTTCTCCCCTGGGACGGGGGCTTGGGGAGAAGCATACTTACCAGGGGCTCACCACAGGGGAAACTTTCTGCATAATTTAGTGTTTTTTGTTGAAAACCGATGTAAATTTGCATGCTGCTACATTATACACACATTTCTCATCCTTCAAAATATGGATTCCAATCACTTGCTCTTCTCCAATGACCTTTGGTTTAAATTGAACTCCTAAGAAGATGTGTTACGTATTTCTCAGTATGTCACCAGGTAGCCCCAGGTTACATGTGTCCTGACCTACAACCTACAATTCTATGGGGATGTCAAACAATTCAGAGACTTTGTGGGGGTTGGAAGGTCCTACAATTGCAGTGATTATAAAAGGCAGGGAAACAAAGACCACAGGAGGATGACATGTGTTGCTTGCAGGTTCTACCAGAGTGGTTAGAGATTTTTGGTGAAGATATTTCCACTGGACAAAGGGAGACAATGAGAGCCTATCAGAGCAGGACTTGAATGGACTATTTGGTTGCGAGGAAGAGAAACTCACAGAAACTGGCTGATAGAAAGGATGATGACAATGATGGTGATGGTGATGGTGATGATGGTGGTGGTGGTAGCAGAGGTAGCAGAGGTAGTATTTAGGTGAAGAAGCAGGAATTTCAAGAATTACATGAAATTCAGTTGTACATTGGCCTTCCCAGAAATAGGAAAAATACTGGCAGCGACCTGCTCTGGGATTGGATGGTCTCTTATTTCTGCTACTTTCTACATGTCTATTCTATTCTCTTTTGGTAAAACAAGTATTTTCTGTAAAATTCTTTAATTTCTGCCCCTTAGTACCATGACGTGATCCCACAGACTTGGTGCCCAATGCAACATGATTCAGACTCTTTGTCCCAAATCTGAATTTCTGGGAGGGAGAATCCAGTTGGACCAGGTTGGGTCAACTTTCCAGTGCTGGTCCAGCCTACTGTGACCAGTGGGTTAGGGTTATGCAGGGCTCCCTTATAGGAGTGGGAAGGTGTTCTCTGGGTGTGGGGGAGGGGAGCCATGGAGGAAATGATGGCAATCTCTCGTGCAAGGGTTAGGCTTAAAGAGGAGTAGCCATCTGTGAGGGGAGGATGGTAGAATTTGATAACTGATAGGATCAGAGGGTTTCCACTTTGGGAGACACAGTGGAGAGTGAACTTTGAATTTTTTAAATAAATATTTAGTCGGTAAAAACAATTTTCTGGATTTATTGGCTTCAGACTTGATGCACATTGGATCACTAGAATGAAATTAAATTAGCGTAAGTTTGACTGTCATTATTTGAGTGACCTTTAGCAAGTCATTTTTCTTAGTTTGTGTTTCCTTGTTTATGCATGGGGATTAAAAATACCTGCTCTGGGTCAGCTGGGTGTGGTTCAGTGATTGAGCATCAACCTAGGATCCAGGAGATCAGGGTTCAATTCCCGGTCAGGGCACACGCCCGGGTTGCGGGCTCGTGATCCCCAGTAGGGGCTGTGTAGGAAACAGCTGATCAGTGACGACTCTCTAATCATTGATGTTTCTCTCTTCCTTCCTCTCTCTGAAATCAATAAAGATATTAAAAAAACACACCTGCTATGTCACATAGGATTGTGAGTAAAGAGCTAATGTAGATTAAAGTGCTCTGAAAACTACAGGGGGTTCTATAGATGCTGAGTTTTACACCAACATATGAACACCAGGTAATGTATTATTTCTAATAACCCTCTTCTTGGACTCACACCTGTGTGTCCATGGGTTTTTGTCTGTGGGGTGTTAGAAGTAGGGAAGGATGGAAGGCAGGGTAAAACAGCTGAATAATAGATATTTCTCAATACAAGGAAATGTTGCAAGGATCAGTATGAGTAACTTCTACTCTCACCTTCCCCTGGACATTTCTGGGCAGAGAAATTACTCCTGCCCCAAAAAACTCCAGTTCTCCCTTTCCAAGTAGCCTCTGATGTGAAGGGCTTGTATCTGGAACCCAAGCAGGAAAACTGACTCAGCTGCAATAAAAAGAGGTACAATTTGAAGGTTGTAGGCTCTATGGAGACTGTTAGAGGTGATTGGTGATAGAAAGGGGTATAGATGGTGTGTGCTGTGAGTATAATGTAGTGTGTGTGTGTGTGAGAGAGAGAGAGGGAGGGGGAGAGAGGGAGAGAGATGGAGGGGGGAGAGAGCGCTAAAGAGCCAAGTAGAGCGAAGTGATGGGCTGGGCCTGGCTTTCCTCCATTGCCTGTGGAATCAGCTTAGCGTAGGAAGTGCTGACACTCTCTGCTTGTCTATCCGTGGTCTGTGGATGGAGGAGACCACCTCCTCCGGCCCAAGCTAGTGAGGCTGCTTCTGGGAGTTGATGGACTGGAGAAGGAATTCTCAAGCTAATGATATTGCTTAATGGATTTTGTTTGACGTTATTTTGAGAAATGACTAGAAAACCGACTAGGACCTGTGTGTTATAATTTCTAATATACAGAGAAAGCAGCTGAGCTTCAGAAAATTTAAATGACTGCCCAGGACCTGTAGCAAGTAAGTAGAGACTTTGATGGCACAGTTCAGGAGAGTTTGACTTCAGACCCCCTGCTCTTTTTGTGACACCATACAGGGACTACTAAGTCACCACCTGAAGATTTAACAGGAGAACGCTCTCCAAGAAATGATTTATTTTGATTTCAATGTGATATTCAAATGTTTCAGATTAATAGACTTTCAGGGATACTTTCAGTGTCATTGAACCCACCCACAGCCTATTGCTGGTGGATCCAGGCAGACGGGTATGTTATTTTTTATAAAGATTTTATTCAGTGCCCACAGGGTGAGAACACACACTGTCCCTTCTCGGCCCAGTGGTCAGAATAGGCTCCTCAAGTGGTCTGGATTTGGGAGAGTTGGGGACACTCAGCCAGCAGGGACTTGATGAGTGGCTAGCATTCCTCTGAGCACTTTGGGGTATGTCCACCTATAAAATAGGGCAACTTGTTCTGGAATATTCTATCACTCCAGTAGTTCAGAAAAGGAGAAATGTCAACACAAATTGAGTGTTTGGGGAAATTTCACGACGGGGTGAGTCTTAAACTTGGCTTCATAGTAGGAGAGGGGTTTGCATAGGAAGACAGAGGGCAAGGACTCTCTTGGTGGAGGGCTTCACTTCAGCAAATAGGCAGAAGCAGCAATAAACCGAGTTGGCTGGTGGAGAGTGAAGTATTGGAATAGTAGAGTCAAGGGTGATGCAGAGGGCCTTAAAGATAGAAAGAAGAGCTTGAAATTCATCCTGAAGAACAGACCATGGCTGCTTTAGGTTTTAGAGCAGGAGCCTGAATAAAGTGTTGCTTAGGGAAGGCTGGCATAGGGAGAGACAGGTGTCCTCGCTGGGTATTGACGATGGGATTCACTGGTTCTTTGGGCTTCAGGGAATGCCTGTGGAGGATCTCAGGGTAGCTGAATTCCATACTTTAAAATATATATATATGTTTTTATTGATTTCAGAGAGAGGAAGGGAGGAGAGAGATAGAAACATCAATGATGAGAGTCTTTGATCAATTGCTTCCTGCATGTCCCCTACTGGGGATGGAGCCCAAAACGGTAGCTGAGGCATGTGCCCTGACCGGAAATCGAACTGTGACCTCCTGGGTCATAGGTTGCTGCTCAATCACTGAGCCACACCAGCTGTGCTGAATTCCATACTTCTGTGTCACTCCAATGGACAGGCAGATGGTACAGCTTCCACAGTTCCCTCCTGATAAGCACTTGTTATGTTTGGAGGTGTAGGGAGAAGTCATATTTTGATTAAACACTCAAAGAGATAGATAATCTAGCATTCTGGGTCCTTGCCAGAGAGCTCAGAAATCTATTTCATGCTGATGGAAACTCTGGGCAGTTTCCTATCCACAGCGGATCCCCGTTGTTATGGAAGTCTTCTCACCACCATCTCGGATCTCCTTGATGCAACTCTATACTTTGCGAAAGGCGACCCTGACTCACCCACAACTGTATTGCCTGTCTGTGTCTCTGCTGCAGTTTCTAAGACAGGTTCTGACCTTCCTTGCCTCTGGGCTTTGCGCAGGCTGATCCCTTGGTCCACAATGTCTTTCCTGCCCTCCTTCCTCTTTCATTCCCATCTACCTAAGCCTTTCTTGTCCCTCCCATTGTGCATGTTTTTTCTCCAATAGCGCTTGTCAGTGCTGTCTTTCTGTTGTATCATAGCCATTTGACTTCTTACATTCTGTTGGCTGTGAGGCTATCGAGGCATTACTCACATTTGTGTTTTTGTGTCCAAGTTCAGGCTTGCCCAGACTGCCTGGGTTTGCACTCTGGATTCACCTCCTATTAATTACATAACCTTAGGAAAGTGTCTCTTTGTGCTTCGGGTTTCTCATAGGTAAACCTGGGATAATAGCAGCCACTACCTCCTAGTGCAGGTGCGAGGAGGAAATGAAATCGTGTGTGTGAATCGCTAAACACAGTGCATGTCTTGAGATGCAGTGAGCATCTCAGGAACGCTGCTGCTATTGCTGTTTTGAGAGAGTGCCTTGTTTATACTAAACATGTAATGACTACATATTGAATCAACTTGTGCCTGGAAGTGGTTGTTGGTGCATTTTCAGGGGGTGGAAGCAGAGAGGCAGCCCAGGAGCTGATGCATGATCCAAACACGGGGTGGTGAAGATCTGAGTAAGGAACGGGGAGGGGAGGTTTTGTCATCACATTACTGATTCTCACATTTGCCAGGCCTGCATGGCTCCCAAACAGACATGTTTTCCTGACATCCTCCTGCTCAGGCAAGGCGGGGTTTCCAGGACAGCAAACCTCGATAGGTACCCCACGTCTTTTTCTTTCATCTGACCTGAATCACCTCTCTTTGTTTTTCATAATCCTGTTGGGATCTAGATATCTTGCCAACAAGTACAAGAGTGACATCTTTTGTAATATTAACTAGTGTGGTTTTTTTTTTTTAAAAGATTTAAAAAAATTGATTTTTAGAGAGAGGAAGGGAAAGGGAGAGAGAGAGAAACATCAGTGCAAGCATGTGCCCTGACCAATAATCGAGCCGGCAACGCTCAGTCAGCTGAGCCACACCGGCGAGAGCATCAGCTCTCTCTTTTTAAACCCAGGGGCTAAACTTTTAACCCTGCCCCGCAGCGTCACAGGTGTCAGTAGGGAGTTCAGGGCGTTGCACAGAGCAGGTGCTTGAGAGTTTTTCTTTTTGAGACATTAATGAGCACCTGCCGCCAGGACAATTCTGATTTAGGGGAGAAGGAAATATTGGCCCGGTTGAAGGTGCCTTGGGTTGGGAGCCCTGGGTCTGGGCTCCAGTCACATCTGTGGCAGATGAATAACAACAATCATTATTATAACTGACACATACTATGTGCTATGTGATACCAAGTCTCTCACTTGCATTGCTATGTTTAATATTTACAATGTAAGTGGATAGGAGCCATTTTTATACTCATGTGCATTAAGGAAACTGGGGTTTATACTTGGTCACGCTCCCCAGCTGGTCAGCAGAACTGGCCTTTGAATTCAGCTCTGCCTGACTTGAGATTGGGACCTTTCAGCCACTACACTCATGCAAACCTCACAAAATTCCCGGGTCCCGGCTTCCTCATCTGTAAAATGATGGGCTATACTTGGTGAGTCTTTGGGGTGCAACCCACGTGGGCTTTGCTGTGGAGAGGCATCTCCACAGCCTCTACCAGGCAGCCAAAGGTCTCCACGAGCAACAAAGCTGAAAGGTACCTCTGCAGAGGCATGAAAAAAAGGCAACGATTTTGAAACATTTTCAAAACTATTTCCTTCAAACACGAATCAGCTGACTGTGTGACTAAGTGTCAGTGGTTCCTGGGAGGTTAGGGGTCCCTGAGAGAGAGGGGGCTCTTCTGGGACACCGGGGTCATCTATGTTTTCCTCTTTATCATCTATCTGCACATTGAATCAGTCTGTATTCTTTTACAGGCACACGGAGTGTCCTCCCCGCTGAGTAACATTCAGTGCCCCAGGGCTTGAGGGAGTCAGGTGGCCACAGCTTGCTCCAAGCCTTTAGGGGTGTTCTCCCAGGGCCGGACCATGATTACTAATTAACTAGTAATCTGATCCCAGGAATGAAAGCTGGGCAGTCATTTGCATCTGAAATCCATTAACCAGCACAGTGACCAGTTAGTTACCAGGGCTGAGGTTGCTCTCTGTGGACTGTGCCAGCGCCTCTGCCGTCATTGTCATTGCCAGGTCATCCTTCGGAGAGAGCGGGCGTGCCGTGGGCGGTGGCGAGGTACGTGTGTAAGCTGCTCACTGCGGCTGCCGATGTGTGTGTGCAAGTGTATGTGGACTCACATTGATCTCCATTAGTCAAAATGCCATTGTTAATTTGTTAAACACAAGCAAAAATAAACACCAGCAACGAGCCACAAAATGACACACACGCGCGCGCACACACACACAAAACAAAATTTAACTCATTTAGTTCTTGTGGAACGTATGTGTGTATATGTGTGTGCGTGCACACACTCCTGTGTGTGCACACGTATGTGTGTGTTCCTCTGGACAAGGCTGGATCTACAAGCCCTGTTAGCTAAACCTGTGTGGTTGTGTATGTGTGTGTGTGTGGTGCGATGAATGGTTTAATATTTGGGTTGAGGTAGCTGGGAGAAATTCTTTCTGATTGGGCAGATGAGGTGGGGGAAGTGAGGGAAAGCCGTTAAAACTGGGGAGTTGGATTAGAGCATTTGGGGGCGTTCCTTCTAAAAGGACGTAGAATTGTGATCCAGGGGTGGTCATTAGAGAATTCATCACAGTCAGGAAATTGAGAAATCTATGATGATCCCTGCGAGTTTGTGCCTTTATTGATCAAATGAAGGATTCCTACAGGGAGGAGCCTAAGGGTGTGCGTGTGGCGTGCTGGGATGTGCGCACGTGCAGCGGGGCACGTGGGAGGTTTCACGTGGAAGGAGGGTGTGCAGGGAAGAGGCAGCTTGTGGACTGGCAGGCATGCGTGAGCCAGAACAGGAGCTGAGCGGAAGGAGGAAGGCAACGGGTTACAGCTGGCCATCTCTGACGAAAACTTAAAATAGAAAAGGGTCGGGTCCTCGCCGGTTGTCAGTCAAGGTAGATACATGTGGGCACCTCTAACTGGCCACTGAGGGGGGAAGGAAGAGTTACTACTGGGAAAGAGAGGGAGGCCACGGTCAAAGCCATGGGCCTCACTAGGCTCCCATTGGGTTCCTGATATAGGGTCTGAACGAAAGGGGTCTCCTCATCTCCAAGTTGTGCGGTGTCATGCTTCAGTGAGCGTATGTGTGGTGGGCGGGGGGGAGAGGGCAGGGCCTCTGGTTGGTTTGCTGGGTCAGGCCAAGATGCCACCAGGGACAGAGTGAAATGGAAGAACGTTCTGTCCCACACCCCACTTTTAAGATAGCTCGCCATTATTTCAATCACACTTACCCAAGAGGCCAGTGATTTTTTACTGGCATCCTCTCACAAATGAGTTTCAGTGAGCTGATAAAGGAACTACGAAGGGCTCCATAAGCATGGACCACTAATGCGGAGATGGGCAGAGAAAAAACTTTCATTTAAAACGGGCTCAGCAGGTAACTACTGACTGTAATGAGGGAGATAAGCCTTTGCACACCTGGTGCTGGGGTCACAGTAGGTCACAGCTGTCTTCAAGAGATGATCCCCTTTGTGGCGCAGGTGGGGAAACTGAGGCCCAGGGGGCTTAAGCAGTTTTTCTGAGGTCGCACAGCTGAGTGGGATCGAAGCTGGCTTTCAGACCTCTGCACTTGGGATGTGGTCAGACTTGGAAAAAGAAGGCCCTTAGCTGCTCTTCCCCTTCCTACTCTCTAAGCAGCTGAGACAATGGCCCGACCCAGTCAATTTTGCCCCAGAGTTTTGAGGACGAGGCACGACTGGCCGGGGGTCATCTTTGTGAGTTATTCTCAGTCTCCGTAAAACGAACCATCTCTTTTCCACTAGATCTCTTGTCTTGTGTTATCAAAGGGTTTTTAAAAGACAGGTGTAGCTCACCTTGCGTGAATCAGACCTGCTACAATTTGGAAAAGACGAGTTGATTATCCAGTTTCTCCAAATGAGTTTAGATGGTCCTTTCAAGAATTAACCCCCCCCCCCCCGGGTTATTATTCACTTTGCCTAAATAATGATAACAGCACCAGGAAAATGAGCCTTGGCAATTATTCATGTAACCGTTTTAATCCAAGAGGAAAAAAATACTGTCGGCATCCGAGTAATTTATGCACAATAAGAACTTACACCCTTTCAGAGAGATTTTCCCTGACAGTCTAATTAAAATTGCAACTGTCGTCCACATATTCCTCATCTCAACCCACCCCAACTTAATTTTTTTCCATAGCAGTGATCACGGTGTAACCTACTGTGTATTTATTTGGTTTTATTGTCTCTTTTGTGTACCCATGAGAACACAAGACTTTTAATCTATTTGTTGTTGTTGTTGTATAACTTATTTCTGGAAGACTGCTTGGCACACTGTAGGAGCTCAATAAATGACTGATGAGCGAATAAATAAACTTCAGTGAGATCTCCCGTTCCCCCAAAGACGTAGCATCGAGAACCTGTTGAGTAACGTGGTGAGTCAGCAGCTCTTCCTTGCTCTCACAGAGAGTTTAAAACAGGGCTGTGGCCATCCCTTAAAGTGCACTAGATGCTTACAAGTCCACTTCTACACCCCCCAGGTGCGATGGAGACTGAAATGCTGCAGAATTTTTCCATGAGCCTTCTCACTTCATGGTTGTCTTTGGAAGGACACTGGCATTTCCCTAGTCTATCTCCTCTTGAGTGAAGCCTTAATTACTTATGAATATATAGATTTTCTGCACTTACATCACATTATGGAAGTTGGCTTTGGGTTCAGATTGCTTGGTTTGGAGCCTGGTTCTGAGGTCCGGACCTAGTCAATCTAGCCTCTGTCGGGCTCGGTTAACTTATTTATGAAGCAGGGCAGATGCTCAAGTCGTGGTTTTGTTCACTGTCAGCTATGTGACATCAGACAGATGACCTGACTGTGCCGAAGCTTAATTCCCTTGTTTGAAAGGGGCAGTGACTAGCTTGAGGTTGTTATGAGGATCACATGCAACAGGTTCCGAAACCTCTTAGCATAGTCACACAATCATCATCAGCTATTATTATCCTTGTCATTAAATTTGCAGTTTGTGTCTGTCATATGAAATAGATATTCAAAGCTTGATGACAATTAAGGCTAGCTGTTTAAATTACTTCCTGTTCTATTTGCATTTTGACATTTTTCTTGATCCTGATTTCTCCTAAATTGCATTCCTGTAATTTGGGAAGGAAGGTCAATCAGAAGATGCTGATGAGTTTTTTGTTTTTGTTTTTAAAGCTAAGGAAATGTTTCTCTTCTATAGCTAGAAATAATAATTATTGCACAGCAGGTAACCACACTTGAATATATGCAGCAAAAGGACTTTTGATAAGAGGCAAACAGATACTTTTAAAATGCAATTGATATATATTATTCAAAAATCATATTTACTCATGTGTATTAATTATCTATTGCTGAAGAACAAATTACCACCAAATTTAGCAGATTGAAACAATATGCATTTATTATCTCACAGTTTCTATGGCTGGAGAATACAGCTTTGGTAGGTGGTTCTGGGTCCAGGTCTCTTAGGAGGTTGCAGCTGGGATGTTGCCTGGGCTGCAGTCATGTGAAGGCTTGACTGGGGCTGGTGGATCTGCTTCTGAGATGCCTCACCCATGTGGCTGATGGATGACGGCCTCTTGCTGGCTGTTGGACCTTCTAATAGGTCTGCCTGAGTGTTATTCTGACAGGGCAGCTGGCTTCTCCAAGAAGCAAAGAAGTGATCCAAGAGAAAGAATAAGGAAGGAGCCGCAGTGCCTTTTATAACCTAGTCTTGGGAGTCAAACTCCATCCCCTCTGCCATATTCTGTCTGTTAGAAGAGAGTTGCTAAGTCCCGCCTACTCTCGGTGAGTGAGTGAGGGGGCTTGGCTCCACCCCTTGAAAGGTGGAGTATCAAATCATTTGGGAAACTTTTATTTTTAACCCACCAATCATGATTTTGAATAGTAGTTAAATTTTACTTTATTGCACTTTTATTCCATCTTCTCTATGGATATTTACAGATTTTGATCTTTTGCTGTTCCATGTCCTGCTACAATGAAAACCTTTATCTGTACATACATTGCTTCCCACATGTGCAGATGTGTTCATGGGCTAAATTTCCATAAATGGAATTCCAGATGGCAGGTGGAAGTAATTTAAATAGTTTTGGCCAAATCTTCATTGAGTATATGGTGTTTACCCTTTGACTAGCAATGTGTGAGGGCCTCTTCTTCATAGTGTCTAACACAGTGTGTTGACAAACACAAGGGAAAGTTTTAAATCTCCAATCTCACAACTATTAACAACCACCCAAGAAAAACAGACACAGTCACTTTGGTGGGCATTCTGATAACTCCTCTTTTTACAGTGAACATCAGATCACTCTTTACCTCATTACTTAATTATACCAGACATGGAAGATTATCAATCTTTATGGAATTTTGCATGCAATATATATATTTTTATTTTTTTGTTTTTATTGATTTTAGAGATTAAGGGAGGAGGAGAGAGAGAGAGAGACATTGATGTGAGAAACATTGATCAGTTGCCTCCTGCATGCACCCCAACTGGGGACTGAACCTGCAACCTGGGCATATGCCCTGACTGGGAATCGAACCAGCAACCTTTCAGTGCATGGGAAGGTGCTCAACCAACTGAGTCATACCAGCCAGGGCTTATGTGTAATATTAATATTATAGGATATCTTATAAGTAGGTGAGATATTGAGGACAGGGAAGGTAAGAACAAATAGAGTTGGATAATTCATTTTAGAAAAATCAAGGCAATGCTTGTTGTTGAGAAAGGCACAGCCCCATTTCCTTTACAGTAAGAGGGCATTACATCAACAAACAGCAATTTCTCATCCACTGCATGAGAAACAAAGCCTCTTGTCAGTAACTCCTTGGGCAAAGGGCTGAGGAAGGCTGAGAAGAATGCAGAGGTCCTGTGGAGGCACATCGATTGGGTGGAGAAAGAGGCTTGGAGGAAATACCAAGCAATAAGGTTGAGCCATGGACTTAAGATTCCCAAGTTGGGGAGCTTTGAATTAAGGCCCAAGGGAAAAAGGGAGAAGATGTGTTTTTTAAGTAAGGATGGTGTGACTTACAGGCAGCCTGGGAGAGGGTTGGTGGGTGGGGTGGTGGAGAGAGTGGACCTTGACTGGGCAGGACTGCTCAAGGCTGCTCCCGTTTCTTTCCAGCTTTCTGCACTGTCTCAGATAACCTGTGAGTCACCTGGCACGTGGAGTCATAAAGCACTTAGCAGATAGGAGCGCTCGGGTAGGAGAGGTTCATGAGGACAGCAGCCAGGAGGAACACGCGCCTGCCCTTCGGGAAGCCCCGAGTGAGGCGCAGGGGCGCGCTCGTGAACATGGGCTCACGTCGCCTCTCAGTGCCAGGCTGTTTCCTACCGAGGGCCCGCTGTCTTCTCTATGGTACATAATAACACAATGGCATGATTCTCACAAGATGACAGTAGGTGATAATAGATGTTATTAATTCCACTTTCACGGATAAGAAAATGGAAACTCTAGAGTTTTAAGGACATTCTTTTGGCTACTGCAGCAAGAAACGGGAGGGCTCAAGTCTTCTCATGCTGTATTTAGCATGTCCGCTATTTTGAGAAGGAAAACATGGGGATATGATGAAGAAGGAAAATACTAATGAAAGGTTTAGCACAAGAATCTTGTATGGGGTGGAGGAGTTGAGAAGCAAGCAATTTGTGTGATTTACTCAAAAGTGACATATTAAAAGCTGGTGTGAATTCTATAGATCTTCCAGCTTCCAGTTCAATCTCTTTAATTTGTAAATGAGGAAACTGAGAACCAGGAACCTTAAGTAGGTTCCTCAAGGTCACCTGGCTAGTTACCTTCAGAATGAGGAATATGACTCGAGTCTTCTGATTCTCACAGAAGAGTACTCTGTCTGCCATACGGCGCCTTTATTGTGTGCACTGGAATAACAGCATTGGACTTTAAGCTCACTCAAGGCAGGTGCCATCACTTTACCCTCTAAAATACTTTCATGGTGTACTATAATTAGGAAGTATGCAGGCATTTTGTAAATGTTTAATTGAGGGATAAAATATTATCGGTCAATAAGTATTGAGATTTGGCTAATAGGTACTTAGGAAGAAAAATAGAAGGAATGAGCGGGTATAACTCTTATACCCTGGGAACTCCCAATTTGAGAGAAGAGGGACGTGTAAACCTAAGGAAGTAACACACGGATGGGAGAAAAGCCTTAGGAAGGCTTATTCTCGGCTGCAAATGACCTGAGAGCAGAGAGGGTGCATTGAAATACTGGAGGTGTTGGGAAGGGCGCTTTGATGGGGTGGAAAATTTTCACAAAAGAGCACCCATTCCCCCACTACTGCCTCCAAATATTTTATTTTTCGTTATTATTGTCTCCTACTTCATATTCTTCTTTTATTTCATTGTCTGCAATTTACACTGGCCACTCTCCCCCATAGGCCAATGTTGTACAATATTATTAAATGAACTGATGAGCTCATAATTCCAAAAGTGATTCTCAGGTAGGAGTGGAGGGGAACTGAAATTAGAGTCATCTGGAGACCTTTCGAAACCTCTATAGAGGGTTCAAGATGGTAGAGTGATCCCAGGATTTTACCTTTATTCCTTTCCAAATTTCCAAATTGACATTCTTATGAAGATGTAGCAAAAGAGATGTGTCTGCAACACAATGGAAAAAGAAAAGCAGGCAGGGCCGTCGTGCTGGGTGCATCAGAACAGATGACGTCTGAGCCCTAATCAGCCCGGGGAAGTGGAGCCAGGGGCAGTTCTGCCCAGAGAGACCACTCCTGAGCTCCGAGCAGGAGAGCACAGAGAGCCGGAGAGGGAGGGGGCCAGTGTGTGCAGCTGTGGCTGGGCTTATAAAGGGGCTGTGAAGAGTATTGCCTTCCAGAAAACACATTATTTAGTGTATATTCTAGTTATAAAGAGATGGTTTTTGACTGATTCTTGTATGTTGCAACTCACACGAAGGCTCTTACTCGCTGGTATGAGCAATAGTTGCAAAGGCCACATGGAGAGGGAGGTGGCTATATATTCTGAAGAAAACCTTCCTGGAGATATTGGTGGACCTCTCCTTGTCACTTCAAAATGATTGATTGAAAGAACCCTTGACTTGGATCCTTTTGTACAATAAATAACAACCCTTTAATGTACATTATTTTTTAAATCCTAATGTTCCTTTCCTCTCTTTTTCATTTGTATTCCCACGGTTACTGGTGAGGGTCCTGGGATGAAGGCAGAGTTTCCCATGTCATCCTTTCTTTACCTTTTGGGAAAGAGAAATGAGGGCCCAGCCGTGCATCTAGGACAAAAAAATTGTGTGGAAGTGTTTCCACTCAGTCTTGCTCCCAAATCAGCAAATACTTCTTTAGAACATGAGCCAGGAGGCAGTCAGCGAGGCATCATGGAGCTCTTCACAACACTTCTCACAGCATGAACACGAAGAAAATGATAGTGGCATCATTGGGCTGATTGAAAGGGGTCTGGGTGTCCAGAGGAGGCAATTCTCAGCAGAAGAAAGTGCTGGACTCCCTGCCTCAGCTCCATTGCCCAGCTGCCCACAGAGCCAGTATCTTAGGTTCTGGGGCTGAGAGGGCTGATTCTGGGAGGGCAGGACACTCTCACTCATGGCCCTTTAGCAGCTTAAAAGTTAGTTATGCAGGTAGAGTGCCTGGGAGAAAGCGAGGGAGGCTTATTAATTCTAAGTCCTGGAGGAGATATTGTTTGAACTGGTATGTGGAGGTGGTGGGGGTGGAGGAGGGGTGTGCTTTGATGTGGTTGGGGAGAAGCACGCATTTGGAGTGTAGACTAGGAGTGAATTTCAGTGCCACTATTTCTCTGTGATTGCTGACAAGTTCTGTACTTTCCCCACCCCCGTTTCCTCTTGTAAAATGAGGGTGAGTAATACCTGAATTTCAGGTCTCCCATTTCCCCCACCTCAGCCCACCTCCTTCCAGCCCCTGCACCCTCCTCCCTTATCCTTTACAATATTATTGCCTGTGTCCTTGGGCTATGCATATATGTTCTTTAGCTAATACCTTCATTTCCTTCATCTAGTCCCCTCTACCCTCTCTGCTCCCACATCTGTCCGTCTGTTCCATGTATCCATGCCTCTGGTTCTATTTAGTTAGCCAGTTTATTTTGTTCGTTAGATTTGTGGACACCATGTCTTAATATTTTTGCCAAATAAAACATGTTTACTACAACTTGTAAACCTATAGTAAGTTCACTGTTTCTGAAACATGGTTGCATATCAGAATCATCTGTGGAGCTTAAAAAATTGTCACATATCCAGGCCTAACCCCAGAGATGCTGATTAAGTAGGTGGGGGCAGTGGGTAGGTGCTGAACATCTGGTATAAACTTCTTGACAAAGTGTCTAACCCATAGCCAAGATTCCTAATGAGTCTAACATAGGCGAATGTGTAATTTTTGTATGTCTTTGAAATAGAAAATCCTCAAGGACTCCTTGGGGACTCCAAAGGTAGCCACAGGTCAAGACCGTCCATAAGGTTCCTTGTGTTCTAGAAGTCTAGGTTAAATTTCACTAACTTTCATCCAAATTATAGTTTTTATAACCCTCATCCCACTAAAAAGAACAAGGGCTCCTTAGGGTTGTTTGGCTTGGGACTGGGGGCAGGAAATGTACATCATGAATCCAGGTCATCATGTTATCCCAGAAAGCAAAGAAACTGTCAAAGGCTACAAGGAACCAACTTGAAGAGACTCCCACTGGGTAAAGATGAGACAACATGAGCATTAATAATAATAACATCCCAGGATTAATATGATAAAATGTGGTTAATTTATGAGTTCTTAAAGATCTTGGACAAATAATCTCACTGGTTCTCTTTGGAGGATGCTCTGGAAACAGCTCCTAATTTTGAAAACCAGTCAATAGTCAAACATTTATCCTACCTTCCCTATATGAACCATACCTTTAAGAACCAAATAATAGCTGAGGAGAAATATCTCTGTATAGGACTAGTTCATCCAATAAATAAAGAATGGTAGAATTACGGCATCACTATTTCACAACTCCTAATGAAATAATGGATCTAAGAAATGCTCACCAATGGCTGTTAACATAAGGAAAAGAGAATATGCTAGATTTTGAGTCTCCTGCTGGAAGATGCTATTTCATCTATGCACCATTCTTGCTAAAAAAAAACCCCAAACTTATATCTGGTCAAAACTCTAGATCTAATAATTTATAGAGAAACATGTCAGCATGATGGGGACATAATTGATAAAATCCAAATTGTGGGAAAATCTACAGATCAAACCCTATTGATTACAGAAGACTTAAATACATATTAATTATAATATATAAATATTACTTGCATCCTTACGGGCGTACAACAAATATACAAAATTTATCAGACGACGATGGAAATTTCAACATTGACTAGATATTTGATGATTAGGGGATTATTTAAAAATAATTTAGGTGTGATGTTTTGCTTGTCTCCCGTGAAATTTCTTATTTAAGAGATAGACTTCAACATTTCAGATTAAAAGATATAAAATTTGAGATTTGCTTAAAAATAATGCAAGAATAGGGAGAGATATAAGAAAGAATGAAGACGAGATTGTCTGGGAGCTGATAATTTTTTATTCTAGGTGATGGGTACATAGAATTTGCCATTCATCTATTTAGGTATGCATTTGGGCTATTTCATTAAAAACTTACTGCCCGGTCGGCGTGGCTCAGCAGCTGAGCATTGACCCAGGATCCAGGAGATCGTGGTTTGATTCCTGGTTGGGGCACATGCCCACGTTGTGGGCTTGATCCCCAGTGGCAGGCATGCAGGAGGCAGCCGATCTATCTCTCTCTCTCATCATTAACATTTCTCTTTCTCTCTCTCTCCCTTCCTCTCTCTGAAATCAATAAAGAGATAGTTAAAACAAACAAACAAAAAAACAAAAACAAAAAACTTACTAGCTGACCCTGGCCAGTGTGGCTCAGTGTTCAGAGCATAAGCCCGTGCACCAAAGGGTCATGGGTTTGGTTCTTGGTCAAGGGCACATCCCTGGGTGGCGGGTTTGATCCCTAGTCCTAGTTGGGCGAGTGTGGGAGGCAACCGATCGATGTTTTTCTACCCCCCCATCTCTTCTACTCTCCCTAAAAATCAGTGGAAAAAATATCATAGGGCAAGGATTCACCAAAACACCAGAACAAACAAAAAACCTTGCTAGCTGAATAATAAATATCGGTAGGAAATTTAAAATTACTTTAGAATCTAAAATTGTTTTCTCCTTTTATAGATGGCGAGGAGGAGGCTGAAAGGCTTTACTCCGCTGGAGCTGATGCTCACTGCGCTCCTGCTTACTGTGTTCATCATCACGATTCCTCTCTTTGTGCTTTCTGCCCAAGAGTCTTTGAAACACAAAGGTAACAAGGAACTCGGGGGTTCTTCCACATGTCGCTCTTATCAGAGAGAAATCCTCGTAAATGGCAGGGAAGGGTGCTTCGTGTTCTTTGCCATGATGGTGTGTGTGCGTGCGTGTGTTGTATGTATTGGGGAGCACCTGACTATGGCAGGGAAGGGTGCTTCATGTTCTTTGCCATCACGGTGCGTGTGCTGTATGTGTTGGGGAGCACCTGACTAAACTGTGGCACCTCAGCAGGGATTCATGGTAGGCCTAAGTTCTGACGCATTAATTTCCCAATTAGCGCGGTGCAGGATTCCACAACTGACGTGAAATATATTTGCCAAATTTCATTGACTAATTAATTCTAGTTCTGTTAACAATAATAATTAACAATAGTAATGAGCAATACCCTTATAGGAAAGGCAGTCAAATAAGCATAGAGTCAATTAAAGTATTTTAGGCCAAAGTTTGGTTTCCTTAACAAACATAACAACTACCAGAGTTATTTTATTAAAAGTTAATTGTAAAGTACATGATTTATAACCACTTTGCTGTACGCCTGAAACCAATACAGAATAATATTGAATGTAGACTCTGATTGAAAAAAATTAAAAATAAGTTTACTGAACTGTTTTATTCTAAAAGAGAGGCTGGATTAAGCTGAGTTACCCATGATCTCTTACCCTTCCAAAGTCAATGAAGGGTCAGCCTGTGGCTAGAGGAAACATTCTTGGCCCTTCATCTCAGTCTCAGTCCTGGCAATGTCTACTTTCATGGGAAGTCAGATTAAGTAGCCTCAAAGTCTGTTCATTCCTTAAAATCCTGTGGTTGGAGGTGGAACTCGAGCCCATATGCAGAAACCGGCACAAATACGGTTCTTTTAATCCAGCACTTTTGAATTGGAAAAATGAAAACTAATTAAAAGCCTCATTGTTTCAGCTTAATGTCGTTATTACTTCACTGCAGCATCTTAAAGAAATCTCACCTCCTCATATTAGGATGCATAAAACATGCCTTTTTACATTTTATTCATTTTTAAATCTGAATCAAAGCCCTTGGGCTCCCTTGACATTTTATGTCAAATGAGCCTTTATGTGTCTGGAAGATTGCCATCACTCAGAAGTGTCCCCGGCCCTGAGGGATGGCCCTCAGAAGGCACTGCCTGTTGACTGAGCGAGCAGAGCTGAGGTTGCTGGGATTAGAGTGGTGACACTCAAGACTACAGCATATACCAGGCATGTTCCGTGTGCAGACCTATGGCGACCCAGCCGCTGGGGCGGAAGCAAAGGACAGGAGCAGAGTCTGCAGACTTTTCTGTAAAGGGCCAGAGGCTGAATCCTCTAGACTCTGTGGGCCATATGGTCTGTGTCATAGGCCTTCATTCTGTCATTGTAGCACAAAAACAGACACAGGCAATACACAAAAAACAGTGCGGCCGTGTCCCAGCAAGACTTCATCTAGTAATCAGGCTGTGACTGGATTTGGCCCCACGCCGCGGTTTACCAACCCCTGGCCTACAGAAGGAAGAGTCAGTTTGTGCCTTGGTGAGCTGCTGATTGAATGCGAGTTGGACTCCTTGTTCTTACAGCGCTACCCCACGGGGAGGGCCTCGGTGACAGACGGAGGTGACGCAGGTGTGCATGGAGGCAAATGCAGTCGGCAGGAACAGAGAGGCTTTATAAAGCAAGTGCATTTCAAGGACATCGCAGTGAAGCCCAAGCAGTAGTGGAGTGCATATAACCAGAGCCACTGAGAACCATGGGGCTATGGAAGGCCTGTGATTTTAGGTCTGTCTGACGGTCACTTATATTTGCTTTTGGGATAATCCCAGGTCCTGCGCCAAGTACCACCCCTGCCGAGTGCCCCGTGGTCAGTGAACTGGAGCGAATAAACTGCATCCCGGACCAGACACCCACGAAGGTTTGAATTCTGGGTCTTGTTTTCCTCGATAAGTTTATGCTTTTGGAGAGTTTTTTGTTTGTTTTCGTGTTTTTTGTTTGTTTTCTGTTTATCACTCCCGGAGGGCTGTCCACATTGCAGCTCTTGGTGGCTCGGGCAGGTTAATCCTGTGTCCAGGCCTGTATGATAGGACAGTTCAACTTTGGGAGAGGAAGAGCTGGAGCGTACTTTTGGGTTGACAGATTCAGCAAATAAAAGTGCAGGCTGCCTGGTTAAATTTGAATTTCAGATAACCAGTAAATGTTTTTTTAGGGTAAGTATATCCTCTGCAAGACTTTGGACTGACTTATACAGTAATGGTTTTGTCTTTTATCCCGCAACACCACTTGGTTGCTAGTTCTCTTGGATTCTGTTACTGCCCATTTCTTTCCCTTTCTCTGTCACTCTCCCTTTCTCTTTTTGCAACTCCAAAGGTTCTCTAGGATCTGCAATAAAAAGCCAAACCCATGCGTAAGACATTTAAAGTCAGGACAAAGCGTCCAGTGCCATGCTTGGGAAGATGCTCGTAAATGCCAGATTAAGATAGTGCAGGCATCTGGCTGTTTGCTTCAGGGCCGTATTTCTTGCTCAGCAGCAGGAGTCCAGCTAAATATGATGGTTATAAAATATACCGCACCTACCGTATCAGCCACCTTCCACGCTGAGAGTGAGAGAGAGCAAAAGGCAGCCCCTGAGTGAAGTTCACCGGCGGAGCGGCGCCAGGCACAGCAAGGATGCTTGCTGCAGGTGACGCTCGGGCACAGGGCACTCACGCTTATCTCTGTGGCCATCCTGTTGTCAGCAAAATGGGACAGTATGTGCTGTCCTTGAGAGTTGATACTTTGACTTGTCTAAAAAGATCCTAGTACCAAAAGCCTTTTTTTTTTTTAAATTTTCTTTTTTTCCCTTCTCACACATCTGGGGGCTAGAAGTCCAAAATCAAGGTATGGGCGGGGTTGGTTCCTTTGGAGAGCTCTGAGAAGGACTCTGTTTCTTGACTCTCTCCTAACTTCTGCCAACAGCCATCAGTTCTTGATATTCCTTGGCTTATAGCTGCATCACTCTAATCTCTGCCTCCATTGTCACCTCCCTCCCCCCTCCCCCCCCTCTGTATATACATCCAAATTTCCCATCCAATCCACCAGTCATATCAGACTAAGAGCCCACTCTACTCTAGTATGACCTCATATTAACTAATTACATCTGCAACAACCCTATTTCCAAATAAGATCACATTCTGAGGTGCTGAGGATCAGAATGTCAACATATCTTTCATGGGGACACAATTCAGCCCATCACATGGACAAAGTCACAGAGGTGGGAACTGTGGAACATGGATATTGTTATAACTTGAGCCTTTGGTATTGAATGAAAAGGGTTATAGGCTGAGCCAGAGAGAAGTTAGGCAGCAGAGAGAGCACAGATGAGAGGTAAGTCATAGGATTAGATGGGCCGGGCCTGTGGGGAAGCTGGAAGTTAAGGCTGAGAAGGCAACCGGAGCCAGATCAATTTGGAGTAAAGAAAATGCCTAGGAAATGCAGATCGGAGCAGAGTGATGGGACGACACTAGTTAGGAAGCCCCGAGGCTGTGTTGAAGGCCAGAGAGAGGTCCAGTCTGATAGACAGTTAAGGATCAGGAGCTCCCCAGGACAGGACAAAGCAGTGCCTGGACCGGCTGTTGGGGGCACAGCAGGGCCGCACACCTGCTACAGTGGGTGTCATCCCAGTTAGACCGGTTTCCCTTACCAAGACTCCTGCTGTGTTCACGCGCCTTCCTTCATGTGGCATCTTTCCCTGACCTTCCCTTGGGTCAGGGTACAGACTTGCCTGACTGGGGTAGGAAGAAATGAGGCCGAAAAGAAAAGGTGGGTTTAGAATGTGCAAGACCTTGGGAGTCAGGTGTCAGAGGCTGGGTTTTGATACACAGCAGCTCGGGGCCGCCGTTTGAGGCTGAGCGGAATCATGTCATGAGAAACAAGGAGAGCCTAAAAAGCTTAGGAATAAAGGAAAAAAGATGAGAGGAGAAGGGAAACAAAAGCACTTCAGTACGGGACCAAATGCTACAAAGTTTAGCATTTTGGATTATAGGATTGGTTCAGCTACATATATCGTTTTTTTTCTTGTCATACATTCTAGTAGAGGAGATAAGCTAAGTAAGTAAATGACTGGGATATAAAACAAAAACTCATATGATCTGAAAGAGATATTGTGGGGATCAGAACCCACAGAAGATGTTATTATCAAGGAGAAGGTAACAGCCTGGAATTACAGATAAGTAGGATTTTGACAGAGATGGGAGGGATGGAAAGTGATTTCATGATACAAGAGATGATGTAAATTAAGTGACAGAAGAGGAAATTGTGGGGCACATATATGACAGTGAATGGCCCACTATGGCCCAGATCTAGCGTAGGTGCCAGAGAGGAGAATGTTTGAGACTGTAGCGTAGATTGGAGCTGGACCATAGAGGACCTTTAATGGGCTGCTTTGTCAGTGGGAATGGGAAGTTGTGGTCTAGACCTGTTGTGCCAGAACAGGATGCTTGGCACACTCGGTGTGCGGCAACCTGATCCATCCCCTTGGACTTGCCCCTGTCATCGTGTGTTAGGAAACTGGTTGCTCAGAAGCCCACCCAGAGGACCAGGGCATCCTCAGTCTGTTCCCTCTCCTACCACACCTACCCCTTCTCGTTCCTGGCTACTGGTAAACCTCAGATGTCATTACTGCCTCCGTACTGTTTACTCGGTGTTTTATTATAAGAGCTTTTAGTAAATGCTGTGAGGTGAACTCCTCAGCTCCTCACCAAATCTGCTTTCCCCTCTCAACTATGAGATTCCCGGTAGTAGTTCTATCGTGCTTCTAGTCTCTGGGGCAGAAACAGCAGCACTTTTGCCTGGTTCTCTCCTTTGTCCCTTTGACCAGTGTTTCATGTGTTTTAAAACATTTTCCTTTACAATATTTTCCAGAACAAGCACCTCAATCCTGTCCTCACTGTGACCACACCAGCCACTGTCACCTCATTCTGGGATTATTCCAGTGGCCTCCCTGCATCTCTTCTGAATTCCATTTAGCCCCCCATTTATTCCATTATATGCCTGATTGAAACTGCTGTCTTGAATGTCTTACTTTTATTATATTTCTACCTAACTTGAGCACCTACAGCATTCATGACTGTATATTGGGTCAAGTTCAAACACTTCACTGTGTTGTCTAAGATGGGTTCCAGGAGAGTGGGCCTGAGTGAGTCACCAGCCTTAAGTGTCACAGCTCAGAAACATAATTTATGAACCATACCTTGAGGCAAGATGGATGGTCCAAAAAGAGCCAAAGTGTGAGTAGCCTAAACCTGAACAGGAGAAGAAATTCTCAGCTCAGTTATAGCTGCTGATATTGCCCAAGTCTTTACATGAGGCCCATTTCTAGGGGAACACCCTTCCTTCATAGGACACCAGCCACTTCTGTTCTCAGTCCCCTTTGCTGATTCCTCTTTCTTTCTCTCTCTCTGTCTCAACTGAGGTATAATTGACACAGAACATTATGTTAGGTTCAGGTGTACAAAGTAATGTTTTATTTTAAAATTTGTATATATTGTAAAATAATCACCACAATAAGTCTAGTTAACACCCATCACCATACATAGTTAACAAAATTTGTTTTTTTACTGTGATTAGTACTTTTTTCTTTTAATGATTTTTAAAATTTATTAGGGTGGCATTGGCTAACAGGATCATATAGGTTTCAGGTCTGGATTTCTATGTCACAAAATCTGTATAGAGCACTGTGTGCCCACCGCCCAAAGTCAAATCATCTTCTGTCACCATATATTAGGTCCCCTTCATCTCCCACCCTCCCCACCCCCTTCCCTCTGGCAACCACCAGACTGCTGTCTGTGTCCATGAGTTTCAGTTTTATATCCCACATATGAGTGAAATGAGTACTTTTAAGATCTACTTTCAAATATGGAATACGTAATTGTTAACTATAGTCACTGTGCTGTATGTTACAGCCCTATGATTTATTTATTTTGTGACTGGAAATTTGTACTTTTTGATCCCATTCATGATTCCTTCTTTTCTCTATAACTTCTAAATATAGCAAAATCTTTTGTCTGTCCACACTCAGTCCTTTGATGATTTCATCCAATGTCATGTCTCTAAATGGTAACCCCTGTGTGCCTAGAGGTGATGTGATGCCTCCAGCCTAAGTCCCGTTCCTGAATCCCACATTCATCTATGCAACTGCCAAATCAGCATCTCCACTCAGATGTCTAAGAAATACCTCAAAACCAACACGTCAAAACTGAACTTTTGATCTCCCACGCTTGTGTACACACTGAAACCTGCTTTTCCTGTAGCCCCACCCATCTCTATAGTGGCAACTATTAACCTTTTGTCCCTTGCATTCAGAAAATATTACAATTTTAAGAAGAAAATAAAGGATCTAATAGAATAGTAATTAACTTATTTTCTACTTAGTTCTATAACTTTTCTTGGATTTCTACCTAGATATCATGTCTGAAAATAATTTGATTTTATCTTTTCAGTCTTATAAATTTTCTTTCTTTTCTTGCCTTATTGTATTGTTAGGCCCTCCAATATAATTTTAATTACGGGCAGTCATAAACATGGGTCGCCTAGGGTTTATTGTTCCTGGTTTTAAAGGGAATGTTTCTAATGTTTCACCATCTGGTAGACACCCATTATCCAACTAAGGAAGTTATAAGTTATTCCTCATTTGCTGAGAATTTTATCATGAACAGCTGATGCATTTAAATGATTATATGGTGTCCTTCCTTTAATAAGTCATTGTGAGGAACCACACAAGTGGATTTTTAATATTAAAGGATCCTGGTATCTCTGCAAAGAATACTACTCTGTTGCTATCGAGCATGCTGCTGATTTCTGAAAAAGTCACACATCCTTTGTCTTTTAGGCCTTTGCATTTATGTTCATGGATGAGACCGGGCTCTAGCTTTCCTGCTCCTTTCGCGTCTGACTTTGGTCTAAAATACTTCTCTGTTTCTTCTCCCCTTGTTTAAGCGTTAAGAAGCACCGGGGCTGGAGGAGCACAGGACTTGGGTAGAGCAGAGCGTGATTACGTCTTAAACTGTCTTCAGGGCCTGGCTTCCACTTGTGCGTGCAGTTCAGCCCCTCTCCCAGTGTTGGTGCCGGAGCCCATATAATTATGTAAAAAGTGAACTGTCTTCACTTTTTGTCTACTGTATCAGTTACTAAGGGAGCTCTTTAAAAACATGTCATCATGTATATCATCCTTTTTGATTTTCCCTTGTCATTCTTAAAATTTTTTCTGTATTTCGAGTCTTTATTATTAGCTGTATGTCAAGTCTCCTGGTGAATGAAACCTTCTATCATCATGTAGTGACTCAGTGTCTCCTTAATAATGAATTTTCACTTCGAGCCTATTTGTCTGATATTTCTTTAGTTAACCAGCCTTTGGTTAGCACTCTTCTCATGTGTCTATTTACCCACTTTTACTCTCAGTGAGCTTCAGTTTGGGGTGTGCCTCCTTTCAGCGACTTTAGCTGAATTTATTTATTTAAATGCAATCGAACTATCTTTATCTTTTAAACTACGTATTTCAAACATGGTGATTGACCTGACAATATTTTTTCTAAGGTTTCATTTTGCGTTTTCCATTTTTTCTGTTTTTTATCTACAGCTCCTTACCCCCTACCCTCATCTACATGTTTTCTTGCCTTAAATTTTAAGATGTCTCTGAAATTTTAATCCTCATGCCCAACTTAAAGGGGCGTATTTGTGTCTTGGGTCTCCTCCTTGTGTGCCTTCAGTCTAGCTCGGGTTGTCGTGTTTTAAAGCTTCTCTCTCCACGTGTTTTCCTGGGTTTCACGTACTGTTTGCTCTCTCGTTTCCACGTGCTGTGCTCTGCTTCTGCTCGTGGCTGCTCGGCAACACTACTGGGGCTGTGTGTTCAAGTTGGCTACTCTTTGATCTCTGCCCTTTCCAGCTCAATGAAGAAATTCTTCAGCTCTGGGGAGCATACAGAAGCCATTGCGCTGAACACCCTTTTCAACACCTTCTCTTTTCCTGTTACACTGAAGTTTCATCTGAGTGGGTTTTTAAAGAAAAAAGCAAAATCTGCTGGTTGAAGTTGAGTTCACAGGGACACCTGACCCCACAGCAATATTAGCCGCAGATGGACATAGTTTTCCCATCCTTAATATTGGCTATTGGAATAAAAAATTAGCATTTGAGTAAATGTAATTGTTCATATATGTAAGCCATATCCTCCTAAAAATGTGTTCAACAGATACTCACTCCAGACTGTAGAACAAAGGAAATGGGTGGGAGAGGATGAAGGTTTGGTCCTAGCCTTCTCAATCTCTGAGTGACCTCTGGCCAGTCACATCACCTCCGTGAACCTTCACCTCAGGGGCCTCCGGTTCTTCATCTGTACAGTAGGGTAGCAGGATGTATTAGTTATCTATTGCTGTGATGCAAATGATCCCTAAACTTAATGTAATATGCACATGTAATGTACATTTAAAAGTCAAAGCAAAATCGATCTTAAAGCTTCTGAATAAAATTGATTGCAGAATGTCCCCCCCCCCCCTTTTCTAAAAGCCAAAACCTATATCTATGAAGCTCTAACTGTAATTTTGAGTTACTGGTGATATACCTATATTGTAGTTTAGAATATTAAATACATTTATCAGTTTTATTGTGATGACACATATGGGCTGCATTGTGGTCCCTAAATTGTTATATAAGAACAATAACTGGAAAGGACATTTGCCAGAAAGACTGGTTTTGAGTACAAGCTCTGCATTGACGGGGACATAGCGCGGCTTCTCTAAATATCAGTTCCTTTATTTGTAAAATGAAGTTAACGGTATCACAAGTGCAAATTATATTTGTAAATGACAGTGTTCTAGTAACAAATGGAGTTACTTTGGCTGCATTTCTTTTTCAGGCCACGTGTGAGCAGCGTGGCTGCTGCTGGAAGCCCCAGGGACCCATCAGTGTGCCCTGGTGCTACTATTCTAAGAGTCATGGCTACCAACTGGAAGGCAGCCGTACAAAGACAAATGCAGGTAAGCCCGACCAAGAGGCAGGCTCTGGACCCCCCAGGGATGGGCTCTGTTGGCCCCAGTGGAGAGCCTCAGCGACATGCGGAGATTGCTGGGTACAGCCACACGAATGCATGCGACCGAAGGTGGACTAGAATTTATTTTGGCATCAAGGAAAAATCACTCTGTCCTGGGACTTCGGGGACATACTCTATTCATGGCTCTCCCTTCAGGTACCTTTGTAACCTTGCAAAAACATCATCACTTTTCTGGTCCCCAAGTTTCTACTTTTTAAAGAGAGGGATTTGAACTCAGTAATCTGAGGCTATTTACAACTCTAATATAATGCGATTTTAACGATGTGAAAACAATTCCAATGTTTTCGACATTTTAGGAAAGTTAACCAATGTCTGTGCATGGAATAAACATCCCCTCTTTTCCCTCCCACCCTAAAATGCAGAGCATACTAATGACCACCCAGGGGACCACAGGAGGGGACTATTGTGGGGAGGCTCTTAGAGTAAAGGAAGAGTCATACTCCCCATCCGGAGGCTCTCAGCCTGTCCTGCTTTTCTAAGGTCTCCCCTCTCACCTGGCTTATGTAACTAGGGACTTGGCATCGATGTATATGATCACCTGTAAGGTAGCATTAAAATAACCGGGAAGGAATATTGTATATATACAGATGGAGGGCTGAGAGTGTAAAGGGTATGTGATTAACACAGATGGGCTGGTGGAATGAGAGTTAGGCCTTGTGGTTTCCAGTCACATTTTGTAGAAAGAGAGGCTACATTTCTTTTTGAGCCTATATTTCGTATTTTTGGATAAGGTGATGACAGTACCTAGCTTCAGATTCTGGTCCAACACTGTATAAGTTCATGTTGGGGGTATATGCCTATATCTTCCCTTCTTTGGGGAAAACAAAGGCTTTTCACCAGGCCCTTTGACATAAAGGTCAGTTTTTATGTGTCTATTTTTTGCGAATGTACGCAGCCAACTATGTAAACCTTTCTCCTTCTCTGCATTAGGATTCACAGCCCAGTTGAAAAGGTTGCCGTCTCCATCCCTGTTTGGAAATGATGTCAGCAATGTCCTTCTCACAGAGGAATATCAGACATCTAACCGTCTCCACTTTAAGGTTGCGGATTATTTATTTTTTAAAAAAAATCTGTTTCGAGAGGTTCTTTCCTACTTGATAACTGCAGTTACTAGAAAATAGAAAATTTTGCTAATGGAGGTGTTTTCCTCCACTGTCATTATTCTTACTTAGTGCCTGTATGCCCAAGGCATCCATAGCCCTCCTTCAGTGTGATAACTTCCTAAATAGATATTACAGAGTTTCCTGGTGAGCTTTGGTTGTCATTTATTTGCCCTTAATACCATGTGAAATGTAGTAGGGAGGGAACATATTATCACTTCTTTGAAAGTTCTAGAGATAGTCCATATCTTCAGACTTGGAGTGTATATTTCTATCTAAGGGCCAACTTGTGAATTTGATGATATAATGTATACATGTACCATAGACATGCTATTTGCATTAATGCCTGAGTTCCAGGACCATGAGCACAGACATTGGGAAGCACTGGTGTTTGGTAGGGATGCTTCTATTTTGAGAATACAGAGACGTTTTCTTTCTCTTCCTTCACCTCTCTGGACAGTTAACTGACAAAGACAATGAGCGGTATGAAGTGCGCCATGAACATGTCCAAGCCTTCAAGGGAAATGCTGCCTCTTCCCAGGCCTACGAAGTCCGCGTCTCCAGTTCACCATTTAGCATCCAAGTGATCAGAAGGAGCAACAATCGTGTCCTGTAAGTTTGCAAAACCTACCTGGGGAACTGAGTAGGAAGGGGAGGGAGCATCGCCAGCCTGAGGAAAGGTGCATTTCAACAATATTTTTGAAGGCTGTGAGCACCTGTTGGAGACTAGACTCTCCACTTCCAAATGAACATGCTTTTTCTCTGCCTGCCTTCCTTTTCCCCCCACCCCCTTTTTTTTATTGTTACTAAACATGTATTATAGACCAGTCACTGGGCTATGCCCTTCCCCTCTTTTTCCCTTTCATTTATCTAATCACATTCTTCCACCAGTAACTGTTTATGGAACTTCTACTCTAATGTAAGAATAGGACTCAGGCCATGTGATAGGGTGTCTGTGGGACAAATCTAAGAAACCTGCCACATGGTACCTGCCCTCAAGAAGTCCTAATCTCTTGGCATCCACAGAAAAATGTCACAGGAGGGCAAATGGGGCCAGTTAAGTGGGGGTATTGAGTCCTTGACACAGAGAGGCCGCTTTTCCAAGCAGAGCTGTGTTCTCTCCACCCCACTTGCCCACCCGTCCCCGTGTTTTCTATCTGCGTCTAGGCTTGACTCAAGCATCGGGCCCCTCCTGTTTTCTGACCAGTTCCTGCAGCTGTCCTTCCGACTGCCCAGTGCTAATGTGTACGGCCTGGGAGAGCAAGTGCACCAGCAGTACCGCCACGACATGGCCTGGAAGACCTGGCCCATCTTCGCCAGGGACACAACCCCCAATGGGGTAAGCTTTCAGGATGGCCGCTCTTCACTAATAGTGGAGCCTCGTTCCTGAGGGTCACTCCCAGCAGTGCAGCGTAATGGTTAAGACTAGGGTGCTGGGGTGAAGCTGTCTGGGTCTGAACTCTGGCACTGCCAGGCACCAGTTACGTGGTTCTGGGCAAGTTACCTCCATGTGTCTTCAGTGTTTCATCTATAAAATGGGGGCAATATACTTATCTCATAGGGTTGTGATGGGAATTAAATTAATTGCTACATATAGAGTCTCTAGAAGAGTGTCTGCCACATAGGAAGTGCTCGGTTAAAGTCAACTACTTTTCATTACCTCTCCCTTTTGAACGAACTAGTTCTGGAGGAAACATTACTGACATTGACTCTGCACAATACGTTTGTTCTGATCTCCACATGAGAGGCTGACCTTTATAAATCACCAAATTACCACGCTTGTCAGCAAAACAGGATAAAATATCAACTAAAATACGGTAGTGATCACTCTTTGTAAGTTTGGGGCAGTGAAAGAGTAGAGTTTTATTGTTGTTGCTATTAATTTTTCTTTTTTTCTTTTGCTTCTTGGTTTTGACAAAGCAGAGGTCTTTTCTAGGCTCAGCAATCAGCCACTTTCCTGACTAAGCGGAACCAGAGGCTGGATGAAAAGGGATCATGGAATAATTTATTGTCTATTTTTATGCATTATTACTATTTACCAAAAGAACTTTGAAAAAAAATAAGTATAATTTACTCCATTTAACAGATGAGGAAACTGAGGCTCAGAAAAGCCAAATAAGCCCCCATTTAAAAAAAAGTTTGTAAGTAACAGAGAGAAGATCTCATCCCCAGCCTTTTGACCTTAAAGCCATGCTCCTTACTATACACATGCCTATCAGAAAGACAGAAAAAGAGAAAAGACGTTGAGTCAGAGCAGCTCACCGGGAAATGGCTGGTGATGGCTCTTGATTAAGGAGTCCTGGATCCTTGCTACTTGAAGTGTCCAGCAGGGGCACCACTATGTGAGAAGTGTGGGTTCTCAGCTCCCTCTTCTATCTACTGAATTACGATCCACATTTAACTAAAATTCTTATATGATTTGTATGCACACCAAATTCTGAGAAATTCTGTGCTAGAGCAGTGATTCTCAAACATGACTGCAGATTGGAGTCACCTAGGGAAAGTTAACAAACCATCAATGCTTGCTTTCATCCACAGGGATTCTGTTTTAATTGGACTGGGATGCAGCCAGGGTTGGGAACTACTGTACTCTTCTAAGGTCTAAAAGACCTGCTCAAGTTTTAAAGCCTACTGTTGTAAAGACTAGGAGACCAGATATCTCAAGGAGACCTCCATCTAGTTGCACATTAGAAAGGTGCCTGACTCATATTAAGGCTCGAAGGAGCTTTTGCAGGTGGGGTTAGGTCAGGTAAGACAAGAATCTTTGAGAGGAGAGCTCTTGAGAACTTCAGGTATCACAAGCTCTCAGGTGGCTCATTCAATGAGGGAATACTTTTTCACTTGGTTAGCATCAACCAAATATTGACCTTATATTTGCAAAGTTTAGTTGTGTCTTTCACCATGAGTTCCCTGTCATTTACTCCCACGATTAACACCGGTTTCCTAAGTCATTTCTGGCCAAGTGGAGTTTAGACTACTTAGATTGTAAATTTGTGGTTTTTTATTGTCTTTCTGCAGGATGGAAACAACTTGTATGGTACCCAGACGTTCTTCCTGTGCCTTGAAGATGCTAGTGGATTGTCCTTTGGGGTGTTTCTGATGAACAGCAATGCCATGGGTAAAGGGCTGAAGGGATATTCATAAAAAAAAAAAATGCATCAGAGCAATCTCCAGCCCCTTTCTTACAGCATGGTGATAAAAGGAATGGAGCCCTTTAGGAATGGCTGAGCCATAGCTTAAGGCCTTGTGTTGACATACAGTCACCATGAGTAAGGGTTTCTGGTCTAAATCTTTGTAATTATTACTCTAGAATAAATTTTAATTTGTATTTTCTTCATTTTTAATCCATCAGAGGTTGTCCTCCAGCCCACACCAGCCATCACTTACCGCACCATCGGGGGCATTCTGGACTTCTATGTGTTCTTGGGAAACACTCCAGAACAAGTGGTCCAAGAGTATCTACAGGTAAACTTATATCATGACAATGACTGAGAAAATCCTAAATAGCGCAAAGCAAGTTTAAAGTGCAATTGTGACTTATGAAAATCTGCTGTTATAAGTAGCTGTCGTAAATCTGCTATTGCCAATTCATTCTACCCTCAATGATCTATAAGGAGACCAGGAAAGTAGACCAACAGTCTAACATCAATGAGAAAGTGTGTTGGAAAATGGAGTATGTTTTGTGCCCTTAAACCAACGCTTAGTAAAGGTTTTATTAAAAATAGGGCATTTTCTAATTTTTATTTCAAATATTTCTTTCAGCTCATTGGACGGCCAGCCCTACCTCCATACTGGGCCCTTGGGTTCCAACTCAGTCGTTATGACTATGGAACCCTAGAGAACATGAAAGAAGTTGTGGAGAGAAACCGGGCAGCACAGCTACCTTATGTAAGCGAGGTTTTAAAAAATCCTCCAAAAATAAAAGAGTGCCCTTGGGGAATAAGAATAATTGTTTATAATTTCTCCCCCTGAGTTTTTAAATATATATATAATGTAAAGACTTTTATGGACTTAGAGTGGTAGACTGTTTTGTTGGGCCAGCCATTCTTTCAAGGAACTGGTTCTTTATAGTAGGAACTAGTACTTACAGACCACAATTATGGGGTTAGGAGGCAATCTGTTGTCTCTTTTTTTCATATCACATTTTTATTAGTAAAGTTTTCCTATGCTTATTGTATTAACTACATTTCATATAATGCATTTTATTTACATATTGCATTTAATTCTCAAGGCTTTTCCTAGTTTAAGTGAGCAAAAGGATACATGTAATAAATATTGTTATGTTTCGAATGGCTAAATTTGAGTGTGTCTGTTGTATAATGCAGAGTGAGGTTTTACAAGTGACACAAAGGGAAAGCCGGCTGGTCTCTGGAATAATCCTCTCCTCTCCCTTCTCAGCCCCTTGGAGGCAGACACCTAGGTCTTAGAGCAAGAGTCAATTTCATTCTGGCTCCACTATTTTCATGCAGGTTCAACTGGGGAAAAATAATCACCAAAGAAGCCTTGAAGTAGAGATGCAACACCACAGAATGCGGGTGGCGAAATGAGGGAGAAGACAGCCCCTTCCCCCGTTATCTTGTGGATGGGGCAGAGTTTAGGGCGCCATTCTGTTTCTGATAGCTTTAGTGATTTGTTGCATTGTTGTGGTTTTTTTGTTAGATTGGTTCTTAGTGCCACTGGCCAAGCAACAAGGTGGGATGATAGGTTAGCCTGATTCCAGGGGTGGGGTCAGGCCTTAGGGAAACAGTGGAGCATTTGCCTTGGAGTTACCATTGGAAAAAGAAGCACTCAGAGGCCAGGGACTGATTAAGGACCCTGTTTAGAGCCCAGCACAGAGTCAGTGTGCACCCTGAATAATAACAAGGGAAGTTGGGCTGACTCATTTAACCGGGAAATGCCCAGGCACTAAGCGGCAGACCTTGTGTGCTCTTTCAGGATGTTCAGCATGCCGATATTGATTATATGGATGGGAGGAAGGACTTCACTTACAACCCAGTAGACTTTAAAGGCTTTCCTGAGTATGTTAAGGAGCTGCACCGCAATGGACAGAAGCTGATCATCATTGTGGTATGTGCCATCCTCAATTACCCTCAAATTCGGGACTTTCTCTTTCTTGTCAACACACCCAGCTCCCCTTCTTTCGTTCCCCAATTGCCGACCCCCTTTCAGTGCCTCTAACTTAAAGCTCGGTCTTTCATTGCCTTTTCCCCCTTCCTAGGATCCGGCTATCTCCATCAACTCTTCCTCAAGTAACCCCTATGGCCCCTATGAAAGGGGTTCAGACATGAAGATATGGGTCAATGCTTCAGATGGAGTGACTCCACTTATCGGGGAGGTAACTCAGTGCCGGAGCTGGGGGATGGTGGAGGGGCTGTGTGTGTGTGTGTGTGTGTGTGTGTGTGTGATTGTTTTGTTTCACATTTTCAGGTGCTTTATGTATGCTGGGGCTAAACTTTCCCTGTCCTTTTGTCCCCAAATACCAACCACCCCAGCTCTGACATTCCCTTCACAGCCAAGTCCCTTTACACAGCAGCCCCCATGGTGATTACCCGCTCCCTCACCCGCATCGGCCGACTGCAGTCTGCTTCCTTCCCCATCACTACCGCTCCCGCTCTGGCAAATGGCCCCAGTTAGCCGCTAACCGCAAATCCAGTGGACTGTTTCACCCCTTTTTCTTACTCGATTTCTCTATAGTATTTGACAAGTTTTACGACTTCTTTTTATTTGTTCTTGTTTTCCATGAAGGTGTTACCTGCTGGTTTATTTCTAATACCTCCGCAGACCCAAGCACCTAGCTTCTGAGGGGAGGCGGGTAGGAAAGGAATAGAGAAGGGCAGTGGATGACCAGAACCCGCAATTTGTGATGGACCAGCTGAAATGTGCACAGCACTCTCCCTCACTTATCATTCCAGAAGAGGGAGCAGAGAAAGTGAGAGGGAAGGGTGAACCGGAGCTGAAGATCAGCAAGGACTTAACCAATTTTTTACAAGGAGTTTTTCCTCAAGTGACTGTTTGAATCCCCCTGACACTTATTCTAGGTATTTGTGGTGCTTCACATTCCTGAGAACTTGTGCTCAGGCCCCTCTGTTGCCTTGATCATATTAGGAATTTTTTCCCCAAAGGACTCTCCTTTACTCTATATTCATTTAATTTACTCTGATTAAATTTTTTTTTTTCTTCTTATGCAGGTCTGGCCTGGAAAAACTGTGTTTCCGGATTACACCAACCCCAAGTGTGCTGTTTGGTGGGCAAATGAATTTAAGCTTTTCCACAATGAAGTGGAGTTTGATGGGATCTGGATTGTGAGTTCTCAATGTTTTGATTATTAGGTGACTAATATTCATTAGGTGACCATATCTATGTCTTGGAGCATAGTGGGGAGAGAAGGAGCGGAAAGCAAGTATGTCAATAATTCTAAGCATTTCCTATTTTGTGTGTGTTACGTGTGTTGAGTCAGCTCTGACTCCTGGCGACCCTGTGAATGAGTGACGTCCACAATGTCCTCCCTCAACAGCCCTGCTCAGTTCCTGCAGACTCATGCTTATGGCTTCTTTCATGGAGTCAATCCATCTCATCTTTGGTCTTCCTCTTTTCCTGCAGACTTCTGTTTTCCCCAGCATTAATGTGTTTTCCAAAAAACCCTGCCTTCTCATTGTGTGTCAGAAATACGACAGCTTCAGTTTTGTCATTTTTGCCTCCAGTGATGTTTCAGGCTTAATTTTCTCTTGTCGATCTTTCTGACGGTCCACGATATCCATAGAGTTTTCCTCCAGCACCATATTTCAAATGAATCACTTTTTTGTTTTTCTTATCGGCCTTCCCCCCTGTCCAACTTTCTCATCCATACATGGTAATTGGAAATACAAAGGTATGGATGGCCTTAGCTTTGGTCTTTAATGATGTATCCTTGCTCATGATGATCTTTCCTAAGTCTTACATTGCTGCCCTTTGAGTCTCAGCTTTCTTTTGATTTCTTGGCTGCAGTCTCCATTTGAATTGATGACTGAACTAAAGTGAACAAAATCTTTAACAAAGTCAGTGTCTTCATTGTCTGTGTTAAAGTTGTGTATTTCTTCTGTGGTCATGATTTTTAGCTTCTTGATGTTCAAAATCCCTGTCTTTCTATCAAATAACCTTACGAAAGCACATAGCTCAGGGTCAAAATCTGGTCATTAGAATTATAAGTAATCAGTTTTTTCCCCCGTCCAGCACTCCTTTTACAAATGAATGAGCTGACATAGAAATAGTTCATGTACTCCTCACATTGTCACAAGTAATACATTTTTCAGTTGCCAGTCCAGGGCCCTTGCATTTGGAGATATTGGACAATTTGATCTGAGCTAGAGTATCCAGGCACATGGCAAAGATGTGACTGCAGTAGGGACAATGTCTCATATATTGTCAAATGAAAAAAAATGCAAAGTAACAGATGTTCAGCAAAATTTAGGGAGCTCTAGAGTTGAATATTTTTTTTCCTGTTTATAAGAGAAATGTAGAGAGTTCAAACAATACAGAGAGCTAAAAAGATGAAAGCAAAACACTCTAAAATGATATCAACCAAAGACATATTTTAGTACATATCTTCTGGACTCCTCATTTGCACAGCTGTTGGCATGTGCTTGCTCTCTCACTCTTTCTGCTTTTGTATATGTTTTTATATATTTGTTTTTGTGTGTGTGGATTCATAGCTATATTTGGATATACAGAGAATGTACAAGCTGACATACATGGAATCATATAAATTGAAATATTTTTTCACCTAATGTGCTTGGAAAGTTTTCATTGTCAGTGATTATAGGCATCTATAGTTTTGAAGGGATTTTTAAGAACCGTCTCCGAGAAACCTTCAATGTATAGAGAAGATATGAATATCTATTCCTCTCCATGTACATAAGAACCTCTTTAAAAAATATATCTGGTATCATTTTTCTGATTCCTCAACAAAAGACACCATTAGTACAATATAAGTTGGTGTGTTATTTTTTTAGTTAATCTCTTTTGTTCTATGTTTTGTAGGATATGAATGAGATCTCCAACTTTGTTGATGGTTCAGTTTCAGGATGTTCGACAAGCAATCTAAATTATCCCCCATTCACTCCCAGTAAGTCTTGATGGTTTGTCTGATTAAAGTGGCAACGGTTATTTGATACTTTAATTTCATAAGGATAGATATGAACAACTTGGCAAGGGAGTTTGTATGTAAGAGCTCACATAGAAAAAATAATGTGGGAAATATAAAGAAAACTAAAAGAAAATCAGAGCACTCCATGCTATCCTAAAGGAGGCATCAATTCAAAAGGGGCTATCTAGTCCTTCTACCTATAGTCTGACCTGTTTCTAGGGGAAGGTCTAGAGAAGATGTGGTACAGAAATCAGAGGCTAGTCATTGGTCTGTGTTGCTCTAGAGGGTACCCCACAGGTCAGGACTCACCAGAGAGAGACCAGATAATGAGGCTTGGTCTTCAGATGAGGGTCATGGCTGGTGATATCACAAGTGTGAAGAACAGACCTGAACCATAGGATAAAAGGAAGCCAGAACCCATGGCTTGGGAGGTCACAGTCCAAGTCAGTGAATATGTTGTAAATGAGCTCTGATTGAACTTTGAACAGCACTATATCTCGGGTCTCGGGGTGTGACCTTGAAATCAGCATTTATTGGAGAGGCTTCCTGACAAATTGTGTCTTGATTAAGAAAGGAACAAGTTACTAGAATTATAGCATCTTACAAATACTTCCAATCTGGTGGGAAAATAAGAAATTGGAGCAGATGTGTCAAAGTCAAACGCTGAAGGAATTGGATGGAGGCTAAACAATCACACTTTATTTTTGTGTGTGAGAGGATCTGTTTATGTTTTAATAAGAGGGAAATATGATAGCCTAATTGTTTTAGAAGTATTAATCTGGCATTAATATGCAGTGTGGATTAGAAAAATCAATCGGTCAGAAGTCAATAAGCCATTAAGAAACTTTTGCAATAGTTAGGATCCAAAGGTCATTTGGATCTGAACCAGAGTGGTGCAATTAGAGATAAAAGAGTAGATGAATGAAAGAGAAATTGGGCAATCATGCTTTATAATATCAGGTCAATAGAGAGAAGGCTTGAGAAATTAATTTATACTATCATCCAGTATTTATATTTTTGAACTACTTAACTTAGCTGAGTTCGAAGAATTCAGGTTGAATCTCAAGTCTTCCTGGATCCTCTTGCTTCCAAATGCCCTCCTCTAGTCACATGAGCCCCCGAGTGGGAGGATGGGTATGGGCCAGCACAATTGCTTTATACATCAGAGTAACAACCCCTCACGTATGGCCTTCTGAGAGTGAGGAAGCTGTGTGGTCATTTACAGGATGGCCACAATAACTGCTTGTCCAGGGATCGCCATGTCAGCTTCTGTGACAGTCGAGGTGCAGGCGCTCACTCTCTGACCCCTCTCTGGTCCCAGGAGTCCTGGATGGGTACCTGTTCTGCAAGACTCTCTGCATGGATGCCACGCAGCACTGGGGCAAGCAGTACGATGTCCACAACCTGTATGGCTACTCCATGGCGATTGCCACGGCAGAGTAAGGCCACCGTTGCATGGACTTCCTACGTGTCACACTCTTGATCTTGCTAGATGCCAGGTGCCAGCGTGTTACTTTTAAGAACTTCGCCAGATGAGGATGGTTATTATTGCTGAATGAATGAAGAAACTACGTAGCACATAGGGAAGAAGGAATCCAATAAATATTTATGGAATGTGTGTAAGGGAAGAATGAATAAATAAATGAATAAATGGAAGGTCAGAAGAAAGAAAGAGAAGTAACCTGACCCAGGTCAAACAGCTAATAAATTGCAAAAGCAAAATTTAAGCCCATTTCTGCATGAGTCCTAGGCCCATGTATTTTCCTCTGCATGAGTCCTAGGCCCATGTATTTTCCTCTCTGTCACACTGTACTGACTGGAGGATGGATGGTTAAGTAATTCAGACTTCATGTGCTTTAGGGTTTTATACGCTGGCTCAGCATCCTTCTACTGTGCTGTGTCTGCCTTTGTGTGTGGACTCAAATTCTATAGTGAGGAAAAGGTATTGAAAATTTATTCTATTTACTGCAACTCTGACAGAAGGAGGCCAGAGCAAAACCACATTCATTCATTAGCACAGTAATGGTGTAATTTTAGTGTTCTTGAAAGTTGTTGAAAAAATTATAAAGCAAATGTTTTTAAGAATATAATAGACTTCTTATTTTAAAAATATGGATGATATATATTTGTATTTACTTATAAAATTACCCACATAGATACATGATTTTAAAATGTTATTTCTTATTACAAAATTGTGACCAAAGTATTTCTATTTAAAAGAATTTAAGTTCCAAGAGGGGGTTCCTAAGTTCATTTTTGTGTATGTTTAAAATCACACCATGTGAAAGACCAATGTTCAGGATGGAGCAAAAGTAGGTCTACAGTTGTCTATATGAAAAATAATACAATAATTAATAAATAATAATACAAGAATAAACTGTGTTTTGCGTATTCACAACTGTAAACCTTCTTTTGCTCACCTGCATATATACAGCCATGTAAAGTTAAATTTTGCCTTTGTTTCTTAAAAATTATATATCTCTAGTTACTAGCCTTTTCAAGTCCACTTTGAAATTATGGAATTATTGATGCACATAAAAATCCTTAAAACAAAACAAAACATAAATACCCTTAATAGTGCAGTCTGCTCCCATCAGCAACTCTAACCCTGCTGGCGGAGAACTAGAAGGGGCGAATGGGGTGTTGGCTTCTGAGATCCTTGGTGTACGTTGCTGGGCTGAGACACACTAAGGCCACACATTGTTTCCTGGGTCTTTCCCTTTCTAGAGCTGTCAAGACCGTGTTTCCTAATAAGAGGAGCTTCATTATAACCCGTTCCACCTTTGCGGGGTCTGGCAAGTTTGCAGCCCACTGGTTAGGAGACAACGCAGCCACCTGGGATGACCTTCGATGGTCCATCCCTGGCATGCTCGAGTTCAACCTTTTTGGAATCCCAATGGTGAGTCCACATTCCCAGCTCTCTTACAAACCTCAATTCCCAGAAAGTCTCATCCTAGAAAGTTTCAAATCATAAGTTTCCCCTCTCCTATCCTCCATGGCCTAGGGGTTTCATGTCTTGAAAGTATGAGCTTCATCTGCATCAGCATGGCTCTGATGCCACATTCTTCCTTGTATTGCCTGATAAAGACAGAAAATTCACCCTTGAAGTGATATCATTGGAATGTTTCTTTCCATTAAAGTATAACATACATGCAAAAGAGAGCACATATCCTTAAGGATACAGTTGATGAATTTCACAGATTGAATACATCCATGTGTACAGAACCCAGATGAGGAAACATAACATTACCAGCACCCTAGAGGTGGTGTTGGCATCTTTTAGTTAAATTCAACAGATGTCTTTATTGAGCTCCTACAATGTGCATGGTACTGAGTTAGGTATGCATGGTGAGGGTGGAGAAAACCATATAGTAACATAGACGCCTTTTCTTTCCCCAAAGAGTTTATAATTTAGTAAGAAGAGACATATATAAACAAACAGTTAAACAAGCTGGGGTAAATGTGCCAACAGGGACATTCAACTGTTAAGGAAGATCCTGAGAAAGGGACTTATTAATTGTGACAAGATTACAAGGGACAAAGGAGGTCAGGGGAGGGGGTCAAGAGAAACTTCATGGAAAAGATAGCGCTTGAGTTTAACCTTGAAAAGAAGGTATATTTTATCTGACTCATGGGGGGAGGCGGTTTTAATATTGAGAAATAAATGTGAGCAATAGCAGTAAGCGGGAGACCTTGATGGATCTGTGAGGGTTGGTGAGCAGGACTGGAATGGGAAGTGATGCTGGAAAGGTAGGTTGGAGCCCGGCTTTGAGGGGCTAATAGAATTAGCTGCAAGGAGATCCTGGACATCTTTGAACAGGTGAGTGACAGCGTCAGATTTAAGCTTTGGAAAAGTAATTCTGATAATAGTGTGGTCAAAATAATAGTACCAGAAGTATTTCTAGTAACTATTTATCAAAAAGCTATTGTGTATCAAGTGTTTTACTTACATTACTTCATTTAGTAAAACCCTCTGTAGCTAATTAGTACCTACTTTAACAAAGTGGGAAACTGAGGCACAGGAGAGTTAAGTAAGTTACTCAAAGTCACCCGGCAATAGAATGGACGCAGGATATAACCCGATTCCATCACGCTGTATTAGCCTTGTCAGTAAGAGGTTAACCAAGCTCAGCTGGGAGGTCCCTGGTAGAAAGCAAAGTGGGGTGTACTCCTGAGCAGTCTGTGTGTCCTTCCAGGTGGGTGCTGACATATGTGGCTTTGCGCTGGATGCCCCCGAGGAGCTCTGCAGGCGGTGGCAGCAGCTGGGAGCATTTTACCCATTTGCCAGGAATCACAATGGCCAAGGCTACAAGGTAAGTCTCTCAGGACCAACATAAATTTGGCATACGTTAGGAGATAGGGTGATTTGGCAGACATTAGGACCACATCTATGGGCATCTGAGGAATATGCTGAGCCGTTCTCCCACCGGGTGCTCAGTCAGGCTCATGTGAGCCACTGTGGCCAAGGAAATGGCGAGTCGGTGAAGGTTTCTCTCCTCCCTCTGTACACTTGATCTCCATTGCTGATTCTGTAATGAGCATCAGATGAGAAGTGCTTCAAAATTACTGAACTGGCCGTCTCCCGAGAGAGCACTCCTGAGCAGCGGGTGAAGGGGGCTGAGCTGCCAGGTAAACGGCCACTTACTTGGTGAAATGATCTCCCTTTGCCCATCTGTACTGATCAGAGGCCAAGTTTTCAACCTACGCCCCAGATCATTCGGGCAGGAAACTCTCGGTGGTGACGAATGAGGTCTGGAATTCTCCAGCTGCTTCTGTTACTCACGGCCAGATCACATGTGCAATGTCGTCTTTCCTTCCAGCCCCAGGACCCTGCCTCCTTTGGAGCCAACTCTCTGCTGTTGAATTCGTCCAGGCACTACCTTACCATCCGCTACACTCTACTGCCCTATCTCTACACGCTCCTCTACCGCGCGCACAGATGGGGGGACACGGTGGCCAGGCCCCTTCTGCATGAGTGAGTCCACCTCACCCAGAGGACTTTTGTTAATGCAGCTGGGTGACATTGACTAAATCATCAAATATAGGAGTGAAAATGGAAACAATTCAAAGTTATTTATATAATGGAAAACCCAGTTAGTGTTTGCAAGGCTATTGTTGCCTAGGGGTATATTTAAGTATTTGTGGTCTGTTCTGTTTTGGGAAGGAAACTAGACTAAATGTCATGGGACTGGAGTCTTTGTACTGTGACAAACCAACTCTATCTTAGACACATCATTTTAGTTCTTTTATCCGTTTAGTTTCTTTAATATCAATTTAAAGGACTTGGTAGCTTAAACTTGATGGTCTCTTTTGTAATGCATTATATTCAGGCTCTGGGACTTAAGAGGCTTTCCCTGTCAAAATACAGTTAATGTCCTTATGTGTCTGACATTTTAGGCCCTCAGGCACATATCTGCTCTATTTATATATTCAGGATTTTGGATATGTTTTTGCCGTCTTTTGCAATTCTTTGTTATAAGGTGGGTAACCCAGAAGAGAAAAGATGTTGGAACAGGAACTTCTGTCCAAGCCGGGGAAGAACAGGAGAGCACATGGGCTGGGGAGAGAGGGTCTCTCTGCAGGAGTGGGGGCGTGGGAGTTGAATAGGTGTCATAGAATAATTTGGGGAGGGTGGGCCCTGGCAGGGAGCCTGTGTGTTTTGGACACTCTGAGGCGGGACCTTCCAGGAAGCATTGGCCCTCATCTCAGCGAACGTCTCTCCAATCTCCAGGTTCTACGGGGACAGCAGCACATGGGATGTGCACCGACAGTTTCTGTGGGGGCCGGGTCTCCTCATCACTCCAGTTCTGGAAGAGGTGAGTGTCCCATGGAGACACACTGGTGGTCTCTGCTTCCGTTCCTACCGCCCTCTCCTTGGAACCATTTCTCTTTATTCCAGACCCATTTTCAACATCTTCAGTGAGTCTCGAGATGATGTTCTGGGGGTTGGGGAAGGTGGATATCTGATACTGGCACATTTTTTTTCTCTAGAAGTCTTTTTTCTTGACCAAGTTCCCAGCCAGGGTAGAAGCAGCTACTGGTGACTCTGGGTTTAAGAATGGTCCTATTTGTTGTCAGATCCTCAGAGCAGATCATTACTTGCTTCGTGACCCAGCATCACTCTAAAATCAGGCCGAGCAGGGTGTGCTTGGTGCCTGTGCCCCTTAGTACCAGTGTGATCTGGGTACGAGACTTCATGCTAGTGCCTCCGCTGTACAGGGGAGATAATAGTCATCCCATCCCTGGGGACTGTTGTGGAGTGTGAATGAGAGATGGTCACTATCCAGCTGGAATTCTCATCACAGCAGGCTTCAATATTGTCATTGTTCCTAATGTGGTTCCATTTAGGGCTTTTTTTTTTTGGTTGCCAAGTTATTGCCTTTTAGTCCTATTAGAAGAAAGGCATGATTTGATAACAGGGCCGAGAAAAGTCATTTACATGCTCTCTATTTTTTTAAGAGAAATACCTCCTCCTTATATATATTTATATTTTAAATGATTTTTTTCTTTTTTATTGCAGTTATTGGGGTGCACTCTCAGTATATGGTTAAGAAGTTCCGTAGGGAATGCTGGGTATTTAATTGATCCCTTTCAGAGGCTGGGCCATGAAGAGCAATATTTTGTTTTAATTTCAGGGTGCAGAAAAAGTGACGGCCTATATGCCTGATGCCGTCTGGTACGATTATGAGACTGTAAGTAGCATTGACTTTTCTTAAACTCTTCAGGGCCACAGCGGCTGCTGTGTAGACAAGAAAAACCGAGTGTTTCTGTAGTGTGTTCTGTAAGTTCAGCCAGGTTGATGGCATGTGCCCAAGCCACTTAACATCAGTAAGGGTGAAATCCAGAAAACATACTTTCATATACTTTATTCATCAGTAAGATACAGACTCAAGCAGAATGTCTCATGGGCAAGTACTGGAAGGGCCAATGGGCAATGTGAGCTTGGTCATGACTTAGAACTGTCAGTTCATAGAATATATATCAAAGAGCCTCAGTGTGGCATGCACGTGCTCCCAACCCCAACTGGTGACAAAACCTGTTATTCTTGATATCTTTCCCATCTCTTGTTTGATTGCCTGACTAGGCAGTGGTTCAGCTAGGTGGTAAAAGAGAGTCACAGATGACTCAGGTCGGGCATGAGAGCTGGAGGTGAATGTCCTGCCAGGCCAATGCGATCCATTTGTCTTCATGCTTCAGGGGGGCCGAGTGAGATGGAGGAAGCAGAAAGTGGAAATGCAACTTCCTGGGGACAAAATTGGACTTCACCTGAGAGGAGGCTACATCTTCCCCACCCAACAGCCAGCCACAACCACTGTGGCCAGGTACAGCATGGCTGGAGCGTTCCTTTAAGGGGCAGGCTGACAAAGCTGGTCATTTCTGTTCCCATCTGTCCCCCTTGTAGAAGATGCTGACGCATCATGTGGAGAGTAGAGACTGGGGAGGAAGACGCTCTGGGGGGTGTGTGTGTGTATTTGTTGGTGTATGTGTGTGTGATAGGGCATTAAACTCTGCCTTTTCTGAGGAAGCTTTGATTGAGAGCTGCATTCATATAGACTTTGAAAGACTTTAAGACCTGTTCTTCTTAACCCCCCTGAATTTCTCCTCAAAACACACTAATTCCAGGGTGGTCAACATCCTCGATTTTACTGGAACCAATTTCATTTTAGCACCGAAAAGTCTCATGACTTGGAAAACCTCTCAATTCAGGCAAAATGGGGTCTGTTGATGACCTTCCCTGCCCTAGCCCGGCCATCCATCCGTCATGCTGTGTTTTTGACTCACTCACTCTGATTTCTAGGGGGTGGTGAAGGGTACACTTTCTATTCCCTTATGATCTCAATTTCCCTCTTCTTTCTTCCCACTGAGGCATTTCTTTCTCGTGATGCAAAATGGGGCTCAAATATTACTCCTTGTGTACTTTAGATCACCTTCATCTCACTGATTTCTCTTATGATTCTTTGATTCTAAAGTTAGGGACTCCATCTGTACTAAGGAGGCTCACATTTATAGTTGTGTCTCTACAAATATTAGCTTATTTGTTTTTAACACACTGGAAGTTCTTTGGAGGTTAGAATCCTGTCTTTTCTTTGGCACCTCCCTTATTTGTCTTAAGTTTTTGAATTTAGACTTTTTATGATAGTGATGGAAAATACTTCTAGATCCAAAACCAGCTGTTTTCTTTTTCTCTAATTGACCAGCTTCATGCTGTTTTGCATACTGATACCAAAATTATTTTTCCAAAATGAAGATGTCAACCTGTTGCTCCCCTGCTTAGAGCAAACGCTTTCATTAGTAGGTCATTCAAGGCCAGTGACAATCTGGTTCCAAGTTACTTAATAATTATATCTCTGGACACACATTAACACATACCTGTAGACCACCATGCCCAAAATCTTGCTATTGCCCAAACATCTTCTGTTTTCCTGCTTTTGGGCTTCAGCACTTATCTCCCTTTCCAACATTCTCTGCCTGGTGTGTTCTTTTTAAAAAAATTAAATTTAGTGAGGTGACATTGGTTAATAAAATTATATAGGTTTCAAGCGTACATTTCTATGATACATCATATGTATATTGCATTGTGTGCCCACCACCCAGTCAAATCTCCTTCCGTCACCGTATATTTGGCTGACTTTACCCTTCACTACCCCCACCCCCTTCCCTCTGGTAACCACCATACTGTTGCGTGTGTCTATGAGTTTTTGTTTGTTTGTCTTGTGTGTTCATTTGTTGCTTTCAGTTTTATATCCCACATATGAGTTCTTGACTTTTTCTGTCTTTTTCTGTCTTCTGACTTTTTCTTTAGCTTAGCATGATATTCTCAAGATCCCAACATTCTTTGCTTGTTGTTTTTAATAATCCTTCAAATTAACTTCAGATTTCTTCTGCAGGAAATGTATCCCAACTCTTCTAGCAGAGGGAGTGCTGTCACTTCCAACTTCCTGGTCATATTTTATACTCTTTTGCTGTTTAGCTGATTTTTTTTTCTTTCCTCCTTAATATTATTAAGTATGTCAATCATAGTCATTTTATTCTTTGTACCTGAAAATTCTATTATTTAAAGTCCTTAGTGGACTCTAAATCAATAGTTGTTTTTGCTAACTTTCTTTTATACTGGCTTATCACTTTGTGTGTTCAGTAGTTTCTGTTTTTCAAATGTGTGATCTTAAAGATCCAAATGTGGGTCTCACTCCTACCGAGATCATTTGCCTTCTCTTTGATGGCAAACCAGGACTGCTGTCAACTAGGGATCACATTAGCTCCCTGCAGGGACCATGTGTTATATTTTATGTAGGACCAAGTAGCATTTTAGTGGGTGGGTCCTTCAGAATGTGTGATGTCTTCCAGAATATCTAGTCCACCATACTCCTAGAAGTGTCATTCTGGACTCCTATAAATATTTTAACTTTTGTGTCACTCTTTACTTTCCCCTTTCTGATTATTTGGTGAGTATATTTAATCTTACAACATTTAAGGTCATCAGTGGAGTGTGATCCATTCATCTTTGTATCTCTTAGACTTTCTAGCAAATGGAAACTACTCAATGCATGTGTTAGATGAAAGCAGATGATTTTGTGGATAGTGGAACCTGACTTGCATAGGGTGGAATGGAAGGCTCTACTGGGACAGAATAGAATAGAGACTGTGAGGTCAGTGAGGGTTGTAGCATGAGCAGAAAATTGGGAGGTAGACTAAAGGCGTGTTGACGCTAGCAAAGATCCCAATGGAAATTGCTTCTTCTTTCCTCCTCTTTCTCTATGCCCATCTATTGCACCAACTTTTTGAGTAGTGTTTTGTGTTTCTTATTTGTAACTATAAAGCAGATGATTAGAACGTTTGACTTTTCTCTCAAAACAAACTAATAATAAAAAATAAAATTTGGAGCCAGGCGGATGTGGCTCAACAGTTGAGCTACGACCTAGGATCCAGGCAATCGGGGTTTGATTCCCAGTCAGGGCACATGCCCGGGTTGCGGGCTTGATCCCCAGTTGGGGGTGTACAGGAGGCAGCCGATCAATGACTCTCTCTTCATTGATGTTTCTATCTCTCTCTCTCCCTCTCCTTTCCTCTCTCTGAAATCAATAAAGATATATTTTTAAAAAATAATAAAATTTGGAAAAGTGCCATTGTATTTTATTGCTTTCTGAGTCAAAATGGTTTTCTGGAAGGGAAAAAAAATTGTCCCCTAGCCACAGTTAATACATCTTCTGCATGTATCATATCTAAAATGACTAGCCTGAACCAATTATTGTCTAGGGTTTCTCTGTCTTCTAATAGTCTATATTCTAAATAATAGTTGCATCAACAGCTTTTATTGTAGCTACTGTGTGATTCGGGTACTACAGTTCTTGCCTCCTACATAGACGTCTATTGCTAATGTTTGGGGTATTTCTATTACTGATTCTAGAGAGAGATGCAACTGTTGATTTTGCCTTTGTGCCCAAAGAAAAGCACAGCTGCCTGCTGCTAGGATCCCTTTTCATCTGAAATCTGATAGAATCAACCCCAGCTCATTTGACAAAATTCTTTGACTTTTAAGTCTGTCACTTACATAAATCTCTTCTTCTACAGTCGAAAGAATCCTCTTGGTCTTATCATTGCACTAGATGACAACAAAGAAGCAAAAGGGGAACTTTTCTGGGATGATGGGGAAACGAAAGGTGAGCACTGTTGTGACAATGTTGCCTTTTCTGAAACTACATCTCTGAGTTACTCCTGCTGCTCATTCAGCTGGGGGAGAAATCTCACCAGGCTCAGGAGCATTCATCACTTGAGAGAAGAGTTTTGTTTTTTAGTAGCACTGTTCATGGGCAGTGGAGATGGACTGCTGATGGAAGAAAAACATATTTCTACTTCTTAGAATTCTCCCATCGGCCAGCAATATTCATAGGCTCTCATTTTATTGTCAACGAGTATCTGAAAGAGAGATTTTCAAGACCATCCCTGCCATTCAATATAGACATCTTCCCCCAAAATACTAATGAACAGATGTTGATGCTATGAAATACATATCCAGTGAGGCAGTGAGAATCTAGTTATGTGTCTATATTTAGCTTCTTAGCGCATTTTTCTGTCTCCAGTATACTAACAACTCTTGTGGCTCAAGTTTAGGAAGTAGATTCACTTGAGGCGTATGCCTTGGAAGCACATGGAAGGGAACATTTTCAAGATTAAAGAAGAAAGAAAGAGGGAAAACAGTGGCCTGACCTGGAAGACTCTGTCTATAATCTTGTCATTCTCATGTTGTAGCTTCAAAGGCAGCCAGGGTAAAATCTGTTCTTCTGTGGTGAGTCTGATATATCTTTCTCTCACTTTCAGATACTGTGGCCAATAACACTTACATCTTATGTGAGTTTTCCATCACCCAAGTGAGTAGTACATTTTTGTGAATCTTAGGTGTGGGCTTTTGTCCGACCATGAGGCTCATGTGTGTTTGTGTATGTGTGTAATTATATTTGTAGCTTCATATGCATGTGTGGGTATAGGTGAGCACATTCTCCCAATAATTGAATCAACCATGTTAGTAAAAAGGTGACAATTAAATGGATAAATCAAAACAGTCAGTTCTTTAAATACAGTTTTTAAAAAATCTCTTCTCTCTCTCTCTTTCTCTCTTTCTGCTTGGTGGTTGGGGGGGAGGTATCAAAATAAGTTTGTACTAGTTAAGCACACAGTAGTAGAGAGAGCTAAGAGGCATTCAGACCAATTTGGGGTATCTGGTCTAGGATGGAATATTTGAGCGACTTGAGAATCTGTGTGTTATAGTTATTTGTGCTTAATTGTTTTGCAGAACCGCTTGGATGTGAAGATTTTACAGTCAACCTACAAAGACCCCAATAATTTAGTTTTTAAAGAGATTAAAATCCTTGGGACCCAGGAACCTAGCAACGTTATAGTGAAACAGAATGGTGTCCAAAGTCAAGTTTCTCCTAATGTCACTTACGATTCTAACCTACAGGTAAAAATCCATTTGGTTGAGAGGATTTAATCAAGAATTCTTCACAGCTCATGGTGTCCCTTTTTACCAAGGTTGCATGGGTCCCAGACGACTGATGTACACTTTGAGGCCTGGGGTGGGAAGCCGGAGGGTTTGGAGAGGAAAAGAAATGAGCAGTGGGCCAGAACTAGAATGAATGGGGAGCTGCTGAGAAGCTGGGATGAGGCCAAGGAGTCTTTTCATCCTAATTCCCCTGTTGGCCCCTCAGTCTTCTGTTCCCTTTGACTGGGAAGGAAGAAGAACAAAGCTAGGAGTGCAGGGAGCAGGGTTAGAGGAAAAGTAGATCTGAAAGCTGCTGGTTGATGCTAGAAAGGTAAAGATGGGAGGGCGAGTCCCGCTAATGAAAATTCTGCGGTGAGGTTTTTTGTTTGTTTTTTTACTATACTGAGATATATAGGTTCCCACTCCGACGCATACACTTTGAGGAAATATATTAAGTCAAAGAATTTGACAAGCCTAGCTAATTAATGACTACTTATTTGGTTAGATGATAACAATAAAATGATTTTTCATCAGTTGCGATAAGACCTAATGCTCCTGAACAGGTTTGTAGTCAGCTCTTCTGGTATTTTAGCACTGAGGGACCCTTTCCTCAAATACTATGAGGGACTCTTTCCTCCAATACTCCTTCCTACAGGTATGATTGGGGACTGGGAGCTGTGGGTCAGCATGGTTTCTGAGGGACCTTCCAAATTTGGAGGAAATAAGTAAATTTAGTCTTCTACTATAATGATCTACCAATGATGTTTGACGTTTTGTCTTGACAGCATCCATTGAGGATGCATACATCATCATGTTAGAAGTAAAATATTATATTTTTGTTTGTGGGTACAGCAAAGTGCAAGAGATGCACAGATGAAAACAAACTCAATGTGGATGGTGGGGAGACATAATTTATACACGTGAAATTACTGGGAAGGGAACAGGCAACCCAACCATCATATAGGAAGTGTTAACTTATATTATGCTAATTTCGTGTTCAAAGCTTAATGGAGTAGTTGAGCAAAGCCCTCGCAGAGAGCAGGGCTGGAGCTGGACTTTGAAAGACGATGCATCAGCTAGAGATTCGTTTGGCTGCAAGCGGCAGGAGACTCAGCCGAATGGTAGTTTAAACAAGTTGAGATTTTTTTCCCTTGTGCAATAAGAAGTTTAGAAAGAGGTCAGTTACTGGCATTGGTTCAGTGGTTCGAGGTTGTCAGGGTTGAGGGTTTTTTCTCCTCTTGTGATTGGAAGTGCCTCCTGCTTCATCCCAGTCACTGTGGCCTTGTTTTAGTACACCCCCCCAAAAAAGAGGAAGCAAGCAGGCCCCTAAATCAAGAAAGAAACAGTTGGCTTGAAATGTACCTATTTATAACCACAGCTGTGTTATGTGGATTAAAAATTTAATTCTTAAGTGGGAACTTTAGTATTCTAAACTGAAATAGTGAGTAAGAAGATAACTTTTATGCAGGGCAGGCAGCTGGCAGTATATTCCACAGGTGGGCACCATTTCCCTAGAAAGGGCATTTGCCTGGATAAAGCATTCAAGGTTGAGATATCAGAATAAGCCAATCTAAGGACAGCCTTGTATTAGTAACAGATGAGCCTTTCATTAGTCTGTGAATATTGTATAATTAGAATAGGTAGGATTCACTTTTAGAAGGGGATCGGTTTGGACAGGTAACTTACGGTCAGATTTTGGAAGGTCTTAGTGCCAAAATGACAGGGATCTGACCTAATTTCAAAGGGTCTCCTGTTGATCCTCAAATCAAGGCTGTGCTGTTGTAAGAAAGTGGTTGCGGAGAGGGGTAGGATTCATAGCACAGAGGAGCACGATGAATTTAGACTGGGAAGAGACCGGAAGAAGGATGATAATGGTTGGAATGTAATTTTATAACTCTAGATACATGTAAACTTTCTCTAAGGAAATTGCTAATTAAAGACGAGACAAACATAAAAAATACATAGAAAAATATTAAATACTTGAGTTAGTGACTGGGATTTAAAGAGGTTTTCAAATTTTGAGGCTTTGGGTTTGGAGAAATGAAGAGGCTGGGATGTTAGAAACAGAAGGAAATGGTGTGATTTTGCTAACTCACCAGTTTTACAATTGGTGAAACTGGGACCCAGTGAACTGAAATAATTTGTCTAAGTTTCCACAGCAGAATGGAGATGAGACGCCAGGCCATACTGACCTTATCCCTTTGTTCGTGCCATCAGTCCAGACCAATGGGCGACGCTGGTCTGGGGAATGGAGGGCAAGAAGTCACACTCAGTCTGGGATGACACGTGTGCTTGTGTGTGTTACGGAACAAGGGGGAGTGTAAAGAGAGCCTTCTTGTCAAAATAGAGTAGAGGAAGCCATCAGGGAAGGAAAGAAAGGGGTGATTACAGAAGATTTTATTTGACCAAATTCTTTTCAAAATGTTATATACAAGATTCTCATAGAGTTGTGACATCTGCCCTGTTGCCATTGGATAACTCCCTCCCTCACCCCCCAAATATAGTTCTCTTCGTAGAGGCTCTAGTGGTACATTACTTGGATTGTTGAGTCCGGTTGGATTTCTATTCCTTTCCTAAAAGAAGTTTCAGATCTTGCAGGGCCTGTGTCCTGAGGGTAAACTTCCTTGTCACCTCCCCATCCCTATAGGTCGCCCTTATCACAGGACTTGATCTTGTCCTGGGAGAAGCATATACTGTGGAATGGGAGCTGAAGATGAAGGACACAGAAAAAATAGACTGTTATCCTGATCAGGATCCTGCTTCCAAAGACAAGTGTTCTATTCGCGGCTGTGCCTGGGAGGTAACCATGCTGATGGTGTTATCATATGTTAAACCTCTCTGCCCGTACCCTACAATTTCATGAGCATAGCACCAGTACCTATGTTATTACTTAAAATCCACAGAAAGAAAGGGCTTCTAACTGAACCTGAGTTTTTACCTGGATATGAAGGGCAGGTAGGGACAGGAGTGAGATGGGTTTTTTTTTAAACAAATATTTTGCATGGAGATCAGGAGTTTAAACTTGTATCATAACCAGAGTGTATAGGGAAATGGGTGGTGGTTGGCTTTATCTTCCTATAAATTGCCTTTTCCCACCCCTTTGCATTTGATAATCCCAGGACCCCATGCTGAGCTGACTTTGGCTTTACTTCTCAGGAATCCACTTCCCCAGGAGTCCCTTTTTGCTATGTCACCAAAGATCTATACTCTGTCAGTGATATTCAATATGACTCACACGGGGCCACAGCTGTCATCTCCTTAAAGTCTTCTCTTTATGCCAATGCTTTGCCCTCAACACCTGTGAACTCCCTTCGTCTGAAAGTGACCTACCACAAGAATGACATGCTGCAGTTTAAGGTACGTGTTTACAGCCTGTGTGCCTAGTACCGACTAGCACTTTTCAGGTCCATTACATTTCGCTAGTCAAGGTTACAGAACCCTCAAATAAGGTCGCTCTTCTAAATTAACCATGCTGCATTATCCTGGGTCGTTACCCTAAGAGCAATGAGAAACCTGGAACGGGGAGACTGTTCTAATTTGCATTTTGCAAAGATTGCTGTGTCTACTGTAAGGGAAATGGTTGGGAGGGCAAGAACAAAAAAGAGAGACACGTTAGGAAGTTATGAGTTAGGTAATCCAGACCAGGGCTGGAGTTTAGACATGGTACAGGCAGGAACGGGGAACTGTGGCAGCTTCGAGAGCTGAGAAGGCCGCGTTGCAGGCTCTGGTGATGGCTGCAAGCAGGTGAGGAGGAGAGGGAAGCACCAAGAACGAGGACCATGCTCTAGCCTGCTTGCCTGTACGGACCATGGTGCTGTTAGCTGGAGCGGGAACACTGAGAAGGTCTGAGCGTGGGCAAGGTCGGAGGAGCTCAGCTCTGGGCGTTGAATTAGGGATACCTGTGAAATAGCCATGAAGACGTAGTGACCTCTCTTTCCTATGATTAATTGCATCTAAGGACTAGTGATGGACTGTTTTGAATCTATTTCTTTATGAAATTGTGAGTTTCTGAAAGATGAGAATTTGTCCTTTCATCTTCATATTTTTGAAATCTAACACAGAGCTGGGTAGGCAGTTAGCACTCAGATGTTCATTGAGAGAATAAATGAAAGACATCAGGCATTGCCTGAAAGGTTCTTCATAATCTACTATCAACCTGGACTATGAGTTCTTGTACACCTTCTAATGTAAGGATGAAGCTTTTTTATTTTTAATTTTTAAAAAATATATCTTTATTGATTTCAGAGAGAGGGAGGGAGAGGGAGAGAGAGAGAAGCATCAATGATGAGAGAGTCATCGTTGGCCGGCTGCCTCCTGCACGCCCCTGACAGGGGATTGAGCCCGCAACCCGGGCATGTGCCCTGACTGGGAATGGAACCACAATCTCCTGGATTATAGGTAGATGCTCAACCGCTGAGCCACGGCCGGCCGGGCAGGAATGAGGCTCTTTTATATTTCTGTCCTCACTATAGCATTGGCGGTATGCGATAGACACCTGATGGGTTTGAAATAAATGAACCTCCTTAGGTTTCCAGCTTTAACCCTTTACCACTCTACCTCTGTCACACAGTAACTCTCTCCAAATATCTGCCTTTTCTGACTCTGCTTCAATACTCAGTGCCTTTGCATTTATTTCTCTACGAGGAATGACTTGATCTCCTTTATGTGCTTGGTTAATGGCTACAACGCTTTTAAGACTCAGCCTGTATTTTGCCCATGAAACTGTCTTAGTCTCCTTGAAACAGTGTTAGGTATTTCCTTCCCTACAATATCACAGCACTGCTACATAGCTCTGCATGGCAATATACCTCTCAAGTGTGTGGGTGAACCTCTCTTTCATCAGCCATTAGCATGTGAATTTCTTACAAACAATAATGTCAACTGAGACACATACCCAGTTGCTGAGTATAAGCAGGAATATAGTAGGTAGGTACTCAGTGACTCAACTTAGATCCCATTTTTAGCAAGGACATCTGACTTTTTTTTAAAATCAAGTAGAGTTTATGTTTGGGGGGAGATTTTTTTTCAATTCAGAAGTTTTTCAGGTATTCACATAGACTCATACAACTACACATCAAATAATAAACAATATGTTCACAAATCCACACTGATTCTAGACTGAATTTCCAGGGTAGCACCAATGTCAAAGTGAATGTGTTACTGTAATAGAGGCCTTAAAAATGAGATACGACAGATTCAAATCAAACGTTAAATCTGACATTGTTCTTTGATATGTTAATTAAACCCAGAGTATCATGAGTTTAAAGAAGACAAGGAAATAGAGCATTCAGACTCTTTGTCAAGGCCAGCAAGGTTCTGCTAAGGGTAAGAGTGCTACACTTACCTGAAATCAATTTCTTCTGTCCCTAGATTTACGATCCTAACAACAATCGGTATGAAGTCCCAGTCCCTCTCAACATACCCACAGTTCCATCCAGCACCCCTGAGAGTCAACTCTATGATGTCCTCATTAAGAAGAATCCATTTGGGATTGAAATTCGCCGGAAGAGCACAGGCACTGTGATGTAAATGGCTCCTAGTCTGATTTGGAATTGATGGTTACCTGCACGTTCATTACTCGGTCCATCATCTTTGGAGATATCCTGGCTCAAAGCACCACACTATCCACTCCCAGATTCATGAATACATTATTTCCTTTGGGTCTGTTCTTATGAGAAAGTTTTAGGCCCCTGGGAATAATTACGGAGGCATTGCACCTACTTAGGCATTCATTCAGCAGATGTTTATGGAGTGCCTTCCCTATATTATGCGGTTATGTAAGATGTGGTTTCTCTTTTCATGACAAAAGTAATAAGTAAATAACAAAATAATTCAAGTTGAAACACCAACAAGGAGGCTTGGATAGTGACAAATGCTATGTAGGAGACCAGGATGATTGAGAGTTGTGGGAAGTTACTGCTTTGGATACTGTGGTCAGAGTGGATCTCTCTGAGGAGGAGGCACCCATGTGGAAATCTGAGGGGTGGGGAAGAACATTTTAGACAGATGGACTGGCAAGTGCACAGGCCACAAAATGGGACCAAACTTGGCCTGTTAAGGGTGGAAATGTCCAATATGGTCAGAACAGTGTAGTAAGTAGGGAGGTAAGTGATGGGACATGAAGCTGGGGTTTAGGGGGTTTCAGATCAGGTATGGCCTTGAAGACTTTATAAGATGTTGTAATGGAAATCACTGAAGAATTGTAAACATGGAAGTGATATGATGTGAAATACTTTGGGAAAATTCACTCTGGATGCTTCGTAGCAAATGGACTGTAGGGGGAGCAAGAGTGGAAGCTGGGGTTGGTGTGGAGCTGTGGCAGCTGAGAGGAAAAATGTGATGAGATTGGGCGTTCTGGAGGGAGAACTGGAAAAAGGGAGGGATGGAGGAAAATAAAGAATGAAGTTGGCTCCTGGGCTTTTAGCAAAGGCATCCATGATTATTTTAATCAAGCAGACTTTATGTCTGGTTTGGGAGGTTAGTAGGGTTCTGGGGGGAGGGAGGGATCAAAAGTTCAGTTGTCCTTGAAAACTCAGCTGCTTGAAGCCCATATAACAGCCCATTTCTTTCCCAAATATACCCTTTTTGTGTTGCAGTTGGGACTCGCAGCTCCTTGGCTTCACCTTCAACGACATGTTCATCCGCATCTCCACTCGCCTTCCCTCCCAGTATATCTATGGCTTTGGAGAAAATGAACACACAGCCTATCGGAGAGACTTGAACTGGCACACGTGGGGGATGTTCTCCCGAGACCAGCCCCCGGGGGTAAGGGCAGAGTGTTGGGACCTTTCTGTGCCCCTCTTTACCCACATCGTGGGCACTTGCTGCTTCATCTTCTGGGACTCAACTTGGGGGGTCACGTTCTGCTTTTAGACAAATGGGCCAACTCTCTGGCTCCTTTGTTTCTTATGCATTTTACCTGTCTCAGAGAGAAGACTAGACACACCTTACCAATCCATTTTCATTGAGTTTCTTTCTCAGCCGCACTGTCTCTTAACCTCTTACCACTTCTTTGCATGACTCTCCCAGTACAAGATGAATTCCTACGGCGTCCACCCCTACTACCTGGGACTGGAGGAAGATGGCAGCGCCCACGGGGTGCTTCTGCTAAACAGCAACGCCATGGGTAAGGGGATGCCAGTATCTCCCCTTTTTTTGGGAACCCCTCGTTCTTGAGGATCTTTAGAATGTGTTTGACCTAGCTGCCTCCAGAAGTCAAAGGCATTATCGTGTGACCAGTTTCTTTCTTCTTAGCCTTTCTGTTGATTTCAGTTCAGTAATATGTGTTAACAGGAATTAACTAAACTCTTACTTGGCAAAAATCGTGTAAGAAGGGAGAGTAAACCCAAGCAAGTCCCAAATATCCTGGAGTTTGGCCAGTGGGGGCCATCTGTGTAATCTGAATTAGTGATGAAGCTGTGGGTCGGAGCACTCTCTCTGGGGGTATGAGGATGTGAAGAATATTTGTATGGTGTATTGGAACGGGGTTGGAAAGGCAGGAGGTAGAGGGGAAAGCACGCATGTAAAAAGGGGTAAAATCCGAATAAAGCCTATACCTGAGTTAGGAGTATTATACCTTTGTATCAAAGAACACCAAAGGGAAAAAAATCCAGAGATAGGACCCTGTAGGGTTTCACTTAACTTCAATTCTGTGTAGCTACAGTACAAAATACTTTCTTGAAACACAGAGGTGTAGAAAGAGGGAGAAGTTATGCATTTCTGGGGTAGTTCCTCACATTGAGGGTTTGCAAATTGATTGGTATTTTCCTACATTTTCAGATGTGACATTCCAACCCCTGCCTGCCCTGACATACCGCACCACGGGAGGGATTCTGGACTTTTACGTGGTCTTGGGGCCAACTCCAGAGCTTGTCACTCAGCAGTACACTGAGGTAGGAGGGACTTCAATTGGTTACCAAGTATTTAAACAGTATATTTTGTGTTCCAAAACCCACATTCATTAGTACAGTTCTCAGATAATAACTGGAATTACTGGTCTTATTGGGAGACAGGTAGATTACAAAATAAAGAATATATACATCCCCCAAAACATTAATTTCATAGCCTCTCAAAGCATTGCAGAGCAGCAGAATTAATAGTGCCAGTGGTGGTTGTGGAGGTGGCAATGGTAGCAATAGTGATGATGATGATAACATGATGGTGGTGGTAGTGATTATGGTGGTAATGCGACGATGGTGGTGATATGGTGGTGGTGGTAATGTGATGGTGATGGTAGTGTACTGGTGTTGGTGATGGTGATGGTGGTGGTGGTGATTGTGATGTGGTGATGGTAGTGGTGGTGATGATGGTGGTTGTGGGTGATGGTGGTGGTGATGGTGTGATGTGATGGTCATGGTAGTCATAGTGATCATGACAGTTGTTTTGACAGCAGCAACAAACACATATATAAGACTTACTGGCATACAGTAAGTGATATATGTCAGAACACTTTACATATACATATTAACTCATTTAGTCCACTCAAAAACACACCATGAAGCAAATACTATTGTTATCCCCAATTTACAAGTGAGGAAACTGATGCACAAGAGGCATTTAATGTTCGCCCAAGGTTGCATAGTCAGCAGAGATTGGAGCCCATATGGTAACCCAGACACTTTACTTCTAGGTTCTGTGTTCCTAATCAATAAGCTAGACTGCCTCTAGGAATCAGAGTAAAACCAGATTTTCCCAAATTCCTGGGGAGTGGGTCTAGTCTAGCAGGAAGCTTTCTCCAAGTTATCCCAGTGGCTGTGCATCTTCTCAGTTTCTCTCTGGATTTGAATTTATTGATTGTCTAATGTGGGGCACTAGAAAAATATTCTTAAAGCACTTTGTGTTCAACCTCGATTTGGAGTCTTCTTTTTAAGAACTAATATTTTCTGCCTGTTTTCTAGTTGATCGGTCGGCCAGTGATGGTTCCTTACTGGTCCTTGGGATTTCAGCTATGTCGCTATGGATACCAGAACGACTCTGAGATTGCCAGCTTGTATGATGAGATGGTGGCTGCCAAGATCCCCTATGTATGTTCTCAACTTGTGGTGTACCAGCTTTGAGACACGGCCAACCCCAGTTGTCTCTATCTGGATTCATTTGTCTGATTTTTGTGGGGTTCTGTAAAGTTACAAAGTTCTTTCTCATACAATATCACACTGAGCCTCACCCAATGCAGTAATACAGGTGGGGGTCATGGTCTGCATCTCAGAGTCACAATGATTTGCCAAGGAGGATACAGGACCAGCTCCAGGGTTCTTCCTGCTAGATCATGCTCCCATTTCTGTTACATGAATTAAATTTAGTCAAAAACATCCTTGGTTCCATAAGAATAAAAGGACCTCCCAAACAGTAGTATTGTTTAATTTTAAAAGCTCAAATTCAGTCAGACCGTTGTGTGTGTAGATAGAATCTCAGTTCCAACACTTTGCCGGGGCTGGAGCACAGTCTTCTCTCAGCTTTGAGCTAATCCAGGGCTGAATGTAGGGATCTTGGAATTGGCTTGCAGAGGAAATATATGCGGGAGAAACTCAATCGAGGACAAGAGGGATCCAATGATCAGAGAATTGATCCCACAAACCAATTACATACAGTGGTGGGCAAAAGCAGGTTTACAGTTGTGCGTATGTGAAACTCAGAGTTTATTCTTGTATTACTATTTATTAATTATTGTATTATTTTTCATACAAGCAACTGTAAACCCACTTTTTCCAACCCCTGTATTTAATTTTATTCTATTTTATTGTTGTTGTTTATAGTTGTTTCTATTAATGGAAAGTGTAGCATGCACTCATAATAAGAAAGCTGTGTTTAACAACCCCTAAGCCTGGCTATTCCAGAGCAATAACAGGTTCTGTTTTGTTTTGGGTAGATTTACCACCCATGTTGTATTCGTACTAGGTAATTGACATTATGTTGTTTTCTCTGAACTTGAACCGCTGATGCCAGGGCAGCCTCTTGGGGGAGGTGGCCACCATCACTCCTGATACTGGTCATTGACAAGGCACTTCCTCATCCATTGTTTTCATTTATCCTCAAAACAGCCGTGCTGGATAGGCATTATCATTTATATTTTGCTAATTTTGTTGTGTGTTTTTTCCATGTTGCAAAGGAAAATTAGAAAGTTAGGTAGATTTCCCAGAACCTAGCACCTGACAAATACCAGAACCAGGATTTGAAAGAATCCCAAAGAAGCTGTGTGAAATTCGCTACCGGTTGGGTTAGTGGCGGCTTGTTCCTGTCCGGAGCCTGCAGCCACTCAGCTCCCTTGTGTGTCCCCCAGGACGTGCAGTACTCGGACATCGACTACATGGAGCGGCAGCTGGACTTCACCCTCAACCCCAAGTTTGCTGGGTTTCCAGCTCTGATTAACCGCATGAAGGCTGACGGGATGCGGGTCATCCTTATTCTGGTTCGTTCCTGCGTGAATGGGAGGAGTCTTTTGGGAGTGCAGGGGAGCTTTACATGTGCCAGATTCCCTCCCGCGTTACAAGTAGAGAAGTTGAGGGTCAAAGAGTAAGATATGCCCCAGGATTCACAGCCGCTGTGCCGTTCAGGTGGAAGGTGGTGCCTTCCCTTTGGGGGAGTTTCTCTCTCCTGTCCCGTCATTCTCTGGCTTCGGTTTCCTCACCTGGCCTATGTGTCGATTGTAGGACCCAGCCATCTCTGGAAATGAGACGAAGCCCTATCCTGCATTCAGTCGGGGTGTAACAGATGATGTCTTCATCAAATATCCAAACAGTGACGACATTGTCTGGGGAAAGGTATGATCTTCGTGGTGACCCAGCCTGGGGATGCATCACTGTTAGTGCATTTGGGGCTGTTGTTTGGTCTTTTTCGTTTGAGGTCGGAAGTTCTCATTTTCTCAATCAATATCTGTCAACACAGTTAAGGAATTTTGAAGGAATGTATATGCACTTCCCTCTAGATCAATCCTATGTGAAAAATCAAAGTGCTATCACCCTTAGGACCATGGTTTATAGTTTCTTAGGAAATGCTACATAAGAGAAATTATCGACTGCACTGCCTTTGGACATTTTTCTTTCCACAGGTCTGGCCTGATTTCCCCAATGTTGTTATAAACGGGTCTCTAGACTGGGAGAGCCAAGTGGAGGTAAAGGGCCCTTTGTGGATGTTGGGTGGAGTGAGGGTTGCCAGGGAGGTCTGTCTTCTAATCAGTTTATTTTTTTAAAAAATGACTCAGATGTGGCTGGTATTAATCTTTATTCTAATCCTCCATCGCCCTGCCCTACCCCATGTTTTCCAACCTGCCTGAGCTGGAGCTCTCTGTTTTTGGTGAAAGAGTCTCTTCTTCTGGTTCCATGTTTCTACCTCTCTCTCTCTCTCTCTTTTTTTTTTTTAATGTGATTTTTTATTGATTTTAGAGAGAGAGAGAGGAAGGGAGAGGAAGAGAGAGAAAGAGAAACATCAGTGTGAAAACAGAACATTGAATGGCTGCCTCCTGCATGCCCCTACTGGGGATCAAACCTGCAACCCAGGCTGCAACCCAGGCATGTGCCCTGATCCAGAATCAAACTGGTGATCTCTCAGTGCATGGGACTACACTCAATCAACTGAGCTACGCCAGCCAGGGCCTACTTGTCTTTTGTCTATTGTGTATAAGAGCTGGAAGTTCCCTCAATCAAGTCTTCTTTCCATTGCTCCCCCTAACCCTTACCAACAGCATTATTGAGCTTTTAAACTCTTAAAATGCACTGATGAACAGAGAGGAACCTATCTACTGAGACATACAATGGACCATAATGTTCCTTAACAAGCAATATGACCTACGTAGAAATTTATGAATATTTGCTGCCACTAAGTGGTGTGAATTCACAGTTAGGCACTGAGCATTTATTTTATGTCGGGTTCTAAGCTAAGCACTGTAGGGGATACAAAGATTAATCAGAAGAAAAGAAAATAAAGTCTTTGCTCTTAAAAATCTTATGCTCTAGTTGAGGAGCTATACCTTGGGTCTACTTTTCAGGTTATAGTGAAGACATGACCTTTATTATTTGAGCAAATGAAAGAGGAGGGGGAGCTACATCTTCCTCCTAAGTCCTTTCAACTTACTTGACACACAAGTGCTGTTTTCAGGTGATGCTGAAACTAGAGAAAACACAGATGCAAACTAGTCAGATGGTCTCATGGACTAAAATGCAAACTTGCCTCTCACCCCCTTTCCCGAGCAGGAATGAGACAAGAGAGGGTCAACTGGCTGCTTCTTTCCAGCCTGCTGACAAGGCATCTGATGTCTCTCCCTTTCAGGCTGCAGGCTCTCCCCGGCTTACGCTTTGTCTTTGAGGGGTGCTTAGGAAATTGCAAGATGGAAGTTGAGGGTTGGGCATCTAATACACGAGATAGTGAGTTCAGGGGTTGATCACTACTGTTCGTGTTGATAGGGAGAGGAAATCAGTCTGTGCATGCTTTCCAAATGCTAAGGAGGGGCCTAATTTGTGCTAATTTCCCCCTGCACTATTGTAGTTAAAACAAGAAAAGAACATTACTTAAGCTCTGTCCAGATTACCTGTCACCATGTAGTACAAGGCTGTGCAGGAGTTAAGCTCTTAGTAAATGCCTGTTTGCTGTCTTATATATTTATTTGGGACAAATAAGTTATATTTAATTTTTACAGCAATACCGAGCTTTTGTGGCCTTCCCAGACTTTTTCCGTAATTCAACTGCCACCTGGTGGAAGAGGGAGTTGAGAGAACTACACACCAATCCACTGAGTCCGGAGAAGAGTTTGAAGTTCGATGGCATGTGGATTGTGAGTGTTTGTGTCCGTGTACATGTGGGTAAATGTGTGTCTACCTTTGTGTGTCTAAGTGTATGTATCACTGACCTTTAATAAAGAAAGATAGTGATCACCCCAGAGAGACTTTGGACATAGACTGCAGTTCCTCCAGTTGGGAGTAGACACCCCAGTAGTCCTCAGACCTTGTACCCGGCCCCAAGTTCCTGCTGTAAAACTCCAAGGTCATTACTAGGAATTTATTGGAACTGCGACTTCCTTCAAACCCTGAGGGAGAATTAAAAAAAAAAAAAAATCCTCTAGCCAGTTATACTGTAGGGCTTAATTGATCTTTCTAGTCAGTTCTCAGCTGGATTTGATGATTACTGGATGGTGAATGATTTATTCACTACTTCTCTTTCTCTGAGTTGACAGCATGTAACTATTTTAATTTTTTTAAAATTATTGATTTTATTTTATTTTTTAAAATATATCTTTATTGATTTCAGAGAGAGGAAAGGAGAGGGGGAGAGAGAGACAGAAACATCAATGATGAGAGAGTCATTGATCGAGCCCGCAACCCGGGCATGTGCCCTGACTGGGAATTGAACCCCGATCGCCTGGATCCTAGATTGACGCTCAACCGCTGAGCCATGCCCGGCCGGGCTAAATTATTGATTTTAAAGAGAGAGGAAAAGAGAGGGAGAGAGAGAAACATTGATGTGAGAGAAAAACATCAATCAGTTGCCTCTCCTACTCGCACCCGCCAGGGATCAAACCCTCAACCTGGGTGTGTGTCCTGACCAGGAATCGAAACAGCGACCCTTGAGTGCATGGGGCGATGCTCAACTAACTGAGCCATGTAACTATTTTAAAAAGTGAGATATATTTGTGTTTGACATTTCTAGGATATGAATGAACCAGCAAGCTTTGTGAATGGGGCAGTTCCTCCAGGCTGCAAGAATAGTGCTCTGAATCACCCTCCCTATATGCCACGTAAGGACCCTGGGCCTCCTCTACTGGCAGAGCCATGGCCATAAGGAGTGACCCCTGCAAGAGCCCAGCAGGCAGGGGCTTATCAGTGGTGCTTTGGTTTTGGGATGGGGTGTGGGGGGTAATGACAAACAAATTTCAAGGACTTGGATGTATACAAGTTACTGACCCCAAAGACTGAATATTTTGAGTTTGTTCAGAAAACACTTAACAGTGGTTATGTCTCCAAAGGATCCTACATCTGCATTCATTCCTTCTTCAGGCTCGTGTTAATTCCCCTACGAAGATTTGTTGTGCCACCAGTGGGTGGAAAGTAGGGGCTTCCCCTTATGTGGAGTTGATGGACTTTGGCGTTACACTTGTATTCATATCTTGGCCCCAGAAATTTTTCTCTCTCTATGAGCTACAGTATGACCTTCAACAGATTCCTTGATATTTCCAAACCTGTTTTTAAAACTGTAAAAGGGGGAGAAAGGGATGTCCTTCGTAGAGTTAAGATAAGAATGACATGAAATAATTAGCATGTTGAAAGCCGAGGGTGGAGCCTGCCCCATAGTGTTTGACAACTCTGTGCTCTTCCCCACGCCCTTGGCTTTCCCCTGGAGACCCTCCGGAGGACTTGATGTTGAACCGCCTGTGGCGCCATTGCGGCTCACAGAGCTGAGCGCGTTCCCATGCCTCGGGGAAGGAGAGGGGCCCATGCACATGTAGAGTTCAATCCCTTGAAGAGAGGTCAGCACTGAACAGGATCAGAGGTGGCTTTCCCATCACTAGTTCTTTCTCCTCAGATCTGGAGTCCAGGAACAGGGGTCTGAGCAGCAAGACCCTGTGCATGGAGAGTGAGCAGATCCTGCCTGACGGCTCCCGGGTGCGCCACTACGACGTGCACAGCCTGTACGGGTGGTCCCAGACCAGACCCACCTACGAGTGAGTCATTATGTCCCTTCTCTAAATGGCACAATCTGCAGGCACAGCCAGTGACTGATGATGCTACCCTGCGTCTCCTCTTACTCCCTCTTCCAAAGGGGCTAAAAAGATTTTAATTACAGCCATGAAGCTATTCTTACCTATTAGACAAATACTCATGAGCATGGAGCCAGGCCCTGTGATCACAGTTAACAGGACAGAGTTACACAAGGGCTGGTCCTGCCAGGGAGAGACCAGTCATCCTAGTGGAGATGCCATGGGCCATTGTCACACAGTGCAGCTGACGCTGTAACAACGTGAGTTATAGGAGGCAAAGAGAGTGAAGAGGACAGGAGAGCTCCTATATTTCAAAAGTCACTTCTCTCTTTTGGGACTTTTTTGGGAGGTCATCCTTGTTGGGAGAGCCAATGAGGGTTCTGCTGAATTAGCCTTGTCCTACTGTGTGAGCTCAGTCAGTGTGAATCATCCTAAGGAAAGCCTTATAAAGGAATTCACCTTCTTCCTCCCCAAATATATACAACTAAGCACTGAGTAAATAAATAGTAAGATTTGGTGATTCCGTATTGTTTTTATGTGACCCAGTGAGTTTATTACGTGGTGAAGTTCTTTGTAAAACCCTTAAACACTCTAAGGAATAGCTGTTATTACTCTGTCCATCCGCCGGGGTTGGTCAGTGGGAACCTCCCTGTAGCTCAGATTTCCATATTCCCTCCAGTAACACAGGAAACACGTTGGCACCATGCCCTGGGATCAGAGGCTCTGGGAGGAGAAGCTTTGGGGCCTTTCTTCACCTTTTCTGATCTCTGTCACCTCCCTGTTCCCCTCCCACCAGAGCCGTGCAGGAGGTGACAGGAGAGCGAGGGATCGTCATCACCCGCTCCACGTTCCCCTCTTCCGGCCGCTGGGGAGGGCACTGGCTGGGAGACAACACAGCCTCGTGGGACCAGCTGAGGAAGTCGATCATTGGTGCGTGGCTTGTCCCAGGGGCTCCGCTGGTGGGCGCGGGGCAGGATCCCTGCTGACGGGCGCCCCGAGGAGCGGGAGGGAGCGGGTGTGGAGTGCCGCGTCTGACACAGCCCCGGTTCTCACTGCAGGCATGATGGAGTTCAGCCTCTTCGGCATATCCTACGTAAGTGCCCTTTGGATCGCGGCTAATCCCCGAGCACATGGTGCCATTTTTCAGAATTCATCAACAGGCCTGTTGTATTGCATCTTTTTAGACAGGAGCCGATATCTGTGGATTCTTTAAAGACGCTGAATACGAGATGTGTGCTCGCTGGATGCAGCTGGGGGCCTTTTACCCCTTTTCGAGGAACCACAACACCATTGGGACAAGGGTAGGATGAAGGTGTCACTAGGAACACAGCCTCCAATTCTGAGCTGCTCTAATTCCCCAGGGATGCCCGTAACGCTCTTAAACTCTCATGTTTCTTTTCTTTTTTGACACTCTTATATATTGTGAAATGATGACCACCGTTGGATTAGTTAACACCTTCGTCACCTCAGATACTTACCATTTCTTTTTGGTAACGAGGACATTTAATTGAACATCTGCTCTTTTGTCACCTGTCAAATATACAGGACAGTATTGCTAACTGTATTCATGCTGCACGTTATATCCCAGAACGTACAGGGTGGGGCAAAAGTGAGTCTACAGTTGTGAGTACGCAAAACACAGAGTTTAGTCTTCTATTATTATTTATTATTTGTTGTATTTGCATTTTTGATATGAACAGCTATAAACCTATTTTTGCCCCACCCTGTATTTATTTTATAACTGGAGGTTTTTATCCTTCTGCTGACATCTCCCTATTTTCCCCAACACCCAGCCCCTGATTCCCACCGCCCTACTCTGTTTCTATGAGTTCTACTTATTCAGAGTCCCTTTTAGGCTCCAAAGAAGACATATGAACGGCCACTAGGTACATGAAAAGATCCTTATGTTTCAATGAACCATCTTCTTCAGTGTTCCTTAGATAATTCTTTTTTTGTTTAGGCAGCCTTGTATCAAATATATCCCCAAAAGAATGTCTTACGGGGAAATTTTATCAGCTGTCCTGGGAAAGCTTCAGCGACCTCTCTCAGTCTGTTAAGAATATTCTCTGAGCCCTATCTATGATCATCTTTGATTTAGCTAGGTGTGATTTTCATTTGTAATAAATGTTCAGTGACCTCAAGTCCCCCAGTGGTGAGCTCTAAAACTCCTCTTCCTCTCCTTTAGAGGCAAGACCCTGTATCCTGGAATGACACGTTTGTGAATATCTCCAAAAGTGTCCTGCACACCAGATACTCCATCCTGCCATACCTCTACACCCTGATGCACCAGGCCAGCACGCAGGGCAGCACTGTCGTGAGGCCTCTTCTCCACGAGTGAGTGTCCAGCTGGAAGCCTGGTGACTGAGGGATGATTTTATTCTATATATTATCAGGTCAAGAAAATAGTTCTTCCAAATTAAATTAAAGACATGATTGCCTTTTGCCATAAGCTCTCTAGGGACATAAATATGTTCTTTAGCGCAGTGTCATTGATACCCTGGGTCTGTAATGAGAGGCTATTGAATTTAAATATATCTTTATTGATTTCAGAGAGAGGAAAGGAGAGGGAGACAGAGAGATAGAAACATCAATGATGAGAGAGTCATTGATCGGCTGCAGCTTGCAACCCGGGCATGTGCCCTGACCAGGAATCGAACCCCAATCGCCTGGATCCTAGGTCTACACTTAACTGCTGAGCCACGCCCGGCCGGGCAAGGCTATTGAATTTAAAATTGTTTTCCCAAAATGATACAACACAGAATAATTTCTTTCTAATTTGGGCTTGTGAAGACCTACTTATCTTTTACAGAAGCTCAGGTCACAATGCATTCCAGGGGGAGATTTGAGGGATGAAGGCCATTCTTGCATGTAGGATGTGCCATAGTTAAGAAGCATGGAGATATTTATAAATGAGAACATGTCTGGAGTTTGAAGAGCCTGATGTGTAGGAAGTGAATATATATCTGATTAAGGTGGAAAAAGTAATTTAAAGTAGAGAGGCTGGATTTCTGACTCGGGTCTGAATTTGAGGAGTTTCCTCAAGGCCTTGGCTTGGGGCCCTGCTGGCATCTTGATTGTGGTACCTTGGGTTTGCCTTTCCAGGTTTGTGTCAGACAGGGAGACCTGGGAAATAGACAGTCAGTTCCTGCTGGGCCCAGCCTTCCTGGTCAGCCCCGTCTTGACGCCTGTGAGTATGGAAGCCTCTGGTGAACAGAGGTCCCAGTTATGAAGCCTGGTGAATGGGGCTAGGAGAAGAGGCCTGATCTGGTGGGGGTCCTGAGAGGTGGCTTCGTATTCCACCTCTGTCTCTTCCTCCCCTCTGAGCTGAAGTCCATCACTTAGGTGTTCCGGTCCCCAGCTCCCTCATCTTTAAAATCATCAAAACAGATTGTGATTCATAGGACAATCGAGAAGGAAAAAACCTTATATTTGAAGATATCATTTCTTCATTAACTGAAATAAGGAGTTTAGTCAGGTGGGGGCAGTACTGTAAAGATTTATTACAATCCCCTGTTACCTTAAAACAAAACTTTTCCTAAGGATCGTTTGAGGCAATGTGTAGAATCTCACTGAGGAGGGCTAGCCCTTCCCTTCCTTCTGTAGGAGGCCTTTAGGCAGCAAAAGTCATTTCCTTACTTTTTCTGTTGATGATTAGGCTTCTGATCAAAACACTAGTTAATTGCATCTTCTCCAAAACTTAGTGCACCGATCAGAATCTCTGAAGTATTGGCACGATAAAACCCACAGAGTTTTCTTCTGCCCCAGACCCAACTTCTTTGTTTCTTTAGAGAGGGTATGTGGGTTAAGTGTACAAGCAGATGATGATTTTCCCCCCAAAGTCCTGGATCCCAAAAGACTATATAGAAGCCACCAGTTTGGGGCAGGCAAATCTGTTTGAAGCAGAGAGAAAAGAAAGTCTTCCCCCACAGTCTCGGCCTCTAGAGAGATGAAGCATCTGGGCCAAGGACCATCACTAGTGTTTTGACCAAGCCAGTTATTCTGCTTTAGATAACTGAGCCCTGCCCATGACTTGTTTGTGTTTCATTTCAGAATAACAGAATTGTCTCTGCATATTTCCCCACAGCCCGCTGGTATGATTACTACACGGTGAGTTTTTCTGATTGTTACACGACCAGGGAAAACAGGAATGCGCCTGGGATTTAGAATCTGATAGACCCCCGCTCCCAGTGTGGCTCTGTAACCCACCTGACGTTGAACTAGGACAGGTCACCTGTGACCTCGTAGCCTCTGTCTTCTCACCTCCAAGTCTGGGAAGACCACTTCCTTCACAGGATTGTGGAATAACACATGAAGTGCCTCCCCTACTGCCTGGCCTTCGTGGGTGTTCTTTATGTGTTAGTTTTATCTTTCCTTTTACCAGCACCATTCACAGTGGTGTATAACAGCAACACTAGTAAACACTGGAAATTGTGCTGTAAACTATAGTTTTTGTTAAATCCCCCCATACTAGACTGTAAGTTCTTAAGTACAGGGGCCTTTTCTTCTCTCTCTCTCTCTCTCTTTTTTGTTTGTTAATCCTTACCTGAGGATATTTTTTTCATTGATTTTTAGAGAGAGTGGAAAGGAGGAAGGGCAGTAGAGAGAAAGAAACATCCATGTGGGAGAGACACATCGATTGGTTGGTTGCCTTCTGCACATGCCCAACTGGGCCTCGGGATTGAGCCTGTAACCCAGATACCTGTACATGCCCTTGTCTAGGAATTGAACCCTTGACCCTTTGGTGCATAGGTCGATGCTCTAACAACTGAGCCCCACAGGCCAGGCTCCTCTCTTTTTATTCCACACCCCCTTCTACAGCATAGATGCTCAAAGAGGAGTTGTGAAACATGATTCCCTAGGGTAAGTGAGGTCTCAGGCCGTGTGTAAAATGCACATAGAGGTAAGAACCCCACCCTTGTGCACGGGAGCAATGCAAGCGCGTTTAGAAATGCAGGCTGGATACATCGTCTGCTGTAGAATGTTCCCAGGCTCGTCTGAGCCCCAGAAACTCATCTAGGAAAGCAGGGTCTTCAGAGCAGCTTCAGGGCAATATTTTATTATTATTAAATTTATTGGGGTGACATTGGTTAATAAATTTATATAGGGCTCAAGGGTACAATTCTGTGATTGTATATTGCATTGCGTGCCCACCAACCAAAGTCAGATCTTCTTCCATCATCATATATTTGACCCCCTTTACTTTTTGCTTCCCCCAGGCCCTCCCCTTTCATAATCACCGTACTCTCATCTGCGCCTGTGAGTTTTGGTTTGTCTTGTGTGTTCATTTGTTGCTTTCAGTTTTGTATCCCACACATGAGTGAAATCATATGGTTCTTGCCTTTTTCTGTCTGACTTATTTCACTTAGTGTGATGTTCTCAAGATCAGGGCAGTATCTTGAGGAAGAGTCCCAGGGAGTGTTTCTTCTCCATCTCCCCAGGCCTCCTCTTGTGACTTTTCTGAGGAGAACAAAGCAGAGGACTGCAAATATAGCACAAAGATGACAGCTGGGGGACCAGGGCCAGAGCCTGCTCTGGCCCCTTTCAGCCAAGGGACCTGTGGTGGGATTAGGTGAAAATATTAATATTACTTAATATTTTGTACCCAATCCTACTAAAAATTTACAGAGGTACCAATAAAAGATACACTATCTTATTTAATATTTTTAAAGAGGAAGAGGAAGGATGTTTTAGAGATGTTGGCAAAAGCATGGAAAATGCTTGGCCTTGGTAAGGAAGAATGGAGGCGTAGGCTCTCTGCTTGGAGCAAAGGAGTCAAGCAGATCTTGTTCCTAAATCGGTTCCTTTGTTGTGATACAGGTTATTAGAGCTTAAGTGAGGGAGGAGGTTACATGTAATTCATATAATTACTATTTCTAGACTCTGCCTAAATTTCTCTCTCTTCCATTCAACCAAACATGAAATTTGCCTAAATTTCCATCTTGTCTATTCAAGAGAGCATATCCCAGCATGTGCTGCACCCCACCCATCACCCAGAACTTGCCTGAATTTCTAGCCAGGGAAGATGTTTACTACAAGAATTTTTAATATAAGTTGGCAAAATTTCAGGAACAATTTAGATTCCCAGCAGCACTTGATGAGAGTGTTCGGCTCCCTAACTCTGTGTCAGGTTTAACCATTAGCTTTTCTATTTAAAATTTGTTTGCTCATCTTTGACTCTTAAAGGCAAGATAGTTCCTGATGCTCACAGATAGTTCCTGATTTATTTGTGATTATCTTTTGTTGTTGTTGTTTTTTCTCACATGTGGATACTTTCCATTAATTTTAAGGAGAGGAGGGGAGAGAGAGAGAGGAGAGTGAGAGGGACATTGATCAGTTGCCTCCCCTACATGCCCCAACCAGGGATCAAACCCGCAGCCTTTCGGTGTACGTGACGACGCTCCAACCAACGGAGCCACCTGGCCAGGGTGATTGGTGGTGACCTTTGACAGGCCATTTGTACTTCTGTGACCTTTCTATCCTTTTGCTATTTTCTCATGGCATTTGCTTTTCAATTGTTTATGATTTTAGAGATTTTAGCTTTTATATAGTCAAGTTAATGTTTAAAGTCACTAAATTTGTTTAGTGAATAGAATTCACTTAGTGAATAGGCTATAACTCTTTTCCCTCCCGAATTGTCAAATTCCCCAATATTTTTGTTTGTTAAACTTTCGTTATAATATACCGTTCTTATATATGCTAGAATTCATATGGAAGAATTCTCTTTTCTGTTTCTGATTTGTTACTTTATTAATTGTTATTCTGTCAGTATTGAACATTTTAAATGATTGCATACTTATAGTACAATTTAATGTGTGATAGACTGATGTTCCCTCATTCTTTTCAGAAATGTTTTTGATTGTTATTTTTATATATTCTCCTAGAAGACATAGAATAATTTTGTCAATCCAGAAAATAAAGCAAACTTGCACTAGAATTTTTATTAATTGTGTGTAATATATATAATATATCATGTTATATAATTACACATTATATGGCATATTAATATATTATATACATGTATCTGGGAAGAAATGATAAATGTTATATATTTTTTCTTAGAATGTATATATTTTCACCAAAAGGTATGTCCAAGAATGTTTCATAGCAGTATTATTGGTGAATTAGTAAAAAACTGGAAATAAACCCAATGCCCATCAACAGTAAAATGGACAAATAAATCATGTTCTGTTTTTCAAACTCAGTGCTATAGGGCAAGGAAAATAATGAACTATTGCAACATCAGTGAAAATGATAAATATCATAAACATAATATTGAGCACAAATAGTCATATATAAGAGAGTAAAGAATATGTGATTCCATTTAGAAAATATAAGTTCAAAATCAAGAAAAGTGACAGAAATCAGATCAGGAGCTACTTTGGTATGGTGGTTACTATGAGAGGGATGAGAGAGCCTTCTGGAAAAGCAGTAATTCTCCTATCTTGAGCTAGGTGGTGATTTCCTGGGTGTGTTCACTTGGTAATATTTTATTTCTCCATATACTTATTATTTCTGTCCTTCTCTGTACCTCTGCTATTGAAAATTTAAGTAGAAAAATAATAAAGCATGCCATAAACAGGCATCCTCACAAATCAATCCTTGGGAATTAAAGGCATGATGCAGATATTTAAAATTCTGTTTAAAAAGAAATCATAAAATACAATCTAGGAAACTACCCAGAAGGTAGAACAGAAAGGCACAGATGGAAAAGCAGGAGAAAAAAATAAGAAAGCCGGACTTAGCTTGATAGCCACCACTTTTGCATAATTTCTCTTCTGCTTGCCCAGTGGAACTTGAACAAAGAATGTTAAGTGAGGCTCCTATCTTGCTGGTTCCCATTTCTCGGGCATCATGATTCTTCATATCACAGCTGCCTTGGTGGCTGTGAACTCCCATCCCCGCACTGCCCCTCCTGTGCTCATTTGACTACCAGAAGCAACAAGCCATCCCTTACTGCTTGGCCTGTAGGGTCCACTTGTTTTATGTCCCACCTTGATGAGGGACAGGGTGAAGGGCTTCGTTTAACCCAAATGGCTCTGCTGGACTAAGGCTGGATCTTTGTTGGCTCTGACTCTCAGTTTCTCTAAACTAGCTGCAAAATCAGCAGTGTATAGCTCTTTGTAGAGTTCCGGGCCTGCCTCAGCCATGCCTATGGGATTGAGCACACTGTGGAGTGTTCCTATCCCCTCCCCTCTCCCTTCTGTCATATTGGTTTCATCGATCTTTTGTATTGTTTTTTTTTTTAGACCCTATGTCATTGATTTCCACTCTGATCTTGATTATTTCCTTCCTTCTGTTTACTCTGGGCTTTTCTTGTTCTTTTTCAAGTTGCTCTCAGGACTGCTTTTGTTGTGTCCCATCGATTTGGGGTTGTTGTGTATTCATTTTCATTTGTTTCCAGGTAATTCTTTATTTCTTCCTTGATCTTCTTGGTAACCCATTCATTGTTTAGTAGGATGCTATTTAGCCTCCATGTGTTTGAGTGTTTCTGAATTTTTTTTTTATTGTAGTTGATTGGAAGGATGGCTTCTTAGACGCTAAGGTTTATGGCTCCAGGTCAGAGAGCACTTCTCCTGGTCACACATGAGGCAAGATAAAGATTTAAACATAAAAGAAGATATAGTGAGTTTAAGATAAGGATTTGTGAACTGAGTCAGCTCACTTTAATCTTCTCTGTGAAATGTACCACAGGTGTTAGTTAAGTTGGTGGGCGTGGGGCGTGGGGCAGTGAAGGGAGACGAAGACCCAGTGAAAGAGAAGGTATAGAAACGCCATTGGCAGGGGAGTGTATCAGGAGCCAACAGGAAATGAATGAAAGGATTGTTCAACCTCCTCTAGCTGTGCTCAGGGACACAGAAATAGGATGTGGAGTGAAGGTGGAGTGGGATCCATGCTATGATCTCATGTGGTGGATACTGTGGAAACCCCAAAAGCAAGGGGCCCTGATAAGACGTTATGGCAGCAATGCAAGATTCCACACAGGAGCTGGGTGAATGTGGGAAAACGTAATAACAGGTATATGCGGAAGGATCGTGAACCATGAATGGGCAGCATGTTCAGAAGAGTGGACAAGATGTCTGGTAAAGGCACTCATCAGAGGTGTGTTCTCTCCCCTTCATCTCTTGCCTTCCTCTGGCCCACAGGGTGTGGACATTCAAGCAAGGGGAGAGTGGAAGACCTTGCCAGCCCCTCTTGACCACATTAATCTTCATGTCCGTGGGGGCTACATCCTACCCTGGCAAGAGCCTGCACAGAACACTCAGTTAAGGTGAGTGATGGGATCGGTTAGCTCAGATCCTGGTGGAGCCCACCAATCTGTAAGCAGTACTCTTGGGCCCAAAAGCAATTTTACTAAACATTTTTCTTGGTTGGTTTATTTGCTTGTTTTATTTTTAAACTGTTTTTTTAGACTCTACATTCTTTGAACAGTTATCAACAACTCTTTTAGGTCTAAGTGGGTGAGATGCTAGGTCTAATTAGTGATAATTGAAATGTAAGAAGCTATTGCTGAAAAATTGTGTGAGCTATAATGCAGCTGATACCTGAGGCTGAGAGTCCTCATGCACAGATTTTAAAATTCTAGACCTATGCCTGTAGAATAATAGCTAAGATCAAGTGAATGCTTGCTGTGTGCCTAGAACTGAAATAGTATGGAATTTTCTTTAAAAAAAATAAAATAAATAAACCCTATGGCGTAAGTACTGCTATTATCCCCATGTTACAGAAGAGTAAAGAGGCTTCATTGAGATCTGTGGAGTGAGCATGATGAACTCAGACTCACACAGTTAGTAAGCAGTTAAACAGGGACTAAAATCTATGTGTGTCTGATGTCAAACTAAAATTCTTAGAGCCTTACTCATCCGAGTCCAAAAATTCAGTTAAAAGCTAAAGAGCTTAGGACATTTGTGAACAGAACTCACTATACGTGTATTTAGGAAGTTAGGTCACGAAAGAAGAAAGGCCACAACATCCGAGCTTTCCTCACAATGGAAAGAGAAGGAATCCAATGGGTTTGCTTGTAGTTTCTGGTAGAGCCTGTCCCCCTGCGTCATTCATTCATCCATTCATTCCTGGTACGAAGTCATAGAGCTAATGAAGACAGAACTAGAAGTAGGCCGAGTCTCTTGAAACCTAGCACTCAGTCTTTATAGCAGGAAGGACTTCCTTTATGTTTTTTGAAAACCCTTGCTTTGAGACTGTGGCTTGGTTTTCAGCTAAGGCCTCTCTCCCATTTCACTGTAGCCGCCAGAAACACATAGGCTTCAAGGTCGCCTTGGATGAAAAGGGAGCTGCGGAAGGTTGGCTCTTCTGGGATGATGGGCGAAGCATCGGTGAGTAAGGGTTGCCTCAGATTCATATCAGCCCCATTGACTGGGCTCCTGGATATCTTGTGGGCCTGTTTTTCCTGTTTCATGTTAAAGCAATTTTGCATTTTTAAAGTATAGCTATTACTTTGAAGTAATACATAGTGTAATTGAAGCTTAGCTCTGAATGTCTCACCTTTATCCACTGTAGAAGACAGCAGTGTGGGGGTCACAGTGAACATTTTTTGGTAACCAATGGAAATATACTTCCATATGGTTTATGTTCAAAGGCACATTCCCTAACTGCATGGCTTATTGCCCCAGTAAGAGAGACAATGCCTCTATCAGCTTTGCTATTTGTTTGGGGGGAATTAGGTGTTTACAGGAATTGGTGAACTCTTGGTAGGAGGGCTCAAGCATCCTTAGCTACTTCTAGGCCAGTGCTGCCTAATCCAACTTTCCACAGCGATGGAACTGTTCTGTCTCTCTGTTGTCAAAGGTGGTAGCCATTAGACATAGGCGGCTACTGAGCGCTTGAAATGGGACAAGTCCATCTGAGGAACTAAACTTTTAAATTTTATTTAATTTTAATTAATTGAAATTTAAATAGCTACATTTTGCCACTGGCTCCCTTGGACAGCACAATTCTAGAAGCTAGCCAGTGCTCTCTGATGAGTGAGCAGTAAGCCAGTTAGAAAGAGGCGAGCATGTGGGGATGAGTGAGGAAGCCACAGGGGAGGGAGGAGGGTGGGAACACCTAGCGTTATATTCTCCCTGGACCTGTGGCATAAATGAGGGTGGAAGGACTAAGAAGGCTATATTTGTTCTCTGGAGACTGCATTTAAGAAATTGCCTGATATCTCTTAAGACAAACTCACCAAGACACCATTCTTGGTGTTTGTGTCTTCATCACGCATGTTCACATATGTGTGCTTCTAGCAGAAGGGACTGGGCCGTTCTGAGGTGACTAGGGAGACGTTGGGAGGGGTAGACCACCAGGAGATAAGTGGATTGAAGGGTGGTGTCAGGAAACCACATTACGTGAAGTGCCTCCATCAGACTGATGTGTCTACACATACTCATTTCAAACATCCTGTGCAAACTGGGGTGAGGGGCAGAGTCTGACTAATCTCCATGCCTAGATCTTAAATCACAAAGTGGAAATCTGTAAAGAAAAAAATGAAATAAAAAACAAAAAATAGTTCCTATTTTCTCAACCAAGACAAGCAGGCAATGAGAATTCTAACTCTAGGTCATGTCTACCTTGTTGTTTGCTTGCAGATACCTATGGAAAAGGGCTCTATTACCTGGCCCACTTTTCTGCCAGCCAGGTGAGTGCAACTAATACAATGAAGGGGCGCTAGAGTCCTACTGGCTTAGTAGGATGCAGGCGGTCATAGGGCATAAGGTACCGCTTAGAATTCCTTCCCTCTCCCCTGGCTAGTTTGCATCCCTCCCTCCCCCTAGACCTCAGATAGATTTAGTATGCTCCCAGGAAGTTTTCTGGGATTAGGCCCACTCATGTTTCATCAGGAACTTATTTTCACCAAGGCAGAGACGGGCAGGCTACTTCGCTGTTCTCCAGCCCCCGTTCCTATGTTGCCTTGGAATGGCCTGCGCATTTTCTGACATCTCCACGTGTAGAATGTATGGTTCCTGATAGCTGAGACCCTTTGTCTCCTTAGAGTTCAGGGCAGTTCTGGAGACCTTGCAGGTGCTTTTTAGCCAATGGAAATTTGGGCGATAGTTTACAACAGGGGATAGAGTCCTGAAATCATGGTCTCCACGACAGGGCACAGGTGGTAACTCTGACTTTGTCTGACTTCATGATCTACATTTGTGCCTAAAAAGAGGTGGGGAAAAATTTGAACAAATTTTTCTTTTTTTCTTTTTCTTTTCTGGTTTCTTTTATCTCTAATTTGACAGAATACGATGGAGAGTCATGTAATTTTCAACAAGTACATCACGGATACAAACCCCCTGAATCTGGGCTACATTGAGATCTGGGGAGTGGGCAGTGCCCCAGTTTCCAGTGTCAGCATCTCTCTGAATGGCACAGTTATAACGCCCACCTTCACCTATAATGCAGCATCACAGGTTAGTGACCAGTGACCAGCCTGAGTGGTATTTCCCAACCCTGAGATGCATTGTGCAAAGCCTGCCTGTTTCCTCTCTCTCTAGTGACACCCTTTCCTGCAAAGCCCTTTGCCAATCCCTCTGTTTTCAGCAATGGACAGCATGGTGACGGAGGGGAAATCAGCCTTTATCATCACTTGGGATTGAGGGTCTGGTCCTTACTTTCCATGCATGTCTGCTTGTGTGCAAAGCTGTGTAAAACCTTGTTTTTACTCCCTCACCTCTGCTACTTGATAGCTTGAACGACTGTATTTTATCAACTGTAAGACACCGGTAGTTAAAAGTTAGCCCATTATTTCATGTGCCACCAAGAAAGGAAAATGTATGAGAAGAGTATGATACAGAGATTTTCTGTCACTGAAAATTCGATTCTGAACTTATAGAGAGCTTTGTAAGACTCCTTTAGACATAGATTTTTATCATTTGAATATGTTAAGTGGTAACACTGAGAAAAGCGTCGGGTGGGAATACGTGGGTATTGATTCCACATCAGAGTGATTTAGAAGAGGTGGACCCTGAGTGTGAAGAAATATTAGAAATACCTTAACCAATGTGTGTCACATAATTTGCCTTTTATTATTTAGATATTTAGATTATTTTATCATTTAAATCTGTTATTATTTATGATTATTTAAAAGGAAACTACACGGCACTGATGGGTTAAGGCATTTGCTATGTACTATCCAGGTGCTGGTGGGACAGAATTTCATAAAACGTTTCCACTAGGTGAGATTTTTCTCCCAAGTCACTAGCATGTTTATGTAAGCTTTCATCCTAGCCCTTTCTCGATCTTATGGAAGGATTCACATTCCTTCCTAAAATAACCCCTAAGTGGTTTGCTGTTCATCCATTCATAGTACCAGTAGTGGCACAGATGTTCAGGTTTGCACAGGTAATAACAATTGTCATGAGTGCTGCTTGGCTCAGTAATTCTAAGGCTGTTGACTGGAAGACACGTTCTGATTTCATGAATGTAAAATACACACAAACTCTGCACCTTGGGATTAATGGAGCGGTTCTAACATCTCCCCTCCTGGCAGATGGGAGCTTTTTTCGTGTGCTTACTTACGCTTTTTCCTGAACTATTTTTCTTTCCTAATCCTCCCTGATTGCAAGGCCTGCAACAAAAGTTTGCCTTCAGTTTTGTATTTTTTGTGTTCTCATATTTGTGGTTTTCTTGTTAACCAACTTCCCAAACTTTACCAAGAGCTCGTAAAGGACTTTACCTATTTTTGTTGCTGACCGACTCATGGGCTGCACATGCAGTGAAACTTTATGGGAAGTGTTTGCCTAGAAGAAAGCTGAAATATTGGATTCTCACTGGCGATCACATGAGCACTCTGAAGGACGAACAGAGGAGGAAATAATAGGGGGGCTGAAGGAACTCAACACCCCAAATGAATGGAAATGAGGACTCTTTTTCCAATGTATTTGTGGAGTTGTGTCTCTACAGTGGCTGCACAGTGCATTATTTTGAGGCTTGTTGTCTTTGTTGTTGAGGCTGAGTGATCTTTGTCCTGTAAGGATTTAAGACCCTCCCTCACCTGAAAATGTGAGAGCAGCCTGGAAGCTAGGCAATGCATTGCGGAAGCATCAGAGTGCTGTGTACACCAAGGGCTCATCTCTGATTTGTCTGCAGGAAATTTAAATCATCTAATGCCCAATACTTTTCCTTTGGTTCCCAACAGGTGTTAAGTGTTGATGTGACCGGCAAAAACATCAGCCTACATAATTTCATTTCGCTGACATGGAAAAGCACTCCGTGAATTCTAAGAGCAAGATCCTATGAACGGCTTTGAAACTACTTATACTTCATGCTTGTAAAATTATTGTGTGTTGCTAACTGGTTCATGCCCAGTATGGGTTCAACTCTTTGATTAATTTTGTTTTGTGTTTTGCATGTGTCTCAGCCCTGTGGGGTGGGCAGTAGGGAGGTATGGAAAATCGATGGGTTACCTTAATGTCTCTATGTGATCAGTACAGTATCTGTTGTTCACCATACAACACTTACGGAAGATGAAAGGGGTTCATGGTGAAGTGCGTGCGTGTGTGCATGTGTATGTGTATGTAATGAGGAAATAGGTCCCCCTCTCCTCCTAAACACCCAAGAAAAAACTTTCCGGGACAGTGTCAGGCCCTGGAGCTAACCCTCCGAGAAAGAACATCTGCTGGTTGGTTATAGGGAGAGGGGAACGTTACTTTGAGAGCGGAATAGAAGGGGAAGAAAAGGCAAGTGCAAGGAAAGGTAAGCAGGAAAGCTGAGGGGCAACAGGTCATGATAAACGTGAGCATGACAAATGAGAAGACAATGTTAAAAATATCAGGAATACTAGCCTCAAGGCGAGGAACAAAGGAAGAACCAACTCACTGGAAAGCGAGAGGAAAGGTTAGGGAAACGCTTAACAGGTGGGAGTAGGCGGGAGGATGGGATTTAAGCAGGCTGACCCGAAGGAAGGGGTGTGAATGTAAAAAAGAACTTATTTTTGCAGAAGTGAGCTTTGAAATGTGTAACTCTGACTTCTCTACTCTGTGCCTAATGTATATAACCACAGTTTCCACACGCGCATGCAACTTCTATGCCGGATAAAATAAAAAAGCATATTTATAAGAGACCTGGACTTTTGTGATAATTTGACCATGGGTAATGCCAGTTCCGATTAAGACTACGTCTTGCTCAGCACACCCTGGTACACTGGTCTTGTTCTCTTTGGGTTCAGAGTCCCTGCAGTCTAATCCCCCAACAAATGATCAGCTTTGGGAGGATCCACCCTTTTCCTTACACCCGTGGCTTGGTTTTTTATAAGATTTAGGTTTGTGGAAGAGTGTATTTGGATTACTGTTGTTTTAATCATCGTAGCAGATGCTATATGTGGTAAAATATCAACTCTGCAAAACAGAAGTTGCAACACTATTGGTTAAAACTCCAGATGGTTAAAATTTACGATAAAGAAATTATACATTAATGTTCGATAGGGTTATTTACTTTTAGTGTGACTTGAAAATGAGTGTGTTAGAAATGAAGGTGTTTATATCCCTATGCTTTTTTTAACACCAGGAAGCCATGTTCTGCTTGTATATTCATGTGTCGGCGCCTGCACAAGCCTACAGAATGTAATATTGTTCAAGTGGCTTAATGTTCCCCGCCGGGCGTGGTTCAGCGGTTGAGCTTCGACCTAGGATCCAGGCAATCGGGGTTCGATTCCTGGTCAGGGCACATGCCCGGGTTGCAGGCTCGATCAATGACTCTCTCATCATTGATGTTTCTGTCTCTCTCTCCCTCTCCTTTCCTCTGTCTGAAATCAATAAAGATATATTAAAAAATAAATAAATAAAGTGGCTTAATGTTCTAATTGTCAAAATGAGGAGCTCGTGGATGAGGGCTTGAGCTAACTATGCAACTAGTGTGAAATGTGGAAAAGTAACCATGGGAATGAATCCCTTGGTCAGAAAGGTGGGAAACTATTAGCTTTCCTCTAATCAACCCAGAAAGACTTCCAGGAGGAAAGCATTATTTACTTGATATTTAGAGCTATTTTAGGTTATCATCAAGGGCATATTAGTGGAAGTTGGCTCTGGCTGCCACAGAGCGCTCAGGGACAGGATTTCAGACTGGAGAATCCTGGTAGCCAAGCCCCTGCGTGAGGCAGGAGAAGCTTGGCAATGTTTGCAGGACCATGGAACCCCGGCAGCGTGGTGAACCCGGGGAACCCCTGCTAGGAATGATGTCCTTAAATGCATAAAGTAAAATGCACACTATTTTCAAGGAATTCTATTATATCAAAATACATGTATTCAAATATTTAAAAATTCAGTGTAGCGACACACGAGGTGTTTGTTTTCGCTAGTCATGCATTTTATTTCCAGCAACTCCTCCGTATCTCCTTACCACATCCCAGGGACAGGCCTGCTAGTTCCCGTGTTTGCTCCTGGTTTTAAGCAACACCGTCTCCTCTGTTCCTACAACTGGAGGGGGAGTAGCTTCCCACTGCTGCTAATCTCCTTATGGCCTCAGTGTCCCCTGGTTGACTTCCCATCTGCTCATCATCTACTTGTTAAGTCTGTACATTAATTCCCTTTTTAATAAAAAAAATACACATTCATAGAGGGTTGTGTTTTTTGCTTATACCTGACTTGCACAGTAAAATTAGGAGCTTACTTCAGGGTAAGAGATCTTCACATTTTAATTCGTATTAATTCTGAGCGCCCCAGCCTGGCTCCAGTCATTCACTATTTATATACTGGAATTCTATTTGAATAAAGAATTATATATATACATACACATATTCCCATATTGGGATAGAATTCAATAACTGTTTGGAGGTTTTCTCCCTGTCATGCATATATCTATATCTATGTCTACATATCTGTATCTAATCTACATATCTATATACCTATACATATACCTATATCTCTATCTATATATATGCTATTATATGCATATGCTAGTGTGTGTATATATATATATACATACACATACACATATATATGCTATTGTAAATAATGCTGCAGTGAACATTGGGGTGCATATATCTTTTCAATTAGTGTTCTTGTTTTCTTCTAATAGATACCCAAAGTGGAATTTCTGGATCATATAGTAGTTCTATTTTTAATTTTTTGAGGAATCTCCATACTGTTTTCCATAGTGGCTGCACCAATTTACATTTCTACCAACAGTGCACAAGGGTTCCCTTTTCTCTATATCCTCGCCAACACATGTTATTTCTAGTCTTTCTAAAAAATATGTCTTTATTGATTTCAGAGAGAGAAAGAGAGAGGGAGAGAGAGATAGAAACATCAATAATGAGAGAGAGTCATTGATCGGCTGCCTCCTGCACACCCTCTACTGGGGATCGAGCCTGCAACCCGGGCATGAGACATGATGGGGAATCGAACCGTGATCTCCTGGATTCTAGGCCAGGGCTATTCTAGTCTTTTTGATGGTAGTCATTCTAATAGATGTGAGGTGATATCTCTTTTTTTTTTATAAAAATTTCTTTTAGTAGCTCTGGGAAAGAGGATCAGTGGAGGAATTGGGTTTGTGGTTCCCTTATTTTCTCTCTCTCGAGCAGAGCTGCCCATCTCTAAGTATAAGGTTGCATCTTGTCTCAGCCCTTGTTAGGTTTACTAATCAGGGCATTTTATGCTGCTTTTGTTTGAGTCAGAAAAACTCGGAAGCAATCTGCAGGGTCAGGAGATTTGATTAAGTCACTTTGTCTCTCTGGGATTATGTTTCCTCATCTGTAAAATGCTGGTGTCTGACTAAGCGGTGATTTCCAAACTATGGGGCTGTGCAGAGCCTCAGGGCTCTTCATTGCTCTTTAGGACTGAGGAGGAGGCGGATTGCAGGGTTCTGAGCGACCCACCTGGCTTCAGTCATTCACCATTTATATCCTGAAATTTTATTTGAATAAAGAATTATATATGTGTGTGTGTGTGTGTCTGTGTGTGTTACACATTCCCATATACTTTACATATGTGATATATATGTAAGGACTTTGAAAATTAATGCACCACATTAGCAGACCACACACATTTTGGTTTCAGGGCCACTTTTACTCTTAAAAATTATTGAGGCCTGACTGGGCATGGCTCAGTGGTTGAGCATGGACCTAGGGTCCAGGAGATCGCAGTTCGATTCCCTGTCAGGGCACATGCTGGGGTTGTGGGCTCGATCCCCAGTCGGGGGCGTGCAAGAGGCAGCAGACCAATGACTCTCTCTCATCATTGATGTTTCTATCTCTCTCCCTCTCCCTTCCTCTCTCTGAAATCAATAAAGCTATATTAAAAAAAATTATTGAGAATTCCAAAAGCTTTTGTTTCTGGTGTTTCATATATTGATATTTATCTTATTAAAAATTAAAATAGCTATGTTTTCCAAAGCCAAAGTAATTAGTCAGCATCGTTGTAGTACTTTACATCTTTGCACATCTCTCTGAAATCTGGCTTTGTAGGAAACACTGAATTCTCCTATCTACTTCCACACTCAATCTTTTGTGACAGCACATGCTGTGTAGCCTCTAGAAAACTCCACTGTACACTCACGAGAGAAAGTGAGGAAGAAAGGCAAATATTCTTGGTGCTTTGATGAAAACAGTTTTACTTCACAACCTCCCCTGAAAAGGTCTCAGGGACCGCCCAGAGCACACCTTAAGAACGACTCCACAGGGAGCCATTTCCACCCGTGGCCTCTGCAACAGGGACTTGCACTTGTAACTCCTGGCAGCTATGAGGGGAAAGATTGGGATCTTTTTGACACATTTGCTCTTTTCCAGATCACACAGTTTCACTTTGTCTCTTTGTAGGTATGCCAAAGTAAAAAAATAAGATTTTATTCTTTTTCATTAAAGCATCATTATAACACTGATTATCATAGGTACCTACGAAAACAAAATCCTGTTGGCCTTGGCAGATACTGTTTGAGTGTCGCCAGCCTTCTCTTCTTGTCATTGCAGCAGCATCATGGAGAGTTTTGCATCTGGCCTTGGAGGATGGTGCTCTGAGAATTTAGCGTCATGTATTGTTGGCTTCTGACCTGATGGTTCCAGCCACCTGCTTTCTTTGATGATGTTATGAGCTCTGCCAAGAGCTAACTTCATCATGCTTCTGACTAATAAACAACGGGAAGATATTGGGTCACATGATTGTATCTTACCTCCAAAATCTCTGTTACTGTTTCATTGGTCACCACAAGCATGTGACCTGATATCTTCTAGCCACCAGTCAGCAAGAAGGGATGGCGAAGTTGGCTGTTTTCTCTTCCTTAAAAAACAGGTTATAGCCGGGATGGATTGTCACTTAGCATTGTAGTGTGAGCAATGTCACCAATGAGCACGGGATGGTGGGAGTTAAGAGTAAACTATTACTCAAAGACTAGAAAGATCTTATGTAATAATAACTCCCCTTTCTTGATCTTTTGCCAAGATATCATCCCAATTTGAGAGATCCAGGTGCATTTTCCCCTCTAACAAAGACTCTCTTGTACTGGAGCAAAGACAAGGTGGGGAATTCATGAAAGCAGGAACCAAGTTTGTGTGTGTGTGTGTGTACTTGCCACACACTGAGGATCTGAAGCAAACAGGGACCACTATGGATACTGTATTACTTATGAATCTTAGATGCCATTAAAAGATGGCATGCCGCATATAAAATATACAATATCTTATATATGCTATATACTCTCATATATTGTCGGTAGGAATGTAAAATGTTGCCACAACTTTGGAAAACAATGCTCCAGTTCTTCAAAAAGTCAAAGGTAGAGTTATAATATGACCCAGAAATTCCACTTCTTGGTGTATCCCCAAGAGAACTGAAAATACAGGGCGTCCCCAAAACATGCGCACACACTTCCACGGCTGATAGGTCAGAACCGAACATGAAAGGGGAGGAAACAAGATGGCGGCGCAGGGAACGGGGGCGCCCGCCGCCTCCCGCAGCCACGTCAGAATCACAACTAAACCACAGACCCACCGTCACTCAGAGCCCCTGAGACCCGGCTGCACAGAAGCCCCTCAGCCAGGGAGCTGAGGAAGCGCCGAGAAGGTAGGAGGGGCGCAGACGCGGGCGGGTCGGGGCTGGATCCGGGAGACAGGGCCGCGGGCCCACACCTGGTGCCGCGGGGTAAACCCGGGAGGGAATCTCGGCGGTGGGGTTTCCCGGAGGAGCGAGGGGTCCAGCCCCACAGCAGGCCCTCAGCCCAGGGCTCCAGGGCCGGGAAGAGACGTCCCCACAGCTTTGGGCTGTGAAACCAGCGGGGACTCCTGAGGGTCGCGGAGGCTGCGGGAGCCCCAGCAGCTCCTCTCAAGGGCCCGGCACGGACTCACTCGGACGCTCCCTCTGAGCCCAGCGCCGGGCAGCGGCCTGAAGGGACCCGGGACACTCGGGGAGGAACTAACCTGCCTGGAATCGGGCGAGAGGCGGAGGGCGGCTTCCTCCCGGGCAGAAGGGCTGGCGGAGGCCACGGCTCCTGTGGCGAGTCCTCCCCGCACACAGCCCGCAGGCAGGCGCCATGTTTGAGTCGCCAGCACGTGACTCTCACCTTTGGCCCCGCCCCGTGATTCCCAGAGGCCCCGCCCCTCCCACCTGCAGCTCATCCAGGCCATTTCCAGGGGCTTTTCTGTGCTAGTGGCCTCTCCAGCCTCATGCTTAGGACTTTCCTAAAATCTCTCACACAAGCAGCAGCGGGCCCCATACGGCTTGATAAGCGGCCCCAGGCCTGGCACTAGCGGCAGCTGCACTGGCTCATAGCTGGGCCTCTCCTGGGCTCCTCCAAGCCCAGCACAAGGAGCAGCCAACTACGGTTTGCTGAGTAGCTCATGCTGGGTGGCCCTGGGCAAGGCACTGGCACAGGCTGACTGTGCACCTCCCGGGAGGCCCCAGAGACAGTGCACCTGGTGCTCAGACTCAACCACACTGGATTACAACCCTGCCACATCCATGAGTGACACTCAAGGGGCACACTTGGTGAACACCAAAGCCCCACTGAAGTAAATCCTGCTCCATAGGGGTGTCTCCAGCACAGCAGCTCTTTGGCTGTAGCTGCAGCTGGTCCTCACAGTTGATTGGCTGGGGTGTCAGTTCCTCCCAGTGATGCCAACAGCAACCAAGACTCAACTACAACAGGACAGTGCACACAGCCCACACAGGGGAGCACTTGGAAGGCCCAGCTCAGGTGACTGGGAGGCTGAGCAACTGGTCCCTACAGGACACCTACTACACAAAGCCACTCTACAAATTCCAGGAGACACAGCAGCTCTACCTAATACATAGAAACAAACACCTGGAAGCAGCCAAAATGCAGAGGCAAAGAAACATGTCACAAAGGAAAGATCAGAAGAAATCTCTAGAAGAGGAACTAAATGAAATCGATCCAAGCAAGCTAACAGATACAGAGTTCAGAATAATGGTTATAAGGATGCTCAACCATATTAGTAAGATTATTACGAAACCAAGTGAGACTACTGATGACATAATAAAGGACCAATTTGAAATGAAGGCTACACGAACTGACATTAACAATAACTTACAGGGAATCAGCAGTAGAGTAGAGGACACTGAGAATCAAATCAGCAATTTGGAACATGAAGAAACAGAAAACACCCAAGCAGAAGAGCAAAAAGAAAAAAGAATCCAGAAGTATGAAGATAATATAAGGAGCCTTGGGGACAACTTCAAGAAGCCCAACATTCATATTATTGGGGTACAGAAGGAGAGGAAAGAGCAAGAAATTGAAAACCTATTTGAAAAATAATGACAGAAGACTTCTCCTACCTGGAAAAAGAAATCGACTTTCAAGTCCAGGAAGCACAGAGGATCCCAAACAAGAGGAACCCAAAGAGGCCCACAGCAAGACACATCATCATTAAAATGCCAAAGGTTAAAGACAAAGGGAGAATCTTAAAAGAGGCAAGGAAAAGCAGTTAGTTACCTACAAGGGAGCACCCATAGGACTGTCAGCTGATTTGTCAACAGAAACTTTGCAGGCCAGAAGAGAGTGGCAAGAAATATTCAAAGTGATGAAAAACATGGAACTACAACCAAGATTGCTCTACCCAGCAAAGCTATCATTTAGAATTGAAGGTCAGATAAAGAGCTTCACAGATAAGAAAGAGCTAAAGGAGTTCATCACCACCAGACCAGCACTGCAGGAAATGTTGAAGGGTCTTCTTTAAGAAGAAGCTAATGAACAAAACAATCTGATGAACTAAATAGGTCCAGAGACATTATGCAACATTGCACATAATAGCCAAAAAGTAGAAACAACCCAAACGTACATCAACTAATGAGTGGATAAACATAATGTGATATGTTAATATATGAATATCATCCAGCCATAAAAAGAAATAAAGTACTGATACCTGCAGGTGTCAGATACCTGCAACTGCATGGGTGAACTTTGAAAACATTATGGCAGGTGAAAGAAGCCAGACACAAGTGGCCACATACATGATGCCTTTTATATGAAGTGTTCAGAATAGGAAAATCCACAAAGACAGAAAGTAGATTAGTGGTTGCAGGGTGGGGAACAGGGGGATGGGAATGACCACTAATGAATGAATATACGTCTTCTTTAGGAGATGATAATATTCTGGAGTGAGATGGTGGTGATGATTGCACAACTTTTTGAATCTATTAAAATCCACTAAATTGTATACTTTAAAGGGGTATTGGCTTGGGGAGGAGGTTTGAGTGGGGTGGAGAGGGTCAGTGAGGGGGAAAATGGGACACCTGTAATACTCCCAACAATAAAGATTTAACAAAAGGATAAATTGAATGTCATGGTATGTGAATTATACTTCAGTTTCTTAAAAACCACTTTTTTTTTTCTCAGCTAGCTTAAGAAGGAAAGAAAATTTTCAAAGATGTTAGTGACTCATTGAAACTGCAGGAGGGGTAGAGGGTCAGGCGTGTAGACTGTGTGGCTAGGGACAACAGCCCAATTACCCTGAGGGGGTGCCATTGTCACTGTCCTTAGCACATGTGTGGCAGCTTGTGTCCCCCAATACTGAGCGTAGGGTGCGATAGGTCCCCTGTCTTGTGCTGCCTCTGAAACCATATCCCCTCACCACCCTGATCCACACGGCAGCTGCTTGATTTCCCTACTTCCTTCTGGATCACACGAACATCTCATCAACTGAGCACCGGCCACGTGCCTCGACCTTGGCTGAAAGGGAGACTGTGAGAGAGAATTTCTAGCCTCTTCCCTGGGGAGGCAGGACTCTCAAAGGGGGAAGTTCCTTAAGTATTAGAGGTGTTTTTAAAGGTGCTGATTAGTCGAAGAGCATGACAAATTTCCAGTAGAGGTGTCTTCCTACTTCAAGGTTACATAATTTCTATTTTAATGGTGCTTCACTTATTTAGAATAATTGGTGGGAAGGTTTGTTTAAATCAATGAAGAGCTGGGTTACACCAAGAGAATTTCGAGAGAGGAAAATGGGGAAAGGAACAATGTGATGAACCGAGAGCTATTCATTCTTTGGCTTACTTATTCAACAAATAGCTACATATTTAAACATATCTATGGATGCTGGGCCAAGTGCTACGCAGGGGAGATACAACAGTGAAGGAGATGGGTAAGACCTCAGCTCCTGAGCTCTTTAAGCTACATGGGCTAACAAGAATAATATTGCGGGTTAAACAAAGTTATTGGATATGAACAGAAACACAGAAGAGGCTGAACTATTAGATTAAAGCTCCACCTTCCCCTTTCATTAACAAATGAAGGTTCCACTGTATCACAGGGAAAGCAAGGGCCATTTATGGTCTATAGGAAAATCCATTCCTCTCCTCCAATTGCCATCAGCTTTATGGGGCAATAAATCAATCCTGGCAGCAGCTAGCTGTGTCGGCCCTGTCACCTTTGCTCAGTGCTCCTTAAGAACCACTGAGGGACAGACACAGCAGGTGAGAAGATACGGCTATGAGGTGAGTACTTTTCCCCTGCAGGTGGTGCTTTGAATAAGTTCTGTCCCTTCTTGTGAATGTCCGTTCCTTCTCTGCTAAGTCATCTGATATTTTCTTTTCTTCGCGTAGACTGTGAGGAGAGGGGATGAGATAGTGCGTGGAGTCGGGGGCTGCCTGGAGACGAGGGGTGTGGTGTGTGTGTGTTTTTGGGGGACATATGGGGAGGGTCTAATGTGTGATGTTTCTCTCTCACTGGGAGAAACCAAGGAAGGAATAACTGGATGGGATCCTCCTGGTAGCTTACTCTGGCACGGATTGAGAGTTAGGTAAATGCATCTTTCCAGGCAGAGAAGGAAGTAGCTACACAGTTATTAAGGTTTTTAGTAATAATCTGGATTTAAATTATTCTAAAATTTGTTTGATACAGAAAAATGGATGTGGGCAGGGAGGGTTTCTAAGTATGGAAGAATTTCTACCTTCAGGAATCTCCACTCCTACCTTCTGCCTGGATGACAATAGCTCCTATGGCAGGAAAATGCCTGGGATTATCCCCAAAGTGTCCTGAGCTTCAGGTGCTGAACCTGCTCCCCAGGAGGAATACAGAGCTGTGGAAGGGGTGCCTGCTTATGGTTTGTAAGGGCTGCAAAGAAAAGTGTCAGACTCCTTTCACTGTCTGAAATTCCTCCATTGGTGATTCAGCCTCTGGATCTTTAAGCTCTGCGGTCTAGGTGACTTTGGGGAGAGAGCATTCAAGTACTAGCTTAAGAAGAAGGGCCACTCAGGGGGTTTTTTGGCCTCGGTTCTATTAATAATTGTGGTTAGACAAAATTCCTTAGCATTGATTTATAAAATGGGAATCTTGATCCTGTGTTACCCTAAAGATAAAAGCCAAAGTGAGAAGCAGATTCAGGCAAAAGCTCAAATAGTGTCCCATTGCAGGGTAAAGGCAATGGGAAAAGAGGGGAAATTATTACATGAATAGAGGGAAGGACTTTCTATTGTCATTAACAGCTGAGTTACTTTTTAGCTATACATGGCAGGTTATTAATTCTACAGACTGTCTGTAACAGCCAGTCCTTGTGGTCAAGACGTTTGCCTTCATGTTAGCTAAAACAATGTGGCTATGACCCAGCCCAAAGATTATTTTGCCCAGTTCAAACATTTCAAAGGTTCAAGGGCAAGATATGTAAGGCAGTTCCTCTGGGATGGCTTTTCTGGCTCCATTTTAAAATGTTGCCACTTAATGTCAACTTTCACACCCCTCTGATCAATGTTGATGTAGGAATTTTATGGAAATATAATAATATAATACCTATCTTATGGGGATTAGAGTAAACCTTTAAATAATTTAGACTAGAGGAGAGACACTTAATAGATTTAGGCTAATAGGAAGGAATAGTTAATATATTCCAACTTCGATCCCAAACCCCAAAGCTAACCCAACTCCCCTTACCCCTCCCCCATCCCTTGGCAAATTATTTATGGATTCTTGCTTCTCAATCACCTTTTACAATTAAGATGCTTCTTTTCTTGGCTTATCACACATTAACCTAAAGGCTGCCTTAATTAAAAAGTGAAGCTAAGCTACACATACATGAAAATGCTTGTAGAAGTGGTCAGGGCATTGGGCTGGGTTTGAGATGAACAGGAACAGGGGTGCAGGGAAATGTAAATGTAAAGGAGAGGTGAAATTAAAAAATGAAGCAAGAGAGAGAAACTTTTTGTCCACATTGATTTGTAGATTGTCTCTACATGTTGGTTTGGTTTGGCTGGAACATAGAAGGGAGAAGAGGCTGGACAGCTGGGCATGGAGGTGTCATGATGACCTTTGATTATAAAGCCACAGAGTTTATATTTTATCTGGAGAACCTTTAAAGGCTTGAATATAGGAGAAGCAAATGGCCCAGTTAGTGCTGCTGAAAGATCGATTTAGCTGCAGTGTGTTTAATGGATGCCAGGAACAGAAAGAGTAGAAACAGGGAGCGGTGGGGAAGCAATGGTCACAGATCTGGCCGGAAAGGATGGCCTGGCTGAAGCGTTTCCAGTACAGACGGAGAGGAAGGAACAGAGCTGACGGGTATTGGGAAATTAGTCTGACCACTGGCAACTGGCTGTGAGATGGAACAGAAAGAGAGGAATCATATAAGTTACCTAGGTTTTTAAAGAAATTGTGATTTTCTGTTCCTATCACACATTAACCTAAAGGCTGCCTTAATTAAAAAGTGAAGCTATACATACATGAAAATGTGATTTTCTGTTCTGTATGAATTATTTGAGGAGCAGCCAATTTGGCAAAATTGGCAGGTGTTGGGACCGGGGTGTTGGAAGAGAGATGATTTCATGTTTAAACAGGTTGAATTTGGTTAAGTCTGTGGGACATCCAAATGAGACACCTTTTAAGCAGTTGGACATGTGCATCTAAATCTCTGAGCTAGAAACCCAGGTTGGATTGACCTCGGTTGTTATATGAAGTCATATGAGTGGGGAAGGTTGCTCAAGGGGAATGTGAAGTGGACCTGTGAGAACAATGCAGGAGATATCAACATTTAATGAGATAGGGGACGATAAAGCCAACTGAAGGGGTACAGGAAAAGTAGGTGAAAACCACCGAGATGGAACGATATGGAGGAATTGAAAGATGGAGAACTTGATAGAGGAGGGTGTGGTTGATATGCTAGATTATTAATACAGAGCCCATTGTATTCAGCGGCTAAATCGCTGGTGACCTTGGCGAGAGCAGCTTCAGAGGAATGCAAGAAACAGAAGTCAAGACAGTGACATATGAGGAAGCTAATGCAGACAGTGTGGAATTATCTTTCTGGAAAGTTAGCCAGGAAAGAGAAAGGAAGTTAGGGTACCTGGATTCAGAGGGAGAGTTTGGTAATGCAAGAAAGGAAAGGTAATTGGTGGGATGAGATTTTTTTTTAATACTAATAATTTTATTTTTTTTTAATTTATTTTTTATTTAAGTATAGTTGGCATACAGTCTTGCATGGGTTATGTTAGTTTCAGGTGTAGAATGTAGTGATTTGACATTTTGAAATCTTACAATGTGATCACCCCACTAATTCTAGTAATCATCTGCCACTGTCAATTTTTTATCACAATATTATTCAACAAGCATGGAGGTGTCATGATGACCTTTGATTAAAAAGCCACAAACTGGATCACAGCTTTGAGAAATCCCAAGGCTGTGGGTACTAGAGAATAGATAACAAGGATTATTCTTAGACAAGAGGAGGGAAAATTCTTCCATTGAGAGGGAAAAGGTAAGAATTGACCTAGATGCGGAAAATTTTTATAGAAAAGTATGGGTTGAGAAGCAGGAAGATGAAATCGTTTCTGCAAAACAGTTCTTTTGTTTGTGACGTTGCAGATGATACTGGCTGAGGGTAAGCGCGTAGGTGACAGAGGTTGGGGCTTGAAAATAAAGATCACGTTTGAAATTTCTGCTGTGGAGAATGAGAGGCGCTGGCAGGATTGTGAGTCAGCTCACAGGCCTGGAGGATTTGGGAGATGACAAACCGAGTGGCATCTACGCCGGGCCAAGGGCATGACCCAGGAGGCGGATGTTTGGATGGAGAGTTTCACTGGGCAGGTTTAGGTAGCGGGCAAGGGAGCAAGGAAGGGAGAGCAATAGGCCTTGAGGACTGTGTGATTTAGGGAAAAGCCACCAGGAGGGGCTGAGAGATGAAAGGAAATGAAAGAGGAGAGAACCTCGGTAATGATTGAAGACTAAGGCCCCAAGCAATGAGAGGGGAAAACAGGGGCTTCTGGCCAAAAATAGCAATAGGCGCTAGGAGTTCAGAGGGAATGGAGGGTGGTAAACCCCAGGGCACAGCATCCAGAGGCGAGGGGAACGGAGGGTGATAAACCCCAGGGCACAGCCAGCCAGAGGCGATGGGAACGGAGCGGCGATGGGAGCCACTGAAGTTGAAGATGGCATGGAATCGGGACGCATATATATCATGTGCCATTTACCATGGTTAGCGTAGATGAGTGAGGATACCTCCTGAACCTGACCTCACCTTGTAGATGAAGAAATGCGCATCCAAACAGCCAAAATACCCACCTGTGAGTACGAAAACCAGGACAAGAACTGAAGTCCTTTGATTTCCCTCCAACACAGCCAGTATGTAAGGACTTGGGTCTACGCGTGATCTTCAGGGCTCCTGTGGGCCACCACATTTACATGGGTTTCCATGTTGTGAACATACAGGGAAGCAGGTTGGCCATCAAGATTAGGGTCGTTTCTGTTACCAGGATTTAATGAAGGATCAGCGGCCTCTAACAGTTAGACACCTCAGCATCGTGGCGTGGGAATTGGGGAAAGGAGACTGGGTTCAGGTGTTGCTACTTTTCCAGCCCTGAGCGCGCCCTGCCCTGTACTGCTCAGGGTGGGCGTGAAGGTCAGAGTGGCATTGGAAAGGGCTTTCGGAGCCATCCCAGCTCCTCAACTCTCCGCCTCCTGTACTCCATTCCTCTTCTTCCTCTCTCCCTCTAATTCTTCGTGTGTGATGTATTTTTCCCTTGGGCAATACTCAGCCCCTCTGCGCACAAAAAGGCAAGAGCCCTAGAGGTGTTGCGTGCACAGACTAGAGTTGGATGGAAGACACTGTGATGAGCGGGAACAAACGTTCCCTGGGTCACGCAAGGAGGCGCGCCAGTAACCAGGCTCTCCCGTAAAGGAGCTCCCTCCCGATGGTGATGCCCAGCGATTCTTTTGGGTGGATGGGACTTTGTGGTTTGCTCTAATCCTTTTGTCTGCGTCCATCTAGATGGCGAGGAAGCTCAGTGTGTTGGAAATCTTCCTGATCATCTGCTTCCTAACCGTATTGCTCATAGATATCTCCTTGCTGCTTCTGCTGGTTGAGAAGCCTTCAGGTATGGGGGCCGCTCGTGGCTGCTGGGTTGGAGGGATGGTAAAGAAGGTCCCTTCCGGATGCCAAAGAAATAATTTTATTCCTTTGCTCCTTGGAGTGCCACATCGCATTATTTATAATTCACATCCATACCTAATTTAAGTCAACCTCCAAAAGATGTGTTCTTTTTCTGCAACTAAACCTTGAGTGCTAGTGATGTTCAGGGTCTCACAGGTACCATTTGAAGCAATTTTAACAAGATGCAGGATTAGACTCATCAAGTGCCTGGTTTTCAACCCAGAGGCATGAAATAATAGAGCCTTCAAAGAGAAAGAACAGATGAGGTAGCAGTGCCCAATACTATTACTTTACAGAAAAGGAAATTAGGGAAGTTGAAGGCTGATACACTTGGCCTACATATGTCAGTTACAATCAGCCTCCAGCCCTTATTCTGATCGGAATAGCTATGATTTCTTTATAGATGCCTTTGAAATGTTTTCTCCTTCTCACACAGAAACATCAAACAGAATGTCTTCTTCTCCGAGCACACATTATACTTACTCTAAATACGGGAAAAAAAAGTGTCATACAAAATCTATTCTCAATTAAAGTGGAATTTGAGATTCATTCTGCTTGACAAAACTTACTTTATAAATGTAGAGTAAACATTCAGTAAAAAGAAATTATACTGATATAAGTTTACCTACTCAATCTCTTCACTGCTCTCCACAGTAAATTAAGACACTTGCTAGGAACAATTTTGACTTTGAAAAATGATTTGAAAACCATTGATATAAACTGTTTTTGGCTTCTTCCTGCTTTTCCCCTATAAAACATTTTTTGCGTTGCAAGTCCCATTAGATTACTGTCCAGTGTATATGAGTAAGGAGTTTCTTTCATTTAAAATAAAATTAGATCTTCGCACTTTCATTCATTCTAAACTACATGCTAATTCATGCAGATTAGTTCTGATTTTAAATGTTTTACATAGTGGACTTCCCCTGATGTGTTTTCTGAAGATGTTTCCATGAGTTGAAAAGGATTTTTCATTTCATTTTTTTTTCTATCATGGTGAGAACACTTAATGTGAAATTTGCCCTCTTCATAGGTTTTTCAGTGTCTAATACAGCATTGTTATCTATAGGCACAAATGTATCTATAGGTACATCAGATCTGTAGAATGTATTCATCTTGCATAACTCACATTTTATACGTGTTAATTAGCAGTATCCCATTTCCCCTTCCCCCAGCCCATGGCAACTATCATTCTATTCTTTGCTTTAGTGGCTTTTGACTATTTTCGATACATCACGTAGGTAGAATCATACAGTGTTGGTCCCCTGTGCCTGGCTTATTTCACTTAGCACACTGTCTGCAAGCTTTATCCAAATTGTTGCAAATGCCCGATTCTTTTTCTTTCTGAAGGCTGGAGAGTATTCCATTTCATATGGCAATAATATTCCATGTATGTACCATACTTTCTTTACCCATTCATCCACCAGTGGACATTTGGGATGTGTTCATATTGTGGCTCTTAGGAATAGTGCTGCAATGATATGGGAATGCTAATATTTATTTGAGATCTTGATTTCAATTCTTTTGGATAAATACCCCAAAGTAGGATTGCTGGGTTGTATGGTAGTCCTATTTTTAATTTTTTGAGGAACCTCTATAATGTCTTCCATGGTGGCTGCACCAATTTGCATCATTTCCACTATTGGTATACAGGGTGCCAGTTCCTCCACATCCTCACCAGTTCTTGTTTCTTTGTAATAACCATCCTAACAGATAAGCTGCCCTCTCACGGTGGCTTGGATTTGAATTTCCCTGATGATTAGCGACATTAAGCATCTTTTCACACACCTGTTGGACTTTTGTATGTCTTCTTTGGTGAATGCCAAGTCTTAAACCCATTTTTAAATCAGGTTATTTATTTTTGTTGGTTTTGTTTTTGCTATTGAGTTGTAGGAGCTCCTTATAGATTTTAGAAATTTCCCCTTTTCAGATGCATGGTTTGCAAACATCTTCTTCCATTCCGTAGGCTGCCCTTTCATTCTGTTGATTGGGTTTTTGTTGTTTTTGTATGCAGAAGGCTTTTTAGTTTGATTTAGTCCCACTGTCTATTTTTGCTTTTGTCGCCTGCATTTTTGGTGTCATATCCATGAAATAATTGCCAAGACAAATCTCATGAAGCATTTCCTCCATGTTTTTTGGTTTTTTTTCCCCTAGGAGTTTTATAGTTGCAGGGGTCTTTTGTTTACATCTTTAATACAATTTTAAAAACAATTTTTATAATTTAAATATATACACAAACAAGTGTAGAGCCATAAAGGTAGTAGAGGTGTTTTGAAGTCTTTTAAAAATAAAAACCAAAGGTATTAAAGGGCACCTCTTATGCCCACAGTAACTATTGCCTCAAACTTCAGATAAAACTGGGGCTTTGGATGCGTATGGAGCTCGCTGAATCCATCCTACTTTTGACGTTATAATATGGGGGGGGGCACAAAGGTGACCGAGGATGAGCTAGAAAAGCCAGTGTTGAGTGAGGGTCTTCATTTCAAATGCGGATGGTACTGTCTTCCCAGTTTACCTCACAGACTGTTGAAAGTGAGTGGGAAAAAGCAAAAAATAGACAAAAAATTGTGGAGCAACTGGATAGTCACATGTAAAAAAATGATGTTGGATCCCTACCTGACATCATTTGAAAATTAACTCAAAATGGATCAAAGATTGAAATTTAAGAGCCGAAAATATAAAACTCTAAGAAGAAAACGTAGGTATAAATAGTGGTGACCTTGCTTTAGGCGACAGTTTCTTAGATATGACATTAGAGTTCCATTTCCAGGTGTATAACCAAGAGAATTTAAAACATGTCCACGCAAAAACGTGTATGTGAATGTTCACAGCAGAATTCTGCATAATAGTAAATACTGGAAACAACCCAAATGTACATCAATATGATTCAGCCATAAACAGAAAGAGTAGTTTTATGCTGTAACATGGATGAGCCTTGAAAGCATTATGCCAAGAGAAAGAAGCCAGACACCAAAGGTTACATATTTTATTATTTCTTTATATGAAATATCCTGAATAGGCAAATCTGTAGAGACAGAAAATAGATTCCCAGGCACTGGGAGAAGAGAGGAAGGGCATGACCGGTGACTGGTATGTGATTTCTTTTGGGGTGAGGAAAATGTCTGGAATTGGGTAGTAGCGATTGGTCGCACAATTTTGTAAAATACCGAAAAGCAACATTGAACTGTGCACTTTAAAAGGCTGAATTTTATGGTATGTGAATTGCATCTCAATAAAAAACAACCCAACAGAAAGCAAATGTGTTTAACCTTTGGGGAACGTATACAGATGTAGATCCAGCTGCTAGTGTGCATTGGCCCGAGAACTGGCTGGAAGTCTGTCCCTGCCCCCTTCCTTCCTGGCACTGATTATGCTACTGATTTTTAACTTTGTTCTTGAATTCCTATGCAGGTGTGTTTATCCCACAGTGCCCAGAGATCCCGGAATCAGAAAGGATAGACTGTGCGCCTGGCCAGGTGGTGGCAGAGGTCAGAGAAATGGGCTCCCTGCTGTTGACCTGTTGGGTTTTATTTAAAAGAAATGAGTGTGTGAGGTGGGGAGAGGGTGGTGGTGGAGCGGGTTATGGGCCTCGGATTTGCTGGGAGTTCTTTCTCATCTTATTGAAATAAACAACACTGAGGAAGTGAGGGAAGTAGGACAGGGGACAGGGCAGAGGGGGAGGAACTGACAAGAGTGTTGGCCGGTGGGGTCTGAGGTCCAGAGCGGAGGGAGAGCTCCCATGGAGGGTTATTGCCAGGGTGGCCATGCAAAGGTTGCTTTGGGGCTGGGCCGTGTATCCCTTGAGAACAGAGCCCATCAAGCACCTATGGATGACTGAGTCCCTTGGTTAACTCCAGTGACCTGTTACAACCAGAGCCTTCTGGAATCATGTGACTGGCAAGAGATCCCAACGCACGCGTGCTAAAGAACATAGATTCTCTCTTTGAGTTTCTACAAGAATATCAACTATTTGAACCCTGTTAGTTTTGATTAAAAACTTTACAATACAGGTTGTATACACTTAGATTTTATTCCTTTGTTTCATATTCTATATTCCATAATACCCTATTGGGATATTAATAAGTACTGCAGTGAATTTTAGGTTAAAATTAGGCAAAATTAACATCTCAATAATTTTGAATCATCTCATTTTAAACACATAAAAAGCCTGTCCATTTTAACACTGATGTTTTTCTTAATAGCATTTTATTACATATGCATTACGAAGTTTTTTCCCTAGGTATTTCCTGTGCACAGTTTCTGTTATAAATACAGTCCATTATATTTTCCAAGTATGTTATTGTGATGAAATTGAAAATGGAAAAAGAAGAAAATATTCAGAGTAGGGGGCAAAAGTGGGCTTACAGTTGTTCTTATGGAAAATAGCAGAATAATGAATAAATAACTATACAAGAATAAGTTGTGTTTGCACGTCCTCACGACTGTAAACCTCCTTCTGCCCCACCCTCTATATCTGTCAAAGGCTTGACCTTTGGTTCCTGGGCTACTGGTAGTGGCTTAAAACTGATATAGGGATGTTAGGGCAGACTGCATGCAAAAAGAATTGTGTTTACCTAAATGCACTGGATTTCTTGTCTTACTGATTTTTATAGAGGTCTGTAGACTTTGGAACAATTTATGGCAATGAAACTAACCTTTGGACTTTACAGGCCTCAGTTTCAGAAGTAGCAGAAGCACCTAATGTCTGCCTCAGACTTAGGAAAACCAGTTACCCCTCCCCCAAACTTTCTTCCTTTTGTTATCTAAAGAGGATGGGGCAGGAATATAATTTACTTATATGGAGAATAAATGAGTACATTTAAGGAGATTTTATAGTTATAATGCAATTGCTCTGTTTATAACAGGCATGGAACATTGATTTCACTTATATTCCTGTTGTGGATTCCCAGAGCAATTATGTCGATGTTAGCATCTAAAATAAGGTGTCAGTGCTGTACCTTTTCCAAATGAGTAGTGTTGTAACATAGTCTTTTGGTATTTTTAAATCACAAAATCTGTATACATACATTCTTTTAAAAGGAAAGATTCAGATATTATAGTCATGTACAGAATAAAATGGGAAAGTCCTGTGCATTCATTCAGCTTCCTCTCTACCTCCAAATGCCCTCCCCAAATCAATCAAAGGCTTGGTGTGCATTCCTCTCTTGGTCTTTCTATGCTTTTGCATATATTTATATTTTCCACATATATTTATGTTTTGTTGTTTTGTTTTAACACAGATTTGATTATTTATGTATATTATTTTATAACTTGCTTTCTAAATTTAGGGCATTTAATTTTACCACATTATTATATTTTTAAAAGAGCTTGCTTCTGTTGAAGTGGTCATACGATTTTCTTTTGTTAATGTTGTCAGTTACATTAAAGGATTTCTTGCTTTTGAATCACTCCAGCTTTCTCTTGATACCTCTTACTTGGCTAGTATATAGTAACTTCTTAATGCACTAATGAATTCACATCTAACATTTAATTAAAATTTTATACATCATGTTTTTTAAATGAAGCTGGCTAACTGTATATTTTTACTTAATTGTTTAGTTGGACTTTCCTTGTCTAGTTTTTTTGTCAGAATTATTCTAGTTTAATAAAACGAGTTAGGAAAGTTTCCACCTTTTCCTGTGTCCTGAAAAGATATAGAAGTATAATATGAGAATATTATATTCCCAAATCATCTGGGTGAGATACAATTTTTAAGGGAAATATCTTTGACTACTTCTTACAATTTCCCATGGCTACTGATCCTCTCAAGGAGGATCACCTAATTTTCATTAGTTAACTATTTAAAGATTCAAATTACAGTTTCACATTCATTGGCAAATACATAGGGTGTCCCAAAAAATGTATACACACACTTTGAATAATTATAAAGGTAGTGTTTATTGAAATACATTCTATTTTCAAAATTGAGCTATCAGCTGCTAAAGTGTACACACATTATTTTGGGACACCCTGTATATACAAATACTTATCTCATAATTCCTATTTGTATTAAAGTCATTTGTATCTGTTGGCATTCTCCATTTTTGTTTCTAATCATGTTTGTCAAAATTGGATTTGATAAGAAATACTCATATTTCCTTGATCTTTTTGAAGAGTCTCCTTTAGATTTACTGACCCACCAAACTAAAAGCCAAACCTATCCTCACACCACAGTAATTATCAGTGTGGGTTTATAGCAGGAATTAACACATACGCCACTGCAATATAACAGAACGTCTCAAAGCGCATATTCATATATATATGTTTATTATACAAGTGGCATTTCAAGTCAGTAGTGGAAACAAGGTGGCGCCTGTCGCGACCTGGAACAGAGCAGGCGCTCATTTCATTCTCAGTCTCCACACGGACTTGCCTTAGGGCGCTTCTTTTTCTCCTCTTGTGTTTGAGTCTATGAATATATTTTTCTCTAGAGCTGATAAAAATCTATTTTCTATATTTCAGGAATTTCATAACATCTGGTCTGCCACATTGTATATTTTGCTGCTTTATAATGAATTTGTATTTACTTACTTAATTTCAAATTTACCTCATGTAAATTTAGTTGGGTGCAGAGGCGGGTGCCTGTGTTTATTTCAACACTTTGATTCAGTTTGCCACCTATTAAATTTATTGTAACAAAGCAATTTTTAATGTCAGTTCGTCTGAAAGTTGTCGGACCTTTAGAAAATACATCTCACCAAATAAGGGTAATTTTAAAAATCCATAATCAAGCCACTCTGAGGAGCCACGTGTGATTCATTTCGATATTGGAAATTTTGTCATATTGCCCTCCCTCCTAGCTTTCTCTTAAGTTTCTCTATTTTCCTTTGCTTTCCTTTCCTTGCCTTTTAGAAACACACCTCTTCATGCCGTGCTCTTAGCCATGTCCGTGCCTCTTCCTCCTGAGAAAGTCCACCTGCTCGGCCTGCACCCAGCTCACCCCGGGTGCGGACACCGGGTGCCTCCGGCCCATTTCTCTTCCTCGGCTGGCGGCGCAATGAGCTTGGGTGTCCCTGGGCTCCCATGCATGGCTCGTTGCCTGCTAGGAACGCGGCTCCATTCGTTCGCCCGTCTAACCCCTCCTGGTGCATTAGGACTGAGCTTACCTCTCGCCTACCCGGAGGCCCTCCCCCTGCCCCCCGCAGCCTTCTAGGCTGGGTGCAGGGCCTGGTGCCCTTCCCGCAGGCCCTGGGAGCACTCCGGGAGCGCTGAGCTCGTGGTACCGTAATTGTCTGGATTTGCTGCTGGACTGTAAGTTTGCTCAGGGCAAGAACTGCATCTTGTTTCTCTGTCCTCTCAGTTCCTTGTGTGCCAGGTAATAAATGCGTACTGGATGGCTGGGTAAATGGATCAACAAACGAAGAATGAATAAATGACTGAAAGTAATTATGAGCCCTCTTAAATTCTCCTTGGAAGGAATGGTTATAAACAAACGGACATGCGATACTTTCCTGCCCTCGCTTCCTATCATGCTAACGGCGCCGCTGTTACAGGAGGAGTGCAGACAGAGGCGCAAGTGCTGCTGGAAGCCTGGGCCAGACACCCGTGTCCCCAACTGCTTCTTCCCCCGGAACTGGGGCTATGAAGTGGACAAAGGCATCCTGGAAAATAAGAGCACAGGTGAGCAGTGCTCCCCAGCACCAACTCTTTATGAGTGTGTAATTCAATACGATTGCTGGTTATACGCAAAGCACTTCTTTTTTATTTCTTTTCTTTTTTATTGAATTTATTGGGGTGACATTGGTTAATAAAATTATACAGGTTTCTGGTGCACAGTTCTACAGTACATCACCTGTCTATTGTATCGTGTGTTCACCACCCCAAGTCAAGTCTCCTTCCATCACCATCTACCCCCCACCCCCCCTTCTAGCTCCCCTCACCCCCTTTCCCTCCGGCCATCACCACACGGGTGCCTGGGCCGCTGAGGGCTCTTCTTCCTTTCCTTAGTCCCTTCACCTTTTTCACCCAGCCCCCAACCCCTTCCACTCTGACAGCCACAGCTCTTTATGAGCAGATACGTTAATAAGTTAACTGCAAAGCACAGGCTAAACCTCCCCTCCCCACATTCTCTCTCTCTGTCCCCCCACCCTCAGGGTTCACTGCCAAGTTGCAGAAGTTGCCGTCCCCGAGTCTGTTTGGCCATGACATCACTGAAGCCCACTTCGCAGCCGAGTACCAGACGCCCAGGCGTCTTCGCTTTAAGGTCAGCTGGTGGCTACTGAACACGCCTCTGAAGAAGGCAGGGCGGGCCCTGGGCTCAGGTCACTGTCCTTCCTGCGCTGCCGGGCGTGGCGGAGGGATGCGCCTTGGTTCCTCTCTGCAGGGGTCTGGGATTTGGTGGGCAGGCTCATTTTTATTTGATGTGGGACACGTGATTGGGGGGGTTTCTTCCACAAATCAGGGAACCCAGGGTGGAGAATGAAGGGCTCTTCCCGTCGGGGGCCGGGCGGGGGTGAGAACATCCTGCAGCTCTCGGAAGGGGTCTGGTCTAGAGCTGTCCCTTCGGATTCTCCTGACAGATCACTGATTTCTACAACACACGCTATGAGGTCCCCCACGAGCATGTGAGGCTGTTCAACGAGACCGCTCGGACTGCCGACTTGAGCTATCACGTCGAGGTCACCGAGAATCCCTTTGGCATCAAAATAATGCGGACAAGCAACCAGAAAGTCCTGTGAGCTTTTCAACACTCTTTGCGTAGCTTTGGATATACAGCCCCGGTGCCTTTCATTCTCACTCCCCGTGGGCGGGTGGTCAGCTAAGTAGAAATGGGAAGATGTTTGAACCTCAGAAAAGTCTCAAAGCTTTCAGTAAAGAATCGTCAACCCTGTTCATCTGATATGATGGCAGTCCAAAAAGTACTAAAATGTGATGTGCTGGTTTGCTGAGTTATAGAAATACTCTTGAGGTTCACGGATATTATGAAATAGGGAATTTTATTATTCTGGATTACCATTCACATTGGCACTCAACTTCACTGTTTAGCATTCCGAATGATGGTCTCCTGACAAACTTACCAGCAAGCATCTAATGACAGCCTGAGCTTAAATCATAAATTGTACTGGAGAACATACAAGAGTTAATGTCAGCCCAGCCAGCGTGGCTCAGCTGTTGAGCATAGAGCGATAAACCAGTAGGTCACTGGTTCGATTCCCGGTCAGGGCACATGCCCGGGTTGTGGGCTCCATCCCCAGTCGGGGGTGTGCAGGAGGCAGCCGATCAATGACTGTCTCATCACTGTTGTTCTGTCTCTCTCCCTCTCCCTTCCTCTCTCTAAAATCAATTAAAAATATATTTAAAAAAAAAAAAGAATTAATGTCAGTAAAATCTATATTGAAATCTCAGTACTAGTGGGTCACCAGCCAGCTGTGTGATGTGAGCTCCAGGACCTCACCTCCTCAGTCTCAGGTTCCTTGTCCATAGAAAGGGAATCAGAACATCTACTGTTTTTTTTAAAATATATATATCTTTATTGATTTCAGAGAGAGGAAAGGAGAGGGAAAGAGAGACAGAAACATCAATGATGAGAGAGTCATTGATCGGCTGCCTCCTGCACGCCCCCAACTGGGGAGGGAGCCCGCAACCCGGGCATGTGCCCGACCGGGAATCGAACCTCCATCGCCTGGATCCTAGGTCGATGCTCAACCGCTGAGCCACGCCCGGCCGGGCAACATCTTCTGTTGCTACATGTGTGAGGTCACGTTTCTAAAGCACCCAGCGTAGTGCGTACATGAAGTAGGCGCACAGACAATGTAAGGTCCCGCCTGCTCATCCCGCAGTCATCCCGTTTGAGTTTCTGGTACCGCATCTCCAGTGCTGTGCTCCTCTAGAATTAAGGAATCAGATACACCTTAGAAAGGCCCCCTTCAGAAGCACGAAAGTGGGCGGTAAGACCCGAAACAACTGCCCTCGAGTGTACAGGGCGAGGAGCAGACCGGTTCCTAGAGAGAGGGTGGTGTGGTGACTCTCGCTCTTACTCCGTGGCCCAGATTGAACTCGAACATCGGGCCCCTCCTGTTCGCCGAGCAGTTCCTGCAGCTGTCCTTCCGACTGCCCAGCGCCACCGTGTACGGGCTGGGAGAGCACGTGCACCAGCAGTACCGCCACGACATGGCCTGGAAGACCTGGCCCATCTTCGCCCGGGACGCCACCCCCACCAAGGTGAGGGGCCCTCTCTCCTGATCGCCCACAGTAAGCAATGCCTTCTCTCCGCTTCCGAGAGTAACCCATAGAGTGAGGTAAACTACAGAGTCAAGTAACCTACAGACTTATATCCATTTACTATTTTGCCCAAGTTAGATCTGTTTGTGTTGGAGAGTACTTGTTCTTGAGGTTTATAAACTCACAATACTAATATATCCATTCTTAAAAATTTTGACTTTTAAAAATATATAATTTAATGACTATATGATAGCCGGTTTGCCTCCCTTCCCTTCCCAGGTACATGTTGTGAGTGGCTTTTGCTTGTATTTTGGGATGAATAAAAACATTTTAAACATATACTATTATTTCTTTTCATTTTTGTTGACAGGGCATGGTTAATCTGTATGGAGCTCACACATTCTTCTTGTGCCTTGAGGATACCAGTGGATCCTCTTTTGGGGTCTTTCTGATGAACAGCAATGCTATGGGTAGGAAGTATCTTTTCACCTTGGACCGGATATGTTTGGGGATGCCGCTTTTATAAAAATGACTTGCATGGTGAGATCTCTGTTTAACAGGAGACATATTGGACCTACTATGCTTCTACAGAAACTGGAAACAGGAAGTAGGTTAACCTGTCTATAGATCTAGTTCATGCTGAAAGTTATTTTTATGGAAAACTGCCTCAGGGGTCTCTTTTCTTGTCATGTTTTCCATACTTTGTAGATTATAGGATTCACTGATAGACCCGTTCCAAAGACACCTGCAGATTTCAACATGTAGAGCATGCTGTCAATTGTGGGCTGTTTCTCACAGCCCACCCCTCCCCCATTCCAGAACCTTCCTCCTTCGGCTTCTGGACTAATGGTACTCCAATAAGGGTTTATTTTTACTTTAAAAAAAATATATATATATATATATATATATATATATATATATATATATATATATATATATATATCTATATATATCTATATCTATATATCTATATCTTTATTTATTTCAGAGAGAGGAAGGGAGAGGGGGAGAGATAGAAACATCAATGATGAGTCATTGATCAGCTGCCCCCTGCACACCCCTTGCTGAGGATGGAGCCTGCAACCCGGGCATGTGCCCTGACCAGGAATTAACCGAAATCTCCTGGATCCTAGGTTGATGCTCAACCACTGAGCCATGCCTGACCAGGCTATTTTTACTTTTAATTGTAGGTAAAATCATCTGATAAGGCTTTAAACGTTTTTCTTTCAATGAAATCACTAGAAAATTCCAGATATTTGTATTTTTATATGGCCAGATTAAAATAGAACTTGGTCTTCTTTCTCTTAAAAAAAAATCAATTAAGTCCTCATTGGTGTTGTACTCATTTCATATTTTGAGAAGCTTCAGCAATCATTTAAAGGAACAGGTGTGATTTTCATCTCTTTCAAAATGAGACTGAGACAGTTTGGGGTAGCTCAGGTATTTAAATTCTGCAGAAGGCTATCTTCTTAACCATGAAATTCTAATGGCTCTCTCTTTTTTTTTTTTAATATGTCTTTATTGATTTCAGAGAGAGGAAGGGAGAGGGAGAGAGAAACATCAATGATGAGAGTCGTTGATCGGCTGCCTCCTGCACACCCCCCACTAGGGACCGAGCCTGCAACCCAGGCATGTGCCCTGACCAGGAATCAAACTGCGATCTCCCGGATCATAGGTTGATGCTCAACTGCTGAGCCACACCGGCCAGGCTAATGGCTCTTGCTTTAATCCTTTCAGAGGTCACCCTTCAGCCTGCTCCAGCCATCACTTACCGCACCATCGGGGGCATTCTTGACTTTTATGTGTTCCTGGGAAACACTCCAGAGCAAGTGGTTCAGGAATACCTGGAGGTATGTCTTTGTAGTTAAATAGCCATTCTTTATTGCTGTTATCTCATACACTCTCTATAAATTAGCCTGAGAAAAAGAAAATTTATAAGTAAACTAAGGATTATAAGTGCTGGGATTGTGAGTCTTTCATTCATTGTATGTTTGTTCTGATGCACATTTATTGAGTGCTTTCTGTGTGCAAAAGAAACACCATGCAAGGCTTGAGAAATGCAAAACTAAGCCAGATGCTATGCTGTTTGCAAGGAACTCACAGTCCATCCACGCACGATCAGTCATTCTGAAGGCCTGAGGCCACAAATCAGCAAAGTTCATTCATTCATTCAGTAAATAAAAATGTAGTGGCAAGAAACTTTGTACAAAGAATTGTGCTATTTTTTTTTTCACTCAAAAGAGACAGAAAGGAACTTTAGACATCATTTGGCCAAACTACCTACTTGGCAGATGAAAAAAACTCAGGTACAAAAAGACAAATTTATTTGTTCAAGATGTCACAGAAAGATGTATGAAATATAGTCCCAGGTGCCAGCAAATTTATAACCAAATAGGAGAAAATGGCAGCCTAAAATAATTATAATTGGAAACATCTTATTACAGATGTCATCAATGAGGTGCAAATGTATGGGGATTCAGAGGCACAAAAGAAAGCCCCGGGGCTTTTGGGGAACACTATAGGACAGGACTCTATCTGGGATCTTCTTGGAATGTTAGCTTGAGTAACCTGCAGACTTGGATGTTAAACACAGTCCAATATTTCTTCACCCATTCCCACTCTTAGTCCTGCCAGTCCTTATTTCTTTATCCTTAGCACACACAATTATCTAACATTCTATTAGCTATTTATTGATTTCCTTAAGCTCTGTGAGAGCAGAAGAAAGATCTGAGTTGCAGAATTTTGTTAATTACCCCAGGCGATTACTCTTGGTTCTGGTACTTTAGATCTGGGAACTTAACATATAATAAAATGGAGACAAAGTTGTCTGTGTCAGACATGGGACTACAAACAATGCTTATTCCAAATGCTCAGACACTTCTTTATCTTTTTTAGCTCGTTGGACGACCATTCTTGCCTTCCTACTGGAATCTTGGGTTCCAGCTTAGTCGCAGGAATTATAGTAACATCGAGGAATTGAAAAAGGTTGTAAACCGAACTCGTAAAGCTAGGATCCCATATGTAAGTTGGAACTTCCCTTATCATGCATAAGATGCCCTTTCTTATCTTTTATTTTTTCTACCCAATTCAATTTATTAGGAAAAATATAGATAGATAGATTGGTAGATGGATGGATGGATGGATGGATGGATGGATGGGTGGATGGATGGATGGATGGATACATAGACAGACACCATCTTTTATTTTTTATTTTTATCTTTCTTATCTTTTATTTTTTCTACCCAATTCAATTTATTAGGAAAAATATAGATAGATAGATTGGTAGATGGATGGATGGATGGATGGATGGATGGATGGATGGGTGGATGGATGGATGGATGGATACATAGACAGACACACCTACTAGCATAAATTTGCCAACTAAATTACCTATGTCATCATGGGAAGAGCACAGTTATGGAGTCAAAAGGATATGACTTTGAATTTTAGCTTTTCCTCTTTCTAGCTCTATGCAATGTTGGGCTAGTTAATTACCACCTCTGTGTCTTAGTTTCCTTCTTTATAAAATGAAAATCTAAGACTTACTCTGGTGGGCTGGTTGTGAAGAACCCCTGTACTATGCATGTAAAATAAAGCATGTGACACAGAGGATGAACTCCATCAAAGTTAGTTGCTATTTCATAAGAGAAAGCAACACCTGGGTGACATGGTTAGTATGTGCTGATTATTATAAGGATGACTTACAGTGAGTGAGTTTCTCATAGTGACCTTGTATATTCCTTCCAGATCTAGCAGACTAATTTTGAAAGCTCTGTGGTTATGATGTCCAATGCCCACTAGGAAATGTAAATAAAAAGATAATTATTAAGTATATGTTATTTGAAAAGTTGCCCCCAAGAAATGCATAACATATGGTTAATGAAGTTATCAAAAACTATTTATTTTGGGCTCAATCTTTGGGACTGTGATGCATACATATATTGGGTTAATATCTGAAGGAAGATATTATGGGTAGAAATGACTTTGATTTCAGGAGTTTGCAGTCCCCTCTCAGAGCAGCAATGAGGGCAGGCAATGAGATGAATTTTTCTTGTGAGAGAACCTGCTCACTGTGTGGTTTTGTTGTGAAAGGGAGATGAGTATGTATTTCATTTTACTTCTCCCATATCTGCTATCTGCAAACACCAATCAGACCAAATCTTGCCACATCTTCATTATTTCACAAAGTGCTTTCACATCCATGGTTGTCCCTCACTTATTGGTATTTTGTAAGTGAGGCAATGCAGACATTGCAATGTTAATAACCTTCCTGAGGTCACCAGCCAGCTAAATGGCGGACCCAGGGTTCAAAAGTAGTTCTTTTGGCTAAACGTGGTGTTGGTGTCGATCTTCCCACATGCCTTTGAAAGGAAGGGCCTCTTTGAGGTCTTGCTGACTCAGACACCAGTGAGCTTTTCTTCCATGGATTGGATCTTTCCCACCACGTGGCTGTGGAGGACACCTGGGTCCTAAATGACTGCTCAGTATTAGAAGAGATGGTGCTGCCTTGGCAACAGGCCACAAGCCACACTCCCCTTCAGGTCTGTAAGTTGGAGCCTCTAAAACATGACCACACAACGAACAATTACTTAGAAGACCTTCCTATGTCTTTGAAGTATGTGGCCGATTGGAACAAAAGAGCAGGTAGAGTCAAAGGGTCTATCACCAAAGCCCCAGATGAGCCCCTCACCCACTCTAGCATTTGACCTTGGGAAATGTCACCTAACCCCTGTACTTTTCAATCTTCTCACTAAGAATAACATCTGCCCCTCACAGGCTGGTATGCAAACACAAAAATAATGCGTGTATGAGACCTTGGTGAATTAAAGCTCTGTCCCTTTGTTATTTATCTTTGTTAATTACTATTCTAGAAGCTTTATAAGTTTTATGGCCTCCTGCGATATGTTCTAGCTAGCTTATTGTCTAGGGTCCAAGTTAGTACGTGGTTATAACATCACTCATGGGATCATTCAAACAAACATTTAGAGGGTACCTGTTTGATTTCAAGCATCTCAGCACTCAAATTATAGGGATAAACAAGATACTCTCACCTTCGAGTTCCTCCCAATACCTTGCGACAGGCATCTATCAAGACAATGAGCTAATACTGCAACCTAAGAGCGCCTGAATCTTTCAGAAAGGGCTTATTTACTCCTAGGAAGTAGCCAAGTCCTCAAAATTCCAGGATCATTAAGAAATATGGCTTCAGCCTGGCCAGCATGGCTCAGTGGTTGAGCCTCAACCCATGAACCAAGAGGTCACAGGTTCGATTCCCAGTCAGGGCACATGCCTGGGTTGTGGGCTCCATCCCCAGTAGGGGGTGTGCAGGAGGCAGCTGATGGATGTTTCTCTCTCATGGATGTGACAATCTCTCTATCCCTGGCCCTTCCTCTCTCTCTCTGAAATCAATAGAAACTTTTTTTTTTTAAAAAAAAAGTTAGAAAATGATTTAAAAGAAAGAAAGAAATACGGCTTCAGTGTTAACAATGAAGAACTGGAGCTGTCAGCACGGTGGTATTGCCTCGGTTCTCACGGGCCAGCACTGTCTTCCAGGATGTCCAGTACTCGGACATAGACTACATGGATGGAATGAAGGACTTCACTATTGATCAAAAGGCTTTCCCTGGTCTCTCGGACTTTGCCAAGAACTTACACGAACATGGACAGAAATATGTCATTATTATGGTATGTATGTTCAAACACTTATTCTATGGCCTAGTTTTCCCTTCAAAAATGCAAAAGAAATTTATAAAAACACTTATTATCTTGTTTATTTACTAGAATCCTGGCATCTTAAATGATCCTAACTACCGGCCCTATGAGAATGGAAGGAAAAAGAGAATATGGATCGAGGGGGACAGTGGCTTTGTCATTGGGCAGGTAATTTCTCAAAAAAAAAAAAAAATCAGAGTAAATTACAGTCATTTGGGGAAGTTTGTACTTTTGGTATGACAATGGGGTGGAAGGCAAGTTGCAGTATTATTACTGTTTTCATGGCTTTAGATGTTTCTGTTATTATTTTTAGACTGGTAGATACAATAGTAGGATGATTAAAATTCTTAAGAATTTATTTTTTTAGTTGAAATATATTTGACATATAACATTATATACATTTAAGGTCTACAACATGTTTATTTAATACATTTGTAAATTGCAATATGATTGCCATTATAGCGACGGCACCTCTATCATGTTACATATTTTTCTTTCTTTTTTGGGGTGAAATAATTAAGATCTAGTCTCTAGAAAGCTAGCCTGGGCCCTCTAATAATACAGATAGTTGAGAAGCAATATATCATTAGGAGAAAGTTTATTTATTCATAAACCCTTCCCACCTCACAATTTCTACTTCTTTTCCCAGACAATAAATCCAGCTATGATAATGGAGCAAGATGTTCATAAGCTAATGTGAAACCTACCTCAGCTAATAGATTTTTAACTTACATGAGACTTATAGATAGAGCCCAGCCTTTATTTTAAAGTAGCAATTTCAGGCATTGGAACAGGCTGCTTAGGAAACTATTTTCAGGGCAGCTGAGATTTTGAGAGTATTTAATTTAATTTAATTAATTAATTTATTTTTAATAATTTTTATTTTTGTTTAAAGTACTACAGATGTCCCTTTTTCTCCCCCCGTTCCCCCTGTTCCGTCCCCCTCCCCAATCACTCTCCCCACCAAATCATGTAGTCAACCTTCTCACCCAGTTATGTGTGTGGTCAGCCCTAGACGGCCGGATGGTGGGAGACTTACTAACACTGGGACTTCATCTAGAAGCTCACGTGCTGCACTTCCTGCTGCTCCTGGGCAGTTAACTTTGCAAAACTTGTCTTTATAGGCTTATGAACAACACCTTACCTAACTTTTCACTTAATTCCCATCATTGACTTTGTCTGCAATACTTCTCTGTATTTTCTTTCTTTCTCATTGGTTCTAACTCTTCATGAAACAGAGAAGTTTCCTTCCTTCTCCAAACCAATTCTTTGCTTTTACTCTTCCGTTTGCTGTGAATTTCTAAAATATCAGACAGACCGATATTCATACACAAGGACAAAATGAGAGGCCATGGGCATGTAAACATTGTTTTGTTTATCTGAAAAGTAGATTATCCAGAGCTGTGAGTCATTTCAATAGTACTCATACGTGAGTGGTATATAATTAGGAATTTGCATATAATCGCAAAAATTAATTAGATAGTCACCTCCATTGACCAATAAAGGACAGGAATCATTTGATCTAAGGTGCTGGCAGAGGTAGTGGTGCTGGAGGCGGTGTGGGTTCACTATGGAGGAATTCGGTGAGAATGGACGGTCCTGCTCTAGGTTCACTGTCCCTGTAGCTGATTCCTTTGCCACACCACCTTTTTCCTGAGGTTCAAAGGTACTTCTGATCACTGTATGGCGCCCCATCACCTAAAACAAAGAACCAAGAGATAGATAGATACTGTTCTGCCTGAGCCTAAAGTTTCCACTAAATGACAACCTATAAATTTGTTGGGAAAATAAGCACAAATGTATGTACAAAACCTCATGTCTTGTCAATTCAGAATTTTCAGTAATTTGGCTATGACTATATCTTTGTGCTATTTGTGGAAAATGTTAAAATCTAATCTTTGATAGGAATACATAGGAAGAAAAGATAGAATAAGAAATATTTGACCTGAGTAAGAAGTACAAAATTTATTTAACCACTTAAACAAGATTGTTTCTCTGCCAAAACCAGCATATTATTCATACACAGCATTATTCAAAGCGGGTTTTAGAAGACCTTCAATTAACAACACATTAAATAGGTTCCATCATTCTCTTCTAAACTATTATCTACTTAGACTCTTCAGTATTTTAAACAGTTCTCTTAATTGGCCTGACATAATGAACTTTTACTTTAAAAAATATGTGTACCTTTATTGATTTCAAAGAGAGGAAGGGAGAGCGAGAGGGAGAAACATCAATGATGAGAGAGAGAGAAAGGGAGAGAGAGAGAAACATCAATGATGAGAGAGAGAGAAAGGGAGAGAGAGAAACGTCATTGATGAGAGTCATTGATCGGCTGCCTCCTGCGCACCCCCTGCTGGGGATCGAGCCCCTAACCTGGGCATGTGCCCTGACGGGGAATCGAACCTTGATCTCCTGGGTCATAGGTCGATGCTCAACCACTGAGCCACGCTGGCCCGGCTTTTTTTTTCTTTTTTTTTTTAATCATAGAAAAAAGACATTTGATGGCTTCTCATTTCTATAATAGGTTGTTTTTCCTTTTCATTTTTCTCCCTTTGGTTCCTTGTACGTATTTTAACATTTAGTTTTGTGGGGGAGAGTCACAAAGTTTGATTCTAAAATGATAAGCTACGTGGGGCTTCTGGGAGAAGAGATGGTAGCCAGAGATAAATGCCTGGGTGGCCCATCAGACAAACCGTCTCGGCCTTCTTTGTTCCTTAGGGATATCCTGGAAGCACTGTCTTTCCTGCCTTTAATAACCCAGTTTGTACTCAGTGGTGGACAGAAGAGCTCCAAGAATTTAATAAAATGCTGGAGTTTGATGGAGTGTGGCTGGTAAGTTGTTATTCCAGATCAAACTTATTTTGGAGATGGATATTTCAAAGTTTGAGATGAATTTTGACTCTAATCTGTAATAAAAGTCTACTTGACACACTGATATTTAAAATTCTTTTACTTAATGTTGAACTTATAATATGCAATAAATCAGATCCCTCAAAACCCTGGATTTTAATTCTCAATCGACTGCCAACTGGTTATTTCTTTTTAAGAAAGCCTTTTGCTTTCTCATGGCCTCAGCTTTTTCCTCCATGAACTGTCTTTTAGCTTAAAAATACTATTTTATTAGAAACTACAGGTGCTATTATTTGTAGCAATGATTTATTAAAATGCAAAGTAAATCACTAGAGAATAATTTAATGGGCCTCCTACTTTTTAGAGGATAGCAGATGGGGAAATTTCTTCGAGATTTGGAAAATTATCTGTTTGTTAGCAAGATTACGCATTACCTGTTTTTAATCTCTTTTGAAGAAATGGATTTGATCTCAATTATAATATCTTCTTATGCCCCACACTGAGTGGAATAAAAGAGAAGGAAAATTATAAAATAGAATAATACCCTATCTTAGGTTCTTTAAAACAATACTGAAGCAACAATAAAATCATAACTTATAAGGGAAGAATTAGCCTTTGAAATAGTATATCTTAATTATCTGATTGAAATCAATGCATAAAAGGTTAAATGTACCTGATAGCATTTCGAGTTGGAAGGTACCTTGGATACAATCTAATCCCAAAGCTGAAACAAAGGTCAAGAAAATTTAGGAAGGTTACTCAAGATCCCAAAATCAATTAACCAGAGTCCCCAGCTGCCCAGCTCCCATTTCAGTAAGCATTCCTTAACAACTCTCTGTGTATCAGTAACGCTTTCCTCCTGTGTGCTTTGTGTCTCTGAAGGAAATGGAGGAAGTATCCAACCTGCTCGAAGATTCTCTTGGTGTCTGTAAAGTTAACACCTGGAACTATCCTCCTTTCACGCCTCGTAAGTTTTCAACTGTTTGCAATGATGTATGTAGGCAGGAGGCATTTAAAACAACCTCAGTGAAATTCAGTGTGGCCAGGAGCAATTTGACTTGCCAGTTTTTGTTTTACTTTGCTTTGTTTTTGGCTGTTTTTATTATTTTTTATTAAAAATTTTTAATATTGACATAATTGCAGGTATCCCCCTTTTCCCCACCCTTTGCCCACCTCCATCCACCTCCCACTACCCCCTCCCTTGGCCTTCACCAAGCCCCTGACCGCACCTCTCCTGGAGACCTTACTGTAGTGTTTGGTCTCCAGTTACCTTTTCGCTGCCATAATACAAGGGCAAGCACATGGTGAAGGTCATATATCCCGTGGCTGTGCCTCCTCTCTCGAGTTCTACATTCTCCCTTCCAGTTCACTTCCTCTAAACACCTTATATACGTGTTCAGTTTTAAGCTTTATGAGGATATCAGAATACTGGAGGTACAAGCTACCTCCCATTGGAGTGAAGCTGTAATTTGTGTGTGTGTCTGTGTGTGCCTGCTTAGCTCATTACCAAGAGCATCAATGGTCCTGTTAGTCCTTCCTATTTATGAGTCCCATTTCCAGTCAAGGTCAATTTTCTAGTCCCTGATTTTGAAAGAATGTCTGTGTCTGTGTGTGTAGGAGAGAGAGAGGGAGAGAGAAAGAGAGAGAGAGAAACAGTATAGTGTTTGTGGAAACAAATGAACCCCAACATCTCAGTGGAGTACACAATAAAAGTTTATTTTTTGCTCATATAATACTCTAGTGTGGGATGTGTGGCTCTCATCCACACAGTGACTCAGGAATCCAGTTGCTTCCATTGCCTGGTTCTCCTATCTTGGAGCCCTTTGTTTCCAGCCTCCCAGGTAAAGGAGAAGCAGAAGGGTAGTGGGAGCTTTATAGACAGGCCTGGAAGTGGGGTGTGTTCATTTTGTTCACATTTCTTTGGCCAGAATCCAATCACATAGTCTCTGCTAAACTTTCAAGAGAAAAATGTGAAATATAATCTTATACTCCCAGGAAGAAGACACAGGCTTGGGGAGCATCTGGCCAGTGTCTGCCAGTTTCTTCTGGTTTCTCCACTTCGCTTGTACCCTTGAACCAAAGTTTAGCTGTTTCTTTACCCCTTTCAGTCACTGAAGGAATGGAAAACTTTTTAAGAGGAATCTTGACGTCAAACCAGTTGACGTCTTACAAAATCTACTGTTTATTTTCCCCACTAATTCTTTATTCTTCTCTGCTCTTTCTGTATTCCCCCAGTTTTTTTCACTGTGGATCAGTTTATCATGTTTTCTTTTTTATCTCTTAATCTTCTACTTAACCAAAACTAAGTTTATTTTTCTACAGAACCCTGAAATCTCATTACCTTCTGTCTTCTTTGGGCAAGCACCCCACTCTCTACTTCCCAGAATTTTGTCTGCCTACATATGACAAGCTGCTGTGTCTCTGGTCTTCTTTTAATCTTTTCAGGATTAGAAAGTACGCATTAGCATGAAAAAGATTTAGATATATTACCTTTGCCCATGGGAAGATCTTAGTGTTTCTTCTGGTTTCTTATCATTGAACCCGTTTTGAATCTCAGGCCACACACTGAGTCTTGCCAGAAATATAATTGTCCTTACAGTTTATAATTAAACATAATTCCCCCCTTCGAACCCTGATTCCATTGGGCTGCTGGGGAAACCTCAAGCTCAGACTTTCCTGGCTCTACCACTTTCTGGAATTCTGCCTCAGACAGAGGTCCTATCAACAGGCAAGGCTTTGCGAGGGAGGGCAGGTATGGGCCCTTGGTATTGGTCTACAAGAAGGGGAAGAGTGAGAGTGCGGGCCACAAGACAGAAAATGTTGAGCATTTTAGGTACAAGAAATTGAAAATGTAGTAACAATGCTGATTTTTAAAGGCAGGATCTAAGTTCTTATTCATAAAACGACCCAAATGTCATATCTCTCTCTCTCTCTCTTTTTTTTTTCAGTGTGTAACTGAGGTGTGAATGTTTGTAATATTAGAGTGAATATCTTCTCTTTTCACTCCCTCCTATCTGTTCTTTACAAACTCAATTCTCCTTGATTAAATATATGTAGTTATGTGTGTGAGCTTTATTTATACTTTATCTCAGATCAACTTCCCATTGCTCTGAGCTTGTTTCTCGGTTGCCTCCACTCAGCACAACTCTTTGTGAGCTCAAGAGGATGCAAATTCATTTTAATAATTTATCTCAGTGAGAGGCTTAGAGTATATGCTCCAGATAGGAAGTGGCATTTAGGATAGGATTTAAAATCTGGAAAGGGTTTTGTCAGGTGGAGATTGGTGGGGAAGATCCAGTAGTGATTTTGTTAGAATCTGTTGATAAGGATGTGATGGCTATTTCCCCGCAGGAGTTCTGAACCGCTCGCTTTTTGCAAGAACCCTCTGCATGGATGCCGAAGTTCACCAGGCCCTTCACTATAACGTCCACAGCCTATATGGCTACACCATGGCAAAAGCCACAGACTCGTAAGCACTAGGTTTTCCTCCTAATTCGAGATTTGGGGAGCTGGGAGATGGAGGGTTTCTCTTGTCATCTATAGGTATATTTTTCAAATATATTTTGTGGTTATAGGGATCTAGAAACTCAGATTTTACAGGCTACTTAAGAGGTCTTCTCATATAATCCCTTGGTTTCTTGCAGGATTATTTTTTATTGGCTTGTGACTAAGGAGTTGATACTAGTAAGCAACAGTGTGCAAGGAATTTAGGATCCCAACTGGAAGTCAGCCTTGCTTGGATTCCATTACTGAATGTGCTATGGTCGCCACACTAAGGTTGCCTGATTTAGTGATTTAAAATACAGGACACCCAGTTAAGTTTGCAATGGACGTACATATACTAAAAACCATTAGTTTATACGATATTCAAGTTTACCTGAGTGTCCTATATTTATATATAGCAGTGGTATACCACACTCTCCTGGCTTTCCTCCCTACTGCCTGCCCCAGTCACCCTCTCAATTCTCCCCTCTGCCCAAGACAAACATATACCAACACCACCACCATCATCACCATCACCACCACCACCATCACCACCATCACTACCACCACCACCACCACCACCACCATCACCACCATCACCATCACCATCATCACATCACCGCCACCACCATCACCACCACCACCATCACCACCACCACCATCACCACCACCATCACCACCACCATCACCACCACCATCACCACCACCATCACCACCACCATCACCACCATCACCATCATCACATCACCGCCACCACCATCACCACCACCACCATCACCACCACCATCACCACCACCATCACCATCATCACATCACCGCCACCACCATCACTGCCACCACCACCACCACCATCATCACCACCACCATCACCACCACCATCACCATCACCATCACCACCACCATCACCACCATCACTGCCACCACCACCACCATCATCATCACCACCACCACCATCACCACCACCATCACCACCATCACTGCCACCACCACCACCACCACCACCATCACCACCACCATCACCATCACCATCACCACCATCATCACCACCATTACCACTCAATAGGAAAGTCTAACAAAGAGACAGATGCTTCCTACAAAGAATTTAGTCCTTTACTTGACTTCTCTAGGGTACATGACATCACTGGCCACTCCTTTAAAGCTCAGTTCCTTCAGTTCTGAGACATCACTCTATCTTGGCACACCTGCTCTTTTCCCAGCTGTCCCTTCTCTACCTCTGTTTCTTCTTGACCTCTGAATCTTTTTCATTTATTCTCTCACTATTGATAAATCTTAGGGGTCAATCCCTAGACTTCTTTTTGCATTCTCTGCTGACACAAAGGTGATTTATTCCTTCACAGTTTTTACTGTAATTTATTCTGATAATTTAAAAATCTATAATTTCATAAATCTGTAGCTTAGATCTCTCCCCAATTTTCAGACTCAGATATCCAAAACTACCTTCTGATCTTCTCTACTTGAATGTCTTATAGTACCTCCAATGCCATTCACCTCACTCTGTTACCTGTGTCTGCCCAGCCTCCACAGTCTCGCTAATCATTTTGAAACTGTTAAATTCCCTATCTTGGTTGGTAGCAACACCATCCCTATCTCCCAGACTCCCAAGTGAGAAATTTGGTATCACCCTTGAGTTATTTCTTTCTATCACACCCTCACTTAAATCAGTCTTCAATCCCTTCCATTCTAAAACATTTCTGTAGCCATCTCCTTCTGCCCCCCTACTTCTTAATGGGGGCCGTCACCATTGCTCACATAAAGCTTACATGAGTCCCATGACTACTAGTCTCCCCTCTCTGGCTGTAGCTTTATCTCCCAGTCATCTAACCTCTACTCTGCTATTCAAGGACCAGCAATATTAGCATCGCCTAGAAGCGTATTAGAAATGTAGTGCCTTGGCCCTCACCCTAGACCTTGGAGATGAGAATATGAGGGCACAGTCACCCCGTGTGCCTGAGGAATCATGTGTGTGCTAGAGGCATGGTTGTTGAATAAATAACTGGCCTGAGAAACAGAAGAAGGACCCGATAGGCCCAAATGGGAGCTGCTGAACTGGAGGCAGAGACTGGGCCTATTTTGTTTTCCCATGCCGTTTTGTTCTCATGACTTAATATTATGCTGGATAGGCCAGCGAGAGAGAGTCCTAGTCCAGTAAATGCAAAAGTTTTTATTTCAATAAACAAAAAGCTTCAAGAAGAGAGACACACATTTCTGATCCTGTTATCTTCTGTTTTCTGACTTCTTTCTCTTGACCTTTCCTGGGAAGTAAACTAGATGAAGATGACAGTCCCCTCATCTTTGAAAGGAGAGTCTTGGATTGATGTTTCCCACATCCTTTCTTGTTCTGATCTATTTGGACTCATGGATGCTTCTAAGGGTGGAAGGTGAAGGGAGAGTGGATAAATGGCCAGGGTGAGAAAAAAAAGGAGGGGAGGGCAGGAGGAAGGAAAGGGAGTTTCAAATTGCTTCATTGCTTGAGTTTCCATATGATAAAAATGCTATAAAGCTGTGGTGGGATTGGTTATATGTTCTAATAGCTATGCCAATAATAGTTAATGGTTAAACGTCTAAGTTCCCAGAGAACAGTGGAGATAAATGCAACTTGGCCTTTGGGCATCAGAGTTGGTTAAAAATCAGGTAAGATTTTCATTTAGTTGTATTTGGGCATCAGGAGATTTTAAGTAATAGATCTGATGAATATTTGGCTCAATATTTGCTGGAAGTATAGTTTGGGGACAGAGGTGACTGGTCTACAGAGAGACTGAAATTCACTTTCCTCTAGCCTGAAAGTAGGAAGAAACCAGATCTTCTCAGATTTCAAGACCTGACCATAAGTAGGCCCAACTTGAGGGACACAAAATAGAGAGTTAGGAATTGCTGGGTAAATTTTTCCTCTGAGCTGGAAAAATGATTATCTAATCAGTGTTACCATAATGGGCTGACCCTAAACAAACCCTGAAGTCAGATAACTTCATTCCTGTTTCTCTTTCACTTTATCTAACCTGAATGTGTTTCGTTCATGACTTATGGCCGCAGGGTGCAGTAAACCCGCTAGCCAGTGGTAATAAAGGCAAAGTATTGCCAGCCCATATCACAGGAGAAACGAGGCCAGGAGTTGGAGTGAGTCCTCTGCATTCTACCCTGATTTTTGAGTCATTACATTGTCAGAATGGGGCACTTCATTTTCTTAAACCAGTCTTCTATTTCAGAACTTTTTCCATTATAAGTTGTTTTGCATGTGTAGACTCCCCATAACAACCTCAGGAATATAAAGAGGGAAAGCGTCGGTGGCTGTGATAGTGTCTGTGAGGAACTGCCCAGTGCCTGATGGTACACTCGTCTCAGATCATGTGTTGGAAGGAAAGATAGCAGAGCTTGCCTGCGAAGAGCTAGAAACAATTCTGGCTCAGGTATCACCATCCTATAGTTGTATTATAGTTCAGTTTTAAAACACTAACGGAAGGTGTGAACTGTTTAGGAGAGGAGAGGGCAGGGAGAGGCCTAAGCAAAACAGTGTTCCCAAAAAAGCTAGGAAAACAGCCTACATCTTACTGTCTGTTATCTCACCCCACATCCCCCACATCCTTTCTGAATTCCTTGTCTTTAATTCCTTTGCTTTCCTTTCTATACACTTTTACTTGATATGTAATATTTTATATGTAATACAATGAAAATATTTCATATTTTAGTTGCTTTTAACTTCATTAAGAGTATCATATGCCATCTTGAGATTTACTCACTTCAATTAATATTAGTTTGCATAGATTAAGATTTCCCAGCATTGGGAATTGCTAACAATAAGTTCTGAAGCTTCAGAGGAACCCAGGTGCCCTGCGCCCAGACTGTGTACAAAAATCTCCTCTTAGGCAAAGAGCAGGTACAGGGTTCTGCCCTGAGCTGGTGTTGTGCTAAACAGGATTGCGAATGACCAGCAAGGCATGGAACCAAGGAACACTGGAAACACTTTTTCTAGAGAGAGAAGATGGGGTCAACAAACAATGGTTCCAATGTATTGCTGACCTAAGGGGCCAGAGCACAACCAGACCCAACGTGGAGAAAAAATATTCAGGAGGCAAGAGCCTAGAGAAATTCCTTAGAGGTGCTGGACTATAGAGGTGTGTACTGTCTTACAGGAGGTCTGAAACCTTACCTAGAAGTGAGAAAGAAGCTCTTAAAAATGCTAATTTAGTTTGCTCACCTCCACGATACCCTGATGTTTTTTCTCAGTTTGGAAAGCCCATGGCTGCCTTGGGTATAGGTAAGTCCTTGGCATTCACAGCTCACTTCACATTCAACTGACTATATTCCTTTTCAGGGCCTTGAAGACTATCTTCTCCAAAAAGAGGAACTTCATCTTATCCCGTTCTACTTTCGCTGGATCTGGCAAGTTTTCTGCTCATTGGTTGGGGGACAATGAAGCTGCGTGGGATGATCTTCGATGGTCCATTCCCAGTATCCTTGAGTTCAACCTATTTGGCATCCCCATGGTGAGTTTCACTCTCAACCATGGAGCTTTCACCCTTTGTCTTTTGACATTCTTTCCATTACCAGCCTTTGAGGTGTCTGAAAACCACGAGCACATGTCTCACTGTGATATGTATTGGAAAAATCAATTTTTATGTGTGGTGTGAGCTGCTTTCTGAAGATAGGATGGTAACATTTTATCATTGGGTGGTCACCCGTGGAATCTCTGAAGTTAGGAAGGAGACGCCACAGGTAAAATGTATTAGGATCACAGAAAAATTCCATCAACAGAGCACCCATGAATAGCAGAGAATGGAATTGGGAACTGAATATTGAGGATGAGCCCTTGGTACAACATATGACAGTCAGTCTTCCTCGCATCAATCAGTCCTTGATGGCACACTGGCTTTATTATTCCATTTGGCTGGGCGATTGCCCTGAAAGCCCGGGACGTCCTTAAGCATGGAGCGATGGGAATAGTGATTCTCACTTCCCTTCGGCATCACATAGGTATATGCAGTCAGTGCTTTCTTCTCTCTTGCTGACCACTGTGCTTGTATGTGTGCTTACTGTCCAGGTAGGTGCCAATATCTGTGGCTATACAAATAATGTCACAGAGGAGCTCTGCAGGAGATGGATGCAGCTTGGAGCCTTTTATCCACTATCGAGGAATCACAATGGGCCTGGGTTCAGGGTAAGGTCCCCAAGAGAAGTGATGGAAACTTCTTGGGTTATCTAATATCCTGGTTCTCAACGAGGAGCTGAAGAAAATACTCTAAGTGCAGGGGCAAAATAGATACATTTGGGGTGAGAGACCTAAAAAGCAGGATACCGGGGAAATTCACCAACAAAGGTGCTGCTATCACTTCTGTCATCGCCTTATATACGATGTGACAATTGGTGTCCACTGGTACTTTACTTCAGCTGATTCCAAGGGAACCAGTCCTAGATATGGGGGAGCAGGAAAAAGGATTTCGGGAGGGGCAGGCCAGTGATCTGAATTTTTTTCACCTTGTTACAACAATCTATGTTTCTATGAGTGGTTTGGGAGACCATTCCCCACTACTGCTCGTGACACATCCCACCTTTCTCCTGTTCTAACCAAAATCATGCTTTCGATGGGCAAGTCTGCAGAAATTGGCCCAAAGTCCCTTGTAAGGAGATATTTATGGTGATGGCAGGAGCAAATAGGGTGGAATGCCCTCTCTTTTAATGAAGAAATATGCATCTGTTTTAAATGGAGTGGTTTGGCTCTTAATAGGCTCATTAGAGTAACGTACTGATAATCATTTTAGTTCTAGTCCTTGACTTTGTCCAGCGACATGTCTCTAACCTGGGAAAGATTTGCAGTCAAATCTTCAAAGTATGTTATCCCTGGGCTGTCCTAGCCGTTTGTGATCTAGAGAGAGATGAACTGTTTCTGAATTCTAAGCAGGTGGCTGGGAGCAGGGAGGTGGGTTTTCTCCCTGAGGAGATGGCCGGGAGGACTTAACGCTGGTAAGAGCACTCGGATGGCTCAGGCTCCCAGCCTCCAGTGCCTGTCTTCTCTCCTCTCAACTAGTGCCGATAATGAGAGCCACACATGGACTTTTAAATGCAAATCGAAAAAGTATGAAGAAACAGGAACAATTATTATTTTTTTAAATATGTTTTTATTGATTTCAGAGAGAGGAAGGGAGAGAGAGAGAAACATCAATGATGAGAGTCATTGATTGCCTGCTTCCTGCACGCCCCCTACTGGGGATCGAGCCAGAAACCCGGGCATGACCGGGAATCCAATCGCGATCTTCTGGATCCTAGGTCGATGCTCAACTGCTGAGCCACACCGGCCGGGCTTCCTAGGTTTCTTTATCACCCTGAGGCTGCCGTAGAAAAAAAGGTGGAAGACGTGTGTCACATTTAAATTCTGCCACTTGCTTGTGATTTTACACTGGGAAAGTCGTGCTATTTTTGATATGGTTTTCTCACCTATAAAAAGAGGGAGCAGGTAGGTCCCAGATCCTTTCCATCCTGGAAATGCTTCCACATATTCAAGTTGGAGACCACAGCAACTATCATTCAGGAAGCTCCTTATCAATGGGAACTTTTAAGCTCCGATGGAAATCTTTAGTAATGGCTCACGTTTCCTCCCAGGACCAGGACCCCGCTGCCTTCGGTGAGGACTCCCTGCTGTTGAATTCCTCCAGGCATTACCTGACGGTCCGCTACACCCTGCTGCCCTATCTCTACACCCTCTTTTACCGCGCTCACACCCTGGGGGAGACTGTAGCCAGGCCCCTGGTCCACGAGTGAGTTCCTCTTCCCGTGTTAGTAGTAACAAGGCTCATTAGGACCTTGTTTTCATATAATGAGCTGCTCTCCTATGCTGGAGGCCTCACCCCCCCTTCTCTGTTTTCCAGGTTCTACCAGGACAACGCTACATGGGAGGTGCACGAGCAGTTCCTGTGGGGGCCTGGACTCCTCATCACGCCTGTTTTATACGAAGTATGTTTTTAATCTAAGCGGGGCGGGATATCACACTTGTCCCCATGGCTCTGTCGCTGAATCAGCTGGAGCCTGAGTATCTTTGGCTGCATTTGAATATAAATATGAATATACATGAGAGATTATGAAAGTTTTGGAAATTAGAAAAATAGTAATTCTTGGTCCCACAGCCACTTCAAGCAAAACAATTTTTATTTTGCAAGATTACATTAAAGCCTGTGTCCTTAAGCATATGGACATTTACAGGGGCTTCAAATGCCTCCGGCTGGCCATCTGTGTTTCCCTTTGATTAGAGGGGATGCGCTCTTGGGGTTAAGAGGAAAGAAAAGAAGGGAGAGGAGCGTGGAGGGAGAGAGGAGGGCTGGGCAAGGGGAGGTTGTTACTGTGGAGGCCATGTATGCGGTGTGCTTTGGGGCCACGGTGAGTGGGGAGGGGTGGGATCAGGATTATACTGATCAGTTTGTAAGCATGGAAGGTCCCCAATAAACTCATGTCAAAGGCCCCGGGAGCTGGTGTTTTAGCCACACCATCTCTTGGCAGGCCCCACTAACCAGCGAGTGGTCCTGCTGGAAGGCTCTCCTGGGTTCCTGACTGTTTCAGTTTCCTCCCACTTGTCCGATTACGCAAGTGACTCAATGAATGAACTTTCTCTGCTTCTCTTAGAAAGTTCAGGAGCCTCAAAGCAAAACAAACTTAATTTCTGGTACAGCCCTGTCTTGGGTAAACTGCCCGGCCTTTCTGGGTATCTGTATTTTTATTGGTAGAGTGGCAGGATCCCAACTCTCTCTCGGGATTGTTGGGAGGAGCACATGCAGCCACACAGGGAGGTGTTGTGCAGACTGTAAGGGGCTGTGCTAATGTTGCTCATTACTGTCGTTTCCCCAGGGCGCGGACCGAGTGAAGGCATACATACCAGATGCCACCTGGTACGACTATGAGACAGTAAGTGAGGCAGCCCCCTGGCCCAGAGACCTGCCCCCAGCAGAGAACAGCTCTAAGGCAGCTGCAGTGCTGGGAGCTGGGGTTGGATGATAGTATGAGGTTTAACGTTTAGTTGATTGTGGGTACTTTTCCGTGTGGAAGGCCTTTCCCTAAGTACCATGAAATAATTTGAATAACTGGGGTAGGTTGATGGTAATTTTCATTATGTCAGCCTGGCCACCATGCAGCTGTCAGGACCAGTCATTGGATTTAGGCTGTGATACCCTAGAGAATTAGAGTTCAGCTGTGGAATTATAGCATGGTGTAATACAAAGAAATAAGGTGGCTTGGAGCCTCCGCTTTGCTATCTACTTACTACCTATGTGCCTTGGACAAGTCACTTCCCTTTTAGGGGGTCTCTGTTTTCTCTTATTTGAAATGAGGCAGCTAAACTAGATCTCCAAGATCCCTTCTAGCCTAAATAGCCTATGATCTGATCTGTTTTCCTTTGTTGGTTAGGGAGTAGCCATCCAGTGGAGGAAACAACTGGTGGAGCTGCTACTGCCTCCTGATAGGATCGGACTTCACCTTCGAGGGGGCTACATATTTCCCACCCAACAGCCAAACACAACCACGGAGACCAGGTAATCTCCTGACCCTTCTAAGGTGTGACTGCTCTTGTGCTCCAAGGGGCAGGGCATTATGGGAAAGGCTAATATAGGGACCAAAAGTGGATAAAGCCAAGGGAGACACCTCTAGTCAGTGGTCTCCTTCCTCCCCTTTCAAGGTTGGCTTCAAATTGGCATCTTAGTGTTCTTTTAGGGAGTAAATGTAGCCTCTGTTCCTTTACTTTTCCACAGTCTTTCACTTCTGGATTGAATCAGATTATGAGAACAGTCAAATGAATTACTGAGGAGGATTTCTCTAAGGTCAACAGCTGTCCTCAAGGAGATTGCCTTAGGCATGAGAGAATGCAAGTTAAACAGGAGATCAAAGTCCAGATAGCTTCAAGGTCAAGAGCCAGAAAGTTTGGGTTCAAGCGCCAGTTCCACAACATACCAGATGTGTTACAATAGCAACTTACTCTGTGTTTCTGTTCATCATTTATAAACCAGGGATGATCATAGTTTGACTTTTTAGAGTTTTTATAAGGATTTAATGAAATAACAAGTGATTTAATGTACACAAAACACTTAGAAGAGTTCCTGGCACATGGGAAGCACCTCCTAGTGCTAATTGTTGGCCTTATCCCAAACCCAGTTTCCGCAGGAACCATCTCCTGTGACAATTCTTCTCATGCTTGTTCACTGCTAAGCTTTGTTGTCTACCCACGCCCCGCTTCCAGGTCAGGAGCTACTCAGTTTCTGGGACAGACTCTTAGATGATCTGCCCGTGGGGCATGAAGGGGGCTGGTTTAACGCAGTCCTAGCTCTTCTTCATTCTCTGAAACTGAGGTTACTCTTTTGCAGTCGGAAGAACTCCCTGGGACTCATTGTTGCCTTGGACTATAAGAGAGAAGCAAAGGGAGAGCTGTACTGGGACGATGGTGCATCTGCAGGTAGGCTTCCTATGGCCCCCCACTGCGGTGCTAGGTCAGCCCTTGCAGGCCGCCCAGCGTGGCGCTCACCCCGTTATCACTGATGCTGATTTCTGTAGCTTAGAATTGATTTATTCTGAGGTTTGATTGGCCAAGCACAGTGCAATTAAAATAGACTTCAGATGACCAACTTGTATGTTATTGACTCTACCAAAGCAACAGACATTATTGGGTCTAGTTTAAATATTCCCTCCTCTGGGTATCATGATTCACACCAAATAATACATTTTGCTCATAGATTTGCACAATACTCCTTTGGTTAGTGTTGAGGGGAAGAGTCTAATTAGTGTGTTTTTCCACTGTGGGATTCCCATCTAAGTACCTCCCATAAGCTTATGGTCTGATATTATATAAAACTCCCGCCCCGCACAGAATTAGCATTTATTAATATTTATTGGCTATTCTTTACTGCACTGCACGCAGGGGACATAAGGATGAATAAGTCATGGACATTGCACTTGAACTCCTGGGCAGCAGGATAGATACACTGTGCGTGCGGGTAACTGTAACGTGAGGCAAAGTGCTGTAAAGGCCAGGAAACAGCGCTTCATGCCACGGGTGCGGAGGTGGAGCTGCCACTGTGGGTTGCGGTGGCAGGAAACCTTCGCAGGGATTCGACAAAAACGGGTAGAACGCGGCCAGGCAGAATCAGAGGGCAAAGGTCTGCCCGCCAAGAGGCGCCTCTGCTTCCTACGCAACAGGGACCCCTGGCCTTCTCTTTCAGGGGCAGTAGCTGAAAAGAACTACATTCTGTATGAGTTTTCTGTCACCTCGGTAAGTACTGTTTCTGAGGAACATTCATTGTATGTGCTTTTCTCCCTTCCTCCCTCCCTCCCTCCCTCCCTCCCTCCCTCCCTCCCTCCCTCCCTCCCTCCCTCCCTCCCTCCCTCCTTTCTTTCTTTCTTTCTTTCTTTCTTTCTTTCTTTCTTTCTTTCTTTCTTTCTTTCTTTCTTTCTTTCTTGGAGAAAACATTTTTAATTTTGATGGGCCTAATTTATCTTTTTTTTCTTGCTTTTTGATGTCCCATATAAGAACTCTTTCTAGCCCTGGATCTTGAATATTTTCTCCTAAAAAATTTATAGTTTGACCTTTCTAGTTTGACCTGTGATCTATTTGAGTTACATAATTATATGTGTAATTATATATATAATTTTTATGTTAGATGTGACCTTCAGGGTGAGGTTCAGCTTTTTGCCTGTGTACCTCCAGTTGCCCCAGCACCATCTGTTGAGATGCTATCCTTTCTCCACTACGTTGCTTTTGCACTTTTGCAGAAATCAGTTGGCATATTAGTGGATGCCTAGTCTTTCTAAATATCAAAGTGTTCCCCTTTTTACCTTAGTCTTCAGCTCCACCTTCTTTGTTATAGCTCAACTTTGCCACTTTTGAACTGTGGTTCCCTGAAGAAGTTATCTAATTTCCCCTCTTCTGAAAAATGGAGATCACTAGAGCTTCAACCTCATAGTTTGCTATGAGAATGGAAAGAGATAATACATGTAAAAGGCCCAGTACAGTGCCTGGCACATAGTAAGCATTTATACAATTTAGCTCATATCAGCATTATCGTTAAAATACAAAGAAAAATTACGTGGGCACTATTTTGTGTGTATGTGTAGGTCTATACCTTTGTGTGCCAGCTGGCCCTTGTGTGCTTCTGTCTTTTTGTTTGTTTGTTGGTATCTGTTTTATCTGCTTGAAAATTCTATGAGGTCAGCAACATATTTTCTGAATAATAGAATCAACAAATAACCAGTGAACCAAAGCAAGCATAAAATATTACTAAAGGATTTAGGACTGTTAAGTGTCTGGGTTAACACATTTCCTGGGGACAATCGTCCAACGCCATTGAGAACCTCAGAGATTAAAGGACAGAACAGATCTCAGAAAGAAAGATGTTGAGTGGTGTGTGGGCACAGTTAAAATGTGATATACTTGGTCCCTAAACAGACTTTTTTTTTTCCCCCCCAGAACCGTCTACAAGCAAAGATTACAAATAATAATTATACGGACCCTGACAACCTCATGTTTACAGATATCATTATCTTGGGAATGGACAAGCAACCTGCTAATTTTGTCCTCAATGATGTTGCTATTTCAAATGTTCACTACAGTGCGTCAACGAAGGTGGGCAATCGATCCACCATGCCACCCTGCAGGGCCCTTGCCAGGAGCCCTGGCCTGGCATTCTGACAGCCAGCTCTCCCTTGCTCTATTGAGTTTGGCACGCTGGGAAGCCGACCACACCATAGGGAAGATGCAGAAGGAGAAACGTGCCTGCTAAGCACGGCCCACTGTGCTTGGTTTCAGTGGGACTCAGAAGAAGACAGTCCTTTCAGGGAGACCCTAGGAGAAGGAGCTCTTCTCCGGGCAGATCAAACTAGACAGGCTGACCCCACCTGTGACGTAGTTCAATGCATTGTTGTTCAGACTGTACTATTTGATAACCATTGGCCTGGCTCTGGAGGGTCTTTACACATTTGCCCTCTCCTTTAAGTTAAAGACTCTTTGAGAGACAGCTGATATTTTCCCTTAATGTTTTAAGCAATTTTTGTATCATTATAGAAAATGAGGGTTAACTAAAACACCAGGGCTAATTGGTTTTGCCCTTATTGAACGATTCTCTTACATGATAATCTCAGATAAAAGATTCTGTTAGTTGAGGATTTCAAGTGCTGGGAAATTCAAAATTCCTTAGGGAGGCCCCTTTGCATTTAGACAACACATAGAGCAAAGGTTAGGAGCCTGGGTTCTAGAGTTAGGCCGAAAGGGATTCCGGTCCTGGCTCTGCCCTCCCTTAGCTGTGAGATCTTGGGCAAAGCATTAAACCCCTTGAACTTCAGTTTTCTATCTTGTGCAATGGAGATAGCCATATTTTTGCAGCATAGGATTGCTTTATAGCATTAATAGAGAGAATGCATATAAAGCAGTTATCACAATGCCTGGGCCATATACATGCTCAATAAAACTTAGCTATTGTTATAACTGCCATCATTATTAAGATGTACCAGCATCACTCCCAGAAGGCTATCGTCTAACAATGACAGCCCTTCCTGTGACTGGTACCCCGTGATGATGGAAGCCCTTCCCCCTCAGTATTCCACAGTGACTCCATGAGGTGAGAAAGGCTGGGAATGAGCCAAGTGCATTTTCCTGACAGGCTATGCCAAGGCAAAGTGGGATTAGGTGGAGGCTATCCCATGGCAAAGTGGGATTAGGTGAAGGCTATCCCATGGCAAAGAGGGATTAGATGAAGGGCTAGCTCCCCCAGGCCTGACTTCCCAACCAAAAAGGAAGGGCATTCTCCAGGTGTCTCTACCTCTCCGTGTTTGTCACCGTGGCCTCCTCTTTTTTTCTTCAGGTGGTGAAAATCAATGATCTCAAGGGAGTGAAACTGGGACAAGAATTCTCCATAAAGTGGAGTCTTCCTGTCAATGACCTAGAGAAGTTCAACTGCTACCCTGAGGAGCCCAATCCCTCCGAGGAGAGCTGCAGGCAGCGGGGGTGCCTTTGGGAGGTAAGGGTGAGAAGATTACCACAGTGAGCAGGAGGTTGTAAAAACTGCCCCACGAGGGATTAGGCACCCAGAAAACACTTCCCAAACGTTGCTGGGTTGAACGGGAACCATTCTTCAGGGAGAAACAATACTGCGCCAACGGATGCATTGTTTGGTCAACTCTGAGTGAGAGGTAATCAGTGTTTTCCTTCAACATCCTGAATGAGAAGCTCATTGCTGCCCTGGCTCTCCCTTTCCTCTAACCACCTTATTTTAAACCCCACTTTTACTTGTAACATAGCAACAATGCATTGTGCATTGAGTATTTTAGGTGATTTTTTTTTCCCCATCTGTTAGAGTCCAAGTAGGAAGGTAAGGTATGAGTCTTCCCCTCCATTTGAAAAATAGAGAGATTGAAAGCCAGAGAAAACAAGTGATTTCCTTACTGTCACAATGGGGGCCACTATCCCATGGCAAAGTGGTAGAGCTTTGGGACACGGAGAGTGGAACCCTGCCTTAGGATCCAGTCTCCAGATCAAGATTCCTGCTGACCCTTCACAGCTAACCTGTTACAGGAGGCCTGTGTGTGTGCGTGCGTGTGTTCAATGGATGCATTCACTCATAATGAAGTACCATAAAGTAGGTGACTAAAAACTACAGAAATACAGGGTGTCCTCCCAAAATGTATACACACACTTTGAATAATTACAAAGGCAGTGTTTATTAACATACATTTCATTTGCAAAATTGAGCTATCAGCTACTAAAGTGTGTGTATACATTTTTTGGGACACCCTGTATATTATCTCAGTGTCTTGAGAGCTGAAGTTCAAAACCAAGGTGTTGGCAGAGTTGGTTCCTTTTAAGGGCTGTGAGGAAGGATCTGTTCCATGCCTCTCTCCGAGGTTTTGGTGGTGTCCTGGCAATCTCTGGTGTTCCTTGGCTTATAAAAACATCACCCCTACTTCTGCCTTCATTTTTACACGGTGTTTGTTCCCTGAGTGCTTGTCTGTCTCTGTGTCCAAATTTTCCTATTTAATAAGAACACCAGTTAATAAATGGATGAGGCCCACCCTAATGACCTCATTTAACTAGGTCATCTGCAAAGACCCTATATCCAAATAGGGTGCCAGGTGTTAGGACTTAACACCTTGTGGGGGGAATGTAATTGAACCTATAATCAGGGGCATGTGTCAGAGACTTAGTCTGTGTTAACCAACTTCTTTAGTGATCAGAGCCGCAGAGTGTGGCGTGAGAGGCTGACCGAGAATTCCTCCTCTCATTGCAGGACAGAGCTCCTTCTAGCGTGCCTTCCTGTTTCTATGACACTATCCCTAATTATGCTGCCAATAACATTCAGTATTTGCCCGATGGCATCACCACAGACCTTACCCACCTGGCGGCCCCTGAGTCGGCGCGAGCAGCTGCACCACCGCCGTCACCAGGGCGCGCTCGACCTCCATCCGCAGCAGCCACCGCCTCTGACCGGCTTTCTGAAAAGATCAGATTCCTTAGGGTCAGCGTGATCTACCACACGGAGAGCATGCTGCAGTTCAAGGTAATCCCCGCATTGCAGATCCTGGTCCTCAACACGGAGTTCTTGTGGGTGGAAGTCACTGAAACATCTTTTAGCCCAAATCCCTCATTCTAGAGATAAGATACTGAGACCCAGAGAGGTAAAGGTCAGAAAGTGAGGAGACTAGAGCTGGGTATGGCCTTTGATCCACCAGGGCTGTCCATGTCCTATAGTGATGGAAACTCTAAGTCAGGAAGATCCTCAGTGAATCACTCCTTAGCCCTGAGAACAATGTGTCTGTTGTTAGGTGAACTCACATGAGAGGCATTGACTCACTTCCAACCTTACAGGTATTTCTCTAGCAGCTGATACTTCCACTAACATGTGTCAGAATCACCTTCAAATCTTGTGAAAACTCACATTGCTGGGCCTCGCCCCCAGGGTTTCCGGCCCAAAAATCTGCATTTCTAAGTTCCCAAGTGGTGCTGATGCTGCAAATTAAGGGGCCACACTTTGAGAACCACTACTCTGCTCAAATAGAAATACCGTGTCAGCCACATATGTTTTCTAATAATAGTATTTTTAAAAATGTATTTGGAAAAAATCAGGTGAAATAGACTTTAATGGCATTTTATTTAACCAAGGTGCTCAAATGTTACCATTTCATCATGGAATCCAAAGTGATACTTTAAAATCTTATGATCATACTAAGTCTTCAAACTCTGGTGTGTCTTTTGCGTTTATAGTGAGTCTCCGTTTAGACACTAGCACATTTCAAAGGCTTAATGCCCACACGTGGCTAGTGGATGCCACGTAGGACAGCTCGCGCTAGATGTTGCTTTTCACATTTTAATGTTGGGTGAATTCTCCAGGGATCTTGTGGAAATGAAGATTCTGGTTTAGAAAGTCTGGGGTGGGGCCCGAGATTCTGCATTCTTAACAGTCTGCCAGGTAATATTGCTGCTTTGGCCTGAGAAACAGAATTTTGAGAAGCAAGGCTCTTGACAAAACTTGTCCTAAGTGTAATATGTGGGCTCGTACTATGAGAAAAATGATGATGGCTTGTAATGGCAATACTACCCGACCTTGCAAAGTACTTTGCCCGTCTCTGTTTGCCCACCCAGCCATCCTGTCAGGTAGGTAGAAATGAGTGGGAGGTACAAAGGAGCAATCTTTGGAAAGGAAAAGCTGAGCAACATCTGGAAGCTCAACTAGTAAGAAGATCTCAGAGTTCAGTTCTCTAATTTCTAACATACGTACACGTGCCTGCTCATAGTCTTACGTAGTTGAATGCACATACGTGTTCAGATGCCACTCTCATAAACACACATGCACATATTCTTTCTATGAGATTCTATACCTTTCCATGACAAATTCCTTAGAGGAAGTGCCGTCCCTGGCTTTGAATGGGTATTGCTGAGCCAGTCTTGCAGTTCAGGATCTGTGTTGGCCGCACGGGGTGGGCAGGCCTCACATCTATTTGCTTGGGGATGTTTGATGCCTCCTGATGGGAACTGAATTTTATGAGCTGGCCTGAGGGGTTTGGGTTTGAGATTCCATCAGAAAGTCTCCTTCTCTCTCCTTGTCAGATCTATGATCCCAAGAACAAAAGGTACGAGGTCCCAGTGCCTCTGAACACCCCTAGCTCTCCGGTTGGCTCCCCTGAAAACCGTCTATATGAAGTCAGGATTCAAAACAACCCTTTCGGGATTCAGATTCAACGAAAAAGCTCCGGCACAGTGATGTAAGCATTATTTATTTGCTTTTAATTAGAGTGGTTCTAGATCTAATTACAGTGGTTCGAATTAATGCAAGTGAAATATTAACCTTGGAGACTCCATGTGTGTGTTTCCTTTTTAAACAGAGAGGGTATCTGTTCCCCCTACTTCAATGGGGATTTCATTTCCTATCGGTCACTAGTGCAATGAGAACAATTAATCAATCAAAGGTTTAAAAATACTAAGTGTTGCTTGATTTCAGAAAAACCAATGTTCTATTCATTGTTCTTGTTAAGTAGAACAGAAAACTCTATATGCCTCATTAGAAATAGTAACGGAAGAGTCAAGAGAGAGGGGCAAGTGTTAGCGAGGAGAGAAATGGAGCCTTGTAGTTTTGACTCCTATTGACACTGTAAACTTAAAGCCTTTTCACAGTGTTAAGCATGAAAGGAATTGTCACCTCTCATCCCTGTCCTGCTGCTGCATGGCATGAACTGAAGGTCTGGATTTTACCTGGGGCTGAAGCTCCCTGTCCTAATAGAAACTGTCACCTGCACGTGCACGCGTGGACAGCCTTTGGCTCTCTTTGACTATGTGTCTGACTTACTGCCTGTTGACTTCTTTGGTAAGAAGTCCATCGGCCAATCTGAAAAAGTCGTTGTGAGTTTCACACTTTCCTATTGGAAAATTTGCTTCAAGCTAATTCATTGATTCGAACTGATAGGCCAGGCGATGAGAGCTAGAAATGAACAGAGGAGTGAGGCTCTCAAGGGCCCATCAGTCAGAGAAGGAGTTGCCAGCCTTGCCACCCACGAAATAAAAATGCGAACACAGAACCTTGGTAGGGAGCCATGGCCATGCTTATGACCTGGGTCATGTCACAGCGTTGGGACGCGGATCCAGGTGTGCAGTCACTCAGGAGGCTCCCGAATCAAGTAGGCGTCCTAAATGCATGCCCTGTGTGTTCTGGCCTGCCACCAGCTCAGCTCGAAGGTGTCCCTCTGTGTTGCAGTTGGGACTCTCAGCTCCCCGGCTTCACCTTCAACGACATGTTCCTTTCCATTTCGACGCGCCTCCCCTCTGCGAACATCTATGGCTTTGGGGAAACTGAGCACACAACCTTCAGAAGGAACATGAGCTGGAACACGTGGGGAATGTTTGCTCGAGATGAGCCGCCAGGGGTAAGCGCAGAAGCGTAAGCTTATCGATCCGTTTCTCTCTGTACGAATTTATTTTAATCCATATATGGTACCCTACTCATCCGCTTCAGCTTATGTTGATAAATTCTGCTCTAAAATGAAGCAGGCCACCTGTTATGTAATGTCCTTCTGTCCCTAAATGTCTTTTAGTCTTTTAGAATATATATATAATATATAGAATATATATATAATACACAATATATATATTGTGGACTATGCATTTCATGAACTTTTATTGAATATACTCTATGTGTCAGGCACACATAGAATAAGACACTATCTTGTTTAATAAAACACTGTGTTTTTCCTCCAGAGGCTTATGTGCTAGTGAGAGAGATGCAGAAATAGTGATAGCGGCACGGTCAGGGCTATTCCAGAATTATTTAATAATACGCAAAGAGGCATGGAGAGGGTGGCACTTAGCTTTTTACTCAGGGTGGAAGGGAGGGTCAAGGACGTCTTCATCAAGGACATGACATTGTGCTAAATCTTCAGTGTTGAGTAGGAGTTGGCTGTTTAGGCTACAAGGTGGACAGAAGTTCTGGGATTTTCCTCTTTTTGTTACCCATCTCCTCTCCCCACGACTCTCCCAGTACCAGAAGAATTCCTACGGCGTCCACCCCTACTACCTGGGCCTGGAGGAAGACGGCAGCGCCCACGGGGTGCTTCTGCTAAACAGCAACGCCATGGGTAACGGACACCTTTCCTGGGACCACCCTATCAGGATCTGGAATATCAATAGAAATAAGGAAATTCAAGGGCAAGGGAAACGGGCCGCAGAACCCGACCTTTCATTTATTCACTTATTCATGATTTATTAAGACCTCTAGGCCAGCCATGGGGAGTAAAATTTTGACGAATCGTGGCCCGTACTTTTGTGTGACCTTGCTTTACTGGGCCACTCGAGTTCCCTTTCGCAGAGCGGTATGAAAGGCTGAGATTGAGATTATGTTTGGGGCACCTGGAAATCTATCTCTGATTCTACTGCATAAGAGAAGACTTTCCAGAGGAGGTGGGCACTACAGGCAAAGAATGAAAATAGCAGTTATCAGGGCAGATCCCCTGTCTGGGTAATTTACTCTTCCAAGGATGTTCCTCATCTTTTTTTTTTTTTTTTTTTTAATAGATGTGACGCTCCAGCCCACTCCCGCCCTGACATACCGCACCACAGGAGGGATTTTCGACTTTTATGTGGTTTTGGGGCCAACTCCCGAGCTTGTAACTCAGCAATACACGGAGGTCAGAAGTCATTCTATTCATTAATAAACCATCCAATGCTTACTGGGTATTGCGACATTCTTAGCACTGAGAAAGGCCAATTTTTTTTTATGGCCCTTGAGTGTCCCTACTACATTACTGCTGTCTTTTCTGAGGGTAGGGTTTTACTGTTAAGGGATATTGATACCCCATACGTCTCTTAATTATTTGCTAAAAAACCTAAGAATGTCTAGTCAGTAACAACCACTGACTTTTCTGGTTTCTTAGAGCCGAAGGTCTAGAATAGAGGGAGACCCTCCATCCTTCTGCATCCCCATGATGGTTCCACATTTATTGGACTTTCTTATTTTTCTTGAATGAGGCCTCTTAGATCAGACAGTACTCAGCAGAAGCGCTCACGTTGCTTCAAGCCTAAGGAGACTATCTTTTCTTCCCAAAGAGTCTACTTGGACCCACTTTTCTTTTTTCTTTTAGTTGATTGGTCGGCCAGCAATGACTCCGTACTGGGCCTTGGGATTCCAGCTGAGTCGCTATGGATACCAGAGTGATACTGAAATTTCCAGTTTGTATGATGAAATGGTGGCGGCCCAGATTCCCTACGTATGAAGCCCTCACCCTGCCTGTGGTTTAATTAGTTATGGGAATTTGTGGCTAATTATAGCTTGAAAAACATCTTCATAGAAATTACTGATGACTACTTCAGTACAAAGATAATGTAGCTGGGGAGCTAGTCCTGTGTGGAAACATTGCTTTTTAAATTTATTTCATGTCACCCTTTCTAAATCAAGGGTTTAACGTTGAAAGGCATAAATCCTTCAGAAGTTAGCAGAGGATATTGTTAGGTAGTACCTCTTGCCAGAAATATCCTACAGTGGCCATGGTTGGTCTTAAGCTGTGACTTTGGGGACTTCTAAGAGAGAATCGTGTCAAGATTATGACAGATTTAGGAGATTATACTGTGACTATTTTTGGAGAGGATGGCTATAAAGTGGCAATTAGAAAGTAGTCATGTTCAAGCCCTCACTTTGACTTAAACACAAATACTCACATATGCATATCCTACAAGGAAACCTAGCCCCTGGAAGTGCAGTCAATCGCTGTCCACAAGCCCAATTCCACAAACTGCCTGCTCTTTCTCTCTCCTAACGATCAGTTCTAATCACACATTCTCCGCCTCTGCCTTTCCCCCACCTCCTGAGGTCTGGAGGACAATTCATGATCAGAAGATGAGAGTGAAGCGTTACCATGTTCTCATCAAAGAGCACTTGAAGCAGTCACCCAGGCTCTTTTTTTCTTTCTTTTTATATACTACTGCACTAGACACTGACTAAATGTAAATTAGAAAAGACAGGAAAATTAAAAGATGAAAAAGATTCCATAGACCTATCTCGCCAAGGCAACCGATGTTAATAATATGTTGCTTCCTTCTTTTCCGAGCTTTGGCTTATGCACAGGCCTCTGCTCCCTCAAACAAGCTTCACCTAGAGTCTTAATACGGGTGACTATCACATTCAGGCCAAAAGGAAGCTTCTCTTTGTCCAACGGAATAGTGAGCACTTAGGTGTCACTCAACAACCTTGAACTGGGTACATCTCAGGTGCAGAAACCGAGGTCGGTTGGTGCTGTATTGAGAAAAGGGAAGACAAAGTTCTCATCTCAAAGACCACCCAGACCAATGGGGATGGTGGAAACAGTATACACACTTTAGAATGCTGGAAAATAATGCAGTTCTTAAATGTGAATAAATTCAGCCAGGTTTACTGCAGGAAAAAAGAGAAATCAGATATATGACATTTTTTGTTTCTCAGCGGAGTCCTGCCTCCTACCCTTGAACATGTAACTAGCACTTTTTCGGATAGGCTCGCTGCCTTCGAGGTTTGGAGAGGGGAAACCACGAGAATTGAGGGGAGGAAAGGGGAGAGGATGCCAGTGGGGAGAGGGGCAGCAAAGGAATGAGAACAGGCGATCCTTGAGCAGGAATCAGACAGCAGTTTTAATCAGCAGAACTGAAAGCCAGTCTAGGGGGTAGGGAGGTAGATTCGGAGGGGCCTGGGCCGGGGTCAGCAAGCCACAGCCCTGGGGCCTGGCGAGCAGCGTGGGTGCCCTCAGCAGGACCCCTAACCCCTTGCTTGGCCCCCCTGCAGGATGTTCAGCATGTGGACGTGGATTACATGGACCGGCAGCTGGACTTCACCCTCAGCACCAGCTTTCAGAACCTCGGGCTGCTGATGGAGCGCACGAGGCCCAATGGCACGAGATTCGTCCTTGCTCTGGTGGGTGCTTGCAAAGGTTAGAGCTCGTTTCCCGGTTCTGTTTAGAAACAGCGCCACCGAGGGGAAGGAGATGAAGGGTACAGGGCAATTCGGGGCACGTTTTTGCAGCCTCCTGTGGACCTATAATTATTTTTTTGAGTTTGATAACGCAAATATACAAAGGAGGAAAGGACAAATTAAAAAGGCTTATGAAAAATGATACGTTACGATCTTTATTTTTCATGCCTGGGTGTAATTTATTGTTACTGCTCTCTTGGTAGAGTTAGAAGAACTGTGGGCTAAAACACTGAATGTGGGAAAAAAAAGTCTCACTGTTTCAGGCTGTGCTTCCAATAGCTGTATCAGTCTCATCTTTACCATAGGGGTTTTAAAAACCTAAGTTTTATCATCTTCCAGCAATGATGAGGCTCAGGGGACTTATTTCCCCATAATTAAAGTCCCAAACAACCTAGTTAGGATCCAGAAAACCAATTTATTATTTTACATTGGACGTTATATCTTGATTAAACAGAGAAGTAGTTCCCTACAAAGGCTCTCCCCTGCTAGCTTCCAAAAATTAGAGCATTATTTGCTGACTTTTGTTTGTCCATTCATTCATTCATTCATTCATTCAAGTATTTATTAAGCACTGGGTCTTTGAAAATTACCATTATAAAAGGGGTGTGTGTGTGTGTAATCTAAGTTCATAAAGAAAACAATGTCCTTATAGGGACTATAGTCTATTATAATTTCGGGTAGTAATGATTTGTATGGCAATTGTGAAATAGGATACCATTATAGAAACTAATTGGGGCAGGTAAGGGATGCAGTTAATGGGAAGGCCACTTTAGATGGACAAGTCTGGCCACAGAAAGAAGACAAAGTTTCATGTTCTTGGAGGGTATTGCTATGACGCTGTGGAAACACGGTAAGTTGCCTTTCCCTGTTTGAGGGTAATGTCTTGCTAATCTGGTTTCTCTCCAGGAGTTGTTTTCAAACATTTGCATGTTTGTTTGTTTTTCCCCTCAGGAATTTTATAGAGAAACATCAATGTATTCTTTTACCCCTCAGCTACCCAGTAGACATAAGGCAAATTATCCATGGTTGTGCTTTTTGTTTGTTTGTTTTTTTGTTTGTATTTGAAGTTCACTATTTCTTTCTGTACTGTAAATTGTTAAAATTTTGGAGATCGTTTTTTCTTGGAAATCTTTTTCTCATGTTTTCTGTTTTAAACCCTTTTGTTGCAGAATCCAGCCATTTCTGGCCAGGAGACCCAGTATCTCCCATTCATCAGAGGGCAGGAAAACAATGTATTCATCAAATGGCCTAACAACAGTGATATTGTCTGGGGAGAGGTAAGGATTGGGAGGAGATGCCCGTAATAAATCAGCATCACAATGTCTTGATTGAATGAGCTTCTTAATAAATCTTGGCAAAATGTATTAGGTAATTTATAAATTATGAACGAGTAGGACTCTGTCTGATACTGATTAGCTTAATGAACATTAATGAGACCTAGGTCGCAGGTCTAATCCTTTAAAATATCAGTGAGTTTTGTTTTATTGCCTGGAAATATTCTGGTGTCCCACCCATTATGTGTGCCTGCTGATTTTATTTATTTATTTATTTAGTTATTTAGTTAGTTAGTTAGTTAGTTAGTTAATCCTTGCCTGAGGGTATTTTTTCCATTGACTTTTAGAGAGAGTGGAAGCAGGGGGCAGAGAGAGAGAGAGAGAGAGAGAGAGACATCCATGTGAGAGAGCCACTGATTGGTTGCCTCCTGCACTGCGTCCAGACATGAGCCGGGGATCGAACCCAGATATGTGCCCTTGACCGTGAATCGAGTCCGAGGCCCTTTGGTGTGTGGGCTAACACTCTAACCACTGAGCCACACCGGCCAGGGCACCAGCTGGTCTTTAACACACATAAATGATCCCTCCGAGAATGGCTCGGCAGCCTGTGTCCCTCCGGCACCCACACTCAAGACTTGTACCCATCTCTGCCCTATGATGCTTAACCAGCCTTCATATTGAAACAAGTCCCTAAATCTTATGCATTATCCCCCCTTTTTGCCTCCTCTCACTCCTATTTGGGGCCCCAGTTCTCATCCTCACTGTTTGCTTTATAGCAACAGGACTTGAGGTAGACGTCCTGACTCCAGGTGCCAGGAGCTCTCGGCCCGGACTCAGACTCTGCTTCGCAGTCACACGGCTGCTTTCCCTTGCTCTGGGCACACGCGAAGCTCACTGTGCCTTTGCACGTTGCCTTCTCAGCCGACGCAAATAGTATCTGCACTCGAGGCCACTCAAACATTCTGTCTTGTGAAGCATCCAATGCCTAGTTTAGCTCTCGATGTTCCTCCCTTTTCTGCATTGTTGCCTGCAGAGGATACAGGTTACAACTTAACCCTTAAGTTCCATCTTTCCATGCTTAGAAAACAAGGACTGCTTCTTACTTAAATCCAAGTAGATGCAGACCATAGAAGAGTGCCTGGCACAGAGAATGCTTCCTGAATGAATGAATGAATGAATATATATAGTTAATATCCTTCTAATTATGGATGAAATTGGTTGATAATATGGATTTTTTAATGCTACATACACTTGGGGTTCCCAATAAATTATGATGCTGCTTAAAGTATTGAGGCTAAATTTATAGGTTGTAAATGGAAATCGATCTTCTTTCCTTGGGGTCACACTTCACATTTGTTATTTATAAAGGGAATTCTGTTATAGGTCCACAACAAGCACATCAGAGAGTTGAGTCATCATTTGAAAGGTGATTGTTCTCAGGATATATTTTAAATGGATTTAGTTGATCATTAAGTTAAAAAATTAAATTTTGATATGTTATGGAATGAGTCAAGAGACCCAGCCTGCTTTCACCCAGCAGAATTTCATACATTCAGACCTTAGAATTTAATGGCAAAGATCCCCAAGATTTTTATGGCGATGCATGTCATCAGAATCTAACATGTGGAACATCTCATTGCCTGCATGTGGTGCTTTTTAAAGGTTTTAATTTTTTCTTTTTATTGTTGACACTATTACAGATGTCCCCCATTTTCCCCTCCTTTGCCTCCCTTTACCCAACCTGCCCCCCCCCTGCCCCAGGCCTTCCCCACACTATATTGTCTGTGCCCACAGGCTGTGTATATATGCATATATGTTCTTTGGTTAATCTCTTCCTGTCTCCTCTACCCCCCTCCCCTCTGAGATCTGTCTTATGTTCCATGTTTCCCTGCCTCTGGATCTATTCTGTTCATCAGTTTATTTTGTTCCTTAGATTCCACATATGAGTGAGATCATGTGATACTTGTCTTTCTCTGCCTGCCTTATTTCCCTTAGCATAATACTCTCCAGGTCCCTCCCTGCTGTCCCAAAGGGTACGAGACCCTTCTTTACAGCTGCGTAGTATTCCATGGTGTGAATGTGCCACAGCTTTTTATCCACTCATCTCCTGATGGGCACTTGGGCTGTTTCCAGATCTTAGCTATTATAAGTAGCACTGCTATGAACATAGGGGTGCATATATTCTCCCTGATTGGTGTTTTGGGTTTCTTAGGGTATATTCCTAGAAGTGGGATCACTGGGTCAACAGGCAGCTCCATTTTTAATTTTTTGAGGAAACTCCACACTGTTTTCCATAGTGGCTGTACCTGTCTGCATTCCCACCAGCAATGTACTAGGGTTTCCTTTTCTCCACACCCTCGCCAGCACTTGTTAGTGGATTTGTTGATGGAGCCATTCTGACAGGTGTGAAGTGATACCTCATTGTGGTTTTAATTTGCATTTCTCTGATGACTAGTGATGTTGAGCATTTTTTCATATGTCTATTGTAATTGTTAGGTAGCTCTAAGTTGAGTGTGTTTGTCACCTGGTAGTTACTTTTAAAAATATATATATATTTTTATCTTTATTGATTTGCAAGAGAGGAAGGGAGAGGGAGAGATAGAAACGTCAATGATGAGAGAGTCACTGATCAGCTGCCCCTTGCACACCCCCCACTGGGGACCAAACACACAACCTGGATCTCCTGGATCATAGGTTGATGCCGAACCGCTGAACCATGCTTGGCAGGGCCACCTGGTAGTTTCTCGGCAGAAAAAAAAGATCCTCAAATGGAAACTTCAACAAGCAACTAAACTGGAAATGTATAGGAGGCAATCATAAGTAAAATACCTTTACACGTGTACCTTTAATGGGTTGCTTTGTTTGAATCTAATGTTGCTTGAAAAAGAACGAACCAAGGCTAGAATATTTTCACTGGAGAGGTTATGAACAGACTGAGTTTCAGTGAATTGTCCACATGTAAACCAGTTACGAGGAGTAGTGTCTTTCATCTCAGCACTTGATGTCACATCAGCTTGAGCATCCAGCATCCCACCCACTCTGTAGCTCACTTTTCCCTGGATGTCTAGTCTCCTTCATTCAACCAGTGTAGGAAAAGCACTCGTAGCTCTAAAGTTGCATAGTTCAGACGCTGACAGTTAATTTACCAATTCATATGATTAAATGTCCAGTCATAAAATGAATCTCTGCCCGGCTGGTGTGGCTCAGTGGTTGAGTGTCAACCTATGAACCAGGAGGTCATGGTTCGATTCCCGGTCAGGGCACAGGCCCGGGTTGCGGGCTCGATCCCCAGCAGGGGGCGTGCAGGAGGCAGCTGATCAATGACTCTCATCATTGATGTTTCTCTCTCTCCCTCTCCCTTCCTCTCTCTGAAACCAATAAAAAACATGTTAAAAAAAAATAAAATAAAATGAATCCCCTATTTAAAAGGGACTTAAGAGTATCTAACCTTCTAGGAAAATAAAGGGTTAAACCAGCCTTCCCTGATCTCTTGTGTCCACGGTAAAGTCCATGCGGCAGCATTGGCAGTGGCAGGCGCGGGTCAGGTCTCACGCTGAGGGGGCAGCACCTTGCACAGGCACGTGCTCGCCTTGCTTTGTGGGCCCCCCCCCCCCCGGCCAGGCTGAGACGCAGCCTGAGAGTCTGCGTTACTCTTGCAGCTGTTCGGAGCGCGGGTCGCGCACCCTGACTTCCTGCGCAATGGCACGGCCGCCTGGTGGAAGAAGGAGATAAAGGAGCTCTACGCCAACCCCCGGGAGCCAACGAAGAGCTTGAAGTTCGACGGACTGTGCCTCGTAAGTGCATCCCTACTGGGCTTTCCTTGGAAATGCTAGCCGTACAAGCGTGGGGAGGCAATTCAGAGCCCAGCAAAGCAGGCAGCTAGGGCTGGAGGAGCGAAAGAGAGGGATGCCAGAGCAGAATGGAGGTGCTGGGGCCACCAGGAGAGGCAGAGGGAGTTGCAGGTCTGCCCAGGGACGTGTCATCCGGAGGAATTTGGAGACTGAGGCGGAGATGTGCCCCCACTGGAGACGATGCCAGAGAGAAAGGCACCAAACACCCTGGCTTCTCTTATCTCCCACCCTCCAGCCTCTTGCCACAGCCTCCCATTGGCCAGACCTACCCAGAAGCCAACAGTAAGGGATCCTGGGGGCCTGTCCTGTGATATAGGGCAGGCCTGGGGGCAAGGAAGGCCTGAGTCCAAGATGATCGATGCTCACTACAGTGCTGGCAGAGACTCCTCCAAGGGAATGGCTTCAGAGGCCTGTTCAGATATTTGTTCCACATACCAGTTGGGTGTAAGAGCAGGGCCTCCTGAGATGTCTCTGGGACATGTATCCAGGGGCTTTTCTATTTGTGTTTCCCTAGGGATGGGAAGCACAGCAGCATCCCAGTTTCCTTCCCTACTGCCCAGTGGCCTAAAATCTGAGCATATTCTAGGCCGGCTCTGAAGGGCTCCCTGGGCCTAGACCAGGCTGCAAGGAGCCTATGATTCCCCCAGAGACAAAGCTCTAAGCCCACTGGCAACACTAGGACTTCCCTGGTCACTCCCCTGCAGGATAGATAGGCACAGAGCAGAACACAAAGGGGCACAGATGGACCCAAACAGGCAAAGCACACAGTGAAGGGGTGTGGGGAGCTCTGAGGAATGGAGACATGGATAACTCTGGGCTGTTTGTTCCCCTGGAGGGAAAGCTGTGGCTGAATAACTCAGAATAGCCACCAGTTTCCAAGATACTTGCCTTGTCTCTGAGTGTGTCCTATTTAAGATAGTCCAACATTCAAGATTTTCACTTTCCATGGATAGAGCAGGTAGAGACCTTCACCCCAGGAATCACCATTTCTTGCATTCGGGCAATAAACCTCTGCAAGTATTACTGACCCAGACTCGTTTCCGAGTTACCTGCAGCTTTTCAGAGCCGCATCCACCGCAGAAAGTGAGGCCCTGCCCCTTGTGCTGGGACTAGGCCGATGTCTGGATTAGTCCAGCTGCTGCACTAAAAGAGGAGGCGCTCTTAGGCCGTAGATCCAGTGTACTCTCAGTATGCTCGCCACTATGAAACACCCCGCACAAGCTGAGCAACGCAAACTAAACGGGGCGCTCAACACGCTGCTTAAACCCACGTGAATTCTTAAGAGTCCCTTTGGGTCGATGCCTGAGGTGAGCCAGAGCCCATGAAGCGACCAGTCTAGATAAGACCCTTCTGTCTCCACGAGGTCCGGGTTCTCCCACGCCAAGGCCACACGGCCTCTGACATCACAGGAGCTTTTTTTTTGCTGATTTGTTTCAGAGTAAGAATGAGCCATCAAACTCTGTGGATGGATCTGTCCAGGGCTGCCGCGATGACACTCTCAATAAGCCGCCTTATATGCCATGTACGTAGAGCTCGCTATATTACTTCCCTACTCAGAAGCCCTGCAAGTTTGCCCCGTGTTGGCAGAGTGAAGCCTCGTTTTGGAGAGAGAAAGCGCTCTTAAGCATGATCCAAAACCCCACATAGAATAACCTTGAAAAGTGCAAATGGATAAATTATAGACCAAGCCTAGAAATAGTGCCTTGATGTGAGATGAAAGACACCAAGCGATGTGTGGGGCACCTGGTTACGTCGGTGACTATGAGCTGATTGCTAAAACTTTGAATAACCCCCTACACGCATGCACATGCACGTGCATGCACATGAACACATGCATGCATGCATGCACACACACACACATGTGCATGCACAGGAACATGCACACACGTGCCTGCACATGAACACGCGCATGCACACATGCACATGCACACACACGTGCATGCACACGAACACGCACATACGCACATACACACGCACGTGCATGCTCATGCAATGCACACACTCTCTTGATTAGAGAATGAACATCTAGTTCTGCACTCTTTCTGCCTGCGTTCACAGACACTTCACGAGGGACACTCCCTGGTTGTCTTGTGATACAAACAGAAATAGAGAATCACAGGACCTGGGGATTAAAGGCATCTCAGGAAGGTGAACTCTCTCACCTTCAAGAAACATGGGCAGAAAGTAACTCACCTTCCTAAAAGCACCAGTAATTTGTGGGATGAAATCTGGAATCCATGTGTTTTAATTTCTAGGTCACTGCTTTGCTTCTTATTGTTCAGTGATTCCCTCCTTCCCTCCTTCCCTCCTTCCCTCCTTCCCTCCCTCCCTCCCTCCCTCCCTCCCTCCCTCCCTCCCTCCTTTCCTCCCTCCTTTCCTCCCTCCTTTCTTAATTTTCTCCTTCCTCCCTTAATTTAATATTTGTGTATTTTTCTCCTTCCTCCCTTAATTTAATATTTGTGTATTTTTCTCCTTCCTCCCTTAATTTAATATTTGTGTATCAGGCAAGTACTGACAAATCAGAATGATTTAGCAACATGATTACAAAGTTGATCGAAAGAAGATCTATCCCCTGGAGAACATTACCCTCCTGTGGGAGACAGTCATAACAACAAAGGAGTGTGTGGCCCTGATAAAGGGACGATGGCCGTCCTCTATAAATGCCGGAGTTGGAGCAGAAAGAAGCCTGCCTCCACCAGCTCCATTCCCTGTCCTTGTCCTTCATTAGTTACAAGGCCGTAGGACACTGAGGTGGTGTTGTGTTTTTTTTTTTGTAGACAAAATAAATTTTTGAAATTGGAGCTGTTACTGGTAACAAAGTTGTTGATTGAAATCGTGATGCCAAGATGATAGGCCTTTCTAGTGAATGTGCAGATGAAGTTGTTCAGAACATAACTCAGCATTTCCTCTCAGATCTGGAGTCCAGGGACAGGGGTCTGAGCAGCAAGACCCTGTGCATGGAGAGTGAGCAGATCCTGCCCGACGGCTCCCGGGTGCGCCACTACGACGTGCACAGCCTGTATGGGTGGTCCCAGACCAGACCCACCTACGAGTGAGTGTGCTTAGTCCTGGGCAGCAAGGCTCATTTCCACACTGCTGCTTTTGTCCTGTTATCTATAGACTGTGCTTGTATCTACATGGTGCAAGTCAAATAGATGAATGTCAAAATATCAGGAGTGGTTTTCCAGGCAACAGCACCACCCCTGAGTTGTATTTACCAAATAGGTTGCTAAATTCACCTATTTAAAGTAAGTAGGTATTCATGTGATTTCACTTATATGTGGAATCTAATGAACGAAATAAACTAGCAAACAAAATAGCCAACAGACTCCTAGATACAGAGAACAGACTGACAGCTGTCAGAGGGGAGGGTGGTTGGGGGCTGGGTGAAGAGATTAAGCAAAAAACCCCCAAAACTCATAGACACAAACAACAGATGGTGATTACCACAGGGAAAGAGGGGTGGGGGGAGGTAGAAGAGAGTAAAGGGGGGATAAATGGTGATGGAAGGAGACTTGACTTGGGATAGTGAACACACAATTCGCTATACAGATGATGTATTTTAGAATTGTACACCTGAAACCTATGTAATTTTATTAACCAATGTCACCCCAATAAATTCAATTAAAAATTAAGTGAGCAGGTGCTAATTATTGCTACAATGCCAATCTTACTACGATATATAAATGTATCAAATTAACAGGTTGTGCACCTTAAATTTACACAATGGTATATGTCAAATATACTTCATTAAAAAAATAAGGTGAGCAGTTAAGCTGTGTTTAGTATATCCATAGAGTTGTACAGCAATAACTACAATAAAAATCTTAGAACATTTTTGTCATCTGAAAAGGAAACTCTATACCAATTAGCAGTCATTCCCCACCTTTGTCCCCTCCTCCTGAGCCCCAGCAACCACTGGTCTACTTTCCGCCCACATGGATTGCTTAATCTGGACACTTCATATAAATGGAGTCATACAATATGTGGCCTTTCACATTCTTTTTCAAGACTGTTTTGGTTCTCCTGGGTCCCTTGCACTCAATATGAATTTTAGGATTAGTGGGTCAATTTCTGCAGAACAGAAACAGGAATGTTGGTGGGGACTGCATTGAATCTGTAGAGCTGTTTGATGACTATCATCGCGGTCTTAATAATCGTAAGTCTTCTGATCCATTAACATGGGGTGTCATTCCATTTCTTTAGATCTCATTTAATTTTCTTTCAGCAATGTTTATAGCTTTCAGTGTACAAGTTTCTGACCATTATTTTAAAAATAATTTTCTACCCTCTTCTCTCTCTCTTTCTAAGTCTCCAATTATATATATGTTGGTACAGTTGGTGGTCTCTGTAATTCTGTTCCCTTTCCTTCATTCTTTCTTCTTTTTGCTATTCAGACTGGATCATATCTGTTGACCGATCTTCTGATTCTTTCTTCTTCTAGCTCACATCTGATGTTGAGCTCAGTCCCTGGAGTAAACTTTTTAAAAAAATATTTCTTTATTGATTTCAGAGAGAGGAAGGGAGAGGGAGAGATAGAAACATCAGTGATGAGAGTCATTGATCGGCTGCCTCCTGCACACCTATCACCAGGGATCAAGCCTGCAACCCGGGCATGTGCCCTGACCGGGAATCGAACCCTGATCTCCTGGCTCATAGGTTGAGGCTCAGCCACTAAGCCATGTCCGGCTGGGGATTAACATCACTTTTAAATAGCAGATGCTTTCAGGGAAGAAGCTCTCTGGCTAAAATTGCCACCTTCTGCTCCAGTCTGAAGCTATGCTCCTAAATGAAGTTCCATGGATGTCCATCCTCAAATTCACCTTCATTTCATCTCCCTGTTCCCCTCCCACCAGAGCCGTGCAGGAGGTGACAGGAGAGCGAGGGATCGTCATCACCCGCTCCACGTTCCCCTCTTCCGGCCGCTGGGGGGGGCACTGGCTGGGAGACAACACAGCCTCGTGGGACCAGCTGAGGAAGTCGATCATTGGTGCGTGGCTTGTCCCAGGGGCTCCGCTGGTGGGGAGGGGCCTGGGGGGGTGCCCTTCGTCTGTATTGGTCGTATCTAATCAACATGCATGTGGGCAGTGTAACCAACAGGTGCTGAGTTCTCTATGGGTGTGAGTTTTAATCTATACCCATCTTTTTATTTGTTCATCATGACTGGCCCATGGATTTCAAATGGGGTACAGAGGAGACGGGGCAAACCTACTCTCCCAAAGGGCTGCTTAGTCCAACACAGCTGTGTCTTCTCATTGCAGGCATGATGGAGTTCAGTCTCTTTGGAATATCTTATGTAAGTGATCTCGGGGCCATTACTAATCACCCAGATTCAGTGTGTCTGCGACACACCGAAGTCCCACCTCATCCGATGACTTCACATCTTCTCAGACAGGAGCAAATATCTGCGGGTTCCTTGGAGATGCTGAATATGAGATGTGTCTTCGCTGGACGCAACTGGGGGCCTTTTATCCATTTTCCAGGAACCACAACACCATGGGGACAAGGGTGAGGCAGTGGTTTATGTCGCAGGTGTTTTGTGTCCTCAAATCACAACTCTCTTTGAATGCCCAAAGGGGTCATAATTACTTGTTGAGAAAACTCATCAAAAACCAACAGACCCTCCATTTCTTAAGAAAACCCATAGAGTTCAAAAACCCATAATTACCAACGATTTCTGAGACTATGTTTTTTCTCATCTGTTGGTGGGATTGCTGATGGTGCCCTATGGGGCTGAAATAAAAGAAGCTTCCTGTGCTCTTAAGAAGAGTATGTGTTTTGCTCAAATCCATCCAAGACAGATTAGCGCCTCATAGAGACCCATTTCTCTACACATGTGCAGGGTCAAGACTAGACCTGAGCAGGGGACTGAGGAGTCGGGGGAAAAGTGGAAAAGGCAAGATACTCAAGCTTAGGAAGGCGGTGGGTGGGGGTGGGGGAAGGGTGGGCTGGAAATGAAAGGAGATATGGTGTGTAACCTACCTAGGGGACATGCGCCTTCTGGAACTTTCCTGATACCACTAGGATAGGGTCAACAAGAGGTGATCTGCCGTGCGCTCCTTTATCTTCTCAGAGACAGGATCCCGTGGCCTGGAACACAACCTTTCAGATGTACGCAAGGAAAGTCCTGCGGACCAGATACACCCTGCTGCCCTACCTCTACACCCTCATGCACCGGGCTCACGTCGAGGGCGCCACCGTGGTCCGGCCCCTCCTCCACGAGTGAGTACGGCGCTTCCCCGGCGGGCCTGGGCGTGTCCATGCTCACCCTCGGCGACGGCCGTAACAGTCTGAGAAGACCTTTTTTATGCCTATTTTTTAAGGTTTAGAGAGGACAACACCACGTGGGATATAGACCATCAGTTCATGCTGGGCCCTGCCGTCTTAATCAGCCCCGTGCTGACAAGTGTGAGTTCCCATCACAGGTCACAGACCCTCCGATCACGTTACCTGTGGAGCAGGAAGGGCATTTGAAAAATCCTCTCGCCCAGCTTGGTACTTCTAGAATATTTCAGGGAAATCTTTTTCTTTTTTTGAGGTCTCTGTTAATGAAAACTTAACAACCTCAATTGATTTCTTGTTTTAATGTCTTGTCGCCTTACGTCCTTATAAAGTTGACCTTTTTTTAAAAAAAATTATTTTTGTGTGTGTTTGAATTTGCCAGGATCTTTCTTAATATAATCACCCAAACTCTTAAGATCATTAATGAAAATCCCATTTTTATGTCAATTCTACAGAATTTTAGAAATTAAGATGACATTGCTGAGCTATTCCTAATGGCCTGTTGATTTTCTGTTTCAGAACACTTTCGAGGTCCGTGCCTATTTTCCCAGAGCCCGCTGGTATGACTATAGCACGGTAAGAACTATCATATTTTGTGAAGAACCAGGTTGGTCCATGCAGGCTGGAGAGGTGGCTGGAGTTTTCTCCCGACTTCCAGGCACCTATTTTATAAGGCAGTCATTTTCAACCTTTTAGTCCTGAAAGGTTTTTTAAAATAAAAATACCCACAAAAGGCCCTGGCCGGTGTGGCTTAGTTGGTTGAGGATCATTCTGTGCACCGAAAGGTTGCCAATTCGATTCCTGGTCGGTGCACAGGCCTGGGTTTCGGGCTTGATCCCTGGGAGGGGGCATGTGGGAGGCGGCTGATCAATGCTCCCCTCTCACATCGCTGTTTCTTTCTCTCTCCCTCTCCTTTCCTCTCTCTGTAAAAAAAAATAAATTAAAAAAAAAATCAATTTAAAAAAAGTATCCCTAAAAGCATAACTGGGTAAAATCTGATGCCATATCACATTGAGTCCTTCCCCGCCCCCACCTTTTCTGGAGAATGGAGAGGAAAGGCTAGCTTTCCCGGGTTTTCACCAAAGCTGCAAATTGGAGATTTGCCTTTTGATGTGCAGCAGCCTGCCGGCTTTCCGGCACACCCCCTGGAGAAGGAGGGCCTTGTAAAGCATGCCTTCATGTCATCTCTGCCACCCGTCCTTGCCTGCGTTCTCCGTTCTAGGAATCGGGCAACACGTCGGCGGGCGAGTGGAGAACCCTGGAGGCCCCCCTTGACCACATCAACGTTCACGTCAGAGGAGGCTGCGTCTTGCCCTGGCAGGAGGCGGCGGGGAACACTCGCTCCAGGTCAGGGGGAGAGGCGGCCTCACGGGGCTGCCCACCTCAACGGGGGCTCTGCGGGGACACTGGCCGAGTCACAGGCCGGTCACTGCCTTGCTTCTTCCAAATGGGACCTGGGCAGGGGGAGTTCATGAAGTCAGGCTTGGAGACATCATTTATCTACAGCCCTGTGTCACAGGTCCGGGCAAAAGCTTTCCTGGGGAAGCCGTGTGTACCTCTTTCTATACTATTAAAAATTTGGGAAATATTGATGAGCTCTTTGACTTGTGATGGCTACCCAGGGATTTAGTGCCCATTCCCCATTCAGCTTTGATTGACCCAGGAGAGATTATGTATATATACATATGTGTATACATGCATACATACATCCATGTCACATTAAGGAGAACCTACATGTCACATTTTATTCTGTAGCATTCTGGAAGCTACTGAAGGGTGCGTGTGTTGTTGTTTTTTTGGGGGGAGAGTGTCTTCTTTCTATAAAGAAGTAATATGATAAGCTAAAGGTAGTTTCTTATCATATTACTTATAATATGTATATAAATAAAGGATGTGTATTTGTTTTACCAAATGTTTATTAAGTTTTAAATATTTTTCCTATTAGCTTTTAATTATCTTGTATTTTGTCTCATATTGCCTATTTTTAGAGCTATATGTGCATTTTTAATATATTACCTTTTTTGTTCTGGATAAATAATATTTTCAAATAGAAGCTGGCCTTCATTTAGAGAAAAATAATTTTTTTTTCCATAGTCGACAAAACTTGATGGGATTGACCGTTGCCTTGGATGACAATGGGAGAGCTGAAGGTCAGATGTTCTGGGATGATGGACACAGCATTGGTGAGTCGAACTTTCCAGGTCCCCGCACAGCATTCAGGGTCACCACACCCTGGAGGCTCAGGATATAGTTGGCATAAGCTGAAAATCTCATTTCTGCTACTGTTAATAAAGTAACGGTGTTGCTTGTGCTTTGTGAGTTATACGAAAAAAACAATTGCTAAATCTAAGGTCATAAAAATTTACCCTTGCTTTTTTTCTGAGAGTTTCATAGGCTAAGTTCTTATATTTAGGCCTTTGAACCATATGGTATTAATTTTTGTATGTAGTATGAGGTAGAGGGATCCAACTTTGTTCTTAGCATGTGGATGGATATCCAGTTGTCCCGGTCTTTCTGTGAAAAGATTATTCTTTTACCACTGATTTATTTTAGTTCTCTTGTTGAAAATCAATTGACTTTAAATGTGAAGGTATATATACATAATTGAGGACACAGAAAAAACCTTCACATTAATATATATATATGTCTTTTTTTCATTCATTCTTATGCCAGTACCACTCTGTCTTGAGATGGTTACTTTGAAGTAAGTTTTGAAATCAGGAAGCAAGAGTCCTCCAACCTTCTTCTTCTTTGTCAAGGAAATGCTCTTTTAAAAGCAGGTTTCCTCAGCCTCAATAGTATTGACATTTTAAGCTAGATAATTCATTGGTGGTGGTGGTGGCTGGGCTGTTACTTACTATATGTTTAGCAGCACCCCCACTAGATGCCAAAGCACTCCCCTCAACCCTGAGATGTAACAACCAAATGTATCTCTAAATATCGCCAAATGTTCCCCCAGAAAAAACACCCCTAGTTGAAGCCGGTGTGTTTTGGGAATCTGTAGTCTTTTTATACAGCTCGAGCTGATTAGGACTGGACGACTGATGTCATAGTGGGTTAATAACACACAGTTAGGGTGTAAAATCAGCCCCCTAAAGGCAATATATTTCAAACATTTAAGAGAAAAACCAATTTTCTATAAAATTTTAGGTTATTTCAACAAATATGTTTTAGTCTCAAGGTTAAAAATCAATAGTCCCTGCAAGTTTTAAACTTTTTAACTTCTATAGAGAAACTCTGCTTCACCAAACAGACTTATAAATATAAATTTGAAGTACCAAGATACAGTGTAAGTACACATTTGATTGAAATTTTCTGTTAACAGGTTTGTAACTATTTGTTAAACTTTCCCTTACTTACGTAAGGAGATTTAATAGCTAGTTCAAGGATCGTGTTAAATCACCCATATTAACATAACCCCATTCTTTGAAAATTCTTTAAAACTGCTAAAAGAGGCTATAATATTTGCTTAGGTTACATTTTCTAGCCAAGACTAAACTTAAACATAGGGTTTTATGATTGATTGTTTCCACAAAAGTGGAGGTAATTTACAAAACAAAGAAGAGTCTTTGTTGGTTCAGAAAGAATATGTTGTAATAATGGTAAGAAATGGGATGTTGGCAGGGGCCGAGACAAGAATATGAAATGAAACTGACTTCTAAGAAACAGGAGGCTTGGAAGCCACATGATGAGAGAGTAGAGTAGACATCATCTGGGGATATTTCAAGATGTGTGGGCAAGAAAGAGATCTCAAAATCCTGAATATTGTGAAGAGATGCTTAGGTTTAATATACCACGTCACTGGTGACTTTGAAAGGATCCAATTCAGTGAAAAAAGGAAATAAGAGCTGAAGGGTACGAGATGTACACAGACATCATCACAAGTGTAGGAGGTGAGTACACAGACATAACAAGCAGAGGCTAGCTTTTTTGAGACACATGGCAGTAGAAAGGAGACATGGTAGCTTGATACAGAGAGAATCAAGTCAAGGATTTGTCAGAACGGAGTGCTCTGGAGCTTAACTGGAGCGTGGAAGAGCAGGGAGGCTACGGGAAAGAACTGATGGGGTAAGTCCTGGACAGGCAGAAGGGCTTGGGGGTGCAGAGTGCTGTGGAAGGGTGAGCTAAGAGCAGAGACAGAATAATAAAGATGAGGATGACGAGGACTTCAATGACGATATTGAACAACAAAGTTTGAGCACTTGTTGTGCACAAGTAGCATGTTATGTACTCTACTGCCATGAACTAGTCCTATTTTTATCTCCATTTTATGGGTGATAAAGTGTTAAGTGACTTGCCGGAGTTTGCACAACTACGAAGTGCAAGCGTTGGGATTTGAGCCCATGTCGATATGACTTGAGAGCCTAAATCCCTAATACACTCCTCTGCTTTGAGCCTGTATCATCATAACCATGTGAGCTCTCATGGCCATGTGCTTGCTGTGTTGGCACAGAAATAACCAATCAGTAGCTTTCACACTTCTTCAGCTATGAGAGAAGAGCTTAGTTCAACCCAGGTTCTCTGGTCTTTGCAACCTCCTGACCCTTACCTCAAAACACTCTCTTCCATATGCACATCCCCACGCTAACCTGGAGTGAAATACTCCCGTAGTGCCTGTCTTTAGTGCTCCTCAGAGAAGTCAGGATTATCCTGATCAGTATTTGTGATCCCACTGAGACATTTTCTGACTATGTAAGATTATCTGCTACAGCCGAAGTAATGAGTAGTTGTGTGTTCCTTTTTCTTGCTTGCAGGTACCTATGAAAATGGAAACTATTTTTTGGCAAATTTTACAGCAGCTCAGGTAAGACATTTTGAATTGAATTTTATAAACTGTCTTCCAGTTAGCTGCAGATTAAATATTACTCATTAACTGTACAGATATAATATCCCTCATCTTAATCAGAAGACCTTTCTTCCTTTAGAGATCAGGTCTATTGACAATAAAATAAGGAAGAAACAGTCCTTATTTTGATAATTACCCAACATACCATTGCTCTGTAAAAAGAAACTTGTAATTCATATAATGCTGGGGGAGAAATAAGTCCTTAAATGTATAACATGTTTTCTGGGATTGAGCCAGCTTTTTCTGGCTGATAAAAATGTGAAGGATAAATGCTACATCATCTCTCCATTGTACAACAATGATGCACACAACAAACAACCCCAAAACTTAAGCAGCATGTGACAATAAATACTTATTTAGCTCATGAGTTTGCAGTGTCCAGTTGATCTGGGCTGGACTTGGCTGATCTTGGCTGGCTCATTTACATCTGCAATCAGTCTTGGGAATGTTAGGCTGCTTGGATGGTCCTGGCTGTGTGCACTCACATATCTGGGGGTCATCTGGCTCTTGGGCAATCTAAGATGGCCTTATGGGCAAGTCTGGGCATGACCTTTTCATGATTATAGAAAAGGGGAAACACAGAAGTGGAAATGCCTAAGTACTTTTTAAAATCTTCACTTGTGTCAAGGTGACCCATATCCCATTAGTAAGGCGAAGTCACATGGCCAAGCCTAGACACAAAGGTGGGATAGAATGCCCCATCCAGCACCAGGGCAGGAGGGCATTGCAAAATTGCATGGAAAAGGGTATGGATAAAGAGGGGTGAATAACTGGACATAGTGATTCAATCAATCTACCATGCATGTTGAATGATTCCATGGATAACCTACACAGTTCTAATTATAGTAGGAAGATCATTTCATGTCAAACCTGGAATGTGCTTCTCTAATTTTTCCCCCATTGATTTGAGCTAAAGAATAGTATAACACAAACCTATTGTGTTTTATTGTCTTTTATACATAATAGTTTTTTGAGCATTTGACGATGTCTGTCGTATATCCTTTCTGTCCTCTTGGAATTATACCCTCCAGGCTAACTTCCTCTGTTTTGTGCTTAAACTAGTTTTCAGATACGATTATTCTGTTTTGGACTACAATTAGTATAGACTTACCTTAAAACACGGTACCCAGGATAGAACTTCTTAGAGCCGCACTATCCAATGTGATAGCTACATTAATATTTGGTATCGTCAAATTTACTGTAGCTGGTACTCAGAAAGAATGACTTCATGAAGTGTTTAATTAAGAATGAAACAGCAAACCAGTACAACAGTAGTAATTTGAGGCTTCTTAACATTTTAATGTGTAATATAGTCAATAAACAAATGTATTATGTATTCTTTACCTTTATACATTCTTTACAGAACACATTGCAAATCCAGACCGTACATGATAGTGATTTGAGTGAGTCAAATTCACTGAGAGTTGGATATATTAAAATCTGGGGGATCCACTCTACTCATGTGACACAAGTCAATATCACCTATGACAACATGAAATTCACAACAGTAAATTTCCAGAGTGACCCCTACAATCAGGTATGTCTCAAAAGAACGTTGTTATAAGTTAATTTTATTCTGCAAAGTTATCATTGTTACATTTACTTATATTTGAAAGGTTATAGATATGTGCAATAGATCTATTCCTGAAAAGTTGTGAGTGTTGAATTATATTGTAAAATATAAAATATTAGTGGTCCTCCCCAGTGTAATCAAGGGAACATTATCAGTGGTGTGATGAAGTTGTTTCTGTGTGTTTCTCAAAGAAACTATGCTGTGTGTTAAGGTTGGTCTCCCAGGCTGGGGTAACAAAACTTATGTCTGTGGCAGAGTCTCAAACAAAGGAAAGAGTGAGCCTCTAAAATTGTTGTTGGAGATTTTCCCCCTTCTTCGTGAAATTACTCACACCCTTGGTCAGATCAATAGATCTTATAGGTTGGTGAAAATTGGCAGTAAACTGTAGTAATCATAAAAATGAATATATCCCACCTGTGATGTGAAATAAATTATTTGGTTAGCAGCCAGAGCCAACTAATTGAAGACAAGTTACAAGTAGAGTTATCAAGAGTAACAGCAGAGGGAAAAGTATCCCACTTTTGAACACTGGATCTATCATAAATATGGATTCAGTAACTCATAGGGGGTGGTTTAGAGAAGTGAAAGTGGATAAGTATAGTTCTGTTTTCTAAAAGGTGAAAGATTACCATGCTGGTATTTGAATTTTGGTCAGTGACCCTCTTAACAAACAGTCAAACAGACCCTCTTTCTCTAGTCTCTTTTATTTATTTTTTTTATTATTTACTTTTTAAATACTGAGAACTGATTTTTAAAATAATTTTATATTTTCAATTACAGTGCAAATACTTTATTATATTATCTTAGTACATACACCCTAGTGATTGGACATTATATGAGTTAATAAGTGATCATTCCAATAAATCTCACACTCATCTGACCACATACATAGTTATTAGAATATTATTGACTATATTCCCTATGTTGTACTGTGCATTATTTAGTTCTTTATTTCAAAACATTTTTCTTGAACTATTGAGTTCAAAACCACACTTTTCAAGTAAATACTTCCCGTTAAGACTGATATAGAAGATCTTTGAACACTTTCTTTTTGGGAAAGTTTGTAGCATATCAGATGTCCCTTTGTTTTGTGCTGGTCTCAACCTATCGATAACCAAGGGTGTGACTGGGCCAGCTCTTGTAGTTCTTATTATGAATAAAAGATGTTCTTCAGCAATAACCTTCAGGAAACTTTGAAAAGATACAGGCTTATAGCTTACAAGTCTTGGAAATGTCACAGCACACCTGGAAACGTCACAGCAGAAAGAGAGAGAGAGGGGGGAGAGAGAGCATGGGCGAGAGTCTAGGGGTTAGATTTTTGAGGGGTGGAGGGTGGGGCCTAGGGCTTCCAGGTTTCGCTCTTTATTGGTGGCTTTAAAACATGATGAATTTCAAGCATGAGAAGAGAAAACAAAGTGGCCCAAATGGTCAGTTATTGAAATCAACCAAGATCTGGAAAACAAAGGAGCCTCAATGGGCTGGAAGTGGAAGCCTCCAGGAGATGGACAGATCTGGGGATTGACGCTTAAGACAGGCAACTGTATTACAAAAAAGACAAGAAACCCGAATATCAGGGCTCACGCTACACTATTATGTGCCAGGCAGTATACCAGGTGTTGGGGACGGTGAAAACCTGAAACCAGCCTGCCCTCGGGAAGGTTAAAATCTAGTGGAAAAACAAAGAGATTTTTATGAACATTGGTTTTAATCAAAGATGCAAATACTTGTGAGCAGTGTGGTTCTGAGTAAATGAAGTAGAAAGAAACCTTACCAGCACAGAGGTTATGCCCAAAGCACATCACCTCGTATCCGTCTGCCTGCAATCAGTGTGACCGGAAAAGGAACCTTCCATGACTCTCTGGGGAAAGAACGAATACATCATTTTGTTGTAGTTAAATGTGATGTTTAATAAGTTCTAAAATACCAATGTTATCTCTTCTTTTCTGGCAGACACTAACTATTCAATTGACTGACAAGACTATCATGCTGAAAAACTTAACTGAGGTCACTTGGAGTCATGATGGTCCCGGCATTTCTACTACACCTATGACTAGTACCTTCTCGTCAACTTCCTATTCTACATTTACGACCCAGGCTACTCCTTCTGAGTCTATTGTCACTAGTTTTGCTACTACAGAAACTACCACTGCCAGCACTAGTGCTGCCTTTCCTAATACCACCGCTTACTTCCCAACAAGTACTCTTGAAGTGACACCTGATACTACTCTTCCTAATACTACTATTGATTTTCCTACAAATACTACTACTGCTAGCACTAGTATTGCCTTTCCTGGCACAACTACCTATTTCCCACCAAGTACTATTGAGTTTACAACTAGTACTACTGTTCCTAATACTACTATCGATTTTCCTACAAATACTACCACTGCCAGCACTAGCATTGCCTTTCCTAATACCACCGCTTATTTCCCAACAAGTACTCTTGAAGTTACACCTGATACTACTCTTCCTAATACTACTGATTTTCCTACAAATACTACCACTGCTAGTACTAGCACTGCCTTTCCTGGCACAACCACTTATTTCCCACCAAGTACTCTTGAAGTTACAACTAGTACTACTGTTCCTAATACTACTATCGATTTTCCTACAAATACTACCACTGCCAGCACTAGTGCTGCCTTTCCTAATATAACCACTTATTTCCCAACAAGTACTCTTGAAGTTACACCTGGTACTACTCTTCCTAATACTACTGATTTTCCTACAAATACTACCACTGCTAGTACTAGCACTGCCTTTCCTAATACAACCACTTCTTTCCCAACAAGTGCTAATGAAGTTACAGCTAATACTACTGTTTCTGATACTACTATCGATTTTCCTACAAATACTACCACTGCCAGCACTAATGCCGCCTTTCCTAATATAACCACTTATTTCCCAACAAGTGCTACTGATACTACCACTGGTACTACTGGTCTTAATACCACTGCTCTTTCTCCAACAGATACTGATGCTACTAGCCCTAGCACTACTGTGCCAATTACAGCTATTCCTTCTCTGACAAATACTGGGGCTGATAATACTAGCATGGATTCAGTTACTACAAATATCTTAAATATTACCACTGCAGGAAACACAACAGCAACCACAGGCATCACCACAGTTACTTTGACGACAAATGCTAGTTCTGAACAAACTACTACTCAGATCATGTTAACGTCACCTCCTGCAGGCACCCCTGGTACCAGCACCACAGATAATGCACTGACCAGAATCAGCACCACTACTTATCCACCAGATACCCCTACTCATACTTTAAATACCACATCCACGAGCACCACCAATGCACATATTACCAATATAATAACCAGTGTTACTGACATTATAAGTACTCCCACTACACACAGCCCAGCTACTGTGGATACAATAGTCACTACTCCTCAAGACTTCGCCACTCCCTCACACATGAACACTACAGATACTGAATCCACTACCAAAGCTACTGGAAATGCCACCACGGCATATCCTACCACCATCACTACAGATATTTTCCGCACAAAAACTCCAAATTCAACGACTACTTCTGATCCAGTCCTTACAAACACTCACGTTCCGGGGACAGCTCTTCCCAGCACCAATGCTGTGAAGAGTACAGAGCGTTCGGTAAATCACGCTGACGCAAAGAGCTCCAGGAGTGTTCCAGGTGATGCTGCACCTGTTCCTATTCCAGATACCACAGCAGCCTCAGACACGTTAACACCTGCTCTTCCAGATACAGCAGCTCACTATCTTGTAACAACAAATTCTACAGCCAGTTTTCTACCGATTGCAGCTAATGCTACCACAGCTACAACAAATGTTACCATATATGCTTCAAATACTATCACTCCTGATACGACACCAACGGATGCTTCTACTACTGCATTGACTTACGCTACAAATACCACAAACACTACTCTAGGTCCCTGATTACTGCTCAAGGTAGGATAACTACTGCAGACATCTCTTTAACACAACTATTACAGATATGGAGAATCAACGAACAGATACATGGTCTTGTGCTACATACATTTTCACAAATATTAGCATTAGCTTTTATAGATATAGCTGCCCCCAGCACCATAGACATTTAAGATATATCTCAAGATGTATCCAGTACTAGCTTTGTAGCTACTTGTTCTGGAACTAAAATATATAACAGCTATTTTTAAAATTATAACTTGTATAGCCCCATCAGTTAAAGTATAGATATTTTATATACCTTGCTACAGACTTCACAGGTGATTTTGGTGTCTTTGGATAACACCACATTAGGCTCTATAAATACTATTGCTTTACATGTGTTCATTGGGCTACGTACAGGACATAATACAATAACTGAGAGTGCTGGTGATACCTGTCACTCAAATAACTGCTATAGCAATAGTTATTAATATCATAGCACATTATTTAATTAGTAATGCAAAAACCACACTTTATTTTCCTATAGACTTTCCCAAATACCATGGCTATGAATGTAGGAATTTGCTATCGTACAAACTGGGGTATTATTGCCTCTAAAGGGACCCTATCTATCACTGTAAATATGAAAAATGCTACCATTGTAGTTCTCCTATACACTTTGACTCCAGGAACAAAAATAATTAAATTAGAAATATTATAGGTTACTTTTACTATAATAGAAAAATAAAAATGAGATGATCAATGTTAAAAACTTAACTTCCCAAACGTTTCAACCATTACTTCCATAGGTACTACCGATACTCTTACTACAGATTTGATAAGTACTTGTATTTATAGGCATTAAAAGTACTTCCAGGAAATTACAATTAATCTTACTTATGAGATAATCTTAGAGCCTTGCTGTTACCACTAATGGCTGGATTCACTGACACGGATCTAACTCTTCTATCGACCAGAAATCACCCAGGAAGAGATGAGTGTATTAAGATATAGCACAGGAGAGACAGCCTCTGCCCTGGGGTCAGAATTCATAATCTCATTCGCTTTGTCTTTTGTTCACCAGCTTTTCTTTCATTATTTGACTGTCCAGACTCTCCTTCAAGGGGTTAGGACTTCTAGCATGTTCTTTGGTCTTTCATGTTCACATTCACATTCACATTCACATTCACATTCACATTCACATTCACATTCACATTCACAATTATTTTTCTTCGATCTATTACTTTCTTCTCTCACCCAGACTCCCATGAATAGACTCATGGTTGAACGCTGTTGAAGGCTTAACTCTAGTGCAACATTTCCAAAATGTAGTTTGGGGACCCATGGGAGGCCCTAAAACTCTTCCTGGGGTTTACAAGGTCAAATCTGTCTTCATAATATTATTTGTCTTTTTCACTCTCGTTCTCTCTTTAGTAAACAGTGGCATTTTCTAGAGACTCTTTGCTATGTGCTGTCACCACACATGAGTACAGAGACAGATACGAGAATCTAGCTGTCTTCTATTAAACCAGACACTAAGCAGAGTTACGAAATATAAAATCATGTCATTCTTTTCATTAATTTTTTTTTCTTGCTTTGGAAAATATCGTTTTTTTCCTTTGGAGAATATAGTTGTTTTTCATAAAATATTTATGTTAACATAAGTACGTTGTTATTTTTAACAAATGAAAAATAAATATTTTACAAAATATTGTACACGTGAGTAAATTTTCATTTCTAATGCAGTAAATATGAGTAGATATAACCCACCTAAACAAAGCATGGGGTCTTCATTAAACTCGAATGCAGAGGGTCCTGAGACCAGAGGGTTTGGGAACCACCTCCCTAAGGCAGCAATATCCTAGTTTCACTCTCAGGGCCTGGTCACACACACCATGAACTTTCCCACCAGGTGGGGACTCCAGCGCCTGTGCTTAAGGTTCTTATGACACACGAATGTCTAACACCTACTGTGAACACCTTTGCACGACTTTCCGACCTGCTTCCAGGCCTGTGCTATTGTCCGGGTGGCTTGGTGGTGTTCCACGTGAGGGCCACAGATCGCCGGTTAGTTGCTTTTGCCTTTTGGAAGCTACCCGCAAAAGACAGTCCTCTGAACAACGCTGATAGACCTTACACCGGAGTACATATGCCTCTTAACTGGACCTTCCGCCTTGAAACAAAACAAAGCTCCTCATACTCATCTGTCCCAGTGGACCTGGCCACAGACTCCCTCACCTGGACCTTTCCTGAGGGGGCCCCCCGTTCACTTGTTGGCGCCGCAAACCCTGACCCGGGATCCTGCAGCCTGCTCCACGCCAGGGCAGACTAGTCGGCCAAAGGCTTCACTTAAAACACTTCGGGTTTGGAAAACTGAGGATGAACTTGTCCGAACAACCACCGTTCTGTCGTTACCGAAACTCAATCCTTTGTGTGTAGAAATCCGCGTAACTGAAGCATGGGATTTTGAAAGGTGAGTACTCCCGAAAAAACAAACAAACGAAAAGAGCAGCAGAACAGAACAAAGAAAAGCTGGACTGAAGGGTCGAAACTCGAAGGCTTGCACCAGATGTGGTCCCGGAGCCGGCAGCAAACAAGCGCGGGGGGCGGTGGAGCCCAGCGTCGCCTGCTGCCGGCCTGCTGGCTCCGCGGGCCTGGGCCGCCGGCGGCCCTCGCGCAGCCGACGCCGGGGCCCGCTTCTCGGAGCCTCGCCCGCTGCCGGCCTGGCGCCGGAACTGTCGCTTCAGCTGGACACTCCTTCGCTTTCCTTCCCTGCCTCAGTTTGCTCACCTGGGGATGGAGGAAACGGGGGGCTGCAGTGTTCATAGACGTGCACCCGCCGTCCGCGCGAGGTTGGTCATGACTCTCACGCGGTCCCCCGAGTGTCCTCATGTCTATCGGAACCTTTCCCTTCTTCCCCGCGGCCTTCCTGACAGCAGGGCAGATGTCCCCGGTGCTGGTCCTTTATTGGAAGGCTGCTCTGAGTCCCTGCTTTTCTAACTGAAGTTTTGGAAAGAAAACCTGTCCTCCAGAAGCGTCTGTAGCGTGTCTCAAACTGTGCTTCTGGGGAAAGGGTTTCTGGCTCTGTTTTGAGCTGAAACAAAATGTTTCACCGCTAAATTAAACAGTGCCCGTCTTTCCTCACTTTACGTAACAATTAAGTTAGTGGGATTTTATGTTATTTTTGAAGCTTTTTATACTCGCTGCTAGTCACATGTTGCCTTCTAGAGAGCTCTGGCCAAGAACAAAATGTATAAAAAACACATAACAGAGAAGAAAAACTTTGAAATAGCCGACAGAGTTCATATGGACTTTGTGTGTGTTTGCGTGCACGCGTGTGTGTGTGTGCGCGTGCATGCATGAGAATACATTATTTTATATTTGAAATATCATATTTTCTGCCAGTGAAATTTTCTTTGGTGTGTGTGATGAAATTAAACTTATCAGCGTTTCATCACTTTCTTCGAGGAGCACTATTATCTGATGGCGACTTGCTGAGTGAATGTGAGCATCATTGCTCAGTGAGGCCTTGGCTTATCCCCACCCTAGAGTGAGACATAGAGTTTCATGGTGTCCCCCAAAGGTGACTTGTGTCCAGACTCTGCTCTGAGGCGTGCACGGGATGAGAGCTGTTCCTCAGTTTATCTGCCTATGGTTATGCTTCTGTTCACTTTGATTTTGTCTAAACAGGGTATGAATATTGAAATACACACACACACGTTACAATCACATCATGGTGAAGGGGGCGTGAGGTGCGATGACTTGGTACTGTGCTGGGAGGAGCAAGAAGCGGGTGTTTTGTGGCTGGAGGTTTTTTGATGACAGTCTATGATGAGAAAACCTCAGAGAAGTTGACCTCAGTCCAGGCAAGATTGCTCATTGGAGCACAAGATGCCTAAAGATCTTCGGGAAACTACCCGAGGCTAGAAGTTGTATCATATAATAATTACAAGAGGAAATCAAGGCATGCTAATTTCAAATTAGACTGGAGGTTATAGTATTCTTCCTGGCAAGATATAACTTATGATCATAACAATTCCTATGACCTTCATGAAGATTTATATTTCTGATTCCAGCTGGGGGAAAATTCAGCCTTGTGTTGAATTATTTAAATAGATGATTAATCAGAGACAACGTTGGTAATATAGATGACAGACTGTGTTACGGACGCAGCACAAGCTTGCTTTCCAATATACGCCCGGGTAAGAGTGCACCAGAATTGCAACAGACTTTAAGCTTATGTAGCTTAAAATTTCCAACTCATGAAAAAGTTTCCTTGAAACCATGTCTTTCTAATCCTCACCAATACCCACATGCTTCCCCAGAAGTTTGCCCGTTGAATCGTTGGGCAATATTAATCTTAAAAACCTTTTTTCTGATAAGGAGCTTCTCAGAAGTCTACTCATAGCTTAGATTTTTCATCTTAAGCCTTCTGTCTGCTTAGCCTCCCATCTTTTCCATGGTGGCTACTATTTTCCTACTAATCATCTTGGTTAAAGCTTCCTGTTTCTCAAACATCCCTCTCATGGCCCCTCGTTTAAAAAAAAGGGGGGTGGGGGCTGTTGACTTCTAGCAATGTATCTATTTAAGTAAAATTGCTATTTAAATAATTGTCTATAAAAATCTAGTGATTCGAAGCTCTAAGAAATACATTATACTGATCTGAGCTCATAGTAATCTGGGCTTATGGCCCAAGGCCCCACCTGGACTCACAAGCTCGGGTAAAGAAATCAACTGAAACTCTGGGATTCAGCTCTGACCTTTACACAAGGGAATGTTTTTCAATTGCCCCTGGTTCCGGGAACGAAAACTTAAGATGGTGCCCAAGATAAATTGACTAATGCGTGTTTCGGCTTCTGTACCAACCGCTCTCGCAAGGCCATTAAAACAGTTCATCCCCCTCCAGCCAAGGAGGAGATGGTTTTTTTGCTTTCAATCCTGCTAGTGTAGGGGATGGGGGACGGCAGATTTGAGACCCCAAAGTGACCCCAAGTATTGCAACTGTCCAGCTGGCATGGAAGGAGCTAAAAGTGAACACTGAAGATTTTGCAGAATCTCAGATGAGAGCATCCAGAATTCTCCAGAATAAATGACAAGGAAGGTTATGGGCTTGGTACCTTCCGTGAACCTCACCAGTCCCAGAGGAGGTCTGTTACTCTGCCAGGAAGCAGGGCTGTGATGCTAGACCAAGGCTCCGCACCTCAAGCAGCGGTCTCCAAGGAATTAAGACCCCTCTCAACACCTCGGCATAGCCAGAGTAGGGGTCCCTTCCAGAGGACATGAACAGTGAGCAAGGAATTCACAGAATAGCGCAGCAGCGTTAAAGCTAGAACATAGGGCGGCATAGAGCTTCTCAAACTTAGAAGACAGAATGTCCCAGGAAGCTCTCAGAGCAGCCACCACCACAGGCCTGTCAACTGTGGTTGCAAACTGCAGGCTCTGTCCCTATGAACCTCCTCGACATGTCCTGGGCTCCAGAGCAAAGGACTACCTCTCTCCACCTTGCCCTTGACCTTTTCTCAGTGCCCAGTCTTGGCCAGCTAAGACTCTTCACACCTGGTGATTTGAGTGTTGAGAATGTGACATTTGATGGGATAAATAAAGATTATCCAGCAGTGGAAGCACTGTGAGGAGAGCAAGGATCGCATTATATGTGGCATTTGGGGCAACCAGGTCCTCTAATGCCCTCTGGATGCCTTTTACTGAGCAATTCAAGAGACCTCCCAGCTGCCTCTTCTGGACCAAGGCTCAAAGGAAAGAGATGTTACTAGGAAGCAGGTTTAGTTCTATTTAATCTGATGCTTTAAGCTTTGTCCCTTATAAACACAGCCTCTCTATCATATATCACACATGTGGCTTTCTGCCTCTGCCCCATGGGGAGGGTTGAACAAAAATCTCAGAAGAAACAGGAACCCCCTCCGGGGCCTGCATGGGGGGAGGAGGATTCCCAGGGCTCTCCATCTGCATTCAAGCCCCCTCCTCCCTACACGGCATCCCCTTGAGTGAGCTGGACCATCAGACTTCTCAGTGATCCACTATCTTACACCCAACCTTGGATCCAGATTTTGTCAGAAAACCTGTGGTCCCACTGGTGCTTCTGAAGCTTTCAAGGATGAATTGCATAGCTGGTCATGGAAGAGCCTTTATGGAGTGTTGCAGAGCCCAGGCCTGGGCCATGGGAAGGGACACAGATGGGGGACTTTCTGGGACCCAAAGCAGAGGGGAGTATCTGCATTTGATGACCAGGGGACTGAGCAGAGAGGGGCTTGGGTATCTGATGTGAGGAGATGATGTTAGATTCCAGCCTGCAGGGTGGCAAGGAGCCAACAGATGGCCCCCTGCCCAAGCAAGAAGGCAGCCAGGGAGAAGCACCTTGGGGTAGCAGTGCCTGAGGCTGAGAGAGCCATTGGTGCGGCCCTGAAGCCTGCAGGGGTCTGGTCCTGGGGCTCCACTTTGCCTCCCCATGACTCCAAGCAGGGCTGCCGAGGCGTAGGGTTGATTTCCGGAATCCAGCCTGTTGTGTTTTCCACTATCTCCTGCAGCAGAGGGAATAAAATGGGGGAAGGTGGAAGCCTCTTCACCTTTTTTCCTTCCTTCAGTCCTTACTTGCTTATCTCCAGCCCTTGCAGCCTCACAGGCTAACTGGGAGACTCCAGTCCCACCCCCAACCCGGAGCTGCCTCAGCCCAACTTTCTGCTTCCCCAGCCTCTCTTTCCCTGACCCAGTGTTCCTACCATTGTCATTCACCTCCTTCATTCTTCTCTGTTCCTGGCTTCCCCCAACACCACCCATACCCCTCCATCCTTAACCCTGAGAGGGTGGTGTCTCCCGGGACACTCACGTCAATGGTCTTTATGATCACAGTCTGCTGGGCCTCCTTGCAGGCTTTCTCAGCCTTCTTAATGCTCTCTGGAGTCCACTCAACATTGTTCATGGCCATAATGCCCTCCATGGAACTGAGGAAGTGGGGGCAAGGTGGGGGGCAGACAAGAGTTCAGGGTTGACTTAAAGCTTTGACAAAACATGTTTGAAATACCCTCACTTTTGTGAGCATCAGTTACATGTTGACATAAACTGTAAGGAATGTCTTACAAATCAGTGAGACGATCATGAGTATGGCAGGAGAAATAGCAGAACCCAGAGATGAGAATTTTTTAAGAGTGCCAAAGAGAAAGTTCGTACTCTGTAAAGAAGTGATTCTTAATCTGAGGCAAGGAAGCCCAAAGAGGTTGCTGCAGTGACTCCAGGGAACCTGTAAGTGCCCTAAAATTGTTTGTGAAATGGGATGTGTCTGCACAGATGTGCATTCTTGGAAAGGAGTCTCAGAGGGGACCCTTACCCCCAACTAATGAAGGGCCACTACCTGCAAGTAAACACAGTCTGACTGAATGAGGTAGTGCAGGAGAAAAGGGCAGACAGAGAATTTGGGCACAAGTAACCGTGCTTCTAGAGGTCACACTTGAGGGTCTTATGGTCCAGGATGACTCACTCTGATGCCTCCTCCCCCAGCTCATGGGCCACATAGATGATGTCAGGGTACCCCATGCAGCTGGAGATGTTGTTCCGGGGATAGTAGAAGAGGAAGATGAGGCACATCTCATTAACGGTGCTGGGACCCCCCTAGAGAAGAGGGGACAGATGAAGGGTCAGAGATAAAAGGCATGCAGAGAGAACAAGGCAGACAGAACTGGTTTAGGTGGTCATTCTACCAATGAAGCTGTTTTCCTTTCCCCTTAACCTCCAGCCAGCTTGCTGATCCTTGTTTACCACACCTCATCGCCCCTCTTCCTTCCTCTTCCTCTATTTCCAATTGGTGGACAGTTATTGATGCCAAAGAATTATCCCACATATCTGCCCCGTCTTCTATATTTCCACTGCCATTGTCTTGGTTTGAGAAGATAAGACAAGATATTAATTTTTTTTTTTTAATAAAAAAGAGGCCACTTCCTTGGAAGCTTCTCCAGAATTCCCCATTGTACATCTAAAAGACCCACACAAATATGTCACATGTCCTCTTCACTGTAGGAAGACCTCATGGTTTTCCCTGTGAATCCCCCTAGTGCATTATCTCTATTCTACTTTACTGATGCACAGCACTTTGTACCTTGTATTAGAATCCTTTCAAAGGCTGTGTTTTCTTCCTCCTTAGCAAGCAACTCCTTTTGAATCTGACAATCGTGGAACCATTCCTGACACACAATATGGGTGGGGTTCCTTGTGACCACAATAACAATAGCTGACTCTAATTGAGCATCTGCTACAAGTCGGACAATGACCTAGATGTCTTACATGTATTAATCAACTCTCACAACACTTATGCGATAGATAGTATCATTGATTCTTTTATGAATTAGAAAACTGAGACACGAAAAGCTTGAGTAACTTGTCTAAGGTTAGAGAGGTACTAATGATTGTGTTGGCATTCAAACCCAGGCAATGAGGCCCCGGAGTCCATGATCTTAGTCGTGATAACAGGCTAACTTTCCATGGTTGGTCTTAGTGGGTCACTGCCAAAGAAAGTAGGGAATCCTTGTCCTCATCCTGCAATCATTGGGGTGTGAGAACATGAAGAGCCCCAAGTGAATGGGCAATACCATTGCAGAATGAGGGGGATTCAGCTGAAATAATCAGAGTCACTTAGTAACCAAGGCCAAGGATGGGGCTCTATTCCAAGGCTACTGTCATGGTGACTCTGGTCCAGAGAGAGCTACTTACAAAAGTCAAGGAGTCTCGGTCCAGTGTCTGGTAGTGACACTCTATCAGCAGTTCATCTCCCTATTTAGAGTGAAACACAAAGGCCAAAAGTAAGACACAGAGAGACTAGACCAGCCTGACAATTCTCCTGGCTAACAGCAATGAGCCTGCCTGTCCCCGACTCCAGCTGTGTCTCCCCCAGGCTCCCACCGGCTTGATCTCCACGCGATGAGGTAAATCTCGCGTCTCCTGCAGATTGAAGTCGTAGGAGTCATCTTTACAGATTGTTCGGAGTTGTGTTCCGTTTCTAGAAGGAGAGAGAGGGAGGGTGGTGAAGTGGGGAGGGTGTCTATCAATAAAGAAGCCATGCGTGGGGGCCTCTCTGTGGGTACAGATTGTCCATAAAACAAGAAAGCTCCTCTTTCCACAGTCTTCCTCCAGGCATCTCTGCTCTGGGGATAATTCTGGCTCCTCCTCAACTCCCAACCTTCTGCTGCAGAATCAGTACCTGTTTCTAAGATTTATTCCCACCCGCACAAGGGAAAGCCGTGAATCCAGGCCTCCCCCTACCTGTACTGCACGGCCTGCAGAGCCCGCCCGGCCAGGTGGGTGTGGAGCAGGTAGCCATACACCTGGATGTCAGGCACCGGGGCCCCATTCACCTGTGGCAGGGAGGGGAGGCCTGTGGTCAGTTAGGAGCTCGCATCTTGCCCTGCCCGCCCCTAGATTCTCGGCCCTTAATACCTGACACCTTGTCTCATAACTGATCCGAACCCCGTTAGTTTTTACAGGGCCCCCCTGGGTCCAATCCCTGCCCCGTCCCCCCGACGCCTGCCATCCCTTCCATAACTCAGGTTAGCGGCTTTCCTGAGCGCCAGGCTGTAGTCATTGTCCCAGCATGGGGCTCAGGCTGTGTGTGCTGTGGAGCAGCCCAGGCCCGTGATGGGGAACCGGGACCCTCAGGGAGGGTCCCCCTCCCAGCCTCACCTCTTCAAACTTCTCTGTCTTGCACAGCCCGTAGGACAGGAAGGACTCGGCGCCCGGGGGGATGAAGTGGATGGGGAAGGTGAAGAAGCCCAGCTGCAGGACCCCCATGTCATACTTGCGCACCCGTGCGGTGTAGTACATTCGCATCCCCGTGGAGTCGTGCACACCTGGTGCGGAAAGGGACAGTCACAGGAGGCAGGGGACGGTCACGACATGGGGAGGAAGAGGCCCGGGAAAGCCTGCATGCCTCCCCGACACCCTCCCAGCCCCTAAAGGCATCAGGCAGCCTGCCCAGCAGTTCTTCCCCAAGCGCTCTAGGCGCTCACCAGGAAGGTTGTGAAAGTTGCTGTAATGAACCTCCAGTCGGATCCACTGTGGGTCCAGGGGCGTCCCGATGGAGATGCCCACGTCATCTGGGAACTGGTAGCTCTGTTGGATGGAGGGAGCCGGGCAGCAAGGAGGGTGGGGAGCTAGGTGCAGGGACCCATCCCAGACTTCCTCGGTGTCCCAGCCTCCCATCGGCCCAGCAACCTCAGCTCCCGACAGCATGCACCCGAGCCACCTATCTTCTCATCACAGGACTCACTGTGCCCCCGACAGCCCAGCCCACGATGACCTGGGAGCAGAGCGAGAAGGCGGGGTCGGCCCCGTAGCAGTCGCTGATGCCCGTGGGCAGGGCGCTGGCATTGCCACAGGCGTACACGAGGATGTGATGCACCATCGTCTCGTTGCGATGGACCATCTTGGGCTCAAACTGGTGCGGGGAGGGCAGAGCGCAGTCACTATGGTCTATGTCAAGCCCTATTCCCCCCATTTCCCTCCCCCAAATAAAACTACACCCATTCCCTGCTCTTCCAATTCTTCTGTTTTTCTTCCCCAACCTGCTATTTCCCCTTCAACTCTGTCTGACTCCTCTCACCCGCCACCCTTTTAAACCCCTCCCTGAGGGCACAGCATGCTCATCCCAGGACTCCAGCCCTTCCCTGAACAATAACCTCACCAGTCCGTGATATCTGAGCATGTAACCACTCCTTGTTGGCTTCTTTCTCTAAAGAAAATATGGCTCCCACACATTTCCCACTTATTATAAGATCATGCTTTTATTTATTTGATCAAAATTAGAACCACCCAAATATAAAATCAGGTGACCAAGTTTGAGTTCCCTCTAGCCCTTGGCCATGTCCCTCCCAGCCAGCACCTCCTCCTGGGCTAAGAACGCAATTCTGGGGCTAATACTTTGTTCTTTGCACTTCTTAGTTCATGGCCTTCGTCAAAATCTTGGCTGCATTGTGAGGCTCAAATAAAACAGTGCCGGGAGCTATAACTGTGGGCTCAGGAACTCATGAAACCACCGCGTCCACCAAACCTGGCCTGGCCCCACGTTAGCCCCGCTTCTTCCCTCCTGCTGCCTCCCAGCAACTGTCTGACTGACGCCATCCCCTCTGAGTCCGCTGTGCCCCCTGAGCTGCTCCACCTCCTTGACAGTGTCCTGTCGTCTGGGCCGCTGTACCTTGTATATGTGATGCTTCTTACTGACGATGGGGAGAGGGAGGAAGGTGCAGGCATATGTGGTGTCATCCTCTGGGATGAGGAACTGGAGAGAGACACACAGAGGCTGGGCTGGGGTGGGAGTGAGGCCCCCAGAGAAGCAAGGAAAGGGACAGGCGGGGGAAGGGTATTCACTTCAAGGCCAGCATGGCCATCCTCTAGGGACTGAGGGAAATCACAGACACCTCAATTCTAGGAACATAGTGAGCACTGGGAACAAGAAGAGGGTGTAGATTGAGCAGGGCAGAGGGGCTGGAGGAGTATGGGGGTGAGGATAGAGGGGTCTTACGTCAGTGATCTCCAAGTCATGGATGATGGTGTCCTCAGGGACGTCAAGATCGTCTGGGTGGACTATTTGTAGCAGGAAGATGGACTTGACAAAAGTACGCTCCCGATCCAGCTTCAGGGTGTCATCCAGGCCGTAGGCGGCCAGCACCCTCATGGTGTCGCTCTGGGGGAGCCACAGGCATTGAGGGGCTGTGCCCATGAGCAGCACTTCGCACACACCCACACCCAGAACCCGACACAAACTCCTTGCTCACATCTACACAGTGGGATGGGAAGGGCTTCAGACTAGGGGCTCAGGGCCAGTCAGGTCCTAGTTCTGCCTCCAAGGCCAACTTGCTGGAAATGTTGAGCAAGTCACATCCCCTCTCTTATGCCATCTCTATGCCTGTGTCCACCTCTGGTAGACGACACTCCATAACGTTCAGTGAAACCGGACAGGGTGCTTCAAGAGGGGAAGGCGGGGAGAGTGGGGTGGGCGCTGAATTAGTGGGAAGTCACCCTGCAGAGGGCTGGTGGTTTTTAAGAGGGGGCACAGTTGGGGCGGAGAGAGGTCCTAGGAACTGTGACCAGCTACCTGAGATGCATGGACACCCCAGGATGGGGGTGACGACATCTCCCCAGAAGAAAAAGCTGTTTGTGCTCAAATGCTTTCCTCCCCTCCCTAATTTACCGTAATGTCTCGGTCGTGAGGGTCACAGGAGCGGAAGGGCCTGGAGAAGCGCATGGTGGTATAGATGTCGTCTTCTGTCAGCCCCAGCAGCTCAGCATCCTGACTCCCGTCCTCCTCCAGGGTGTCTTCATCCACCAGGTGCTGGTCCTGGGGCCCAATGAATGTCAAGGAGTCAGACCCAGGAGCCCCAAGTGGTCATGACTTAGGAGCAGCCGGTGTCCCTTTAGCTCCCCTAAGATGTTAGATTAGCAGAACCCAGAGCTTCTTTATTATGTGCTTTGTTCTTAGGGCCGAGCAGGGCACCAAGGGCGGATCCTTGGGGCAGAGGGACAGCCAGTGTCTGAGGGGAATTGTACCACCTGACTTTTCTTGACTTCAGTTTCAAATCTCACCTTCACCAGCCCTAATATTCCTGTATCCCTAACCCTCGGGAGCTCACTTTCTCTCTGAGCTCCCCACGCCACTCATCCTGTCCTGCGGCTCTTAACACGGGCACTTCCCTATGTCAGTGCAGCGCAGAGGGGTGAGGCTGAGACGGGTGAGCCGCTTCTTCATCTGTAAATTGGGGTCATAATCATCCGCCTCCTAGTGATGCTGTGAGGTTTAACGTGCAAGAGACTTGGAGCAATGCCCGGTTACTCAAAAACATGTAGCCCGGCCGGGCGGGGCTCAGCAGCTGAGCGTCGGCCTAGGATCCAGGCGATCGGAGTTCGATTCCCGGTCAGGGCACATGCCCGGGTTGCGGGTTCAATCAGTGACTCTCTCATCATTGCTGTTTCTATCTCTCTCTCTCCCTCTCCTTTCCTCTTTCTGAAATCAATAAAGATATATTTAAAAAACAAAAACAAACAAAAAAACATGTAACAATTCTAAGCTATGGATGCTTCTGTGGCTGCTGTGATCTATCTGATGGAGCTTAAAGGAAATGGAAGGTGAAGACTGTGTCTCAGGATGAAGAGCTGTGACTCCCCCCTCAGTGACCTGCATTTAGTGGGCTATTAGCAGGTATGTGGGACAGGACCCTCTCAGTCCAGTGAGTCCCTTCCTTAGCGCCCAGGGACATATAGCCTGGAAGATGTGGCCTGAGTCCCTCCAATGGACCACTTCTGCCAGCTGGTGTTCGGGGCACGTGCCTGCTTATGTTTGGAAAATGTGGATCCTTCCTGGACTCAGAGCCAACCAGAACCCCAGCAAGAGACCCTCATCCGTGGAAGAAAGTCACCCCCCGACTTACCGAGAAATAGACATTGCCGTTAGGCAAGACACCTCCAACCACCAGATCGCTTCCCACGACGGTGTAGCGATTTGTGACCCCCAAGCCCACCCAGCCAGCTGTTCGGACCTGGAGCTCAAAAGTAATCATCTCGGCCTCAAGGTCAAAGTCCCAGCGCAGGAAAACGACATTGGAAGGATCTAGGAACCTGGAATAACGTAAACGAGATGTGGGGCTGGGGCGGTTGCCTTGGGAGGGGGCTGCCAGGACCGTAAATAGAAGGAGCCCGAGGAGAAGGGCACAGGCCATGGCTCCTGGGGCCGGGGCGCCTCTCCTGCAGGGGAGCACTCAGCAAGGATGGACTTATATGTGCTCTCCCCGTGCCAGGCACCGTGCCATAGGGGAGGGACAGACCGGGGCTCTTCTAATCTGATCATGCCCTGGGCTCAGAGTGGTGCCACTTACATAACCCTGGAGGGGTGCAGAGGGGTGCAGAGAAGATGCTCTTGTCCTGGACTTGGGACCTGGCATGAAATTCTCAGGCGAAAATTTTTTAGACTCTAGTACCCCAACCCCGTGCCAGTGCCCTGCCAATGGGAGCCTCGCAGAACCAAGGGGGGTTAGTTTTTCCCTCTCCTTTCCTCTCCTCTCCCTTCTCTTCCCCTCCCTTATTCCCCCCTCACCCCCATTCCTGGACCCTTGGATGTCCTTACTGAGCCCTCCATCCTCTGGCATGTGTCCCCAACCCCATTTCTCATATATGTTTTTTTTATTTCAGAGAGAGGAGGGGAGAGTGAGAGAGAGAGAGAAACATCAGTGATGAGAGAGTCATTGATCGGCTGCCTCCTGCTCGCCCCCGACTGGGGATTGAGCCCGCAACCCGGGCCTGTGCCCTGACCGGGAATCGAACCCCGGTCTCCTGGATGCTAGGTTGACGCTCAACCGCTGAGCCACGCCGGCCGGGCTCATGGGTATTTTCTATTTTCTCTGCATTTAGAACTGGGCACGAGCAAGGGTGTGGTGGGGGTGCCTGTGAGCCTGCCTGTCAGCCTCCGGGTCCAGCAGGAAGGAGAGACAGACGTTGTTGGGGGGTCAGGGGGCGACCGTGATTCCCGTCTCCGGGGGAGTCTTAGCGCTAATCCCAGGAAGGACAGGGAGAGGTGGAGGAGCCATAATCAGCTTTCGGGTGGGCGAGTCGGGCAGCTTTGAGTTTCTGGCATTCCTGGGCAGGAGGCGGGCACGGGGGGGGGGATAAACTGGAACTCGCCTTTGAGAGGTTTCGGCTCTATCTTTCCTCCCAGGAACTGCTTTCAGAGAAGTCACCTTTGGGGACTTTCACTGGAAGCTTGCATCTGTCCCCATGGGTACTGTGCAAATGGTAAAATGCCAGAAGGGATGTTAGAATATTAGAATACAAGAGTGAAAAGGGATATTAGGTCCACTAAACTTTCCAAAATTTCCAATCCATGTAATTTTTAGATGAGAAAACAGGAACACCAAGGGTAGCAAGAGTAGCGCCTGCGCCTGGTCACTGCCAGGCGGGGCTAACCCAGGACGCGGGCCCTGCCTCCAGGCCAGTGCTCTCTCCCGCACCCCCTTAAGTCACAGGCACCCACAGGGCACAAGCCCCCTCCAGGTATTTCCACCATCGCTCATTCCTGGATGGAGTTGGTGTCATCGCTGACAGCTGCTTGGGAGGGGACCAAAGTCGCACCCTAACTCCAAAGCTCTTTCCTCCCAGGGTTGGACACAGCTAATCTGAAGTTGGGAACTACTTCATGAGCTCCCCCCTCCCCTCGTGTCCTTCCTCCATTAGACAAAGAGAGGCTCATAAAAATTAACTAAGACATGGATCCAGAGAGCCTCTCCCAGCACAGAAACTGGACCACATGTCTTCCCAGACGGAGCGGGCAGGACCCGGAGCACCTCTTTAGGCCTCCGCTCAGAGCCTGCATATTCTCCTCAGTGCCTTCTGAGTTCTTCAAAGCTGCTGAGGTTGTTTGCAGCTGCAATGGGCACCTGAGTAGTAGTTGGTGTGTGGTGGGGGAGAAAAAACACATTTCCTGGGGGGGCAACCATAATGCCCGACTCTGAGCGTGGGAGAAGGTAGGGAGCTAGGCAGCCATCTGGAAGGAAGAGGCTTACCTTGGCCCAGGACGGGAGCCAGGCCAAGACCAGAGGAGGAGCCTGGGGAGGTAACGACCTTGAGGAGCAGGAATTCAGGGAGGAGATAACAGGAGTGTCAGAGACACTCCGATCCCTATCACACTCCGGGATTAGGCAAAGGGCGGAGGCGGCAGGGACGTAGGACAGAAGCTCTGTAAACCGAGGCGTGCCCAGGGTCCCTTATCCTGCGATCTGGGCAGCGAGGAGGCAGGTCAGGGAAGGAGCTGGAGTCAGCCGCTGTGACCCAGGGAGCCCGCTCCTGGCCCGGCCGGCTTCCCAGGGGACCTTTATCTTCCTTTGTCCCCAGCTACACTCTCCTGCCAGCCCCCTGTCCTTTTACCAGCTCATCCCCAGAGTGACTCCCTCCACAGGCAAAGCTCAGAACTCAATGCCCAGGGCTTGCTGGAGTGAGGACACCTCTCTCGGGTGCATTTTCCTGGCATTCAGAACGTGTGATTTGGGCCCTGCTCCTGGAGCTTCATCCCTCCCCCTCTCTGGGGTAAGGAGGTGGGAGCAGGTAACAGAACAAAAGGCAAATGTGAATCAGCGCATTAGTACTTAGTAGGTAGTGCAAGTGACATCTTGTGCACAGATTGTGCAATTTTGAAATGTGATAACAAAAAATATCAGTGAAGTCGCTTTGTACAGAAAATTGTACATAATGAAAATCTGTATTTTTTTTTTTTAGAACGAAACACAGCTTGGAAGTTAGCAAGCCAAGGGAATTATAAACAGTATTATGCTGCCACCAAATGGATTCTTTGTTGAAATCAAGGGAAACCCTATTGTTGTCTTTGGGATTAAAACTCCAGAAGATTAAAAAAAAAAATAGCGAATCTGGGAGGTGCAAACCCCAGATGCCAGCCACTGCTGGGCCCTGATACAGGGACTCTCCAGGGACGTAGGCCTGCAGACTTGCCCTGCTCTGATTTCCTTCTTCATTTATCGGGTGTCTGTGATGGACAGACCCACACTCCATGGAACACAGACTTGAAATAGCAAAGCTAAACCCCTGTGTCTCTGCCATCCCACTGTCTGTAAATGCTGAGGTTGGAGAGATGGTAGATATGGGGACTTATTTTAAATCTAATTTTGAAACTGGGCAATGGGTCCGGGCTGCCTGTCACCACTTGAGTCAATTAAGCAGAGACAGGGTTGAATGGTATATGAGCATTTATTCCAATATTACCTAGCGGCGTGAGCTTGGGCCTCAGTTTCTCCATCTGTAAGATGGAGATAATAATGAAAGCTATTTCCTAGGAATAAATGGATTCATACATGAAAAGTTCTTAGAGTAAACTTGGTACAGAGTAAGCACCTTGTAAAGCGGACTTTTATTCAATGGCAAATTTCAAATTCAATTAAAATAAGATAGAATTAATAATAGTTTTTCTTTCTCTAACCATCTGTCACTTAGTCATCCACAGAGATTAAAATCACAAGTTCTCCTAACTTTTTGACATTAAGAAGCCATGTTTTTCAGAAAGTTTGGAAACCAACGATCTGGGAAATTGTTAGGGGAGAGATGCTGATCATACTCTGTTGACTGTGATTGTTAGCTATAATTATAAGAAATATTAATCATGTTCTGTTAACTGTGATTATTCTGTTCTAATTAGAAAAAGCACTTTCTAACCTGGCTGGGAGTTGTACACCCCAGGGCATGGGAGTTACCCTTGGAATGCGGTCCATCCTCCTGTTCGGAGAACTGCCTGTTATCATGGAAAGATTAACAATCTCGTTACTGAAACAATGGAATCCCGGAGCACCTGCCCGTTGTAGCCCCAGCCCACCTTGCCTGTAATCTGGTCCCTGAGGAGTCACTGTCCCGTAGAGCCCTTTTCAACCCCCAGCCCACCTTGCCTACTTCCCCATGCCTATAATTCCTACTTTCCCATGTAATCTTTGTCCTTCTACCCAATATAAGCAGCTGGTTTATGGTAACTGTGGTGTCCCTCTGTGTTTGCTAATTGGCTTTAGCCAAAGGAAAAATAAACTTGCAAATCTCTCTGACAGGGAGTCATTTGCAGCTGGGTGTGAGGCATCTTCTCTGAATTAAGTTTAGGCTCATCTTCCTGGATGGTTTCTATTTCAAAGGGATGCCTGTAGGTCTTAACCCTGGCAAGACCTGCTTAACTTTTCAAAAGATTTACATACATTTCAAAGAGAGAGAAAGAATTTATATGTTTTTCTAAAGTAAATGCTCTCAGAAAATGAAGGAGAGCGAAGTTTCTTTCCTTATTTTTAACTGGGAGAATTTTTTTTTTTTATTCCCCCCCCCTGGGATATTTTTCCATTGCTTTTCAGAGAGAGTGGAAGGGAGAGAGAGAGAGAAAATATCAATGTGAGAGACACACATCAGGGTTGGCTGCCTCCTGCAGTCACCCTGACAGGGGCTGGAGATCAAACCTGCAACAGAGGTACATGCCCTTGGCTGGAATAGAACCCAGGACCCTTTAGTCCAAGGGCCGGCACTCTAGCCGCTGAGCCAAACTGGCCAGGGCTAACCAGGAGAATTGAGCTCTGATGTTGAGTGTGTATTTGCCCTTACTGAGGGAAACACAAGGAATTGGAGATGAGCTTCCCTTGTCTGCGGCCCAGTGTGGTCTTGCAGCCCACACGGGAAGCACGTGGGGGAGGAGAGAGGTCCCAGTTCCATCTACAAGGATCCTCTGGTTGCATGGAGATATTTTAATCCCTTGGAAAGAGTTGAGGCACAATTGGGAAGCAAGTTCTAGGCCACTCTGGGACACGGGAGGGTGCGGGGCCAGTCGGTGAAGGCTCCCCGTGACTGGGGACTGTGCATGTATGCGTGGGAGTGGGGTTCGCACCCAGGAAACAGGAAACGCTCTCCGGGGTGAGGTTTGAGCCTCCGTGAGAAGATGAGACAAGGTGTTGTTTCCCGGAAAAGCCACTCACTCCCTTCCTAGTGTCAGGCCCGGAGAGTGTCAGCCACGAATTGCTGCCTTGCAGGCCAGGGCCCTTCTCTCTTGCCTGTCTCACTGCCCTGTCCCGCTGGCCCGTCCCACTGCCCTGCTGGAGAGGAGCTGGGGGGCCGGGGAATGGCACCTCTTTGCCTTCTGTGGGGCTGGGTGCTCATGGCTGCCGTGAGGACAGGTCAGATGCCAGGCAGAGAAAGCCGCTCAGTGGGTTGAAGGGGGGCAGGAGGGATGGGGTACTGGGGCACCAGGAGGCACAGAAAATTTTGTTCCCCCATCCCAGCCTTGCCCAGATCCTCCCGGGCGTAGCCTCTTGCCCCGAGAAAATACCCTTTCTGTTCCCAGCTGTCTCCTATGGGCACTGCTCATGGGACCCCCTCTTCAGGATTTGGCTGTCCTAGTTATTTCTGGGGTGACCTCCACCGCCAGTACCTCCAGCCTGCCCTGCCCATGTGTTTCAGGTGCCACTTTGAACTTAGTGGATCAGAGTCCCAGGTGGGCCCTTATACGTCGTGGACAGGCTGAGACCCTGCAATGCTTCCTGAGGGACACCCAGTACCCCTGGATGAGCTGGTACCAACAGGATCTCCAAGGGCAGCTCCAGATCCTGGCCACTCTGCGGTCTTCTGGGGACAAGGAGGTCATATCCCTTCCTGGAGCGGATTACCAGGCCACGCGGGTCAGTGACACAGAGCTGAGGCTGCAGGTGGCCAACGTGACCCAGGGCAGAACCCTGTACTGCACCTGCAGCAAAGACACAGTGAGAAAGCCTCCTTGGCCCAGTGTATAAAAACTGCGCCCGGTTCCCACCCACGGAACAAGCTCCTCCTCCTCTGCCTGGCAGTCCCCCGAGCCTGCAGATCCCCGCCCCACATCCTCCCTTCTAGTGGACTCTGCCTGCATAGCGCAGTGAGGGGCCAGGGGCCTGGGGCCACCTGCAGACCTTGACTCCGCCACCTGGGAGCTGCGAGCTGCGGGGAGACTGCATCTGCCTGGAATGTAGTTTCTGTGTCTGTAAAGTGCAGACACTCTCCCCAGCTCAGAGGGCCCCCGAGGATTAAACATCCCAGGTCGGGTGAAGCCTTTAGTGGAAGACATAGGTACACAGGAAGCACTTAATTAGCATTAGCTCCTGTGCACACAGTCTGCATCCAGAAAAGGCACATTGCCTTTTAATAGCAGTCTGCACGCCCCCAAGGGTGCTGGAAAGAAACCTGGAGGAATTCTGGGCGCTCAGAATAATTGTCTCATCTGTGCCCCACCCCTCAAGGCCTGGAGTAAGCAAACACCAGCTTTTCCCAGTAGATCCCCACTCTCAGTGCTCACCACCACCTCGGCTTCTCACACGCCCATCTCAGGTTGATCCTTTTAAGAGAGATCCTTAGAGAGGGCCTGACCTGGCAAGGACCCGGATCTGCCATCCACCGTGGAGGGCTAACCCAACACTCACCTTTCCAGAAGTCAGGGCTCAGAGCCGGTCTGCACGTGGAGCAGAGCGCCGGGGGGCTAGGAGGCCAGACCCCGGCCAACACCCAGGAACCCCGGCTGAGAAATGCGGCCTCCAAGAGGCCCAGCTTCCCAGGCTCCGCAGACAGGAGGCAGCCGGGCTGCGGTGGCCGAGCCCTGCTTCCAGCTCGGACCTTCTCCACCCCAGGTGAGCAGGCAACTGGGGTGCCAGGTGGGAGTGAAGAGCAGGCATTTCAGGGGCAGCTCAGCCTCTGAGGGTGGGGTGGGTGGTCGTGGTGCCCAGGGGCGGGCAGGCTCTTTCCTCAGCGCTTGTGTAGAGGGGAGTTTTCTCCATCAGGGGGCGCCATCTGCCCACAGTTCTCTGCCCAGGCAGGGCCTGCGGTCAGCCACAGGCGCTGGTCCTCTCCCAGCCGGTCTCAGGCGCTGTGGGGAACATCTGCCTGCCCAGCTCTAGAGGAAGACAGTGGGGGGGACGTCTAGACCTCAGCCCAGAGCCCTGGGGACATTTTGACACCTGGGTCCTCTCATTCCTCAGGAAAGGGACCTCTGTTTGAGAACACAGTCACCGGGAGGTCCTTGGCCACCAAGAGGCAGGCCAGAGAGGCCCTGGGCAACCTGCTTTTAAAGGTAAGTTGAGGCTCTCTGCTGGTAGCTCTTGAAACAACGGAATCTGAGCCTCTCGGGATGGAATGGTGGAAAAACACCATTGCTCTGACGGGCTCCCTTTTACCTCAGTCCCTCAGACCTACAGGGAGACTTCCCGGATGCCATTCTGCTCACTTGTGCCATGAACTGTGCCTGAATGCCATTGCCCAGGCCCTTGGTTCCGTGGTACTTAAACTAGCCCCCCTAGACTGACAAAGGCTAGGGTTCAAACATTGCTTTCTGTTGTTGTGACCGACCTATCTTTTAATCCATTGCTTATAGTTGGATTTTGCTTTGCGATCCAATCTGAGAATGCTTTGCTTTTTAAATTTTATTTTTATTTTTTTCAATTACAGTTAGCATTCAATATAATAATTAACAAACAATGCTTTATGAATGAGTGGACAATGTTATCCCATCATACTCAGATAGGAAATATCTGTCTGTGTGAAGGGAGGCTCCTGTCTTCAGGTTGACAAGAGTGATTCGCCCATGTCATTACAAAGTATGTTCAACTTTAGTTTCTCATTCAATACTTTCAAATACCTGGGATTCAACAGGACCAGATGGCAATAGACAGAATTATGCTAATTGAATCTAATTGTTTGGAGGGAAAAAGTAATATATTATCTGATTGTGTAAATACAATTCTGCTCTGTAGTTTTCCCAGAGTTTGCATTATAGACTATCTACTCAGTTTTCAGTACTTTGCTGGATCATGGTGTGACTTTCAAGACATATAAGACATGCTTCTTCCCCTTTACTTCCTCCAAATTTTACCCCTCTTCTTTCCTTTCTTATTCTTTTATTTTGAATGTCCTTGGAGAGCAGAAGGCATAAGCTCAGATTTTCACTTGCAGTTCTGAGAGGCAGAGAAAAGTGGACAAACATCTTTATTATAATTCAGATTCTTGAGCCCAGAGCAGAAGCACAGCCTGTATTTATGGCCTGCACACCATCATTTCTGGGCCCCTGAGCAGGAGAGCAGCAGTGGGTCTAATGTCAACGTAAGGGCTTAGATACAGGTGGGCCCGGGGAAAGGCCAGTTCATAATGGGTTAATAATTATTAGGGCTTCAGGATCCACACAAGTCTCTTGAACTTATGTAAACATCCACAGTGCCCTGATGGGGGCTTGTTAAGTACAAACTGATAAAGTTTCAGGATCCTAGCTTTTTGGCCTTGAGAATGGTGGTTCTAGGTAGGGGGTATCCCCTTACCCAATGGGACAACATGCTCTCCAAGTCCTAACATAATGTTGTTAGGATTTGAGGAGGCTAATGAATGATACACCTATTTTCTCACATAAATTCTGAACAAATTGAGAGAGATAAAGGAGTATGGCAGGTGGAGAGGAAAATTTCCAGCAAAGTTACCGAAAGAGCTGGTAGAGAATATGACTTAGATATGTGGCAACATCTAGATTCCCAATGCCACATGTTAAAATTAGAAAGACTTATCCCACCATTCAGAATATTGAGTAGTGGATTCCATCATATTTATATAACCTGACATATTTGAAAATAGTGGACTGATGTGAGTCAACAAACCTGTTATATGAACTGATTCTTTGCCCCTTGAATGAAGGGGAACCTGCCAGGGTGCCCTAGAGAATGGACCATGTTCTAACATTGAGAGTCTTCCTTCTGGCCTATACAAAAGTGATCTGGGTTTTAACTTGGTGGCTTGTGCTTTAGGAACAAGAACATAGCTAATTTTTTTGAGAGATCCTGGATTGGAATTAGTACTAATTGGTGGTGGTGGTGGTGATGGTGGTCTTGGGGAGACTCACCCATGCTATACTTTGATCAGAGTGGGGCTTATAGAAATTAGGGAATAAATAGATTTTTAACCTAAGTCTTCCTAGAATTTTCCCCATTTCCTGTGTACGCTGTGTGTGTGTTTGGCTGGGGGAGGGGGTATAATTTTTTCTATAACTGGTAGAAACTCTACAACTGTTACAGGCCCTGCCTGGCCTGTGAAGTGAGGGGTTTTGCCGGAGGAAGGGCTAAGAGAAAATTGGTGGGATTTCCCATTATAAATCTGAAACATTAGCTCATTGAGAAGATCGGAACTAGCAACACAGACTTGAAGTATGCTGGCTGACAATTTCTATTATAATCCCATTCAGTTCTTCAGCATGGCCAAGCCAAAAGAGGAATGAGGAATGATAGTGGTTGATGATTGTGTAATTAGATAGTAACAATTATAGTTACTGTTCCATATGTAGCCTCCTTACTAGAGCAAATGCAACCATTCACACTTGTATACAACTGCTCATCTAGCAAGTGTATTTTGTACATTGTCTTTGAGAAACTCAGGATTAAATAGCTTTCATTCGGCAGGGACAGCTATAGGTTTTCACCTCCATGCTCAGGCAATCACCATTGCTCTGGCCTTGAACTTGACGACCTCAAAGGGCTCCATACTGGTCTGTTAAACTGATGGTATTATGTTGATAGGACTAGGTGACAGGAAGTAGCAGGTTTCCTGGATGACTTGGAAAGACAGATACGTGCTGGTGGGTAGGCGATGTGACCAGTGAAAATACTGTCACCTGCTTCTACAGTGAAACTTGTGTCGGTTCTGCCACTGAAACGAACATGTTGTACCTTGTGCTCTCTGCTATTAAGAACAATGCGTGAAGGCCTCTAAATTTTATAAGCAGCAGATATCTTATTAGGATATCGTGCTCTGAGCCATTTAATGAATGGTCTAGAAAGTTGCTAGTTTATGATGAGAGTAAGTCAGAAAAGTCTATCTGGCCAGCACAGGTTGAAGTGCAATTGGCTCTGTTTCTTGGGTTTAAACTCTGCAGATCCAATGGTGCCAGAAGCATGCTAAATGAAGCTTATGGCAAAGTCTAATAAGAAAATCAAACCAGCCTGGCCAGTACGGCTCAGTTGGTTGAGTGTCATCCCATGTACCAGGAGGTCGCCGGTTCTATTCCCGGTCAGGGCACATGCCTGAGTTGCAGGCTTGATCCCAGTAGGGGGTGTGCAGGAGGCAGCTGATTGATGTTTCTATCTCTCCCTCTCCTTCACTCTGAAATAAATTAAAAAACATATTAAAAAATTAAAAAAAGAAAGAACATCAAAACAGAGATCCTTAAACATGGTAGCAAAGTTATGCTCCCTTCTCCTTTTTGGGAAATAGCCTCTGGTTTGCTGCTATGGTCTGGTGGAGACTAAATGCCTAACTCCCCATCACCAGTTGGCCATGAAACTTGACCTAGGTGTGGCTATCTGACTCTGTCATTAACTTGGAGATGCTCTGCAGTATTCCATCTTCTACTAGAAGCATAAATTAGAACAGAGGCAAATTAGGCCCTGAAGCTCCAAATAAGTTGCATAAGCAACTGCTCTGGGCCCATCTTTTCTCACTCCACACTTATGACCTCAGAGGTTTCTCCATTTATAGTTCACTGAGGGAGAAAAGGCTTCACCCCGTTTATGCGTGGTTCTGTTTAACATATTGGTACCAACTGTATTGTACTTCTGTGATATTAAAACCCCTCAGAGGGATGCCCTGAAGGAAAGACAAAAGAAATTTTCTCAGGAGACAGAAATTCAATCAATATATCTAGTTATTCTCTTTCTTGAGGTCAAAATGTATATGAATGTTTTGGGAGTGGCTAGTGCTCAGAAGGAAGCGTGATGGAGCGAATGAGGGCATGCCCTTTGGGAAAGAATTATGTAGTATGGATTCTCAGGGTCAGCTTGAGAAGGAGAATAATTGTATCCGGTGAGAATTCTCACCAAAATGCTCTCACTTAGGAAGACTTTAATAATCAGATAGACAAGCTGGCCAGCTCTAAAGTTCTTTCTCACTCTTCCAAGTGTTTGGTTTTTTTCAATGGCTTTTAAATAAACAAAACAATGGGACCAAAAAGAACATGTGCTGGAACTTGTTGCCAGTCTCACCTGGCTATCACCACTGCCGAAGACCCCATTTGCCGGCGTCAGGGACCAGCCTCAGCCCTGACCTGTTAGGTACCGCAGATATTCCACCAGCCAGGGGGTGGGAGGTGGGCCCCTTGAATTATGCAGGGGGTAGCTTTGTCCACACTGGAAATGACATATTCTAGATTCGGGTTTTCTCTCCCTTCCCGTTACCACTCCAAGCCCCACCATCCTTGAATTGACTGAGTGCCTTATGTAGTCCACATACACAAAAGAGTGATGTATTTTTCAACCAAGGAAGTCACCTTACAATGACAGTGGTCATACAGCAAGCCGAGGCCCATGGAATTCAGTGCCCTTAACACATGCTTCATCACCTAGACTCATCTGAACTTAAAGAAGACATCAGTACAACATATTGAAATCTTAGCACCATTTCAGGCTGGAAGCATCTCCGGAGCCTGAGGTGCTCGCCTACAAAAACCATGTTCCCCCTGAAGCTAAATTTCAGTTAATAGCTTACCTTACGGTGAAGCTCTCATAATTGCCCTAAATCCGTATACAAAACATAGCTTTTCAACAAGCTAGCTTCATTGATTTAGGGGTTCTAGAACCCTAGAGGAGACAAAATTTACTGCTATGATTTCTTATATCATAAACCCCGGTGAACTGTTGTGTTAACCTCTCATGGGGTCAAGTCCCTACAGGGAATCCTGCAAAGTGAACGACCGGAGTCTGCCTGGTGTCGCGGGCTGCATGGCCAAGGAGGAACAAGGGGCCCTCCCTCCCACGGTCTCCCCCTTGAACCCTGCCCCCTCCCCTGTGCTTCCAGAGCTCGCTCCCTGCCGGGCTTCCTTTCTCCAGTGGGCATGTGTAAGCAGCACATGTTTAAGTCAATGCAAGTGGTAGGGTTTTTGTCACCCTAAATGGTTATCGGGTGGCCTTTTTTTCCAATAAGTCAGTGATCCATTTGTGAGAGAGAACTTCACCCCCACTTCATAGACTTTAACTGCCTAAGGGGTATTGGGTTTGCCACCTTCACTGACAGGGGAAGAAGAAGGGTTATCACATAAAGTCCCAGGACAGGTATGGAGAAGTCACCTTCTCTGCCGGGCAGAAGTGACACAGGTGTGTGGGGTGCGGCGCAAGGAGTGGATTTAGATTTAATTGCGAGGCCGGACACGGGGCCGGGGTGTGTCCAGCGGTCCAGAGTTCCTCCCGAGGGAGCTCAGTTTTGCAGGATGGTGTCTTGGATCCAGGGCACGTAGTCGTAGATTTTGGTGTAGATGCCCACGTCGGCTCTCAGGATGCACCCGTCGGCAAAGGTGACGATGCCCTGGAGCACCCCGTCGCAGACGGCGGGGGCAGCTCTGACTTCCTGCGGGGAGGGGGGGCGGCTCATGGCTCTGGGCAAGGCCCAGGGACAGGGGGGCGGGGGGGGTGAGGAGCCACCTTACCTTGCAGGGCTGCCGTCGGCCGGGCACGATGCCCAGGCACAGCATGTGGCCCTTGACGCTGCGGGTCCTGTAGGCCTCGCTGCACGCGGCCGCGGAGATGACAGAGACGTTCACGCTCTGCGGGGAGTCGGGGTCCGAGGCTGCAGGAGAGGGAAGAAAAGCCCCTTAACACTGTCGGGCACCCCTTCTCTTCTCCTTTCCCTCTGCCTCGACGTATTTCTTCCCCTCCCAGCGGAAGGGAAACGAGGCCAAACACTGCGAGGAATCAGAGCTGGGCGGCCAGGGTGACAGGAAAGGAGCAGGTTGGCGATGTCACACGACACAAGTGCCTCCCTCCTTCCAAAACAGCTTAGACCCGCCGGGGTGACCTGTAAGCACGAGAGAGTCTGCAACGAAGCGAGGCAAGCTGAAGTGTCCTGGGAAGTGAAACATGCAAAGGGCCTGCGTGGAGATGGAATTTTCTTTCTTTATTTAGCTTTCGTGTTTATTATTTGTCTCGGATTTGAAAGTCATCGCCGACTCCGTTTTCATTTATCTATTGAAATATATTTGACTTGCAACGCTGGATGCCTTCAGTGTGTCCAACATGTTGATTGATTTGATGGATACTTTTATATAGTGTAATAGGATGGCCATGTTGCAGCAGTCGGCATCAATAGTGGCATAATTAGCATTTCTTTTGTGTGGCGAGGGAATAATTAAGTCTAGTCTCTTAGCAAGTTGGATTATAATATAATAGTTGTTTATATTCAGTGCTCTGTGCTTTGGAGCTCCAAGACTTATTTATCTACTAGTTGCAAGTTTGTACCCTTCAACTACAGGTCTACTTTTAGTTTAAAGGAATTTAGAGAGCTCTAAGCCTAGTTGTTCATTTGTCAGATTAAAAAATCTACTATCTGTTATTTAAAAAATTCCTCAAAAAGTGATTTCCTTCAACCCATAAAATGATAATTTAAAAGTGGGTCTCTTGATTTTTAAGTAAAGTTCTTTCCTTCATATCAATGGTTCACAAATACTACGGACTGCGCAGAACCATCACAAAGTTGTTTTCAACGCAACAAAATGAGAAAAACAAGAACAAAGTAATATTAATACATATGTTTGTTAGGTGTCCTTGCCAAGGATCCCTCGTTGGAAATAGGTAATTCATTTTGAGATTTTGTTTTTATTTTATTTTGTGGGAGTGTGTTTATTTGAGCGTCTTTATTTGGAAATGATATATTCGTTCTTGAAAAGAAAATGTTTGAGATTCTTTATTTTCCAGTCCAGCAATAATTGTTAGTTCAGCATTTCTTCTGGGAATACATTTTTTAAAAATATGTTTTTATTGATTTATTTTTTAGGGAGAGGTAGAGAGAGAGAAACATTGATCGGTTGCCCCCTGCATGCACCCTGACTGGGGATCCAGCCCTCAACCTGGGCATGTGCCGTGACCAGGAATCGAACCAGCGCCCTTTCAGTGCCTGGGCCGATGCTCAACCAACTGAGCCACACCAGCCGGGGCAGAGAATGCATTTTTTTAATTTAAAAAAAAATTTTCAATTACAGTTGACAATAAATATTATTTTGTACTAGTTTCAGGGGTCCATCATATTTTAAAAAAAATACTTACTTTGCTACTTCATGAACCAGATTAAAAAAAAAACACTGCATTTTTTTTAGTAAGTCATTGCTCTTTGGAAAACACAATGAATCCAACATACTGCTCACCAAAGAGATGTTTGCCTATTTTTGAAACTCAAATTGACTCTCAAAGGGCAAGAATTTCTACTTATCTAGAGGACATTATGATAAGTGAAATAAGTTAGACCCAGAAAGCCAAATACTGTATGATCTCACCTAAGTGCAGAATCTAAACATGGGAACAGAGGCTAGAACGGCAGTTGCTGGGGCTGTGGGGGGGCATATGGAGGTGTGTAGACCAAGGATCTAAAAGGGTGTAAACTTACAGGGACAAGTCGAGGAAGTTCTGGAGGTTTCATGCACAGCATGGTGGCTGTAGTGTGTAATATCATATTGTGTATTTGGAATTTTCATAGAGCATAGATCTTGAATGCTCTCACCACACACACACACACACACACACACACGCACAGTAAATATGAGATGATGCATAATTAACTTGATTGGGGCATCGCTTCACAATGTATAGATATATCAAAACATCGTGTTATACACCTTAAATATAGGCAGTGCTTATTTGCCTATTACATCTCAGTAAAGCTGAGGGAATAAGAATTTCTACTTTTTGATATATTTAAGAAAATGTGTCCCAGGGCCTGAAGGTGTTGGCTGAAGAGCAGTTAATAAGGTTTCTGTGATGGAAGCATTATTAGAATAATTGTAAAGCCACCTCTTGGCTTCTAAGAAAAAAGAGTAGAAGTGGGTGGATGGATATAATCTGACAGGTTTGTTGAAAATGACTCTTCTTCCATACCATGGTGTCTAGGGTATTTAGTGTACAATGTATATTAAATATACTCAAATAAGTTACTCATGAGTAAAATTCTATCAATAGTTTATCCTAAGGGACAATATTGTAGATCGGTTTTCCTTATAGTTAATCAGCTCCCCCCCCCCCCCCCCCCCCGCAGTATTCACTATCTTGATTCATAGCTACAGACGATTGATTAGAATTTGCATGGACATTTTGGAATGGGATGGGGGCAGACAGGCACAAAACTTAGACAAGAGAAAGCTGTCTTAATTTACTCAAAGATTTTTTTTTTTTTTTTATGGAATCTGAAAAATGTGACATAGAAGAAAGCTTAGTTAGAACATGTAGTTTGGCGGTTTCAAATTACATATAGGAGACTTCTACTCATAAAAATCATGAGAGTTTTCTGAATAAATGGGAGAATGTTCAGAATGTTATCAGTTCAAAATGTTTCAGAAACATTTTTCTGAAAGTTTTCATTACTTACCTGTATCGCAATCTTGCGTAAGGAAAGTCTGCCTGGGTAAGGGCACTATCATGAATACACCTTACGTTTAATACATGAATATTATTTCACGGTAGTTCAAGGCTTTAAGTTTCTTGATTGCCTGGAATAGTCTGAAAACATCTGACATAGTTTGTGCCACATTTTGGAGTTAAGAAAATTGAGGGTCCACGGTGAAGTGGCCCATTGTCATGTAGCATATTAGCAGAATACACGTCTTCTTTCCACTAACACCACTTCTATCGTATGTGAAAGGAGAAGTGATAGAAAGATAGTGGGGGGAAAGGCTTGAAGGACTCCCTCAGAGAGCTATAGGGAAAGGGGGTGAAAGAGGTGAATAAAGACGTCAGAAGAAAGAACTGGGGAGATCGCAGAAGCCAAGAGCAGAGAAGGGATAGAAGCATGTCCCATTCTGAGAGATGATATTGGAGTCACTCACAGATGTCACACAGGTTGTAGGCCCAGGTGGAGACGGTGCACATGGTGTCTTCAGTGGCAGGTGCTTCGGGTAAGCTGACCACTTTCACATAGTCTTTGACAATAATGTATTTTTCCAACTTGATCAACATTAGGTTGTTCTCAATAGAAGTGATCAAGAAGTCGGGATGATTAATCATCTTCACCAAGCCAACAACTTCTACATTTTGTTCAGTGACTTTTGATGGGTTTGTAATTCCCAGCATCACCTTGACATTCCTGGAACAATATGGGTGTTCTTGAGAGGAGTTAACAGAGATGGCCTATCCATCCTTCTGGGCCTTTGTTAGCTCCTCCCACAGACTTATTTCTCTACTACTGAACACCCCAGAGGGCCTCCCTAATCCCATGTGATTAATGAGCGGTGGTCCCAGGCGGGAGTCTGGGTCTGTGCCCAGCCTGAGAACCCCAAACATAGATTGGGCATTGGGGGCTTATTACTCACAGTAAGTTGCAGCTCGCAGCTGTAATCACCCACAGGGGGTGGATCAGGACTCCAATGCAGGGGAAGTAATCAGATTTCAGGTAGACCATGTATGGGGGACTAGTGCCATGTGGGTAATCTGGGTCATAGGCCAAAACACCTGGAAAGAGAAACATAGAAAGGAAATTCTGAGATTTGTTTTCAGGGCTCACTTGAAAAAACAAAGGAAAATTATTTAATAGACCCAAGTTTCCCCGACCCTTCTCTCCAGCACCTTTAACTATGAGCTGAATTTTGTTGTAAAATAATAGGAACATATTTATTTCGAAAGATAAAAGGTGTTTTTCTTTTTAGTTGTCAACAGATGTTCTTCTAGTGAAAACACAAGCTTTCTCAAAGACCGTCCACAATTCAGTTAAATAAACTCATGAAGAACTTAACTATTTCATCATTTTTAGAACGTTTTGACCAACTTCCTCCCATCCTTCTAACAACAATGCAAGGCAGAATGATCTAAGTCTATTTAAAGAGCAGACCAAGCACTAACAGAGTCGAAGGAGGGGAAATCATCCATTCATTCAACAAGCGAACATTGAGTGCCTGGGGGTGCCAGGCTCTTTGAGGTGCTTGGGTCATAGAGTGAACAAAACAGAGAAATATCCTTTCTCTCAGACATTCTGATGAGTGGAGACAGTCAATAATAACAAACACAATACAGAAGGAAATGAGACAGCAAGTTAGATGGTGATTAGTGCTTTGGGAAAAAAAAAGTAGAACAGGGAAAGGGGAAGGAAGGAAGTAGCAGAGGCGTGTGTGTGTGTGTGTGTGTGTGTGTGTTGGGGGCACTGTGCAGCATTGCACCAGTATCAGGGTAGATCTCCTGGGTGTGAGAGATGAACAGTGAAGTGAAGCTGAGGGAGGGGATTTCAGGCAGAGGAAACATCTGGGGAAAGTTCTAGTGCCTGTCTGAGAAACATCAGAGAGGCCATGCGCTGGCATGGGGAGTGAGGAGGAGAGCAGGGGGAGGAGGCCGCGGAGGCGAGGCAGAGCTTGGTAGGGTGTCGTAAGCGTGTGGACGGGCCTCTGAGTGAAACTGGGTATGTGATGGGTGATAAGGGAGTGATGATGATTTCCTTACGGAGAAGTATTTAGTGTAGGAGTATAAAGCAGAGAGGCCTGTTGGGCGAATCATTTGATAATCCAGGCAAGAGATGGTGGCTTGGACCATGGTGAGCAGTGGAGGTGGTGAGATGAGACTGGATCCGGGATTTGTTTAGAAGACGGAGTCACCACAATTTTCCAAACGATTGAGTGTGGTGTGTGAGAGAAAGGGAATTCCTGATTGCCTTCAAGGTTTTTGCCTGAATAGCTGGAACCATGCCCAGACAGGACCCAAACCCTTGAATGCTCTTGGACCCCTGCTTTCAACCTCTGCCTCCACTTCCCATTGTCTCAGACCAAAATCAATCCTGTTTTACACAGGCCCAAGGCCAGCTCTCAGTCTTCCTCAGGAGCAGGCCTGGTATTAGGGTTCCAATATCCGTGCCTCCCCCCAAAAGCATACCCCGGTCAACCTGAGGCGAGGCAGACAGACAGTGCCCCAGGAGGGAACCTGGTGGGGACGGTGGCCGCGGTGAGGGAGAGAATCCAGCCTACGCTTGTAGTCTGGAACGTTGTTCCTGTCTTTATCCACATTTCATGTCTCCCCCCACCCCCCAGGATTTATCTTTGGCAAATAAATAAAAACGCGCAGACACTCACAAGGCAGGTTCAAGATCACCCAGGAGAGAATGAACTTCATAATGATGCCAAAAGCCTTTTCAAAGTGAGGTTTAGCTCAGAGTCTCTGGAGAGGAAGAAGAGGCGAGAGAGAGTGAAAGACTACATTAGATAAGGCAGGAAGGGGCTCTAGGCTTGGAAAAAATGATCATCTGAATTCTTCCAGTGGCAGGATTTCGTTCCAGAAGAGGCGTTTTATCAGTCAGAGCAGGTGGCCGTACCAAGTGTCACAAGGACAAGGAACGGGATCGGGTAGGCACCAGGCCAGTGTTTTGCTCTCGATCAGATTAAAAAGTACCTGATCTGAGAGATGTTGAAGCTCATAGCATGCTTCTCTCCGGTGCCTGTTAGTGAAACTCTGCGATCGTGTCCCTTCCTGAACTACAGGCAGGTAAGGGCCCCACCCATCTATGTGATGCTGGCCCCTTTTTATGTGCCATTGACGTTCATCTCCAGTGGCTACAACCCAGCGCTCCTGTGCTGACCTCCACCCCTCTGCCTGACACTAAGCACCTCCTCAAGATGTGTTAGCACTTTCCTTCATGTCACTACTCGCCCATTTATTTATTCAACCAGCTAGCCCATGATTTATATTATGCTTCTGACTGGTGCTAGGCCCTGTGCTTGCTGTTGAGTTTGCCTAAATGTGAAGATACTTTCTCCTTTCAAAGGGCGTATAGCCTAGAGGAGTGATACGGACAATAACAGGCAATTACAAAGTATTCAGAGCTAAAAATCTAGTATACCACTGTCTAGGTGGGGATATTTGCAAAACACATGTCCATCAAATCATTTGTGTTCAAGACATGCAAGGAAATCTTGGAACTCAACAGGAAGGAAACAACCCAGTTAAAAAGTGGGCCAAAGACCTGAACAGACACCTAACCAAATGTCTGCTCAGGTTGCCATAACAAAATACCACAACGGGGTGACTTAAACAACAGACATTTCTTTTCTCACAGTTCTGGAGACTAGAGGTACATGACTAAGTTGCCAGCAAATTCAGTGTCTGGTGAGAGCTCTCTTCCTGGCTTGTGGACAGAAGCCTTTTCGATGTGTCCTCTCATGACCTTTCTTCTGTATGTAAGCTCAGAGGGAGAAAGAATCATCTCTCTGTTGTTTCTTGTCATAAGGACACTAATCCTATCAGATCAGCGCCCCACCCTTATGACATCATTTCACCTTAATTAGTTCCTGTAGCCCCTATCTCCAAAAACAGTCACAGACGGGGTTTGGGGTTTCAGCAATAAATGTGCAGAAGTCTTACTGTTTAGGAGACAAAGAGCCAATAAATTCATTATTTAACAAAATTTGGGAAGGCACAGTTCAGTCCATAATGAAAAAGAAGATATACAGATGGCAAACAGCAATGAAAATATTCTCAACATGTCGTTAGGGAATTACAAGTTACTACCACATACCTAGTAGAAGGGCTGAAATTCAAAATACTGAAAACGCCAAATGTTGGCAAGAATGTGGAGCAGGAGGAACCCTCATTCATTGCTGGGGGAGTGCAAAATGGTGCAAACACTTTAGTTGACAGCTTGGCAGCTTCAAACCTTGGAAGCCACCAAGAGGTCCTTAAATAAGTAAATGAATAAACAATGTGTGGTATGTTTGTACAATGGAATATTTATTTAGTGATTCTTTAGAAAATGAGCTATCAAGTGCTGAAAGACATAAATGCATATTACTAAGTGATAGAAACCAGTCTGAAAATATATCTTGTGTGATTCCAATTTATGACATTTTGGAAAGGCCAAATAGAGAGACAGTATAAATATCAATGATTGTCAGAGTTTGAGGAGAAAGTTATTCTGTATGATACTCTAATTGTGGATTATGACACTATGCTTTTATCAAAACCCATAGCAATATATAACATAAAGAGCAAACCCTAATGTAAACTATGGACTTCAGCTAATAATAATGTATCAATATTGATTTATCAGTTGTTTTGCACCAATGCAAGATGTTAATAAAAATATAGGTTGCTCAATGGTAGAATTCAGGTGGTAGGTATACAGGTAAACACTGTAAAATTCTTTCAGCTTTGTCGTATGTGTAAAATTTTTCATAATAAAATTTGGGAGAAAAAAGAATTTTAAATGGAGGTAATAGACACCTTGGTGCACAGAGCTAAGGACACTTCTTTAGTCTACAGTGTGTCTAAGAAAGGAGTACCCAGAAGTTACGCTTTACCTGGGGCTTAGAGAAAGGGAAGGAGCCTGTCTGGCATGAAGAGAAAGGAAAAAAGAATTTAAAAAGAAAGGCTTTTGAAAGGCACGAACATGTGAAATAACATGGCGTGTTTGTGGGACTATGAGTATTATATAGGGGATGTGTTAGGAGCTGGGTGGAGAGACAAGCAGGGATTCAAGCCTGAAAAGCCTTATCATGTAGGCCTTGCATATTTTAGACTTGCAGAAGTCTTTACTATTTAGGAAATAAGGAGCCAATAAATTCATTATTTAACAGAATTCTATTGAAGGCCCATGTTTACGCCCTGCATAATCCTCAGCTGCTTCCCCTTGGGTGGAACCTGTGGCTTACTTCGAACTACTAGACTATGATGGAAATGATGGGATGTCAGCCCCATGGTTATATTTATATATATGTGTGTCACTCTCATAGGATGGATCTCCAGACCTCTTCATTCTTTGCAGTGTCTTTCTCCAATGGCATTATTCCCTACCTCCCCACCTCACTGATCTCTGTCTCTCCTTGCCCATGTCACCTGGCCCTCCCCTACATGGAACTCCACGGCCTCTCATAGGTCACTCTTGTGTTACTCAGAATTCTGCGTTTTTAGGTATGTTGGTCAATGGGTCTGGGATGCTGTCCATCTCCCCACCATATGCCAGTGTGAGAGAAAGATTAAGCACCCATCAGAACTCTTCCTAATAGAACTAAACTCGACCGAAGCCTGAGGCTGATACCCACAAATATAGGCCTCCCTGGCTGTCATTGCCCAGACATCATCTGAGACCCAGAGCTTTGTCTTGAGATGTCCTCTAGAAATGACGGCATCCATGTCCTTCAGGAATGCCAAAAATATCATGCCCCATCTCTAATTCATGACCATGCTCCTGATCCTTTATAGATGAAAGAATTGGTTCTGTTTATATTATCTTTGAGAACCACCACCTACCCAGTTGCCGAAGTCAGAAACTTGGGCGTTAACCCATACATGTCCTTCTTTCTTCTTTTTTCTACTCACAGTCAATACATCTACAGATGTATTGTACAGATGCAGCTTCCCTAGTCTCCCCCAATTCAGAAACTTGATGATATTCTCTCTAATTTGGAGGCATTAATGGCACCCCCTCTGATACCTACAAGATAAAAATCTGAATCATTTTACCCAAGAGGTCCGGCCTTTCACAAACATTTTCTCACCTACAAAAAACAATCTTTTATCACGTTCTCTCTCCATTTTGTCTCTGGTATTCCTTATTCACATAGATTTTCCAATACATGCCACATTTTTATGCTTTGCTGACTTTTATTTAACGATACCCTCAGTTTTCCAATGTTGTCTCCTAATGTATCTGTCTCTTTGGTGACACCTCCCCTGACATGGTTTTTATTCTATGCTCTCACAAAACTTTATTGCTTATCTCCATTATGGCAATTGTCACAAAGTATTTTAATTGGCCGATTGATGGCAAAGACTGTCATATTCACTCAGGTACCCCTAGCATATGTAGTGCCTGCTGAGTAGCCGACGATTCCATAATTTTTGAATGAATGAACAAACGATGGGGGTGTTGCTAAATTTCTCATTGTTTTCACAAGAGGTCAGGGACCACAGCATGAGTTCTTAATGCCATTTTTAATTGAATTTTTAAAAATTTGGATTCTGTTCAAGAGCAAGAAAGGTCAAGAGAGTTGGGGATCCAGTGTAGAAGTCATAAAGATGTTGCACTGAGGGGATGGAGGAACAGAGGAGCCTCATTGCCTGTTCATGGTTTTTAGGATCCATCTTGCATAGGGATGAATTTCTGTGAAGAATCCTTGACTGCCCAGGGTGACACTTCCTTTTGCCCAGGACAAGATTCCATGCAACCTCCCACCACAGATGGCTGGAGCAGCTGAAACTTCCTGCCAGGGAGAGAGATGGGAAGTCAATGTTACTTTGTCCTGATGGAAGAAGAATAAATCCCAAGAAGTTGCACATTATAGTAGCAGGGCCATTTAGGGGGACTAGACTCAGTTTTCTTGAGAGGTAGCAACCCTCTCGTAACATCCACATAGGTCTCACCTCTCTTGGGTCAAGCTTGGCCCAACCTGAGAGCAAGCAGGTGAAGAAGGGAGACCAATGGTTCTACCCAGAATCTCTCCCACTCTAAAAGAGGGGAAGGGGAATTCATGGCAAACCCAAGACTGAGTAGGGGGGAAGGGGGAACTCATGACAAACCCAGAGACTGAGTGGGGAGAGGAGGGGGACTTCAGGCCTTTTGGATGAGTACCATTTGACTTCTCACAATCACCTCTCCTTGTCATGGACCCCTTGCTATCTTCCTGTCTGGGGAAAGGAAAGATACCTTAACTTCAGTTAGGGTGCTCAGAGGTTGCCCCATACACATGATGTTGACTTTGGTTTTTTTGTTTAGTATAGACATGCACTTAAGGGAGGGAAGGGCATGTTGATTTGTCCAAGTCAGGATGTCAGCATCACTCACTGTGGGAAAGAGAAGAGACATGAAGACCAGGGTTACTCGCCTTATCACATATACTCTTGTGATCAGCCCCAATTTTGTAAATGCATTAATCCCTGAGAATATTCATTGCCGGCAGTGAGCATTCCATCTTTCTCTGGATTCCTCGTTCAGTGTCTGTGTCAGAGTATTCCTTGTTTAATGCTCTGTGGATTCAGAGCATTAAGCCCTCCTTACATGAGGCATCAGACATCAGACATCAGGTCTGTGGTTCTCTCTCTACCGTGTGTAAGTTAGAAACCTTTGAAAACCTTTGAAAATTACGAATGACCATGAGAAGAGACAGATGTAAAGCCTTTGTCTCCAAGAATTCTTTCTTTTTGGCACTACTTCATCTTCTTTAAATTTAGTCATAAAAGAAGAAAACTACTTTTAATATGTTTAAAACTGTTTTTTTAATGTTTACTTATAAATGGATTATTTGTGTGTGTGTATATGCATAAATATACATGCATATTTCCCCCTAAGTAGCTATATTCATTTCCATTATAGCAATTGTTACTATCCTGTTACCCTCAGGATGTAAGGATTCTAGCCAAGATATTGTATAATTTTAATCTTTGGTAGTGAAAAGCAAGGAGAAAACAAAAACCTGACCAGAGACTGTTCAAGCTAAGCTTAGAATTACTTATACAGCAGGATTTTTCTCATGGAGTGTATCCAATCTAATGTCCTAAAGCAGATTAGATCAGAAAGCGTCAGGTCAGAAAAGAGGAGTTGTGTTCAGTTTTAACTTTTTATGGGACTTGAATTGCAATACATAGAACAAGCTAAAGTAATCTTGTTGCTTGAAATAAGGAATTCCTAATAGCTCTTGGGAGCTTTGCACCAGAGAGCTTATAGAATTAGTTTGTCACTGAGATCCTGACCTGCAGAGCCTATGTGATAAAACCCTTGTATAGTTTTGTTTTGTTTTCAAATGGTATGTAATGAATTAGTTTTGTAAACTGTCAGGCAATTACTTTGAATAGGACTTATCGATCAAAGAGAAAAATCACAAATCTTTGATTTGTTCAGAAATTATATGCACTTAGATTCCCAGGAATGTTGCTTCTGAATTGAAAATGAAGTTGCCAAATACAAAAAATATAGAAGTTTCCACTTTTTTTTTTTTTTTACAAAACAGATGGACTGTTCTGTAGCCACCACTGGGGTTTAAACCTGATTAATATCCATGACAACTTGCCTCAGTGGACACAGCTTTGGCAAGTCAATCATTCAATGCCACTTCTTAAAATCAGCCAATCAGACTCCCCTCCAAACAACATGCCTGAGTGCCAACCAATCAACAACCTCACCCAAGTAACCACGCCTCTACAGATGATGTCAACTTTCTTTAGCCTCTGAAAGTCCTCCAGTCCATTCACAAAGCTTCCCACAAACCCCATAAAGCCCAGCACTCTGCCCTGCTCAGCATCACTCTTCCTTATTATAATAAGCCATGAATTCAGCTTTATCATTTCATTTTAGATCTCGAATGTTGGTTCCATCACCCTTTGACAATACCCAAAGAGAACATAATGGTTATTAGCAGCCACCTGATGTGAAGGCCACCAAAGACCAACGAATGTGTAAGAAAGCAACTATTTTCATAAAATGCCCTTGGTAAGACGTGATCTTGCAGAGACCAGATCTTCTCTGCTCATCCCAATTAGAGCTCAGAGGGTCAAGGGGTGTGTGCCTGCAACATGGGTTGTGGCCATGTTTTCAACGCGTGTCAGGCCAGAGACACACCCAGAGCATGTCATAATAATCAGCTCCTATGACCTCTTCTAGTCTCCGCCCTAAGTGGGAACTATTGGATGGAGCAGTAGGTGTAAGAGCAGCCCTCTCTTTCTGGAAACGGCTCTGGTGACGGGAGAGATGGCTCCCCCAACCACCTTCTTATCTCTTGGGGTCCCACTTGAGTGAATCACCATCAGCATAGGTTGGGTGTCTGTGGTCTGGGGTGGGAAGCATCCTCCCTTGCTTCCCTGTATCACATTTTCTTTTGGTTTCCCCGCTGCTGTCCATTAATTGCTTGGTGGACCTTCTGTAGCTGTCCATGAGGCAGAAAGCCACCGTCTCAAGAGGTGCCTTGATATTGTCTTTAGAGTGAGATACTCACCCACCTTTATTTAAATTCTGTTCCTGGTACTCTGATCTTGGTTCTAGACATGGAACAATAACTGCCTGCTTCATTTGTTGGTTTCCCATTGGCTGCCCTATATCAATCTCTTTGAATTTTTTCTTTTGGCCTCTAATCCTGGTATTATGAGGTCCTGAAGGCAATCACTCTAGGGTCAAGAACATGACCTCATATCCCCTATTTCCTTCAACTATATTCCTCCATGTTTTTCCCAGCTTGAAAGACACAGTGAGACACTTACGGTTTTTATAGTCACTCCACATCCAGGTTGGGATAAAGCAGGAATCATTAAACGCTATGGGCTCCATCGCTATGGCTATGGTCCCCACGTGGGTGTGGAGCGCGGCAGCCTTGGACAGTTTCACCATCATCAGGTCATGTTCCAGAGTGTGCGCGTTGAATTCAGGGTAGGGCAGCGCCAGTGAGTTATTCCGTGTCTGCTCTTTCTTATTTTTGATGGTGGGTTGATGAACTCCCAGCCGAATTTCAGTGCTTTGGAAGAAAGAGGGCAGGGAGATGGAGAAGAACAGGGTGACGGAATGTCAGGACTGCAAAGAGCGTCAGAGGTGACTTTCTACAACCTTAACTTTACCTCTTAGACCTGAGAACTAAAGTGACCTGCCTTGGTCTGTAAAGTAGTAATAACAATAGTTTGCAGGATTATTGTTTTAGAATCAATGTATATAAAAGTATACATATATATATATAAGCTGTATATATATAAAAACTGACATGGTATCTGCCACCTAGAACATACCTGTACAGCCTAGTTGTGATGATGGTGATGATTTGGACCATCTGAGTGATCAGGTGATAAAGATGACACCACAGTGCAGGATTGCACAGCATTTGGCCTCTACTACACTGTCTCAAGCAACTCTTGAAGAAGCACATTGCACCCTTCATTTCTAGATATTCTTAGGCCCTTCCCAGCTCTTCTTGGGCCCATATCATTGCATTTACCATGTGCTGCCTACATTGATCATAGGTTCACAAGACTCTTAGTCTGTGAGCACCCCCATTTCCCATTTTCCCATCTTACTTCCTAGACAGACTCAAACCCACTCACATCACCAGAAATCCAGTCATGCACCATATACAAGAGCCATCCCCTTCTAAAGACACTTCATGCATTAGAGGTGGCTGAGAAAAGAATCCCAGAGTTGCCAAGTCCAATTCTCAGAGGGGATGAACTGTCTTTATTTCCTTTGTATTTCTCAATGTGCAGAGCAGGGGTTTAATATATGTTTGAGTAAATTGTCTTAAGCAGGCGGCTGAGAGCTCTGACTTTGAAATGACCCTCCTATACCCCTGAAACTCTGACTAGGTCCCAATCACAAGAGATTCTGGGATTGACAGGGGACGGCATGCTTGTGCGGTGCCCTCTTGCCTTGCTCCTGCACCACCTGGCCTGCCTAGCTCCTGACCCTCCTCCTGTGAACATCCCCCCTCCTCATCACACTGAGCCAACTCTGGTCTCCCCAGTATCTTTACTACGTCAGGGACTCTACTCCCAGGGCTTTATTTACTTGGCCGCCTCCTCCTCATTCTGGGGTCTCATCTCTTCAAAGGGGCCTCGCCGGACCACCTAACTAAAGCAGATCTCTCGTTACACTCTTGTGTAGCGCAGTTTGCCACTCTTTTTATGTTTTCTTTTGGGCCCTTTGTTTCTTTTGGCTCACCTGCTCCACCAGGATGTAAGCTCCATGAGGGAAAATTTATTTGCATCCTGTTCCCTCGCAGTTTTCTCAGTGCATTAAGCAGTCCCTGGCATATAGTAAATGTCCAATAAATCCACTAAATAAAAGAATATTATTTAGTCTCCTTGGGGAGGAGTCTTCTGACATCTTTCTATCAACCTCCTCTTAAACCAACAAATGTGTATGATGTTGCCCGTTGGCAAGAAGATCCTCTCTCTTCCTGGGTGCCTCTAATTTCCTCAGGATGCCATTAAAACTGGCTGGGATGCCTCACCAGACCTGTTTTTGTTGAAATATATCCCTCCCTGCTTCCAAGAGCATAGGGATACTTACGGTAAGGGGCAGTGAGCAGCAGTCAAGACCCACTCAGGGTGAATGAGGGACCCCACACAGGGTTCCCGATCGGACTTCAGATAGGCCAGGTAGGGAACAGTAAAATCTTCTGGTAAGTTCACCTTTGTAACTGTGGGATCTTTGGCCAGAATGACCCCTAAAGAATCGATGGGGTCATAGGTGGAAAGAGAGACAAAGAAGTTGAGAGGCACTGGTTGGCTAGGGCAGTTTTTCCCAGCCTAAGGTTTTCAAAGATAATATCAAAGTCTTCATATTATGTTAAATATATTTTTTTTAAATGGGGGAGAATCAGGCATGTCACTCATGCTATACACCTTAAAGAAACTGACACATGTCCTTGCCAGGCATGGAAGTAAAAAAAATCAACATTCCCCGACTTTGCAGGTGAAAGGAGTGGGAAAGCTTGGGGCAGGGCCATGAGGCTTCCAGAGCCCCTGCCCGGCCCACCCTCCTTTCCTGTGCTCACGCCTCTGAAGTCCATCCGCCCGCATGAAGGGAAGACATGCTTTTCCTGTGGCTGTCCAGGAAGCAGGCAGTCTAGGTAATCCCACACTCAGGAGCAGGGCACTTATTAGTGACCTGCCCTAACATGCCCCCAGGCCTCAGAGGGCTTGAGGAGAGCGCTGATGGGCTGGGCTGTGCATCAAGAGTGGTTCCTAACCCTAGGTCTAATCCTAACCCTAACCATCCCCCTAACCCTAGCCCTCAACATAACCCTAACCCTAGGTCTAATCCTTACCCTAACCATCCTCCTAACCCTAGCCCTCAACATAACCCTAACCCTAGGTCTAATCCTTACCCTAACCATCCTCCTAACCCTAGCCCTCAACATAACCCTAAAAAAAAAAAAGAAAAGAAAAAAAAAAAAAGAGTGGTTCTTTTTGTTTCTTTCAATGATTAATTGAAGGAAATGCCCCCGACTTCCCATCTCTCCAGTCGTGGCTAGCCACTTCCCTTTCTGACCCTCCCCCAGCCCATCCCAGCTCTCCCGAGGGCGCCACAGGGGCCTAGACTCTCACCAGCGGCACTGAGGAGAGTGACGGTGAGCCAGTGCCTCATGGTGGCCGGCGGTCTCCCCGGGAGAAGACAAGTTGGATCGAACTGGAAGTAACCCCGATCTTCAGTCCAAGTGTCCCTGTCCGGAACAGCTGGGGAGGAACATTAATTGGGGCTGGGGGGAAAGCAAGGATCTGATAGTAGTCTTAACTCTTCTTTATCAAAATCCGTTTTAGAGGAGGAAAGCTAGAGCTGTCTCTGCTGCAGGTAAGAGAGAAAGGATCCGACCCAGTCAGGCCTTTGGTGCCTCTTCTCTGACCCTAGAAGTCTCAGGAGTCCTGAGGTGTCTGCTGACATTTACCTACCCCTCTGTGACATAACCCTTCTCTGTTGGCCCCTCCTCTCTTTGTGACTGCCAACCTCTCTCCCCGCCCTCACTTGTCACCTCCCCTTTTCCAGAGTCCCCCATAGAGCCATTCTCATAGACTAATCACATTTTGGGGTAAGGAACATATTGAATAGATCATTTCCCCCCTCATTTTAGAGATGAGGGAGCTGTGCCTCCTGAGAGATACACTCATACTTATACATCTTTTTGTCTTTATATGCGTATGTTAATTGGATACATTTCTAGAAGTTAAGTTGCTAGGGTAAAGAGCATACAGACTTTATATTTTTAAAAAAATATATATATATACACACACACATATACATATATATATATATATACATATATATAGTCTTAGAGAATAGAAGGGAGGGAGAGAAAGAGACAGAGACAGAGAATAGAAGGGAGGGAGAGAAAGAGACAGAGACAGAGACACAGAGAGGCAGACAGACAGAGAGAAACACTGACTGGTTGCCTCCCACACATGCCCTAACTGGGAATCAAACCTGCAACCTGGTGTGCCCTGACCGGGAATCGGATCTGCCACCTTTTTGTGTATGAGACAATGCCCTAACCAACTGAGCCGCACTGGCCAGGGCCAGACTTTATATTGAAATAGAAATTCACAAATTGTGAATAGTTTTTAAACAAGAGGTAGAAAGTGACAAGAAGTGCTGAAAAGAGACTTGTGGATGGCCTGAAAAAGGATTCGTGCTTTTCTCGCTATTCTTCGTTCTCTCTCTGACCTTCCATCTCTCGTATATCTCACTTATTTGGTCAAGGCTCTGAATCTTCCCTCTCCCTGAGGCGGGTAGGCGAGTAGGTGCGTGTTGATGGTGGGGATGAGGTGGGGTAGCTTTTAAGAGCCTTGAGTGCAAACCTCAGGAATTTGGACTTTATCCTAATGGCAGCAATAGGTGACATTAAGGGCTCAGGGCTGCTCCCTGCAAGTACACCATCCAGAGTTACAGAGGGATAGGAAATTTTAACTGGGGGATGTATCTTCCTATGCTCTCCTCCCCCAAGATTCCTGCTATGGACTGCATGTTGTGTCCCCCCAAAATTCATATGTTCAAGCCCTAACCGCAAAGGGATGGTATTAGGAGCTGGGGCCTTTGGGGGGTAATTAGGTTTAGATGAGGTCATGAGGGTGGAATCCCCATAATCAGGACAGTGTCCCTATAAGATGACACGAGAACTAGCTCCCCGAGCCATGTGAGGGTAAATGAGAGGGCACCTGTCTATGAGGACGCGGGCTCTTACCATTTCCAGCTGGCACTAGATCTTGGGCCTCCCAGCCTCCAGAACGGTGAGAAATTGTTTGCTGTCCGAGCCACCGTGTGTCTAGTTCTTTGGTGATAGCAGCCCAGGCCCATTAAGAGCTTCTCCTTCAGCTCCTCGCTGGGACCACAGACATTTTCCTCTTTGAAGCCCCAGTGTCCTACTCCAGTATTTCCATGCTCAGGCCCACTTGGGCCTTTTTCCTTGAGCCATACCAGATGTGCACAGAAATCACGTGTGGGGACTTGTAGTCCAAACCACCCTCTGATGACCCACAGAACAGCCTAGAGCTGGAGGAGGGCGTTGAAGAGCTAAAGCAGGTGGCCGAGCTGCCTTTTCAGACAGGCCCGAAGAGAACTACACTCCTCTGTGGCCAACACTTCATGACCTCTAAGTAATGGATCTATTTTCTGCAAATGTATCTGCATTTGCAGTTCTTTTTGCTTACAGTTCAAAATAGTACATAATTTGGGCTGGGGCTTGGGGGGCCCAGCGGTGGGAGAGGGCCAGCAGATTGTCTGTAGGCCTCACGGCTGCCCTGGCAATAAAATCCCAGTTGGAAAATAAGTGAGACCTTGGACAACTGGCGCATGGGTAGGTGAAACCTTGAATAGTGCAGGACATCCTTGATTTTTAAAACGTCCTCCTTCTAGAGATGTTGGTTTTCTAGCCTCACAGTCTCAGAGAGATCAGAGAGAAAAGGGAGAACACAGTGTAGAAGCAATAGCGGGGCTTGGGGAGTAAGGACCGACCGCCAGGGTGTCACCCCGGCTTTCCTGTGAACTAGTCGAGTGACTTCGGAAGTCGATTTCAGCTTTCTGCATTTTAGTGTCACTGTTTGAAATGTGGTGGTAACAGTGACCCCTAACGTTGTTCATCTTTGTATCCTCAGTGTCCTACACGGTCTGGCGTATAGTGGGTGATCGGTGGATTTATTTTGATTAGGTGAATAAATAACCAAATAGCCTTTCAAATCCCACCCTCCTAGAACAGTTCAATTGGACGTCCGCCCTCTTCCTCAGCAGCCAGTTCCAAGAGAAAGTTTCTGAATACCAAAGAAAGACAGTTTTTGGACATAGTTGGTGCAGGACACAATGTTTTTATTTAGGTACTGTTTTGAGGCAGAGGAGGAAGGTGAAGTCGTCTAACGGGGATGGGTCAGGAAGAGGTGACCCATCTCTTGCTTAGTTGGCAGCAATGGTGTCCTGAATCCATTTCACGTAGTTGCAGACCTTGGTGTAGACACCAGGTTTGCCCTTCATAGCACAGCCATAGCCCCAGGAGACAATGCCCTGGAGCTGTCCGTTGCACACCACGGGGCCACCAGAGTCACCCTGAGCAAGAGGGAAAAGCCAGTTAGAACTCTTAGCGGCACCCAGAGGGGATACAGGCTCGAAGGTGTCCCTCTGTTATCCTGAGGCCATCTTCCCAGGCGCTGCTGATCGCCCATGAAGCCCCTTCTCTTCGCCTGGAAATCCAACCCTCTTTCTCCAGACTGCATCCCTCCCCTTCCTCCCCCTCCTCTGTCCTTAGCTGCAGGCCTGTAGGGCCAAGAAGAGGTGAGGCTGGGGGGGGGGAGGCTGCCCAGCTAGCCCTGCTCCTTTCAAGGAGCCTTCTTCTACAGGGCACCTCCCCAGAAGGGCACCTTAGATGTGCTGTCTGCGCACCATCTTCTGTGTATCTTTTTACCCTTAATTCTAACCATTCATATGACAAAAAGAAGAATGACCATCTGTCCCCAGTCTGTCCCTCACACCTCGTGATCGGTCCCAGAGAAAGCCCTTTCATCCTCTGTGTTTCAGGAAGGGTGGAAATTTGGCGGAGATGCACGAGGCAGAGCTGGAAAGAAAAGAGATGCAAAGAAACTAACCTGGCAAGAGTCCTTTCCGCCCTCCAGGAAGCCCAGGCACATCATGTTGTTGGTGATCTGGCCTGGGTAGGCTTTGCGGCAAGCGCTGTCGGAGAGGATGGGGGCGTCCAGGCACTGCAGGAGCTCAGGGTAGTTGGCTGTTGGGTGCAGGAGTGAAAATGGAAGAGGGTTACCCACAGGATTATTAAAAATTTCTATTTCATGATTCCCCGCACCTTCCCTGTACTCCCACTCTTTCATTCAGATTGCCAGAAACTTCTACTTTGGAAGAACAGCTTTCATCTGGAAGGCCTTCCAAAGAGTTTCAATCAACAAGTTCTCTCTGGGACTAGCACCAGTGACCACAGATCTCGAATGTAGAGACTTTATTTCCCAAACCAGTTTATACTTGAGGCAGTCCCACATCCCTTAGTCTCGGTACTTTTCACCTCTTAGTTCCTAGTTTTCTGCAAATCACTACTCACTTCAGTGGAACACCTGGCATCTTCCTCATAGTTCATTTCTGCTGTGTTTTCCAACAAAGGAATCTTCCTCATTTCCATGAATATAATCTAAGACTCCATATGTCCACAGACTCCCCTCCCTGAACCTTGTCTTGAGTGACAGCTAAACTAACTGACCCTCCACATGCCTTTTGCCTCTAGGATTCTCAGACTTGGTGCCTGTGTTTCAGGTGACACTTACTGCCAACGCTCTGGGTGTTGCCCCAGCCAGAGATGAGACACTGGGTACCGACATCGGCGCAAGTTCTTGGCAGAGAGACGGTGGACACTCGAGAGCTGATGGTGGCGGGTGAGCGCAGTTTAATCAGCATGATGTCATTGTCGATGGTGTTGGGATTGTACTTGGGGTGGCGGATGATCTTGGCGGAGTTAATGAATTGCTCGTTGCCCTCAATGACTTCAATGTTGTGTTCTCCCAGACGCACCTGGATTCGGCTGGATTAAAGGATTCAAAGTTCTCTAAGTGTTTAACTTGGCTTCTCCCCTTACCGACCCGCAGTCATGAGTGTAAGCAGACACCATCCCCTTCAGGCATCTGCACACAGTTAATAGTACGCGCAAGGCCGGGCCACCGGATAGGGTGCAGTTCAGGCGTCGTCCAGTAGGTGTCGCTACAGCCACGGCCGACAGCCCGCCAACTTGGCGAGATACGGCCCAGAAATGGGAACCAAATGACACCAATAAAACAGTGGGAGATGAAAAGGGAATTGGTGGCAATTAAATCAGCACCTGCCGTTTCTCCTCTGGCTTGGATGACCAACTATTGTAGAGACGTGGGGCAGCAATAAGATATGACAGGCTATTGAGGGAGCAGAATGAGTTGTGCTTATTTTCAATGTACTGGAAATTTCATGAATTTTATTACCTCCATATGGCATTTTTTTCTGGTTGAGCTATAATGATTAGGACTATTTAATGATGAATGCTCTGAAGCTAGTTCTAAGTATACTTCATCACTCACTATTTCCCCTCCATGTCTCTATTGGGAAGGATATCAGGGAAGCCTGAGGACTTCCACGTGAGAGTCCCCCAAGGCATCATTCAGTATTTGGGGACTAGTGAGGCTCTTAGGGCCTGAATGCTCACCCCTCGGTCGTAGCTCCATAGTTTGCCCTGCTCGTGCTTTGGCAGGGCTGGGGGATGAGTTGATCTTAGAGAACAGGGGTGTGAGTATTGGTTACTTACGACTTGTAGCAGTGAGCAGCGGACACCACCCACTGGTCATTGATGAGGGAGCCACCGCAGAAGTGGTACCCAGCGTTCAGGGACACCTGGTAGGGGACGGAATTCTTTCGGCAGGTGTAGCCCCCGACGATCTTGTCGTCGTCATCAGCGGGGAAAGCAACTGATGGAGAAAAGTTGGAAACTGTCAGTTAAACGGATCCATCTTGGAATTTTGACTCACCACCAAGTTTTTGCAGATTAACCAGAAAAGCTCAGATAATGGTTTCCTGTCCCACATAATCAGAAAATGGTGATATTTAATGTAATTTTATTTTATTTTTTAATTCTCATCTGAGGATATTTTTTTCCATTGCTTTTCAGAGAGAGTGGAAGGGGGAGAGAGAGAGAAACATCGATGTGAGTGAGACACATCGATTGGTTGCCTCCCTAGTGGGGCCGGGGATCGAGCCTGCAACTGAGGTAAGTGCCCTTGGCTGGAATCGAACCCAGGATCCTTCACTCTGTGGGCCAATGCTCTAACCACTGAGCCAAACCGGCTAGGGCAAATGTAATTTTTTAAACATAATTTTTCTATACCTTTGACACATACCCTACTTATACCATGGTAAGTGTCTAATTTTTAATGTATGCTTTACGTTTGATAAATATACTGGTTTTTACATATGTGATGCCCCCCACATACACACAGATAAGAGGCTTTACATAATAAATGTCCTGAACACCACTACCTAAGAATATAAAGAATATTTTTTACATAAAACTGTGCTCAGCAGCCATGCGAATAGGTGTTCAGTAGAGCTTTACAATACCCAGGCTTATGTTTATTTGTGGTGGTTGGTATAGGATAGATATGCCCAGGAGGTAACAGAAAGGAAACTTTTAGAAGCCACCTGAGAATGTTCTGGCTTGGAAGAAAACGGAAATGTTATACTCTTTCCCCCACAAATGCACACACTATTTCTCTTCTCGGTCCTCACCTAAAAGTTTCACAAAATGCTTTCATAGAACATTATGAGGTTTCTGCCTCCAACCTTTCCCCTTATTCCAATTATCTTCCCAACATTTTTCAATTTATTCACATCTACTAAGATTTCTCATGGCTCCAGAAGTCTTCCATCGTATTATATGTGTCCTGTTGTTCAAGTATTTTAAAGTAATTTTGGGAAAGACATTTCCAGGTATACAGACAGCTGGATTGAATTTACACCTGCCCAATTTAGGGAAATTTAGTAGTAAGCTTCAGTAGTCTAAAAGTAGTCATTTCTCCCTCTCTTTTGATGGTTGACTGATGTTTTATTTCACACTGGAGAGATTTCATTAGCAAAGATGTTGTAAAACCCAGCCCATAGCTTTTATTCATGAGAAATAAAATATCTTTGCCTGCTATGATCCCTGCTAAGATGCCCTTTAGTACAGTGGAGACTCAGGCTCTGACCCTCACAGTCTCCGCAAGGAGCACAAGTCATCTGTCCTAGTTATTAACTCCAAACCCTTGGAAAGATCAAAACAACATCTCCTTACTGTTGACTATCCTTTCCTTTTCTCTCTTCTTCATAGATTTTACCTTGAATTTTAGGGCAGGCTCTGCCTCTTTATACCTAATCTACTCCTGTTCAGTGATCTCTTCCCAACAAGTGAGATTTATTTATCTATAGACACAGGTACTATGCACTGTTACCTCAACGTCCTAAACTTCTTGAGTACAGAGATATAATCAGCATTCATTGTTGTCTTCTGGAGTACAGGGTGCAAGTTTAAATACATGCTAGACGCCTACTGATTCGTTTAGAAATAGAGACTCACCAGCAGCTCCGAGGAGAGCAAGGAAGATGAAGGCCTTCATGGTTGCTCACTGGATCTGGGTGAACAATGGTGTGAAGGGTTTCCATCCACTGCTATTTATACCTCCAGGTTGTCATTGACTCCCATGGCTACAGGTGCCAGAAAAGTGATTTCACTGGAAACTCACAAATCCAAATTTAGAATTCAATTCTGTGCCAAACTGAAGATAACTCAGCATCAACCACTTTTCCAGAAGGTTATGGGAATGAAAGTAATGACCCCACCTGGTGGGCACTGTTCCCCATAATAGAAAAGTAAGTTGGGGTAAGGTCACAGAACAGGGCTACAGGTGTCCTGATTCCCAAACAAAAGTCTTAGGTGCTTGGTTGTTCCAACTGGGAACTTTTACCTTGAAGACGACCTTGAATGCTACACACTTGATGTTTAATGAACGCTGACTCTTTCTCAATTATACAGTTTTTCTTGTGGTAACTCTGGTCTTGTATATCCATGCTAACTTTTCATTATGAATAGAAACAGCTTATTCCCCTGAGAATAAAGTATTCTTATTTAAATTACAATAGATCAAAACAGGAGGGTGAAAGAATGATGACTTATATTTATCTAGAAATTATATTAGGACTTTTCTAAATACTTTGCCTATATTAATTTAGTAATTCTCATAAGAACCCTGCAAGATACCTATTATTATCCCCACTTTACAGATGAGTAAACAGAGACACACAAAAGTATAGGGAGCTTGACCAAAACCACCCCACAAGTACATGGTAGAGTCAAGATTCCAACCCGGGAACCTGCCTTCAGAATTTATGCTCTTAACCACTTTCCCAATAAGTTCACCAAACTCTGGAGACCAAGATAATACAGAATTCTTGGCCAAAGATAAGACGATTGAAATTTGGGGAGCACTGTAAACAGGATCTACATACATCAACTTGTCCAACCCTTACCAACAACTTTACAACTATTGCTATAACTTTTATAATTTTGTAGATGAGGAGGGGGAGGCTTAGAGAAGTCTTGTGTTTGGCTGAAAGTTTTATAGCTGTTAAGTGGTCAGCACAAGGTTCAAACTCCAGCAGCCTCATTTTAGGGTTCATGTCTTCTACTGTAATACCATACACATGAGCAAAGAGAACAATCTGAACTCCATCAAATTAAAGGGTGACTCTAGGGAACAAAAAGAGGTCTGAAAAATCCAAGAAATGGGTTCCCGGATCAGGAATCATAATAATGGGGCACAGAAGAAGTATCCAGAACATATGAATCTCAGTGAGAACTAACCTCCAGCTTCTACCCCCACGCACAGCCAGATTCTACATCCACGCGATGCACCCGAATGGCCTACGGGTGCTATTTCTGCGTTAGCAAATCACCCCTCCAGAAGTAGTTCCTGTTTCTCCTACATTTGAAATTCTGCTAATATGAAGATGATTTACTAGAAGAGTTTCTCAACTCTATTGACATTTTGGGCCAGATAATTCTTAGTTGTGGGGAACTGCCCTGCATACTATAGTATATTTATCAGCATCCCTGGCCTCCGGTTACAAGTCACGTTAGCCCCTCCTCCCAAGTGTGACAATCAGATATGTCTCCAGAGACTCCTAAATGTCCCCTAGGACTCCAAATCATCCCCGGAGCTGAGAATGACTGATCTAAGGAGAAAACAGGGGCAAAGTAGCTTTCCAGGCTATATGGGAAAGTGCCTTTAGCTTCAGGACAATGTAGGCACTCAGGAACTGCTGAATGAATGAATGGTTCACAAGGCAGCCAGTTGCTTTCCATCGGTCCCCAAAATCAGGGAATACTAAGGAGTAAGAGAAGGGCCAGGGCCAGGAAGAGAGGGTCTCCCCGTCCTGTTCAATTGCCTCCCGTTGCTGGCACCTCCACGATGCGGTACTGGGAGTTGTGCGATTCTACATCACCCCTAAAAATGTCTCCTGAGCCTCATCAGACGCCTTGGCCCACGTGGAAACACATGTCAGAGCAGAGCTGTCACAGTGGTTGGCGCATGTGCTGTTGCGTGTTAGAAAGTTCTCTCCTGCGTGTCCCGGGCTTTCTTACTTGGGCCCCTTCTTCCAGAAAGGGAAAGAATGGGGGTTGCCAGGTAAGGGAGTTACTGGGGTTAATTAGAAACTCCCAAGTCAACACCTGGAGGCGAAGGGCCGCGGGCCTGTGGGCCGCAGTGGGGTGACTCAGCCCCCTGGAGCAGCAGTGGGGATGTGGGGCGATGCCAAGAGGTGGGCTCCAGGCTGCAGCTCTCCCCACACGGCTCTCACGCGCGGAGCACCGAGGCCACTCAGCACAGTGCCAGGGATGCCAGTGACATTTTGATGTTTAAATAGACTCTTTCCCCCGAGTCTCTTCTTAAGCAAAGACATTGATATTTCATGTATTGGTGATTTTTATCTAATGCACATGAACATAAACATAGGCAATTTAATAAAATAGCTCTTTAAATAAAACTGGTCATTTGTGCACTATCTAAAGCCATGTTGAAGCTACTAGTGATGCGCACACCAGGCATTAAGCAGGCGGCTGGACCGAATGAGAGTGGGAGAAAATGAAAATCGCTGGCGGTGGCTGTGGCGGTCGCCTGTGCGTGGAAGGGGCTTGGAGCAGGGTAGGTCTGCATATTAGGGGAAAGCGGTTAATATTCGAAGTGCAAGTGACTAGGACAAAGCTCCCTGCTGAAGGGGCCGGGCGAATGCTGAGTCAGCATGAGAGTCTGCGTACATACAAATGCAGGTTTGTCATCGCTGTCGCCTGGGTGAACAAATCTGAAGATGTCCTTGCATGATTGTAAAGGAGCTGGGGCCTACAAGATACCTTTTCCTTCTGCAAGGCCGTGAATCGTTCTGTGACACTGAACCCTGCAGAATTGGGTTGCAAGTTCCCAGACTCAAAAAATACTCTTGCTTGTACTTGACATGTGGAAACTTCCATGCTCGATGCATCATGGAATCCTCATGTCCAGTCGACGCTGAACACACCGCGTTGCAGGTGGGGCCCTTCCTCAGCCCCGCGGGCAAACAGGGCCCTGGGCTGTGTGTGGGGAACGTCCCTGTCCCACTGATGCAGAATACATCGGTACCTACACTTCTTGTCCTAGCTTGAAGCACATGGTGGCCCGGGGCCATGTGTCTGTATTTAATTAATCTGTATTTGTCACCTCTCTTTCCCAGGCACTTTGCTCGGTGGCCTTGGAGGACTATGTAAACTCCTGCCTGAACTGCGGTCTGATTGGGCTCCTGCAAATATATTGACTTTCGTATTGGCAGGAGTGAGTCACCAGCCTCAAAGGCAAGTTTTATGCTCTTTTCCTCCAGGGAATGTGTTTTTCTCTCGCCTTAGCTTCTCCAGCCGAGGTCCTGGTTCATGCATTCCTGTTCTCTGAGGCCCTGCTAGCTCTGAGGCCCTGCTAGCAGGGTAATTTTTAAAATAAGAATTCTGCTCCTTGACAAAAGATGTACTAAGAAACCTACTAAAAAAACCTGAACAGGGCAGGAAAAAAAGGCCACAAAAAACCCAAGGTACAGAGTATCTGCTTGTGTAATAGCCTTGATGCCAACGTGGGTGTTGAAGGTGAATTTGTAATCTTTGCCATATATAGAAAAATCAGTAACTAGAATGTTCTTTCTGGGAAAAGTGAATGCTGGAACCAGACCTGGGTTTCCCTGAGGACCCTGCTCGAGACGGCATTAGTTTGGCAGTCATTCCTACTCTAGCTGCATGCAGTCCTCTCCATGAGATTGTTTGCAGGGGTCAGCAAACTTTCTGGAGAGGGCCAGAGAGTAAATAATTGAGGCTTAGCAGGCAGCACGGTCCCTGTCACAGCTACTCTGGTGTCCTGGCATGAAAGCTGCTGAGGACACCATGTAAATGAGTGAGTGCAGCTGGGTCCCCATGAAACTTCATTCACTGAAACAGACCAAACTTCTCTTTGGGCTACTCTTTGTCACCCTGCTCTAGAAGATAGAGGAGGAACCATTTCATTTATTTATTTATCCTCCCCTGAAGATATTTTTTCCATTGCATTTCGGAGAGAGTGGAAGAGAGAGAGAGAGAAACATCGATGTGAGTGAGACGCATCGATTGGTTGCCTCCTGCATGAGCCCTGACTGGGGCCGGGGATGGAGCCTGCAACTGAGGTACCTGCCCTTGGCTGGAATCGAACCCCAGACCCTTCAGTCAGTGGGCTAACACTCGAACCACTGAGCCAAACCAGCCAGGCCAAAGAGAAACCATTTAAATGCCCCATATCCGGACTTGACATTGAATGGTGGGTCAGCTTCAATAATCAGGCCTGGCTTGAAAGGAAATTAGCAATCTTCGAACAAATATCTCAGAGTTGCCTTTACTTCAAATCATGTTTTAGAGAAAGGGAAAGAAGAGAGGGCCGTGGGGAATTCAGGGCTGGAATACTGGAGTCGCAGGAAACGGTGCCGGGAAACGGAGAGACCGACAGGCAGAAAATTGTATCCGAGTGTGAGGGTCATAAAATTGAAGCGCAGACAACATTTGGGACAAAATATTGTGCATTGGCACGAACAGAATGCTGAGAAATCGCTGGAGCTCATGTTTTGCTTCAACAATAAGCCCCGTCCTGATTGAGACTTCACTCTGAGGTGGGCGGCTGGGGCCTAATTACAACCCTCTGACCATTTATTCTCTCTGAGACCCCTCCCGCCTTCCTGTCCCCACCAGAACTGAGGCCTGGCCCTCAGCTCCCCGCTTCCCTTTGGCCACGAGGAGGAGCTGACTCTTCCCAGATGCGGGGAGCTCTGAGGGAGGGTGGAGAGAACCCTCCAGAGGGGAGGGGGTAAGGGGGAGTCTGGTTTTGTTTACAGCACAGGAGTATGGGGCCGGCCGAGGCTGGAAATCAAGGCTGGAATGTGAGGGGTTAAATACAGTGCTCTGCTCTGCGTTGATCTGCAGGTGTCAGTGTCCCAGCAAACAGCCTGCACCGCCAGGCTAGTGGCATGGGAGCCTGCGTGGCCTTCGGAGGAAGGGGAGTTTGAGGTGGGGACAGTGGAGCCCGCAGGCAGGTGCAGGTGGAGGACATTCCTGGGACAACAGGAAGGCTGGGGCTGGGGCTGGGGCTGGGCCTGGGGCTGGGCCTGGGCCTGGGCTCCCACCTCCACTCAGCCCATCCAGGGGAGCCCGGCTGGCATGGGAGCTGAGGGCTGGGGGAGGTGTGTCCACGCAGTGAGCCTGCCAGGCCATAGGCTTCTTGGGGATCTTGCAGAGATGGCAATAACCTGGGGACATCTACTTGCCAGGCCAAAGGAGACCTAAAGCCCGATGTCCCTCGCTCCAGAGTATAGGAAGAGTTTTATTCCTGCCCCTCTGCTGGGTGACGGTCCTCTGAGTTCTTGGAGCAGGAGAGTTCTGAGCAATGATAGGGAACCCTTCGGGGTCTGATAAAATAGTTCTATCAAAATACCAGCAACAGGCTTCCTTCTAGACACTTTCTCCAAGACAATGACCCGCGGAAGCTAGAATCGGCCAGACACGAGAACACTTGGTACCGAAACGCCTGCAGAAAGGGAAGACAGGCATCCACAACCCAGGTCTGAGGCAGGGCCGCTCACCTTGTTGCCACTCAAGGCTCCTGTATTGTTTGTTTTTAAACTTTTGGTATTTCCCTTGCTTCTTAAAAGCCCCAGAAGTCCACAAAATTCCATCGTATGTCAACTCTAGCTGTGTGTAGAAAGAGGAAGCTTCAGAATATCTATTCTACCCACCTGCCAGAAGTGAAAGTCTAGCTCCCCAAGCTGTTTAACAGGAAAACTGTTAGCCCCTATGTGAAGGTTAATGCTGCTGTTCATCTTAGAATGGTCCATGGGAATCTGCCAAAGACAGACAACTCATTTGCCTTACTGGGAATCCAAGTTTCTTAACTTTCCTTATTATGAGCCACTTTCAAAAGCTGTTGAAAGTTATAAACATTAGCCAGTGCAGGAACACACACTTCAACCTTCTAAACTCAATATTGAATATTTTATGTGACTTTATCTTAAGGCTTGAGAATTCAGGGTCCCCCTGGACCTCCCTCACTCTCCAAGACATCTGCAGCTTTTTCCAAATAACAAAAATAAGGTGCCTTATCATCACATTTGAAAGTTTATAAGTAATACCTGCACATCACAGTATTACATTTAATTTTTGTTAATTGTCATTCATATTACTTTCTATTTACTTAAAGATTAAACATTTGTAATCCATATACTAGAAATAACATACATATTTGAGTGGCTAAATGATATGTCAATAGCTACACAGACCAATAACATGAACTGATGATGATTTTCGCAGATGGGTGACCTGTAGCAGCAGGCTGTCCCATCTGGTTTTGATCTGGGTTTTCATTTGGCAAACCTATGGCATTCGTCTGCCTGCAGGCATGTGATCTCAAGAGTTGATGTGCATATTGACTTCTGTATTTTTATCAGAAAGAAGGGATTTTGTTCAAGGTCAACACTACCAGTAACTAGCAGCCAGCTGAACAGAATGGAAGGGGGATCATGGCCCTTGTCCCCTTGTAGACCCTAGAAACCAGTTTTGAGCACCAGTGCAGAGAGAGACAGGGTCCAAAGAAACTGAAGTCTTCGTGGGACTCTGTGCCCAGGTCACTAAATTTGACAGAATTGGGCACAAGAGCTTTTCTTTCTGTGCCCTTCTCCTGGCCGAGTCTCCAGGGGAGCAGGTGGAAGGAGACAGCTCTTCCAGGCAGAGTTGTGTCCTTGTTGAAGTCACAAAAAGCAGAGGCAATGATGGAGGTCTTGTTTCTAGAATAGAAAGAAGGTTTGACTTTTAAACATCACACATGCCTTTTCCCATGAATACCCATGGGAGTTGTCCAAAGATATGCATGAGTTTAAATATTGGACAACCCCAGATAGGACCAATGTCCAAAACATGCCTCCTGCTCTCATCCAGCCCACTTTCCCCTTTGTTCCAGCTCTTGAGCCACATCCCCACCGGTCCTAGGACTCCCCACCTCTTTGTGGGTGAAGCCATCTTCATGCTAAATTTATTGCATTTTTCTTCCCTCCTTTATTTTGTTGCTGTGATCAAACCCTGGCATTTCCCAGGCTCCCCAGCGCCAGCCCTTCATTCTTTCTTTGGAGGCTTCCCCTTCACAGTTCAACACAGATGGGGCAGAGCATCTATGTCTTTATTTCATCCTGTTCCCTCCCTCACTTCCTTCCTTCTCTCCTTTCTCTTTTTCTTTGAAAAGCTTCACAAATAAGCTGTGTGGTACACTGAGGTACTTGGGACACGGGATGCCCAGTTTTCTAGCCCAGGAAACTTCTAAGGGCATCCCCGGTTAGGGTCATAAAACTTTAAAAAGTGGACAGAGACTTGGACATTATGTATGTCAGCCCATTGTTTTATAGATGAGGAAACTGGACACCACGTGAAGGACAGTATTTAACTGTATTAATACGGATTATACTCTTAACCTCCACAGAGCATCTATTTATATTTCTAGTCTAGGGAAATCTGAGTTTCTCTCAGAATCTGAGCATCATGAGAATGGGGTTATTGTCTTAAGCATGGTTTGCACCAGGTAGCCATTCGATGACTGCCCACAAACCCAGCATGCTGGAAGTTCCAGGGAGGATGGTGGTGGTTTCTGATGTGTTCACTACTGTATATCTAGTGCTTTTTCTGGGTTAGTTTAAAAAAATGAAACACTGGGGGCTGTCTTTGAAGGGGTTTCACCAGGAATTAACAGTTCGTGTTGCCAAACAGTGTGTGTGTGTGTGTGTGCTTATGTGGTGTGTGTGTATGTGAGACACCTCCATGGCAGTCCTGGTTCTCTGGCCTTACCCCTGGTCCTTGATAACTTGGGTTTAGTAAGGGCTTGAGCCTGGCCCATTGGGCACTGAGATCTGAGAACTGTGCCTTGATGACCACTAGGAGGCGCTGTGGCCCCACCAAAACCCCAGAGGTTGGTGGGGGACGGAAGAAAGGAATACTTTTTTTTACTTAATTTTTGGAGGACCCTCCACTGCTTTCCACAGTGGCCGCACCCGTCTGCATGCCCACCAGCAGTGCACGAGGGCTCCCCTTTCCCCACACCCTCGCCAGCACGTGTTGTTTGTTGATTAGTTGATGGAGCCATTCTGACAGGTGTGAAGTGACACCTCATTGTGGTTTTAATTTGCATCTCTGATGAATAGTGACGTGAGCATTTTCTCATATGTCTCTTGGCCATCTGCATGCCCTCTTTGGAGAAGTGTCTATTCAGGTCCTTTGCCCATTTCTTAATTGGGTTGCTTGTCTTCCTCTTGCTGAGTAGTGTGAGTTCTTTGTACACTTTGGAAATTAGCCCCTTAGAAGATGTATCCTTGGCAAATATGTTTTCCCAGACTGTGGGGTTCCTTTGTATTCTGAGGCTGTTTTCTTTTGCTGTGCAGAAGCTTTTTAGTTTGATGTAGCTGCCTTTTGACCCAGTGATCCCACTTCTAGGAATATACCCTAAGAATCCTGAAACACTCATCAGGAAGAATATATGCACCCCTATGTTCATAGCAGCACAGTTTACAATAGCTAAGACCTGGAAACAGCCCAAGTGCCCATCAGTAGATGAGTGGATAAAAAGCTGTGGGACATTCACACCATGGAATACTACGCAGCTGTAAAGAAGGTTCTTGTACCCTTTGGGCCAGTATAGATGGACCTGGAGAGTATTATGCTGAGTGAAATAAGCCAGGCCGAGAAAGACAAACATCACATGATCTGACTTATATGTGGAATCTAAAGAACTTAATAAACTGATGAACGGAATAGAGTCAATGACATGGAAGCATGGATCAGACTGACGAATGTCAGGGAGGGAGGCGGGCAGGTGGGTGGAGGGGGAGAGAGTAACCAAAGAATTTATACGCATATATGCACAACCCAAGGACACGGACAATGGTGGGGAGAGGGACTCGGGAGGGGGATGGGACTGGTGGAAAGGGTCATTGGGGAGAAAAAGGGACATCTGTAATATTTTAAACAAAAATAAAATTAAAAAAAAAAAAAAGGAAAGAAAAAAGGAATAAAGGGGAAGCTGGTTCTCAAAGACGGTGATTTGGCCGTATCTGCAGGCATTTTTAGTTGTCATAGCTGGGGGTGGGCAGTGCTACTGAGATGCAGTGAGTGGAGACCAGGGCTGCTGCTAAACATCCTGTCTGCACAGAACAGCCCCCACAAGGAATAATAACCCAGTGCAATATGTCAGTAGTGCGGAGGCCTGAGTCAACAGGCTAAGCACTGAGTTGTAAACTGTACCAAAAGAGAAGGTGGCCTGTAGACAATCCAAGGACAATCAAATCCCCCAGTTAAATTTTCCCAGTTTAATTTCCACGCTGTTATTCATCTCTACAACCTCCTTATTCCTATCACGTGTGACTTCTAATTCCCAGCAGCCCTCTATTCCCCATATGGCTCTGGCCCCTGGACAGATAAAGACATTGCAGGGAGCAGAGCTACAGTTTATTCCCCTCAAGGACTCATCAGCAGGGTTTGCTCCTAAGTAGCATCAATTTGTGCAATTGAAAATGGTCTGTAGCTGGTTCTCAGGGGACACCTCACAGTCAAGCTCTTGATCACACCTGAAACAATGTCTGAACGTCAATCAGACACTCAAGGGAGCCAAGGTGTGGGTGATATCGTCCTGCATTATTGTGAAAGAGACCAGGCTGACTCTGAGAGGGGTCCTGAGATGGGGAGGAAGGGAGGAGGTGGCCAGATGCTGGGGGCGGGGGGACAGGGGAGGGAGGCAGCTGCTGGCACAAGGATGACATTAGAGAAACATCCTTGAGACAACACACCCACCCCACCCCAACGGTCCCTAGAAATCCCAAATTCCTTTGAAAGGAGTAGAAGTTAAAACGTCTTTGAAAAGAGCAAGTGTAGGATGTGAAAATGGAAAAGAACTCATTTGAGGAGAGCCTGAGAATGGGGAAACCTTTCTAGGCTGTGACGTCACAGCAGAACACATGACAGGGCTGTGGAGCACGGCAGCCTGGTCTTCTTTCCACCTGAGACCAGAATCCCGGGCTAGGGCCTTGCCTGTTGGTCCTGAATCCACCATGGGCTCCAGGCTTCTTTGCTGTGTGGCCCTCTGCCTCCTGGGAGCAGGTGAGTGAGGGGCCCTTGTGGCACGATCCACTCTGAATCTCTAAGCCTGTTCGCATCTCCAGCAACAGCCTGCCTCTTGGGACTTGCTTGAATTCTGCCTCTCTTCTTCTCAGGTCCCTTGGACACAGCAGTTTTCCAGACTCCAAAATACCTCATCACACAGGTGGGAAATAACCTGTCCTTAAGTTGTGAACAAAAACTGGGCCATAATGCTATGTACTGGTATAAGCAGGACTCCAAGAAATTGCTGAAGATTATGTTTGCCTACAATAATAAGAATCTCTTTCTAAATGAGACAGTTCCAAGTTGTTTTTTACCTCGATCTTCTGACAAAGCTCATTTGAAACTTGATGTCAACTTCTTGGAGCCAGGTGACTCTGCTGTATATCTCTGTGCTAGCAGCCAAGACACAGCCCTGCAAAGTCACTGTCTCCCTGTGCACAAACCCACTGGCCCAGCCAGGAAGCTGTGAGAACATGTTCACCCAACCCTGAGGCTCCTTCACCCCGCTGACTTCACTCCCTAACTGCAGTTTCACCTGTAGTACAGACCACAGTACCCAAGAGGGTCGTTCTATAGTTTATATGCTCAGAAGTCTTCCAGAATTCTACTCATCAGCTAGAGCAGGGGTTTCCAATAAATTCACCAAAGTATTAAGGACTCCACAGACAAGAAAGGACCCTGTCCCAGGCACTGAAGATCTTAACTGATGGAAGAAGCCATTCTTTTCCTTTCTCTGCTGTACATATTACACATAATATGCATATTATACATAACAATATTATTAAAAACACACTATTCGCTAACAACATTTGATGAGTGAAAACCAAAAGGAGAGGTGAAGGTAAAAGTTCCTAAGACCAGAAAGAAATATGGATGACCATGAAAGTCCATGGCAATAGATAAAGCAGAAAGAAAGAGTGAGGTAGGAGAGCCAATAGAGGTAGGCTTGTGCACCACAGACTCTCTTTCAGAGGGACAACCGGTATGATTCTTCCCAATTCTGATTGAGTGTCATCTTAGAGGTGTCCTCCAGAGAGGGCAGTAGCCAAATGATGGAGGATATTGTCACAAGACATGGAAAGCGAGGACTTTGGACACACATCTCTGGGCAGCAGCTATGCTAGTTTTGGATCCTATCTTAAGTGAGATAACATGATCAAATTTGTATTTTTGGCACAATAACAGTGGTAGCAGTGTGGATCAAAAGGGGAATAGATTTGGGGTGGAATGAACAATTAGGAGATTATTAAAACAGTCTACATGAAAGATGATAAAGGGATTTATGTGGGGCAATGTGGATGGTATAGAAGAGAGAGTCTGGATTATGTTATGTTCTTCTAAAGAGTGCTAGGTTTTATTCTGGCAGGTTTGAAGGTAGGATTTGCTAAGATTTATCTCAGTTGGCCCCTTTTTATTAGGGAGCCCTAGCATGTGTCCTTATTACTAGTGCATGGCCTTTTTGGTGTCTCAGAGGGAATCACAGCATATTTGACAATGTGATTGTTTTCTGAAATCTCAGCTCTCCAGCCTTCTACCACTTGATCTCTGCTCAGCTTTCTAGAACCTACCCTGTGCATACACATTAGAAATGGGCCAAGAAAAGATATTTTCTTACATGTATTCTTGGGGCTCATTCTCAGTAGCCTATACCCCAAATCCCAGCTGTCTTGGAATCAGTTATGTCTGTCCTATTTATCTTCAGGCAACATACGCCATTACTATTTTATATAGAGAATGTTTACTTGAATTTGCTTACACATTTATCATTCACTTCTTCACAATTCCTTCTTGCAATTTAGACCATTCTTAGATTATTTTCTTTCTTCAGGCACATTCCCTAATTCATATAACTTAAAACTCCCCTTTCACCCAGCCTTTGCTTTGGAAAATACTTGTTTTGGCTATTGTTTGAGGGTAACCAAGCCTTTCACTTTTACTCATCATTTGAGGTTTTAGTTTAAACTCTGTGGTTTGTTTTTTTTGTAATCCTTGGTATTTTTCTTACTTATTGAGAACCAAACAATACAATAAAATTCTATTTATTCAGACTTTTGCAGTTTCATGTAGAAGGGCTGATCAGAGTGTCTTCTTGTTCCAGTGGATGTCCATCATAATGATTTTAATAGTAATAATGCTAGCTTTTTAATGGGGGTTAATTTTAGGTTCTTATCTGAGAATCAAATATGTCCAGCTGTAGTGGATTGGAGGTCCATCATATATGTAACCTGTTCAGGCAGAGAATACCCAACCTGTTTTTCTTAAATTCTAACCCATATGCCATTACAATTTTTATGGGCCACATTAAAAATCTGATAAAAATGATCACATTATAAAAATGCTAGTATTTTCCTTCTGACCTATCACATCCCTGGGCTGAAAGAAATTTTATTATCTACTCTTGACTCAGAGCATGTGTAATTACCCTCCTTACCCCCAATATAGATTGATATAAATTCTTATTATTCCAGTTTGGTAATAAATACCTAACATAATAAATAAATGGTAAAAACCATTTAGCAATTATGGATCATTTCATTTTTGTATTTGTTCATACATATAAATTTTCTAAAATGACAATTCAATCCTGGCAAAATGGCACATTCAGAAAATCAGATGATATTCCAATAACTAAGCATATAAAAAGCACAAACAGGTCGTTTATATGGTGAAGCAGAAGTGGCTCAAGGTAGGTCATCCTAACTAGTCCCAATGGAAAGCCATCTGGAGAAATAATAGGCCTGGCCCCCCTCTCGTGGAATAGTTGAATATAGTGTCACATACATGATGTGATTTAATCACTGTAATACTGAGTACATTTCTCAAACATTATATGATGCATTTTTTTCCCTGGTCGTTACCTTGACTGTGTTTGATGACCCCACAATACAATTCTGGGGGTGAGCATGACGCTTTATGCTTGCCCATAGCTGTTGCACAGCGAGTGTTTGTTGAACCAGTTCAGCTGGCCTACAAGCTCCGCGTGCGCTGGGATAGCATCTGCAGGGCTGTTTTGTTCATTGCCAAGAACCCAGACAGAGCCAGCCTTCCTAGGCATGTGGATGAGCGGTACTGTTGCCAACTATTTTTGTTATTTTGGATGCTTCTTTCCTCTTCACACTTCCCTAAGTTTTCATACCCATCGCAGCTGCTCCCAGCCTGTGGAATGAGGGATAGGCCTGGACTGGGACAGTAGGCTGGTAAGAGGCCTGAGATCTGGGAAATGTGCTGCTTTGGCCACAAGGAGGAGCTGTGGCTCTTTGAAACCCCTGAGCTGGGGGACAGGAGAGGGTTGGGATTCAGTGGAAGGGTGGGGTGAGGGGGAAGCTAGGGCCTTGGGGCTCCATCCTTACGTCAGTTGGGAGCATCAGCTGTAGACATCTCAAAGATATTCAACTAAAACCAATTTCAAATTGATTTCCCTTTGCCTTGCGCCAATGCCTTGTGTTCTCTGTCAGCAACCTGTTTGCTCTAAGCCCAGCCAAGCCCTGCCTCCTCAATACAGGGGCAGAGGCTGGTTGTCCCTTGGATGGTTCCCTCAGCCCCCTTCCCAGTGTTAGGTTCCGGGCTGGCATCACAGCTGTGCATTTAAAATGATGGGCACTATCCCATCCGATCTTTCTCCCTCCATGCTGTTGGGCAAAGGGGCTCCAATGAGCTTAGACACTGAGGGAAACGGTGTTTTGAGTGATGTCCTGCCTGACTGAGCACGGAAGGAAGGAAGGAGGTCCCTTGAAGGGGAGATGGTCTGTGGCTGAGACGGGGTCCTGGGGGGAGTGGGATAGGTAGAGAATCTTCATAATGAGGAAGGCAGCTAATAGCAAAACAGCAACTGTCAGAGGAATAGCCTACCCTGGTCCTTTGAAATCCACCTTCGATTAGAATCTATATGCAGCATGAAAGGGGAAGGAAGAACAATCCCCTGGGGCAGGGAAACTGTCAGGGGCAGTGACATCATAGGCAGAACTACCAACCAGGGACAGGGAGCCCGGAGCCCAGGCCCCCTGCCAGGACATTCCAGTTAGACGATGCCACTTGGGCCTCACTCCACTATGGGCTGCAGGATGCTCTACTGGGTGGCCCTCTGTCTCCTGGGAGCAGGTGAGTCTTGGGCTCACACGGGCTGCCCTTGGCCTCCAAGCCGTTCCCCTGTGGCTGCAGCAAACGCCCTTCCTGCTGGGCTTTGTCTGAATTTTTCCCCTTTCCCCCAACAGTCCGCATGGACCCTGGAATTACTCAGATACCAAGACACCTAGTCATGGGAATGAAAAGTAAGAAGTCTTTGGAATGCCAACAGCGCCTGGGACATAACGCTATGTATTGGTATAAACAGAGCGCTCAGAAGCCACCAGAGCTCATGTTCGTCTACAACTATCAGAAGCTCACTGAAAACAGGACTGACTCGAGACGCTTCAGACCCGAAAGACCAGACAACGCTAAGTCATACCTTCACCTGGATGCCCTGGAGCCGGAAGACTCGGCCGTGTACCTCTGTGCCAGCAGCAGAGACACAGCCTTGCAGAGGTGCCTGCTCCCTGTGCAGAAACCTGGGTCCAGCCAGGAAGCTGTGGGCAACCAAGGCTTGCTCAGCATTTCCCGTGAGAGCCCAGACAGACCCCTCCGAGCGGAGCACTGGCGGCGGTCCTGCTAAATCCCATGCACAGACCAACCCCGATGGCCTGGCCCCGCCTTGAGCAAGACTGTGCCTGGACAGAAACGTTCAAGCTCTTCCCATATCTTCCTATCAGCGGTGCCCCTGGGGACTCTTCCATGAGACACGTTACACTCTGGCCATAGCAGCCCCACCGAGCCTCCTTCGAACAAGCACCTGTCCCTGCCTTCTCTTTCCATCCGAGTTAGACCTGGATTGGAGCCCTGATCCCAGCTCCAAATACTCTCAGACCTTTCCCCAAACACCTCCTTCCCTCACCAGGTGCCTTTGTCAGTTTCTACCCCCGGGGACAATCCACTTTGGTCATTTTCTCCTTTGGTTACTTATTTTAAAAGGTTTTCGTTGTTGTTGTGTTTTAGAGAGAGGGGAAGGATGCGAAAGAGAGAGAGAAACATCGACACGAGAGTAAAACACCAATCCGCTGCCTCCTGCGCACCCCCTATGGAGGACCGAGCTGCAAACCCAGCATGTGCCCTGACCAGGAGTTGAACCAGCAACCTTTCGGTGCGCAGGATGATGCCCGACCAACTGAGCCGCACCAGCCAGGGCTGCTTTGGTCTCTTGATGGGAACTGAGAGTCACAGAGTCCACGCCTCTGGACTGTGGCTCTGAACTGGCCATTGGAGAGGACAGTGGTTTCCCCCTGTGTTCAGACCTTCATACCCGGCCAAGCTGTCCTGAAGCCCATATTCTCCAAGGACCCTTGTGCAGCTACAATATTTCACTGAGAGCCTGTGGGCCTGCACGCTCCAGGACATGGGGCTGAGCCATGGGCATCACGTGTCTACGCTGGCACTGAGGCTCAGGGTGCCAGCCCTTACCTAAGAACACCAAAGCATTGAGCGGGGGGACACCCCCACTCCCTGACATGCCGTGCGTACCAGGCTTCTCTGTTTTTTGGTTTTGGGAGCTGGTGGGTCCAAGAAACAGAAGGAGACTTTTGATGTGGGCTTTTCAATTCCGGATCCTCAGTATTTCCTTCATTTGGACAACTGTTGGCTTCCTTGTCTCCACCTTGTCTTCCGCACCCTCCTCAAACAGAAGCCATGGAGGCGCCAGTCAAACATGCCAAGACCCCTATTGTAAAGGGAAAAAAAAAGAAGCTGGTCTTTGAATGTTCTTAGAACATGAACCATTTTCCAATGTGCTGGTGTCAACAAAACCCAGGACCAGGATGAAGACTGACCTGTTGGCCAGTGATGAATTTATAGTCAAAGGACATGTGCTCGAAGGCTACCCATCTCAAGAAATACAAAGTTACTGTAAAAACTGCCCTCTAAGAGATCCTAAGCAACCTAGATTGACCCCCCAGCTTGGACTGCATTATTTTCCCTCTGCTTTCATGCAGCAGCAGGGACGCCCGGCGACAGCCACCCCTGTGCACACACAGGCTGCCTCCCATTGCCGACTCCAGGCCCTCAGAGTCACTGTGGGTCCTGGTTCTGGAACTGAACCCGTATCAGGTTCTGTTTTACCAAGCCCCTCTGTTTCGTTTAATTCATTGTTCATTCAGACTGGCCTCTCCCTCCTAGCATACTAAGTGTAGAGGGTTCGAATAGTTTATTTCCTACGTGGGCATCAGAGAAAGACTTAGAGAAAATTAATCACATACACCTATGGGGAAATGGACATTATATTGTTATCAATGAGCAGAGGCAAGAGAGGATTTTTTTAAAAAGAGGGTAGAAGAGAAAGAAATTCTCCAGCAGTATGCAAACAGTAAGTTTTACTATTTTTTAAATTTTGGGCTAAGCCGACTAGTGGGCTCCTTGCGAAGAGGTGAGTCTACGTTGTCTGCCTTGAGCTATCTGCTGGGGTCATCAAAGATAAAGCAACTTCTGTTAATTATTAATCATCAAAAAATCCTTGGGAGCCCATCTGCAGCCCATCTCCACGGCCACCTTTTTTATCTCCTATAATACAAAATACAAAATCAGCTAGAACTGGGGGGTTTTTGTACCTTTTATTTAAAAAAAGGAAAACAGTGCAATAAGCAAATAGTAAAGTCATCCTAATTTAAACACATCCCAGGGCTCTTGTCCTCTTGCATCATGGCCAAGGCAAAATCTTGGTTTCTGCCGAAACATGGCACGTGGGGGCACTGTGGGACTGCCGAGCTCCAAAAAGTTCTGGTGCAGAGCGAGGGACCAGAGCCAGCTGCCTGGGACCAGGAGGGATAAGGAATAGGCTTGTTTGGTGCTTTTATCCACTACGAGGCTTAATAGCATAAACACTAATTCATTCGCAGGTGCTGTCCCAGCCCAGAGCCAAGAATTTCTGCTGTGCAGTGGTTTAGGAAGGCTTTCGGAGCTTGCAGGGCAGAGTGAAGGGTGCAGAGCTGGGAGGGGGCAGCTTGCACACCCTGGGAGAGGGGACAGGGCGGGGAACAGCTGCCTCAAGGAAAAGCAGAGGAGCTGTGGGATGGGCATGCTGCCCTAAGCAGGCCCAGCCTCCACCAGCCCAGTGCAGCCCCACAGGGCATGCACGAGGCTTTGCAGGAAGAGCAGGGTGCCTGGATCAGCTAACCAGGGAGGCCGGTCTCATGGGAACTGGCAAAGACAATGACATCAGAGCAGTGACATCACTTTCTAAGCTCCAATCAGAAGGGTTTCCAGAACTTCAGCTCTTAGACGATCAGAACTCTGAGCAGGGAGACTCCTGCCCAGTCCTGCCCCACCCTGCCATGGGCTCCAGGCTCCTCTGCTGTGTGGCCCTTTGTCTCCTGGGAGCAGGTATGTTCTTGGCACAGGTGGGGCATCTGTTCTAAGCCCGACAGCGTCTGAAGCCACGGCACCATCAGCGTCCCTCTCCTGTTCTTTCTCCAGCTCCTGTCTCCTCCCCTCACAGGTCCAGTGGATTCTGGAGTCACCCAAACTCCAAGACATCTGATAAAAGGCAGAGGACAGACAGTGACACTGAGATGTTCCCCTATGTCTGGGCACCTCGCTGTGTCTTGGTATCAACAGGCCCAGGACCAGGGCCCCCAGTTCCTCATTGGGTATTACGATGGGGGGGAGAGAGGAAAAGGAAACATCCCTAATCGATTCTCAGGGCAACAGTTTAGTGACTATCGCTCTGAGCTGACCATGAACTCCCTGGAGCTGAAGGACTCTGCCCTGTATCTCTGTGCCAGCAGCTTAGCACAGCCCTGCAGAGTCACCTGCGTCCTGTGCACAAACCTCCCTGGCCCAGCCTGGAGCAACCTCAGTGCTGACAGGTTTGTGGGAATCTAGGGTGCAGTGAGAATGCAGAGTGACTTGGGGCCCTGGGAAGTGCAGTCTCGGTTCAACAGAGGATAAGAAGATCTGTTCAGATGCTACATCAACACGTTCACTCCCAAGTACCTTCCCTGCCTGGCACTCCATGCGACGAGGGTAGAGGAGGGTTTGTAATTTAATAGCTGACGCCCTCGTTTTGGGGGGAGAGTTTGAGGATAAAAATGGTTGATGAAATGTGTAGTGTAGAAGGTAGAATCACAGGAATTTGTTTTACATAATTTAGGGAAAAGAAATTGAGATTTGGGGAAAGTCTAGGAGAGAAAATATGGCCAAAGATGGTTGAAAATAGACATAGAGCTAACAATTGTTTTTTAAAACTGTTATTTGTAACATAATCACTTTTCTCTCTGCTCCTCAAATCTTCAGTGCCCAGAATATATAAAGCAATGCCTATAGCAACTGGCACCCCAGCGGCTGGTCCCAGGAGGGGCCAGCACCACACAGGTGACATTGTGAGGCCCCCAGGGTTGATCCCCAAGTCTTTCATCTTCACTTCCTGTCCCAATCTTGCCTCCTGGGGGTACAGTCAAGTACCTCTTAAAACACAGGTAAGGCCACGCCTCCCCTGACTATAAAGCAAAAGGGCCCCAATTCCCCCAAATAAGTTCTGCTTCCCTGGAAAAGCTTTCTAATATGTCACCAGTTAGATTCAAATGACCTTCAGAGCATCCCTACTTGGCAGTCTCAGGGTGAGTCCTCTGTGACCAATCAGCTTTTCACAACATTTCCTAAACATGGATGGCTGGGTGGCTCTTTAAAATTTTTATTTACTTTTATTGTTAATATTTTTTATTGATTTTTAGAGGAAGAGAGAGAGAGAAAAACAACAACATGAATGTGAGAGCAGAGCATTGATTGACTGCCTCTTGCAGGTCCCCCGGCAGGGACTGAGCCCTAAACCTGGCATGTGCTCCGATTGGGAATTGAACCAGCAACCCTCCCATGCATGTGACGACGCCCAACCAACTGAGCCACACCAGCCAGGCCTGGATGGCTTTTAAATCCTCTGCATCTGCTCTTGCTGTTCCCATGGCCTTGAAGCCCCTTCCCTTCTCCACACACTGCCACTTACTACTCATCTTTGGAGGACGGGCTCAGCAGGGCCTCCCTCTTTGCTTCTTACCCTGACTTTTCACGGTGCTCTACTATTGATGAGTCTGCTCCGGCTGCTCTAACAAAATGCCACAGATGCGGTGGCTCCCGCAACAGACATTCATTTCCCCACAGTTCTGGAGGCTGGAAATCCGGGATTAATGTGCTAGGGTTGGCTTCTGGGGAGGGCTCTGGGCCTGGTTTGCAGGCGGCCGGCTTCCCGCTGTGTCCTCACATGGTCTCTCCTCTGTGCTTGTACAGAGCGACAGAAAGAGCTCTCCGGGGTCTCCTCCTCCCTGATCAGGCCACCAGTCCTAAGGGATTAGGGTCCCAACCTTATTGCCTCACTTACCCTAACTCCCTCCCTGAAGGCTCTATCCCCAGGTACACTGACACGGGGGGTTAGGACTCATCATATGAATTTGGGGCACAATTCCACTCATCACAGCTCCATTCTCTCTTCCCTTTACTTTCATAGGAAAAACTAAGTTATAATTAATTCTCTTTGATACTTTGGAAATGAATTCTAAATGAAATTCCTGCGCACTTGTGTAGAGCCATGAAATGTTGTTAGTGAGCATCTTCCTTCCCACGGGCCTCCCCCCGCCTGCAATGTCGTGGCCAGTCTTTCGGGACACGCGTGGCTTTCCCCACGCCTGTGGGATGCTCTGTGCAACTGTGTTCCCGCAGCCGGGACTGGGACCGATGGCCGTGCTGTAAGAGCCCCGACTGACTACAGCTGAATCGGCCACTGTTGTGTGGAACAGAGAAAATCATATTAGAGTGATATTTATGCGGCATCGTGACTTCTTAAAAACTTCCCTCACAGCCCACCGCCTCTTGCGAGACATCTCTTGCCATCAGCAAAGGTGTTTCTCCTAAATGAGCCTGAAAAACTGATTTAAGAATGTCTGAGCTCAGTAATAGGACCTTGGCATCCTTGTCACTTAAAGGATTTGTGTGCGTGTGTGTGTGTGTGTTTTCCTGTGGAGACATGCCTAATGGAGATGGTTTCTCCCTGGTGGGCATCTATGAGAGCCCTCCTGTCACTGAGCAGGGCTTGCAGGGGATTCTGGGTAACACAGCACATGTCAGTCCAGCTTGGTCTACTGGGTTTACCTTACCGAGAGCTCACATGGCTGTTTGTTGAAGGATTTTTTAATCTCAGAAATAAATAGGTAAAATATACAAACCTTTTTTTTAAATATGCGCTCTCTAAAGTGTGGCAATAATGACTTTGAATACTTTGAAAACATTCCCTATGGAAATATAGGGGCCTGACTGATAGGAGGAGCTATGGAGCACAGGGTTTCCAGCTGGACCCGCTGGCACCCGCAGCTGTTTATCTTCACGCCCGGTATGATTCTTACTGTCTCTTCCATGGCAATGGTTGCAACCGTACAACAGTTATTTCCTTCTTAATCAAAATATTGGTTCAGACCATCTCTGCCTCCAAAATGAAGGGTGGATCTAAAGATCAGCCCTAAATCAGCTAGGCAGGGAAAACAGTGGAATCGGAGTGGGAGGGTCAGGGGGGACTGTAGGGGAGAGAAGCGGGGGGCATCTCTGCTCTTAACATAGACAGACGTGAATCCGTGAGGCTGGACAGCCTCCAGTAGGAGGCTCTGCGGACCTTCAGTTCTGCAAGCTGCCCGGGGAGGGGCTGAGGGAGTGGCCCTGGAGAGGGCAGTTGAAGGGGACTCTGGGCTACAGGCCTGCATGAGGGGAGCAGTGTGAGCTCACTGAGTGGGTCCTGGAGCCCGTGGAGCTCGTGCAGACTCCTCGCTGCCCAGGAAGAGCAGAGGTGCCTTGGGCCTCGGTGTGCACCAAGGAGGCCATCTCCCTGAGCCCGCAGGGGCGGGGGTGGTGTAGGGGTATTCGTGCCAGGCAGGGGCAGGCAGAGGGAATAAGGTAAGCTGGGGGCATGTGGAGACAGCGCTAAGCCTGCGGCCACCCTCTGCAGAGGGGCTGTGCAGGACAGGGCATGGCACACAGCATGGCTGGCACTGGGACCTGCTGGGACATACGGACGGTGGGCCGGAGGCAGCCCGCCTGGGCAGTCACGTCAGAGCAGGACTGACATCAGGGCAGTGATGTCACAGGCAGATGCACCTATCGGGGACCTGGGAGATACATACCCTGGACTGTTCGCTGGAGGAGGCCCTGCCCTGAGCTAGGACATACCTTGAGAGGCTGCCATGGGCCTCGGGCTCCTCTGCTGTGTGGTCCTTTGTCTCCTGGGAGCAGGTGAGCCCTGGCCACTGTGTGTGAGCCTCCGATACGCGTTTGCCTTTCCTTAAATACAAGCCTGCCGGTAAGGCTCAGCGGGAGGCTTCTCTGTGCTCTGCCCTGACCTTCTCTCTGTCTCCTCCCAGCAGACCCAGTGGAATCTGGAGTCACACAGACCCCAACATACTCGATCAAAGCTAGAAAGCAGCAAGTGACGGTGAGATGTTCCTTTATCTCGGGACACTACTCTGTCTACTGGTACCAACAGGCCCAGGGCCAGGGCCTCCAGTTCCTCATCGAGTATTACGACGGGCAGGAGAGAGCAAAAGGCAACTTCCCCGGGCGATTCTCAGTGCGGCCGACCGGCGCCCACACCTCCGAGCTGACCATGAGCTTGCTGGAGCTGACGGACTCGGCCGTGTATTTCTGCGCCAGCAGCGTTGACACAGCCCTGCACGCTCGGCAGCCTGCTGTACAAAAACATAAAACACTCCTGTCCCAGCTCAGGAAGTGACCGCAAAGGTGGCAGCCGCAGCCAGGCAGGCTCAGGCCCCAGCAGACTGCTTTTCCCAGGCACTCGGCTGCTGCTTACAGATGTGATGGGTTTTAATGCTCATGGAAATAATGCAACGTAAATATTTTACATCTGATGGGAAGTGATGTTCCAGGGTCACATAGTTCATAACTGGCAGAGCAAGAAATCAAACTCAAGTGTGCGCCTCACCTCCTGTGGTTGTCCCCCAAACCCCAGCACTGTCCCCACGTCTGGCTTCCCTTTTCCAGGTCTAGGTTAGCAGGTCTGACAACATCATGCATCATCTGTGATTGTCATAACCTCTCCCCTGACAGCTTCAAGGCAACGAATACCTATTTATCCTTCATTGTGACAACCAAGAGAGGCACAATTTTCTGCACTGTCGCCGTCGTCCAGACCTAGGCCACGTGACATCTTTTATGGAGCTGTGTGAGCAGAAAGCTTTCCAGATGTGTTTTCCCAGCTGCTGAACAAAGGGAATGGGGTATCCGCCAGGAGAAGGGCAGTCTTCCTGCACCAGACACAATTGCCACGAGGGACAGGAACATAAAAACCTTCTCATGTTCCTTTTGTTCAGTAATTTCTGTTTTCACATTTCGCACACGGAATTGGATCACATAAAACAGAAAATAAAAATAAGTTTGCTTTTTGCCTTTGAGAGTTTTAAGGCCTAAGTTGTAAAGCCTACTGATTTAAACATTAATCCCTTCCAAAAAATACCCAGGAACACCCCGAACAATGTTTAGCCAAATATCTGTGCACCCCACGGCCCAGCCCAGCTGACACAGTAATGAACCACCACAGCATCTCCCAGGGTTACATAAAGTTGCAGTAAGGTTGAAACAGGATACAATAGGACTCTGGAGAGCTGAGTCCTCTGCTAATCTCTGACAGCCTTTTCTACCATTTCCTCTGTGTGAAGGTAGACACGGACATACTTTGCCTAGACACCCCGTAGTTCAGCACTTTAGAAGTCACAGAAATAGAAATATTTACACCTGATGATTCATTACATGCAATTAACTAGAGCCTATAACATACATCCCTCCTTAGGCATTTTTAAATAAATATTACTGACATGTGAATTATATACAATAAACAATACAGACTAAGTGAACAGAGAAATGACTTTTGAGCAATATATATAAATATAAATGCTTGTAACATGAGCCCCATGTGGCTATGGAACATTCTCATTACTCAGAAAGTTCCCTCATGCCCCTTTGCAATGCCTTAACCCATCACTGATAATATGATTTCTGTCTCTAGAGATTCGTTTTGCTCAAGCACCTTTGAAATAGAAAATTTATACTCTCTACCCATTAAAACATTTCCTCATCGGTGCATAGCTAAATATTGAAGAGAGTGGGGTGATCCTGGAGGGCTTTATGGTTAAAGACGTGCTTGACGCCTGATCCACGTCAGCAGCAATTCTACCTAGAGCCAGTGGTTTGATAAAATGACTGTGCAAAGGTCTTTCCAGCTGGTAAAGCTATTTTTATAAAATGCGCTTATTTATTTTCACTCATGTCTTTTCTCATGCACCCATTTTCATTGCAATTACTTTGTAGTGATATTTTGACAAAAATTCATCATCTCCTGGAGATGAGTTTGGGTTCCCATCAGGTGCACACATAGCTGGGCTTTGTGTCCACACACGATGAATGGGGCTGAGTGTGGCTTCCTGCAGGGATCATTTTACTTTGGGAAGAGGGTTCTCTTGACCTTGACTTCCATGTCTCTCCCTCCAAACAGGACCCTTGAGGTGGAAAATCCCCCTGTTTCTGGCCTTGCCTGGGTGCCAGCATCCTGTGCTATGTGTCCTTCTGTGTCTGGGACCAGAGAAGACCTGGGCACAAACATGGAGCCCACCCCTGGGCTGGCCAGGCCCCGATCCAAGCCTTGTCACCATGGTTCCAACTTTAGGCTTGTCCTCCGGTTCTGGCTTTAGGCTCTGCACCCTTCTCTCCCAGGCCCGGGGACCCTAAGGGAAACCAGCCCCTCGGGAGGCGACCACAGATTTGAAACTAAAAGTCATGGCCTGCTACATACCTGGCAGAGTCCATGGTTCAGAGAGTAAGAGTTTAAAGATAATGCCAGCGGGTCATTGACGCTACCGTGAGTGGGGTCCTTCTAAGCGTGGGGCTATGGGTAGAGCAGCTCCAGGCTTTTTAAGGGCCATTATATTTATTACTTAATTAATGTCAGTGTCTTCACAAGGAGATATTCCCTGTGGAATGGATGTCTCAAATAAAAAAAAGAGCATTTTTGCCAGGCTGGTGTGGCTCAGTGGTTGAGCATTGACCCAGGAACCAGGAGGTCACTGGTTCGATTCCCGGTCAGGGCACATGCCCAGGTCCGGGCTTGATCCCCAGCAGGGGGCGTGCGGGAGGCAGCCCGTCAGTGATGCTTGTATCTCATCAATATTTCTCTCTCTCTAGCCCTCTCCTCTCCCTCTAAAAATCAATAAAAACATCACCTTTTCTTAAAAGAGCACTTTTCACTCACTCACCCTGGAGCCGCCACCCCTCCCCCGTCCCTCTCACATCTGTAATCCGTGGGCCAGGCCGTCCTCTGCGGAGCTTCGCGGCATCTGTCGCCCCCGGGGCACGGGAAGCAAGTGCTCTGGGAACACGAAGGTGTTCTGGCTGCATCGGGCAGGTGCCCACCTGTCAGTGGCTCGGTGGGACACAGAGCGAAAGGACCCCTCACATGCGGACGGGCCTGCCCCTGAGGCTTGGCAACCAGAGAGCAGGAGGGCCATTGTGCACAAAGGTCGTCGACCGGATGGTGGCCAGTTAAGCAAAGGAGCAAGGGGTGCTTGGAGGACTCTGGGGACTCGTGAGTCATAAAAGACATTGGAAAGCCATCAGGAGTATCCCACAGATTCAAAAGTACAGAAATAGGTAGACACACGAAAGCAGAGTATTAATGAAGAGTTAATCACAGGAATAAAATAGGCCTGAGCTTCCACACTGTCGGTAAAAAGGTGAAGAACAGCATGGAAGACTCGTGTCAGGTGAGCCCGAAAACGTTCTTCTCATCGTAAGCTGTTCACTTGTACATTTATTTTTGATTTGATGCTCTGGGGGAAGGGGCGTGGCCCCGGGGACAAGTGAGCTCTGGGCTCCAGGCAGTGAGTGGCATCTCAGAATGACCCACTAGAGAGCTCCGTTCCCTTTCACCAGCACGCAGACCCAGAGGAACCTTCCGTCTGCCCCACCCTGCCATGCGTGTTGGCCTCCTGTGCTGTGTGGCCTTTTGTCTCCTGCGGGCAGGTTAGTCCTGGTTGGGTCCCTTCCGTGGGCGACAATGTCAAGCTGCCAGCACTAAGCCTTTCCTTGGTGGCTGCAACATCAGTTTCATTTGCTTCTCCACAGCTCTGGTGAATGCGAGAGTCACTCAGACCCCAAGATTCCAGGTCCTGAAAACAGGACAGAAAATGATCTTGAGATGTGCGCAGGATATGAACCACAATCGTATGTACTGGTATCGACAAGACCTGGGCCATGGGCTGCGGCTGATCCACTACTCAGTCGGCCCTGGGAATAAGGCCGAAGGAGAGATCCCCGACGGGTACAGTGTCAATAGATCAAAAACAGAGGACTTCCCCCTCACGCTGGAGGCGGCCACCCCCTCCCAGACATCTGTGTACTTCTGCGCCAGCAGTGATGCACAGCGCTGCAGGGCCACCTCCTCTCGGCACAAAAAGGCAGGGGGAGGCCCTGCACCCTGGCCTCAGGGGAGCCCTATGCAAACTCCTACACGGGGAGCCCCCAGTGGCTGGTGCCTGCAGGGTGAACCTCGGAGTGTGCACCTGCAGGGTAGGTTCTGCCAGGACTGGGCCATTTGGATATTTATAACATCATTTCCAGGCCATATGAAATTATCAATTTAAAAATTAGCTTGCTGTATTTGGTCAAACATTTCATTAACTCACCCTAATGGACCCTCTTTCTTTACTTTGCTTTCATTTTCCCACTGCTCCGTCCTGAGTGTCAGACTAAAACATCCTTTCCCAACATCTCTGGTTTCATCTTGACTCCATGAGTAAGTCTGATTTCTAGAGACTCTGATTTTCTAGCCTTTTACTTGAAATAATTTCCTTGAATTGTTTAACTCAAGTTGATGAGATATTTTCTTAATAATAATGCCTTATTTCTTTTTATTTGCTATATTATAAGTTGTTATGTATTATTTGTTATAAATATCAGTAGCTAAAACCTGTCTGCGGGTACAGCTGCAGAGAACTCTGAAATCTAAAGCCTTGTTCAGAGGGGATCACATTATGGCCCATGGGTTTCTGGGATAACCCAGAGCTCCAAGACTGGGATTGAATGTCACAGACTCAGCCATGATAGAGGGACCCTGAGCCTTGTAGAGCCCGCGAGGGGAGTGACAGCCCCTCCAAATACACTTAAAATTGTGGTGGCCCAAGACACCACATTTGTTCCTCACAAGAATGAGTGTCCTTGGAAGGGAGTTTCCTGGGCTTGTTTTAATTGTGGCATCAGCAAAGCAGTCCTTGCTCTGTTCCCTGCGTCTCCTGGGAGTGAGGGAGGCCAGGGCACAGGTGGGAATTCCCTGTCCTTGGAATGCCATCCCAGGGACTTCCCTCCCAGGCCTGCTCTCCCATTTTGCCACCTTCCAGCGCATGACCCTGGCTGATCCAGCTTCCCTATAATACTGTTTTGCACCAGTGTTTGCTTATCTCCCAGGAGTCCTCTGTTTTTTCCAGAATCATCTTTCCTGTCCCTACTGCTCATATCAGCAGGTGCACAATGTACCAGATATTCATTAGTGTAGACCCTCCTTTGCTGTTTCAGTTCTTCCATCTTTATTTTTTTGCATTAGATTCTATTTCCTCCATGATTGCTAATAAACATTATAAGATGTCCCATATTTCTCTTATATTTCAATTTTATTTTTTATTCAGACACTTTTGACCCATCTTGAAGGTAATCATCTGAACTGCCCAGTCCTTAGATGGTCTGTACTTTGGAGATAACATTAATTATCTTTTGGGTTTTTTTTTTTTCATTTTGTTTATTTTTAGTAATGTAAATAAAAGAACCTCCTCACACTTCAACTTGTGTGTTTTTTCTCCCTATTTGAGACTAAATATGATTTCCTCCCTGGCCCCCTTCTCTCCCTCTCCCTTTCAGAAGATGGTTTTAAGGAAGCAGATCTCACTCAGACTGCAGCTGCCAGATTCTGTGATAACAGGTAAGTAGAATGAGGGTGAGACATTAAGCATGGTCAGTAAAAGGAATGGAGTCAGGGTGAGAACTCATGCTGGGAATAGGGTGAGGACGTTGAGCATACAACTTAGAAGATACTGCTTCTGGAATATTCTCCCTGCTGACCATGCAGACACTTCCCAGCATCCCTTGAGCCATTGCAGAAGAAACAATGATGAAACTTTAATTGTTGGCCACCAGATGACGCTGTGACACCTTTGACATCTAAGGGGCTCTGGGGAGAGTCTGGGAGAGCAGCAAAGAGTTAAGAAAACTTGGGCTGGATCCAACATTAGGCAGATGTGGGAGAAACTGTCGGTTACTGGCAGGCTACCCACAGCTATGGGAGAAGGGGGAGGTCCCTCTAAACATGAATGGGAACCACAGTTGAAGGATCTGGGCAAGGCAGCCCTTTTTTTTTCTCTTTTTTTTTTTTTAATATATCTTTAGCCCTGGCCGGTTTGGCTCAGTGGTTGGTGTGTCGGCCTGCATACTGAAGGGTCCTGGGTTTGGTTCCAGCCAAGGGCACCTACCTTGGTTTCAGGCTCGATCCCCAGCTCTGGTTGGGGCATGTGCGGGAGGCAACCAGTCGTGTCTCTCTCACATTGATGATTCTCTCTCTCTCTCTCTCTCTCTCTCCCTTCCACTCTCTCTAAAAAGCAACGGAAAAAATATCCTCTGGTGAGGAATTAAAAAATAAACAATTATATATCTTTATTGATTTCAGAGAGGGGGGAGAGATGATAGAAACATCGATGATGAGAGAGTCATTGATCGGCTGCCTCCTGTACGCCCCCTGCTGGGGATCGAGCCCACAACCCAGGCATGTCCCTTACCCGGAATCGAACCACAGTCTCCTGGATCCTAGGTCGATGCTCAGCCACTGAGCCATGCTGGTCAGGCTGGGCAAGGCAGCCTTGATGGCAGGGACAGGTGCAGAGAGAGAGGCGACTGTCTCAAGGAAGGTGGGAAACCAAGGGGTGGGGTGCACCCTCAGCTCAGTGCATCACAGCCACACCCCATCTCCCATGCACGCCATGCTGAGCCATGTCTATGAGAGGTGTTGCTGATTCAGCCTGAGCCAAGTCAGAAGGGACCCTGCGCCAGGGACAGTGACATCTGCTGGGCTGAGGGCAGTGACATGCCAAGCAGACCTGTCTGTCCACTGGAGAAGGGTCTCTGAGCTCCCTTTCAGTCTGGGAGTCAGAGCATTTAGCTGGCACAGTCCCATCTCTCTCTGACTCGACCATGAGCCCCAATCTCTTCCATGTGAAGCTTTGTCTCCTTGTGGCAGGTGAGCTCTGCATTCAGCTGGAAACCTCTGCCAGGGGTTTGCAAAGTCCCAGCTCCAAGCCTTTCCCTGTCCTTTCAGCCTTGTTTTCCCTGTGTCTGCCTCTCCGACAGGCCCCGTGGATGCTGCTGTGACTCAGACGCCAAGATACCACATTACACAAACAGGAAAGGAGATGACCCTGGAGTGTTCCCAGGACATGACCACTTCGCAATGTACTGGTATAGACAAGGCCCGGGGCAGGGGCTGAGGCTACCCATTATTCACGTAGTTTCGGCAGCACTGCCGCAGGGGATGTCACAGAAGGGTACAGCATCTCCCGAAACCGGAATGAGCATTTCCCCTTGACCCTGGAGTTGGCCAGCACCAACCAGACCTCTTCGTACATCTGTGCAAGCAGTCAGCTCTTCCGTGCACAAAAAGGGCAGCCACAGCGTGGGGGACAGTCCTTCCCGAGGCCCCTGTCTCACAGGAGAAAAACTGCCCCTCCTGAAGCGGTCACCTGGTCCCCAACAATAGGCTGCCAGTCTGGGGGCCCCCAGTGTGATCCTCAGTAGGGCGGCCTTTAGGTGAACCGAGGTCCATGCGGAGGGATGTGCCTGCGCGCCTGTGAACATGTGCAAACACAGCTCAGTGCTGCTCACTGGGTCTCAAGTAGCCTGGTGGTTGAGTAAAGCAGAGGAACAGTCACATTCAACATGAAATTTCTATTTCACGGCCACTTGGAAAAGCTGTTGGTGACGGCAGAGGCTCCGTTTATGGAGAGAAGCCATGGATTAGTCCTTGAAGAACTGTGAGCCTCTTTCTGGGCAGGAACAATAGAATCATCTAGGATGGCCCAAAACAGACCAAAGCCCCAGTTTTCCCTGAATGAGTCACATCAGTGTTTTAGAAAATACTGTAGTTTCCTCTCCTTAGGCAACAAAGACCCCAAAAGGGCTCCTTATTTCAAAGAGTGGAACCCTAAAAAGTCTGGAGTGACAACATCTGCCCCAGGGACGGCAGCATCTCTTCCCATTCGTTTGTGAAAACCTTTACTGAGAGAGCTGTGACCCGCTCCTAACCCTCGGGCCACAGCAAATCCACACGGACGCTGCTGCTGCTGGAATTAGAACCACAAGCTGAGCGTGTTCGGAGCCTGTGGAAGTGGAACTTGTGTCCCCTGCGTGTGGAAATGCTGGCATCGAGGGCGCTCATTCCCCTTCCTTTCCACAGGAAGGCCTATTCACAGCCCGAGCCAGGGGGGCCAGAGCCCCACTCTCTTGTAGGCTGGGGACATTTATTTATTTTAGACGTGACTTAGAAACACAGGAGCCATCATGATGAGGACCTGGGGACAAAAGACAGGGTGGAGGTGAACAAAATCACACAGGGAGATTTATTTGTTTACTTCCAAAGTTAATAGAAGAACCCCAGCAACTTAGATCACTGCATCTGTTCATCCCCCACGGCTCTGAACTGGGCATTCAAACTGCTTTGGGGGCAAAGACCGAAAACGTGACAATTCATCACGCCTCCTCCGCCGCCCAAACCAGGGAAAGGGCCCAGCAAAGCAGGATGAAGTTAGAAATAGGGGAGCTCAGAGGGAAGCTGACAAAGTCAGTATTTTAGGCCTCAGCTGTGACGTGCTGGTGAATCCAGGGGCCAATGTCCAGGTGACAACGTGAAGGGAACGAGATGTGAGAGGACTGGCCAGGCAGGGAGAGGGCTGGGCATGGGGCACCGGGCTTGGAGAGACGGCAACAGCGAAGACCTAATCATCAGTGTACAGTTACACCCCCCTTTCAAACGCTGCTTCTCAGTCACCCCGTGTTTCCCAGGTTTTCATCTCTTACCATTGCTTATTTCTGGAATTTAACATTTAATAATTTTGCACCGTGGAAAGAGAAACCGTAGATAAGGGGGGATTATTCTATATAAAGATAAAATTTGGAACAACAATAGCAAGTCAGGGAGAAGTTGAATGGATAAACATCTTAGCAAGGTGAGATTTTTCTAATCTCCCTCAGCTGGTACAACACTTGAAGGCAGAATGCGTTAAAGCAGAGATGTGAATGGCAAACCCTAGAGCTACCACTGAAATAACACTAAAAAGAGTTATCCTAATGAACCAACAAAAAATTAGGAAACAGACAAATTCACAATTATAGCCAGACATTCCAACACCAGTAATTGATGGAATACCTTGACCCCTTCCAATAAAATCCACCAGGATATAGGAGACATAGACCATATTATTGATCACCTCTACCTAAGTGACAATTACAGAACAATAGTTGACCCAAAAACAGCAGAATAGATGATCTTGTCTAGTGCACATGGACCATGGACCAGGGAGCTATAGACTTTGGACATAAAAGAAGTGTCAATACATCTTTAAGAATTCAAGTCACGCAAAACATATTCTCTGGCCACAGAGGAACTAAATTAGAGATCAATAACAGAAAGAGCTCTGGAAAAATCGCAAATATTTGGAAACGATATAAAAATCTTTTAAATAACCCACGGGGCAAAGAACAAACCAAAAGAGAAACTATAAAGGGATTTTTAGCTGAATGAAAATGAGAATGTAACTTATCAAAATTGGTAGGATGCCACTAAAGAAGCATTTAGAGAGAAATCTGAAAAATAAGGAATTATATACCCTACTCATCCTGAGGCTAACATTACTAAAGATGCCCAAATGAGACAAAGATATTACAAAAGAACACACAAACACAGGAAACCCTACACACCAATATCCCTCGTGAACACAGATTAATAATCCTTTTCGAGTTCCAGTGTGTGAAGGACAATAACATCTAAAGAGGATAAGCTGCACCGTATGTAGCAGGTGTGAATAAATAAAATTATTTAATTCTATCTTAAGCTTTTATAATTCCATCTTAAGCATATTGTGATCCCTGGATCAAACACTAAAAGTAGCACAAAAGTGGGGAAATAATCATTTCAACCATGGTGCTGAAAAAATTGTATCCATAGGAAAAAAAAAGAATCTCAGTCCTTAACTCACTCCATAAACCAGAAGTGGGCAAAATCTGGCCTCTGCTTGTTCTTACATGGCCCCGAAGCTAACCAATGCTTTTTATATACATGGTGGGGGGAAAAACACACACTATTTTCTGACATATGAAAATGAAATGAAATTCAGATTTCAGTGTCCATACATGAAGTTCATTGGACCAGAGCCACCCTCACTTGCCCCGCAGTGTCTCTGCTGCTTTGACAAGGCAGAGGCAGAGATGAGGAGCTGGGACAGAAACCCCAAAATGTTCGTCATCTGACCCTTTACAGAAAATGTTTGCTGATCTCGCAAATCTGAGTATGAGATGGGCCAACCTTCTCAAGCGTCTATAAATCTCTGAAAGAGCAGAGCAGATTCTCTCCATGACCTTGGAGCAGTGAAGATTCTTGGGCCAAAATATTCTCATCTTCAAAATGCACATTTTTCTTTATCAAAATTTTAAAATCTGTTCATCAAAAGATATTAGGAAAGAAAATATATAATATTTACGTATCTGGGAAAGGGCATATATCCAAAATATAAAAATTTCCTACAAATAAGTAATTTAAAAGAATAGGCAATAAAATTCTTTTTTAAAGGAATCAAAAGAGTTTAACAGGGTGGTCCCATTTATATATATATAAACTTCTCTCTTCATAGAAGGCACACTTATTTCCTGCTGTTTAGGACACTTTTTGGCTCATAGAACCCCATGGTCAGCCCTCCCCAGGAATTACTTTGGTTAAAACAGTCACCGCTTCACCCAAGGTCCCTGCGCCCCTTCCCAGGGCAGCTAGATGCCTGGTGTACTTTTTCCCAGATCACCCACTGATGAGATTAAATTTTTATTCCATTTTGGGAAATGCATCCAGCCTCCCTCACTGCCACATGCAAAGGGTGAGCCGAGACAGGGAAACATGATGGCAGCAGGAGCTGTGCAGGGTCCTGGGGACACCTGACTCCTCATTTAGGCAGAAGGCAGCCAGGCAGGCCCCAGCCAACAGGGCTACTGCACAGGGGGCCGCCTGGGGGCGCTGTGCACCCACCCAGTGAGCCTCTGATGGGGAGCTGGGGCCCTGAGGGAAGGGAGGGGGAGGGGGAGAGTCCTGGCTGGGCCCCTGCATCCTGGAGATTACCTGGGGAAGCAGAGGTTTGCTGATGGGATCTTCTCCCATGAGCTGCTGTGCAGGAGTGTTGGCCTCAGCAGGGAGCGTGAACTTGGCCTCCCGGGAGTGAAGGCCTCTCTGGGGGCCTGTGTCTGGTGGACAGTGTGTCGGGGCTTCAGTGGGCAGCCGGGGAAACCAAGCCAGGTGCAGAGCAAGAGGCACGTGCTCCAGGAAAGAGAACAGAGAGTCTGCGGTGATGGCCCCTTGTCTCCAACCCCGCCCGGCCCAGCCCAGCACCGCCAGCTGCGCCTGCTCCTAGGAAGCTGGACGGAGTGGGGACCGCCTGGACCAGCTGAGCCTGTCCAGGGGATACAGGGCGCCTGCGGGAGCCGACAAGGACAGTGACATCAGAACTGTGACGTCACAGGAAAGCCCTCCAAACAGAGCAAAGGGAGGGGCAAGATCTCTGCTCTCTCACCACGAAGTCCAGAGCCCTGAGCAGGGAGATGGCCAGGCTTATCCCACCTGAATCCCCCAGGGGCACCTGGCTCCTCTGCTGCATGGCCCTCTCTTTCCTGGGGGCAGGTGGGTCCTGAGAACAGATGGGACATCCCTTCTTGACCGTGGCTGGAGTGTCCATCTCCTTCCTGCGCTGGTCTCCAGCTTCTGTCTCCTTCCTCCACAGGTTCGGCGGCTGCTGGAGTCACCCAGTCCCCAAGACAGCTAATCCAAGTCCTTGGGGAGAAGGCCGTTCTGAAATGTCACCCCAAACCTGGACACAATACTCTGTACTGGTACCAGCAGGCTCGGGGGCAGGGGCCCCAGTTCCTCATTTCCTTTTATTTAACTCAGGAGAACCAGAGAGGAAACCTCCCTGAGCACTTCTCAGCCAACCAGTCGGGTGACTACAGCTCTGAGCTGGCCATCAGCGCCCTGCAGCTGGCAGACTCGGCCGTGTACCTCTGTGCCAGCAGCTTAGACACAGTCCTGCAGGGCCCGTGGCTCTCTGTACTCAAACCTCCCTGTCCCAGCTGAGAGAGCCCCAGGAGAGGGAGGGGCCTCAGCCAAGCTCCAGGGAGGCTTCTAGTTGTTTCTAACCCCCTCCCTCCCTGCCCAGCTCAGGCAGAGCCCCCTGAGTGCTCTCCCAGCTCTGCCAGCCCCTTGCAACTCCTGGCCATGGCGGGATCTCCTGTTCTGTGATGGAGGGGCAGCCACACTGTGTGTCTTAGTGCACCTTCAACATAGTGTGTCCACCTTATAAAGGAGGAAGAGCTTAGTAAACTGTTTTCTAGAGAGGAAGTTGTAGCTCCTGCACTTCCCAAATATTTCATATATGTCAGCCCTGCATGTCCAGGCCTCTGAATTAAACATTCAGCCACAATCCCACGGTGCTTCCAGGGCCTGGTCCATAGGATGTAACAGAGCCCTGGCTCTCCTGTTCCAAGAGCATCTGAGCGGGGATGGGAAGGTCACACATCATATGTGAGGTTACAGAGCTGACTCTCCCCCACCTTCTAGGACATAGAACTTCAGGCCGAAGAAAGTGCATCTGTCCTGTGTTTGTTCATGGAGACTCATCGATGGAGGTCAAGATGTCCCCCTAATATAGGGGCTAAGTGACTTGGGGGATTTCCAGCCTAGCAGAGGATTCCCCAAGGAAACAGAAGGCCTCTAGGAGTCTCAGGCAGGATCCTGGGAGTCAGGAGAGGGCCTGAGTGCTTCTAAGGCCCTAGAAGCTGTGGGGAGGAAGGGGCCCAGATGGCCCTCACTCACCACTTTCCATCAGAACATCCCAACATGCTACTTGAGCCCAGGTCAGGAGCTGCAGGAAACAGCTGAGCGGCACAGCGGTCACATGAAGGGTGTGGACATTTACAGACTGGGCACTAGTTTGCTGATGAACACGGGGGAGTTAAATTCTACTCATTTTGTGCTTTTCATTCAGTTGCCTTATTTATTACACATTCTCGGGAGGTACCACGAGTCACCAACGTTACAGGTGAAAACACTGATTGTTAAAGAGTTAGATAATTTCCAACACGGGGCACAGCTAACAGACAACCCACAGGGACTCAAACCCAGGCCACACTGACTCCACCCAGGCTTCAATCCCTCCAGCCTCTGCACTGGGTAGAGGGAGGCATCTTCCAAATGGGAGCACTGACCCCGAGGTCCCTTTCAGGATTCCTGGCTGACACTCCTCATTTGCATAACACCTTCCACCTGGGAGGGGACCTGATAATGAGGAAGGACATCCAGCTCTAGGGACCTATCTGTTCACACTCTCACCTGCCTTGGGCTGAGGACTCAGAAATATTTGTCTGAATTTTTCTATTTGTAAACTGGGGCCAATATGGGTGTCTTGCAGAGATTTTACACAAGCAAATAAAACAAATTATTTAATAAAAATATAGGCTCAAGTAATTTGAGTTTCACATAAGCTCTGAGACAAATGTCTAGTCTAGCACAGTGATTTACTGTGTGCAGTGCTAAACAGCACCCTCCGCACCTGCAGGCTGGGAGCCCCTCTGCTTTCTCCTTGGGGCCTCCTCTCTAGCATAGGAGCCCCCGGGGCCTGCACACCAGGCAGCCAGGGCTGCAGAAGGGCTAAGGCTCCTGGAGGGCCAGGAGCCAGGGGATGAAACCCCAGCTTCTGTATTCAGGGGGACACCTCAGGAGGCATCTGTGTGCTCCTCAGCAGGTTCCAACAAAGTCCACCCTTGATGTCCCAGCACAACCACAATACTGGGCCTTATCCCGGCTTTCCCTTCCTTGCGTCTCCCTCCCTGCTCTCTTACTCCCCGCCGCAGATCATTTCCCACCTAAAATACTCCCACTAACTCCGCACTCGTGAGATTTAAATTTTTATTCCATTTTGGGAAAATGCATCCAGCCTCCCTCACTGCCACATGCAAAGGGTGAGCCGAGACAGGGAAACATGACGGCAGCAGGAGCTGTGCAGGGTCCTGGGGACACCTGACCCCTCATTTAGGCAGAAGCCAGCCTGGCGGGGCCCAGCCACCAGAGCTACTGCACAGGGGGCCGCCTGGGGGCGCTGTGCACCCACCCAGTGAACCTCTGATGGGGAGCTGGTGCTCTGAGGGAAGGGAGGGGGAGGGGGAGAGTCTTGGCTGGGCCCCTGCATCCTGGAGATTACCTGGGGAAGCAGAGGTTTGCTGATGGGATCTTCTCCCATGAGCTGCTGTGCAGGAGTGTTGGCCTCAGCAGGGAGCGTGAACTTGGCCTCCCCGGAGTGAAGGCCTCTCTGGGGCCTGTGTCTGGTGGACAGTGTGTCGGGGCTTCAGTGGGCAGCCGGGGAAACCAAGCCAGGTGCAGAGCAAGAGGCACGTGCTCCAGGAAGGAGAACAGAGAATCTGCGGTGATGGCCCCTTGTCCCCAACCCCGCCCGGCCCAGCCCAGCACCGCCAGCTGCGCCTGCTCCTAGGAAGCTGGACGGAGTGGGGACCGCCTGGACCAGCTGAGCCTGTCCAGGGGATACAGGGCGCCTGCGGGAGCCGACAAGGACAGTGACATCAGAACTGTGACGTCACAGGAAAGCCCTCCAAACAGAGCAAAGGGAGGGGCAAGATCTCTGCTCTCTCACCACGAAGTCCAGAGCCCTGAGCAGGGAGATGGCCAGGCTTGTCCCACCTGAATCCCCCAGGGGCACCTGGCTCCTCTGCTGCATGGCCCTCTCTTTCCTGGGGGCAGGTGAGTCCTGAGAGCAGGGGGGACATCCCTTCTTGACAGTGGCTGGAGTGTCCATCTCCTTCCTGCGCTGGTCTCCAGCTTCTGTCTCCTTCCTCCACAGGTACGGCGGCTGCTGGAGTCACCCAGTCCCCAAGACACCTAGTCCAAGTCCGAGGGGAGAAGGCCGTTCTGAAATGTCACCCCATCTCTGGACACAGATATCTGTCCTGGTACCAGCAGGCTCAGGGGCAGGGCCCCCAGTTCCTCATTTCCTTTTATGAAAAGAGGGAGAGCGAGAGAGGAAACCTCCCTGAGCACTTCTCAGCCAACCAGTCGGGTGACTACAGCTCTGAGCTGGCCATCAGCGCCCTGCAGCTGGCAGACTCGGCCGTGTACCTCTGTGCCAGCAGCTTAGACACAGCCCTGCAGGGCCCGTGGCTCTCTGTACTCAAACCTCCCTGTCCCAGCTGAGAGAGCCCCAGGAGAGGGAGGGGCCTCAGCCAAGCTCCAGGGAGGCTTCTAGTTCTTTCTAAACCCCTCGCTCCCTGCCCAGCTCAGGCAGAGCCCCCTGAGTGCTCGCCCAGCTCTGCCAGCCCCTTGCAACTCCTGGCCATGGCGGGACCTCCAGCTCTGTGATGGAGGGGGGCCACACTGTGTGTCTTAGTGCACGTTGGACATACTGTGTCCACCTTATAAAGGATGAAGAGCTCAGTAAAGTGTTTTATAGAGAGGAAGTTGTAGCTCCTGCACTCCCGAAATATTTCATACATGTCAGCCCTGCATGTCCAGGCCTCTGATGTCAACATTCCTCCGAAATCCCACGGTGCTTCCAGGGCCTGGTCCATAGGATGTAACAGAGCCCTGGCTCTCCTGTTCCAAGAGCATCTGAGCGGGGATGGGAAGGTCACACATCACGTGTGAGGTTACACAGCTGACTGCCCGCCACCTTCCAGGACATAGAACTTCAAGCCAGGAAACGTATGTCTGTCCTGTCCTAGTTCAGGAAGAGGGAGGCCATGATGTCCCCCTAATAGAGGAGCTAAGTGGCCAGGGGATTTCAAGTCTAGCAGAGGATTCAGCCTAGAAAACACAAGGCCCTTAGGAATTTGAGGCAGGATTCTGGGAGTCAGTCCGGGCATGACTGCTTCTAATCCACTGGAAGGCTTGAAGAGAGAGGGTCCCTCACTCACCACTTGCCATCAGAACATCCGAAACTGCTATTGTGCCCAGGTCAGGAGTTGCAGGAAACAGCTGAGGGTCACAGCTATTAAATGACATTTACCGACTGGGCACTAGTTTACTGATGAACACGGGGGACTTAAATTCTACTCATTTTGTGCATTTAATTCAATCACCTTATTTATAGTCGCCAACCGTACAGGGGGAAACACTGATCTTCAGAAAGTTTGGAGAAATTGCCAAAAGTGGCATAACTGAGAAATACGGGAACTAGACTCGATCGTGGGCCACACTCACATTCCACCCAGGCTTCAATGCTTCCAGCCTGTGCATTGGGTAAACCGAGGTGTCTTCCACATGGGAGCATTGACCCAGAGGTCCCTTTCAGAAATACTGGCTCTGACACAAATCATTTGCATAACTGCTTTCACCTGGGAGGTGACCTTGGCCCAGGAAGGACATCCAGCTGTTGGGGACCAGTCTGTTCATATTCTGACCAGCCTTGGGGTGGCGGCTCAGAAAGATTTGTCTGAATTTTTGCATTTCTAAACTTGGGCCAATATGCATGACTTGCTGAGATGTTACAGAAGCAAATAAAACAAATTGCTTACTAAAAAATTCAGGTTCAGTTAATCTTAGTTTCCCATAAACTGTGTGACAAATGTCTAGTCTAGCACAGTGATTTACCATGTGCCGAGCTAAACAGCACCCTCCTCACCTGCAGGCGGGGAGCCCCTCTGCTTTCTGTTCCCGGCCTCCTCTCTAGCATAGGAGCCCCTAGGCCTGCTAAGGCTCCTGGAGGGCCAAGAGCCAGGGGATGAAATAAATAACAAATGAAATAGTCCTGATAAATGCTTATCTCCCTAAAAAAATTTAGGGAGTCATTGAGAACACTAACATTATGGATAGATTTACCTTATGATGAGAACAGGCCTCAGACTCTGGGATTGCGTGTCCTCTAGCCCACAGGGAGTGAGTACTAGTTGAAAAACGCCTCTGTCTTGCACTGACCCGGCCTCAGGAAGCGGGCTCCTTTGCCAGGTGGCTCTTGGTCGCCTGGGGCCCAGGAGTCCTGGGTATAGACGGAGAGGCCTTTCCTGGGCTGGCCAGGCCCGAGGCCGCGGCCTTTCCAGGCGATGGCGCACCAGCTCCTCCTGGCCTCTGATATCTGGCTCCCTGTCCTCCTCACTGTTTCGATATGATAGTTGCCCATCGAGATGACATCAAGCTCTGCAGCCGCAGAAATAGGGACACCTCACGCTGAGATGTACCCTACATAAGAAATAGCGGCTTGTAGGGATTATGAGCAGCTCTGAGCTTGGCACATGAGCACACTGAGGATTCAATTATATTCTCCCATTTGGTGGGTGCAACGCCTTCTGAATGGAGACAGGACAGTTCCCTGTGGCCCTGGAGGCATCCGACACGTGTAGCTCTGGCTGAATATCTCACCCACATCCCTAACGAGCCTCCTCTGTTTTTCACAAAAGTCACAGTCACGGGGACTTGGGTGGTCCAGTCTTCTGTGGCCTCAGCTGAAACCAAGGGACAATTCTAACCCATGAGTCCTCAGAGACCTGAGCACTGACGGCAGGGCCCCCATCAGTCTGTGGATCGTGAGACAAAGTAAAACAAGTCTTCAGGTTCCAATGACCTGACCAAAGGCTTTGGCAACTTCCTGGCATCAGGGGGTTCCTGTAACTGAGAGGATCCCTGTGGGCTGACATCTAAATCAGCCAGAATTTATACAAAGAGAAGCACTAGTAGAAGGTATTTCGAGGTAAATTTTGAGAAAAGAAGTTTCTAAATTAACAGTAATACTGTGAGAAAAAATATAACCGTATACAAATTGGGAATTGTATCTTTCTGCATAGGGGAACGAATTCCCTTACCCAAAGGCAAGGAAAAAGGCATATATAGTTATAAGATTTCTTTCAAAACCAGACTCACACACTCTTCCCGCTCTGAACTGTTCAACTTGATCTACGTCATTGACTTGTTCCTGCCGGGAAGGGGAGTGGCAGGTTCGCTCTGCAGCTCACCATTTGTCAGGGAAGGGGACATGAGTGAGTCACTGACAGGCCAATGCCATTGCCCCAAAACAGAAGAGGGAGACATGAGATTCTGCCCTGGAGCTGAGATGGCCACCAGGCTCTTCTCCCGGGTGGCTCTTTGTCTCCTGCGGGCAGGTGAGTCCAGGAGGGCCTCCCGCCCTGGATTCCAAAGACCTCAGCCCAAGCCTTTGTCTCAGGATGACAACATCAGGTCTGTGGCTCTCTTACAGGACACCTGGATGCCCGAATCACCCAGAGCCCAACATACAAAGTTACAGGGACAGGAAAGAAGGGGACCCTCAGGTGTCACCAGACTGGTAACATTAATATAATGTCCTGGTATCGATATGACCTGGGCCATGGGCTGAGGCTGATCCATTACTCACTCAGCCGTGGGATCACCGCCAGAGGAGAGGTCCCTGACGGGCACACTGTCAAAACACCAAGTCCAAAGGACTTCCCCCTCACACTGGATTCCACGACTCTCTCCCAGACGTCTGTGTGCGTCTGTGCCAGCCAAGATCCACAGCCCTGCAGGGCCCCCTCCTCCCTGCACACAAAAGCAAGGGCAGATCCTGCGTCCTGGCCTCAGGGGAGCCCTGTGCAAACTCCTAAAGCGCGGAGCCCAGCGGCCGCGTCCACAGGATGAACCTCGGTGTAGTTTCTGTAAGTGCTCCCCAGGCCCAGGGCCTCGGGCACCCCCCGCTGTTACTGCCGGTGCTCGGCAGGGGCCCCATCAGCGGGGAGGCTGCTTTCCTCCCTATGGCCTGAGTCTGACGGCTCCAGGGTGGAAGGTCATCGGTTAGCCACATCCGTCTAGACCCCCCGTGTATTACACGCTCGCGTCTTAAAGGCCAATGGACTGGAGTCTTTTTCCATAACGAAGCTGCAGGAAACCGACTGTGGAATGCATGGTGACCTAGAAGGACATGGGCTCTGCTGTGGGGCTTTGGATACATAATAGGACATGGCGGTTAATGATCACAGGGAGGGCACATGGTCGTGACCTGCAGGAGGAGCAGGAGCTTCCAGCTCAGATGTTTTCCCAGGGCATCCTTTCAGGTCTTGTATCTGAGTGTCAGTGCCTCCAGGGCAAAGCCAATCAACCCTGACGCCCACTCTCCCTAAGGAACGGGTCGGGTTGAGCAGGTGTGACTGGGAGAGTGGAGGGGATAGTGACCCACCCAAGGAGGCTCCCAGGAGGTCCTGACGTGCAGGTAACACAGCGGATCACCCTTTGGTACCTGATATTCAAGATGCCGCTGACAAGTCTCAGTGAGAACGGCCAGCGGACAGGAGTGACCGGCGAAAGAGAAGGTGAACTTGGAGAGGCGGTGAGACCTCTGCATCCAGACCCATCAGGGTCCCTGAGACGGAGGGCTCGATAGAGGCAGTGACGTCACTGTGGAAACTGCCTGGTAGGCAAGGAAATGCCTCCCCCTCTGCTCATGCTCACAAGGACCACGACCTGGTGCGCCTCCCACTCCTGTCCTGACCCTGCCATGGGCACCAGGCTCCTGTGCTGGGTGACCCTCTGTCTCCTGGGGGCAGGTGAGTCCTCAGAAAACCAAGGCTCCAGTGAATGCGTGTGTGTGTGAGTGTGTGAGTGTGTGAGTGTGAGACTATCACTGTTTTTTCTCCTTCTATTTCCAACTTCTGTCTCCACAGGTCACACAGAGGCTGGAGTGTCCCAGTCCCCCAGGCACCTAGTCACACAGAGGGGACAGGGTGTGACTCTCAGGTGTGATCCAATTTCTGGACACAACAGCCTTTACTGGTACCGGCAGATGCAGGGACAGGGCCTGGAGTTTTTGGTTTACTTTTTGAACGATAAACCCTCAGACACATCGGGGATGCCTCAGGAGCGGTTCTCTGCCGACAGGCCTAAAGGCACTTACTCCGAGCTGAAGATCCAGCCAGCAGAGTGGGGGGACTCAGCCACCTACCTCTGTGCCAGCAGCCCAACCACAGTGTGGCACAGTCACCCCCTCCCTGCCCTCAAACCTCCTGCTTCTCTCTCCTGGCAGCTCCTGGAGGCCCTGAGGGGCCCTCCTTCCTCTGCATTTCCCGCCCGAAAGGAGCTCTGGCCCTCGGCTGCCCTTTGGGTAGAAAGAGGCCCCAGATTAACCCTGAAGTGCGGTGGCTGTCAGGGCCCGGGACGGAAGCATTTCTGTCTCCTTCAGGTCTAGGATCCCAGCGCCAGCTCAGCAACCAGGACAAGGACAGCGTGTCCTGGCCACCAACAGTCCTTTGCGGGACTGGGAGCCCCTCCCGGGCACAGCCTTGGTCTGGGGCCGGCACTGTCTCTCCCACTGTGGTCGGCGTCTAGAAGGGCTGCGACCTCCACCCTGAGATGTTCTCGCTCTAGGGCCTCTTCTGTCCCCTGGGAATTCCTGCAGCAGCCTCACACTGTCCTCCTGGGGGAGGGACGGTCCTCCCTGCCTTGTGCCTGTTGACTGATTCGCACACAACACCGACACCAGGAAGGCTGCCCTGGGTCTGCCTGGAGCAAGGACCCACGTGCTTTATTTTCTTTTCATTTTCCCACGGCTCCATCCTGAGGGTTCGACTAAGGCATCTTTTCCCAACATTTCCAGTTTCATCTTGACTCCGTGACTAAATCTGATTTCTAGAGGATGTTCTATTTAGTCTCCGAGCTTTTTGATGTGAAATAATATCCCTGAAGTGTTTAACTCAAGAAGAGGAGATATTTTCTTGACCATAAGGCCCTATTTATTTTGATATATTTGCTACGTTACATGTTGTCATATATTACTTGTTATAAATATGAACAGCCACGTACCCATCTGTTTGTGCCGCTGCGTGTCTCTGAAATCTAAAGCCATCGTTGGAGGGGTCAGATCATGGACCACGGGTTCCTGGGAGTCCCAAGGGTAACCCAATGCTTGCAAATATGGGTCGTGCCATTGTCACTCTTCATGCCGAGGGTGAGCTGAGCTGAGTGCACATCACAGCAGCGGGAGCTGTGCAGGGCTCGGGCAGGTCCTGACTCCGAATTTAGGCAGGAGCCAGGCAGCCTGGGCAGTGTCAACAGCGCTGCTGCACAGGGGGCCGCCTGGGGGCGCTGTGCACCCACCCCGTGAGCCTCTGATGGGGAGCTGGCGCCCTGAGGGAAGGGAGGGGGAGGGGGAGAGTCCTGGCTGGGCCCCTGCATCCTGGAGATTACCTGGGGAAGCAGAGGTTTGCTGATGGGATCTTCTCCCATGAGCTGCTGTGCAGGAGTGTTGGCCTCAGCAGGGAGCGTGAACTTGGCCTCCCGGGAGTGAAGGCCTCTCTGGGGGCCTGTGTCTGGTGGACAGTGTGTCGGGGCTTCAGTGGGCAGCCGGGGAAACCGAGCCAGGTGCAGAGCAAGAGGCACGTGCTCCAGGAAGGAGAACAGAGAGTCTGCGGTGATGGCCCCTTGTCCCCAACCCCGCCCGGCCCAGCCCAGCACCGCCAGCTGCGCCTGCTCCTAGGAAGCTGGACGGAGTGGGGACCGCCTGGACCAGCTGAGCCTGTCCAGGGGCTGCAGGGCGCCTGCGGGAGCCGACAAGGACAGTGACATCAGAACTGTGACGTCACAGGCAAGCCCCCCAAACAGAGCAAAGGGAGGGGCAAGATCTCTGCTCTCTCACCACGAAGTCCAGAGCCCTGAGCAGGGAGATGGCCAGGCTTGTCCCACCTGAATCCCCCAGGGGCACCTGGCTCCTCTGCTGCATGGCCCTCTCTTTCCTGGGGGCAGGTGAGTCCTGAGAGCAGGGGGGACATCCCTTCTTGACCGTGGCTGGAGTGTCCATCTCCTTCCTGCGCTGGTCTCCAGCTTCTGTCTCCTTCCTCCACAGGTTCGGCGGCTGCTGGAGTCACCCAGTCCCCAAGACACCTAATCCAAGTCCTTGGGGAGAAGGCAGTTCTGAAATGTCACCCCATCTCTGGACACAAAAGTCTGTACTGGTATCAGCAGGCTCGGGGGCAGGGCCCCCAGTTCCTCATTTACTTTTTTGAAAAGGGGGAGAGCCAGAGAGGCAACTTCCCTGAGCACTTCTCAGCCAACCAGTCGGGTGACTACAGCTCTGAGCTGGCCATCAGCGCCCTGCAGCTGGCAGACTCGGCCGTGTACCTCTGTGCCAGCAGCTTAGACACAGCCCTGCAGGGCCCGTGGCTCTCTGTACTCAAACCTCCCTGTCCCAGCTGAGAGAGCCCAGGAGAGGGAGGGGCCTCAGCCAAGCTCCAGGGAGGCTTCTAGTTCTTTCTAACTCCCTCGCTCCCTGCCCAGCTCAGGCAGAGCCCCCTGAGTGCTCTCCCAGCTCTGCCAGCCCCTTGCAACTCCTGGCCATGGCGGGATCTCCTGCTCTGTGATGGAAGGGGAGCCACACTGTGTGTTTTAGTGCACGTTGGACATAGTGTGTCCACCTTTAAAGGAGGAAGAGCTCAGTAAACTGTTTTCTAGAGAGGAAGTTGCAGTTCCTGCACTTCCCAAATATTTCATACATGTCAGCTCTGTATGTCCAGGCCTCTGATGTCAACATTCCGCCGAAATCCCACGGTGCTTCCAGGGCCTGGTCCATAGGATGTAACAGAGCCCTGGCAATCCTGTTCCAAGAGCATCTGAGCGGGGATGGGAAGGTCACACATCACGTGTGAGGTTACACAGCTGACTGCCCGCCACCTTCTAGGACATACAACTTCAAGCCAGGAAACGTATGTCTGTCCTGTCCTAGTTCAGGAAGAGGGAGGCCATGATGTCCCCCTAATAGAGGAGCTAAGTGGCCGGGGGATTTCAAGTCTAGCAGAGGATTCAGCCTAGAAAACACAAGGCCCTTAGGAATTTGAGGCAGGATTCTGGGAGTCAGTCCGGGCATGAGTGCTTCTAATCCACTGGAAGGCTTGAAGAGAGAGGGTCCCTCACTCACCACTTGCCATCAGAACATCCGAAACTGCTACTGTGCCCAGGTCAGGAGCTGCAGGAAACAGGTGAGCCGCAAAACGATTAAATGAAGGGTGTGGACATTTACAGACTGGGCACTAGTTTGCTGATGAACACCGGGACTTAAATTCTACTCATTTTGTGCATTTAATTCAATCACCTTATTTATAGTCGCCAACCTTACAGGGGGAAACACTGATCTTCAGAAAGTTTGGAGAAATTGCCAAAAGTGGCACAACTGCGAAATATGGGAACTGGACTCGATCATGGGCCACACTGACTCCACCCAGGCTTCAATGCTTCCAGCCTCTGCCTTTGGAAGACCGAGGCCTCTTCCAAATGGGAGCATTGACCCAGAGGTCCCTTTCAGAAATGCTGGCTCTGACACAAATCATTTGCATAACTGCTTTCACCTGGGAGGTGACCTTGGCCCAGGAAGGACATCCAGCTCTTGGGGACCTGTCTGTTCATATTCTGACCTGCCTTGGGGTGGGGACTCAGAAAGATTTGTCTGAATTTTTACATTTGTAAACTGGGGCCAATATGCATGACTTGCTGAGATGTTACAGAAGGAAATAAAACAAATTGCTTTCTAAAAAATTCAGGTTCAGTTAATCTTAGTTTCCCATAAACTGTGTGACAAATGTCTAGTGTAGCACAGTAATTTACCATGTGCAGTGCTAAACGGCACCCTCTCACCTGCAGGCGGGGAGCCCCTCTGCTTTCTGCTCCCGGCCTCCTCTCTAGCATAGGAGCCCCTGGGGCCTGCACACCAGGCAGCCAGGGCTGCAGAAATGCTAAGGCTCCTGGAGCGACAGGAGCCAGGGGATGAAACCCCAGCTTCTGTGTTCAGGGGGACAGTTCAGGAGGCATCTGTGTGCTCCTCAGCAGGTTCCAACAAAGTCCATCCCTGATGTCCCAGCACACCCACAATACTGGGCCTTATCCCGGCTTTCCCTTATTTTTTCCTCCCTGCTGTCTTACTCCCGCACCTCAGATCATTTCCCAATTAAACTACTTGCTCCTAAGTCCCCATCTCAGACTGTGTTCCCAGGGGCAGCTTAAACTGCTAGAGTGATGGAAGGGTGTGACCTTCAAAAGACGCTTCCATTTGGAAGAGAGCCCCATTTTTATTTCATTTACTCTGCTATCCATTCATTCAAACAGTCCTATAAAAAAGTCTTATAAAAATACGTATGAATGAATCTTCTTCCAGTTCATTTTGGTTTATTTAAATTCCCAACAGACTCGCATGAGTCTCTGCTCCCTTCAGGCTCTGAACCTATTTGGAACTGACTACACCGGGTTCTGTTTGCAGAAGAGGAGTCAGCCTGGACTCCGACACCCATCCATTCTAGTCACTCATTCTACGAACACTAGCTAAACACAGGTGCAGAGTAGTCTGGGCTCTGTGGGGACGAAAGCTTATGAAAAGTTAGGGTGCCTTTTGAAAAAGGGAATAAAAAGTTTTTAGAAATCTTGGAAAGGTCCTGTGTGATGAGAAGCCCTGAAATGATCCTTCATTGTCTGCATGGCCAATCCAGCCTTCACCACTTACCATGTACAGGTGCTGCCCCAGGTGTTTGGGGAGATACAAGTGCAAAAAACAAAAACAAACCCCCCAAAACTGAATTGACTTGAGGTGCATGTTTTCTTTAACATCAACTTTGTGATTAAATTAATTAAAAAATAAATAACAAATGAAATAGTCCTGATAAATGCTTATCTCCCTAAAAAAATTAGGGTGTCATTGAGAACACTAACATTATGGATAGATTTACCTTATTATGAGAACAAGCCTCAGACTCTGGGATTGCGTGTCCTCTAGCCCACAGGGAGTGAGTACTAGTTGAAAAACGCCTCTGTCTTGCACTGACCCGGCCTAGGAAGCGGGCTCCTTTGCCAGGTGGCTCTTGGTCGCCTGGGGCCCAGGAGTCCTGGGTATAGACGGAGAGGCCTTTCCTGGGCTGGCCAGGCCCCAGGCCGCGGCCTTTCCAGGCGATGGCGCACCAGCTCCTCCTGGCCTCTGATATCTGGCTCCCTGTCCTCCTCACTGTTTCGATATGATAGTTGCCCATCGAGATGACATCAAGCTCTGCAGCCGCAGAAATAGGGACACCTCACGCTGAGATGTACCCTACATAAGAAATAGCGGCTTCTAGGGATTATGACCAGCTCTGAGCTTGGCACATGAGCACATTTAGGATTCAATTATATTCTCCCATTTGGTGGGTGCAACGCCTTCTGAATGGAGACAGGACAGTTCCCTGTGGCCCTGGAGGCATCCGACACGTGTAGCTCTGGCTGAATATCTCACCCACATCCCTAACGAGCCTCCTCTGTTTTTCACAAAAGTCACAGTCACGGGGACTTGGGTGGTCCAGTCTTCTGTGGCCTCAGCTGAAACCAAGGGACAATTCTAACCCATGAGTCCTCAGAGACCTGAGCACCGACGGCAGGGCCCCCCTCAGTCTGTGGATCGTGAGACAAAGTAAAACAAGTCTTCAGGTTCCAATGACCTGACCAAAGGCTTTGACAACTTCCTGGCATCAGGGGGTTCCTGTAACTGAGAGGATCACTGTGGGCCGACTTCTAAATCAGCCAGAATTTATACAAAGAAGCACTAGTAGAAGGTATTTGGAGGTGAATTTTGAGAAAAGATGTTTCTGAATTAACAGTAATACTCTGAGAAAAAATATAACCGCATACAAAATAGGAATTGTATCTTTCTGTATAGGGGAACGAATTCCCGTACCCAAAGGCAAGGAAAAAGGCATATATAGTTATAAGATTTCTTTCAAAACCAGACTCACACATTCTTCCCGCTCTGAACTGTTCAACTTGATCTACATCATTGACTTGTTCCTGCGGGGAAGGGGTGTGGCAGGTTCGCTCTGCAGCTCACCATTCGTCAGGAACGGTGACATCAGTGAGTCACTGAGAGGCCAATGCCATTGCCCAAAACAGAAGAGGGAGACATGAGATTCTGCCCTGGAGCTGAGATGGCCACCAGGCTCTTCTCCCGGGTGGCTCTTTGTCTCCTGTGGGCAGGTGAGTCCAGGAGGGCCTCCCGCCCTGGATTCCAAAGACCTCAGCCCAAGCCTTTGTCTCAGGATGACAACATCAGGTCTGTGGCTCTCTTACAGGACACCTGGATGCCCGAATCACCCAGAGCCCAACATACAAAGTTACAGGGACAGGAAAGAAGGGGACCCTCAGGTGTCACCAGACTGGTAACATTAATATAATGTCCTGGTATCGATATGACCTGGGCCATGGGCGGAGGCTGATCCATTACTCACTCAGCCGTGGGATCACCGCCAGAGGAGAGGTCCCTGAAGGGCACACTGTCAAAACACCAAGTCCAAAGGACTTCCCCCTCACACTGGATTCCACGACTCTCTCCCAGACATCTGTGTGCGTCTGTGCCAGCCAAGATCCACAGCCCTGCAGGGCCCCCTCCTCCCTGCACACAAAAGCAAGGGCAGATCCTGCGTCCTGGCCTCAGGGGAGCCCTGTGCAAACTCCTAAAGCGCGGAGCCCAGCGGCCGCGTCCACAGGATGAACCTCGGTGTAGTTTCTGTAAGTGCTCCCCAGGCCCAGGGCCTCGGGCACCCCCCGCTGTTACTGCCGGTGCTTGGCAGGGGCCCCATCAGCGGGGAGGCTGCTTTCCTCCCTATGGCCTGAGTCTGACGGCTCCAGGGTGGAAGGTCATCGGTTAGCCACATCCGTCTAGACCCCCTGTGTATTACACGCTCGCGTCTTAAAGGCCAATGGACTGGAGTCTTTTTCCATAACGAAGCTACAGGAAACCAACTGTGGAATGCATGGTGACCTAGAAGGACATGGGCTCTGCTGTGGGGCTTTGGAGACATAATAGGACATGGCGGTTAATGATCACAGGGAGGGCACATGGTCGTGACCTGCAGGAGGAGCAGGAGCTTCCAGCTCAAATGTTTTCCCAGGGCATCCTTTCAGGTCTTGTATCTGAGTGTCAGTGCCTCCAGGGCAGAGCCAATCAGCCCTGACGCCCACTCTCCCTAAGGAACGGGTCGGGTTGAGCAGGTGTGACTGGGAGAGTGGAGGGGATAGTGACCCACCCAAGGAGGCTCCCAGGAGGTCCTGACGTGCAGGTAACACAGCGGATCAACCTTTGGTACCTGATATTCAAGATGCTGCTGACAAGTCTCAGTGAGAACGGCCAGCGGACAGGAGTGACCGGCGAATGAGAAGGTGAACTTGGAGAGGCGGTGAGACCTCTGCATCCAGACCCATCAGGGTCCCTGAGACGGAGGGCTCGATAGAGGCAGTGACGTCACTGTGGAAACTGCCTGGTAGGCAAGGAAATGCCTCCCCCTCTGCTCATGCTCACAAGGACCACGACCTGGTGCGCCTCCCACTCCTGTCCTGACCCTGCCATGGGCACCAGGCTCCTGTGCTGGGTGACCCTCTGTCTCCTGGGGGCAGGTGAGTCCTCAGAAAACCAAGGCTCCAGTGAATGCGTGTGTGTGTGTGAGTGTGTGAGTGTGTGAGTGTGAGACTATCACTGTTTTTTCTCCTTCTATTTCCAACTTCTGTCTCCACAGGTCACACAGAGGCTGGAGTGTCCCAGTCCCCCAGGCACCTAGTCACACAGAGGGGACAGGATGTGACTCTCAGGTGTGATCCAATTTCTGGACACAACAGCCTTTACTGGTACCGGCAGATGCAGGGACAGGGCCCGGAGTTTTTGGTTTACTTTTTGAACGATAAACCCTCAGACACATCGGGGATGCCTCAGGAGCGGTTCTCTGCCGACAGGCCTAAAGGCACTTACTCCGAGCTGAAGATCCAGCCAGCAGAGCGGGGGGACTCAGCCACCTACCTCTGTGCCAGCAGCCCAACCACAGTGTGGCACAGTCACCCCCTCCCTGCCCTCAAACCTCCTGCTTCTCTCTCCTGGCAGCTCCTGGAGGCCCTGAGGGGCCCTCCTTCCTCTGCATTTCCCACCCGAAAGGAGCTCTGGTCCTCGGCTGCCTTTTGGGTAGAAAGAGGCCCCAGATTAACCCTGAAGTGCGGTGGCTGTCAGGGCCCGGGACGGAAGCATTTCTGTCTCCTTCAGGTCTAGGATCCCAGCGCCAGCTCAGCAACCAGGACAAGGACAGCGTGTCCTGGCCACCAACAGTCCTCTGCGGGACTGGGAGCTGCTCCCGGGCACAGCCTTGGTTCTGGGGGCGGGACTGTCCCTTGCACTGTCCTCGGCGTCTGGAAGGGCTGCGACCGCCACCCTGACATGTTCTCGCTCTAGGGCCTCTTCTGTCCCCTGGGAATTCCTGCAGCAGCCTCACACTGTCCTCCTGCGGGAGGGACGGTCCTCCCTGCCTTGTGCCTGTTGACTGATTCGCACACAACACCGACACCAGGAAGGCTGCCCTGGGTCTGCCTGGAGCAAGGACCCACGTGCTTTATTTTCTTTTCATTTTCATTTTCCCACGGCTCCATCCTGAGGGTTAGACTAAAGCATCTTTTCCCAACATTTCCAGTTTCATCTTGACTCCGTGACTAAATCTGATTTCTAGAGGATGTTCTATTTAGTCTCGAGCTTTTTGATGTGAAATAATATCCCTGAAGTCTTTAACTCAAGAAGAGGAGATATTTTCTTGATCATAAGGCCCTATTTATTTTGATATATTTGCTACGTTATATGTTGACATATATTACTTGTTATAAATATGAACAGCCAGGCACCCATCTGTTTGTGCCGCTGCATGTCTCTGAAATCTAAAGCCATCGTTAGAGGGGTCAGATCATGGACCACGGGTTCCTGGGAGTCCCAAGGGGTAACCCAATGCTTGCAAATATGGGTTGTGCCATTGTCACTCTTCTTGCCGAGGGTGAGCTGAGCTGAGTGCACATCACAGCAGCGGGCGCTGTGCAGGGCTCGGGCAGGTCCTGACTCTGAATTTAGGCAGGAGCCAGGCAGCCTGGGCAGTGTCAACAGCGCTGCTGCACAGGGGGCCGCCTGGGGGCGCTGTGCACCCACCCAGTGAGCCTCTGATGGGGAGCTGGGGCCCTGAGGGAAGGGAGGGGGAGGGGAGAGTCTTGGCTGGGCCCCTGCATCCTGGAGATTACCTGGGGAAGCAGAGGTTTGCTGATGGGATCTTCTCCCATGAGCTGCTGTGCAGGAGTGTTGGCCTCAGCAGGGAGCGTGAACTTGGCCTCCCCGGAGTGAAGGCCTCTCTGGGGCCTGTGTCTGGGGGACAGTGTGTCGGGGCTTCAGTGGGCAGCCGGGGAAACCAAGCCAGGTGCAGAGCAAGAGGCACGTGCTCCAGGAAAGAGAACAGAGAGTCTGCGGTGATGGCCCCTTGTCCCCAACCCCGCCTGGCCCAGCCCAGCCCCGCCAGCTGCGCCTGCTCCTAGGAAGCTGGACGGAGTGGGGACCGCCTGGACCAGCTGAGCCTGTCCAGGGGCTGCAGGGCGCCTGCGGGAGCCGACAAGGACAGTGACATCAGAACTGTGACGTCACAGGCAAGCCCTCCAAACAGAGCAAAGGGAGGGGCAAGATCTCTGCTCTCTCACCACGAAGTCCAGAGCCCTGAGCAGGGAGATGGCCAGGCTTGTCCCACCTGAATCCCCCAGGGGCACGTGGCTCCTCTGCTGCATGGCCCTCTCTTTCCTGGGGGCAGGTGAGTCCTGAGAGCAGCGGGGACATCCCTTCTTGACCGTGGCTGGAGTGTCCATCTCCTTCCTGGGCTGGTCTCCAGCTTCTGTCTCCTTCCTCCACAGGTTCGGCGGCTGCTGGAGTCACCCAGTCCCCAAGACACCTAATCCAAGTCCTTGGGGAGAAGGCGGTTCTGAAATGTCACCCCATCTCTGGACACAAAAGTCTGTACTGGTATCAGCAGGCTCGGGGGCAGGGCCCCAGTTCCTCATTTACTTTTTTGAAAAGGGGGAGAGCCAGAGAGGAAACTTCCCTGAGTACTTCTCAGCCAACCAGTCGGGTGACTACAGCTCTGAGCTGGCCATCAGCGCCCTGCAGCTGGCAGACTCGGCCGTGTACCTCTGTGCCAGCAGCTTAGACACAGCCCTGCAGGGCCCGTGGCTCTCTGTACTCAAACCTCCCTGTCCCAGCTGAGAGAGCCCAGGAGAGGGAGGGGCCTCAGCCAAGCTCCAGGGAGGCTTCTAGTTCTTTCTAACACCCTCCCTCCCTGCCCAGCTCAGGCAGAGCCCCCTGAGTGCTCTCCCAGCTCTGCCAGCCCCTTGCAACTCCTGGCCATGGCGGGACCTCCTGCTCTGTGATGGAGGGGCGGCCACACTGTGTGTCTTAGTGCACGTTGGACATAGTGTGTCCACCTTTAAAGGATGAAGAGCTCAGTAAACTGTTTCATAGAGAGGAAGTTGCAGCTCCTGCACTCCCGAAATATTTCATACATGTCAGCCCTGCATGTCCAGGCCTCTGATGTCAACATTCCGCCGAAATCCCACGGTGCTTCCAGGGCCTGGTCCATAGGATGTAACAGAGCCCTGGCACTCCTGTTCCAAGAGCATCTGAGCGGGGATGGGAAGGTCACACATCACGTGTGAGGTTACACAGCTGACTGCCCGCCACCTTCTAGGACATACAACTTCAAGCCAGGAAACGTATGTCTGTCCTGTCCTAGTTCAGGAAGAGGGAGGCCATGATGTCCCCCTAATAGAGGAGCTAAGTGGCCGGGGGATTTCAAGTCTAGCAGAGGATTCAGCCTAGAAAACACAAGGCCCTTAGGAATTTGAGGCAGGATTCTGGGAGTCAGTCCGGGCATGACTGCTTCTAATCCACTGGAAGGCTTGAAGAGAGAGGGTCCCTCACTCACCACTTGCCATCAGAACATCCGAAACTGCTATTGTGCCCAGGTCAGGAGTTGCAGGAAACAGCTGAGGGTCACAGCTATTAAATGACATTTACCGACTGGGCACTAGTTTACTGATGAGCACGGGGGACTTAAATTCTACTCATTTTGTGCATTTAATTCAATCACCTTATTTATAGTCGCCAACCTTACAGGGGGAAACACTGATCTTCAGAAAGTTTGGAGAAATTGCCAAAAGTGGCATAACTGAGAAATACGGGAACTAGACTCGATCGTGGGCCACACTCACATTCCACCCAGGCTTCAATGCTTCCAGCCTGTGCATTGCGTAGACCGAGGTGTCTTCCAAATGGGAGCATTGACCCAGAGGTCCCTTTCAGAAATACTGGCTCTGACACAAATCATTTGCATAACTGCTTTCACCTGGGAGGTGACCTTGGCCCAGGAAGGACATCCAGCTGTTGGGGGCCTGTGTGTTCATATTCTGACCTGCCTTGGGGTGGCGGCTCAGAAATATTTGTCTGAATTTTTGCATTTGTAAACTGGGGCCAATATGCATGACTTGCTGAGATGTTACAGAAGCAAATAAAACAAATTGCTTACTAAAAAATTCAGGTTCAGTTAATCTTAGTTTCCCATAAACTGTGTGACAAATGTCTAGTCTAGCACAGTGATTTACCATGTGCCGTGCTAAACAGCACCCTCCTCACCTGCAGGCGGGGAGCCCCTCTGCTTTCTGTTCCCGGCCTCCTCTCTAGCATAGGAGCCCCTGGGCCTGCTAAGGCTCCTGGAGGGCCAGGAGCCAGGGGATGAAATAAATAACAAATGAAATAGTCCTAATAAATGCTTATCTCCCTAAAAAAATTAGGGTGTCATTGAGAACACTAATATTATTGATAGATTGAAACTTATTATGAGAACAGGCCTCAGACTCTGGGATTGCGTGTCCTCTAGCCCACAGGGAGTGAGTACTAGTTGAAAAACGCCTCTGTCTTGCACTGACCCGGCCTCAGGAAGTGGGCTCCTTTGCCAGGTGGCTCTTGGTCGCCTGTGGCCCAGGATTCCTGGGTATAGACGGAGAGGCCTTTCCTGGGCTGGCCAGGCCCGAGGCTGCGGCCTTTCCAGCCGATGGTGCACCAGCTCCTCCTGGCCTCTGATATCTGGCTCCCTGTCCTTCTCACTGTTTCGATATGATAGTTGCCCATCGAGATGACATCAAGCTCTGCAGCCGCAGAAATAGGGACACCTCACGCTGAGATGTACCCTACATAAGAAATAGCAGCTTGTCAGGATTATGAGCAGCTATGAGCTTGGCACATGAGCACATTTAGGATTCAATTATATTCTCCCATTTGGTGGGTGCAACGCCTTCTGAATGGAGACAGGACAGTTCCCTGTGGCCCTGGAGGCATCCGACACGTGTAGCTCTGGCTGAATATCTCACCCACATCCCTAACGAGCCTCCTGTGTTTTGCACAAAAGTCACAGTCACGGGGACTTGGGTGGTCCAGTCTTCTGTGGCCTCAGCTGAAACCAAGGGACAATTCTAACCCATGAGTCCTCAGAGACCTGAGCGCCGACGGCAGGGCCCCCCTCAGTCTGTGGATCGTGAGACAAAGTAAAACAAGTCTTCAGGTTCCAATGACCTGACCAAAGGCTTTGACAACTTCCTGGCATCAGGGGGTTCCTGTAACTGAGAGGATCACTGTGGGCCGACATCTAAATCAGCCAGAATTTATACAAAGAGAAGCACTAGCAGAAGGTATTTGGAGGTGAATTTTGAGAAAAGATGTTTCTGAATTAACAGTAATACTGTGAGAAAAAATATAACCGCATACAAAATAGGAATTGTATCTTTCTGCATAGGGGAACGGATTCCCTTACCCAAAGGCAAGGAAAAAGGCATATATAGTTATAAGATTTCTTTCAAACCAGACTCACACATTCTTCCCGCTCTGAACTGTTCAACTTGATCTACGTCATTGACTTGTTCCTGCGGGGAAGGCGTGTGGCGGGTTCGCTCTGCAGCTCACCATTTGTCAGGGACGGTGACATCAGTGAGTCACTGAGAGGCCAATGCCATTGCCCCAAAACAGAAGAGGGAGACATGAGATTCTGCCCTGGAGCTGAGAGGGCCACCAGGCTCTTCTCCCGGGTGGCTCTTTGTCTCCTGTGGGCAGGTGAGTCCAGGAGGGCCTCCCGCCCTGGATTCCAAAGACCTCAGCCCAAGCCTTTGTCTCAGGATGACAACATCAGGTCTGTGGCTCTCTTACAGGACACCTGGATGCCCGAATCACCCAGAGCCCAACATACAAAGTTACAGGGACAGGAAAGAAGGGGACTCTCAGGTGTCACCAGACTGGTAACATTAATATAATGTCCTGGTATCGATATGACCTGGGCCATGGGCTGAGGCTGATCCATTACTCACTCAGCCGTGGGGTCACCGCCAAAGGAGAGGTCCCTGACGGGCACACTGTCAAAAGACCAAGTCCAAAGGACTTCCCCCTCACACTGGATTCCACGACTCTCTCCCAGACATCTGTGTACGTCTGTGCCAGCCAAGATCCACAGCCCTGCAGGGCCCCCTCCTCCCTGCACACACAAGCAAGGGGAGAGCCTGCGTCCTGGCCTCAGGGGAGCCCTGTGCAAACTCCTAAACCGCGGAGCCCAGCGGCCGCGTCCACAGGATGAACCTCGGTGTAGTTTCTGTAAGTGCTCCCCAGGCCCAGGGCCTCGGGCACCCCCAGCTGTTACTGCCGGTGCTTGGCAGGGGCCCCATCAGCGGGGAGGCTGCTTTCCTCCCTATGGCCTGAGTCTGACGGCTCCAGGGTGGAAGGTCATCGCTTAGCCACATCCGTCTAGACCCCCTGTGTATTACACGCTCGCGTCTTAAAGGCCAATGGACTGGAGTCTTTTTCCATAACGAAGCTGCAGGAAACCGACTGTTGAATGCATGGTGACCTAGAAGGACATGGGCTCTGCTGTGGGGCTTTGGAGACATAATAGGACATGGAGGTTAATGATCACAGGGAGGGTACATGGTCGTGACCTGCAGGAGGAACAGGAGCTTCCAGCTCAGATGTTTTCCCAGGGCATCCTTTCATGTCTTGTATCTGAGTGTCAGTGCCTCCAGGGCAGAGCCAATCAGCCCTGATGCCCACTCTCCCTAAGGAACGGGTCGGGTTGAGCAGGTGTGACTGGGAGAGTGGAGGGGATAGTGACCCACCCAAGGAGGCTCCCAGGAGGTCCTGACGTGCAGGTAACACAGCGGATCACCCTTTGGTACCTGATATTCAAGATGCTGCTGACAAGTCTCAGTGAGAACGGCCAGCGGACAGGAGTGACCGGCGAAAGAGAAGGTGAACTTGGAGAGGCGGTGAGACCTCTGCATCCAGACCCATCAGGGTCCCTGAGACGGAGGGCTCGATAGAGGCAGTGACGTCACTGTGGAAACTGCCTGGTAGGCAAGGAAATGCCTCCTCCTCTGCTCATGCTCACAAGGACCACGACCTGGTGCGCCTCCCACTCCTGTCCTGACCCTGCCATGGGCACCAGGCTCCTGTGCTGGGTGACCCTCTGTCTCCTGGGGGCAGGTGAGTCCTCAGAAAACCAAGGCTCCAGTGAATGCGTGTGTGTGTGTGAGTGTGTGAGTGTGAGACTATCACTGTTTTTTCTCCTTTTATTTCCAACTTCTGTCTCCACAGGTCACACAGAGGCTGGAGTGTCCCAGTCCCCCAGGCACCTAGTCACACAGAGGGGACAGGATGTGACTCTCAGGTGTGATCCAATTTCTGGACACAGCTACCTTTACTGGTACCGGCAGATGCAGGGACAGGGCCTGGAGTTTTTGGTTTACTTTTTGAACGATAAACCCTCAGACACATCGGGGATGCCTCAGGAGCGGTTCTCTGCCGACAGGCCTAAAGGCACTTACTCCGAGCTGAAGATCCAGCCAGCAGAGCGGGGGGACTCAGCCACCTACCTCTGTGCCAGCAGCCCAACCACAGTGTGGCACAGTCACCCCCTCCCTGCCCTCAAACCTCCTGCTTCTCTCTCCTGGCAGCTCCTGGAGGCCCTGAGGGGCCCTCCTTCCTCTGCATTTCCCACCCGAAAGGAGCTCTGGTCCTCGGCTGCCTTTTGGGTAGAAAGAGGCCCCAGATTAACCCTGAAGTGCGGTGGCTGTCAGGGCCGGGGACGGAAGCATTTCTGTCTCCTTCAGGTCTAGGATCCCAGCGCCAGCTCAGCAACCAGGACAAGGACAGTGTGTCCTGGCCACCAACAGTCCTCTGGGGGACTGGGAGCCGCTCCCGGGCACAGCCTTGGTCTGGGGGCGGCACTGTCCCTCGCACTGTCGTCGGCGTCTGGAAGGGCTGCGACCTCCACCCTGAGATGTTCTCGCTCTAGGGCCTCTTCTGTCCCCTGGGAATTCCTGCAGCAGCCTCACACTGTCCTCCTGCGGGAGGGACGGTCCTCCCTGCCTTGTGCCTGTTGACTGATTCGCACACAACACCGACACCAGGAAGGCTGCCCTGGGTCTGCCTGGAGCAAGGACCCACGTGCTTTATTTTCTTTTCATTTTCCCACGGCTCCATCCTGAGCGTTAGACTAAAGCATCTTTTCCCAACATTTCCGGTTTCATCTTGACTCCGTGACTAAATCTGATTTCTAGAGAATGTTCTATTTAGTCTCGAGCTTTTTGATGTGAAATAATATCCCTGAAGTCTTTAACTCAAGAAGAGGAGATATTTTCTTGATCATAAGGCCCTATTTATTTTGATATATTTGCTACTTTACATGTTGTCATATATTACTTGTTATAAATATGAACAGCCAGGCACCCATCTGTTTGTGCCGCTGCATGTCTCTGAAATCTAAAGCCATCGTTGGAGGGGTCAGATCATGGACCACGGGTTCCTGGGAGTCCCAAGGGTAACCCAATGCTTGCAAATATGGGTCGTGCCATTGTCACTCTTCATGCCGAGGGTGAGCTGAGCTGAGTGCACATCACAGCAGCGGGCGCTGTGCAGGGCTCGGGCAGGTCCTGACTCTGAATTTAGGCAGGAGCCAGGCAGCCTGGGCAGTGTCAACAGCGCTGCTGCACAGGGGCCGCTTGGGGGCGCTGTGCACCCACCCCGTGAGCCTCTGATGGGGAGCTGGCGCCCTGAGGGAAGGGAGGGGGAGGGGGAGAGTCTTGGCTGGGCCCCTGCATCCTGGAGATTACCTGGGGAAGCAGAGGTTTGCTGATGGGATCTTCTCCCATGAGCTGCTGTGCAGGAGTGTTGGCCTCAGCAGGGAGCGTGAACTTGGCCTCCCGGGAGTGAAGGCCTCTCTGGGGGCCTGTGTCTGGTGGACAGTGTGTCGGGGCTTCAGTGGGCAGCCGGGGAAACCAAGCCAGGTGCAGAGCAAGAGGCACGTGCTCCAGGAAGGAGAACAGAGAGTCTGCGGTGATGGCCCCTTGTCCCCAACCCCGCCCGGCCCAGCCCAGCCCCGCCAGCTGCGCCTGCTCCTAGGAAGCTGGACGGAGTGGGGACCGCCTGGACCAGCTGAGCCTGTCCAGGGGCTGCAGGGCGCCTGCGGGAGCCGACAAGGACAGTGACATCAGAACTGTGACGTCACAGGCAAGCCCTCCAAACAGAGCAAAGGGAGGGGCAAGATCTCTGCTCTCTCACCACGAAGTCCAGAGCCCTGAGCAGGGAGATGGCCAGGCTTGTCCCACCTGAATCCCCCAGGGGCACCTGGCTCCTCTGCTGCATGGCCCTCTCTTTCCTGGGGGCAGGTGAGTCCTGAGAGCCGGGGGGACATCCCTTCTTGACAGTGGCTGGAGTGTCCATCTCCTTCCTGCGCTGGTCTCCAGCTTCTGTCTCCTTCCTCCACAGGTTCGGCGGCTGCTGGAGTCACCCAGTCCCCAAGACACCTAATCCAAGTCCTTGGGGAGAAGGCGGTTCTGAAATGTCACCCCATCTCTGGACACACAAGACTGTCCTGGTACCAGCAGGCTCCGGGGCAGGGCCCCCAGTTCCTCATTTCCTTTTATGAAAAGGGGGAGAGGGAGAGAGGAAACCTCCCTGAGCACTTCTCAGCCAACCAGTCGGGTGACTACAGCTCTGAGCTGGCCATCAGCGCCCTGCAGCTGGCAGACTCGGCCGTGTACCTCTGTGCCAGCAGCTTAGACACAGCCCTGCAGGGTCCGTGGCTCTCTGTACTCAAACCTCCCTGTCCCAGCTGAGAGAGCCCCAGGAGAGGGAGGGGCCTCAGCCAAGCTCCAAGGAGGCTTCTAGTTCTTTCTAACCCCCTCCCTCCCTGCCCAGCTCAGGCAGAGCCCCCTGAGTGCTCTCCCAGCTCTGCCAGCCCCTTGCAACTCCTGACCATGCCGGGATCTCCTGCTCTGTGATGGAGGGGCGGCCACACTGTGTGTCTTAGTGCACGTTCGACATAGTGTGTCCACCTTATAAAGGAGGAAGAGCTTAGTAAACTGTTTTCTAGAGAGGAAGTTGTAGCTCCTGCACTTCCCAAATATTTCATATATGTCAGCCCTGCATGTCCAGGCCTCTGAATTAAACATTCAGCCACAATCCTACAGTGCTTCCAGGGCCTGGTCCATAGGATGTAACAGAGCCCTGGCTCTCCTGTTCCAAGAGCATCTGAGCGGGGATGGGAAGGTCACACATCATATGTGAGGTTACAGAGCTGACTCTCCCCTACCTTCTAGGACATAGAACTTCAGGCCGAAGAAAGTGCATCTGTCCTGTGTTTGTTCATGGAGACTCATCGATGGAGGTCAAGATGTCCCCCTAATATAGGGGCTAAGTGACTTGGGGGATTTCCAGCCTAGCAGAGGATTCCCCAAGGAAACAGAAGGCCTCTAGGAGTCTCAGGCAGGATCCTGGGAGTCAGGAGAGGGCCTGAGTGCTTCTAAGGCCCTAGAAGCTGTGGGGAGGAAGGGGCCCAGATGGCCCTCACTCACCACTTTCCATCAGAACATCCCAACCTGCTACTTGAGCCCAGGTCAGGAGCTGCAGGAAACAGCTGAGCGGCACAGCGGTCACATGAAGGGTGTGGACATTTACAGACTGGGCACTAGTTTGCTGATGAACACGGGGGACTTAAATTCTACTCATTTTGTGCTTTTCATTCAGTTGCCTTATTTATTACACATTCTCGGGAGGTACCACGAGTCACCAACGTTACAGGTGAAAACACTGATTGTTAAAGAGTTAGATAATTTCCAACACGGGGCACAGCTAACAGACAACCCAACAGGGACTCAAACCCAGGCCACACTGACTCCACCCAGGCTTCAGTCCCTCCAGCCTTTGCACTGGGTAGAGGGAGGCATCTTCCAAATGGGAGCATTGACCCCAAGGTCCCTGTCAGGATTGCTGGCTGACACTCCTCATTTGCATAACAGCTTCCACCTGGGAGGTGACCTGCTAATGAGGAAGGACATCCAGCTGTAGGGACCTATCTGTTCACACTCTCACCTGCCTTGGGCTGAGGACTCAGAAATATTTGTCTGAATTTTTCTATTTGTAAACTGGGGCCAATATGGGTGTCTTGCAGAGATTTTACACAAGCAAATAAAACAAATTATTTAATAAAAATATAGGCTCAAGTAATTTGAGTTTCACATAAGCTCTGAGACAAATGTCTAGTCTAGCACAGTGATTTACTGTGTGCAGTGCTAAACAGCACCCTCCGCACCTGCAGGCTGGGAGCCCCTCTGCTTTCTCCTTGGGGCCTCCTCTCTAGCATAGGAGCCCCCGGGGCCTGCACACCAGGCAGCCAGGGCTGCAGAAGGGCTAAGGCTCCTGGACGGGAAGGAGCCAGGGGATGAAACCCCAGCTTCTGTATTCAGGGGGCCACCTCAGGAGGCATCTGTGTGCTCCTCAGCAGGTTCCAACAAAGTCCACCCTTGATGTCCCAGCACAACCACAATACTGGGCCTTATCCCGGCTTTCCCTTCCTTGCGTCTCCCTCCCTGCTCTCTTACTCCCCGCCGCAGATCATTTCCCACCTAAAATACTCCCACTAACTCCGCACTCGTGAGATTTAAATTTTTATTCCATTTTGGGAAAATGCATCCCGCCTCCCTCACTGCCACATGCAAAGGGTGAGCCCAGACAGGGAAACATGACGGCAGCAGGAGCTCTGCAGGGTCCTGGGGACACCTGACCACTCATTTAGGCAGAAGCCAGCCTGGCAGGGCCCAGCCACCAGCGCTAATGCACAGGGGGCCGCCTGGGGGCGCTGTGCACCCACCCAGTGAGCCTCTGATGGGGAGCTGGCGCCCTGAGGGAAGGGAGGGGGAGGGGGAGAGTCTTGGCTGGGCCCCTGCATCCCGGAGATTACCTGGGGAAGCAGAGGTTTGCTGATGGGATCTTCTCCCATGAGCTGCTGTGCAGGTGTGTTGGCCTCAGCAGGGAGCGTGAACTTGGCCTCCCCGGAGTGAAGGCCTCTCTGGGGGCCTGTGTCTGGTGGACAGTGTGTCGGGGCTTCAGTGGGCAGCCAGGGAAACCAAGCCAGGTGCAGAGCAAGAGGCACCTGCTCCAGGAAAGAGAACAGAGAGTCTGCGGTGATGGCCCCTTGTCCCCAACCCCGCCTGGCCCAGCCCAGCACCGCCAGCTGCGCCTCCTCCTAGGAAGCTGGACGGAGTGGGGACCGCCTGGACCAGCTGAGCCTGTCCAGGGGCTGCAGGGCGCCTGCGGGAGCCTACAAGGACAGTGACATCAGGACTGTGACGTCACAGGCAAGCCCTCCAAACAGACCAAAGGGAGGGGCAAGATCTCTGCTCTCTCACCATGAAGTCCAGAGCCCTGAGCAGGGAGATGGCCAGGCTTGTCCCACCTGAATCCCCCAGGGGCACCTGGCTCCTCTGCTGCATGGCCCTCTCTTTCCTGGGGGCAGGTGAGTCCTGAGAGCAGGGGGGACATCCCTTCTTGACCGTGGCTGGAGTGTCCATCTCCTTCCTGCGCTGGTCTCCAGCTTCTGTCTCCTTCCTCCACAGGTTCGGCGGCTGCTGGAGTCACCCAGTCCCCAAGACACCTAATCCAAGTCCTTGGGGAGAAGGCGGTTCTGAAATGTCACCCCATATCTAGACACATATATCTGTACTGGTACCAGCAGGCTCGGGGGCAGGGCCCCCAGTTCCTCATTTCCTTTTATGAAAAGGGGGAGAGGGAGAGAGGAAACCTCCCTGAGCACTTCTCAGCCAACCAGTCGGGTGACTACAGCTCTGAGCTGGCCATCAGCGCCCTGCAGCTGGCAGACTCGGCCGTGTACCTCTGTGCCAGCAGCTTAGACACAGCCCTGCAGGGCCCGTGGCTCTCTGTACTCAAACCTCCCTGTCCCAGCTGAGAGAGCCCCAGGAGAGGGAGGGGCCTCAGCCAAGCTCCAGGGAGGCTTCTAGTTGTTTCTAACCCCCTCCCTCCCTGCCCAGCTCAGGCAGAGCCCCCGAGTGCTCTCCCAGCTCTGCCAGCCCCTTGCAACTCCTGTTCATGGCGGGACCTCCAGCTCTGTGATGGAGGGGGGGCCACACTGTGTGTTTTAGTGAACGTTTGACATAGTGTGTCCACCTTATAAAGGAGGAAGAGCTCAGTAAACTTTATAGAGAGGAAGTTGTAGCTCCTGCACTTCCCAAATATTTCATATATGTCAGCCCTGCATGTCCAGGCCTCTGATGTCAACATTCCTCCGAAATCCCACGGTGCTTCCAGGGCCTGGTCCATAGGATGTAACAGAGCCGTGGCACTCCTGTTCCAAGAGCATCTGAGCGCGGATGGGAAAGTCACACATCATGTGTGAGGTTACACAGCTGACTGCCTGCCACCTTCTAGGACATAGAACTTCAAGCCAGGAAACGTATGTCTGTCCTGTCCTATTTCAGGAAGAGGGAGGCCATAATGTCCCCCTAATAGAGGAGCTAAGTGGCCGGGGGGTTTCAAGTCTAGCAGAGGATTCAGCCTAGAAAACAGAAGGCCCTTAGGAATTTGAGGCAGGATTCTGGGAGTCAGTACAGGGCATGAGTGCTTCTAATCCACTGGAAGGCTTGAAGAGAGAGGGTCCCTCACTCACCACTTGCCATCAGAACATCTGAAACTGCTACTGTGCCCAGGTCAGGAGTTGCAGGAAACAGCTGAGGGTCACAGCTGTTAAATGACATTTACCGACTGGGCACTAGTTTACTGATGAGCAAGGGGGACTTAAATTCTACTCATTTTGTGCATTTAATTCAATCACCTTATTTATAGTCACCAACCTTACAGGGGGAAACACTGATCTTCAGAAAGTTTGGAGAAATTGCCAAAAGTGGCATAACTGAGAAATATGGGAACTAGACTCGATCATGGGCCACACTCACATTCCACCCAGGCTTCAATGCTTCCAGCCTTGCGTAGACCGAGGCGTCTTCCAAATGGGAGCATTGACCCAGAGGTCCCTTTCAGAAATGCTGGCTCTGACTCAAATCATTTGCATAACTGCTTTCACCTGGGAGGTGACCTTGGCCCAGGAAGGACATCCAGCTGTTGGGGACCTGTGTGTTCATATTCTGACCTGCCTTGGGGTGGGGACTCAAAAAAGATTTGTCTGAATTTTTGCATTTGTAAACTGGGGCCAGTATGCATGACTTGCTGAGATATTACACGAGCAAATAAAACAAATTGCTTACTAAAAAATCCAGGTTCAGTTAATCTTAGTTTCCCATAAACTGTGTGACAAATATCTAGTCTAGCTCAGTGATTTACTGTGTGCAATTCTGGGTTCGAAGGCTGTACGGATCACTTTTGCCTGAGTCAACTATGCTCCAGACACAATCTTCTGAAATTCAAATACTGTTGTCTGGTAATTTTTTTGGAGAAATTCACTACAAAAAGGTGCCTGTTTAGGGAAAATGAAAGTGGGACTCCGGACAGCACTTTCTGTTTGATGTTAGGTCTCCTGTGCAGGGAGGTGTGGAGAATCCAGAAAGGGGTGGCTTCAGAGCGATTGGTGATCACACAAAAGAGCCGATAGAAGGGAACATTTCATGTGACCAGGCACCACCACAGTGGAGCCTCTAGTGCTGTCCCTCCATCCCGGCCCACCTCTGGTTTCAGCCTCAGCTGCAGGGGACAATTGCGTGCAAGTCTGTGCATTTCCCTGGAGCTCAAAGCACCCTCCTCACCTGCAGGCTGGGAGCCCCTCTGCTTTCTGCTCCCGGCCTCCTCTCTAGCATAGGAGCCCCTAGGCCTGCTAAGGCTCCTGGAGGGCCAGGAGCCAGGGGATGAAATAAATAACAAATGAAATAGTCCTGATAAATGCTTATCTCCCTAAAAAAATTAGGGTGTCATTGAGAACACTAATATTATGGATAGATTGTACCTTATTATGAGAACAGGACTCAGACTCTGGGATTGGGTGTCCTCTAACCCACAGGGAGTGAGTACTAGTTGAAAAACGCCTCTGTCTTGCACTGACCCGGCCTCAGGAAGTGGGCTCCTTTGCCAGGTGGCTCTTGGTCGCCTGGGGCCCAGGAGTCCTGGGTATAGACAGAGAGGCCTTTCTTGGGCTGGCCAGACCCCAGGCCGCGGCCTTTCCGGGCGATGGCGCACCAGCTCCTCCTGGCCTCTGATATCTGGCTCCCTGTCCTCCTCACTGTTTCGATATGATAGTTGCCCATCGAGATGACATCAAGCTCTGCAGCCGCAGAAATAGGGACACCTCATGCTGAGATGTACCCTACATAAGAAATAGCGGCTTGTAAGGATTATGAGCAGCTCTGAGCTTGGCACATGAGCACATTTAGGATTCAATTATATTCTCCCATTTGGTGGGTGCAACGCCTTCTGAATGGAGACAGGACAGTTCCCTGTGGCCCTGGAGGCATCCGACACGTGTAGCTCTGGCTGAATATCTCACCCACATCCCTAACGAGCCTCCTGTGTTTTCCACAAAAGTCACAGTCACGGGGATTTGGGTGGTCCAGTCTTCTGTGGCCTCAGCTGAAACCAAGGGACAACTCTAACCCATGAGTCCTCAGAGACCTGAGCGCCGACGGCAGGGCCCCCCTCAGTCTGTGGATCGTGAGACAAAGTAAAACAAGTCTTCAGGTTCCAATGACCTGACCAAAGGCTTTGACAACTTCCTGGCATCAGGGGGTTCCTGTAACTGAGAGGATCACTGTGGGCTGACATCTAAATCAGCCAGAATTTATACAAAGAAGCACTAGTAGAAGGTATTTGGAGGTGAATTTTGAGAAAAGAAGTTTCTGAATTAACAGTAATACTGTGAAAAAAAATATAACCGCATACAAAATAGGAATTGTATCTTTCTGCATAGGGGAACGAATCCCCTTACCCTAAGGCAAGGAAAAAGGCATATATAGTTATAAGATTTCTTTCAAAACCAGACTCACACATTCTTCCCTCTCTGAACTGTTCAACTTGATCTACGTCATTGACTTGTTCCTGCCGGGAAGGGGAGTGGCAGGTTCGCTCTGCAGCTCACCATTTGTCAGGGAAGGGGACATCAGTGAGTCACTGAGAGCCCATTGCCATTGCCCCAAAACAGAGGAGGGAGACATGAGATTCTGCCCTGGAGCTGAGATGGCCACCGGGCTCTTCTCCCGGGTGGCTCTTTGTCTCCTGTGGGCAGGTGAGTCCAGGAGGGCCTCCCGCCCTGGATTCCAAAGACCTCAGCCCAAGCCTTTGTCTCAGGATGACAACATCAGGTCTGTGGCTCTCTTACAGGACACCTGGATGCCCGGATCACCCAGAGCCCAAGATACAAAGTTACAGGGACAGGAAAGAAGGGGACTCTCAGGTGTCACCAGACTGGTAACATTAATATAATGTCCTGGTATCGATATGACCTGGGCCATGGGCTGAGGCTGATCCATTACTCACTCAGCCGTGGGATCACCGCCAGAGGAGAGGTCCCTGAAGGGCACACTGTCAAAACACCAAGTCCAAAGGACTTCCCCCTCACACTGGATTCCACGACTCTCTCCCAGACATCTGTGTACGTCTGTGCCAGCCAAGATCCACAGCCCTGCAGGGCCCCCTCCTCCCTGCACACAAAAGCAAGGGCAGATCCTGCGTCCTGGCCTCAGGGGAGCCCTGTGCAAACTCCTAAACCGCGGAGCCCAGCGGCCGCGTCCACAGGATGAACCTCGGTGTAGTTTCTGTAAGTGCTCCCCAGGCCCAGGGCCTCGGGCACCCCCAGCTGTTACTGCCGGTGCTCTGCAGGGGCCCCATTGGCGGGGAGGCTGCTTTCCTCCCTATGGCCTGAGTCTGAGGGCTCCAGGGTGGAAGGTCACCGCTTAGCCACATCCGTCTAGACCCCCCGTGTATTACACGCTCGCGTCTTAAAGGCCAATGGACTGGAGTCTTTTTCCATAACGAAGCTGCAGGAAACCTACTGTGGAATGCATGGTGACCTAGAAGGACACGGGGCTCTGCTGTGGGGCTTTGGAGACATAATAGGACATGGAGGTTAATGATCACAGGGAGGGCACATGGTCGTGACCTGCAGGAGGAACAGGAGCTTCCAGCTCAGATGTTTTCCCAGGGCATCCTTTCATGTCTTGTATCTGAGTGTCAGTGCCTCCAGGGCAGAGCCAATCAGCCCTGACGCCCACTCTCCCTGAGGAACGGGTCGGGTTGAGCAGGTGTGACTGGGAGAGTGGAGGGGATAGTGACCCACCCAAGGAGGCTCCCAGGAGGTCCTGACGTGCAGGTAACACAGCGGATCACCCTTTGCTACCTGATATTCAAGATGCCGCTGACAAGTCTCAGTGAGAACGGCCAGCGGACAGGAGTGACCGGCGAATGAGAAGGTGAACTTGGAGAGGCGGTGAGACCTCTGCATCCAGACCCATCAGGGTCCCTGAGACGAAGGGCTCGATAGAGGCAGTGACGTCACTGTGGAAACTGCCTGGTAGGCAAGGAAATGCCTCCCCCTCTGCTCATGCTCACAAGGACCACGACCTGGTGCGCCTCCCACTCCTGTCCTGACCCTGCCATGGGCACCAGGCTCCTGTGCTGGGTGACCCTCTGTCTCCTGGGGGCAGGTGAGCCCTCAGAAAACCCAGGCTCCAGTGAATGCGTGTGTGTGTGTGTGTGTGAGTGTGTGAGTGTGAGACTATCACTGTTTTTTCTCCTTCTATTTCCAACTTCTGTCTCCACAGGTCACACAGAGGATGGAGTGTCCCAGTCCCCCAGGCACCTAGTCACACAGAGGGGACAGGGTGTGACTCTCAGGTGTGATCCAATTTCTGGACACAACAGCCTTTACTGGTACCGGCAGATGCAGGGACAGGGCCCGGAGTTTTTGGTTTACTTTGTGGACGAGAGACCCTCAGACACATCGGGGATGCCTCAGGAGCGGTTCTCTGCCGACAGGCCTAAAGGCACTTACTCCGAGCTGAAGATCCAGCCAGCAGAGCGGGGGGACTCAGCCACCTACCTCTGTGCCAGCAGCCCAACCACAGTGTGGCACAGTCACCCCCTCCCTGCCCTCAAACCTCCTGCTTCTCTCTCCTGGCAGCTCCTGGAGGCCCTGAGGGGCCCTCCTTCCTCTGCATTTCCCGCCCGAAAGGAGCTCGGTCCTCGGCTGCCCTTTGGGTAGAAAGAGGCCCCAGATTAACCCTGAAGTGCGGTGGCTGTCAGGGCCGGGGACGGAAGCATTTCTGTCTCCTTCAGGTCTAGGATCCCAGCGCCAGCTCAGCAACCAGGACAAGGACAGCGTGTCCTGGCCACCAACAGTCCTCTGCGGGACTGGGAGCCGCTCCCGGGCACAGCCTTGGTTCTGGGGGCGGCACTGTCCCTTGCACTGTCCTCGGCGTCTGGAAGGGCTGCGACCGCCACCCTGACATGTTCTCGCTCTAAGGCCTCTTCTGTCCCCTGGGAATTCCTGCAGCAGCCTCACACTGTCCTCCTGGGGGAGGGACGGTCCCCCCTGCCTTGTGCCTGTTGACTGATTCGCACACAACACCGACACCAGGAAGGCTGCCCTGGGTCTGCCTGGAGCAAGGACCCACGTGCTTTATTTCCTTTTTTCATTTTCCCACGGCTCCATCCTGAGGGTTAGACTAAAGCATCTTTTCCCAACATTTCCAGTTTCATCTTGACTCCGTGACTAAATCTGATTTCTAGAGAATGTTGTATTTAGTCTCCGAGCTTTTTGATGTGAAATAATATCCCTGAAGTCCTTAACTCAAGAAGAGGAGATATTTTGTTGATCATAACGCCCTGTTTATTTTCATATATTTGCTACATTACATGTTGTCATATATTACTTGTCATAAATATGAACAGCCAGGCACCCATCTGTTTGTGCCGCTGCGTGTCTCTGAAATCTAAAGCCATCGTTGGAGGGGTCAGATCATGGACCACAGGTTCCTGGGAGTCCCAAGGGTAACCCAATGCTTGCAAATATGGGTCGTGCCATTGTCACTCTTCATGCCGAGGGTGAGCTGAGCTGAGTGCACATCACAGCAGCGGGCGCTGTGCAGGGCTCGGGCAGGTCCTGACTCCGAATTTAGGCAGGAGCCAGGCAGCCTGGGCAGTGTCAACAGCCCTGCTGCACAGGGGCCGCCTGGGGGCGCTGTGCACCCACCCAGTGAGCCTCTGATGGGGAGCTGGCGCCCTGAGGGAAGGGAGGGGGAGGGGGAGAGTCTTGGCTGGGCCCCTGCATCCTGGAGATTACCTGGGGAAGCAGAGGTTTGCTGATGGGATCTTCTCCCATGAGCTGCTGTGCAGGAGTGTTGGCCTCAGCAGGGAGCGTGAACTTGGCCTCCCCGGAGTGAAGGCCTCTCTGGGGGCCTGTGTCTGGTGGACAGTGTGTCGGGGCTTCAGTGGGCAGCCGGGGAAACCGAGCCAGGTGCAGAGCAAGAGGCACGTGCTCCAGGAAGGAGAACAGAGAGTCTGCGGTGATGGCCCCTTGTCCCCAACCCCGCCCGGCCCAGCCCAGCACCGCCAGCTGCGCCTGCTCCTAGGAAGCTGGACGGAGTGGGGACCGCCTGGACCAGCTGAGCCTGTCCAGGGGCTGCAGGGCGCCTGCGGGAGCCGACAAGGACAGTGACATCAGAACTGTGACGTCACAGGCAAGCCCTCCAAACAGAGCAAAGGGAGGGGCAAGATCTCTGCTCTCTCACCACGAAGTCCAGTCCCTGAGCAGGGAGATGGCCATCCTTGTCCTTCTGGAATCATCCAGGGGCTCCCGGCTGCTCTGCTGTGTGGCCCTGTGTCTCCTGGGGGCAGGTGAGTCCTGAGAACAGATGGGACATCCCTTCTTGACAGTGTCTGGAGTGTCCATCTCCTTCCTGCGCTGGTCTCCAGCTTCTGTCTCCTTCCTCCACAGGTTCGGCGGCTGCTGGAGTCACCCAGTCCCCAAGACACCTAATCCAAGTCCTTGGAGAGAAGGCGGTTCTGAAATGTCACCCCAAACCTGGACACGATACACTGTACTGGTACCAGCAGGCTCCGGGGCAGGGCCCCCAGTTCCTCATTTCCTTTTATGAAAAGGGGGAGAGGGAGAGAGGAAACCTCCCTGAGCACTTCTCAGCCAACCAGTCGGGTGACTACAGCTCTGAGCTGGCCATCAGCGCCCTGCAGCTGGCAGACTCGGCCGTGTACCTCTGTGCCAGCAGCTTAGACACAGCCCTGCAGGGCCCGTGGCTCTCTGTACTCAAACCTCCCTGTCCCAGCTGAGAGAGCCCCAGGAGAGGGAGGGGCCTCAGCCAAGCTCCAGGGAGGCTTCTAGTTGTTTCTAACCCCCTCCCTCCCTGCCCAGCTCAGGCAGAGCCCCCTGAGTGCTCTCCCAGCTCTGCCAGCCCCTTGCAACTCCTGGCCATGGCGGGATCTCCTGCTCTGTGATGGAGGGGCGGCCACACTGTGTGTTTTAGTGCACGTTGGACATAGTGTGTCCACCTTATAAAGGAGGAAGAGCTCAGTAAACTGTTTTCTAGAGAGGAAGTTGTAGCTCCTGCACTCCCCAAATATTTCATACATGTCAGGCCTGCATGTCCAGGCCTCTGATGTGAACATTCCGCCGAAATCCCACGGTGCTTCCAGGGCCTGGTCCATAGGATGTAACAGAGCCCTGCCTCTCCTGTTCCAAGAGCATCTGAGCGGGAATGGGAAGGTCACACATCATGTGTGAGGTTACAGAGCTGACTCTCCCCCACCTTCTAGGACATACAACTTCAAGCCGAAGAAAGTGCATCTGTCCTGTGTTAGTTCATGGAGATTCATCGATGGAGGTCAAGATGTCCCCTTAATAGAGGGGCTAAGTGACTTGGGGGATTTCCAGCCTAGCAGAGGATTCCCCAAGGAAACAGAAGGCCTCTAGGAATCTCAGGCAGGATCTTGGGAGTCAGTACGGAGCGTGAATGCTTCTAAGCCCTAGAAGGTTGAGGGATGAAGGGGCCCAGGTGGCCCTCACTCACCACTTTCCATCAGAATACCCCAACCTGCTACTTGAGCCCAGGTCAGGAGCTGCAAGAAACAGGTGAGCGGCACAGCGGTCACATGAAGGGTATGGACATTTCCAGACTGGGGACTAGTTTACTAATGGACACGGGGGACTTAAATTCTATTCATTTTGTGCTTTTCATTCAGTTGCCTTACTTATTACACATTCTCGGGATGTAGCACGAGTCACCAACGTTACAGGTGAAAACACTGATTGTTAAAGAGTTAGATAATTTCCAACACGGGGCACAGCTAACAGACAACCCAACAGGGACTCAAACCCGGGCCACACTGACTCCACCCAGGCTTCAGTCCCTCCAGCCTCTGCACTGGGTAGAGGGAGGCATGTTCCAAATGGGAGCACTGACCCCGAGGTCCCTGTCAGGATTGCTGGCTGACACTCCTCATTTGCATAACAGCTTCCACCTGGGAGGGGACCTGCTAATGAGGAAGGACATCCAGCTCTAGGGACCTATCTGTTCAAACTCTCACCTGCCTTGGGCTGGGGACTCAGAAATATTTGTCTGAATTTTTCTATTTGTAAACTGGGGCCAATACGGGTGTCTTGCAGAGATTTTACACAAGCAAATAAATTATTTAATAAAAATATAGGCTCAAGTAATTTGAGTTTCACCTAAGCTCTGAGACAAATGTCTAGTCTAGCACAGTGATTTACTGTGTGCGGTGCTAAACAGCACCCTCTCACTGCAGGCGGGGAGCCCCTCTGCTTTTTCCTTGGGGCCTCCTCTCTAGCATAGGACCCCCCTGGGGCTTTACTCCAGGCAGCCAGGGCAGCAGAAGGGCTAAGGCTCCTGGAGGGCCAGGAGCCAGGGGATGAAACCCCAGCTTCTGTATTCAGGGGGACACCTCAGGAGGCATCTGTGTGCTCCTCAGCAGGTTCCAACAAAGTCCACCCCTGATGTCCCAGCACAACCACATTACTGTGCCTTATCCCGGCTTTCCCTTATTTTATCCTCCCTGCTCTGTTACTCCCGCACCTCAGATCATTTCCCAATTAAACTGCTTGCTCCTAAGTCCCCATCTCAGACTGTGCTCCCAGGGGCAGCTTAAACTGCTAGAGTGATGGAAGGGTGTGACCTTCAAAGGACCCTTTCATTTGGAAGAGAGCCCCATTTTTATTTCATTCACTCTGCTATCCATTCATTCAAACAGTCCTATAAAAAAGTCTTATAAAAATACGTATGAATTAATCTTCTCCCAGTTTATTTTGGTTTATTTAAATTCCCAACAGACTCTCATGGGTCTCTGCTCCCTTCAGGCTCTGAACCTATTTGGAACTGACTACACCGGGTTCTGTTTGCAGAAGAGGAGTGAGCCTGGACTCCGACACCCATCCATTCTAGTCACTCATTCTACGAACACTAGCTGAACACAGGTTCAGAGTAGTCTGGGCTCTGTGGGGACGAAAGCTTATGAAAAGTTTGGGTGCCTTTTGAAAAAGGGAATAAAACGTTTTTAGAAATCTTGGAAAGGTCCTGTGTGATGAGAAGCCCTGAAATGATCCTTCATTGTCTGCATGGCCAATGCAGCCTTCACCACTTACCATGTACAGGTGCTGCCCCAGGTGTTTGGGGAGATACAAGTGCAAAAAACAAAAACAACCCCCCAAAACTGAATTGACTTGAGGTGCATGTTTTCTTTAACATCAACTTTGTGGTTATAATTAATTAAAAAATAAATAACAAATGAAATAGTCTTGATAAATGCTTGTCTCCCTAAAAAATTTAGGGAGTCATTGAGAACACTAACATTATGGATAGATTTACCTTATGATGAGAACAGGCCTCAGACTCTGGGATTGTGTGTCCTCTAACCCACAGGGAGTGAGTACTAGTTGAAAAACGCCTCTGTCTTGCACTGACCCGGCCTCAGGAAGCGGGCTCCTTTGCCAGGTGGCTCTTGGTCGCCTGGGGCCCAGGAGTCCTGGGTATAGACGGAGAGGCCTTTCCTGGGCTGGCCAGGCCCGAGGCCGCGGCCTTTCCAGGCGATGGCGCACCAGCTCCTCCTGGCCTCTGATATCTGGCTCCCTGTCCTCCTCACTGTTTCGATATGATAGTTGCCCATCGAGATGACATCAAGCTCTGCAGCCGCAGAAATAGGGACACCTCACGCTGAGATGTACCCTACATAAGAAATAGCGGCTTGTAGGGATTATGAGCAGCTCTGAGCTTGGCACATGAGCACATTGAGGATTCAATTATATTCTCCCATTTGGTGGGTGCAACGCCTTCTGAATGGAGACAGGACAGTTCCCTGTGGCCCTGGAGGCATCCGACACGTGTAGCTCTGGCTGAATATCTCACCCACATCCCTAACGAGCCTCCTCTGTTTTTCACAAAAGTCACAGTCACGGGGACTTGGGTGGTCCAGTCTTCTGTGGCCTCAGCTGAAACCAAGGGACAATTCTAACCCATGAGTCCTCAGAGACCTGAGCACTGACGGCAGGGCCCCCATCAGTCTGTGGATCGTGAGACAAAGTAAAACAAGTCTTCAGGTTCCAATGACCTGACCAAAGGCTTTGGCAACTTCCTGGCATCAGGGGGTTCCTGTAACTGAGAGGATCCCTGTGGGCTGACATCTAAATCAGCCAGAATTTATACAAAGAGAAGCACTAGCAGAAGGTATTTCGAGGTAAATTTTGAGAAAAGAAGTTTCTAAATTAACAGTAATACTGTGAGAAAAAATATAACCGTATACAAATTGGGAATTGTATCTTTCTGCATAGGGGAACGAATTCCCTTACCCAAAGGCAAGGAAAAAGGCATATATAGTTATAAGATTTCTTTCAAAACCAGACTCACACACTCTCCCCGCTCTGAACTGTTCAACTTGATCTACGTCATTGACTTGTTCCTGCGGGGAAGGGGTGTGGCAGGTTCGCTCTGCAGCTCACCATTTGTCAGGGAAGGGGACATGAGTGAGTCACTGACAGGCCAATGCCATTGCCCCAAAACAGAAGAGGGAGACATGAGATTCTGCCCTGGAGCTGAGATGGCCACCAGGCTCTTCTCCCGGGTGGCTCTTTGTCTCCTGCGGGCAGGTGAGTCCAGGAGGGCCTCCCGCCCTGGATTCCAAAGACCTCAGCCCAAGCCTTTGTCTAAGGATGACAACATCAGGTCTGTGGCTCTCTTACAGGACACCTGGATGCCCGAATCACCCAGAGCCCAACATACAAAGTTACAGGGACAGGAAAGAAGGGGACCCTCAGGTGTCACCAGACTGGTAACATTAATATAATGTCCTGGTATCGATATGACCTGGGCCATGGGCCGAGGCTGATCCATTACTCACTCAGCCGTGGGATCACCGCCAAAGGAGAGGTCCCTGACGGGCACACTGTCAAAAGACCAAGTCCAAAGGACTTCCCCCTCACACTGGATTCCACGACTCTCTCCCAGACATCTGTGTACGTCTGTGCCAGCCAAGATCCACAGCCCTGCAGGGCCCCCTCCTCCCTGCACACAAAAGCAAGGGCAGATCCTGCGTCCTGGCCTCAGGGGAGCCCTGTGCAAACTCCTAAAGCGCGGAGCCCAGCGGCCGCGTCCACAGGATGAACCTCGGTGTAGTTTCTGTAAGTGCTCCCCAGGCCCAGGGCCTCGGGCACCCCCAGCTGTTACTGCCGGTGCTCTGCAGGGGCCCCATTGGCGGGGAGGCTGCTTTCCTCCCAATGGCCTGAGTCTGACGGCTCCAGGGTGGAAGGTCACCGCTTAGCCACATCCGTCTAGACCCCCTGTGTATTACACGCTCGCGTCTTAAAGGCCAATGGACTGGAGTCTTTTTCCATAACGAAGCTTCAGGAAACCTACTGTTGAATGCATGGTGACCTAGAAGGACATGGGGCTCTGCTATGGGGCTTTGGAGACATAATAGGACATGGGGGTTAATGATCACAAGTAGGGCACATGGTCGTGACCTGCAGGAGGAACAGGAGCTTCCAGCTCAGATGTTTTCCCAGGGCATCCTTTCATGTCTTGTATCTGAGTGTCAGTGCCTCCAGGGCAGAGCCAATCAGCCCTGACGCCCACTCTCCCTAAGGAACGGGTCGGGTTGAGCAGGTGTGACTGGGAGAGTGGAGGGGATAGTGACCCACCCAAGGAGGCTCCCAGGAGGTCCTGACGTGCAGGTAACACAGCGGATCACCCTTTGGTACCTGATATTCAAGATGCCGCTGACAAGTCTCAGTGAGAACGGCCAGCGGACAGGAGTGACCGGCGAATGAGAAGGTGAACTTGGAGAGGCGGTGAGACCTCTGCATCCAGACCCATCAGGGTCCCTGAGACAGAGGGCTCGATAGAGGCAGTGACGTCACTGTGGAAACTGCCTGGTAGGCAAGGAAATGCCTCCCCCTCTGCTCATGCTCACAAGGACCACGACCTGGTGCGCCTCCCACTCCTGTCCTGACCCTGCCATGGGCACCAGGCTCCTGTGCTGGGTGACCCTCTGTCTCCTGGGGGCAGGTGAGTCCTCAGAAAACCAAGGCTCCAGTGAATGCGTGTGTGTGTGTGTGTGTGTGAGTGTGTGAGTGTGAGACTATCACTGTTTTTTCTCCTTCTATTTCCAACTTCTGTCTCCACAGGTCACACAGAGGATGGAGTGTCCCAGTCCCCCAGGCACCTAGTCACACAGAGGGGACAGGATGTGACTCTCAGGTGTGATCCAATTTCTGGACACAGCTACCTTTACTGGTACCGGCAGATGCAGGGACAGGGCCTGGAGTTTTTGGTTTACTTTGTGGACGAGAGACCCTCAGACACATCGGGGATGCCTCAGGAGCGGTTCTTTGCCGACAGGCCTGAGGGCTCCTACTCCGAGCTGAAGATCCAGCCAGCAGAGCGGGGGGACTCAGCCACCTACCTCTGTGCCAGCAGCCCAACCACAGTGTGGCACAGTCACCCCCTCCCTGCCCTCAAACCTCCTGCTTCTCTCTCCTGGCAGCTCCTGGAGGCCCTGAGGGGCCCTCCTTCCTCTGCATTTCCCACCCGAAAGGAGCTCTGGCCCTCGGCTGCCCTTTGGGTAGAAAGAGGCCCCAGATTAACCCTGAAGTGCGGTGGCTGTCAGGGCCGGGGACGGAAGCATTTCTGTCTCCTTCAGGTCTAGGATCCCAGCGCCAGCTCAGCAACCAGGACAAGGACAGCGTGTCCTGGCCACCAACAGTCCTCTGCGGGACTGGGAGCCGCTCCCGGGCACAGCCTCGGTCTGGGGGCGGCACTGTCCCTCCCACTGTCGTCGGCGTCTGGAAGGGCTGCGACCTCCACCCTGAGATGTTCTCGCTCTAGGGCCTCTTCTGTCCCCTGGGAATTCCTGTAGCAGCATCACACTGTCCTCCTGGGGGAGGGACGGTCCTCCCTGCCTTGTGCCTGTTGACTGATTCGCACACAACACCGACACCAGGAAGGCTGCCCTGGGTGTGCCTGGAGCCAGGACCCACGTTCTTTATTTTCTTTTCATTTTCATTTTCCCACGGCTGCATCCTGAGGGTTAGACTAAAGCATCTTTTCCCAACATTTCCAGTTTCATCTTGACTCCGTGACTAAATCTGATTTCTAGAGAATGTTCTATTTAGTCTCGAGCTTTTTGATGTGAAATAATATCCCTGAAGTCTTTAACTCAAGAAGAGGAGATATTTTCTTGATCATAAGGCCGTATTTATTTTGATATATTTGCTACGTTACATGTTGTCATATATTACTTGTTATAAATATGAATAGCCAGGCACCCATCTGTTTGTGCCGCTGCGTGTCTCTGAAATCTAAAGCCATCGTTGGAGGGGTCAGATCATGGACCATGGGTTCCTGGGAGTCCCAAGGGTAACCCAATGCTTGTAAATACGGGTCGTGCCATTGTCACTCTTCATGCCGAGGGTGAGCTGAGCTGAGTGCACATCACAGCAGCGGGCGCTGTGCAGGGCTCGGGCAGGTCCTGACTCCGAATTTAGGCAGGAGCCAGGCAGCCTGGGCAGTGTCAACAGCGCTGCTGCACAGGGGCCGCCTGGGGGCGCTGTGCACCCACCCAGTGAGCCTCTGATGGGGAGCTGGCGCCCTGAGGGAAGGGAGGGGGAGGGGAGAGTCCTGGCTGGGCTCCTGCATCCTGGAGATTACCTGGGGAAGCAGAGGTTTGCTGATGGGATCTTCTCCCATGAGCTGCTGTGCAGGTGTCTTGGCCTCAGCAGGGAGCGTGAACTTGGCCTCCCGGGAGTGAAGGCCTCTCTGGGGGCCTGTGTCTGGTGGACAGTGTGTCGGGGCTTCAGTGGGCAGCCGGGGAAACCAAGCCAGGTGCAGAGCAAGAGGCACGTGCTCCAGGAAGGAGAACAGAGAGTCTGCGGTGATGGCCCCTTGTCCCCAACCCCGCCCGGCCCAGCCCAGCCCCGCCAGCTGCGCCTGCTCCTAGGAAGCTGGACGGAGTGGGGACCGCCTGGACCAGCTGAGCCTGTCCAGGGGCTGCAGGGCGCCTGCGGGAGCCGACAAGGACAGTGACATCAGAACTGTGACGTCACAGGCAAGCCCTCCAAACAGACCAAACGGAGGGGCAAGATCTCTGCTCTCTCACCACGAAGTCCAGAGCCCTGAGCAGGGAGATGGCCAGGCTTGTCCCACCTGAATCCCCCAGGGGCACCTGGCTCCTCTGCTGCATGGCCCTCTCTTTCCTGGGGGCAGGTGAGTCCTGAGAGCAGGGGGGACATCCCTTCTTGACAGTGGCTGGAGTGTCCATCTCCTTCCTGCGCTGGTCTCCAGCTTCTGTCTCCTTCCTCCACAGGTTCGGCGGCTGCTGGAGTCACCCAGTCCCCAAGACACCTAATCCAAGTCCTTGGGGAGAAGGCGGTTCTGAAATGTCACCCCATCTCTGGACACACAAGACTGTCCTGGTACCAGCAGGCTCAGGGGCAGGGCCCCCAGTTCCTCATTTCCTTTTATGAAAAGAGGGAGAGCCAGAGAGGAAACCTCCCTCAGCACTTCTCAGCCAACCAGTCGGGTGACTACAGCTCTGAGCTGGCCATCAGCGCCCTGCAGCTGGCAGACTCGGCCGTGTACCTCTGTGCCAGCAGCTTAGACACAGCCCTGCAGGGCCCGTGGCTCTCTGTACTCAAACCTCCCTGTCCCAGCTGAGAGAGCCCCAGGAGAGGGAGGGGCCTCAGCCAAGCTCCAGGGAGGCTTCTAGTTGTTTCTAACCCCCTCCCTCCCTGCCCAGCTCAGGCAGAGCCCCCTGAGTGCTCTCCCAGCTCTGCCAGCCCCTTGCAACTCCTGGCCATGGCGGGACCTCCTGCTCTGTGATGGAGGGGCGGCCACACTGTGTGTCTTAGTGCACGTTGGACATAGTGTGTCCACCTTATAAAGGATGAAGAGCTCAGTAAAGTGTTTTATAGAGAGGAAGTTGTAGCTCCTGCACTCCCGAAATATTTCATACATGTCAGCCCTGCATGTCCAGGCCTCTGATGTCAACATTCCTCCGAAATCCCACGGTGCTTCCAGGGCCTGGTCAATAGGATGTAACAGAGCCCTGGCTCTCCTGTTCCAAGAGCATCTGAGCGGGGATGGGAAGGTCACACATCACGTGTGAGGTTACACAGCTGACTGCCCGCCACCTTCCAGGACATAGAACTTCAAGCCAGGAAACGTATGTCTGTCCTGTCCTAGTTCAGGAAGAGGGAGGCCATGATGTCCCCCTAATAGAGGAGCTAAGTGGCCAGGGGATTTCAAGTCTAGGAGAGGATTCAGCCTAGAAAACACAAGGCCCTTAGGAATTTGAGGCAGGATTCTGGGAGTCAGTCCGAGCATGACTGCTTCTAATCCACTGGAAGGCTTGAAGAGAGAGGGTCCCTCACTCACCACTTGCCATCAGAACATCCGAAACTGCTATTGTGCCCAGGTCAGGAGTTGCAGGAAACAGCTGAGGGTCACAGCTATTAAATGACATTTACCGACTGGGCACTAGTTTACTGATGAACACGGGGGACTTAAATTCTACTCATTTTGTGCATTTAATTCAATCACCTTATTTATAGTCGCCAACCGTACAGGGGGAAACACTGATCTTCAGAAAGTTTGGAGAAATTGCCAAAATTGGCATAACTGAGAAATACGGGAACTAGACTCGATCGTGGGCCACACTCACATTCCACCCAGGCTTCAATGCTTCCAGCCTGTGCATTGGGTAAACCGAGGTGTCTTCCAAATGGGAGCATTGACCCAGAGGTCCCTTTCAGAAATACTGGCTCTGACACAAATCATTTGCATAACTGCTTTCACCTGGGAGGTGACCTTGGCCCAGGAAGGACATCCAGCTGTTGGGGACCAGTCTGTTCATATTCTGACCAGCCTTGGGGTGGGGGCTCAGAAAGATTTGTCTGAATTTTTGCATTTGTAAACTTGGGCCAATACGCATGACTTGCTGAGATGTTACAGAAGCAAATAAAACAAATTGCGTACTAAAAAATTCAGGTTCAGTTAATCTTAGTTTCCCATAAACTGTGTGACAAATGTCTAGTCTAGCACAGTGATTTACCATGTGCCGTGCTAAACAGCACCCTCCTCACCTGCAGGCGGGGAGCCCCTCTGCTTTCTGTTCCCAGCCTCCTCTCTAGCATAGGAGCCCCTAGGCCTGCTAAGGCTCCTGGAGGGCCAGGAGCCAGGGGATGAAATAAATAACAAATGAAATAGTCCTGATAAATGCTTATCTCCCTAAAAAAATTAGGGTGTCATTGAGAACACTAATATTATGGATAGATTGTACCTTATTATGAGAACAGGCCTCAGACTCTGGGATTGTGTGTCCTCTAACCCACAGGGAGTGAGTACTAGTTGAAAAACGCCTCTGTCTTGCACTGACCCGGCCTCAGGAAGCGGGCTCCTTTGCCAGGTGGCTCTTGGTCGCCTGGGGCCCAGGAGTCCTGGGTATAGACAGAGAGGCCTTTCCTGGGCTGGCCAGACCCCAGGCCGCGGCCTTTCCGGGCGATGGCGCACCAGCTCCTCCTGGCCTCTGATATCTGGCTCCCTGTCCTCCTCACTGTTTCGATATGATAGTTGCCCATCGAGATGACATCAAGCTCTGCAGCCGCAGAAATAGGGACACCTCATGCTGAGATGTACCCTACATAAGAAATAGCAGCTTGTAAGGATTATGAGCAGCTCTGAGCTTGGCACATGAGCACATTGAGGATTCAATTATATTCTCCCATTTGGTGGGTGCAACGCCTTCTGAATGGAGACAGGACAGTTCCCTGTGGCCCTGGAGGCATCCGACACGTGTAGCTCTGGCTGAATATCTCACCCACATCCCTAACGAGCCTCCTGTGTTTTGCACAAAAGTCACAGTCACGGGGACTTGGGTGGTCCAGTCTTCTGTGGCCTCAGCTGAAAGCAAGGGACAACTCTAACCCATGAGTCCTCAGAGACCTGAGCGCCGACGGCAGGGCCCCCCTCAGTCTGTGGATCGTGAGACAAAGTAAAACAAGTCTTCAGGTTCCAATGACCTGACCAAAGGCTTTGACAACTTCCTGGCATCAGGGGGTTCCTGTAACTGAGAGGATCACTGTGGGCTGACATCTAAATCAGCCAGAATTTATACAAAGAAGCACTAGTAGAAGGTATTTGGAGGTGAATTTTGAGAAAAGAAGTTTCTGAATTAACAGTAATACTGTGAAAAAAATATAACCGCATACAAAATAGGAATTGTATCTTTCTGCATAGGGGAACGAATCCCCTTACCCAAAGGCAAGGAAAAAGGCATATATAGTTATAAGATTTCTTTCAAAACCAGACTCACACATTCTTCCCTCTCTGAACTGTTCAACTTGATCTACGTCATTGACTTGTTCCTGCCGGGAAGGGGAGTGGCAGGTTCGCTCTGCAGCTCACCATTTGTCAGGGAAGGGGACATCAGTGAGTCACTGAGAGCCCATTGCCATTGCCCCAAAACAGAGGAGGGAGACATGAGATTCTGCCCTGGAGCTGAGATGGCCACCGGGCTCTTCTCCCGGGTGGCTCTTTGTCTCCTGTGGGCAGGTGAGTCCAGGAGGGCCTCCCGCCCTGGATTCCAAAGACCTCAGCCCAAGCCTTTGTCTCAGGGTGACAACATCAGGTCTGTGGCTCTCTTACAGGACACCTGGATGCCCGGATCACCCAGAGCCCAAGATACAAAGTTACAGGGACAGGAAAGAAGGGGACTCTCAGGTGTCACCAGACTGGTAACATTAATATAATGTCCTGGTATCGATATGACCTGGGCCATGGGCCGAGGCTGATCCATTACTCACTCAGCCGTGGGATCACCGCCAGAGGAGAGATCCCTGACGGGCACACTGTCAAAAGACCAAGTCCAAAGGACTTCCCCCTCACACTGGATTCCACGACTCTCTCCCAGACATCTGTGTACGTCTGTGCCAGCCAAGATCCACAGCCCTGCAGGGCCCCCTCCTCCCTGCACACAAAAGCAAGGGCAGATCCTGCGTCCTGGCCTCAGGGGAGCCCTGTGCAAACTCCTAAAGCGCGGAGCCCAGCGGCCGCGTCCACAGGATGAACCTCGGTGTAGTTTCTGTAAGTGCTCCCCAGGCCCAGGGCCTCGGGCACCCCCCGCTGTTACTGCCGGTGCTCGGCAGGGGCCCCATCAGCGGGGAGGCTGCTTTCCTCCCAATGGCCTGAGTCTGAGGGCTCCAGGGTGGAAGGTCACCGCTTAGCCACATCCGTCTAGACCCCCTGTGTATTACACGCTCGCGTCTTAAAGGCCAATGGACTGGAGTCTTTTTCCATAACGAAGCTGCAGGAAACCTACTGTGGAATGCATGGTGACCTAGAAGGTCATGGGGCTCTGCTATGGGGCTTTGGAGACATAATAGGACATGGGGGTTAATGATCACAGGGAGGGCACATGGTCGTGACCTGCAGGAGGAGCAGGAGCTTCCAGCTCAGATGTTTTCCCAGGGCATCCTTTCCTGTCTTGTATCTGAGTGTCAGTGCCTCCAGGGCAGAGCCAATCAGCCCTGACGCCCACTCTCCCTAAGGAACGGGTAGGGTTGAGCAGGTGTGACTGGGAGAGTGGAGGGGATAGTGACCCACCCAAGGAGGCTCCCAGGAGGTCCTGACGTGCAGGTAACACAGCGGATCACCCTTTGGTACCTGATATTCAAGATGCCGCTGACAAGTCTCAGTGAGAACGCCCAGAGGACAGGAGTGACCGGCGAATGAGAAGGTGAACTTGGAGAGGCGGTGAGACCTCTGCATCCAGACCCATCAGGGTCCCTGAGACGGAGGGCTCGATAGAGGCAGTGACGTCACTGTGGAAACTGCCTGGTAGGCAAGGAAATGCCTCCCCCTCTGCTCATGCTCACAAGGACCACGACCTGGTGCGCCTCCCACTCCTGTCCTGACCCTGCCATGGGCACCAGGCTCCTGTGCTGGGTGACCCTCTGTCTCCTGGGGGCAGGTGAGCCCTCAGAAAACCCAGGCTCCAGTGAATGCGTGTGTGTGTGTGTGTGTGTGTGAGTGTGTGAGTGTGAGACTATCACTGTTTTTTCTCCTTCTATTTCCAACTTCTGTCTCCACAGGTCACACAGAGGATGGAGTGTCCCAGTCCCCCAGGCACCTAGTCACACAGAGGGGACAGGGTGTGACTCTCAGGTGTGATCCAATTTCTGGACACAACAGCCTTTACTGGTACCGGCAGATGCAGGGACAGGGCCTGGAGTTTTTGGTTTACTTTTTGAACGATAAACCCTCAGACACATCGGGGATGCCTCAGGAGCGGTTCTCTGCCGACAGGCCTGAGGGCTCCTACTCCGAGCTGAAGATCCAGCCAGCAGAGCGGGGGGACTCAGCCACCTACCTCTGTGCCAGCAGCCCAACCACAGTGTGGCACAGTCACCCCCTCCCTGCCCTCAAACCTCCTGCTTCTCTGTCCTGGCAGCTCCTGGAGGCCCTGAGGGGCCCTCCTTCCTCTGCATTTCCCACCCGAAAGGAGCTCTGGCCCTCGGCTGCCCTTTGGGTAGAAAGAGGCCCCAGATTAACCCTGAAGTGCGGTGGCTGTCAGGGCCGGGGACGGAAGCATTTCTGTCTCCTTCAGGTCTAGGATCCCAGCGCCAGCTCAGCAACCAGGACAAGGACAGCGTGTCCTGGCCACCAACAGTCCTCTGCGGGACTGGGAGCTGCTCCCGGGCACAGCCTTGGTTCTGGGGGCGGGACTGTCCCTTGCACTGTCCTCGGCGTCTGGAAGGGCTGCGACCGCCACCCTGACAGGTTCTCGCTCTAGGGCCTCTTCTGTCCCCTGGGAATTCCTGCAGCAGCATCACACTGTCCTCCTGCAGGAGGGACGGTCCCCCCTGCCTTGTGCCTGTTGACTGATTCGCACACAACACCGACACCAGGAAGGCTGCCCTGGGTGTGCCTGGAGCCAGGACCCACGTGCTTTATTTTCTTTTCATTTTCATTTTCCCACGGCTCCATCCTGAGGGTTAGACTAAAGCATCTTTTCCCAACATTTCCAGTTTCATCTTGACTCCGTGACTAAATCTGATTTCTAGAGATTGTTCTATTTAGTCTCGAGCTTTTTGATGTGAAATAATATCCCTGAAGTCTTTAACTCAAGAAGAGGAGATATTTTCTTGATCATAAGGCCCTATTTATTTTGATATATTTGCTACGTTACATGTTGTCATATATTACTTGTTATAAATATGAACAGCCAGGCACCCATCTGTTTGTGCCGCTGCATGTCTCTGAAATCTAAAGCCATCGTTAGAGGGGTCAGATCATGGACCACGGGTTCCTGGGAGTCCCAAGGGTAACCCAATGCTTGCAAATATGGGTCGTGCCATTGTCACTCTTCATGCCGAGGGTGAGCTGAGATGAGTGCACATCACAGCAGCGGGAGCTGTGCAGGGCTCGGGCAGGTCCTGACTCCGAATTTAGGCAGGAGCCAGGCAGCCTGGACAGTGTCAAGGGCGCTGCTGCACAGGGGGCCGCCTGGGGGCGCTGTGCACCCACCCAGTGAGCCTCTGAGGGGGAGCTGGGGCCCTGAGGGAAGGGAGGGGGAGGGGAGAGTCTTGGCTGGGCCCCTGCATCCTGGAGATTACCTGGGGAAGCAGAGGTTTGCTGATGGGATCTTCTCCCATGAGCTGCTGTGCAGGAGTGTTGGCCTCAGCAGGGAGCGTGAACTTGGCCTCCCCGGAGTGAAGGCCTCTCTGGGGGCCTGTGTCTGGTGGACAGTGTGTCGGGGCTTCAGTGGGCAGCCGGGGAAACCAAGCCAGGTGCAGAGCAAGAGGCACGTGCTCCAGGAAGGAGAACAGAGAATCTGCGGTGATGGCCCCTTGTCCCCAACCCCGCCCGGCCCAGCCCAGCCCCGCCAGCTGCGCCTGCTCCTAGGAAGCTGGACAGAGTGGGGACCGCCTGGACCAGCTGAGCCTGTCCAGGGGCTGCAGGGCGCCTGCGGGATCCGACAAGGACAGTGACATCAGAACTGTGACGTCACAGGCAAGCCCTCCAAACAGAGCAAAGGGAGGGGCAAGATCTCTGCTCTCTCACCACGAAGTCCAGAGCCCTGAGCAGGGAGATGGCCAGGCTTGTCCCACCTGAATCCCCCAGGGGCACCTGGCTCCTCTGCTGCATGGCCCTCTCTTTCCTGGGGGCAGGTGAGTCCTGAGAGCAGGGGGGACATCCCTTCTTGACCGTGGCTGGAGTGTCCATCTCCTTCCTGCGCTGGTCTCCAGCTTCTGTCTCCTTCCTCCACAGGTTCGGCGGCTGCTGGAGTCACCCAGTCCCCAAGACACCTAATCCAAGTCCTTGGGGAGAAGGCGGTTCTGAAATGTCACCCCATCTCTGGACACAAAAGTCTGTACTGGTATCAGCAGGCTCGGGGGCAGGGCCCCCAGTTCCTCATTTACTTTTTTGAAAAGGGGGAGAGCCAGAGAGGCAACTTCCCTGAGCACTTCTCAGCCAACCAGTCGGGTGACTACAGCTCTGAGCTGGCCATCAGCGCCCTGCAGCTGGCAGACTCGGCCGTGTACCTCTGTGCCAGCAGCTTAGACACAGCCCTGCAGGGCCCGTGGCTCTCTGTACTCAAACCTCCCTGTCCCAGCTGAGAGAGCCCCAGGAGAGGGAGGGGCCTCAGCCAAGCTCCAGGGAGGCTTCTAGTTCTTTCTAACTCCCTCGCTCCCTGCCCAGCTCAGGCAGAGCCCCCTGAGTGCTCTCCCAGCTCTGCCAGCCCCTTGCAACTCCTGGCCATGGCGGGATCTCCTGCTCTGTGATGGAAGGGGAGCCACACTGTGTGTTTTAGTGCACGTTGGACATAGTGTGTCCACCTTTAAAGGAGGAAGAGCTCAGTAAACTGTTTTCTAGAGAGGAAGTTGCAGTTCCTGCACTTCCCAAATATTTCATACATGTCAGCCCTGCATGTCCAGGCCACTGATGTCAACATTCCGCCGAAATCCCACGGTGCTTCCAGGGCCTGGTCCATAGGATGTAACAGAGCCCTGGCAATCCTGTTCCAAGAGCATCTGAGCGGGGATGGGAAGGTCACACATCACGTGTGAGGTTACACAGCTGACTGCCCGCCACCTTCTAGGACATAGAACTTCAAGCCAGGAAACGTATGTCTGTCCTGTCCTAGTTCAGGAAGAGGGAGGCCATGATGTCCCCCTAATAGAGGAGCTAAGTGGCCGGGGGATTTCAAGTCTAGCAGAGGATTCAGCCTAGAAAACACAAGGCCCTTAGGAATTTGAGGCAGGATTCTGGGAGTCAGTCCGGGCATGACTGCTTCTAATCCACTGGAAGGCTTGAAGAGAGAGGGTCCCTCACTCACCACTTGCCATCAGAACATCCGAAACTGCTACTGTGCCCAGGTCAGGAGCTGCAGGAAACAGGTGAGCCGCAAAACGATTAAATGAAGGGTGTGGACATTTACAGACTGGGCACTAGTTTGCTGATGAACACCGGGACTTAAATTCTACTCATTTTGTGCATTTAATTCAATCACCTTATTTATAGTCGCCAACCTTACAGGGGGAAACACTGATCTTCAGAAAGTTTGGAGAAATTGCCAAAAGTGGCACAACTGCGAAATATGGGAACTGGACTCGATCATGGGCCACACTGACTCCACCCAGGCTTCAATGCTTCCAGCCTCTGCCTTTGGAAGACCGAGGCCTCTTCCAAATGGGAGCATTGACCCAGAGGTCCCTTTCAGAAATGCTGGCTCTGACACAAATCATTTGCATAACTGCTTTCACCTGGGAGGTGACCTTGGCCCAGGAAGGACATCCAGCTCTTGGGGACCTGTCTGTTCATATTCTGACCTGCCTTGGGGTGGGGACTCAGAAAGATTTGTCTGAATTTTTACATTTGTAAACTGGGGCCAATATGCATGACTTGCTGAGATGTTACAGAAGGAAATAAAACAAATTGCTTACTAAAAAATTCAGGTTCAGTTAATCTTAGTTTCCCATAAACTGTGTGACAAATGTCTAGTGTAGCACAGTAATTTACCATGTGCAGTGCTAAACGGCACCCTCTCACCTGCAGGCGGGGAGCCCCTCTGCTTTCTGCTCCCGGCCTCCTCTCTAGCATAGGAGCCCCTGGGGCCTGCACACCAGGCAGCCAGGGCTGCAGAAATGCTAAGGCTCCTGGAGCGACAGGAGCCAGGGGATGAAACCCCAGCTTCTGTGTTCAGGGGGACAGTTCAGGAGGCATCTGTGTGCTCCTCAGCAGGTTCCAACAAAGTCCATCCCTGATGTCCCAGCACAACCACAATATTGGGCCTTATCCCGGATTTCCCTTATTTTTTCCTCCCTGCTGTCTTACTCCCGCACCTCAGATCATTTCCCAATTAAACTACTTGCTCCTAAGTCCCCATCTCAGACTGTGTTCCCAGGGGCAGCTTAAACTGCTAGAGTGATGGAAGGGTGTGACCTTCAAAAGACGCTTCCATTTGGAAGAGAGCCCCATTTTTATTTCATTTACTCTGCTATCCATTCATTCAAACAGTCCTATAAAAAAGTCTTATAAAAATACGTATGAATGAATCTTCTTCCAGTTCATTTTGGTTTATTTAAATTCCCAACAGACTCGCATGAGTCTCTGCTCCCTTCAGGCTCTGAACCTATTTGGAACTGACTACACCGGGTTCTGTTTGCAGAAGAGGAGTCAGCCTGGACTCCGACACCCATCCATTCTAGTCACTCATTCTACGAACACTAGCTAAACACAGGTGCAGAGTAGTCTGGGCTCTGTGGGGACGAAAGCTTATGAAAAGTTAGGGTGCCTTTTGAAAAAGGGAATAAAAAGTTTTTAGAAATCTTGGAAAGGTCCTGTGTGATGAGAAGCCCTGAAATGATCCTTCATTGTCTGCATGGCCAATCCAGCCTTCACCACTTACCATGTACAGGTGCTGCCCCAGGTGTTTGGGGAGATACAAGTGCAAAAAACAAAAACAAACCCCCCAAAACTGAATTGACTTGAGGTGCATGTTTTCTTTAACATCAACTTTGTGATTAAATTAATTAAAAAATAAATAACAAATGAAATAGTCCTGATAAATGCTTATCTCCCTAAAAAAATTAGGGTGTCATTGAGAACACTAACATTATGGATAGATTTACCTTATTATGAGAACAAGCCTCAGACTCTGGGATTGCGTGTCCTCTAGCCCACAGGGAGTGAGTACTAGTTGAAAAACGCCTCTGTCTTGCACTGACCCGGCCTAGGAAGCGGGCTCCTTTGCCAGGTGGCTCTTGGTCGCCTGGGGCCCAGGAGTCCTGGGTATAGACGGAGAGGCCTTTCCTGGGCTGGCCAGGCCCCAGGCCGCGGCCTTTCCAGGCGATGGCGCACCAGCTCCTCCTGGCCTCTGATATCTGGCTCCCTGTCCTTCTCACTGTTTCGATATGATAGTTGCCCATCGAGATGACATCAAGCTCTGCATCCGCAGAAATAGGGACACCTCACGCTGAGATGTACCCTACATAAGAAATAGCGGCTTCTAGGGATTATGACCAGCTATGAGCTTGGCACATGAGCACATTTAGGATTCAATTATATTCTCCCATTTGGTGGGTGCAACGCCTTCTGAATGGAGACAGGACAGTTCCCTGTGGCCCTGGAGGCATCCGACACGTGTAGCTCTGGCTGAATATCTCACCCACATCCCTAACGAGCCTCCTCTGTTTTTCACAAAAGTCACAGTCACGGGGACTTGGGTGGTCCAGTCTTCTGTGGCCTCAGCTGAAACCAAGGGACAATTCTAACCCATGAGTCCTCAGAGACCTGAGCACCGACGGTAGGGCCCCCCTCAGTCTGTGGATCGTGAGACAAAGTAAAACAAGTCTTCAGGTTCCAATGACCTGACCAAAGGCTTTGACAACTTCCTGGCATCAGGGGGTTCCTGTAACTGAGAGGATCACTGTGGGCCGACTTCTAAATCAGCCAGAATTTATACAAAGAAGCACTAGTAGAAGGTATTTGGAGGTGAATTTTGAGAAAAGATGTTTCTGAATTAACAGTAATACTCTGAGAAAAAATATAACCGCATACAAAATAGGAATTGTATCTTTCTGTATAGGGGAACGAATTCCCTTACCCAAAGGCAAGGAAAAAGGCATATATAGTTATAAGATTTCTTTCAAAACCAGACTCACACATTCTTCCCGCTCTGAACTGTTCAACTTGATCTACATCATTGACTTGTTCCTGCGGGGAAGGGGTGTGGCAGGTTCGCTCTGCAGCTCACCATTTGTCAGGAACGGTGACATCAGTGAGTCACTGAGAGGCCAATGCCATTGCCCCAAAACAGAGGAGGGAGACATGAGATTCTGCCCTGGAGCTGAGATGGCCACCAGGCTCTTCTCCCGGGTGGCTCTTTGTCTCCTGCGGGCAGGTGAGTCCAGGAGGGCCTCCCGCCCTGGATTCCAAAGACCTCAGCCCAAGCCTTTGTCTCAGGATGACAACATCAGGTCTGTGGCTCTCTTACAGGACACCTGGATGCCCGAATCACCCAGAGCCCAACATACAAAGTTACAGGGACAGGAAAGAAGGGGACCCTCAGGTGTCACCAGACTGGTAACATTAATATAATGTCCTGGTATCGATATGACCTGGGCCATGGGCGGAGGCTGATCCATTACTCACTCAGCCGTGGGATCACCGCCAGAGGAGAGGTCCCTGAAGGGCACACTGTCAAAAGACCAAGTCCAAAGGACTTCCCCCTCACACTGGATTCCACGACTCTCTCCCAGACATCTGTGTACGTCTGTGCCAGCCAAGATCCACAGCCCTGCAGGGCCCCCTCCTCCCTGCACACAAAAGCAAGGGCAGATCCTGCGTCGTGGCCTCAGGGGAGCCCTGTGCAAACTCCTAAAGCGCGGAGCCCAGCGGCCGCGTCCACAGGATGAACCTCGGTGTAGTTTCTGTAAGTGCTCCCCAGGCCCAGGGCCTCGGGCACCCCCCGCTGTTACTGCCGGTGCTCGGCAGGGGCCCCATCAGCGGGGAGGCTGCTTTCCTCCCTATGGCCTGAGTCTGAGGGCTCCAGGGTGGAAGGTCACCGCTTAGCCACATCCGTCTAGACCCCCCGTGTATTACACGCTCGCGTCTTAAAGGCCAATGGACTGGAGTCTTTTTCCATAACGAAGCTGCAGGAAACCGACTGTGGAATGCATGGTGACCTAGAAGGACATGGGCTCTGCTGTGGGGCTTTGGATACATAATAGGACATGGCGGTTAATGATCACAGGGAGGGCACATGGTCGTGACCTGCAGGAGGAGCAGGAGCTTCCAGCTCAGATGTTTTCCCAGGGCATCCTTTCATGTCTTGTATCTGAGTGTCAGTGCCTCCAGGGCAGAGCCAATCAGCCCTGACGCCCACTCTCCCTAAGGAACGGGTCGGGTTGAGCAGGTGTGACTGGGAGAGTGGAGGGGATAGTGACCCACCCAAGGAGGCTCCCAGGAGGTCCTGACGTGCAGGTAACACAGCGGATCACCCTTTGCTACCTGATATTCAAGATGCCGCTGACAAGTCTCAGTGAGAACGGCCAGCGGACAGGAGTGACCGGCGAAAGAGAAGGTGAACTTGGAGAGGCGGTGAGACCTCTGCATCCAGACCCATCAGGGTCCCTGAGACGGAGGGCTCGATAGAGGCAGTGACGTCACTGTGGAAACTGCCTGGTAGGCAAGGAAATGCCTCCCCCTCTGCTCATGCTCACAAGGACCACGACCTGGTGCGCCTCCCACTCCTGTCCTGACCCTGCCATGGGCACCAGGCTCCTGTGCTGGGTGACCCTCTGTCTCCTGGGGGCAGGTGAGTCCTCAGAAAACCAAGGCTCCAGTGAATGTGTGTGTGTGTGTGTGTGAGTGTGTGAGTGTGAGACTATCACTGTTTTTTCTCCTTCTATTTCCAACTTCTGTCTCCACAGGTCACACAGAGGCTGGAGTGTCCCAGTCCCCCAGGCACCTAGTCACACAGAGGGGAGAGGATGTGACTCTCAGGTGTGATCCAATTTCTGGACACAGCTACCTTTACTGGTACCGGCAGATGCAGGGACAGGGCCTGGAGTTTTTGGTTTACTTTGTGAACGATAAACCCACAGACATATCGGGGATGCCTCAGGAGCGGTTCTCTGCCGACAGGCCTGAGGGCTCCTACTCCGAGCTGAAGATCCAGCCAGCAGAGCGGGGGGACTCAGCCACCTACCTCTGTGCCAGCAGCCCAACCACAGTGTGGCACAGTCACCCCCTCCCTGCCCTCAAACCTCCTGCTTCTCTCTCCTGGCAGCTCCTGGAGGCCCTGAGGGGCCCTCCTTCCTCTGCATTTCCCGCCCGAAAGGAGCTCTGGCCCTCGGCTGCCTTTTGGGTAGAAAGAGGCCCCAGATTAACCCTGAAGTGCGGTGACTGTCAGGGCCGGGGACGGAAGCATTTCTGTCTCCTTCAGGTCTAGGATCCCAGCGCCAGCTCAGCAACCAGGACAAGGACAGCGTGTCCTGGCCACCAACAGTCCTCTGCGGGACTGGGAGCTGCTCCCGGGCACAGCCTTGGTCTGGGGGCGGCACTGTCCCTCCCACTGTCGTCGGCGTCTGGAAGGGCTGCGACCTCCACCCTGAGATGTTCTCGCTCTAGGGCCTCTTCTGTCCCCTGGGAATTCCTGTAGCAGCATCACACTGTCCTCCTGGGGGAGGGACGGTCCTCCCTGCCTTGTGCCTGTTGACTGATTCGCACACAACACCGACACCAGGAAGGCTGCCCTGGGTCTGCCTGGAGCAAGGACCCACGTTCTTTATTTTCTTTTCATTTTCATTTTCCCACGGCTGCATCCTGAGGGTTAGACTAAAGCATCTTTTCCCAACATTTCCAGTTTCATCTTGACTCCGTGACTAAATCTGATTTCTAGAGAATGTTCTATTTAGTCTCGAGCTTTTTGATGTGAAATAATATCCCTGAAGTCTTTAACTCAAGAAGAGGAGATATTTTCTTGATCATAAGGCCGTATTTATTTTGATATATTTGCTACGTTACATGTTGTCATATATTACTTGTTATAAATATGAATAGCCAGGCACCCATCTGTTTGTGCCGCTGCGTGTCTCTGAAATCTAAAGCCATCGTTGGAGGGGTCAGATCATGGACCACGGGTTCCTGGGAGTCCCAAGGGTAACCCAATGCTTGTAAATACGGGTCGTGCCATTGTCACTCTTCATGCCGAGGGTGAGCTGAGCTGAGTGCACATCACAGCAGCGGGCGCTGTGCAGGGCTCGGGCAGGTCCTGACTCTGAATTTAGGCAGGAGCCAGGCAGCCTGGGCAGTGTCAACGGCGCTGCTGCACAGGGGGCCGCCTGGGGGCGCTGTGCACCCACCCAGTGAGCCTCTGATGGGGAGCTGGGGCCCTGAGGGAAGGGAGGGGGAGGGGGAGAGTCTTGGCTGGGCCCCTGCATCCTGGAGATTACCTGGGGAAGCAGAGGTTTGCTGATGGGATCTTCTCCCATGAGCTGCTGTGCAGGTGTCTTGGCCTCAGCAGGGAGCGTGAACTTGGCCTCCCCGGAGTGAAGGCCTCTCTGGGGGCCCGTGTCTGGTGGACAGTGTGTCGGGGCTTCAGTGGGCAGCCGGGGAAACCAAGCCAGGTGCAGAGCAAGAGGCACGTGCTCCAGGAAGGAGAACAGAGAGTCTGCGGTGATGGCCCCTTGTCCCCAACCCCGCCCGGCCCAGCCCAGCACCGCCAGCTGCGCCTGCTCCTAGGAAGCTGGACGGAGTGGGGACCGCCTGGACCAGCTGAGCCTGTCCAGGGGCTGCAGGGCGCCTGCGGGAGCCGACAAGGACAGTGACATCAGAACTGTGACATCACAGGCAAGCCCTCCAAACAGAGCAAAGGGAGGGGCAAGATCTCTGCTCTCTCACCACGAAGTCCAGAGCCCTGAGCAGGGAGATGGCCAGGCTTGTCCCACCTGAATCCCCCAGGGGCACCTGGCTCCTCTGCTGCATGGCCCTCTCTTTCCTGGGGGCAGGTGAGTCCTGAGAGCAGGGGGGACATCCCTTCTTGACCGTGGCTGGAGTGTCCATCTCCTTCCTGCGCTGGTCTCCAGCTTCTGTCTCCTTCCTCCACAGGTTCGGCGGCTGCTGGAGTCACCCAGTCCCCAAGACACCTAATCCAAGTCCTTGGGGAGAAGGCGGTTCTGAAATGTCACCCCATCTCTGGACACACAAGACTGTCCTGGTACCAGCAGGCTCAGGGGCAGGGCCCCCAGTTCCTCATTTCCTTTTATGAAAAGAGGGAGAGCCAGAGAGGAAACCTCCCTCAGCACTTCTCAGCCAACCAGTCGGGTGACTACAGCTCTGAGCTGGCCATCAGCGCCCTGCAGCTGGCAGACTCGGCCGTGTACCTCTGTGCCAGCAGCTTAGACACAGCCCTGCAGGGCCCGTGGCTCTCTGTACTCAAACCTCCCTGTCCCAGCTGAGAGAGCCCCAGGAGAGGGAGGGGCCTCAGCCAAGCTCCAGGGAGGCTTCTAGTTGTTTCTAACCCCCTCCCTCCCTGCCCAGCTCAGGCAGAGCCCCCTGAGTGCTCTCCCAGCTCTGCCAGCCCCTTGCAACTCCTGGCCATGGCGGGACCTCCTGCTCTGTGATGGAGGGGCGGCCACACTGTGTGTCTTAGTGCACGTTCAACAAAGTGTGTCCACCTTATAAAGGAGGAAGAGCTCAGTAAACTGTTTTCTAGAGAGGAAGTTGTAGCTCCTGCACTTCCCAAATATTTCATACATGTCAGCTCTGCATGTCCAGGCCTCTGATGTCAACATTCCTCCGAAATCCCAAGGTGCTTCCAGGGCCTGGTCCATAGGATGTAACAGAGCCCTGGCTCTCCTGTTCCAAGAGCATCTGAGCGGGGATGGGAAGGTCACACATCATATGTGAGGTTACAGAGCTGACTCTCCCCCACCTTCTAGGACATAGAACTTCAGGCCGAAGAAAGTGCATCTGTCCTGTGTTTGTTCATGGAGACTCATCGATGGAGGTCAAGATGTCCGCCTAATAGAGGGGCTAAGTGACTTGGGGGATTTCCAGCCTAGCAGAGGATTCCCCCAAGGAAACAGAAGTCCTCTAGGATTCTCAGGCAGGATCTTGGGAGTCAGTACGGGGCGTGAGTGCTTCTAAGCCCTAGAAGGTTGGGGGAGGAAGGGGCCCAGGTGGCCCTCACTCACCACTTTCCATCAGAATACCCCAACCTGCTACTTGAGCCCAGGTCAGGAGCTGCAGGAAACAGCTGAGCGGCACAGCGGTCACATGAAGGGTGTGGACATTTACAGACTGGGCACTAGTTTGCTGATGAACACGGGGGACTTAAATTCTACTCATTTTGTGCTTTTCATTCAGTTGCCTTATTTATTACACATTCTCGGGAGGTACCACGAGTCACCAACGTTACAGGTGAAAACACTGATTGTTAAAGAGTTAGATAATTTCCAACACGGGGCACAGCTAACAGACAACCCAACAGGGACTCAAACCCAGGCCACACTGACTCCACCCAGGCTTCAGTCCCTCCAGCCTCTGCACTGGGTAGAGGGAGGCATGTTCCAAATGGGAGCACTGACCCCGAGGTCCCTGTCAGGATTGCTGGCTGACACTCCTCATTTGCATAACAGCTTCCACCTGGGAGGGGACCTGCTAATGAGGAAGGACATCCAGCTGTAGGGACCTATCTGTTCAAACTCTCACCTGCCTTGGGCTGGGGACTCAGAAATATTTGTCTGAATTTTTCTATTTGTAAACTGGGGCCAATATGGGTGTCTTGCAGAGATTTTACACAAGCAAATAAATTATTTAATAGAAATATAGGCTCAAGTAATTTGAGTTTCACCTAAGCTCTGAGACAAATGTCTAGTCTAGCACATTGATTTACTGTGTGCTGTGCTAAACAGCACCCTCTCACTGCAGGCGGGGAGCCCCTCTGCTTTCTCCTTGGGGCCTCCTCTCTAGCATAGGAGTCCCCGGGGCCTGCACACCAGGCAGCCAGGGCTGCAGAAGGGCTAAGGCTCCTGGAGGGCCAGGAGCCAGAGGATGAAACCCCAGCTTCTGTATTCAGGGGGACACCTCAGGAGGCATCTGTGTGCTCCTCAGCAGGTTCCAACAAAGTCCACCCCTGATGTCCCAGCACAACCACAATACTGGGCCTTATCCCGGCTTTCCCTTCCTTGCGTCTCCCTCCCTGCTCTCTTACTCCCCACCGCAGATCATTTCCCACCTAAAATACACCCACTAACTCCGCACTCGTGAGATTTAAATTTTTATTCCATTTTGGGAAAATGCATCCAGCCTCCCTCACTGCCACATGCAAAGGGTGAGCCCAGACAGGGAAACATGACGGCAGCAGGAGCTGTGCAGGGTCCTGGGGACACCTGAGTCCTCATTTAGGCAGAAGGCAGCCAGGCGGGCCCCAGCCAACAGCGCTACTGAACAGGGGGCCGCTTGGGGGCGCTGTGCACCCACCCAGTGAGCCTCTGATGGGGAGCTGGTGCCCTGAGGGAAGGGAGGGGGAGGGGTAGAGTCTTGGCTGGGCCCCTGCATCCTGGAGATTATCTGAGGAAGCAGAGGTTTGCTGATGGGATCTTCTCCCATGAGCTGCTGTGCAGGTGTGTTGGCCTCAGCAGGGAGCGTGAACTTGGCCTCCCCGGAGTGAAGGCCTCTCTGGGGGCCTGTGTCTGGTGGACAGTGTGTCGGGGCTTCAGTGGGGAGCCGGGGAAACCAAGCCAGGTGCAGAGCAAGAGGCACCTGCTCCAGGAAAGAGAACAGAGGGTCTGCGGTGATGGCCCCTTGTCCCCAACCCCGCCCGGCCCAGCCCAGCACCGCCAGCTGCGCCTGTTCCTAGGAAGCTGGACGGAGTGGGGACCGCCTGGACCAGCTGAGCCTGTCCAGGGGGTTCAGGGTGCCTGCGGGAGCCGACAAGGACAGTGACATCAGAACTGTGAGGTCACAGGCAAGCCCTCCAAACAGAGCAAAGGGAGGGGCAAGATCTCTGCTCTCTCACCACGAAGTCCAGTCCCTGAGCAGGGAGATGGCCAGGCTTGTCCCACCTGAATCCCCCAGGGGCACCTGGCTCCTCTGCTGCATGGCCCTCTCTTTCCTGGGGGCAGGTGAGTCCTGAGAGCCGGGGGGACATCCCTTCTTGACAGTGTCTGGAGTGTCCATCTCCTTCCTGCGCTGGTCTCCAGCTTCTGTCTCCTTCCTCCACAGGTACGGCGGCTGCTGGAGTCACCCAGTCCCCAAGACACCTAATCCAAGTCCTTGGGGAGAAGGCGGTTCTGAAATGTCACCCCATCTCTGGACACAGATATCTGTACTGGTACCAGCAGGCTCAGGGGCAGGGCCCCCAGTTCCTCATTTCCTTTTATGAAAAGAGGGAGAGAGAGAGAGGAAACTTCCCTGAGCACTTCTCAGTCAAAGTGTCCGGTGACTACAGCTCTGAGCTGGCCATCAGCGCCCTGCAGCTGGCAGACTCGGCCGTGTACCTCTGTGCCAGCAGCTTAGACACAGCCCTGCAGGGCCCGTGGCTCTCTGTACTCAAACCTCCCTGTCCCAGCTGAGAGAGCCCCAGGAGAGGGAGGGGCCTCAGCCAAGCTCCAGGGAGGCTTCTAGTTGTTTCTAACCCCCTCCCTCCCTGCCCAGCTCAGGCAGAGCCCCCTGAGTGCTCTCCCAGCTCTGCCAGCCCCTTGCAACTCCTGACCATGGCGGGACCTCCTGCTCTGTGATGGAGGGGGGCCACACTGTGTGTCTTAGTGCACGTTCGACATAGTGTGTCCACCTTATAAAGGAGGAAGAGCTCAGTAAACTGTTTTCTATTGAGGAAGTTGTAGCTCCTGCACTTCCCAAATATTTCATACATGTCAGCTCTGCATGTCCAGGCCTCTGATGTCAACATTCCTCCGAAATCCCAAGGTGCTTCCAGGGCCTGGTCCATAGGATGTAACAGAGCCCTGGCACTCCTGTTCCAAGGGCATCTGAGCGGGGATGGGAAGGTCACACATCATGTGTGAGGTTACACAGCTGACTCTCCCCCACCTTCTAGGACATACAACTTCAAGCGAGAAAACGTATGTCTGTCCTGTCGTAGTTCAGGTAGAGGGAGGCCATGATGTCCCCCTAATAGAGGAGCTAAGTGGCCGGGGGATTTCAAGTCTAGCAGAGGATTCAGCCTAGAAAACACAAGGCCCTTAGGAATTTGAGGCAGGATTCTGGGAGTCAGTCCGAGCATGACTGCTTCTAATCCACTGGAACGCTTGAAGAGAGAGGGTCCCTCACTCACCACTTGCCATCAGAACATCCGAAACTGCTATTGTGCCCAGGTCAGGAGTTGCAGGAAACAGCTGAGATGGACTCAGGGGGTTCCTGTAACTGAGAGGATCACTGTGGGCTGGCATCTAAATCAGCCAGAATTTATACAAAGAGAAACACTAGTAGAAGGTATTTGGAGGTAAATTTTGAGCAGAGAAGTCTCTGAATTAACAGTAATATTGTGAAAAAATATAACTATGCAAAATAGGAATTGTATCTTTCTGCATAGGGGAATGAATTCCCTTACCCAAAGGCAAGGAAAAAGGCATATATAGTTATAAGATTTCTTTCAAAACCAGACTCACACATTCTTCCCGCTCTGAACTGTTCAACTTGATCTACATCATTGACTTGTTCCTGCGGGAAGGGGTGTGGCAGGTTCGCTCTGCAGCTCACCATTTGTCAGGGAAGGGGACATCAGTGAGTCACTGAGAGCCCAATGCCATTGCCCAAAACAGAAGAGGGAGACATGAGATTCTGCCCTGGAGCTGAGATGGCCACCAGGCTCTTCTCCCGGGTGGCTCTTTGTCTCCTGTGGGCAGGTGAGTCCAGGTAGGTTCCCGACCTGAGGGTCACATTGCCCGCTGCAGTAAGACCCTCATGATGGCAGGGACTTTTGGAGTTTCGGCCAATCCTCAGAGTGCAACCTCAGACTTTCAAACCATCCTTTTTGTGCAGAGAGGATGTGGCCCTGCAGCCCAAGACGTCAGCCCAAGCCTTCCTCTCAGGGTGACATCAGGTCTGTGGCTCTCTTACAGGACACCTGGATGCCGGAATCACCCAGAGCCCAAGGTACAAGGTCACTGGGACAGAAAAGAAGGTGACTCTGAGGTGTCACCAGACTGATAAGCATGACTATATGTACTGGTATCGACAAGACCTGGGCCATGGGCTGCGGCTGCTCCACTACTCAATTGGTGCTGGCACCACCGAAAGAGGAGAGATCCCCGACGGGTACAATGTCAGTAGGTCAGATACAGAGGACTTCCCCCTCACGCTGGAGGCGGCCACCCCCTCCCAGACATCTGTGTACTTCTGCGCCAGCAGTGATGCACAGCGCTGCAGGGCCACCTCCTCTCGGCACAAAAAGGGTGGTGAGGAAGCCTGAGGTTGCACTCTGAGGCTTGGCCTGAACCCCAGGAAGCCCCTGCCAGCATGGGGGTCTTACTGCAGTGGGCAGTGTGACCCTCAGGGCTGAAGTCCATCCCTAGGCCAGTCTCAGCCGGCCTGGAGGCCACACTTAGCTGGTCCTCTCTTCTGCAGCTCTCTCTCTCCCTGCTTGCAGTAAGGAAACTGCGTCTTGAGCTGAGATGCATGACTATTCCGTTGATAATCTCAGAGCCCGTACATTCTTCTGTCTTCCAGGGGCCTCAGTGACTTCACCTTCCACCCCTGCCCTCCCCCCCCCCCCCCCCCGACCCTATGCATTCGGATGCATCTGCCCTATGGCTGCCTTTCTCCTCTGGGGCAATAGCCCTACAAGGCCTTATAATGTTTGCCCTTCACCTTGCCCTTGCCCTCCCTGGTCATCTTGTACAAGCCTTCCTCTGCTCTCTGCACCCCAGGCTCTTTCATCTGTGTTCAGTTACCTCCTCGGATGTGCCACCTTGGGGATCATTTTTCACTGGCTATGTCTTCTGCACAGAGCCTGTGTCCCGCCCTCTTATTCCGAGATCCTTTCCTGAAAGTATATTTTAGGCATACTCACTCTTAATTGTGAAATGTAAAACTTAGATTTTTACTAGGAGAAATGAATAAAATATATTTAGACATTCACTTGAGGCAGGATATTTTTGAGCAAAGACACAAAAGAACACAAAAATATTTATAAAATATGTAAATATTTATAAAAATAATATAATATACAAATATTTACAAAAATATTTATAACTTCAGTTGCATTACATTATTATATCTTTGCACCTCAAAATACACCACAGAACAGGAAAGGGTAAGTTACAGACTGGGAGGAGGTATGAGGGATGGAAACCAGTGAGGAAGAGTTAGTGTGACAGGCCCTTTATGGTCACCAAATCCCCAGGCTCCTCTATGATTCCCAGCCTCGCTTGCAGTTGGAGGGTGGGGAACCTACGAGCAGGTTCCGAACAATGCCATGTGGGTAAAAATCATGTAAGCCAATTGCAAGCCTTGCCCTTAAAATTTTCCTGTGGCAGGCACTGTGTTGGGGTTCCCCAAGTACACGCCCATGTTTGGACATTCCCTGCAGGGACTCGCATGGGAGATCCAGGAGCCAGCCCAGGTACTCAGAGACTCCACCAAACGGAAACAACTGCCCTTGAAGACCATCAGGGAAACATATATGCACCTGGACCCCACGCCTAACCCCTTCTGGGTGGGTGCCCCAGACCCTGTAGAGGGTGGTGCAAGGTGAACAGAGGAGAGGAGAGGAAATCATTCTAGACCTTGCCTGGGCTTCTCTCAAGTTGCTGCAGTAACCCTGCAAATATCCTGAACAAGAATCCTGTTTCCCAGGTCTCCGGCCTTTCTGCCAATGAGCAGCAAGCTGCCCCTTTCCTGCCCTGACACAGATCTGGTCATGGATTTCTTCGGGTGCGCTGCCCAGGAAGCAGGCAGGGCCTGGGGACATGTGGGGGGTTTCTTTTCTGGAAATGGCAGGCCTCAATTTAAAGAATTTTGTGTGTCGTTTGAGAGGACCCATCTCCAGCTACCCAGTCTTCACTCACCCTAATGCCATTGTCACTTAGAACCTTTACCCCCTGGTCTCACTGATGGAGCAAGTAGTGACACCTCCACCTGAAGAATATTTCCATGATGGAATTATTCTCTGGTGCGGACAGAAGCTAGACTCAGGCCAGCAGCCCTTCTTTCTGGACCACAGAGCATTGAGGAGGGAGACGGGTGTTGCTGATAATTCTACACCTATAGGCCTTCACTTGATGACCTTGACACGTAAGCCCTAGGCTTCTGAGACTTGGCACAATACCCCTGAGCACATGGCTGTACCCCCCCCCCCACCTCTTGGGACACGTTTCCTTGTTTTCTTCTTCAACCTTCAGGACGTTCTCTGTCCTCTAGTTCTTTCCACCTCACCACTCAGACAATGAAAGATGCGTTTAAACCAGAACTGCCCCATTTTCTACAAGCCAGATACTAATCGCTGAAATTCAATTGTGAGTTCTGTCAGAGGTGTGTGTGTTTGAAGATTGAGAAGCTCTGTTCAATTTTGTATTATTGTTACTGTATCTACTCCGGTATTTTCAGGGATAAGGGAGTTTTCCACCTTTCCCAGGTAAGATTTATTACATCGGTGACCTAGAAGTTCAGGCTGCTCCAGGACGAAGGCTTTGGTGTGTAATGCACCATGGACATTGGTGGAAGCAAAGAGGAAACTGGTCTTTGACCTTCAGACAGAATATTTCCAAGTCCAACCTATGCTCAGGGCATCATTTTATCTCTCTGTCTTCAAGTGTGTCAGTTGGTTCCTTGTGTTTCTAGGATAAAGCTGTGGCAATGACCCCAGCTCCCACCGTGGCCAAGCTCATGTGACTGGGAGAATGGAGAACCTCATGAAGGAGAAACGTCCAAAGAGAAGGATCATCACAGATGACACAGGGGTCACTAACTGGTATCACAAACTTGAGTCGCAGTGACTCATCCGGGTAGAAACATCCGGCAGAGAGTTAGAGGATGGTGACGGGAGACGCAGAGATGAAACGGGAGATCCAGTCAACCTGTCAAGCCTGGAGCAGCGGGCGACGGGCACTTGGGCGAACTTACACCCCGTCTATGAATATGTGAAGACACTTGTAGGTATGTTCGTTCATAACAATTGGTTTTTAAGGCTGGGCATTTGTGGAGACAGTGATATCACTATGGGGACTGCCTTGTGGGGACAAAGAGGCATCCCTCCTCCTCTGCGCATGCTCACAAGGACCCTGACCTGTGACCCTCCCATTCCTGTCCTGACCCTGCCATGGGCACCAGGCTCCTCTGCTGGGTGACCCCCCCGTCTCCTGGGGGCAGGTGAGTCCTAAGAACACCAAGATCTCTGCATTTTATCTTTCCAGTAATTATGCCAATCATTTGCCATTTCCTTTGTCTTTTCCCCCAACAGAACTCACAGCAGGAGGGGTTCATCCAGTCCCCCAGACATAAGATCATAGAAAAGAGTCAGGCCGTGGCTTTGTGGTACAATCCTGTTTCTGGCCACCAAACCCTTTACTGGTACCGGCAGACCCCGGGCCAGGGCCCGGGGGCTGCTGGTTTGCTTTGAGAAGGAAGATATAATAGATGATTCACAGTTGCTGAAGAATCGATTTTCTGCAGAGAGGCCCAAAGGAGCAGACTCCACTCTCAAGGTCCTGCGCGCAGAGCTGGGGGACTCGGCCGTGTGTTTCTGCGCCAGCAGCTTAGCCACAGCAGGGCAGGGACACTCCCTTGCTGTGCACAAAGCATCGGGGCTCTCCTGTCCCTGCTCTGCTCACAGCAGCTCCGACACCCTGGCCTTGCTCCTCCTGCCTGGGCAAGCAGCGGCTCTGCAGACACAAGCTATGATTCAGATGAGGCCAGGAATTCTTCCTTTTTTTAAAAAAAAAAAAATATATATATATATATCTTTATTGATTTCAAAGAGAGGAAAGGAGAGGGGGAGAGAGTATGAATTATTTCTTGAAACATTAGGACTCAAAACGTTTGAAAGCAATGATGACTTAGGGGTGTGAAGCTCTTTTTGGTGACCATTCAAGGATGCAACACTGAAAGTGACTTATCTATCCCGGCCGAGACCCGGGGACTAGTAGCGATGGTTGTTGTCTTCTAAAAATATGCAATCACCAAAAACGTGAAATAAACTTCAATCGTAATCCGGATGGTGATTCTAGGAGAGTAGCCAACAGCAGGCTGTCCTCTTGTGGTTGCTTTTACCACCTAAATGATTTTAATTGACACCCTTCGCTCTCTAGCTTCCTCTCTGCCTTTCTTAGCAAATTTTCTGCATCAAGGTCTCCATACGCAGCACGTGTTTGGAAAACATCTTTTTCCCTGTTTCGTGAAAATGTGCTGGTAATAATGGTGGTGTTGGTGGTGATGGTGATGATCTCCACTATTTTATTTAGCGCCTTCCCACTTCAAAGGAATACACAGAAATGCATTCAAAACCGAGCCTCCTTTCTGCAGAGTGGCCTCCCTCTCCGGTGGAACCAGCACAGCTCAACACTGTGCCTAGGCCAGAGCCAGCCAGTTCAGAGGCTGTTGAGGACATTTCCAGCCCTCTGCCTTAGGGTGTTACACTAGGTCCTTAAGGCATTTAAATACCTCCTAGCAAAGGCTTCTGAAACAACCCATTGCCCCAGTCTCATGGTCGCATCTGACAGCACGCTCTGCGTGTGGAGGCTGCACCCGGGACTCTAACTTCTCCTGGGCCCTGGGCCCAGAAGGCATCCCGAAGCTCTGCCTCCAACTATTTGGGAGCAGGGCACCGAGATTTTCCTGAAGGTATTATCATGGCCGCTCCGCCCCTGCTGGCTTCACCTCCTGTCCAGCTAAGACTGCATGTCGCTAGATATGTCCCTTAACTCACTTCTATCGCCACCTCCTCTGCCCTGCCCAGGTCCCCACCCAGGGGACTTGTCTGCCAAACCTCCATCATTGCTGAGCACGACTATCTATCCAGCAGTTTTACGTGTTGTTTCCAATCTGCTCTGCCACACGTAACTAATCCCCTAATAACATTTTCCTAGATTATCTCTGATCTCTTTAATCGCAGGAAACAGTGGTTTCAGAGCCTGATGGTTTTCACATCTCACATCTCTGTGGGGCTGTTTTCTGCTGCTTCTCAGTCATGATGTTTGTGGTTTCACGGTGTTTGTACTTTTTCTTATGAATCCGATTATCTTTGCCTTTGTGCCAGGCACTGGGATTTTATATATAATTTATTTTTTTGGTCTAGGGTAAATGGATCTTTCTCCAAAGAGAATTTTATTTTCCTTTTGCCAAGTGCAGGGGGTATAAGTGAGCTGGGGCTGCCTGAATTAGAATTCAAGACCGAAGGAGTCCTGGATCAGCTAGAGAACACACTTACCTCTAGATCATCTGTACATTGAGTTTGTTGATGTTCCCTGTTTGGTACTTTCTGGTCTTTGACCTTTGACCTTTGACTCTGTCCTGTTAGTCAGCTCCATGAGCACTGAGTCGGAGGCAGACCAATGCCCTTGGAGGTAGACCAATGACCTTGGACTTAGACTAATGCCCCCAAGGGCACAGGGGTGGCTGTGCCCTTCCCTAGGCACTCAGCCTCTCCAAGATCCCAGCCTACTGTCCCTCACCATATTTTTATGACATTAAATAATTAAAGTTTTTGATGTTACTTCATTCAACTATTTAGATAATAAAGAAGGGTTGGTTTGAGTGCTCTCATTTGTAATTACTAAGATTAAAGTGAAAAGAATTTTATGTGGAATTTAAAATAAAAAATAATGTCAAATTCTTAGTCTATATCTCTTTACTATTTAACTTAAATGACATAGAGATGTATACATCAACTTTAATTGCAACCAAACACTTTTTAAAAAATATGTATTTTTATTGATTTCAGAGCAACAAAAGGAGAGCGGGAAGAAATAGAAACATCAGTGATGAGTCACTGATCAGCTGCCTCCTGCACGCCCCCTACTGGGGATCAAGCCCGCAACCCAGTCATGTGCCCTGACTGGGAATCGACCCCAGGTCTCCTGGATCATAGATTGATGCTCAACAGCTGAACCACACCGGCTGGGCCCAAAACGTTTTTAAAAACTTAAAGGGTATTTGTTCATAATCAAACTGAGATAGTTATTTGTTTTCATCATTTCATTATTGGAGTTATGATTTTTTTTTACTCCTGTTGCATAACCTCTGGCATTCCATTGGACTATGTGACAAGATGGGAACTAAAATAGGGAGTGAATATTTAGACTTGGTCAGAGAGTACAGCACAGACTTAGAATTCATTGAATTGCTGTTGCGACACATTTGTGCTTTTTAAGTGAGTATGCCGAAGGACAAGTGGTTGGATCTGGGTACAGTAATTGATATATGGCTTCTGTGTTTCCCCTAAAACCCAATCTCATGGGAAAACACTTAATTCCACGTTTTCCATTTTGGGAGCCTTCCCTGGAGTAATCTTCCTGTTCTGATTTTCCTGTTCCTTGTTGAATTTCCTCCATGGGAAGGCAAATAAATTATTTTATTTAATCTATTCATGTTACTTCAGTCTTGCTTTCTTCCCTGCTACCTAGAGAAGAGACATATTAGATTCTTTGGTGTTTTCTCAGCATGCACTAAGATTAGTGGGCAACTCTCTTTTCTTACAGGGTCCACCTGCAGTTTGGAGGGGAGGGAAATGAGCTAAGTTTGGATTGAGTATAGTGTTACTTACCAACGTTAATATTGACATTATCATCTCCATGTCCGACTCCAACCTCCAACTCTCACGTGGTTCCATCTCAGGCTCTAATAATACAATTTTATTTTAATAATACTATCTAACACCAACAAATCATGATGCTTCATAACCCCTGTACTCAATGAAACAAAGCACCCCTCCCCCTCACATCCTGTCAAGACAGCAGGTTTGTGCTGTTTCTGCCACCGGCCACTAGGAGGCACTGTGGCTTCATAGTTTCATACAGAATCCGTAGCGAGGTTCTTTTCAGAGGGTTGAGGGAAACCCTGCGGTGGGGCTTAGATTGGGGGAGCTGCAGATGTCTTGAGTGGGGGCAAGAAGGAAGAAATTAGAGACCGAGCCTTCTTGCTCCATTGCTGTGGAGATGGGTTTTGCTCTAAATTGAGCTCTGCTTGCAGGGCCCGTTCCTCCAAGTTTGCTTAATTTGTGCAGCACAGGGAGTTGGGCGGAGAAGCTTGCACATTCTGGGAAAAGCAGACATGCAGTTTGAGTGTCAGAGGAGCCTTAGGGAGCCTGGCCCAAACCAGCCCGGGCCAGTCCACCTGCCCTGTTGTTCTGCAGAGGGGAAGCAGGGAGAAATGCCAGTGCTACGCCGGACCACATCAGAGGGACCCTGGCCCCAGGGAGCTGACAATCACAGTGACACCGCCAGCAAATCCACTCATCAGGCAAGGACTGGGGTGCGCCAGATCAACAGAATTTCTTCCCAAGAACTTGTGTTGTTAGCAGGAAGATGTCACAATGCAATTCTGAATTTTCCAGTCACCCCACGCTCCCTCGTGTCCCTTGGAAGCTTAGGAGGCCTGGGCAGAGACAAGGTCTGTTTTGGGCTTCCCTTGGCCGGATTCCAAGTTCCTTCCATGTGACTGTGTGCCTGTCTACCCCCCGGATCATGTACTGCATCTCGTTCCTGCCTCTTTCACCCATGGGCACTGAGTCCCATGGATACTGTAATGTAGTAGATGCCCATTGCTGCTTTAACAAATGACCACACATTTTGTGGCTCAAAACAACACAAATGTATTCTCTTACCGTTCCGAAGATCTGAAGTCCAACATGGATCTGACTGGGTTAACATAAAGGTGTTGGCAACACTGCATTCCTTCTGGGGGCTCTAGGGGCGCCTTTTTATTGCCTTTTTCAGCTCCTAGAGGTGGCCTGAAGCTCTTGGCTCATGGCCCCTTCCATCTCCAAAGCCTGCAGTAACCAGCTGAATCTTTTCTTACGCTCCAGCACTCTGACCCTTCTTCCTCTCCCTTCCACATTTTAGGACCCTTGTGGTCCCGTGTGGCCCACCGGGGAAATCCAGGCTAACCTGCCTATATTAAGGTCGGCTGGTTAGCCACCTTAGTTCCATTTGGAACCTAAATCCCCCCTTGCTATATAAGAAAACTCATCCCCAATGCCCGGGGTTAGACATGGGCATCCTTGGGGCTCCATCATTCCGCCTCCCACCCCTAGGTGCCTGGTAACAGGCGAGCAACAATGATGTTTTTGAAAACAGACTAATGGCCACAGTTGTGTGTCCTGGGTTCAACAGTAACCAAAGAGATAAACCCAACAAGGGCAGTAGGTCCATTGGGTCACATAGTCTAGGCTGCAAACTCTGCTTTTTAAAATTGGCCTGTGCCCCCCAGTTTGGGAGCCTCAGCAGCATGTCTCTGTGCTAACCACAAAACACGGACTTAAACGGGACTTTCTCCTTGGTTAACATGCGAGTTAATTGACACAACTTTTTAGGGCAACCCAAGAAAGAAACAGGTTTCTCTCAGCTCCCCCCGACCTCTGCCATGAGAGGAAGTGGGTTTGCGGCATCCCCCCCTCTTACAGGGAAAGGGCCATGTGCTAACGACGAAAGCCACTGAGCTTTTCTAGGAGTGAGAATGGGATTTAACCCAACGGCAGATTTGCTTGCAAAACTTCAAGACCAACAAAACCCTCTGCTTATTCCCCAGGACAGGGGTGAGAAATAGAATTATATGCTATGGGCCCTGAGAATTTAAGAGAATTCAAAGGTAAATCAAGTCAGAGAGGTCTTTCCCCGCAAATAAGAGCATTCACATTCAGTTCTCGGGGCATGAATTCAGCCCCGAAGCCCTGCCAGTGCAGGAGATAGTCTCGCTTTTCATGCAGCGCGTAGAGCCCACCTCGTAGGCGCCTGATGGGTGATTTTGAGTGTGTATGTGACCAGCAGCATCGAGCCACCAAGGAGAGGCGTGTGAGCTTCAGAGCAGCGGGCTTGCGAAGAGACAGTGAATTCCTCTTTGAACACTTGGAGTTGGGGATTCAAACGGAGATGGTTGGCAGGCTCGATATAAAATAGAGTATAGAGGAGGCATTATGCGGGGGTAATACCGGCAGGGAACCTCTAGCTGCAGGAACCTGTAGCCCAGGCCAGTTACAGCTGAGCCCAGTGCTGCTGGAATCCTCCCCGAGAGACGCAGCCTTCTTCTGGGAAGGGAGCTCCTGCCTTGGGGGTGGGGGGGTGGATCATTCAGTGACGTCCCTCACAGAAGCCTCTTGCAGAGATAAAATACCCCAAAATGCACGTCCCCACTCATGCTCACAAGGGCCCCAGGCAGGGTTATTCCACGTCTCCCACACTTTGTCATGGGAACCCGGGCCCTCTGCTGTGAGGCCCTTTGGCTCCTCAGAGGAGGTGAGTTCACAAAATATTTAGCCACCTCATGCTAGGTTGCCCTACCACGACACCACATAGAGGTAGGTTTACATCTGCTGACATGTAGAACAATTCACATATTTTGTTACATTTTACAAGTTACAAGATAATGCGTAGAGGGTGAGTTTATTTTGATAAAAACAAAAATGATGTCCTCTCTATGTGCCATTTTTCCTACAAATTCACATGCAGGACGAATCTATGGAAGGTTATAGATCAAGATCTTCTTACTGGTAATTTAAGAAAGTGGGATTGGAGGAAGGCCAGGGCGGGTGATGTGTAGCTTTGTGTTATATATAAATTTGCCTCACTTATTACCACGGTAGTCTGTAAAATATTCCTCCCCCAAATTCTTCCAGGGCATGGGAGATCTTAAAAAAAAAACCAGGAAAATTCTCAGATATGAAGAAAAGAGTGGTGCAAAGCCAGAGCAGTAAGCGGTGGCTAAAATCAGAGAGATGCCTGGCTTTTATCACCGGAGAGAGCCCTTGGAGCTGGGCCACATCCCAGGATGGTTATGACCTATTTCCGGTGATCTCTCTGGTCTAAGAATGTTTACCTTTGCGAGGCTTTCCAATGAGCAGTGACAGGGAGCAATGTCACTGCCAGGCCACTCTCCACCTTGTGGAGACCAGAGGAACGGAAGCCCTCCCCTCTGTTCCTGCCCATAAGGCCTCCTCTGGCTGAAGCCTCCTGCGGCCCCAGCCTGCCATGGCCACCAGGCTCCTCTGCTGCGTGGCCCTTTGTCTCCTGGGAGTAGGTGAGTCCCCAGAAAGGAAGAATCTGCAATTTTGGATAGTCCCAGTTCTGATTCCATTTACGTTTCTTATCCTGTTCCCCAACTCTGTCCACTTCCACAGAGCCCACCGCCGCTGGAGTCACTCAGACACCCAGGCACGTGGTGACAAAGAGGGGAGAACACGTAACTCTGCGCTGTGAGCGCGTTTCCGAGCACACCTACCTGTACTGGTACAGACAGAGCTCTCTGCAGGGACCTCAGTTTCTGGCTTCCTTCCGCAATAAAGAGCCTCTGGACAAAACCGGGCTGCCCCAGGGGCGATTCTCGGCCAGGATGCTCAGCGAGTCTCTGTCCTCTCTGGAGATCGAGCCGGCGGAGCCCGGGGACTCGGCCCTGTTCCTCTGCGCCAGCAGCTCGGCCACAGCGCTGCAGAGCCGGGGCCTGGCTGTGCACAAAGCCTCCCCGCCCCCCGCCGCAGGCCCCCGGAGAGTCTTCCTGTCCCTCTAGGGGGGAAATGAGTGTGTCAGGGGCATGACCAGGGCACAATGATTCGGAATCGGTGGCCCTGGCCTTCAAGATGGAAACAGTGCAGCATGCAGTTTCTACTGTCTGAGGCCAGGGGAGCATCTGCCTCTATCTGAACTCAGCGCGCCCTTTGTCCCCCCGGGTCCCCCCGCGGCCCCCAGATGTGCTCCTCTCCCCCCTTGCACACCCAGCCCCCCACACGGGGCCTTAGAATAGCGCCCGTGGCTGCTCCCTGGCTCCTTCACCATCGGGTCTCTCCTCAGTCACTTCTCCCCACTGCTAATCCTGCATCACCGGTGACGGCATCGTCACGCAGACAATTTCTACATGGCTTTGGCCTCTCAGTCTCTTGACCTCCTCACTTTCAATAAGTCTTTTACCTCCAGTCTTTTCCAGGTGCACGTCCATGATTGCAGACCATGGAATGAACGACAAATAATCTCCTTCCAAGCCTCCCGTTTCAGTCACCACCTCCTCCTAGGCCTCGCTCCTTTCTTTCCCCCTCACTCACTCAGCACCATCCTCCCCCCATGGTCCTGGGCCTGGCTCTCAGTCCACATACCGAACAGCTTTTAAACTCCCATGTTCTTTTTTAAAACCTTTTTATCCATTGATATTTTTGGAGGGAGAGAGGGGGAGGGGGGGAGAGAGAGAGAGAAAGAGAGAGAGAGAGAGGGAGAGACAGACAGACAGACAGACAGACATGGATTTGTTGTCCCACTTTTGCATCCATTGGTTGATTCTTGCAAGTGCCCTGGCGGGGTGGGAGCTCGGCCTTGGCCTAGTGGAGTGATGCTCCAACCCACTGCGCCGCCCGGTTAGGGCCTGAAGCTGCCACAGTCTTCATGCTCACGTTGCCTAAACCAGGTTAAGTTTTAAGACTATAACGTCAGCCCTGAGGACTCCAGCTCTCTCCGGGCACCTGTGAATGGCAAAGGGGGGTTTCCTGGATGCACCAAGAGCATTTTCACAGCGATCGGGACACAGCCCCTCGCCTCAGCAATTCCCTGACAGCCACTGAGGAGCCCTCCACTGAGCCACCGGGTGAGCACAGGGAAAGGGACTGGCCAACAGAACAGCCTGCCTACAGTAACAGGATGCGTTTCCTCAACCTGGTGTATTGGTGTCTTTTGTATTAAATACCAGAAACTTTGTGACCAAACGATAACTAAATAATAAAGCTCAAATATATGATCTGATCCTGTTTATGGGAAAACATTTATATCAATAAATAAAGCGGGCAAATAGAGGTAGGTTTACATCTGCTGACATGTAGAACTACTCACGTATTTTGTTAAATTTTAGAAGTTACAAGATAATGCATAGAGGGTGAGTTTATTTTGGTAAAAACAAAAATGATGTCTTCTCTATGTGCCATTTTTTACTACAAATTCACATGCAGGATGAATCTATGGAAGGTTATAGATCAAGATCTTCTTACTGGTAATTCAAGAAAGTGGGGTTGGAGGAAGGCCAGGGCGGGTGATGTGTAGCTTTGTGTTATATATAAGTTTGCTTCACTTATTACCAAGTTAATTTGTAAAATCTTCCTCCCCCAAATTCTTCCAGGCCATAGGAGGTCTTAAAAAGAAACAGGAGCCCGGCCGGGCGTGGCTCAGCGGTTAAGCGTCGACCTAGGATCCAGGTGATCAGGGCACATGCCCGGGTTGTGGGCTGCAGCCGATCAATGACTCTCTCATCATTGATGTTTCTAGCTTTCTCTCTCCCTCTCTTTTCCTCTCTCTGAAATCAATAAAGATATATTTAAAAAAAAAGAAACAGGAAAATTCACAGATGTGAAGAAAAGAGTGGTGCAAAGCCAGAGTAGTAAGCAGTGGCTAAAATCAGAGAGATGCCTAGTTTTTATCACCAGAGAGAGCCCTTGGAGCTGGGGCCACATCCCAGGATGGTTATGACCTATTTCCGGTGATCTCTCTGGTTGAAGAATATTCACCTCTGGGAGGAGGTCCTGTGAGCAGTGACAGGGAGCAATGTCACTGCCAGGCCACTCTCCACCTTGTGGAGACCAGAGGAACGGAAGCCCTCCCCTCTGTTCCTGCCCATAAGGCCTCCTCTGGCTGAAGCCTCCTGCGGCCCCAGCCTGCCATGGCCACCAGGCTCCTCTGCTGCGTGGCCCTTTGTCTCCTGGGAGTAGGTGAGTCCCCAGAAAGGAAGAATCTGCAATTTTGGATAGTCCCAGTTCTGATTCCATTTACATTTCTTATCCTGTTCCCCAACTCTGTCCACTTCCACAGAGCCCACCGCCGCTGGAGTCACTCAGACACCCAGGCACGTGGTGACAAAGAGGGGAGAACACGTAACTCTGAGCTGTGAGCCCATTTCTGGCCATACCGCTGTTTACTGGTACAGACAGAGCTCACTGCAGGGACTTCAGTTTCTGGCTTCCTTCCTCAATGAAGCTCCTCTGGACAAATCAGGGCTGCCCCAGGAGCGATTCTCGGCTCGGATGCTTAACAAGTCTCTGTCCTCTGTGGAGATCGAGGCGGCGGAGCCCGGGGACTCGGCCCTGTTCCTCTGCGCCAGCAGCTCGGCCACAGCGCTGCAGAGCCGGGGCCTGGCTGTGCACAAAGCCTCCGCCCCGCCGGCTCCGCAGCCCGGGACGGAGCAGGGCGTGCTCGGTGTTGTCCCCTCCCCGCGGAGCACAGGAGCGGAAACCACCGACAGCCTCGCATTAGGAACCTCCTGCTAAGAGAGCGTAGCGGCCGGTAGCGGGCATCCCGCGCGTATTCTCACAAAGGGCGGCTGGGTTCAAGGCCGAGGGTTCGTGTCCCCGCTGAGCTCTCACGTGATTCGGCTTAAAACTGCGAGGCTGCTGCTGCAGGAGGACCGTTACCTGGGCCGGCTAATCTCAGCTCGCGACTGGGAGGCCTCCGGCCCGGCCTTCAGCGTCCAGCCATGAACCGGTGCCGGGGCTGCACCCTCAGATCAGCTCAGCCTTTCCCACCCTTCATATGATAAGTTTTCCAAATTGTGTTCCTAATTGTCACAAAATGCTTTTTCACACTTTCAGACATTCTCCTTTTTTTCAACTTATTATTTGAAAATAATTGTAGGTTCACAGGACGCTGCTAAGTTAAACAAAGGGGCCCAGGGTATCCTTCATCCTCTTTCCACCACTGGTTGCATCTTCCACAATTATACTAAAATATCAAGACTAGGAAACTGACATGGGCACTAAGTGTGCAAGCAGCTCTAAGTCACTTTTATTGTTGACAATATTACAGATGTCCCCCGTTCCCTCCCCTCTGCCTCCTCCACCCAGCCCTGCCCCTCCCCAGGCCTTTACCACATTTTTGTCTGTGTCCATGGGCTATGCATATATGTTTTTTGGTTGATAATTTCCTGTCCCCTCTAACCCCCTCCCCTCTGAGATCTGACAGATCTCACAGTTTTTATTCAAGTCAAGATACAAAACAATTGCAACATCTCAAAATCTCCCCAACAAACCATACACACACGCACACACACAGCATCCCTAACCCCTGGGGACCAATAATCTATTCTCCATATCTATAATGTCATTTTAAGAATGTTTTAGGTTCAATTGCTGATCTTTTTTTTACTCAGCATATTGCCCTTGAGTTGGTCTGAATTGTTACATTTATCAATAATTCTTGCTTGTTTTATTTATTTTATTTTACTTTACTTTTTTATTTTATATTTTATTTTATTTTATTTTATTTTATTTTATTTTATTTTATTTTATTTTATTGCTGAGTAGTATTGCACGTTGTGGATGTGCCAAAGTCTGTTCAGCCACTCACCTATTGGAGGACGTTTTGGTTGTTTCTCTTTTTTTACTATTACAAGTGGCTACGTATAAACATTTGTGTACAGGATTCTACGTGGACATAAATTCTCCTTTGGGATACATTTATGCTCTGGGGTGAGATTGCTGGGTTGTATGGAAAACATATTCTTATTTTTTAAAGACACGACCCGATTATTTTCCAGTATGGCTGTAGCATTTTACATTCCTAGAGATTCACTTTTAATACTAGTTATTTTGACTTGCATGTAACATTCCACTTTTTCATTTCCAAAACACACATACAGATAACCAGAAAGGTAGAAACACTGGGGACCCAGATGCGCTTTTCTCTAGATGTGTTCGAACTCTCCATAAATATTCGGATCCTTTCCATCCCTTCTCTAACTGGGGGTCTGCCTGCCCAGGCAGCCATCACTGGCTGCTGTCTGGACACCGTGTCACCTGTCCTAGAAAGCCACCTGGTTCATCAAAACAGCACCCCAGGGACATCTTAATTAATGCACATAATTAAACAAAACATGCACTGGGCATCTATTATGTCGCAGGAACATTTTAAGGCCTTAGATTTTGTTCTAAGAGGATGAAAATTCTTGACCCCTCCCCTCCCCTCTCAACCCACAGCCCCAAACCACGTCCTCTGCTGCCCTCCGACGCCCAAGGAGGAAGAGGGGGGAAGGACCAGAATTAACTCTTGAAATGCAAGAGTATCCGTGATCCATTTGTGAGCTGCGGGATTTCTGGGGCTCCTTACACAGAACCCAGTCCGTCATTTCTGTTTGGGGGGTGTGTGTTACCCGGGTGGAAAGCACGGTGTGATTCTTGCCCACCTCACCGCTCTGATCTGAAAGGAACTGTGACTCCGATTGCGGCCGCATGGTCATGTCCTTTCTTACCGTAGTTTAAATACGTCTCCCTGATGGAGAGAAAAACAGTGAATAAAAACGCATTTATTGCTGGTGTGTAGGTTGCTCCCCGATAGTGGCGGCAACCTCGGTGATAAGTTTGCTGCCTTTGTCGGCACAAATCCATTTCCGAATACGTTTTTAAGCCTCATTTTTGAGTGGAATAGCTGGGTCAGTGAGTGCAGATTAAAGCTCATTTTTCTTTCTCCACCGGGTCTGGTTTTTAAATGGAAAAGACGTGGGTTAGCAGGATACGTTGAGATGTGTCAGCCAGCCCTGCATGCTTCTGAGGCCAGCTCCAGGTGTCGCAGGGCCGTGTTGTTTTCAGTGAGCCTCGCCAGGGCCCCGTGTTGTGCTGGCCTGAGGGCTATGGCTCTAGGAGGAGCAGAACAACGTCACCCCAATAAATCCAATAATTTTTAAAAAATCAGGGAGTAGGTACTTTTCCAAGCCCTCTTGTGTCTCTGGCCGGATTGCTCAGATCTCTTGGGCAGAGGAGGAAGGCTGCTCTAGACCCTGTCCTGCTGGCCACCAGGAGGCATTACTGTGACACCGATTGCCATTTGTCGTGGAGGATTTCCTCGATAGGCTCTGAAAAGTGGAGGAAGGCAGAGGGGTCCCAGGGCTGCATTTCTGTATTAGAGTGGCTGGCAGACACCTTTCACCCATCAGAGACGTGCATAAGGAAATAAAGACATTATCTCAACAGGTTTATGAGCGAGGCTTGAGCAAAAGCTGCTCATGTGCCGAGGGGCCTCTGAACTGCTCTACAGGATGCGAGCGACGAGGGGTGAGACGGAGAGGCCGGGATGAAAGTGGGGAGATACAGGAAGAGGGACAGATAAGAAGATGCCACATCTGCTTCATACCTGACCCAGCCAGGCCCAGGCCCCCCTGCCAAGTAGGAAACCGTGTAGAATATCCCAAGAGGTGACCCTTGCGCTGGTGACATCAACAGCAGCCCTGTCATCTCAGGCGGATCCACCTATCAGGGACACCAGGGACTCAGGGCTCCCACCTCTCCACCCAGAGCTCAGAGTGTGGGACAGACGGGGGCCCCATTCGTGTCCTGGCCCTGCCATGGGTCACAGGCTTCTCCACTGTGTGGCCCTGTGTCTCCTTGGAGCGGGTGAGTCCTGGTCAGAAGGACATTTTTGATTAAAGCTATCACGTCCTCAGTTCTGCGCCTTTCTTTGATGACAGCCACATCAGTCTCCCGCCTGACTCTGCCTCTAAGTGTTTCTTCCCTTTCTGCAGGTCACGCAGGGGCCGTGGTCACCCAGAACCCAAGATACCAGGTTACCATCGTGGGACAGCCAGTGACCCTGAATTGCTCTCAGGACCTGAATCATGACGCCATGTACTGGTACCAACAGAAGCTGAGCCAAGGCCCCAAGCTGCTGTTCTACTACTACGGTCAGGAATTTAACAACGAAACAGGCACCTCGGGCAACTTCCAGCCCAGCCGCACTGACTCCTTCTCTTCCCTTGGCATCCGCTCGCCGGGCTTGGGGGACTCCGCCGTGTACCTCTGTGCCAGCAGCAGAGACACAGAGCTGGAGCGTCGCCTCCCCTCTGCTCACAAACCTGCTTCCAGCTCCGAGAGCCTCTCGCCACCTCCTGCCCTCCCGCGACCGCAGGAAGTGGGCTGGTGTCGCCTTTATTCCTTTGCAGATGGGAGTCGGGCATAAACCTACAGAAGCCGTCGACGGTTATGCCAAAAGTGCAAAAGTGGTTACACTCACCTGGCATTCAGTCTGTGGTGTTTTCCCAGAATCGCTTTAATCACCCATTCTGTTCTCTTCGGTAGAAAAATAGGAACTTTTTTATTTTAATTTTTTTTTTAATCTAAGTTGGAGACTTAGCGATGTGTTGAAGGGCAGGCCCAGGCAAGAAGCGGACCCCTCCCATGAATCTTCTCCCTGAGGAGAAGAAACTGCCCTCCTGGGCATGCTGAGGCCACCTCACGGGTTTCTTATCAAGTCAGGAAAATCAGACCTGCTGAGAACTTGTTGCGAATTGAAAGGCACGTGCATTATTCATAACACTTTAAACTCTTTTGCCTGATATAAATCTAGGAACCATTTCTTTTTAAGTGGCACAGATAAGATGTGTATCAAAAGCTAGATGTGGGGCTTTGAAAGATATATTAAAATTAGAGATATATTAGAATTACTAGAGTTTGCTCTACATGCATTCGTTCAGGTCCTCCAAGAAGTAGATGCCAAACCCGGGTAAGAGAATGCCTGTGAGAGAAAATGGAAGGAAACCCAGGAGCCTGGGGAGAACCATCAGCCCACGATGCAGATCTGACCCCCGTGAGGAGACAGGGAAGGAAGGAAAGGGGGACCTAGGCCGCAGTGCTATCATGTGGAAAGGTCCCCAAGGCCTGGTGGGCCCTTAAGTCAAAGCCAGGCTGTGCCTGTGGCCTGCCTCGCCCCACGGGCAGAACTCCACACTCTTGGTGTGATTCCCCTGCTGTCTGAGTGGGTCCCTGGAGGGGGGGGGGCCTCTGGTCTTTGTGACCTGCCCTTCCCAGCATGGAATCTCCACCCTACAAGCAGGCCAGAGTGCGAAGGATTGGGACCAACTGGTGTCTCTGGAACAGAAGGTCCACCCTATGCGTGGGTGCTCAGAGGAGAAAAACCCAGAAGCCTGGCTTGCATTTGCTGGGAACAGAGTTTCCACACCGCTGGGAAGGGAGCTGGTGGGGATCAGAAGTGCTGGCAACCTGTCCCTCCCGGAGACACGGCTGGGCCCGCGTTCTTGACACATTCACGCGGTGCTTCTCAAATGCCGCAGGCTGGACGCTCTTACCAAGATTAGTGGATTTTCTTGAATAAGTGTTTCTCCACTTGCTGTATGCTCTTAAGACAATTTTCAGAGGTTGTTTCTAAATTTTCAGCAGTTATCTTTTTTTTCTCTAGAAAGAAGGTATTCAAAGCTCTTCATGTTGTTCTGGAAAATGCTTCTCACCCCCCCAAAAACGATTTACGTCACCAGGTGGCCGTCCTCTGGGCTGTTATTTGCCTAGTCCTGCTCTAGCTTAATTCTGCCCCACTACTAAAGCTTGGCCATTCAGGGGGTGCTGGTGAATCTTTTCTCGGTTCCTCTCTAATGGTTTTTAAAGTTCCATCCTACGCAGACACTGTTGAGACAAAAATTCTGGTCCTTAGGAAGCTTTCTGGATTTCCCTGTTGGCCGCCTCCTCTCTGGTAGTCTTCCTCACAAATTCTAGCTGCCTTAGTCGCCTCTATCTTTTAACCTCTATCTCCTCAACTCAGAAAATTGTCCATGTTCTCTTTTTCCCCTCAGTGTGTGTGGACATGGTCCCTTTTTTTTTTTTTCTTGCTTTAGGAGAATCAGTCCTGTGTTGACTTTTCCAATGAGTGAGTAGAGTTGTTTCATATGTTCTATTTTTTTTATTTTACTTGTTCAGAGCAGAATTCTAAATTGAATGGATAGATTTAGGCTCTGGAAAGTGCATAAAAAAAAAAAAAGACTAAATAAGAAACATGCCAATTAATTAAAAATGATGTCGATGAAGCTGAAGGAAGAGAGATTTCCAGGACTGAAGTATAATCAATATTGTCAAATGCTTTAAAGAGATCAAGCAAGCAGGGAAACAAATATGATTTTCTGTTCTAGTAAGTAGATAATGGTAATCTTTTGGAGAATAATTTTATAAAATTATGTAGACTGAAAAAATTTCATTAAAAAGCCGAAGATGGCATCTAACGGAGTGATTCCTCTGTGACAAAAGCAGAGGTGTCTTCATACAAAGACCACTGGCTTCTGTGACGTGATCACGTCATGGGGTAGCTGCTTACGGGGCATGAGAAAGCCTCAGAGGAAGCCACCTGACTCTCTTCTTTTCCCAGGTCTGCCATGTGTGCCATGCTCATCTGCTCCATGGTCCTTTGTCTCCTGGGTGCAGGTCAGTCCCTGTTCTGAAATTGTCAGCTCCCTGCTCTACACCTTCTGTCCATGTCATCCGAGTCCATCATGGGCTAAGTCTCCACCTTCTGTCTCCTTTCTTCACAGGCTCCCTTGATGCCAAAGTCACCCAGACTCCAGGGCACCTGCTCAAAAGGAAAGGACAGAATGCGACAATGTATTGTGTCCCAAAAAGTGGACACAATTACGTTTTCTGGTACCAGCAGACCCTGGAGAAAGAGTTCAAGTTCTTGGTTTCCCTTCAGTACGAAAAAGTCTTGAAAAGAGAGGTGCCCAAGGAGAGATTTTTAGCTGAGTGTCCCCAGGACTCGCCCTGCTGGCTGGAGATCCAGGGTATGGAGTTGCAGGACTCGGCCGTGTATCTTTGTGCCAGCAGGGACACCACAGTGATGAATATCAGCCAACCTCAGTGCACAAACTGCCTGGGCCCGGCTCAGGAAGCAGGTGGGACGCTCGGTTGGAAGGAAAGAAAAGTTAACTAGAGCCAGCATCCACCGAAGGGGAAATTGTTGCAGGGCCAACCGTATATCTCATGGAACCAAAAAAGGACACAGGAATTTCTTAGGAACAAACTGAAGGAAGTCCTGGAATCATCACATGGCTGATTTGACAACTCACTCTTCCACCTTGTTGGCCCCATATTGTTGCTGATTACTAATGGTCTTCTCCATTTCTTAGATCTCACAGTGGGTAGAAGATTAGAGATTCAGATGTCAGCCCTTGAGCCACATTGAGAAGGACCAGCGTGACTTTCTCTCGTGCTAGATTACAAATCGAGAAAACAAAACAAAAGATCCTGTTGCACTCAAGAGCACTCGCTTGGCAAACTCAGCATTAGCCCAGGAGGTAGGGTTATTTTGAACCACATGGCAGCTCGGGGCCTATCACTTTGACCTTACGAATCAAGGATTTCAGAGAGAGACATCCTCTAACTAGGGGTCGGGACACCCAGTAAGTGTCCATCACAGAGAAGAAGGAAGGATGTTTAATACATTTGCTGGACACAGAGGACCTAGGAAAAGAGAAGGAATTAGAGAGGCAGTTAAATCCTTTGTTTTTAGAATAATGTTAGGCCAAGTGAAGACTCTGGTGAATTTCTTTTTAAGGAGTTAAGTCCCAGTAATGCAAAAAGCATGTCAATTTTAAGTGTGATGTTAGATTCTACAAAGTCACTAATTAGTATCTACGGAGCTGAAGGAAGAGGCAGGCTAATGTGTTCTCAGTGACAAAATACCTGTTGTGCAATTGAAAGTTGATGCAGAAAATTGAAAACCCCTCAGGCATTCGATCCAAACTGTAATGAGGAAATGTCGCAATACGGGTGCCATCGAACGGAAGTGAAAGGAGGCCTCTGGCATTAGCCTCCCCCGGGGATACAGAGCTCAAAGGACTTTTGTTAAAATTGAATGACCCAGCCTTGGGCTGGTTTGGCTCAGTGGTTAGAGCGTCAGCCAGGGACTGAAAGGTCCTGGGTTCGATTCCGGCCCAGGGCAGGTACCTCGGTTGCAGCTCGACCCCCCGCCGTGGTCGGGACGCATGCGGGAGGCAACAGTCAGTGTCTCTCTCCCATCGATGCTCCTCTCTCTCCCCACACCCTGCCGCTCTCTCCGAAAAGCAGTGGAGAAAATGTCCTGGGGTGAGGATTTTTTTAAACAATGGGTGATCGTTCTGTTTATAAACTTGTCATTTCTACACCACCCACCGCGCGGCTTTAGAGAAGTTTACATACTCTTTCTAGTCCCACCTGCCCTTATTTCTGTATAAACTAAGCCCAGCTGTCCTACTCCCAGAAGTCCAAACTCACTTCTTTTCGTTCCGACCCCTTGAGACAGGAACCTTCACCTTTCTGTGATGGCTTAAGTCCCTTTTCCAGTGCTCAAGAGTGAGCGCCTCTCGGTGTCCGCTTCTGCTTCTCTCCAAATCCAGTCTTACTCCTGGTGGTCCCCCCGTTTGCTGTCGTCACAGGAGACTCACTCCTTTGAATGATACCCTCAGCTTTTTCTTGGACTATTGCCATTCTCATGAGACTATTCTCCTAAAGATTAAAATTATATCCTGATGCCCAGTCAGAGTGGCTCGGTTGGTGGGAGCATAGTCCTGTGCGCCAGGGTTTGATTCCTGGTCAGGACACAGGCCTGGGTGGCGGGTTCAGTCCCCGGTTGGGGCGCATGCAGAAGGCAGCCAGTGGATGTTTCTATCTCTCTCTTGCTCTCTTCTTCTCTCTAAGCTTGTCCTGGGGTGAGGGTTAGAAAGAAAATTATATATTTACTAGACCAAAGACTTATTTTGTCTCCGCTTGCTTAATTTCTTTGAAGCATTTTACAATATTGACTATACCCTAGGTTTTGGAAGTTTATCTTCTCTCAGCTTTATTCAAATTGTTTTCAATTAGGTTTCATGTTTCTCTTCTATTTTTTAATTTAATTTAACTTTTATTTATTTTATTTTTATGGATTTTAGAGAGAGGAAAGGAGAGAGACGGAGAGAGAAAGAGAAAAACATTGATCACTTGCCCCCCAAATGTGCCCCAACTGGGGACTGAACCCACGACCCAGGTATGTGCCCTAACCGGGAAGCGAACCTGCAACCTTTTGGTGCACAGTTTGATGCTTCAACCAATTGAGTCACACCGGCCAGGGCCTTCTAGTCTTCTTTTAATGCAGTTTCCAGAACCTAAACCTACCCACTAAATATTTCCTTTCTCAGAAAAATTTCTCTTGTTCTACTTAAATTTTAACATTCCAATTTAATGCATTAAGTGGTCCTTTTTGTTACTGCAGCCAATTAAAAGTCTCCATTCGAAACTAATAAATTGAAGTATGGTCTGAGACAACAAGCCTCAGTACCACCTGAGGTACAGGTTAAACAGATATATGCTGGGACTGGGTCAGATTGCAGAGTCTGCACTTCCGCGGGTGGGTTATAGGAATAGGTGTAATTTTGCCACAGCCCTGGGGACTTTTGTTCATGCCCAAGTTTGAGAATTCTGCAGAGAGAACTTTATGTCACTGATAAAACTGCAACTCTAGTGTGGTTCTCAACCATTTCCTTCGCGCTCTTTCTGTTTCTTCTTACTTTTTTTGCCTTTTGCACTTTCTTTTATGTTTTTCTTCAACTTCAACTTCCCTGAGAACCCGCACATGGGTTGGAACCTGTTGACATCATTCACGGAACAAAATAAACACCCAGCCACGCAATTGGACCAAAGATTCTCCCTCTTCTGGAGGAGGTGCCCTGGGGCTGTGGGCAGGGCCAGGTCCTACCTCCTGGGGCCCAGGGAACTCCTTGCTGCTGTGCCTCAGAAACCACTGCTGGGAAAGCCTCCTCAACTGTTGACCTTCCTGTGGACACCAGGCCCCTCTGCTGGGTGACCCTCTGTCTCCTGGGGGCCAGTGAGCCCTGGAGTGCATGGCAATTTGGGTCAAAGACGCTTTCCTTGGGCTACCCTTCACTCTCTGTGGCTTCTGTATTTCGCCACAGGACGCAACGACCCTGGAGTCAGCCAGGCTCCCAGCCACAGGACACAGAGATGGGACAGCCGGTGATTCTGAGATGTCATCCAATTTCTGGTCACCTATTTGTTCACTAGTATCAACAAAATCTCAGGCAGGAAATGGACTTGCTGATTGCCTCCCAATACCGAAACACTGAAGCTAAATCGGAGGTGCCCGAGGAACGGTTCTCAGCTGAAAGACCAACTGGAACCTGTTTCACCCTGGAGATCCAGCCGCAGAGCAGGGAGGCTGGCTCGGGTCCCTCCAGGGTGCAGGCTCACCCGCTGGCTTCTTCCTCTCCCCCGACCTCCAGGAAGACACTTGAAAAGGCCCTTTGTCGTCCTCCAGCCTCAGAAGGAAGAGGCAGGTTGATTGCGGTGTCTCCAGCTGCTACCAGAAGCGAGCAGGGCAGTAAATTATCCCATCAGTGCTTGCGATGGGCTTGCTTCTGAAGTTCCTACAAAATAATGCAGAATCAGGCAATCTGTAGATTCCAAGATTATAAATACAGTCCCCCAGTAAAAAAATGTTGAAATACAGAGACCAGATATCTGAGGTTGATATTACCAAAACACCGAGGAATTCCTACTGATTTGATCTCAAACACACCTCCCCTGCAGTCTCCCCATCGATGCACCCCACAGAGGCGATGGATTTTCTGTGGAGGAGCAGAAAGCTGCCCACTCAGGTGTGTTATGGTCCTTTCACCACAGACGTGCCTCCTCCCAAGACCGCCAGGCCCTCAAGGGCAGCGATTAAATGGGAGTAACCGTGAGGGTGCACATACCACAAACCTTTCGAGGGGAAGGAAGGAAAAACACTGATAAATAACCCCCCCGCAGGGACTATTCCAGGAAATTCAAACCTCAAATCCTCCTACAGCGGCCCTCACCTCCCTGGGACTGTGTTCCCCTTTCTAAAATAAGAGACTTGCAGTATTTGGTCTCCAAGGTCCCCCAAGAGCATGGTTTTTTGACTCAGGATAGAGCTCCATCTTCCCCACGCGTGTGACCCCTAGGGGTTGCCGTGGGAGACATGCCATGACCATCCGGGGATAACAACATGGGCGGACATGCAGACAACACCGATCCAGAGAACATCTGGTTGGAACGGACATGATAGATCATTCCTGTACGTTTCAGCGTTGACACTGACTTGGAGTGTGGTCATGTCCAAGAAAATGGTATTTATTTATTTATTCCCTGCAATCTCCCCCACGGCCCGCCAGATGGCAGTACAGGAGCACGGCAGAAAGTCCTCCTGGAAGGCGACCGAAGGCTCTGGGTCGCCAGGGCCATCCTGGTTCAGACCTGTTGCCCTGGCACCCTCTTTCTCATATCAAAGGGTCCCAGTCTGGGCAATCATCTGCATGACCATGGTAGATGCCAACACGCGCTTTGCCCCTCGCATCTGTTGGGTACTCATAATGTTTGATGCAGCTGAGACTAGAGGGAGGTTGGCTCCGGAAGGCAAAATAATAAAAATAATAAAGGGGAGAGAGCAAAATCGGAGGGTGAGGCATCTGTCCTTACCTAACTGCTTCGACTGGCTTGGAGCCTGCAGACAGAAGGCCGGCAACCAGCTGGCAGCTGATGGGCCCGCTCCAAGTTGCTAGGTTAGATTCTGCACAAAAGCGGGGTTGCTTTGGGCCCCAAGAAACAAGGTCACCTTGAGAGGATGAAGAGATGACTCATTTCCCTACATTTGTGTGAACCCCAACACTGCCCTGGTAGCCGAAGCGTTTGTGGCTCTAAGAGCACCCAGGGATCGCCCCTTTGGGCTAGGCACGGGTGCCCAGTGATGGCATTTTCACCAAAAGCTTTGGTGAGCAATGTGATGTATTTCCAGGAGAAATAACTGCACTGACTCCAAGTGGTGATGGCAGCTGCATTTGGATTGAAGTCTACATTTGGGGAAGCCCCAAAATAATGCGATACTTCGAGGGAGGCCTTAGCATCCTGCTATTAATAAGACAAAGCCTTCCCCGGGCGGTGTGGTGCTGTGCTCACGGGACACGAAGAAAACTCGAGACACGGAGAATGTAGAATTTAGGTGGAGATGCAGAGGGTTGAGGCTCTGGAGGAGCTGCAAACACCCTTCTTACCATCCAGCGATTTTTATTGTGAGCCACAGAAAAGCAGGTGGGAGAGATAGTGATCAGCAGGAACCATAAAATGCGCAAGAACAAGTGGCTTTGTTCTGTGCTAATGCTTCACATTTTTCCTCAAGGCCATAACTCTCCTGGGGCGAGCTTCCCAGAAAGATCTGTTTTCAGTTCCTGGCAGAAATGTCTCCCTCGTTTTCAAGGGGATCTCTGCGATTCTGGGAAGCTTGCTACCCAACGCCTTCAGAGTTTGATTGTTGTTTGCTGGCCTTTCCTACAGCGTGGCTCAGCGGTTGAGCGTCGACCTAGGAACCAGGAGGTTGCGGTTCGATTCCCGGTCAGGCACAGGCCCAGGTTGCGGGCTTGATCCCCAGTCAGGGGCGTGCAGGAGGCAGCCAATGGATGATGTCTCTCTCATCAATGTTTCTATCTCTCTCTCCCTCTCCCTTCCTCTTTCTCTAAGAAGTTAATAAAAACATATCTTTAAAAAAATCTTTAAAAAAACAAAAAAGACAAGGCCCTGAGTCAGACCTGAGCGGAGCCGGACAGAGAAGGCTTGAAGCTCACTCCATTTAAAGTGCCAGGCCCAGGCTTTAAAGAGAAGCTCTAATATTGAGCTTCTGAGGGAGAAAAAAAAGTCAAAAGGGAAGGAAAAAGGGTCCTCTGGCCAGGAAGAAAAGAAGAAATAGGGAAAAATATAGTCCTGCAGAACAGAAGAGAATCATGAAATAAGAGGATTCATTCTCCCCCCACCCACAGTAAAAACAAAACTTACTGGAGAGTCTGGACTTTGCTAGAACAATGGGAAAGGATCCTTTAAGTCGGGTATATTGTAAACACCCCAACATTATGAACATGAACAAAAGGAACATAATAGGCTAGAGGAACAGCCCACCTTCCACGGTCTCCCCCTAAAGCGCAATCAAGTCAGAAGAAAAATGTAGGTCTACACTCCGAATGCAGGATGCGTGTGGAGTAGAGCGGTGTCCATGCAGCGATAGGATTAAAGGTGAAACCTGCTTTCTCCTGTGACCAGAATGGCTACAGGACTGCGTAGTGATCAAAGCCACCATAACTAAGGTCAAAGCCAGCTGGCCAACCAGAGCGAGGCTGCTGGGGCCCGGCCCCCCAGGCCAGGCAGATGCAGGGTTTGAGAGGGAGGCGGAGGGTGCAAGTAATTGAGGTCTCGGCTGTGTCCCCTCATCTGCAAAATTAAGGAGTCCCTCTTGAATATCCCCAGGATCCCTTCCCACTGTCTATTCTCACCTTCTGGGAAATTCCACACACAGAGCCAGGGGATCCCCAGGGCTAAGCTTCCTGCCTCTTTCATTCCTGCAAGTGCTTGGAGCTACAAGGGGGCCCCCTTCCCACTATGGGCAGCCAGGTGATCCGCTGCCTGACCCTCTGTCTCCTGGGAGCAGGTGAGTCCTGGGTTCAGAGAGCAAATTCCTGTTGGGAAGGTGCCAAGCTCCAGAGCTAAGCCTTTCCCGTAACAGCAGTCTAGGCACCCTCTTGGGCTATGTTTCCAGAACATTCCTCTTTCTCTCATACGCACGGTGCGTGGTGGAATCACTCAGGCTCCCAAATACCTGCTCAGAGAGGAAGGACGAGAGGTGACCCTGGACTGTGAACAGAAGTTCAATCGTGACTCCATGCACTGGTACCGCCAGGACCCAGGGCAAGGTCTGAGGCCGATCTACATCTCGCGAGTTGTCAGGAACATTCAGCCGGGAGACCTGGCTGATGGCTACCAAGCCTCTCGGGAGAAGAAGGCCTTCTTTCCTCTCACTGTGACCTCAACCCAAAGGAACCACACAGCTCTGTACCTCTGTGCCAGCAGTGCAGACACAGCGAAGCGCGGCCACCTCCTCTCTGCGCATATGCCCGAGCCCTGCTTCCCCTCCAGGCGGCAGGGTGCTCAGTACCAGGCCTTGCCCGCTTTCTTCCGCTCCAACCAGCCACCCAGAGCAGCTGCTGCCGTCACCATGCTGTGTGGAATGGCATGGCGCTAAAGCCACCCACTAAGTTGGTCTTAAAAATGGAATCTATCTAATTATCTATTTGTCTGTCACATATCTATCCATTTATTTACCATCTATCTATCTGTATCATGGAGAGAGAGAGAAGAAGAGAGGAGGAGAGGAGGCTGATTTTACAACCCATCTTTCTTTTTCCATTTACCAAACAATGGAAAGAGAAATGAACAGTGTATCTTCTATAAAATTGGGAGTCAAATTAGAACATGTCCAAGGCCCCCTTCAGCAGTGTGTCTGTATGGTTCTCTGATAGGAAGAGCAAGGGATCCTGCATCATTGGCACAGATCACCACCAGGGGACAGAAGAGAGCATCCTTGGATTATATATCTCGTCACCCATCGTAGGGGTGGAGAAAGGAAGAATGAAGAGCTGGCCATACCTCTCCTGAGAGCCCTGTGGTGTGGGGCGAGCACCTGAAGATGCTACTGCTTCTGCTGCTTCTGGGGCCCAGTATGAGCCTTGTTATCTGAGTAGCTTGGGCGAGTGTGTGCGTGTTGGCATGAGTGAAGCGGTGGCCAGAGACTGTGGGTTTTTATGCTGATCATAATGAGAGGGGACATCTCTCTGGAGTGGAAACGGTAAAGTGAGAAGTCAGCAGTCAGAGGTGGAGATGGGGGGTTATGACCTCAAGGAGTCTCACAGGAAGATTTCACAAAACAAACAGGACTCTGGGAGCTAGGAGGAAAGTGAGTGGTCAAGGCCTTGACTTTCTACCCTTGGTCACATGGGACCGGTCCTGCTGGCCTTCTTCAGCTCTCTGACCTCTGTTTCAGCAGGCTCGGGGCTCGGTGCCTTCGTCAATCAGCATCCAAGCAGGGCCATCTGTCCCAGTGGAGCCTCTGTGACCATCCAGTGCCATCCAGTGGGCATCCAGGCCACAACTATGCTTTGGTATCATCAGCCCCTGAAACAGGGTCTCATACTGATAGCGACTTCCAATTTGGGTTCCCCCGTCATATACGAGCAAGATTTTTCCGGGGCCAACTTTCCCATCGACCATCTGAACTCAACATTCTCAAATCTGACGGTGACCAGTGCCCATCCTGCAGACAGCAGCCTCTACTTCTGCGCTGCCAGTGACACAGTGCTGGGCAGAGATCAGAGGCCCAAGCAAGAACCTTTGCCCCATGCCCCCTCCCACCGAACCCATGGAGCCTGTGAAAGGAGGCATGGAGAGAAAAAAACAAACAAACCACAGCCCCTCTGATGGAGACATCTGTGTGGGGAAGGGGGGAGGGGAGAGAGAGAATATTCGAGTATGGGAATGGAGCTTGGCCTATAAAATGGTCAACTAACATGAAAAGATTCTTGGGCTGAAAATTATAAAACCTGGATTTTTTTTCCTGACTTTGCCATATGTTAATCATACGTTCTTAGATAGGCCTACACATAATCCTCTAGGTAGATCTCAAAATGCTTCTATAAAATACTGTATTTTCTATAATATTGGCATTTGGCTGTCCATCTTGTCACCATCCTAGACCTTGAGATGAAGTCATAAGGCAGCCAAGCAGATATTCACTCACGAAAGAGTTTGATGATGTGCCATACATAGTGTTTTGACTGCTGAGTGAACAGGGTAAGACTGGGTACAAAGGGAGGCATGTGCCCTCTACATCTAGGTATAGGACCTTCATAGAGAAGGTGTTGGTTGAGCTGGCTCTTGGGAAAGGTATGAAAGGGGAGAGATGACAGAGGGGGCTTATAAGAAAGACTTCAGACAACATGGCTTGTCTACGGAGCTAGAAAGTTCTGTCAGAAGCTAGAAGATCATAAACGGAGCAGTCAGCATAAACGCTTCAGAAAAATCCTTTCCTGGGAAAAAACAAAAGATTACATTGTCTACAAATCTTGTATGACCCCATAAAAATAAGCAAAAGATAGTAATGTACATTTAATAGAAGAAACATCAACCAGTAAACAGATGAGATAATTAACTCCACTGGGGATCAGTAAAATGTGAACTAAGACACAATGATATGTAAGTTTATATCCATTTGGTTAACAAAATATAAAAAGCTTGGAAGTAGAAACTGTCAGAGGCGGATATGGATCCACAGGATTACTGGTGGGAACATGAGTGGTACAAACAAATTGGAAATAGTTTTGCTTTCTCTCATAGAGCTGGCCATTCTTTTATTCCATGACCCAGAAATACCACTAAATCTGGAGGGTACTCATGCAATGGAAAACTATGCACACCAGTCAAATGAGTAAAATCTAGTGATGAGCAAGGTTATAGGTGAATCTTAGCCATATAATAATATAAATAGCAGGGCAAAAGCAACTCTGATAAGATTATGTGAAGCATGATGCACTTTTTATAAAGCTAAAAACAACTAAATCAAGAAAATAATTTTCACAACTACAAAGATATTCAATAAAAGTACATTAGAAGGAAACCAAGAAACAGATGTTGATGGGACTGGCTTTTACCAGCTCATGGTTGCTGATTGTACACATCTCTCCCAACTCCAGTTTCAGCGACATCATGTTGGTAGCTTGAAATCAATAGGCCATAGTGGTGATATTTACACCATGGTAATGAACAGACACAACAAATCAGGACTTGGTTTATTTCCTCCAGAATGCTGGTTGTAACACACTTGCCATCACACACTGGCAAGGAATTATGACACAAATTCAGGATGGTGTTTAATATAGGACTTGGATGGGGAGTGGCAGGAGATGGGATGGAGAGAACCATATAGCTAAGTTTAAACATTGTCAAGGTCTTCCTTGTGTGTTGTTGGACAAGGTGGATGGTGGGGGGGATGTTTCACAAGTACCTACTGTATTTTTAAATAAATAATAACCACTCATTAACAATAATGCCTGTGTGTTATGAACCAAGGGTTAAGATTAATCAAATCCTATGAAAATGAGATAAAAAAAGGAGAGAAAAACCTCAAGTACCTAAAGGGATTAGAGTTTGTGAAAGATGAGGATGGAGAGCATTGTGTACTGAGACCCAGGGAGTAGGCCCTTAGAGCCACGTGTGAAAATGAAGGCGTGGAAATAAGACCTTGTCCCTGACCAAAGTAGAATTGAATGGAATAAAATGGGAGCCAATTCAGCAAGGGACACGCTGCCACATTATATCTGCACGATCGTGACCATGTCCATTTGTTCCTGATGATCAAACACCCCACCTGGTTTCAATCACCTCACCTTAGACTATATTCATTGCCACTGAAACCAGGGTCCCTCTTTAACTGCAGCCCCCTACTCTGTTGGCATTTTTGGCCGAGAGAAGAGAGCTGGTGAAACATTTAGATAGTCCTGCTGCTTTCTTCACCGCAGGCAGGGGAAAGATAAGAGCATTTTAGATTCCGGCATGAAACATGCTAGGGATAACACACCTATCTCGACAGTCATTTATTTCCCTCCTACATGAAGCTCGAGAGTATAGTATTCCAATGTCAGCATGGAGGGATGCTGGGTCCAAACTCGCCTTTCCTAATCCAGCTTCCTGTTAGCGATACATCCTGCTGCTCACATCTGTTGTTTTAGGGAAATATGGCAATAGCACTGAATGTTATCCCATCCAAATTTGTGTCCCAACCTCCTTGGACTAGTACCACCAAAATAAAATCCTGCATTTGCTCCAAATTTATAAGTGAGCAATTCTTTTGAAGTGTAGCACTTTCTTTCTGTGCTCTGGATTTACATTCTACTCTCTAGACTAGATTGCATTTGAAACCAAGTTAATTAACCCTTTAGAGTCAGTGATGGATGGAGTAATAGATAGACCCTTACCTCCGCCTCCCGACACACACACGCACACTCACTCAACAGAGGCCCATCCTAAAGATGAGCTAGAGTTAATTAAGGGGAATAGGGGATAACAGACCGATGGTCATGGTTGGGAGATCCCAGTGCAAAACCTTCCAGGCAGGAAAGAAACTGGTGTGCTGAACGAATGGGAAGAGGTCACGTGGCAGGTGCAAAGCATGAGGGAGGGGGCGAGTACAGGTGAGGGGGAGACAGGTAGGAGGACATCAGACATCTGACCATTCATGACCTCAAAGTATACAATGTGGAATTCAACATAAAATTTAATAGGAGTCATTGAGTTTTTTCATAGGCTTTTTAAGAGCAGTTTTAGATTCTCAGCAAAATCAAGCAGAAATACAGAGAGTTCTCATATACCCCTTGCCTTGCCATCGAGGTTTTAATTTTTAAGCATTTGGCTTTTGTGGTAATCAGATTAGTGTCTGTTGCTGTTGTGTGTGTGTGCACGCACGCATGTTTTTCAATCATTCTGGCTACAGGGTAAAAAATAAGGGGCTGGGTGGAAAGAGCTGATGCAGAGAAAAGAATCAGCTAATAGAGGTGCCCAGGCAGGCGAAAGGGTGATGATGGTTGGGATAGAAACACATGGGAACAAGAAATTTAAAGATGTGTAGGAAGTGGAATTGAAGGGCTTGGTAATTGATTAGCATGAGAGGCAGCTGATCGGAAGGATTGGAGGTGACTACCGCAGCTCGATGGATTAGGGGACCAACAGGAAGGAAGATCACGGTTTAGTTGAGATTGGGGGTGCCTCTGAGATAGTCTGACTGGGAATGTGCAGAAAGCAGTTGCATGTACAAGCCAGGAGCTCAAAAAATAGAGCAGGATGGGAGGTTAAAAATTCCTATTTAGTATAATTGGAAAAATGAACCAGCATAGGGTCCCTTGATGAAAAGAGCAGAAAACTTAGGAAAAAGGCTTAAGGGGCACACTCACCTTGAATGGTGGCTAGGAAAGGCTGAAAAGACAAATTATCCTGATAAGCCCTCAATTAATACGAGATGAATAACTGAGACATTGTGTAACTAATTACTAGTAGCAATTCCATGCGGTACGCACAAGTTGCCACAGCAAGGCCTGCAGTTTCCTGATTATGCTCAGATACCCAAGGTGCTGACTGCAGTCACTCAGCCACCCGGGAAGGTGAAGGCAGTAAGGGATCAGAAGCCATAGGATGGATTGGCTCCTTCGACCACGAGGAGGCGACGTGGGCCTTTCTGTAAAATACCTCTGGGTGCAAAGAGCAGGCCCAGACCTTCCCTCGGCTGAGAAGTTAGACACTTCGGGTACCTCCAGTGAGACACATGAGGTGCTGGCGGAAGGATGATTTGCGGGGATCCTGGGATGCCGATAGGTCCTTGAAATGGCAGGATCTGATCTTACACTTTGTAACCCATAGCAAGTACTGCATATCTGTCCCTATAGTTGTCCGATTTACACATAATTGATAAAGCAAATTAATGCCACCATCATTTCCATTCAACACTGCGCTGAATTTTCAGCCAGTGAAACAAGGGGGAAAAGAATGGGGGTGAGAAAGGCAGGCGGAAGAGTGATTGTTGATGGACGACAGCTTTAGAATCCCCCACGGACTCTAAAGAAGCATTTCATTATTAATAACAAGATTTAATACGTTTACTGAATTTAACATAAACGTGTCAGTTTTATTTCCACATACTAGCAACAAACTGCTAAAAGATATATTTTTAAAGAGGGAGACCATTTATAAATAGTGACATAAAATATAAAACCTAAGAACAAATCTATTCGAAGATAAGCAACACCTTATGCAGGAAATTATTAAAGTTTTAGAGGAACACACTTTAAAGCCTGAAGTAAGTGGAGATATATACCATGAAAATGAATATATAGACCCACTAGTGAAAGTAATCCTGTTTCTGAATATCATCTCTGTATTCAATGCAGCACTAACCGAAAAACAAAAAAATATATATCTTTTTTTAGACAAAATTTGACAGAAGTAATCTGAAATTTAAGTTTAAAAGAGAGATAAGAATTGGAAAAGAAATACTGAAGAAGTAAAGAGTGAGGTGCCTTGCCCTACCAATCATCAAAGTATTTTATAATTTAGGGTAATGTAAAAGGCATAAATGGGCAAATGGAACATAATGCTAAGATTATAAATATGCCCATACATACATTGGAACTTAATACATGACAGAGCCATCATTGCAGGCAGCAGGGAAATGATGTGACGTTCAACAGGTCATTCTGGAAAAAGTGCTATGCACAGAAGGAAAGATGAATGCACCCCGTTCCTCACAGTATAAGCAAAAATAAATTCTAAATGGCTTAAATGCTTGAATGTGAAATTCAAAACGTTCACTATTTTGGTAAATAATCTGAGAGTATATCTTTATGAACTTGGGCAATGGGAGAATTTCTTAACTAATTAAAAAGTGCACCCCTCCCCCGCCAGTGATAAACTACCAGATTAAGAAATTCAACAGCAACAAAAAAATCACAGAGAGGGTGAAACACAAGCCACAGATTGGAAAGATACGAGCTACGCATATAACTAGGTTTCACACGGGTTTATTATCCAGAATCTATAAAGAACTGTTACAAATAAATAATTGCTAATTGGCCAAAAAGAAATCTGGGCCAAGGGCAGTTTAAGAAAACACTAGTGGCCTATAAATATTGAAAATATGTTCCACCTCCTTAGTCATCAGAAAAATGCAGACTAAACCTGCAGTGAGATCCAGTTCTAACCTACTAGACTGGAAAAATTAAAAATACACTAAATACCAAAGGAGAGGGTGAAAACACTCATGAACTATTGACAGACCAGTTATTTGGCTTACTTAATCTGGAGAGCATTTTGTCCTATTGTGTAAAGTTGACGATGTGGCCCTAAGGCTGCCTTTCCATTCCCGGGTACAGGGAAAATCTTGCATTTAGGTCTGTAGAGAAACGTACACAAAAGCAGTCCTGTTCGTAGCAGCATTCAAGAGTGGACGATAACGTCTAGTGAACGAATAGAATGGAATGCTTTGGCATTCTCCAGTAAAGTTCATGGTATGCACGCTTTTTGGAGGTGGTGGATATGTTTATAACCTTGATTGTGGCCATGGGATCATGGGTTATGTGCATATCGCCAAACTCATCAAGTTCTATGCATTAAATAGGTACAGTTTTTTGTATGTCAATTACACCTTAATAAAGCTGTAAAAAAATAAAATGAGTGTGTACCCATATCCATATTTCCACTCTTGAGAAACTCTTATATGTAAAACCAGGGCACGTGTACAAGAATATTCACATAACACTACCTTGTAATAGCAAAAACCTATGAAATACTCAAGTGTCCACCAACAGAAAAATGAACAAATAAATGATGGCATAGTACTATGAAGAAATTAGATGGTAGTAAAAATGAATGAATGAAAATTAAACACATCAACATTCTGACATAAATTTCACACACACTGAATTTGATAATTTTGAATGAAAGATTACATTGCAGAAGACATGTACAGCATTGTCCCATTTTTATAAAGTTTAAAGCATGCAAAACTAAACACTGCTTTGTTTAGTTGTGTACTTATGTATTAAAATATAAATTAGAAGCAAAGAAAGATAAACAATCGAGTTGGAGTCCAGGAGAAGGGGGCCTTGGGGACCCAGAAAAGAAACTAAAGATTTCAAAGACTCGGGCAATACTTATTTGTTCAAATGCTCATCATCAAATTCTTGTGTATAATTCAATATTTGTGTATAATTCAATGTTCAAAATAATTCAGTATTTTAACGTGGAGGAAACAACCTCATTGAACAAACAGAAGTATAAAGGAGAAACTCATGGCAAGATAGACGCTGAGCTGTTGCCGTGACTTACGGGGAAGGGGACCAGGTAAGGGAAGAAGGGAGCAGAACGGGTCCCAGAGGAGGAAGCGCGCTCTTTAAAGTGAAGGGGGGGATCAGGAGCGAAAAAGAGCAGTGATCCAAAATAAACACTAAGGAATAAACAGGCTAAAATACACCTGCCATGTCAAGAAGGTGAAATGGTCCATAAAGCAGGGGCTAGTCTCAGAATCATGAAAACAGCAGTAACAGCAGGGATCTATCTGTATCATATGAAAAGATAACTAGGTAATTAATCATCAAAAGCAATGTCCAGTTCTGAGTTAGAGGCCGGTGTTCAAGTCAATGAAAAAAGACATTTTTCAGACAATTGCCGATAATATATTTTTATCTATTATCTATCTACCTATCATCTATCATCATCATCTCTGACTATCATCTGTCTATCTATCTACCCAGAGAGAAGGAGAGATCAGGAAAGAATATCACTGGGGTGTTAACAGTGGTCATCCTTGCCAGTGATATATGTGTTTTATTTTATCTTTATTTTTTAAGTTTCTAAAATATAGACCTATTGTTTCTGTTAGTAAAAGACAACAGTTATAAAATGTTTTTAAATAAATATTTTTAAATGGATACAATATAAACCGGCTATATTTACTGAGCTAGGATAAAAGCTTTTCTTCTGATACCAAGAGGTGGTTTCGCCCACTAACATGAAGCAGTAACAGGACGGTTAGGAGTCTGCCAAGTGATCACGTCACAAGAAGGTTGCTGATGGGGCGTAAAAAAGCATCACTCTTTTGCCACACTAGTGCCACCATGGGCACAAGGCTCCTCTGCTTTGTAGCCCTTTGTCTCCTGGGAGCAGGTGAGTCCCGAGCACAAAAGAAAAATCCTGTTGCGGGTTGGCCAACACCCTTATCAGAGTCTCTCCTGGGCTTTGTCTATTGCTTCTGTTTCCCTCTCTTCCAGGCTCAAGTGATGCCCAGGTCACTCAGATTCCAGGACATCTGGTCATAGGCAAAGGACAGAGAGCAAAGATGGACTGCTTCCCCCCAAAAGAATACCCTGTTGTTTACTGGTATCAACAGACCCAGAACAAAGAGTTCAAGTTTTTGATTTACTTTCAGAACGAAGTACTTTTCGATCAAATAGAGTTGGCCAAGGAGCGGTTCTCAGCCCAGTGCTCCCCAGATTCCTGGTGCAGCCTGGAGATCCTGGCCTCTGAGCCAGGGGACTCGGCGCTGTATTTCTGTGCCAGCGGCCAATGCACGGCACTGAGGCGCCAGCTCCGCTTCCTGCACAAACTCATCCTGGGCCCAGCTCAGGAAGCAGCTGCCCCGAGGCTGCGGCAGAAGTTAACTGGAGTTGGCTTTCGTCCCAGTGGGACCTAATAGCAGGCTAATGGGTGCTGGGCAGCTTCTAGGGGCGATGGGCAGGCGATTCTGCAAACCCACCAACTGGGCCAGGGCCTGGAGTGGCTGCCCCTCGGGTTCTCACAAACGTTTATTTTGTTAGAACGTAAAGGGAAGGAAACACCTCACAATTCATTATGTGAAGCCGGCAAAACCCTGATGCCAACATCTGACAAAAATATTACAGAAAAATATCCTGTGTGACCACAGATGAAAAAAAAATCCTTCCCAACATGGTAACAAATCAAATTCAAACCTGTGTGTGCATCTATGCATGTTGTATGTATATCTACATATATAGTGACATCACCCCCAGTAGGTTTATTGCAGTACAAACAATGGGTTAGAAATTTTTAAAAATTAATGTATTTCATCTTATTAGCAGAATGATGAGGGATAATTGTTTGACCACCTCAATAGATGGTGAGAAAACTTTGGACAAAATCCAGTACACATTTAAACACTCGCAGTGAACTGCTAATAGAAAAGCATTTTCTCAATCCGATGGAGGGTAGTGATGAAAAATGTACAAGCAACATCCCATTTAATCGTGAATATTGAACACTTTCATAATATAATGGGAATAAAGCACGATGCTATCTCTCACATTGCATTCTTTCTTCAGCATTGCATTGGAGGTCTTAACCAGTGTGATAGGCAAAAAAAGAAGAAAGAAAAAAAGAAAGGTCCTAAATATTGTAAAGGAAGAAGTAAAATAATCACTATTTTTAGATTACATAATTGTTTAAGTGGAAAACCCTAAGGAATCAATAAACCACAAGTAGAAATAATTAGCAAATTTAGCAATAGAAAAAAATGAAGCGTTTTCATACCAGTTGCAAACAACTGAGAAATTAACTGCCAGAAAAAAATACCACATACAAAAGTATCAGTAAGAGGAATAAATTTAGCAAAAGATGTTCAATGAACAACTATAAACCATGGCTAAGGGACATTAAAGAAAACATTGAAATGCCAAGATATATCATGTTTATGGATTGGCAATTTTAATGCATTGAGATAGCAATTTTCTCAACAAATGATGTTGGAACAAGTGGCTAAGCACACGGAAAGAAATGAACTTTACTGGTATCTCACACCTTAACTAAAAATCAATATGAGGTGAATCTCAGGGCTAAGTGTAAAAGCAAAAGCTATAAATCCTATAGGAGGTAATATAGGACAGTTTTCTTCTTATGACACAGAAGCACTAACCAGTAGTAAAATGCCGTTTCTCATCTAGCACCCTTGGTGCCAGAGGGTTATACAGATCAATAATTGACAAATGAGAAAATGTGGCTCATACACCAGATTTGAGAGCCATATGCACCCTAGTCTCCCAGGGTAGGGAGACATTGACCCATGCACCAAGGACCCTCTCGGCTGTCTGGAAATTAGAGTGTCTTTTTCAGTTCCATTGCCATCCAATTACGTGTCCCCTCCATCCATTCGAGTCTCCGTTAATCGTCTCTGCCTCCTGCTCTGGCCTAGATTCTGCTCCCAGAGTGATTTCTGCTTCCCCTCCCCTCGCTCTGCATCTACAAACTTCCCCCGAAGGGCTCCACCGGACCTGAGTCTTTGCTCTCTCAACCTATGACCCCCCCAATTATAGCTCAGCACTCAGCTCTCAGTCTCTCTTGCACTCAAACCACTGTCCCCAGCAGGGGGCAGCAAAACAGCATGTTGACTTTAGGAACCGCAAACAGGGCAATGATATTTTCCCGTTGACAACCCGAAAATGATCATCTTCATTATAATTACCTGCTTGTACTAATTGACACCCTGGGTAAGCATTTTACCGGAATAAACCTATATTTCCATTGGTGTTATTAATGGAGAGCTCTACCCAGAAGGAGAGATTAGAAGGGCGAGGACACTGGTCTATGTCATATGCAATGTACACGGTGGGTGTAAAGCGTCGCTTGGCTGCTCCTAAATAAAACAGCAACTATGCAAAACGACACGGGGGCGAGAGAAGTGTCTAGAGAACAAACGAGGGAGGCCAGAGGTGGTGATTACCAAAGCTGAGACAGAGGGGCTCGTTACACTATTATATCTCACTTGCATATATTAGGAATTTTCATAATCAGAAGGAAAATATTTTTAAACCTCTCCTAATGTGTTATGTAGCAGGATGAGCAGTTTGGGGCGCATGCCATGGGGGTGAGCACTGCTTAATCAGGTCAGACAGGGGGGCACACTCTCCTTGGAGCTGTGCTATGTTTGTAATTTGCTGCATTGAACTATTGAACACTCTCCTCCTAACATCGGGAATGACTGATGTCATGCTAAAACTATTCAACCATTTTCAGTTAACTCACCCTGTGAGTGAAGGTGTTTGGGTTTCTGCGAAATGCATACCCGCAGGAAGTGAGCGCCTTCCTGCAATGAGCCAGCGTTTTCAGTACCGATCTCCCCCCAGAAACGGTGACCAGAAAAGCAGCAGCCACTAGAGAGCAGTGGCAACTTGGAAGAAAGTTAGTAGTGCTGACCTTGGGCCAAAAAAAAAAAAAGAAACACCTTTCAAGCTTTATGCTGAATATATTCAAATCGCATGGGTTACCTCGATGTGAGTTAGAAAGAAATGAACAGATGCAGAAAGAAGAGAGATGTTAGTGTCACAACCCGCCAACGAAGCCAGACCCCTCTGTTTGAAAGGCCTGTGAATTTTCTTGATACCTGGACTGGCAGAGTCAGCCCTGGGGAGGGGGAGAGAGGCTGCTCTCTGGCGGACAGCAGGGAAGAACCAGGGCCCAGAGGGAGTGCTTCCAGCCTCCGCTGACAGGACATAGGAAAAGTAAGCGGGAGCACCACCTCCCTGAGCGAGAGGAGAGAGGCTAGGCCTTGGCGGGGGGGGGGGGGGGGGGGGGGGGCAGGCTGTAACTTCCTCTGAGGCCTAGAAAGTTGGGAGGGACAATGACATCGCTGAGTGAATCCTTACAATTTCCTACTTCTAAGCCCTGTTTCCCCCAACACTCAGAGCTGGAAACACCTCCACCTTGCCTCTCCCAGCCATGGGCTCCATGCTCCTCTGCTGTGTGGCCTTTTGTCTCCTGGGAACAGGTGAGTTTGGGAAACAGATGGGGAATGCCTGCCTTAAATTTCCCAGATCCTGGCCCACGCTTGTCCCTTGAGACTGTAGCAAGAGGACCCTTCTAGGCTCTCTCTCCAGTTTCTGTTTTGTTTCCTCCCAGGGTCCATGGATACTGGTGTTACCCAGACTCCAAGGAATAAGATCGCAGGGACAGGAAACAGCATTGTTCTGGGATGTTCTCAGAATAAGGGCCATGACTATATGTACTGGTATCGACAAGACCCAGGACTGGGGCTACGGCTGATCTACTATTCCTACGAAGTCAACAAGAGTAACGAAGGAGATGTCCCTGATGGCTACAGTGCCTCTCGAGGGGAGAAAATGAAATTCTCCCTCCTTATAAAGACTGCCAGCCCAGCCCAGTCAGCTGTTTACTTCTGCGCCAGCAGTAATTCACACAGCGTTTCTCGGCCACCTGCTCTCTACACAGAAAGACAGGCACATGGGTGGGCTATTTGCTCAGAAGGGCACAGAAGGCTTCCACGAGGTGGGATGTGGGATCCTGAGAGCTCTTAGTAGTTTGACGCTGGGTGAGCCTCGGTCTGAGCTTAGGGCCACCCTGGGTCAACGCCCCAGGCATTCGATGACTCTGAAACCACAGGCTAAACGGAACCCTTCTCTTGTGCCTACTGACCCTCTTTATCTCTTTTTTTTTTAGACCTTAATTATTTTCAATTACAGTTGACATTCAATATTATTTTGTATTAGTTTCAGGTGTACAGCATAGTGGTTAGATAATTATATACTTTACAAAATGTCCCTCCAGATATTTCCTGTCCCCACCTGTCCCCATACATAGTTATTACAATATTATTGACTATATTCCCTATACTTGTACTTTACATCCTCGTGACTCTTTTGTACCTACCAATTTGTACTTAATCCCTTCACCTTTTCACCCAGCTTCCCAGCCCCCTCCCCTCTGGCAAACATCAGTCTGTTCTCTGTATCTATGAGTCTGTTTCAATTTTGTTTGTTCATTTATTTTGTTCTTTAGATTCCACACATAAGTGCAATCACATGGTAAGACAAATCTTACTCTGACCAACTCATTTCACTTAGCACAATACCCTCTAGGTCCATCCATGCTGTGGCAAATGGTAAGATTTAATCCATTTTATAGCCGAGAAATATTCCACTGTATATATGTACCACAGCTTTTTTATCTCCTTGTCTATTGATGGGCACGTGGGCTGCTTCCGGATCTTAGCTACTGTAAATAACGCTGCAATGAACTTAGGGGTGCATACATTTTATTGAATTAGTGTTTCAGGTTTCTTTGGATATACACCCAGAAGTGGAATTGCTGAGTCAGAATGGCTGTCGTCAATAAACGAACAAACAACAAGAGTTGGCGAGGCTGTGGAGAAAAGGGACCCCTCGTGCACTGCTGGTGGGAATGCAAATTGGTGCAGCCACTGTGGAAAACAGTATGGAGGGTCTTCAAAATATTAAAAAGGGAACTGCCTTAGAACTCCGTATCTCTTCTAGTGGGGCTAGCCTAATAGTGTTCTTCCAGGAGAATGAACCTGAGCATTTGGCAACACCATCATGATTTTCAATCAGAGCATTTCTTACTGTCTCAAATGCAATGTGGTTTTTAATGGTTCTTGGGCCTCTGTCTCCACCTACTTTGCAACATCCAGACTCCATTCCATTCCTGCTGCCAGCCCCTTTATCCTGCCAGCCCTTTCTCAGTACCAGTTCCTCCAAGCTCAACCACTGCTTAGGTCTGTAGCTGGTTGCCTCTATCCTAAGAACACCCTGAAATTTCATTCTAAGTAAATTTAATGACCATTAAATCTGACTCAGAAGGTGAAGTTCAAGCACTAGAGACTGTGGTCTAGAAAAGTTATCTTTCATCTGCTGCCCCACACTTGGATCCCTGGTGAGATCAGTCAGAACCTGCCAGAGAAGATAGACTTGTCTTATTATGTAGATGTACTGAATTGCAAAACATCTGCCTGCTCTCCAACGTGGAGCCAGAGCTGAGAGCTTGGAGGTTCTTCTTTCTCTTAAGACATTGGAATAAATCCCTGGCATCCCTGTAGGGGGGACCCTTCTGGGAGCCAGTGAACTCTTTCCAAGACTATCTACTCTTTAGTTTAAGAGTGATGTCCCTCCAATTTCATATCCCTAGAAGAGTACCATGTCTGACTTAGCAAGGGAAAGATAGAAAGAACAAAGGGAGGGAGGGAGGGAGGGAGGGAGGGAGGGAGGGAGGGAGGGAGGGAGGGAGGGAGGGAGGGAAGGAAGGAAAATAGACTCGAATATGCCTTCAAGTAGCTCTTCAGGATTTTCTCCCAAGTAACATGCTCTCTGAGTTCCGATGCACGTTTATTTAAGTTCTCCTCGCCCTTAGAGTTCCTTTTAAAGGAAAGAACGTATATTTGCTTAAGCAGAGTTAGGTAAGAAGACTGAAAAATGAGAGAGGGTGTTTTATTGGGCTAAAATTATGTACAGACATATGTAGCAATTGTCTTTGATAATTCCTATATCCTTAATTATTGATGTTTAGATATCCCCAACAGCTGACCCAGAGGCTTCCCTGGCTCTACCTGAAAGATGGGCCATGCGGGAGTCATTCCACTGCTGGGCGACAAGGGGCAGACAGTTCACTCTGCCTTCAAGTTCCCCTTCCTCTGAGCAGGACCTGAGCCTCTCACATATCTACTCCCAACTCAAGATCTATCCCTTCCCTCTTCCCTCTTTCTTTAATCACTTCTACTGTGATATAAGGACTTTCATCAACTCATCGCCCAAATTCAACCTTCTTACACTTAGAACAACCCGGGGCCTCTCTCCTTTCTGTTTCTTTAAAGTTCATCAGAAGGAATCTCCCCAAATCTCTTAAGTATCTATTCACCCATTTCGTCTTTTTTTTTTTTCCAGCAGGGGGCAGTACCATTGTACTTATTTTTCTTCCTATGAGGCTAAGACCAGCTTTCATTAATGACTTTAATGATTACCTTTGTCTTAAAGGAGCCCCTGGTGGGACAAGGCTATTTCAGGGTTGGGTAGGCCATAATCACTATATCCCTTCAGGTTATATGAGAAAGCAAGAGCGCACAGGAGCCGACAGGTGCTATGTATAAAATACATAAAAACTGAAGAGGTGATCCTTAAATAATGCAACTATAATAGTAGTCAAAGTCCAAAACCCCAGGTCAGCAGGACATAAGCAAGAACTTTATTGGATATCAGCTGTGGACCCTTGTGAACTAGGACAAAGGGAGCTGGTAAAGGGCAAAGGGACTCCTGGGATTCATCTTGGAGACTCAGAATCAAAGCTACAGACTTTTATGTTGAGACAAATGAGGAACAGGAGGGGAGAGGCTAGTACTTGGTTTGGGTGCTGTTCACTGCAGCAGCGCCCACAAATGTTTAGCCCATGCAACCAAAAGCATGTATCGGAAAGAACTGCTGAGCTGAGTCTCCTCTCTGACAGGATTGATGGTGCAGTTAAACGAAAGAGGAATGGAGCCCAAATTGAGAACGTTGGTAAAGTCCAAATGCCAAGTCCGTGAGGGTTCAGACTGAGAAAGCTGTGTTATTAGCACACGATAATCACAATACATTTTCTGAGAACTCGGTGAGTGTCAGCTACAGCTTCGAGCGCTCCACACATGTTATCTAAATGGCTGCCTCATTGACTTTTTGCCACATGCTCTCCTGTGGCCTGTCTGATCCAGCCACTCTGTTCAATGGGCCGTTCTTTTGAATGTTCTCTCTCAGCTTTGAGTTCTTTCTAGTTCATCCTTCAGGATGCCCCTCAAACATCACTTCCTTTCCCAACTTTCCTAACTAGGTCAAACCCTCCCATTATAGCCTCTCAAAGCTCCGCAGTCCTCACCTTCACAGCTTGTAAAACAGTTGCAACTCAATGTTTTGTGAAAAAACTAGAGACCTGAGTTAAGATAAATAAGCAAAGTCTCCAGCCTACTTTGGATGTGAGAAGTGAGCAAAAATATTTGTCCTTTGATGAGTAAAGGGCTATAAAAGCAACAGGATGGCTGTGGGGCCCAGCAAAGTTGCAAGGACTGTGTTGTCACACAATGACTTCCTCAGAACTGGTAGACACCCTTCTCACCCTAACTGTGCCCATGGCTCTCAGGCTCCTCTGCTACATGGCCCTTTATCTTCTGAAGGCAGGTGAGTCAAGATAGATTTCTCTAAAATCAGAAAGGAACATTTCCCCCCATCAGGGTTTGCACCTGGATCCAGCATCAAGGTCATCCAGGACTCCGTTGACGATTTTTGTCTTTCTCTCAGGCCCCATGGATGCTGATGTCTCCCAGACCCCAAGACACTGTGTTACAGGGACAGGAAAGATGATTACTCTGGAATGTTCTCAAACCATGGGCCATGACAAAATGTACTGGTATAATCAAGACCCGGGAATGGAACTCCAACTGATCCATTACCCGTATGGTGCTAATAGCACGGAGAAAGGAGACCTGCCCTTTGAGTCCACTGTCTCCAGAATAAGAAAGGAACATTGTCCTCTAACACTGGCATCAACCGGCCCTTCACAGACGTCTCGGTACCTCTGTGCCAGCAGCCACCCAGCGCCACCCGGGCACCTACAGCCTGCACAAAAAGGCTAGTCACAGCCCAGCCAGTGTGGCTCAGTTGGTAGAGCATCACTCCATACACCAAGAGGTTACGGGTTCGGTTCCCAGGCAGGGCACATGCTCGTGTTGCAGGCTCGATCCCCAGTAGGGGGCGTGCAGAAGGCAGCTGGCTGATGTTTCTCTCTCACTGATGTTTCTATCTCTCTCCCTCTCCCTTCTTCTCTCTCTAAAATCAATAAAAGCTTATTTTTAAAATAAATAAATAATGAAAGGGCAGTGAGGAAGCTCCATCTTTATAAACCTCTAACCTACAGAAGCCACTGTGGATCTTCCCAGACTCCTCAGCTCTGAGGGGCCAGTGTGGTCTGAGCAACAGCCTGAGTAGAAAATGAACCCTGGGTAAGTCAGCCTCTCCCAGGCTGGGGAATGCTGAACCCACAGTCAGGGCAGACTTCTCCCCTGCATCTAACTCAGTGTCCCATTGAGGCTTGCACAGTTGTGTCCTTCCAGATAAGTGCGATATTATTGGCTACCTGCTGTAGAGCCTACTAGCTGAGAAGCAGGAGGTTCCTGTGATTTTCTCCACAATCTCTCTCTTTCTCTGGTCAATGGTTCATTCCTCCCGTACAACTACTTACTTCACACGCACTGACTCAAAATCCTAAGCCCAATCCCTCTTCCCACAGCTTGGGATAGTAGAAGGACCTGAACTGAACACTTTCAGTGCTCTACCTCTAAGCCAATGAACTTTTCACTAAATCTACATGAGACAGAAGCTGTGGTTGCAAGCCAAACTCTCCACAACTCCCCTGTCCTCAGCCCCGGATCTCTGGAGACTTCCCTGACCACCGGGAAGCTACTTCACAGATCGGTGCTGCTTCTTCCGTGAGTACAACAAATCTTAGAGATGCTGGTCTCCATCTGCAGGACTTCAAGTAGGCAATGGACAAAGTACAGCCATCAGCTAGAGGGCCCTGTGTCTCCTGAGAAGAGGTGAGTGCTGGGCTCACAGGTGAAGCCTCTGTCTTGGGGTCTCCAGAGAGTGAAGTCAGCCAGACTCTTTGTTTGGCTTAATCTCTTCACCATGGTATTAGTTATTATTAGTTATTAAACATTCGATAGAATATGAATTAGACTTATCTGGTCATGTTCTAGTTTTACCAAGCTACTTAATCTCTCTAAAGATGATTCCTTAATCTATAAAATGGACTCAGTACTATGTGGCTCCCAGAGGTTTAACTTAGTCAAGAAAATGTATGTGGATTGCCTAACACAATCCCCAGCACAAAAATTAGACTCAGTAATAAACAGTAATGATGTAAGCAGCAGTAATATTAGTAGCGGTACTACTAGTTAACCATTTTGAAAGCTAAACCTTAATGAGCGATGACTATGTATTAGGCATTGTTATAACCACTGAACACATTAACTGATTTAACCCTCATAGCAACTCTATAAGACTAGTCCTTTTATTAGCAAAAATCACATCAATGGGGGACACACACACACACACACACACACACACACACACATCTGTAATACTTTCAACAATAAAGATAAATTTAAAAAAATAATAAATTTATATTAATAAAATTCAAGGTGCTAAACAGTTCATTCACTGGCTTGAGATGACAGTAACAGAAGCAGTGTTCCAATCCAAGCAGTCTCCCTCTAGCGCCTCCTATGTTAACTACCCTAGAGCAATGTAGCTGTTAAGTAATATCACGACTGTCATGAAGAACTAAGGTTGGTTCAGGAAGAATAGAAAATAACAGCGTGCATAAACCCCAAAGAACAGTTGTTTTTCCCAATCTGAATTGTCCAGGAAAGTCATGTGATGACTGGTAATGTGTGAAGGGCAGGGAAGACTCCATCCGTGTAGACTGGGATTACGGGCGTGGCAGAGGCAGTGACATCACAGGCAAACCACCTCCAGGCTAACAAGAGCTGGAAGAGGCCCCTTTCCTTCCCCACCCTGCCGTGGGCATCAGGGCCCTCCGAGAAATAGCCTTCTTGTCTCCTGAGTGGACGAGATCATGGAACACAAGAAAAAATCTGATCCTGGCGTTCTAGGCCCCAGCACAATTTTTTTTCATGTCTAAAACATTGGACTTCCAGGTGGACACTGCTTATAACTTCTGCATCTTTCTTCCACAGGCCACCTGGTGTTGGAGTGACCCAGAGCCTAGAGATCAAGGGAAATAGAGAGGGGAAATTTTTTTTGAATGCCTTTAGGACTTTGGTCATGACAGAATGTTCCACTCTGACCAGGTCCCAGGCCGGGACTATAGCTGACCCATTTCTCCTTGTCTCTGGCTATACTGTAAAAGGGTCCCTGATGAGGGCAGAGTCTCCCAGAAGAAGAAAGAGGGTTTCTCCCTGGCCCCGGAGACATCTTTGCACTCTCATGCTGGCCGTTGATCTACGACAATTCACAGCCATATCCTCAGGTGACCTTGAATTTGAGGATCGAAAACTATCTGCCTAGAAATAATCTTAAATAGTAGAAAGCTGCATCAATGTCATTTGAACTTCAGTTCATCTGTGGTGACTAGCATCTCCCAATTTTCCTAAAATGCTTTTTGTCCTCAGGCCAGCATTTTTCAGAGCAGCTAGTAGATCACTCGAATGGAAACAGCTGCTGCACATCCTTGCCTCAGCATTTGTCCATGCCCAGTTCTATCTGGTGGAACCGCTGGCCAGACTGATCCGAATCATCTCCGAACGTGTTCTAGGCGCCTACCAGATGCTACTAAGTTTCTATGCACTGGCTGCTCCATTCCTCTTCACTCCCTTAAGAATCGGCCCACAGAAAAGAGAAGGGACACAAGCATTACATGGAAAAAATGAGGGGATTGTGTGGCGTTCATAGAAATGAATGAAAAAATTCAAAGGATGCAAACCCGCCACATCAAATAAGGGTAAATCATATAAGGGGAATTAGAAAATTCATGGGGGCGAAACATAGCCATGCTAATTCTTTAAAAGAACACAAACAATGAAGTGGCCTGAATCAATGAAACCACCACATTCTGTTAATTGAGAGAAGAGGCTGTCAGTTCTCTTCTGCAGCAGAGGGAGGAGGGTGTGGGCTTTGGCCAGGAGGTAGATGACAGGCGTTGGTGTCAGAGGCTGAACTCCTCCCGGTCCCAAGGGCATTTCATCCAGTGCTGCCATGAGCTGCAGGCTCCTCTGCTGTGTCGTCATTTGTCTCCTCAGAGTAGGTGAGTCCTGGGCACAGATGAGGGACCCTGACACTGACTTCTGAGCCTCCAACAACAAAACGTCTCTTCAGGACCTTAGCATCCGTGTCCCCTCCCCAGCCTCTATCTTTATTTGATCACCTATTTTTCTTACATAGGCCTCCAGGATGCTGTAGTCACACAGTTCCCACGACATAGGGTCTCGGACAAAAAAAGAATGAACTCTACAGCGTGCACAGAATATGAATTATTTTTCAATGTACTGATATCGCCAAGACCTGGGATACAGATTACAGCTGATCTGCTACTCAACTGATGCCGGCACCATTGAAAAAGGAGATGTCCCTGAAGGGCATCGTGTCCCTCAAAAGGAATCGAAATATCTCCCCCTGACCCTGGAGTCTGCCAGCCCCAACCAGACATCTGTGAACTTCTGCGCCAGCAGTCAGTCCACAGCACTGCACGGCCACATCCTCTCTGCACAAAACAGAGGCAAAGCAACGAGGGAGGGGATGCCACCCTCAAGATCCCTGGTCCCAATTAGGAGAAGATTCCACAACAGGATTGCAGTAAAGCCCTGCCTTGACCTTACTAATCCTCACTTCTCATTTCCCATTCTCATCCCCTGTAAGACACCTTTCCTACTGGAATCAAGTCTTTGCCCCTGATTATTTCACTAGGTTAGAACACATGAACCCAATGTGAATATTTTCTAAGGCAAACTTCATTTTTCAGTTACAGGTGTGGGAGAATTTTGATGAAATTGAATTCTGATCTTGAGAGATTGAAAAGATCTTCAGAGGCTCTTCAATGGAGTCTCTCAAAAACTGGATCCCATTGTACAAGAAAACAGGTATTGTAATGGGACTTCCTCAGATGCGGAGGCCCGAGCACCAACAGAAGACCACGCAGAGGGCAGAGGGGAGTGAAAGGTTTGCAGTCAGTATCTGGGCTCAGGCTTAACCAGAGGGAGGAAAAACTTAGTGGGGTTAAAACAATACCATCTGCTTATCTCACAGCTCTGCATGTCAGAGGTCCAGGACGGTGGGACTGGGTTCTCTGCTCATGGTCTTACAAGACTGAAATCAAGGTATCCTGTGACTGCATGCTCTTCTGAAGCCCAGCCCCTCCTCCTGGCTTATTCCTATTATTGGCAGACTTCAGTTCCTTGTGGTGGTAGGAATTAAGACCCTGTTTCCTTGTGGTCTGTCACTGGGAGTTTCCCTGGGTTCCTTGCAGTCTCTTTCCAGGCCCCCTCCCCCCCCCAATCTCCAAAGTCAGAAATGCTCCTTAAATTCTTCTTATGCTTCAGAAAGCTCTCCGACCTTCCCTTCTGCTACCAGCTGGAGAAACTGGGCTTTTAAAGGGCTTGTGAGATTATAATAGACCCACCTGGATAATATTTCTTTTGTCAACAAAACATAATATAATCCTAGGAGTGATATCTCATCAGATATATAGGTTCCACCTACATTCAAACAGGAGGGGATTATGCATGGGCAAGGATCATCAGGGATATTCTTAGAATTCTGTCTGCCAACCAATGGGGAACAAAGGCCAAGAAAATCAGGACACCGGAGAGCTGAGTCCTTCTGCACCAACCCTGTGTCAGTGCAGCCACATTCCCTGCACCCAAATGGCAAACCCAAGGAGTGCAGCGATCCTGCCCTCATGAGCAATGTTCCACCTCTGACCTTTCTCCCAAGCTCACGCCTCCCTCTAAACACAGCTGGGAAGTGTCCTCCACTTTTAAGGAGCCATGTGATAAGATTGGGCCCAACCGGATAATCCAGGATACCCTTCCTTGCTCAAGGTCAGCTGACTGACAACCTTAATTGCATCCACAACCTTCATTCCCTTCGGCAACCTAAACGTTCAGGGTTGAGGGGATTAGGACTTCAGCACCTCATAGGGGCCCTTATTCTGCCCATGGCAGTCGCCTTCCACTAGAGGATGCTATGATATCCCTTAATAAAAACTGCATTTCAGAGGATGAAAGGGGAAGTTTGATAAAAATGAACACCATATATCACTAACAGAAAGAAAGCCCAATATACAGATACCTCTCTCGAGGTCTTTCGAAGGTTAGTCATACAGTATAGGGAAACAGAGAGGGTAGAGTGATTGCTTAGAACAAAAATGGCCAGCACGCAGGTAAAATTGGATTTGACATGTGGTGAAAATTCTACAGTCTATGCCTGGGCTCGGGATCACCCATAGAAAATAGATTTCTATATATTTAAAAGGGTAAAACTTGTGTTCTTCTACAGGGGCTACAAAGAAATGGCTGCTCAATTGGGAAAAGGCGGGGGGAATTATTGCCGTCAGGATGCTGGACCCAGGGAGGGTGGGTGAGGGAAGGAGCAGGTTTGCTAGGTGGGGCCTCATGCTCTTGAACGTGGTGACCCTGGGAAAGAGGGATCACAGGGAAGGTTCTAGAAAGGAAGCGTAGGAAAGCCCAGCAACTAGTTCCTAACGTGAGCATATCGGGGACGCAGGTAAACAGCAGCGCTTCAGTGTCTTGGTTGATGGAGAGAGAAAAAGAAGAGACCAGAGCAGCCCCGCGGTCAGTGGGATGGGGAGAGCGGGAGGTGCATGTGTCTGAAGAGAGTGAATTAGCTGGTGGGGGGCTAGGAATACAGAACCTTGGGTTAACCTAATATGGAAAACAATTGGGCCAAACTATGCATCTATATGGTGTCATCCACCTCGATGTTGGGAGCACCATGGAACCTGGGGAAATCCATGGACAGGAGCATAAATAGAGAGTGAGTTTCACTTTGTGGATGTGGGTAAACTGCGAAGGATTTCTAAAGATGAAATTTGGAATAACAACGTTTACTAAGTACTGTAATACGGAATTATTGACTTGAGGCGGGTTCTTGAGAATGAACACTGTGTTCTTTCCGTCAGAACCCCTGGGTCCACAGCTGGGATATGAAAGACTTGCCAGGGCGACACTAATACCCAGGACTGAGGCAGAACCGAGCTTGCTCCCCACAGTGTTTTCCAGGAGAGGATGGTGCAGACAGGTAAAGAGAGAATGCTCCTTCTTAGAACAGAGTTGATGCCGTGGGAGCAGCTCCGTCCCTCATTCACATGGAATAGGGGCTGCTGGGGGTGAGAAAGCAGCTCTGAGGTATGAGGGAAGCCCCCGAGCTGGGCTGAGGGCCAGTTCTTGTTTGAAGATGGTAATGACTTGGCAAAACACAGAAGCTCTCTGGGAAGCTGTAGCTGCGGTTGGAAGCAATTAGGAGGGATGGGACGGTCTCCTTCTCTGTCTTCTTCCTCCCCCCGCCCCAAGAATACTTTGGTTCCAACAAAGCACAAGAAAATCTCAAAGGTGTTCAAAGGGGAACCTCAGGAAAGTCACCTCAATGCAGGAAGGACTCAGTGCCCAGAAAGACGAGCCATACGTGCAGCTGCTAGAGGAGCTCAGAAGAGAAGCTGTGACACCCCCAGCCTCAGGCAGGGTCCCCAGGAGAAGGAGAGAGAAGACCGAAAGGAAGAAAGATACCCCAAACTCCAACCTTGAGGACAGCGGCTGCTAGCAGCTGCGACCAAGTCCAATCTGCTGATGAGGAAAGAGCCCCGTGACTAGGAGTTTAAACTGGTTACAGACCAATAAAATAATCCATGGTGTGGATTTGACTGTTTCTACACATGAGTCTCTTAAAAGGTAGTGGCTCAAAAATAAATCAGTGGATCGACAAAGACAGAAATATACTTGGAATTTTTGTCCACAGAGCAGAAACGAGGCCTACAGTATAAACGTAGAGATTTGAGGATGGCATGAGTCTCATGTCATACTTCTAAGTGATACTCACGTATGCTATACCACGTTCCATTATAAAGCTGCAGAATATAGAAACATTCGCCAAGTTGGACAAGAGCGTACAGATAAGAAGACATTGTGAAATTTTTAGAAACATCAGCCTCAGAGCAGAGCAAGGACAATGGCAGCGACCACAGCCTTGCCAGCCCGCACTGGCCAGCACTGGTTGCCAGTGTTAAACGTCAGCCTTCTGAGGAAAGGGGGGCGGCTTCTCTCCTGAGAATGAGGGCCAGATGGGGGTGCTGTAGACATCAACCTGGGCCCCGAGAGCTGGGAACGCCTGTGAGGCTGCCATGGGCCCCCGGCTCCTGGGCTGGGTGGTGGTTTGTCTCCTGGGAGTAGGTGAGTCTGAGAACATACGGGCAACTGGGCAACCCTTGGCGGGGGCTTGCAGGTCTCAGCTGGACTCCCTTCCTAGAGGCACCAGGCACCCTCCTCGGCTGTCTCTAGCTCTGTCTCCTTCCCTCTCAGGCCCCACGGAAGCCGAAGTGATCCATACTCCTAGACATGTCCTCACAGAGACCAAGAAGAAGTTAATAGTGAATTGTTCTCAGGATATGAGCCATGACGCTATGTACTGGTGCCGACAAGACCCAGGGCTGGGTCTGAGGCTGATCTATTATTCAATTGACGTTGACCACTTTGAAAAGGGAGACGTCTCTGAAGGGTACAACGTGTCCCGAACCGAGAAACGGAATTTCCCACTGACCCTGGAGGCAACCAGCGTCAGCCAGGCCTCTCTGTACCTCTGTGCCAGCAGTCAGTACACAGCACTGCAAGCCAGCTGCTCTCCACACAAAAAAGGCAGCCACAGAGCGAGGAGGCCCCTCCCCCGGGAGGCCACCCAACCAGAAGGAAAGCCTTCCCCATTAGTGACCATAGAAGGCCCTCCCCCAGTGCCCAGCTCAGGGCCTCCGGGCACTGCAGACCCTCTGCAATGTGTCCTGCCCTCACTTGCCGCACCAGTGAGCTGGGCGGAGGTCAGGCAGGGCGAGCTGACTGTTAGGCCTAGTGCCGGGGTAAGGAACTCCTTTCCCAGACAAGGAACTGTACACGCCCTGCCCTCCTTTCTCCTCCCTCACCGCCAGTGTTGCCCACTCTGAGCATTGCATTCCAGCCCTATCACTGAACAGGATGTTGTCCCATATCCCAGATCCTATTCCTGGTGTGTGTGTTTTTGTCACCGGGGGACTAGCACATTCTGAGTTGTTTGCTAAATCTGACATCTTAGCAAAGGGCCTGCCATCCGCCCAAATGCCTGAGCCAGAGATGTCCTCTCCTTCCACACCTAATCCCCTGGCCACCCCCTCCACATTCCTAAGTATTAAATTCCTTGCAAAGTTTTACTAATTTTTCTAACCTCGCTGATAACACCATGGTCCAGCAAACGTCATCTCTCACCTGGATTCCTTCACCACCTTTCAAGTAGCCGCCCTCCCTTTTAGTTTGCCACCTGCCCCAACCCACAAACTACTCCTTGAGCTTAAAACCTATTAGGTTCTTCCATTAAACCGACTAAAGCCTCAAGGTTTTGTTACTTCACAAGCCTCTCAGCACCCTCACACCCAAAGACAGATGTGGTCTTTGCCTACCTGTCTACCAGCCTAACGTGAACTCCCTCTTTCTACAGTTACCACAACTGCCTTCATTCTACCAGGCATATTCCACCTTTCATGTCCCCAAGGATGTCCTATGCTGACTCACTCCTGGCTCATCACCTATAATGTTCATTTTACGTAAAGCACCCTTCCTCTCCCTATCTACCTGGATGCCTAACTAACAATAACCCTTCTGCATACCAACTGAGAAGTCATTTCCCGTAGGAAAATGTCCTTGGATCCCTGACTGGTTTGGTTAATTCCTCTGCTAGGTGCTCTTACAACAGCCCGAACCTCTATCCTCATGGCAACTATGACGCCCAATTGTTTGTTATTTGAAATTTACACTCATAGATATTGAGGTTGATGAAAGCAGGGACCATGCCTATAGTGTTTGCCTTTATAAAAAATCCTCACACTTACCAGAGTGCCTGATGAAAGTAGCCTTAAGTGAATGAATGAATGAGTGTTAGATCAGCTCCCCAACACCCCTCTGACTGCTCCAGAATCTAAGGCCCTGCAGAGTCCTCTCCTATAGTTTAGGGAGATTCCAGGGGTCTTCACATGTGTATATAAACAAGACAAATCATGCATCTAGTAGAGTTTATGCTTCCTCTACTCCAGCCCTGTGTTTACTCTGTGCTGTATGTCACCCTGACAAGGATGTCGTTGCCTCTCTTGGGTATCACTGTGCCATGGGACCCTTTTCTTTTCCTGATGGGCCCTAAACTACCTGCTAGCCACTGCTGATGCTTCTGCTCTGTCTTTTTTAAAAAATGTTTTATTGATTTTGAGAGAGAAAGGAAGGGAGAGGGATAGAGAGACAGAAACATCAATGAGAGAGAAACATCATCCATCGGCTGCCTCCTGCACCCCCATGCTGGGGATCGAGCCGGTAACCAGGGTGTGTGCCCTGACCGGGAATTGAACTGTGGCCTCTTGGTCCCTAGGTGGACGTTCAACCACTGAGCCACCCCGGCCGCGCTGCTCTGTACCATTTCATTCGCAGAGCAGTACAATGCCGCAGACCCTACTGCTGCTCCCAGCAGGTTCCACCTTCGCCCCAGGTGCTGTTCCCTGCGGGAGGGGCAGTAGCTCTACTAACGAAGTACAAGAGGAAGCCTTTTGCTCAGCGTTTCCCCTTTCTTCTCTGTGTTGGAGGGACAAGCCTGCGCTTCTGTTTCTTGAGCCCCAATGTCTCACAGAGACTTCAGCGCAAAGTCTCATTGAATCACATACATCACCCGCCACTAAAAGAGTAATTATTACATGGAATCAGGGAATGCAGAGAATCTCATCCAGGTATGAATTCTGGCAACGCAAACCCAGCTGAGCTCCGAATCCACTCATCCCTCCAGGAGCCCAGACTGTCTTACTGGGCTGATCCACCCTGCCAGCCCCCCTTCCTTCAGGATGAGCTCCCTCGGGGGGCATCTCACGCTGTCACAGGCATAGGCTTCCAGGGTGCAGTCCTTTCTTTTTGACAGACTTGCTCAGACATTTCTGAACAACAAAAGTTGCTGCTCCTTAGGTCTAAGCTGGGCTTTCACTAGTTTTTATCACATCCTCAATATAAATAGAATTGTACTAATTAAATCGGCGATGTAAGTGGAGGTTATAAGACCAAAGACCGTTCCCTGTGAAATGGATCTGCCATCCAATGACTTACTCCTAGCTCCTGGAAGTCATCATGAGTGACCGCTCTTCCATGGGAGCCTGTGGGACAATGGTGATATAGAAAGACCCCTTCACACTTATGTAGAATTTCACAAACCTACCCCTGTTCTCTCAGGGCCTAGAGATGGGGTAGCTTTATTCTGAACTTGGGCTGCTTTAGACACCACATTGCTGTGCTCTTTAACCCCTTGTTTCTTAGGACCAGAGAAGTTCTGGTTCTAAACTGTTCCTTAGAGGAATCCAACCTCAGACTTCTTCATGGAGTCTACCTCCAGTGCCCAACTTACACCTCAGTCAATCTCATACATGCTAATGAAATGTCTACAAGATTTAGCCAAATGTCTACAAGGGACACTTTTTATAATTTGTTTTAATAGCAATTTTTGGTTCACTCACTGTCCATGTTGTAGATAGACTATTTCTATATTCTTCCCTTAAAAGTGATTTCTTCAGTATTCCATTTTATTAATTGGAAAATGTGATCACTCTACATTAATACAAATTGGTGTGACTCTGAAACAGTAATGTGCATAAAGATGAAGTTTAAGCACCTGAAACAACTATAATAGTATATGTGAACTGTAATTGAAAAAAATAAACAAAATTTTAAAATTAAAAAAAAAGTTTAAGCCCGACCAGTGTTGCTCAGTGGTTGAGCACTGACCCATGAACCAGGAGGTCATGGTTTGATTCCCGGTCAGGGCATGTACCTGGGTTGCAGGCTCGATCCCCAGCAAGGGATGTGCAGGAGGCAGCCGATCAATGACTCATCATTGATGTGTCTCTCTCTCTCCCTCTCCCTTCCTCTCTCTCTGAAATCAATAAAAATATATATTTTTAAAAAGAATATACCTCTATAGGCCTTATGTAAACAGAGGCCACCAGCTACTTTCATTATGAGCGGACAAGTGGTGCATAAAAATCCCTTCAGCTGCTATGGAGAAAATGGGCATGGCTTCTGGTCTTTGGAGGGTGGCTTTGAGCACAGACGCCTGGCAAACATGACAGTGTCACAGGCTGGCGCGCTAGCACCCAGGTCTTATTTGACTAACACCAAAGCTAACACAGACACCCACCATGAACTCACCCACCGTGAGCACTGGGGCATCCATCTGATCTATAGTCCTTTGTCTCCACAGAATAGGTGGTTCATGGGCATAGGTAGGATGTCCTTGAACTTGGTGTGCCAGACCCCTACCTACACAAGCCTTTCCCGGGTGGTGATACATTGGTGTCACACCTAAGCCCTCGCTCAGGTACCATCTCTTTTCATCCACAATGTCTGTGGATACCAATGTCACTAAAATCCCAGTTAATTAGGTTTCGGGGTCAGTAAAGAAGTTGTCTCTGTGATGTGGCCAGAATATGTACTATGACCTATACGTGCTGACCCAGACAAGAGCCAAAATGAGGGTACAATCAATCTATTAGTCAGTTGGTGCCAGGGGAACCAGCAGATGGGCAGTCTCTAAGAGATGTGGCATCTTTTAATACTGAGAATTCCTCCTAATCTGCAGGCATCTAGACATTTCAGCCAGCAGTTAACCCAAACACTGCACAGCCACTTCCTCTCCTCACAGAAAGGGCTGTCACCAGGGGAGGGGGGGCTGTGCCTGAGCCCTGCCCCCACCAGGGAAGCTGCTGCCCCGCAGAAGCCCCTCTCACCCCACCTCACCTCACCTCACCCCACCTCACTGGAGACAGTAGGAGTCCACCCCAGGTCCTGGCGGAGGGCAGCACCGTGAGTGAGCTGCCACAGTCCTCTTTCCCGCACTTCTGCTGTTTCAGTAGGGCTTCCTCAGCCCAGACCCTTTATCAGAATTCACCTGGTACCAATGTGGCTTCCCTGGCACCACCTGCTGGAGGGCGATTCTCTCCACCTCAGATACATGGTGGTCCTCAGGGCCTCCCTCCAGGCCCAACGGGCTGCCCAGCCCGTTGCCTTTGTCCGTCCCCACCGCCCTCACCAGCAAAAGCATGCGACTCTCCGGTCCTACTTTATCTCCACACAAACTGCCCTTCTAATGTCAGGTCTTGGCCCTGGACTTCACTTCTCAGGGCTCACACCTTATTTGGAGTTACTTTGTAATTGCATTTCAGTGGCGACTGCCGCCTGGCTACCAGGATCCCATCTGATTGCACACGTCGCTTCCTCTGCCAGGTCCACCTGGCAAACTCATTCTTACCCTCTGGACCTCACGACTGCTTCCCAGGTTCCCCAGGTCATGCTGGAAACGTGGCTAAGATTTATGACACAGACCTGGTAAGGATACACAGCCAGATCATAAGGGAGGGTGCACACTTTCGCCCCAGCAATGAAAATGCAGCCACCCGTGTGCAATGTTGCTGCACAGTGAGGCCCACCAGGGACTCAGCACCCAGATATTTTGGGAGGCTGGTGTTGTGGGATGAATTGTGTGCCCTTGAAATTCGTGTGTTGAAGTTCTAACCCCTAATCCCTCAGAATGTGACTGTATTTGGAGATAAGGTCTTTAAGGAAGTAATTCATGTTCATGAGATCATTGGGGTGGGCCCTTTCCCAATAGAACCGGTGTCCGTATAAGAGGAAATTAGGACACAGACACACACAGAAGGAAGAAAACGTGAAAACAAGGGGAGAAGGTGGCCATCTACAAGCCGAGGAGAGACGCCTGGAAGAAACCAATCCTGCTGATGCCTTGACCTTGGACTTCTAGCCTCCAGAATAGTGAGAAAATGGATTTCTGTTGTTTGTCACTTGTTATGGCAGGGCTAGCAAAATAATACAGCTGACCACACAAACGCCCTATGCCTAGCACGACCAAAATCCCAGACTCAAAGGAGCAAAGTGGGTGTTCAGCCTGAAACACACTGTTTGTGCCAGCAGCCCAGGCACCACGAACTACACTCACCAGTTACTAAATGGCGGGACCCTACTGAAATCCAGGTTCCCAGATGCAAGCCAACAGTCTAGCTTGCAGGCAAGATAGCTGTCTCAGGCCTGCCATGTTAACATTTCCCTACACACACACACTGACATTCCCATGAGGAAAAAGGGTGGCTTTCACTCTAGCCCCTCTAAACTCTCTAGAACCTGAGGGTTGCTCAGAGATCAAGAGTGTGGTGTGGGCGGGGACAATGACATCAGAGGTGATCAGCCTGTAGCCTGGGCCTGGGAGAAGGCCCCTTCTTGCCTGGAGCCTGCCATGGGACTCGGGTTCCTTTGCGGTGTGGCCTTTTGTTTCCTGGGAGTAGGTGAGCCTGGGGAGTTGGTAGCAAATCCCTGTCTTAGTATTTCTAGACCCTGGATACAAGATGTTCCCCTCATTGGGCTTCTTTATGACCTCCCTCTTCACCCCCTTTATTCTTCTTTCCCAGGTCTCATGGATGCAGAAGTAACCCAAACCCCAAGATATCTGGTCAAAAGAAAGGGAGAGCGAGTTCTGATGGAGTGTTTTCAGGATATGAACCATGACAGAATGTTCTGGTATCGACAAGACCCAGGCCTGGGGCTGCGGCTGCTCCATTTCTCCTACGGGGTTAACAATAATGACAGGGGAGATTTCCCTGATGGGTACAATGTCTCCAGGGAGGAGGAGAAGGGCTTCTCCCTGATCCTGCCATCTGCCAGCACCGACCAGACATCTGTGTACCTCTGTGCCAGCAGTAAATCCACAGCGCTGCACAGCCACATCCTCTCTGCTCAAAAAGGGCAGGTGCCAGAGGGCAGTGACCCTAACTCAGGGCTGAATGATGCTGGCTTTAGTGGCATGTTTGTGCCACTTAGAAAAAAGGTGGCACTCAGTGCAACCAAACCTTGGACACGCACCTTGGCCAGGAGATTGCAGGCTCTGTTTCATGCCCCACTCAACATCGTTTCCAAGCTAGGGCCATTCCGAAGCTAGCCTCCCCAGACTTGTGTATTGTCCCCAACCTAAATCCATGAGACTCTACCCCAGCCAGGAGGGAAAGTCGTCACCCATTGAAGAAGCACTGTTCTACCATTTTTTTAAACCAATTTTTCCTTCCCGTTCCCACCCCTGTCCCTCTTACTGTCATTTGTCACTCTGCTCCATGTCTTTGTTCTTCATTGTATTTCACGAGGGGGCACTCGCACAATCTAAACTACTTCAGATAAATTTGTCCATAGGCTGATTCAAGAGAAAGCTTCTGGAATTTAAATTCTGTCCATTCAATCTAAAAACGGAAAAGCTCTGGTAAAAATCAATCTTTCTCCAGGTTCTCTAAGAGGTTGCTTACGTTTTACTGGAAAATTCTGAACAGGGAAGGAATAAATTATGATGCAGAGGTGGTAAAAATTAGCTTATATCTGTACACACGGTCATCTGGACAAGTATCTGCATTTTAAAGAATGAAACATCTATCCTGTCAGTAGTAATGAGCCCTTTGGGGATACAGGAGAGAGACTTTGCCTGGGGCGACGGGCGCACGATGCAGTGTGCAGATGATGTTTTATTGAGTTGTCCACTTGAAACCTGTATGGTTTTGTGAACCAATGTCACCCCAATAAATTTAATTAAAAAATAAACATATTAAAAGATGAGAACTTCAAAAAAAGAGTATTAGGAAGCTTGGTAGATTTCACAGGTATATGCATTTGTCAAAACTTACTTAATGGTGCTTAAGAGTTGTGTATTTTACTGTACGCAAATTTTATATGGAAAAAAGCCACAAATAATTATTGAACCCTAGTTAATTATACACATGCTGAAGTGTTTATAAGTGAGCATGCCTTCAACTAACTTTTAAATGTATTCAAAAATTTACATGGGTAGATGGATAGCTTTATCTAGGTGGTAGAATCTAGGTGGTGGGCACACGGACGTTCATTATAATACTTTCAATTTCTATAGATGTTTGAAGATTCTCATAATAAAATGGAAAATAGTAATGAGGTAAATTTATATGTACTGATAGAAACTAAATGTTTTAATATATTGATAAGAATACACTGTTGATAAAATAAGAAGCAAGGTACAGGAAGAGTTGAGCTGTCTGCTACTATCTGTAATAAAAGGACCAATCAGATACATGTACACTTGAATAAGTGAATATTTATATTAATATATACAGCAAACTCATTGGCCAGTTGCTTCTGGGGAGGGTACCTTACTGTTGGCCCTCTGTTTTGTATTTTTTGAAATTTTAACCATGTGCATGTATTAATTCAATAAATAAATAAATACATTAAAATTATATGATACTTTGGTATCCATGACACCCCTGATAGAAAAACTTAGAGACACCAATGCTGTCTGAAGAACATGAAAAGGAAGAAGAATATCTTTGCTGCTGTTTCATAAAAGAGAGACCAGTAAGGGGGAAAAGGTGTGCAATTCTGTAAGGAATAGAGTCATTTGGTAATTTTTAGAAGGATTTAGGATGAATGAAATAGAAATAGATCTTGAGTTATTTTGGCTAAAAGTTTGATATATTTAACTAACATTTTTAAATGTATCCCTAGATGTCAAGAAAAAAAATGGAGTATTCTATACCCTGTCATCAGTATACTACTTATCAGGGCTTTTCTTGAACCACTCACTGCCTCTGGCACCTCCCATAGATGTAGAGGACACATACACACACATACACACATACCCCATAGGAGGAAGGGTTACTGAAATATTGTTATCCCTAGCATGCTGCATTTCCTCTATCATAAGGTAAATTGTTTTTCCAGTTCTATTTTTCCTAAATACGGTAAGTCCTGCAACCTACATTCATTTCCAATATAGTATTAACTACTGCCCCAAAATAACAATTGTTTTTAAGAGTGCATCTTATAATAGAATCAAAGATATGAGGTAGGTTAGTTTTACAAGAATATCTTTCTAAAGGTCCGTGTTTCCTGTAGGGTGTTTGGCTTGTCATTCTCAGTCATCCACAAGGTTCTACTAAGGTTCAGACAACTGCAAAAGGGAGACACCATCCTTGATAGTATTGAGGTTAACATTTGAGTTTGGGGAGGGGGGGTCACAGAGACATGGATTTGAGTCCTGCCTCTGTCAGTAACTCTTGGGCTATGTGGACTTGGGTAGTTATTTAAGATCATTATGTCTCATCCCTAAACGTGAGATGATAAGTAGCCTAATTTATGGATAGATTGAAATAATGCTTGTAAAGCACAGAGCAAGTGCTCAAAATATTAGCTCAGCTTTTACGCAAAAGTAAAGTATTTTATTGGGAGGGAGGAAATCAGGGGGAGGGCAGTTTACTGGAGAATGGGCTGAGGGAAGAATAATAGGAACAGTCTGGGACAATGAAGACTCCACAGACAGTTGAAATTCTGAGTTATAAGGTTCCCTCATATTCTAGTCTTACCTTAGTTATTTGAGGTCAATGCTGCATCCTATTCTTGCTTTATACCCAAAGGGCAGCACATACATGGCCCTCGATAATGATGGGTGGGGAGGTGGTGGGCATATATATGGGGGGCGGGGGGGGGGGGTGGCAGTTGCATGCTGGGATGCCTTGTGAGCAAAAAGCCACTCAGCTCCACTAGGGGGCAGACTAATTTTCTCCATATTTTGCAGAAATTCAACTTCCTACTTACAGGAGGGGTACAGAGAACCAACAGGAAAGGAGCTACACAGTGGTGAGGAAAGATGAACTTGAGTTTGACTTCTCAGTGCCTTTTCTCAGGGAAGAGGAGAGGGTATCACCTAAAGATGCTGACTTTCCTGCTGCTTCTCCTAGGACGAGGTATGAGCCTTATTGGGTGGGGAAGTCTGGGGTTAATGCTAATATTGAGTAGAGGAGTAGGGGGTCTGAGGCCACCAGTCAGAGGATGGGGGGTAAGAGGCTGGATTATAAGATGGAACAGAATAACAGTTGGCAGAGCACAATGGAGGCAGTGCCATGGGGTTCTTCGGGATCCAAGGTGACATTGGAGCAAATAGTAAAAAGACCTTCCTGTGTGGGGTCAAGCTGGTCAGCGCTCATGGGTTTCTCTGTCTCCCTGCAACCAGGCTCTGTGTTTGGTGTTCTCCTCTCCCAAAAGCCAAGCAGAAACATCTGTCAACGTGGGACTTCTGTGACGATCCAGTGTGAGGCTGATAGCCAAGTCACCTTGATGTTCTGGTACCGTCAGCTTCCAGGACAGAGCTTGACAATGATTGCAACTGCGAACCAGGGCTCAGAGGCCACTTATGAAAGTGGATTTACCAGGGACAAATTTCCCATCAGCCGCCCAAGCCTAACATTCTCCAACCTGACTGTGAACAACTCGAGCCCCGATGACAGCAGCTTTTACTTCTGCAGTGCTGGAGACACAGTGCTGGGCACAGATCAAAGGTCTGAGCAAGAACCTCAGCTCCCTCCTGCCCACCTCCCTCCCCAGTTCCCATCCGGATGAGCCCGAGCACCCTGTCGGAGGCAGGCTGGAGGGAGGAAACCACAGCTCTCAGGCAGACGCCACTGCTTGTGTGTTTGTGGGTGGGTATGAGTGTGAATGGGTAGAAGGGATGGAGAGAGAATTTGTAGGACTAGCTGGAGGGCTCCATCCACAGACAGAAAGAGAGGCTACTGGGAGCCTGAGGATAAAATCTCTTCAAGAAGAGTGTTTAGAAAAGCTCAGTAAAGATAAACAGATATAGTTTGCCTTCAACTGCCAAGCTCAGAAATATCCTTTAACTATTTAATCTCAATGCTATATTTAGCTTGCTCTCTATCAATATAGATCGGAGGCCCTTAGTCATCTTGATGGAATACTGGTCCATCACTCTGATGGCATTATGCTGATTGCTCTTCATGAATAGAAATTATAAAGCACTCAGGACACCTCAGTATATGACACGTGCACTCCAGACCAATGTAAAATCTGCATAAGTCAGGGACCTGTCATATGGGTGAGCCTTGGCGTGGTCCAGAGGTGAGGAACATGTCGGAACATCTCCTCTCACATGAGAGATAAGCTGCTGCATCCTATTACACCTGCCGTGCAGAAAGAGGTGCGAAGCTTCGTGGGCCTCTCTGGGCTTGGTGTTAACAGATGCTGCAGTTGGCTGTGCTGCTCTGGCCCGTGACTGCGTCAACTGTAAGGCTGACCCTGCTGCGCACAGGAGAGCTCTGCTGCAGAAAGAGGCTGGGGGGAAAGCTGCCCTGCCACCTGGGCCAGAGCCCGAGCAGGCTCAGTTGTTCTGAAGTTCCTGTGGCCAGTAGGGTGCTCTGTGAAACCCTTGGCATCCCTCAAAGCAGATGCAAAGAGCTTGGGTGTAAAACCATCCTCTCTTCTGCCTGCCAACCGCTCATCTTCCTTTGAAAAGCTGCTCCCGGCTCTTGACCTAATGCCTCACCGTGGTGTTCAAAACTGCGTGGTATCGAATCCACCGGAAAGCTAGACGGGCACAGAGTTTTCTGTGATATGTGGAAAATGTGTAACCAAGACCAGACTCAATCAGAGCTGCAAGAAGGGACAATTTAATTTCAAAAGCAAGCCTCAGTCTCGTGGTACCCACTTCTAGTTCACACCCCTTGACCCTCAATCCATTCCCAAGGCTTCATGGGAAAACTGAGGCCTGTGCTCTGGATGGATGGGCGCTGTATTCTCACAGGCTCATTACAGTTTATTTCGCAAAGGTAATGGCGTAAAGTAATCCTCAGAAGGGCAAGGACTTCAGCCCATCACTGTGGTTGTCCACACTGTATAGAAGGAGAGACGGCCCGAGGTGTAGACCTTTTCTGTGTTCAACTGTCTCTCCCTCTGTCATCTAGGCTATTCATTCACAGTTTTCCTCCTTTTGCTTCTCTGTGGTGCGTTATGGATAATTTCTTTATACCTGCTCTCCAGTTTACTAATTCACACCTCAACTTCAATAATCCATCTAACCTTTCCATTGACTTTTTAGTTTAAATTATATTAATTTTCATTTCTAGGAACTCTATTCGAGTCTTTTACCAATAGGAGTGGTCATTTTTGAAAGTATCTTGTTCCTTATGTATTTTGAAATTATTTTTTTGAGGATATTAGGCATCTGTTCAGGACTTTTTCTGTTAATGCCAACTCCTGATGACTTTTTGCATCTGGTTTTCTTATTTGTAGGTTCTGCTGATTCTCTCTGAGGGAGGCTTATTTCCTTGAGCATCATAGATCTTGATATTATGAATTCATCTTTGGGAATATTTTAAATATCGGAATAAGATGAGTTTTTCAGGAAATATTTATTTTTGCCTCTATCAAGCAATTGGGATGCAGCAGACCTGGGATCATTTAGTTTTATAATTCTCAACATGTGTCTTGGTCATACAGTGTCTATCCCAAGCCCCAAAGGACTGACAATGCAGTGCCGTGAATATTTAGGGGAAATTTTTAAAATCCTCTATCCAAAGCCAAGAGCAAGAAAAATCCTATTTCTAGTTAACTGCCTATGGGCTTATTTTGTGTGTTTGCCCTTTTATTAAGCGTGTGTGTAGCTCTTCCTATATCCTGGCTTCATACAGGAACGATTTCCATCTGGCTCCTACTTCACTACAAGGACCAGTGGGTCTTGCTCCGTTTCCACACATGCTGACTCGGGGGCTTCCGGGATCCATATATGAGCCCACTGGGTCTACTGTTTTGTAATTTGTTCTCTTAACCCAACAATATTTCATAAATACCACTTTATGTCAAAAAATATACTTTATATTAACCTCTATAAGAATATTTTAATGTATTAAGGACCATCCTTTTTTTTTAATCCTTACCTGAGGATTAAAATAAAAACCAAAATCAATTTTTATTGATTTTGGGAGAGAGACATCAATGTGAGAGAGAAACATCGATTGTTTGCCTCCTGCACGTACCCCGACTGGGAATCGAACCCACAACCTTTTGGTGCATCAGGATGACACTCCAACCAACTGAACCATACCGGCCAGGACTGACCATCCTTTATATATCCATTTTTTATAGTCAAAACCAATGGCAAGGTAAAAATCCATATCCTAGGTGACAGGGTTATTTAATTTAAAAAGCAATGGTTGTATGTGTTGGTTTATTTCTCTTACAGACTAGCAGGCAGAGCAAAAGCCCCCTTACCCCAATTGACTCCTCCTTATTCAGATTTCAACTCAAATTTCATCTCCCCAGAGAGATCTTTCCTGGCCACCTTGCAGAATATAGCACTTATTGTCCCAGCCACCAGTCACTCATGTCAGTTCTTACTTTAATCTGTTTTAATTATACCTAATCACCATAGTCTGATATAAATATATACTATATATACATAGCATATATATTTTTATTTATTGCCTCTCTCACATCAGTGCCACTAAAGCAAGGACCTTTGCTATCTTCTGCATTGCTGTTTCTCATAGCTTTGAAAACCCACAGCAACATCACAGTAATTCAGTAAATATTTATTGAGTATTATGGACTGCATGGTGTTCCTGTGAAATTCCTATGTTGCAGTCCTAACCCCCCAAGTGTGACTGTATTTAGAAACTGGATCTTGAAAGAGCTAATGAAGTTAAACCATGGCCATTGGGGTGGACCCTAATCCAATCTGGCTGGTGTCCCTATCAGAAGAGATTAGGACACACTGGGAGAGAACACCAGGGTTGTGCCCACAGAGGAAAGGCCATGTGAGAACACTGTGAGAAGGTGGCCACCTGTAAGCCCAGGAGGGAGGCCTCAGGAGGAACCAACCCTGCTGACACCTTCATCGTGGACTTCTAGCTCCCAGAACTGTGAGAAAATAGATTTCTGTTGTTTAAGACACCCAATCTGTGGTATTTTGTTATGACAGCTTTAGCAAACTAATACATTGAGTAGAGAAATATGATCCAGAAATAGAGGAAAATTGGCCAAGCATTGCGGACATCCTTAGAGAAAACCTCTATAAAAGCATTTGAATGTAGACAATGTTAACCCATAAGGAAATGAGCTAGATTGTACTAACAGGGAGGGATCAGATGCTTCAACCTTTATATTTGGATAGAAAGGTGGCCCAACAACATGTGCCAGGCCCTCTGCTGCCTCCCCCAAGGCTGGGAAAGGGACAGGTGTTATAGGTTCTAGATACGTAAGCCCAGAACCTGCTCAAACACAGTGGCCCTGAAGTGGATGGTCCTCAAATTACAACTGTGTTGGTTGGTGCCTGTGTGGACTGAGCACTCACTCTTGAACCTAAGACCCTTTCACAGATACTCCTGGACAGGTTGGCCTATAGGAAGTGGATGGACCAGTTGTCTGCCTTCCAAATGGACAAAACAGTCTAGAGTTTTATGAGCCAAATGAGTGGACTGAACCCAAATGGCTTATCCCCATGCTGGACTTGTGTGGCTCAGTCTAGATCTAATATGATTTAGGAAAATGAATACACATGCCATTCATTAAACTCTGAGTATCGTGCAAGAAGTCATGGCAGCTTCAATAACAACAGCTCACATGGGTAGTCCTCCTGGACTCTCTCCTGGCTTTCTTTTGCTTACACTCAGATAGACTCAGGAATCACTTAAGCAGCTCTAACAGGTCCAGGGATGGGACAAAGAGTGACTGAAATGTGAACAGCAAGACCATTATATTATCGGAACCAACCTATCTTTAGATATAAAAGCCTCAATTGCTAAAGACTTCCCCACTCACCCCTCCGTAGAAGGCTAGAGAATATACAAAATAGGCAAGTTTTCCCTCTGGGCATAAACATGCTTGTGTTCCCTGGCTTCTAGGTAGGAAATAGGATGGGGTTTGGGGAGTAGCAGAGGCTACCCCACTTAGCCAATCAGCCATGGCCCGTCTATGCCTCCACGCCTCTCTTACTCTCTGCTTTTTCTGCATCACACAGAGTACTCCTGCACTATCCAGATTCGGTGATCCCCAGGCTAAGATAGTCAAGAAAACAGTTCTTATTGGATAAAGAGAAATTGTGCCATGAGGAAAACAGAGTTTAGAAAAAATAATGGAGGAAGAAAGGAGCTGGGAGTTTGGAAGGAAGATAGCCTGGAATGTGACGATCTGTTTGGAGAGTGGTGGGGAAGCTGGGGCCCAAGGAGGAGATGACTAAGAGCTGAGGAGAAATACCTGAGCTGGGGAGGAGAGGAGGGGACAGGGAGGAAAGTATTTTAAAACAAAGAAATTAGTGATTTGGAATCTGACCAAACTCTCTCTCTCAGACCACTGGGAAATGAACTTAGCTTGAAGAAGAAAAACCTCTCCTGGTGTCATCTGTTGATTCCTTAGCCAGGCGGCCCTGGAGAAGTCACCTTCTAAGCTTTAGACTCCTCACTGGTAAAATGATGAAAATGGTGTCTCCTGCCTACCTCAGGAGGCTGCACTGACCATCAAATATGAGGCAGGGGAGCTGAAGTTTCTAGTAGGCAGGTTCTAGGGTCAGATTGCCATGCTGACATCCCATCTCTGCCACTGACTGGCTGTGTGACATTGAGCAAGGTACTTTACCTTTATAAAGCTCATTTTGTCATCTATAAAATGGACAACCCCATAGGTGGCTGTGATAAAAAAAAAAAAAATTTTTTTTAAGTTTCATGAAAGACTCACACAATGTTTGGTATAGTAAGCATACAAAAACTATTTAATATGATCATAATTAAAAGACAGTGGTTTGATATGCTACGCACTAAATATGAACCAGGAGAATGTCTTAGAGAAACAGACAAAGGCATCCATGGCTCAGATCGAAGAGTACCAAGAGCTGCATAGGCTTATACAAATTGAATTGGGATAACGGTGGACCTGAATCCATCCTACACACCTGAATACATGCTGCACACCTGAGCCCAGAGTATGTCACTCTCTCCACCTAGAGCTCTCTTCTGTGCCTGTAAGGTGGTTCCAGTTTGAAGAAAACTGACCTCATAGTCTGTTGTGGTGTGGTAGTTTATTCTAAGAAGGATATCAAGAGAAGGTAGTCTTAAGGCTTTAGGCACAGAAAATCCCCAAGCTCTTGGGTGTTCCCTTTTAGACAGTGTCAGAGCCACAAGCACCAACACAAAGATTGTCCCCCTTGTCTCAAAATCATTTCTCATATTCTACCAAGGATTACCTCCCCATACCTGTATCCTCTAAAACAGGACTGCTTATGAAGACCCCACAACAAGGGGATAAAAATAAATAGCATATTTGGTGACATTACAGGGCAAGCCCCTATTACAGAGGCTCCATGACCTGGGTCAGCTACCTGTGAGCACAAAGAGGTGTGTCACCCAGGCCTTAGATATGTCCTAGAGGGGTCCCTGCCATGGCAAGGTAAGGCTCTGAGACCAGGTGCTAGGTGGAAGGCTAATTCAATCTTCTATTTCTTCCAGGGAGACAAGCATCAGGAGGAATCAGGACATAGCTTGTCCTCTGACTTGATCCCAAAGAAACCTTCTCTTAGATGTCACCAGCCATGATTCCCACGCTTCTCAACACTTCTTGTGTCTCCCCTTAGCCTTGAGGCCATTTTTAGATCTGTATTCTCAGGCAAGACAGAGCCTTTCTGATTCTCAGTCTCATCTTCTATAAATGGAGATCACTGTGTTCTGCATACCTCACAATGAAAATGCTTGTGAAAAGTTAAACTTGAAGCTCAGGACAAATGGAAATCAGCCCGGTGGGTGTGAAAGCCCTTTGAAAACTGTCAGGCGCTGTACAGATATAGCAGTATTCCCACCTGGATTGAGCCCACTAGGGTCAGAGGGTGTGCAGTGAGGAGCGGGGAGGGCTCTAAGCAGTGGGTCTCCTGGTAAGAAGCTGGCTTCCAGCCATGCCCGGCACTGGACCAGAAGACACCCCATGGGCCCCTCTCCACCCCATGGGTCCCACATGGGCCTTTCCCCAAATTCACTCTGGCTTCCAGCTACTCCATCCCTCTAGCCTACCTTCTGTCTCACCAGCAGACTTCTGAGCTTTTCTCACTTGGCTCATCAGCTTCAGAACATTTAGTCATTTCTGCCTTTCAGGGAATTCAAGAAACTCTGCCCACTCCTGCCCCTCACTAACCCTGGGCTCCTCCACCTGGCTCACCTAGACTCAGACACAGACCAGCTCCATCTCTCTACCCACCCCCCCCCCCGGGAGGGTTGTGCCTCAATAAATTGCAGGGCTGTGTCTTAGTGGCCATGGAAGGTCCCAAATTGAGATCATTTGGGGGAAGATTCACTCTATATGGAGCCCAACACAATAGTTCCATTGCATCTAAAATAGAAAATTCCAGAATCACACACATGCGCGCGCACACACACACACACACACACACACACACTGCATCTTTGTTATTGATCACCCAATACTTGGCCCCTTTAGCATGTGCTAATCCTTCTACCTACTGCTGATCCTGTGATAGGAACCCAAATTTACCATTGTCCAAGCCCTATTTCTAATGTCTGATTTGCAGCACATAATTCAAGCTCAAGTTGCCAGCTCTCAGCAGGTGGGGCAATTTTCATCACTGCTAGTGCAGATTCCCATGGCAACCAGGAGGCTGCTTAAAGAGGCCCCATAGAGTGTGACTGATGAGAGAGACCAAGGTCCCAATAGTGAGGAAGAGCAGGAATGGGGTACTGGTCTTCTGACCCCAAATACATCTAGTAGACAATTATTTAACCCTTGCCCCATCCACCCTCCAAATACCCCCCTCCACACACACCCCCCACCAGGCCAGGGTAGGCAGGAGAGCCAGCTGGAAGCCCAGACTCCCAAGGACTCTGCCTCTTCCTGCTCAGCACACTTTGTGTTAGGATCCTGGTTCCCCAAAGCTGTGCATCTGACCTTCCTGCCCACTGATTTAGAGTTGAGAGAAGGGTCTTCGTGCTCACAGGGAGAGACTTAGAGAAGGCTTCTTTTCTCTCAAGGAAACTCCAGGATACTGAGCAGCCACATTTGCTACCAATTTCAGCCCTTCCTTAAGGTAAGTTAAATAAAGCTCCATGGGGTCAGGGAATTTCTAAGGGCCCGGGTTTCTTTTCCCTTTCTAACTCTCATCTGCTCGGCTTGAGAAGGCCCAGCTCTGATACGTGGGGCTTGGCTTTCGCTGTTCTCCTCATTCTGGGATACATCCAGGAATCAGCTGGTCTCCTTCCTCTCTGCCCTAAGAAAGCATGTTTTCTAATCACCTGTAGGTCACACACAGAGTGGCCAAAAATAGCAGAGGTGATGCAAGCGCCTGGGAAAGGGAAAGCTGTGGGTGTGTTTGTAGGGGGAGGAGTGGTGGCCCTCCACCCTCACATTCACCCCCTCCCTCACCCAGGGAGGTATAAAGGCTCTCCACCACCCACCCAGTTTTACTTCTGCCACCATGAACCCACTCCTGATCCTCGCCTTTGTGGGAGCTGCTGGTGAGTCCCATGTGTGGCTTCAGGCCCCTCTCGCTCTCTCTCCCGGCAGCAATACATGTCCCACCATCGGGCTGCTCTCCTCTTTACCTGGGCTCTGGTGTTCTATGTCCCCTGTCAAGCTCCCCTGCACCCCTGGGCTCTCTTTAAGCCTTGCCTCTCTCACCTTCTGCCTGACTCCACTCCCAGCCCCATCATCCATCCTTCTCGGGGCTTTTATTAGAAAGTCTGGAAAGGGAGACCAGGCAAAGGTGGTCCATGAAACAGACCAGTGGTCTTGAGACTTAGCTCTGACAATACTGGGCTGGCTCCACTGTGGCTGTTTCTAACCCTAGATACACCACCTTGGGAGACTGAAAAAACACTTATGCCAAGGAGTCTCAGCCCTAGAAATTCTTTGGTCTGGGATGTGGCCTGTGCATTGAATTTTTAAGCTTTCCAGGTGATTTTAAGGTTCCCAGGTGTACAGCCAAGGTTGAGAATCACTGTTCTATCAGCCAGTAACAGTGCCTGCCTTTGTCCCATCGAATGGGCCTCTCCCTGGCCTCGCTGTGCAGATTTGAGCTATGGGAGAAGCTGGGTGCAATCAGAGAACTGAGCCAGGAGATCGTCCTGCTGAACCAGCCCATCCTCACACGAAGGGGCTCCAAGAGCCGTGGGGAGCAGAGTGAGGAATAAGTGGGAGAGAATCATGCAGTGGGCAAGAAAACCACATTCTGAGCCTTATCACATGGAGGGCACTATGAGGGCGTTTCTTGTGTCCTCCTGGTGCCCCTAGTAGATATCTGGGCAGGAGCCCTGCGGGGTACCTAGCTATGTGCCCTGCAGACACAGAGAGACTCAAGAGAGCCACATCCATTGCACTAACGGGGATGGCAGTGCATCCTCGCTGCCCATCCTGGCCATGATTGTGGGGGAATCCTAATTAGCACCACCAGGCCACCGTGCTCGGGCTCCACCCTCTCACATCCTGCTGAATCGGCTTCTCCCTCCTGTCTCTGTCAGTTGCTTTCCCCAGTGATGACGACGACAAGATCGTCGGGGGCTACACCTGCCAGGAGAATTCCATCCCCTACCAGGTGTCCCTGAACGCTGGGTACCACTTCTGTGGTGGCTCCCTCATCAATGACCAGTGGGTGGTGTCCGCTGCTCACTGCTACAAGTCGTAAGTACTGGGCCCCAATGGTAAAGCCCTCTGAGGGAGCCTCTCAGAGAGCTTGGGTCAGTCCAGGAGAGGGTGGGGTTGGGTAAGATGGGTGGGAAGGCAGAAAGGAGAAGCTGCCAATGACAACTGATGCCCAGGAGGGGGGGCACCCAGGGGCACACATAGGAAGACTCTCACACCCAAAAGAAATAGGCACAACAACCAGATATGGCCAGATACAGTCAGAAAGGAGCTATTTGCGTTGTAAGACCCAACAGGGAAACAGGCAAGGACTTTACACAGGTAAGTTTTGCCAGTTGGCTGCACATTAAAAACACCTAAGAAATGTTCAAAAAAGACTGAAACCTGGGCCCTATTGCAAGGTAATTCATTCAGACTTTTCAGGAAGGGGCATCTGAGTATTGGAGAGTTTTGAACCCTCTCTGCCTCCGGTGATACTAATCTGTAGCACAGCTGAGAATCAGCGTCTTGACCAAGGGTTCTCACGGCTGAGTGAGGGTCAGAATTGCCCGGCAGGCCAGCTGGACCAAGGGATGGCTGGTCTCACCCCCAGATGTTCTGGTTCCCTAGGTCTGGGGTGGGAACCAAGGCTTTGCACTTCCAACAAGGCCCTGGGGCCACACTTTGAGACCCACTGGGTTAGATCATCCAGAATGAAGGTGCCCACCAGAGTAGGGAGGGAGGGAGTGAAGGTCACTGCTGTACTTAGCAAAGTCACAGGGGGTGAGGAATGCCTGGAGGGCTTCAAGTAGCTCCTCCAGCTCCTGACACTGGAGGCATGGAGTGGGGGAGGGGTGGGAAAGGGGGCTGGAAATGCAGATTGAGGAGCCATTGCAACTGGCCCCCTTTACCCCATCCCCGCTCCACTGACACCTACCTCTGAACTAGCAAGGTTCTTGGTGTCCCATCTGCACTGCCCCCACCCCTCTACTGCCCCGCCACGCGGCCGCAGCCACGAGCAGGGATCTCAGGACCCAGGGCAGAGTGGGGATGGGAGAACAGGTCCTCAGTTCTTCCCTCCCAACAGCCGCATCCAGGTGAGGCTGGGAGAGCACAACATCGAGGTCGTGGAGGGCAACGAGCAGTTCATCGACTCCGCCAAGGTCATCCGCCACCCCCGCTACAACAGCTGGACCCTGGACAACGACATCATGCTCATCAAGCTCTCCACTCCTGCAGTCATCAGTTCCCGGGTGTCCACCGTCTCCCTGCCCACCTCCTGCGCACCCGCTGGCACCCAGTGCCTCATCTCCGGCTGGGGCAACACCCTGAGCTCTGGCAGTGAGTGGGCTCCTCACTCCTTCACCCTCTGACTTCTCAATGTTTCTCAGAACCAAGCATCCCTGAGCTCAGCCCCCTCTGCTTCCAGTCTGCAAATAATGTCCAGTGTCCCCTATCTTTGAGCTCCGTGCTGGGGTTTAGAAAGATGCAGAGTCCCAAGGAGCTGACCCCAGACTAGGACAAGCATAACACCCGCCAGTCTCACCTCCAGGGAGGGGACAGGCAATGATCACTCTGGGAACTAAAATGCATTGTTCCCTGCTGGGACTTACGTTCTTGGGGTTCCTTCCCGGCTGCCCTCTGTGTTCAGCCCCGGATTACCATCCTGCATCCTGGCCCGACTCACCTCTCCTTTCCTTTATCTCTTCCTCTCCTCCAAGTCAACTACCCTGAGCTGCTGCAGTGCCTGGATGCCCCCCTGCTGGCCCAGGAACAGTGTGAGGCCGCCTACCCCGGACAGATCACCGACAACATGGTGTGCGCCGGCTTCCTCGAGGGCGGCAAGGATTCCTGCCAGGTGATTGGACCTTCCAATGCTGAGACCCCTGCCCATTCACATGGCCCACCTGGGAGCTGGATTTGAACCCCCAAGGCGGTGGGGCTGTGCTCCCCGTTTGCTCCCTCTTTATAAAATGTGTCCTTCCTTCTTTCTCCCCCAGGGTGACTCTGGTGGCCCTGTTGTGTGCAACGGCGAGCTCCAGGGAGTCGTCTCCTGGGGCTACGGCTGTGCTCAGAAGAACAGGCCTGGCGTCTACACCAGGGTCTGCAACTTCGTGGACTGGATTCAGGAGACCATGGCTGCCAACAACTAAATCTCCCACCATCCTGCCACCACTATGCTAATAAAGTGACATGATCCAGCCCCTGTGTCTGTGCCTGCTCTGTACCCCCAGCCCTGGGCAACATCCCCCCACCCGAGGTCACCTGGGGCCCTTACAGATGAGCGGAGCGCCACTTACCAAATTTCTCCCGGGAGGGCATCTCGGCGGTGGGGTTTCCCGGAGGAGTGAGGGGTCCCAGCCCCACACAGGCCCCCAGCCCAGGCTCCAGGGCCGGGAAGAGACGCCCCCACAGCGTCGGGCTGTGAAACCAGCGGGGACTGTCCCTGAGGGTCGCGGAGGCTGCGGGAGCCCCAGCAGCTCCTCTCAAAGGGCCCGGCGCGGACTCACTCGGACGCTCCCTCTGAGCCCAGCGCCGGGAGCAGCCGGAAAGGACCCGGGACACTCGGGGAGGGACTAACCTGCCTGAGATCCGGGCGAGAGGCGGAGGGCGGCTTCCTCCCAGGCAGAAGGGCTGGCGGAGGCCATGGCTCCTGTGGCGAGTCCTCCCCGCACACAGCCAGCAGGCAGGCGCCATGTTTGAGTCGCCAGCACGTGACTCACCTTTGGCCCCGCCCCGTGATTCCCGGAGGCCCCGCCCCTCCCCACCTGCAGGCTCATCCAGGCCATTTCCAGGGGTTTTTCTGTGCAAGGGGCCTCTCGAGCCTCATGCTTAGGACTTTCCTAAAATCTCTCAAACAAGCAGCAGCGGGCCCCATACGGCTTGATAAGCGGCCCCAGGCCTGGCACTAGCAGCAGCTGCATTGGCTCAGAGCTGGGCCTCTCCTGGGCACCTCCAAGCCCAGCACAAGGAGCAGCCAACTACAGTTTGCTGTATAGCTCATGCTGGGTGGCCCTGGGCAAGGCACTGGCACAGGCTGACTGTGCACCTCCCGGGAGGCCCCAGAGACAGTGCACCTGGTGGTCAGACTCGACCACGCTGGATTACAACCCTACCACATCCACGAGGGACACACTCAAGGGGCGTACTTGGTGAACACCAAAGCCCCACTGAAGTAAATCCTGCTCCACAGGGGTGTCTCCAGCACAGCAGCTCTTTGGCTGTAGCTGCAGCTGGTCCTCACAGCTGATTGGTCTGGGGGTCAGTTCCTCCCAGTGATGCCAACAGCAACCAAGGCTCAATTACAACAGGTCAGAGCACACAGCCCACACAGGGGAGCACCTAGAAGGCCCAGCTCAGGTGACTGGGGAGGCTGAGCCACTGGACCCTACAGGACACCTACTACACAAAGCCACGCTACAAATTCCAGGAGACACAGCAGCTCTACCTAATACATAGAAACAAACACCTGGAAGCAGCCAAAATGCAGAGGCAAAGAAACATGTCACAAAGGAAAGAATAGAAGAAATCTCTACAAGAGGAACTAAATGAAATAGATCCAAGCAAGCTAACAGATACAGAGCTCAGAATAATGGTTATAAGGATGCTCAAGAATATTAGTAAGACTATTACGAAAATAATTGAGAAAATCAATGACATAATAAAGTGCCAATTTGAAATGAAGGCTACACGAACTGAAATGAAGAATAATTTACAGGGAATCAACAGTAGAGGACACTGAGAATCAAATCAGCAATTTGGAACATGAGGAAGCAAAAAACACCCAACCAGAAGAGCAAAAAGGAAAAAGAATCCAGAAATATGAAGATAGCATAAGGAGCCTCTGGGACAACTTCAAGAGGCCCAACATTAGTGTTATTGAGGTGCCAGAAGGAGAGGAAAGAGAGTAAGAAATTGAAAACCTGTTTGAAAAAATAATTACAGAAAACTTCCCTACCTGGGGAAAGAAATAGACTTACAGGTCCAGGAAGCACAGAGGGTCCCAAACAAGAGGAACCCAAAGAGGCCCACAGCAAGACACATCATAATTAAAATGCCAAAGGTTAAGGACAAAGAGAGAATCTTAAAAGCAGCAAGAGAATAGCAGTTAGTTACCTACAAGGGAGCCCCCATATGACTGTCAGCTGATTTCTCAACAGAAACCTTGCAGGCCAGAAGGGAGTGGCAAGAAATATTCAAAATGATGGAAAAAATGGAAATACAATCAAGATGACTCTACCCAGCAAAGCTATCATTTAGAACTGAAGGTCAGATAAAGAGCTTCTCAGACAAGGAAAAGCTAAAGGAGTTCATCACCACCAGACCAGCACTACGGGAAAAGTTGAAGGGTCTTCTTTAACAAGAAGCTAATGAACAAAAGGATTTGATGAGCTAAATAGATGCAGAGACATTGACGCATGTAACAGACGGTCATATTTCAGAGGGAAGAGGGAAGGAGGGTGGAGGGTGGGAAGAGATTAACCAAAGAAGTTATATGCATATATGCATAACCCATGGACACAGACAATGATGGAGTGAAGGCCTGGGGAGGGGGTGGGAGTGAGGTGGAGGGGGTCAATTGGGGGGGAAAAATGGGACACCTGTAATACTCTCAACAATAAAGATAAATTAAAAAGCAAAATTTCTCCCTGGAGTACTAGTTAGTGTAGCACCAGCGGCACATGAAGAGATGGAAGCCAATACAATCACAAGCAGGGGCAGGGGAGTCTGTTTTCTAGAAGGAAATATGTTCAGAAAGGTTATGTCAGAGGATCCTGGACCTTGGCACCAAGTGCAGTGCTCGAGTGTGCCCACAGGGGGCACTGTGTGAATACCCTCTGCCTCCCTTCACTTGTACCCAGGGCAAACACCCCTGCAGAAGCACCTGTGCAATTACCTAGGCTTCTTCCCAGTCCCTTGGTCACATGCTCCCGCCCAGCTTGTGCTCTCTACTGGGCCCTATTTCCTGACAACCTGCCCATGTGTCAGGGGAACTAGAGACTCCCTGGGTCTCCATCTTCAAGCTCTAGAGAGACCAGCCTTTTGATCATCTCACCGAACGATACCAGCATGCATACACCATACTGAGCGCTCACGGACGTTTTCATGGTTGGTTCGCCCTCCCCTCTGGATGGTTATTACGCCTGTGTACAGACACACAAGCAGAGGTTAGTTCACCCACGCCCCTCATCCATCAAATGTAGATCTGGGGTCAGACTCCTTATTTGCCTGGCCCCGAAGCCTGTGTTCTCTCTACCCAACCCCACGGTCTCTCCTGATGCTGCTGTGGTCCGTCGAGTCTGCTCTTCACTATCTCTCCACCCCGCCCCCTGACTCACTGCACTTCCCGAGGGGTCTGGTCTCCTGCCACTTTCTAACACTGCTTGCGGAGAGGTCCTGCATGGTCCCTCAAGTCCTGAATCACACCTTCCCGACCTCCCACAGCTTCCAAAATAGAACCCATGCTCCTTATCCTGGGGATGCCGGGCTCTTCCTGCTCTGCCCCTGCCTCAGTTTCCAACCTCACTCCTGCTCCTCCCCTCCCCTGTAATGCTCGGGTACTCAGAAGTCCTGGTGGTTCCTCCAACCAGCCATACGCCTCTGACCTCTAGCTCTGGACACTACGGTCCATCTCGCCTGATGGCCTTCCCACCTGCCCCTTCACCCTCTTCAGAAAGGTCCTTTCTGACTCCTCCTGTTCCCAATTCTCTTTCCCTCACCCTTGCACTGGCCCTCAGGGCCGAATGAGGAGTCCTCCTTCTGGTCCTCGCTGACATCTGCCACAGTCCCGCTCATGCCACTTAGTAAATATGGATGCATCTACCTTGGCATTAGACGGTGAGCTCCTTGGGGAAGAAACCTTGTCTCATGCACCCTGAAATATCCAGTGATTAAACAATGCCCAGAGTATAATAGGCCCCCATGCAGGGATGGAATGAATCGTGTACGACTGGGGGTGGAGGGAAATGTGCTGAAGACAGAGCCCTCCAGAAAGATGGTTCTCAAGGTGTGGTCCTGGGACCTGCAGCACCAGAAGCACCAGGGAATTTAGGAGAAGTGCAAATTCTTGGGTCCCACCCCAGACCTACTAAGTCAGGAATTCAGGGATGGAACCCACCGACTCCCATTTTGACAAGTCTTCCAAGTCATCTGATGTGAGCTCAAGCTTGTGAACCAATGTGGTAGAGAGATCCCCGGGCCGCTCCCTCCGTGAAAAGAGCAGCGACTAACCTTCTTACTGTTTCGGGCACATGCCAATCATCACATGCATTATCTATCTTGTTTAATTCCCACAAGAACTCCTTAAGGCAGGTGCTGTTATTCCCATTTCATAAGTAAGGAGACTGGGGCTTGAAGGCGTTTGGTAGCCTGTGTGAGGGCTCACAGATGTCAGCCGAGGGCCTGGTGGCCCCAGGCACTCTGGCTCCAGGAGGTGGGCTTCCCTGAGCTGGGGGGGGGGGGGGGGCCTTCAGTGGCCTCAGGGGCATTGGACCTACCAGAGCCCCAGGCCTTCAGTAGGGAGGCCTGGGGGCCAACTCCAGCTCTGTTTCTGCATCGTGCCTGACGTAGGCCACCCATTTAGCCTCCAGGTTTCAGATACATCCGAGGAAATTAGGAGACAAATTTTAGGTTAACATGAGTGTATTCGCGTGCTTGAAAGGTTTTAAGACTTACGCACATATAAGACGCTGTTTGTGTATCTCCTCCCCGTGTGCCAACCTTGAGAAAGGCTCGCAGGTAACCCCGCTCTCCCCTCCAGTCCGCAAGAGCACCATCCACATTCTTCTCACCCCCTCCAGTGGCCACACTGAGACTGCAGTTACTTAGGTCAAAAAAAAAATAATAATAAGGAAAGTCTGCTCCCTGCTGCCCAAGATGATGAATGACTGCACTCAGCACTAAGCTCCTTTAATTCACCCCCCCTCCAAAAAAAGCTGTATGGGAACTGGGCATGTGACAGTGTGATAGGATGGCAAAGCTGGGACAGATCCCATCAGGATTAAAAGTAACTGAATCTGGCAGGGCGTGGCTCAGCGGTTGAGCATCGACTTAGGATCCAGGAGATCAAGGTTCGATTCCTGGTCAGGGCACAGGCCCGAGTTGCAGGCTCCATCCCCAGTTGGGGGCGTGCAGGAGGCAGCCATCAATGGCTCTCTCATCACTGATGTTTCTATCTCTCTCTTCTCTCTCTGTCTCTCTCTCTCTCCCTTCCTCTCTCTGAAATCAATAAGGACATAGTGAAAAACAAAAAAAGTAACTGCAAACCAAGACAGAGTGGTATTCTCTGTAAGGCCAGTTGGGATAAGGGTCCCCAGCTAGATGATCCAAAGGAAACTTACTGAGAGGATCAATTATTGGTAGGCAAAAGGGGTGACTGAGATAGGAAAATATACAGAAATAGATCAAAATAAGGGATTACATTGATGAAAATGTTTCTCGATGTGGAAAGGGAATGAAACCAGGTCTTGCCTCAGTCCAACTGATAAAAGCAACCCAGGACCTTTTATTCTGGCTTATGGTAGAGTGTGAGATCTGTTGCTGAGTTAAATAAACAGACTGTCTTCCCTGTGTCTCTTTTCCCTAAACCCTAGGAGCCACCCCGTTGCATCCAGCTTGTGACACCGCCAGATAGCACTCTGGTGTTCTCCAGGCTGACACCTGTTCTTTCCCATGTCAGGGGACAAGCAGTGGGTCCCAAGCCTGGCGCTGAAATAAAAATACGCGGGGTAATTTGGGGCTTGATTGTTTATTTAAATACAAATTAGGAAACCCAATCCTAGAATTTTTAATTCAAAAGTTCCTGGGACTACTCAGAAGTAAGCATTTTTCAAAAGCTTCCTAAGTGATTAGAGACGCGGCAAATTCAAAACCGTAAAACAACTTCTTATGTAAATTGATCTTCTTTGGGGGAAAAAAAATGACTTTGTAAATGAAATAAGTCAGGTTTTTTTTAAGTAGCAGATTTCAAAATATTACTTAAAGCAGTATTTTGTTCCTTTCTTCTTCACAAGTTTTATTGTGTTATTTTAAATAGATAATACAGCTATAGGGTTCAAAAAGCCAAACATGATGAAGTTAACACTGAAACATGCTGCTTTTATTTCCGCTCTACTTCTGTCTCCTCCACTCATTCTAATAGGTCATCACCGTTATCCGTTTTGGTCTCCTTCCAGTGTTACTTTACGCAGAATCAAACAAACAAAAGTATAATTTTTATTTCCCCCCTTTGCTAGAAAAAGGCAGCAAACGCTCTTCTGCAGCTAGCTTTTTTCCAGTTGGCAATATATCTTGGAGAACTTTCCACAGCAAAACGGAGCACTTCATTCCTTTTCAGCACTGAGCAATCTTCCAGCTGGTGAGTGTACAGCAATTTACTTACCCAGCCCCTCGCGGACGGGCACTTGTTTTTCTCAATCATTTTGCTATTCCAAAGAATGCAAATAGTTCACGCACATTTTTTATTTGTATTCAAGAATATTTAGGAGGTAAATTTCCATAGGTGGGATTTCTGGGTGAAAAAGTAAATGTTTTTTGTAGTTTTTATAGATATTTCCAGGTTGTTCCTCCTCAGGGCTGTATTGTTTTGCTCCTACCCGCAATCAATACTGTAGTAGTCCCCACTCTGCCCGTCTGGGGTGTGTTGCAAGACCCCCAGTGAGTGCCTGAGACCATGGACAGTGCCAAATACTATGTATATCATGTTTTTTTTCCTATACAGACAGGCCTCTGACAAAGCTTAATTTATGTTACATGCAGTAAGATATTGACAATAATAACTAATAATAAAAAAACAATTTTAAGAATATACTGTAATAAAAGTTATGTGAGTGTTGTCTCTGTCTCTCTCTAAATATCTCATTTTACTCTACTCACCTTTTCACTTAAAGGAAGCATTTTACAGCTTCTCTTTGGCATAGATGAACTACCAGCATCACTACTCTTTTTCTTTGGGGCCATTATTATTATTACTATTTTAAATTATATAAGTTTCATCAAACCTTTTTTTTTAAAAAAATATGTCTTTATTGATTTCAGAGAGAGGAAGGGAGAGGGCAAGAGAGAGAGAGAGAAACATCAATGATGGGAGTCATTGATCGGCTGCCTCCTGCACGCCCCCTGCTGGGGATGGAGCCCGCAACCCGGGCATGTGCCCTGACCGGGAATCGAATCTCGATCTGGATCCTAGGTCGATGCTCAACCACTGAGCCACACCGCCCGGGCTGGTGTTATTATTAAAATAAGGGTTATCTGAACACAAGCACCGTGGTACCAAGACAGTGGGTCTGATAACAGACGGCTCCTAAGTGACCAATGGGCGGGAAACATCAGTGCCATGGCGACGCTGGTTCTCACACCAGGCAGGTGGACCACGGGAAACTGAAACAGTGGAAAGCAAAACTGTGGATCAAGAGGGACTATTGTAAGTAAAAGTGCATATTTCACCATACGTTGGCCAACAGAATGTTCTTTGTGATTCAATGTTGTCAAACTGGGGAAAAGCAACATTTCAATGTAATTTTAATTTGCATTTATCATTGCAAGATTTTTTTCCCCTATGATTAAGCACTGTTTGGATCTTTTGTCAGAATGATCTCTTCTTTACCCATTTTCTGGGGCTCCTGGATTATTTTCTTATTGATTTCTAGGAGTGCATCACATATTGGGGAGATTAGTCCTTCTGATGAGACCTGAAAACGTCTGTCCCCTGTTGAAAGTGACTCTTGATGCTGTGTATATTTTTCCGTGTAAGTTTGTCATCATTACGTAGTCAAGTTTGTCTTTTCTTTCCCGCTGCCCCTAGATTTTCAGTCATAGTTTGAAAAGAAGCACCATTTAGTGAAATGAGATTTAGGTCACTTAATTGGAGGCTAACCACAGTCCTCCCAGGCAGGGAAATTAAAATTTCTGCCAACAGCTTAAAATGCGTTTACGCTTCAGGGAGGAGGGAGAAGACTGACTGTGATGATCTGACCCTGTGATTGTATGTGCCTGAGACTTCGTTTCTCCAGCTCTCCATGTCCGCCTCCCCCACCTCCCTCGACCTCCCCCTGACATCTGAAGTCCACAAGGACACGTGCGGTCTTCCCTGGCCCATTCCCATTCAGAAATGCGCTGAGCTCCCAGCTCCCACTTTGCCCATATCTAGGGGGGCACAGCTTCTGGGTAGCTCACGGTCAGTTCTCCTCCAAGTTCTCCTCCCGCCCTACAAGTTCCAAGTTGGGCCACAGGGACAGAGTCTAGTGTTAGGGGGTCTCATTCTCGGATGAAAGGTGTAACCTCCGAGTGTCACAGCCTCGGGGGCAGGCCCAGGGTAGAAAGGGGCTTCCCATTGCTGGCAGGGCGGCTCCCCCTATGACGACAGCACGCAGAGAGGCGGGTACCCGGCTCGGAAGAAAACCAGCCTCTGAGACAGGCAGTCTTGCAAAGACACCCATGCCTGAGGAGCTAAGAATATCCTGAAGAAAGGGCACGGGGTGAGGAGGGAGACCCTTGACTTGGTCCGGACCCTGCCCCCCCCACCTCACACCATGGGGGGGGCTGATGTCACCGCCCCCAAACTCCAACACCCTCAAAGGACATCTGCTCTGGTGCTTTCCCTAGGGCTCCGAGGGGCGGGCCCATGGGAGGGGCGTTTTTGTACAAAGCTGAAACATTGTGGGGACAGGGGGCCACGGTGATTCAACTCTACCGGAAGCCTTTACAAAAACCTCTCTGCCCATCCCAGCCCCACAGTCCTTCCACTTTTCTCCAGGATCACAGACCCAAGGGTGGCTTGGCTTAGAATGCCTCCACCTCACCCCTGTGCACCTGTCCAGCCAAGGCCAAGGGCAAGGACAGGCCTGGATCAGAACCAAAGCCTCCAGGCAGAGAGCCTGGATGTAAGAAGGATGCCTCAGGGGGCTCACAGGGAAGGTCTCACCTTCATCCGGAACAAGGTCAGTGGGAAGGTGCATGGAAAGTGACCCTTTCTCTGAAGAAAGAAGACAAGGATACCCCGGGTTCTGGGACCCTGCCCTCCTCTCCAGCCCACATCCCTTTGAGGGACCCTCAGAGACAATGGAGAAAGGGGCTCTAGCCACACTCCGTGGCCCGGGAGTCAAAGTCCAATATGTCCTTCTGAGCCGTATCTATAGAGCAGGGGTGAGGGCAATTAGTCCGAACCCCAGAGTCCTCCAGACACCAGCCAGGGCCCCTCCTCTCCACGCCTCAGATCTGTTTTCCTCCTTGCCCCATGTCACTGTGCGAACACCCAAGTTTTCTTTGGAGAAGGCACCAGGCTCACTGTTGTAGGTAAGACATGCTCCCGGTCTTCCCCGGCCCCTGGTAGGGGACGGTGGGTCCAAAGGGCGCATTTAGAGTGGTCCTGTTCTGATGTGCTAACTATGACCTTACCTTCGGACCAGGGACCAAGCTGACAGTCGTGGGTAAGGCTGGGGTCTCCAAGGGGTCCTGTGGAGGGGGGACTCTATTCCCAGAAAAGTGGGTGGGAAGGGATTACTCAGTTCCCAGGTCATGGCTGAGGAGACACCATCCTTGTGTCTGCGAACAAGTTCAGAAGAGGGTCCCTACAGGGCGCATCCACCCAGCCACCTGCGGTCCCCTGTCAACTCAGAGCTGAGCCTCGGCGGTGGGCAGAGAAGGGAAAGGAGGTGGCGCTGCCCCTCTGAGTAGTTACCTTGATGGGATGCCAGGAGAAGGCCCAGAAGGCCACTAATGATCTCTGACAGCGGCCCATCTTCCCTCGCTGCCAGAGGCGCATATCATTCCTTGCTCTGGATTTCGCAGCGGGTCAGTGCATCTCTTCCCTGTGTCCCCGGGCCAGCTCTGGAAGCGTATGCGGGTGTCTGAGGCAGGCTGGGGCCTCTATAAGGAAATGCAACTTGTGCTCAGCAGATAAGGCGGGTTTTGAAATGGATCCAGGAGGCTGTGTTCTGGAAACACCGTCTATTTTGGGGAGGGCAGCCGGCTCACTGTTGTAGGTAAGTGAGTCGGGGCTGGAGGGCTGGGAGCCTGCAAGGAGGGGCAGGGACCCAAACGGAGCCTCCATCTTGGGGGCTTAGGTGAAAGCGTGTTTTTATCAGAAAGATCTGAGTTCTTGTCTTGATGCAGACAGGAGGGGCCAGGCTCCATCTGCAGTAACTCTGTGGACTGGCTGTGCCAAGCCCGGGTTCCCTTCCCCAGGGACAAGTAGCCTCAGCTAGGAAGGAGGTCCCCTGGTCCCTCTCCTGGGTCCTCGGCGGGCACCCTGTCATGGCCATGGGAGATGGAGAGCCTCTGGAGGTAGAGATGCCATAGTCCTGCTGTTTCCGCCCCTTGCACAGACAGGATGGGCACAGGAGAAGGGGGAGATGGAACAGGCCTGAATTGGTCCTCTTACCGCAGCATTTCAGGTGGCACAGTTGTCCCCCCTCCACCTCCTGGAGCTGAAATTCTGCTGAGAAAAGGGAGGGAGAGCTGGCCGGTGAACTTGGGAGGAGGAATGGGAGATCGCGGGGGCAGTTTTCCTATCAGGCCTTAGTGCTGTGTGAGCAATGAAAAGCTGTTTTTCGGCAGTGGAACCAAGCTCTCTGTCTTGGGTAAGTAGCAGGCTTCCCTGGAGAGAGTGCAGGGTAAGGTTGGAGTTTCAGGAGGGCTCCTTAGAGAGGACAGGGCTGAGAACGCAGCAGGGAAAAGGCTCAGAGTGTGGGCGAGAGGAGCCGAGCCCCCGGGGTGGATGCTGGCTTCTGGAAGGAAGGGCCCCGAGCCCGCGCTTCTGGGGTTTCCCACATGCCTGTCGTGCTGTGGGGCAACCAGGCGCAGCATTTCGGAGCTGGGACTCGACTCTCTGTCCTAGGTAAGGCACAGGACCAGGTGGAGGGCCACTGTCCGTGGACCTGGACTCTGTCCCTCCTCCCAATTCCAGAGGAAGGGGGCTGAGTAAACTCTTTTATCCCTGGGGGGCTTCAGTCTTCAGCCCATAATGTGCCTCCTTACCCTTCTTACATAGGGGGATATGCCCCCCAGAGCCCGTTCGTCTTCCTCTCCCTGTTCCATGCCTGGGTCTTCCTCCTAATGGAATCTCTCTGCACCAGAGCCCTGAACCCAGGCAGGGAAAGGTGCCCTCCCCGCTCCCAGGGAGCTAAGACTTGCCCTCTGGCAGGAGGCCCCGGGCGGGTTTTACCACAGCCACCTGCCGCTGTGTTCCTATAATTCGCCCCTCCACTTTGGGAGCGGCACCAGGCTCACCGTGACAGGTATGGGGGCCCACTGCGGGCTGGGGGGGTCCCTGTGTTTGGCCATGATGATCCGTCCCAGGGAGGGCCGTGGGGAGCAAGGACAGGATCAGGGCTGCCCTTCCCTCCTGGGGCTCAGGGGCCTCTCCGCCCTGCCCAATCCTCCCCTCGCTCCACCGAGTTTGTGCGCCATCTCGGGCGTGGGCTCCACGCGTGTTTTCTCTGCCCTCTTCCTACAGTCCCCCAGACTCCTTCTCTCATCTCTCCTTTTTCAATGGCTGTGCTGTTTTACTTTCCTTTTCTTATCTGACCTCCTGTTGCGTTGTGGCGAGTAGCTCTGTCTTCCCCGTGGCCATCCTCCCAACACCTGCCTCCAGCTCAGAACTCTGTCCCTGCCTCCGTCACCCTCCTTCCCTGTCTTGATGACTCTCCAAAGACCCCTGTGTGTCTCCCTGCGTCGGTCCCAGGGCTCAGGAGGCAGTGGGGGACCAGACGGGTGAGGCTGAGGTGGTTTGAGGAGTGGTCCTGAGCCCCGAGGGCAGATGTCCTTGTCAGGGCATTGCGGGGACTGCAGGGGAGGGACACTGTGCTTGGCGGGGGTTAGAGGAGATATGTCCGAATTAACCACTACAACTGGAAGCGTATACCATCTTCCAACAGACAAGGCACAGAGAAGAGTAGGCAGGAGGCCCCATTTTCTCGAACCTCTGGCTCTATGCTGGGATTATAGGGTAAGGGGCCCGTGCTTGGAAGGAAGCAGGTAGTCGGGAGGAGTGGAGCGGGGATCGATGGGTCTGGGCTGGAGATACAGACAAGGCCGGAGGAAGCGGGCACATGGGTCCCAGGTTGGTCGGCTGGGTCAGGCTTTGTCCTGCAGGTGGGGGGTGCATGTCAGGGAGTGTCATGGAAACTGGAAAGTTCACATCTCTGGGGTTCAAAACACCTGGGTTCAGGGGCAGGGGGCTCATGCAATTAGAAAGTGAGGTGTATAAAACAGAGCCAACAATGGCAGCTCCTGGGGTCCTTAAACTGTAAGGGGCAGACTTCTGTGAAAATCCTTTGAGAAGGACTCGCCTCTAGGGAACCATCTTTCTCATTCCCGTGGTTTATTATCACTGCGTCACAGTTTGCCTTTATCCAAACCCGTGTCTCAACTTTCCCATCAGAAACGTGTCCCAAATTTGGATAAAGTGGAGATATCTGTGTTTGCCATAGTTTTGCTCCAAAAACATACTCCCGTGGTCAAAACAGAGCCAGATACAGGGTGCAGTAAATTCTGACAAAAAGGAGGGTGCTTGAAAGATGGATGTGGTTCCTTCTCTCCCTCTGTGTGTTCAGTGGGGAAATGCCTTCAAACAAGTCAAGAAATCCTGTCTGTCCCATCTGTCAGAATGTAAATAGGTCCAGGGTTTTATAATATGCAAGCTCTGAATAAATGACCTTCAGATTTTGAGAATTTGTTTCCTACCCAGCAGCCACGTTCCTACTGCTTTTAAGGATGCCTAGCTTGGCTGTGAACTGGGATTCTAAACCTGGCAGGGGGCTTGCTGGGCACTGGAAAAAAAGTAAGGCTCAACCCAAGATACTCTCTCACGAGATGACAGTCATCCTGGGCAAGCTGCCACACACACCCTGTGTGCCCCAGCGTAGGAAGAAATGTGGAACATATGAGAAGACAATAGTCAGAGGCACCTTGGCTCCTCAAAGCAGGTTACACATTAAAAATAAAGAAAAATAAAATTGAGTTGGGGCTAGTATATAGAAATAAATTCAGCTAAATGCAATGGGGAAAGTGTCTCCTCTAGGCAAGAAAGGCTAATTCGTATATGTGCCATCAGCCAAGCAGACAAACGAGTACACCTTACAGAGCAGGGCCACGCTAGTTAGAAAAACTCAATTTAGTTCCTGGGGTTTTGTTGCTAGTGAGAATCTTCTGCCTCAAAATCCAGGCTCATTCACCTCCGCTATAACCGCTTCTAAGTCTCAAAGATTACATCGTGCACCAAAGAGGGCTTTGAACAGGACCAAGGATAGACAGATACAGTCTCCTGACAATCGAGCAAGGCCGTGACCACGAGACTTTGCAATGAAATCCCAGGAAATTGGGACATAATGTCCCCTTAGGGACATGGAGGAGATAGTCACAGTGTGTATCCATGGGGTGACTGAGAAGGGCATGGAAAAGTTGAGGGACAATGACAACAGAGATTGGGACGGTGACCCCAAACAGACAGGACCTACTACATGATCCTGCTTTATGATGACCTTCTTTCTCGGCACACACACACACACACACACACACACACACACACACAGCCCCGACCAAACCCAGGCTGCCCTCAGACCAGCCCTGGTGCCCAACCCCTCTTCCCTTCCAGACGACGTGACCAAGGTGAAACCCCCCACGGTCACCGTGTTTGAACCGTCGGAAGCAGAGATCAGCCGGACCCAGAAGGCCACGCTCGTGTGCCTGGCCACGGGCTTCTACCCCGACCATGTGGAGCTGAGCTGGTGGGTGAACGGGAAGCAGGCCGAGAGCGGGGTCGGCACAGACCCTCAGCCCTACAAGGAGCAGCCCGACCGCAGCGACTCCACCTACTGTCTGAGCAGCAGGCTGAGGGTCTCTGCCTCCTTCTGGCACAATCCTCGCAACCACTTCCGCTGCCAAGTCCAGTTCTACGGGCTGGACAACGACTACAAGGGCTCTTGGAAGGAGAACCGCACCATGCCCGTCACCCAGAATGTCAGTGCTGAGACCCGGGGCAGAGCAGGTGAGTGGGGCCTGGGAGGCTCAGGCAAGGAGGGAGTCAGGCTGGAGAGAAAGGGGGATCCAGGTAGGAGGCCACAGAGACCAGATTCAGGGGAAAAAAGGAGTGGGGTAGGAAGAAGAAAGCCCACCATGAGGACAGGGCACCTCGGACTGGTTCCTCCCCAGGTCCCCAGACAGCACAGCCTCGAAGCTGGGCCCCTTACTACTGGCCCAGGTGGCTCAGCATCTGCATGCTGTGTCCCCTTGAGAGCTTCCCCATGCAGCCCATGAGTTTCAAGGACACTGTGGCCACATTGGCTCACAGGCAGACAGTGCTAGACTCCTCTGGTCTGGGCCTGAAGCCCCTGCTGACTACAAGGCTGATTTAGTGTCTCATCTGCTCATCCATTTCCCTCTCTTCTCTCTTTCAGAGTGTGGCTTCACCTCGGGTAAGTGGCCCTCTGCCTCTTTGTCTCCATCTCCCATGGTCTTTGGAACTGGAGAATGGAGAATCCATGGACCCTGGGGTGGTGGGGGCAGACATATCTGCTCAAAGGCACCTACTTGCTCTCCTTTCCTGCCAACAGAGTCCTATCAGCAAGGGGTCCTGTCTGCCACCCTCCTCTATGAGATCCTGCTGGGGAAGGCCACGGTGTATGCGGTGCTGGTCAGCGCCCTGGTGCTGATGGCCATGGTAAGGAGGGGTGCAGGGTGGGCAGGCAGTTTGGAGGTGACACTCAAAACACAGCAACTCAGAGCCAGGAGTATAGGGACACTGCCAGGACCAGAGGTGGGCAGAAAGGAAGAGGGGCTTTACCCACAAGCCTTAGAAGATGCCCTGTACCTCCAGGTCACAGTGGGAGAGCTGTGAGAGGAGGAGAGGTTGGGGTTACCTGAAACCCAACTGTGAGGTTGTGAGGAGCCCTGCTCATCTAGTCAGTGGGCCAGCCTTCTTCCCAGGCCCCACCACTGCAGGTAACTCCAACACCTTCTCCTCTTCAGGTCAAGAAGAAGGGTTCCTGATGCCAGCGCAGAAGTGGAGCCTGGAACTTCTAGCCTGTTATTGCCTGGTATGGATTCTCCTGTTGCCATCCCTGACCAGTGCTTCTGAAGAGCTGTTCTCATCTCTCACCTCATCCATATATATATCCCTACATACTTGCACAGCTGGACACTTGTGACCAAAATCTCCCTAACCCCGGGGGCCCCTGCTATGCCTAAACTTACTGAACCAATAAAAATGGCCTGTTCTGGCTTGATTCTGCCCTCAGCGTCTACATATCTCCTTTGTCCATCTCTAAACTCTCACGGATAGAAATAAGATGTAGTCAAGGAAAGTGCAGTCCACTCAGGGACCCAGGGACCCAGCCTGTGGCTGGCACTCTCCTTGTCAGAAACTTTAAAAATGTGAAAGGTGGTGATGGGACATGAAGAGGTTTATTCAGAGCAGCCTAGAAAAAATGATGGTGATCATAGGAATCTTCTGAACTACCTGGACAAAGGTGCTCTGAAGAGCTGACCTACCTAGGTATGCCCACCTGCCCACTGGCCAGTCCCCCTGGCTCACAAAGCCTGGTTTCGTGTGTGTCATCCCTGTTCCTGTCACCTGTCTCACTGGGTACACTGCTTGTCTCCATTCATCAACTAGGTTCCCCAATTGAGAGGAGAATGCACTGACTTGGAGATTTATCCCAGCACCCGTGCCTTCCAGTTAGTCCCAAACCTGCTTATAAATTTCTTTAGTGAACTAATGGGTGTGAAGATGTCCCTTGATCCTGCCTGGAAGGAGAGAAAATAAAGTTTCCCTAAAACCAAGGATGAGCCCTATAGCTCTTTCTACAAATCCTTCAAAAGCTCTTTGTCATCTAATTGTCACCAGAGTGATGTCCAAAATCCTTAGGACAGCGTCTAAGACCCACGATTGTCCCCCACCTCCTCATTCCACACTCACCTCACTCCTCTCATCCCTGAGGCCGCTGAGCAACTTGCTTCCAGCCACCTGCCTCCTCTACCTAGAATGTCCGAATGCTCTGACTCCTACTTACCCTTAAAGATTCAGCTCCGGTAGCTTCCCTGCAAGAGGCCTTCTCTGCAGCTCCCTTGCCCTTTACTCCCTTGAGGCTGGGTTGAATATACACTATATTACACTATATTTTGCTATCGCAGTGCCCTATGCATACCTTCCCATGACACCACACTTGATGGAAACTACCCTTCACTGGTCTGCCAGCCCCAGTTGATGGTCAGCTCCCGATGACAAGGCTGTGTTTTACTACAGCATCCCTGGGATATGGCAGAGCACCCGGGCTCAGTGCAGGAACCCAATAAATTTCCTGTGCATAAGTGAATGAACAAATGAATGAACCCAAAGGGACCCAGTTGGGGAGCGGATATCCCCGCGAGCCTGCCTGAAATAGCCCTGTACCCTGCCACCTACAAGACTGCAGAACCCAGTCTTTGCTCCATTGCAAGACATGCATGCATTCAAATATGTATGCATATACACATGCACATGTATGTGCATGCATATATACACAGTTACATGCACGCATGCATGTACACACTCCTTGAGCACATCAATTGCGATGTTCTGCTAGGAACTTTCAAGAAAACAAAAATATCCAGGTCACAGTCCTCAAGCTTACCTGTTCCCAGAGGGGATAATTCATGAATAGAAATAGTTGAGATACAAGGCGATGCTTTGAAATAGCCATGTAAGCTGTCTACTAAAATGCAGTCAGAGGCTAGTGCTCAAATTTCGGACTGGGGTCATCAGGAAAGAGTCTGAAAAGCTGAAAAACCCTTCAAAGGAAGAATTGGTCTCATTAGCGACCTGGGAGAGTGGTCCTGACAGTCAGAGGCATAAACAAAAGCCGGAACAACAGGGCCGGGTACTTCTGGACACCTCCCTGTAGCTGGGTGCAAGGTTCAGAGACAGGGGTCATAGAAGGTAAGGCTGAAAAGCAGATGGATTGGCATGAGGCCTGGCACATAGTAAGTGCTCATTAAATATCTGTGGAATCAAGGAAGGCTATTGAGCTTGGACTTTGTCCAGGGAGCAATGGGGAATTAATTACAGAGGTTTCTGGGCTGTCTGTCCTGCTCCATGGATCCCACCCTTGGCTCCTCCCACTGCTCCTGACTACAAATATGCAGGTGGGCACATGGTGAGCCTCAGAGGGGAGACCTGATGACATACATAGGAGACCTCCTCGGAGTGGTGTACGGGTCCAGGGAGGGGCCTCTCTGCCCCCAACCCCCACTGCACCGGGACTTTCCCCAAGCCCCTCTGAGTTGGTCTTTCCGCAGCCCCACTCAACCAGGCCAACCTCTGCCACCTGGGCTTCCTGCCTCTGCCCCGCGGTTGGGTGAGGGGGCCAGGAGGGAGGAAACCTTTTTGTATCATGCTGTAGCATCGTGGCAGCTGGGGGGGGCACGATGATACAAGTGGAAGAGGTGCTTTTACAAAAAGCCCTGCCTTAGAAAACACGCCCACCCAGCGCAGGGAATGCAGCTCCCGGATGGGGAAGGTAGCTGGGAGGGGTCTGCGGGACTGGTCCCCGAGGAGGTCTCGCAGGGACCCTGACTCAGTGAACGCCTCTGCATCTCCTTGCTCCAGACCCAACTTCCCAGAATGCCAAGGACCAAGGCAGAAAAGTGGGGTCCTCTTTCAGCAGGACTCATAAAACCTACCCTTGGACAAAGTACTACTTGCACATGCATTACTCATCAAGAACTCACAGCAATCATATGAAGAAACCAAGACCATGGGGGGGGGGGGGTTACAAGTAGCCTGAGGCAGGGCCTAGCCTCGAACCCTTCCCAACTCCAGCCTGGGCCACCATCACGCATACCCTGTAGATTTCACAGCCACTGTATTGTCCCCACACCAAGTTGACTTCCTCTGCAAGTTGGGGGTGACCTCATGCAGTGTCCAGATTCCCATGTCCAGCTAGCGCTAGAGGTGGGAAGAGAGAAGCCAGGAAGGAGAAGGAGGGTGGCCCTCAGACTGGGCCAAGGGAGGTGGGGAAGTGGTGGTGGTGTGGGGGGGGTTCTTGGCAGCCCCTTCCCACTGTGCTCCTATGCTGAGCAGCACTTCGGGCCAGGGACCCGGCTCACGGTGCTAGGTAAGACCCTGCTCCAGGTGGGCCGCAGGGTGGGCTGCTCCACCTGGACAACCCCCTGACCCCTGGCCCTGTGGGGATGGGTGCTGGACCCTCCGAGGGGGCCCAAGTCCGGGAAGGTGGGGTTTGCGCCTGGGTCCCCAGGGCTGTGCGAACACCGGCCAGCTGTACTTTGGGAAAGGTTCCAAGCTGACCGTGCTGGGTAAGGGGGGCCGCTGGGGCCCAGAGCGCTCCGTGGGGAAGGTGGGCAGAGGGGGGGCAGCTACCCAGCTCACCGGGGCTGTGCTCGGGGGCAGGGCGGCGCCTGGGCCGGGGTCTCCGGGTGCAGAGTAAGCTATGGAGCGAGCGCACAGGGTGGCCGGGGACCTGGCTGAGTCCGGGGCAGCAGCCGAGGGCAGCGCCGGGTTTTTGTCCTGGGCCTCGGGGCTGTGAGCACAGATACTCAGTATTTCGGCCCAGGCACCCGGGTGACCGTGCTAGGTAAGCGGGGGCGCCGGGGGGCGCGCGGGGCAGCGGGGCGCTCGGGGAGGCCGGGGCTGCGCCGCCTGTTTTTGTGCTGCGCCCGGGGGCTGTGAACCCAGAACACTCAGCATTTCGGCCCAGGCACCCGGCTGACCGTGCTAGGTAAGCGGGGACCCCCCCCCCCGGGCCGCAGGCGGGTTTTTGCGCGGGGCTCGGGGGCCGTGACGGGGAGACCCAGCACTTCGGGCGCGGCACGCGGCTCCTGGTGCTAGGTGAGCGGCGCGGGCGGGTTTGGGTGGGGACCCCAGGGGCTGTGCTCTGCGGGCGCCACCCTGACCTTCGGGGCCGGCAGCCGGCTCACGGTGCTGGGTGAGTGGCCGCGGGACTCGGGGGGGGGGGGGGGGGCGGGGCGCGGGGCAACCTCGCCATCTGGGCACCGCGTCCCCCGCGCTGCGCCCGGCCGGCGGGGGCGCGGGGGCGGGAGGCGGCGGCGCCCGGGTTTGCGTGCGGGGCTGGGCCTCTGTGCTCCTATGAGCAGACCTTCGGCCCCGGCACCAGGCTCACGGTCCTCGGTAAGCATCGGACCCCGCAGCCCCAGCCTCCGGGTGTCTGGAGAAGGCTGAGTGGCCGAGCTGCCCGTGGGTAGGGTCGGCTCTGTGGAAGGGGGTGGGGATGGGGGTGGGGGTGCCCAAGGCCCGAGAGCATGGACAGAGGGTAAAGGGGGCTTTGGGGCTTTTTTTTTTTTTTCCTGGGGTACTTAGGGACAGGGTGAGCGGTGGAGAAAAAGATCTGTGAGAGTTAGGAGAGCTGCTAGACTGGGGAAAACGACAGGCGAGAACACCCGAGCTGGGACAGGGCAGGAGGGGTGTCACTGCCCCACGGGGGGAAGAGCTGGGGCGCCCGGGACATCGGGGATGAGCGCCCATGTTCGGCAGGCGCCCTGCACACCTGGCTCCTGGGAGGCGCAGAAGGAGGGTGCCCTGGACGGGGAAGGGGGGGGGAGGCTGACACAGTGGAAGAGAGAGGCAGAGAAGGCAGAGAACTACCAGCCAGGGAGGAAAAGCATGGAAATGCGCTGCGTTTGTGGATTGCATTTAGAAGTGTGGGTTTGAAATTAGACGGAAAGCCCTGTCTGTCTCTCCTAAGCCTCAGACCCCTGAGGGCGGGGGTTGAGTGTGTGTGTGTCTTGGGGGGTGGGGGTGGGCAGCACCCATTCCTGCCCACAGCTGGTCCTGGGAGGGGGGGACAGTAACCTCAGCCACTGGGGTGAATTCACCCCCAGATGGATCCCTTCCTGCAGCTGAAGTCATGGTCCTCACACTAAGTACTCCACCTTAAACTTGTCTAGGTGGTGGGGAAGGTCATTTGTCACAAAGGAGGAAAATTCCCAGGAGGATCTGAGGCTCTTGGAGCTGGAAGGGCCCTTAAATGTCACCTGGTGTTGAGAATGTTGAGACTGGGGGGGGGGGGGGGGGCTTAACCTGATCACTTGGTAGCCACAGCCCTGTAGTTAGACTCCTTAAGCTGGAGCCAAGGGGGCTCCGCTGAGTTGCCCACAGGAAACGCTGGCTTCCTGTGTCCAGCAGGGTGGAGAATGGACCTTGACTTTAGAACCAGGCAAAGCCAGGTCTCAGCCCCTGGCTCGCTGACGATCACCTCAGGCACGTGTGTCTGTGTGACCCTCAGTTCCCTCCACTGGACAATATCATCAGCAAGTCCCCCCCGTCCCCCTGGCCCCTTACTATTGTGAGGGTCACAAGGGAAGGGCTTGTAGAGTGTTCAGCAAAGTGTGGATTGCTGTATTTTGGGAGGGGGTGAGCCCAGTGCCCTAGGAGGGGCAGGATTTGGCCTGTGGGTTATGGAGTGAGGGCCAGGGGTTGTGAGAGCTGGGTCAGGAACAGGGGAGATACACTTCACAATTCATAAGGGGAGAGCTCATTAGTACACATACCTACACCCATCTGGGCAAGTCCACCCCACCCCACCCCACAGGGGCTCACAAACATGGAGGGGTAACTGCCCTACCCCCACCCCAGGGCTGTGTAGACAGGGCTCCAGAGTGTCACAAAGGTCTTTCTTCTGCTGGTGCTGCCCATCGTTCCAGCGAACACCGTGGGGAGCTTCACGCAGGGCTAGAGGACATCTTTCATTCTGATACTAAGTACTGAGTGTCTGCTGGGGAAGGGGTCAGAGGAGGCCATCTGTGGTGCCCCTGGAGGGCTGGGGGCATCCCAGAGGCAGGGGCTTGGAAATGAGAGGAGGTAACCAGGCTGCGAGCAGAAAGATGGATGGAGCCAGTACTGCAGGTGTTGGTTAGGATGTGACATTTCACACTGGGGCAGCCAGTGAAGACCTAGGGACATAGTAGCAATTAGCAGGGAGGAGTTCCAGTATGGGTGCTGACTCAATGGGATGCAGGCCTGGCTCAAAATGAAAATGCAGGGGCTCTTGTTAAAAAATTATCTAGAATTTCAAAATGGTGACAGCACCCATTAAGCCAGGCATGTGGCCCTTCTAACTGGGGTCCCATGGGATCTGTGGATATGACCCTGCTTCCACAGAAATGTGAAGTGTCCCTTAGAAGAGCTTCCGCCACCTTCCAGGCAGAACTGAAGTCCTCGTAAGAATGAGATTTCTTCATTTTTAACAGAATTGCTCAGAAAACCCCCCAAAATAAATGGAAAGCAGAGAACAGGGTAAAATGAGTGGGAAATGGACCAGAAGGAATGAAGAAGCCAGTAGAAGGCCACATGGGTAGTCACAGGAGTGCCCACCTGTGTGGCCCCGGAAAACACAGACAGGCTTAGGACACAAATTGTATCAAGACAGCTGGGAGCAAGAAGTTGCTCAGATGCTCTCAGAGGCTCATTTAGGAAGCTTGCTGGTGGGAAAGGTGCGACATTGGGAAGCAAAAGGGCCGAGGATGGTGGAGAATGTCTGGGTTTGACATAAGGGGAGATAGCTCTGTCTGAACTGAGGAAAACTCTGGGGGGGCTTGGAGGCGGAGGAATGGCTAGGATGACTTCATGCTTATCCCCAAGCATGAAAAAGGACAGGAAACCCCAATGCTCATGCACACACCATGGTGCAAAAGGGAGCCCCCACCTGAGTTCACACAAATGTGCCATCTAGACACTGTCATCTGAAGACAACCCCAGGCCCCAAATGACCCTTTGTCCCCAAATCCCCTTTCCTCCTCCACCGCTTAGGTTCAGATATGGATAACCCAGCTGAGGACCAGGTTTCTGGGTTCTTATGTCATTTAATCTCCACATCCACCGATACAGTCAGTGTTGCGATTCTTGCCTCAAAGCAGGGCAAGTGATGCAGAGAAATTAAAGCCCTAAAGTCACATTGATGAGCAGAATCAGCTCTGAGGTTCGGATCCTGTAACTCGGATTCCAACCCAGTGCTCCATGTAAATAACTACTAAATCACATGGTGAGAAGTAGACAAGTAGCTTTTATTAATGGAGAGAAATCAAATAACACACTCAGAATATTAGGCAGTGCCATTTATAACGCCACCATAGGGGGATGGAGGGACAGCAGACGGTGACCCCAAACAGACAGGACCCACTACATAATCCTGCTTTATGATGACCTTCTTTCTTGGCACACACACACACACACACACACACACAGCCCCGACCAAACCCAGGCTGCCCTCAGACCAGCCCTGGTGCCCAACCCCTCTTCCCTTCCAGACGACGTGACCAAGGTGAAACCCCCCACGGTCACCGTGTTTGAACCGTCGGAAGCAGAGATCAGCCGGACCCAGAAGGCCACGCTCGTGTGCCTGGCCACGGGCTTCTACCCCGACCACGTGGAGCTGAGCTGGTGGGTGAACGGGAAGCAGGCCGAGAGCGGGGTCGGCACAGACCCTCAGCCCTACAAGGAGCAGCCCGACCGCAGCGACTCCACCTACTGTCTGAGCAGCAGGCTGAGGGTCTCTGCCTCCTTCTGGCACAATCCTCGCAACCACTTCCGCTGCCAAGTCCAGTTCTACGGGCTGGACAACGACTACAAGGGCTCTTGGAAGGAGAACCGCACCATGCCCGTCACCCAGAATGTCAGTGCTGAGACCCGGGGCAGAGCAGGTGAGTGGGGCCTGGGAGGCTCAGGCAAGGAGGGAGTCAGGCCGGAGAGAAAGGGGGATCCAGGTAGGAGGCCACAGAGACCAGATTCAGGGGAAAAAAGGAGTGGGGTAGGAAGAAGAAAGCCCACCATGAGGACAGGGCACCTCGGACTGGTTCCTCCCCAGGTCCCCAGACAGCACAGCCTCGAAGCTGGGCCCCTTACTACTGGCCCAGGTGGCTCAGCATCTGCATGCTGTGTCCCCTTGAGAGCTTCCCCATGCAGCCCATGAGTTTCAAGGACACTGTGGCCACATTGGCTCACAGGCAGACAGTGCTAGACTCCTCTGGTCTGGGCCTGAAGCCCCTGCTGACTACAAGGCTGATTTAGTGTCTCATCTGCTCATCCATTTCCCTCTCTTCTCTCTTTCAGAGTGTGGCTTCACCTCGGGTAAGTGGCCCTCTGCCTCTTTGTCTCCATCTCCCATGGTCTTTGGAACTGGAGAATGGAGAATCCATGGACCCTGGGGTGGTGGGGGCAGACATATCTGCTCAAAGGCACCTACTTGCTCTCCTTTCCTGCCAACAGAGTCCTATCAGCAAGGGGTCCTGTCTGCCACCCTCCTCTATGAGATCCTGCTGGGGAAGGCCACGGTGTATGCGGTGCTGGTCAGCGCCCTGGTGCTGATGGCCATGGTAAGGAGGGGTGCAGGGTGGGCAGGCAGGTTGGAGGGAGAGGGTGAAACATCATCTGTGGGATAAGAGGGGATCCCAGAGCCTAATCTCAGCCCTGATACAGCCTTCCCTTTCCAGGGGATTGTGACAGGACTGCCAGTCTGGGGAGAAAGTGTAGGGACCATTGCACAGTGCAGCCTCAGAGGATAGCCTTACCCCAAATCAGGGCCAGAGCCAACCCCCTCTGACCCGTTCCTACTGTTCACGGCCCCTGGGGCCCTGACAGTGTCCTTTTTTCTGCAGCTCAAGAAAAAGGATTCCTGAGACCAGATCCAAAGGCACATCCTCAGTCGTTCTTACCCTTCACCCTAGATCCGCCTTTACCTGCTTCCAGTCTGTGTTCCCAAAGAGGTATTCTCTCCCCACCTCTTACCTCCTTCCTACACAGGTGTCTGTCCCTCCTGCTGCTGCCCTGAAGACTCAACTCCTCAACCCTGAGTCTGAAATAGACTAAACCAATAAAGATGTCATGCTGGACTTGGTTGTGTTTCGAGAGTGTCTGTGGAGTTCTGTCCTTCGAAGCCCCCCCTTCTGGGTTGGGAAAAGCACCGCCTCTCAGGCGTAGGGAGTGACTGACTCCTCTCTGACCAATGCTCTTCCTCCTGTTCCTCCTGGTGGAGGGTAGACCCTGTGGTTCCCACCCAGGCATTCTGGGCCCCTAGTACGTAGGATTCGTCAAAGGGCAAGGTGCTGGGCTCTTAAAAAAGAATGCGCACAGGTGAACCATAACCCCCACCTCAGTACAAGACAGAGGACAGGGCATGCCTGTGGGTTAGAAGCCTGGTCATTTCTCAGTTCCGGGCTCAAGTTTCATTTATTACGCATTTAGATTTTATCTGCGTCTGTTAAACACCCCCATCTTATCGTATTTCAGGATTTCGGCAAAAGATTTAGTTCTATTCTGCATGTCTAGGTTAGAATCCTAAAGAAGGCAGAGTTAAACCTACTGAAATGTGAAGCCTGACTATGTCCCAGGGGCCGGACACATGGGGTCAGGCCCTGGGGGAGGAATGGAGACAGGAAGCAGGGTTCAGTGAGGGCCCAGGTGCTGCATCGGGTAGCCCTTCCAATAGGCACCTTCATCTGCAGGATGTGCCTCTCTCACATCGATGTTTCCCTCTCTCTCTCTCTCTCTTTCTCTCCCTTCAACTCTCTCTTAAAAGCAATGAAAAAAATATCCTCTGGCACTCACCCCGACCAGGCATGGATCGAGCCTGTAACCAAGGTATGTGCCCTTTGCCAGGATCGAACCTGAGACCTTTCGGTCCCCAGGCCAACACTCTAACCACTGAGCTAAACTGGCTAGGGCTGGGCAACAATTTTAATTGCAATTCATTCTCATTACTTGCGGCAGACTCCCATCATTTTCAGAAAGGTTATTTCTGGGCCTCAACGCCCACAATGTGAGACACTCTCCATCCCATCTGGGCCTGGAACACAAAGCACTCCCTGCCTCCGTCTAGGGTGGGACAGCCTCTCCTCCCATCTGGAGGACTTTCTTCCCCTGCACTGTGTTTTTGGACCTGACGTCCCTGGGTGCTTAGCACACCCTTCCCCTCTGCCTCTCCTGAAGATGTACTGTGATGGTATTTGGCTGTGCCCTGAATCACTTCCCTTCAACAGGCAACACCTCCTCTGCTCACTACAACCCTCCCTCACAGCCCCAGCCTCATGTCTTTCTTCTCCATCTCCACCCACGGTCTTCACCTCTGCTGCACTTGAACTCCTTGGGGAAGATGGGGTCCCAGAGATGAGTGAATGGATCTGTAGGTCAGCAAGAAGGGCCTGAAAATGAGCCCCCATTGTGACCGTTCCCACAGAAGTTTCATCAGCCTGCTCTAACTTATCTCATCTCTCCTCTGTAAGTATGAGGAGTAGTCTTGACAGGGAGACTGCATTCCAGGGCTTCCTGTGGACCCCCCACAGCATCCTGGCCAGACTCACTGCCATAAAGAAGTGAGTTTTAAAACAGTGACTTGATGGTGGTCCTGGGCATGACCCCTCCTGACCAGGGCTAGGCCACTCCAACAATTACATCTCAGCCCTCTGCACCCTCACTCCCAAGGTGGGACTTGATCTTGACTGGATCTTGGACTCATCGACACTCTGGGTGGTAAAGAAGCATAAATTGCAGAGTCTTGAGTCCCTCTCCAGTTATGCTTGACCTGCCCTGGGACAGAAAACTCTTGACTTATCTAGGTAGGTCATTTAATCCCTGGACAGCTCTGTGAAGAATTTTGTCCTAATTGGGTATCCATAAAACTCTTTGTAGTGGCCCCCATCGGCCACAATTATACTCCCATGAGAGCCCTTCCCAAACACCTTCAGCCAAGAGGCCACAAATCTATGAGACGAAATATGAAGAAGCTTTCAAAGCCTGAGTTTGCAGAATGGAAAATGCACTCAGTAGACAGGCGAAAACACTGTATAAAGAACATGGACTTTATTAAAGACTCATTTCTAAGAATGAGAACAATTCACCTGTGAGTAAAATGAGAGTAAGCCATTAGATTTCCAAATACCACCCTGAAACTCTGCCAGATATCTGTTAACAGAAACCTGTGATAATGTTATGCAGAATAATATAGAGCAAAACTGAATCTTACAGGAACCTAACAAAATGCATGCATGTGATCATTGCTATCAATTAAAATATAATCACATATTTTCCTATAATCCTATAAGAGGAGAGAAAAGGAGCTGTAACCAGAGTTACGTAAGTGGCATTGTGCTCTGTTTGGATTCTATGCAGGTCTTTTAACTGTAATAGTGTCTTCATGTTTGAAACTATGTAAAAGGAATCAAATTGACCCTACTGTATTATTTTCCAAGTAAGACAGAAAAATTTGAGTTTCAATAATATTTACAAAAAATAAATGGAACCGTACCTTCCAAAACTGTGTGTGTGTGTGTGCGTGCATATATATATATATGTGTGTATATATATATAAACTTTAAAGCCAAAGAGACCTAGGTCTAAGCCTTAGATCTGACACTCATCAGCTGTGTGCCTGGGGCAAGTGACCCCTCTGAGGCCCAGCCTTCCTTCCTATAAAATGGGCCCAATCACAACCTCAACTTCACATAAGGTGATTTCATTTTATTTCATCCACGCAACACGTAAGGCTGTTATCACAGCATCAATAGCCATCAGCTGCTATTATAATAATTAGTATTAGCCTAAAGATCTTTTTCAGGCTAAACTTGTCCAGTCCTCTCACTTTTGTCCCACATGGCACAGTTTTGAGCACTCCTTGCTCCCCACAGCCCAGCCACTCTGTTCTGAAAACATTTTCTAGAAGTGTGGTGTTCAGACAGGAGACTCTCACCTACAAGAGGGAGCTTGGCCTCCTTGTGCTCAGTTTCTTCTACATCAGGTTCATTAGGGCAACTTTTCCACTTCTGTACCCACATCACCCCACTGACTCACAGAGCTCACTTCTCACCCCAGCCCTGGCCTTTCCCACACGCACTGCAATGTGCTCAATATGTGAGCAACCTATTCCCCTCCCAGGGTCCAGACGGTTGGTTTTCTCTCTCTTTTGGAGGGTGGCTGGGGCCGGGGAGCGCTTGTTGAATTTTATCATATTTCCTCAGCTCATCTCTCCAACCTTTCTCGCTTCTGCGGGATTCTGATTCTGGAGTTCATCATGTTTATCCCTCCAGCCTCATGCCCCCTCAGATATGGTCACCGTGCCTTACTTATTCTCAGAGAAGTGGGTCCTAGAATTCCTAAGACCTCAGATAACATAAAGCCCACATTCCCCAGGCGTTGCCTGAGGCCCAGGAGCTGCTGACATGCAGGAAACAGTTTCTGGTCCTGCTCTGTCCAAGCTGCATGGCCCTAGATGACTCGTTTCTCCCCTCTGGGCTTCTAGAGTCTCCTCTAGAAGGAGATGGGAAAAGTGGTCTCTGCAGTGAGGAGATGGGAAAAGTGGTCTCTAAGGAATCGTCCAGCTCTGGTCTTCCGATTCATTGATCCAAGGTCTGCAGGCCTCAAATCCCCAAAAGGAAGGCAACTCAACCGGGAATCTAAGCTCTTCCCAGAGGCAAATCACTCACACCTGTGGCACAGCCTTGGCGAGGGGCAGTGGGGTAAGGGGGACAGTGCTGACCCCCATCCCACAGTTACCAAAGGCACAAGGAGCCCTGGCACCTCCTCCAGGAAAGAGGTCCAGGGCCATGGATGAGGGAACGAAAGTCATGTTTTAAAGAGAACGGCCTTGAATCAAAGACCAGGAAGGAAGGAGCTGCACCTTGGGGTCCTTCAGGAGACAACCAGGGAAGGGATGGGTGTCTGAGCCCAGCGCTGGCGGCCTACCAGGCTGTTTATCTCTGAGTAACATCAGCGCAGGGAGTAACAGCCACCCACCTGCCCCCAGTGCCACCTTGGGGTCTCACAACAGGATGTGGTTTGGCATTTACCAGGTCCTGCCTCTGGGGTGCCTGTGAAAGTCCCTCCCCCCACCCAACTTCTGAGCACCCCGAGAACCACACGACCACATCCTGCCCGACCTCTTCCTGTGCAGCTCTCTCTACCTGGTGAGCACCCCACAGTGGGAAGAGAGGAGGGGGTCTTCAGAGAGGGATCTGAGCACCTCAGCTCCACCTGCAGACCACCCCACCCCCAATTCAACTTTTACACCTGCTGGGGGTCACGCGGGGCTGCAGTGGCACCCTGGAGATAGTGAGGAATGATAAACAGCTGCAGTAACTGCTCTGACCCAGTTAGGGTCCCTACCGGCCCCACATCACTCAGGCAACTCCTTCTCCCATCTGCCCCCTAAAGGCCTCCGGGCCCATCCCCCACTCACCCTCCCGCTTCCTTCCGCTCATCCAGTGAGAGCTGCTAATGAGTCACGGAGAAGGGACCGCCAGCTAATGAACAGACTGAAAAACGACCAGTCCCTGGAGGTCTGAGCTGTCTGCACTGTACCAGCTGGGTTTCTTTAAGCATCACCCCCTACTGCTAAGGCCTGATGGACGTTCTGTGCCATCTGGGTAAGAGGAGCAGAAAGACAATGCGGGAGAGAGCGGAAAACCAGAGCAGAACATCGAAACAGCCCAAAGGAGGGGCGGGGATATCCAACCCGCTCCCTCCTTTGTGCAGCTCAGACTGTGTCTCCCACGCAACCCAAAGCTTAGAATCCCGGTCAAAGCCATGAAGTGGCCAACTGCTGTGTTACTGGCTTCCCAGCCCTGGGCATTTCCATCTTCCCCAAGTTGTCCAGAGGCCCCAGGTCTCTTCCTGTAAGTCCCACGAGTGGCTGAGATCCAGGGGAAATCACCTGAAAGAGGTTTGTTCCTCTAAACCCCAGCATGTGGCCCTGGATCCCATACGTGGGACCAGTTGTCTGTGCTCACCTACAAAGTCAGAGCCAAGAACGGGTCCTGTGAGCTGTCCTAAAGAGACAGCCTCATCTGCCCAAAGGGACAAGTGGGGCTGATGAGTTCCCGGCCAGAGGGAGCACATCTGGGTGGCATGAGCCATCCTGAGCTGCTTTCCTTTGCTTCTGAAATGATGAAGACTGTAGATTTTTCTGGGTCATCAGCACCATGGAAACCCATCAGGGAACAGGACTCATGAACGGGGCAGGCAACACAGAATATTATCTTGTTCTGATTAATCTAGGTGGCTTTTACCCTTTCCTTGCTTAGCCTCTCCTTATCTGGTGATGTCTTCCTCTCTCTGTCACCCTGTTCCGCGACCAGGACTATTTCCTCCCTGCTTTCCTGAAACTTACAATATTCACCAAGACACCACTTTTCCACTCAAATCAACCTTCCTGCTGAGGTCATTTGCTTATCTGAAACTAGCTTCCCAAAAAACTAAACCTTGTTCAAATTCTCTCTCCTTCCAGAACTTTTCTGAATTTCTTACAGGAATGAAAAATCTGTTTTAACTCTCCTGTCGACCCTACTAGTAGAGATTACCTGGGTCATCTCTCTGTTAAGGACTCTGAGGCTTCACGAAGCCCAAAAGAAAGACCAATGACCAATATCTGAATGGGCACAACATAGGGTAAACCCATAAGTTTCATGGGTTTGTCACCAAAGGATATTTAGCACTTAAAAATATTGACTACATAGTTTAAATTTTAATTTTTAAAAATATAAATCTTTCTTTTGGGTAAGTTGTAATCAAAATATCTTGTGAATTTAAAGAGAGGAAAGTAGTATCTAACTTGAAAATTAGATCCTGTAATAGGGCTTTATAAGTGCCTGAAAAATACAGAGACAGTGAAAAGATCAGCAGTCTCCAGGGTTTCCAGGGGAAGGGGAGGGGAGTCAGCAGGTGAAGCGTAAGGGATTTGGAGCAGTGGAACTATCCTTCGTGACACTGTAATGGTCAGTACCAGACATGATGTACTGTTTAAAAAACAACAAAAATGCACAACACAAAGTTAACCTTAATATAAACCATGGACTTTAGTTAATAATAATGTATCAATATTGGTTCATTAATAGGAACACACACAACACACCAATGTTAGTAATACACTAGGCCGGGGAATGAAAGGGGAACATGAGAACTTTCTCTATTTTCTGCTCAATGTTTTTAAAATATATTTTTATTGATTTCAGAGAGAGAAACATCAGTGATGAGAGAGTCACTGATTGGCTGCCCCTGCGCGCCCCCTGCTGGGGAGCGAGCCTGCAACCCGGGCCTGTGCCCTGCCCGGGAATCGAACCAGGACCTCCTTGAACCCTAGGTCAGTGCTCAACCGCTGAGCCACTCCGGCCGGGCTATCCGCTCAATTTTTCTGTTCATCTAAAACTGTCCTAAATCCTGAAGTCTATTAACTGAGAATAATCGGACAGCACCGTTTCCACCAGGAATCTATTTCTGCTAATGTTCAAAAATCAGCTAATATCCAAACATCAGCTTGAGGCGTTGCTTACTGCTCTGTGAGTTGTAGGCGCACCTTTACTTCTATGATCCCAGCATTGCTGATTGAGAAATAAAAATTTTCATACAGGAAAAAAAAAAAGCAGACCAAGTGCCTTGATTACACCGTGCTGTGACCGTGCCCAGCACCAACCTGAATGTGCCCTGTGATGGCTCGCAGGGCCCAGCTCATGACAGCCGCTTAATACACAGTCGCCCTGACGGTGCAACAGGCACCCTTGGGCGCTATTAGATACTGTCTGATCACTTCGTGTCTGTCTCAGATCTTCCTCTGCGGATTAAACGATACTGAAAATAAACATGTCTGAATCGTCCTAATGAAGCGGTGCCAGAAACAAGAGTATTTTAAGGCTTTTTGTGCCCCCTCGTGGAGCAGAAGGGCCATTAAGGAAAAAAACTATTTTTTTTTTTTAAGAAGAACGAGGACAGTGACTGAGGCACGGGGAAGGAAGTTCAGTTGCCAAGGTAACGGTGACATCGCTTTCCAGCCATCCCCGTAAGCCTTTTCTCTCTCTGGTTCGCATCCAGGTGATTTCTTTTTAGGGCTTTGCCGGCACACCGGCACGCCTCTTCCCGATCCCCTTGTATCTCTGTGCTGGCCATCTGCTTCTCTGCTCCCTCTTTTGCTACAGAAGAAGGGATGGGAAACAGTAGAATGGGAATAATAGCAATAATAATAATAAAAGAAAGCCTAGAATGCAAAACAGCAATCACAGTCCCTAAGCGCACGTTGCTGATGCTGACAGAACCACGCTTGCAGCGCAGGAGCCTGGCTCACGAACACCTTGCCCTCCCCTGGCTCAGGGCCTCATCCAGGCCTCCACAAGGTCGACAGGTCAATCAAAGAGACCCTCCAGGGGATGACAGTTAACCAGTTAAGTCACCCGAGTTGGCATCCTCCTGTTTGCTCACCAGTCCCCCAGCGCACCACACCCGTTGCAGGTGTGCGCTCCCCCTTTGCGCAGGAGCCCACTCCCCAGGGCAGGCCAGCGGGGTCGGGGACACTGGCACCCTTTGAGGACTGCACTATGGCAGCCATGGGCTAGGCACCCCCACGCTGGGAACTTGGCTGTGTGGATGCACTTCACAGGCTCTGCGCGCGTCCGTCTTTTTGTTCTCCCTGAAAACTTGGTCATGTTCTTTTGGGGAATCTGGCTTGACTCCGTTGCTGTCACATTGGCTGACAGTCAGAAAGCCAGTGACAAATACCCGGAGTGAGGGCTGCTGGAGGGGGCGGGAGGACTCAGGGGAGGCAGGGTGGGGTTTTTGCACAGAGGTCTGCCCCACCCAGCTCAGTGTGATACTCCAGGCGCAGAGGTAGAGGCCAGAGTTCCCGAGGAGGAGCTTCTCAGAGCGCAGGATGAACAGGCCGTCCTGGGGCCTGGAGACCTTGAAGTTCTGGGCCTCCTGGGGGTCTGTCTGGTTCAAACCGATAGAGTAAGAGAGCAGCTGGAGGGCCCCTCCTTCAGCCTGCCGGTACCAATACAGGGTGGGGTTTGATGTCCCCTTCACTGTGCACTCCAGGGAGACTGGGGTCCCCATAAGCTGCACCTTGGTAGGTGGCCATTGATGGATGGTCTGAGCTCTGACACCTGTGGGGAATATAAAAGGCCATTTAGAGTGAAGAATCCAGCCCAGCTTGCCTTCCCTCCAGACAGAGGGCTGGCTCCAGCCTTCCACGGCTCAGGCATGTGGAATCAATCATGGGGAATAGATTGGGAGGGCCAAGGGTCACTGGGAAGAGGGTAACTGGGCAAGGGGACACCAGAGATCAAACTCCTTCCCAGGGGACAGAGGAAACCAAGACCCAGCACACCAGCCATAAAGTTCCATATTCATTCCAGATGATTGAAGGAATGTACTAAAGAGAGTCAAACCTATAGCTGAGGCTCCGCATTCATGGGGTTCGGTGAGGCTGAGGACTTGAGGGGAGGCTTACCAGGGAGGAGAGTACCTTCTAAGAAAGTGCCCAGAAGCGCAAGGAGAGAGCAGAGCATGGTTCAAGCCAGCGTTCAGTTGAACAAGCCTGGTAGACAGGGCCAGACAGGTGGCCAGGCCCCTCCCTCTTGGAGATCTGCGGCCCCAGAGTAGAGGGATCATTTCCCCTCTAGCTGGGGAGGAAATGAGGCCAGTCGCCTCTTAAGTGTGTGATGAATCACCATCCCCCCTCCCTGGGAACCAGCTTTACCCTGCACTGGTTATCTGTATGAAAATCCTGCTGAAGTCCTGGTATGTAAATAGGTTGAATGACTCATAAGTTACCTGTAAATAAGAGATGACTCTCTGGCTCCCCCAGGAGACCATCAAGACTGTAACCACCAGAGAAACTGAGATTGGAATCTACAAGAAGTTGGAAACCAGCTTATAGGACATGTCCACTGGGTAGCCAGGGAAAAAGGCAGATCAAGGCTGGAGGGATTTAGGTCTTCGGGGTTTTCAAAGCAAAAGAGCTGGGCTCTGAGGGAAGGAGGAGAGCTGCGGTAACAGCCAACCAAAGGATCTGTGGCTCTTCAGTGGCAGACAGGATCTGAGACCTGAAGGGCCAGACCAACTACTGGAATGATCAAAGCTGGACACTGTGTTCCTCATGCCTCCAGTCACCTCACTGGATCTAATTTATCCTCCTAAGGCAACGTGAGGGAGGTAGAGGGCACATCATGGGGCCTTGGAATCAAACAGATCTGGGTTCTGACCACAGCTCTGCTTCTTGCTGGTTAGGAACCCTCAGCAAACTCTGACCCTCAATGTTCTTCTCATCTGTGAAATTAAAATAAGGACCTTAATGCCTACAAATGGGTGCAAGATGCATTTTGCTGGGTGCACCGCAGGCCCTCATAAGTGCTGGCTGTTTCTGAGACTCCAGGGAAAGCCTGTGCCTAGAGTGCAGAGTGGAAGGTTTACAATGGGGTGGGGTGCAGGGTGGGGCTGAGGGGGTGACGGAGGCACCAGAGGCCTTGCCAGGCCATCGGGTCATAATAGCAGAGGGTGAGAGTCTGCCAGGCAGCTGGTATAACCTCATTCTGGTGAAGTGAGCCATAGAGGCCAAGATGCCTGGAGGACGGCCAACGTGTCCCTGGGAACTCCCCCTTCTCTCTCCATGCTCTGTCCCCTGAGGATTCCTCCTCGCAACAGTTGCTGGGTTTGTGTGGGCCGTGGTGGGGCGGGGTGAGGCCAGCGCCTGGGAAACAGAGCAGTCCAGTGGCCTACCTGGGAGGATGCGCCTGAAACAAAGCAGGCGTTTGTGACGTGTTCCCAGGCCATGGGTGATGATGTATTTGTTGTTGCTGCTGATGCTGAAGTAACGCACCTCAAAGCTGGTGTTGGGCTTCTTGCTTCTAACAGAGTTTCAGCTGTAGCACTTTTTTGTTTGTTTGCATCTCAATGAGCTATAATTGCAGGAGGGTGTTTTGTTTTTCATTCTTCCCAAATGGAATGGATCCTCCTAGGATATTTACTTAAAAGATGACAAGGCAAGCGGTAAGCCGAGCGCACATCCCGGGGACGTTTCAAACACACGATAAAAAACAGCTATAGGCGACTGAAGAAGCCAACGACGTTTCGCAGCTGTTCGGTCTCAGTTTTTATAAATCGGCTGCTAGGACTCAATATAATATCTGTGCATGTCAGGGATGGAGGGAGTCAGCCTAGGATGGCACGAGCACAGCCTCTCTTCTCCTTTTCTTTCCTTTTCTGTCCCCCTTTCTCTTTGCCCCTGGAATTTTTGTTGAGTTAGCCCTGGGTGGGGACGTGAATGGAGGGAGGGTGGACAGGAGATGGCAGCAGATACAAGGACGGAGGCATTGCTCTTGCTCTTGATGGCACCATGTCATGCTTCCTTTGGGCTGGGTGACTTTCACACTGGCAAAGGCTGTGTGGGTCTTGCATAGCCCGGGAGAGCTGATGTCACTCATCAGCCGCCCTGGCTCAGTGTCATCACCAAGCAGAGAGTCCGACGCAATGTCCCCTGGAGCGCTGGCTCAGCAGACTGGAGCGGGAAGAGTCGTGTCCGTCAGTCCGTCAGATCAGAATGGCCAGCTGGCTCCCGGCTCCCTGGCCGCTGGCCCAGCTCTGCAGCTCGGAGCTCCCTCCACACGGCCGGTGCCTCAGGAAAAAGCCTCGTCATTCTCCATCGCCGTCGGCAACGCTGCTCACGCATTCGGCACATTCAAGTCATTCATGTATTGAAATGTGAGGACATGAGCCCTCTGAGCTGTGGCCGTGGACTCCAAGAGGGAGGGCCCCAGCCGCGCTCCTGCCAGGTGACGGGTGTCAGCCAGACGAGCAGAACTGAAGGCTGCTCTGCTCTGCTCTCTCCCTGCCCTTCTCTCGGGCACTTTCTTAGGTGCGTGCCCACCTCTCTGGCAAGCTGCCCTTCAGATTCTCTTTGTTACCACGCTGGGTTTCTCTCTCCACCCGAGATTCTTAATGAATCGCTACTGACAGGATAGAGCTTTATCCGTGAAGAGAATAGCAATAAATCGAAGTTTAAGATGGAAATCTATCCCTAACCAGTAGACTTGGAAGATACTTGCAGGGTTTATTTTTTTCCCTCTAAGGAAGAGTTAAAAATTACCTGGGCTGATGGAAAGGGGGGAGAGTCAGCCAAGGAGATGTTCCCGAATTCCCCTGCCCTCTGCCATCTCCTGCCCTGCCCTCTGCCTGGCTACATCCCAAACGGAAAGAGATGAGAGAAAGGCAGAGAGGGCAGGCCCAGAAGCTCAGAGTCCTGAGGACAGAGGCGAATTGTGCCAATTCCCAGGGATGGGACAAGGTTCTGCCTCTCCACCAGAAACCGGGAAGTAGAAATGGCTTGTGAGGAGCAGAAAAATGCCCCCCAAAAGTGTCGATGTCCTAATCCCCAGAAGCTGTGAATATGTTGGGTTACATGGCGAAAGGGAATGAAGGTTGGAGATTTAAATTAAAGTTTCTCAACAGCTGAGTTTAAAATAGGGACGTGCTCTTGGATCATTCAGGTGTGCCCAATGTAATCACACTGCTTTCCACATGGAACAGGAGAGCAGAGGAGAGTCAGAGAGAGAGATGTGGCCGTGGAAGCAGAGTCAGAGAGATGCTCTGTTTCCGGCTGTGAAGACGGAATGAGACCATGAGCCAAGGATGCAGATGGCCTCTAGAAGCTGCAAAAGGTAAGGCAGTGGATTCTCTCCTGGCACCTCCAGGAAGGAACACAGCTGTGCTCATTTCATCTCAGTGAAACCTGTGCCAAACTCCTGAACTATAGAATTATAAGATGATAAATGTGTGTCGTTCTAAGCTGCTGCGGTTATAGCCGCCATGAAAAACTAACCCATGGCCCCAAAATGTTTCTTGACAGAGGGATCTGAGGGAGTCGCCTAGAATTTCCAGGGAACAAAGGATAGATCAGGAGCAACCATTTTCTCATTAAGTGAAAACATGAACTGAGAGATGCCACCAGGCCTGAAGAGGCCTCCTGGTTGAGATATGGAAGACACAGAACATCCTGCATGAATTAACAGGGACTGAAGGACAGACAGTCATACCAAGGAGGGAGCAGTGGGGACAGATGCTGAAAACTAGCACAAATGAGGATTCTGAAGAAAAGATAAACAATGACCGAAGGCAGATTAATAGCACAGTAGACAATTCAGAAGAAAATGCTAATGAACTTCAAGGCATAGCATTAAAAACAAACTGGAATGAAATAAAAAGAGAAAAAGAGCCTGGCAGGGTGTGGCTCAGAGGTTGAGCGTTGACCTAGGATCCAGGTGATCAGGGTTCGATTCCCGGTCGGGGCACATGCCTGGGTTGTGGGCTCCGTCAATGACTCTCTCATCATTGATGTTTCTGTCTCTCTCTCTTCCTCTCTCTGAAATCAATGAAGATATAAAAAAATATTTTAAAAAAAAAAGAGAAAAAGAAATTTTGAAAATTAAACAGACCATCTGAGTTATAGCACAACTTCAAATGGCCTAATATACTTGTTGAAGTCTCAGAAGAAGAGGAGAGAGATGAGAAGAGAGGAAAAAACTAGAAAAAATCATGGCTGAAAATTTCCCAAATTGATAAAACTTTAAAGCCGCAGATCCAAGAAGTTTGACAAAACCCAAGCACAAGAAAATTACACAAACCCCAAAGAATAGCACAGTCAAATAGCTCAAAACTATTGTTAGAGAGAAGATCTTAAAAGCAGCCAGAGAAGAAAGGCATATTTTGTACATTGGAACAAAATAATGAAGACAAAAGATTTATTGATAAAAAACAGTGCCCGTAGGAAAACAGTATAGAGCACAACGCCTTTGGGGTACTGAAAGAAAAATACTGTCAATCTATAAATCTATACCAAATGAAAAGCTTCATAAAACCTCTCTTAAACATGCCTATCCTTTTGCCAAATTTCCATTCTGCACGCCCACCTCTTTGTATATGAGCTCAGTCCTTTCTGATGTTCTCCCCTTCACCGAAAGCGACTCATCAAAGTACTTAGGAGACAAAATGAGTCTCTATCTAGGGAGAATTCTGCTACTCAGAACATAAGATTTTCTCCCTTTTGTTACACACAAAATTTAGTTAAATTATAAGGATTGGTTTGGGACACTGGGCATACAAAGTATAATTTAGTGCTCTGATCTTGAAGTTACAGTGGTCCAATTCAATGGGGGAAAGTGCCAGCGAAGTATGGATTTTTAATGAGACATGGACTGGTGATACTGATCTGGGAGTCTTTTCCATAAAGAAAATAGCTGAACCATTTGGAATGGATGAGATTTCCAGAGCTGCAAGGAAGGTAAAGAACAAAGGTTCACAAAGGGGAATCACTGAAAATTCACACTTTTTGGCAAAGGAAGGTGGGGGGGGGGGAGAACTTGAGGAAGAAAGAAGGTTGTCTTAGAGGTAAGAAGAGATATGGGATGGCACCTGGGAGTCAAGAGAATTCGGTCACTAAAAAGAAATGACACCAGGATTTAAAGGGACATAAAAAGTTGGGTGAAATTAGGACCAAGTAAACCACTGGTATCAGTGATGAGCCATTTGACAAGTATAGGAGTGGAGAGAACACGAGAGGAGCTTGAGGGAACTGTAGAGTTGAGTCAAGTCTTTTATCCCAAGATAACTGCAATCTGATTATGTTTGCAAGAAATCTGTGAAAACAGGAAAATTGAAAATATTAAATAGTGAAGACAAGAAACAAGAAAGCATGGGGAATTAATTCTTGAGTGCCAAGAGGGAAATTTCTTCCTCTGAAATAGGAGAAAGAAAAAAAAATAAAAAATATATATATATATAGAAGACAGACTCACCATAAAGAAGGCCAAGAAATACATTGAAAGATGTTTAATCTCACTAACGATTAGTGATATGTGAATATTTCCAAAAACAAACTCCATTTCACCCATCAGATCAGCAAAATTAAAGGAATCGATAATATCTGACATTGGTACGCATGTGGCGGATACATCTTCTCACCCATGGCTACAATATGGACTGCAACAGTCCGCAGAGGGCGATCTAGCCACGGTTATTAAAAAAGCACAGAATATGTTGCTCAGCAATTCCCTTCAGAGAAACAATTCCATAAAAATACATGTACGGGTCGGCAGAAAATGTCACCAAGATGTATGTTATAGTATGGTTTATAAATGGCAAATATAGGAGATATGTAAATATCCATCAGTTAGAGAACAGACCAATAAATATCCATAACATGCAATACTCCGCAGCAGTATTGTTGAATAAAATAGAGCACTATGCGGTGCTACGGAAATATTCCCAAGATATGATGTTAAGCGAGAGAAGCAAGCTGCCAAGTCATATGTATAAAAGCAATATGATCTGTATCAAAACACACATGCAAAGCAGTTTATTCATATACGTATATGCACACACATACACACATTCATTTATTCAACCAGTTGTAACTGGATGCCTGCTATCCACTCCCACGTAGCTTATTTTAGTAAGAGATGTAAACACATAGAGAAAAAAGGACTGGAAAAATGCACGCCAGATTGATAACAGTGGTTATTTCTGAGACATCAAGCAGGAGAGGGAAGTAACAAGAGCCCTTTGTTTGATTTTCAGTGTTTATATTTTTTAGGGAGATGTCGTTGTATAATGTACATTGAGTACCATCGGCTGAGCCCAGTCTCGCCCCCCTTCCCTTATTTTAGCTGGTAACTACAGTCAGGCTCAAACTCCATCTTCCTTCCTTCCGTCCATAGTAAATATCTACTGCGAACAGCATCAAAGAGAGGTGCAGAGTAGTTCAGGCTGACAAAAGTCGGGATGCCCAGGGAAAGGTGAGTAAGTGAAAGAAACAGAAGAAATGATCCAAGAGGGGAAGGAAGACTATGTGGACTGGAAATGCTGGCAGAAAAGGTGCTAAGAAAGAACTGTCTTGTAAGATAAAGGCCTTCAGTGCTTGGCCCAAGTGGTGTATGATCTAGACTCTCGATGGTTCCTCAACAGATGGCTGAGCTCATAAATAAAAGCCAGGAGGGGGGGACTAGAGAAAAGAACACGAATCGGTTATTGAATCATCTTAGGATGTGAAAATGGGTCAGGAGAGGATGCCAAGCTATAGATTTCAAGAGGGCTGTGGACATAAAAGGCAACAACTTCAAATAATGACAAGCAGAGGGAGAGGGGTAGAAAAAGCCCAAAGTACAGCCTGTCCCACCACCACGGTGCCCCTCCTCTGGGGTTGGTTTTGGGGGACTTCTCAGTGGGAGCCAAGAGTGGGAGGAAAAGCTTCTAAAGAGGAGGAATACATAGGGCAAGGGTGTGAAGCTAAAAAAAAGTGGAGAAAGGGAAGAAAACAGCATGCACACTAACTGCACAAGGTCAACAACAGCGGGGATGAGACTGGGTGCTGCCAACAGGATGGCTGGGGTACAAGGGCGGTGCTCTGGGTGTGGTTAATTGGGTTAATGGACACATTTGGGCAGGTGGCAAAAAGGAGAGCCATTCGGAGGAAAGTCAGAGTGAGAAGTGGGGTGTCCGGTCGCTGTCACTCCCGGATCAAGGTGCCTCAAAGTGGGAAAATGAAGTTCAAGGGAGGAGAGGCCAACAAACACACACACACACACACACTTTCTCTCAGACACACACCCTGAGATTCCAAATGTGAGGCTGGTGATGAGTCATATCAATAGCAACAATTATTTGACCAGTCAGGTATGTTTATTCCTGGCTATGTTACTAAGAGCCGTGAGGCTGTGAGAAAGCGTCAGGTATATCTTCATTTAAAATCTTGCTGGGCTCTGTCTCAAGTTGTGTGCTAGACTATGATTAGTTCTCTCTTATTAAAGGAAGCTGAGACACAAGCAGTTTGGAAAGGTTTCAGGAAAGTCAACAGTCACTAAAGAAAGTGTCTCATGAAAATAAAACCATAAACCTCGTCTGCAAATGGAAGAAACTCCCACAAGAAGCTTAAAAATGAATGGACTAAAGAGATGCAAAGAACGGACAATTATTTTCTAACAGATAACATATTATGAGTACTTGTGTCCAAGGGCAATCTAGTTGTTCTCACATATCACCACCCTTTAAAGTCAAGCCAGAAAATCCTAAGAGGTGGCTGGTATTGGTCCCATTTAACAAATGAGGCCATTGAGGCTCAGAGTGGCTAAATCACTTGCCTAAGGTCACACAACACAGGCTACATCTGGGCTCCATCTAACGAGGACAGCTTGCGTGTTTGATGTTCTCCACTCCATGGCCTCTTGTCCTAGAGCAAGAACAGTGGGGGTTCGCATGGCTGCTGGGCAGCCCCCAGCATTTCCTCCAGTGCCTATCAGTGTGACCCCCTCTCAGACACTGTGCTCAGTGCTGAGAGGCTTAACAGCTCTATCCTGACAAGGGCCCCATGCTGCAGATGCTTTTATATTCACCTCCATTCCGCAGATAAGAAAGCGCAGATGGCTTAGATAATGCCCGTGGTCACAGGATTACTAAGGAGTTAGTTGAGCCAAGAGACCAAGCCAGGCAGTCTGGCTCCAAAGCTCTTAAAGATGCAGTTGTGTTGTATCAGGGAAAATGGTTCATGTTGTTTCCCCCAAGGACAGAGAAACAATAAAAAGCTAGGATTGGAGGCGAGAGATGAGATGGGTGTGTTTTTTAATTTCCCTCTTCACAGCAGTGTTGAACGGACTAAAGAACAGGCTTGAGTTTCTGTTAGCATGTACTTTGCAGTCTTAAGAATTTCAAGTATTTGAAAGACAATAGGAATTTCGCAGAAATTGAGAATTTCAGGATTCCCAAGAGACTCTCAAAACGGGGGGCCTGGAAGCAAGGCCCAATTTGGTGAAAGGAAAAGTTGTGAAGGAATCGGGGAAAAAGAGAAAGAGAGACAGAACCCATGGTAAGTTGACTCAAAGTACAAAAATAATATGAAGAATAATAATTAGCATTTATTGAGTGTTTATCATTACAGGGCATTGTTGTAGACAACGTGCTCCCCTGAGCATGAGTGATCAGCAATGCTCTTGGGACATCCCCCAGGACAGGCGGTTAGAAGACTGGATTAAATGACCAGCCATATCTCTTGGAATGGAATTCATTTTAAAATAGAATTAAGTAAATACGAAGACTTATTCTTTGAATGAGTCTAGATTCCAAGATTCTGGACATAAAACAATATTCCAAGAACAGACCCAGAGAAACAAATCGTAACAGAACAAGACAAGCAAATACACACACACACACACACTCACACTCTCAGGAGTTGGCTCCTGCATGTTTCATAAAAGCCTGAGATGGGACCACTACCTCTAAGCTTAATGAAGCTATAATTATGAAAAAAGTAAGAAGAAGCCACTGTTATGATATTTTCACTAATAGCGGCTTTCCACATCAGGTGGATGCCTATATTTCTTCCTAACAATGTCCCAAGTCCGAGGAAAGTAAAGAACTGGAAGCTAAAGATTAAACGAAGGAGCTGGTGCAGCACAACTGGTCTAGACTTCAAAAATCTCAATATAATGAAAAACCAGGACAGAAGGATTAGAAGATATTGTCGCTAGCACATGCCATGTTATTTATATACGGCACATATCTGGCATTTATATATGTTACATATCTAGCATTAGGAGAAAGTTAAAATCTGTTATAGAGACAAGAAAGCAAATAAAGAGGGTAAGGAAACCAAGTGCAGAGTTAGGTAGCTTGTGAGATGCGGGCAGCCTTCATAAGATGTGCTAAATGCAGATAAGTTAGTAATGTGTGAGACACACACAGCCAGATAAAAGCCAGCCTGCGTGTGCCAGACAGATAGAAATGGGTGGGGGGAAGGAAGGAAGGAAGGAAGGAAGGAAGGAAGGAAGGAAGGAAGGAAGGAAGGAAGGAAGGAAGGAAGGGAAGGAAGTTCTGAGTCTTGGTCATTATGTGGATTCTGCAGCTTCCCTGAACTACTTACATTCAGGCTTTTATGTGAAAGAGAAATAAACTTCTATCTCATCAAAAACTACCCTGCAGTCTTTTTACCAGCTCTAGGCTGCGTCACTCTGGGCTTCTTTCGTGTAAATGGGAGGAAAAACCCAAATTCTCTCATTTTGTTTTAAGCCAGCAGAGGAATGCTAGCCTGATGGATATAAGCTCAAACAGGGCCCCCTTGTTTCGGACCCTTGCCTGGCTCATCTGCTTCATGAGGCAGCCCAGGGGAGACACCCAGAGTGGATCCCGGGGCGCAGACGGAGGAAACCAAGCAGGATGCAGGCCTGCGCCAGCGGGGCCTGGTGGCACGTCTTCCTGATCAAATGTATTTCAGGCCAGAATGTGATGTAGAGCAACGGCTCCGGTTCACTGGCTAGGGTGCACGCCAGGACAGGGGGAGCAGAGGGGAAGAAGAAAGCAAGGCTCTTAATGTAGAATGCTTCTTGTAGCCAATATTTCAGCCCGAAGATCCGAAATTTACAGGAATGGTGCAGGCCAAGGCACATCTGGGCACTTACTCCCCCTGCTCAAGCCAAGTTCTCTTTATCCTATAATTTCTGGACCTAACTTTCCAACACTTTTATATTCACCTTTCTGCATCCAAGATCATCCCTTTAAATACTCACAATGTATATTATGCTGGTTGTGTTTTCTTTACTCTTTTCAAAACCCTGTTCCTTCCTTTCTACCAACTTGTTATCAAAACCCCCAGTGCTCCCGAGTGAACCAGAAATGTGTCCTGTCCGCACCGGGGTCATATTCACATAAACGCTCAGTGGGAGTGGGGATGAGCAGATCACTTAGCCGTGGGGATGGTGTACAGGGAGGGGGTGACGGCAGTCCTGCGGGGAAGCCGCTCACACAGATGCTCAGATAAATCTGCAACCTGAAGGAAATCTGAATGCTTGGCCAAGGAGAAGCAGGTTCCCCGAGGCCAATTCTTTGTTGGTCTCTTCCAGCTTCTTCAGTAATGGGTCATTCCTACCGCCTGGCCCCAAGCTCAGATGCCATCCACAGGATTGCTCGCTTTCCCGGTGTCCTAGCTAGGGCCTTGGATTTAGAACACCCTTGCATTAGAGGGATTAGAAAGAGAGAAAACAATAGTACTTAACACTTTTTAACATTTTTATATTTTATATATATATCTATATATTTATATAAAGACATATATAATCTTATTTAATTCTCATAAAGAGACAGCCAACTGGTTCCTTTATCTTTTAAATAATTTGTTACTTTTAAAATAAAATTTACTCCTATTTTAATTTGTGATAGGCACATATGAGGTACATGTTTAATCTTTACAAGACTTCAACACCTAGACCATATTTTACAGCTGAAGCATAAATAAATTGATAAAATTTGTTTTAAATGATAATGCCTACTGCCGATGGGCTTTTAAGACAGTATGATATGTCTAGAGGGCCATTTGCTAGACATATATAAAGTCATAAAAAAGCAAATACATTGAGTCAGCAATTCCATTTCAAGGAGTTTGAGCTAAGACAATCATCAGACATTGAACATCCTGGGTTACAAGAATGTGCATTGCAGGCTTGTTTATAATTGTCGAAAACAATACTGATCTCAGACAAGCAAAAGCTAAAGGGTTCATCACCACAAAACCAATATTACAAGAAATATTAAAGGGAGTTCTTTAAGAAAAAGAAAGAAAACAATAAAAGGAAAAAAGAATAATAATATGAAAACAATTACATATCCATCAACGATTACTTTAAATGTAAATGGATTAAATGCTCCAATCAAAGGACTTAGGGTAGCTAAATGCATAAGAAAACAAGACCCATATATATTCTGTCTACAAGAGACTCACTTCAGATTGAAAGACACACAGAGACTGAAAGTAAACTGATGAAAAAATATATTTCATGAAAATGGAACTGGGGAAAAATCACAAGGTAGCAATACTTATACCAGACAAAACAGACTTTAAAACAAGAGACAACAAAGGACCCAGCAATTCCACTTCTGGGTATTTATCTGAAGAAACCCAAAACACTAATTTGAAAAGACATATGCACCCATATGTTTGTTGCAGCCTTATTTACAACAGCCAAGATGTGGAGGCAGCCTAAGTGTCCATCAGTAGATGAGCGGATGAAGAAGTGGTGCACATATACAAAGGAATGTTAGCAGTAAAAAGATGAAGACTTGCCACCTGCTACATCATGGATGGACTTAGAGGGCATTCTAATGAGTGAAATAAGTCAGACAGAGCAAGACAAATATCATATGATTTCACTTAGGTGTGGTATCTAAAAAACAAAATAAATGAACAAACAAAACAGAAACAAACTCATAAATACAGACATTTTGATGGTTGCCAGAAGGAAATAGAGTTGGGTGGATTGGAGAAAAGGGGGAAAGGATTAGGAAGTACAAATTGGTAGTCACAGTATAGTCATGAGGATGTAAAATATAGCATAGGGAATATAGCCAATAATATTGTAATAGTTATGTATGGTGCCAGGTGGGCTCTAGATTTATTGGGGTGATCACTTTGTATGTTATATTAATGCCTAATCACTATGTTGTACATCTGAAACTAATATATTGTATGTCAACTGTAATATAAAAATTTTTTAAATATTTTTTAAAAATACTGAAACAAGCTACATATTCAACCAGAGAAAGTTAGTTGGTAAATTATGGTATACTACAAAATGAAATATTTTGCATATTTCAAAACTGGTTTTAGATTATTTAATAATACACAAAAATAGTTATATTGACATGAAAATTTATTTATTACTAAGTAAAAAAAGGTATCGCTTTTAGTTCAAGACAGTGGATTGAAGAAAATTATTTACCTCCCCTCACTCCAAAAAGAAGCGGCAAACTATTGGGATATAAATATTAGCAAAGAAGCATAAAAGAGAAGAAATTAATATGATTGCTGACTACTGGAAGGAAAGTATTAGCAACACAAGATTTTATGCATTTCTGAAAGATCAAAGATGGCTATGGCTCAAATGAAATATAAATCAGAGTGGAGAGAGACACAGCTCAGTCCAGGTAGGAGATAAAGCGGGAGATGAAGCTGCTCCGTTTTGCAGAGTACCTCAGATCCAAAGGGATGTGCTCAGAGTACGAGAAAAAATGTAACACAAGACAGTTGGTTGAAGAACTGTATGTTCAATGGCTGCTAAGTCAGAGCCTCTTTCTGACCTCCACACATATGAATATATTTGAGAAAATGATACCATTGTAATTAGCTAGTTATTAATACTAGGAGAGGAGCAAAGGGGGAGGCCAGACATTATAGGCATATCATTTGGGCAGCTTCACCAGGAAACTGCAACTTTGCACTTCCCAGGGAACCACCAGCCTATTCCTTGCGAAACACTGCGGTAAGAGATCCAACAAAGGGAAGATAGACACATGCCCAGTAAAGTTGGGGTGACATAGGTAGGGAAAGTTCTTGCTTGTCAGTACAGCCTGGGGACAGAGATGGCTGGCCAGAATGGGAGTAGCCACTGCGAGCACAGGAAAATTTGGGAATACATAATCCCCTAAACAAAAGGAGTTCTCTCTCTCTTGTTGCTTGTTGTACTTGACTCGTGTGCTCTTGGCTCGCTCTTGACTTCTTTGAATTTGCCCATGTTTCCTCCGTAGCCATGTGGACTTGCAGACCCCACATGCAATGGACGACAGCAGGGGACACAAGCTAAGCTAGCCTGATGCCGAACTGGACTCAGCCCTAACATGGAAAGGAAACTCTAGACACTGACTCTGATTTTAGCTCTGCTGAAGCCCAGCTACACTTCTTACATGGCAGGACAAAGGAAAATGAGACTTTAGACACTCAGGGATGAAATTCCTGCCAATAAAAATCACTTGTTCAACCATGCGAGTCTCAGAAATATTTTTTCCTATGATATCACAAGAAACCCACCCTCATTAGCAACTGGGGGAGATGAGGACCTCTCCCCTCTGGTATCAGAAAGAAAAAAAAATCTATAACATGAAGCTAGAAAAGCACCTAAAAGTGTTACCCTAAGAGGAGCAATGGCTTTCAGAGAATAGGTTCCCAGACTGCTTATCTTAGAGCAAAGCCTGCCAGGCCACACGCCACACCCACAGAGAGCCTGAGTCCGTCTTCTCATGCAGGGAAGAGGCCACTTCTATCAGAGGAAGTGCTAGTTAGTTACAGGTAATAACCAACATTTTTTATTCATAAACATGATTGGATGACTGAGTTATCAGCAGGCATTTTTTTTAAGAGAACAGCTATGGCAAAGATAGTGCTATAGATTTATCAAACGATTTTATTATCCTCTTGAGAGTACAAAAAAAATTGACATTTCCCAGTTCCCTCACATCTTTCTAGATGGGGCCAAAGGCTACTCGTTCTGAATAGTGGAGTGTGAGCAAAAACATGTGCCACTTCCAGGCTTGGCTAAAACCACGAAGTCTTCAACATGTTATTCTCCTGTTTTTCACCTTTCGTGACAACAATGGGAAGCCTTATGTTGTGGTGTCCTGGATATCCGAGTCACCTTTCGTCGGAGAGACCTGCCCAGGTGAGCTTACTGACCAGAAAGATATGCACCGGGCTTCATGTAAACAGAAAGAAAACAACTTCTATTGGGTTAAGCCACTAAAAATTGAGGGGTTGTTTGTTATAACAGGTATCACTTATTACTCTTACTTATGTAGTAACATAAAAGGGAGAGATCAAGGTCATAAAACAGGAATGTTGACTCCAGAGGAAACAGAGATAATCCAGTGAAAAGACAAGGATCTTAATTAAATTCTAAGTCTTTTTTTTCCCTTTTCAGATAAGTTTGAGGATATATTGTAGCCACTAACAACAAATTTAAATAACAAATAATAAGAGAAAGCTCATGGAAGTTAAAAAAGTGATTGCTTGCATGAAAATTTCAGGAGAAGAGCCCAAATATAGATCCCAAACACACACACATACGCACACACAAAGATGGAAAACGTGAGGGGGAGAGTTAAGCACAAAGGGGTAGGTACTTTTGACATATTTTTATAAAGTGGTCACTATATCAGCTTGAGTGAGTGATCCCTGGGACCAAAGGGAAATTTGGTGGCTGTTACAAAGTGAGCAGGGCTCTGCCTGGAACCCAGAGCATTCTCTGGGGTGCCTCTGAGGGCTCCTCTGTCCAATATTCCCACATATTGAAAACAACAGCAACCCAGGGAAGCCAGGACCCCGCAGACTCAGATGCCCTAGGAATGAAGGTGTCATTCCTCCAACCCCAAAACAGCTCCGTCCTGCTCAGGAGCCGATGGAGGTGTAGATTTTTCACGAGAGGATTAATAAATTAGGGACTTTAAAAAACCACAAACAAAAAAAGAAAGCGTGATTCTCTTTGGCTACTTTTCCTCCTTTGGTATCCTGAAATTTCCATCTACTTGCTATTTAAAAAATAGTTAAACACAGACTCCTACACAATGCATAAAGCAATTACGTAAAGCAACTCAACCCTGCTCTAGTCCCCAGGCCCAAAATAACCAATGCATGAGATACTCAGGGGGGAAAGGGTGGGTGACAGTCACCCTGCCTCAAGCACCAGATGTGGGGGCAGCTGGGGAGCATGTTTCTGGGCCTGAGCCCTCGCCACAGTCGCCCTCGCTCCACACGTCTTGCCGACACATTTCCTCCGAACACAACAACACAACGTCCCCCGAGGAGAACCTGCAAACTCGACGCCAAGAGGAAAAAACCCAAAGCATTTTCTATCCTATTATAACTATTTCTACTCCTTGAATGTTGTCTCTCTGCCAACCGGTGTCTTAGCAGCCTTTTTTTAAAAAAAAAAAAAAAAAAATTCCTTTAAATTATTCAGCGGCATTTAGCAGATGGAAAAACCCTGGATCCCAGAGAAAGGCGCACATCATAATTATCCGCAAACTTATCGGAGGCCCAACAAAAACAGTCGTCACAGCCTTAATTATTTATTTACAAAGATGGAAAGTTGTTTCCATTTTGGAAAAATAGACTAAGTAACGAAACTAGTGCACATACTTCTTACTAACAAAGCAGATTAAATAGGGATAGACACCTAATAAAATAACTCCAATATAATCAATGTAACTACACAAATTCCTATTTTTAAAATAGCATTAAATCTACCACCCTCACCACCGCCATCATTACTGCTATAAAAGAATTGTTTATAAAAATGCTTACAAAATAAAATTTTGTCATTATACCTCTGGGGATTCAGGCTCTAAAGCATTCACCAAAGAAGCTATCCTAAAATCTTAAACTTCCTAGCCTAATGAGGAAACAAAAATAAAAATAGAATTAAATCTCACTCTTTTTTTTTTTGGTTCACCCTTTGAATTATTGGCAATGGCATGACAAGTTATTGCAAATTAGGAGAGAGAAAAGTCCATAATACTAACCCACTCTGCTAGTTTATTTGAAGCCCATTGCAAGACAGGTAGATTCTCACCCTGGCTGGTTTGGCTCGGTGGTTAGACCGTCAGCCTGAGGACTGGAGGGTCCTGGGTTCGATTCCCGCCAAGGGCATGTACCTCGGTTGCAGGCTCGATCCCCGGCCCTGGTCGGGGCTCATGCGGGAGGCAACCAATCCATGTGTCTCTCTCCCATCGATGTTTCTCTCTCTCTCTCCCCCTCCTTCCACTTTCTCTGAAAAGCAATGTAAAAAATACCCTCGAGTGAAAATGAAAACGAACAAGATAGGTAGATTCTCACAGGCGACTTTGTTTACAAACCACGATTATTAGTCTTCAGGGTGAAATAAAAATGTGTGGCTGTGGCCCTTCCTAATTCCCACCAAGTTCAAATGAGAGAAAATAGTGGCGCTCAGAGATCCCTGGAAATGATCGTCCCTTCTGCAATCTATAATTTGATCATGGATCATCATGTGAAGTAACAATAGAATAATTAAGACTCGTTTCTCCGTGTGTGTTTGTGTGCAGCGTAGTCACCCCTCAATTGCTAAATTATATTTTTAAACAACCTATTAAAATTAGTCAGCTCTGTAAATGTCATGGCGAGGATGATTTAGATAATTGCGATGTATGTGGACATAAAATAACATTTTAGTTTCCTTCCTGATACTGAAAAAAATAATTCGATAACAACTTTTATACCAAATGATTTCAACGGGCTAGACACTGTTGGAAGATAGGTAAGCGAACGTGACATGGAAACCATTGTGGAGCACACAAGCCTGGGGAAGAGGGGACATTCCCCCAAAATGACACAAATAAATCCAGATTTACAACCTAGGATGAACGTGGTGAGAGAAAAGGCACAAAGGGTGAGTATAATGTGATTTCAGAAGGTTTCCCTGAAACCTGAGAATTTTTTCAGCCTGGTGAACTATACATAACTTAATATTTATCATTTTAACCATAATGTAGTGATATTAAATAAGTTCCTAAATGCTGTGTGTGAGCCCCTAACTATACCCCAAACATTTTCATTTCCCCAAAACTGTCGACCCACAGTTTTCCTTCCCTTTCAGCGCCTGACAGCCCCCATCCTCTTGTCTGTCTCTCTGAATTTGCCTATTCTGGGTAACTCATGAAACCGAAATTATACACCATGTGTGCTACACCTGGCTTATTTCACTAAGCACAATGTCTCCAAGGCCCGGCCATGTTGTAGCATGCACCGAAGTGTCACCCCCCTTCTGGTTGAATAGCATTCGCTCTGTGTACATATATGTTGTTTATCTGTTTGTCTGGTGACGGCCCCTTGGCTTGTTCCCACCGCTGGCTCCTGCGGGTAACGCTGCTGGAACACTGGTGTCAGCAGCTGTTCTAGGCCGTGCTTTCGATTCTTCTGGACACCCACCTACGAGCGAGATTGCTGGGCCGTGCGGTCATTCTGTGTTTAACTTTTTACACAACCATTGAACTGCTTCCCACGGCTGCTGCACCGCTTTACCTTCCCGCCAGCCACACGGGAGAGTTCTGATTTCTCCGCATCTTCACCAAAACCTGTTATTTTCCATTTTTAAACCATCGCCGTCCTGGAGAGCCTGAAGTGGTATCTCATTGTGGTTTGGACTTACATGAGCATATTTTTCGTGTGCTTATTGGTCATTTATCTATCTTCTTTGGAGAAACGTCTATGTAAGTCCTTTGCCCCATTTTGGAATTAGGTTTTTTGGTTTTTCACTGTTGAGTTTTATGAGGTTTTTTAAAAAATATATTCTGGATATTAATCACGTATCAGATATATAATTTGCAATTCTGTGAGTTGAATTTTTGGTTTCTTGACAGTGCCCTTTGATGTACAAAAATTCTTGATTTTGATTAAGTCCTGATTTTCCTTTGGTGCCAGTGCTTTTGGGGGTATGTCCAGGAAATCATGGCCAAATACAATATCATGAAGGTTCTTCCCCAATGTTTTTCTCTAAGAGTTTTATAGTTCTATTCATAAGCTTAGGTCTTTGACCCATTTTGGGTGAAGTTTTGTTTTTCTGGGCTGTGAGCTGAGATTTAAAGAATGAAAGGAGTTAAGTTGATGACAAAAGAGAGAAACGTCCCTCTAAGCAGATGAGTTTGAGCCACAGTATCGACTTTCTTCTCCAGGAACGCGGCATTGCTGCCTCCTCCTTCTATTTCTCTCGTTAAATTAACCTGGCGTTTAAAATCCCTTTGGGGAGACAGCCTGAGTTATTTACTTTACTCAGAATAACACAGGGCAGCGCTAAATCCAAGCTCCGTGTTATCTTGGTGAGTCATAATGCACCATGTTTTTCCTCCAGTAGCCAACAGGTAGCAGGGATTCAGAAAAGCACAATTAATAAGGTCGAACATTAATTCTCATGGGTAGCACACAAGGAAATTACAAGGAGGAAGAACCTAATTATTTAACAATTAGTGGAGCCCACCTTCCCCATAATAAAAATTAGTAATTACACTATTATAAAGAGCAGTGTTGGAAAAGCTCCTTCTGGGCAATTAAAAGGTCTGTGGGAGGGATGAACGGGGGAGTCGGTGTTGTCAGAAGTGATTTCATGAGAGTAAACGTGGGGGATTTCTGTAATTTATACTATTTTTATTTAACAGCTCACATTCTCTGACAAATGTCTCTGCTTCATTAATCTGCTTTGAAGGGAATGAATGAATGTGACCTCATTAAGAAATTTACTCTTTTCCAATATGAAAATAAACAGCTGCACGTTTTCATTTAAAGTGATTCAAGTCTTTAAACCGATATTTTTGTTGAATTTGATGATACCATGATTTTTTTAAATCATCCCCCACTTTCACACCGCATTCCTTTGGGTTTATAATAAAAAGTGAGCTCATTTCTTAGTTTTCTCTCTTCATGATTGCTGCTTTAGCGGCACAAAGACTCAGATGAAGCTTTGAAATTATTGCTTGTAAGGGCCTAATCAATTTTGTAGATGGAAGAGGGGCAGTGTTCTCCTCCCAATTTTATGTGCTCGTATTCCTGTATTTGCTTGAATTCCATGCTTAAATATTTCAAAATCATATATTTAATTTTAACAGTATTATTTAGTACTGTCACTAATGGTATTTTATTTTTAAAATGAAAGGGTCAAATGTCCCCCCAATACTGTCTCATTGATATAAACACTTCTAGAAATGCAAAGGTTCATTTAAGTATATTATAAAATGCGAGCCCTTTTGTTGCTTGCTACATGGTGAAATTTCACAATGTACTTATCCCACTGACTTACCATAGAAGTGGCTTCTTAAGACATTGTACGTGGTTTGAAATATGTCACTTTAATTATGCTTTCCATATTTTAATACTTCCTTGTTATCTTTTATTATTTTGCCTTTGGATGAATCAACTATATCCATTTGCTTTTATCTTTCATCTATGATTTATAAGGTTGACACCCTATTTTAAAGATAATCTTACATGATTATCTTAAGACATTAAAATTCTTTTTACTCAATTATGCCAACAATAACTATTGACTTCCTTTGATGGAAGTCAAAGAAGCTAACACTGCTGACATCCCCATCTTTGCTGTTTCCCTTTTATATTTTGTATTATACCAATACAGTCTGAAGTTTAAAATCTCCTTTAAAAAAAAAACGACTTTTTTGTATATTTACGTTGAGCAGTTAACTTTTGCTCCCATAATTACCCTCAATTACTTAATTTTCCTCTTTTTATTGCTGAGTAATTTGCAGGTTTGAATTTTTAAATTTTTTTAATCCTACAGTTTCAGATAGTTCCCGTGATTATAACCACTTTTCCTCAATCACAGCTTCCCTAATGAATGCAACGGCTTATTGATCTCCTAATTGTTCACAGTGCCTTTGCAATGTGTCTTACTGGAAAACAGACTTGAGGGGTAAATGTTTTGAGTTTGCAGATCTGAGAATGACCTTATCTTGCCTTTCAAAAAGAAGAAGCCCTTGGCTGGGGATACAATACTTGAGTCTATGAAGCTACAGATAACAAAAAGAACCCACGGTTACAGGTGTTTATTTTTCTCATGTAACAGGAAGGGCACGGGGGTGCTGGCTTTGGCTCAGCTGCCACTATGGCCATCGCATCTGTGGCAGGCACAGTAATGGTCCCCAAAGGGATCCACATCCTAACCCTTGGAATCTGTTGTGTGAGTTGACATGGTCAAGGGGAATTAAGGTTGCTAAGGAACTGCCCTTGAGAGGCCAAGGTCATCCTGGATTATCTAGATGGGCCCAATACAGTCCCAAGGGTCCTTACAAGTGGGAGGAGAGGCAGAAGAGTCGGCACAGGCCTTCCCCCAACAACTGAAGGTAGAGCAGGCCGAGTTAGTTAGGGAATGCAGCGACCTCTAGAGGCCGCACTGGGAAAGGAAGGCAAACATTCCCCGTGGAGCCTCCAGGAGGAAACCAGTCCTGCCTACGCCTTGATTTTTTTGAGCCCAATTAAATGCATTTCAAACTTCCAACCTCGGGAAGTGTAAGATAATACATCTGTGTTGTTTTCGGCCACTCCGTGTTTTTCTTTGTTTGTTTTTGTGGCATTGAGAAGAAACCAGGGCAATATCCCTGGGATGACTATGTAGCAGGACAAAGGAGAGAGGACCACATCAGCCAAATCTGCGTCTTTTTTCGGAAATTAAGCTCCCCCTCTCCCCAGCAGAATGTTCTTTTCTTCTGGTGAAGCGGAATTAGGCCCGGTATCCACTCCTAGCTGGGGGAAAGGCTAGGAGGGCAATTACTGAGCTTCACAGCCTCCACCTTTTGGGGAGCCAAGGACAAGCGTTGAGAATGGCTTTTCAGAAGCTGATCAGCCACGTCTTATTCTTTTCTCCTGAAAACCCTAAGTTATTTATTAATTAGTGCCCAAGAGAAGAAATAGGAATGTATTTTAATTTTTAACTCTTGAGTGGATGTGTAAACTTTTAGGTACTGTCTGGAAAACATTTACCGGAATATAGCTTGGCATTGATTCCCGCTCATCAGTTTTGCTTAGAAGATAGCAAAATCTCTACGTGTTCAGTTTCAGGACTTTTTAAGTTAGTTTAACTATTTAATAAATATTTGTTAACTACTTAATATTTGCCAGATGCTAAAATAATTTTTTTTAATTTTGTCTCCCCCCCCCCCTTTCGTGTATTTGATCTGTCTTGTCACTCTGGAATTATTGTCATTTTAAGGTTAAAATTACCTATTGGATTTGCAGGCATTTTACCCTCTCTTATTTAAAAATACTCTATTCATGTCTCACATCTTGAGTGTCTTCCCAGGTTCGTTATTTCTCACTGGTTTATTTTTCCCTGAGTTTTGTCATTTTATTTCTGCATGACTGAGGTTTTATTATGGCTATTGTGTTTTTCTTTTTCTTTCTTTCTTTTTTTTTTTAGTTTTCACTGCCTTTTATTCCAACCTTTAAGAATAGTTTTCGTATTTGCTTTGAACTGTCTAAGAATTTAAGTGGAACTTTTTCTCAAAACCCTTACACCTTGACTCCACTTCCACGTGGCCTCAGATTTTTAAAAGATCCCAAGTTTTATGGCTGCTGTTGTTCACTCATTCTTGATACTGACTTGTTCCCTTTAATATTGGTGCTTGCAGGTCTGATAAGGTAGATTCTGGAATCCTGTGTGAATGGACAGAGAGAGAGAATCTAAGACAAGGGAACGTCCAGCAGCCGGAGAAGCAGGAGATGCTCCAGCCACATCCAGAGCAAGAGGCAGATCTTGGAGCAAGGCTGGTCACCCTCCTGTTTGGGGGAATGTGGATGTTTTTTAAAAACACCATCTGGGACCAGAGCTGGGGGACACGATGGCACTTGACAGAAGAGCAGCCCATGGGACCCCTTGCTCCACATGGCACATCATTGCATCTCCTGTCTGCATCTGAAGGGAGCAGACACAGCACAGACAAGGGAAGCGCAGAGTGGGTGGAGCACTTACCAACCCTGACCTGCCAAATTCTTACTAAGATCTAGGATGTTTTCAACTCCTATTGTTTATATTATGAGTAACTGCACAGCGTTTGTTATTTTTCTTTTGAGTTGGTGTCATAGTTATTTTAGTGAGGGGAGGCTTCTAGCATTTCCATTCATTCTACTAACCTCCTAAGAATCATCTTTGAACATTAAAAAAAATATATTAAAGATGATGGTCTTGGGGTGGGTGGGAGGATACCAGCAAGGATGTCCCATCGAAAGCCTTCATTTTCTGACTGCAGGGAAAGACATAGGTGATTGTGATCAACCAGAGGCGGCTGGTTTGCCTGTCTAATATTCTTTCTTTCCTCTTACTGAGTTTTAATTTTATTTGGTGCAACATGCAATTCCCAGTCACTTTCAGATAGGGTCATCCTATGACACTGTCTTGGCCAATAATATATAAGGAGCTGTCACAGGATGGAGCTTCCAGAAAGGTTCTTTAAAGGGTGCTAACTTGGCTGAAGCCATGCCCTATATTCGGTGCTATCTCCTTTCTCTTGACTGAAACTAATAGGCGTTATAGCTGGGGCTCTGCCGAGAACCGGGAAAGAAGGCCTCACCCTAAAGGTGGAACGACAGAAACCTGTCTTGTTGACCTGGGGCTTCCACAGCAGTTCTGAATTACTCAATTTGTTGGAACCACTGTTGTACAGCTTTTCTGTTACATGCAGCTTCCTGTCAATCTCTAACTGATAAAACATTCTGTCATCAGAGAAGAGCCCTCCTCTTTCTGTGCACTAATACTGCTGAATGTCTTCTCCTTATTTCTTGGTTAGGGTCATGTTGAAGGATAGACTCTCATGGGTAAATTTTGAAGATCTCTCATGTTCAGTGAGCATCCAGGATAACAGCCGCCACTGGTCGACAAATCAGTGGCAAACTAGGTTTGTCCTCAAAATAAACCTCAATTGTAGGAGAAGCCTAGAAAACCCTCTAGAAGTTCCTAAACAGGAAAAGAAAAGAAAAGTTCAGTTGTATAAATGGGCATCTGACATTTTTATTGGACAAAATGCTTGGGGACCAGACTCCAGCTTTTGGGAAGGAAGACCTCACCTGGAGGCCACAGGGCTTCGGGCCAGTTCAGGTACGGGCCTGAACCCCTGCGAGGCTGTACACCTGGAGATGTAATTAACAATCAGGAATAAGAGATCTGGGGCTCAGCAAATTCCTTTATTGCCTTTTACTAGAATTCTTATCACTGAAATGACTTATAAAGTTCCTTGTTTACAGGAACATCAGCTTACATTAGCCATTCTAAAGGGAAATAAGGAGGGAGACGATTGTACACCCTTGGGGAGTGATAGATGCTGAAAAGGGAAAAGCCCAAGGCGGCAAAAACGGAAAAAAGCAGAACCAATCAGAGCCATCCCAAACCACCTGGAGTTTTTTTAATCAGGAGCTTCTTTTGGGCTCCAAATTGACATTATAGATGGTTGCGTCCCAAGACACTGAATTCTGTAAGCCACGAACTTTAAGTCCTGCCCATCAGCACAGAACAAGTTTCAACACTATGATCTTTTACTCACGTATTCTAAACACCTCTAACTACCTAATGCGCGCCAGGCAACGAACAAATTGTAGCAAAGATTTATGTTCAGCTTGAAAAAGGAATTCATTACTTTGCTTTTTAATAGCTGCAGATAGCAGCATAACTTAACAATGCATTCTGTGTTATCCACCTACCTTTCAAATGCACTTTGATAACACATAGGAAATTAGGATACAGGGCCAATTATCATCGCAAATTTAAACCTCTCTGCCTCGAGAGTACAATGGATCCTTCTTTGAAAACTGGATGCCTCTCAAATTTTATCAACCAAAGAAAAATAACTAATTACATAAGCCTTGGACAACAAAACCTTAATTTCATGTTATAGGCACCTAGTGGGCAGTGTAAACAACCAGACACATCAGACCGTGGAAAGCAACAGAGATATTTTTGTTATCGTATCAGTTCATGATGTGTTGCAAACTACTACTGGAATGTCTAGGTTTTATAAAGTAACGTCTATGTTTTGGTTTGGCCAATACTTTTAAACAATTTAATCCTATGCTTTTAAAAAAAAAAGAGTTTCCAATATACCCGTAGCTTTCTGTCCATCAGTCACATTGTTAACACATCAAGGATCATGAGTTAGGTAACACCACATCTAATGTAAATTCACATTTCACAAAAGTCTGTCAGGGCCTGGGAGGTAACCGATTGGGAAATGAAGTCAATTCTCTGGCACTGAGGCCCAGAACAAAGGGGAGAAACGAGGTGTCCTTAGACTCACCAGTGAGAGTGGACCTAGTGAGGTTCAGGCGCAGAATTAGGCTTATTAATTAACTCCAGGTGCTCCTGTTCCTCCGCCGGCCCGCCCTGCCCTCCCTCGCTCAGCCAATTCATTAAAGCCCGTTGGTTTCTCCCAGGCGCCTCCTGACGACTCTCATTGTTCTGTGCATGGGGCTCGTGGGCTCCCGGAGCCCGCTCACAATTTCCCTCGGTTTCCGACGGCTCCTTAAGTACCAGTTTGGATCAGCCCATTTGCGGCTAGTGCTTCAATAAACGTAACTGCGTCTTGACTAAATGAAGGACTTTGGGGGGTAAGATGGGACAGGATGACTGGGGGGGGGGAGGGGGAGGTAGAGCGAATCACACCGGGTGCCTGTGTTCCCCGAAAGAACCAGCAGGTGGTAGCAACGCCTCGCCCGAGGCCCCGGCTCAGCGCTTTGATCGCGAACAAAAGACCCCCGATCCTACCCCGGGTTCGAGCAGAGGCGGGTGGGGGGAAGGGGGGGACGGAAACGCCTCTCCTCGCGGCGTCCCCTGCGTTCCTCACCCCTCCCTTCCAGGAACCCGCTGAGTCCCTTCCACAGCCTCTCCGCGCGGCGGGGGAGGTTCTCTCGAGGGCGCGGGCGAGGGAGGCGGCACCCAGGGGCGCAGCGACTTGCCCGGGCCGGGCAGGGCCAGGCACCGACCTCAGGACATCCCCTAAGACCCAGGGGAGGGGAGAGTCAGAAGCCCCAACGATGACAAAGATCCAGGGTCACGAGCAGGGAGATGGGTTTAAAGGCTAGATCGGCGACGCTTTCATACCCGCGCGCCCCCTCCCTGGCCGCCTAGGCGCCCCCGTACCCTCTGAGGTTTGTTTTTCCCTCCACCCACTGCTTTTCCTTCGCTTTTCTCAGCTCACGCCCACCTGAGTTCAAACCTGAGTAGGGACCAAAACAGAGGGTTTAGTTCCTAGAGTTGAAGCAGAAAAGCAGGGGCGGGGAGGGGAGGGGAGGGGAGAGGGCGCGCGTCCGGCCCCGCTGCAGCCCCGCGCGCTCCGCCGGGCAGCGCTTGCCCCTCTCTCCCGGGGCCAGGGGCCGCGCCGGTCCCGGGGGTTTAAGCGCATCTCCGGGGACCGCCGCCTGCGCCAGCCCCTCGCGCGTGCCGCCCTCCGCGCCCACGTCCCTCCGCCCCGCGCCGCCACGCGCTCTCCCCGCGCGCTCGCCGCCCGGGCCGAGGGCGGGCTCGGCGCCCCGGAAGAGGGGAAGGAGGCGGCCGCAGGGGCCGGAGGGGGGCGGGCCGGGCCGGCTGCGGGGGACGCGCAGGGGCGGGCCGGGCTGCGCTCGCGCCCGCCGCGTCTCGGGAGCAGAGCCGCGGGCGGCGGGACCCGCGACCCAGCGCGGCGACGGCGAGCGCGAGCGGGCCCCGCACCAACCCGGCGCCCCGCCCCCAGGGCAGCAGCCCGGGCCCGCCAGTCGCCGCCTCCCGGCCGCCCTGAGCCCCAGAGACGCGTTGCGCCGGGGGGACCCGGGCAGTGGAGAGCGAGGGACCCCGCACCCGAGCGCGGACGCCGGCGGCGCGGGGCGAGCGCCGGGCCTCGGGGGCGCAGACCTGCGGAGCCTGCTGCCGGCGGAAGGTGAGCCCCGGGGTCGCAGGCGGTGGTGGGGGTTGGGGGGTTGTTGGGGGGTCGGTGTGCCTGAGGACAGAGGAATTAAGGTTTGCAAAAGTTGAGGGTCCCTCCAGCCAAGGCCTCTGCAGATCCTCGGGAGTCTCCGGGGGGTGCCGAGTACCCCTCCCTAGGGAGAACCGGGTTGGCGAGGGGGTGGGGAACTGATGCAGCCTCGTTGACACCCCCATTGCCCTAGCTACTGCCGCGACCCCCGCTGTTTGCAGACACTCCTCGGGCTCTGACATGGGGGTCCTGCTCTGGGGGTCCTCGCGGAGCCGGGCTCCCAGCCTTCTGCAGAGGGTTGCCCACCGCTCCGGTGGCTCCTCTCCAATCCCGGCGGAGCTGGGAGGAGCAAGGAGGTTAATCCCACACCTGCCCGGCTCCCCACGGCTCTCCCGCTCCCCACCCCATCTCCGCAGGTAGCCTGGCGGTGGCGGGAAGCCTTGGTTCCTGCTCCCCAGACAAAACCTCAAGTTGCCCCAAAGTCTCCTGCCCTGCCCCTCCCCCTCCCCCTCCCCGGCTGTCTGGGAGCTTGGCCCCGCCGGCCGCCACCCACCAGTCTTGGCCGTCTGGTACCCTCTCCCCTCCCACCCCCGGGGGAGCTGGCGTGGGCCCAGCGCAGCCGATGTTGTAATGTCCCTGGCACTGCCCCTGGAGAGAAGCGGCTGGGCCTGTTCCCAATCAGTTAACCTGGGCCAGGCCCTGCACCGCCAGGGGCATTGACTCTGGCTCTGGAAGGGGAGACGCTGGTTCAGTGGGAAAGGGGCTGTGGGACTGTGGGCACTGCCGGGAAACTGTCCAAGCAGTGGGACACTAGGGGACTGAGACACGCGGAGAGCTGTGGAGAGGGACCACTTGGCTCCTTCAGGGCAAAGGACCTTGTTTGTCCCAGGAAGGCCAGGGTGGGGACACCTCTGTACCTACCTAGAGGCCTAGGGAGGAGGACTCCTTTGGGGTCCATCGGTTCATTTAGGGTGCAAGAAGATGGCGGGCAATGATGGCTGTGTCACCAGGATGCTGGGGCGCAACAGGCAGCCATGGGCTAAGCATGGGAAGGGCAGGACCATCTCTCCTCTGGGGCAGCTGCTCTCTCTCCCAGCCCATCACCCCCATCACCATCTCCTGTTCACACTGCACTCCCCACTAGGTGGAAGGAGGGGGGATGGAGTTGGGGGAAAGGGGGTTGGCCCCCCCTGGTTTCCCTTTCTCTACTTCCCTGCTTACCCCCCTCTCCCAGCCCAGGGGTTTCTGCAGAAGCAACTCGTGGGGCAGAGGGCAGTTCACAGGCAGACTCGGGGTGGAGTAGGGCGCATGGGCGTCTGAGGGCCGCTCCGGGTCTGCACTGATGGGCGTGTTCACACTCACACACCTCCCAGCACCTCCATCCACACCCATCTCGCTCATACACTCTCCCTTACACAACCTCACACTCGCTCTTGCAGGCACTGGTCCTGGCACTCATGGGCTTTCTCCCAGTTTCCACTTACTCATCCCTTGGGCACGTGTGCCGCCTGCCCCAGCACCCTCCCTGTGCTCCTTCCCAGAGTCAGGGCACAGCCTGGTTCTAAATGGCTGTCTGGCTAAACCCAGACACTGCCTGCATCTTAAGAGCCTCCCCCAGCTCCACAGTGGGAGGCACATTCGTCAGCATCTTCATGCTCTAGGGGACATTCTCAGGGCTGGAGGCCTTAAGGGACACAGGACTGTCCTCTGCTAGGTAATCCACAGATTGGCTCCCCAGCCAGGGCGGAGGGGCTGAAGCGCCGGAGGACAGCCACCTCCTCACTGTCTGCTCTGGGTGCTGCCTTAAAGGCCAGTGGCATCCCTTACAAGGCAGGAGGCCGGGGCTCGAAGACAGGGTGACTGAGACCAGGTCCAAGGTGGAGATTAAAGGGGAGCGGCTGAAGCATTAAGCTGAACAAGGATTATACTGGAATTTCCTGGGCGTTTAAATAGCTGCGGAACAGGACGGAGGGCAGGGCCTGTGTGCCGACCCCTCCCACGCTGACCCTGTGGCTCACAAGTGTGAGGACCAGCTCAGCAACCACCCCAGACCTAAAACCATTGACCCCTGTGCCCTTGGGACCTCCACTCGGCCCCGAGGGCCCCTGCAGCCTGCCTTGCCTCACTGCATGCTCCTGTCTGAGCCCTGCTTACCCTGATGCCCCTCCTGTGTGTTCCGAGTGCCCGGTCCCCTCTGGTCCCCTCTTTCCTTTTGAAGTCACAGTTCTGATGTCCTGTAAGAGAAGTGTGATGTTATCAGTGGGACAATGTGAACTTCTTGGGAGAGAAGCTTAAGGAAAATCCAGGGATAAAAGTTCATTGCTTTTCTTGTTGACATTCGTTTGCTCATTCATTCCCAGCTCCTCCTGCCTCTCTCTCTCTCTGCTTTCTTCTTCTAGATGAAATTTTCTAGATATTTTGAAACCTACAGTGGGGGAAAAAGAGGGAAGATAAAATATAAATATATACTATACTAGTCTAGGTTTTATAAATATTTCCCCTTTTTGTTTATGAGATTTTTTAAATTATGAAAAGAAGATATGCTCACTGTAATAAGAAAATCAATTCAAATATTGTAAGACAACGTTAATACCCCTCCCCCTATAATGCAATACGCCTACAATAACCAGTTTTAATGGCTTGATATATATCTTCTGCCATATCTTCTTCCAAACTTATTTGGCTTATATTATTTAATTTTTAGAAACCTGCTTTGTGGATTGAGGTGCATGAACTCTACCAAGTCAGCTTGGTTTATTCATAAAATTATCATATTTAGCACATTGATTTGAGCACAGTTAACTTTTAAAATTCGTACAGACATATTCCTGTTTAAATCGTGCATTTTTATAGATAACTGAAACCATAAGCTATGATTTAGAAGCTAAGATTCTACACGTCTTTAATCTTTGCCAGTTTCTAAAACAAAATACAATCCTGATGCCTAAGACACTGTCATATTTTGGCAAACCTAAGACGTGTAATGGGCTTGTGGGTGTTGTAGAGTCTCTACGGTATGGAAAAGGTATGAGGTGATATAGCCAGAAGAGGAGCTGAGGGAAAAACAAAACAAAACAAAACACCCAGACAGTCACAGAATGTAATATTTGTCTCAGGAAACTGTGGCTGACCAGTCTCATTCTCTGAGCTATCATTTTATAGCTACATTTCTGCCGCGTCTGGTGTTCGATGTTTCCAAAAGCATGTACACACCTGACATTTGAAAGTTTTCCTGATTGGGATAAGTTTTCTGCTCTTTCATGGGTGAGAGGATTTCTAAACACTGGCCAATTCCTTTCCTAGTTGGCAAAGATAGAGAAGCCTTGAGCAGGCCTCAGAAAGCCCAGAAAGATGTCCTCAGGTCCTGAGTCCCGCTCGCTTAGCCCTGCGTCCAGGCCTGTGCGCGGAGCCGCCTTGCTCTTGTCACTTACATTTCTGCCTTTGAAACTTGTCTCAAAAGAATCCACAGTGGGAGGAATTCGCAGACAGCAGTTTCTTTCATATCTTGATAAAGTTTCTTCTTTCCATATTTTTATTTTAGCCATAGAGATGCTCTCCGGTTCCTTTTATCTATTAAAAAGGAAAAGACTCGAGTTTATCTGGTTCCTTTGATGAGCCAGAACTGACCTAACAGCCTAGTCTCCCTCAGCCACAATTTTTTTTTTTTTTTTCCTTTCCTGAAGAAACCTGTTTATAACCCTCAGTCTCCTGGATCCGAATCTAAAAGATGTCTTCATCAGATTAGCCGAAGTACACTTCTGGGTACTTGGTCATCTTCAACCATTTCTTTTTAATGGATATCTTTGTTCTTAGTAAAATTATTAAAAAATTACGGATGTGGCAATCCATTTTATTTTTTTCTTTCTGATCCCTCTTGAGGACAGAAGCTGAGTGTCTTTAACATGCCTCATAATTGCTTTTGCTCTTTTCTGGAATTTCTGGAGAGGGGCCAGCTTCATGTTGTCATTAAGATGCCAGCGAAAGCGATGCACGCACGCACGCCCTGCTGCTGCGGCCACAACCACCGCGTTATTTGTGCTGCGGGTCATCAAAGCAGATGCTTGGCCGTTCCTCACCTTCAGGAATGTTCCACGTTGCACGGCTGATATTCTCCGCGTTGCATGTTTTCTCTCGTGTTTTGCCGCCCTTCCAAAAAATAAAATAATCATGGAGATGTATCTGAAGTGTTTTCTTATCCCATCTCCATGATTATTTGTCTAGTTTATCAGCCTAGGAAGACACAGTGCTTCTAGTTTCTTCTTTGTACAGACTCCAGGCTCCATCCATGCTCTGACTGAAAGAGGCTATTTTAAAGACTTATCTGCGGGAAAATGGGTAACAGCCTTCATTGTTTGGAGACAGTTTGCGGGCATTTTCAGTTCTTGGAAAGACTGTTTGTTCCGAAAGACTCTGGTCTGGGCAGAATCGGGTTGGTTCTGGTGAGTCAGGCACGTCTCCGAGTTGAGCCGTGGGAAGTTTGGGGGTGCACCTTCCACATGAGCTAGTTCAGGATAGTTATTAAACAGCCCTTGGTGATGGGGCCCTGCTCTCCACTTCGCTATCTCTCTGTTCTTCTGAGAGGCGTGCATTTAATCCGCACATGATTCTAGTAGCATTTGTGACAGTATTGGCAAAGAACCTTTGTTTCTTCGGAATAATATGCCCAATGGAAATGTTTCTCCCCCCCTCCGGCTTCACTGAGATACAATTGACATATAACATCATGGAAGTTTAAGGTGTGCAATGTGATGATTTGAAAATGCTTCCATGTGCCCTGCGTTGAAGTCTGTTTCACATGTAGGTTCCAGAAGCATGAAAGGTAAATGTCAGTGCTGGTTGTCAGGTGCCCCCCACACATCAGCTCATACAGATGTAGAAACGGTGTCTTTTCACAGTAACCACGTGCAGGTAACACCGAAGGCTTCATCTTACTCTATAGCCAGCATTACCAGGAAAAATTAGAGTAATAGAAATCACATCATGATTTTCATATTTATCACAGTTGGGCGCTGTTTGATTAGAGCATCATTGTGAAATGTGTCGTTTTCGACAGCACTGTGGGTCCCAGGGCCACAGATATCCAGGAGGACACGTGTTCCAACTTTCTTTTCTTTTTTTTTTTACTCTCAGTCCTGTGCCTTTTGAGCAACATGACTGTTTTCTTCTCAACAGAAATAAATGTGGTCTGCTGTTCTTGTCCATCCAACTCATGGACTTTTGAGACTCAGCCACAAGGAGAGAGAGAGGTCATCACTAATCTCTAGAGCAAGGAGCGGAGGAAATTCTGAGCCTGTTTGTTGTCACCGTGACCCTGGAGGCAACCATGCCTCCCGGTCATGTGCTCGTGGGCTGCAGTGCATGCCTCTGAGGCTCAGGGGCATTTTATATAAAAGGGTAGCTTATTATGTAGTCAGTCATTTCGAGGGCATGCCCACTAATTTGATTCACTTTACCAAACAGCTATTATCTACAGATTTAAAGGAATAGATTTTTAATAAATGATTTATTGAAAAGCTAATACATATATACAAGATTTTTTAAATACAAAAAATAAAAGGAACACAGTGAACATAAGTCTCCCTTGCACCAGCTCCCATCCTATCCCTCCAGCTTTCTTCCCAGGCTTTGTCTACTCATTGTAATGGCCCACACTTGGATGTGGACATGGATATGGACATCCTTAAATTCCCACTTGAGAGCGTGCTTTATATTGTTCTGCACTGGACTTTCACTTGGAAATTATTTTCCTAGCAGTACCTAAACAGTAGCCCTTACTCCTTTTGAAGGTTGTGCCATAGTTTTAAAATTTTTTCAATTACAGTTGACATACAATATCATATTAGTTCCAGGTGTACAACATAGTAATTAGGCATTTATATACCTTATGAAGTGATCTCCTTGATTAGCTTAGTGCCCACCTGGCACCGCACATAGTTATTACAATACTATTGACTGTATTCCCAATGCTGTACTTTACATGCCCATAAACCATCTTCCTAATGATGTAAGTTACTTTACAGTCTTTTCCTTTACAAACAGTTCTGCAATAAATATCCTTGTTGGAACATCTGTGCAAATGATCCAAGTGTATGGTACCTGAAGGACAAGTTCTTAGCAGGGAAGCGGCTCGGTAGACATCACAGTGGCCCTTCCAAGAGACCGCTCTAATGTGAACTCGTGAGCGCAGTGACCATCACAGAGCCCGTTTTCCATGCCTTCTCCAACCCACTGCATTATTAATCTCCCAGGACAAAATGGCATGTCCCTGTGGTTTCAACACGCCTTCCTTTCATTGTGAGCAAACTAGAAGCATCTTTGCATCTATTTAAGGCATGCATTTATTTTTCTGGAAGCCGTAGAGGAAATGTGCCCCTTGTGGAGAGAGGACCTCGGTTCATGAAATGCCTGTGTATGCCAGTCCTCCATGGCTCTCTTTCTCCTGTACGCTGACTCATTTCTCAGACAGCCTTCACCCCTTGGTCTCTGCGCATCTGTCCTGGCACCCACCCTCCCAACATACCCCAGGGCTCTTCTTCAGTGGTCCCTCTCGCTTCACTGCCTCACTGAGATGCCTGGCATGTCCAACTCTGATGGGGTCAAAAGATGTGGGGGAGGGGAGATCATGTGTCCCCAGGGAAGGAGTAGCTTTTAACCCACTTGCTTTTAATGAGAAGAATCTCCCGACTCCCAGTACAGGGTAGCTGGAGGAAGGAGGAACAGAAGAGAGTAAATGAAGAGAAAACTGGAATAGCTCCTTCCAGAAGAGAAGGCTAAGATTGGCCCAGAACTAACTACTCTGTGCTCTGAGAGGGAGGATGGCCATGGGGGGGCGGGAGCCACCAGGCACGTGGCCCTCCAGGACAGTGGGTTTGGCACCTGCTTTCGTCCCACCGTCGGTGCTGAGACAGTTTGAGAGCTATAGGAGGAGACAGGGTCAGGTTTGGAGCCTGGGCCATAATGAAGCGGTGCAGTTACCTCCCCCGGCCTCTCTGGGCCTGTGTCTCCCTAGGAAACAAGCTCGACTGCAGACCCCAGTCTTGCAAAGCAGCAGCCCTCCCTGCCTGGGCGCAGGGTGGTGGCCAGGGCAATGGTGGGAGCCCTGAAGATGCCCCATGGCTGCTGAGGGTGCTGCACGGTCAGGGAGCAGAGTGGCGGGAATGGTGTGCAGTCTCTGGGTCCTGCTCCTGGTGTCCTCGGTTCTGGCTCTGGAAGGTAAGAGGGAGTGGGGACCTGAGAACCCCTGCCTGCCAGTGGACACCCAGCACAGTGGGAAATGGGAAAGATTTAGAGAAGGCAGAAGAGACTAGAGACATGGAGATGGGGAAAGGAGTGGGAGGGTTTCAGAGAAAGGCTCCTGAAGGTCAGCAGTGCTCCTGCTGCTAAGTTCCATGGAACAGGGGGGGAGATTCTGTTTTTCCTCCTGGAAATGGGGTGGGAGTTAGCAGTGCTGGTGGGAGCCTTGGCCACTGCTTGACCCTTCTTATCTCTGGGCAGAGATACTGCTGGACACCAGCGGAGAGACGTCTGAGATAGGCTGGCTCACCTACCCGCCAGGTGGGGTGAGTGTCAGTCCATTCTGAACCCATGGCCCCGCCCTCCCCCTGCTCCCCCAAGGGTGGGATTGGAGAAGGAGTCCCTGGGTAGGGACTATTGGAATAAGACTCTCTCTCCAGAGGGGCAGGGCTTCGGGATATCCTTTACCCTGCTGGCCATGTCATTAATTTTAAATCTCAGTGGAAGAGATATTCCCCCCCACCTTCCTGCACCCTCCAAGTCCTGAGCTGCTAACAACACCCATCTCCCTCCCTGCAGTGGGATGAAGTGAGCGTTCTGGATGACCAGCGACGCCTGACTCGGACCTTTGAGGCCTGCCATGTGGCAGGGGCCCCGCCAGGCACCGGGCAGGACAACTGGCTGCAGACACACTTTGTGGAGCGACTCGGGGCCCAGAGGGCACACATCCGACTCCACTTCTCTGTTCGGGCGTGCTCCAGCCTGGGTGTGGCTGGGGGCACCTGTCGGGAAACCTTCACGCTCTACTACCGCCAGGCGGAGGAGCCCGACGGCCCCGACAGTGTTTCCACCTGGCACCTCAAACGCTGGACCAAGGTGGACACGATTGCAGCGGACGAGAGCTTCCCCGCTGCCTCTGCCTGGGCAGTGGGGCCCCAGGGGCCTGGGCCGAGGGCCGGGCTTCAGCTGAACATCAAAGAGCGGAGCTTCGGCCCCCTGACCCAGCGTGGCTTCTACGTGGCCTTCCAGGACACCGGGGCCTGCCTGGCCCTCGTAGCCGTCAAGCTCTTCTACCATGCCTGCCCCTCCGTGCTCCGTGCCTTCGCCTCCTTCCCTGAGACCCAGGCTAGTGGGGCTGGGGGGGCCTCCCTGGTGGCAGCCATGGGCACCTGTGTGGCTCATGCAGAGCCAGAGGAGGATGGAAGTGGGGGCCAGGCGGGGGGCAGCCCCCCCAGGCTGCACTGCAATGGGGAGGGCAAGTGGATGGTCGCTGTCGGGGGCTGCCGCTGCCAACCTGGGTACCAGCCTACACGTGGAGACAAGGCCTGCCAAGGTGAGACCCTGGCTCCCACTTGCTCTTTCCACCTGCCCCAACCTTTGGGCTCCTTTCCTGAACACCCCCAAACGTCATTTTGTTCCCAAAAGGTCAGGAATAAGCTATTTGAGGGAAGGATTCCTGTTTATTTCCTAAAAGCACACAAATCCACTCTCATCCACTCATCTGACATTTCCAACACCTTCTGGAGACTCCCACGGCCGTTGTTGAGGCTGCTAGGGCTGCAGGCCTGAGAAGTGGTGGAGATCAGGAGATGAACTCCTGGGTCGTCTTGGGGTGGGGTCCTTTGTCCGCCTTCGCCCCGTGTGTGGGGCGGGCTCATCCCCGGGCCAGGTGGCAGGATGCAGGTGGAGGGCAGGGAGTCCCAGCTGGGGACTAAGGGAAGGGCTCTGCCGCAGGTGGAGGCTGCAGGAGGCCTCTGCAGAGGGAGGTTATGCAATCAGCCTACAGACACCTACCTCTGGAGCTTGGCCTGCCCATAACCCCCGCCCACCTCACTTTTTCCATCAGTGGAAATGCAATTCCACCCCAGCAAGTGGCAGAAGTAATCTCTGCCTGAGGGAGGGAAAGAGGGAGGTGAGGGCTGGGGTTCCATCTCTGGGGAGAAGGAGGAGCCAGCCTTGGGGGGGGGGGCTCTGGTGGGGGAGGGGGGATGCTGATGAGCTGAAGCCTCCACTCTCCTCTGCCCCTCAGCCTGCCCTGTGGGGTCCTACAAGGCCGTGCCCGGGAATGCCCCCTGCTCACCGTGCCCTGCCCGCAGCCACGCCTCCGAGCCTGCAGCCCCCATTTGCCCCTGCCTTGTGGGCTTCTTTCGGGCCAGTTCCGACCCCCCACAGGCCCCCTGCACTGGTGAGTCCCTCACCTGCCCCAGAGGTAGAAACAGGACTGGGAGTGGGGCGGGAAGGTGGGGACCCCCAGGGCGACCAGTAGGGCTGGTGCGCATTGGCGGTGACATCTCTTTTTCCTTTGTCCTTTGTGTCTTCCCCTACCTGCCCCACCTGTCTCTCTCTCTGACCTCGTCACCCCGGGCGGCCACCTGCCTCCCTCTGCGCGTGGGCGCCTCTGCTTTCTGGCCCCACCCTGTGCTGTCCCTGTCTGCCCCGGCCTCCTCCCTCTGTCACTCCTACCCCATCACTCCCTCTTTGTGGCCCTTCCCGCCCTGGTACCCAGGCCCTCCGTCGGCTCCCCGGGAGCTGTGGTTCGAGGTGCAAGGCTCAGCGCTCATGCTGCACTGGCGCCTCCCCCAGGAGCTTGGGGGGCGCGGGGACCTGCTCTTCAACGTCGTGTGCAAGGAGTGCGGGAGCCACCAGGGGCCTGGCAGCGGGGGCGCTTGTCACCGCTGTAGGGATGAAGTGCACTTTGACCCCCGCCAGAGGGGCCTGACTGAGAGCCGGGTGTTAGTCGGGGGTCTCCGGGCACACGTCCCCTACATCTTGGAGGTGCAGGCTGTCAACGGGGTTTCAGAGCTCAGCCCCGACCCTCCCCAGACTGCGTCCATTAATGTCAGCACCACCCACGCAGGTGAGCCTTTTCCTGTGCCTGAGGCCCTACCTCGCCTCCTTAGAACCCCTGCCCCACTCCCGCCTTCTGGTCCCCGGAGACCCACTACTGACCCCCCACCCCAGTTCCCTCCGCAGTCCCCGCGATGCACCAGGTGAGCAGGGCGTCCAACAGCATCACGGTGTCCTGGCCGCAGCCAGACCAGACCAACGGGAACATCCTGGACTATCAGCTGCGTTACTATGACCAGGTTGGAAGGGGGGCAGCCCAGCAGGGCTCCGGGAGCTTGCAGTGCCCCCCAGTGGGGCTAGAGGGGGGTGGCAGGGAGTGGTGCCCTGGAGCCCGGAGGAAGGTGGGAGGAGCCGAAGTCTTGGAGGCGGTTGCAGGGGGGAGGGTCTGGGACTAGCCACTAGGAATGAGTGACTGTCACCCCCAGGCAGAAGATGAATCCCACTCCTTCACCCTGACCAGCGAGACCAACACGGCCACCGTGACGCAGCTGAGCCCCGGCCACATCTACGGCTTCCAGGTTCGGGCACGGACCGCTGCAGGCCACGGCCCCTACGGGGGTAAAGTCTACTTCCAGACGCTGCCTCCAGGTGAGGGAGCCAGCATGGAGGCGGTGGCTCTGAGGGTGGTGAGGAGGGGCCCAGGGGCCCTGCAGGCAGGAGGCTGTGAGGAGCGCTGTGGCCAAGCGCCGACCTTTGGCTCTGGGTGGCTGGGTGGGTTCATGGTGGGCATGTTGCTGAAGGCACACCTGAGGCCTTGGCCACCTGTGACCCTGGGCGGCTGGCCCCTCAGGTGAGCCGTCGGCCCAGCTTCCGGAGAGACTTTCCTTGGTGATTGGGTCCATCCTGGGGGCTTTGGCCTTCCTCCTGCTGGCGGCCATCACCGTGCTGGCTGTGGTTTTCCACAGGTGAGCCCTTCCTCGTGTCCCCGCTCACCCTGCCTCACCCCCCAAGTCCTGGGGGCCCAAAGCCCGCTGCAGAGACCCTCATACCCGCCCTTTCCTGGGTCCATGCACAGGTGGGAAGGAGGGCCCTGGTCCACCCCAGTCTAGACGGCACCCTGTGCGGGGTGGAAGGGGAGGAGAGGGAGCGAGTGCCATTCCAGGCCTTTGGTTTGTCCCTTAGGAAACGACGTGGGACAGGCTACACGGAGCAGCTGCAGCAGTACAGCAGCCCAGGTGAGGGGTCTGGGGAAGTGGGGGTGCAGAGATGAAGAGCTGGGGGCTCAGGCCAGGAGCACACCAGGCAAGGCTGGCCCCCCTGAGGCTGAGGGGACCTCCTTGGCACTGTCTTCAGAAGTCAGAGGGCACGCCTGTGCGGTGTGGGGGGACCTTCACCACACCCTCATAACGCACCCCACATGCCTACAGGGCTTGGGGTGAAGTATTACATCGACCCATCCACATACGAAGACCCCTGCCAGGCCCTCCGAGAATTCGCCCGGGAGGTGGATCCTGCCTACATCAAGATCGAGGAGGTCATTGGGGCAGGTACTGCGGCAGCAGAGGGGGTGGGCCCGGCAGGATTCCTTCTAACTGGGCAGGACGCCGTGAGCCCCCCGTCATTCCTGGACCATCGCCCAATCTATCCCCCGTCCCCCCAGGCTCCTTCGGAGAAGTGCGCCGGGGCCGGCTGCAGCCCAGGGGCCGGCGGGAGCAGGCTGTGGCCATCCAGGCCCTGTGGACCGGAGGTGCCGAGAGCCTGCAGATGGCCTTTCTCGGCCAGGCCGCCGTGCTGGGCCAGTTCCAGCACCCCAACATCCTGCGGCTGGAGGGCGTGGTCACCAAAAGCCGGCCCCTCATGGTGCTGACCGAGCTCATGGAGCTGGGCCCCCTGGACAGCTTCCTCAGGGTCAGTTGGCCTGGGGGAAGGCGGGGAGGCATTGGGTCCGGGAGTGTGCGCGGTTCTAGACTGTTCCAGAGGCAGAGCCCTATACCTTTGCCCCCTCCTGCCCACCTCCGGGGGTCTTCAGCCTTCATTCCCGGGCCATTTTCTGATTCCCGAGCCCCCTCCCCTCCCCTGCTGACGTCTGCTGTGCGTGTGTTGGGGTTCCCCGCGCCGTTGCTGACCTCTGCCCCCTGCCCCTCAGCAGCGGGAGGGCCAGTTCAGCAGCCTGCAGCTGGTGGCCATGCAGCGGGGCGTGGCGGCCGCCATGCAGTACCTGGCCAGTCTCGCCTTCGTGCACCGAGCGCTCTCTGCCCGAAGCGTGCTGGTGAATAGCCACCTGGTATGCAAAGTGGCCCGGCTTGGCCACAGCCCTCAGGTGAGAGCACGGCCTGGCGGCTCTGCATTCTTTAGCGGGTGCTCGGGGATGAGCCAGGGCCTGGGGCAGGGACCTCGGCAGGCGGCATATCATTGTGTCTGGAGGGCTGGCGCTCACCTGTGCTTCACTCAGCATAGAAGCCTGGGCAAGGGGGCCATTCAAGGATTTCAGGACTCGAGGCCATTGGGAAAGGCGGGAGACCTCAGAGACCTAGAACCGCCTCCTGCCCTTCCCCTAATGATCACAGACTAGAGTCAGGGCCGCTGGGCACAAATCCTGAGCACTCTACCCTAAACTCTGTGGCTTTGCCCAAGTCCATGTCTCTTAATGCCTCAGCCTTTACAAAATGAGAATGTCATCTACCTGCAGGGTTCTCATGATGATTAAGAGAGATGCTTGATGTGAAACCTTTGACTCACATCTAAGCACAAAGTAGTTGCTCAATAAAGTGACTGTTGCTGTGATTATTGATACTGGTACTTTTAACCCTACCCCTCAGGGCCCAGGTTGTATGCTTCGCTGGGCAGCCCCAGAGGTCATTGCACATGGAAAACATACGACATCCAGTGACGTCTGGAGCTTTGGGATAGTGATGTGGGAAGTGATGAGTTATGGAGAACGGCCCTACTGGGACATGAGTGACCAGGAGGTGAGCTCTTGATCTAGAATTGCTGCCTCCCCACCCCCGATCCTTCTCACCCACCAGCCTCACAGACTCACACATTCTGAGATCTCCATTCTCTGATCCATTCCCTCCCTAAGATCTCGTGGCTTTTGCTTTCTGTATTTTTAAGTTCCTTCACCACTGCGATCTCATGTTCTGCCTGATCCCAACCCACCCCTTTACCTGACAATATACTCCTTCCCATGTGCAGCAGTTTCCCTCACCATATTCTTCCTCTAATCCCCAGGTGCTAAATGCAATACAGCAGGAATTCCGGCTGCCCCCACCTCCAGGCTGTCCTCCTGGACTACATCTGCTTATGCTGGACACTTGGCAGAAAGACCGTACCCAGCGTCCCCACTTTGACCAGCTGGTGGCTGCATTTGACAAGATGATTCGCAAGCCAGACACTCTGCAGGCCGGCGGGAGCTCTGGGGACAGGTCTGGAGCTTGGGACTGGAGCCTGGGAGAACCAGGGAGGGTCGATGCAAACCAAAAAGAAAACTGAGGAGCGGGGTCTAGGATGAAGAGGGGACTTTGACCTGCCTGCCCCTCCCCCCTCAGACCGTCACAGGCCCTTCTGAACCCTGTGGCCCTGGACTTTCCTTCTCTGGACTCACCTCAGGCCTGGCTCTCGGCCATCGGACTAGAGTGCTACCAGGACAGCTTCTCCAGGTGTGGCCTCTGCACCTTCAGTGATGTGGCTCAGCTCAGCCTGGAGTAAGCAGGGACAGGCGGGTGGGGGAGCCTCTGGGCCCTCAGCCAGGGTCAAGCCTGGAATCGTGGAGAAGCTGGCCCAGATTTGACCCACCCCTTCCCCACCAGAGACCTGCCTGCCCTGGGCGTCACCCTGGCTGGCCACCAAAAGAAGCTGCTACACAACATTCAGCTCCTGCAGCGGCACCTGCGGCAGCCAGGCTCCGTGGAGGTCTGAGGCCCGGGCGGGAAGCTGTGACTGATGATGCTTAGGACGTGGCCGGGACACAGGTCCAAGGAGGGACGTAGGAGACAGGAGCCAGTCTCCATCTTGGCCTCTTGCACCCGCACACTCAAGCCAACCCTCAGGATGCTCCCTTCCCTGCCCTGTGCCCCTTCCCACCCTCCCTCCCCACATTAAAGGGAAAGAAGGGATTTTGCAAGTTGGAGGTGTGGTGAGACCTCAGTCTGCAAGGGACCCCGGGAAGGTGACACTGCACAGCTGAGGAGCAGAGTAGGGAATCATTTATTGGAAGGTAGAAGGTGACAAGACTCAACCAGCGTCACCCCACCCCAGAGGGGCCTGTCCCCTCACTCCCACACTTTCTCCACAAGCCTCTCCCTCACTCTCTGGAGCACAGGGCAGGGCTCTCCCCTCTCTGACACGGGGGTGGAGACTGGGTGCAAAGGTGGCCAGCGGGTCCTTAAAGTGCTTCGCTGTGACAGTGCAGCGGGACTCCCCTAAAGCCCAGGAGGGGGCACCAGCCACCTCCTGGCTTTCCCTTTGCTCTAGAGTCCAGTGAGGAGCAGAGGCCTGGGCACAGCAATTCCCAACTATTCTACTCCTTTCCCCTTGACCTGGGAGGTTCGACCTCTAGGTATTTTTGGTTTGGGTTTTGTAACCTTCCCAGGAACACGAGGGTACCTGCCGGGAACCAAAGCAAGGACGTGCTCAGATCTGATATTCCCAGCCCTCCTCTTCCAGGCCCCTGTTGACTATGCCCCTCGATTCTGTCTTCAGGGTCCCTTGCCGAAGTTTCTCCCAGTTAGTGCTGCTGCGGGAGGTGCTTCGCGACACCGACGGGAAAGGAAGGGACAAGCTGAGGCCAGAGGGGTGGCTCTGCTGCACTTTTTCTGAGTCTTTGTCCAAGTCATAGGAGCCCCGGTTGTAGAAGGCCCGTGCGTAGCGCCGGGCTCGCTGCTGGTTGAGGTCCTGCTTGTCTTCCACCCTGGGGAAAACAGGGGACTTGAGAGGTGGCCAAGGGCCAAGGGCTGGACCTGCTTCTCTCCTGTGCACCCCACCATGATGGGCCTTTTCCTTGTCTGATGTGGCAGGGGGTTTCAGGCCCTCAGCAGCCAGGCCATTGGGATGAGGGAGGGCACAGGACCCCTGAGATCACAGGAGCACCCAGCCTCTGGCTGTCACTCACCGCAGGAACCAGCGGTCCCCCAGCCCGTAATCTCCCCCAAATATCCCAGAGCGGGGCCACAGGCAGCGAGGCAGCTTCCGCTCCAGCATCACCGTTGTGGCCACGACCTGCATGTGGGGACAGAAGGGGAAGTCAGAAGAGGCTGGGTGTCGACGGAAATGAAGCGTAGGGAGAGAGAGGGTGCCAGGCAGAGGGATGCCAGCTAAGTAGCAGCCAAGAAACTCAGGAACTCTGTGGTTGCCCAGAGGCGACAAACAGCACCCTTAAGCTGAAGATAGTGATGTCAGCTTTTTCAACCCTCTTCTGTAGGAGACTCAATGGGATGTGATAGTGCTGATGCCAGGCTGGTCCTGCAGGAGATTGAGTGACCTCGCTCCAAGGACATGGGAAGGCGAGGAAAGCAAATAGAGCTGCCCAGGGCTACAGGATATTTCAACCCTAGAGACATATAGGCCATTTATAAATGCAAACATCCTCCTGAGACATCTAATATCAGTGCATTTGCCTGGAAAAAGATATTTTCCTGTTTAGCCAGTTTAGGTTTTTGGTTTTTTTTAAACTCCATTTTCTACACAGCAGAGTTAAATGCCATCCAATTTCCAGGCTTTCCATTTTTATTTTGTAGGAATTATTTTTGAGATAAATTATTTTCTGCATATATTTTAAAGTGATGATTTGATTCATTTAATGGCCGCTTGTCCCCATCATGATGCTCTGAAGATAGTTTCTGCTACTATAAGGGAGTTTTTGTGACATTATTTTTAACATGTCCAATTTTTCTGGGTCAAATCTTGAAGACTGTAAGATTGCCCAAAAGATGGGATACTCCGCTTTTTATTCAGTAGCAAAATTTACAGAATCCCATTTTAGCCACAATTAGCCTTATTTTTTATTTAATTCTTGTTCACTATTCCAGAAAAGACAGGTTTTAATTTTTCTTTAATCTTCACCCAAGCATATGTATGTTTTTATTGGTTTTAGAGAGAGAGGAAAAGAGAGAGAGAGAAACATCAATCACTTGCCCCCTGTGCGGGCCCCAACCAGGGACTGAACCTGCAACCTAGGTATGTGCCCTGACCGGGAATTAAACCCACAATCTTCCAGTGGATGGGAGGACACCCCAACCAACTGAGCCACCTGGCAAGAGCAAGACAGATTTTAATTTCTGCGCAAACTGGGAGGCATTCTTTCCAGCTACGCCGGTATTGCTCGGTGGCATTGCTCATGCAGCTCCACGGTGCACGGGGCATTGTTCTGTGTACGGTGCAGTAACCGCCCAAACACGCGGGGTCAGACTATCCTGCTTCGAATGACTTGCACTCATCCTCCCGGCCACCAGGGGACTCACCTGGGCCCTCCAGAGCTCGTCCCGCTCGTGAGCCACCCGCCAGTGAGTGTCGCCCATCATGGCGATCAGGAGGTTGAGCATCAGCAGGGTGGCGATGACAGCGAAGGCGGCGTAGGTGATGCTGTACATGAAGGGCAGGTCCACGTCGTAGTTGGCGGGGCCGTCGATGATGGTGAGAAACATCTCGAAGGTGCTGAACAGCGCCATGGGGTAGTTGTAGAAATGGCCCAGTTCGTCGGGGTTCTCTGTCTGGAAGATGATGTAAAAGGCTGCTCCCCCCCAGGGGGTGAGAGTCACCGTGGTGAGGGTGACAATGCCCGTGTCCCAGCCACAGCCAGCCCTCCGCTGCCCATTTCCCTCACCTCGACAGCACTGCCCCAGCCCATGCTTTGGGTTCGTAGGCTGCCTTGTTCTCCATATGGCTCATGCTCATTCCAAGAGCCACCTGTCCCCAACACTCCCAGCTTTCCCTCACCTCTGAGGGCTGTCCCCATCCTCAGACACCATGGCCCCTCCTCCCTCCTATCCCCACGCTCATCCCAGCTGTTCTGTGTTCTCTAGGCTCCTCCAAGCTCTCCCTCCCATGGCCCCCACCCTGAATAGATGAATTACCTGAGGTAAAGCCCAGGATGACCACAGCCATCAGCCAGCAGAATCGCATCAGGTCACCAAAAATCATCTAGAGGGGGGAGGGGTACCTGTGCTTGAACCTCTGCCAGCCTTGAGCAGATCTAACTCGGGACTCTCACAGCTCCACCCTCTAGGACGGGTTGACAAACTATGGCTGCAGGTCAGCTCTATTTGGCCTGTTTCGGTATGGCCCTTGAACTAAGGATAGTTTTTTTTTTTAAAGATTTGGAGGGGAAAGTTGAGAAGGAGGAAAGGAATATGCAACAGAGGCCATATGTGGCTCACAAAGCCCGAGATACCATCTATTATCTGGCCCTTGACAGAAACGTTTGCAGCCCCTCTTGGACCTTTTTCTAGGAAACCTGGGTGGGGGGGGGGGCACAAACCTTCTGGATCATGATGGTGAAGGGGCCCAGCATCTGGAATCCTCGGGCGAAGTACATGACATTGCACCAGCCCAGCACCAGGGCGAAGGACATGGGCACCACCTCCCCACTGGTGTTGGTGAGCCTCATCACCATGGTCACCAGCACCATGCAGGCATAGGTGATGCTGGGGGAGAGCAGGGAGGGGTGATGAGAGGGGTCTAGGATTAGCCTGGGGACCCAGGAGCAACAGTGTGACTGAGACAGGACCCACCACTCAGATTCAGTCTTCACAAGCTCAATACACAGGGTCACACACATCACTTGAGAGGCACCTCTGGGGTTAAGGTTCCCTAGGGGTCAGGAACCCAAGAGGTGAAATGAACCCTAGTGAGGGAAGGGATGGGAGTGAGAAGGAGACTCACATGAGGACATGGAATGGCCCCCCAAGGATGGTATGTCCAAAGAATTGAGTGACCCCCACCCTGAAGATGTCTGGAATCTGGAGAGACACAAAGGCACTTGTAGGCTGGGGCCTCGGACCCCGTCCACACCAGACAGCCCCACCCCAGACCCAGTCCACATCACACCTCTACGATCAGGATGAACACAGCTCCAATGACAGTCACCAGTTCCCCCACCAGTCGAATGGCATCCTGGGGAGTCATGTAGGCCTCCTGAGGGGACAAAAGGTGGTCAGAGCACTCAGGGTTTCTGTGCATCTGCCCTGCCTGCCCTTGGTCCAGGAGTCAGTGTCCCTTGTTTGACTCTTCTATTTTTTAAGAAAAAAAATTTTAATGGTTTTGGGAGAGGAAGAGAGAGGGGGAGGGAGAGAGAGAAACATCGATGTGAGAGTGAAATGTCAATCGGCTGCCTCCCGCACGCCCCTTACTGGGAAAGAGCCCATAACCTGGGCGTGTTCACTGACCAGGAATTGTACCGGCCACCTTTCGGTGCACGGGATCATGCCCAACCAAGTGAGCCACACCGGCCAGGGCTCGGTTCTTTTTACCCTGTTAGGTTTGCCTAGCTCCAACTCCCCTCTTGAGTGTATATGTGTTTCTGTGTATGTGTATTTTGAATTTGTGCCTGTGTGTTTGAGACCTGGATGAGGGGAGAAATATGGATTGTAGGACAGGAGTGTGATAGAAGTCTGAGAAAGGGAAGAGAGCTGATCCTGCCTGGAAGCTTGGCTGTTCCTAGGGTGTCACCTGAAGTAGCTTCTGCTGCAGGAGGGTGTTGTCCCGGGGCTGGGTGCGGTTGTCGGTCCTGGGCTTGAGGGGGCGGTAGACGCAGCACATGGTGAAGCAGATGATGTAGAGCACGTACAAGGCGCCCAGCAGGCAGAAGTAGAGCCGCCCATATCTCTTCCACTTGAGGCTCACCAGCTCCTTCACTGGAGTCTGGTCCAGGATCTGGCGAGCCTGCAGCAGGAAGAGAGTTGAGCGAGTGGCTCAGAGACCCCGAGATCCCTCCCCACGGGCTCTCTGACCTGGACACCTCATACCTCCCGCTTCTTGGTGGTGACAATAAGTTCCAGCAGTGAGGGCTCATCCCCCGCGGAATCGATCTCCGTGAGGTCATAGAGGGTGTAGGTCGTCAACCCGAATGTCCCTTGGCTGTGCTTCCACTTCTGCATCAGGTGATGGAACATCTGCGGGGGTGGCACTGGGTCAGGAGGGGCAGGAAAGGGGAAGGTCACAGGGTGGGAGTGGGGAGCAGATCCAGGAGGACAGCACCACCGGAAAGGGTGGCTGCCCTTCACTCAATGACCACAGCCTTTGGGGCAGAAGAGCCCACGTTCACGCTGACCCTCTGTGTTGCTCTCTGATCCCCAAAACTCCCTCTGGAGCTTGGGAAGGGTGAGAGTCAGGAGGGCAGCTGCCCTGCGGACCGAAAGGGCAGGTGGACACGGGCTTTACAAATCACCCTAGGGTGGGATCTGCACTGTGAGCCCCCACCACCTCGGGAGAGAGAAAGCGGGCGAGAAAGGGATCAGGGGGCAGGGAATACAGGGGCTGAGTAAAGAATCCCAACCTGAAAATGGGACCTGGGCATCCAAGATGACTGTCTACCTCTATTTCCTCAAAAGGCTAGTATAGGACGGGGGTCGTTAGGAGGACACGGTGGGGTTGGGGGTGTCCCTCACCACAGTGTTGCCCTCCACTCCAGCCAGCTTGAAGGGGGTGAGACCCTGGTGATTGGGCACCAGGTCCAGGGACTGCAGGTGGCCCCCACGCCCGTCGTAGGACAGCAGCAGGTTGTACATCTGGCAGGCAAAGGTCTTGTTGGGCTGGAAGACCAGTATGTGCAACACTGTGTTTCCTGGGGGAGGACACGAGTGTCACGTGGCCACTGGACCCAAGGCCCTGCTGGTCCCCATGCCCGCCCCAGGGTGGGCCTGACGGTTGTCCCAGCCGCTCCTCTCCCACCCCCTGGCTGCTCCCTGGTCCTTTCCACACCCCAGCGCTTACCCAGGGAGTCCTGGGCCCGGATGTTGGCTCCGTGTTCAATGAGCAGACGCACGATCTCCTCGCTGCCCACGCAGGCGGCAAAGGACAGAGGGTGCTCCCCTGAGGAGACAGAGGGCTCCATGGCATGAGAGCAGGCCAGGCCGGGCCGGGCGCCTCCCCAGTGACTGCCTGGTCCTCGGCTCAGCTCGGCTCTGGGCTTGGGGACACTTGTCAGCAGAACCAGAGGCAGGGATGGTGCAGAGGCCCTGGGGGGATTGGCTCTGGCCTTAAGCCCTGTAAGGGCTGACTTCACCCCACCCTCCAGCTTCCCCAGGCACAGAGCCCTCCTCAGCCCTCCCTCCCCTGCTCTTGCCCGCTGCCCACCTCCCCTCCCCCAGCCCTGCCCTGGCTCTCACCATAGTAGATGTGGTTGTGGGGACTGAGGCGGAAAGCTGTGCCCGTGGCTCTGGCAGAGACGCTGGCCCCGTGAATGAGCAGGGCTCGCACCAAGTTCACGTTCTGGTTCATGATGGCCACGTGCAGTGCAGTCTGACCTGGTTCAGAGGGAGCCCTCACTCACGGGGTCTGTCCCCAGGATTGTGCAGGGGGCCCCATATCTACACATGGTCCTACCCCAGGGCGGCCCGGGGGATGGAGACAGGGAACACTGGGCCAGGCAGCGTTCCCAGGGGATCCAGCTGCCACCCACTTCTTCCCGTTCTCTAGGTCTCTCCCTTTCGGGGGGTTGGGGCTCTAATGCCATGTAGTGAGGATGACAAGGCAGACGGGAGATGGAGAAGTGAATGGAGATAGCGGGGCTCAGAGCCCCCCTTTGGTTTCCCCAAATTATCCACCACAGAGCTTGACTTGACGTATCCAGCAGGTGTCCCCTTCCCCACCCCAGGCCCCTGGTTCCTCACCCTCGTAGAGCTCAGAGGTCATGGGCTCGGAGACCAGCTCCGGGGCGGCCTCCGTGAGCACCGTGGCGGCCTCCAGGTTGTCGTAGAGGGCGGCTATGTGCAGCGCCGTCTCCCCCAGGGCTCCTGGACAGAAGGAAGAGGCACGGGCCTTCTATGGGCAGGGGGATGGGGACAGTAGTGACTTAGGGGCCCATGGGAGAAGGGCCTGGGCCACACTGGGGAGCTGCGCCCGTGGGCTGACGCTGGAGAGCAGCGCTGAGGCCTAGGCTCCTTTCTTACCTCTCTGGTTCACATCGCAGGCCTGATGCTTGAGCAGCTTGTGCAGAGCCTGGACGTCATTCTCTTTGGCAGCTAGAAGGAAAGGACACCCCAAGAGCCTGCAAGGGAGCGGGGTGAGAAAGGGGGCAACAGTGAGCATGAGCGACGGGGGATGGCTTTGTGTCATTGTATACAAACGCGTGGACCTCCGGGACAATGAACCCCAGGGCCCCCTGTACAGGGAAGGGAGGCCACTGGGGTGCAAAGAGTTGCCTGGTCATTTTTTTCCTGACCAGTCAGTTAATCCAAACCTCAGTGACGGGTTTCCTGCACGCCTCCCTCCCCCTGGTGTGGGCGCCAGGGTGTGTGTGAGTGCACCGGCTGTGTACATCAGGAGTGCAGGGGAGGAGATCTTCTTAGGAACTCACTCACCTCCTGACCGCTTGACTTCTGGAGCAACCCTGATTCGGCTCCAGCGAGTGTCCCGAGATTACCCACCACCATAAGCCTTGTTCTCGAGGAGCACAAGGCAGCCCTCCCTCCTGTCTGTGGGGGGAGTCACCACGTGGAGTTTAGCAGACTGTCTTCTGTTGCCTGGTGCTCTTCTTCCGAGACCTTCCAGCGAAGCCCTTGGGGATCCTGGCACTATCCTCCCTGTACCAGCATCATTAGGGCTCAGTCCAAAAGCAATAGTGCATCCTTCTGGTTTTCCTGGCCCCTAAGTCAGATTCTCGTCCCTTCCTACTTCCCACTTGTTTTAAGCAAAAATCATCTTCTCTGACTCCCCAAATCCTCTCGAGTTTTATTCCTACAATGAACTTAAAAACCTTTTTTTTAAAAAAATTAAAACTTATGACACATGGGACCCCTCTTATTCAATTTTCTCTTTCGGCCCAGAGCCAGGGGGTCTTGCAATGGGAGAGACCAGAGATGGCCAATTATGTGACGAAGAGTCCTGGTAGCAGCAGGACTCCCGCTCCAGCGCTGGGGATGGGGGGCGAGTAGGAGAGGAGCGAGCTCCAGACGCATTTCCCAGAACGCTGGCCTCGGCCCTTCATGCCACAGAGTCAGCCACCCGGCCCTGCCAACTCGCCATCTCATTCCCTCTCCATTCAATCCCTGCCTCCTCACTGCCCCTCATTAACTGAAGTCTTCTTTCTCTAGCACCCAGATTAGCAAAGTACTCTCCTAACGAGTCTCCCCACACCCTGTTTACCACCCAGTTCATCTTTCTCAATGCCGCCAACATACTCTCTTTAAATGGCAAATGCAGCCCGGCTGGTGTGGCTCAGTGGTTGAGCATCGCCCTGTGACCCAGGAGATCATGGTTCGGTTCCTGGTCAGGACATGTGCTCAGGTTGTGGGCTCTACTCCCGGTAGGGGGCATGCAGGAGGCAGCTGATCAATGACTCTCTCTCACCATTGATGTTTCTATCTCTCTCTCCCCTCTCCCTTCCTCTCTCTGAAACCAATAAAGATATTTTAAATAAATAAATAAATGGTAAATGCAATCACAGCTCACAAAAGTCCGATGGGTCCTTAAAAGCCCAAGGAGAAGGAAGCCAGGGGTCTTTTACAGCCTCTGGGCAATGCTTTTCCATGCTTTCTTCCTCCCACCAGGCATTTTGGCCTCACCACCTGTGCCATACCCTGCTCTCACCTAAAACTCCCCCCTCCACCCCAATAATAATCTCTTCCGTTTTCCTAGGATACGTGCCCGGCATATGGTAGCCATCCCCACTCTCTGCAGAATGAGTGAATTAGGAGCAGTGCCAAAAGGTGGTTTGGCCTCACTGTCTCTCCCTGTTATCTTTATTGGCCATCCCCAAGCCAAGTTTAAGCAAACATATAATCTAAGTAAAAAATAGTATGCTTGGTATGCAAATAGCTGCAAAACAAGTTTGCTATATATCCCTTCACCACCACCTTTCTAACAATTTCTACAGACCCCCTCCTCTGTAGATATCCTAGAGTCAGCACTATGCATGCGTGTGCTTGCACGCACACACACACACCCCACACACATGCACACTCGGCCTCCCTAGGAAGGTTTGCACTCTCTCCTCTGGCCTTACTTCTGTTTAGCACTTGTGTTGTGATTAGTATCTGTCTCTTCTTCTGTCCTAGGGAGACCTGAAGGCAACAATCGGCCACTTTCTCATCTGTGTCCTTTCCCTGCCCTCCTCCAATTAGCTTCTAGTTTTGTGTCTGCTTTGACTTGAATGTCTGAAAGATCAATGGCAAAGCTAGAGCTGGATCCCAGGGCTCTCCTTACCCAATTTCCAGCTCTATCACAGCTCCCTGCCTCTAGGGTAGGAGTGGGGAGGCTAGCTGGTGGCAGGCTCGAAGATATATATCCCTTTTGGAAGATATATATCCCTACACATCTCTGAAGCCAGTAAATGTCCCCCGAAACATCCTCTGTGTTCATTTCCTTGCCTCTGCTGACAGCCCTACTGGCCTGGGAGGGTCAAGGAGCAACTGTCCAGCTTAGCCTTGCCAGATCTACCAAGTAAAAAGACGGGATGCTCAGTTCAATTTGAATGTTAGATGTACAACAGATAATTTTTTAGTGTAAGTCTGCCCCATACAATATTTATGACATACTTATACTAACAACGTATTGTTTCAAAAAGAGGGGCTGTGTGGGGGTGGTTCTGAGGGGATAAGGCCCAGCCATTACCTGCAATAGCATCACAGGGCCACAAGGGGACAGCAGAGAAAGCCCTTGCTCACATTCTTGGCAGGAAGGGGGCCCCCCCAAGACACCTATCCTTGGGCCCCATAATAAAGGCACAAAAGCAGACTCATCCAAAGATCCGTATGCCTGAAGCACTGGTAGTTTCTTTCATAGCAACCCAGCCCAGAAGTTTCGATCTGGAGCAAACTCTACACATCACCAGGTAGCTGCCAGACACTGCCCCAGGGCAGGAAGAGGGGGAGATGCTAATAAAGTATCTTCCCGTTTGAATGGTTAGATTATACTCTCTCCTTCCCAGGCGAAAGCTTCACTTGATTTAGCAGAATACTTCACATTACTACCAGAATCCCCTAGTTATAAACAGTGGTTTAGAGCAATGGTTCTCAAACAGGGGTGACCCCGGCACCCTCCCCAGGGAACCCGAAAGTGTCTGGAGACATTTTTATTACAATGAAGGGAGGGAGGGCTGCTGTCTCCCAGTGGGTGGAGAGTAGGATGTTGTCAAGCATCTTATACAGGCAGCTTCCCATAACCAACAGCTTGCCTATCTATCATGTCAATAGTGCCAAGGTAGAGAAACCCCAACTCAGAGGGATAATTATTCATAATCCATTGTTTTACAAAGGGTGCTTCACATTCAGAAGGGTGAGAAATGCCCTAGACATACATGCTTTCTTACACATCACTAAAAAAAGGTGAAGCCTAAAGCACCTCCTGATGAAGTCGCAACAAGAAACGATAGAAGAAATCTGGGATTATAACCGTACGAGAGGTGTTCGCGGGATTTAGATTGTTTCATTTGCTGGGCAATTATAAATCAAGTTGAACAATCTAGTTCCACGTTAGGCTGGTGCAAACCCCCACTACAGGATTCCTGGCATAAAACCTGGCACATTCTTTGTAAACAAATCATAGATCTCCCCGCTGGGGTCCCCTCTGGCCACCAGGTGAGAATCTCCCACCTCCCTTCCCCCAGTTCCCGCCACCTGTGGGCTCCCCCTGCATTCCTGAGCATGTGTGCCTGCCTGTGTGTGTGTACACACCCGTGTGCGCAGGGTGCACACATGGGGTTTCTTATTTCGTTGCTGAGAAACAAGGCAGGATCGAGAGCGTCTGCAGGAGAATTCAAGTCAGAACTTTAGAGCTGGGAAGTCCCTAGAAAACTAGTCGAATCTGTTCAGACAACAGATGGAGAAAGAGGCCTGGAGTTGGAGGTGACTTGTCCTGACAAGTCAGAGGCAGAGCTCGAACGAGCGCCCTGTTTGTCATTTCCCTGTCCCCATTCTCAGTGTTGATCGGGTTAGAGGAGGCGCGGGGGACTGCGTGGACCTGCGTGGGTTTCCCTGGTTCTGCCACAAGCACCCTGTCACAGGAGGGTGTCATTTGGGAAGGGGAGGGCACAAACAACACAGTAGCTCAGAGTCCGCTTCCAGAGTGAATGCAGCTCTGACGGGAAGAGCTGACAACCCCTCTAAGCTCCGGCTATCACAGGAGGTGCCTTTTTACTGCCGTTTTATTTGTCCCAATAACCCCGTGTGTCAAATGCGCCTTCCAGCTCCCAAAGCAGCCCCTCGCTTACTGCCGCTTTTGCTCCTAACAGCCCCACCACACAGGCTGAATAATGCTCTCGCTTTTCAGAAACGGAAACCGAGGCAGAACAGCCCAGTCGTTGCCAGAAGATCGCACAGAGGCAGAGGCAAAACGCTTCGCCCAGAACCTAGCCTCGGGCGCTCGCGGCTAAATTATGTGGTTCTTCAAGTTTTATGACTCTTCCCAGGGGGCGGGGGGCAGCCCGGAGCGATGACCAGGGATGAAGGGAACCGAAGCCATGCGCAGGGAGAGGCGCGCACTGACCGCTGTGGGCCGCCTCCCTCCAGGTCAAGTTCTTGGCAACGGGGGGAGGTCCAGGAGAGTGGCCGTTTCCAGACCTGAAGTCGGGCCGCCTCTCTGCCTGCCGCGACTCTGTGGCGAGGGTCAGCAGGCCCGGGTCGCGTGTGCGTGTGTTTACCGAGGGAGCCCTGGCATTCTGGAAGTCCCGGGGCTTGCATCTCGTGGACACGTCATTTCACATCTATTTACAGGTGTCGACCTCAACAGAGGAGAACCTTGTGTCCGCTGCCTTCCCGAAAGCTGTGGGAGGGAGGCTGTGCCGGCAAGGGGCAGGTGTGAGGGGCAGGGCAGGCGCCTGGCCGCTGCCCAGCACACCCCATGCCAGCTGAAATCGGACACCCATGGCACTGCCTACACCCTCCTTGGGACGTTCACCAAGCATCGCCGGGTAGACACATGTTGGTGTGTGTCGCCCATGAGAACCTGAGCTCCCAGAGGGCAGGAAAGGTGCCTTGTTCATTTTCTGAAAACCTAACAGAGTACTTTCTGCTCAATAAATGTTCAGGGCATTGAACGTCAGGAAAGAAGACAGCTCAAGGGCGGGGGGTAGGTGCAGGGTAGAAGGGGTCAATGGGGGAAGAAAGGGGACATCTGTAATTCTTTCAACAATAAAGATAAATTAAAAATTAAAGAAAGACGACAACTCAAGGCCCGGGGAAAGGGGGGACGGGGGAAAGGGGAGAGTTCAGCTTGGATGGCAACGACGTGGATTTATCCGGAGCAGGCTGCGTGACTGAGGCACAAAAAAAGCCTACCAGCAAGAGGGTGGCTGGGTTCTCCATCAGCCTGGAGAGACCAGAAAGTCGTCTCTCCTCACCGGACCGTGCACCACCCCCTGGAATCCCCCCAACCCCCTCTGAGCATTTGGCACGAATCCCTGATGTCACCACTTGCTTTCTCTGGGCCTGCCTTCTTCACAGGGGATAGAGCCCTCCCTCCCACGGTTAGATGGGGGTTCTGAGATAAGATCGGTGCTGGTAACATTGTTGGCTGCTTCCTTTCATCACTGCACCCCCAACCTGACGGTATTGTTCTCGTGTCCATGTGTCCATGGGTGTCTGGTATTTACCTAATGACCTGCGTCCTCCCTTAGGCTGGATGACTGCACAGCCTAGTCCCCTCCCCTTCCTGGTTATTTCAGGCACCCCCCCCCCCCCCAGAGGACAGTCAATCCTCCTGGCTCCCTATGTTCGGGAAGAAGAGGGCCAAGGAACTGGAATGGAGACATCAGGCCTTTCTAGCCCAAAGTACAAGAGAAGGCCTCCCTGATGTCCTGAAGAAGGTGGGCAGAAAGGGCGGCTGGAAGCAGCCCACTCCTGGCCAGGCCATGGTCCCCCACTCCGTCTGCACCTCGCTTGGGCTCACAGGGAACTTCCACCTGCCCTTCCGACACCCCGGGCGTTTCTGCGCTCTGTCTGGCTCCCCAGCCCTGGGGTCCTAAGAGTAGGAAGGGGATGGGTGGGACCAGCGATGGCCTAGTCTGCAACAACAACCCCATTCTGCTGCCTCAAGATGTCATCAGCCAAACATGTACTCAGCCCCAGCTCTCCCAGGCCTGGCGGACAGAGGTGGGCGGCTGGTGGGAGAGATAGGAAGCCAAAAATGAGCACATCCCAGCCCAGAATCCTGGAGCAAAAGAAAACCTACAGGGGCTGCAGGTGGCCTCTTAGCCTCCCTCCTGGTCAGGCTCAGGCAAGCCCCTCCATTGCACATGGAGGGGCACCCTCAAGCACAAAATGTCTAAGTTTTCTCCTATAAATAGACATATTATCTGCCGCCTTAGGGGCCCAGGGAAACCCCAACAGGAGGACTTCCTTCAGGTGCCACACCACCTTGGCGGGCCACTCCATAGAGACTTTGGAAGGAGACAACACACTGGGATGGCTTCAAGCTTCCTCCATGTCCCCTCCTCCCTGCTCCCAACACTAAACTGCCAGGGATGAGGGGTGAGGGGAGCATCGGGTGAGGTTAGGGACATTTTCAGGGGCTGGAGGCAACAAGTAAAATTTCAATAGGCCTCAAACTCTAGAGCCTCTCAAAGTCCACAACCTGGATGAGGGAGCGGGCGAGCATGGGTCCTGAACATATTTTGGCCAGTTTCCTGTGCCCCTCTCCGCCAGTAGAGAGTAATGAATTGCAGGCTGGGTCCCAGCTCTGTGCACCTTCGGACCCTCCCCTCAATGGCTGATGCTATGAATGCATAGGAATGGTAACCATGATCGCATTTGGTCTTCTTCTGTGGTTACTAGAGTCTGCAGATCCTCTGCTTCATTCATTCATTCATTCATTCATTCATTCATTCATTCATGTACTCATTCATTCCCACATGCCTACGTATGTGAGCTACATGCTTCTGCCTGAGAGAGTGTTTAGGGGCAGGGAGTAGAGATATAAAGCATTGCCCTGACCCACCAGCACCTCTCTAGTGGAGGTTCAATGATGCCACAATCTTCCCAAGGCCCAGCAAGTTGCCTGGCCATTAGGAAAGCACAGTCGACACTTGAACAACATGGTTTTGGGCTACAGGGGTCCACCTGGAAGCAGATTTTTTTCAATGGACCCACTCAGCTCAACTGACAAACGCAGTTCAATTGAGGCTTGCAACTGAAACCCACACTGTTCAAGGGTCAACTGGTGGTTGACGATCCTTGTATGTGGAGGGCCCACACTAGTTATTTACGGATTTTTGGCTGCAACCCCTCAGTGCCCCTAACCCCCCATTGTTCAAGGGTCAGCTGCACTCGCAAGAAGCTGCACAACTGACTTGGCTCTTACAGACAGTGAGCACCTGTGTCCACACCGGCCCTCCTCTTTCACCTGCAACCCTGGGGCCCCTCGGGCCAAGACTCTTGAGACAAAATGCTCCCAAGAGGGCTGGCATGGAGCGCAGTCTGTCCAGACAGAGTTGCCAAACAAAGACCGAGAGGGAGGAGGGGAAGAGGGAGCCTGAGGGAGGGGAGGGGAGAGGGACACCCGGGGGACAGCAGCAGGTAGCGGCTTACCTCTTCTGCTGCAGCAGGTTCTGCTCATCTCGGCTCTGAGCCCAGGACTCCTGTCTCTGGAACCATCCACAGAACTTTCTCCACAGGCAGAGAATGAGCCCGGTCTTCTTGGGCAGTGGGAACCCCATGTCGTGTAGAACAGGCTCCTTGTGGGACTGAGGCGGAGACCAGACCCCGACTGGACTCAGCCTTGGGGACACAGTGGTCTCCCCCAGGGCCGGCCTGCCCTCTCCCTGCAGAGGCCCCATCTCCTACCTCCCTGGAGGCACCCCGGCCAGACTGCAGAGGGCTCCGAGTTTGTTCCACTTGGCGGAGCTGGGACGCCCTCATTGGGCTCCTGGGGCAGGAGCTCCTCAAAGCGCAAACTCCCTCCCTCCTCCCAAATTACCCGAGATTTAAAGAGACAGGCCAGCAGCCCTGCCTGCCACCTGGGGCCTTGCGTAAACTCCTTCACCTTGGTCTGGCTCCCTGCCCCCAAGCCAGTCCAGGGAAGGGAGCCCTTCAAGGAGGCTCAAGAGACCTCCCTTGGACTTTGGGACACCTGCTGACCTTTTATAGAAAGGCCTGGAAGGGTGAAATTAGGCTGAGTGACTCAAGGCACTGAGGGAGGAGGGAGGAGCCAGGCAGGCCTTTGGGGGTTGAGGGCACCTCAAGTGAGCCCCCATCTCTCAAGGGGCCTTTCCTCTCGCCTCCCCCACCCTGTTCTGTCTCCCCTGCTGGGGACTTAGCTTCCCTCGACTCACTCACCTGGCCCAGGATCCGTGTATAGGTATTGAGGCCTTAGTCCCCTCCCCAGCTGGGGGTCTGCAAGCTGTCCCTGTAAAGGGCTGGGAGAGTAAAGGCAAATATTTTAGGCTTTGCAAGTCCAGGCAGACAGTCTCTGACACGCATTCTTTTTGTTCTTCTTTTTACAGCCCTTTAAATATGTAAAATCCATTCTGAGCTCCTGGACTCAGACACAAAATGGAGCTGTGGCAGGATCCGGCCCCTGGGCAGAGTTTGCAGCCCCCCACTCTGGCCCTCGAGACCCTCCCCAGCACCACAAATACATAGGGGGTGCCCAATAAAACACAGGATGCCAGTGCAAGTTGAATTTCAGATAAACAACAAAGAACTTTTTTGCATAAATATGCCCAAGCATTGCAGGTACTTTCTCTGGCAACGTCCAGTGGAGGCCGCGTTTGTTCACTTGCTCGCTACCGAGCCCGTCACTAAGTGGTCCCAGGTGGGCTTACGTCAGACCTGTGAGGCACGCTCATTACCTGCATTTTACCAACGAGGGAGGGGGGAAAACAAGGCTCACAGTGGCAAAGTAAATCACCCAGGGCCACAGAGCCATTCGGTGTCAGAGGCCAGATTCGGGCCCAGACGCCTGATGCTGAGGCCATTGTCTCCACCGCACTCCGACTGGCCCACAGGGCTCCAGGGATGGGGAGGGACCTGAAGTCACAGTGATGAAGGATGGCAGAGAGCACAGCCATCCCAGTCCCACAACACAGCACTGACATGTGTGAGCTGGGGGCCCTCTTAAAGATCAGTCACTTCAATCTCTGTGTTGGGAAGAAACAGAGGTCCAAGGCCAGCCAGAGGCCCAGTGGCCTGGGGCCTGGGCACTCAGAGTCCCAGGTGTGTGGGGGGGTCACCCACTAGCCTCAGAGTCTGTTTTTTTCTATGTGTCCCCGATTCAGAGGGTTAGAGGATGCAATTAGGGGGGAGAGGAAAAGAGAGAGGCAGACAGAGAGACAGAGAGACAGAGAGACAGAGAGAGAGAGGAGAGGGAGAATGTATGGGGAGAAGCCAGCTTAGGTGCAGGGTGGAGGAGGGTCACTCACATCTAAAGGGAAGTGAGGCGCCTGCTCCTGCCATTGGCCCAGGGCCAGGCCAGAGCGCCCTAAGCAAACAGTACAGTTCGATTAGCTGCCTTCCCCACCCACCCAGGGTCAGCGGGTTCGGGCTGGGTTGAGGGAAGGCGCTAGAACCCAAACCTTGAACCCAGGACCTTTGTGCCCATTAAGCCTGTGTTTGTCTGCCTGATGACCCACCCACCTGCTCTGTCCCGTTGGGCTCCAGCCAGAGCCCCCAGTGAGGTCCCTGGCCGGGAAGAGGAAAGGCAGTGAGGTGTTTACATGTGGGGAAGGAAGGCTACAGGGGGAACTGGTCATTCCTGACCTTCCTTTCCTCACCCCCCCCAGGACAAATGGGAAATTGAGACCAGACTGAAGATGGGTATGGAGGACCGGGAGGGGACAAGCAGTTTGCCAGATACTAGCTTCTGCCAACAATGCCCTCTTACCTCTTGGACCCAACATTATGTGCTTGGACAGTGGGAAAAGGTGGGCCTCTGGGTGGGTGACACTACCTACATGGTCCTCTCACATCTTTTTTCTTTTTTTTTTTTTTTAATATCTTTTTATTGATCTTAGAGAGAGGAAGGGAGAGGGAGAGAGAGAAACATCGATCAGCTGCCTCCTGCACGCCCCCTACTGGGGATCGAGGCCGAAACCCAGGCATGTGCCCTGACCGAGAATCGAACCAGTGACCTCTTGGTACATGAATGATGCTGAACCAACTGAGCCACACCGGCCAAGGCTCCCCTCGCATCTTAAAGCCGTATTCCCTGTACCCTCCGGGATTGCTGCCTCCGAGGGGACAGGAAGATGTCCTGGAGCTCCTCGCCTCTTGAGCAGTGCGGAGGCTAAGCTGGCGCACTCCAAGGCCACGCTTGCAGCACCTCCCACCAGGGACGACTCAGGTGGTTCTGCAGCCGAGTCCCAGATTCGAGTGTCCAAATACAGGAGGCGTAGGTGCGGTGGGCGAGGGGCGAGCGAGGCTGGAACTCACGGAGGGTGGGACAGTCACAGCGGCTAGCCTCGCGGGGTGAGACTTGCATCACACCCTCTCCAAGTCCCTTTAACTCTTAGGAGGACTTTATGAACTCTGGGCAAGTCACTGTCCCTCTCGGCGGTCCCATCTCTCAGGACGAGCATATGACTGGCGGCTGTCGCCCAGTCTGCCCCTGACTCGTGGCGGTCAGCCCCTCGCCTAGCCTTGGAGGAATGACGAGGTCAGGCCCCGGGGGACGAAGGCCCGGAGGGTCAGCGCTGACTGGGTCTGGAACAGGTTCTTCCTGCCTCAGGCTGAGCTTGAACTCTAAGCAAATGTTAGGTCCTCGGGAGTCAGCGGAGGGGCTGGGGTGAAGGGGGTCAGAGGGATGACGTGTGTACGCGTGTGTCCATATGTGCAGGACCGGGGGACAGCCCGGACTGGGGCCGAGGAGTTGCCTGATGCCGATTCCTGCATCTGGGGCGCCGTTTCCCAACCTGCGCACTACTGATTCCTTGGCACAAAAAACTCTGGAGTGCGGGGGCTGCGGGCATTGTAGGATGTTTAGCTGCCATTCCCTGGGTGGCAGGAGCAGCCCCTTGGCTCAGGCGTGACAATCGAGAATGTCTTTAGACGTTGCCTGATGTCCCCTGGGGGGCAAAACCACGCTCCATTGAGAACCACTGATTTAGGGCAGAAAGTGTAAACATACTGTATGTTTTTCTGGTTTTGTCCCTCTTTTCATCTGTTCTACGTCTTTCCGTTTCTGTTTGTCCTTGCTCAAGCCTCTGTCTCCGTGGTCTTAGTCTCCGTGCTGGAGCGTGTGGGGTTCTGCGCATGTGTGTGTGGTTGTGGTGTGTGATGTGGGTTGTGTGTGTGAGGTGTGTGTGTGTGTGTGGGGTATGTAGTGTGTGACGTATGCTGTGTGTGTAGTTGAGGTCTGTGATATGATCTGTGTGTGGTGAGTGTGTATATGGGGGGGTGACGTCTGACATGCTGTGTGTGGAGTTGTGATGTATGAAGTGGTGTGATGGCTACTGTGTGTGTGGGGTGTACGTGGGGTGTGTGTATGTGGGGTGTGTGTGTGTGGGGTGTGTGGGGTGTGATGGATGCTGTGTGTGTGGTGTGTATGTGGGGTGTGTGTATGTGGGGTGTGTGTGTATGTGGGGTGTGTGTATGTGGGGTGTGATGGATGCTGTGTATGTGGGGTGTATGTGGGGTGTGTGTGTGTGTGTGGGGTGTGTGGGGTGTGATGGATGCTGTGTATGTGGGGTGTATGTGGGGGGTGTGTATGTGGGGTGTGTGTGTATGTGGGGTGTGTGTATGTGGGGTGTGATGGATGCTGTGTGTGTGGTGTGTATGTGGGGTGTGTGTATGTGGGGTGTGTGTATGTGGGGTGTGATGGATGCTGTGTATGTGGGGTGTATGTGGGGTGTGTGTATGTGGGGTGTGATGGATGCTGTGTGTGCGGTGTGTATGTGGGGTGTGTGTATGTGGGGTGTGTGTATGTGGGGTGTGATGGATGCTGTGTATGTGGGGTGTATGTGGGGTGTGTGTATGTGGGGTGTGATGGATGCTGTGTGTGCGGTGTGTATGTGGGGTGTGTGTATGTGGGGTGTGTGTATGTGGGGTGTGTGTATGTGGGGTGTGTGTATGTGGGGTGTGATGGGTGCTGCGTGTGGTTGTGGAGTGTGATGTGGGGGGCGATTCCGGTGCGTGCTATGGGGGTGCACAGGTGAGTGTGTGTGTGTCCGGGGCTCTGAGCGGTCTCTGTGGAGCCCAGGGCTGCTTTCACTCCTTTCTCTTCTCTCTGCCTTCATTTCCTTGTCAGCTGACTGCATGACCCCGTCCCTGCTCCCCACGCCCTCTTGGAGGGTGTCCCTTAGCTCTGCTGTCATGAGCAGGGCAGGCGGGGCAGGCCAAGGGACTGCGATGACGGAGCCCGCAGGGCAGCGAGGTCACAGCCACGGCTCACTCAGCCTGGAGTTTGTTCCAGTCCCTGATGTCACAAGCTGGGTGCCAGCTCATGTGCACACACATGTACACATACACAAGCATGCGTCACCGCACTGCCCAGGGCCTCGGGTGGGATGGTGACCGCCAACATGTCAGACCGGAGCCCATGGACCTGTGTCATCTGGATGGCAGTTAGCACGACAAACACTCCACGTCCCTTTTGACTCAAACGCCTTGTGATTCTGAAGGACAAGAGGCCACACGTGGTTCCTGTGTCCACACTGGTCCTGCACTGCCACCGGCCCGGAGCTCTAAACTGCTGCAGAACAGTCATGCTCTCTTCCCCCAGATGTGACCTTCGTCCTGCCCCTTCCTCATCCCAGGTGGCAATTGCAGCTCCACCCCTTTGCCCTCATTGCCCAGCTCTCTATGGTGGTCGCCCCGAGCCCACCTAAGTGCCCGCAGCACGGGGACACTGCACAGCAGAATCGAGGGCTCCATGCTGTTTTGATAAGATCTGGGGAAGGCCAAGAGAAGGGTGGCTGAGGAGCTGAATTGGAAACAGGGCACAGGCCATGGCAAAGGGCACCCTGCAGCCAGTCCCCCCTCCTCAGGTGTGCGAGTGCGCACTATTTAACATATGTTAATGCCTGGTACATGCCATGTGAAATGAATCGGTGGGCCATAACAATGCTTAGAACAGGCATGTGTGCCTGTGTTGTCCTAAGAGTCTGCAGATTTAAAAACTCACAGGCATTGATCCTTCTGGGCCCTTACCTCTTGCAGAATGTGCCCAAGGGCACAGATGGGCACATAAGTGTAGGGTATGGGGAATGTTGCGTGCCAGGGAGCATCCTCCCATCAGCCAGGTTCACCCTTCCCTCCTACTCCACCTTTGCAGGGCTGATCTGATGGCTTGAGAGGTCTCCCTGGGGTTTCAGCCCCTCCCTCACTCCCTCGATGATTTTGGGCATCTGGTTTCCAAAATGCCCCCTGCAAGAGGTGCAGGGAAGGGGCTGAGTGCAGAGGGAGCCTGACCTGACTTTAACCCTCTCTCGCGGTCTCTGCAGGCTGGAGTCATGGTTCACAGTCCCAGTGTGGCCCCTCTGGAGACAGGGCAGTGTGCAGGGGGGTGTCACAGCCCACAGCCACACTTCCTGAGCCTCTCTTCCTTCCTTCCGTCTTTCTCTCTTCCTTTCAGGCCCGGAAGCCTTTTCCTTTTCCAAGCTGGGCCTCTCTGCTCTGCTACCTCCCCCAGCCTCTTTCACCCCCTCTTACCTTATCCCAAACTCCGTTAGAGCAGGCACCAAAGAAGTCAACCAGGAATTAAGCCGCTGATATGTGCACAGGCCCCAAAGGGCTTTCCAAATACAGTGAGTGACCCAGGTGGCTGGCTTCTGGAAGAGGCAAAGCAGAGAGGCACCAATATATGTGACCAGGATGGCTGCATTCCAACCCCATCTCAACCAGAAACCACCGTGTGATCTTGGCCAAGTCGCTTGCATTTTAGTGCCCTGATCTGCAAAAAGAAGGACTTGAGTTCTTAAGTTTCCCTGGTCCTTTCAACAGGCAGTCATGTCCGTCCCCCCCCCCCCCCCCACACACACACACTCAACTTGCGCCTGCAGGAGTGCTGGAGCTCAGGAGCACCTCATATCAGAAAGGGCTCTTGTCATCCTGGCCGGGGGTCTCAGTTGGTTGGAGTGTCATCCTGTGCTCCAAACGGTTGTGGGTCTGATTCCCAGTCAGGGCACATACCTAGGTTCGGGTTCGATCCTAGTCGGGGTGCATATGGGAGGCAACCGATAGATGTTTTCTTTCTTCTCTCTCTCTCCCCCTTCTTATCTCTCTAAAAATTAATAAAAACATTCTAGGTTGAGGATTTTTTTAAAAAGAAAGGGCTCTCCTCTCTCAGGTGAAACTGGCCTGTCTTTGTCTCCGAATCACAGGGGCAGATCTACACCAAGCAGAGAGGGGAGAGAGAATGTAGGAGGCAGAACATGGGGACACATGTTCTGATGGCCCTCTAGCCTTATAAATACAGGATCCTGGGACTCCGGTCATTCTGGGCGAGGAGAGAGAGCCTTCCACTGTGGGGATTCCCAGAGCCCGGGCAGCCAGGGACAGGGCTGGCAGCCAGGAATACAGTTCTTCTCGACTCCACCCCAGTCCACTCTGGGCAGAAGACACTGGGCTCAGGCCACCAAGCCTAGAGCAAGCAGATTGGTTCATGGCCCAGGAGACAGGGTCTAGTTACTGTCTCAAATCAGGTCAGCTATGAAAACCCCAAACTGAAATGTGTTCCCACAGGAAACCCCAGCTTTTTCCGGCAGCCCTGTCTCGGCATTTCATCCCCCTGGTGTGTCCCCACCTGCACAGCTTACTCTTTTCCTCTCCCCACTCCCACCAAGTCAGTGAAAGAGCAATGGGGTGGTGATAAGAGCTTGTTCGAATCTATTTATTTAATGCAAGCAGTCGAAAAGTTGGGGCAATTGCAGACAGCACACAGGGCATACTGGGGGGGAGCAGGGGGTGTGGGCAGGGTCTGAGAGACAGCGGTGGGGGAGAGCAGGGGGAGTGGGCAGGGTCTGAGAGACAGGGGTGGTGGGGGGGAGCAGGGGGTGTGGGCAGGGTCTGAGAGGCAGGGGTGGGGGGGAGCAGGGGGTGTGGGCAGGGTCAGAGAGGCAGGGGTGGGGGGGGAGCAGGGGGTGTGGGCAGGGTCAGAGAGACAGGGGTGGGGGGGGAGCAGGGGGTGTGGGCAGGGTCAGAGAGACAGGGGTGGGGGGGGAGCAGGGGGTGTGGGCAGGGTCAGAGAGGCAGGGGTGGTGGGGGGGAGCAGGGGGTGTGGGCAGGGTCAGAGAGACAGGGGTGGGGGGGGAGCAGGGGGTGTGGGCAGGGTCAGAGAGGCAGGGGTGGGGGGGGAGCAGGGGGTGTGGGCAGGGTCAGAGAGACAGGGGTGGGGGGGGAGCAGGGGGTGTGGGCAGGGTCAGAGAGACAGGGGTGGGGGGGGAGCAGGGGGTGTGGGCAGGGTCAGAGAGGCAGGGGTGGTGGGGGGGAGCAGGGGGTGTGGGCAGGGTCAGAGAGGCAGGGGTGGGGGGGAGCAGGGGGTGTGGGCAGGGTCAGAGAGGCAGGGGTGGGGGGGGAGCAGGGGGTGTGGGCAGGGTCTGAGAGGCAGGGGAAGGCACTGAGGAGCAGCACAGAGGAGGAGGCTGGTGCTTGAAAGGCAGGCCTGGGAGGCAGCTCTGGGCCTCACTCTCCCCACAGCCAGGCTGTGGCTTTGCCCCTGGAGGGCCTCAGGGAGGGGGTGCCACCCCGGGACTGCAAGGCAGTGCAAGGCTGGGGCAGATTCTGTGCAGATACCTAAGCAGGGTGTGGTGGGAGCTGAGGAGGGTGGAGAGACCAGCTGCCAGGGGGCCAGGAGGCGTTGTCCCAGCTGCGTACAAGGCAGGGACCGAGGCCAAGCAGTCCTTTCTTCAGATAGCTACGGGCAATTCTGAATTTCCCTAGGTGACAGGCGCAGGAGCTCGAGGTCCCTGGTCTGCCACTACGATACCAAATACTAGGAGAGAAAGAAAGTACTAGCGCTGTTCTGTCCAGGCCCCACTGCCCAGGCCCTCAGGACACGGTGCCCCTCTTGTGTGTGTGGAGCCTGGTACAGCAGGTGGGAGTGTAAATGCCAGGTGGATTTGGGCACATCCAGGCTGGTGCAGGAACAGGGCACTTGACAGTACACACTGTGATCTCCTGATAGGGATCTGCTCGCTGGCCCCAGGAATGGGCACAGCAACACAGGCTGTGCCCCGGGGCCAGCGCTCTGGGCCCTGGCTCCCCTCTCTGACTCCTCCCCTCCTCCTGGCCTGCCTGAAGTTCCCAGCAACAACAGCTGACTGAGATGTGTCCCCAAGCTATAGGGAAGTCCAGGAACCATTAGGCAGCATCAGGGCTGGGCCTCAAAGCCTGGCGAGCCGGCCAGAGTGCTGACGGAGACTCCAGAGCACAGGGCCGCCTTCTGCCATCCCCGTGGAAGGAGCCAGCGTGGGGTTCTGCGGCTCAGGATGGTGCCCATCGTGGAGGGCGCCCTACGGATGTACTAAAATGTTTACTGTCGAGCGTATGCCAGTGTCCGTGAGCCAGCATCGCACCGAGGTGTCTCTGGGTGCCACCCTCTGTGTTGGCCCTGGCTGCAGACTTGGTATAGAGGATAGGGCCCCACCTACCTGGGTCGGGATTTGTCCCTCTGTCCATATAGGCAGGTGAGGGAGTGGTTGTGGGGACAGGTCTCTGGGTTGTTACCCTGCCCTGCCCCGGTGACATCCGAGACTTCAGCGGTACCGTCTCTCCGAGAATCGGCTTCCTCATGTGTGAACGGAGGACAGTCGCCTGCGCGCTTCACTCCACGGGGCTGTTAGGATTGAAGATAAGGGACGTGAGAAGGCTTTATATGCCGGACAGTGTCATACGAATGAATGCAAGTCACTTGCTTTTTTATCTTTGCTTGGGAGGGAGTATTTGAGATTGAATCCTTCCAGAGAATGGCTTCCTGGTGGAGACTTCAGAGCCGCCTTGTCTGGGGGGAGCCCTGAAGCTTGTCGTGGGAGGAGCCGAGGTCCTGAGGACAGATCAATTTGGGTTCAAAGTCAAACTTGATTGCCAGTAGAGAGGTCCTGGGCAGATTAGCCTGCCTGTCTGAGCCTCAGCTTTCCGTCCACAAAATGAGCTCAGTCACAGTCTCTTGACCTTATGCCGGGCCCTCGCCCTCCCTGAGAAGTAGAACGGCAACAGCTGGTGGCGGGAGTTAGAGGAGACGCGTGGGAGGCCCTGGCCCGCGGCAGGGGCGCAGTAACAGCCTCTGTCCTTGTTCCCTCACTGCCCTCTCCTGCTGTCTGGGGCTCTAGGAGCCCTTTCAGTGACCAGCTTACCCTCTCCCCCTGGGCCAAGCCCCTGGGGCCCAGAGCAGCTCCAGCCTCAGCCCGTCACCACCTGCACAGGGTGGGTCTCTGCATCCTTCATCCCACGGCCCTCACCCTGCCTCCCTCCCAGAGACTGTTGAAGTCTAGCCCCTTGTTTACTGTCGGAGTGGGCAGGGGAAATGGGGTCTATGGCGTGGCCCCGCACCAGGCTCTGTCACCACGTCGGTCCTGGCCCGGTTTAGGAAGATGCCCCCAGGGAGCCTCTGCTGTATACACTCCAGCTCCTCCCTTGAAGTTCAGCTCAAACACCACGTCCACTCTTGTCTCCCCTCTGCACCCGTCCTCACCCAGCCGGGGCTGGTGCCAGCCTCCTCCGAGCCCCCCCACCACCCCGTCTCATGCCCTTCATGTGCAGAGGGCACTGCCTTAGCATCGGCCCCTTACCTGCCCATCTCCCCCACCTGCAGATCCTCAGAGGCAGGGACGAAACCATGGCATGTCCTTCCTGCTCCCTGCCGGGGTTCCTGGCATGCAGTGGACGTCGAACTGGGTTCTATGGAGAATGATCTGTGCCAAGGGAGTCACAAGCTATCTAGTGGGTCCATTTCCTTGCCTAGGCCCCAAAGGCGAAGGGGGATCAGCGTGCAAGAGAGAGGCCCAGCAGGTGACAGGGGAACAAGGGAAGGCGGCGGGGAAGTGTGTATGCCCTGGGTGCGGGGAGGGTGTTTGTCAATCCCCAGCCCACACAGAGACAATAACTTCTGCCCTTAAGAGGTTAATTGGCCTGCAGGAGGTGGGAAACCAGCAGCAGCTGGGGTGAAGGGGCGGGGAGGGTGTGGTGTGTGCAGAGAGGCACCTGCGCTGGCTGCAGCCACTCCATCCCCTCCCCCTGTCCTGAGCGCCCCTCCCGGCTGGCCTGGGACCCAGGGGCAGGGGGCCATCACTGACCTAAGGCCCAGAGGCTGTGGGGCCTGGGGGCTGTCCCCTCCTGGCCCATCAGGTTCATCCATGAAGAGCAGGGACTTCTGCCTGAGATAGGGAAGAATGGCCGGGTGTCCTCCCCAGACTGGTTCATGTGGGGAGAGGAGGGACCAGGCCTGAGAGTCTTGGGAGGAGATACCAGCCATCCATTTGGGGGGTCACGCTCTCTGACCCCGGGCAGGAGAGCATCTGGAAGGACTGGGCCAGGGGTCACCCCCACGTAGCCACAGGCTTTGAATGACCTGTCTCTCTCCCTTACCACTTATCTCGGGGGGGATTGGAAGGCAGTGCCTAGAAAGGGTGGAGGAAACATAGAGGGCAACGGGCATTAGAGAGGGGAGCCAGGGCAGGTACACCCCAACATCAGCTCTCGCCATTGGTCAACTCCTAGCGGCCCCCATGCTTTCGCGAGTGTGCTGCTACTATCGTTTCACAGCCAGGTCAGGGAAACAAGTCAGAAACCATCAGCTGATCCCAGGGCGGAGCAGCGAAGTGAAGCTGGGCTTTTCACCTGGGCTCCTTACCCCTCGAGGGCCCCGGCGTCTGGTGGGGATGCTCATGGGGACGAGAAAGTTGGCAGAGGCGAGCTGAGTGGCTCTCAGGTTAGCCCAGAACCCACACTAGCCGCTGCCATGTAGTCAGTGGGGGGGTGGTAGCAATGATGGAGTCTCTGGGAGTAACCTGATGCCAGACCCCCACAGTTGCTTTCACAGCTCCATCAGGAGGGAGTTAGGCAAGCAATTAACTCCAGCAGCAGGAGAAGAGGAGTGAACGCGTGTGGAAGAAAGAGCAGCTCTTTCAGGACCGCTTGCACGCATGCACACGCCCGAGCAGACCCCTTTCGCAGATGCCCAGCGCTGCCCGGGTGAGCGGGGTCAGGCACACCCAGGCCTCCGGCTGCAGCCCAGCTTTGCCTGAGTCAGCGCTGCCCCAGGCCCCAGGGCTCTAGCCGCCACCTCCTCAGCGCCAGGGTAACAAAGACGTGGGACAAGCGAAGGAGGCAGGTGTGGCCAGTTTAGCCCAGGTGGCTCCTGCCTGGCTGCCCTCCCAGGACAGAGAGAGGGGCCACGTTACCCAGCCCACTCCGTCCTCCAGTCAAAGCGTTTCTTCCCTTGCCCAGCCTCATTTCCCCCAGGGGCTTTCAGAAACAGGTAGGCCTGACCTGGAGAGGTAACTGATCCCTGACCATGTCAAGGTGTTTTCTCAGCTTTCAGCGTGGAAACAGGTGGCGAAGGCGCCTCGTGGAGGCCGCAGCTGGCTCTCACGCCAACTCCACTTTCCCACCCTTTCTCTGCCATGTGCCCCGTGCCCCTGGGACCCGCACGTCAGCCCTTCTCCCCCAGCCTCTCCGGCTCCTGCCTCCCTCCCCTGCAGGACCCCAGACCTTATCTGGCGCTCCTTTGGCAGGGCACAGGGGAGGGACAGTGACCTCTGCCCTTCCTTTCCAAGGCTGCTGGCAGAGCCAATCCTCGGGGTGTCCACGACCCTCCCTAGCAGAGCCTTGTCAGCAGAATACTCTGCAAACAGCTGGGAGGGGACATATTTGTAGAGTCCACAGCCTCTTGAGAGAACAAAACATCCCTGCTGTCACCCCCCTGCCTCCGGCCTGTGAGGCGCCTGGAGCGAGGATTTCCTGCCTTCCGTATTCTGAAGTCACCAGGGAGGAGGGAGACGAGGGGAGAATGATAACCATTTTGGGGGGGACCCAAAGAATCCCTGAGGCAGAAACAGCAGCTTTTCTCTGTCCCCCGCCCCTGTATCTGGAGCCCCGTCATAGCCCTGGCAGCTGCCCTTTGGGACAAGAGCATCTGCTGGGCACTTGAACCCTCAGCCCACGGTCCACTCAGCCTGCCTGCGTCTTTGCCTTTCTCAGCTGGGCTCCCGAGGCAGACGCAGAGCCCCGACGGCCTGGACTGCGGCTTTCTAGGCACCACGCACCGGGCGGCTCAGGAAGATCCGTCCCAGAGCTCCACGGCTGGGGCCCCCTTCTTTCCCCGTCCTTATGATGTTCCACAGCTTTCCACCTCTCTCTCTCTCACACAGGTGTGTGTGTGTGTGTGTGTATATATATATACGAACATTTTCTCAATAATCACATTTGTGTCTGTGTTTTTCCTTCCCAAAGTGTTTCCACCCATATCATCTGCTCGTTTTTAATTCCCGCAACCCCACTCAATGGCAGGTATTTGTTACCCCACTGGAAGAACTCAGAATAAAAACAGGCCAATCATTCATAGATTCAGTTAATGGATATTTATTTCCCACTTGATTGTGCCGGGAATTAGGCCACACGCTGGCGGCACAATGAACGAGATGGACGTCATCTTTGCTTTATAATCTACTGCAGGACATTTAAACAAGTACATGCAATAAAGTGCGGGATGTGTCCTAAAAAGAAAAAAGTAGGTGACCTGGGGACACAGAGCAGGTGGACTCTAGCCAGCCGGTGGGTCAGGAATGCGCCCCCCCACATACACACACACACACACACACACACACACACACACACACACACGAGCACACAATCAGTGGGTGATCATTGCGACCAATAGGCTGGATACGAGTTACAAAGACAGAAAGGGGGATGGGTGCAGAAGGTAGAATGGCCCACACGCGGCGAAGGCCAAGGGGAAGGAGAAGCTAGCACCATGGAGTGACTAATACTAATTCCCTCGGTGGCCGAGGGCAAGAGGAGAGGTGTGGGAGGAGGCTGGAGACGTTGCCAGGGGTCAGCCTACGGGAAGGCTTTCCAAAGACCACCGTTGAGGCAGAAGTTGCATTGTACAAAGATCACTTTGGCTGTAGTGTGCACTACGGATCGCAGGAGACCGAGCCTACGAGCAGAGAGCAGCTAGGAACCTAACCCTGTGATGCACGCTGGAGAGAGCTGTGGCCCGTTTTAGAAAGCCAGTGGGATTCAGAGAGGCAGAGACGAGTAAAAGGGGGTGCTTTTATGTTATAGTGGCATGAAACAGTCTTCAAATATACAGGATGTCTCCCCAAAATGTATACACACTTGAATAGCTGACAGCTCAATTTTGAAAATGAAATGTATTTTAATAAACACTGCCTTTATAATTATTCAAAGTGTGTGTATATAATTTTGGGGATATCCTATAGTAAATGAGAAAAGCAAGAACTATTTTTCTAATATACTGTACTATCATATGTATTTTAAGAGGAATGTATACATACATATGCTTGGACATGCAGAGAGCAATTTTGAAAGGATAAATAAACTTTTATAAGTGAACATCTATAGGAAGAACACTAAAAGGGCTGGGACAGAGGTAGGAAAGCTTCCGCCAGCCCCCCCCCCCATATATCTTGTGTGCTCCTTCAGTTTTGTGCCACGTGATGTATTATTAATCACTATTTGTTACTTTTCAAAGGAGATGTTTTAGGCAATAAAATTCACAAGATTTAAGATTTACTGAAGATGAGAGTTGAGATGGATGTGTAGATGGTGTCAAGGACTCTGGCTTGGGCAACTTTGCCCATGATTCGGTTGGAAGCATTAGTGGAGGAGCAGGTTTGGTGAGGAAGGAAAGCTGTTCAGTTTGAGACATGTTGAGTTTGAGGTGCCTGTAAAAGTTTCAGGTACTGATGTCCAATAGATAGGCAACCAAGCTGTGCACGCCTGGGTGATCTAAACTGAAGATAAGGGGCTGGGAATCACAAACTTGCGTGTGTTAATGCAACCTACAAAGTAAATGGACTGCCCAGAGCCTGTGGACCACAAATATTGAAGAGATTGGTAGAAGAGAGGCAGACACAGTGGTATAGTATGTGGCCATGGACATGCTGAGAGGTGGTGAGGGGTTGACTGTAATCTGACAGATGCTACAGAAAGTTCGAGCAAGACTGAAACTCTCAGTGGATTTAGCTGCAGGTGGACAGATAACCTTGATGAGAGTGACATCAGAAGCACAGAGAGGGAAGGTCCCATCACGATGGATTGAGGACTCCGTGTGAGGTCAGTGGAAAATGGATTCTTCTCTTAAGAAGTCTGGGCCTGAAGAGAGAGTAAAAAAGATGGGGCAGTCATAGCTGGGGGTGAGGTGGAGGCGTTTGCAATGTGTTTGGAGATGGAAAAGAACAGAGTGTGGTTATTTGCTGACCGGAGCTAGTGGAGAGGGAGAGGTTGAAGACACACGAGTGAAGCAGTAGAGAAGACAGTGATAGACCAGGATGACAGAAGAGAGAGACAGAAAACGATCTGGGACACAGAAGGGGGTTTAGCTGTCCACAGGAAAGGACATGCTTCCACGGTGAAAGAAAATACGAGGGATCGTGGTGACCGAGCACTTTTAGAACCCATGCTGCATGTCCCCGCAGCGTGTGTGGGGCGCACATGCATGCTCGTGTGACCCCTCACTATCCCACACTCTTCCGAGGTTTGCAAGAGTATCTGGGTGAACCCATCTATGGTTTCACAAATCCCACATATCTCTTTGCTGTTGTAGAGCACAATCCTTTTAAAAGTTATCATGGCTTTTTGGTGAGGGTCATAATGGGGCCGGAATGAGAAGGGCTGGGAGACCAGAGGGAAGCTGCACCTGAGTTCCTGTGGTGGGCGCCCAGTTACCAGTTTCCTTCCTGAAGAGGGATGCCCCTCTTCTGTGGTTGTCATCCACCCAACAGCTCAGCACAGGGACAAAGGGAGATGAGGGTGGCAGGGGACATCAGGAAGAGAGCTACCTTCAGACACAAGGATGATCAGCTGCTAATGAGCCACCTGAGAGACAGACCAGGGACAGTTCCATAAAGGCATGTTTGGGCCACTCAAGCATAGAAAGTCATCATTTACCACATATACTTAAAAACACACCAGGATGCAAACAAGATACAAACACTTTAGACTCCGAGCCTCAAAGAGCAAGGATGAGACAACTCAGAAACAACGACAAACAATCAGCACAGTTCAAACATGGGCAAATCAACACAATTCAAACATGGGCACAGGACTTCAATAGACATTTCTTAAAAAAAAAGATTCACAGCTGGCCAATAAGCACACAAAAAAGGTGTTCATTGCCATTGGGCATTAAGGAAATGCAAATCAAAACCACAATAAGATAAACTTCACATCCATTGGGATGGCTACTACAGCAACAACAAACAGAAAGTAACAAGTATTGGTGAGGATGTGGAGGAACTGGAATGCTTGTATATTGCTGGAGGAAATGTAAAATAGCACAGTCACTATGGAAAAGAGTACGGCAGGCTCTCAAAAAATTGGCAAAGATTACCATAAGATCGAGCAATTCCACTTGTAGGTATATCCCCAAAGGAATTGAAAGCAGGGGCTTACATAATTGCACACCAATATTCGTAACAGTATTACTCACAATAGCCAAAAGGTGGAAACAACCCAAATGTCTAACCATGGATGAATGGATTAAAAAAAATTGTATATGCATACAATTAAATTATTAGTTGGTCTTTAAAAGCAATGAGATTCTTATACAGGCTACATGGATGAATCTTGAAAGCACTGTGCTAAGAGAAATACACCAGGCACGACAGAACTAATATTGCATGATTCCACTTTTGTGAGGTGCCTAGAGTAGTCCAATTTGTAACAGAAAGTAGAATATTGATTATTAGGGGATGGTGGGGAGTTAACGTTTAATGGGTAGAGGAGTTCCACCTTGAGATGGTGAAAAAGTTCTATAGATAAATACTGGTGATAGTTGTACAATACTGTGAATGTAATTAATGCCATGGAATCATATACCTAAAAATGATTCAAGTGATCGATTCTGTGTGTATATTACTACAATAAATATTTTTTCAATAAAGCAAGGGCAAAGGACCTTTCTTCTTGCAGTTGTCTAGTTGGGGTTTGGTTGCTAGGTGGGGAGAGAGTCCTTTGAGGCTACAGGAAAAAGGGAAGGGCCACTACCTCAGGGCTGTGCCTGCCTTTTCCCATGTGGAGCCAGGCAGGCTACACAGCAGGCTACTTTCCAGTACCTTCAGGGGGTAGAAGGATGATCCAGATGTTATTAGTCCAGCACCCCTACCTCACGTCTTTAATGGCCAAGCCCAACTTTGCTCAAAAAAGAGACCTTCATTTCCCAAGATATGGGGCTTTCAGAAGATGTGTAGGACAACACATGCCTACTGCCCGTCTCCAGAAATGCTTAGATGAAAGCTGAGGCATGGCCTTGAAGAATTATTCTATCCCCTGCCATTGTTAACAGCATGGAAGTTAGATACTTGCATGGGAAAGTGTCTCTCTCCCTGCCTCCTCCCGCAGGCAGGCCACTTGGAGTTACATGAAGAGCAGCAGGGGCCCTAATCATAGATACATGTTTTCATCTCCATCCCCCTCACCAAGCTCCAGTCCAAGATTCAAGTGTCCCAGGGTGTTGCGACGAAGGATCTCCCAGCCCCAGTGACTGCTGCTGCGGGATGTGGTCCGGGACAGGGAGGGCGTTGGGAGGGTCAGGGAGCTTCTGGCTCGAGTCCCCCTTTCAACCACAGAGAGATGTTTCTCAGAAAGATGCTCATCCTCCTTGTCTGAGGACTTGAAAGCTTCCACGTAGCGAAGCACCCGCAGAGGATTTTGATCATGGAGGCTCTCGATTCTGAGGCGGGAAAAGGGAAAGCACTCAGCTGAGGTGGGGAGAGGTGGGCCCGGGGCGCAACACAGGTGGATGGGGCACGTGTAGGAAACTGGGTCAAGAGGAAAGGGGAAGGCGGGGAGCAGAGGTGATGTAAGAAGAGCACCCCGGGTCAAGTGAAGGAAGGTGCAGTCAAATGGAGGGCCAGCTCGGGTAGGGACCGAAGGGGTCTTGAACTCAGGACTTGAGCGTGGGTATGGCGGTGGGGCGATTCCGGTGAATATGAAAGAAAAATGAAGCCAACTGAGACAGCTATGTCACCAGGATGACACATAATTCAGGACATAAATAAGGGGCGGGGAGGGCCAGGTTAGGCGCTAAGAATAGAGTATGAAGGAGGTTAGCTTCAAGGCAAGAATATACTAGAAACGGGGGTCCGCTGGGAACAAGACTAGAACAAGTTGGGTAACCCGCGCCCACATCTGAGTATGGACACATAGATAGGGTGTCCCCCCAAAATGTATACACACACTTTGAATAAATATAAAGGCAGTGTTTATTAAAATGCATTTCATTTTCAAAATTGAGCTATCAGCTGTTACAGTGTGTATACATTTTGGGGGGACACCCCGCACGTAGCTTCTCACACGTTACTGCCCTGACGGCCACAGCCTGGCCTTGACTATCACCATTCCTTCTATCCCCGCTCAGCGCCAGCCTCCTCCCTCAGCCCGGCTAATGCGGGCTCACTTCACAGAGCGGGGACTTCTCCTTTGGGCCCAATTTGGGATCTCGAGCATGGGGGGAGGGTGATAAGTGAGGAGCTGGTCACCCTTGCTCCCGTGGCGTCACACACATTTCCAGTTGGTGCGTGCACATGGCCACTCACCTCAGGAACCAGCGGTCCCCCAGCCCGTACTTGTACCCACAGATCCCGGAGCGAGGCCACAGGAAGCGAGGCATCTTCCTCTCCAGCATCACGGTGGTGGCCACGATCTGGAAGGGCGAGGGAGGAGAGGGAGAACTCAGAAAGATACGGGGTTCAGAGAACACCGGAGGCCACAGAGAGTGCAAGGGGAACGGTGGCGTGAGGACACCAGGGAGCAGTGGAGATGACGGTCATTTGTCCATCTCCTAGCCTGTGCCAGGCACCATGCTGTCTGCATTACTTTTTATTCATCATAAAAAGAGGAAGAATATTTTATGAGTTTTTGTTTTTTAATATGTCTTTATTGATTTCAGAGAGAGGAAGGGAGAGGGAGAGAGAGAGAAACATCAGTGATGAGAGAGTCACTGATCGGCTGCCTCCTGCACGCCCCCTACTGGGAATTGAGCCCGCAACCCAGGCATGTGCCCTGATGGGGAATCGAACCTCCATCTCCTGGATTATAGGTCGATGCTCAGCCACTGAGCCCCGCCCGGCCGGGCTTTATGAGTATTTTGAATAATCCAGTGACCCCTTCATTAGTATTCAGATTCATGGAAAATGAGTCACTCCAAAGTGATCTCATTTGCTTTCATAGGAAAGCCATAGACCGATTGTCTTGATTTAAATAAAACAATTAAATAAAATCTCTATTGTCTTAAAGATGAAGTAATGCTGCTAGTGTTTAGGGAATTTGTAGCAAATTAAATACCCACGTCCTAGGAGGGGGAAGAGTGGGTTAATGGTGACACACTTGGCAGGGAAAATTCTGGTAGCATATCACATGTTCTGTACTTTGCCCAGCCCTCATTAATTACTCAGATGAAACATAGAAGGAAAACTTATCAAATATGCCTGTGACACAAAATAGGGAGGGATATGTCCTTTGCAAGGTGGCAGAAGCAATATAAAAATGATCTCACCAGACAGGAATGCTGGGCAGAAACCAAGAACATAAAGTTTAAGGAAACCAAACGTAAGGTCCTCCACTTACGTTTAAGACTCAAGTATCCATGTAAGTACAGGGAAACAGAGGAGGAGCTTAGCTAAATTGTGTAACAGAGATTCGGGCTTCTAGTTGACCATAAGATTAACTGGGGCCAAACGAAAAGACCTGACTCAGTTTTAGTTGCTATTCATAGAAGAGTGTCCAAAGCCGGGACGGGCCTGCCCCCCTGCATTCCTCTGATCACAGCAGGACCATCCCAGTTTTGAAAGGACCATGACCTCTTAGGGCAGGAACGGGAGGGCGCAGTCAGGGTGGATTGGGGCCAGGGAGCTCTATGAATCAAGGGGACTGCCAACCCTTTCAAAAGCCCAGTTCTCCACTTTCTACTCTTACAGTCCTTGTCTTCTTAGTACTTCACACTTCTCTTGACCGTGATCGATCCCCTCAGATCCTGGGGTTGATCCTACCTATTGCTACCATTTCACCCTGTTTCTGTCCCCTCCATCTGTCCAGATGTACCTCTGTCGAGGGGACAGCCCGCTGGGTGTTCTGTACTCGCCTAAGGGTCATCCACCCTGACATAACCCTCCAAGTGTTCTCCCCACCCCCTGCTCCTCGGGGAGACCGACACTGCTAAACGCACCTGGGCCCTCCAGAGCTCGTCCCGCTCCTGGGCCACCCGCCAGTGAGTGTCGCCCATCATGGCTATGAAGAGGTTGAGCATCAGCAGGGTGGCGATGACAGCGAAGGCGGCGTAGGTGATGCTGTACATGAAGGGCAGGTCCACGTTGTAGTTGGCGGGGCCGTCGATGAGGGTGAGGAAGAGCTCGAAGGTGCTGAAGAGCGCCGTGGGGTAGTCGTAGAACTCCCCCAGCTTGCTCGGGTCCTCCGTCTGGAAGATGATGAAGAACGCTGCTCGGGGACGCGGGGCAAGGGCGCGGGAGGGGTGGCGGTGAGCGGCCGTTCTGCCTCCCACACACCCCGCACGCCCGGGCTCATGCACACGCACCGAGATGTGTGAGTGCAAACGCGGGAGTCCCCGCCTGTGGACCTGGCTAATCCTGAGACATCCTAGGACCAAATTCATCACTCTGGACAATGTTAATACTCACATGTATATATATATTTTTACAGCTTTACCCTTTTATAGTGCAGCTGTTGGTGCAAATTTTTGGTCGACTGTTTTATGGGATTCCCCCGTTCAACAGGGAATTCCTAGGACAGGAACAGTACCCTTTGTACTGAGCCCTGGTCTTTTAGAGTTGGGGTGGGGGCTTTCAGATGTCATGTAGCACACCCCTTGTCATATGGGTGTCCTGCTGTAGACTGGATTAGAGTAGCCACTTTCGGTTCTTCCCTGCTCTTCCTGCCTTTCCATAAAACCTTTCTTCCACCCATTCCTTTCCCTGGCCCTCCCCTCTCTGCCCAGTCTGTCTTCACAACTCTCCGTCTGTTTTCCTCTCTCGTTCCTCAAACTCCCCAAACATTTTTTGTACCTCCTTTTGAGAATTCTTTCCCTTTTTTTTCAACTTTGAGCACACAGAAAACAAAGCACGTTGTGTTATTGAATGCTTTGTTCCTTCTTCTAGAGTGTAAACAGAAAGCTAAATACCACACTGCCTCTGTTTGCCTACGTCATTTTCTGGGCTCCACGGGTGGCCAGTCTTTCCTGTGTAATGCCCCTTCCGCACCAAAGCCCTTTTTCTATGTGTCTTTTAAAGATCTTGCAGGGCAGATAGTCAACACCAACGTTATTGGTTCAGAAATTCAGAGCACATGGGTCCACCTCCTAGGCCAACCTGAGGGACCCAGATTCTACGGGCCTCAGTTGCTTTTTGACTCACTTCCCACTGGGGTGGTGGTGGGAGAGCAAATGGGAGTGCAAATGAGGACTGAGAGCAAGAGTGAGAGTGAACGCTCTGGAGAATTGGATCCAAGGATCTGCGGGGGAGGGAGCTGTGCTCTTACCTGAGGCAAATCCCAGAATAACCACAGCCATCAGCCAGCAGAAACGCAGCAGGTCTCCAAAAATCATCTACAGGAAACAGAGAAGGGCAGGGGGCGGGAGTGAATCTTTTCCCGTCTGTGGAGCTATTGCTAATAGACCAGGAGGTCCCTGGAGTTCCCCCCAGACCCACTCTGAGCAGCACTTTCTATTTTGCCCCCCCCCCCCCCCCTGTCTGGGAAAGTCCTAACAGCTGAAGAGAGAGGAAACTTTGGGGAAAGCACTGACCTTCTGGATCATGATGCTGAAGGGACCCAGCATCTGGAATCCTCGAGCAAAGTATATGACGCTGCACCAGCCCAGCACCAGGGCAAGGGACATAGGGACCACCTCCCCTCTGGTGTTGGAGAGCCTCATCACCATGGTCACCAGCACTAGGGAGGCAGAGGTGATGCTGGGGGAGAGCAGGGAGTAGGGAGTGAGGGGGAGGCTGGAAATATTCTAGGTCCCCTCCAGCACAGGCATGACTAAGGTGGTACCCACACACTCAGGCTTAGTTTTTACATCTAAAACACACACATGAGAAGAGTCATCTGAGTCTAGGTCCCAGAGGGACCTGGAACAGTTCTGGTGAGGGAAGGCATGGGGTCGGAAGGAAGGGACACTCACATGATGACATGGAACGGCCCACCAAGGACGGTCTGTCCAAAATAGCGGGAGGCACCCACCCTGAAGATGTCTGGGATCTGGGAAGGGGCCAGTAGAACAAAAAGACCATGGAGATGGCAGTTCCGCCTGGGGCCGCAGATCGATGGCCTGGGCCTGCACCCCACCTGGACCTCACCTCTAGGAACAGCATGATCACAGCCCCGATGATGGTCACCAGCTCCCCCACCAGCCGGATTTTATCCTGTTCCGTTACATAGGCCTCCTGTGGGGGGAAGTTCAGGATGAGAAATGCTTTCTCATGGATGGAGACTCCAATCCTTCTGGGCGAGAGGTCGAAAGTAACTGAAGTCTATTCACAATGATGCCTTGCTGGAGTGGCTCAGGGGCTGAGCATCAATCTATGATCCAGGAGGAGACTGTGGTTCAATTCCCCACATGCCTGGGGACATGGCACATGCCCGGGTTGCGGGCTTGCTCCCCAGCAGGGGACGTACAGGAGGCAGCCGATCAATGACTCTCTCATCATTGATGTTTCTATCTCTCTCTCCCTCTCCCTTCTTCTCTCTGAAGTCAATAAAGATATTTTTTTTAAATCAAAATGATGAAAGGTTCACCTTACCACCACCACTACGACCCCTTGATGGTATTTGTCCTTGAGGCTAACTCTGTGACCAGGACATTGGTGTGTGCATCCAAGGGTTAATACATGTCGCCTATGTTGATAACTTGAGAAGCCACCTTAGCAAATCATCTTTTGTACTAGCTTAGGAGCGGTAATTTATGATATAAGTACTGAGGGGCTCAGATCACATTTCGGAACATCAGGTTTAGAAAGTTACTGTAACAGGAAGAGGCATCAGTGGCTTGGATTAGTTTCAGCTATGCGGAAAGTCCAGCTTTTCCGATCCCCTCGTGGTTCCTGGCAGGGAGAAGAGACTACAAACATCACAGATTTCAGTTTCCCATGTGGAACCAGAACCCACCAGCTCCAGCGAAACCTTGAATGAGTCACTAGACCTTCCTTGAGGTTTCCCACCTGTAAAATGGAAACTCTGATTGGAATTAGAGGATATATTTGGATGTACTTCATAAACCATAAAGTACTATAGATATGTTTATTGCGGTTTTATTATGGCTTGACAATAGAGAAAAGGGCAGGCAAGGTGCTAGAGACACCATACGGATTTTAGGAAGGGCCCATGCCTTGTCCTGAGCAGTAGGTATGGAACATATAGTCCCAAGTTCAAGATGGAAAGGAGACCATCTGTGCATTTGGCGTCACAGTGGAAGTCTCTGCAACGTCATGCAGATGTAGTGATAGAATTCTACAAGAACGATCCTTAACTTTTTTGAAGTTGAGCCCATCTGAGAATATCACAAAGACCACAGGCCTTCCTTCCAGAAAACTGTTCACAACTATGTAAGCCCCACATCAAATTGGACAAATAATTTTAACACATTCAAGTACGTTTTTGGCTTTTGGGAACTCTGTTCTCCAAGGTCACACCCCTGAATAGTGTACCCAAGATAGGAGTTGAGGGACCCCGGGGCCAGTGGGAAAGCTGATGATCTCAGCTTGGGAGGATGTGGTTGCTCATGAGGCATAAGGGATGCTAAGCATCTTCACCCTGCTGATAAACGGGAATCTCTAGGCGTCCTCTGCAGGCTACTGCACGGTGTACTCGCCGGTCCAGCGAGAGGCATGGCTTTAGGAACAGGAAGAGTTGCCATATGGAGGGAGGTGACCTATGGCATAAAAAAGGGCCCACCAGTGCCCACAGCTCAGAATGTGTAGATCAGATCATCTCAGATGAAGCCAAGGAGATAGCCTTGAGGGTCAGACTGACCAACAGATGGTAGAAATGTTTCAGCTACATCACATGGGGCCAGGAAAGACCAGGAAAAGAGTTGGCATCTGTGTGCCTGGGGAACAGTGTGATCTAACAGCCTGTGACTAGACTCCAGTTACATTTTTGTTAAAAGAATTGATGGTCTGTAAACTTCTCTGACATTTGCCTTTCTTAAGAAATTGGTGAATTTTATTTTATCATATAATGGGAAATTTCCTTTTCCCCTTGCTTCTAAAGAAGCCCAGGGTTCTCTCTTCATCCTGAGCTCTAGCAAATACTTTGGAAACCCTCTCCTCTGTTCTGAAATTCAGTTCATGGGCCTTGTTCCTTCTTTGTCTTAATGTGCCCGTGGCATCTGTCTCCAATTGTACAACACGCTGACTCCTTTTGAGATCAGGTAGTAATAGGATAAATAAGTACATTAACTATAGAAACAAAATAACATTAAATATAAAAACAGATAACTACATCTATGCCATATATGTGCCCATATAAAATTTTTTAATTCATTTTAAAACTTTGTATCCTGGCCCTGGCAGGTGCGGCTCTGTTGGTTGAGCATCGGTCCTTGCACAAAAAGTCTCAGGTTTGATTCCTGGTCAGGGCCCATGCAGGCTCGATCTCCAGTAGGGGGTGTGCAGGAGGCAGCCAGTTGATGTTTTTCTCTCTCTCCTTCTCCCTTCCTGCCTCTCTAAAATTCAATTTTTTTAGAAAAAACAAACATATTTTTAAAAAATTATAAAAACAAAAACATTGTCTCTTAGTTGAGTATGTCTAGAAGACTGCCACCAACCTTCCCTTTGCTCGACTAAGAAGAAAAGGAAGTGACTGTGCACGAGGTGGCCAGGTGATTTGTGGGGGATCAGAGCACCCCCGGGGGCCAGCGAGAGAGTGACATCAGCTCTTCCCTGGAGATGAAAAGGTGAAACCCCCAGCTAATGGCGACTGTTGCGGACAGTATCCCTCGCCAACACCTTCTGGGATGTCCTCTCACCGGCACTGTTAGCTGGTTCATCAGATTCTTTTGCAGAAAGGTGTTCCTGCATGAGTTCATCGGTGAGTGACAGGTGTCCAGGGACCCCAAGCTTTTGTCTCTGCTCCACCTGGAGTGTGACTGCCCTAAAAAGTCATTTTTCTCCACCACTCTGTCGCCAAAGGTCCTCTCCCTTAAACCAGGAGGTAGAGTGCCACGGTCTCCTTCCTCCACCCCGTTTTCCTGGCTCACCCTTACTGAATCCTCAAGACAAGTCACAGCCCTGCTCCTGGGTCAGGTGTCTCTTCTGCAGGTCCATGGAGCCACTCTCTGCTCTTGGCCCTCACCCAGCACACTGAGGTCGCCTGGGTCCTCCAGGTCTCACCGGTAATCTTAGAGCTCCCTGAGAGCGGGGACATCTAACTCTGACATTTCACCCACAATGCACAACATAGGAGGTGCTCCCATAATAAGAAAGGAAAGAAGGAAGGACGGAAATGAGAGGTGAGCAGGCAGGTACCAGCCAAGCACGATCTGAGGGTTACAGAGGAATGGTCAAGGGGGACTCAGAAAGTGGGAATGGGGGAAAGGGTGACAACTGATTGGGCTTTTCTGGGATTTTCAGATTCTTAACTCAAGGTCACTTAAGCAGGCTTGGCTAATATTATACTGAGAAAATATTCCACCCCGCCCTTTTAAAAACAAATGCCTTTCAGCAATGACCAGAAGTCTTTACATCATCATGTGGCTTGAAATTTCAGGAGTTGTCAACAGCTAACTCCCCTGCAGAGGCTGACTCCAGTGAGCTTGCTCTCACTTATCAGCCGGCCGAGCTCACTGCCTTGAAGGAAATCCCCAGAAGGGTGTGCACAGCACAACTGTACGCCTCCTCCGGGAAGGGTGCGGGGCATGGGCAACCTGGGAGGGAGGTGGGAGGGCACCAGAAAAAGTTATCAAACCCCAGTTGTAGGCTCAAGATCCCAGCCTTGTCAAGGAATGAAGCTTCCAGAAAGAGTCTTACTGGCTTATAATGAAGAGTTACTCTGATCCTCTCAACTGTGCAAGGGTTTCTAACCAGGCTGCCCATAGAAACAACTGGGCACTCTCACCCAATTAGTTTGGATCAGAGACCTAGCTTTTTAAAGTATATATATGTTTTTATTGATTTTTGGAGAGAGAGAGAAACATGGATTCAGCTGCCTCCTGCATGCCCCCCATGGGGGATGGAGCCTGTGACCTGGGCATGTGCCCTGACCGTGAATTGAACTGGGCCACCTCTCAGTGCGCAGGACAGTGAACTGTGCCACACTGGCCAGGGCTAGCTTTTCTTTTCTCTTTTTTTCTTTTCGTTTCTTTTCTTTAGATGTAGGTGTTTCTGGTATGTACCCCAAGTTGAGAACCACTGGGCCGAAAAAGGGGAAAGCCTCCTGGTTCCCATCTAGGGCTACTTTCCAAAGATTTCATTCATGTCTTGGTCTCTGCATTTTCTCAGGAGGATTAACCTGGGAAATTTCTACTCTCTACAGAGGAGTCTTTACCACAGAAGTAGGAGTTACCCTGTACACCAAGAGGTTAACCACATCTAAAATGTTGCCTATTATCAAATCTAGAAAACAGCTCTGGTAACTATTTTCTGGTAGGCACTTCCCTGTGTGACTCGCTGCCCCTGCACTCCAGGGCCCCTCACCTCGCCAGGGAGAGGTCAGATGTGGCCAGATAAAGGTGAGTGTGGCAGGCCCGGGCTCAGGGCAAAGCCTGGAGACATGAGTTTCTCGTGCAGTGGGTCCCCTGAGAAGGAAGACTGAAATCCGGCACATCATGCTGGAGGGAGGGATGGCCTGGCTTCCCTTTAAAGGAGAAGCTTGGGAGTGAAGCCGACCAGAACCCCAGGCCCAGCGCTGCCCACTTGTTAGGATGCATATGAGAATCACGTATATCAAAGTGCTTTGTCATCCAAAATGGGATCTACAAAATCGCAGCATCGCCCAGTGGCGAGTCAGAAATGCGGACTCTCAGGTCCCACCCCAGCCTTGCTTCCAGAATCTGCCTTTTCACAGGCTCCCCGGAGCACTGGTGCAGGGCACCAAGCGAGCACTCAGTAGCTGCTGCTTTTCCCTAGCAGGCTCCCTGTTTCTCTTCATCTCTCTCCCTGTCTGTAATTTGCTGTGATTGTTCCACAGTAAGTGGTTAAGACCCCTAAGCAAAGCAGTGTAGAGCTGCAGATCAGTGGGGTTTTCAAAAAGCTGGGGTGCTTGGGTCTTTGAGAGCTTACACGAAATGATGATGTGTGGACAGATCAATCCACTGACCGTGACAGGCGGAGAGGGTGTGATTTAAAATAAATGGAAACCTGCCCGCCACGGCCCTCTCCCTCACTCTGCATCCAATCTATCGCACAGCAGCAATGATTTTACCTTCAATCGGTTTCCTGATGCCAACACTTCCTCTTGGTTTCCCATCACAGCCCAAAGACAATCAACCATTGTCTCTTACTTGCTGGCCTGTAATTACCTCTTAACTGGTCTCCCGACATCCTCCCTGGCCCTCTCCAATCTTTTCTCCACCCTAAAAACAGAGACATTTTTCTAAAATAAAGTCTTGTCTAGGCCCTCCCTTGTCTAAAAATCCTTCGGAGCTCTCCCTTGCTGCTGGGATAAGCACGGCTTCTCGATCAGTGTGGCCCGCAGGCCTGGATGATCTGGGAAGGATCCGCCTGGACCACCTCACCTGGAGCCTCCTGCCCCTGCTCCCTGTGCTCCCAGCCTTCTTTCAGTGCCCAGATATTGGCGAGGCTCTTCCTGCCTTTGCATAGGCCTCCTTTCTGCTCAGAATTCACTTTTCACCTTTCTCTCTTACCCAGGTCTCAGCTCAGTTATCTTCCTCAGGGAAGGCTTCTCTGGCCTTCTGGAGTGCCCAGGCCCCTGTTACAAGCTATATTACGGTCCTTTTTCTTTCCACAGGGAAAAAATAATGTAAATTGTAACAATCACACTTTGTAATGAAATATCTATTTATTTAATTAATGTAAACCTGTCTGAAAACTCTCAAAGAGCACAGTTTTGTTCTGACCACATTAAATTTTTAATGCCTAGAATAATATTTAGGCTCTATGAGGCTCTTGATGATTATTTGTTTAATGAATGAATTAGTAAAGTGGGGGAGGCAGAGAAGAGATCAAGAAAATTTTCAAGAGACAAAAAGGAAACCTGATGGTGAGTGCCCAACAGATCAGGGATCTAATGATCAGAGTGACCAACTTAAGACTAGAAAGCTGTAGATGAGTCGATCTCAAAGATGGAAGCCAGAAGTTCTCAGCCTTAGCTAAGTGTCAGGATCACCGAACAAGTTTTTTAAAAACACCAATGCCAGGGCCTCAGCTCAGACATTCTGTTTTATTAGGTGTGACAGCTTAGAACTGGTATCTTTACCAGCTTCCCGTGTTTCTAATGTGCAGTCTTGGTTAAAGACCACTGATCTAGACAGAGGTAGGATCTGCTAGAACTGACGTCCAAGCCACCTGACTCCTAGACTTTGAACAACCTACTCACCTGCAAACCTAAGAGAACCAGTACTATAGTACATGTTGTTCTGCCTAAACTAAATAGCATTGAATGGAGGTAGGAAATTAACTCCAGTTAATTAAAGAGTTCTTGGGAAACTCTGGGAAAGCATAACTTTTCTGGCTGAACAATGAAGCATCTTAGGCTGAAGACACCCGTTAAGATATCTCCAAGACTAGATAGAGATTAACTCCATCCTCATATATGTCTGCTTTTGTACAGTGTGTAGTTTTTTCTTTCAGTTCAACTGTCATGAGATGGTGCTCTGGGCTGTCCCCATGGAGCCCAGTGACTGCTCCAGGACCCAGGAGATCCACAGAGGAAATCCTCCAGTGACCGAGAGCCCTGTGCATTCAGATTGATGAATTTAACTGGAGGTTAGAGTATTCATTTATCTAAGGAAAAGCTCCATGGGCTAACCAATCTGTCAACAATTGCATTAATCAAGTCAACACACTAATATCGGTGCATTCTCATTTCCCCAAGACTTTCAAGTGACAAAAAAGCAAGGAAAAAAGAGAATTTCCTACTAGTTAACTAATCTGGTGCATTGTGAAAACAGGATCTTACAAATCATGCTGATGAGTGTGGGAGCCCCAATCTAATCCAAATAGACTTTCTACTAAATAAGAGGAACACAGATGGTCCATAAACTCAGGACCAAGTCTCGGAGGGCGATGCCAAAGAAGAAGAACCTTTCATTGGTGTGTTTTCCTGTCCAACCCCCTTACAGCAGCATTCCTAACCCTCTAGGCCCCCTTCCCCAGCAAGGTAAAGATATTTGAAAGCCGTGAGTCTTCTATGTGGGCCCAAGAGGCTTTTACCTAAGGCGAAGGCGAAAGTTAAAAATGCCAGAGAAGGAAAGAAAGGAATAGGAGAGAAAAAAGAGAATGGGTAGGCTCAGTCAGCTATAATTATGCTTCACCTAGTCCTGAGGCAAGGGGAGGGGTTATAAAATATAATTTAGACGATCTGGGTCAAAGGAACATGTTTGTACATTATTAGTCCTGCCCCAAAGAGAAAGAGTCACACAGGGAGGAGACTCAGTGCTAATTAATCCCTCGCATCACCCAACTCTGGGGCCAGAACGCTATCTACATTCCAGATCTGGAAAACCCTACATAAGCTTGAGACAAAGGAAGGCCCGGAAAGAGCTCATCTGCAGAAAGAGGACCAGGGGTGTTGGAAAAGTCCAGCCACCCCCAAGTCATTCATGTTTATACCTTTTTCAATTTCTAGGCACTCACCCGTCCACTTGGCCGTCTTCTAAATGCCCTTTTCCCTGTGTGGTCTCCATACCAGGGGCAACCCTCATGCCCAGCTTGAGGTGCACAGGACACAGCCTCCCCGAGCACCCCTGCCCTCCTCTACCAAGTCAGCAAATCCTTCCTTACAAGAGGCAGGGGCTCTGGTGCATGAGCACCTGTCTATGAATGAGAGGTGGTTACAGAAGCAGGAGAGATAGAGTGTCCTGACCTACTTTGGGGGGTAGGGAAGCACTTGGCCCTGTTCCTTCTCTGTGCAAACCACTGTCTTTGGTCTGACCTTGCTCTTTGACCAGCAGGCAGTTGATGTTCTTGCTCTCACCCTAGTCCAGGCTGAGCTGTACCCATGGCTGGTCCCTACTGCATAGAGCACACTTCTCCAGTCACCTAGCTCTTATTTCTTCCTCTGTCTTTCACTTTCTGCCCACACGCCTGTAGCCCCTTTCAGCTCTTTTCAGGTCACCAGGATGAAAACAAATTGTCCTATGAAAAACCAGCCAGCCTAATGTAGCTGCGCTTGCTGTCCGCCTATTCTCAGTACTCGCTGGAGTCTACCCATCCCGTTACACTCCAAGGAGGGTCTGCTCCCTTCAACGGCAGACTCTGACATTTCTTCACATGTCTACACAGAGTCCTCACCACCCGGGTCTCTGAAGGACACACAGGAGGCCAGCCCGCCAGAGGAAAGGGACCTCGGGGGTTATTTGCTTCATCCTGCTACGCAACCCAAGCATCCTCCTGCAGCGTGTCTCACCGGTGGTCAGACAGCTGACGCATTCTTGCCGACATGCTCGTATTGACCAAACGCAGAAGAGAGTGCAAACCAGAAGGTGCTGTGCTGCCCTCACAGACCAGAAACGGACCCAGGCGTGGACTTGGAGCGCGATTTCTCTCCCTTTAGGAAAACAAAGTTTCCTTTCAAGTTCACATTACGAAAGACTGGTCCTCTCTGTGCGTTGAAAGGAAATTTACCAATGCACAGTGTTCCCAACACCAAGCATCCTTTCAGAGTCAAGGAGGGAAGTCACAGCAACCTGGACAAGCGCACTTTTACTCATTAAGCCTCCTCTCTGGTGCCCGTATCTCACGGCCAATTTCTGTCTGGGTGCTTAGGAGCCTGCAGCTGTTGGAGCCCAGTGAGGGGCGTCTGTCCTGGGTGGTATCACTTTGGTCTCCAGCACCATCCCCCATGTTTACAGTCCCTTTCAGCCCCTTCTACAAAGAGTCACCTGTAGTAGCTTCTGTTCCAGGAGGGTGATATCTCGGGAGGCTGTGTGATTGTCGCTCCGAGACTTGAGGGGGCGGTAGACGCAGCACATGGTGAAACAGATCATGTAGAGCACGTACAAGGCGCCCAGAACGCAGAAGTAGGGCTGTCCGTACTTCTTCCACTTGAAGCTCACCAACTGCTTCACCGGGGTCTGCTCCAGGATCTGGCGAGCCTGCCACAGAAGGAGAGTGTAGCTTGGGGTGACCAACACAGTGGGCAGGGCGGGGTTTCCCACTGGGTCCCAGATGGGCAGGGCAGTCACCAGCACTGGCATCATCTTTTTTTTTTCTTACAGACAACTGGTAAACTTTTCCTATATGCTAGGCCTTGTGTTATTGCTACAGGTAGACTATTACAGAAGTGAACACAGGCGCTACAACGTCATTGAGGCTTTGAAAAATGAGCAGCAGATCGTTGGGTGAAGGGAGTGCTGGGAAGATCACTCCATGAAGTGGTAGCAACGGGCAAGGCAGACAGGTGTGAGAAGCCACTTGCAGAGGAGATGTGGTTGGGGACAGGAGACGACCCGTTGGGGGTGACGGGCAGGAATTCAGATGGATGAATTAGATAACGGTCACATCATTCTACATCATGGATGCTAAGGTGGGGAGTTTGATTTTTTTTATTCTTCCTGAACATAATGAGAAGCCATTGGGAGTTCAAGAAGGAAGTAGCCAGATTTGCTCTACAAGTCTTGCGGTCTGGAGAAAGGAGATAGAGGACACAGGTAGTAGGTAGGGTGTGCCAATGACCTAAGCCAGGTGGGTTGGTGCTCTCATGTAACCAGGTAGTGAAAGGTTAAAGAGACAAATGTGAGAGGGTGATGGACAGCTGAGAAAGTATAAAAAGGCAAATCCAAAGCACAGCTGGAGGGATTAATCATTGGCAGAAAGAAGAGAGACAGTGCAGTTTCCAGATGTGCTTGGCAGGGCAGGGTAGGAAGGTAAAGTAGCTCTAACCATAAGGTAGGAGCCTGGGTCTTCTGGTGGAACTAAGGCAGAAGGCAGCCTGGGACGTAAAAGGAGCTAGAAAAGAATTTCTAAGGGAAAGAAAACTAGCTGACAAAGACAAGACTACAACCTGTGGGAGAACATGGGAGACCAAGGATCTGTGGTGGCACCATCTTCCAGATGGATTGGCTCTAATTCCTAAGAAATCCTGCATGAGGCATAGGTTTCCAGGAATATTCTCTGAGAAAGTTCATCCAAACTAGCCACTCACTTCTTCTTCTGTTCATTACAGAAGTACTTACAGTCATCTGAGTCATACGGCTCTAGAAGGGCTCCTAGGAAATTATCAACCGGCAATAAACAACAGAAGCTATATCTTCTCACTTATCTTCGAGGTTCCTGGAAGCTCAAAGTATTTTCTCCTCTCTACCTGTCTTCAGCAAATTTTCCTTTGCCCCATATCACTCAGCTCAGTCCTGTCTGGATGATCACTGTTTTTCCCTCTCTGGAAAGCTCTTTTTTCTCTTTTCCCTGGCGAGTCCCAACTCCTCCTTGAAGACCCAGATCAAGCACTCCTGGGACCTCGTCTCTGGCCCATCTAACCTCGGTTTTGCTGCCACTGCGCACAGCACAACCCCCTGGGGTTGTATACATTGTACTCTACTGCAAGTGTTGGGGAAGGGACTGCACCTGAGGAAGCTGACTGACAGGAACTGTGTTTTGCTTATTTCTGCATTCACACCTCCTTGTGCAGCATCTGGAGCACAGAAAGTCCTCAATATGCCAAATGAATGAATGAATGAATGAATGAGCAGCAACCTCCATCTGGAGAGTTCCTCATCTGAAATGTCAGTTTGACAAAGGCAAAGAAAAGAGACTAAAGCAAAGCAGAGGGAAAGTGCAGTCAGGAAAGGGGTGTTCATTGGACTTTTCTCCCAAAGGCCCCAGGAGTCTTGTCTCCATCTATTATCAGGCAAGGAAGAGTCTGGAGCCCAGGATCTTAGCACATGGGCAGGCTCTGCGGGAACACATGACAGTCCCGGATCCTCCATGACATCCATACCTCCCGCTTCTTAGAGGAGACCACAAGTTCCAGAAAGGACACCTTCTCTCCCCAGGAGTCGATCTCCGTGAGGTCATAGAGAGTGGAGGTCAGTGGCCCGTAGGTCCACTGGATGTGCTTCCGCTTCTGCATCAGGTGTTGGAACATCTGTGAGAACACAGGTGCGGTGAGTGGAGGGCGAGAGTGGGAGGAGCCGGTTCCGGGGGGCACCACCGCCGAAGAGCCCGGAGCCCACCCCTGGGGACTGACCGACAGGACCGTAGGGGGGTGGCAAGCCTTTGATTACATGAACCTCCTTACTATTTTTTGGTTTTCTTTCCTTCCCACAAACCCTACAAAGACCTGAAAGAAGAGGACAGCCCCAGGCGGTTTGGCTCAGTGGTTAGAGTGTTGGCCCATGGACTGCAGGGTCTTGGGCTGATACTTTGGTAGAAAGCTCACATGTGGGAGGCAGCTAGTCGATGACGTGTCTCTCTCACATCCATGTTTTTTCCCTCTCTCTCCCTTCTACTCTCTCTGAAAAGCAATGGAAAAATATCCTCCGGTGAGAATAAAAAAAAATGATTGAGTAGAGTAGGCAAAGGGAGCAGAGCTTTGGGTTCCCTGCAGATCTTCTAAAGGGTGGGTCTCAGGTCCTCCTCAGCAAGGGATTCCTGAGGTTGAGGCTTCAGTGACAGAGTTGAAAGTAAGGGACCAGGGACCACCATCCTTTTGGGGTTTTGAGGAGAATGACCATGAGAATAACATGTAGGGTTGGGGGTGTCCCTCACCACAGTGTTGCCCTCCACTCCAGCCAGCTTGAAGGGGGTGAGACCCTGGTGATTGGGCACCAGGTCCAGGGACTGCAGGTGGCCCCCACGCCCGTCGTAGGACAGCAGCAGGTTGTACATCTGGCAGGCAAAGGTCTTGTTGGGCTGGAAGACCAGTATGTGCAACACTGTGTTTCCTGGGGGAGGACACGAGTGTCACATGGCCACTGAACCCAAGGCCCTGCTGGTCCCCATGCCCGCCCCAGGGTGGGCCTGACGGTTGTCCCAGCCGCTCCTCTCCCACCCCCTGGCTGCTCCCTGGTCCTTTCCACACTCCAGTGCTTACCCAGGGAGTCCTGGGCCCGGATGTTGGCTCCGTGTTCAATGAGCAGACGCACGATCTCCTCGCTGCCCACGCAGGCGGCAAAGGACAGAGGGTGCTCCCCTGAGGAGACAGAGGGCTCCATGGCATGAGAGCAGGCCGGGCCGGGCCGGGCGCCTCCCCAGTGACTGCCTGGTCCTCGGCTCAGCTCGGCTCTGGGCTTGGGGACACTTGTCAGCAGAACCAGAGGCAGGGATGGTGCAGAGGGCCCTGGGGGGATTGGCTCTGGCCTTAAGCCCCGTAAGGGCTGACTTCACCCCACCCTCCAGCTTCCCCAGGCACAGAGCCCTCCTCAGCCCTCCCTCCCCTTGCTCTTGCCCACTGCCCGCCTCCCCTTCCCCCAGCCCTGCCCTGGCTCTCACCATAGTAGATGTGGTTGTGGGGACTGAGGTGGAAAGCTATGCCTGTAGCTCTGGCAGAGACGCTGGCCCCGTGAATGAGCAGGGCTCGCACCAAGTTCACGTTCTGGTTCATGATGGCCACGTGCAGTGCAGTCTGACCTGGTTCAGAGAGAGCCCTCAGTAGTGGGGCCTGCCCCCATTGTTTTCCAGAGGCGCACCATCCGCCTGGCTTGTAGGGGATCCCTGACAGATCCTTGAATAGATTTCTGCCCTTGGCTCCACAGAGTGGCCTGGGGCTGAGGGCAATGAGTCCCTCAGGCTGTTGGCTGTATAGTCCCTACATCTTGCTGTTGGGTGTGGGGCATAATTGTAATCACTCTAGTGTCACAGTGAAAGAAATAGAGTCCTGTCCTTCAGGGAACATGAAAGGAGTTGAAGGGAAAGAATAAATGGCTGAAAGAGTCGTGGAAGCCAAGGCCAACTCAGAGGCCCATTTCTCCTGCCTGTCTCCACCTTGAAACACTGTGCAGGCGCCTCACCTACAAATGGCTCGCACAGGGTGGGCTCCAAGACCAGGTCCGGGGCGGCCTCTATCAGCACCGCAGCGGCCTCCAGGTTGTCATAGAGCGCGGCTATGTGCAGCGCCGTCTCCCCCAGGGCTCCTGGAGCACAGTAAGATAAGGGGGTCAGACACTCCCCTCCGGGGACAGGCCCCTTCCCAGAAACCCTGGGAGTCCTGGGTGGAGGAGCCCCATCTCCACCACATTGAACTTCGAGCCCACCTCTTTGCCGAAAGTCGCAGCTTCTGTCCAGCAGAAGTTTCTTCAGGGCACACAAGTCATTGTCCTTGGCTGCCCGAAGCAGCGGAGATTCTTGAATCCTGGGAGAAGATGAATGAGATGGAGACAGAATTGCAGTGAGGCCAAGAGCAGAGCCTACATCACACTAGTCTTCCTTCCTGAGGGTCTCAGGCTGTGAGTGGGGGACTCAGCAGAGGGCTGTAGTGACCCTCAGAGGGGGAGGGCCCTGGCTATGAAATGGGTGGACATGGTGGCGCAGAGAGGAGGCCATCAGCCCTGGCTGAATCAGTCGAAGCTGGGTAATGTTTCAGGAACCTGGGGAACTAGAGCAGGTGGGGAAGATGGAACTTCTGTCCCCGGCTGACACCCTGGCCTGTGAACCGACTGTTTCACTAAGAGGAGTTTGAGAGATCAAAGCTGGGCAGGGAGGGGAGACAGGCCAGGGTGAGAGCTGCGGGTGTTTGTGAGTTGCTGAAGTTCTGATTACCCTCTGGGCTGTTTAGATTCATGTCCCTGAGGGGGACAGAGAGAGTTTGGGGTGGGTTATGGAGGACCTATTCCTTCTGGGTGCTACCCTATCATTGAAGAGTCTAAACACCCAGGTTGTAACTGAGGAGACAGCCTGCAGCTTCTCAGATGGTGCAGCTCGGAGTGAGGGGGCGTCCCATGGAGAGGCCCATCCCCGGGCACCTCTCCTGGTCAATCTTTGTTTTCCCCCTGCCTGGAGGAGCCAAGCACCAGATAAAGCTGAGGCCGATCCTGCTGGGGAAGTCAGGATTAGCTCACTGTGAAGGTGACCACAGGGTCTGGCAGGTTAAGGGTCATGAGGGAGACACAAAAGGAAGACAAACTGACAAGTGACCATGATGTCCCCCAGCCCCCAATTCCTCTCTCCCAGTATCCCCTCGAGCCATTGGAAAAGCTTTACTTAAGGAAGCAGCTTTTTATCTTCAGGCAGAGCTCAGGTCTGCCCGCATTTAGAGAAGCGCTCGCAGGAGGGACCACCAGAGGGAGGGCCAGCCCCGCTCCATCTCACCTGGACCCTTGGTCCGGTGGGAGCACCAGCGCGGGGTGGCCAGGGCTGGGCTTCCAGGGTTCAGGCCTGTGCTGAGGGCACCGCGCAAAGCCTCGTCACCCTGGCCTCTAGCCCCTGCCCCCTGCAGAGAGGAGGTCTGGAACGCCACTCTCTCAGAGGCAGCCCTAATCCCACTCTGAGGCAAGGAACAGAGCAGGGAGGCCAAAGGTTCCACCGCAGGGCCTGGAGTGGGTGCTGCTGAGCTAGCAGAGCGCCTTTCGGAACTAGGGCTTAGACTGCACCCAGCCCTGCAAGTTGAGAGGCCGGGTGCAAAAAGAAAGCGCAGGACCCCTTGTAGACAATGGTGTGGTGAGGAACTGGGGCGGGGGGTGGGGGGGGGTGGGGGGTGGGATGGCATGGGTCAATGGGGAGAAAAAGAGACATCTGTAATATTTTGAACAATTTAAAAAAATTATTGAGAGTTTCCAGATAATAACAGCAGCGCATTAATGGAGTGCAGGGCTTTTCTGAAGCACAGAGCCCCATGCCACTGCAGAGGCCACCTGCCCGTGAAAGCAGCCCTGGCTGGACCCAGATCGGCCGGTGTGTGCTCAGTTCATTCCCCTGCTCTCCCATGGTAGACAAGTGCCCCAAACACTCCAGGTCAGAGGCCCGCCCACAGGATGAGTCCCAGGGTGTGGACCTCGGGGCTAACTAGCCACGAAATGACCTGCCCCCAGGTGTGTCGGCCCCACCTGAGCTGAGTGGCCCAGAAGCAGACACAGGGGTTATCAGCGTTTGTATCCTCAGTCCCCGGCACACCGCTGCACACGGCAGGCAGGCTCAGTAAATGGCAGAGGAACTGAACTGAGGACTCTCCAGGGTCGCCTGTGTTTCCCTCCTTGGCTGTCAGCTCCGGTGAGCAAAGCTCTCCTCTCTCCCACCAACCGATTTCCACGTATACTAACGCTAATTCCTCCCTCTTTCCTCAACCCACGGGGTCTCATCCATTCCCCAGCAATCTGCTCCCCACCAGCCATCACCTGCCTACAACCCCCCTAACACACTGGCTTCTTCTCTTTGGTCCCTCCGGGCCCCCACCCTCCTCTCCCACCAGGCAGGCAGGTGAGATCCCTGTCTATTAATCTACAGAACCCGCAGCAAGGCCTCCCTATGTGGCCCAGCGCCACCCCCACTACCACTAAGAGGGGCAACTCGGGTTTTGTGACTGTAAGTGGCTTGGGGGAAAATGGCACATCCGTGTGCTTGGCGCTGAATTCTGGGGATAGACCCCCGTGGGCAGGAAGGTCTGCGGATCTGCGAGAGGCGGGGTGCCGCCTGCCTGGACAGCCTACCTCTTCTGCTGCAGCATGTGGGCCTCATCCAGACGCTGATCCCAGTCTTTCTCTCGGAGCAGCCAGGAGGTCAGAAGTTTCTGAAGGTGGGTCCAGGGCCCTTTTGCCTTGAGTGGAGGAGCCCCCATGTCTTCTTCTTGCAGGCACTGGCAGGTGATGGGGCGTGGTAAGGAGGCAGGTCCAAGACTTGGCAGCTACCGAGGAAGTGGCCCGGTTTGCTTGGGGCTGGGAGTGACAGCGAGTGTATCTCCCGTGAGACTTGTGTGTGCAGCGTGCAGCTGTGGGGTGTGGGTGTGTGTGTGCATGTGCACTGGGGACTGGCTGCCCTGCCAGGAGAGAGCAGCTTTACCTGGGGTGGGAGGAGCTCTTTCTAGAGCGAACCTCTAGGACACTGAGCCTGCCCTAGAGCCAGGAGGGAAGAGGGGAGGGAACTCTGGCAGTGGGTTGGGGCTGAGACCTGGACAGGTGAGGGGTGGGGCACAGCATTCAGGACAGAGAGCAAGGTGAGAGACCTGGGAGCCAGTCCCACACGCAAGACGGGCAGTCATTAGGATGCAGGTGATCAGGAAATCACGTCCTCCAGCTGGGCAATCAGCCTGCTTTGAACCCTGGCTCTCTCAGCCCCTGCTAATCAGTTAGGTGAGCTTTCTGTGCCTCAGTCCGTTAATCTGTAAAATGGGGGAAGCACCTCTGCTCTCTCATGGACGCGGCTGTAAAGCATGACCCTAAGAGCTCAAGGGTGTTGATTCCCCTACCACAGATGAACGGAGAGGGCCCCGGGGCTGCTTCTCTGAGTGGTGGTCATCTCTGCCCTCGACTCTGCAGCCCCACCTCGCAGAATGGTTCCTGGCCACCCCACTTCTGTGAGAAACCCACTGTGACTCCTCTCCCCTTCCAGCTTCTTGGAACCCCTGTCAGAGGAGACCTTCAGGGGCCCCTGTGTTTTTAGAGGCTGAGCAGAATGACATGAGAGTAGGTGGGGGAGGGCCACCCCTGTTTGGGTCCCTCTCCAGGAATGATTCAGCAGGAGGGCGGAGTAAAGCCAAGAGAACTTTATATTATGATATGACAGTTGCTATGTCTCCCCCTGATTTTTTTTATTTTTTATATATTTTTATTGATTTCAGAAAGAGGAAAGGAGAGGGCGAGAGAGAGATACATCAATGCACATCCCCTGACGGGATTGAGCCCACACCCCGGGCATGTGCCCTTACCGGGAATTAAACCACAATCTCCTGGATCATAGGTCGATGTTCAGCCCCTGAGCCACTCCTGGCCGGGCCCCCTGATTGTTTTCAAAGCAATCCATACCTACAACTGAATTGTAGTCATTCAATAACCCTAAAGAGGTAGGTGGGACTAGGGGAGGGTTCTCTTTATTTCATAAATGAGAAGACCAAGACCAAGCTCAGGCTGGGAGTGTGAGTCCCCACAGCGAGCAGCAAAACTGGAACTGGCTCTAAATTGAAACCTTAGCTCCAGATCACAGCCATACCTTGTTGCTTCTTGGAAACCTTCTGCCTATAAAGATGTGAGAGATTTGGGGGGGGGGGGGGGTCTCCAGGAGAAGGGGAATGCCTCCTTCTTTTGCTATAAGAGCCAGAGCAGTGGTATTGTTTTTCTAGCAATTGAAGGATGGACAAAATAACCTCTAGAGAAGGACAGGGAAATAAATAAGGCAAGGAAGAGATGCCCGAGACCAGGAGAAGGCATGCTCTCACCAGGGGAGGGGGAGGGGGTGCAGGTGGGGGTGCAGGTGGGGGTGCAGGTGGCGGGGAGGGGAGGGAGTCACCTTGTGGGACATTTTTTTGCTTCGCTGGGGTAAGGCGGGGTGAGGTGGTAATAGCCTCTGAAGCCTTGGGATTAGTCTAAGGAGATGCAGGGAGCGATAAGGTTGAGGTGGGGGTTGTAGATGAGCTGATAAGCCCGGGCAGGCACAGGAAAGGAGCACCCGGCCTATAAAGCTAATCTTGGGGGCGGGGAGGGGAGGCCCAGTCAGAGCCGCACGGAGCAGGTGAGCCTCCTCTCACCAAGGGCAGGTCCTTGGCTCCTGGAGGGGGAAGGGGGGCAGGGTCTCGCCCTCTCTCTTGCCCTCTGTATCTGCACTGAGCTCTGCAGCAGGAGGGGCAGCTACCAGCAGCCTGAAGGGACCCGTTTGCCCTCAGGCAGGATAGTAAGAAGCTAGGAAAATTCCTTGGCAAGTGGAATGGGGAAACTGAGACAGATAGTTAAACAGCAGTTTGCAGCCATCTAGTAAATCCCTATGTTCCCTAAACCAAGGACGCTTACGAGTCAATGGTTTGTCTCTGGCCAGTGTGGCTCAGTTGGATGGGTGCCGTCCCATGCACCTGAAGGTTGCTGGTTTGATTCCCAGTCAGCATATCGGATCAATGTGTCGTTCTCACATCTATGTTTCTCTCCCCTCTCCCTTCCTCTCTCTCTAAAAATGAATAAAAAATCCTTAAAAAAGAAAGAGTAAATGGTTTGCATTTCTCCTCCCCAGCCAGAGGGTAAGTAGCTTAAATCACCCTACTCAGGGGAACAGGAAGCAGAAATCCAATTAGTGCCGTTTGCCAGCCATACCCAAGGACAGGCAAATTAAGAGAATAAATCTCATTTTGGCACATCAGTATAAAATTGATAATTATTCTATTGAGTTCCCCCCCAAGACCTCCCTTAAACCCCCAGCCTTTAAAACCCCTCAAAACAAAGGTCCCGGCTTGGCTCTCCCTCCGAGGAGCACGCCTGTGCCTTTCCCTTCCCCCTCTTTCCCCACAGATGTGCAAAGCCTAAAGTCCAAGGGACCCCATGAGGCTTACAACCAGGGGAGTAATGGGCAGCAGCAGCTCATCCCGGTCTACCCCCTGACCCTGTCCCCAAAGCCCCCTTTTTCCACCTAGGCTCATTTTCCCACCTAGTCCCTCCCCTGTTGCTCCTTCTATCCTAAGCCCTTCCTTTGTTTCACTGTCCCCAGCTTTAATAAACATACTTTCAAAAATCACCTGGATTGGTGGTGTGGAATTTTTCCTGAATGAAGTCAAGAACCCACAGACTGCCAGCCAGCCCTAAACAGACCCCCCTCGGGACCAGCTCCCCTTTCCAGTAACAGTGCCACCCATCCCCGGGGTAGACTAGAGACTTATAAACTGTTTTCTAAACTTTAAGGGGTTCTGTCTTCTCCCATCTGGCTTTCCTCCCCACCACGCCTTCACCTCTGTCATATTCCACATCACTACCCTGTCTGTCGCTTCTCTCCTCAAAGTCCAGCGTGACTCTGTAACGCCTCCCAGGTGCCGGGTCGGGAGCAATGTCAGGTCCCAGGGCCGGTTGGTACCAAAGCAGCCAACCTCTTGCTCTGATGCAATAAGGAGGGACACACATGATACCTGGATTTTAATTTGTAGCAAATACACTCCCACCCACATGCCCACAGCCACGTAGGGAAGGGATTCGAATACTGTGCTCGCAAACATTAATGGCGATGCGCACTCGAGGGTAGAACTATTAGGCCTTCTTGTTTTTCACACTTCTCAAATACTTCTTAGAAAGAACAAATTTTAAGGGATTCCTGGTTCCTTCAAGGATACATCCTTTCAGCACAGGGAGCTAGGAAGGAGGGCGGTGAGTACAATCCAGTTCTTTCCACTCCTGCCTCCCCCACGAGATGTTCCCCACCCCCAGCCGCCCTCCCTATTTATGCTCACAAGCTGGAGATGGCTTCTCTTTTGGCCAGGAACCAAGAGGCTCCGTCTCCCAAATAGCCAGGAGGACATTAGTGATGTTGTTTTTTTTTCCACCCAAGCATCGTTCCCTGGACCTGCAGGTCAATGAGTTCAAGGTAGGAATGAGCAGGGTCACCTGCTTACTTGAATCTTTCCACCCCCACCGTCAAGTGACCTCCTGTACCATTCCTCAGTCGCCCTGTCACCTAGCTTGGATCACCAGGAAGTATATGAAGTAGGCAACATGGGTAACGTCCGTGGAAAGAAATTTCCACGTGCAACCCCCTTCCAGAGAGGGTAAGTGCTTCTGCACATGTCCTTGCCCCTGCATTTGGTGGTTCACTCGGGTGTGGAATGCATGGGAGCCAGGAGCAATGGCAGCTCATTGGGGTAGATCAAGTGTGTCTAAAAACTTCTTCCCACCCATCCCCATCTTCATGCCCCTCCTATATCTCATGGCCTGTATCTGTTGCCGGTCTTCAGAGCAGGCCTCCGTCCTGTCTCCCCCACCCCACCCCAACTCACCCGTAACCATCATCTCTGTCACAAGAAACAGATGAAAATTAGCCACAGCCGTGACTGCCAATAGGTACGTGCTCACCAGGTTCATGGGCAGGGTGGGCAGATCTCGAGATCTGTCACTTGGGCTCCTTGTCTCTCTGCCACACCACTTCTTCTCTGAAGACTCTACCTCCTCCTACCAAGCAAGAAGTGTAGTGAATGAGCCTCTGACAACGTCTCTTCTGTGTCTAAAAGTACAAGAGGATGTAAAATGAGAGAAAAGCCTGTCCCAGTCTATCAGTACAAGAGCGCAAAGTGTAGGAATGAGAACAGTTAGGGGAGAAGGAAGGAGAGGCTGGGTTCTACTTGAGCCCGGGGCACCCTGCTTTCTGTCTCTCTGACCCGTCTCCCTCTGTCTCTCTGTCTCCCTCTCTCACACACACACACCCCCCTGCACTGATGTGCTCTACCCCTGCCGCTCCCCCTCCCTCATTTTTAATGGACCTGAGTTTCCTGCACAGCCCAGAACTTGGCCATCCTATTTCTACATCTGCTCTCTGCCTCATCCTACGCAAGCCACGTACCTTCGAGAAAGGCTGCATGGAAGAGTGGGGCGCTGTGACATTTAGAATTAAAAGAGTTAGTCAACAACCTTGCGCTGCCCTTATTATCTGTGTGATCGTAACTGGGAGAGTCATTTCTTCTGTGAACCTCAGTAGCCTCGTCTATAAAATGGGTCTGATGACACTGCTTCTCTGAGACCTGGTTGCTATAAGGGTGTAATGGATGAGTAAGCCGTTTGCGAACTCTTAAGTCATTTGTGTTGCTCTCCGCAGGACGCCCCCCTATGGTCCTGCTCGAAGGCTCTGTTGTCCCCTGCTGGCTACTCTCCATATCTTGCCCAGTGATGGAACTCTCTTTAGTGAGCTGGGATGAGTCAGCCCATGGCTGTGATATCACAGAGCTCATGAGGTCAGAGTTCCCATAGAAGGGGAGGAAAGAAAACGGTGCTGGGAAAGGGGTAAGGGACAGGACAGGGAAAGGAGGTGGTGGGGCGCCTGCTGGGCTCTGGAGAGTGGGGAAGGCCACAGGTGGCAGATGGGCAGGCCCATGACATCCCTGGGCTCCCAGATTCTCAGAGCAGCGCTCCTGGCAGCCATCCTACTGCTGCTGCGGGCAAAAGGGGTAAAGCCTCAGGCAGGGAGCCCAGGCCCTAGCAAGAAGAGTCAGAAAGAACAAATATCCTCTTCAGGTAAGTAGAAAAGGGGGTGACCTCAGGAGGCTAGGGACCCAAAATGTTTGGAATCAGTCCCAGATGACTATCAGGCCAGAGTGAAATCTGAGACAGGTTTGGGTTGTGGAGAATACCTGGTCCCCTATTACTGAAGTGTGAGGGTGTCATGTGAAAGGGTCTCGAGCAGGGGAGGGCCCCGTTCAGGGGAACACCTGGGCCAGCGGAAACTGCGTGGGGCTTTCACATGTAAGAGCATAGATGCAGCTGTCTGAGAAGAGGGTCACAGTTTTCACCCTTCTCTAAGATGGTCCTTCACTCCCAAGTGATGTAACGCTTCGGAGGAGGCCATTTGAGCTGGAAACGGGCTGTGTGTGCTCTTGAGTTGGAGCTGTGGTGGCACACGGACCAGAAGGGACTTCCAGCCCTAGCCAGTTTGGCTCAGTGGTTGGAGCGTGGGCCGGGGACTGAAGGGTCCCAGGTTCCATTCCGGCCAAGGGCACGGACCTCAGTCGCAGGCTCGATCCTGGCCCACATGGGGCACATGCGGGAGGCAACCAATCGATGTGTCTCTCTCACATCTCTCTCTCTCTCCCTCCCTTCCACTCTCTCTGAAAAGCAATGGAAAATATATCGCTTAGGTGAGGATTTTAAAAAAAAAAGAAAGAAGGGACTTCAGACAGAGCACCACCTCTCTGGTCAAGGACAAGGACATGGGCTATTGGGTTAAAATCCCCAGGTCCTAACTTTTCCCGCTTTCTCCAACTTCCCCTTCCTTGTGAGTGCCAGGGCCAGGGGCCAGGGGCAGGTTAGGGCCAGTGTTTCGGCACCTTCCCCTCCGCCCTGTTCCAGACCAGGAGTGGTTCAAAGAGTACTTCGTGGCTTCCTCCGCGGGCGAGATGTGGCAGGAGTTGAACATGGTCGAGCAGGAGGGTGAGCAGACGGAGGAGCAGACAAAGGAGAATGCAGCTGCTCAGGACCACCTGCTGGCCCTGGCCCTGTGCTTCAACGTGGCCAGCATCGTGTTTTTTTTATGAGGGAGATCGAGGAACAGGTGGCGGCCTGGTTCCCGGATGAGGACCTGGACATCTACCTCGGCTTCATGATCGCGTACTGACTCGCTCCCCTGGGCTCCAGGTCACGGTCCCGCGGAGACACACACGCGGCATCCTGCCCCTGCTTCCCTCCGCTCTGAGCTCCATCCCTCGCTCTGAGCTCCATCCCTCTGGGCTGGAGACACCAGGGCCGACCCCGCCCTTCTCTCTCCCACGCCTCCCCTGGCTTCGCTCAGCACAGCAGATCAGGGGGAGGAAGCAGCTACAATAAAAGTAATAGCAATAAAATCCTGAAAACAATTGGGGACCCATTTCTGAGACTTAACCAAAGCCTTCTTATCTCTAAGTAGTCTGTTTAATCACCCAACCTCCCAGCCCACTGACCTTTAGACCTACTACCAGGCCACCAAGCATTGGTTCTTTTCTTTCTCGAGTCTGTGGAGCTCTGCTTGGAAGTTTCTCCTCTATCTTTTCTGTGACTTTCAGGCACAGAGCATACCAGGAAAGAGTCATTGAGAGATAGGCAGAAGCCAATTGCCAGATTTTATTTTTGGAAAAGGGGGGGGAGAGGAAACATCGCCCTGATTCCGTGGACGGGGCAGGGAGGTATCAATACACGTGTGTTGAGGTCGCTTTGGTAGCCAGGTTACCAGAGTTGGCAGCGTTGGGAGGGGTTCAGGAGGGCACCACGTGGACAGTGGAAATGTCTGGCAAAGGCTGGGGTGCTGCTGAGGGGCCCGTGGACTCGGAGGGCGGGAGAGCTGTGAGTGTCCTGAAAATCCTGTGTGCTGTGCTCCTTACACATCACCTAGGAAGGGAGGTCCACAGAGGGTAAGGTGACTAGCAGGGCAGATAAGGGTCAGTAGGCAAGACCTGGTGACGTGGTGGTGACTAGGGACAGCAGACAGACAAGAGCAGAGATGGGAATGACCAAGGGTCATGTGGAGAGAGGGAGCATTTGCCAGTTGTAGGTAATTTAACCTGGCACTAGATGATGGGGGTGGGGGGCAGGCTGTGGGTTCTATTAGAAGAACTCTGTAAGGGGGTATTTATACTGAGGAATGGGGGGCCACGTCTGTTGGGGTAGCACATGGTAGTTTGGGGGTCACATCAGGTAGAGACCACACCTGGGGGGAGGCCTTTGAGGAGAAATGTAGCCTATAGTGTGTTAAGGCTTGTTTTCAATGGGTTTCTATTTCCGGGAGGAAAAAATAAATGGAAAAAAGTTGAGTTCATCTCAGGGAGGGATTTGGGAGCAGAGTTTTCTTGTTGTTTTTTGAAGGGGATGCTAAATTTGGCAGAAGCATTTGTGGTGATATGAAAGGATGGGCCCAAGGGGACATCTGTGAAAGGAGACAGTGGGGACATCTTTGGCAGACGGTGGGGGGCATTTGGGGAAAGGCGTATGAGAGGAAGAGATCCTTTAAACGTTACCAACAAGGTGTTTACCTGACACGGAGCAAGCTGCGGTGGGAGACGGTGGCTGCCTACCTGGGCATAGCTTTGGAAGAAGAGTTGCTGGGGGGTGAGGCCCAGTTTGGGCAGGGTGGTCTCCCCATGGTGTGATAACAGCAGCTTGTTGTATGCCTAGATGTGGGAGTGGGATGGAGAGCAGCCTTTAGGCCCCAGACCTGTGCCATTTGGAAGTTTGATGCCCTATTCACAATACTCCAGACCAGTTAGTTCATGGTCCCCTTCCCCAAGTTTTGCACTAACACACGGGTCTGAGCCAGGAGAAAATTTACTTGTCAGAAAACCTACGGATATCCTAGAAAAGAGGGACCTGCTAAGCCAGAGGGGGATCCCCAAGCGGCCACTGTTCAGTGGGGATGTGACAGGCAGAAAGCTCTGCAACTATGTCTGCATGAGGGGTGGTCGAAGGAAAAGTCAGGGACAGGGTATCTACTCTGCTGGTAGAAAGAGATCGTGGCCCTCGGGATGTGAGTTACCTGCAGCGCAATCGCCAGCCCCCCTACATCTGCCGCATTCTCCAGGACCGTGTGGGAGCCATTGAAGGAAGTTACGCCATGTAACGGAAAGGCAGCGTAGTGACGCTGCAGGCACAGCAGTGCCCCCTCTAGGGCACGGGTGTCACAGGCGGGGCAGCCCCCAGGGAGTACTGTTGAAAATGGGGCATGGGAAGGAGATGGTAAGGCACGGGGCAGGAGTGAGGAGGGGGCACCGCAGGCTGGGCCGGCTCCCAGGTGCACTGCAAAGGCTCGGGGCTGTCGTGCCTGGAGCCTTCCCACGCCCCCCTTTCTCCTCCTCTAGGCCTCCTTTGGAGCCGTCACCTGGGCTCCCACCTCCCAGCGGCCCACTGGTACCCACAGAGCTGGTTGAAGACGTGTAACAGCTCACGGGCCATGATGCTGCCAGCAGCTCCAAAGTTCACGGCCCTAAGAAGACAGGGCTTGTCTTACCCCCAGGACCTTTTGACGTTTTTAACCCCAATCCCCCAACCACAGGTCCTATCCATCGTGACATCTGTCCACCCTCACGGAATGGCCCAAACCTGGGGTAGTCAGGGTGGAAGAACGGTGGCTGGAGGAGTCCGGCTGGGAAGACCACCACGTGGTCAGGTGTTGAATAGTAAGCATTGTCCCCCCAGGGGGCCACCTGCCACCTGTGGGGAGAGCACACATGAATACCAACTCTATAATTTATCGCCCCCCCCCAGACATATGCGGTCACCCCCAGCTACTTTCACTGTTCCTGTTTCCCTGAGCCCCTGGCTTGCTCTCCTGCTAATCGTGGGTGGGCACCTGTGGGAGGCAGTGTCTGTGTCTCCGTGGCTCTCATACCTGTGGTGGGGGGAAGGCTGCAAGGAGCTCTGGATGATTCTAGCTTGGCGGGATCGAACAGCGCTCAGGAAGGACTGCAGGAAGCTGGGTCCGAGCTGCACCTGGGAGGAGGCAAGAGGGGACGAGTGTACATGCACACGGACCTACCCTGACGGCTGCATCTGAACCCAGACAGAAAAGCCCTGACACACGGACAGCCTAGTACAGTGGAAACCAGCATGACGCCCCCACACCACCTGTGGTCTAGACAGGCTCCACACGGGTCAGCACATAGATAAACACGCTCGGTCAAGTAGCAGGGATGCACGTGTGCACACACACATCGTGACCTGAAAATGTTCTGTTCTCCTGCGGGCAAGACCCACAGGGTGTCTGTTCCCCCAGAAAGCCCAGCCAGCTCCGGGGCCAGGAAGGGGTGGGTTGGGATCACCCAGGGAGACCGATTGTCAGGCGGGTCATGGGGTGAGGAAGTTGAGGACCAAGACAGAGCCGTCGAGGGCAGGGACCCACATCGCCGTATTCCTGTCTGGCCAGCGCTGGCTCCATGGCCCATTCTGGAGCCCCCATCTCCACCTGCAGCTGGGTGACCTGGGGAGACACAGGTAGAAGGAACCTAGCTACCCTGAGTCGATCGGAGGGAAGTTGTCCAGCCACTGCCCTGCCCCCCCTTTATGTTGCCACTGGGGGGGGGGTGCGCCATGTGTTGGTGTTTAAACTTGCTGTGTACTGCTGTGCCCTTTCTGTCCCCCAGCCACCGGGATCTCTTGATCCAATATGCAACCCCCCCCCCCCCCCCCGCCCGGCACTGCCTGGCCCCACCCTGTGTCTCCTCCTGGCCTCACCCGGTCCTGGGCCTTCCTCCAGGTCTCTTCATCCATCCAGGGAAGCCTCCTGAGGCGGGCGATGAGGGCGTCCTTGATGGCACCGAATAAGTCCATGGCCTGTGGGCGTGAGGGGCAGGGACAGAGAAACAGGGTGAGGACCTGCCTCAGTCTTGGGTCCTGCCCGTCGAGCCTCTAAAGAGGGGCCTTGGCCCTGAGAAGGGGGGAGGTCTGAAAGACAGAGAGGAAAGTGGCATTTCCTAGGTGACCCAAACCCCAAGGTAGAAAGATCTGTGGAGCTAGAAAGGGAAGGTGGGAGCTGGTCACTCCTGAGGGGAGACAGGGGAGCAGATTTCCTTTCTTCCGTGGGGAGACCTCAGTCTGCTGAGGGGGGAAGACCACCTCCTCGCTCCTGGGCCAGCAATCCACTCAGAAGGCGGAGGGAGGGTGAGACTGTCATTCCACCTCTGCTCTTGGGGACCCTTGTCCTCACACCCTTTCTTAAGGCATGCTTTTTCTATTTCCATCTTCCTGGGGACTTCAGCGTCCCAGCAAGCTGAAGTGTCCCTAGCTTCACAACCTGACTAGAGTTATCGCTTCCCCAGCCATCTACCACCTTGTGTATATCTTTCCTCAATGGGGGAAAATGGATGCCAAGACCAGGAGCCCAAGTTCAAGTCCTGACTGCTTTTTGGCAGCTTGGGCAAGCCTCTCTGTGCTTCGGTTCTCTCTTCTATAAAATTAGGACGATGCTCGGCCTTAAAGTAGTTCAAGCGAAGTTCCTACGAGAGTACCAGGCACATGGTAGGCACTCAGAAAAGTATTTGGTAGTTATGTTCACTTCTTAAGATTATATCAATCCATCCTCATGTCGTTTCATGTGTTGTTAAATAATTGTAAACAGGGAGTAGCCTTAGAGGTCATGGAGTTCAGTTTTCTCGTTTTCTGGTTGAGGAAACACAAGAGCAGGAGAGTTGGGCGACTTGTTCAAGTTAGTGCATGTTGTGTACGCTTTATGTCCCATAGCTAAACCATACAGACCCTGGGGACATCGCCTGCCATTCTTTGGGGTCTCTCTCTGGGACTGCCTTACTCCTTAAACACACCAAGCATTAAGAAGGGAGCAGTCAGCAGAATTAGGAGAGGATGTGCTGGGTGGGGAGGGACGGAGGAACATGGCCTGGGAAAGAGCTCTCACATACAGCACTTTGGGTGCTCGGGCTGAAGGCCTCACGAACAAACAAGGGTGCCAGGGTGGGCTCGAAGAAGTCTCCAGTATCCTCCACGCACTTCATCCATCGAGGGCGGGCAGGCTACAGAGACAAAGTTGGAATAAGAGGTTCTCGTTTGTTTCCCCAAGCCAATCTTGTCCTGTCCTCCCCCCACAGAAGATGCCCTCTTTTCTGGACATTCTGGGTTTGTCTCTCTTTACTGGGTTATCCCTTTTGGTGGCACACATGGGTTCATTGCCGCTCAGCACAAAAAGGCATAGGTCTCCAGGATCAGTTTCATGAGCCTGGTTTGGGCAAATAATCCTTGTTTATTGCCTACAGAAATTGAAAGCAAGGCCTCAGGATGCATCCGTCTTGAGAACAGAAAGGCTCCTGGGAAGGAGAGGGCTAGATGCCAAACCCCTCAGGTCCCTTGGCCGCCCCTTCCACACCCACCACAAGCACTGCTCTGGGAGCCCAGCAATGACTTCCCTTCCAATGCTTCTTTGCTTAAAATGCAACTTAGAGGAGGTTATTCCTTCCTCCCTTCCACCACCCTCCCCACTCTCCAAATGGTTGTCATGGGCCATATGGCAGGATCTTGCCTTATAAAGAAGAAAATTATCAGAGTGAAATTATTGGGGTTCAGATGCCATACTGTTGTCTGGTAGGAGAACAGACTAAAGAAAAGACTAAAGACAAGAATTCAGAGAGCTAAGAAACTTGCAGCCAAAGCCAGATGAAATGAAGGGGAGACAAGGGACATCTTCAATCTCAAAGGCAGAGAGATAGACAAAAACATAATAGGGCCTTGGCAGCAGGACAAGATTTTTACAGCAGGGCAGAAAGCATAAGAAAAAAGGGTTGCTGGGGAGGTTTTGGTGGTGGGCTTGGATGGTTTGGAAGAGTTGCCCAAGGGGTAGGCCCAGAGATGACACAGGCCAGGCTGAAAAACAGGTTCAAGGGTCCCGGGTAGGCATAAGAGAGCTGGCCTAAGGGAAAGCTGAGCTGGGACTTGGGAAAATCAGCTACTATGCTAATTTGGGTTGAGTGGGATGAAGTCACAAGACTTCATTCCTGTAACTTATTTACTCCCTTTAGATCTCCTCTTAGGCTGCCACTAAGCTCTCTGGTCCCAAGGCTGGAGAGAGTGTTTATGGGACTCCCACGAAAAAAAAGACCAGAAAGAGAAGGCCGGTCTTGTCCTCAATGAAGAAGGAAGTCCCAGGCGTGCCTGTTAGGACATTTATCATCTTGGATGTGGCTGCAGACCTGGTTGCCCACATTGTGTGTTCTTGTCCCCTCACCATGAGACCTGTAGAGGACCTTGCGAGGAGAAGGGACTCGGACACTTTCTCTAGCATATTAGTTGGAGCTCTGAAACACACATTTGAAGAATTAACACAAGTGGAAAGGAAACCTCGGTCTGATAGCAAGGACTGGGTCAAGTGCAGGCTCTGCTGGCCACCTTCAGTGTCTGTCCCCCACAGGCCTCCCTTACAACAAGCTTGGCTTTGGGGCAACACCTGGAGCAGTAACAAACAGCGTCAGCCTTGCTCTTGGTGTCATCTGCCCTTTCCACACCTCCTTGCTCTGGAGCTGTTCTCTGATCCCCTTCACTGGGGCCTGCCCCTTTCCCCAACAGCCTTTGCCTGCTCCATGCCTGTCCCCATAGCCCAGGCCCAGCAGGCCTGACCTGGTTACTAGAGAGTATAGATGCCACCTCAGACTACCCGTTGCTCACCCCTGTGCAACTCTAGGAATCATTAAACTGACTATATTTTAACACTTGGAAAATAATGTGTAATGACTAAGGGCCAATGGAGGATCACCGAGCACAAACAAGGTCAACATAATAGCAATTTCTCCGGCTAACATGTTCACCACACTAGGACATACCGCAAACCAGGAGTCACAAACTCAAGTAGGGGCCATGAGGTGACATAACTGAGAGATGCCTGTCATCAGAACCACAGGACATGGAGGGGTGATGACAAATGGTAGAGAACACGTCCAGTCTGAATGAGCTGCCAGCAGCTATTGCCCCTGGACAAGGTTAGCCCAGCGATGCCCAGACTTCACGCTTACCACAACAAAGGGCTGGAAATTGGATTACTGGTGCGCCATCTCCTAATTTTTGAATGTTGGCGATCAATTAAAAGTTTATAAAAAGCTTTAGGAGCCAGCAAAACACATCGATATGTCAGATGCACACTCCCGCCACCCCAGGACCACCTCAATACCACCTCTGCACAGAGAATTCAACATTCACTAAATATTGACATTTAACTTAAACCTCAGGACTTCAGATACACCAGCTATGAAAGTGAGATAACTGTTCTGATTCTTTACAGAGTTGCTTAAAAGATGAGGTAAAAGAATCCATTGAAAATGCTCTGTAAATTCTACACTATTACCCCACTGGCATTATTTTGATTTCCAGAAGGGACTTGACAAAGCCACAAATGAAATCTTCGTGAATTAGATTGGAGAAATCTGTGTTGGATGATAGTGTAATTTGAGCGGATTCTCAGCTGGCTGAACCGTAACAAAGCATCAAAAATTAATGACTCTGCCCTGGCTGGTATTGCCGAGTGGTTAGAGCATTAGCTCGCTGACCGAAGAGTTGAGGGTTTGATTTCTGGTCAAGAGCACGTACCTAGGTCGCAGGTTTGAGCCCCAGGCCCGGTGAGGGCGAGTGCTGGAGGCAACCAATTGGTGTGTCTCTCTCACATTGATGTTTCTCCCTCTCTGTCTCTCTCTCTCTACCCCCCCATCCCTCCCTTCCACTCTTGCTAAAAATCAAGGGGGGAAAATTAATGATCCAAGTTGGTATGAGTGTCCCTGACCAGGACTACTGACAATTGTAAGATGATCCCGCCTAACACAGCCTCTCCTTTCCCTGTTTTATTTTTCCATAACATTTGGTTAGCTTATTGTCTTTCTTCATCCATTAGCATGTAAGTGTCTGAGGGCAGAGATGTTTTTCTCTTTTGTTCACTGTAGTCTAAGTGCCTAGAGAAGTGTCTGGTATCTGGCAGGTGCTCAATAAATATTTGCTGCATAAATGAATGGATGAATCTATAGCCAGGTCTTCAACAGCCTGATCCGAGGCTCTTTCTTCTTCAGGATCTTCACAGTAGCCTAGATGAAGATACACTATAAAACTGCAAAGCATCCAGGGTGGAAAAGAAAAGGAAATATAATGGATGATTGAAAAAAAGATTGAAATTACCTGAATTGGGAGCCTGGCCTGAATAGAAACAGTTCACATTTAACAAGTACAAATGCGAAGTCCTACTTTTACTGCCCCAAACTCTGCTTTCTCAAATTTAATAAGACCTAGCTTAAGAGCCATTTTTATTGCCTATATATTCAGAATTAACCAGAAAAATATGGTCATATAATGAGACCTCGAAGCCTTTCTGGATAAGGGCAATGCAAAGGAGAATGCATTCAGAAGAATATAGTTAGAAATCTGTACGTAATAACCATCGAATAGACTCATGAATTCTGGTCAAATTAAGGCCAAACCTTCGCAGTGTCTTTGACTCCACTCTCCTCACACCACACATCTATCAGGAAATCTTGTTGCTTACTTTCAAAATAAACTCTTTTAAAACATAAAACAGATAAATCCTCTAGGCCCCCTTTTCATGCAGAGAAAAGCGAAAATCTCTACAGTGACCTACCGGGCCCTGTATTCTCCCCTCCTTCCCTCTCCAAACTCCTCCCTACTCTTATCCTATTTGCACTCTCTGTTCCAGGTACACCGGTTCCTTGCTGATCCTCAAACTCCTGGGCATGCACCCCAGCAGCAGGTGTAGCCCAGCCCACTCTTCTCAGCCAGAGCCACCAGGAGGATCTGTCATATTGCACCATGTTTCAGCCAGTCTATCCCATGGCTTGTCTCAATGAAATGATAGCAGTTTCTTTGCCAGAAAACTTCGATTCTTTAGACCTTGCTTCCCTCCTACCTCTTGTGGGGAAATCCCACTGGACTGTCAAACCAACCCAGATCCCTTCCTCTTGGGAACTCTAAGAGTATCTGTTGTCTAAACCAGAGTTTCCATGGAATGCAGCTACACCCTTTCATTTATTTGTTCTACTTCTGCTTTTGTGTTACAAAGGCAGAGTTGAGTGGTTGCCACATAGACCATATGGACCACAAAGCCAAAAATTATTCTATCTTGCCCTTTATAGAAAGAATTTGCCAACCCATTTTCTGTACCACCCATTAATTTCTCAATCCTGCACAGTATGTGGTTAAAAACATGACCCCATGAGCCAGACGGATTGTCCTGGTGTCTGTTTCTTATGTGTGAGCTGTGTAGTCTTGCAAAAGTTACTTGTTCTTTCTGAGGTCCCCAGAGTGTTTCTGGGAAGATTAAATAAAACCATTTATGCTAAAAGGTGCATGCAATGAAACTGCAAAAGAGTAGCTACCCAGTGTGTATCAGCTATTATTACTTGTTATATTTGGTACCGTTGTTTCAGGGAGGTGAAGTGGGGTCCCCAAAGCCACATAACCATTTGTTGATAGGGCTTCATTCAGCTTTTAAGCCCCAAAACAACTATATATCCTAATAAATGGAATATAGATATATAAATATATAGATATACAGATATATTTAAAGGACATGACTTTAGCAAACTGTAAGCCTTCTAAGCTCAAGCGTTGAGTTTCACCATTGGCACTCTTCCCCCTATTCAAGAATCTCCATCAGGCCATGGCTCTGGGATTCATAGGAAGCTGGCTGTTGCCAGGGATTTTATAGCAACCACAGCTAACGGGAGTCGGGGTTCTGTTCTTCATCTGAGTGAAGAGAAAGGCTGAGCAGAAGGAATCTACCTGGGGCCTTGCCCACCTGAGTGAAAGTCCTAAGAAGGAGTGTTTTTGTTTTGTTTTGTTGTTTCTAAAACAGTGATTAAGCACACAGACTCTGGAGCCAGACTATCAGAGTTCAAATAAAGTCATTTATGATAAAAGATGCATGCAATGAAACTGCAAAAGAGTAGCTACCCAATGTAGCTCTACCGACTTACTAGGTGTACTATCTTGGTCAAGTTTCTTAACTTTTGTGCCTTGATTTCCCCATCTATAAAACAGGGACAAAATTATGTGGAAAACTTGTGAGAATTAAACCAGCTCATCTATCTAAAGGGCTTAGAAAAATGTCTAGCACATTATAAATTCTCAATAAGCAATACATACACTCCAGTCCCTGTGCATACATTTCCCCTCTCTGAATTCCACAGATATTTCAGGTGGCGAGTTTCTCCAGGGCAGAGAAATGGTTCATAAATGACTAAGAAAAATGCCACAAAAACCCCGTGAATTTCAAGACTAAATCAAGGCCCGAGGTTGGGGTGTTTCTAACCTACTAGATACCTCCACTTGCATTTGGATGTGTCCAACCCAGGACTTCAAAGTTCTCAGTGAAAAAATATCTCCACATCTTATCTAACACAGTAGACTTCAGTCAGTAAAATGCATTTGCTACTTAGCCCCCTCCTCAGATATATTGGGATCTGTGCCACAAAGCGCACAGTGTGGCCCAACAGATCCCACTGAATGTCAGAGATAAACTGTTCGTGAAGAATTTGAACACTAAAGACTGGAACCACCTGGACAGAGGGAAGGCCACTGCTAGCTATACCTGTCTTGCATCCGTCTTCAAATCTCAGAGCTCAGAGTGGCTAGGAAAATAGTTTACGGGTCATGACAAAGGAAAGGCAGCTCTTGGTCATTTTAGAGTTCTATATTTAACCGTTAATACTTAGCAAAAGGCCATAGCCATAAAGTTCCGGTACTTGGCACCTCGGTTCTCAAGGTAAGTGTTGTATGCCCACCCTGTTGGCCTCTGTGAAAGGCCCAGACATTGAGGGGCATCTACCCTCATGCCCCCGACCTGAGAGCGATAGGCCAAAATTTACCCCTCAAAATGACAGGTGCTCCTTTAGCCCCCAATCTGGGACAATTCATGCCCTCCTGTCCTCACCACGGGTGGCCGTTCAGTCAGCTCCCGCAGTTTCTGGCTCAGCAATCTGCGTGCCTCCTGGAATTTACTGTCCAGGGCTGGAGAAAGGGTGTCTATCAGCCCGAAGATCATGTGGCTCTGCAAAAAGTCCCTGTGGAGAGAAAAGAGACCCGCACTTACACCCCAAGGCTCTGGGGGTCCCTCAAGCAAAGCCTCTCCTTGCGTAAGTCAGGCGGATTCCGGGGAGAAGCCCCTTCTCCTCTGTATTTACGGAGGAGAACCATGTGACCATGAGAAAGGGAAGGAGAGCTCGCCTTGGATTGGGTCGGAGTGGGCTGGGAAAATGACGACAGAAGGACCTGGACAAAGAGGCAGACTTCTCAAGCCATAGGGAGGGAAGGATCCGGTCTAGATGAAGGCTGGACTAAGTTTTCACAAAACTGATTCATCTACTTCCCCAACCAAGGCATCTCAGCTCATCTTAAGATGTATAAGACGTACCTTCTAAGCACAGCAGAGCCGGGCCTGGGCCCTTTCTCTGCCCTGCTGGCATCTCTCTTACAGGTGTGATTTGTGCCCTTGTGTAAACCAGCTCCAGATGTTGTTGCCCCTGAGTTACTATGAAGAGGGGCATAAGCCCGAGAAGGAAGTCCCTTCAGGTGGTGGGCACACAGGTATCAGGGATGGAGGGGGGCCCAACACAGAGCGTCACCCTCATGTTCCCCACCTTCCTCAACTTCCTGATCTTTCCCACAAGGTCTCCAGCTGAGAAGTGGCCTCTCCCTCAGCTTTCCCCCCAGAGCACCCCTGCTTTCACCTCCTGCGTCCCCCCACACCCATGCGTACCCATGAGCCGCTGATGAGACATATACCGCTGAGCTAGCCCCGTGCCTGGCCTTCCAGCATCTCCCACAGCTTAGAGGCTCTCCACAGGCTGGGTGTACTCCCAGCAAATCCTGCGACTTGCCGGACCCCTGTATCCCTCACTTCATGTGTGTTTTCCCTCCCCAAGCCCCTCAAGCCTCTCATCCTTCCTCCATTCCCTCTTGGGCTGTCCACCCCACCCCTTCTCTGTCCCATGGGTCTGTGAATCTCCCCCATCTTCCTGGGAGGCCTTTACCAGCCTTCATTCTCAGAAGTCACCTGCGTTCCTGAGACCTTTGGGTCCTCAGGCTCTTTCCTCCACCCGGTACCTCCCCAGTCCCACCTGGGGCAAACCTGTGGCTCAACAGCTGTTTTTCCACCAGTTGTGACATGTTCGTCAAATAATCCAGGTCATGGACCACGACAGTCTGGGAGGGGCTCAGGGACATTGGTGCGAATGTTGCTTGCAGGCAGGATAACCAGTCAATGGCAGGGGCCATTTCCTTAGAAAAGGGACACAAAGGCTGAGGGGAACAGGAAAAGGGGAGAGGGGGAAGGACAACAGTCTCCCCACCTTCAGAGTTTGAGGGGGCATGGGGAAGGGGGTGGCTGGGGGAACCGATGGAGCCAAAAATGTCAGGGATGGAAAGGAATTAAGGGAATGCGGACAGCGAAGACAAGGAGGTGGAGGAAGTTTGGGAGAGAGACCCTCATGCCCATCCCCTTCCAGTCCCTGGTTCAAGGCACCTGCAGTCGGTCTATAGTGACAATCTGGATGAGCTTTCCCTGTGCCCACTGCTGCCCCAGGGGCCTCAGAAGCTTCAACAGCTGCGAGGTAATGGAGATGGAGAAGTAGGCATGTTCTTGCACCTTGCCTGGGTCTCCTCCCAGCAAGGTTCCCAGCTGATTCAGGTAAGTCAGGTATTCCCGCACGATCTGGGGGAGGGGGAACCTCAGTCACAGCCACCAGTGGCCCCTGCCTTTCTCCTAGAGGCAAAGGTCGGGACCTTTGTCCACCGTTCTGTCTTACCTGGGCATAGATCTTCTGTTCCTGCTCTTCCTTGAAGGGAATGTCAAACTCGGGCTGGTCTATCTGGACACAAGAGAGACTGGAGAGAAGTGGGTAGTGTGGAGGAAGGAGAGGGCTGGTGTGGGGAGATGGGGGCCGTCGTGGAAGACAGCCTCAGGAGATGGAATAAACAGGGCACAGAGAAGGAGCGAGAGTACAAAGAAAGGACGGGCCTGGATGCAAGGGGCACAGGGAAAAAGACCAGAGAAGGTGGGTATTTCAGCCAGTTTGGGGGCGCTCAGCGAGAGACGCGTAATAATCCATGCCCTGAAAGAAGGCATTTCTGTGCGAGGGTAAGGTCCAGGGTACATGAGCGAGATACCCATCTCGGGTGCAAAATTAAAGAGGTACTAAAAACTCAGTAATCAAGATATATCCTAACTGACATTTTTAAAAATCAAAGTGAGTGTTAAAAATCCATGCTGAGTAAAAGAACAAGGCCTTGTTCGCCATAGATTCCCCCGCCCCCAAATCCACAATGTATTTTCAATTCACTTTAAAAAAAAAAATTGTAGATGTTTTCAAAAAAGTCTATGATAGAGTTTTAATCCATTTTGGAGAAATAGATATATGGTTTTTTCTTTCTTTTTCAAAAAGTCCACACTGAACAAAATTTTGATATTTTGTTCATCATGGGTTTTTGCATTGACCTTGATTTTTTTAAATATTCATTAAAATATGATTTCTCTTGACCACTGGGTTTTGGGTGTCCTCTTGCATTCTGCACACGGGCCGAGAGGCTTGCTGGCCTCCCTCGCCTCATCTGGGCTCTGCGCTGGCGGGTCCTCGATCCCATTCTGAAAATTGTTTCTCCTACAGTTTCCCTTGTTTTTTCCAACTTCAATCCCACTCCTGCCTTGAGTTACAATTTCCCTGGCCTTGAAAAAACTTTCACCCGACTCCCTCATCGCATTTTATGTCTGTACTAAAGAATTAAGTCGTCTATGTCCGTACTTCGGCTCCCTTCGCTCCCTCCTCAACTCCGTGTGGCCTGTGGCCAGTCGCACAGCCGTTCCTGATATTATCTGTAGGAGGTCCCAGTGCTGTCTGCTCATTCCCTACTCTCTGAGCTCAGAAGTCTTAGAATCAGGGCTGACTCCTCCTTCCTGAAACTGGCTCCTTCCCTGTCCTTTGTGGCTCACTTGGTGGCCCGTCTGACTAGCACCCCCTGCCTTCTCTTGCTCTTCTCTGCCCCCAGCCCCTCACTGGGGTGCTCCCTCTGCCGTCTGTTCTCTCTCCCCAGGCTCCATCCAGTCTCGAGATGGAGAGTAACCACCTTCTTCCCATTCACACCAAATCAAAGCTGGGAGAACCTTTTCCAATTTCTCCTTTTTTTTTTTATGTACATTCGATCAGTCATCAAGTCCTCTGGACCATGACCACAAGGTCGAAGTCACCTAAACCCTCACACCTGGCCTCTTGTTCCCATTTCTACCGTAAGCATCTCAGTTCAGAACCTGAAACTTGCCCCTCTCGGTTCCTCAGCACCTCCAGGTTGACCTCGCAAACTGCTGACTCCACTTAAGTTCATTGCACAACCCTTGGATTTGAAAGGCCTCAGTAGCAATGTTTTTCTATTATGTCAAAAGTTATCACCTCGATCTGGCTTCTTAGGAATGGAATAATCAGCCTGGCCTCATGTCTTCAGGCTTACTTTTACCTCTGACTGCACCCCACCCCCATATCCTCTGTCCACCGACCCCACAGAGGAGTCACACCACCCCAGGCTTTCCCCTTCGCTCAGGACTTCCCCCACTGCTCTTTGCATGCCCTATGTCTTCACCTTCACCTGTATGAACCAACCACAGCTTCAGGGCTCAGCTCACAGTCTCTACTCCCTGAGCCTTTCCTTAACCATTTCAGATTTTAACTAATCCCCAAAGGCCATTAAACTCCTGAGCACCCCCTTTAGAACTGAAGCCTAGAACACCCCATACTGGTGATCAGTTCTTCTTGTATATTTACCCTTTATAAATTTGTGAAACGGTTAAGAATGGTGTCAAATACATAGCATCACATTGCCTACCACAATACCGAAGCCGCCAATGCTTTTATTTATTTACTTGCTTAACAAACACCTGGTGTGGGCCTGGCCTTGGGCTAGGTCCTGAGAAACAAAGGTGAACACAGCGCTGCCCTGTTTTTAAGAGGCTTAGTCTCCAGCGCAGAGTTTAGTGCTCAGAGCATGGGAAAGGGGAGGGGTTCCCAAACTCTAGCCAGGGTGTCGGTGAAGACTTCTTGGAAGACGTGATAATATAAGTCAAAATATGTCCATCTTCCAGGCTGAGTGTGGGGGACTGGGGAGTGGTGCTGCAGGCAAAGGGAGTCAGACATGCAAAGGACTGAGGAGTTATAAGTGAGCGAGCATGGCTTGGAGTTTAAGGGGCAGAAGGGATGTGGCAGGAGATAAGGCTGGAGAAGTCAGTAGGATCAGACAGTAAAAAGACCTGCAAGGTTTTGCTCGAGATTAAGAACTAGATCCTGATGACCTGGTGAGTCAGCGAAGGCATTTAAGCAGAGATAATAGCATAATTAGCTCTTGATGGAGAAAGGTTCCCCAGAAGAAAATAAAGAGTAACTGTGACACTGGAGACAGGGGTCTAGTTAGGAGGTTCTGGGGTAATCAGATAAGCAATAAGGAAGACCCAAACTACTTCTGTCTTCCCAGGACTGGCCTTGCTGCTCCTTTCCTGAATCTTGCCTAGAGTGCTAACTCTCACCTGAATGATTTGCCCTGAAGATAGGTCTTTTCCCTACATTGCATATTTATCCTGTCTCCCCAACCTGCACCCCTCCTCTAAGAAATGAGAGGCTGGAATTCCAGGCAGGCCCAGGTCTCCCTGTGTTTTTGCCAGTACATCCCTCACCTGGATGACTGGCGTGTGTGGAGGGGTGGGATGAGGTCCCAGATAAGCTCTGAAGAATGGGAAGTGACCATACTGACTCATCAGAAGGCTCAGAGTTCGGTTAAAGTCTAAGGAAGTCCAATTACTGGAGAGTAGCCAGCCTCCAAGCTGGGAAGAAGAGAGACAAGGCTCAGCATAGGGGTCTTGTCTCCGACCCCTGTACCCCAATCCTCAGACAGCTGCTTCTTCCTGACCTCTACTCTGAGTTCTTTGATCTCTCCAGGGCTCCACCTCTATCCCCCTTTCTCCAGCCTCACCCAAGGACCCAATATTTCCACAGGGCATTGTCATTTCCATCTAACCTCCTAGAACTTGGGGATCCCTAAGAAAGAAACCCACCCTCTAGAAAACAAAACGACAGCCCTGAGCGTACATTGGTCCTATGTAATGTGTATCCAGAAGAATGATGCCCCGTGTCTCACCTCCTCAATCACCTGTCTGAGGGGACCAGCCCCTGCAGCCTCGATGGCACCTGTGTCCATGCAGGAGTTGTAGAACTGGAAGGCTTTCTCTTCCCCGGATCCCAGGTGCCAGGACCCTGGGGCCTCTAGAAGAGAAGCACGGGTGGGTTACAGGAGCGGGGCCAGAGCAGAGGCAAGCAGAGAAGGCTGAGGCGGGGAGCTTATAGCAAAGAGGGGAGACTCATGGGGAAAGGGAAGGGCGGGGGTGTGGAGGGGTGAGGAAACTTGGGGAGACAGGAGGACTGTCCAGTCTGGACAGATCACCTAGATGGCGGAGTTAGAGCAGGCAAAGGGTGTGGAGGAGACAATGAGGAAAATAAAGGGGAGGTGAGAATGGAAATAAGGAGGAAAAGGCAGGGAAGGGAAGGAGAGAGAGGAAGAAGCGGGATATGGACAGAGGACAGGGGGTGGGCGTGGAAGGCGGGAGGGAGATGAATAAAGGAATCAGAGAAATTCAGGACATCCGAGAGCTTTGAGGAAGGGCTTAGCCGGGAGAAGAAACGGGGCGGGCTCTCCTAACCGAGACTCCTCCCTCTTTGAACCTTAAAAAAATAAACAGACACATGACAATAAGCCAAACCCATGCCCATTGGAATCACGCGCCCTCCAAGATCTAGCGCCTCTCCCTCGGTGTCCCTAATGTCCGTTCATGCCATCGTGGGCACACGGTCTATCCCAAGCCCATTGTTTCTTTTCACCCCTGTGCCTTAAAGGAAGGCCCGGCCCCGCCAACGGGGAGCCTACTTCCACTCTTTCTGCATCACAAGGAGGCCAGGGGGGTGCATTTATTTCGCCTAAATTCCAACCTGCGCTGCCCACACACTCTCCAGGCTCCCTTCCCCTGGCAATGCAGGACTGTCTTAAAAGTTCCCATTTCCAAATCCTCACCACCGTCCCATTCCCTGGGACCCACGCGCAGCCCCCCGGATGGGCTCGGTTCTTCCCTCATGGTTTTCCCCTGGGGTCTTGTCGTTCCTCCACAGCCACCGCCTACAGGGATTTTTCTTTGCCCCAGGGCTTTAACTTGTTCTTCTTCATGCCTATTCACAGTCTGCTCCTTCCCTCACACACAGCCAAGTAAAGTCGCCCCCCCCCCCCCCCCGTCACTTCTCACCCCGCTGTGCCACTTCTTTCTTCCCACCCCGCCTCCCACGGTCCACCCCCATTGTCCCACTGCTCCAGCTCGGCTTGCACGCCAAGGCCCCAGGTTTCGGTGGCGCACAGGAGAGCACTGTCCGAGAGAGGGGAGCTCACGGCACAGAGAGGACAACCCTGCAGGCGGCATGGACACAAGAAGGCTTCGGAGGCCAGGGATTGAGAGTGATGGAGAGAATTAAAGGGCAAAAGCTCTTGAGGAGGTGCTGGTGGGGAAGAGACCAGGCGCAGGGCAGAAACTGAACATATAGGGGCGACAACAAAGATGGAGCTGGTAAAAGGGGGGGACTTGGAGAGAGGGAGTAACCACGGATAAGTGGAAAAGGAAAGGGGGTGGGGGTTAGGTAAAGAAAAGATGAAGTGAGAGGCCAGGAGAGATGGCTGAGAGGAGGTGTCCGAGGCGACAGGTACAGTGAGAGAGGCGCGCACCCGGGCGGTGTTCTGACGGCCCACTGGGGATGGCGCAGGCCCGCGGTCCCCCAGCCACACAGGCGTTGGAGTCACGAGGGTTCAGGTTCAGAGTCACCGGTGTGCACAGAGAACCTTCGCCCTGCACTCCTTACCCAGTATCCTCCGAAGTCGGCTCCTGCTCTCCTCAGCAAGGGCCTGAAAAGGGTCGCTGGTGCCTTTGGCATTTCCACAGGCAAAGCTGAAGAAGTCAGTGCAGGGGGCCACACTGGTGTTCTTAGAGGCCAGGTAATGACTCAGGAGGTGCCCACACGCGGGCCTCTCGCAGGAGCCTGTGGGGAAAAGCTCAGAGCTGGGGGGAAAGAGGGATGAGGGCTCCCCCAAGGGGCTGGGCAAAGGAACGCGTGGTGAGGACGGGGAGAGCCCTGGTGAGGAGATGGCCTTATTGGTGTCCCCGGGAAGGGGGAGAGGGGAGGGCCAGGATGAGTGGGGAATTAGGTCGGTGGGCGCGGAGCCTCCGGGTGATGGACAGATGGGGCCCGTGACTGAGGGAGGGCTGCGGGGGTTGGGGGTTCCAGGAGCCTGCTTACGAGGTCCACAGCTCTGGAAGATGTAGGTCAAAAGCACAAAGGAACCAAGGAGCAGGCCTAAAAGCAGGGCAGCCATTAGCAGCCGCCTGGCCCTGGCCCACCATCTGCTCTGCCGGGGGAGCTGCCCCTCTTCCAGAGGTCTCTGTGCAGGCGGAACCAGGAGGCAGAAAACACGAGAGAGAGGGGAGGGGAGAGGGGAGGGGGAAGGGGAAAGGAGGGGAGAGAATCAATAAGTTAGTGCTGGGGCCCCGTGTTCAGAGATTGTTCTTATCTCCCTAAACTCGGCCCTGTGCAGACCCCTGGGAGATGCGCAGGCAAGAGATGCCGGGTGTCGTGGGTAAAGACCAAGCAGGCTGTGAGGGGGTGGGACACTAGAGCTGGAAGGGTGTCATCAGTCTGCCCAGGGCAGATGGAGGACGTCACTTACCTCCTGGCTCCAGAGAGTCCCCATTCCACTCTCCCGGCTCGGTCCCCCGTGGCTCTCCCCACCGTTGTCCCCACCCTCCTGAACCGAGTGAGCAGGAGGAGGAGAGAAGCTGGTTCGGGAAGGGGGTACATTAAAGAGAGTTAGGTCATGTTAACACCTCCACCCCCCCACCCCACCCCACACATATTTTCATCCCAGGGCAGTGTTCCCAAATGGGCTTCAGAATGAACCTGTCCCCTGGATGCACCACCGCCCTCCCCCATCACCTCCTGCCCTTTCTCCTTCCCAGGCCTCCCACGGCCCCCCTCCAGGGCGGGGCAGGGCCTTCTCACACAGCAGCCGCCCCCACTCCCCAGCTGAGGCCTCTGACTCCAAAAAGAAGTGGTTTTCTCCAGGGGGCTTGCAGTCTGTCCGTCAGTCCTTCTCTCTGGCTCCCCAAATCTTTCCTGGTTGTGGTCTGGGTGCCGAGTCCCAGGACTAGGGTTCAGGAAATGGCCCCCCTCCTCCTTCCACCCCAGTTGTTGGTCCTGGAGAAGGGGCACTTCTGCCACTGAAGGCCCCTGTCCCCTTACACACACCATTGGCCTCTGGGTGGAGCCTGGTTATCAGTCAGGAGACACTGTGGCCTCTCCTCCCTTATCTTGGCTTCTCAGGAGAGGCACAGCAGGGAGTCCGCACTCCCCAAGCAATCTTGCCCTTGGGTGGCTCCTCTTGGCCGGCTCTGTGACTTCGCCAGAGTCTCTTGTCTTTATAATGTTCAGACACAAGTCGTGTGCTACTTCCTGATATGTCAAGTTCTCCAAATTAGCCTCCTGCACATCCTCATTTGCCTTGAAGTGAGTGGTAAACATGATTCACAGCGAAGGAAAAGAAACCCCCAGAATCCCCCAAACTCTCCTTAAACAGCCCCCATTCTCCAACTCTTAGCAAATTCTTAGCCTTTTCCTGTATTCCATTGAGATGTGAGAACCCAAAGTAGAAAAACCAGGTTCACTATCTCTTACCCTTTACTTCGTAGATGATCTGATACTATTATATTGCTCTTAGAAACTCTGGGACAGCATAAATAAACACATGCAAATGATGATAGCTATCATTCGTTGTTGGCCTACAACATGCAAGGCAATACACAAATCATGCATTAATTCCTTAGTCCTACACTAATCTGCCAACAAGGGCATGCTTTGTTTTACAGATGAGGAAACTGGAGGTACAGATTTATTAAGAGACTTTCCTAAAACCACATGACTAGTAGCTGATAGAACCCAGATTGAAATCAACTCCACCACCACCACTATGAACAAAACATTTCTCCTGGTCCACTGATGTTGGGCTTGGTCATATGACTTACTTTGGCCAATGGAACATTACTAACCATGATAAACATGAAAACCAAGTCTGAAAATCACTTGCATGGTCTGGTTAGACTCTTGTATTCAGGTGATTCTTTATGGGAAAATGTGACTTGCTCAGGTCCTGCTACCTCAGCTTGGGTCCCTGAACAAACACATGCAGCAGACCTGCATAAATCTATGTCCTAGATTCAAGCCCATCCAAACGCCTCCTGAAGCACAATCGAACACAGCCTTCATCAGCTGGACAGTAGTCAATATGCAGATCTTTGAATATAAGAATGCTTGTTTTTATAACCATTGAGTTTTGAACAATTTGTTACAAAGCATAATCATGGCACTAGTAGACTAACGCAGTGGGCTTTGCAGGACCTTATACAAACTCTTTTTGAGGAACATACATTAAATTGGTACCTGTGTCGACTGGAGTTTCCTGTTTTCAGGGTAATTCCCTGCACCCCTGTCATATTGGGAAGAAGGAAGTGATAATATGAAAAAATACTCAGAAAAATAACAGACAAAGGTCCTCCTTTTGAGATGTGTCCACATGTTCACATTCATACCTCAGTCTTTGGGTATTACCTTCAAGTTTTTGGCATATTTAAGTACCAACCCAACTTTTATCTAATAATGTTTGGTGGACTTACTAATTTAATTAAACAGTGATTACATACTCTTCTTCCAATCCTATATCTATAAAAGAAGTGCACATAGTAATAAAAATATTAAAAGTAGTCCTTTTATTGTTACTTCAGTTTTTTTCCAAAAAGCATAAATTCTGTTTTCTCAGAGGTGATCCCCAACTCTTACTATGACTTCCTTTGAAAAAGCAGAATATCCCGAACCTGCCCCAGTGATCTATTTCTTCCTCCTCTTGTCAACTCCCCTCCCCCCCACCCTACCCCACCCCACCCCCCAGCATTGCCTGGAACATCAAGGCTTATTTGGGCTCATTCAAAATGGGATGTATTGCTCCTCAGGAGGTAGTTTTTAGCTGTTGTCACTGAAATCAAGTGATCTTAGAAGTGAATTGCCAGTGATGTGCAAACCTGAGAGTCCCACATTATGCAGATAAATGTCCCATCCTTGATTTTGATACCTTAACCACTATAGATAGTAGCTGATTATATGTGACCTTTGTTATAAAGGTCACGGTCTTCAAAAGGTAAAGTTGGATGTTTGAGAGTTTGCAGAATAGCAGCCCCAAGGCAGTCATATAACACGGTCAAGCAGTGAGGGATAGTTTAAAGAATTTAGATTAAAGAAGATCTCATTAGGAAGAGACTTCCAAAAGCAGAATTGTCATGACTGAGAGTCTCAATGGTTAAGGCTTCGGCCTGATTCCCAGCTCTGATAATTATTGACTTTATAAGTTGGGCAAGTTTATTGGAAAAAAATAATAGCTCTTAGAACTACTGTGAAGACTGAATTTGCTAAGACTTTGGAAAATGGAGATTTTTAAAAGAGAGTTTGGGGATACAGGGGATTTTCTTTTCCTCACCGTGAATCATATTTATCACTCACTTTGAGGCAAATGAGTATGTTCAAGAGATTAATTTGGAGAAGTTGACATATTGGGAAGTAGCACACGACTTAAGTCTGAACATTATAAAGACAAGAGACTCTGCCTGGATGCCTGCCCTGGATGCACAGCTTTGGACACAAGGTGCACTTCTAAGGATGTGAACCTTCTGTGCTCTGTGGATCCCATGGAGCGCGTTGGCCATCAGCTGACTTGGAATGTACATGCTGCTGGGCTTCCTGCCAGAAGAGAAGCTACCCAGAAAGAAGAGTCTGGACACACATCCTTAAAAATTAAGGCAAAATTAAGTATGCTAAGCCAAGGGAAGCATAATCCAATTTGGAGGACTTCAATCAGATGTTCCTAGTGGGAATAACTCTGAAGAGCCCAGAAGAGTATTCCATAACATAGAGACAACTTTGGACATCAGTCTCATCCAGAGGGCTCCACTGATTAAAAGTAAAACTTTTCCATCCTTACTTCTCCCCACTTCCCCATCATCAACTTGGAAGGAACCAAATCTGCTGTTGCAAGTTAGGAAAGAGATAGGTGGAGAAAGAGAGGAGATCCTGATAATGAGCTGCATTTCTCACTGCAGCCTCCAAGCCCGAGACAAGTGCAGACTGGGGAGGAACAGAAATTTTGAGAGAGACAATGATCCAGAAGTTTGATGGTAGACATCCCCCTTTATTACCAGGAAATGACTGGGGGCCTTCTTATTATCTAAAGTACCTGGGAAGAGCTCCCAGACTTGCCCAAGATCTCCCTCAGAGGTGGTGAACAAGCTGACAGAAAAGGTTTTGCAGGAATAGTTGTAATATAGACAATTCTGCTTGCACTTGGCTGAGTCTAGCTCCATTATTCAACCCATCATATTAACTTCATGACCAAGGACAAGGAGCTTCACTTGTTTCATCATATGGAAACTACTTACGCATGATTTCAGTTAAATCTATCTTACTAATACAAAGATCATAAACCATTTAGCACTGGATGGTCCAATTTAATGTTCAGTAGGTCTTCTGTGTTGTATAAAGGATTGATGAACAACAATTTTCCCACTTAGAACGATAGGAAACCAAAGAATGGGACAAGTTTTGTGGTCTTTCCTCTGTGAAGCTTAAAACACACACATTCACACACACAAGAAATATGATTTACTTGTTTGGAAGTGTACCAGTAATTTATTGTCCCATTATAAACAACCCCCAAATTTGATACCTTAAAAACTAATTTTTTTGGCTCTCCAGTCTATGGTTGGCAAATTCAGTACAGCTGGAGCGTCAGCTGTGCTCATTTATGTGTCTGGTTTCAAATGGCAGGCAGCTCGGGGCTGCCTAGTCGAGAGTGGTCGCACAGTTTGGTGGCTGGCGGGAACTGCTGGCCATCGCGCCTGAGGTCTCCTCCATGGAGTCCGTCTGTGTCCGCCCCCCCCCCCCCACCAGGACAGCTCAGGCTTGTTCCCATGGCAACTGCATTTCAGGAGTGCAAGAGTGGAAGCTACAAGGCTCTGAAGACCTATGTTTGAAATGTCTACAATATCACTTTTGCCATATTCTATTGGTCAGCACAAGTCTCAAGGCCAGCCCAGGTTCAAGGAGTAGAAAAGTAAACTCCACCACTGGAGGAGATGAACTGTAAAGAATGTGCATCTCTGCTTACTATGCTACTGGACGAAGGACAGCCTTCCCTGGGAGGCGACATGTCATGAACAGCTCATCAAACTAGGAATGAGAGAACCCGGTTTTCAATCCTACATTTTTCATAAACTAGCTGTGTGATTTTTTTACCTGATTTTTTATATCTGTAAAATCTAGGACTCAATGCCTATGATTTTAGGTTTCTGATTTAGTCTCTATTTATTTCTTCTATGGGGGCCTTAGAACTTTCTATAAGTTTAAGGCCTGAGCATGAGCATGAGCTTCTTAGAGATAACCAGAGACCAGAAAAGGAACAATCTAAGCCCACCCACCACCACTCCCTCAAAGGGATGTGAGCAGAAGTGTCATGTAGTAGCTATTTGGAATCTTTCTTAGGAGATACCTGGCATTTTTCCATTGCCTCTCCATTTATTTTGTCCCTTCCTCCATTCTGCTGTCTGGAAGGTGTATGCTTCATGAATGATAAGAGAAAATTACTGTGTTTTTTTTAAAGCTTTTATAGTTTCTTCTACCTCTAGTTGACTCTAGTCTTACTAAGAACAGATATCACTATCCAAGAAAAATGAGGTTAGCATCTACCCACCCAGGGTTGTTAGATACAGATGGCCATGTTGTGAACTGCACAACTCTAAGGACTGTCACTTGCATGGACTAGGATGTGAATGATTGTCTACAGGCTGAGCTATATGGCAAGCCTTAAGAACTAGCATGGTGCGAAAGAGGAAGTAGATCTCATAATGCTCTGTTGTTCCTACAATGCTTGCTGGTTCACCCAGAGACCTGGATGTCCTTGTTTAAACTGTTCAATTTGACGTTGTTTTTATGAGAGTCTTTAACAGTTAGAGCCTCCCAGGAAAACAGAAACCACTCCAGGTATTTCAAACACAAGATAAATTTAATACATGTAATTGGTACGTAGATGATAGAAGAACTGAGAAACCATATGGACGAGACAACCCCAAAATCATCAACAGCAAAGAGCTACTACCACCCTTAAGGCCACAGGAAGGAAGGGGAGGAAAGTGTTACCAAAGCCCAGGAACTGGGGCCACCCAGCAGAAAAAAGAATCAATCAAACTGGGACCATAGGAGAAAGAGCTGTCCGGTGGGAGTTGGAGCCACAAAGGAGATACAGCCACTAGAGGTGCCCCATGAAGCAGAGAGTAAAGGAGAAATGCCCTGGCTTTCTCTCTACTTCTACTTTATTCCTCTTACTGAATCTTCCTAGAAGCCAGAGGGGAAGGGGCCTTGGGAAACTTAGTTCCTTGTGATATAGAGCATGCAGAAGAGGTCAGGTCATTGATCTGCAAACAGACAAATGACTAAGAGTTTGGGGCTCGTTTTCAAATCTCTGAGCACACGCACTACTGCTTCAAGGCCCAGATGGTCAAGAGTGGCTCAAAGCTAGGAAGAAAACTTTATCTTCTCACGTGCAGAACTCATCAATATGTTGAGAATTAGATGGTTTTTATTATTTGGAAACAGTATCCTTGCAATGGACACTGCTACTCTCAGGATTGTCTTCAATCTATAGACCTGATATAATCATAATCAAAATTCCAATCGTGTTTTTTTTACAGAAATAGAAAAAAATCCTAAAATTTACATGGAACTAAGAAAGACTCAGAATAAGCCAAAGCAATCTTGAGAAAGAAGAACTCAGCTGTAGGCAACACACTTCCTGATTTCAAAGTTATTACAAAGTCATACTAATCAAAAGAGTATGGTATTCCATCAACAAACAAGTGGAATTGAGAATTAAAAACACAATAATGGCTACATTAGCATTCCCTAAAATTAAATATTTCAGTACAAATCTAACAAAATATGTGCAAGATCTATATGAAAAAACAATAATATTCTGATGAATAAAATCCTGAATAGGAGAACAATATTGTCAAAATGTCAGTTTTCCCCATTGATCTATAAATTTCATGCAGTTCTAATCAGAATACCAGAAAGTTATTTTGTGGATATGGACAGACTGATTTTAAAGTTTACATAGAGAAGCAAAAGACCCAGAATAGCCAAAACCATATTGAAGGAAAAAAACAAAATTAGAGGACTGACACTACTCAACTTCAAGACTTAGTATAAAGCAACCGTAATCAATATAGTGTGGTATTGGTTAAAGAATAAACTAACAAATCAATGGAACAGAATGGAGAGGCCAGAACTAGACTCCCACAAATATTGTCAACTGATCTTTGACAAAAAGGACAATACAATGAAGAAAAGAGAGTCTCTTCAAAAAATGTTGCTGGAACAACTGGACATCTGCACGCAAAAAAAACACCCCTAGACACAGACGTTTATACCCTTCACAAAAATTAACCCAAGATGGATCACAAACCTAAATATAAAACTCAAAACTATAAACACCTAGAAGGTAACATAGGAGAAAACCTAGATGACCTTGAGAATGATGATGACTTCTTAGATAAAACACCAAAGGCATGGTCCATGAAAGAAATAATTGATAATCTGGACTTCATTAAAATTAAAACCTCTGCTCTGTGAAATACAATGTCAAGAGAATGAGAAGAAAAGCCAGAGACTGGGGGGAAATATTTGAAAAAGACACATCTGATAAAGGACTGTTATCTAAAAAATACAAAAAACTCAGCAATAAGAAAACAACCCGATTAAAAAATGGCCCAAAGATCTTAACAGATACCTCACCAAAGAAGATATGTAGATGACAAATGAGCATATGAAAAGATGCTCCACATCATATGTCATTAGGGCAATGAAAATTAAACAGCAACGAGGCACCACTACATACCTATTAGAATGGCCAAAATCCAGAACGCTGGCACCGCCAAGTGCTCGTGAGGATGTGGGGCAGCAGGGACCCTCATTAATTACGGGTGTGAATGCAAAATGGTGCAGCCCCCTTGGGAGACAGTTTGGTGGTTTCTAACAAAACTAAACATACTTCCATCATATAATCCAGAAATCACGCTCCTTGGTATTTACCCAAAGGAGTTAAAAATGTATGTCCACACGAACACCTGCACACAGATGTTTGTAACAGCTTTATTCACGATTGCCAGAACATGGAAGCAACCAAGATGCTCTGTAGTAGCAGAATGATAACCTGGGGTGCATCCAGACAATGGAATATGATCCAGTGCCACGAAGACGTGAGCTATCAAGCCATGAAAAGCCATAGAGGAAACACAAATGAATGTTACTAAGTGAAAGAAGCCAATCTGAAAAGGCGGCATGCTGTATGATTCCAACAAAATGGCATTAGGGAAAAGACAAAACTATGGAGACCATTAAAATATCAGCGTTTGTCAGGGGTTGTGTGGGAGAGGGAATCGAGATTACTAAGTAGAGCACAGAGGACTCTGAGGGCAGTGAAACTACTTTGTATGATATTAAAATGATGGTTACATGCCATTATACATTTGTGCAAACCCATAGAATACATAACAAGAGTGCATCCTAATGTAGGCTATGACTTTGGGTGATGTTGATGTGTCAATGTAGACTCATCTATGGTAACAAATGTTCCACTCTAGTAGGGATGTTGAAAACGGAGGAAGCTATTTATGCATGTGTAGGGGGTATATGAGAAATCTCTGTACTGTCGCCTTAATTTTGCTGTGAATCTAAATCTGCTCTAAAAAAGATAAAGTCTTTTAAAAAAAAACAAACACACAGTATGGTACTGGCATAGAGACAGAGCTAGAGATCAATGGAACGGAACAGAACGGAGAGCCCAGAAATAAACACACATGTATATAGTCAACCGATCATAGACAAGAAAGCCAAGAATACACAATGTGGAAATAATAGTCTCTTCAACAAATGGTGCTGGAAAATTGGATATCCACATGTGGAAGAATAAAATTGAACTTTTATCTTATACCAGACACAAAAATCAACTCAAAATAGATTAAAAACTGAAATGTGAGACCTGAAGCTGTGAAGCTCCCGGAAGAAAACATAGGAGAGAAGCTTCCTGACATTGGTCTTGGCAATAACTTCTTGGCTGTTCCACCAAAAGCACAGGCAGCAAAAGCAAAAATAAACACGTGGGACTCCGTGAAAATAAAATGCTTCCTCCTGCGAAGGAAACAACCAACAAAGTGAAAAGAGAACGTATAAAATGGGAGAGGATATTTTTAAACAATGCATTCGATAAGGGGCTAATATCCAAAATACATAAGAAACTCATACAACTTGATACCAAACATAAATAAACAAACAAATAAAGAAATAAAACACATAATCTGATTTAAAAATGGGCCGAGGAGCTGAATAGACATTTTTCCAAAGACATACAAAAGGGCAACAGGCACGGGAAAAATTTCTCTCCATCACTACTCATCAGGGAAATGCAAATCAAAACCACCATGAAATATCACCTCACGCCTGTTAGAAGGGCTACTATTAAAAAGACAAGGGACGTGGCCTGGCCAGTGCTCAGCTGGTTAGAGCATTGTCCCTCTATGCCAAGGTTGCTGGTTCAATCCCCGGTCAGGACACATGCAAGAATCAATTAATGAATGCATAAGTAATTGTAAAACAAATTGATCTCTCTCCCCCTTTCCTCTCTCTCTCTAAAATCTTTAAAAAAAAAGACAAGACATGAGTGCTGGTGATTATGTAAATTGGTGCAGCCACTATGGAAAACAGTAGGAATGTTTCTGGAAGAAAAAAAAAAAAAATAGAATTACCATATGATCCAGCAATCCCACTTCTTAGTATATATGCAAAGGAAATGAAGTCAGGATCTTGATGGGTTAGCTGCACTCCCATGCTCACTGCAGCATTTTCACACTACATGGAAAGCTATGGAAACAATGGGTGAATGGGTTAGGCAAATGTGACATATATATATCCAGCCATAAGAATGAAGGTATTACGCTAAGTGAAATAAGCCACACAGAAAAACACAAATACTGTATGATATCACTTACATGTGGCTTCTTACAAAAGCTAAACTCACAGAAACAGAGAGTAGAATAGTGGTTGCCAGCAGCAGGGTGGTGAGAGAAATGGGGAAATATTGGTCAAAGGCTACAAACTTTCAGTGATAAGATGAATCAGTTTGGGGGATCTAATATACAGCATTGTGACCACAGTCGACAATACTATATCATATACTTGGAAGTTGCTAAGAGGATAAATCTTGAATGTTTTTACTACCAAAAACATATTACTTATATGAGGTAAGGGGTGTGTTAATTAACCTCATTATGGTAATCATTTTGCTTTTAAATATGTGTATCAGATAATCACATTGTACACAAACTTACACAGAATTATGTCTCAGTGAAGCTGAGGGGGAAAAGGTCACCCTCTCCAGTGCCGGCGAGTGTCACCTCATCTGCCGGGGGCCTGACTAGAAGCACAAGGCGGAGGAAGGTGAACTTGCCATCTTTGCTTCAGCCGGGACATCCCTCTTCTCCTGCTCCTGGACACCGGTGCTCCTGATTCTGAGGCCTGCAGACCAAAAGCATGATCCATAAAAGGAAGAATTAATAAACTGGACTTCATCAAAATTAAATCATTTTTGCTGTGCAATGAACCATGGTAAGAGGATGGAAAGACAGAGTACACACTGGGAAAAATATTTGCAAACCACACATCCAACAGAGAACTAGTATCTAAAATACATATTTAAGAGAACCTCTCAACATTCAAAAACCAAACAACCCATTAGCAAGTGTACAGTAGACATGGGGAGTCATGGGGAGGGTACAGAGCTGACGCATCCATCTAACCCCAGATTCTCATGAGTCTAGTTCTGGCTTGTTTTCACTTCTTAACTGAACAAAATAAGATTTCCAGATTTATCATGTGTGTGTATCTTGCCTCTATCCCTGCTGTAGATTCTGTGTGACTGTGGGGGTAAAGGAGAGCCTCCAGGACAATTCTCTTTAGGGGACGTGGAGTCTCCCAAGCAAACCCTATTTTGAAATGAAATGTTCTTACCCTGCTTTCCAGATTGTTTCTACATTTTCTAAAGCCTGTGGTCTGTAAATATAGAACTGGCGGATGTAACTTGATTTCGGTACAGCAGCCTGAGTGGTGGTGCCAATGCTATGTTTAAAATGTAAGTGTTGTTAATGGATTTGCACTGTCTATATTTAAAAGACTGCTGGGTTACTCGAGCCCAGAATGCCCAACTGCTCTTGAGAAGGGTCGGAACCACACCTGGAGGTTCTCCAACAAAGAGAAGACCCAGAGGCCGCTGGCTGTGGGTGTCCGAGGCTATGGGACCTGCACCCTGTCCAGGCTACTAGTCCCGAACTCACTGAGCCCCACTAAAAGCTCCATTCCTGCCCTGGGGAGACCTGAGCGCAGTCACTTTCCTTCAGGGCTCTCAGATTGCTGAGACGATGCCCCAGTGTCTCTCCCTACACTTCCATACCCAGAGTCTTCAAGCCTTTCTTTGATTTCCGTTTCTCCCAGTGACTAGAGGTGAATCAGAGCTAGCATGCTTTGATTGTACTTTGAGATTCACTTGGAGAAATAAAGACTCCATTCTAGCTCCACCCTAGAACTGGAAGGATCGCCCAAGGAAAGTGGACTCCAACCCCCATGCTCGTGTTTATGGATGGCAGGTATCACTTCCAGGCATTGTCTGTCCTTCCAACAGGTATTCATTATGCAGCTGGGCTCTGCTGAGGTCACAGCGTCAGTCCTGTGTGATAACTCGAATCCCAGCATGTATTGCAACTGCTGTGCTCAAGTTCCTGCCTCTGACCATGAATGTGGGGGCCTCCCATAGCCTCAGGCATCTGTTCCCTTTGCCAGGCCTCCACTCGGCCTTCTTACCTAAGTATTTTTGGGAATTGCTGTTTCTGAGATTTTTTTTTTTTTTTTTTTTTGAGGCAATAAGAGTAGGGGTGGGCAGGGCAGGGCACGGGCGTAGGGAGCCGGAGGGAGAGAGAGGCAGGCAATAAACACACATGCAAATACATCCTTCAGTCTTAGGTAGTTTTCACGGCTGTGAGGAAAAATATAGCAGGAAAAGGGAACAGAGCGAGAGGAAGGGTGGTGGGAATGAAGCACCGCTTCTGACAATGTGACCTGGCATTTGGGCAGGAGTTAAAGGAGCTAGCCATGTGATCTGAGGGAAGGCTTTGGACTTTTCTTTAAGTGTGATGGGAAGTCACTGGACAGTGTGTGAGGGATCACCCAGCCTCCTGGGAAGGGGTGTTGAATAGAAACAGGGAGGCTCATTAGGAGGCCGTTAGATTCACTGCAAAATCCGGGCGAGAAAAGATGAAGATACAGATTAAAGTGGTAGCGATGGAGGTGGCAAGAAGCAGCTGAAATATAAGTATATTCAAAGATGGTGCCAATAGGACTAGTTGACACATTCCATGGGAGGTGAGGTGAGAGGTGTAACATGCAAATGTGGTACCATTCCCTGCGGGGAGGGAAACTGAGGGAGGGACAAGCCATGAGTGGGTGCATGCAAAGGGCTCTGTCTAGGTGTTTACAGGGTGCTTACCAGACAGTGAAGGAGAGATGCTGAGTAGGAAATTAAACAAAAAACATCTAGAGCTCAAGGGAAAGGTCAAGAACAGAGATGGCAAATTGAAAGCCTGAATTTAAGAAGATTCTCTTTAAAGTCAAGGGACCAGAGGAGATCACCTAGGGATGAATCTTAGAGGTCAGATCGTGGGTCCCCTCACCATTTGATGGCTAGAAAGAGAAGCCAGCAAAGGAGATTAGTGTGGGGAATGTTAGGATTTTGCGTGTGTGTATGTGTGCACATTGATGTTTTTAATTGGTAGATGTCACAGCTATCCAAGAGATACAATAAAGGACATATGGGTGTCCATACAGATATCTTTATACATGTCTTTTTAGTTATATTTATCAGAAATTTATCAATTTTCCTCTCTTCAAATAACCAACTTTTAATTTTATGTAATTTATACCACCTACTTTCCATGTTACTAACATATGCTTTTATATTATTTTCCTATTTTGCTTTCAATTAATACTTTGCCCTCTTCTAGAATTTTACAGTGTCCTAATTATTTTTCATTAATATCTCTTTTTAAAATTTCTTATTACAGACCTTTAAGGGAGTACATTTTCTTCTAAACCCCGTTTGGCGGTGTCCCAACTCATGCTGATATGCAGAGCAGTGTTATTATTACTTTAAGATAGATTTCTAATGAATTCTTAATTTCTTTCCTAAGCCAATGTTTACTTATAAAAATATTTTTTAATATCCCAAGAAATGAAGGAATTTGTTAATGTGTTTATTATTAACTTCTTCGAATCTATTGTGGTTAGAGAAGTTGCTGGGAAGAATCCCTGCTACTGGGAAGTTTTCTCATCAAATTTCACAGCAGTGTGTCAAACTTGCCTGAATAACTGGATTGTCCAAGTCATCAATATTTTCATTAATTTGTTTTATCGTGTTGATGCCAGGCCCTGCCTTGCCGCCCCCCCTTCCCCAAGAATCACCACTCCTTTGGAGGTAATCCTGACCCACAAGAATTGCACTACAATCTCAGTGCTGTATGAGCAGTTTGTGGGGAGCGCCGTGGTCCCTAAAGATTATCTGTGGTGGCTGAGTGAGCCTCCTGGGCCACCGCTTTTGTGCCATGGTTTCTGCATTGACTGATGCCACAGAACTTCTGTGCCCATCTCTGCTTGCAGCCTCTGCTAGGACCGGGTCTCAGCTCCAGCTCAACCATCGCCATTGCCTGGGGAGCTCGATCCTGCTCCCTGAACCCTTCGCTCTGCTGAACAGATGAGCCAGCCACGGTTATGCACCCCTGGCCACTAATTTCAGTCCTAATGCTCCCTGCATTTCAGTTCTTATTTGAGATCTCCAAGCGCTGAGTTCAGCCAAGACCAAATCCGTGTTTGCCCCTGGAAGCTGCGCGCCTTGGGAAGCCACTACATGGTGAAGTGGAATCCTGCCTTCCATCCCCTGCCGCATCTGGGACGCCTGCCCCTGAACCTGCCCAGGTAGCTCCCACTCTGGTCCTGCCCAGCTCTCGCCATGCATGCAGTATTTTGTCACTCTCTCTGGGTTATCAGAGAGCCAGGTGCCAAGCCCAGATGAACCACGCAACTGTTCCTTAGGGACAGGCCTGGGAGAGAGCACAGGGAGGGAGCCAGAGAAGGCTGGGGAGTCCTCAAGCACAATGCGAGCCGGGCCTGGAGGGATGGAAGGAGGGAGACAGGGTGGGTGGAAGCATTTTAGCCGACCACGTAGTCAGGGAGGCCTGGGAAACCACCCGGGAGTCCTCCAGCTGAAGCTTCAGTCAGAGGAATCCCTTGTCCCCAGGAATGGGTGTGCCGTGGGTCCCATGGGAGCAGCCTGTGGGTGGCACTGCCGCCCACGGTGATGGGTTTCACAGCCCAGCAGCTGCAGCTCTTCCCCAGTTAGTCCATCTCCCGGAGGTCTGCAAGGAGGCTTCTGGCGGCTGCCACACTCCGCTCCATCCTAAACATGTTTTCATTCATACGTGTCAGTGCTATATTCGATTGAATGTAAAATTATTCAAATATCCTTTCCTATTATGCCTTTCCGTTATCTTATATAGTGACCACTATGGTTAACAATTTATGCATCGACACCCCTTAGAGTGCATATCAATCATACTCGCTTTATAAGTTCATGGTAGTGTCTTAGTTCATCTTCTATTTTTAAACTTTATAAATTGGCCATGCTTTTCAATATAGAAGGAGACTTTTCTTGGGAGCTGTTTTATCTTATGAGAAATAATTAGGGCGGAAATCTGCTCTGCTGAGTTGTTCCCCCTCCTGTACTTAGTTTGGTTTTGCTCTAACAAGTATGCCCCTTCGTGCAGAGTGCACTGGCACCCTGAGCTACCTTGGGCCATGGGGAGAATTGCTTCCCCACATAACCAGGAGACAGGCAAGTGGGGCAGTGGGGCAGTGGGGCAGTGGGGCAGCGGGGTGGCTGGGCTGTTCTGCTCTCCAGGTCTCCCCACAGCTTCTTTCTAGCGTTGGCTCCACCAGCTCCTGCAACCCGGCCTCCTCCGTGTGGGTGGTGGCCGTTGCAGGGATACTCGCTCCTTAATTCCCACCATCAGGACGAAAGGGCCCTCTTTCACCTCCGAGTCCAGTTTGAACGATGCCAAGAGCGAGCTGGGATGGGCCTTGCCTCGGCCGGGTGGGCACCGCATCACCCGGGGTCCCTGGGGGGGGCAGTGTTCCTGGGTCTGCTCAGCGTGGGTCAGGTGCCCGCCTTCGGCCTGTCGTTTGTGGTCAGGAGCACAGACTTGGGAAGAAACTTGCATATTCTTTAAGCCAAATGTTTACAAAGCGGAAGGAAGCATTTCCCAAGAGAAAGGGGTGCTGCCCAGAGAAAGGAGGGAGGGATGAGTTCCAGGCAGACAAGACAATCTCTCTCTCTTCTTTATAGCAGCTTTGACGGATTTGAAACCCCCTATCCGGGAACTCTGTTTAAATCCCAAACAGATTATTACACACCATTCTCTAGCTCAGTCACTTTTATCACTTTATCTTAAACCAATTATGTTTGGGGTTTGATTTCCTAATCTCTCCCATCAATTAGACTTTTGGGGTTGACAAAAATATCCTTCTTTCTAAAACATTTAAAAAATAATATCTCCCTGGCTCATGAGGCACGGTTGGTTGGAGTGTCATCCAGGACACTGAAAGGGTGTGGGCTCATCTCCAGGTCAGGGCACAGGCCTAGGTTGTGGGTTCCATCCTTGGTCGGGGCGCATACAGGAGGCAACCGATCAATGTTTCTCTCTCTCTCTTTCTCCCTCCCCTTCTCCCTTCCCTCTCTCTAAAAAATCAAATAGCATGTCCTCAGAGAGGATTAAAAATAACGATAATAATAATATCAAATAATATTCCTATGTGTAAAGTAAAATGTAAAACTTTCTGACCTGTTGTCCATTCCCCTGCCCTCCCAAATTCCCAACCAACTCTTATAACAGTTAGGTGTGTATCTTTTAAAAATATTTAAATATATCTTTTTTATTTTTCAATTACAGTGGACATATATTAGTTTCAGGTGTATGGTGTTTATCTTTATAACCCTTTCCATTCATATCTTAACACACAAGTGTAAACATATGTGCACATGCACAGAAATTCTTTAAACAAAATATATAATGCTTCACACAATGATCTGCAACTTGGCTTTTTTATCATTTTAAAATAGTAAATTTTATAGATCAGTATATATAGCATTACCTCTTTCTATTTAATAACTACACAGTCTTCTATTATATGGCTATAACATAGTTTGTTTAATCAGTCCCTTTTTAGTGGGTATATAAATTGCTTCAAGTGTCATTGTTTCAAAGCAAAAGTTATGTATGTTCCCAACAAGGTTAGACATACCCTGGTGTGTGTCTATCTGCACCTTGGGTAAGGATATCTGAAGAATGATTCCTATAGATGGATAGCTGGGTCAAAGAGTATAGCAGCAACATTCTTAATTACTCTATTAGAGTTAATCATTACATTACAATCTGTTTTGTTCTCATGCGTCCCAGATTCATGATTGCTATGATTTCTCTCATTTCTTTGCTCTTAGATATTTTTCATTCTTTATATTCTGATCATGAGTTTTGGAGTCATTCCATGACAGAGAAGTTAAAATTGTCTTCTGGGCTCTTACGTATTGCAGAATCGCTCTATAGTTTTAGAATATTTTTCTTGCCTCATTTTTGCATATCTGCTTTCAATTTTAGATACTGATATTTTCATTTGTTGAGTCTATGTGGAAATTTTATTATGTTCATTAGAGAAAGGAATCTATGACCAGTTATTCTGCCATTTTTTCTATTTGTCTCCAGTTAAGCTTTTTAAAAATATATATGCTGCAAAACACCACCAATCTGAAACATATTATTCTATTTTCCATAGAACCCAAGTTTTATCATCAAAACTTTTTCTATTTCATTTAAACATTAGGGATGAAAACCCACCTCAATTGATCCTACTGAACATACCTGAATGTGATGTGGGTCCCTCAAGACGAATAACAGGACAGCACAGTCATACAGATATGATCTCTGAGAAGGTTTGCTCCTGCTGCCAGAAGTCCTTGGCTTGACTTTGTTTTAGCCCCAGCGTGCCTCTCAGATTGTGAGCTAACACACTGCTTGGTGCTTTCAGTAGGCCCTGCCCCTTCCTATCTACTGTCTATGAGTAAAACACTTTATCAAGCCTGATATAATTGTCTCCAGTAAATAAATAAAATGAAATAGATTAAAGGGAGCCTAACAGACTTCTTATGAGTCAAGTGCCTAAGATTTATTCTGTCCATGGACTCTGGGACACCTATTTTGCCATTTCTGATCCTAGCCTGATTCTACGAAGGTGGGGGGCAGGGAAGGGGGGTGTAGTGGAATTTTGGATAAATAAGATCTTACTCTGTAAATTAATTTAGCATACCTAGAGAATTAAGAAGATAAAGTATCTCCAACAGAGACTATTTTTTAAAGTCCCAGAATATCAAAGAAACACACAGCCATACTCAAATACATTAGGGTCAAAACACAGTATATTCGCATGGTTCAAAATTCAAGAAATGCTTCGAAACATTTTTTCTCTGCATCTGTCCCCGAGCATCTGATTCCCTTCACCCACAGGAAATCAATGCTATCAATGCTCCAGTGTAGGTTTATAGAGGTATTTTAAGCTTGTATAAACAAATGAACACAGACACCTTTTTCTTTGTCGTACAATTGGCAGTCTATTAGGCACATGTCCTCCACCTGGCAAAATATCTCGACATATCCCTAATTAAGAGGTCCCTCTTTTTCTGTTTCCTTTTTCAATGGCTCCAGATTTTTCTACGATATGAATGTGACATTGTTCACTCTACTGTTCTCCTGCTGATAAATATTTTAGTTGTTTTCAATCTACTGCTTTTACAGCCAGTGATACATTTAATCACCAAATAATACGTCATGTTCCCGTGTCAGATGACCTGAATGACAGTTCCTTAGAAGAAGACTCCCTAGGCCAAAGGGTATGAACATTTGTAACTTTGAAAGACATCATGAAATCACCCACTGTGCTGGTTATTTCATTTTACACTACCTATTTTCCCATGATTTGTTATAAAGCGTTTTTATATTTGCCAATTTAATAAGTGGAAATGGTATCACAATGTAGTTTTAATTTGCATTAACCTCTTTATGAGTAAAGGTTAGAGTATTCTATATATGTTCTTATCTTTTGCCCATTTTTTTTTTCTTACTGGGTTGTTATACTTCTTATTGATTCATAGAAGCTCTTTATATGTTGGTAAAATCAACCTTTTATGACATGGGTTGCACATATGTTCCTCAGTTTGTCATTTGTCTATTTTGTTTCAGGTGGTATCCATACTAATTTTTAATTTTATTTTATTGTTTAAAAAATTCTTTAATATGTTTTTATTGATTTTCAGAGAGAAAGAGGAAGGGAGAGGGAGAGAAAAAAAAATCCATGAGAAGAGAAACATTGATCGGCTGCCTCCTGCACACCCCCTACTGGGGATCAAGCCCACAGCCTTGGCATGTGCCCTGACTCAAAATCGAACTCGTGACCTCAACCAACCGAGTCACACCGGCCAGGGCCATATTGATTTTTTTTAAATTTGTAATTAAGTCAGGTTTATCAATCTTTTCTTTTTTGACTTCCATTTTTATGTCTCACTAAGAAAGATCTTATCTATTCCTATATACATCCTTTCATTCCTTATGTTAATTTTGTTTAATTTTTACATTTAAATCTTTCACCCATTTGAAATTTATCCTGAGGTCAGATAAGCCGTAATGGATTGAACTTAAATATTTTTTCTAGATTGCTGCTGAGTTACCTCACCATTTGTGGAATAATACATTTTTCCCCAAATGACAGTACTGGAGTGTTTTAATTATAGCTTTATAATCTTTTTTACAGGTAGAGTTCCTCATCATTACTGCTCCTTCTCAGAATTGTGTTCCCTCTTTTTTGCTTGCTTACATTTATTTGCATGTGAAAATTTTAATCAGTTTGTCTAGCTAGAAAAAAAAAAAACTTGCTATAATCTACGTATAATTTTAAATGGATAAATTTAGGGGAGAATTGATATTTTGAATTGTTGAGTTCACCTTTCCATCTGTTCATCTTTTTTGTGTGTTTCTCAGGAGCATTTTGAGCTTTTCTCTGTGTGATTCTTGAACTTTACTCCTTAAGTTTATTTCTAGTAATGTTTTACTTCTTTGTTGTTGCTCTATAAACAGAATCCTTTTTCCTCCGTTATGCTTGCTAGTTGGATTTTTTTTTTTTTTTGGTTATGTAAAGACTTTTGACTTCTGAATATAGATTTTGCACCCAGCCATATTACTTAGTTATCTCACTGTCTTTTAGTTTATTTTCTTGAGTTTTCCAGATATGCAATCATATTATTTGAAATTAAGATTAATTTTGTCTATTCCTCCTTTCTAATATTTTATACCTGCACTTTTTTTTCTTGTCTAATTGCATTGGCTAATGTGCCAGAAGTTTTAATTAAATTACTCAGACTTAGAGGGGAGGTATAGCAATTTCAATGGAAGGACTATCATTACAAGACACACAATCCGTGATCCATCCCTTCACCAGGAGCCCAGGCAGCTGCAAAACTCTGAGAAGAGGGCCTGAGAAAGACAGAAGTCTGGAAAAGGGAAGCCCTGTGTAAACTCTAGGCAAAGGGGCAAAAATCCCTTAACCAGCCACCTTGCCTCTGGAGAGGGCAAAGGTTGATACTAATGTGTTTGCTGACCTCTTTTGGTAAATCTGAAATTAGCCAAAAGATGGCAGATTTGATAATTTTTCCCAAGAAGTCCCTGGGTTTTCCTAGGCTGCCTGTCTGAAAAGATTTTTCAATATTCTGAAAGTTATTTTTAAATTCCACACTTTCCTTTAGTCTCCCTGCCTCTTTTTTTTCCTTCTGTCCCTTTTATAAAACTTTCAAATCTTTATCCCTCCCTGCCTTTCCTCCCTCAGAGTTTTGGCTGTTCCCACATCTTTGTATCCGCAACAATCGTCCTGACTGACTTTATTTCTGAGCTCCAAGCTCACACATTCCCTGCAGTAAGACTGTTGGGAAGCCAATGGCTGCCTTTGCTGGAGCAATTTCCATGGTCTCTGGGGAGGGTGAAGAAATGAATGGAAAGTCCGGGAGCAGTAACCGTGGGTGCTACTTCTACTTCAGGAAACTCAGCAAGGAAGGAAAGATAAGAGTGGTTGGTAACTTCATGGTTAAGCAAGAATTAGGAAAATTTATTCATCCGCTCACTCATTCATTTATTGTTTAGAATGTGCTGTGAACATGCAAATACGCCTGTCGTTCTCTAATGGCAGGGAGTGCAGCGAATGGGCAGCCCAGCTGCTCTGCACTGAAATCCTACCCTTGTCTGCACTGGGGCCATGCCTCCCACGGGCTGCTCCCAGCTGATGGCTGTGGGTGGCAGGACACAAAGGTGGGTCTGTTCCAGGGGATCTGGGCAGCTCAGATGGCTCGATGGCCTTGCTGAACTTTATTAAGTCCGAGCTGCTGCATAAGACTCTTCTCACCACAGGCATTTTCCCTAAAACACTTCTTGGAGTGCCTCTTGGAGGACACGGAGTGGACCAGCCTTGAGCATGTTTGGAAGACAAGAGCAGGGGTGGAGGAAGGATATTTTACTTCCCATATTCTCTCACGCAGAGACCTTTCCAAACTTTCTAGTTTCTGTCTGTCTGCCAGCCACATGTCCCTCTGTCTCATCACAGTTTTCGCCTCAAGAGATTCATTCTCTTGGTATGAGCCTTGACCTTGTCCCAACTCTGGACTTCCCATCTAGCTTTCGACCTAAGTAAACCAGAGACAAAATCCGTGGACTCCAAGGTGGACAGCTGTCATATTGTCCTATAGTTGTGTTTCTGTTGTGGAAAAGTTGCTCATTTTCTGATTCCCCATATAACAGCATATCGAAATGGACATTTTCATTGCCATAGAATTTCAAAGGCCAAAGCTCGGGAAATAGGTGTTAAGTGCCACAAATTCTGAAGGACGCAACTCTGCAAGACTTATTAAAAATGGAATGATAGTCCATTGACCTTTATTTCACCTCCATCCAGGCTATAAAGACTAGTTACTAGAGAAAAGAAATTCATACGGGTAGAGTTCTACAGTCCCCCTCTCCCCAATGTCCTAGGCAAGCAAAAGCATCTCCAAGACAAAACCCACATAGAGATCGGAGAGGCAGGAGCAGTCTGTTACTTATCCCACTCCCGGGTTGGATGCAAAACCCCAGGGACTCATTCTGCTGTCACTAGAAGAGCAGCATGGTGACAGAATTCTAGGGAGAAATGAACAACCATCCTGAGAGTTTGAGAGAGCAGGGAGAGCTCTTGCCTGGTCAAAGATGGGTGTGATAGTAAGATTGCGCTCCTGTCACTGATACGGCAAAAGATGCCAAGTGGAAACCATGGAAGGTATGGGCCATCTTGAAGGTTCCCAGTCCAAGGGGATTCTCTTCTTAGATGAAGAGGCTCTAGCCCATCAAGAGGCTGTAAGTTGAATGAATAAGCAGTGTAGGAATTGGATGAAGATCGCTAAGCAACGTGACATGCACATGACCTTTTAGGATATCTAAAGGACCCACAAATGTGCCCAATGAGAAACATACCGTTTGGAGCCTGACCCCACCAAGGGCATCAGCAGCTTAGGAAAGGAGAAACAGCTCCAGACTATAAAAGGACATCAGCCCCTTTCCCCCCACCCACCCCTACCCTTTCTTCACACCAGAGACTCAAGGCAGAGATGGAGGGTGGAGTAGATCAGCAAGAAAGAGCAAAAGAGCAAACCATTCCTGCTTTCCACCTGCAAGTCTCCAAATTGCTGGTCAGACATGACCGGGAGAGAAGAAACTCTTTAAATGAGATGCAACATGGAAGGTCTAATATAAACTGGTGCGCACAGTTCAGCACCTGAAACTAGGTCTCATGAATAATATGCAGCTGTTTTTATAAGCAAAGTGACTGGGAAGTGACAGGATCTGCCCTAAATGTCACACAGAGGAAGGGGAGGGAGGAGAGATCTGATGGAGCATATCGGAAGCAAAGGTTGATAGAAAATAAAGCCATTTCCTCTTTCTACCCATTACATTTAGCTCATTGAATAAATTGGCTACGTACACTTTGAAATGCCCTTAGATTAAAAAGCGTGGATCGAAAGGCCCAGCCTAGCCAAGTTCGTGGAAGGGCATCAGGGCCCTTTAGGGGAGCCCTGTAACTCATTCATAGTTCATGCCATTCTCCCTCTGGGGCAAGGATCTTCTAGAACCTGGGCCTCCGATTTTGTGGACAAATCAGACTGCATACCCCCCATAGGTCACTCTACTCTGTACAACCACTCTTACGGGGCTCACACAAGGAGTAGGCAAATTCCCTCTTCTCTTAATCTCAAGAAGCATTCCTTGTGATTGGCTTTTGATACTACAAGACCGGCCGTCTTCATTCTGGTCTGGCCAATGCTGTGCACCTTCAGGAAGAGGAAAAGCATGCTGTTCTACTTAATCATCACCTACAATTCTAAATATTAGCTACTTACAATAAATTAATGGTTGCTTGGAAACCAAAGAGCTGGGATTTTGCAAGGAAGCACCCCATTAGTGTCCAAATCAGAAGAGCAAGATTTGGTGAAACATCGAGTCCTGGCGAATTCTTTTTAATGGAACCAAACCCTGCGGCCGGCAAAGGGGAGAACAAGGGAGCACACATTTTACAGCTTAGTTAATTTTAGGACAGTAGAGAGGAAGTAAATTGCATCTCGTCTCCTAGTTTGCGTTAGAGCTCCCCAATTTGAGAACAAGTACTAATTAGCTGAAAGGAAAGCTCAGCTGCGACTTAGCTAAAAATGGGATCGCTTGCAAAAATGTACTGCAAAACCCAGTGTGGGGGCCCTGATTCACTTTGCATGTGAAAACCGCACTCAACCTGACAAAACAACATGTGGGGAAAGAGTTTTGGAGCGTTTTGAAAATTTTAAGGCATTTGGTTAGAGAAATGACCAGCTTAGCGGGCCCACAACCTATCCAGAAATAAAATCCACACTGGCACTGTTGGCTCAGGCTCTTCTGACGAGAGTGTCCCCGCCAACATTAACATCACTGGCTAAGGATTGGTCTAATGACCAAGAAAAAGGTCTGAGAATAAGAACAATATTTTTCATAAAAGAAAGGGAAGAGAAACGAGCTGTGGGTAATTTGAAAGCTTTGGGGAGAGTTTTGAGCAAGCATATAAGCTTTACAGAAAATTTAAGCAATCATTTGAAAGCCTCACATTAGTAGTTATTCAAAACTATTCAGATGACTGAATGGTGAGTTAACACATTTTATTTTGAAAATCCGCTATACTTCTGATTGAATTGTAAAATTGTATTGGAGTAAGCAAGGTAGTTTTGACTTTGATGTTGAAGTTAATTAACCTCTTGTGACTTTCTGCATTAGTCAAAAAAACAAAATTTCTTATAATGTTGGAGACTCTACCACTTGATGTTAACATTCCTTTCTTTAAAAGATTTTTTTTATTGATTTTTTTTTTTAAGATAGAGAGGAAGGGAGTGGGAGGAGAGAGCTAGAGAAAAATCGATGTGAGAGCAAAGCATCTATCAGATGCCTCCCACATGTCCCCCACTGGGGATTGAACCCACAACCCGGGCATGTGCCCTGACCGAGAATCGAACCGGCAACCTTTTGGTGAACAGGATGACACCCAACCAACTGAGCCACACCAGCTAGGGCAAGGTTAGCCTTTGTTAATCATACACGTGGATTATATACTCTGGAAAGTTATAGAAGATGCTGGCGAGAGAGGGATGCTAAGGAGGAGGAAGTGGGCGGCTGGGTGGGAGGCAGGCTGCTTTCCACTTGTACTTTTTGTTTCCATTTGGTTTTCACTCGCTCCTACACTTTTGTGCTTTTTGAAATTAATATCAAATGCAACGTGAAAATGAAATTTTACATGCAAGTGGTTCAGAGAAAAGCAATGTGCTGCAGTGGAAAGAAGAAGATCTGGAATTAGAGACCTGAAATTAAATCTCGGCCTCTGAGCACTGATGAGAGCACAGGCCAGTTTTTTGGTATTTCCAGATCTCCTTTCTCCTGAACCTTAATGCGAGTCAGAACACTGTGTGCGTGGTGTGGTGAAGATGAGGCAGGCAAAGCCTATGACAGACCTGCCCCATGGCGTGGATTTCACACACTGTGGTTATATTATGAATGACATTCAATATATCCAGTGAAAACAATTTAATGTGTACCACTCAAAATCCCCACACAGACAATAAACATGTTTATAATAAATCCAGGGAAGTATGTATCTGTGAACTTGGTTTTCCCAGACATAGCAGTCTGGGGTTTACAGTTCTAACCATTTCATCGAACTTCGCCCCCAGTTCCTCAGCTCTTCGGGAGGGAGTCAATATCGTATTGAGCCCCCTTTAGTTATTCTGATTTCTTAAGGCCATACTTCAATCTGGCTTTTAACAAGCTGTTCAATTGTGTTTTCCTGTTCATGGAAACAAGCTCTGTTATTCTTCTCAGGTACTGAGTCTCTCTCTGTTCATGGATCTCCCGCGAACAATTTTTGAAAATCCACTTGGCTTCAGAATTGTATGCTGTTTTCAAAAAAGATGGTCTCCCCAATTTTCTAACTTTTTTTTTAACTCCTTTCCCCACTCCTGAAAATGAGCAGATGCTCTGGTTCTGTGTTTTCCTTTTGACTTCATTCCTGGACCATGACTTGTTTTTGCAGGTTGGCCTGAGAGGTCCCTGGTATCCCCGCTGCATAGTCAGAGCCACCACTAGGTGGGGCTGTACACACGCTTCTGAGAAGGTGCACACCCGTGAGACTTGGAAATCGTGGTCTCTGGAGGTTCGTTCTGGCTCTTTCTTTGGAGGGTAGGCAGTAACAATAATGGTTTGTTAACATTGATTATCTCATAAAAATGAGATCAACATAATGAAGATACCTATAATAAAGCAGGAACTATCTCAAGCAAAAAGTGGCTCATCTCTCCTCTGGTCCTGATAGTAAACTGCAGTCAGATTCTAGGTTAAGTAGCCAGACTCAGCCTAATCATTAGCCCTCCCTCAAGTTCACTCAGGGCAGAGGTTCCACACCAGGAGAGGCAAGCCAAGAAGTTCAAAGGCTGCTGCTACTGCCCCGTACCCTACAACTAAGGCAGGGGTATCCCTTAGAGAGATGGCACCACATCCCCACCCCTGGCTCCAGGGACCTGGCTCAGATAGTTTGCCCAGAGGGAGAACCAGCTCTGAAGGGACAGTGTGGGGACATTCTCAAAAAACGATGGAGGTTTTGGTGGTAAGCAAAGGAGGAGGCTGGTGACTTCATGAGAGGTACAAGGCAAACTACAGACCAGTTAGTTTAAAAGAAAGAACCGGAGAAAGAGGGAGCTAAGAAATGACTGGTGGCATCAGAATAAACCTCAAACTCTGAGCTCAAAAAATACCTCTGTAAAGACGTCCAAACTTAATTAGGTCAGAACGGTGTGATCGGGGAAAGAGACGGTAAAAGAGAGCCTTGTCACAAATTACTGTCGCTTCAGGGTGACTGTGGGCATGCCTAAGACTGTGGCCCTTGAGGAGTGAATTAGTAAACTTAAAGACAGATCAATAGGAATTTGCAACCCAAAGAACAGAGAGAAAAAAAATGAATAAAAATGAACAGAACCTCAGAGAAATATGGGACCCCATTAAGAGCACCAACGCCCATGTAAGGAGAAACCAGAGGAAGAGAGAGACATGAAGGGGTACAAAAAATATTCAAAGAAATGACAGTTGAAAACGTTCCAAATTTGATTTAAAAAATTAATTTACGCATCCAAGAAGATCAGTACATTTCAAATAAGATTCACGCAGGCATCCATACACAAACACATAGTAAACAGTAAACAGTAAAATGCTGAGAGGCAAAGCAGCAAGAGAAAAACCACTTCTCATGTACAAGGCAGCTTCAATAAGAGCTGACTTCTCATCAAATACAATTAAGACCAGAAGGCAGTGAAGTAATAGAATAAAAGCCCAAAAGAAAAAAACATGGTCAATCAACAATCCTATTTCTGGCAAAACTATCTTTCAGAAAATGAAGACAAAAGACTCCACAGGTTAAACCCAAACCCAGAACTTGCTGCTAGCAGAAAACTTACAAGAAATACCAAAGGAAGTTCTTTCAACTGAATGCAAGTGACCCCAGGTAGTAATTAGAATCCACACACATAAAAATAAAGCATGACAAAGGTAAATCTGTAATTATAATAGATTGTATAAATGCATATTTTTTTCTCCTGCTATCTCTTAACTTACTTTGAAAGCATCTGTATAAAACAATAAATATATAATTGCATAACACATAGGGATAAATATATAAGTGGATAACACATAGGGATGTGACATATTTATCAATAACAGTGCAAAAGAGATAGGTAGGAATAAAGCTGTTTTGGAGTAAGACAATCACACCAAACAGCCTCTTGAATCTGAGAACTAAATGAAGAGAAACAGAAAGGGTAAATAAGTTTAATATAACAAGTACTATAAAAATATATATGTATACATATATATTATATATATTCTTCATTCTTCTCCCAGCCTCTTTCAAAATTATATAGTGTAATAACTGTAACAATGTATTTGAGTTTCTAGCTATATAGATATAATATGTGTAATAATAGCAGTAAAGTGGGGAGGACTCAGAGCTATATAGGAGCAATGTTCTATATCTAACTGGCATCATTAGGTATAAATCTGAAGTCAATTCTAAATGAAGATGTATATGGTAAGCCCTAGAGCATCCACTAAAAAAAAAAAAAAAAAAGGTGAAAAAAAAATCAATGAAGGATTTAAAATGTTATATTAGAAAATATTCACTTAATGCAAAAGTAATATAGCTATAATTAATATGTTAAACGATGTAGTGGAAAGGTGGACAACATGCATAAACCAGAGAGGAATTTCAGCAAAGAAATAAAAACCGTAAGAAAGAATCAAATAAAAATATTATAAATGGAAAAAATATTGTATGAGAGATGAAGAATTCCTTTCATGGCTCATCAGTGGACCCAATACAGCTGAAGAAAGAGTCAACAAACTTGAAAACTGGCCATAGTGTAGGCACAGTTCATGTTTACTAATTTTAGTACAACCTAATTATTTGGGCCATAATATTTTATATTCCCTTCAGAAATAAATAAAATCTCCTCTTCTCTTGCATTCATGCCAACACTTAGCATTCCCAGAATTTTACTTCTTTCTGCTCTGATGAATGTGATATTGTTGATGGCTGAGTAATCTTTGGCAAGTCACTTAAACTCTCTGAGCTTCTCTTTCCTTTTCTGTTAAATGAACATAATACAACTTACCTCACAGGTTATTGCCAGGATTGAATAAAAATAAAGAGAAATTACAAGATACTTAAATATACAGTCAATAATTGTCCCCTTCCATCTATATGCTCCCAAAGGATTTAGCCAAGTTTTTTTACATGCAGTAGGTAGGTATTCAATACATAAAAGCCTATCAAATAATATAAAAGTTATGTTCAGTGTCTACTGAAAAAATTTGCTCATGTTCATGGAACAAAATAACAGAGAAGTTAAAAATCAAACTTTGGAGTCAAAGGGATCTGAGCCAAATTGTATTCTGTTCAGTTTTGAGAATTATTATCAATATTAATACGACATGGGGATATTTTAATTAGGCACAAGGAAAATAAATATATGTGGTGGTATACAGAAGGCATAGAAGTTTTAATTACATACTACTCCCTTCTTCTTTCTTGTCTTCTAATAAGAAACATTAGTATCAAACAGAAAATTTAACATTTTAGCTTTCATGATATACACTGATACTTATGCCTCATTAAATATAGATATAGAGAAATACCTGTTGGAAATAAAACAGAAAAAGTAAGTGTCTTATCAGAGATATGTTCTGCATATTACCTGGGTAAGCATTTTACTTTTACCAACTAATTTTTACAGAGAAACTATTAAAATTTTTCTTCTAGAAGTAGTATTGGCTCTAGTTTTGTTTTTGTTATTATTATGACCATATAACACAGTGTATGCTAACAGAGGCCGATGTTTAAATTAAGTAAAGATTGCAACACATTCAATCTGACATGCCTCAAATTATACATAAGACTTATTTTTTACAGCAGGCTAATTACATGTAACTAAAGAGTTTAGATAAAAGCCTATAATTAGTATTTGTTTTTAAATATCTGATTATATATGTCTGTGCTCAGTTGTGAGGAGTAGAGAAAAAAATAAAGAAGTTATTAATGCTTCATGTGTGTATATAGTAGAGGGTGTGTGCGTGTGTGAGGATTTTGTTTTATTTTTGTATAGGAGACACCTGCAGCTGGGGAAACTAGAGCCCCCAATGGACAGACATATCTGTCTACCAGCACCCAGTGTGAAGATTAAGTGGGCATTCTGGTTGAGTATAAGCTTGGATTGCAGGGCAGGGGCAAAGTGATAGTGTTATTAACTAAATGTTTGTGTCCCGCTTCAAAGTCCGTATGTTGAAGCCCTGAACCCCAGTGCAGCGGTATTTGGTGATGAAACCTCTAAGAAAGTAATTAAGGTTAAATGAGGTCATAAGAGTAGAGCTCTGATTGGATAAGATTGGTGTCCCTATAAGAAAAAACACCAGAGCTGGCTCTCTCTCCCAATATGCACACACCAAGGAAACGCCATGGGAGAACATAGAGAGAAGGTGGTCACCTACAAGCTACAAAGAGAGCCCTCACGAGAAAATGAATTGGCCAGAACCTTGATCTTGAACTTCCCAGACTTCAGGACCGTGATAAATAAATTTTTGTTGTTTAACCAACCCAGTCTATGGGGTTTTGTTATGGTAGCCCAAGCAGACTAATACAGATAGTAACCTTCCTTCGTTGAGAATCAAAAACCAAATAGAAACATCTGGGCTTTGACACAAGCAATGTTTGATGGCCCATTGGTAGACCTTTGGCCTGAGTCTTCCTTCTGCTCATATCCTAAACTCAGCTAAAGGAATTTCCTACTCTCCTTAGATTTATCTGAGAAATACGACTAGGGCATTCTGAGGGGTGGTTTGGAACACTGCATCACTGGAGGTACAGGAGAGGAATGGAAATGTTGATGAAGGAGGAGAGGGGGGACAGGAATGTGTTAGGAGTGGGAGGTCAGAGCCTTGACTCATGGTGAAATGAGGGGAAGGGGGGAAAAAAGAGAGAGAGAGAAATGTGAGAACTGGGGAACAAAGGGAGAGAGGAAAAAAGAACAGGAAAGTTGTTGGATGAGCAAAGGGCAAGAAAGTCAGGGAGATGAGAGGCATGGGTAATGACATGTTGAAGAACCAAAGAAAAAATATACGAGGGCAGTGAGCCTCTCTCCTTTGGGCCTATCTCCATACATGCCACAAAGAGGAAAGGTTTCAGCAATATGCTGAAGTGTAATAAATGGAACCCCACCCCCATTCTTATTCCCAAATATTTTCTTCTTTATAGCACCAAGATTTTCAGGATGAGAAGCATTCCAATCTCCACATCACTACTCTAGACTGGTGCTGTGGCAAAGGGTATAAAACACTATATTTACTTGGCAGCAGCAATGGGGCCAGGATGATAAAATACACAACCATGGGGATATTCAAAATGCATATGGCCATCTTGTCGAGAAACTGCATAAATATATAGGACAAGACCTAGCAGCCGTTGATGAAGAACGAAGTGAGTCTCTCTCCCTTTGTACCCTGATTATGCCATCTTTCATCTCACTTCCCTCCTCGCTTCCTACTTCCCCCAGGTAACCTATTTGCAGAAATGAATTATAAGCAAATTAATTGGGCTAATAGAACTCTCCACAAAGGTATGTATATGCTTTCTCTAGTTCCTCCCACACCACAAGGAGTTCATCAGTGGAAGAAAGGAGAAACTGAGGTTACGAGATTCTAGTGGGCTGAGCGTGGGTTTCATTGTTGCCTGTCTTGTCAGCTTCTATGACATGGTCAGGAGTGGCGCACAATGTTTGATTTTTGTAACGATGATAATGTTACTAGAGGACTTAGATTTTCCTAAATTAACTAAATAACCCACAGTAGGGATCATACCACCTAAAACTGACTAAGAGTTAATCCTTGACAAGTTGACAGCAGCCTTTCACACTATCTCTAAGGGCCTCTTTGACTTTGTCATTCCGGAGGGTGAAGATGAAAGGGTTCAGGAAAGGGGTCACCACAGAGATCAGCAGGGAAACTATCTTGTTGTACTCGGCCGCCTGCGTCTGACTGGGCTTCACGTAGAGGAAGAGGCAGGTGCCATAGCCCAGCACCACAAAGGTGAAGTGGGAGGCACACGTGGAGAAGGCTTTCCTCCGGCCAGAGGCCGAGGGGATCTTGAGGATGGTGGAGATGATGCAGGTGTAAGAGACAACTGTGGGGATCAGAGAACCGACGATAATGAAAACGGCCATTAAAAAAAGAATAAACTCCGTGAAAAGGCTGTCATCACAGGCTAGTTTGAGCAGCTGCCCTCGGTCACAATAAAAGTGGTCTATCAGGTTTGATTTGCAGAAGGTGAGCTGAAACGTGGCATAGACCGGCCAGATTTCAGAAAGGAACCCAAACAGCCACGACACAACTACCACCCAGAGGCAGGTGTGGCTGTTCATAATGACGTGGTACCTCAGCGGGTGACAGACAGCCACGTAACGGTCCACGGCCATCGCTCCCAGCAATGCAAACTCTGTGGTCCCCACAGCAAGGTACAGGAAGAGCTGGGCGACACATCCAGCCAGAGATATTCTCTGCACCCCAGGGAGCAGCAAGCCCCAGAGCATGACAGGGATGATGATGGATGTGGTCAGGATCTCCAAGGCGGAGAGGTGACCGAGGAAGAAGTACATGGGGGACCACAGACGTTTATCAACACAGACAATCACGATGATGACCGTGTTTCCTATTAATGTCACTGAGTAGAGGAAGACGAAGGTAGCAAACAGGAGATGGTGCAGCTCCTCGGACCCAGGGAAGCCAAGGAGACAGAATTCAGCGGCACTGGAGCGATTGCTCACCATTCAGTCCTTGTTTCTGCTCCTTGTGAAACACAGATATCAAAAGAGAGGCAACGCTGCTCCACACGATCCTGCTCGCAACAGAAGGAAGACAGGTGAGGGTGAGAAACTGATGACCAGGGGAGCTGCTTGTCCTGCTACGCTGTGCACAGACAGGGCTAAATTCAAAAACAGGCCTCTTCAACCTAGCTCAAGGCTCGCTGTCGGGAATGGGTGAAGACAGCTTCTTCTCTGCTGGCGTGAGAAACCCTTGTCTTTCCCCCACTGGATGCGTCTTCTCCAGGAAACAGAGGCTACGACATTCTAAACTGTTGGGTTTCGAAGCTGAGTCAATCAGCCCCTAAGGGTGCTGGGACTGTCCCATGTCCTCTTAGGTCAACTGTATCAGACGATATGATGGCATTCCATGTGATGTTCAAGGCAAGGAACCTTGAACCCCAGGCCTCATCCACACTGGTACTACGTGGATCCACCCTGGGGCAGCAGAAAAGAGACAGGGGGTCCAAGAAAACACCTCTGCTTTTCCCCACGGAGGTCTTATAACCTCCATTTTACAGAGCGACAAGATCTCCAAGTGGGAACTCGGGAGCTTGGGATAATTTCCCAGAGCTGATTCATTCTCCTCTTGTTCCATTTTCTTTCCAAAGCCTTGGGAGGGAGGAGAGATGGCACCTGGCACTGACAAAAATAGATCTCTACCCCTCACTTCATCCAGCCCGTTACTCAAATGTCACCTCCTCAGAGGACTCTTTCCAATTCCCCTGCCCAAAATAGGAAGGAATGAACAACCCTGGACTCTAGTTTTCCTCATAGCACTTATTCCCTGATATTATGTTATATGTTTAAATTGTTTAGTTCATTCCTTCGCTTCATGTGAAACAAATGCAGCAGTGAACAGAACAAAGACCTCTGCCCTGCGGAGCTTCTGTCCAGGTAAGGGGTAAAGGGTACGCCATACACAAAATAAGTAAGTAAAAGTTATACATAAGATGTTAGCTTATGGATCATGCCATAGGAAAAATAAAGCAAGGGAGAAAGAGGGATGGAAATTTTATTTTTCTTTATTTATTCTTCATCTATGACATTAAGGGCAAAGACATATCATATATATACATGTATATATATGTAATATTCTTGAGCCAAGTAAGCAGTGCTGAAATTTTCTTGTAGATGGTGGCTATATGGACATATGATATATGACTGAATAGGCCTTGGTCCTGGCCAGGGCTAACTAGGCCATATCCCCTCGATCCCTCTTTCCTTGGCCCCCCTTCCTGCTTCACATTACCATCTTCCCTTCCTCCCTTCCCTTCCTAATGCAACTTCCCCAACATCACTGCGGCTCTTTCACTGATGGGCAAGCATGCGTCAAGGACAGAACTGTTGGAAGAGCTCAGCGGCCACCTTTTCCAAAATCTCTGCATGACCAGCATGAGATGAAGAAAGATGGGAGAGAAGGATCCCGACTGGAGTCAGGGAGCTGTGTCTACCCCTAGCATCGGCTCAGAGAAGACCTGAATCTACCTGCTCTCTGCTGTGCACAGGGGACTTGGAAATGAACTTGTCTGCCCTGCTGCTCCCCCAGCCCACTCTTCAGGCTCCTGGTGCTCCTGTGTTAGACAGAAGCCAGAACTGGAACATCTCACCTTAATCTTTCCTCCAGAAGCCTGAGGAGTCACTCACCTCTATGGAAGGGCTTCCCCGCCACTTCTAATGCTCTCCAGGGCTTGGCCAAGGTGACCTCCTGCCTGGCTACTGCTGAGCCATGCACAGGGGCCAGAGCAACTCGCTGCTCTCTCCACTCATGATGAAAAAGGAAACTGTCCTCAGGGAAGAGCTTAGGAAAAAGCCCAAAATAACAGTGTTGTGGGGAGCTGAGGGTCTCTCTCTCTCTCCCTCTCCTTCCCTCCCACTCCCCTCCTTCCCAAGGGGACTTAGTGACTGAGATACCTGTTCTTAATTAGCCCAGGTTCATCGTGTCCCTAAGCAATCGGTCTAGGGAGAGCAGAACAAACTTTTAGTTATGCCCATTTTGGCCAATTAAGTTTCAGAACTTTCTAAAGTTTTTGTTTAATAGGAAATCATGAAATCTCACCAATCAGAGGCTTCTCGATACCAGGGCTGCCTTCTCCAAGGACCCACGTCTAGGTTTCCAGAAGATATCTCAAAAAACTCTAAGGAGAGCATTCCTTCTGCCCTTCACCCAAGGCTCCCCCAGGATTCTCTTAGCTATTCAGAGCCAAAACCAGCCCCCACCTCCTGATAGGAGACATCACAAATGACCTCTAAGACATACACCAATATCCACAGAAGCCTGCCTACTGGTCTCAGGCAAAGTCTTGACTTCATCTAAAATCCCCTGCAAAGCCTGATTTCTCCTTCACTCATTTTCCAGAGGCTCCTGTTCCTGACCCCGTGTGCCCTCCAGAACACTGGGGGCAGGGAGTTCTTTCCCTAAATTCAACTCCACTCCCTGGTATTATCTCAGGTTTCCACTCTTCCGGGCCTGTGTGCATCTGCATGGATTCAAGCAAGATTCGTCCAGCAATTTATTTCTCTAGCGTGTCCCTGATTACCACCAGCTGGGCACTTCAGAGTGGGGGACGCATAAGGACAGCCCAATGTAGGCAGCTATATTTACAACCTGGAACAACTGACAGAAATGCAAATTGGGAATCTGCTTGGTACTGGAGGGAGTCAGAAAAAGTGAGAGTCACAAAACATGTATCTGGATTTGGGATTTCATTTCAAGTATACCTGCTAAATCTGAGAATATCGACTGGTGCAGAAGGGCATAAATTAGCAATAATCTTCCTTCCAATTTCTGAAATTACCCAAGACCATCCAGATTGCCACATAATCTTAGAGGAATTTTCTAAGCATGCATTTTCAAGAAAATGCTGTGAAAATCAGTTTTACATCTTTTTCTCTCTCACTTAACAATTATAAAAGATGTTCCCATATCAATGCATATTGCCCCAATTCTTTTTTTGCATAATATTCCATTATATGAGTGTCCCATTCTTTATTAGTTAGCCCTCTATTGATCAATTTTTGTTATTGTTTCCATTTTGACTATGAAAAATGACACTATAAATATGCTTAGACATTTATAAGTCCACACACATTTATATTGCTGGAGTAAGTCCCTAGAGTCGGAATTTCTAGGTCAAAAGGGAGACATATTGTAGTCATTGCTTTTTATTGGCACCATTTTATGCTCCAAAGATTTTGGGTTGATTCGCAAACCACTAAGACTGTATGAGAGGAGCACTCTTGATTTCCTGATCTACTACTAGCCAAAGATATGATCAAAATTTCATTTTAATTTAAAATTGAAGAGAACAAAAATAAGATATCGTAAAAGAGTAACCAATTGAAAAACCTGATGAAATGGAAAATACTTTGAAAGATTAAAATTACCAAAACCATCTGAGAAAACATAAACTGAAATCCTAAATATGTTAAGTGAATTGATTCATAATTAATAACCTTCCCACACAGAAAACTACTGGTTAAGATAGTTTTACTGCTATAGTCTATCAAATATTTAAGGAAGAACTAATATCAATCTTTCATATAATCTTCTAGAAAATTGAGGAGAGGGGAACACTGCCCAATTCATCTTATCAGGCCAGAATTATCTTGATATGAAAGACATCACAAGAAAATAAACATACAAACCTATATTCCTCATGAACATAGATGCAAAAATCTTTAATAAAGTATTAGAAAATCAAATCCACCAATAAGTCAAGAGAATAATGTGCCATAACAAGTGATAATTTTATTCCAGAAATGCAATGTCAGTTCAACACTAGGAGATTAAACAGTACAATTCACCATGTTAACAGACTTAAAGAGAAAAACCACATGATCACTTCAATAAGAGAAGAAAACGCATTTGACAAAAAGCAACATCTATTGGTGAAAAACTCTGATCAAACCAGGAACTAAAGTGATTTTCCTCAAACTGGTAAATAGCATTGACCAAAAACCCCAGTGTTAACATAAAACCCAATGATGAAAGACCCAATCTTTCCCTCTACGACTGAGAACAAGGCAAGGATATCTGTTCTCACCTCTTCTAGTCAACATTATATTGGAAATCCTAGCTAACGCAATAAAGAAAGAAAATCAATTTAAAAGCATACAGTCAGGAAATAAAGAAATGAAATTATTTATTTGGAGATGCATAATCCTATATGTAGAAAGTCCTAAGAAGTCCACAAAAAAGCTACTAGAACTAGTAACTGATTACCAAGGTCACTGGATAAAGGCTCAATATACAAAAAATTATTGTATTTGCTATGCATTAGCAAGGAACATTGGAAACAGAAATAAAATATTTATTTACAATAATACTCAAAAACATGAAAAACTAAGGGATATATCTAACAAACTATGTGCAAGACCTATATAATTGAAACTGTAAAACATTGCTGAGGGAATCTAAAGACCTATCTATAGATGAAGAAGAAGCATTCTATTTTCATGAATCAGAAGACACAGTTTTGCTAGCATGTCAGTTCTTTCCAAACTAGTCTATAGATCCTATCAAAATCCCAGGAAGCTTTTTGTTAACATTGAAAAGCTGACTCTAAGATTTCTGTGAAAACACGAAAGACTTAGAATAGCCAAAATAATTTTGAAAAAAAAGAACAAAGCAGGGGAACTCACAGTCCCTCATTTAGAAACTTACTGGAGTAAGTTATGCAAGTGTCTAATCACTATGTTGTACAGCTGAAACTAATATAATATTCTATGTCAACTGTAATTTAAAAATTGAAAAGATTAACGAAATAAAATTAGGAAAAAATAGACATACTATAAAGATACAGTAATCAAGACAGTATGTTACTGACATAATATCATGTAGATCTATGGACCCATAGACCAACAAAACAGAAATTCAAACACAGACCCAAATGCTTATCTTCCAATAATTTTTACTACACTATTGATAAAGATGTGACGCAACTGGAACTTGCATACAGAGCTGATGGGAAGGTACAATGGTATAAACAAGTTACTTTACAAGCCTGCAATTCAATTTCACTCTTAGATGTTTTCCCAAGATAAATGAAAACATATATCCACACAGAGACATGTTTATGAACTTAGATGCAGTCTCATTCACAATACACTTCAAACAACCCAAATGACAATTAGTCAATGGATGACCAAATGGTGGAATGCCCGTACAGTGGAATACTACTCAGCCACAAAAAGAAATGAACTATTGATAGATGCATCACCATGGATAAGTCTCTACAGCATTCTATTAAGCAAAAGAATCAGACATAAAATCAATGCTTTGTAATTCCATAATAAACTCAAGAAATGAAAAAAAATCTACCCTATAATAACCGAAAGTAGCCTGAGGCTGGAGTTGGGTATGAAGATTGACTTGAATGGAGCACAAAAAAAACCTTTTGGGTGAAGAATATGTTTCATAATTTGGCTGTGGTGATGATGAGATGTGTGTATAAATTTGTAAAAACCCATTGAAATGTACACTTAAAATAGCTTCATTTATTGTATTAAAAATTAACCTTAATGAAGTTGAAAATATTTTTAAAAAATAAATTCTAAACACATAACACAGGCTATCGTTCGTCATCGGGGGCTTGATGTCAAGGGAAATGAGAGTCTGGTGAAGAACAAAGACAACCCTGGAGTGAATCAGAAGCTGTTAGAATAAATAGACGAAGTGAGATAAGCAGAGTTTGGCTGTGGGGTGGGTGCGGGGAGGGGGGAACTAAAATGAACCCAGGAAAAGGAGAGGGTTTAAGTAACCCTAAAAGATGTCAGAGTGTGACAAGTAACTTCCAGACCTTTTCCCAAACAAGTATCTCTTTGGCGAAACTCTATCAACTTCTTGAGTAACTTTCTGCAAACGCTTCTGAAGGGAATAGAAACTTGTCTTTGTTAAAAAGAAGACAGATACCTCCCTTTGTAGAGTGTATTAGATGGAGAACACAGTTTGAAAGTGAACATCTTTGGTGCAAGTGAGACGATCCCAAGACAGTGCAAGGTCACGGATGGACCACTGAAACTGGAATCGGGGGCTGAATGCTCATTCATGCCTTGTCAGCCTTCTTAGCTGTGTCATATCTAGTGTGAGCCTTCACCCCTCCGGATTTGGTTTTCTCATCTGAAATATCAGGGCATTGATGCCCACTCTGTCCCATTTTTCTCTCATCTCCGTCTTACCCAAAGTGAAGGAGGGAGGAGCAGAAATGCAGATAGCCTTTGAGTCTCTTGATAACCTGCTGAGCTTCTCCACTCCCTGCAGAGGCTCCCCACTCCTTACCTCTGGCTGCGGGGCCCCCTCTGCAAGGTTAACGGTTCATCAGAATCGACCCTTTAGAGAGAAGATCACGAGCAGCTCTAGGCTACGCCAGCCCCAGGACCTAAGTGTAGCCTAGATGAGCGATTCTATAGGTGAGCAAAGCGGGTGAGTGTCCAAACTCCAACCTGGCCCAAACTCAAGGCCATTCTGTGTCTAGACCTGGCTCTCCCACATAAGCACACTGGAGACACAGGCAAGAGGAGAAGTCCTCCAGGCCCAGAGAAAGAAAAGGCCAATTTGATGATCTAGGAGGTAGCAGGGTTCTTATCCCAGGTTTTGAGTCCCTGCCCACCAAAGAGGGAACGATCCTTCCTCACTTGCCATAAAGCCTCAGTGTGCGCCCTTGCTTTCCTCTCTCTACTCTGTTCTCCTTCCCGCGGCAGCCTGAGTGATCTTTTTTTTTTTTAATTAATTAATTAATTTATTTATTTTTATTATTGTTTAAAATATTACAGATGTCCCTTTTTCTCCCCAATGACCCATTCCACTCCGTTCCTTCCCCCTCCCCAGTCCCTCTCCCCACCATTGTCCGTGTCCTTGGGTTGTGTATATATGCACATAAATTCTTTGGTTACTCTCTCCCCCTCCACCCCCCCACCCTCCTCCCTCCCTCTGACATTCATCAGTCTCATCTATGCTTCCATGTCATTGAATCTATTCTGTTCATCAGTTTATTAAGTTCTTTAGATTCTACGTATAAGCTGTAAAACACAGATGACATCAGGTCTCTCCTCTGATCGACACCTTCTCACTGCCCTTTGGATAAAGCCCCAAGTCCTGTAGGGCCTGTGTGGCTTCTAGAAATGCTTCCCTAATGTCACCGTGACTTATTCATCCTTCATGCCTGCTGCCCAGGGACAGTGGCATTCTTGCAGACTTCACGGGCAGCTAAGTGCACCCCACTCCGCTTCCCAGAGTGCTCGCTCCATCTCCACCGGCTCTGTCTAGTGAATGCCAGAGTCACTTACCATCACTCTCTTGCAGGGGCTTTTCCTAACCTTTGCAGACACGTTCAGGTCCCCTGCCAGGAGCTCTGCAAATGCCCTGTGGCAGACACTGTGTGAATTGCCAAGACTCCCTGCAGGACCCAGGTTGTCTGAGGGTTCTCCCCAGAAATGGACTCAAATAGAAATGCCCCCCACTCACCCTGAGACTATAGCCCTTCACCCGAGGCAGGCCATACCCAGTGGCCTGTAGATGCAGGAGTGCAAATGTCCAGCCCCTGTGTTTACATTAGGGACACAAGTCAGGACAACTGGTCAGGGCCATTGTAGCTCCAGAGTTCCGGGGGCATTGAACTCAGCTCAGCTCAGCCTCCCCTCCGCCCAGACACCGCCTCACTCCACTGCGGGAGCTGCTCCAAGGATCACTCTCAGACCTGAGGTAACCTCCTCGTTCCTTTCTTGAGATGATTAGCTGTTTGTAATTATGAGTGTGTGTCGGTGTGTGTCTATGGATATATATGCATTGTACACATGCTTTCATTTCATATGGTGATATCGGTCTTCATCAGATAGGCTCTATCAGGGAAGAACTCATGCCCACTGCTATATTTTCAGCATAGTTTCTGAAAAATCACTGTTGTTTGAAAAATATTCTTGCTATGTTTCCTGTTCTTTAATTTTTAATAAGGTTGAACTCCTTGTATTTTAAAAAAATATTTATATTTCTGTTAGGTGAGCTCATTGGTTTGTAAGAAAACTTTATATATAAATCAAATAAACTTCATGTTTTTATTTTTATGCAGTATCTTTCTATGCATAAATATTTCATTCTTATGTAGTTAAATTTAAACAGTCTTAGTATCCTGGGATCTGCGTTTTCCTTAGAAAAGTCTATGCTCATATTCCAAGGTCATTAGAAACGGGAAAAAAATCCTATTTGTTACGTTTTACATTTAAGTGCATTTGAACCATATGAAATTTATTATTATTATTTTTTGAAAGCATAAGTTTTAAATCTAGGGTTATGCTTTTTTTTTTTAGATATTTTATGAAGGCAATAAATATCTCTGGAATAAAGGCAAAGGGGGGAGGGAGGGACAGAGGTTGGGGGGAGGAAGAGAGAGAGAGAAGAACCAGCTTAGAGAAATGCCAGGGTAAAAAATGCCTTTTTCCTCTGGGCTGAGGCAAGGCAGCCACCATATCTGGAGGTGGGAGGACAAGAGATTAGAATGACTGCTGGTGTTAATAAGGGCCAGAGAATGTCAGATGGAAAGAAATTGTCCTCCATAACTTATCTACCGATGATGAACCTGACGCCCAGACGGGCTGAGTGGCTGGCTAGGGTCACACAGCAATTTACCGGGGGATCCCGACTCCTAGCTCAGCCTTCTGATCAGAAAAGCTGAAAGAGCCGCTTTTAGCAGGGACTGAGGCATGGGGTGGAGAGATGGCTGGAGGGACCTGTGAGGATCCTACCAATTCTGAAATTCCAAGACCTCAAAAATATACTTTTCAAGATCATTCTGCCCACGAAGCTCTTGTAATCAAAGGCAGAAGTTTGGAGTTGAATAAAGGCAAACTGGCCCAAAGTAGGTGCTCAGTAACTACCATCCCAATGAATGTGGACTGTCCTTATCAGTAACAATAACTAAGTGTTTCTCTTTGGATGTGATGAGTACTTACTCCGTGAGCTTAAGTGAGGGGCTTATGATAATCTCAGTGTCTAGGATGGTTGGGTGAGTAGGTGCCAAGGGGAGTTAGCCCCAAGGTGGGGTAGCAGAGGGCGATGATTAAAAAAATAAATCATTAAATAATAATTTTTTTAAAGCTATAAAAAAGAGAGATTCAGCCCCAGGATATGTGTGTGTGTGTGTGTGTGTGTGTGTAAAATTCCTGAAAGCCTGTTAGGTCCCATAGTCCCTTTAGAATGAAACGTCAGCTCCCCTGACTGCACTTTCCTCCCCCAACTGTATTCTCTTAGCCTTCACCTATCCTACATTTTCTAAAATAGCCCCAGTTTAAATATTCTGCCAGCCCAGCCAGCATGGCTCAGAGGCTGAGCATCGACCTATGGTCCAGGAGATCGGGGTTCAGTTCCAGGTCAGGGCGCATGCCCGGGTTTCAGGCTCAATCCCCAGTGGGGGGCGTGCAGGAGGCAGCCGATCAATGACTCTCTCATCATTGATGTTTCTCTCTCTCTCTCTCTCTCCCCCTCTCCCGTCCTCTCTCTGAAATCAGTAAGGGTATATTTTTTTAAATATATATTCTGCCAAATTCTTTCTGCAAATACACTTTAACTTACCAAACTACATTTCCCAATAAACTACAATGGCTTCACTTATCAAGAAAGTACTACTAACACCACTTACTTTAAGACAACAAACCTACTCATTTATCACAAATGTCAAGCTTTTTAAAAGTCTACCGTGTGGACCTAAACAAGGCAGTGAATTGTGGGCCCACTTGGTGGATGCCGAGTGCCTAGCTTTGGAAACATAGCTCCCTAGTGGTCTGTTGGTTCTCATTGTGTTTTCTGGTGTCACCTAAGGCTAACCCCTTCCTAATCGAGGTGCCTCTCTCTCTGGCTTTCTGAAAAGTTCCTTTCTTTCTTGCTGAGGTGCTCCTCACCCAAAAGAGAGGTTCACTTAAGGTCGAAAACCTTGTCTCCTCTTATTATATGCCAGAGCAATGACTCTGGTGTTTGCTGTTGCACCAACTGATTTATTTTCTCTAATTATTCTCGACTCACCACCTCAATGAGTAAATATTTGTAGAATAAGTGAAAGAATGATGAAGATATTAAAAATAATTCTGCTGATAATATATATCTTAGCTTTGCATGTGTGTGTGTGTGTATAAATATATTTTTTTTTCACACTTTACAAACCACTTTGACATATGTTTTCCATTTGGTTTCATTTTCACAGTAATTCAATTATAGATTCACTGATCACTCACCATGAGCAATGCACTCCTCCTGGGCACTGGCCATTGAAGATAAAAGACACGTGATTCTGACCTTAGGTTTCTCCATCCGTGAGAGAGTGGAAACAGTACAGTGAATTCTAACACATTATGATAAGGGAGTTTCCTACTTATAACAAGTGCCCTGAGAGCCCAGAAGGGAAATACTGATTCTTGGGGTACAGCCCCGCAGTGTTTCCGAACCACTAATGGATAAGATTGAAGGGAAATAGAGACGAAAAAAGAATTGGTCAAAGCGATGGCCAAACTGACAGTAGAATCTGATTCTCTAAACTTAACACCTTTCTATGCTCAGAAATTCTTCTTCCATTTGGATCAAAATTAGATTCATTGAAAGTTGGAATCTCCAGGATCTGAAGCCACTAGACCCCTCTAGCACCCTCATTAGTGTGTCTCCATCAAGTTCCCATTCAATTTATACACTCATGCTGGCTGACTTCCGGCATTTGCCAATGTCCATGGTGTCTCCACTCCCATCGTGTCCAACCAAACTACCAACGTGACACCACTGACCTTGGAGTTGGGGATTATACAGTATGGACACGATACTTACGCAAGGGACACGAACAACTTCACAGCATAGACAAAGGTAAAATGTAGTAAAACAATCAAGTTTTTATTACCTTTGCCTTTAATAGAACCTCTTGGATTGTAAGTTTCTTTTATGTATTTTAATAATGGCCATGTTTAATTCCTAAAAATTTAATTACCAGTTCTCAAGAGGGCTCCAGAACATGACAGTGGCATCCCGCCTCTGTTTTTGCCTCAGATCCTGTCACCCATTCAAGCCAGCACCTTCGTCATTCTCCTTCCCTTGAGTTAGATGCATGCAGTGTCTTATGCAAGAAAACCTCATGCAATTGTCCTTTAACGGAATTATTCCTAAGCTCTTTCTGAACTCACTTAGGTCATTTTCAAAACTGAAGGCGATAAAAGTCCATCCCTGAAGGTAAATAGGACCTTTTGTGAATACGGTATAATTGCCCGAGCATGCAAAGATTTTCACATCAATGCCCACTGTCACCACCACAAGGTTTCTTGGAATCAGATATGCCTGAGATATCCGTGAGTGAAGCATCTTTCAGAGGACACTTACAAATCCCGAGAGACTTGGATCTGCTTGGTGAAGACATACATGACCACTCTCCAGAAAGCCCATTCATTCATTCATTCCATCTCCCAGCCTTTTCATGCCCACACAGTGTATCACTTTTTCTCTATATATTATTTTACACATTCGGTTGCCTCTCTCTGGAATTCACTTTTCCCCGTCTCAGCCTGTGAAGTTGCTCTTCATACTTCGAAGTTCAACCCCAATGACACCGTGTTTGACAAGACTTTCAATTTAGCCAAAGAGAATAGGGCACTTCCTCCCTGTATTCCCAGAGTGCTTTGCATATGATAGTAACCAACTCATAGTCTGGTCTTCCCACACTAAGATCTGAGCTCCTCAAGTTAGGCACCATGGCTCCCAGGTCTTTGCATGCTCTGTGCCTAGGACATAGTAGATGTTCAATAAATGCCAGCTATCTTTAGTGATGAGGTTTGCAGATGAATTTGGACTATGAACAAACACTGTGATGACCTAAACCAGGGACTGTCATCTTAGTTGACAGTAATAGTAATGTAGCAAACAAAACAAAAAAATAAGTTATTCCATTGCACTCTGTCTCAGTTAATTGCCTGACCTGGTACCACAGCCAGTTCTGAGACCCACATAACAACAGAGATGAGAGGAAGCAATGTGGATGGTGAGAGGTCTAGAAATCGTTCAACGGCCACATCTCACTTGTAAATCTGAATATTCTGTAGCTATCTTCATTTATTTGGTAGTCTGCCTGTGTAACTCAAAACTGCAGAACTTGGACAGTGGGTGACTGTTAGAGTGAGTCACACTGAGGCTGGACACAAGGGTTTCATCTTAAAAATTAGAAATGTGCAGCAAAGAAAGGGATTCCCTTACAGCTGTGAGTGCCCCATCTCTAGACTTGGATCAAGCAGGGCCTCCGTGCCAACCTGAAAAGTGTGTTGTAGTGAGGATGCCTGTTCTCAGAGGAGGTGCACCAGTATGACCCACATATAACCTTGCAATTCCATGAGGCAAGGATTTAGTTACATCATGACTCTAAACTCAGGGAGACTCAGACGCGGGTACTCTGACCTAGAACTGGAATTCCAAGGTTCCTTCCAAGAAGATGGAAAGTATGTTAACATTATTTTCTGGGTTATGTCTATCCAGGAGCCCCACTGGACACCCACCAAGGGTACTTGTCACATCAAGACTAATGTGTGGCCCTGCCGGGCATGGCTCAGCAGTTGAGCGTCGACCTAGGATCCAGGCGATCAGTGTTCGATTCCCTGTCAGGGCACATGCCCGGGTTGCGGGCTCGATCAATGACTCTCTCATCATTGATGTTTCTCTCTCTCTCTCTCCCTCTCCTTTCCTCTCTCTGAAATCAATAAAGATATAAAAAAAAAAAAGACTAATGTGTGGAACCAAAACATCTCTAGGTCATGTCCACACAGGATTCTAACAGCAAGTAAGAGGCTGGATCATTGGCCAAAGACTCTCAAGCAGTTTAAAGTCAAACAAAGATGAAAATCATGGGGCCCAAATCCTGGTTCCAGTCTCCAGAATTAGGACCTGGGATGGAAGTCATTAAGGAAGGATGGCTCCAATAATGGCAAATGCTTTCTCAGATTCCCTTTGCCAGTGCCCTTCATGTTGTTGAGGCTGAGACCAGGACTTTCTTACAGAATTTCCTGACTGCAACTTCTAAGTTACACATTGTCTAAGTCAGGGGTCCTCAAATATTGATGCCTGTGAATTACCAGGGGACCCTGCTAAAATGCAGGCTCTGATGCAGGAGTCTGGGATGGGCCTAAAAGTCTGCATGTCTAACCAGCTCTCGGAGATGCCGGTGCTGTTCCAAGGATCACTCTTTGAGTAGCAGGGACCACAGGCAAGTTTGTCGAGAATGCCATGCCTGTGTGGTGCTGGTTGTGACAGGGTGATGATTGTGAATGTGGACAAGCTCTCTCTTCCCCAAACTGACCAGTCAGAGATTCCACCCCACAGATAACGCTATGAAAAAGCAGGCAATAGACTGCTCTTGGTGGCTTTAATTTTTAATTAAAAATTAAAATTATTTTTAATTTTTTAAGACTAGAATGTGTGTGGAGATGAGAGTAGCAGGAGGAAGTCTCTTAGGGGGGAAATCTGAGTGGATTTGTGTGCTGATTATTTTAGGGAGAAAAGGGAAGGAAAATGTTTGCATATCAGAAGGGGATAATTGCTTCCCATTTAGTTCTTCAGTTTTTTTCACAAAGTTTGCAAGGAGGGTAAGTAATTAGCCCCTGGGGGGGGGGGGGGGAGAAAGAAAGTTCTCAGAATGAAAATCTTTTTTCCCTGCTGGCCTTTACTACAGAATCAAAAGTATCTGCCCACTTTTGGAGAGGCCCACAAATAGGAACTTGTCCGGTGAAAAATTTTTTAAAATACGTTTTTATTGATTTTTAAAGATGGAGACACTCTGTCCTGCCTGGGCCCCTTTCTCTGTATGGCCCTCCTCCTGCTATAAAGGCACTTCTGGTGGAGACCTGAGACCAAGATGTATGGAAAAGGTAGAGCATCCAGCTCTCCTCTGTGCTGACAGTGTCTCCAACAGGGTTGAACAGGAGCACAGCAGTGGTTCCCAAGGGGTAGCTGCCTCCACTGGGGACTTGGGCACATCCCAGGCCTGTCCCCAGTTTGGGAAATGTGAGCTCGAAGGGACAGGCAGGCGACTGTGAGTCCTCGGGGAGCTCCTGGGGAACCATGACCACTCTCCCTCACTCGCTCCTGTCTCCTGTGGGCATGGAGCTCAGTGCAGCCCTGACAGTCCCAGGATCTGGGCTCTGAGATGAGCAAGAGAGGGAGTGGGGGCAAGGAGCTGGGCGTCAGCTCCTTTAGATACAGACCATTCAGGAGCAAAGACAAGGAACTAGGAATTCTCCTGATCTCTGGTTGCCCAGGAGGGCAAAACCAAGTCCAACAGACTTGTTTTCTTATAAACGAGGAGTGAGAGATGCTGAAGTAGTGAAAACATCTCTGTTAGAAAAAAAGAAAGGACAAAGACCCGAATGTCAAGATACTGGTGGAGCTCAGTCTTCTGCCTAAGCATGATCTTCAGAGTGTCTTCTCTCAGGGCCTCCGTTTGCCCACTGACAAGAGGGAACTCGAGTCCTAAATGCACATTCCCAAGCTGTCAGTGGGGGTAGAGGAAGCCACTGATGGAATCATGTTCATGGTTACCAAAGAAAAATATTAACTGGAACCAAAATGAGGAACTGAGGACTTGTTCACAATTAGCAAGTGGTAACTATACAAACACACACATACTATTTGTAATTTTATGTATTACAATAGGCTGATGAAGAAATTTTAAAAATGGCAGAGGAACACTTTAATAGGGGTAGAATTCCAAACTTGTGAACATCAAAACCAGAGATTCTGTATCTCTTTATCGGCAAGACCAGCTTCCCTGACTTCCCCACCAAGCCCAGGATGTGCATCGTCCCAATGCCTAAAAACTCAGAGAATTACATATCCCTCGTCCCCCCTTGTCCCTTGCTCTCTCTCATAGCAATAGCACCCTCATCATGTGCTTCTTGTGGGCACTAGCTCATTTGATTCTCTCAGCAACCCATGGAGGCTGTTACTGGTGCCTTCATTTCCCTCTGATGGAACAGAGGAAGCCTTACTCTAGGGCACACACCTACTTAGTGGTGCCCAGGTTTGAACCCCAAAGAGCAGACAACAGGTGATCTTTGATTTGCATGCCCTAGACTTTTGTAGCACATGACCTTGCACATGCTCTGCACTGACATACCTAATTCACCTTTCACACTGCCAAGTTCGTTCGGCTGCTGACCTATGCACATTTCGAGTATCATACATGGTGTCCCCTGCCACCTAACAGTTCAGTTTTTTTCCATGCAGTTATTTTAATGAAAAATATTAAAAAGTGAAAATAGAAAACTGAAAAGTAATGATGCCTGGGTTTTTTAAAAGCGTAAGTCTCATCAGTGTCATCAAGTAAAACAAAGTAGACAGCCATTAAGCATAGTAAGGGCGCGGCATCTCTAGTCTCCATCCAAAGCTCGCTGAACTTAAAGCTGTTTGATTGTACGTTCAAATGTAAATGACAAAATTAAACAACACTTTTATTTAATCCTGGAATGCATGATCTAACCAGGACAGATCAGCTAGGAATAGTTTGAGAGCAGAGAGTGTCTTTTCACCAAAGATCATAGACCACCCTCGGCCCCACCCCCAGAATTGGGATAACCACTGAGAAGTCATTTAGGGATGCTCTACTCCATTTCATCATAAAAACAAAGGAGGTTTTCAATCCTGGTACTGTGCTTCTACTGGACTTAACATTTTCTCTTTCTCAAACTTCCCTCAGTTACACCCCTTATGATACACTTCTCTTATTCTAGGGCTCCTTGAACTTTCCTGGTAGAACGAAAGAAGAACCTCCTCCTGTTTTTCCATTACCAGGTTTTTCATACATCTAAAAAAGACAGTATGGTTACACCTAGATATCACATCCTGTGCACATACAGCGAGATGGCTTTCAGTTGCACTTAATAATGAACATTTGCTGTTTTGCTGGAAATTATACTTTGGAGCCCACTGTTTAGAATTAGAATTTCCCCGCCAGGCATCCAATCTCCTTGCCTTTTCTCCTTTATTCTCCATCTTCTTTCCAAAACTCTTCTGTTTTCCATTTGGTTTATCTTCTCTTGGTCCCCTAAGCATCCTTTTTGTTCTTTTAACTCTCCACCACCTGATATGGAACAGATCTTCCCATTTGAAGATCTGGTTTACAGAGTATGCTCCCCATGTATATGTGAAGGAAATATCCCAAGCTTGGCAAACTTCTATTTGCACAATAAATTTACATAAGAATTTGGGGGGGGGGGGCAAGGGAAGCACAATACATCTGTCTCAAAGAATTCAGAAGAAATATGAGTCATGCTTCTGAGATATAAGCCTGACAGGGGCCCTGGATCTTTTACCCACAATGGTTCGTTTGAGCCCAAGGCTGGAACATACCTCAGATGTCCATCCTTCACAGTCCTCTAGGTAACAAACGTACACAGCAATAGCAGCAGTGGCAGCTCAGAATTGATTCAGGCCCCTTATTAATCCTCAAATCAAATGTACAAACCTCACTCTAGCAGAAGCTTTGTTATAAATGCTTCCTGATCACCCCCTGCCCGACAACATCCCTCACCCAGTCTCCCGTTCAGAATACCAACAGAACGTGTTCCTAATCAAGCAATCAGTTTACCTCCTTTATCATGCCAGGTTCTCTCTCCTGGGAACTACTGCTTAGTCATTTCCTCCACCTAGAAATGCTACATCCCAACATCCTCCCTCACCTCACATCCTACACGTAGAAGAACTTGCCAGACTCCTTCCACTCTCCCAACTGCTAATGCCATTTCATTTTGATCTTCCATTAGGACTCATGGACTTAGATTATACAAGAGCCAGACCCACTTTCACATCTTATAGAAGTTGGGAGGAAAAAACGCAATGCAATTAGAAGGAAAATATAAATTCCTGAGAATTAACAAAGGAGCTAGTATACTGTTGCTCTTAGCTATCCAGAAAATCAAATTACCCTGTAATGAGGATAAAATGCTCATTAAGAATTTTCTTCATCACAAGCAACCCATAGAACCTCCCAAAGAGGGAGCCTCTGCTGCTCCTCACTTGGCTCTTAGTTATTAGTCCATTTCTACAGCAATAAAGCATCATTATCACCATATATTACACACCCTTTCAGTGAGGTTCCCATGGAGGAGCTAGGCTTTCCCCAAAGGGTGCTAAACACTTATTACAGCAAAATTATGAATGCCTGACTATAGCTTCCTAGAAAATGATTTTACATTATTTAGAATATACACTTAGAAATAAATGGAAAGTTCAAGAATTTAAGGCAATACCAGCTTTGGTTCAGGAAATTTAGGTCCAGACAATTAAAGTATGAGTTATAGAATAAGAAGACTGCAACTGTGAACAAAATTCACAAGTGTCTTATAATCAGAAAGGGCCTGATGATCTCCACCCCTCCTTAACACATCCATCTCTTCTCATATAGGAGCTCAAGTCAAGAATTAGCTAATAAACATCTTTCCAAGCACCTACCCTCTCCCTCCCACCTCCCTGCCTTCCCTTTCACCTCTTAGAGTTCTTAAGTATTATTTGTCACACTCATATTTAGGTATTTTGCCCCAAACTTCCAACCTCAGATAACACTCACCTCTACTTCCTTTCTAAAAGCCTGAAACCACCCACACCAAGACCACGATGTATAAGAGTGTAACACGGAATGAATATGCTATACTTATATAAAGATACCCATATTAATCTTAGTAAATGTTAAACCCAGCTTATTACTCTAACCTTATTTTTCTCTCAAAACTAGAGCTTACATGTTAAAAGTTTTTAGTATACTTCACAAGCCAACAGTTTTAGTTCCTGTGTGAACCTAGGAATAGCCTGACCTTCAGGGCCCTTGCTAACAACCACCACTCAAATAGGAATTCACAGATAAAAATTTTTTTTAAAAGATAGCCAACTCAAGGACACTGACCATGAAAATCCATATCAGAACCATCAAGAACACTATCTGCATGTCCACAGCCCCTCCCCCTGATCTCTCTGTTCTGCTTTCCCTCTCCTTCCTTATAAAAACCTCTGCCTGCATTGAGATCTTAAGATGGGTTTTTTGAGAACTAGGAAAACATCCCCCCTCTTCTCGAGATGCAGGCACTCAAATAAACCTCTTTCCTTTTACCAGCACCTGTCTAACAAGTTCCGTTTTCCTTTGCAGCAGTCAGCAGAATCTAGATTTTCAGTTACAAGGGCAGTGGTAGTTAATGTATCTAACATGGAAAAAGAAAAATAATTTCTTTCAGAAATAACTCGTGCTTTTCCTCATTATCAGAAGACAGAAATAAAAATCACCTGTTAGCCATCTACCCAAAGAAAATGACAATTACCATTTTGGAACCTCATGGGTTTTTAATCAAATTGGAAATGACCAAAAAAAATTAAAGGAATTGCCTGACCAGTGTGGCTCAATGGTTGAGCATTGGACTATGAACCAGGAGATCATAGTTTGATTCCCAGTCAGGGCACATGCCCCAGTTTTGGGCTCGATCCCCAGTGGGGGGCATGCAAGAGGCAGCTGATCAATGACTCTCTCCCATCATTGATGTTTCTCTCTCTCTCCCTCCCTCTCTCTTCCTCTCTCTGAAATCAATAAAAACATATTTTTAAAAAAATCAAAGGAATCATCCCATAGCTCCTTGAATATGTGCAGAAGGTCCTCACAGAGGACCAGGAAACTCCCCATATCTGTCCTCATTCTCTACTTACTAATCAACTTTTTCCAAAGCATCCTCTCAACACAGAATACTTCTAAGTTAAATTGATTGTTCTTCAGTTTTGTTTAATTACAAGTGCAATATTAAAAATAGAAGGCTGTTTTCAGTTCAAATTATTTAGCCTTAAGATATTTTGGGGAACTTCACCCCATCCTTCTCTGGGGAGGTGTGGTGTAAATTGAAACACACATATACATGTTTTCCTCTCATGAAATTTGGACTGCCTGTTTATTATTTCTCATTCTTTGACAATTTATCTCATACTCCTTTGCCATTTCACCTTGCCAGAGCAAAAACCATGTAAGGTTGGACTAGGAAAGCAATTTGGAAGGTGTTAGAGTAAAGAAATGAAGCTGAAACTCTGTGACAGGTACTACTACAGGTTATACGCTACATTTCTCACCAACTTTCTCATCTTTTTGGCTGCTGTCCCCAAATAAAATTATGCATCTTCAGGGACCATGTTATATGATTCTATTTATATGACATTACTGAAATGTGATATTGTACTTTTTTTTTTTTTAAGATGTTACCATTGGGAGAAACTAGGTTAAGGGTAAATGAGGTCTTTCTGTATTGCTTCATACAAAGTCATGTGAATCTACTATTCTCTCAAAAAATTTAAAAGAATAAATAAAATAAAAGCACCTGCACATAAAACATCATTATGTGTTTTGCAAGAACATATGCAGAAAATAAGACACTGAGCAGATCAGAACAATGGCTTGCTGCTAGGGAAAGTGAGGAGAATGGGAGTGTGGAATGAGTACAAAGAATATATTTTGTTAATAAGAGAAAAGGTTTTACGTTTAAAACTACTTTCAATTCAGTGGGTTCGGTTTGGCTCGTTATTGGCTTTCTGACTAGCCAACAATGGGTTGTAGCGTCCAACCCACTATGCCTTCTTGAAGGCATCCAGTCATAAATCAAGGGTTGCAGCCAAAAAACAAAAAACAAAAAATCCCTCTATAATATGAAGACTATATACTGTCCGTGGAGTTCCAAATAGAGTCGTAAGTATCACACAATTGGTTCAGGCAGAAATGCGACATACAATTCCATTTTGACTCCAGGTGGCAGGTATTTACACAACCACTGATGCAATTCAAGTCATTATTCATAAGAACAAACGTGTCACTACAGCAACAATTAAATTTTCATTTCAATAACTCATGTTTTGGGCAGGTATGCTAACTGGTTCATTTTCATTGTTTGTATAGGCATATCACCATTAAATAATAAAACAGGTTCAGTTTAATAAACTAATATTATTATTCTCATGTCTTAGTTCCCTTTTAAATTTTCTATGAAAGCATTATGTTTGAAGACAGAAGAGGAGAGAATTTTCTGCTAAGGGTTTTCAGTAGGTATTTTAAATAAATTACCTGGAGAAATCACTTGCTAGCTTAAGATCCGATTCCGGGAAGATTTATATTTATCAACCCTTTTCTGAGTGTGTGAGGAAAGAGAAAGTTCAATAAACTCAGGCCCAGTTTATCTTTAAGGTGCTGGTGAAAAATATAAATCAGACATAACCTCTATCCTCAAGGGGCTCAAAACTGAGTAGAGGAGACAAGTAAATAGAAAATTACAGCTTAACATATGAAAGAATAAATAGAGATAGGAGCAAAACCCCTTCTGAGTAAAGGGTCAGCCAAGAGTGGGTTGTAGCTTATTCTGGGGGACCGAGTAGGAGTGCCATTCAAACTGTTCTTAAAACAGGAGTTGGTGTTTGAGTGACAGAAAGGGAAGGGCATTCCAGATGGGGAGACAAGTAAATGCTAGGCTTGAAGATATGAGAGGACACAGCATCTTTCTCACGTATGGTTCTAAATCAGAGTTCTAGTTAGGGCTCCTCTGCAATACAATGTAGGAAAAGACTCAGCAAGGTGAGGAATCCCGGCGTCTCTGAGGATGAACCATATGAACCATCCTCCCCTGCCCCTGTCCCTCATGGAGAAAGTAGGACAGTGCATGATAGGCTGAATCCTCACTGAATTTTTGGATTCTATTAACCGGTGGTGACATTAGCCATATGGCTTATGCAGCGATCCCAGGGCAGCGGGCCTTCAGTAGGTGAGCTAGCCTGTCTCGCTACCCTTCCCTACCTAGTGGGAGAAGAGAGCTCCCCTCGTGGCATAGGACAAGCCCAAAGGTGAGCCACAGTGAAGGCCAGAAACAGGGGCTCAAACAACTTCCATGATGAGAAAGTTTTTGTCTCAACTTCTCATCAGTGCTACTCAGAACCATGGTCCACCACAGAGGGCTGAGAACGTAATTCGGTACATCTCTCCCTTCCCCTCTTCGCATATTGCTCTGCTTGCCAGGGGTCATCTCGCTCAGCCCTCTGCTCCCCAGGATAGGCTGTTGCTTCAGTGACAACAGGCACGCTGGGCTGTCTTCACCTTCCACCCCTCTCCAAGGTATCTTGGAGATCAAGGAAGTTTACCTGGCTGGACAGCACTCACCTGGCTGTGCCTTAGGCTATAACCGAGCCATGCCCAGCATACTTCTCAAACTGAACTTGGATAATATCCTCAGAGAAACTTTCTCTTTCCCCAGAGCCTGGGTTAAGTTGTGTAGTTCGGAACAGCCTGCGTGCAGCTAGGACCCACCCCCGACTAGTGTCTCCTCTTTTCCACCTACTGCAACCGATCACCTAGTTTATTCTGAGGTCCAGGCTGGAGGGAAAGGGAATCAGGGCCCGGAACTCAGCCCGATTCTTCACAGGTGACCCAACCATACTGAGTGTAAGGAGGTGTGCCTTCCATGAGTCAGGTCCCGAGGTGGTCAGAGTTAGAGTTCCTTCTGTTCTCTCAGATCTCCTGGTCATATCCATCCAATCCATGAAGATTTTAAGCTCTACTTTGTACCAGAAATAAGATAGGAAAAAAATATAGCTCAGACCTGGACCTCAATGAACTCAAAGTACAACACAAAGCTCTGAGCTCATAGTCTGATAAGTGTAATTCGAACGATTTCTCATTATAAATATTCATTTTCCTTTACTTAAGCATATCAACCTCATCAGCTACTCTGCTTTCTATTCATTAATCTTGAAAATTGCTCCTACATTACGTTAACCGCATCAACTTAACATTCACTGTTCGGATAGAGCAGCCAGTTCAGCAGGCAGCAGGAAGATGGAGTTCCCCAGAAAAAGAAAAGAATGTTTCCGTGGACTATATGACATGTAAAGATATCTGATAAGAACTAAAAATAGGGATATAGAAGTTCACACAAACGGAAAAAATATTGCTTTTATTTTTCGAAATGCAACATCTAAACAAAAAAGGAAATACAATCATACTAACTCCACAATGAATAAAGTTTCCATAATTATATAGTCACTTATCAATGATTTAATTAAAATAGTAATAACTTGGGGGAGGATGAGAGGGAGAAGTGGGGTCTAAAAGAGTTAAATCCACAACTATCATAACAGCAAGTGAACAGAAAATATCTAAAACTGATAAACCAATCAATCACAGTATAACCTTATCATTAGGAGGTGTGGAAATAGGTACCAGGGAAGTTGAAAGGGGCTTTCTCTGTGAGCTAGGACTGGGAAAGGGTGGTGGCCTACGGTTTTTCAGTACAGGTCTTTTAGCATTATTTGATTTTTTAAACATGTGTTATGTCTCACTTTGACTTTAAAAAGTCCTTTTTAAGTTATATTACCTCCCAGAAGACTATTCTGATTGTGCTTGACTCTGACATGCTGCTCAAGTGCAGGTGCTTATAAGCATCAGTAACCGAGCGATCAGTAGTGAACTTTAAGCACCTTAGTCAATCATTAGTTTCCGAACATAGAATCCAAGGTCAAGGAAAGGGCAGATAACTACATTTTGTTCCTGCATGTCACAGAGCATAAAACAATAGCCCACAGTAGAACAACACGCAAAGCCAGTCTTTCCTCACTGAATACATTGGTCTGAGGAACCCAGTTTTGGCACATTTCAAAGAGGAAACTGCCAGAGATGAAATGAAGTGTCCAGCAACACATCATGGTAAACTGCTGCGCTCTTGAGTGACTGGTGTGAGCCCAAATTAGCCTTTTACAATCTGACTCCAATTTACTTTTTTAACATTGAACTCCCAGGATTTTAATCAGAAATCCTTTGCTCTAGCCACACTGGTCTTCTCACTGTATTCGAGGTAAGTTATCTTTTTTTCTGTTCCCACCACTTTTGGTCACATCTTTAAGCATAGCGATGCCTAGATCCTTTCTGAATGCCACCCACCTTTCAATACTCAACAGATCGCCTTCTTACCGCACACCTGTGACATGCAAAACACTGCCAGGTGCTGCACAAGTTAATCCCTCACCAGCTTTATGTCTCATTAGAAGCTGAACACAAGTGGGCAGATAACTACAGCTCAGGGTGAAGTGCAGGAGGTTCCCTAAGAAAGGTACACTCAAAGTGCTGAGTTTTAACTGTGTATTATGACATCCATTTAGCGGGACTAAACTATATTTCCTACGGAGGGAGTATGTGAACCACACCTCAAGGGATGCAGGTGATTTTTAAGTGGAAACATGAACTGTGCGAAGGCACTGAGAAAGGCTGGAAGGGTGAGCAGAGCTCTGTTAGCAGGGCACCTTTAGGGATCAACAGAAAGCCCACTGCGGCCAGGAGGCACGGGATTTATATAGCAGAGCAGTAGGCGCACCTGTAAACGCAACTTGGTGTCAAGGTAGAAGGCCTTGAATGCCAGGTGGAGGAATTTTTACTCACCTCAGTAGGTGAGAGAGTTGTGTAGATTTTTGAACAATAAAGTGGCCCAATCAGAGTACCCCTTTATAAAGATTAATTTAGCAGTAGTTTTTAAGATTATTTAAACTGGAAGAAATAGAATATACAGACAGGAGTTGGAAGCTTTTCTAGTTATCACAGTAAAAACTTCTGAGGGTGCGAACAAATGTGGCCAAGAAAGGAAGGAAGAAGGGTGCGTGGGGATGGAGCGGAGAAGACCTCCAAGTGGCCCGATGGCTGCTTGACCCACCTTTCTACCTACCTTGCCCCATGCAAAGAAGAGGCTCTACCTTTCATACCTGATGGACTAGGGGAGTGGTAGTAACAAGGGGAGAAAGAGATTACTTGAGTAGAATATGTTTGGGGTACACTGAATTAAAGCGTTCATGGCACAGCCAGATGGAAGTAAATGACAAGCAATTGGGGTGAGGGTCAGGAGCTCAGGAATGAAGTCAGAGGGGACAGTGAGATCTCAGCACCAAAGGGATATTTGAAGTGGGAAGGGAGTGTAAATAGAGATGCCCATAAATAATAATTTTTTTAAAGTCTTCGTTTATGGGGTTGGGGGAAAACAGACAGAAAAACAAGAGAGGGGCCTTATAATAAAGTGACCCCCCCCCTTTCTGCTGTGCATTTTGTTGTTGCTGTTTGTTTCTTTTTTGTTCCATGCATTTATTTCAGACAGAAGGGGCTGATTTTACCGTCTTGAGCTGAAAGTCCAAAGGAAGAGAGCAGCTCTGGATTAGTTCTGGGTTAGTTTAGTATGACCCTGGCAGCATCCCAATCCCAGCCAACCAAGGTGCCTGGGAGTTACCCTGAGAGCTGAGGGACACAGTGAGCTAGAAGCTGAGACGGGAGGGGAGCAAGGTTCGCCCTGCTTCGCCCAGAACCAGGGCTTCCCTCACACAGCGCTCTCGGGGCTAAAACCGAGAAGGCTCTGGGCAAACCAGGACGGGTGGGTCATCCCCAGGGAGGCGGAATTAAGGACGCAGGCAGAAATCTCGTCTCTCTCATATCAATTCTTTTTCTAAATTAATTTTTTCCAAGTGTGTCCAGGGCTCAGAGGCAGACACGTATAGGGAAAGTGTGGGTTAAGTTCCGTGTGTGCAGCTCAGGTGGACCAAGCTCCTGGTTCCCTGGGGGCTCTATCAGCAACCATTCACCAATAGAACTGGAGCCCCAAAGACCTAACCAGGAAAAGTGTCTGGAGTCCAATCCTTGCAGACACCGAAAGGCAGAAAACAGGGTGGAAGTGACAGGCCCAGGGAGGTGGGTGGGGGACGGGCTTGGGCCAGGGCGGTGCCAGACTGGCAAATGGAAATTCAACAACTGTTTTGCATGATTGAAGTGGTTTAATGGCAAGCAAGTGAAGACAGGGGATTAAATGGACCTCTGAAACAAGGACATTATTTAGTCTATGAAACCAGAAAGGACAGCCTGTCTCCTGTCCCGGGACATATTCATGGCATGCGCTACGTGCAGATCCTGTTGACTTTTCCTGCAGAAACAGACTGACTAAAAGGGCATCTGAAAGGTTAAGAAGATATGTTGGGAGCCCTGCCAACTGGCCCAAAGCGACTCACAAATCACCCCTTCCTCCCGGCCCTTCTGGAACCTCCCAGGGCATTGCTTGCTCACCCACCTGGGCTTAGCTGAGCTGCCAGGTTAGATATTAGTCCTGAATTCCAGCAGCAGAGGTTGGCCACGGACGACACTGTAATTTTAAACTGTGAGAGGCAGCTCAGTGTGATGAGAACAGGAGGGCCTTTGCAGTTCCAGAGACCTGGACATCCACTTAGTCTGGCCACTGACTGCCTGAGTCATCTTGGGCGAATTAAAGTATAACATTGGTTTAATAACATGTATCTCACAGGGGGTTTGTGAGACAAAGAAAAACCATATGCAAATGCCAAGCTAACGCCAACATGTAAGGAAGGGACCCTCCCATCTTCTCCTAGAGTGACCTACTCCCTGCGTGTGTGTGACTGTGGGCGTGGCTATGGGGGTGTGGCTGTGGTGGGGGGCATGTGTGTATGACTGCACGTGTGTGTGTGTGTGTGTGTGTGTATGCGTGTGTTCAGAGGACCCTCTGGCTTAGAATCTTATCCAGGAGCAGACGCCCTCTCTTCCTCAGCAGCTTTATTTAACCGGGTGCTGGAGCTCTGGTTCCAAAGCTAGGCTGGCTCAGCTTCCCCATCTCCCCACAGACTCCATGCTGGTGCTTCCCGCCCACCGTGACAGGGGACAGGAGCTTGTTTCTCTCTCATTCCGGAGAGACGTGAAGCTCTCTCTGCCTCTGAGGCCTGCTGCTCCAAAGGCCTCTCTCTGCCGGCTGGGATAACTGGGTCAAAAATGATCCCTCCTCCAACCCCAGATACTCAGTTCCCTTGATGAAAATAAGCCAAAGTCCTCCCTTTGTCAGCCCCTCCCAGCTCTGTCAATCTTCACCTCTGTTCCCTGTTCTCACTTTGGTTCGTATACAATGAGCTCCTGGGCAACCATGAAAGTCTCTAAGAAAAGAATCTTACCGCAGAGGACCAGCAGGGTTCTAGACCGGGAAGTTTGAAGAAATTCTTTATCAATGTAAACTTACAGCAGAAAGGAAGGAATTCTGGGGACTCTCAAAAAAGGGGAGTCTAGAACTAGAGACCCTCAACCCTCCATCTGCTTCTCTGGCCTCTGTGTCGCTGGGCCAGGCCAGGGGGAAATGGTAAGAGACTGATACCAAGCAGCCCGCCACAGGTTTCCAGAGAGATGCCTGGAAAGAGCCAGGTTCTAGAAGAGAGGGATAGAGGGGGAGGTCCCTTGAACAAGTTTAATGGAAGGTTCCATTCCCCTGGGCAGGGCTGGCTGGGAAGGTGGGAAAGTTAAGGGATTCCTGGTTCTTCCAAGTTTGCACTTGACTCTCTCATGCCTCAGTTTCTCCTCACTGCTGACCTCCTTCAGAGCAACTAAATGCCTGAAAGACTGCCCAGTGGGAGGCTGTGAGGAACTCTCCTTTTACCGTCAGGGCCCAAATGTCAAACAACACTCCACTGTCTGAAATGCCGTGGCCTCTCCATCCTGGCACAAAAGTGCCCGCACACTCGCATAACGCCTTTCAAAGGCCCCTCAGACAGGTAGGCCAACCTGTGATGTCACTTACGTTACAGCCCAAACTTTGAGAGCAATTTTGCTTCTCTGACAAAGCCTTGCAAAACCAGGAATGCAGCTCTAGAAGCAGTCCAAAGCCCAGATGTCTTCATGATCCCCAGTCCCTGAGACTTAAGGAAAACACGGGAGATGAGGGTGTTGTCGAAAGCACAGGCTAGACTGCTGATCTGGCCCCAAGGCTCCCTTGCCAAGGACAAACACAAATCTTAATTGCCTTCTCCACAGATGTTAATAAGAAAAAGCTTTAGCCGTCTATACAAGTGACCTTAATTTAGTCCATCTGCCAGAAACAGTTTGGATCCAACAGTTCTTTTCCATTACCTTGCCCATCCTATGGCAGTAATTTTAAAATGAAAACTAGGAGGCTTCTGTTTGTGTCTGTCTGTATGCTTGTGTGTGCTGTGTGGTATTTTCTACCTCTAATGATATTGTTAATTTATTTTTTAAAGTACTATTAAGTTGGCTTAAAAGAAAGCACCTATATGAGAATTCTCAAAAATATAACAGAAACTAATCCAAATGCTTTTCAGAATCATGTGATCTGGGAAAATATTTGATATTGAGGCTGGTTTCAACTTGGTTTGGTTAAATAGCCATGTCTGTGGAGTCCGCAGCATTAAATAATATACTTTCAAAACTTTGCCTGGGTTTACCAGTCAAAGAAATTCATCTTATCTCTGTTGAAAAATTTGTCAGTAAGAAAAATAACTTGGTATGATGAAATTTTCCTAAGTAATCTAAAATTAATTGTTCAGAGCAAGTAAATTAAATAAATATAAGTGGGATAAAATGTTTCTTTTTAGGTACTCTTTAGCAATAATTATATTGTATGTGTACTTAATAATGGCTTCCCTAAGCTCTCTGGTAACTTGAAAATTTAAAGCTTTACTAGCTAAATTAAATGATGAATATTCATTGAATGTCTTGATCATGTCCAAATAAGATAAAATAATAAAATATTAATTACTAAACATATGTTTAGCTACATCTTGCTTCTTATTATAGAGAAATTAAAGATATTTGGGTCTATTAGTGAACATGACCTGTGCCACATTAAAAGAATTGTGCTATCAGGAAATAATAGATTTCTAGAATTATGAAATGTGTTCAAAAACTTGTCAATCCACTGGAGTAACAGTTCACAACTCCTAGTAAGTAATTCTTAGTTTTCGCTAGAAATTATAGTTTCTAAAGTTTAAGAAGTCTAATATATATATGTAAAGCTACAAAAATTAATAATAGGGAAAACAGCTATGTATACAAGAAAAGTAGGATATATTTGGCTTTTTTTAAAAAAGGTATGGAGTATGAAGATATGTTTTTGTTAAAGAAAATGAAGTAATTTTGTCCTGATTATTTCTAAGTGGGTGAGAGAACAAGACTGTGTACTAAAAGGGACACAGAAAGTTGTAGAAAGTCTGTAAAAAAGAAATCTCAAGGAAGAAAATTTCATGTGTGGTCAAAGCTAAATAAGACTAAAATTTAATCAAGTAAGTGAATTTATTTTATTTTTTCCATCACCCTTTTTCCCCTCTGTGCCTTCTTCCACTCATCCCCCTCCAATCACCACACTGAATTTAAATATCAAAAGTAAGGCAATGAAAAATTAGAGTTTCATTTTCTCTTTCTGCTAAAAGCACAAAGTTTTCTTTGACTATAGGTCTGCTATTGATAAGATACCACGAAAAATTTTTCTGCCTAGAAAGCAAAGTTTCTGTGTTTTATCAAAATAATATTCTGTGTTTTATGTTGCCTTAATCAGGTCCTCGATTGCTTAAAACTGAATTTCCTCAATAGTAACAACTGGGTTTGCTAACAATTATGTCTTTGAAATCTTCTATTGTCACTTTGATTAAATGGATAATTAAGGATTGCTTCATAATGACTTCTGATCCTATTTAGTCAAATGTCCAAACCTTTTGGTATATTTTTACAAACTTCCCAAATTCAAATTTTAAATTTTAAGTTGACTTGGGGATACCTTTGAGGTATCCGGGAGAGCCCCCAAAACACCTCAAAAGAGGTGTTCTCTCTGCTTACAAAAGAGGAATTTTAAATTAATTAGGCTTATTTAGTTTGTTAAACTGCATGGGAAGCATTGTAAAGGGATGAAAAATTTCTAGAGCATATTGATGGGTAAACAATGGTAGTAAATTAAATGAATAGTTGAGCTATGGGAAACCCAAGATGACCAAGATGACCACATGGTTCTTTCAGACTCCCCGAACCACCACCTACCCCACCCCCGTGTGTGTGTGTGTGTGTGTGTGTGTGTGTTTACATTCCTTCATGTATCGTAGTACATTTAAACTAGACTTCATTCAACTGCCACTTAGTATGGGTTGTCAGTAAGTTCTTGTTTTAGTACGTACGTTTTCTGAATGGGGTGAAGCCTTCCCCTGCCACAAGGCTGATGCCCTCACAGTGACAAAGAAACTGTTAGAAAATGTGTTTCCCACTTAGGGCACCCCTTTCACAATGTCTAGTGACAGAGGCACACACTTCAGTGAGTAAATCGTACAAGCCTCGCTGAACAGCCTTGCACACTTCTGGGAATTATCACTGATCCACAATCCTCTAATCAGGCAAGATCGAGGGAGCTGATGGAAAAACTGGATCCAAGCAGAACAAGTTTAATTACAAGAGACTAGAAGAGCTGATAAGAATGGTTACAATTTTTATGACTTTGAAACATTGCTGATTCCTTCAGATTTTTGTTTTCCAGATATAAGGAAAAAAAAAATTGTCTATAGCCACCTGTGACTTTGAGCAATCTGGTAAATTATACCTTTGGAAGCAGAATTGAAACTTTTTTTTCCCCCTCACTACCTGATCCCTCCGGAATTTGGAAACTCTTAATGAATGAGTACTGGTATTTTCATGGCAATGTAATTATTTGCATAAGTTCTGTAAGAATCTGTTCTCTTTGTAACAGGATGCAGTTGAAAACTGGGAATACTACCAAGGCTTTGACTGGAATGTCATGTTTGGGCCCTTTGAAAAACAAGCCAATAACAAGCCCCTTTGAAAAACTGGCCTGGCACCTTTCTTACATGGTTCATAGCAGTCTTTCCAGGTATGTAACGAAGGACACTTCCCTGGAAGATGCACAGAACCTCGGGATATTTTGGGGACCTGAAGAAGAGAGGAATTAACACCCAATCTATAGATACTGCAGGCTGTCAACATAAGAAACGTTTAAACCTGTAGAGAGAAAAATTATATTTCAATTCAAACTATAACATGCCTTTTCATTAATATTAGATTCTGTGCTGTTTATTGTCTTTTGAGGGTGTTTGTTTGCTACTTATATTTTGGACTGAGCCCTAAATTCTTCCAGTTTCCTCCAATGTCTGTCTATGACTTTCCAAATGAAGGTTTTAACTTTTTTCTCATGCTTCAACTTGGAATCATTGAGAACTACGACTGTCCTTGTCCTGAAGCTATGCAAACTAAAGTTAAACTTAGAGAAATTACCGCAACAGCTCATATATGGACAACCTTTACCTATTGCAGAAATAGCACTGGAGATATTCAAGATGCTAATCAGGAGAATCTATCAGACTTCCACTGTCTGCCTTCCCTCCATATGAAGATGCTTGAGACAGACATCTAGAAATTCTGAACTTGGAAACTGGAATAATAGTTTCCGCCAGCCATTAACCTTTGTTGCCTTTTGTTTCCATTGATATGCCTCTTATTAAATACTTGATGTCTTGCACCATAGGCTTAACTTTGGAAGCCCACCAGCATCACTGCCTCCTGAAATGAGACATAACTGTTGAACGGCCCTGAACTTTTCCTAAGATTGAGGCTGCTTTAATGAGATACAGATCAATCTATCAACCCAACTTCCAGAATGTGAAACTTCCAGGGCAGTTTCAGAGGAGGGAACTGTGGGGGTTCAGAAGGAGCCACTTCAAGGCATAACTCAGTGGTATGCAGGTTGTTTTGAGCTAAAAGCAATTGAGGCCCTGCAGGCTCAAGAAAAACTTCTGGCCCCTGGCCCTTAACTATCTAGAGGAATTTGAACTATGGGGCCTTGCTCAAAATAAAAGATTATCAGAGGTAACTTTTTTTTAAAGTCTTTTTATTTTTAATTTTTAAATATGTCTTTATTGATTTCAGAGAGAGGAAGGGAGAGAGAGAGAGAAAAAAATCAATGATGAGAGAATCGTTGCAGGCCCGCCTGAAACCCGGGGAATGTGTCCTGACTGGTTATTGAACCGAGATCTCCTGGATCATAGATCGACGCTCAACCACTGAGCCGCCCCAGCCAGGCCAGAGATCACCTCTTTTGACTTAGCTATAGGACAGGGCAAGCCTCTATTAACTAAACCTCTGTTTTTCTTGTCATCTTGCAATGATCTTTTCACACATCCCAAAGCACCTTACCACACCCCAGGCTCAAAATATAAACACATTTTCCCTCTTTGCTTTTGAACCTCTCATGCACGTGGGGTTCCCATACATACGTATGCATAAAATTTGGTTGTTTTCTCTTATTCATCTATCTCACATCTATTAGATTGTTAGGCCAGATAAAAGAATCTTGAGGGTAGAGGAACACAGCTTCCTCCCCTACATCATTTCTGAGCAATGGGCCAGAGATACCTCTCACCCCAATCTCAGCTGTTTTAGGGTATGAGAAGGGGGTTGCTGAGCCCCAAGCATCTGAAGGAAGAGTATATAGTTTTCAGCAAACAGTGTTAGAAAAGGCCAAAATGCTGCTGTGTCACATTGAATTTTTTATTTATTTATTTTATTGTTGAGAGTATTACAGATGTCCCCCATTTCCCCCCTTTTGCCCCCCTCCACCCATCTCTTTGCCCATTCTTCCTCCCAAACTGAGAAAATGACTTCCAAGCTGTGAAGATCATTTAAATTCTGGAAAGAGTTTATTCACTCATTTATTCTATTCTTTCAACAAATAGTTATTGATTGCCTACTATTCGACGGTTACTGCTCTATGCCTTCTGGATAAAGCAGGAAATGGGAAATAGAAATTCCTTGCCCCCTAAGACTTACATACGGGAGGGACATGCAAATCATAAAGAAATATACAGTAAAATGCTGAGTAATAGGTGTTATGGAGAAAATAAAGTGAGGCAAAGGGATAAAAAGAGTCCGAACGTGATCATTTAAACAAGGCTATGATGGGACAACTCTCTGAAAAGGAGACATTTGAGCAGAGCCAGCCTGCCATTCATACACCTAAGGTAGAGGTTGTCACGCACAGGGAACCACAGCACTGACACCCTGAGGCAGGTGTTTGCTTTGGCGAGTTTAAAGAGAGCAAGAAGGCCAAGGCAAATGAAACAGAAGGAAGGAGAGGAACAGTGATAGGAGCTGAAATTAGAAAATGTAATGAGCAGGCATAGAATAGAATATGTGAGGTTAAAAGGGCAATGGTTAGGAAATGCTTCAGTGGTCCAGGTGACAGATGCTTGGGGCTTGACTAAGGGGGTGGCATTGGAGATGGGAAATGCGGCATCCTACGTACTGTTAAGGCAGAGCCACAGGGCTTGCTGGTGGATTGGATGTGAGCTGTAAGGGAAAGAGCATTATCAGTGATGACCCCAACAGTTTGACCTGAGCAACTGGGTTCTTGGAGAAGCCATTTACTGAAATGTGGAGAGAACTATAGACGGAACGGTTTGGGAATGTGGGCAATCAGAGTTGACCTGGATGTGTTACATCTGTGACACTTTATGACACCCAGTGAAGCTGTTACATAGGCATCTAAATGAACAAGTCTGGAGTCCAGGGGAAAGGTTGGGGCTGGAGATAAAATTTGGGAGTTGTTACCACATAGAAGCATCATGATGGACAATCCTAGTGAATGAAGGTCATCCAACATTTGGAGGTTAAGGACAGGAGGAGGAGGACCTACAGCGTTGACAGGGTTGTCAATAATCATGTGAAGGATGACAGTCAGAAAACAACACATGGCATAAGAAGAACACAATAGAATGTAATGGGAAAATACATTGCTGTTTTTAATAACTCTTAATGGGGGTAAGAATGCGGAGAAACTGGAAATACCACACACTCCTAGAGGAGGTGTCATTTTGGAACAAGCAGTTTGGAACTAAAACTGTTAACCTAGTAATTCCACTTCCAGAAATAATGAGTCACTTATCCTTTTATTTATCTAATGTTTATTGAGACTTCTTCATCCCAAGTACTGTTCTAATACTGAGAATATAGCAGCAAAATATATACATATATACATAAGTGTATAATACATATGCATATATATTTTATCACATACACACCCATATCTGCCCTCATGGTCCTCGTATTCGAATGAGGATTTTATTACGGTGTCCTTTGAAAGAGTTATAATTGAAAACAATTAAATGTTTAAATGAGAGATTGGTTAAATAAGTTACCTGTGTGTTCATGCAATGCAATATTATATAGCCTCTAAAATATGTAGAGGAAATATAAGGGCACATATCTGTAAGCTATTGTGCAGTAAATAATGATATTAAAAACAGGATATGTAATACAGATGCATTTATATATTATATGATATGTGTATGCATGAGCACACACATGCCAGGACAAGTCACTGAGATGTTGGTTTTGTGGAGTTTTTTGTTGCTGTTGCTGCTGTAGGAATAAGTGACAGATATGATTTCTCCCCAATCCTAATATGCCTTTGTGTTCTGAGTCTGAGTTCCATAGCTTAAGTTGTCTCTCAGGGATTTGGAAAATCAAAACATAAAGGTGAGTATATGGGCCCAAAGAAGGAGGCTGGTGTAAGGGTGGGGGCTACATCAGAGGAATCTAAGTTCATGACTGAAATGTGGGATTTCCAAGTCTAGTACATAGGGCTCTTCCAGATGTACGTGATTTAGAGAAATAAAAATTAATGTTTCTCACAGAAAAAAAAAATTTTCATACCTATGTACATACTTACATATCTTAGAATTATAATTTTAGAATTATATTTTGGTCAATAAAGAATGAGAGAAAGAAACAGAAACAGTTGAAACTCCTCTACTAGAATGACAAGCGTGGTTAGTTTAGCATGGTGATATTATGATGGATTGATTGTTATTTGCTTCCATTTGTTTACATTTTCTCTACAATGAGCATTTGTAATTTTGCAATGGACTTCAAGTACAATGAGAACCCGGAAGAAAGAGGCATCACATGGTTAAGATGATCAGGAAAGGCTCTTTGGAGAATATGGGATTTGACTATCAGAGTCCTATAGGTGGAAATGGGGATGGGATGGATAATGCAGGGGTAGGTGAGACATTCACAGATGCAGTGGGTCACAGGGGCATGTTGAGGACATCACAAAAATTTTGTGTGGAACATGGATCCTGCATATGGCCCATGCACAGCCTATTTCTAACATTCAAGGGAGTTGCCTATGTATAGGATGGTGGAGAAAAACACGTAAAAATTATTCCCTTGTTACCCTCCCTACATCTCTCAGAGTCTCACTTCCACATGGCTTCCTCCAAGGTCATCAAATCATGCAGTAATCATGTCCAACTGTTTCTTTAACAACCACTACACTTATTTGAGATATAAGTAAAATCATCTAAAATTTAAAATGCCAATGCCCTGCATACGTGGAGATGTTGATTTAGTATTTCTAAGATGGGCCCCATTGTTCTGTCTTGTTTTAACTGCTCAAGCAGTTCTCATTTACATGGGGATTTGACAACACATGGTCCAACCTCATTAGAGCTTCAGCCTAAATTCATAACTAAAATTTCTTTAAAAAACATCATCAGGGGAAAATGGATTGAACCTCAGTGCAGGGTTATAGCTTCAGATTTGGCAATAGACCATGTTGTGCAATGTCCATCTTCCTGGCTATCTTTAATTTTCATGTTTCACTCAAACTGCTGCTCCCTAAGAGTCCTTGACTCTAATGTATGTATTTTAGGTTCTCTATAACATTGATGGCATGTTGGAATCTCCTACAGTGCTTTATAAGAATACCAAATTCCTATGTCATTTTTTCAACCCTCTGAATCAAGACCTATGGGCATGGAGCCTAGCAGCGTGGTTTTGTTTTAAAGCTACACCAGAGATTTGGATACAGCCAGCCCAATACTGGCCTACTAGCCATAGTATTCACCAGCTTCTACCTTGGGCTGCAAACAGAGGCTGGCAAACTTGGGTTCTTCTGGATCTGAGTCATTCTGACTTCTTCCTTCCTGAACCCTGAGCACTTCTAATTTGACCTCCACCTGCCCCTCCATGACCTTAACTTTCTGCACCAGGCTCACCCACCTAAGTACTCTCCAGGTTCCCATTCCCATGGAGAACGTAGCCCTTAAGTTTTCACTCCTCCATAAACAAGGTATCTTTGTATAACTCAATGAGAGGAATACAGCTATTGCACCTTAAGCACTAAAATGTCTGCTGATTGGTTAATGAAAAGTGTGGCTACATAAAAACACCTAGGTAACATATATGATTGTCTAACCACTAAGCTATACACCTGCAACCAATACAAAATAAAATTGAAAGTAACATCAGCTTTCAAGTACCACAGCTCCGAAAGATGATGAAAAAATAACAACTTGAGAGGAATTTGAAGACTCCAAAATGATATATGTAAGCATAGTGGCCCAGAGGGAGGAAACTGTCAGCCAGTCAAATACTATGACATCTCTGGCAAGGAGTAGCATCAGGGCTTATGTTAGTTCCTTCCGACTGTTGCATCACTAACCCAACAGGAATATCATCTGAATGAGAGCTATCATTACTCCAAGGACAGGTCAAGGAGACTTAAAATTATCCTGAACCAAAATGCAACCTTTGGCAGTTTAAATTCCTCCCAAATAATTGAAGAGGGAACATGTGTGGGATGGAACTCAATCGGTGGGATGGGACCATACCCTATTCTCACACTGTGCCAGACACGTCTCTTACACCCACTTCCCCAGTAAAGGTCATGTGTTTTTCAAGGTAAAGTGTCACATTTACTACAGTGTCTATCTATTTCTTAACTATCTGATGTTTAATAATGTACTATTCTTTTCCTTAGGTTACTCTCTTTTTTTTCTGTATCACTGACAATATTTTTGAGTGTTATGCTCTCACTTCCATTTTTCTGGAGGCTCTAGGGGAAAATCTGTTTCCTTTTCCAGATTCTAGAAACCACCTGCATCCCTTGGCTTGTGGCCCCTTCCTTGCGTCACTCTGACCTCTGCTTCTGTCATCATATCTCCTCTCACTCTAACTCTCCTGCCTCCCTCTTTCCCTTACAAGAACTTTTGTGATTACAATGGGCCCACACAGGACGATCTCCCCATCTCAAGACCCTTAACTTAATTATACCTAAAGAATCCATTTTGCCATATAAAGTAACATATAGGTTTCAGGGATTGGGATATGTACAATTTGGGGTGCCATTACTCTGTCTACCACTCAGAGTATATCCTCCAAATTCAATACAAATAAGCAAAAATCAATAATAAAAATCCTATATGTGGTACCTTGATTGTGATGATAGTTCCACAAGTATGTGCACATGTTCAAACTTATCTAATTATATACAGGGTAAAGCAAAAGTAGGTTTACAATTATGAGTACATGAAACACAGAGTTTATTCTTGCATTATTTATTCGTTATTGTATTATTTTCCATATGAACAACTGTAAACCTACTTTTGCCCCACGCTGTGCATTAAATTTGTATAGTATTTGTATATTAACTATGCTTCAATGAAACTGTTAGAAAAATCCTATATTTGGAAAATAAGACCTACTTCTAAGTAAGGAACAGAACAAGGATGAAAGCACAATGGAAATTAGAAAATATTTTAAGCTAAGTGATGATTAAAATTGAGCATAGCAACTTATAGGATGCAGCTAAAGCTTTGCCTTGAAACAGATTTGTAGCTTTAAAAATATGTATTACAAAAGATGATGAAAATCACTCAAGCAGGTATCCCATGAAATTAAGGGAAAATAGCAAATTAAACAGAATGTAGTAAGAAATAAATGAAAAATGTGCATAAACTAAAAAAAAATCTATAATGTCAAGAGTTTTTTAAAGACTAATAAAATTGATATATATCTAGTGAGACTAATTTTAAAAGTATGCAAGTGGGAGATATAATTACAGATCCTGCTGATGTTAACAATATAATCAGATTATTATGTTCAGATTTATGCCAATAAATTTGAAAAATATATAACAAATTTCTTTTGTCAACACAGTTTAACAAAACACAGCTTTAAACATGGACAGGTAAGCAAAGATACTAAGAAAATTCTATCAAACTAAATCCATCTATTTATACACATCTATGTATGTGTATGTACATATGTATATAATACTATGTGACCAATGAGTTTATCCCTGCAATGAAAAGTTGGTTTAACAGCCAAAAAGCAATGTTGCCTGCCTGGCCAGCATGGCTCAGTGGTTGAGCATCAACCTATGAACCAGGAGGTCACAGTTTGATTCCCGACGAGGGCACATGCCGGGGCTGAGGGCTCTATCCCCAGTAGGGGGTGTGCAGGAGGCAGCTGGTCAATGACTCTCTCATCACTGATGTTTCTCTCTCTCCCTCTCCCTTTCTCTCTCTGAAATCAATAAAAACATTAAAAAATATATTTATCACATCTGCAAAGTCCCTTTTGCCCATAAGGTAATGAGGACTTGGGCTTCTTTGGGGGGGTGGGGGGGTGGAGAGGACATTATTCTGCCTATCACAACTAATAGTGAAAGGAAACTCTTTAATCTTATATTCACACCAAGTATTAAATTTAGTATTGATCTATTAACAGCTTTTACTTTGCAACCAGGAATACCACAGGAAGTCCTCTATAGTTACTTGTGTTGAACATTGTACTGGAGGTTCTAAGTGATTTAGTAAGTCAAGAAAATGTATAAAAGTATAAAAGTAAAGCCCTAGCCAGTTTGGCTCAGTGGTTAGAGCACTGGCCTGTGGACTGAAGGGTCTTGGGTTTGATTCTGGTCAAGGGCACGTACCTCGGTTGCAGGCTCAAACCCCGGCCCCAGTCAGGGGCACAGGGGGGAAGCAACCAATCAATGTGTCTCTTTCACATCAATGTTTCTCTCTCTCTCTCTCTCCGCCTTCCACACTCTCTCTGGAAAGCAATGGGAAAAAATATCCTCAGGTGAGAATAAAATTACTAAGTGTTTGCAAGATTTCTGGACACCTGGTCTGTTTACAAAACCAATTATATTTCTATATACCACTAACAAACTATTAGTTATGACTTTTTAAGCCATACCATATACACTGTCATAAAATATCAAGTAGTGGAAGTGGCAGAGCAATTTAGAAAGATAATTTCAGAACCAGAAGCATACACTTGGACTTTAATCCTCAGTCGTGCCTATGGCAACACTCATATGGAACTCCCAGAACTCTGATTTTTCACATTCACACCAGAGATCTTCCTGGTCTGCCATCTGTCATGCAAAGAACAGGAACAAGTTCCACATAATGTCATACATCAAAGTTTAAGGAATCGATTTAATTGTTTAAAGAAAAATATCACTGGTGGAGGGGATTGATGAGGGGAAGAAAGGGGACATCTGTAATACTTTCAATATTAAAGAAAATTTTTTTAAAAATACAAAAAAATAAGTATGCTTGTAGTATGTCTTTTATTTACTCATTTTGTGCCTCTCCATTAGAGTTTAGAGGTGCCTTCCTGGGCCTTGTCTTCACCAGTAGGCAGTGGAATAGTTAAAAGTTCAGGCTCTAGAGCCAAGCTGTCCAAATTCTGGCTCCATCTAAAGCTGTATTGGCTGTAAAGTTAATGGCATGAGCCTCAGGGCTCCTCACTGACAGCCTCTTCCAAAGTCCTGCATCTATATTTCATATTTGAAAGTTTGTATTCTATCCCTGAAAGAGGTCCCCAGTAAAACAAAAATGTCAGATTCCACAAAACCTGGATCCGAAGTTGGCTCCACCCATTACTGGCTATGTGACCTGGGCTCAATATATTTACCTGCTATGTGCCTCTGTTTCCCCATTCATAAAATCGGATAAAACTGGCAACCTACTTCCAGTGGGCTGTTTTGAAGATTCTGTTAATCCGTGTAAGATCTTTAGCACGGTGTCATGCATGTATATGTGCTCCATGTGTATTGGCTTGTATAACTCACTTTTTGGGTTATTCCTTACCTTCCTTTCTCATGAGCCCTGTCAGGCCTGGGATCGCCTTTGTGTTCATGAATTTAGCCTATGCACGTTTCTCCTTTCCCTTAAATCCCTTCCCCTTCGCACCAGTGCATTCTTTTCCAAGAGCCTCCTGGGTTATTTACACTCTGATTTTTATCAACCTCTGTTTGGTTTCTTAAACCTAGTAGTCTTAATCATTATTTAAAGGACATCACAATTTTGGTTATATTTTTTCCTAGGCTCCATCTGCTAGATCGGTTTTCTGAACGATAACATGAGGAAGAAGATGTCATTATCCTCAAACTTTTGTCATAAATAACATTCTGAAAGCATTTCTACATACCATCCACAGGGCTGTGGTAGCTACTTCAATCCTATCTTGCCTCTGAAATATTTATCTTTCCAGATATATTTAGTCCCATGAATACCGACGCCTCTGCGTGAACTGTGAAACAGAGTTGGGACACATGGATTTTTGCCTGGTGGTTTTGCCTAGTTCCTGGTGTGAAGCTAAACCCAGTGTAAATGTATAAGAAAACATGCAGCTGCAAGGTTCACCTGATACTGTTCATCTCCAGGCAGATCTCCTGTGCAGTTTGGGTAGCAGTTGAGGGAACTATGTCGCATTGATTTATTGGCTTATTGGCCTTCAAAACACATCACTTTCTAGAATAAATATCCATTGCTGTTTAAATCAGAATTATTTAACCAATGTCTGCAAACATTTAAATAAGGCCAACATATCCAAGAGTCCTATAATCAAACATATGATGGAATGAAAAACAAAAATTATGATCATTCATACTAGCCCTTATTCCATGACATTTTCCATGACATCCTTGACCAATATATGACCATCACTTAAATAATAATAATTTCTAAACTAAAAGAGAGGTAAATACCATCATGTAGTGCCTCTCAAAATTATGTTCAATAGACAATAATCTGTCTTCTATCCCAGGACTTCACCACCTATTGAAGTGTCACTGAAACATTCTGAGACTTCAGCACAAGATGCCCAGGTGGCACCTCATCTCCAGTCCCCATCTGACCTTCCCATCTGCCCATCTGAAATGGCTCTCATATCATGGGTTTAGAAGCTCAATTCACTCCAGGGTTTCAAATATGCTTTCAACCAATATGAGTTCCAATCTTTTTGACATTTATTGTCCCTTACCGAACACCAGCTGTATTAGGTTTCTCAGAAGAGAAACAGAACCAATGGGAATTGACTCACATAATAGTGAAGACTGGAAAGTTTGAAATCTAAAAGCATTCTGGAGGCAGAATTCCCTCTTCCCCTCGGTCTTTTCTCTTAAGGGTTCCAACTGATTGGATGAGGCCTGCCAACATTATGGAGAGTACTCAGCTTTGCTCAATGTCTATTGATTTAAAAATACCTTTAGAGTGACATCTAGACTGATGTTTTACCAAAAACTAGGTACTATGGTCTAGCAAGGTTGACACACAGAATTAACTACCACACTGGCCATGACCTGCATAGTAACTAAGATTTGTCATATACATTGAAGGTTCTGAATATTGCAGTTCCTGCTGGCCGATAGGAAAAGAGCCCCTTTACCTTCAGTAGATCCTCTCAACCCACTGTCATCTGCCCCTTGGGGAGCACTGCTTCATTGGGAGTAGGTACTCAAGGATGGGACATACCTGCAAAGGGAGTTCAACCCAGCAAAGAGTCTTTCCTGGATTTTCCCATGTCAAGGCTTCCGAGATTCTTTCACCTCTCTGCGTCATTAATCTCAGCTAGCATGTCCCTCTGATGGAAATCATTCAAGTAAGTAAACAAAAGCGCAGACGTAAAGAAAATTACAGTGAGGGCGACTGTTTATAGAGGAGGACCATTGTGACCAGGGTGAGGTGAAATGAAAGCATTGTTCTTGTGTACAAGGAACAGAAACAAAGAAGAAAACAAATGCTCGCAATAATAGTTGAATTTCTAAGTGAGGAATGACATGAATGGTGTCAAGTTCAAAGGAATGAGAAGGGAAGTGTGGGAGTAGGATAAGTGGCAGAGCAATTTAGAAAGATGCTTCCAGAAACCAGAAGCATACACCTGGACTTTAACTCTGAATCGTGCCAATGACAACATGCATATGTAACTCCTAGATCTCTGATTTTTCACATCCATGCCAGAGAGGACCTTCCTGGCCTGCCATCTGTCGTGCAAAGAATAGTAACAAAATCCACAATGTCATACTTCAAAGGTTAAGGAATTGATTTAGTTGACGAAAGAGAAATATCACAATGCCAGTGTCAGAAAAACTGATGAGCCTCCTTCCCACCCCAGGGAGAGGAATCCCAGGGTCAGAGCAATCTTCTGGACACAGTTTGGTTCTGTTCTAATGGAGGGAAACCTTCCCAGTGTGGGTCTTGCTATGTGCCTTGTGCTGTGAGAAAAGTGTAAGAAAGTGGTCCTGCCAATAGTGAAATAAGCAGAATATTTAGTGTCAGGAAGTCTGATTTGGGGATGCCAGCTATTTACAGGTACAGTCTAGAGTCAAAATATTGCTCTGTGCTGGGGACTTTGGGTAGCTGGGGATCTTGAGCACCTGTAGAACGTTGCCGTTTGAAGTTAAGAAGGACTTGACAATCACAAACATCTCCGTGTCACCCAGCGCTGTGGCCTCGGTTCTCCAACTCCAGTTTTCCCCCTCATGGTTGGTTGTGGCCCTTAGGGAAGCCCTGGTCACCCTAGCTCCCTAACAAATGTGGTTAACGTCTCCTCTTGAACTTAGTATAAGGGGATCAAGCAAATGTGTCCTAGAGCTGTGATCTGAAATCTGCTACCATAGCTGGGTTCTCTTGTCCCCAGAGACTAGGGGAGGAAGGACTGAAGCTAAGACTACATACAGCTGGACAGACAGGCATGTAATGATGAGAGACAAGAAAGCTAGGGAGGAGCTGTGTGTCTTCTGAGGTCCTGGCCATTCTGAGAAACTCTGGTACTGAGAAAATGAGGCAGGCTCACCTACCTTCTCTCCCAGGCTCTAACACTGTAGTGAATGTTGACTTTCTCCACAGAAAACAAAACACTAGCTCAACAAGGAAAGATCAAGAATGAAAAGCATAACAGGGTGATTGGTCACATGGGTCTGCATGGCAGCTCTCCCATTCCTTTGATCTGCATATAAAAAGAGCGTGCTGGACACCTCAACACTACTTCTCCAGGACATCAGATTCTGTCTCTTCCAACATGCACTCTCTCCAGCTCCTACTCAGGGCCAGCCATGCCGCCCTGCTCCTGGTTCTCTGCCTGCAGCTGGGGACCAACAAAGCTCAGGAAGACACGTGAGCCAAGCCTTTCTCCTTCTCACAGAAATAAATCTTTTGGGGAGAGGGTTTGTCTCCTATCCTGGGAATCTACATATCCCTTCCTGAAAACTTTTTCAACTTCCCAGAAATCTAATCCCAGGAGCTCTCATGAACCCATGCCAATTCCCACCTCTCTCCTCTGAGGAGCCCCATTAATTCTCTGCAATTTCCACTGGGTGCTTCTAAGTTGCCCATGGAAATAAGGCTCCCAGTGCACATGCCGGCTGTCATTAACAGTCTTTCTCTAAGGCTCTGTCCTATACGCTGTCCATAGTCTACACCTTTGTTAGATTTCTGCTCAGTTAACTTCACCTCCTAGAAGAGAGGGTTGAGCAGGTCTGTGAGTTCCAATAATAGCTTTGGGCACCTTTGGCAAGACTCACTGAATGTTCAGAGGCCCTGGGCACTGATCCTTGGCCCCACCGCCCAAGCTTGAGCTTGCCCAGAGGTTTGGGAATTCTTCCTATTCGGAAGCCTGAAGACGAATGTGAGGACCACTTGCCCACCCCACCCCCCCCACTGGGACCTGGGAACACGCATTCGGAAGCCAACTCACTGAGGGCACACGTTTGAAGGAAGCAGGAAATCCGGGCCATGCAAAACAAAGCAGGAAATGGGGTGGTTTGGGGGAAGAAGCAGGGGCACTCACCAAATCTAGGGATTTTTCCCAGCAGGAAAAGGGGTTGGGATGCAGGGTTTCTGGATTGTGGTCCTGGTTGTACCCTCTGTGGGATGACCAGATGCCAAGTCTTGGAGGAAGCCTTCCAGGGTTTTGACAAGCTGATATAATGGACATCGTTGGGTGTCCAGAAAACCCTGGGTGGGGACAGGTTCAGACACAGATGTCTCTCCACTTAGCCCCAAGGGTCAGTTAGTTGTTGATAAGCTGTGCTAACTAGGGTGACCTGCCATCCCAATTTGCCCACAAATTTCTTGGTTTTAGCACTGAAAGTCCTTTACCCCAGGAAACCCCTCACTGTCAGGCAAAACTGGGGTGATTAATCACCCTAGCTGTGCTGGTCCTCCTATCAATCTTAAACTTATTTACAAAGGGGAGGAATTTTGAAGAAACTGAGGGCCGCATGTCCCTTCCCTGTGCACTGAGCACTAGAGCAGCTGGCACAGGAAATGGAATCTCCCCAGAATCTGATGCTTTCCCTAGGAAAACGGGGCTGGGAAGCCCTGGAGGCCAAGAAACTGAATTCCCTCCGGTCTCACCCAACCCTGGGGAGTTTTGGCAGGAGTTTCTGGGAAAGAGAAAGTACCTCTGTTGGTCCTGGACCCAGTCCTCACTGGCTGAAGCGGACATCTGACTATTCTCTTTGTCTCCGTGTCCTTTCCCCCATCAGACTGTGGTGTGTGGCCTGAGTGTAAGGTGGAATCTGTTGTCCCAAATATGGCCAGGGGTCCAAATCCCCTACAGAACTAAGTGCTAATACAAATCCTAGGCCCCACCAAGAAGCAGAGGAGGAAGATCTTTAAGAATGGTTTCACCTCCAGTAGGTTGAAATGTTTATGATTCTGTTGATAGGAAATTTAATACTAAGGATGACACGGGTCCTCCTAGTCAGTGGACAATCAGCAGAACCTATAGAATTTCATTAGGAAATGACATGACATTGTACTTTTATTGTTTTTATTGTTTTTGTATTTTATTATTTTATTTTATTATTTTATTTTATATTTTATTTTATTATTTTTTATTTGATTTGATTTATTTTATATTTTATTTTATTTTATTTATTTTATTATTTTATTTTATTTTATTTTTGGTCAATGGAACGAAAGAAGCTACTCAATTTCAAATAAAGTGTCCAGGGTGCTTTATTAAGCAAATGAGTACAAAATAACCAAACTAGCCAAAAAATCAAAACTTCCCAGGGAATTCTGGCCCCTCCACCCTGCTCGCTGTGCCCTCTCTCTTGTGCATTGATCTCTGCTCTCTACCTGCTTCTGTCTTCCCAAAACCAGGCGACAGTTGGTCAAAATGAATTTTCAGATGCCCCCCAAAACAGTGGCAAATGAAGAGACCACTGCGAAGCTCAGAGTTGAAACAGAATTGAGAGAGTGCATGGTGGTAAGTAGCGGCCCCGGGCGGGAGTAAAGTGAAGAAAAACCCAACTCCTTAATTAAGTAAAATGCATTGGATGGCACAGGAAAACTACCAGATTAAAGGGCAGTGATAAAATTATTAAAAATCAGCTTGTGATACAGTAATGCATATGTTTCTTTAGCCAGACATTAGCCGCATTTACAACAGAAGAGTTAAATTTTAGTTTATAAAGATTACCTATGTGACGGCTGTGGTTGCTTAGCCTGATTAAGCATCTTCAACTTTGCACTGGTCCTTGACAACACATCACACGTACAGTGCTGGACATCCGACAGGTCCCGAGTTTTTGCTTTAATTATACGAGGTGTTGAAAATTCTGAATTATGAAGATATATTGTTGTAAATGTAATAAAAAGACAAACAGCTCAAGGTTGGGCTTCTCTAAAGAAACGCCAGGATCTCCAAAGTTTTTTTTTTTTAATATGTTTTTATTGATTTCAGAGAGTGGAAGGGAGAGGGAGGGAGAGAGAGAGAAACATCAATGATGAGAGTCATTGATCGGCTGCCTCCTGCACGCCCCCTACTAGGTATCGAGCCCAGAACCAGGGCATGTGCCCAGGCCGGGAATCGAACCGTGATCTCCTGGTTCATAGGTTTATCCTCAACCACTGAGGCACGCTGGTCAGGCTGAAGTATTTTTGAGTAAAATGGAAACAGGGAGAACAACTGAACTCACTGTTTGGGGCTAATAGGCTATTTGGTGCAGACCTATTTGGGGCAGGTCTCAGGAATCAGCCAGCCAGCCCCAGCCCGATGACCACACAGCCCAGTGACGCCACCCCAGACCCCGTGTTCAGGGTAGCGATGAGGGCACTCACTATTTCGAGATATATAAATCTGTAATGTAGCACAAACGAATCTATGTTTCTCCTGGTGATAAAATCACTCTCTGCTAATGCCACTGGGGGACACTGATGACCTTCAGAGCAGAAGGCATGCTCAATTTCAAGGTGAGCTTAGGAAGATAAAGGTACTTGAGTTCACAGACTCATTGAATTCTATTCACAGACCCTTTGGGTCTATGGGCCCCGGGATTAACCCCCTGTGCTGAACATGAACTAGAACATTAGCCCGACTGCTGAAACTCACACATGCAGTGCTCTGGGATCTTAAGCACGCTCAAGTTAACAAAGAGAAAAGGAAGTTTACCTTCAAGATTTCACTGGCTCACCTGACAGCCAGGTTGGGTGGGTCGCTGTCCTCTCTCACACTTGAGGAAAGCAAAGGTGAGAGACATCACTGTCACTACTGAAGGCACAGAGTTTGAGAGGAGCACAGCGGGGACTTGGTCACAGCTCTAGCAACAAGGCCTGACTTCGGCTTCCACACCCAAGCAGCCAGGCTGCGGTCACAGGCCAATTCCTGTTGCCCTGGCTGCAAACCAAAGCCAGCTTCCCCCCTACACTAGTGCTGCGCACGCTGAGTGCCCCTGGCCCTATGGACTCACTCACCTCGGCCCTCCCCAGCCATGCACACACATGCTAACGCCTGAACCTGAGGATATGAGGACAGAAAACCTTCTGACCTCGACTTCAGCTCCTGAAATGATACTACAAAACTGGACTTCCCATCTCATGCCTCTCCCACCTCCATCCCTGAGCTTTGCTCACTAAAGCCACCCTCTCCCCTTCCTTGACCCCCGCTTGTCTTCCTCTCCCTGTCCTACTCCCCACCCCAACACTGGGTCACCTTTCTCCACCTCCTCCGCCCCAGATGAAAACTTACTTGAAAAGCAGCAGACCAATGGAAGGGCCTTTTAACTATAAATACACCGCCTGCCTGTGTGACGATTATCCAAGAACCTTCTTCTGGGACTTTGCGGTCAACAGTAAGTAAAGGAGTCACCCAAGAGAAGAACCGCCCCCCAGGGAGGAGGAACCATAGAGAAGCGTGGCTCCAGATCTGGTGGAGAACTGGGGCAGAAGGATGGAGGGGGAGAGGAGAGAAAGGGCAGACTAGATGGGGACCATGCCCAGGTTCAACAGATGAGGGATTGTGGGAGAAAAGCTAATAAGGGAGATATACTTGCAAATGATTTGGGGAAACTGAGTCCCAGCGGGGAGGTGCCTGCTACTGGTGGAAAAGTTAGGCCCCTGGGGGTGAGAGTGTTAAGAGATGACCGTTGTCCTTGTGCCTTTCAGATACTGTAAGAATTGCAGCAGTGGTTGACATCGTCCGTGAATTAAATATCTGCCCCAACGATATGGCAGTGGTACCCATCAAAGCAAACCGTTTCAGCATCATGAAGACCCTAACTGTAGTCTGATCCTACTGGAACCGTTGTCTCACTGTCCCCCACCCCACCCCACCCCAAGGTGGCTTCCTCTAAGGGAACTTGGCTGGGGGGGAGAGGGCGTTGTGGTCTGTCAAATAAACTTCTCCCAGGCTTCTGTGTTCTGTTGTGTCTTCCCGCCAAAATCTCTCCTGGAGGAGCCTTGGAGCCCCCAGAATTTCTAGAACTTCTTTCCTTCAAAGAAGCTTTGCTGAAGAGAGCTTAGGGGTTCTCACTGCCCATGAAAAGGGAGACAGAAATGGAGAGGAGCTGAGCCATTCTCACAGAGGGAGAGTGGTGGTCTCCTAAAACGCAGCAACCGAGGGGCAGAAACTGGACCAGTGTCCAAACCTCTCTGCTCCTTGGCCTTCTACATCCCACCATCCCTCCAGGGGCCCCTTCAGATCCCAGGAAATGGGAGTCAGCTGCGTACAGTAGCCAGGGGCAGAGTCTGTATTCGATTCTTTTTTTTTTAAATATATTTTTATTGATTTCAGAGAGAGGAAGGGAGAGGGAGAGAGAGAGAGATAGGAGCATCACTGATGAGAGAGTCACCGATCCGCTGCCTCCTGCACGCTCCCTGCTGGGGGTCGAGCCCGAAACCCGGGCATGTGCCCTGACCAGGAATCGAACCCCAATCTCCTGGGTCCCAGGTCAGCGCTCAACCGCTGAGCCACGCCGGCAGGGCTCAATTCTATTTCGGTCCTTCAGCCAGTGAAAAGTGACAGACTAAGTGGTGCTCAGGGATGTGGGGCTGCACAGGAGGCTGAGGAGTAGAGGGGGCCACGGGGGCTTCCTGAGAGAAAGGAAATCTGAGCCAGAGTCAAGGGCATGAAGTGGGCAGGGGGCATTCTGGCAGATAGAACAGTAGGCACCAAGAGCTCAAAGCGTGTTCAGGATTAAGAGCAAGCCAGGCAGCCTAGAGAGGAGGCTGACAAAGAGACAGGAACAAAACAAGTTTGTAAGTCAACAAGGCAAGACCATATCCTCTAGGCCACTGATCCTGAATGGCTGTCAGATCCAGGGCAGGGAAACAGTCTTTGGGGAAGATCCCTTCATATGGTAAATAGAACAGCAGCATTGATTGTAGGCCTAACATGTGCCAAAATACACATAATATTCTTAGTTATATGCTCTATCACATGCCCTACTAAAAACAACCATATATATGTACACACACACACATATACATACACACAATGGAATATTATTTGGAATAATATTATAAGAAAGAAGGAAGTCCTGCCATTTGTAACACGAATGAAACTTGAGGGCGTTGTGCTAAGTGAACAAAGTCAGACAGCAAAAGGCAAATACTGTGGGATATCAATTATCGATAAAATCTACAAAAGCTGAACTCATATACACAGAGTAGAGTGGTTACTGGGGCTGAGTTGTAGGGGAACTGGGGAGATGTTGGTCAAAGGGTACAAACTTCCAGTTACGAGATGAACAAGTTCTAGGGATCTAATGTACATCACAGTGACTACAGTTAACAGCACCGTCTTCTATACTTTAAAGTTGCTAAGAGAGCACATCTGAAAGGCTCTCACCACAAAAAACAAATGGTAATTATGTGAAGCGACGGAGGTGTTGGCTAACTCCATGGTGATAAGCCTTTTACAACATATAAGTGAATCAAATCAATACATCATACACCTTAACCTCACAAAATGTTTTAGGTCAATTATATCTCAATAAAGCTGGTGGAAAGGTTAGCCAAAGAACAGGTATGTATAGCCAATGGACACAGACAACATTGCAGTGATGGCCAGAGGGAGGGGGGCAAGGGCTGGTTGGAGGTAGGTAAAGGGGGAGAAATAGGGGGGATATCTGTAAGAGTGTCAACAATAAATAAATAAATAAATAAATAAATAAATAAATAAATAAATAAATATTTATTAAAACCACATGCATTAAGTATTGATTCATTCAATAAATAACCTACCAAATGCCTACTGGGCCATTAATTGCTTTAGGTACTTGGTTTTACTCACAGGAATCAGAAATATAAGTTTCTTATAAAATTTATATTCTTCATGGGGGCCAGCCAATAAACAACTAAATTCTATTTTTATTTTATGAGAAAACTGTGATGAGAGAAGTAATTTTCACACAGCCAGAGAGTGGCAGAGCTCAGTTTGAAACACAGAGGCAGCCTGACACACGGGAGGGCCTCTGTCCCTACACTACACAGACACTGCACTATAAACTACACTACACACTACATACACACTACACCACTACACTACACTACACACTATACTACACTATACACACTACACACTACACTATACTATACACACTCTCCACTACACACTGCAAAAACACACTCCCCTCCCACCCTATGTGGGCCCCTCAAAATCTCTAACAAAAAGCATTTCAAAATTGCCAATTTTAGCTCATGCACTAATTCCAAGCACATTGTTTCCTCCTACTGTTTGCTTGTCCTGCAATGCAGCTAGAATTCTTGATTGTTTATAGCACTGGCCAATAAAAATAGAAAAATATATTTTAAGCTACATATGTAATTTTAAATTTTCTGATAGCCACATTTTAAAAAGCTAAAAGAAACAGGTGAATTTAATTTGCTAATATATTTTATTTAGCCTAATATACTGTAATTTCAAGATGTCCAACTTATTTCACTTAGCGTAATAGTCTCTTGGTCCATCCATGTTGCCTCAGTGACAAGATTTCTCTGTATGATGACAAATGGTTAATAGGCTTATAAGGGAGATCACTTCATGAAGGACATAAATTTTGAATCACTATGTTGTACACCTGGAACTAAAGTAATATTGTATGTCAACTATAATTAAAAAATATATATATATAGCCCTGACTAGGTGGCTCGGTTAGTTGGAACTTCATCCTGTCCACAAAAAAAGTTGTGGGTTCGATCCCTGGTCAGAGCACCTACGGGAGGCAACAGATTGATGTTTCTCTCTCATGTTGATGTTTCTCTCTCTCTCTATCTCCCCCTTAATACAAACATATCCTCAGGTGATGATTAAATAAATAAATAAAATCAATATAGAAAAAAGGTAAAAAATTGTAAATAAAAACAATTGTTAAAATTTAAAGAAAAAAGAAGTATATATATTATACACACACACACACACACACACACAGGCTTTAACTGGGGTCAGTCACACACACAGGAGACTATAATTGGGTTCACTCACATACCCAATCCAGATGGTCTCATTACCACATTACTATCTCAAGGCTGTGTCCTTGGCCCACTTCTAACATAAGAAAAGCAGAGTAACATTCTGAGCATGGAGAAGGGACAGGGGAACCTCAGATTGCCCAGGTGCAGTTCATGGGTCAGACTGACACATCTTCTTCATGACCTTCCCCAACACCTTCCTACCTCACTCTACTGCCAATTTAAATTCCAGCTGAATGTTGACTTTTCTCACAGAAAAACAAACAAGGTAGCGATGAGGGAAATCCCAAGTATGATGATTTTGGATGAACTGGCCTGCCTGTCTTGCTACACTAATAAAGACTGATCCTGAGCCCTGGATGCACAGTCCTCCTGACATCAAGATCTTCCAGCATGCGTGCTCTTCAGCTTCTGTTCCAGGCCAGCTCTGCCATCCTGCTCCTGGTTCTCTGCCTGAGACTGGGGACAAGTACAGCTCAAGAAGAGATGTAAGTCACCTCTTCCTCTTTCCTACAGAAAATGTTTCAGGGGGGATATTTCTCCTAACCCAGAAATCTACATTCTGGGTTTCCTACCCTAAAATAGCCCACCCTGGGAGTCCTCACTATATGTGTCTCTTGGTCTCATTCTTTCCCTTTTCATACCTGTTATGGAAGTTACTGAATCCATGACCTACTGCTACTTCGGGTTTTAACTGTTTCTTTTTTCTAAAAGGAAAAGCGTGGGTAGGGGTGTGGACTTGGTTAATAACTGTGGGATAAGCTTTGGATAAGACATATGAGCGGCACAAGGAGGGGCCATGGCCCTGGTTACTACCCAGTATAAGGGGTTGTGATGATCCACCAACTCAGATGATCCCTGTGGCTTCATTAGCAGCAGTGCTCTCCTTCTCATTAAGATCTGACTCATATGCTGGAGTTCAGGGTCTACAAGACCTGAGCATGTTCCTTCAATCAAGGAAAGGTAGAACATAATCCTGAGACCTGCCTTTTCATGGACCAATTCCTATATTCAGGATCTATGATGTGATAAAACTGGTCTCCAGTTCTATAATTATCTGCCAAAGGGGAGGAAGGAAATAGCAGATTCCAGTTCCTTGTTGGGGGGAGAGGCATTGAAATGGGCCTAGGTCTTTGCGAGAAGAAAGGACTGAGTTCCAAAAAAGAAGTCAGGAGCTCCCTAGGAGACATAACCATGTAGCCAACAAAATGTGGAAAAAGGAATATCTAGCATGGGAATGGAGATGTGGAGATTTTGGTGAAGAAACGATACCTGGGGATTTCTCTAAGGAGAAGAGAGGCTAAGAGGACAGGGTGATATATGGGGTGAGTCAGGAGTGAACCTCAGTAGGTTGACTTAGGGGGACTTGTAAGTTCCCCCCTCATTAGGCTTGAGGAACAGTGAGTTAATGAAAAAAATTGAGCTAGTTGATCATCATATTAAACTTTAATTCATTCATGTGATAAATATCTCAGACCCTTAGAACCTCATGTCTTCCTATAAGCTCTACTAGCACAGAAAAAAGGAGCTTTCTTGGATTCTGAGATGATTACACAAGAAAAATGGGATGGAAGGGAGAGCATCCCAGGCTAAAGTAGGCCATGTAACCAAATCACTTCCTGCCCCAAACAGCACCATGGAGATTCAGCTGAGAGTCTTGGACGAAGGGAAAGCACCTCTCTCTGCCCAGTTCCCTGCCCTCATTAGTTGGAAAAGAATACGACCTCTTTCATTCTGCCTTTATTTACCTCTTTTTATCCAGATGACACACAGAGCCCTCAGGTGTGAGTCATGCAAAGGGGACTCTTATAATCACCTCTGTGTCACCACCGTTCCTTGCATCCCATGGCTCCCTCTGCCCCTCCTGCTTTCATCCTACCTCCCAGGCCATCGCAATATTGGACTTTTGTCTGACTTTGGGTTTCTGCCTCTTTTGCCACATCTAGAGAGAATGTAATTTCAGCGAATCTGTCCATTCGTCAATCTGGAGACGTAAACTATTCGGTATCACTCGAGGTTACATCTAATGTGTGTCTGTGCATGGTGGTAAGTAAGTATTGGGGCTCCATTCATTGGGGAAACAGAAGGGAACTAACAATGATGTTGGTAGTCATCACTGACTTGATGTGAAACAAGGCCTTAGGAATACTTTGCCTACCAATGCTTTGGCATACATTAGCCTTGAGCCTCTGAGCAGCCCTCTTAGAATTGTGCGTATTATTATTTTTACTTTTATTTTAAAGATTAAAAAAGTGGTAGAATGGAGAGTATAAAAGAGTGGAAGCTTTCAAGTATGGGGTCAGGACTCTTCACTTCATTTAGGGAGGAGAGGGAAGAAGAGAGAAAAGCAATAAAAATGGGAATAAAAATGAGTAACAGTGATCGAGGAGCTCTGCTAAAATTGTCCCATTGTCCCCACCCCTGCCACCAGCCCATGCTCAGTGATAAGGCTGAGCCAGGGAGATACCATTTAACAGGCCGTGGCAGACATAAGAGAAGCTGCAAGAATGTGCTAATTATGATCTCCCTCATAGATGGGACACTTCCCATCCGACAGGGATTGGCTCTCCCAGTCACTAGCTCCGGCACCTTCCCCTGCTCTCCTCCTTGAGCCTTCAGAACCCACACCCCCTCCTGCTTCACTATCTTTGTTATCAATCCTCCAGTCCTTGGAGGCCTCCTTAGGGTTTTTAGAAAACAGGTGCCAACAGGAGAGAAAGCTGCAGAGTTACCAAAACCCTTAAGGAACATACAAATTGCCCCCGATATTTATGCAAATATATGTGATGCTACAAATGCTTCTGAGAAATCCCCTTTCCACGGATCTTCTTTGATGCTGTTTCAGGAAGCTCTTGCTACTTTCTCTTCTCAGGTCTGGTCTCAGCAGGTTTCTTCTCCCATCTGAGAACCTCAAAGTCACTACTTGTATCTTCTCTCTCAGTAAAAGGTTGACCATTCTGTCAGCTGAGGAAAACAGGCATGATGTGCTAAGTCGGCCAAGTGCTTTCAGATTCCAAGTGTGTTTGCTTACACAATAACCATGGTGCTTTGTGTTCATAGAGCTCTGTATCGTTCGCAAAGCTCAAAAACTCATTAACTCATATAAACCAGACAGGTCAATATCAATACTTCCTTCTCACAAGGGCAGAAATAGAAGCTCAGAGGATAAATGCTATGTCACAAAGCTGGAAAGCAGAAGAACTGGGACACAAACCCTGCTTTCATTTACTTGAGGGGAGTTTTCCACCACACCAGAATAGACCAACTGATGTTTCAGATTTTGATAGCTCTCTTGATTCACAGAGAAGTCAATTTAATTCATTTCCAATGGACTCCAACTTGGGGCCCCTGAGTCCAAAACTAAATGATGTCCAACAATGGAGGCCACTTGGCTCTTCCATTACTTAAAATCAAGAACTTAAGGATCCATTTCACAAATCAGCTGATGAGTTCAGTGCTGGCCAGACCCATGTAAGTGTGTTTACTCCCACTCCATGGGACTGTTAAGCAAAAAAATAGAAGGCCAAAGTAAGAGGCAACAAACATTTATTTGGGATCCAAAAGAACAGCTATTTGGGAAGCACCGATCCACGCAGAAATCAAAACAGTGTTCCGATTAGTGCGTGAAGGCAAGGGGTATTTATGAGAAACGGAAGGGAAGCAATTATGTGAATAGAAAGAAGGCATTTCTATGGGTGTTAATAAACTAAGGATGGAATTTCTATAGATTCAGTTAATCTAATATAGTGATGCTAATTTTTAAGAATGTCTTTCATCTTCAGTCCTCTAGTGATAATATCTGCTTTCCTGTTAGTTTCTGAGAACAGCTGTTTAGAATACAAATGCTGCTTTAGGCCCAGTCCAAAGGCTATCTGGCCCCGTTTTAACACTCCAAAGGTTTGAGGAGTAGGGCACGCAAAGCAGTTCCTCTTGGCAGCTCCAACTTCACGTTGAAGTGGTTTGTTCATATTATTTTTCACATTTCCCCCCTTTGGTTGAGATCTTCCCGTGAAAATATTACTGATCGATCACTGGAAAGCAATACTGATCAGTTATTAAAAGCACTGTTTGTCCATCGTCGCTAGGAAGGCTCACTCCCATATGCCATTTTAGCGCTGGTCTGGTCTCCGGGCAATGCTCCTTCTGGGTGTGTCATGTCCCAGGCAGGAGGAAAGGTGACTTTCTTAGGGGCCTTAGACCACATCTGAGCAACAAGAGGGCCAGAACAGAGGAAGGCTCAAAACCACTATTTTGTAACAGTTGCAATAACTTTACAAGTCTCTTTGTTCGGAAAGCCAAGGCTTTTACCAGCTCTGGAGAAGACTTTTAAGGTTTGCATTTGTCTTGAACAAACCATCTTTAAGGAGGGCGGGGGGGGGGGGGGGGCTGAGCTTTGAAAAGACTCCCCTTTCCCAATTTTTTCTTCTCCTTGGTTTCTTTAACCTCGGGCAGTTGTGGGCTGTGTTTACATTTCTGATATTCCGAGGTAGGCTTCAAAAACTCCTATCAGACTTTCGATTCTGCCAAATTTCTGATCGTAGTTACCAAACTGTCAGGTTCCAGGTGGGACGGGCAGGAAGACGCTGCAAGCACCTGCGCGGGTGGACGGTTTCCTTTAGGGGACTTTCAGAGCACTTTTAAAGCCACCCTGTCTCTCGGGAGCTTCTGAACATCAATGAAGAGCGCATTCGCGTCTCCTCCAGAGGTGTGGGTACAGGAGGCGGCGCTTAGGCAGTAACGAGAGAGGAGGGAGCCGGCCGCCTAATCAGGGCGGATTGGCTAGGAGGGGGCCGCTGCACAGTCACTGCAGGCATCCGCGTGGGCAGGAAAGTCCAGCTTCCCGACCTCCCCGGGAACCACCGCCTTTCTCCCGAGGGATGAAGCCGCGAGGGGAGGACTCCTCTGCGGAGCCACGTGCAGGCGAAGCCAGACGGGCAGGAACTCCGGGGCATGCGCAGTGGGAACCGGATGAGCAGGAACTCTGGGGCATGCGCAGTGGGAACCGGATGAGCAGGAACTCTGGGGCATGCGCAGTGGGAACCGGATGAGCAGGAACTCTGGGGCATGCGCAGTGAGAGCTGGATGAGCAAGAACTTCAGTAGAAACCAGACAAGCAAGAACTTTGGGGCATGCGCAGTGGAAATCGAAGGAGCAAGAACTTTGGGGCATGCGCAGTGGAAACCGGATGAGCAAGAACGTTGGGGCATGCGCAGTAGAAACCAGATGAACAAGAACTTCAGTAGAAACCCGATGACCAAAAACTTTGGGGCATGCGCAGTAGAAGCCAGTCGAGCCAGCGGAAGTTTGACGCAGGCGCAGTAGGAGCCAAAATGGCCGCCATACAGGGTAGGAGTCTAGCCTGGGAGAAATCCTTGGATAGGGTAAGGGCACAACCCCCGGGAAGACCCAGGGGCGGGATCGGATGCGGAGGGCCCAGCACAAGCCCGGGCAGAATGAGGACAACTGGTTCCTTTGAAAGAAGATTTATCCTTTCCCAAACGCCAGAGGATATCATCGAATTTAACGAAGGCCCCAGGCACAGCCCACGCACTTTCACCACGTGCAGCCTGGGTGTAGCGGCTGCGGGGGCCGGAGCGCAGCGCCAGTCACATGGCGGCCCTGGTGCCATGGGCCTCGGCAGATGGGGAAATGAGACGTACAGAAGCGGCGCGCCTCTCAGCGCTGGGCCTGGGCCTGCAGCCGCCGAGGCTGCGCTTCTGCCGTGAGACGAGCCGAGCCGCCAGCCCGGGGAGAGGCCCTGCAGCGGACCCCCGCCGCCCTCCCCTCGGATCCCCTCCCCTCGGGTCCCCTCCCCTCGGGTCCCCGCCGCCCCCGCCCTCCCCTCGGGTCCCCGCCGCCCCCGCCCTCCCCTCGGGTCCCGCCATCCCGCCGCTACTGCTCAGCTCCTCCTGCACCCGAGCCCCTGAGGGGCTTTTCTCTGACTTCCCGAGACCCCCTGTGCAGGCGGGTCCAGCCAGCCCAGCTCGCCCGGTGCGCCCGGCAGCAGCTCGCACCCTCCCCATGACGGAGGCGGGACTTGGAGAGGGCTTAGAACAACGGTTCTCCTCCATGCCCCAATGAACATCCGTGTTTTACTTTTGTAAGTGGGGCCATTGTACTCTAAAAAGACCCAAGAGGAGGAACCCAAATGCTTGTACGTGTCCCTAGCTGGAGTTGCCAAGGAGGGAGCTTTGGGGGAACTTTCAGAAGGTCAAGATCCCACGTTAAAGAGAAATGCCCCTGAGCGCTGAGGGCGAGAAGACGGAAGAGATGCTCATCAGAATCCCCCGGGTGGTTTGACTGGCAAACGCAGGCAGGCGGGTGCCCTGTGTGAACGGCGGAGGTCAGAAGGCAGACTCTCAGGGTGAGAGGGAAATACGGCCGTGAGCAGCGTCTGCTAAGCCTGGAGTCGCCCAGAGCCAGGCTGATACCCAGGGGGATGTGCAATCCAACGGGCTCCATTACCTCTCTATCCTGTCGTGGTAGCTGACTTTTTTTTTTTTTAAGGTGGCAAGCATCCCATTGACTCTTCCATGCTTGACCTGGGCCCACCCATCTTGCTGCTTTGGCTCCAGGATTCCCTTAGCAATGGCTTTCACCTCGTGTACATGTCACCCACAGTCAAGTTTGTTTCAATAGGTGCTAGTCTGGTGAGATCTGTACGCTCCTTGGTTTGCAGGGCCTGGCCTGGAAAATAGGTTTATAGGATTTATGCCTCTGCCCTCCCCTACAACATCTTTCTTATGACAACAATGTGAAAGACAGAGATGAGCAAAAACAAAAACGAAAAAAAACAAAGAGCGACCAGCAAAAGAAGTACTCGCCCACCAGGGAAAAACCCCTGCAAGGTGCTTCCTCCCCCCCCCACACACACACACAATGCAATTTTTTACAGCCATGAGAACTGTGAAAAATCCTTCCTGAGAACAAAAAAAATATTTCTTCTCGTGTGGTACCAAGCTTCAAGTTGCTCACTGCCACAGCTGGAGGAGGTTTCGTCCTGAAGGAAAAACTGTCATCTGGTAGCAAACTCCTGTGCCAGCAGCTGCATGTGAGCACTGGGACAGCGGTGCCTAGGGCGAGCTCCTCTCTGAGGGAAAACCCCTCCTGGTTTCAAATAAAGGTACCAACATCAACCAACGAAAGGGTGGTCCAAACCCGAGAAGGCTTCACAGTCTGGAAGGAGGTCCATGAAGTGATGAGCTCAGAAAAGATTCTGTAGGTACCATGCCCTAGTTCCAGGAGACAACAGTTCACAAAGGTGAGGCCACATCAGGTCCTGATACTGACACAAAATAATCTAAAAATAAACGGCCAAAGGAAGAGGCAGAAGGTGTTTGAGATCCAAAAGAAAAGTAGCTATTCAGGAAAAACTGATTCAGGCAGAAACCCAAACAGTGTTCCTATCAGGAGGTGCAGCCAAGGAGCATTTATGAGAAAGAGAAGGGGAATAATTACATGAATAGAAGGAATTTCTGTGGGTGTTAATAAGCTAAGGAGGGAATTTCTATAGATTCAGTTAATCTGACACAGTGATACTAACTCTAAAGGATGACTTTAATTTTCAGTCTGGTGGTCATAATGCCTGCTCTTCTATTAGCTTTGCAAACAGTTGTTGTCAATACAATTTTGCTTTAGGCCCAGTCCAAATGTTATTTTGCCCAGTTTTAACCTCCCAAAGGTTTGAGGAATAAAATATGTAAGGCAATTCCTTTGGGATGGCAAGTCCAACTCCGTTTTGAAATGGCTCTGCTTGTATTCTTTTTTACAAGACAGAATCAAGTGTAATACCTGATGACACTTCAAACCCAACTTTTAAACTGCAGCCATTCACCATCGAAAGAAAACATCTTTTCTTTATGCAATTGTTAAAGTTGAATGTGGCAGTTAGAAAGAATTCCCAAAAAAGCTGACTAAAAAACAGTATGAGCCCCAATGGGGGGTGTGCAGGAGGCAGCCAATCAATGACTCTCTCATCACTGATGTTTCTCTCTCTCCCTCTCCCTTCTCTCTGAAATCAATAAAAACATTTAAAAAAAAAAAGAACAGTATGGTACTTGAAGTGTTAAGGATGATAGTTTAGAGGGGGGAGGAATCCCTGGTACCCCCTTCCTGTGGTGCCCTAAAAAATGTGCTTATTTTGTTTAATGGTTAATCCAGGTCTGCATCAGCCAAATCTGTACCATCTGTGACCCTTCCACGCCTTCTTCCCCTCAGGTTGAAGCCACAATCCAGACGAGCCAAAGTGTCACTTTTCCCTTAGGTAATTTTATTTACACTGCCTGTGTGTGTGATATAAGAAGATTCTATTAGGAAATACAAACTTCAGGTGAGTGAGTCCACTTCCTCCCTGAGCACTAATGTTGTGTAAGGGGGGATGTTGAGAGAGGTCAAAATTAAAGGGGGCAGCAAGAAGTGGCAGAAAGCAAAAGGAGTAAGGCATTGGAGTAAGAATAAAATACAACCCAGAGAAAGTATGAAGTGTGGACAAAGTTGAGTGTGAAGGGAGGGAGTTTGGTTAGGACCATCTGTGCCTTATGGATGAGACTGAGAAATGGGAGCTGAGTCACAGATAGTAAAGAGGGAAAGGAGATGGTCTGTGGGTGGAGCCTGAAAAGCCCAGAGTGAAGGGGTGTGGAGTCCTGTTGCCGGACATAGCTCTCCTTTCTCTTTCCAGAAAATGCAACCATTACAGGGATGGCTCAGGTTGTGTCAGAACAAAGCAGATGCCCTCCTGATGTGGAATTGTACCCCAAAACTGGTTACAAAGTCTCTGTTGTGGACCATATCACCCAATGATGCTGATCTGGAAAGTGAGCCACCCTAAGTTTGTGGGCATCTATGGACTGTAAATAAACTTCCCACTGGCTTCTCAGTGTCTTGTGTGTCCTTTCCCCACAACTTAGGACTGTATCTGCCCAGAGTTCTAAAGCACTAGTCTTTCAAGAAACTTTCTGAGACAAAATATAATGACCATTCACTCACTAGAAAATGGAGAAAGGACAGGAATAATTCTCACCATTTAACCTACAAAAAGAAATGCCCAGAGAGAGGGCATTTTTTGTGCGAGCACTAAAATTAAGGGTAGAGCTGGGCAAAGATTCCAAGTTGCCCTCCTATTTTAGTCCAACTACATCCAGCACCCCTCCTAGCTATGTGAAATGTCAACTAATCTGAAGTCCCCAAATGGTTATGCCTTCCTCCTCTTCATCTGATGGCAAGGAAAAGACTCACAGGAGCTCAGGTTTGCTGAACTCCTAACCACAATGTCCCTGGAGGTGATGGTAAGAGAGACCATGTTGATCTCTGGCTTTCTGGGCCAACATAGTCAAGCTGTCAAAGACAAAGCACTACTGAATAGCCATTGTTTCCAAATATATGCCACATTCTGAAGAACATGGCCATCAGCCTAGTTGGTGTTATCCCGAAGCTATCTCCTTAGCATGCTGAAAGACACTTCATCAACGAGCAGCTATGTGTAATTTCCTAATGATGTAGTTAATGGGAAACCAGTAGAATTCCCTGATCATGTGCCAACACTCTCATTAAAAAAACAAATGGAATTCCTTTGACCTAGGAGATATTAGATCGGATCCCATGTCTAGAAATCAAACACTCTTGAGCCCTCAGATAGTGGCACTGGCCAAGACATCCATACATTGAATAGATATCAATCCCTCTTAAGACAACTACTGCCCCTCAAGAGTCCAAAGCATCCAGGGTACTCAGAAATCATTATTCTACCAAATGGTCTCTCTGAGAGAGGGTACTCTACTGAGGTCTCAGCATTAGTCTGTGTTGTTGAACGGTCAAGAGCTACATTTGAATCACTTATGGGGAGAACCACGTACATAGCATCAATCACTCCTTCGTCAGCCATCACACAAGCATGGGAGTAGCTGAGGACAGAAGCTGGCTGACATCCATTGAACCAATCATCCTGTCCTAATTGTTCAGTGTCTCCTCTGTGTCAGATAGTTTATTATGAGCACTAACACAATTCGCAAAGAACCACACACTTTGTCTTCACATCTGACGATTCATCCAGATGGCTCTTCTCCAGCTCTCCTTCTGTTGAGAATTCTAATGTTCCTACCAGGCCCCTGACAGACCAGCCAAGAGACTTGCTATTGCTCAACTGTCCATGTATATTAATGATTTAAGTCACTTTTCCCTCCATGCAAAGTTGATAACCAGGTATACTGCTTACAGCTCTGCCCACTGAGAGGTCTTTCCCCCAGATGAGTGTTTCTAGAACACTCCTGAGTGAAGTTTTAGTGTGGAAATACAGCCCATCTTTAGTTCAAAACAATAAATTGAACCAACTCATCTGTAAACCACACCTGGGTTTTTTTCCTCCAAAACCTAGCCAAGGTGAATTCATCCACTCATGAGGCTGTAGATCCAATCTGAAGGAAGGGGTGTTAGTGCAGCAAAAGTAGTTGACATGGGGTATAAACCACCTTTTTCTGTAATTTAAGCCGTCTGGGTACTGGTTGCCAGAAGAGCTGACCATGTGATTAAAGGGTTAGAACTTTCAGTCCCCCCTACTCCCTGCCCCCCACCCACCTCTGAGGAGGGCTGAGGGGCTAGAGATTGAATACAATCACCAATGATTTAATCAAATTGCCTGTGTAAAAAAGCCTCCATAAAAACACAAAAGGTCTGTTCAAAGAGCTTCTGGGATGTTGAACATAGGTAGAGGTGCTGGGAGAGTGGTGTTCCCTGGAGAGGACATGGAAGCTCCATGCCCCTTCCCACATACCTTGCCCTACCCCTCTCTTTCATCTGGGTGTTCATCTGAATGCTTTTATAATAAACCTGTAAATGTAAGTAAACTGTTTTCTTGAGTTCTATGAGCCTCTAGCAAACTAATCAAACCTGAGGAGGAGAGAGTCATGGGAACCCCTGATTTACAGTTGATGGGTCAGAAATACAGGAGCCAACCTGGACTTGCATTTGACATCTCACATGGGGTGGGAGGCGGCCTTGTGGGACTGGGCCCTTAACCTGTGGTATCTGATGCTATCTCCAGGTAGATAGTGTCAGAACTGAATTAAATTGTAAGACACCCAGAATTGCTTGATGTGGAGGGGGAGAGAAACCCAAACATTTGGTGACCAGAAATGTCAGAAGTGTCCTGTGTGAGCTGTAAAGGAAGCCTCACAGGTGAAAAACTAATTTTTCCCCCCTACTCAAGTATTCTCCCCTTAAATAGTGAGGACATCATAAAAGACCATCAGGAACAAAGGCTACAGTCAAGTCAGCCTGCATTTAGTCTTTGGAAATGCACAAAAGGACCCACAGGTCTAGGTAGTGTAACATAGTGGGTAAGAAGGTGGACTCTGGGACCAGCTGGCTCAGTTTGAATCCCAGTTCTATCACTCTCTAGGTCTGTGACTTTGGACAAATTACTTAGTCTCAGTTTCCTCACCTGCAAAATAGAGATAATAAAAGTACATTCTTCACAGGACTGTTGTGAGGCTTAAATGTGGTAATATATATAAGGTGTTCACACATTGCCTAGCACATCATCAGAACTATATATGTCCCTAAAATTATTTTTATTTTCAATCAGTTCTCTAAAGTCACAAGTGGAACTAAGTTGCATGGTGACTTGGTACAAAGATGTTTGAATTAACTGGAGCTAGTAGAGAACAGGACTCTCAATACCATGTCAGTGGTTTATAAAAGAGTGACTCCTCAAGTCCTTCCCTGGGCCCCATGGTTAAACTAATACCAACATGTCCAAGAGGATATGGAAGACTATCAGTCACCAAATCCCTCCATCATTTGCATCTCCAGGTTTGGAGCTAAGAATTGAGGCAAACAAATGAGTGAATTTGGAAATGCTCCATCAACTGCTTCCTCTTGTGACATGAATAGTAGGAGTCACCAAGGATCTGCCCATCAAATTCTAGGGAGACATTTCCCCTTAGACACCAAAGAGGAGTAACGACTCAGGATGCCCGAAACCTGCACTCCCCAAGAAGATGAGTCGTCACCATTTCAAATCATCTTAATTTTCACAGTTATAGGCACTGAATGCATCATTGGTATCGTTGCCAATGGGTTCATTGTGGTTATAAGCGTAGCTGAATGGATTCAGAACAAGGCAGTCTCCATGAGTAGCAGGATCCTGTTTTTCCTGAGTGTATCCAGAATAGCTCTCCAGAGCTTGATGATGCTAGAAATCACCTTTCACTCAACATCGCCACATTTTTATTATGAAGATGGTATATATGATACATTCAAAGTAAGTTTCATATTCTTACATTATTGTAGTCTCTGGTTTTCTTCCTGGCTCAGTTTCTTCTACTTTGTGAAGATTGCTGATTTCTCCTACCACCTTTTTCTCAAGCTGAAGTGGAGAATTACTGGACTGATGCCCTGGCTTCTGTGGCTCTCAGTGTTTTTCGCCTTGGGCTACAGCACACTCTTTTCCTACGGCATCTACACCGTTTACTGTAACAATTCTTTCCCTATCCCCTCCTCCAACTCCACTAAGAAAGTATCCTTCACTGAGACCAACGTGGTCAACCTGGCTCTTCTCTACAGCCTGGGGTTCTTCATTCCTCTCATCGTGTTCGTGCTGGCGGCCTCCCTGCTGATCATCTCCCTCAAGAGGCACACCCTGCACATGGGAAGCAATGCCACCGGCTCCAGCGACCCCAGCATGGAGGCGCACCTGGGGGCCATCAGAGCCATCAGCTACTTTTTCATTCTCTACATGTTCAACGCCGTTGCTCTATTTCTCTATATGTCCAACTTCTTCAATGCCAACAGTTCCTGGGATGTTTTGTGCAAAATCATCATGGCTGCCTACCCTGCTGGTCACTCCATTCTACTGATTCAGGACAACTCTGGGCTGAGAAGAGCCTGGAAGAAACTTCAGTCTCAAGTTCATCTTTGCCTAAAAAAGTAAACTCTATGACCGACATCGAAAGAGTTTCACGGCACCTGGTCTAGCCGGCTCTGCCTTTCCCTCACCCAGACCTCTCTCTTCCCCCCTCTTTTCTTCCCCAAACCTGATCGGATCCTTTCACCTGGTGTGGCTTTCTGTAGAGGAGCTTGTTTTTAATTTCTCTCTTTTTCTTCATGGGCACAATCTTAGTAATGCTGAACTGGTATCATTCACCTGAGCCTTCTATTTCTGCCTCCCTTGCTCTATATAAAGCGGTGATTCTAGACACTGGCTCCAAATTAGAATCTCTAGGGGAGATTTTTGGAAATTCCAATGTCGAGGCCTGACTCTAGGTCAATTAAGTCAAAACTTCTGGTGTTGGAACTTAGTTTTTTAAGTTCTCAAGATAATTCTGATGTGCAGCCAGAGTTGACATAGCCACCAAAATAGAGGCAGGCTCTGCAACCAGAACTCCTGGCAACCCCTCTCCTTACACATCCATGTGCCTTTTAGACAATCAGGTGACCCAGGAAGCTTTCCGAGCAACAGCGGAAATGCATTTTGTCTCCATTCTCCAAAGACACAACCTGAATGCTGCAGAAATATCTACCAAAATTAACAGTACATAAAACACCCTTTAACCTAAAAATTACTACAAATTTTTCCCACAGATAAGGTATGGTCATATATATGCACATATGTGAGAGTTTGTGCAAGAAAATCCCCATCGTAGCATTATTCATTAATGAGGACACTCATACATCCAAAACAGAATATTGTGTAAACATTTTCAAAGTGAGACAGATGCATGTATCCTGAAATGAAAACACTTTCAATATACTGTTCAGTACGAAAAGCAAGGAGATACTTTATGATTCCATTTATGCCCTTTTATGAAATGTACAAATGCTTCCCGTGTATATATGTGTGTATATAAAGTTTCTGGAAGGATGTACCAGAAATGATTAACAGGGGACTTCTGGATATGGCTGGGTATCTGGGGGTAATTGAAACATTTACATCACAATTTCTAACTTTCTAAGTTGTTTGAACTGCTCAGAACATGTATGCATTAATTTCAATTTAAAATTTTTTTTATTTAAGTATAGTTGGCATACGATCTTATATTGGTTATATTAGTTTTGGGTTCACAATATAATGATTCAACATTGTTATGCATAACGCTGTGATTTATATTAGTGTTTGTTTTTTGTGTGTGTGTGTGATTTTAAATATATCTTTGTTGGTTTCAGAGAGAAGAAAGGAGAGGGAGAGAGAGAGATAGAAACATCAATGTTGAGAGAGTCATTGACCAGACGCCCCCGACTGGGGATCGAGCCCGCAACCCGGGCATGTGCCCTGACCGGGAATCAAACCCCGATCGCCTGGATCCTAGGTCGATGCTCAACCACTGAGCCACGCCCGGCCGGGCTATATTGGTGTTTTTTATAAGAAAGAAAACTAGGTAAGTAGGAAAGGTTTGAAGGAGAGGACTGTAGCTAATTGGTTGACTGACCCTCTCACTATGCTTGTGATTATAAAAAATGCAAACACCCAACTCATGGATCAAACCTCTCCCTATCTCCTATTTTCCACTTTATTCATTCGCTCAAGGGCAACCGCTCAAGGTCATGGGCTTTCAACCATTGACATTCCTATATTCTCTCTCACTCTCTTGACTTCCCTTTCATATTTAGCTTGGATTACTGGTTAAGCATTGTGCCCACACTCTTAAAAATACTTTGGGTCCTTACGGGTGGACTGAGATTACATCTGAGCTTTGCTTTAAGATAACTGGCCCAGGGCAAAGGAGTGAAGAGGAGAGAGGTTTAGATTAGTCTGTCAAAGAAGGCCTCAGGTGCATGAGGGTTCTTTATACTAGTCTCCCTATTTCAGGGTATGTTTGAACTTTCCCTAATATACTTGTGCATAAATGAACTACAAAACACTCCAGCTTCCTGGCCCTCTCCCTCTTCGCGCCCAGCATCTGGAAAATCCCACATCTAGATGAACTCGACCATTTGTAGCTCTCCACCTTTACCTCTAAGCAGCCTAGTGTAACTTGAGAGTATTTCAAAACTGGATGAACTTATGTTCCTAGATCCACGCTCTTCAGCCTCAAATGAGTAACATCATTGGACATTTCTACCCCATATGTCCCTGGAGAAGTCACTCATTAACTACCCAACATGACTATGTCCTATCTTTTCCTCCATCCTGAAACCTCCAAGCCCTCTTCTCCCTGCTTTATTTTCCAGATGAAGTTGCCTTTACATTCTTTGATTAAGGTCATTCGAAGGACATTCCTTCATCTTCCCGTTAGCAAATCTGTAAGACCACCAACTCTCTCTTCCTTTCCTAAGATTTCGATAGAAAGAAGGCCCCTCTGTTAAGAAAATGATTGGAAATGCTGTAACAATTTTCTCCCTGCTCCATTATTTCTCCTTCCTAAAAGTTCCATTTTTGTGTATTTTCTTTTCTTTCTTCCGTCGTTGAGGCTTTCCCCAAATATCTGTGATCTTTGAATGTGAGCACTAAGAAGCTGATTGCAGAGTTTTGAAATTAATTTTTAAAATCTTTTAGAATACAAAAACTATATTGAAGCCTGTAGGCGAGAGGCATCTCAAAAGTAGCACACTCAAAACAGGATTCTAAGTTTTCCTCCCCAAACACATTTCTCCTTCAGTTTTCTCCAGCTGACTAATATTAAATATCACTAAAATATTTCCCACTGATGAAGCTAGAATTCTGGGAACCATCTATGGGTCTGTTTTTCTATACGCACCACCTTGCCCACCCCATTCAATTCATCGGTTAGTCATTTATTTCTATTATATGATGTATATGATTAGAAGAGTGTTTGTTTATTAACTATTATTGACTGAACACCAACTATATGGAAGTCACTAGTCTAGGTGCTAGGGATACAGTATTGAGCAAAATAAACTGGGCTGCTGTCATCATAGACCTCCTATTTCTGTGGGAAAGCACAGAAAATAACACAGGATAAGCAACATGGGGGGTGGGGGTGGGGGTGTCAGATCAACCTAGCCAGGAAGGAGCTGTATAAGTGAGATTTTTTTTTAATTATAATTTAAAAAATTATAAACCCAAACCAAGAATTTATAAGAATAATTACAAAATAAATCTAAGGAAATCAGAAGAAAAACACAATTCATTAAATATTGATTTCATAAATTAAAGATCAGAAATGGGAGAATTAAAATGAATATAAGACGGCTCATTGAAAAAAATAAAATTAGTACTGGTTGCTTATATAATCAACCCAAAAGGCATAAAAACACACAAAATAAGAAATAAAGAAAAAATTAGCACAAATTGGAGAAATTACAGTACTCTTAAGAAGTCATTTTGTTCAAATCTATGTAAGAGTTTGAAAACCTACATAAAATAGATGTTCCTAGAAAAATGTAATTTACTAAAATGGACTCCAAGAGAGAGAGAAAATCCAAACAGAATACTCACTGTAGTAGAACCAGAGAAAATTGTCAAGATCAAATATTTTTACAAGGGAATTCTACAGACTTTTTTAAAGCAGATAATGTCAAGGCTATGTATTGTCTCGTAGCATAAAAGTTAAGGGAAGCTTCCAAATTTGTTTTATAAAGTAAATATAATCTTCATATCAAAACACACAAAATTTTCTCCACAAAAACTACAAAACAATTTCACCTTCCAATATTTATGCAAAAATACTAAATAAAATTTAACAAAGAACTCCAGAACACAGGTTTATTCAATAAAAGTAAAAAGTGGCTTAGTATTAGAAAATATATCGATGCTATTTACCATATTAACAACACAAAGGAAGAAAATCATATAATAATTTTCATAAACGATTTTTTAATGAGAAAATTTTAACATCTATTCCTATTTTTTAAATCTTAATAAAATAACAACAAATGAATAATTCTTTGATGTGATAAAATACATCTATCTCAACCTAATAGCCAGCATCATAAGTTAGGGGGAAACACTATTATTTATATTAAATTCAGGAAAAAAATCAAAGATGTTCACTTCCACCCTATTAATTAATATCGTCCGTAGATACTATCCCATGCAAATATAAGAGAGAAACAAAAGTAATTTTTAATTGGAAGGATCATTATATGCAGATGATATAATGGTATAAATAAAACACTTAAAAGAAACAACTGGAAAGGTATTACAAATAATAGGAGCACGAAATATGGAAGGGGAGGGAGTCCTTATAAGTAAGAAAAGATAAAGTACTGACAATAAAGTTAACACAAAATAAGCAAGACCTGTATGAAGACCACCTTAAAATGCCTCAGGTACAAAGCAGAAATCTGATTGAGTACAAAGGCTATCAGGTCACTGAGAGGAAAGAGTCAATGTCATTGGATGTAACAGTTCCATAAATCAATATTTAGTGTGATTTTGACACAAATGCCAAAAACTTTCTACGCAAACTGACTATAAACTTTATTTTCAAAACTAAAGCAACGATAGCAGAAACATTCTGAAAACTAAGGAGGAAAGAGAGGGTTAACCCCCTGGGAAGACAGGCTTGTCATGAAGCTAAAGTGTTAGGGGGCGAATAGTAATGCTGACCCCACGGGAGGGCGCAGAACAGTAATTAAGATAATGTATTCATAGAAAAAGTGCCTGAGAGATGACCGCATTCATTATTAAAAGGAGCCTCGCTGGGGATAGCATCTAACTTTGGATCACGATCTCTAGAACTTAATCTGATAAATTCAGCAAATAACACTCAGCCCACCATCTCTTCCCATCCGCAGAGAACTGGGTTAAATTCTTTTGGAAATCGAAGCACTGTTTCTCTTTCTGTTCAAGAAAATGCAGAGACCCTTAAACGGTCTTGTTTCCCGAACTTCTACGAGCAAATTAAGGCAAAAGAGCCCGACGCGGATGGAAACATTCAATGCAGGAAAGAGATGCTACAGATCACTTGAGTCTGTTCATCACAGGTCCCGGACTCCAGGCTGAGTCACTGCTTCACTGCTCCGGCACCTGGAGTGGAAAGGGGCCACCCTCCTGAGAGGAAAACAGGCCAGCAGCCTCCCGCACTTCACAACCAGTCTACGGGGCCATCTGCAGGCGCGGGCACCTCTGGGGGGTCCTCGCTGGGCCAGAGACTTAGCTGTGCTAGCCCGTGTCCCCGCAGGCGCCCATGTGCCATCCCCAAAAGCTACCAACAAGTAATAGGACATTTTGTTGACACCATGAAAGCCTTCCAGGAAGGAACATGACTGTTTCGGGCCTGACTGTCAGACCTGCATCATTATTTGTCATTCGATCCCTACAGAGGATTTTGTTGTCCTTGCTGGGTTTTTTTAAGTATTTGATATGCAAAATGATGGCACGCTTCCTTGTACCTAAACAAATGGCCTTTGAATAATATGCTGGGTGCTGAGAAAACTGGGAGGTGTGCTCTGTAAACCCCTTTTCCTATCTGGTCATTCTCAGGGGCTCAAAATGTTAAGTCAATGACTATTGAGGCATAACCATGGGCTCCTGGAAACACGGCGTCAAGGCCATCAGCAAATCACCTGGAGAAAACATGTACAGGAAACAGATTCCTCAGCAAGCAGCTCCCCACCATCTGAGTCACAGGTAACTGGGACGTCCCTGTCACACGTCACACGTCAACAACGTCTTGTCACTATTTTCTGATAATGCTGTGAGGCTTACTTTCCTGCAGAATAACCCCATTGCCAAAAAGCTGTCGATCGAAAGCATCACAACACCAATTCTCATGTGTGGCTTTTTAAAAAACGAGATTGGCAATTCTTAGAAAAACAGAATACTACTCCTCATTTATAAATCTCCCCACAAAAATTATAGAGATGAAATTAGAGTTGTTTCTGAAGTTTATTTTTTAAATTATTTTTATTATCAAAGTAATACCAGCTTCAGGCCCCCCTCCCCCCCCAAAAAAGAAAATCAAACACTGAATATTTTGTGAAAAGCAAGTTTCCTGCCTCGCCCCAGTTTCCACTCCCCAAAAGCAACATTTATATTGACTTCGGGCTTTAGTTTTTGTGGTGGTTACTCTCAGAGCTCCAAATGTGCGCGCGCACACATACACACACGTACACACACACACACGTACACACACACACGTATACATCTACATACACAAGAATTTTTTTATCGTCTATAAACGATGCCCTTTGACTCATTACCCCGAAACAGGAGGAAGCGTCACTTCCGTATTATGCTCCTCCCAAACTCTACAAGTTAAATCTCCTACTTTCAGCTCCTATTCTCGTTACCTTTCAATTATTGACCATTTAAGTTTCAAAGTCTTGTTCTGCTACCTATAGTCAATGCCCATCCACCTCCCATTCTATAAAAAGAGCACATGAGCCCCTCCCCATCCTTCTTTCTGCTGCTCTGTAACTGTGGCTCAGCCTTCTCTGCTTTCTCTATGGAGTCATTTTATGTGTGTGTGTGTGTGTGGAGTTTTTTTAACTGATTTCGGAGAGATTCTGCAGATGGGAAAGAGGGGGCTGGTGATTGGACCTCTGGCCTGGAGACCAGCCCAAACCACCTTCCTCCCGCCTTTAACTAGCAGCCAGGCTAGAATCAGGAGAGAGTATCTTGAGTGGGATGAGTGGACCGTGAAATGAGTGAGTTTACCCAGAATTACACTTTCACCCACCAAGTGGATTGGGGGGACCCTACTCCGATATTAAACTGATTACTTTTTAAATGTTTTAAATTCAAAGTATGGGGGGTAATACTGATTAATAAATTACTTTTAAAATGTACATTGCTTTTTTACTCACTCAGTGTGCAAATTTAAAAACTTGTTCCTGCTTTATATGGGAGCTGATCTGAGATTTCCAAATATCCTCACATCTGGCTGCACACAAACCATTTCTGAACCTGGACTAGAACTTGGAGTGAAGTGCTCTGCAGGCAAGGCCCAGACCAGTGGGAGACAAGAGATCAAGAAGTGGTTAGAATAGTTGAGACGGACCCTCAGAAGTCACTGCTAACATCAAAAATAAGGATAATTTATAAAGAGACTGTGGACAAAAAGGGGCCACATGCTAAACCTGACAAGCTCAGGGAAGGCCTGCGTGGTGGCCTTGCAAACTCAGAAACCTAAAATAACCACAAAGGATGGTCTGAAATTAAAACCTGTTAACTAAAAAGTAGTTTATGGTGGGTAATCATGTCCTCGGCTGGTATCTTCCCTGACAAAGGTCAATCTTTACCTTCACTGAGCCTGTCTGTTGTCTTTTTGCATCTACGATAACATATCGTTGGCATGTCACAGTAATTTTCCTTTTTCCAGACCCCTCAAAGCACAGGCACTGCTCTACGGAGACCACGAATCCCTCACTGTTATTGAGTTGATTGTTGACTGGTAACTATCCTGCACCCACCTACGTAAAAGAAGTGTATGTCTATCATATTGCTTTCCTCCAATTCCAGAGGTTTCCTCACTTTGCTTCTGCCCACCTCCCTAATCTATCACCAAAGAATTTCATGTAACCCACCTACATCTCCTCTTTTGATTGTAATGTATAAAACAAAGTGCAAAACTGCCATTCTCGGGAGCATTATCTCAATCCGTTGAGGTTTTGGCTTCCCAGCAATTGTCAACAGTTTGGCTCAGGAAATCTCACAAAAATTCTTCACGGGTTTGAATGATTTCTTATGTCAACAAGACAGACCTTGAAGGGAAACTGCAGAATGCTTACAATGCCCAAGGTAGGTCTCCCTTCCCACATGCTCTCTCTGAGCAAACGCCTCCACTCTCACTGCTCAAGTCCCCCAAAGAGCCAGCGGCCTCCAAATCTGTTTCTGTCCACATCTCACTCCTGATCCCCAAGCCTTCTCTGTCCCCAGAGTCCCTTCTTCTTATCTCCTTCTTGGTTCCAGAATTTTGCTACCCTCTGCCTCACAAATGAAAGCTCTTTCAGTTTTAAGAGCTATGATGGACTAGCATTTATAGCTGAGATTAAAAATAACCCCCACCAGACTGCCTTGTGAGATGTGGTTTCCTGAGATCCCCGAGGCCTTGGGAATGCAAATCAGAAACCGATCCAATTGCCACGGACACTTACCAGAGAAAACTGTCGTTTGCATCTACACCCCAGATCCCTGATGGCTGCAAATAAACCGGTGGCTCATTCAAACCGGTTCCTGGGCACAGACTGAAAGCTGGAGTGAAGGGAAAAGACAAAGCTCTGGAAACTGGGACTGCTGAGTCCATTTCACTCCTCCTAAGCTGACTTGGAGTTTCCTTTAGTTGAATGAGTGTCATTTGCAATTGCCAGCCCTCCAACACCACCCAAAGACAGCTTCCTGTACTTTCATTAACTGCATCCTGTTTAGTAATGTCATCATTGCCAGGGGCACATTTTCAGGCCTGGAGCAAACAACAGTGATGAGTGCAAACATCTCAATATACTGCGACAGTAATAGCCGACTGTGGGCACGAAGTAGAAACAAAGTCCAGTTTGATCTTGTTTAGGAATTAGGTTTTCCTGAAGTCATCTCTATCCACACACCTGAATACAGTAATTCCCTTCCCATCAGCCCTTATCCGGACCCCTAAATACCAAATCAGTCATATCATAAAAACATCAGTTACAAACCTGTTTCCTTTAAGGTTCTAAGCTCCCAAATTCTGGCCTGGCTTTCCCTAATGGACCCTGTGTAACCTCTGCTCTACAGCTTCCACCTCTTGTCTCTACTAACCCTTCCCGCTTAGGAGTCTACACCACAGTTTGTACTCGTCTGGAGTAGGGTAGGTTGGGCTGCAATGCCCACAATCCTAATGTCCTTGGTCTTAGGGAGCCCACTGAAGTATTTAGGGGGGAAGGGGCATCATATCTACAGCTTCCTCTCACACAGTTCACAGGGAAAAGTGATATGTGTGATACGTACTTAGAACAAAGAGTCAAGCAACGTAGGAAATGAGCGACGTTTAGGTAATCTGGGTGAAGGGCAGGCAGGAAACCTTTGGGCTCTTCTTGCAACTTTCCTACAAGTCTGAATTTAAGTCAGAATAGAAGCTAAGAGAAACAAAAATTGCCTTAGCAGAGTGGTGGGCTTTAAAGGAAATAGTATCTATGAAAAAATGCTCTATAAATGATAAAGTGCTATGTAAATGTTTTTAAACTAAATATTGTACTATTTAAGGTATCCAGTTAAATTCATTTTCTCTTTAAAGAAAAAAAGTCTGAGTTTTAATGGCTTAAGAAATACAAGTTCATTTCTTGCACATCCAAAGCCCCCTCAGCCCCACACACTCCCAGGGTAGCTGTGCTCCACAGGACATCTCAGGGATCCAGGCTGCATAGAGCCAGAGCTCCACCAGCTCAAAGGAGGCCCCAGGGGTCACCTCAGCAGGTGACCAGGGGCACTTGCTCTTCTGTGCATTGGAGAGGATGTCACAAGTCTCCTATTCATAGCCCATTGGCCAGAGCTAATGACACAGCCCAGCTACCTATCAGGGGGTGGGACATACAGGGACTCCGAGCCCTATTAGGGCAGCATTCCTGTCTCACTTGGCTCCAGCATCTCCACGAGCTCCTGTTTTCTGCTGGACTCAAAACTCTTTCCCATGATATGTAGAAGAGGACAGTGGGCAGGAAAGGGCATGTCTTACTTTATTCCCTCATTTCCTTGTAATCAGCCTCCCAACGCTGCAACTTAGACTCCCTAACTGACCCCAGGCAAGCAGAACAGGTGGCATTGCCTTCCCTAGGGAATGTCCAGATTGTGCCACCTCCCTTCAGAAACGTAGTGGCTTACACTTGTCAAAATAGGAAGCAACCCTCTTGATTGTGGGTGTCACAGACTTGGGGTCCTTACTGGAGAACACGTGAACACAGCATTGAGCACGCAGAAAGGTAAAGAGTAAAGAATATGCATTTGAGCATTTTTTAACTCCCGCAAACACTGGTCAACGCCCGCTCTATACCTAGATTCTTTACATTTAATATCCAGGGGACCCCTTGTTTGCACCTACCCAAGTTCCAGCCACCTCAGAACAGACACATTGGAAAGTCACAGCAGAGCACACTGGGTATTTGTGAAGTGAGAGCAAAGGTGATTTCTCCTAGGGATCATAGAAGGTGGACAACCCCCCCCCCTCGCCCACACACACACACCCCAGGAAAAAAAAAAAGTGCAGAGCATAAGGCCGATAGTGTCGAACACAAGGACAGTGAGGGAGAAGGAGCCCAGGAGAGGGCGGGGGCAGTGAAGAAAGTGATCTTAAGGCCAGGCAGTAATGAGGAAAGCAGGGGCTAGCTGAGTGTACTGGGCAGCTCTTCAGGAACAGTCAGCACCCCAGGTCCCTGAGCTCGCTGGTAACTCAGCCCGTCTCCTGGGAACGCCTCTTATCTCACTCACAGAATAGTTCTGGTCCCGCCCCCACAAACCTTGAAGATCTGGCAGCAAAGCAGCCTCCCTGCTTTCTCCGTCACAACCCAAACCTCGGGTTTCCTCGGCAGAGCTTGCCTCCTCCTTAGGCCCCTGAGCCACGTCCTGAAGCAAATCCATGTGACAGATCGCACAGGACACGTAGAGGACGCCCCCATTTCTCCCCTCCCTCCTCTTTCTCTCCCTTCCTTCAGTCCTTCCTTCCTCCCCAGTTTCCCTTCTCCTTCCTTTTCCCTTCCTTCAACAAATGACTTATATTAAGAGCCTACCATGTGACCAGGCACAATCTCCTTACTTTCAAAAAACGAGACTGAATTACATGCAATTCAAAGTCAATAGCCCCTGTTCCCAGGGTAGAGAGCTACAGACACAGGGAGAGAGACAGGATGTAGATTCCTCTGGCTACTTCTGCCCGCCTACCTCAGGAAAACAAAATTACCCAGGTACCCAGATTCTTTTGCCAGACAGTCCCAGGTAAGATTTCGGGCATGGAGACAGCACACACACCCAGATAAGCATCAACAATGTCCGACTCTAGTCTCCGTAATGCACCTGGAGTCGCCTCTCAACTGCCCATTGAGAACCTAGGGAAAGGTGAGCTCTGCCTAAGGACCCTCCCTGCTCCCTGCCCCCCCATGTCACTCTGGAGCTGGGTTCTTGTCTCTGGACCTGGAGCTCTGTTGAGGGCTGGTGCCCCCTTCTCCTGCTCTGTGTTTCCCGGGGCCCTATATGAAGAGGAAGACACAAAACATCCACTTGTTTCCTTGCTTTATGCTCAGTACCTGCTGCACTTTATCCTGACTCATCCATTCTATTCCAACAGACACACCAAGGTCCCGCTTCCCACACGACACACACATCCACTGCTGGTGCTTCGTAATCTCCTTCCAAAAATGTCTCCTCACCCCAAACCATTATATCCGTCTTTGTAGAAGAACTGTCAGTAGAATATGTTTGTCATTATTGAGTTAACATAGACATTATAATTATATATCGCATGTAATAAGACCTGTAGGTAGTAATTTTGGTTTCAGCCACTCACCGTTTGTAGGCTTGTTCCCGGGTCCCAGGGGTGAAGCCAGCAGCCTGGTCCCGCCATCAGGGAGAAACCTGGGTTTAGACATCTAATGGGTGTCCTCAAGAAGCTGGTGAAAGTTTCCTGGTTGTAGTTTGAGGGTTTAGGCAGGCCAGACATTCATGAGTTGGGAGGCATGCTAACGTCTGATTCAGAGCTGCCAAGATGAGCCCTGTGCCTCCCTCCCCGTGGCAGCCACATGCCCCAGATCTTCCTGCCAGCACAGATTCAAAATGTTGTCCAGCTGTTCGTGACCATGGGAGTGTCCATAGTTATCAGTCCAGGTCTTTCCACCTCTTCCACACTCTTTTCTATCCTTCCTCTACTTTTTCCCCCCAAATTTCTAAATGACAGAAGAATCATCCAGTGTTTGTTGGAAATCCATGGGCATCCGACATCCCCCACCTCTCAGCTTCCTGGTGCAATGGGCACAACACTCAGTCACCTCACCCACGCCCCCCAGGAAGACGGTCTTTCCAGTTCGTGGAGTGAATCAGTAGAATTTTGAAATCCCCTCTCTCCCCAAAGTCACCTGCACCAGGTTCATTCAATGAGCTGGAGTCTACGAGGGACCACATGGGATGGCTTTCTCACTCCATCATTGCCTTCAGTTTCACTGTTGAGTTCCTTCCTCCAGCCATGAGCAACCCTCAGGTAGAGCCGTGGCTTTCCAAATGTGTTAGGAATTAACACAGCGTAATTTTCAGTTAAAAAGAAAAAGTTCAGTCCTGTTGTAATCAAAACCATTACCTGCCATCCAATGTCAAGGCCTGTCCTCTCTCCAGCTAGACCCAAGCCCCTCAGCTCCACTCTTGCTCCAGCGATGAGGAAGATTGGGGTGAGCTCTGTTTTTCTCAGTCTCCTTTCCCACTTGCTCGGCTGCTTTCGGGTCCTGGGAGGAGGCAGGGAAATATGGAATTAGAAAGCACAAGGTAGGACTTGACCAGTGTTGGTGCATCTGGCTGCTCAATGCCCTCTGCTTGGCATGTACCCAGGTGCTGATTGTGGTGGGCCAAAGAAGGCCCTCCCCAAAGATGTCCTCTTTCTAACGTGGGAAGCCTGTGAACACGTACCCTCCGAGGTCAAAGGGACTTTGCACATGTGATGTAGTTTAGGGCCTTTGGATGGGAAGATGAGTCTGGATTATCCAGGTAGATCCAATGTAATCACAAGAGTCAGGGAGGCGGGAGAGTTGGAGGCAGAGGAGATGTGATGATGGAAGTAGAGAGAGCCTGCAGAGAACTTTAACAGAAATCCCAAGGCCAGTGAAAGACTATCCAAGATGCATTACTTGATGTCCCCATAATGACCTCACAGGTGTGTGGACTTAGACAGCTAGCTGCCTGCACTTTCTAAGGCCTTAGTTCACTCAGCTGGGAATGGTGAGCTCTCAGGTCACGTGCAGTATTGGTATCCTAGTCTGATCTTTCAGATTCCTTAGAAAAGGCTCTGTAGTCAACTCAGGTTAGTCTAAGTAATTTAGTTTTTACCTGCAATTTATCTTTTTTTTTCAAGATATATATTTTTTAATTTAAAAATATGTTTTGTCAAGTGAAACATTATGTTCCTGATCCTGACGGGTATCAGATAATATAATGGGTACTCAACTCCTGTAATTTTCTTTCTGTGTAGTGTCTTTATTTGGTTTGGGGATTAGGATGATGCTGGCCTCATAAAAAGAGTTTGGGAATTTTCCTTCTTGGATTTTCTGGAATAGTTTGAACAGAATAGGTGTTAATTCTTCTTTGAATGTTTGGTAAAACTTGCCTGTAAATCCATCTGGTCCAGGACTTCTGTTTGCTGGGAGTTTTTTTATTACTGCTTCAATTTCGTTAGTTGTAATTGGCCTATTCAGATTTTCTGCCTCTTCTTGATTCAGTGTTGGAAGGTTGTATGCTTCTAGGAATTTGTCCATTTCACCCAGATTGTCCAGTTTGTTGGCATATGGTTGCTCATAGTATTTTCTTAGAATCCTTTGTATTTCTGTTGGGTCAGTTGTTATATCGCCTCTTTCATTTCTGATTTTATTTATTTGGCTCCCCTCTGTTTCTTGATGAGTCTGGCTAAAGGTACATCAATCTTTTTTATCTTTTCAAAGAACCAGCTGTTGGTTTCATTGATTTTTTTGTATTTTTTTTTAGTTTCTATGTCATTAATTTCTGCTCTGATCTTTATTATTTCCTTCCTTCTACTTCCTCAGGGCTTTTCTTGCTGTTCTCATTCTAGTTCTTCTAGTTGTTGTGTTAGATGGTTCATTAGATCTTTTTCTTGTTTGAGATAGGCCTGTAATGCTATGAATTTTCCTCTCAGGACTGCTTTCGCTGTGTCCCATAGATATGGGGTTGTTGTCTGGTCATTTTCGTTACTTTCCATGAAGTGTTTGACTTCTTCCTTGATCTCCTTGGTAACCCTCTCATTTTTTAATAGCATGCTATTTAGCTTCCATGTGTTTGAATATTTTTGGGTTTTTTTATAGTGGTTGATTTCTAGTTTCATGGCATTGTGATCTGAGAAGATGCCTGATATGGTTTCAATCTTCTTGTATTTGTAGAGACTTGCCTTGTGCCCTAACATGTGATCTACTTTTGAGAATGTTCCATGTGCACTTGAGAAGAATGTGTATTCTGCTGCTTTGGGGTGAAATGTTCTGTAAATGTCAATTAAATCCATTAGGTCTAGTGAGTCATTTAAGGTCTGTGTTTCCCTGTTGATTTTTTGTCTTGATGATCTGTTCAGTGCTGACAGTGGGGTGTTAAAGTCCCCCACTATGATTGTGTTGCTGTCAATCTCCCCCTTAAAGTCGACCAAGAAATTTTTTATACATTTAGGTGCTCCTGTATTGGGTGCATAAATGTTTATAAGGGTTATTTCCTCCTATTGGATTGATCCCTTTAGTATTATGTAGTGAACATCTTTGTCTCTTGTTATGGTCTTTATTTTGAAGTCTGTTTTGTCAGAAATAAGAATTGCTACTCCAGCTTTCTTTTCCTTTCCATTTGCATGGAATATTTTACTCCACCCCTTCACTTTTAGCCTGTGTGAGTCTTTTGCTCTCAGGTGGGTCTCTTGTAGACAGCATATATTTGGGTCCTGTTTTCTTATCCATTCAGCTACCCTATGTCTCTTGATTGGACCATTTATTTCATTTACATTTAGGGTTATTATTGATACCAACTTATTTAATGCCATTTTTCCCCTTTATGCTAATGTACCCTTCTCTCACTATTCTTTCTTTTTCTTAGAATAGTCCTTTTAGCATTTCTTGCAATGCTGGTTTGGTGGTACTGAACTCCTTTAGCCTAATTTTGTCTGGGAAGCTCTTTATTTCACCTTCAATTTTAAATGGATAGCCTTGCTGGATAAAGCAGTCTTGGTTGCATGTTCTTGCTTTTCATTACTTGGAGAACTTCATGCCACTCCCTTCTGGCCTGAAGAGTTTCTGTTGAGAAATCAGCTGTCAGCCTTATGGGGTTTCCCTTGTAGGTCATTGCTTGTCTCTCTCTTGCAGCCCTTAATATTTTCTTTGTCCTTGACATTTGCCATTTTAATTATGATGTGTCTTGGAGTGGGTCTCTTTGGGTCCCTCTTTTCTGGAACCCTCTGTGCTTCCTGAACTTGTGAGGCTTTCTCCCTCGCCAGCATAGGGAAGTTTTCTGTCATTATTTCCTCCAAGTTCTCTATCCCTTTCTCTCTTTCCTCCCCCTCTGGCACTCCTATAGTGGGAATGTTTTTTTGCTTCATGTTGTCCCAAAGCTCCCTTAGACTGTCCTCTTGCTTTTTAAGTGTTTTTTCTTTTTGCTGCTCTGACTGAATGATTTTTTTCTATCTTGTCTTCTAAGTCACTTATTCTATCCTCTGCTTCATTGAGCCTGCTTTTAATTCCTTCCAGTGCATTCTTGATATCAGAAACAGCATTCTTTATCTCTGAGTTTTGTTTATTGCATGTATCTCTTTTTTCATGTTTTCACTAAGGTCCTCGATCTTATCATCTAATGTCTTTTTAAGTTCCTTGAACATCTTCATAATTAATACTCTGAACTCTGTTTCTGATAACTTGCTTAACTCCATCTCATCAAAGTCTTTTCCTGGTGATTTTTCCTTTTCTTTAATTTGGGGATTGTTTCTTTGTCTCCCCATGTTGGTAGGTCTTAGTGTCTGTATCTGTATACTAGGTATATTTGCTGTCTCCCAGTCTTGTGGGGAGGGATTTTGTATTGTGAGACCAGTGGAGCCCAGAGGCGTGTTTTCCTTATACTTCTGAGCTCTTTGCTATAGGCGTGTCCCTTTTGTGGGTTCTTTGGGTTCTCCTGTTGTGGTTGGGTCTAGAGTGTTGTTGACCAGTTCTTGGGAGGACTCTCCTCTCAGGTTGGCTAACTGTGTGTCTCAGCCCCAACCTCGTCATGTAAGCTGTTGTACGGGTGCTGGCAAGGCTGGACAAGACCCAACTAAACTTCCAGGAAACAAAGGGTATCTTACAAAATATCTTGACAGTCACAATGAAGACAACCCAAGTGAAAATAGAACTGGAAGCGTGAAGGTAGAACACAAGATCTAGAGGGGAAAAAATAGCTTTGAAAAAAAAAGAGAAAGAAAAGTAAAGCTTAGAGAGAGAAGTATTTTGTTGTTAATAGTGACTAAAATTTAGAAAATAATAATAATAATAAACTAAAATGTAAAAAATAGAGAAGCTACTGGGACATAATAGAGGCAGAGAAAAGATTCTGAAAGAAGGGCCAGCAAACAATTAAGGGAGAGAATAGGGATAGGATAATAGCTGAAAATGAAAAACTAAAACTACATTAAATAGAATAAGAGAAACTAACAATCTAAGAAAAAGACAGGAAGACAGAAGGGAGGAAAAAAAGAAGTTATGCAAATGGATTGAGAGGAGAGAGAGAGGGAGGGAGTCCAATAAGAAATTTGGGGAAACTATAGAGAAAAGCAATAAACTTGTTGGTTATAATGATAAAGTCCCAGCCATTAAGCAGGAATACCAAGAAAGTCTTGATATTAGAAGCAATGATAAAACAAAACAAAGCAAAGAAACAAAACAAAAGAGAGAAACAAAACCAAAACTAAGCTAAGCAAAACAAAATTCTTTGAAACGATAAAATAAAATAAGAAAAAAAATTAATTAAAAATTTTTTTTAATTTTTTTAAATTATTATAAAATTTAAAAAGAAGAAAAAACAAATTATTTTTTTCCCCCCTTTCTCTTCTTCCTAAGGGAAAAAGAGAAGAAAAAAAGAAAAAGACAGTCAATCAGGTGGGTTTCTTCTGGGCAGCTTGTGTTGTCTGAGACTCACTGTTTTGTATTCTGATTTCCGTTCTCCTGGGAGGTGTTTGTGTATCACCCACTCTGAGGAGCGTCTAGGTTTGGCTCTGGTGTCCTTAGGTAGATGGTTGATCTGAGGCTCTCTGTGGGCCACCTCCTCTTGTCAGCTATTTTGCAGCCTTGTAGTTGCCTGGTCTGACTCCAGAGTCTTCTGTAGAGTCTTTAGGGTATAGGGTGGCTAGTGTAGCCCAGGGTATCACTCCCGTTAGAGGTGTCACTGTCAGGCGCTCACTCTGCGGGAGTTAGTCTCTGCTCCACCGCCAGCTCCTCTGTCCCTACCCTGTCCTCTGATTCTAGTCCCCCAGGCTCTGGCCTGCTGCAGCTTCAGATTGAGCTCAGCCTGTTGCCTTTTCTGTCTGGGCCATTTCAGCAGCCTGGGCTCAGTGGGTTCGATTAAAGAACATGCCAGTGAGCCCTTTGCCTGCCCAGCCCCCAGCAGGGGTTTTCAGCGTTTCCTCCAGTTCCCAAACAACAGTCCCTGAGAGTCTTATTCTTGTAAAGTCCTCCTATGAGCTGCTCTCCCATCCCCTCAAGACTGTGCCCTGCGGGTGTGTCTGGGCCTCAGGGAGCGGGACCGCCCCTCTCCTGTTGGGGGCGGTGCTCCCGGCTGCCGGAGAGGCCGGCGGGCTCCGCCCCTCCCTGCTCAGCTCTGGTTGGCTGTCGCACCAGGCCCGCCCCTCAGACTGTCTACTGCGCAGACCCCAATTGCAGCCCCCACTGGTCCTTCCGTGCAGTGCACGCAGGGAAGGGGAGAGCCAGTTCCTCGATCAGACTCACAACCGCACAAAGCAACACACAGGCAGAGAGTCTGCCCCGCAGGATCCTGTCACCCGTGTGCCAAGGCCCCCAGCGGGAGGGGACCTGAAGTCAGCTCCACGCAGCTCCCCACACCACTGGTCTCAGCAAAGCTGGGGCGGCTCCACGCGCCACCACGGCGCCCCTCCAGGCTGGTCGCAGATCCCAGCCTCAGGGCACCGGGAGCTCAGGGCGGGAGGGCTCCTCCCCTCCCCCCGCCATGCAGATTCAGTGCTTTCTGGGGCTCAACACGGTGCCCCACAGGGAGGCAGAGGGGCCCCGTGTGTGGCTGCTCAGTTCCAACCCCTGGTCCCTCACCACTCGGGTGCCACACACTTTGGGACAGCCTTCGCATGGTCGGCACCCTGAGCATTAGACGCCGGTCGCAGCTGCCACTAAAGGCTCTGTTCCCTAGGAAGGCGCCGGCCGCCATTAGAGGCTCTGTTCCCTAGGAAGGCGCCGTCCGCCATTAGAGGCTGTTTCCTAGGAAGGCGCCGTCCCTTCCTCACGGACTCACCGCTCCCCTGGGTCCCCCTTCCCCGCGTGTAGGGCACCCCTTCCCCTCTCGTCGCTCCCAGTGGGGATCCCCGCTTTTGGAGGCCGGTCCACACTCCCGAGGGGAGGGAGCTTTGCAGCCTCCAGGCCTCGGGGCCCGGAGCCCAGCACAGGCTTCAGGGGGCCTCCCCCTTCCTACGCCCCCGCTCTTACCGGACTCCGTGATGTGTCTTCAGTGCTCCCCACTCAGGTATGTGTCTCTGGTTTTCCCAGCTGGCTCCGTAGGATTTCAGGAGGAAATCGAGTCCGTGGCTGGGAGCGGGGGCCTCTGCCGCTTCTCACAGCGCCGCCATCTTCCCGCTCCGCAATTTGTCTTTTAAAAATAAATCTTAACCATTCTGTTAATAACAGATACTTTACCAAAAGAAAATACACTTTCTCGTGAAAACTGTCTGACATGACTCTGAGCGTGAGTATAAGGACCCAGAGCTGTGCCTAAAAAGTGGGCAGGGAAAACTTTCAGCCAAAAGTCGAGGCTTTCCAAGGCTTGCAGTCAGAAAGGAGGAGCACGCCGCCCACTAGTGGACGGGCTGAGTAATTGCTCGGTTTCTTCAAGAAGGACTCGCGCTCCATCTGCTGGTGAAAACTGTCAGCTATGCTTTAGCACTGGCCTCTTCATTCACTGTCCACACGCGACTTGCATTTAAAAGGTCCTTGAAAAAAATTCCAGGGTCTACAGAAGCTGGGGACACAAATGTCTGTGGATTCATGCGGCAGAAAAAGTCATTCCTGGAAAATAACCAAACTTTATTTTTCCAAACTTTTTTTGTTTGCAACCATACTACATCATGCATATTGTATAGGATATTGATGATTGTATGTTGACTTCAAAATTGAAAAAGAAAAGATAAAAATTAAAATATCTTACTTGTGCCCGGCTGGGCGTGGCTCAGCAGTTGAGTGTCGACCTGGGATCCAGGAGATCAGGGTTCGATTCCTAATCAGGGCACATGCCCGGGTTGCGGGCCCTATCCCCAGTCGGGGGCATGCAGGAGGCAGCCAGTCAATGACTCTCTCATCATTGATGTTTCTACCTCTCTCCCTCTCTTTTCCTCTCTCTGAAATCAATAAAGACATATTAAAAACATATATCTATCTTACTTGTAACATTTTTCTTTGAGAATTTTTTAAATTTTTGTCTTGGAACCAGAAATCTGCAAATTTCTCTTTGGCACCAACATATTGTGGTTAAATTAAATCTTGTGTCATGTTTGCTTGAATATGGAATTCAGCCTTGACAGGTAGCCTTGACTGGGAGTGATACTGGGGTGATATTTAATTTTACTTAGGTTTTTTTTTTTTGAAGATTTTTTAATTGATTTTTAGAGAGAAAAGAAGGGAGAGGGAAAGAGACAGAGAAACATAGATGTGAGAGGAAAACATGGATCGGCTGCCACCTGCACACCCCCTACCAGGGATCGAGCCCACAACCCGGCTTGTGCTGTGACCAGGAATTGAACCGGTGACCTTTCAGTGCACCGGTTCTGTCAGGAGGACACCCAACCAACTGAGCCACACTGGCCAGGGCTAGTTTTACTTAGTTTAATAATGGGGCAGCAGGGGGAGGGAGCTGTGCAAAAATGTAGGCATTTTCAAACATGATTTTCAAAAATTTTCAAAACCCTTTGCACAATTGTTTGGCATTCCAGTGTCCCCGTACTAAGTGTTCTGTCCTGTAACACACCGTGGGTCCCATTTCACGCTATAGGTAAGAGCTGATAAAGGAGCCCTGAGCAGTGGGAGGTTATCTTCACAGAGGTGGAAATCAATAAGCTATTTGGGAAGGCAGTTTTCAGTGTCACACAATTCCCATCACTTTCCATCTCTAGAAACCAATTCTAAGAGAGGAAAGGGAACCAAGTAGCTCTATGCTGGACAACTCTCTCCGTGACGTTTTGTAACCACTTATGGGTACCTTTTCCGAGAACCATCCACAGTGTCAACCCAAAGGGCCAATTACGTGGCAACAATCTTTGCTGTTTTAGCACAGGCAGCGAGATTTCTCGAACGATGAGAATGTGTTCACGTCCACAGTTCAACGACTCTCCTCAGCTTTCTGCTGTGGCCAAGCCCGGCCTGTGCGAGTGAGCAGACGCTGTGTCCGGTTCATCAAACAGTCCCAGAACCTTCCAGTTTACAGGTGCTGAGCTCTGTGTCCCAGACATGTTCCATTTTTAACTTCTAGCAGAAAGCGATTCCCACCGAGCACCACAGATGAGTGGGTGTGAGGCCTGCGTCCTTACATAACTCGCCACGTGGAACTTCCATTTTATTGAAAGCCCAATATTAGCACCATCTATCGCTCCCTAGTAAATGTTCCAAAAGTCTCCTCTATGACAAACATTAATTTCTTAATGGGTTGTGCCTGTCTAAAATACTTTCAGTCATATAAGAATTCTCAAAGTCACAGTGACTGTAGGGCTTACATCTAAATATTACTAAACCGGTACCCTCATCAGCAGCCAACGTGGCAACGTTGAAAACGTTTCACATTTATCTTTTATTTCCTGGCCACATTTCCAGCACATTGAGCGACGGTATTTCTGGTCACACTTCCATGTGTACGTGTTTATATCTTTCCAGGACACAATTTCCGCTATATTCAATAGACACCCTTTTACCATTTATGGAGAACTGGATGTCCCAGGCGGAATTTTTTTTTTTTTACTTAAATACAAAACTGTTTCTATATAAACAACCAAAGCAAGCCTTGTCGACATCTCAGTTCTCTTTGCAGCATATGGGGTTTTGATCACAGGTCTTTTCCATACCCCTGGCCTTTATTCTTTCATTGCTTTGTTTCCTAAGGCCACCTAGGCTGTTTAGTGTAATTACACCCTTTGCCAAATAAACGAGTGGAAATGGTCAATTGACAAAGTGGAGCATAGGCCCTCTAGGCCTGTGTTTTGCTCCCTTGCATGGACATATGAGAAATATTCTGCTTTTCTAACACTGTATGGTGACGGAGATTTTCACAAGCCAAAAACAGTTTTGCAAAATATGATGATCGCTTTCTATAATCCACCCTCTGGATCTGATCCTGCTCCGCCGAGGGAAGACCGTGCCCTCTGAGTCTCCTCCAGAAAGTCATCCAGCCGCTTCCACACGGATGCTGGGAGGCACGGCTCCTGTCGGCCCGGAATTAACCCCACAGCCTGCACTGTAAGCCAAGCGGGTAAGCACCCCAGAGGGTTTTCCATCCCCCCCGTTCCATGTTAAAATTGCAACGGGAAGCTTTGGAAATGCCTGTGCTTAGCTTTTCTCCAGGAAAATTACTCAGCCTCTCTGAGGGTGGGACATGGGTATGGATGTTTTTTGAAAGCCCAGCAGGTGATCCAGGCCATCCTGGTGTGCAGACGGGGTTGAGCGGGGCAGAGCTACAGAAAGCAGTCTGAACTGGTGCTTGTCACCTGCCGCAAGCGGGGGCAGTACCAGCTCTCCTGTTACCAGGCCATCCCAGCATCTAGCTCTGTGTTTATTCAATGAGGGAGGGGAGAGGAGAGAGGAGAGAGGGTGGCTGGCCTTGTGGGCAGCACCCTGGAGAGTGGCCGCAGAGCCTCCTGCTCCTCAGGAGACAGGCGATATGTGAATGCCAGGCCCCCAGAGCCACCAAGAGCCAGACAAACACTACTGTCCTCTCTCGGCAGAAGGAAGAGACGTTGCCGAAGATGCGGGGCCGTCAGCAAACGCTGTCTCCCGTGTCTGTGTCTGGCTGTTGTTCATGAAGCTGCCGAACATTCCTGTGCGAGTCTGTGTGTCCACACCACCTTTCGTTTCTCTAAGCTGCACTCTCTTGATTTTGCAACACGTTGCTTTGTCTGGTGCTATTTTTATACAAGTATGATCCAATGATACAAAGCAATTTATTATAATAATAAATCTGACCTCTTTATTTGAAAGAAAATGGATGTGGGGTGGGGAAATCTATTTTAATGAGCCTCCCCTGTACGTTATAAAAACTGTTACAGGGCACGCTGGCACGAGGCACAGGGGCAAGAAGACGCAGGGGTGGGCAGACACCGGGACACGCTGCGAAGTACGTGCCTATTTGGTTTCAGACCGGCAGCCCCTAGGCCACTGCAGCCGGTTCACCACGCAGACCCGATGTGGCCAAATCTTCTCGTTTGCAAGAGAAGACAGATTTTTTTCCCCCTGCATATATGTAATCTCCTAAATTGAAATGCTGGCCAATAAAAAAATATTATAGTAGGCACTGGTGGACCAAGGCTGTCAACATTAGACGCTACAAGGTAAAACTCCATTGCAGGCTGGGTGTGGCCACCACTCACTGAGCCCTGCTGAGACCGGCTCTCCATCCTGGCTGCGTAAATGCAGCAGGCCTAGGCCTGGGCCCGGGCCCACATTCTGAATTACCAGGTCAGGAATGAGTCCCGGGAGCTTGTATATTTTTTAAAGCGCCGAGTTCACTCTGTTGCACAGCCAGGGTAAAGCAGGGAACTAAATTTCCAGTTACAGTATTTTGTCACATTTCCCAACTTCAACGCCATGTTCAGAACTCTCTGAAGCAGGCCCAGGCTGCCTCCACCTGATTCTGAGCTCCAACAGTGACGTGGGTGCCAGTAAATTACAGTTGGTGACATACACACGAACAGTGGAAATGTGACGATCGAGTCTTCCTCAGCTTTAATGAACCTAGTTTGGGTTTCTCTGTGTACTCATTGAGAGTGTTATTACAGCTGGACTTTCTGGAAGAAACTTGATTCTAGGGGAAAGGATGTCCATATCTGAGCTGATGGGAATTTCTTCCTTGCGAACATGCCAGCCTTAGAAGTAAAAACTCCCAAACAAGGGAGACAATAGAGAAAGCAGGACAAGGCAGGCCAGAGGAGCCGTAAGCATTTTTACAAATAATTTAGCAGGTGACAGGTCTTGCGGGACAAGTAAAAAGGCCAAGTGGCCACCAAGGCTCCTCACCTGGGACTCTTGCTCTGTCAGGTGACTCGGAGCTTAGAGTAAAGAAGGTAGAAGGCCGGGACTAGAGCCTGTCTCAGTCTTTCCAATGAGCTCCTGCAAGCCCGAGACAAATGGGTCCTGATGAAAACCGGGCACAGCCAGTAACCGGATCCTCCCGTCATTTGCATGTCAAGCCTCTAGCCTGTAGTCATGTGACAAGCAAATGAAGAAAAATTAGAAATAACCATTAACTGAGAAAATAAATTGCAATAACACTGAGCGAGGGTCAGAAGCTTGCGGAGCACGTACCGGTTCTTGGCAAGAAAACCCGAGGGTCCGGGCCAAAGACAATGGTGGTGACGGTGAACACAGATTACACGGATAAGGACATATCCAGGTTCAAGGTCGTCTTCACCTTGGCGGTGTCCGGAACCGAGTGCGTCGCTGGCATCGCTGGGAACGGCTTCATCACGGCCATCCACGGGGCCGAGTGGGCCCGGCGCAGGAGGCTCCCTGCGGGCGAGAGCATCCTGCTGGCCCTGAGCCTCTCCAGGCTCCTGCTGCAGATCTGGATGGCGGTGGACACGGCCTCCAGCCTACTCTTCCGGGCCACTTACAACCGAAACGCCGTGTACATACCTTTCAAAGTCATCGTCATGTTTCTGAACTACTCCAACCTCTGGCTCGCCGCCTGGCTCACCGTCTTCTACTGTCTTAAAATCGCCAACCTGGCCCACAGGCTCTTCTCCGCGATGAGAAGGAAGATCCCGGTGCTGACGCCGTGGCTCCTGAGGCTGACGCTGCTCGTCTCCTTGGGCTTCAGCTTCCCCTTCTCCAGGGACGTCTTCAACGTGTACGTGAACAGTTCCGTCCCTGGCGCCCCCTCCAACGCCACCGAGCGCCACTACTTGGCTGAGACCAACGTGGCCAACCTGGCCCTCCTCTACCACCTGGGGATCCTCCTTCCCCTCGCCACCTTCGTGCTGGCGGCCTCCCTGCTGATCACCTCCCTCAAGAGGCACGCCCTGCGCATGGGAAGCCACGCCACCGGCTCCAGGGACCCCAGCGTGGAGGCGCACCTGGGGGCCATCAGAGCCATCAGCTACTTTTTCATTCTCTACATTTTCAACGCCGTCGCTCTATTTCTTTCCACGTCCAACGTCTTCGATGCCAGCAGCGCCTGGGATATTCTGTGCAAAGTCATCACGGCTGCCTACCCAGCCGTCCACTCGGTGCTGCTGATCTTGGGCAACCCTGGGCTGAGAAGAGCCTGGAGGCGGCTCCGGCACTGAGTCCACCTTTCCCTGTAAGGGCAGAGTCTGCGGCTGGATCCCACCGGACCTGCTCCAGCCAGCTCCGCTTTCTCACCTAGACCCCTCTTCTTCCCCATCTTGTCTGTCTTAATCCCGCTCTGACACTCCTCCTGGGTAACTGAATCCTCTCGTACGTGTGAAGCTCAGTGTTTAACTTGGGATTCTCAGCAGAAGTAGCTAAGCAACTCTTAGACGGGTTGATGAAAGCTCCTTGGCCCCTGCCCATTCATGTCCTGCCCTGAGTGCCTCTCCCATTCCTCCTTCCCCGAGCCTTAAGGAGGGGGCGACCAGACACCCTGCTTGCCTGGGGTGATCTCTGTTTGGGCCTGTTGTCGCTGAGCACCCTCTAATTCTCAAGCCTATCTTGGTCTGGTTGCCGTGCTTGAGGCACCTTACTGACCCACCGTTAAGAAAGGGGAGGGCTGGTGACAAGCCATAGCATGCCGTCCGAAAGGAAATCATGATAGCGACGGAGAAAAAGTTCAGGAAGGACAGGCTGGCCAAAATTATCAAGTGCTGCGGAGGTTTCAGGGAAAATGCAGCGTGAAGGAGAAGGCCTGGGGCTTGACTGGAAGGAGGCCACATGCACTCTCAGCACAGGGACGCGGTGGCATTCAGATTACAGGCGATGAGAGCGGTGAGGGAGTTTGCGAGGACCAGCCAAGACCAGTAATCTCAGGAGGTTGTTTGGAGAGAAAAGTGAGCTACAGGGTGGCAGGTGGATAAGTGGATGGTCAAAGGACTGCTTTATTGTCCCAGGTAATAGAGGACGAAGTGAGGAGAGAGGAAAGGGGGAATGGAGAAAAGAGAGGGAGGTGTGCGGGACGCAGAAAGAGCACAGGAAGAGGCCAGAGTTACAAAGGTCTATCCTGCTGGGCTCCTGACTCTGTGACAAGGCAGTCCCACCTGTGTCTCTGGCTTTACCGGCTCTGGGTCACCTCAAAGTAACCGGTGGGGCAAGGGCAGGGCAGGCTTCAGAGTAATAACATTGGCTCGGCCTCAAAGGGCTGCTCACAAAATAAGAAACCCCACCCCACCCCCGGGTATCTTGGAATCAGAAGGGTAGGATTTGGGGCCTATTTGTATTTCCTATTTTTAGGATCAGAATGGCCGAGGAAAATATAAAAAGAATGCCGCTGACTGCACCAAGCTTAAGGAGCTGCACAATGAAAATGGAAGGCCAGTAAGCAGAGACGAAAACCCGAGCTCCTGCTCTCAAACACGTATTTCAGAGAGGGCCTTGGGGCTTGTAGAAAGGAAAATATTTGTGAAAACAGGCCAGCTTGGTAGGTTTCCTAAGTGATATTTATGTATATGACTATTTAAAGTTTGTAGAGTTGTTATAGTAGATGAATTAGACTTTGCAGTTTCATTCTAATTCCTAAAAAATAGAGAAATTTTTTTTTCCAAATAATACACACATACATGCTCACTGAGGGCGCTTTCATGCATCACAGAGAAAACAGAAAGCTGATTTAAAGTCACCATGTCATTGACATGAGCCACGCCAAGACAGGAAAACTGCATAACCCCTCGGCATGCTTAGTCCAAAGAAATAGCCTCTCATTGTTGCAAGAGCCAGGGGCGGCAGAGAGCTAAGGAGAGGTTCAAGGACTCGACACCCTTATCAACACTGTACGTTGCACTACCTTCTACCAAATGAAGTTCCCTCCAACCCCCCCCTCCCCTCCCCTTTCTTTCTGTAAACCCCCCCTAACTTCCAGAATGAGCCAGTGTCCCCTGCCTTCCAATGCGTTGTCTTCAGACAGATGTCAGAAGCCCTAAAGGATCCATTTCACAAACTCTAAGTGACACCCCGTCCCGAGAAAGGTTGGAAGTTACGGTGTGAAGGATCCCTTCACCTACAACGTCATGCTGGACGTGTGACCAGCTAAGGGGACTTGGTTGCCAAGGGATCCCCATCTGGGAGGCCCCGGGGGAGGGCTGGAGTCTCAAACCTGGTGGGGTCCTCGCAAATGAAGACGAGGCTAGGAGCCAGGGCAGAGCTGAGGGCCGGGCCTGGAGGGCCACCGGACTGTCCCGCAGTCCAACACGCTCTCCCCCGTCCAATAACGGCGTGGCCGAGCCCCCAGCCCGGCTCCTGCTTCCCGTGAGCACACCCTGCGGGAATTCTCTTTTATTGTTCTCAGGCTTTCTTTACTCTGAGCTCCTAGGGCAGAAGCATCTACTGAAGAAGGGAGAGGAACCTATATAAGTTCGACCCACCGGGTCTTGAGTTTGGGGAAGGCAGAAGAAAGCAGAAGCAGCAGAGGCAGGAAGGGAAGAGAGGTGCTGAGAGAGGGAGCCTCCCGCCCCGCTCCCTCTCCCCCCTCCGGCCGGGCGCAGTCCTCAGAGAGCGGAGGGAGGAGTGGAGGTTTCCCCCATACTCAGAGAGGCTGGTTCGTGGGAGGAGGGGGAATGATGAACAGCTGGGGAGCCAACCTCACTGTTTGAAGGATGGGGGGGCCCTCTGGACCCCTGGAGACAGGGCCGGAGCTGCCTAGGTTGGAGAGGTGGAAGCTGGAGGGAAATGCTCATCTCTGGGGTCTTCTGTAGGGAGGAAGCATGTTACACGGTCAGAAGTTTCTGCTGGGGGAAGGAGAATGGAAGCATGTGGAGCCTGGCACGTGGCCCAGCAGGAGCAGGCTCAGGCAGAAAACAGCAGCATTCCGCAGAGGTGTGGGGCGCAAGGCCACCAGGAGGAACCGGGAACGGGAAGCGGGAAGGTGCTGGGTGCTGAAGACACACTTGGCTAGTCTCAGGTGGGAGAAGCGCTGCCCTGGAGCTCCTGCCGGGCCTTGGGGGTCAGCCCTGAAAGCAACAGAACACAGTCTTCCTGAGCTGTCCGAGGATCAGGTCTGGGGGACCCTTGGCGGCTGGTTTGATTCCCGGTCAGGACACACGCCCAGGTTGCAGGCTCCATCCCCAGTAGGGGGCGGTGTGCAGGAGGCAGCCCATCCATGTTTCTTTCTCATTGATGTTTCTCTCTCTGTCTTTCCCTCTCACTTACTCTCTCTAAAAAAAATCAATTAAAATATATTTTTTTAAAATTACAATGTGGGAAATACTTCAGTGGAGGTCTATGTACTGTAGAATCAGGGGTGTACCTCAAATATTCAATTAAAACTTCTCTCCAAAAAAATAAATCCTGATCTTCTTGCTTTATTTCCTTCTAGTAGGGAGAGAGGGGAACTCAGGACAGAATCCTTTCTCTCAGTCTCACTGGACCAGTGAGGAGAGATCGGGGCCGAGAGAGGAGATGTTCCACTTAGAGATCCCCATCACAACCCAAGGATGCAAAAGAGAAGGGGTCCCATTACATCCAGCCCTCCCTAGGGAAAGCTACTGTTTGCATCTCCTGCCTAGAGCCTTCAGAAACTGCAAATAAATCTATAGTTTATTCAAACCAGAGGCTGGATAATAAATTATGGTTGGTGGCCCTGAGTACAGCTGGAACCATGAGTGACAGAAATGCTTAGCAGGGAGGGGTGGCAATTCAACTCTGAGAAGACTGGCCACCCCGTGTGACCCCAGCGCGGTTTCTTGTCTCCTCCCACTGCTTAGTGGAGCAGGACGTAACATTTACAATTCTACTCATAAATGCAGTGAGAAAAATATGCTTGCCTTTGATTCCAAGACCCAGGAAAATGCCTCAGAAAAACAGGAGGCCGTGTCTCTACAGGGCCCTGCAGCCACTCTTGAATGTCAACTCCTCGCCGTGACCTGGCTCCCCAAGGAACATTAGTGTATCTACCTGGAGGATTCCATAGGGCATGGGCGAGACATATAAAAAGCTGTAGGTATTTAATGCATACAACCTGAGGAATTTGGAGATTATACACCCATAAAAAATCACCACAATCTATGCCATACACATATCCATCACCTAAGAGTTCTCTTACAGAATGTCTTTTTCTACTCTAGGAAATTAGAGTGGTTTAGTATGAGGGGCATCTTTTAGCCACCAATTCTTGGACAATAGGCTTGGACAACAATATTATGAAGAGCTATGTAATCCTTAAGATACACTCAACAATGAGCTAGGGTTTGATACCAACTGTCATTTATTTAAACTGACGTAACTCCTTTAACTGATTAAAGCAGTCCTGTGAGTGGGTAATATATCATATACATGTCTTATGTCTTTTATAATAGTGAGTATAATTCTACATGAAACAGGCACCCAACGAGTGTTTGTTAAGTGGAAGAAAGTAATTTTTAATTCATTCTCTTTCCCCCTCCTCCCCCATATATATATATATCTCAGGTCACATACTGCATTACACTGTATCCATAAAGGTTTTTAAAATACCTACCTCAAGGGTTATAAACCTGAAATAGATATAAAAAATTATAGTATCCAAATTCTTAAAATGATTCCAGTTCTATGAATTCATGCTTCTCTCTCTGTAAAGCATCTTCTATCATCAGTTTCTATCCAAGGAATCCTACTTTACTAGAAAAAAAGTTCACAGCTAGAATTTAATCATTTGAAAATTGCCATGAATTCAGAATTCCATGAATAATTCATATAATTTGAATACAGTGTTTCTATGGGGTATGCTGGACAAGCTTGAAGACACAGACCATATTATAAACATACAGAGAATGGCAATACCAAAATGAATTAATGTCTTACACCTGCTTTGCAGTGATTCTTATAAGAAAGTTTCAGAAAAACTGCTTGTGATTGAAAAATTAGTTTGCAAGCAAGTAAAATAACCTAAGATGGAAAGGTGAAGACACATGGGACAGCACCTTAAACTTTTGCAAGTACTGACCTGAGGAGGCACCAGTGAGGATGGCAGTGGTCCCATAGAAACAATGGCTCAGACAAAGCTGAGAGACAGTCTGGATCCCCCTAAATTCATAGATTATACATCTTCAGATTTCTTTCCTGCTTTATAGTTTTTTGGGGATTTTTTGGTGTGTTTTTTGTTGTTTTTTTTGGTCGAAGATACTGTTTATTGTTTAGCTTTTGTAAATTTGATGCAGTGAAAATACAAAAAGTTTCTCTTCATGGCAAACACACACACACATACACTCACTCTCATTCCTTCTCTCTCTCTCTCTCACACACACACACACACACACTGACAATACAATGTCCTCTTAGTTGTTTTGAAACTGAAGAAAGTGTAAAAATATTATTGCAAATTTTAATAGATATTTTAAATAAATGAATCAATAGAAAGACAAAAGAAAGAAAAATAAGGGGCACATAGGATCACTCCATATTATTTTTTACAATTACGTGTAAATCCATAATTATCTCTATAAAATGTTCAACGAAAATGAAGTCATTACTTTGTGTTCATAAGTTTTATTTAATTTACATTGAGGTAAAAGATGACTTGTAAAGAGAAACAATTCTTAATTTGCTACTGCTCAAGTGTAACAACATCATAGGAGTACCAGGAGTACCAGAAAGAAAGGTATTGAGAACCTGTTTAAAGAAATAAGGACTGAAAACTTCCCTAACCTGGTGAAGGAAAAAGACTTGTAAGTCCAGGAAGCGCAGAAAGTCCCAAACAAGATGAATCCAACGAAGCCCACACCAGGACACATCTTTATTTCTCCTTATCAGGATTTATTGTAATTTCATAATATTAAACAATGGTATAAATATGTTGTTACACTTGATGTTGTTCCAGAGGTTCCTTAAACTATCCAGGAATGTCCCTTGTGTGGGTTACATAAGCCTTCCTGTTGTAGTTGAGTATTGATTGCTATAGGCTCATCCATGGGTGGGGTTGACCCTTAGGCTGGCTGTGCAGGTTCACCCTGACCACAGTGTATGAGCTGCTGTGCAGGGGCTGATTTTGCAAAGCAGAATTTACCCCAGCAGGGTCTGGTGTCTGCCGAAATCTCCCTGTGGGTGTGGCATTTGTGGAGCTAATGTGGTCTGAAGCCATCCACTGAGTGTATTCGTTCTGGGCCCTCTTTGGAGGGTCTCTGGTACAGCTCAGTGTCACACACTGCTTGTGACCAGCTCTGGGCTACCTATTCAAAGCTATAAAATGATCCATGGTTGGTGGCTGCCTCTGCTGGGCCTGGGAATACGTGGTAGGGGCCAAGCTGCTTACACAGCCAGCTTCCACCAGTATTGAGCCTGGAGAAGATCATGAAAAGGCCCAAGGAACCCTGATATCCAGCTCCATCTTTTGGTGGCCTGTTCGGCTCAGCCACTGAAAGAGCCTCTGGTGGTATGTGAGTTGAGAAAGGCAGGTTCTTATTGTCACCAGCTAGGGACAGGGAGAGATTGCATTGTGTGGCTTTGCAGAGAGAGACTAAAGAGACAGCTACCATTGTCCCTGTGCTGAGAATTACTGTCTAGTCCCTTTGGTGACTCTCAGGTTTAGGTTAATGTACATTCTCAGGCTGGTATATATTGAGTTAAGAAACACAAATGAGTCATTCAAAAATACTAGTGTGCACATTCCCCCACCCCTTTGTTCTATTAAACAAGGCATTTAGGGGGACATGGGGGGAGGGAACTCCGATTGGTAAAGACCGCCAGAGAGGATTTGGGGACACGCAAGCATCTGTCTCCTCCCCGCTCCCCCTGGAGAACTTAACTAAATCTCAAATAATGAAGAGCACCTGATGCTTCCCTCAGAGAATTTTGAAGAATACTCAACCAGTTCTTTTTTCCAGCTTGACTTGATATAATCCAACCCTCATAAAAAGTCCTGATGGTGGAGATTCAGAAGTGGCTTCTGAAGGTGAGGACCTAATACCCACAGAGAACTTCCCACTGAAATACTCGGGAACTTCCCCAGCATCTTCACCCACCTCATCCCTATAACCCTTTGTCTCCTCAGCTCTATCATAGCTGTCTTGTGCTGCTTAGTGCTGGTCCAAACCATCTTCAGATGAGTTGGTTCAAACATCACAAAAATGTTGGTGGGAAAATTTTCAAGAACTTCAACAGGTGATTAAATCTTACTTTATTAGACATTATCATAAACCAAGAATAGATGGAAATTTTGAGTAATGCTCAAAGCCCTTACCCCAAGAACCATTTAAACATTTACAAATAAATTTCCTTCATTTGACCAAATCTTATAACTTTAAGATATTTTAGAATTTTTTACATAGTTTCTTGTTGGACTAAAGCTTTCCCTAACTTTTTCCCTTTACTACTAGGTTCTTTCATCAAGGAATTTAGAGTTTCTTTAGACTCTTATTTCATTCGTCTCACAACTGCTGAGGTAGATTCCTATAACTGCAATGTTTCCTGTATTAAAATTTCAGTCTACTTTGGAAGTTCTCTCTTATGGTATTAATTTTACTATACTGTTTCTAGCTACCACAGGTGATAAGAAGTCACATATGTCTAAATACATAGGCCAGAGAAATGTATTGATATAATTTTCTTACATTTAAATTCTTCTCTATACAATATTACTGGCTTTTAAAAAAAAATAATAAAGTTCACTATTTTTTTTAAAAGAAAGACTAAATACTCTGATAATTCAGTTGTCCCATTTCACCATTAGAAGATACACTCTTCCATGGAATTTTACCGTATTTTCAGAGCTGTAATTTGAACAATTACTATTTTTATATCAAACTTCTAAAGGGAACTGGCTGGCATGGCTCAGTGGTTAAGTATAGACCTAGGATCGAGGAGATCGAGGTTCAATTCCTGATAAAGACACATGCCCAAGTTGTGGGCTCAATCCCCAGTGGAGGCCATGCAGGAGGCAGCCGATCAATGACTCTCTCACCATTAGTGTTTCTGTCTCTCTCTCCCCCTCTCCTTTTCTCTCTCTGAAATCAATAAAGATATATTTAAAAACTAAACAAAAACAAAACTTCTAATGGGGAAGTAGTCCATAAGGCAATCAATCTCCAATCGAACAGCTCTCTACCCTTCACATGGACCTCGTCTGCAGTGCTCTGTGCAAGGCATCCTTCACCTGAGCGTTTCTCAGGCTGTAGATGAGGGGGTTCAGCATTGGGTTAAAGAGACTGTGAAACAGGGACAGTATCTTCTCCTTCTCCTCTCGTTGACTGGATTCTGGGACCATATAAACCACCATGGCTATGCCAAAGAAGAGCCCAACCACACAGAGGTGGGAGGAGCAGGTGGAGAAGGCCTTTTTGCGTCCCTCCTTTGACTGGATATTTAGGATGGCCCAGAGGATACGTGTGTAGGAAACTAGCATTAAGCAGAGGGGCCCAACTAAGACGAAGACAGAAGCAGCAAAGATGACCACTTTGTTGATCCATGTGTCAACACAGGCCAGCTTGAGGACAGACAGGATCTCACAGAAGAGGTGGTTTACTTCCTGGGGCCCACAGAAGAGCAGCCTTGCAAGGAGAATCGCATGTATCAGAGCCAGGACAAAGCCACATGACCAGGAAGTGACGACCAGGACCGTGCAAGCTCTCCAGCTCATGATGACGGAGTACTGGAGGGGGTGGCAGATGGCCACAAACCTATCATAGGACATCGCCACCAAAATCAGGCACTCCGTAGCAGCAAGACCCAAATACAAAAATGTCTGCACAATGCATGGGACAAAGGAGATGGTTCTCTTCTGGTTCACTAAGTTTGCCAGCATCTTGGGGACATTGTTGGAAGCATAGGACATGTCGATGACAGCCAGGTGTGAGAGGAAGAAGTACATGGGGGTGTGTAGTCTCTGGTCCAGACATATGAGTACAAAGATCATGCCATTTGCCAGCAGACTAAAGATATAGAACAGGGAGAAGATCCAGAAGAGGAACATTTCCACCTCTGCACTGAGCTGGAATCCCACCAGGATGAACTCTGTGACCCATGACTGGTTGCCCCCCATTCTCTAAGGACAGCTGGTCAAGAATTGAAGCGCGATAAAAGGTCAGAGCTGGAGAACCAACAAAAATTGGAGTTACTCATCTTAAAATGAGCTCAGAGAAAACTGTATCCCTGTCCCTACTGGGAAGCTTCCCCTGCTCCCCAAAATTGGTTACCTATTTTTAACTTTTAATGTGAAATAAATTTAAACTTAAAGGGTCAAGAGTTACTCAAAGAACCCCAATATACCCAGCTACCCAGATTGAACAAATTTTAATATTTCTCTAATATTTGCCTTGTCATTCTCTCTTTCTCTATATTTTTACATATGAGCATTACCTTTTGCTGAACCACTTGAGATTAAAGTGTAGACATGATGCCCATTTACCCCTAAATTCCTCATTTTTTTCACCAAGAACAAAGACATTCACTAAGCTAACCACAATATAATTATCAAAATGAGGCAACTTAATGTTGATGTGATTCTTTAAACTAATATTCTCTCTCTACTCCCCCCATCCAGGACCCACTCCAAGATTACACATCATATTAAATTTCATTTCTCTTTTAGCCTCCTTTCATCTGACATCATTACTCAGTCTTTGCTATTCATAAACACTGAAATTTTGGAAGAGTATAGAGAAGTTCTTTAGTAAAATGTTCCCCAAATTGAAATAAGTACCCTCCAGTGTATTCCACGAGTAGGTGCAGGATGTTCATTTGTTCCGTTATTGGTGATGCTAACTTGGGTCACTCGGTGAAGATGGTGCCTCCCAAATATCTCCATTACAAAATCATTACCTTTTTCCCTGGTGTAATTTCTGGGGCATCTATTAAAATTACTAAGTAATATTCTGTTCCTCATAAAGCTTTCCAGTCTCTAATTTCAGTATTTATCTTAACTGGCTCAGTTATTAGTAACGATTATAGCAAAACTTGGTGCTCTTAATCCATCGTTGCTGTTAGATTTATTGGTTGTCAATTTTTACATACAGAAAACTATCGTCTATCTACTTATCAATCAATCATCTACATATCATTTTGCATCTGTATCTATCATCTTTCTATCAGGATGGACTCATGAATATTTTTATCAAGGGATTATAATTATTATTTATTCATGCTTAATTATTCTAGACGTAAACCCTCCAAACGTCCCCTTTTGTCCTTTTAACATGTTTCTACAAATTTTGGGTACTTCCTTACTCTTGACACAATGCTTTACACTTTTCTTACACATTCCTCTCTTCAGCCACGGATGTAGCCGTTTCTCTGAAAAGGCCTGATTAATTTACTGAAGAATCATATTTATAAAACAGTATCTGGATTTCAACAATTTATATTTTTATCATGATTTCTGCCATATTCCTGATATCCTCTTGCAAAAGAGCAAGCATGTAATTTGGCAAGGAATACAAGCTGTCAGTTCCTGGGATAACAGATTCCGATATTTCTGAAAATTAAAAACAGCTTAAACTGGCTTCCCTTTTATGGAGCCAAATCTATTTCACTAAGTTAACATTACTAGCATTGAAGAAAATGGTCTTAAGAGTATTTGGTGGTCAGTTTTTAGGCAAAATATAGATTTGTAACTAACATTAATTATCAAATTTATATCATTCCCTTGTTCTATTCCCATTTAGAATATTACAGACTCTTAAACATTTCACATTTAGAGATTAAAGCTGTAGGAGTGTGGTTCCTTGTGGGAATAGGGTGGTTCTTACTTTGTGTGCCTTTGACACCAAGTTGCAAAAGCTCCTTAAAAAAACATTATGAAACTCTATTTAAAAGACTAAAGAGGTAATACCCGAAAAGAATCACAAGTGATCATTGTTAATAATTCGTATGTGCACTTATACCATTTTACTGTGCATTTATTTTCATACGTATCATGAATTTAAATACGTGTATATCAAACCGTATTGCTGGTTTGTCTATTTCTTTCATTTAGAAACAATCAGGAACTGTTTCCCATGTCAGAACATATCTGTGCGGTGTGCTTTGAACAGCTGCACACTATTTCCTTCAATATAAATATTTTAATTTATTTATTTCACTAGGTTTGTGCAATATAATGCTTCAGTGATTAGATTTTATATATATGTATCTTTGTGTTGTTTTTTCATGAATCCTTACAGTAAATTCTGAGATTTGAAAGTGCTCAGTCAAATCAGTCACACAATTTATGTATCTCTGTTTATGCATCTCTCAATCTCTAGTCACCTAAAAACCAAACAAGCAGAATCCCAGGTCTATGAAGACAGCTCTGTAAGAAACCGCCCGGTGGGAAGGTGTCTAACTGAACAGTCAGGACTCCGTGGCCCTAGATTCACCTTCCTATGTGCTTGTCCCACTTCTGCGGCTGTGCCTACCATGCTGGCTGCCAGAGGGGCATTGATCTTCTTCTAGTGCTTAGGTGAAAGCCTGCTAATCATCATCTTCCTCTGGTTCATTCTTATCTCAGATTAAAGCTAAATACTGAGAAAGAAGAAAAATACTAAATGGGAATTAGCCCTCCTCAAAGCTTAAGTACGAGCTGGCTTACAATGTGTGTAGCTACTTGGTTAGCAGGCTGAAATTCTCTATTCTTCTTCTTATATTCGTATTCTACCTCCTACAGGAGCCACCTACCCTCTAACTGGAAGGAACTGACACACTTTCGTATAACATTAGTTTGTGTTTCTTACGCCCCGGGTTCCACATGGTTCCAAGTGAAAGAAACGATCTTAACACCACTCCTCAGATCTCCTTCCTGGGTGTGTTCACATCTACATTATTAAGAACAAGAGATTCAGATTTCTCATGAGGTGTCTGCTCTAGTGTTTTCTTCTCAATTCCAGTTTCTGGCTTGAGAAGACTCCTGTTTTCTAGGTGAATGGCATCTATAATTACGTGACGCTTCACTACATGTTAACAAGGGGGAGGGGCTTTCTACCAACGCAGGAATTACAAGTTAAACAATATTTTTATACGAAGAAAAACATACATGTTGTATAATATATAAGGCCATTGTATCACACATGCCTTACAGTAAGGTTTCAGCAGAGCAGACAAGGCATTCCCACATGATCATGAGTTAAATCTATTAAGAGAATGGATATAATTTTAATTCACACATTGTTTAATGCTTACGAGTATAGGATGAATTCGGTAATTTTAAAAGTGTTAATGATCACTGTCTATCCCTTTGGAGAGGATCAGACTTAGGTAAAAGAAACCCTCAGGCTGGTATATATTGAGTTGGGAAATGCACATGGGTCATTCAAAAACACCAGTGTGCTTACAAACTGTTCCTACCCAGGAGAGTGTTTCAGGGCAGCCACACCCTCCCCATCGGAACCATTATCCTGTAGTTTACAACCAGTTGTAAAAAGAAAGCTAGCAGCCTGCTTGCCTTCCCAAGGCCCCATTAAAAGGCTGTCAGACAGCCTAAGAAGAGGACCTTTGCTACTCTTGCAAGTTAGACTAGATTCTCGTGGGGAGGCTCTTCAGGAACCTAATAAATGTACCAGCTTGGCCAATAATAGCAGTTCAATTAGTTATATCCTCGCTATAAAGATATGGATAAACTTCAGGATTATATCTAAGATAAAAAGATATTTAGGCCAAATGTCATTTCTTTAAACTGAGATTCCCTTTCACCAAATAATTAACTCTTGCAGATGGGTGATATGTCTTATTCATCTTTATGTCTCATAATAATTAGTATAGATCTAGATGAAACAGGCACTCAGGCAATGTCTGTCAAGTAGATGATTGTCGTTTTTAATTCAAAAAATGTACGTGCTAAGCATCTTCTATTTGCCAGTTTCTACTGACCAAGACACGGTTCCTATTTTACTAGAAAAGGTCACAGAATTTAATCCCTGGAAAATGAACCAGAGACATAATCATAGATTTTTACTTTAAAAAATATGAGTACATTTGGGAAGGTTCTATGGAAATGTGCATTAAGTTTATGACATTAATTTTTGCTATAATTCAAGAATAGTCCTATATTATATAATGTGAGAGATAGCAACATGAGAATTGCAAAACTCTGCTTAGACACAGTAGACACAATAAATAATGTCTGAAACACATTTAATCTCTGAACATAAAGAATAATAATATTGTTGAAGGTAACTCAATCTATTACCAGTCAGTAGGAACACATTTATTAACTTTTTAGTATTTTTTGTGTGAGTGAATAGGTTTATTATTTTATTTTAGATTTATTTATTATTATTTTTATTTTCACTGCCACTGTTATCGCTTTGCTATTTAAAAATAAGCAACATAAAAATAAAATTGAAGATAGATTAAAATTCTTAAGCAGATATAGTACTGGAATAGAGGAGACTATCTCATGGTTAGATGTCTAAAGTGTCACCTCCCCGTAGAGTAAATGAAACACTTGCAGCCAAATAACAAAAGGTTTGCATGGTCAGTGTGAGCAATTCCCCCAGGCAGTCCTGTAGCTCCAAGTGTCTCCCGATCTGTGGAGCTTTATTCTATGTCTCCAGCTCTTGTCAGAAGTCTCGGCACTCATCCTATCCTATTTAATGATTGGGAAGGTATTTACATTAAATACTGTGATTCCCATATGATAATCATCCCCGTAAATGGATAACCTGGGATGGTCAGGAAAGGAACTAGCTCTGTGGCATACTTACACCTTCCACTGTTTCAGCAAGGGAAGGATTCACCGTAACTCTTACTAGGATATTCTTCTCCATGGAGGGAACTTGCCCCGGCCGCCACCACCGTCACTGGGCTAGGTAGGGGTAACCTCACTGACCTATTTCAGAGCCTCACTCAGAACCGACGCCTGGACGTGAAGCTCTGCCCCCACCACGCAGGTACCTCGGCAGGTGACCATGAGAGGCGCCCTCGACCCGCACTGAAAGCCCCTCCCAGCTTGACTTCACCTCTGTGCACAGGGAGATGCTAGCGCTGGGTTTTCTCGCCAGTGCCTCCTCTGACCTGGAGTAAACCCACAGGGGGGAGAGAGTACCTCGCCTGGGGGTGGGACCCTCCTTCCCCAGCAGCCTGCGGGGGTTTAATCCAGCTGCAGGAGGGTCCCCGGGTCCTGCTGGAGGTTCTTCAGAGAAGCCCGGGAGCACAGCTTTTACTCTAGAATCAGATGAATTAAAAACATCCTTCGGTTTCTACTGAGAGTTCAAATTCCCAGGAGGATCATAAGATATCCTGCCTAGTTATCTTCTCCCTGCAGGAAAAGGGAAATCTCTGAATCTTCTCTCTGGAGGAGAGCTGAGATTGGGTCTGACTGTCCTTAGAGGAAAAATCCTAGGGGACAGGCTGGGCGGATGCTAGCGTCCTGCTGTTTCTACATGAACTTTCAGATAGCTCGAGGGTTTTAAACCTGAGACAGATATCACGTTATAGTACCCGCACTCTTAAAATTATTAGTTTTATGAATGCATCTTCTGGACAATCCTCATGAAGGTACACAAGAGGCTGGGGCTTTCAGAGGGTTCCCGTGGAAGCTGCTGGGGGCAGCCCTGAGAGAGAACAGGTCCCCCAAGCCAGGACTCTCCGCATTGACAGCTGACAGTACAAATGAAGACGTGTAATCTCCAAAAGCAACAATTACTGAGTCCATTTTATGTTTCAGAAAATGTGCCAAATACTTTATATTGAGCACATAGTTCAATCTGATCATAACTTTTGCTTTGCAGATGTGGAGATCGAAGTTTAAATACACTGTTATGAATTGAGTGTGGTCCAGGGACCACTGGGGATCTCTGAGAGCATTTCAAAGGGCCTATGAGGTCAAAACTATTTTCACAATAATATTTAGACACTTTTTGCCCGGCCGGCATGGCTCAGTAGTTGAGTGTCCACCCATGATCCGGGAGATCAAGGTTCGATTCCCGGTCAGGGCACGTACCCGGGTTGCAGGCTCCATCCCCAGCAGGGGCTGCACAGAAGGCAGCCGATCAATGACTCTCTCATCATTGGTGTTTCTGTCTCTCTCTCTCTCCCTTTCTCTTCCTCTCTCCCAAAATCAATAAAAACATATTTTTTAAAAAGGGACAATGTCAGTCTGCAGCTGTGAGCCTTTCTTGAGGCACCACAGTCATATTAATTCACCTTATTTCCATTTGTTTACTCTCCGGTACCACTTCTCCCTCTCTCCGTTTAGCATTGATTTTTGCTCAGATTTCCACCTTTGGAAGGGATATTAATTCAGCCCCTGTGACAGAAGACCAGTTGAGCAAGTGTCAGTCCAACCCCGTTCATATAGGGTGGGGTGGATGGGTACCGACTGGTGGGCCATCTCAACCACTAGGCGACTCAGCTGCATTCACCGTCAACCCCGATTCTGCCAGATGGGGTGAAAACACGGGCATCCCAGCAGACTTGAGGAATTCTGCCACAAATGCTTAAAGGTATAGCTACAGTTTCTTGCTTAGGGATCGTGCCCGCTTCTGGGGCAACTATGTAAGGCAGGAAAACAGATGCCCCTTTTCCTCAAATGCCCGCAGAAAAGTAGAGATATCTGTGAGCGGGACCTCTCCCCTGGGCCCTGCACGCGCTGGGTGTGAGCACACTCACGAAGGAAGTCAGCAGATCCTTCTTCCCCATCTCCTCCCATTTTAGATGACAAATGCTCAGGCTGCCCACTCAATTCTCTATCAAACCACCCCTCACAGGAGGTTATGCAACATGCTGTGTCTATGTCACGGGATACCTCTCTGCCCACGGCTGGACAACATGGGCTGTAAAATGCATTCTTCGGTCTAAATAAATGTGGTCCAAACTGGTACAGTCCTTACTCCTTTAATCACAGTTCCCTTGAGGTCATCAAACATGTTTATAATCCAACGTCTGGTCCCTCTTACAGGCAGTTCTGTTGCTGCTTTATTACCAGGGTATGGGTCACACTTTCCTGTTTCTTTACATGGCTCTTAATTCTATTGTTGGAAGCAGATATCACAGACTCTTGCTCTCCTTACTGAGTTTTAGTAAGTTTTCTTGAATAAATGTCTCTTCATTTGCTGTATGTTCTTAGGGCCATTTCCAGAGACTGGAACCGGTTGTTTAAAACAATTTTCACCAGTGCCAATGAGGAACACGTCCACAGAGCTAGTCATGCCGTCACCCCAGAAGGAAAATTCCCATTAGTGTTTTGTTTGTTTCCCCCCCACACACACATCATTTATTGTTAAGGTTATCAATGTCAGATAAAATATTAATTTTCATCATTTGCTCTTAACCAGTTCCCTCCCCACACTGTTGTAGGCCACACTTGAGGACGTGAAGGATTTTTAAATACCATGGCTAAGGATCCGAATATCCATCTGCAGCTACCATAGGATGTCAACGTTGGTACCTCTCGTGACATGCAGTTGTGATCTTGGTCGTTATTTCACAGCCATCCTCTAGGACAAGTTTTTGGAAACATTCACCTTGATGACCTTCAGACATCTCCAGACTCCTGGGTTTGCTGCACCTCGAAGAGCCTGCCTACCTGCAACCCCACTGCTCTGCCTGTGGCTGCTGGTGCCTCACTCGCCCGCCTCTCTCCATGCAGCTACACTAAAAAAATCCCCATTCACATTTTAACCTCAAATAATCACAATTTGGTGACAGAAAAGATTTTTTGATTTTTTTTTTACTTTACTCTCACAATTGGAAGCAGTATATTTTAGAAATTTGCTTTGGGATTTGAAGATATTACCGAGTATGTCAGAGTTTGAAAATCCTTTGGGATCTGAAGATATTGTCTAGTTTGTCAGGGTTTGATAAGCAAAAATTGTAAAAGTTATTTATTCTCATTTCATTTTGCTTTTAGTGTCATCATTTTATGGGCTTGAAGCTTACAATTGCCAACTGTTCTTTCTTTTACAAATCGCTTCATTACATTTCTTTTTTAATAGATGTTTTGAGTCAGACAGATGGAAGCCAGAAATGTCCAAATCTTTTTGTAAGAAGTGGTCAAAAGATATTTCCAATCAAATCGCAGAGCAGTTTGTCAGGAGAATATTTTAATACCAGGGAATTGGAGGAAAGAGAGGAAATGCACGTGCCTGACGGTCAGAAATGGGCACGTGGGTTTTCAAGCTGACTGAGAAGAACCAAGAAAAGCAGAGGGAAACAGCAGCCCACACAATTATACAGCACTTTATATTCCAAGGGAGAAGAGAGGCCAGATAGATTTAACATGAGGTTGTTAGTGTAAGATCACTCGGGCTCCGAGTGGCAGGGTGGTTCTGAGTGTGGAATTCCCCAGCGCTAAGTCTCCACGGCCCATTTCGTTACACGGCCAAGACTTATCATAAGAACCCCAACCTGTTTGTATACACACCCTGCATTGCATGTTCACCGGTGTGGTCTGAATCTCCCCCCAGCTCCTGGTGTCTGCCCCATGGGGCCCTGCACGGTGCTCCACGCCGTCTCTAGGCCCTGTGAGTGTGACAAACTTTGTTTTTCCTTAAGTCTCTCCATTGTCTCCTCTTGTGGCCTCACTTCACTGACCATCACATTTAAAATTTATGCACTACACATGGTCTGTGACTTGCGTTTCTTTTTTCTTAATAGTGACTTTGATGAGCAGAATGATTAATTTTGAAAAGGTCCAATATCAAGTTTTCAGATTTTATGTCTTGTGTTTTGGATCATCTCTGAGGATCTTTGCCTACCCAAGATCTTGGAGATATTCATCTATTTTATTTTCAAAAGTCTATATGGTTTCAGGTTATTGAGTGAGGCCTATAATAGTCTATTTAATGCGGCATTTGTTATAGCACAAAGCAGAAAATTCTACCTACCATATTTCAAGGGGAGCAAAGGCCCTCGCCCCCACGTTGCTCTCTAATGTTGCTCAAGTTGGCCTCTCCTTGCACACTGCTCTCCTCAGGGCACCCATGACCTCTGAGTTCCTCAGGCTGTAGATCAACGGGTTCAGCATGGGGTTGAAAAGGCTATAAAACAGGGAAAGGATCTTCTGCTGCTCCTCAGGGTGGCGGGATTTGGGGGCCATGTACATGACGATGGCGCTGCCAAAGAAGAGCCCGACCACGCAGAGGTGGGACGAGCAGGTGGAGAAGGCCTTTCTGCGGCCCTCCCCAGACTGGATCCTCAGGATGGCAAAGAGGATGCGTGTGTAGGACACCAGCACCAAGCTGAGGGGCCCCACTAAGATAAACACACAGGCCACAAAGATGACCAGCTGGTTGAGCCTAGTGTCGGCGCAGGCCAGCCTGAGGACAGACAGGATCTCACAGAAGAAGTGGTTGATTTCATGAGGCCCACAGAAGGGCAGCCTCAGGATGAGAACCGCGTGGACCAGAGCCAAGAGGAAGCTGAACACCCAAGAAGTGGCGGCCAGGGCCGTGCACACTCTCCAGCTCATGATGACAGAGTAATGGAGGGGGTGGCAGATGGCCACGTACCGATCATAGGACATCACCACCAAAATCAGGCACTCTGCGTGAGCAAAGGCCAGATACAAATAAGTCTGCATAAGGCAAGGGACAAAGGCGATGGTTCTACTCTGGCTCACTAAGTTTGCCAGCATCTTGGGGACGTTGTTGGAAGCGTAGGACATGTCGACCATGGCCAGGTGGGAGAGGAAGAAGTACATGGGGGAGTGAAGCCTACGATCAAAGCAGACAAGGCCCAGGATGACTCCATTCCCCACAAGGGTGAGGGTATAGAAGAGCGAGAAGAGCCCAAGCAGGAAAAGCTCCAGGGCTGGCTCCACCTGGAACCCCAGCAGGGTGACTTCCGGGATCCAAGTCTGGTTGCCTCCCATGCTCCTGGGGCAGAGGCAGGTAAGTCCACGACCAGGACAGGAAGGTCACAGCTGCGAGGCAATCGAGACACAAAATATGTCCTAAATGTTACAGTGTGGGCAGTTAGAAATGTATTACTTTGAATGGATTCTCTATCATCTATTTTTAGATATTTTATAAAAACCTAACTTGGTGTACTCATCTAAATCAGAAAAAAAATTCCCCTTGTATCATTGAAATAATGGAATATATATGTATCTATATACAGATAATAAACTATAAGATAATATGATATATTATTATGTACTCTAATTAATAGGATACACACACCTACACACATATGTGGTTTGGGAGAATTCCAGGGATCCCGGCTGCCCTTCGACGCTGTGCGTCTGGGTTATTGATGTAGAAAGAAGAAAGATGACCCTGACCAAGCATCTGCCACAGGAGGCAGCCCCATTTCCTAGGCTGGCTCACCTCCTGGGTCCAAGATAAGAAGTGATTAGGTTCCCCTTGCTTACGTATCCACCCGCCTTCCCACACGCTTTTCTACCCACTTCCTTCAGATTGGAAATCGCATCTAAACCACTCCTCGATTTTGTAGTGTCTTTGAAACTTTGTCATCTCCTCCTTTCAACAGCTGCCTGATATTTCCTAGCAGCACCTCTGGTTCCTCCCTCCCATCTCCAGTGTCTGTCGTTTTCTTTTGGATAGTATTTATTTCCTTACTCTCACGTGGTACTGAAACACAGGCAGAAGTGAAAGAGCTGTGGCTACGCGCAGTGAGCACAGGTACGTACCTTAAATCCAGGTCAACGGGATGGCATTTCTGTAGTTGTTTCAAGTGTGAACAGCGAAAGGGGAAACTGACCGACATTAACAGTGGGTACATTTAAAGGCGACGACGGCTGCACTGTAATCGTATTTTGTTTCGGTCGCTTCCCTTTTCCTGTTTATCACTTAACGTAAGAACCAATATCAGAGCTCCTCTCATTTTCTGGTGAGACAGGATCCTTTGTCATCACAGTATGTCCCCAGATCAGGCAACTCCCATTGCCATCGAGTCCCCTGCAGACCTTCCTCTCCACCGGCCACCATGCTGGCCGCCTACAGCTGTTCTGATGGATTCTGAGCGCGTGGCAGGGATGGGAACGGCAGGAGCGTCATTTGGTTAGTTCTGTCTCGCGAGCCCCCCCTGGGCAGTGCCTGGTCTGTCCAGGAGCAGAGGGGGAAAGGGTCAGAGGAGGGCTGGACGGCACCATCACACTGAAAAACCATGCGACCTGGTGCTGACCCTTTACACTCTTTTCACATTTTTTCAGGAAACAGCCTGAACTATCTTTATGGTTAAATTAGGCTAAAGTTTCAAACTCAACGGACTATTTAAAAAATAACTCCAATGTTTTCTTTTAGAAAAAAATTTAGATCCCCATATTTATATTTTAAAATTGGGATCATTCTATACAGACTATTCTTCATCTACCATTTTCACTTAATATAATGAACACTTTTATGTGTTAAAACGATATTTTACAGGTGTTATTTACAATTAATACAATATGCCATGATCGCAATGTATTTCATTTCTTCTCGCTGGATATTTTTAATTCTTATTTCTCTTATGTTTAATAGCACTGTGATTAATATTCTTTCAACCTGAAGTTTTGTCTATACCCATGACTATTTTTATAGGATGTATTCTAAAAGTAAAACTGCAGACGCTAAAAGTACAGACATTCAGAAGCTTTGGTGACACCCACGGCCAGCTTCCCTGCAGAAAATCTGCACCAACTTCTCCCTCCGACCGTGTGTGAACTATGCCTCTTCCCCACACGGCCGTCAGTCCTCAGTATTACCCGTTATAACCCAGGTGAACGTGATTTGTGAATAACTGCACGCACTTCCATCTGGGGAAAGCCCACCATGTGATGCAGACCGTGACCCCTGCTCATTCTGAGTCATCCTGACCAATGGCAACAGGCACGTCAGGTCTGTGCAGGTTTTCTTAGCGTGTCACACGGGAGAGTAAGTCAGTCGTTGCCTCATGAGAAACAGCTCATTGGTGACGGAAGAAGGGAAACTGAGGACCCAACCTCAGCGTTCTCTATAGAGACTTTTTCCTGAACTGTACTGATAGACAAGATCAAAATCTCCTATTGGCTAAAGATGAAGAAGCATCTAAAGTCGGGTTGAAATTACTGTCGCGCCCGGCCCAGTGTAAAGGAGAGCCCAAGCAAAGCAAGTTCTGAGGTCGCCCAGATCAAAGAAAGGGACCTTCGTCGCTCAGAGGAGCACATGTCAAGCCCTTTTGGTTTCCTCGTTGGGAATGTCATTTCTGGGGATCCCAGGTTGAAAGCCGAAAGCATGACAAAGACAAGTAAAACCAGGACCTGTCAGTGCAGAATCAGAAGTGACAGGAAGTTAACCCGTCATCTAGTCCAGGAACTTTCTGTCCATTCCTTAGAAAAAGTCGCTTAAACCCAGCCTGCTTACAGCGGATATTGTGTATCCCACGCTCATAACGCCTCCTCTCTCCCTCGATACTGCTGGGGTGACGCTTCCCAATGTGTCCCAAAGCTGGCCTCCAAATCCCGTCTACATTCCTGTGGTCGGCCAACGTGCTAACTAGCAGACACGTTGATCCAAGTGCCATAAAGTTGCAAATGTGAGAGACGTTTGCTCTATCTCATGTGAACTCATGTCTACGCCTAATGTATCTGCTGTTTCTCTTAAAAGGAAGCGGCTTAGACTGACTTCCAGCAACACTTCACTGGGACTCCCAGGAAACAGCAAATTATGGTCGATAAAATAGCTCACAAAGCAGCTCAAATATTATCGAGTTGATTTACTTGAAGCCGACAGATATACTTTTGACTTCTTATAAACTGATTTATTTTTTAATTTATGAAACCAGAGCACAGTTAAAGGATATATATTGAAATTCCAATTAGCAGATACAGAAAATGGGAAACTGACTAATTCTCTGGGCGATAGAAATGTAATGACAGAATGGAATATGGCACTTTGTGGACATACCCAACATGGTGTCCATGGGTCCCCCTGGATGAAGCTGAATCGGGGGCTCAGAGGATTCTTACTCCCTGAGACTTCCACAGACAAGGACATTTTGTAAATTTTTAAGGTTCTCCCTGAATAAGCACATTCTGTCATCATGGGAAGTAAGGAACAAAAGTAATCATAAAAAAAATTAGGTAATGGCTTCAGAAAAAGTCCTGTCTGGTGTCTTTAGAGCTAAGAAGGACAGTAAGCTGGACAGACTAAATCTCTCTCCAAGGACAGTGCTTGAACGAGTCCTAGCAGACCGGCAGGAGGCGAGGTGCGGGCAAGAGCCTGACGGGGAAGGGCCGGCAGGCTGGGCTCAGGGCCTGAGAGGGAACCCTGGGAGTGCAACCGAGGAAAAGCCCCCACCGCACGCAGGCCAGTGGCCTAGGACAGCAGGCACGGGGTGCCTCAGCTGGCAGAAACGCAAGTCGTTAGCTTCCTTTCCCCCAATGATTAGCGTAGGCTCATCAGAGTTCGTAATGAAAACAACCTGGACTCATAGAGTTTTACATGTAACGTATTTTGGTAAGATATTTCTGGAAGAAACCAGTAGCCTAGGCAAAAACTATTTCTAAATGGCAGGACTAGATTAGGAGGCAAATAAAATTCTTAGTGAAACCACTCGCTTCATCGGAGGGGAGCTACAGACAAACCACGGGGAGCACGGGATGTCACCTGCACTTTTTACGGTTTTGTAGGAAGGTCCCGAGGAGAAACCTCTGTAACGGCGGCGATCTGCACACACGAGCTGTCCAATGCGCTCATTTGTGAGCACAAGGAAAGTAGAAAATACAGTACAAGGGGAAGGCAATGTTTTTCCTTGTAAACTCTGGCACGGTTTTGCATTTGCCAGTTCAAGAAGCGAGATGTTCTTGTTTTGTATTTTTATCTGAGAAAAAGCCTGGGGCAGATACAATAAAGGGACGGATATCTGAAATGAAGATTTAAGCGACCACTCGAGCTACCCGTTGTAGAAAGACGGACAGTGCACAGAGCGAGGGGGAAAGTGCCTCAATCCATTTCTCTGATCTTCCGTTGCATGAAAATGAGAGGAATGGAAAAGAAGCGAGATCCTTGAATGCGGATTAGAGCAGCACAGTTATCAGCACGGGTCAGACCATTACCCCAGTCTCCACTCTGCAAGGTGAACTCCAAGGACGCGAGTGGCCTAGTCTAAGCCTCACTGCTTTCATCTGTAAAATAGTGGCAACAGATGTCTAAAGGGCTGGAGCGAGGCATAAAGATAATGAAATTTACAGGTTGGGAGTTAGAGGGCTGATGTGAAGAATAAATACCATTAAACTGGCAGATGTTAGAAGTTAAGTGTTAGTTGTTATTAATAATATTAAAGAGACCATAAAATTCAAGGAAGAGCCCGGTCGGCGTGGCTCAGAGGTTGAGCATCGACCTAAGATCCAGGAGATCTCAGTTCAATTCCTGGTCAGGGCACATGCCCGAGTTGCGGGCTCGATCCCCTATTGGGGGCGTGCAGGAGGCAGCCGATCAATGACTCTCTCATCACTGATATTTCTATCTCTCTCTCCCTCTCCCCTCCTCTTTCTGAAATCAATAAAAATATTTTTTTTAAAAAAATTCAAGGAAGAATCCAGATCATTGGGATTAGAGAGCCAACAGAATCATGGTATAGGAAATCCTTTCAGATTTCTTCCTTTCAAAAAAGCAAGAAAAGCGAGAAAAGATCCTTGCTTTTCTTTTTTGGTTAATTTTTAAGTTTAAATTTTAAAAAAAAACATGCCATTTTACTTCCACTTCTATTGATGTTTTTATACGCTGATTTTTAAAATTAAGTTTAAAAAGGAATTTAAAGAAGTGGAGGAATCTTTTAAAGTAACTTCACTCCTGGATTGATGAGGAAAATACAGGGTTTAAAACTCAACAGGCAGTTCTGCTATGCAAATATCCCATGAGAGACAGAGGGAGAAAAAGAGAGAGAGAGACAGAGACAGAGACAGAGAGAGACAGAGGAATCTTATTGAAATGAAAGGGGGCCATATTTAGGATATTTAACACTGACCCAAAGAACAAGTTTCTGTGGGTAACTCAGAGTGGGAGCCCTGGAGCACTCAGAAACGGCATTTTGGGGCAGTGCAGATGGGTCAAATTTTTGCCCTTAGAAATTATTTACGGTCTCCAATAGTTACTCTAACACAGCTTGATCCTAACAAGTACCACAGTTTAAAACACAAACGTGGATTCTGAGCACAACTGCCTGCGCATAGGAGCTTTGTGACCTCTCCCTGTCTCCGTCTGCAAAACCGGGTGCATAATAGACCGGACCTCGTAAGACAGTTGAGAGAATTAGATGGATTCACTGGCGCAAGACACTAAGTGCTTAGAGATATACTGTTATGGGATTTTAAAAGCCAACATTAAGAGTAACTTCTGGATCCAGTAACGAAAAGGGAACATGTTACATGCTTAATAATCCTCCGCTAACATAAGGACCAAAAAGAGAATTTTTATGCCAACGGGCGCTGGGTTTTACCTGGAAGACGGTGCCATCTCCCTCCTGGAGAAGTGGGAAGTGGGTCCTCTCTGGCCAGACACTGTCCCCGTGAATCTGCAAGGACAAGCAGGTAACAGGTGGGGAAGGAAGATCAGTCTCAGGACAAGCAAACCAATTAGCTCTGAATGCAGGGTTTTCAACTGTAGGAAGAGGCACCAGGGCCAGGTGGCCCCTGAAGTTCTTTGTGGCCCTTTAGCCAGGTCACATCCTACCCAGGTGGCCAGCTGGTGCCTCCTCTACTGACACAGTCATGGCAAAGTTAAGAGCTGCCACATGAGGACAATGAGGAGGGTCCTAGAGGGTCAGAGGCCTCATGGCCACACCATGAGGACAATGAGGAGGGTCCTAGAGGGTCAGAGGCCTCATGGCCTCATGAGTGGTCCTAGAGATCCCCTCAGGACCCTAGGTATGGAGATGGGCTTAGGACAGCACATGGAAGGCATTTATCGCCAGCACTTAGAGCCAGTGATTTCATTCACACCCCCTTTCCCATTCCCCACCCGCAAACCCCTCCTTCAAGGCCAATGAGCGTTCATGACTTACAGCGGTATAATCTGTATTCTGTTCTTCAGACATGGCCTTGGACTTAGAGGAAACCTCACTGAGAAGGATGGGATCGGTGCTCCTCTCTAAAGGGGACTCATCGGGGGAGGGGGGAGCCCACATACGCAGCTCTCATCACGGAACTTTATGATAGACTTGGTTTTGCAAGCGAAGGCTTTTTCTATCTCCACTTGAACCCAACTCCCTCGCCACAGACACAAATTAACGATTCAGGGACAGACCCTGTGGAATTACATCCACTCACATTCTTGCTGGAGATATTGAAAGGCTTTGCTCTTCTCCTGTGGGGGTGAGCGGATGAATGCATTTCCCATGTTCGTTCATTCTGCTCTTTCATTATCCCAGAGGAATTTGTGTGTGTTTCTTTGGGGGGGGGGGAAGAGGGGTGGTGTGTGTGTGTGTGTGTGTGTGTGTGTGTGCGCGCGCTTGGGATTGGGTGAGGCCAGGATGTCTCTAAAGTATACAAGCCCTGGCACAGAAAGTAAAAATTCAAGGTCATATCATAAAATTAATTTCTCTCGATACTTAAATTGTCAGTCTTAATGTTGCTCCACTCTCCAATGCCTCCTGTTTAATCGTAGAGCAGAGGCTGTGATTTCTTGATCTCTCGAGGCAGGGGCTCTACGGACCCTGTTAATTAAGACATCATCTCAGAGAAATTGTTGTCTCCCGGTGGAGCAAATGTGGCTGCCAATAGTCACTACACATTTCTCACACGTATTTTTGACCTGGCAGTTCAAATAGGCCTCTCCCCTAATTTTCTTTAGTTTGCCCATTTCAAACATCTCCAGATTTCTGAGTCACATTTTATTCCTTCATCCCGGGTTAAAAGCCCACAGTTAAAATGAAAAATGAATCTCTCTCTCTGATAATGTTTGATGATTGTAAAGTCCTTCCCGTTCTAACTTCCAAAGTGCGTCTTAGTCAAATTCTCTAAAAAAAAAAAAATCTTAGTTCTTAAATTGTGGTGGAAGGAGCACTTCCAAATAAGAGCAATAATTTTAGTCTAATTTTAATCTACTGGAGAGCAGAAAAGATATATTTAAGAGGAGGGAAATTGGGGTTCTTTCCTTAAATATAATCTGTGTCCAGTGGAGCCTCACTCCTCTGACTTCCTTGCTCCCAGCACACACTCTCTATTCACTCAAGTCCTGCCCCCCACACCCCCACTCCTGAAATTCTCATTCCTTGTTTCAAGTCAGCTTTATCCTTGTATCACCCACTTGGCTTCAGATGTAATACCTGTTCTTCCAAGCACTCACGGAGCCCTCTCCAGATCTCTCAACCCAAATTGGACTCTCCTCTCCGGTAGACTAAATGCACTTATTAAAATACCCTTCAGCCCTAGACAATTTTGCTCAGTGGTTAGAGCATTGGCCTGCCAACGGAAGGGTCTCGGGTTCGATTCCAAACAAGGGTACGTATCTCAGTTGCAGGCTCCCTCCCCAGTCAGGGCGAGTGCGGAGGCAACCGCTCCATGTGTCTCTCTCATATTGATGTTTCTCTCTCTCTCCCCTCCACTCTCTCTGAAAAGCAATGGGAAAAATATCCTCTGGTCAGGATTTGAAAAAAAACAACCTTCAAGATTGTGCTTAAATAATTTCTTTTTACTTTTAATATTCTTATATTGTTTACCTTTCCTATATTTTACAAGCAAAACAAAATTATTATAAAAAATAAATGGCACCTATCAATACCCAGCTAGAGCTAAGGATAATAATTTGGTGCATGTGCATTCAGATATGCCTAATTACCACTTTTATTTCGTTGGATGGGGACAATATGGTATCATTTAACACAGCCTACAGCGGATAAAAGAGGCGTCGTGATTCCTCATCTCTATTTGCTTCTATGAAACACAAAAGCAAAAACATTTACTCTCAAAAGTCTTAGACTTCTTGTATTACTAATATTTGTATTGATTACTATTCTATATTTTAGTAAAAATGGGTATTACATTGGCATACTTGGCTCTGTCATTAGTGACAGACCTTTATTAAATGAAGGTCAAATGTAGGGATAAAAATGTTTGCAGATCACAGTTAGATGCAATACCTACAGCTGCACCTAAAGATCCTTTTAAGGCTTTGCTATCTCAGAGACAGAAATTCCTCCTTCCCGGGGCTTGAGTCCATTCTTAGTTTCTCTAAGTCCACTCAGCACAGAGAATTTCAATGGGATAGTTGAAAAAGATAAAATAATGTAAGCAATGATGAGAAATTAGAAGTGCTCGTGACCGTTTTCACCATAACTTGCCACGGTACACCCTTCTAACTGTATGAAGCTACTGTAGGACGTGCTCCACCAAAACAAGGGAGTAAATCAAGAAAGAAGAAAACATGACATTAATGAACTAAGGAGTCCAACACAGGATAAAGGCAGATGAAATTGCCAGGCAGCAACCAGTCCAGATAGGAGGCAAACAGAAATCTCCTGAGAAATGGATAAATTATCTGAGATGACCAAGAAGAATTAAAGGTACAGAAAGCTTTAGCAATAGGCACAAAGAATCCAACCCCAGAAAAAGCAGGGCAATTAGTTAACATCACCTTTATTACTTGCAGCTATAAGCATTCCATCGATACACTCTTCCAGCTTAGAAAGCCAGGTGAGAGCAAACACTGGCCTACTAAAGAGTTTCCTTGTCAAACTTGTAGTCACTGCCTATCTCAGAACCCTGCAGTAACCATATTATGATTAATGGCTCAATATCCCAGAGATTTCTGGATGAATATATACATAGATTCAAGGCTAACATGATGAATGATTTAACAAAAAATGTAATTGCATGATGTTTTAGGAAAGTATTCTGATACTTACTTTTCGTGCCAAAGGAATATTTTCCCAATATGAAAATGAGTTAAGCAATTCAGGAAAATACAAGCATATGACCCACACATTTGATTAGTGGAATCCCAAATATCTCTGTGCACTTAGAGAAATATAATGAGAAAAGTATAAACAGATGATAGATATTTTTATATAAATTGGTTCATACTCCGCATGCTATTTTTAAGTATATTTATTTCTAATGGAGCAGCAAGAAAAGTATCTACTATATAACTAAAAAACTTAGCCCAGCCAGGCATGGCTCAGCGATTGAACATTGACCTAGGATCTAGGAGATCACTGTTAAATTCCCAGTCAGGGCACATGCTCAGGTTTCGGGCTTGATCCCCAGCAGGGGGCGTGCAGGAGGCAGCCAATCAATGACTCTCATCATTGATGTTTCTCTCTCTCCCTCTCCCTTCCTCTCTCTGAAATCAATAAAAAAATATTTTTTAAAAAGACATTCTTTCTGATAACAGAAAAGATGGACAAAAGAATTTCTCTGTGCTTTTTAAAATCAATTTTAAATAGTTACGTCAGAACGCTTTCCCACGAACATTTGAAAATGGCTCATCCATCATACGGTTAGAAAAAACAGTTTCTATTCTGCTTTCATTCTTAAGTGTGTTTATTTTGTAAAGTGATTTGGGTAAAAAGATAAACTGGAGTGATACGTTAGGAAGTCACCTAGTCGTGACAAGTGGGACTCTGAAATATGCTGGTCTTTGAGGAGGTCATATTTGAGACCTAATAAATTAGAAGGTCTGGTAGGATTCTGTCTTGTCTTTTCACTCTTTTTATGCCTTTTATTAAATAATACACACTGTTAATTTCAATTTAGTCAAATTCATCAGTGTTTTCTTTTGTGACTAATAATTTTGTGTATTATTTTAAAAATCCTTCCCCTTCCTATCTTCTAAAAGCTTTATAGCTTTTCCTCGGACACTTGGGTCTTGAAAACACTAGGAATTGTGTTTTCTACATGCATGAGTATCCATGCGGCTACTCAGTGTGCCAGCACCATTCCTGCAAAGCCCTTCCTTCTCCCAGGGACCTGCCCTGCCACACCTCTCATCCAGCAAGTGGTCAGAAAGGCATGAATCTGCTTCTATGCTTTGTATTCTGCTCAGTTTTTTGGTAAGTGTGTGCCACACTGTTTTCTTTATTGGCACTTTGTGGTATATTTTGTTCTCTGGGGACTCAAGTCCTCCCACCTTGTATTTTATCTTTTTTAATAGTTTCTGGGCTGTTCTTGGCTCTTTGCATTTTAGAATCAGTGTGTCGAAGTTCTGAAGATACCCACACATTCTGCTGGGATATTGTAGGAAATTGATTAAATTACATTAAACATATTCATCAATTTGAAGGAGACTGAATCTTTGTAATATTGTGTTTCCCAATCCAAGAATCTAGCGTATCCCCCATTGAATATCTGCGAACCAAGTTACCATAGTGCCTCAATACATTTTTCTAATTATCTCTTTACAGTGTTTTGTACATCCTTTGTTACATTTACTCATAAGCATTGAAAAATTAAGTCCTGCTGTTTATGGCTGGTTCTGTAAAATCCCATATTGAATCATTTGTTATTGCTATATAAAAATATAATCAATGTTCATATTGATTTTGTACTAAGCTACCTTGTTAGACTTTCTTATAATTACAATAATATATCCAAAGATGCCTTTGGATTTACAACATACATAATCATGTCATTTGCATATAACTACAAAGTGTTATTCCCGCTCCAATGTGTGTGTGCACATTCGAGTACCTGTGTTTCTTCTACTTGTCTAACTGCACCAGTTAGGGTCTCTAGTTAAAGTTGAAAACAAGGAGACGGTGAATATCTTTATCTCGCTCTTTATCTTATAGGGAAGGATACTAGCATCTCGCCATTAAGTATGAGGTCTGCTGTGTGGGTTTTCTGTTTTTGTTTTTGTTTTTTCTTGGTAGATCCTCTTTAGAAATGCTTATTGCTAGACTAACATGTAAAGAGTTTGATCATGAACTGATGCTAAATTTTGTCAAATGTGACAAATTATTTTCATTGTTTTTATTTCAGACAATTCTTGCATGAGGAGCATAAAAATTTTATCAAAATATAAAATTATTTTCTTTTATGGACTTGTTTTACTAATATTTTCTTTTAAGATATTTGCATTTATTTCATGAGTAGGATTAGACGGTGATTTCCTTTTTTTTTCTTTTTAAATGAATCTTTATTGATTTCAGAGAGAGGAAGGGAGAGGGAGAGAGAGAGATGAAACATCAATGATTAGAGAGTTGTCATTGATCCGCTGCGAGCCCGCAACCCGGGCATGTGCCCCAACCAGGAATCGAACCGCGATCTCCTGGGTCCTAGGTAGATGCTCAACCACTGAGCCACACCCGGCCGGGCCTAGACGGTGATTTTCTGTTTCACACTTTATCTCAGGTTTAGTTTCAATGGCTTAAACAGTAAGAGTATTTATTTTCTCATTTCGTAAGAAATCCAAAGAGAAAGAGTCCTACGTTGGTTACATTAAAGGACTCAAAAGGGCATTGAAGGTCCCAGAATCATGAGGATGAGCTCACACACTCAGAATACTCCAAACCATCCCTCCCAGTGATCTCTTTGTCCCCAGAAACCTCCTCAGGGCACCCTTCACCTCTGAGTTCCTCAGGCTGTAGATCAACGGGTTCAGCATGGGGTTGAAAAGGCTGTAAAACAGGGAAAGGATCTTCTGCTGCTCCTCAGGGTGGCGGGATTTGGGGGCCATGTACATGACGATGGCGCTGCCAAAGAAGAGCCCGACCACGCAGAGGTGGGACGAGCAGGTGGAGAAGGCCTTTCTGCGGCCCTCCCCAGACTGGATCCTCAGGATGGCAAAGAGGATGCGTGTGTAGGACACCAGCACCAAGCTGAGGGGCCCCACTAAGATAAACACACAGGCCACAAAGATGACCAGCTGGTTGAGCCTAGTGTCGGCGCAGGCCAGCCTGAGGACAGACAGGATCTCACAGAAGAAGTGGTTGATTTCATGAGGCCCACAGAAGGGCAGCCTCAGGATGAGAACCACGTGGACCAGAGCCAAGAGGAAGCTGAACACCCAAGAAGTGGCGGCGAGGGCCGTGCACACTCTCCAGCTCATGATGACAGAGTAATGGAGGGGGTGGCAGATGGCCACGTACCGATCATAGGACATCACCACCAAAATCAGGCACTCTACGATGCCAAATGCCAAATACAGGAAAGTCTGAAGAATGCATGGAGCAAAAGAGATGGTTTTCTTCTGGGTCACAAGATTTGCCAGGGTCTTGGGAACAGTGTTTGAAGCGTAAGACATGTCAATGATGGCCAGGCTGGAAAGGAAGAAGTACATGGGGGTGTGCAGCCGGGAGTCCAGGCAGATGAGCCCCAGGATGACCCCGTTGCCCAGCGGGGTGAGGCTGTAGAACAGTGAGAAGAACCCAAAGAGGAGAACTTCAAGTCTTGGGTCCACCTGGAAACCCAGCAGGATAACGTCTGTGATCCATGTCTGATTGCTCCCCATGTCCTTTTGACAGGTAAACACGATGCTGTGCTTAGGACAGAAACTTCAGAGCTGAGAGGCAGAAAAGGAAATAAACGATATGCTCACACAAAGTGCGAATTTATGCCAAAAACCACAAACCCATAATTCATGGATTCGATTCAGCCCTTAGCCCTGTGATGCTGGTCTGCTGATGTGTCTTTTAGGGATATTTTAAAACTTTGTTGACTAATATGAAAAATTGGGAGATTTCACATAAAAATTGGGGTCTCTGGCTTCCTTTAAAAAAATAAAAGATCTGATGCTCCTTGAAATGTATTGTAAGCAATAATCAGCTGAAGCTAATGAAGAGACAGAACATGTCTTTCATTTACCACGACTTCTACTAATCTCTGTTTTCTCCCAGAAATTGAAGCTTCGTGACACTTAATTTTATCATCACACTCTATTGGTTACATATTTAATTTTAAGTAAGGAGTTATGCTCAAGATGAGTTCTTTGGTTCTCCTACTTGAAGCACATGAAAATGACAGATCCAAATATGCACTGCAAACGCCCGAATATTAGCCAGACTGTAAAATGAGACCATTCTTCCACACACCAGAAATAAATCAGAAACACAACAACATGCTCCCAGTAGGAAAGCAGAGAGTCATACCTGGAACTCAGTTTGGATGGAGTCGAGGCCGGTTTGGGGAGGTGGGGCATCAATATGGTTCCTTGAAGTTAAGCATGTGGGCTGAAGCCAGCTCCTAGAAATCTCCTCCAGCCAGGAAGGTGAGAACACAGGGGCTTCTTTGCTGCCCAGTACAGAGGTGCTAACGCATGGCAGGAAGCAATCCTGTAGGGATTTGATAACAATTCCAGTGTAAGTAATTATTCTAACAAATGTAAAGTCATTCAGGGTTTTAATTCTCATCAAGAATCTTAGCACTCTTGCCCTGCCATGTGGTTCAGTTGGTTGGGCGTCGCCAAAGGTCCCTGGTTAAGTTCCCCGTCAGGGCATGTGCCCAGGTTGCCGGCTTGATCCCCGGTTGGGGTGCATGTGGGAGGCAACTTATCAAAGTTTCTCTCTCTCAATCTCTCTCTTTCTCTCTCTCTCTCTCTCCCTTCTTCTAAAATCAATAAAAACAGACGTAGAATGTATAGTTTTCAAAATAACATGACAAATATGAGAAGCTAACAGTATGATTAAGCCAACAGCAGGCAGAAGGCAAAAAATAAGAAATAAAGCCAATAAAATTTTTTGATACACAAAAAACACAAAATAAGCTGGTATTAACATGTCTATGCACATTACGTGTTACTGTAAGACACTAAAAGAAAGAGATAATCACAGTAGAAGAAAAAAATCAAGTTACAAAATCTTTACAAGGACACCTGAATTACCTAAACATAAATTCTCTGTCGCTCTGTCTCTCTGTCTCTGTCTCTGTCTCTCTCTCTCTCACACACACACACACACACACATACACACACAAAGGTTAAAGATGAAATTTAAAAAATAAAACATGTTCTAACCATAGAAAAACTGGTCATAGCAATATTGATATCGTTCAGCTACTATACAATAATAATGAAAGGCATAATCCACAAAAAAGATAAAATTCAGGATCTATTTGGTACCAAAAGACTCAGCAAACTTTAATTAGAAAGGGAAGCTTTTAATCTGAGAAAGAGTATCTCCCAAACCTACAGAAACAGTATATTTAATGGTGAAATCTTAAAAGCTTTTCCTCTGAGTTAGCAAATAAACTCAATGTGCTCTCCTAACACAACTTCTGTTTAATGTCAACTCGATAGCTAGCCAGCAATAAGGCAGAAAGAAGAAGTCAGGCCTAAGAACTGAAATGGAGAATATAAAATGTCTTTAGTCACAATACACAACTGTGTATATAGCAGAAGCACCTATAGGTGAACTATTGAAACTGATGAGTGAATTTATAAAAACTGTGAATTCAAGGTCGATGTGAAAACGAAAAATATCTATGTTCAAGGGCTGGAAAATTTTCAGAGTCCATATCTCTCCAAATTGACCTATCCTTTACATGAAATTCAAGTCAGATGTTTTTATGTGTGGAAGTAAATTGTCTTATTCTAAATGTCACATATGAAAATACAAACAATCGAGGATGGCCAAGGAAATCTTAAGAAGAGGTAAAAGGATTTACCCTATTGGCTATTGACATTTATTATAAAGCCACAGGAATTAAATCAATGTGGTATTGGGGAAAAGATAAATAAACCAAAGAAACAGCCTGGTTAACTCGGAAATCTAGAGACACACACAGTTGACCTAAGAAAAAGGTGATGCTGGTGTTTTCAATAAGTTACCCTGGGTCAGGTGGCTGTCCATGGAAGAAGACTGAAACCTGGCCCCTGCCACAACGGATGCCCAAAATACATTTCAGGTAGGCTGTCATTCTAAATACGAAAGGTAAAAGCAAACCTTCCGGGATCCAAACTAGAGGAACTGGTAGTAGCAATACAGATATCATTTCAAAGCATTTATAGGCATGATAAAGGTATAATCCACCAAAAAGATAAAACCCGGCATCTATTCAGTACAAAAAGACTCAGCAAACTTTAATTCGGAAGGGATACTTTTAACCTGAGAAAGGGTATGTAATTCAAAAATTTTTATAAAGCAAATGTTTTCACTGATTACAGAAAAGAAGTGACACAGAGAAATCGTGTTCGTAATAGAATCGTCTTGCCATATTTCCTCCAGCTAATGCTTTCCCCTGGACTTTGATGAGTGACAGTGGTAGCCACAGAATCCCATTCTAGGATCTGCCACAGGGTCTCCCCAGGATCAGGACAACCGTCCCTGGACAGCAAGCCTGGAACCCCCAATCAGGAAAAGCTAACCTGGCACCTCTGCCAGCTTCACTGACACAAGAAAAATACCATGGAATTGTTATCAAATCCCTACAGGATTGCTTTCTGCCACACGTTCACACCCCCGTACTGGGCCCCAAAGAAAAGAAGCCGCGTGTTTTCTCTTTCCTGGCCGGAGGAGATTTCTAGGAGCTGGTAGAAGATGCTTGTCAGCACATGAAGAAATGAAAGAGGAAACCGTGCAACACCTCCAGCTTCACCTTCAGGGGTCAAAGGAGGGAACAGTATTAGCTGGCGTTTATGCCCCTTTCTGATACCATGAGACAGGGACATCTAGTGGAACCAGCACCTCCCTATAAATGTGACCAGAGAGGGGCTCTGACTAGGAGAAATAGAAACCTGTCTTGACAGCATGGAGATCAGATGTTACTCCGAGTTCCCTGGCGCAGTGCAAGGAAAGGGCCTTCGGAAAGGCGGCTTTTCCTTCTTCCTAAACCTGAGGATTTCTGCCAGCCCCGTGTCCTGCTCTCCTGTAAATCACTATCAGCTTATATACACTAATTTGTACAAAGGAGGGTACTATTTAGGGTATTTTCCTAGAGTTGGGTTGGAGTGTAGAGGAAAACTCAGAGAGAAAGGAAAGGCTGGAGCTGAAGTGCCTACTGCCTGGAGCGGGTTCAGGAGCTGACAAGTCCCAGGCACCCTTTCTGTCCTGACCACAAGGACAGGATGTAAAGGCGCTCAGGAGGCGTCTAGATCTGAGGGCTTTATACTCCGATCACCTAGAGCCAACCCATTCCCCGGACACATACCTGTGGAGTCCAGGGAGCAAATTACAAAGCGTCTTCCCACCATTCTGTGTCTTCCCTACGGAGTAGAGCAAACCTGCCCCTCTGCTCTTGACTCTCCAGCTCTGTTATCCGAGTGTGAATCTGTGTGTGAGAGAGTGTGAGTGTGTGTGTGTAAGAGAGTGTGTGTGTGTGTGTGTGTGGTGCTTATGCAGAAAAGTGAGAACTCAGGAAAAATGGCAGGGGTGATCCTACTCAGAAGGCTCTTGGCATGATAATTTAGCAGAGATAAGTCATATTTTATAGGTTATGTCGTAGTACAACCTCCAGGCATTTGGGCTTCTGAGTAGTTGATCTTGAGGTCGTGCCTGCCTCTGTTCCCCCTTGAGAATGGTTTACAAGTTTCATGTTGTGATGTGTGTGGCCCCCACGGAGCTTGTTAAGGCAAGCACCTCAAAGGACTGTGTCGTCTCTAGGGAGTGAGCAATCTTTGTCTGCTGAAAAGTGTTACTGTGAAGTAAATTCTCAAAAAATTTCCATTGCAAATATTTATGTTGACTTGGAAGCTCGTACAGATTGAAGCCTGTTCTCTTATAATCAGGGCCTTCTGAGTGACTTCAAGGACACTGAGGGTGCTGTCTTGAGACTGGAAGTCAGCAGGCCCTGCTGTGTCACATCCATGTGCAGCAGCAAACATTTACCTGGAGCACTGCATTTTGAGAAGAGGCCCAGCATGAGATACTGATTTATGTGCTATCAGCATATAAAATGTTTTGAAGTCTCTGGGACTGATGAGGTCCCATGTAAAGTGCTTGTTCAGGGGAAATGCACAAAACGGTAATAATCTTTATAGGAGCATAACATAGGAGTCAAAAGCAGAAGTCCCAGATATAACACAGGTAATGGAAGTTAAAAATTAGGACTTCAAATAACTACGGTTTATGTCAAGGAAGGGAAATAAAGATATAAAAATGAAAAAATGTAGTATTTCAGTGAAGTATTAGAATCTACACAAAATCAATTATTCGTTTTGAAACAGCAATATATAATATATTAAGAAAACATCAGCCCTAGCCAGTTTTTCTCAGTGGTTAGAGCGTCAGCCCTCAGGCTGAAGGGTTCTGGGTTGGACTCTGGCCAAGGGCATGTACCTCACTCAGTTGTGGGCTTGGCCCCAGTGGAGACTCGAGCAGGAGGCAACCACTCAATGTGTGTCTCTCACTCTCTCTGAAAAAGCTATGGAAAAAATATCCTAGGGTGAAGAATAAAAAAGAAACAAAAAAACCCAAAAACATCAGATACAATAACAGATGACCACCCCCAACAGAAAGCAGGACCAATAAACTCGTATGAAGATTAACAGAAAACTATCAAAAAAGGCATAAAATGAAACATGAAATTGAGTCAGAAAGATATCTTGGGAAGTGCTAAAAAAAATCCTAACATATACTCAAGAAGAATATAATAGGGAAAATAAAATAGGGAAACAGCAAATTTTGAAGAAATTATTTATGAGAATTTTCTAATTGTGATGAAAGATACGCTCCCATAAATACAGAAATCTCATCAAATTACAAGTAGGATAAATTGATATGAAGCAATACTTGATCATATTATAGCGACATTTCTGAAAATCAAAGATAAAGCAAATATTTTTAAAACTCAGAGAAAAGCCCAGCTGGCGTGGCTCAGCGGTTGAACATCGACCTGGGATCCAGGAGATCACGGTTCGATTCCTGGTCAGGGCACAGGCCCAGGTTGGGGGCTCGATCCCCAGCAGGGGGTGTGCAGGAGGCAGCCGATCAATGACTCTCATCATTGATGTTTCTATCTCTCTCTCTCTCCCTCTCCTTTCCACTCTCTGAAATCAATAAAGATTTTTTTTTTTTTTTGAAACTTCACTTAGCAGAGTTATCCAGTTAATAACTGGAGGCTTAATAAAGAATATTGAAATGTTAATCAGACAAGCAGTTTTCATTCTAAGGAAGTTCTCTTTCTTATTTATCATTGTGAATACATTATCATGTGGTCTCACAGAGCTTATTTGCTGCTAGAGATGGTGCTGACTTTCTGTGTGTGTATTTTTAAGGCCTATTTATATGGACATGGGAGAATGTTCACAGAGCACTTCTAAGTGAAAAACTGAAGTTGCATAGCTATATATCCACCATAGCAGCCAGCCTCTCAGACGGCCCCCATATTCAACATAGCCGCACCTTCCTGTGATCCCCTTCTCTGGACTTTCTCTGGGGTTTTTTGCAACTGATTTAGAAAGTGAACATGAATTCCTCTAAAATGTTCTGAAGTTAATAAATCAATCAATATAGTTTATATTGCATCCTTTTAACTTCATTTTTAAATACCTAAGTATGTTCTATTAAAAAAAAAAACTGACCAGCTTGAGGCAATTTCCCCAATCATTCTATATTCTGCTTTGACAGCTAAGATGGAATTTCTGAGTCCATAACAATGTAGAAGTCATATAATTCAGGCTTTGTCTGCAAGGAAGACTTCTAAATCCATCATGTTTCATGAACAAATCAAGATCTATTTCTCTGGGACTTAACCCTTATAGCGGACGCCTCTCACTCACCTCCTCAGATCTCTCGGCCTCCACTCTCTGGGACCCTCACCCAACGACCCCATCTAAGCCATCACAGTGGCCAGCTCTGGGCTCTGACCTGTTGGGCTTCACCTGGAAGAACCTGAGAGCACCTCACTTCACGTCACTTCCCATGCCTCTTGCTTCCTGACCCACGGCTTTCCTTCTGCCCCTGGGGAAGGTCACCGGGAGTGACTTGGTGGCCATGATGTACAACTATATGGAGTGAAACACTCCTTTTCCCAGTGAGAGGTAAGAGTGAGCAGTGACGCTGTTCGCTTTAACTCTTCCTGGACGTGACTGTCTTAAGATACAAGCTGCTTAAGGCCTCTCATTAGTTAATCCCACTGGGGGAACAGGTAGTTGTTTCTTTTTTTTCTTTTTTCTTTTTTTAATATATCTTTATTGATTTCAGAGAGAGGAAGGGAGAGGGAGAGAGAGAGATAGAAACATCAATGATGAGAGAGTCATTGATCGGCTGCAGCCCGCAACCCAGGCATGTGCCCTGACCGGGAATCGAACCCTGATCGCCTGGATCCCAGGTCAATGCTTTAACCACTGAGCCACGCCCGGCCGGGCAACAGGTAGTTGTTTCTAACACCACAGGGTGACCAGCATCAGCAAGTCACCCTTGAACTTGCTTCCTCTACTCTTTTGTTTCACTCCTCTACTTCCTCATTTATAATTAAATGTTGGTACATAAGCTTTTACATCGGGTTTTATTGGGAGAACCCAGGCTAATGAAACCACTGAAGTTGCCAAAAGCAAGTGATAGAGAGAACTCAGCCTAAGACGTAAAGGCATTCTCTGCCACTTGGAAGGTAAAAATATGCCAATTAACACATATTTTGTATGTTATATGTATTATATACTACACTCTTATAATAAAGTAAGAAAGAAAAAAAAAGTGAAGATAATCACAAGGAAGAGAAAATACTTTGCAGTATTTATTGAGAAACATCTGAATAAAAGTAGACCCATGCAGTTCAAATCCGTGTTGTTCAAGGGCCAACTGTATTTGGCTCATGTTTGTCTTACCAGCACCTAGCTCGGTGCGAGGGACATTGTAAGTGATGAGTAAACGATGACAATAATGGTATAGGCGGCCCCTCAGACGTCCAGCCAAAGCAGATCCAAGTCTAGGCCTTCATAACCCAGAGCTTCCCTGAGAACATGTCCAACAGAATGACTGCATCTGTTCCCCAAACATGTGTGTAATACATTCAGGGACTAGCTGTTTATTAGAGTGAAAATCGCAGACAGCCAGAAATATGGCAGATAAATTGTGATCAATGTATACAATGTAATGCTGTAAAACTATTAAAATTAATGAAATAGGGCTGCATGGAACACCCTGAATGAACCTCACATAGTGAGTGAAAAAAGGAAAGTATTTTTGAAGATGACAGTTGCTAAATTTAAAATATCTAACTAACTGCGATGTAATCGATCTCTCTCAACCCCTATATTTGAAATATTCTGCCGAAACCTTGCTTTATTCTACATTTTGCCTACAAGTCCTGATGATGGAATATGCATTCATTTCCTCTTACTCAGAGTAGCTCACACACCATATTAAAAGTGTGTGCGCCAGGCAGGCAGTTGGCAGAGGTTCTCGCTTCCTGGGCAGAATGGGCTCTCTTGGGAGGGAGTCATAGGGGCATTTGAAGATGAGAAGGATGCCCTGGAGCATGTCTGTGTATCTTGTGTGGCTACTGGATGAGATGACTCCTCGGGGCCCTTTAAACTCAGCTATTTTATTATTGTTGAGGCTTTCATGCAGATCTCTCCTTGTCAAGCACCCTCTTCAGGGCAGCTTTGACTTCTCTGTTCCTCAGACTATAGATCAGGGGGTTAAGCATGGGGTTGAAAAGGCTGTGGAACAGGAGGAGATATTTCTTCTGCTCCGTGGGGTCCCCATGTCGGGGCCCAACATACATGACAATGGCTGTGCCATAAAAGAGCCCAACCACGCAGAGGTGGGACGAGCAGGTGGAGAAGACTTTCTGGCGCCCGGCCCCTGACCGGATCTTCAGGATGGCCCGGAGAATGTGAACGTAGGAAGCCACGATGGAGGACAGCGGTCCCACCAGCACAGACGCTGCCCCAGCCAAAACCGCAATCTCATTAATGTGGGTGTCCGCACAGGCAAGCTTGAGAAGAGCTGTAATCTCACAGAAAAAGTGATTCACTTTCTGGGGCCCACAGAAGGGCAACGGTAAGAGTAACACTGTATGTGCCAGGGCCAGGAGGACCCCTAACGTCCAGGAAGCCACTGCCAGGTTGATGCAGACTCTCCAGCTCACGAGGACAGCATATCGGAGGGGGTGGCAGATGGCCACATACCGGTCATAGGACATCACCACCAGGAGAAGACATTCAGTGTGAGCAAAGCTCAAGAAGAGGAAGGTCTGTGTCACGCAGCCAGCAAAGGAGATGGGTTTGGCTGGGCTCAGGAGGTTTACCAGCATCTGGGGCACCGTGTTGCAGGCGTAGGACATGTCGACGACAGCCAGGTGTGAGAGGAAGAAGTACATGGGGGTGTGCAGGCGGGAGTCCAGCCAGACGAGCCCCAGGATGACCCCGTTGCCCAGCAGGGTGAAGGCGTAGAACAGGGAGAAGAGCCCGAAGAGGAGCATCTGAGTCCCTGGGCTCAGGGGAAACCCCAGCAGGAGGAACTCGGTGACAGAAGTCTGGTTTCCCCCCATTTCCCTGGGAGAGAGACAAGGGAGCTCAGCACGTCTGAAGGCCTGAGGGACGTGTTCCACACGGGGGATCTGTGTGTCACTGCTTCCTCCCTCAGAAAACATCTCCAATGACATTTGTCCCTTGCTAAGTGAATACTACACATTGCAAATGACACAGGATTTTTTCACCGTGACAAGCTAAGCGCTAGTATCCTCTGACAGCATTCGGGAACCTTACCTGTACTTCAAACCTTGGCCACAGTTCAGAACACGTTACTCCTCCACCTGCCTTCACAGCAGCGGGCGCTCCCCGGTCGGTGTGGCCGCGTCTGAGGTTCGCCCGAGTGTGTTCCCGCGTCGCGGTGCACACAGAGCCACAGGGGACAGTGTGGCCTGTGGCCTTGCATCTGTATCTGCGCAAGGAGCACGTCGGAGACCCCTATCAGGTGACCTCACAAATTTGTGCCTCCGTTACATGGATTTCTTGTTAGCCTTGTGGTCTTTACCGGCGGCATAATCTTGAATTACGTCGAGAGAAGGGCGGGCAGACCGCCACACCTTTAGCTAAATTTAAAAGAGAGAACCTTGTCTTCTGACTTTTGTACCCACAGATGGTCTACTCTGATCGTGCTGTTTTGTGATCAGATGTTACCTGCCACCTATTAGCCTCTAATAAATATTTATATTCTACATCTGCATGTGTGTGCCTGATGTATATGTTAGAGAGAGAGTTATATGTATGTCCGCATTCACTTGAATCCTTATTATGTGCAAGTGTGCAAGGTACTGGGTATTATTTCCTACTCGATTTCATCAGTAAAAATGCTAGTTGAATTTCTTGATGGGTCATAGCCTGAGACTTTTTTTTAAATCCTGATCAATATCCAAGACCAGAGCTAAAGCCCTACCTATATACTCCTGTTCATAGAACCTTCAACGTGTTTTATAGCTTAACTCTAATATAAAGATATCATTCGTCATGAATCTTTACTTTTTTGCAGCTTATCAATTATTTGAAAGCACTTCTACCACGTGGGTGTTCTGAGCTTTGACTTGTAATTAAACCATCGCTTCTGCTTCCTTGTCTGTCTGATTACACATCCTTCTCAGTCCGGAATCCATCTGAAGTTCACTAAAATAAGAATCCCAGAAAACTCATAACCGAGTTCCTATCTATCAGTCACCCATTCAAATTTTCTGATATGTTAATATCTGCAAGGTTTTATAAGCAAAAGTGTGAAGGTTTTACCCTGTTTCAAAGGCAGAATCAGAATTCACAGTAGAAATATTGGGAGATGGCTTCATCTTAGTCCAAGAAATAGCTTTTTAACAACTGGAATCACCTCCTTGAAGGAAACTGGTTGTTTTATTAGGACTGAACTTCATGTCAGTGAATGTTTTAAATCAGAGATGGATTAACCATCAATAGATGGTTAGTTCTAGGTGGGATTCCCACGTTACGTGAGAACTTGAACAAGAATGCTGAGGTCTCTTCCAACTATAGGATTCATTGGCCCTAAATGTACAGAAAAGTGTTACCCATTTTCATTTCAGCTTTCTAGCAGCATCTGTGGCCAATGGAGACAACAATATTATTTCTAAAATGTTATGTGATGAAGAAACACAATAAACTAAATTAGAAAGACCAATGAGTGTCATCTCACCTTCCTTCTATCTGCAAGTAGTTAAAACACAACACATAAAATCCACAGGCACTTGCTAAACATATTCAAAGTCCTGCCACAGGTCTTGGCTGAGTACATACAGGACAATTCCTATCTGCTGGCGTATAGAACCTGCTTGGAATGACAAGACTATTAAAAGAACTCAAAAGGTGATAGTTCTCATATTAAATAACACATCAAATAGAAGTTCACTTTCAAAAATAAAACCTTCAGGACACTCTTCTGTAACAATCTCATTTGTGGTCAATTAGGACCATTGTTTCATAAAAACATGACTTAATTTCATGGGACAATGGAAAGATTTTCAAGCAAATCTCTCCAACAGCTATCTTAACACATAATTTAAACATGAAGTTCAACACTAAATGCATCCAAGTAAAAAAAATCCATATTCTGTGTATTTAAAAGAGATGATAACCTTTAAAGTATCCTATTAGGTAAGTCCATAAATAGCAGACATCTGGCATTGCCAGACAATAACAATTCCATTTGCATTGTGATTTTTCATTAGAGCTTCTCTGAAATTGTATCATGAAAAAAGACTGGATAACATGAGAAACTTACCACAGACGTACAGCTAAAAACGAGAAGAGGGAATGTGAGTTAGGGTAAACAAAAGTACCCCAATAAAGTGAGTAGCATCTGTGAGTTAGTGTTGAAATTCCTGTCCCAGAAGGATCTCTTAGGGGAAAAGGTGCCCTTACAGAAGCAACAGGATTCCGCTCAGAAGAGATTTATTCTCTGCTTAGCTCCACCACCTCTCAGTAGACTCTGAGTGTTTGGTGTCTGGCAGATGAAGACCCACCAGGCACACTGCCATCTGCTTCCTTCCAGGGAAAAGGGGTTCTCCAGGGACTTGTCTCTGGTTTTCTCCAGAGGGACATTTCCGACAAGACGGTGATGTTGATGATTCTTTCACTCTCTGTGGGTCCATGACCATCCACTTAGAAGCACCAGAATGATTTCTGGGCTCCTTCCTACGTTACAATACCGCACACTTGGGTTTATTATAGCTTCAAGAACTCCAACATTTCCCACGTACTAACCCCCCAAAAAGAGCAAATGGCAAACAGGGCAGATGGAACCATCCACATTTCCCATCCTGTCTAGCATTGGCTGAGTTGTAGGTTACGTCTGCCCATAACATGTGTCCTATATTTTTTTTTCCCATCAACTCATAAAGTAAGACCAGGTAGCAGGAGCTCTGGAAGCCATGGGGACCATGTGAAGGAGTCAGGAACGGGGTAAGCCATCCCAAGGGGACTTGTTAAATCCTGTTTGGTAGGATTTAAATGCGGAGCCAAAAGGAACGGAAACTCTCACCAGGAAACACTCTCTAGTCTATCATTTCCAGAGACTCTGAGTCAAGGGAGAAAGAAATACCAAGTTTCCCCGAGGACTGTAACTCCAACTGTTATTCTCCCTTTCCTGAAATGGGAATAACCTCCTTCTACAATTCTGGGGGATGCAACTGAGACAATTTGTGGTGCCTTTGTGATTTAAATGTCTCCTTTATTCTTTTATCTACATCCATTCTTATACTCAAACGTGGAGGCCATAGGAGATAATTTCCTAAATTAAAGTTATGAGAGTGTACACGCCAACTAAGAGAATAACTGCATGACTGTTTTTTTACCTCGAGAGCACTGACCTGCGGTAGACCCGAAATGGGCTTTTCCCCATTAAATCCATTCAGTAAGGGGCTCATCGGTGACTGGAGTCCAGATTACACCCTCACATATTTGAAAGATATTACTATGATCATTTTTAAATCTCTACTTTTTGATCATATAACTTTTTATTCCTAACATGTTTAATACAGACCTTTTCCCTTTTTAGGCGTTCATCTTACCTATTTTATTGGCGTTTGTAAAAAACCTAGGTTTATATTTTAATGATCTTCATAATTTTTTTATTTTTGTCAATAAAGTTTGCTCTTGTCCCGCCGGGCAAGTTTGAGCATCAAACTAGGATCCAGGAGATCGCGGTTCGATTCCCAGTCAGGGCACGTGCCCGGGTTTCCAAGCTCGATCCCCAGCAGGGGGCGTGCAGAAGGCAGCCGATCAATAACCCTCTCTCATCACTGATGTTTCTCTCTCTCTCTCCCTCTCCCTTCCTCTCTCTGAAATCAATAAAAACATATTATTAAAGATATATAAATATTAAAAAATAAAGTTTGCTCTTATATAAATTATATCTTACCTTTATTTTAATTCTTGGTCATTGTATCTTCCTTAGTTAAATATTGAACTTATTAAATGTGTCTTATTTTTTAGTAAATGTAATTTGGGCTCTAAATATGCTTTTTATCTACCATTTTAGCTGTACATCTCAAGTTTGATATTTAGAATTTTCACCATTAACTCCACCAGTAAAACACAAATTATGTAGAAGTGCATTTTGAGGTTTCCAAATATTTGTGGTATCTGTATTGTTAATTTAAAATTTATAACCACTGTGGTATAAAATAGTAAATCCTTGTGACATTGATTCTTTGAAAACCCTGACAGTTTTTATTGCTTTGTATATAGTCAATTTTTGCCATTTTTATATTTATTTGAAAGTAATATATATTCTCTATTTCTTGGGTATAGGATTATTTACATATTTATTAGAGCAACCTGTTTAATTTTCTTATTCAGAGTTTTTACTTCTTTTTTTTTTCAGCATTATCAATTTGTTTCTGAAAGCATCTTGCTAAGTTCCCCACTATGAACTTGGATTTACAAACCTTTTCATTAGAATTCTCCGACTTTTTTTTTTTGTTTCTAATTCTATATTGTGGCTATGTTGTTACAGGTATACATATTAACGATTGTTACATCTTCTTTGTAGACTCTTAGCTTGATTATTAGATAGTCTCTCTCTTGATATGAATTCTTTTTGCCTTACATAAACATAAATACAAATATCGGCCTAGTATTTCTATTGTTGCATCAACTTATTATATATTAGCATAGGGTATGTTCTTCATTTTCATTATTCCAGCCTTTCTTGGTGATTGTGTTTTAGTTGCTCTTATAAACAATATATAGCTGTATTTTTATTTTTTTTTATTTTTATTTTTTATTTTTTTTTTATAGCTGCATTTTTAAGGGTTTCAAAAGATCAATATGAAAATCAGAGGACAGAATCTATTTCATTCAATGTAAATATTGAGGTACTTAGACCTTTAGCACGTGTGCATCCTTTCTCTTGGCTGTGACGCTCTTTTTTCTGTTAGCTTTAGAAAGAGATGCTATACCATGGTCTGGCCTGGCTCCCACTTACTTTTACCTCTTTGCTGTTTTGTCTCCACTTAGTGATCAAATTTCTATATTTCTTGGGTATTTTCACTCAGGGTACAAGTAATACAGACGCATACCCCTCCAATAACTGGGTCACTTTGAAACACACCAGGTAATTTCAGAAATATTTTGTAGTAATGTTCTGTTTTAGTTCAGAGTATAAATTTGGCGTAGAAAAATGTGTCCTTCTTAATGCCTTTCATTAATACACAGATCGTGTTCATTTATCCCAATATTGGTGATGCTAATGTGGACGGATCACTTGGCTAAGGTAGTGTCTCCAAGTTATCTCCATTAAAAAAGCATTAATCCATAATTTTTAAGCACTCTGTTACTTCTGGCTTACCAAATTATTCTAGGCTCATCTCATATGTTCCCCACTTCAGCTTGGAATCCGTTGTTTCACTAAAAATGTCTGTTTCCTTTTATTGAAGAAGCGTATTTTCAAAGCAATATCTGATTTGATTGGATGTTAAATAATTAATATTTTCATCGTGATCGTTGCTAAATTTTTAATACCCTCATTCGATAGGGAGAGTGTATAATTTGGGACAATACATAAATTTTTATAAGATAATGGATTGTTAAATTTACTTCTTTAATCCTAACTCATTTTTTATAACTTCCTTTAGAGACACATCTATTTTACTAAATTAACATTAGTATCAAAGAAAATTATCTCGATATTATGTGGTAGTTTATTTTTAGACAAAACTATATTTATAATCCCAGGATCTTATTAATTATCTTGTATACATTTTTTTCTTGGTTTTATTTATATTTAGGTAATTACAGGCTCTTGAACTTTAGACTGGCAGATTAAACTTTTAATGGTCTGGTTCCTTGTGTAAGTAAAATGGCACCTACCTCAAATTAGATTTGACATTGTGGGGGGTTTTCTTTTTTTAATTTTTAAAATTATTTTGATTACAGTTGACATTCAATATTATCTTGTATTAGTTTCAGGTGTACAGCACAGCAGTTAGACAATCAAATACTTTACAAAGTCTTCCCCTAATATCCCCAGTACCCACCTGGCACTGTACAGAGTTATCACAATATTATTGACTCTGTTCCCTACGCTGTGCTTTCCATTCCCATGACTATTTTGGAACTACAATCTGTGCTTCTCAAAAACATGGGACACTTCATGAATTTGGTGTTGTCCCTGCTCAGGGGCCAAGCTAATCTTCTCTGTATCATTCCAATTGTAGTCCACATGCTGCCCAAGGGAGCACATCAAGTTTTCATAAGTATCTTAGAAGAACATGAAATTCAATAAAAGGGCAAAGAGATAATATGTGTATGAAACACATGGCGAACGGTGGTCCCTGTTAATAATTTGTGTCTATAGTGTTCAAGTATTGACTGTATATATACTTTCATATACATAATTAAAATCATAAGAACAGTACTGTTTATATATTTCTTTCATTTAGAATCATATCAAGTACATTTTCCATGTCAAAATATTTATCCACAACATACTTTCAACAGTTGCATACCATTGCATACAAACATTTTAATTTATACTGTATATTACCTTCTAAGTTATATGTGATATAATACTACAGTGACTAAATTATAAGTGTATACTTCTGTGTATGTCTTTTATTATTTTCTTTAATTTTTTATTTATTCATTTTAGCAAGAGAGGGGACATGAGAGACAGAGGGAGAGAGAAGACATTGAGTTGTTGTTCCACTCATGTATGCATTCATTGGTTGATTCTATATGTGCCCTGAGTGGGGATCGAACCCACAACCTTGGCATATGGGGATGATGCTCTGACCAGCTGAGCCACCCAGCCAGGGCTATTTTATTATTTTCATATAGTAAACCCCTAGACATGGAAGCTCTCAGTCAAATCTATCTGTCACCTCTCTATCTCCATCATCATCAACATCACGTTTCTATCTATAAGAAGCAAGCTATCAAAAAAACATCCAGACACATCATCATTGGAAGAGATCCCTCTGTGGGAATGAGTGTCTAATTTAGCAATCACGACTCTAATCTCAAATTCACATTTCTTAGGATGTGTCCCACTTGAGCTTTTCAGCTTCTATCATGCTGACCCTCGTGTTTTAAAACAATTTCGTCGAACCTGGTGTCAAATGTCCTTCCTCAGGTGCATCCTCACCTCACCTTCCTATTAAATACCAAGAAAGAATGAGAATAGTTCACAAACAGTGAGGCTTCAGGAAGCTTAAATAGAATTGCCTACGAGGTAGGAAGCTTCTTGTTTACTGGGTGAAACCTGTCTCTCTTAGTCTGTTTACAACCTTGAGCTCTCTGCCCTCTAAAGGAGCTGATGACAATTTTGTGGGACGTTTGTCTGTGTTTTTTACTACCCGTAATCAAAATAGTTCCACGTAGAAGTAGCTATCCCAACACCTACTATTCAGAATTTCCTTCCTAGATATCTTTTTACATATTAAGGTGCAAATTTCCACTTTGTTTCTAATCTATTGCTGTCTTCTTAATTCCAGAATGTGGCCCGAGAGGTGCTTTGTTTCTTATGAACGACAACAGGAATCACTTGACATGTAAGGTCCACATCATCCATTATACACAGAGGGCCTCCCACACAGAGTTATTAAAGTTATCAATGTTTTCATATAATCGACACCACAGCTCTTTTTTTATTTCAATCCTCACCCAAGGACATTTCCTCCATCAATTTCTAGAGAGAGTAAAAGGAAGGGGCGGGGGGGGGACATCAATTTGAGAGAGACGCATGGACTGGTTGCCTCCCACAGCCACCCAGCCTGGCGGGGAACCAGCTATCGAGGCGCGTGCCTTGGACCAGGAATTGAACCCTTTGGTCCGAGGGCCGACAGCCTAACCACTGAGCCAAACCAGCCAGGGCAACACCGCAGCTCCTAAGTACAAAATATTGCATAATTGCGACATGCCTTTTATCACTCGTGGCCAAAACATGTTTTCTACCAAGCTCATATGAGATAATATGAGAAAAATCTTAAAATAATGGATGTAGTTTTACCTTATACTTTTTTACTTTCTTTTATGCTTATGGAAGTAATTAGTAATAAAATACTCTGGAAATTATTTGTCTACATGGGGTTTAGGTAAATGTAAATTTAGGCGTACAGTGAGCTGGAAAATGCTTGTCAGCCATTCAAAAATACCAGTGCACTGACACCCTGAACTTACTCGCTAGTCTCACTGTATAAACCTGAAGGGGCCGCGCAGAGAGCAGTGGGGTCCAAGGGCTCCCCATTTGATTTGTTTATAGGCTCACAACCAGTTACCATAAAAAGGAAGGTTTCACTTGTTCCTCTCTAGACACTGTGAAAAGTCAACCATGACTTAACTGCCACCTCCGCCCATTTCCCTGCCCTAGCTGGGGACCTAGCCCAGGTGCCTCACCCCCTTGAGCAGGTCCTAACAGGCAGTGCCACCGGGAAGTAGAACTGGATGGAGCATTTTCTCTGTGCTCATGGAGTGTGTGGAGATAGCAGCAAGGAGTAGGAAAGTCAAAGGTAAGCTCTGGCCATGAAGTGGTCAAGGTACAAAGTGGCCGAGGCACAAAAGAAAGAGAAGGCCTGGTGACTTGGCAAGTCCCTGGCTGAGGCGTGTCTGAGCAGACAGGACATCACTCCAGCAAATCAGAGCCCAGGCAACCTCAGTGAACAACCCCCAAGTCCAAGCTCCACCCGAGAGAATACAGGGTGTCCCAAAAAATGTACACACACTTAACAGCTGATAGTTCAGTTGATGTTTCTTTCTTTTCAGATTGAACCCATTGGAATGAATAATTACTCAAAGTGTGTATCCATATTTTTGGGACACCCTGTATATGGCCTGGGGTCTGCCCTCCACATTGCCTGAGGCAGCCTTCTGACAAAACAAAAACATTCCTTATCACATTGGAAGACTCTTAAGATCAATAAGATGAGCAAATAGGGTAAAATTACTTGTTTGGGAGTATATGACGTTAGCTATGTTTATGTTTTATATTTATATTTTTGACCAAGATTTGTTTAACTTTATGTTTGATTTATCTTAATATAATAAAAATTAATTATCTGCAAATACTGCAAGAGATTGCTTTTAACTTCTTTGCGAACTAATTGAGCTGTTGATTAAATGATGGAAATGCCTTTGCAGTTTACCTTTCCATGAGTTATTTAGCTAATTAATTCCTACACCTGTATTCTAATATCTGAAAGCACTCATACCATTTTGAGTTTTAGCACCGGTTATATTAAATAGTACCCGATGGCAGAAGTTCTGTTTTGGTTTTTGCTTTCAAAGCCTAAGTGTCTGAAGGTAGGTCTGGCCAGTCCTGATCTGAAGAGGCCACCCTGAGAAGCCAAACTTTCTGGCCTGAGTCTCCACCCTCTCTGGTCCCCAAGGACGTGGCGCCTTGCTGACTGCCCTCTCCACCATAGGCTTCTGTGTCTGTTCCCTTGCCTGGTTTTTCTCCTGTTTCTTTATCCTTCAAGCACCATTCAAACATAAACTCATTCACAATTCATAGACTTTATTGCCACCACTAAGGTGAACAACCATCCAGGACTGAAAGTGCCGCATCTCACAAAACCCCCTGGTCCAGGGCAAAGCTGAATAGTTGATGACCCTAGTAACCACCCAAGGGACTAAGACTGTCTTCAGATGTCGTGCATTAGGATTGCCTTTCAACTACATCCATGACGCTCACTCCAATTCCATTCCTCTATGAGCAGACATACTTACACACGAACTTCACACACACACACTCATGCACACACATCCATGCCACCTGCTTAAAACCCTCCAGTCGCCCCTCCACATGGCCTCGCAGGCCTACCTTTTCGCCCAGATCTTGAATCTTTATTTTATTCTCTTGACTCAGTATAATCATTTAAAGAGCCTCATGGCTTGGTTCTTCTTTGAAGTCTTAATTGTGGAAAATTTCCAACACTCAGAAAAGTGGACAATCAGGACAATGATCCTCTGCGTATCGCAGCCTCAACAACGGTCAGCATCTTGCCAGTCCTGTCTATTTAAGGCTTTCGAGGAGAGTTCAAATACAGGGTGGGGCAAAAGTAGGTTCACCGCGGCTCGTATGGAAAGTAACAGAGGAATTAATAAATAATAAGAAGAAGAATAAACTCTGTGTTTCACATACAACCGTAAACCTACTTTTGCCCATCCTGTATTTCCAGTAGTTTTAGGCTAAAATATATTGTGGGTTTTAAATTAGGAAGTCATGGTAACTTTGTGCATTTCTCCTAAATGCCACGGCCATGCTCAGTGTGTGACTTGATCCCTTCCAGTTGACATGTCTGTGTTTGTTCTCTAAACTTCCCTTCTTCCGCATCTACTTTGCCCAATTCCACAATGTTTAAATAGGTCTTGCTGTATTTAGCGTTAAGTTCCTCTAAAAATGGCTCTGGCCCTGGCCGGTTTGGCTCAGTGGTTACAGCATCAGCCAGCCGACCGAAGGACCCCGGGTTCGATTCCAGCGGGTTCGATTCCAGCCGAGGGCACGTACCTCGGTTGCAGGGTCCACCCCAGTCGGGGCCAGAGCGGGAGGCAACAATCGATGTGTCAACAATCGATGTGTCGATCTCACGTCATTGTTTCTCTCTTTCTCTCCCCCTTCCACTCTCTCTGAAAAGCAATGGAAAAAATACCCTCAGGTGAGGGTTAATTAATAAGTAAATGAGTGAATAAATAAATAAAACAAAAAATAAATTTCTAATGGTGGAATTTCAAGTTTAAAAAATAATAATAATAAAAATAGAATAAAAATGGTTCTGCTTGTTTCTCCTGACTCAACTGTCTCTTTGGCCATTTCTCATGTGCCTTGCACAACAGAGCCTGCCACTATTCTCTTTTCTTTCCTCAGAAAGCAGTTGAGCAATCTCACATTACTCAACAAGCCTTTCTTTAAGAGGCTCTATGTTAGCCATAGGCTGCCTGTTTCTCTTGTAGTCAGAAAAATCATGAAGAACTCTTTAAGGTTGCTCTTTACTTTTTTCCCCCCAAAAACTAGGTTTACTTACATTCCAAATCTCTTTTCCAGCTTCTCTAAAGAAAGCTTAAGGCTGTGTCCCTGAATTCTCAATCTTTCTCACCAGAGGGTGTTAGCAAACCAGGTCTCCGGGAGGGGAAGGGCAGGGGGCTTGGAGAGGGGAGGTGGGAGAAAGGGAAATAAAAGCCCTGAGGTGCAGAGTTTTGGGGTTCCGTTGTGTAAATACTCATCATGAAGGAATTCAAAAGGCCAACACGATGTCACTAGATTGGAAGTTGGGAAGAGATGGACACCATCCACACTCTCCCGCTGGTCGGGGCCAACCCCAGCACACCACCTGCTCTTCTCAGGCAAAAGAGCAAAGAGATTGAATTTACAGATTCTAGAGCCACACCGTATAGATTTCAACACAGCACTAGCTCTGTGACTCTTGAGTAAGTAGCTCAACTCGTCTAAACTTTTATTTCCTCGCCTTTAAAATAGCGGTAGTAAATATCTCTGTCTAGTGGGGCAATTGTTGCAATGGGCAAAATTTTTAGGAGAGCGCCTGAGGTATTTTAAGCACTGTTTCTTATAGATTGAAGAGCAAACGGTGTTATTTGAATACATTGGCCACTAGATGGCAGCCTCCTCATTTCCATTAGAGAAAACTTTTTCTTAGCAGAGGTATTTCCGACTCAAGATTCAACACATCGCTAATTTGATTACGCTCACTGACAACATCCTCCCCTTTCACCTCTTCGTTTAAGCTCCATGTTTCCCTTGGAAACTCCAAAAACCTAGCTATTGACCCATACGTAGCCACCTCTAAAATTCTATGCTGAAGCTATTCCATTTTTTTTTAATTTTTTTTTCTTAATTATTATTGATTTCAGAGAGAGAAAGGGAGAGGGAGAGATAGAAACATCATTGATGAAAGAGAATCATCGATCAGCTGCCTCCTGCATGCCCGCCCCTGCTGGAGACTGAGCCCGCAACCTGGGCATGTGTCCTGACCAGGAATCAAACCATGACCTGGTTCATAGTCCAATGCTCAACCATGGAGCCACACCGGCCAGGCTGAAGCTATTCTTTATCAAGAGTTGCTCATCTTATTTAGTAATTATAAGAATTAAAACCAAAGCCACAATTAGTTAATGGAAGGGGCCAACTCCCAGATATTTCCTCTCATTTTCTCAAAAAATGACAAGATTGCTTCAGATGTGACCTCCATTATCACATCACTTGTTTCCCTGCCCAGTCACTGAAAGGAGACCATAAGTCAGTCAAGCAGCCATTCAGTTCCATCAATATTTACCAAGACACTGTAGATGTGAGATACTGTGCCAGGTAGTAAGGCTATAAAGGTAAATAATAATCATATATGATCAAAAGTCTACCTATTAACAAATCTACCAGATCTTTCCAGAAATAACATGTTAATTTTTTAATGAACTCAACAGCTTACTCTACAACTTATATAGAAGAATAAAGGTCCTTGAAAGATTAATCTCTACCAGATATTAAGCATACTACTGAGTTATTGTTAGACTAATACAACAGGAAAATAACCATAAAATATCCATCAGAACTTAAGATATGATTTTTAAAAAATGAACCAGGTATAGATGGGCAAAGGATAGATTATTTTTCAGTTCTGGGGGTAAGGCTCACTGTTTAGAGATAAATTAAGTTGGATCCCTTTCTCTTACTTCATACAAAGGCAAATCTAAATGGGTAAAAAACCTAAATGTGCAAGGTAAAATTATGAAGTTAATAGAAGAAAATATAGAATAATTTTGGGACTGGTGGGTGGAGAATGGCTTATCAAACAAGGCCCCAAAAGCTCGAAAATTGATTGGAGTTCCATTCAGTGAAAGGCGCAGGTGACAGTCAGGAGAGGACTTTTATAACATCTAAAAGCTACGGGATATATAACCCATGGACACAGACAGTAGTGTGGTGAAGGCCTGGGGAGGGGAGTGGGGGCGGGGTGGAAAGGGTCAATGAGGGAAAAAGGGGACATCTGTAATATTTTGAACAATAAAAAAATAAAAATAAATAAAATGGGAAGGAAAAAATAAAACAACATAAAATTAAATTAAAATAATAAAATAACAAAATTAAATTAAATTAAAAAGCTACGGTTGACCACCAGCTAAACAATACACGAAAAACCGGTGTGCACATGCACGCACAAATACAAACAGGAGAGAAAACTCAAAGGGCCAACAAACAGGAGAGTGCTCATCCCCATTGTAACAGGGAATGTGCAAATTAAAACAACAAAAAAATACTATTTTCACATTCATCAGAACAGCCAAAAATGACCGGGCGTTGGCGAGGAAGCGAAGGAAGGAAAACCTTGGTACTGCTGGCAGGACTGTGAAATTACTCCCTCAATCTGGAGAGCAACCTGCCAGTACCTGGTGAAAGGAAACATTTACATCTGCTTTGACTCAGAGATCCACTCCCGGGCAGGTCCCCAAGGGAAAGCCTGGCACAGGTTCATGCGGGGACAGAGAGAAAGATGTTCCCTGCAGCACTGCTGTGGACGTGGGGAGTTGAAGGTCCCCCACACAGGGAGAATAGGTCCGTGAGGTGTGACGGACGCCCAGTGCCAAAGGAATGTCCTGCCGCAGTCGGAGTCAGCGGAACTATTAGTACAAACACCATCTGCTGTATGAAAACACCTCCCACACAGAACAGCACTGTGCCTTCCAGGAGGAGGTATTCGCTTCTATACTTATTAACTACAACAGCACAAGCGTCTGGGACAGACCCGTAACATAGTAATTAAGCCTGGGCCGGTGTCTTAACCTCTCTGTTTAATCAGTTTCTCCATCTGAAAATCGGGAGATAATAACAGTAACTAGTCCTGGGAATTGTTGTAAGGATTAGCTGATTAATATAAAGAACTTAAACAATGCCTGGAAGCAAGTACTCACTAAGCAGCATTGTTATTATTATTCATAATAATACAGCTGGGGGATCAAGAGTGGAAGAGAAAGCCTGGCTGGCGTGGCTCAGTGGTTGAGCATCGACCTAGGATCCAGGAGATCTCAGTTCGATTCCTGGTCAGGGCGCATACCCGGGCTAGGGCCTGATCCCCAGTCGGGAGTGTGCAGAAGGCAGCCGATCAATGACTCTCTCATCACCGATGTTTCTCTCTCTCCCTCTCCCTTCCTCTCTGAAATTAACAAAAACATTTTAAGAAGAAAAGAGCAATCACTAAAATTGCATATTAAAGTGTAAGTTAACCTAAGGCAGTCTTGCCCTTTCCTAATCCTCAGGAATGTCAGGGTGCAGAGGGTGGTGGTCACATCAGACCTAGAAAGCAGGAGGGAGATGACTGTGCTGGCCTCTAAACCCAGGAGGAAGTAATCGCCAGTCAGAGAAAAGGGTCTTTTAAGCAACTAGCTGGCCCCTGAGTGCCTGCAGGTCGGCCCACGGGCCATCACTGGCATGGGCACTGTGGGCTACAAGCTGCTGCATTAAAAGGAAGCACCAGGCACACACATTGAATCAGCAGCTAGAATGTTATTTTGTCCTAAGAAGGTGGTTCCTGGTCCAAGAAAGGGGACTTGGTCACAGGAGACTTTACAAATCCCAGTTGCAAACACTCACGGGGTTTGTTCATTTTTCTCACGGAAGGAACATGAAAATAAAAATACTTGAGTGGGCTGAAATCTGCTTAGGGAGTGACCTTGGGAGTAAAGAAGGAAAACGACATCACAGAAATTCTCTCAAGCCCAGTTCCCACGGACAGAGCTGAATAACATGTTCTCGAGCACTTTGAAACCAAAATCAAGTAAGGAAACGTAGACTAGCTTCCTTCTTTGCAACTGAGAACAATTTCCAATCCAGGAAGTGGCTGCCAAAGTTTAGTGTCAGGGTCACAGAGGCCAGCTCCAGATTGCTCAGGTTCAACCACTTACACCTTTATTCCCAGCTCCACCACTTGCAGGCCTTATGACCTTGTACAAGCTTCTGAATCTCTCTGTGCCTCACTTTCCCCATCGCTAAGCCATGGTGATAACAGTACCTACCTGAGCAGCCACTTTGGAAAAGTGGAAAAGTGCCAGTTTCTTAAAAAGTGAAGCACAAACTTACCATTAGCGCCAGGTGCCCACTCCCAGGTGTCTACCCAAAAGAAAGGAAAATATATGTCTACACCAAGACTTGCATGCATATAGTCGTCACAACAGCATTGCTTCTAATGGCCAAGCACTGGAAGTAACCCAAACACTCATCACCTGGTTAGTGGATAAACAATGTGGTACATCCATCAATGGAATACTACTCAGCAATAAAAAGTAAAAAGCTACTGATAGATGCTACAACATGGATGGACCTCAAAAACATCATGCTAAGTGAAAGGAACTAGACACTATATACATATATATGTATGTATGTGTGTGTGTGTATATATATATATATATACACATATGTATAGCATTATTATGAACTTTCCAGAAAAGGCAAATCTATAGAGACTGAAAGCAAATCAGTGGATTCCTGTGACTATGGTGGGAGCAGAACTGATTGCGAATTGGCATAAGGGAATTTTTTGAGCTGATGAAAATATTCCAAGACTGCATTGTGGTAATTATTGTGCAACTCTACAAATTTAATAAAAAGCACTGAATGGGCTCAGCCAGTGGGGCTCAGCAGTTGAGTGGCAACCCATGAGCCAGGAGATCACTGTTCAATTCCCAGTCAGGACACATGCCTGGGTTTCGAGCTCAATCCCCAGTAAGGGGAGTGCAGGAGGCAACCGATCAATGATTCTCTCATCATTGATGTCTCTCTCTCTCTCCCTTCTTCGCTCTGAAATCAATAAAGACATATTTTCTTTTAAAAAATCACCGAATGGTATATTTACAATAGATAAATTTTATGATACATAAATGAAGCCTTAATAAAGCTGCTAAGAAAATAGTACCTGCTATTTTTAGTACCTATTTTTAGTACACACTATTTTTAGTACCTGCTATTATTATGAGGGTTAAATGAGTAAATTTTTTATAAAACACTTCATGTCTGGCAGGTTGTAAGCTCTAAGTGTTCTATGTGTATTTACTAAATAATAAAAATAAATATTTGTGGCTCTACGATTCAGCAAGAGTAAATTACTAAGAGTCCCAGTATGTTTTTCTATATCCCAGGAGGCACTTTGGAGTACTTAAGCAGTGGAATTACTCTTCTTCTATAAAATGCATTTAAAAAAACCATACTCAGCTTGAGGTCGCTCAAGTAGAGATGTTGAAACCTGTCACGTGACCTGGCCCGTAACCACCACCTCTCCTCTCCAGCCTTACCTCCTGCCACTGCCCTCTTCCAGATCCCTCAGCAGAAGTGAACTCCTAGTTTCTCCAGACTCCCGGCAATAGCACTTCTACAAGCGTCACTGGCTCTATGTGGAAATCCACCTGCTCTTCTTCTCAATGGTCAAACGCCTGCGTAACTCCTAGTGACCCTCAAGTCTTCATTTAGGGTCGCTTTCCATAGAAAGCTTCCCTGATTCTTTCTCAGTGCCCCAACACACCACCCCCAACACACACACACACACTTTATGTTGAATTTGCCAACCAACTTTCAGCCTTTTGATCCCCACATCAAAGGATAAACTAAGTGCTTGTACCCCCAAGTCCTCAGGACAGCCCAGGGGACATAAGGGGCACTGAATAAACAGTAGTGCGGTGGTTCTCAGCCAGGGGTGCCTCTGACCCCTCAGCAGACTCCTGGCAATTCCATCACCTCGAAAAGATCCCTCATGCCCCTCTCCAGTCAATGCCCGCTCCCACTCCAGCCTCAGGAGAAACCACTGATGTGCTATCTTCTCTGGAAATGTAATGTGCATGGAATCATATGATACAGAGTCCTTTGCACCTGTTTTCTTTCACTTAATATATTTTATTGTCACACTGGGATTGGAGGCTGCTACTGGCTTGTAGAGGGTGGAGGTCAGGGATGCCACTAAACATCCTACTATGCACGGGACAGACCCCTGAACCAATATTACCCGGGTCGACAGTGCTGAGGTTGAGAAATCCTGCATAGTGATTTAAAGTACGAGTTAACGAATAAATGAATCATTTTTGGACCTGAATTTAAGAATTGTTCTCATTGCCCTTTCAAATTCTAAAAACAAAACAAAACAAAAAAAATCTCAAAGTATTTCAACGCCCCTTTCCTTTCAACAATTTGAAATTTGTTTCTCTGATATTATTTTTGAAGAACTCCCCAGGATGGGAGAAGTACCCGAATTATTATGTCAGGGGCAACGTGATGTCTGCACAGATCCCCCTGCAGACATGACCCCTGGTTCCTGGAGTTATTACCCCCAGGGAGCCTGAAGCGAGAAGTCACCTCAGCCAAGGTCAGGCCCTCTTCCCAGGGCAGCCGCATCCCATGACTGGCATGAGGGGGGTAAAAGCCCAGCCAACTCACTCAACATGGGGCACTTCTGCAGGGCCACCCCAGCTCCAGACTCCTCGTGGGGGTGGCTGAGGCCTAGGTTAAGAGAACATCACAGCTCAACGTCTCCCTCAGCCCGGCGCTGTTTCCTCTCCTCTCTTCCCCTCTGTCCCTTCGTCTCCACAGGTGGGGGTCATAAAGCCAATCCCTGAAAAAGCACCCCTTCTCTAACCTTCAGGACTCCATCTCCTCACTGTGACACCAGGAAACAATGGCCTCTGGCTTCTAACATTTATTTGGGGACATAAAGGTTTTTATTATATTAAAAAATCAAATCTAATAGTGACAAAAAGATTGGTGAAAACTCAGTCCTAGTGACAGAAAAGAGATCACTGGTTGTTAGGGATGGAGGGCAGCAAGGGCTGGACAGAGGGATTGCCAAGGGCCACCAGGAAACTTGGGGGGGGATGCTGGATATGTTCATGGTCTTGATGGTGGTGAGGGTTTCCCAGGTGTATCCACGTGTAGAAACTTATTCCAGTGTACACTCTAAATATGTGCAGTTGATTGTACGTCAGCTATACTTCAATGAAGCTGTTTTATAAAAAAGGAAAGGAACAGAGAAATTATCAAAGCCTGAAAGGAACTCTGAGAAATTAAGAAAAATTGTATCTAATCCCTAATACAGCTATTTTCATTTTTGGGTCCACATGTCCAATATGTTTTGCACATATTTACAACAGTATCGTGACAGGGTATATTAGCTGTTCCCAGCTGTGGTGCTATCACACTGCTATGTTCTGATCAACTGTGACATGTTCCAACTAAATTTATTAATCATGTTTAAAGTACCCTGATTTGCCAACGTGTACCCCCTTTAATACAGCATAGCATATCCAAGATTAGAACCATAATAACGTCAACCTCACTGTCTCGTATGTTGGTCTGCTTTCTTCAACGCGAAAGCCAGCTCACAGAATTTCGCATAACCCCTGATGAATCCCTAGGAAAATGCCAGGCGTTTAGAACCAGTGATGTAAACACTCAGTTGTATCTTGGCAAATATTTTATCTTAAAACTCCATCGCATGTGTTCCTACATGGCCTTCATCGTTGACATTTTCCTTAAGTCTAAGTAAAATATACAAATAGAAATAGGTTATATAAATAAGTCTCCTTGCACCCCCCACCTTCCCGTTCTGCCTGAACAAGTTCCCAAAGGCAACTTCCTTCCTGTCTTGGTTTTTCTTCCTAGCTCCCTCCCTCTGTCCTTTCTGCCTGCCTGTCTCTTTCTGGGTAGATAATATAGTCACATGAGTCAAAAAATCAAAAAGTGTTCAACGTGCCCGGCAGGTGTGGCTCGGGGGTTGAGCATCGCCCTAGGATCCAGGAGATCACGGTTTGATTCCCGATCAGGGCACCTGTCTGGGTTGTGGGCTCGATCCCCAGTCGGGGGCGTGCAGGAGGCAGCCGATCAATGACTCTCTCTCCCTCCCCCTTCCTCTCTCTGAAATCAATAAAAATAAATTTTTTAAAAAGTGTTGAACGTTATACACAACGAAACTCTCTCTCATGCCCCACCCCCAGTCACCTAGCTTCCCTCCTCCAAAGCAACCAATTTCTATCAGCTTTTTGTCTCTCCATTCAGCATATCAACAAGCGTAAATGTCAGGTGTCTACCCACACAGAGTGTTTCAATCCCTAAAAAAGGAGAGCAAAACATATGCACTGCTTTACAGCTTGTTTTTTACTTAATATGTAGGATATCATTCAATATTAATATACAAAGAACTGAGGGGAGGAAACAAGATGGCGGCGCAGGTAACCGCGGTCCCCGCCGCCTCCGCAACCACATCGGAATCACAACTAAACCACAGACCCACCGTCACTCAGAGCCTCCTGAGACCCGGCTGAACAGAAGCCCCGCAGCCAGGGAGCTGAGGAAGCACCGAGACCGGGAGGGGCGGAGGCGGATGGGGCTGAATCCCGGAGACGCGGCCGCGGGCCCACACCCGGTGCCGCAGGTTAAACCCGGGAGGGAATCTCGGCGGTGGGGATTTCCCAGAGGAGCGAGGGGTCCCAGCCCCACAGCAGGCCCCCAGCCCAGGGCTCCAGGGCCCGGAAGAGACGTCCCCACAACTCCGGGCTGTGAAACCAGCGGGGACTGTCCCTGAGGGTCGCGGAGGCTGCGGGAGCCCCAGCAGCTCCTCTAAAGGGCCCGGCACGGACTCACTCGGACGCTCCCTCTGAGCCCAGCGCCGGGAGCAGCCGGAAAGGACCCGGGACACTCAGGGGGAACTAACCTGCCTGAGATCCGGGCGAGAGGCGGAGGGCGGCTTCCTCCCGGGCAGAAGGGCTGGCGGAGGCCGTGGCTCCTGTGGCGAGTCCTCCCCGCACACAGCCGGCAGGCGGGCGCCACGTTTGAGTCGCCAGCACGTGACTCGCACCGTTGGCCCCGCCCCATGATTCCCGGAGGCCCCGCCCCTCCCCACCTGCAGGCTCATCCGGGCCATTTCCAGGGGCTTTTCTGTGCAAGTGGCCCCTTGAGCCTCATGCTTAGGACTTTCCTAAAATCTCTCAAACAAGCAGCAGCGGGCCCCATAAGGCTTGATAAGCGGCCGCAGGCCTGGCACTAGCGGCAGCTGCATTGGCTCATAGCTGGGCCTCTCCTGGGCACCTCCAAGCCCAGCACAAGCAGCAGCCAACTACGGTTTGCTGAGTAGCTCATGCTGGGTGGCCCTGGGCACAGCACTGGCACAGGCTGACTGTGCACCTCCCGGGAGGCCCCAGAGACAGTGCACCTGGTGGTCAGACTCGACCACGCTGGATTACAACCCTACCACATCCACGAGGGACACACTCAAGGGGCGCACTTGGTGAACCCCAAAGCCCCACTGAAGTAAATCCTGCTCCATAGGGGTGTCTCCAGCACAGGAGCTCTCTGGCTGTAGCTGCAGCTGGTCCCCACAGCTGATTGGCCTGGGGGGTCAGTTCCTCCCAGTGACGCCAACAGCAACCAAGACTCAACTACAACAGGACAGTGCACACAGCCCACACAGGGGAGCACCTGGAAGGCCCAGCTCAGGTGACTGGGGAGGCTGAGCCACTGGACCCTACAGGACACCTACTACACAAAGCCACTCTACCAATTCCAGGAGACACAGCAGCTCTACCTAATACATAGAAACAAACACCAGGAAGCAGCCAAAATGTAGAGGCAAAGAAACATGTCACAAAGGAAACAACAGAAGAAATCTCTAGAAGAGGAACTAAATGAAATAGATCCAAGCAAGCTAACAGATACAGAGTTCAGAATTTTGTTTATAAGAATGTTTAAGAATTTTATTATGAAAACAGTTGAAAAAATCGATGACATAATAAAGTACCAATTTGAAATGAAGGCTACACGAACTGAAATGAAGAATAATTTACACGGAATCAACAGTAGAGTAGAGGACGCTGAGAATCAAATCAGCAATTTGGAACATGAGGAAACAAAAAATACCCAACCAGAAGAGCAAAAAAGAAAAAGAATCCAGAAATATGAAGACAGCATAAGGAGCCCCTGGGACAACTTCAAGAGGCCCAACATTTGTATTATTGGGGTGCCAGAAGGAGAGGAAAGAGACCAAGAAATTGAAAACCTATTTGAAAAAATAATTACAGAAAACTTCCCCTACCTGGGGACAGAAGTAGACTTACAAGTCCAGGAAGCACAGAGGGTCCCAAACAAGAGGAACCCAAAGAGGCCCACACCAAGACACATCATAATTAAAATGCCAAAGGTTAAAGACAAAGAGAGAATCTTAAAAGCAGCAAGAGAAAAGCAGTTAGTTACCTACAAGGGAGCCCCCATAGGACTGTCAGCTGATTTCTCAACAGAAACTTTGCAGGCCAGAAGAGAGTGGCAAGGAATATTCAGAGTGATGAAAAACATGGAACTACAACCAAGATTGCTCTACCCAGCAAAGCTATCATTTAGAATAGAAGGTCAGATAAAGAGCTTCTCAGACAAGGAAAAGCTAAAGGAGTTCATCACCACCAGACCAGCACTACAGGAAAAGTTGAAGGGTCTTCGTTAAGAAGAAGCTAATGAACAAAAGAATCTGACGAACTAAATAGATCCAGAGACATTGACGCATGCAACAGACGATCTTATTTCAGAGGAAAGAGGGAAGGGGGCTGGAGGGTGGGAAGAGATTAACCAAAGAAGTTATATGCACATATGCATAACCCATGGACACAGACAATGACGGGGTGAAGGCCTGGGGAGGGGATTGGGAGTGAGGTGGAGGGGGTCAATTGGGGGAGGGAAAAATGGGACACCTGTAATACTTTCAACAATAAAGATAAATTTTAAAAAATAAATTATATATATATATATATATATATATGTATATATATATATATATATATCTGCACAAAGAACTTCCAAATTCTTTTGAAAGCTGAAAATATTATAAATATTTGTGTATTGAATTAGTTCCACATTGATGAACATCTGAGTAGTTTCTAATTTTTGCTGTTATAAATAGCCTTATAGCACATGATACTGAATGTTGGCAAACCTGTTTAGAGTGTAAATTCTTAAAAATGGAATTGCTAGGTCAAAGGGTGAATGCATTTGTAAAACAGAAAGATATTGCTAAACTGCCCTCCTTAGAAGTTGTCCAGATATACACTCCCACCAGTTACATAAGACAATGACTTTCCAACACCCTGAGTCATCCAACTTTTTGACCTCTGATGACTTAATAGATGAAAACATATCATAGTGATTTTTATAGTAGGGAAATTTGACAGTTGCTCCACCTTAACCAAGTGATCCGGTTAGCATCACCAGTAATAAGACATGCTGATCAGGAACCCCTGAAACGATTTGAGGAGAAGGGCACTTTATCTGTGTGGTATACAGTACTTTCCCAAAATCCATAACCCCAGCCTAGTCATGAGTAAACTCAAATGGAGACGACATGAAAAATATTTGACCAATACTTTTCAAAAGTGTCAAGGTCACAAAACGTGAGAAACAGTTGAGAAATTTTCAGGGGGAAGGAGACTGAAGAGACATGACAACTAAACTCTATGTGGTGTCCTGGGCTGGATCCTGGAACAGACTTCAGTGGGAAAAGTGCTGAAATCTGAACGAAGCCTGTAATCTAGTGAACAGTAATGTAGCAATGTTAATTTCATAGTTTTATCATTAATACCATGGTTACGAAAGATGTTCACTTGAGAGAAAGCTGGATGAGGGCCATGAAGAAACTCTCTGTACTATCTTTACAACTCTTCTGTAAGTCTAAAATTATTTCCAAATATAAAGGATTTTAAAAATAAGTGGCCTATTTTTTAAATAAAATTTTATTATTACCAGGCTAAATTAGCTCTTGGATACACTTAAATTAATATTATAGAGAAAAATAAAGTATAATTTTTCAGCTCCAGGGATCATCAAGCAATAGATTTGCAAGTGGGCAGTGATAACATCATTTCTCGTTGCATTTTACATGTTCTACTCTACGTAAATATTTAATACTGCGTCTTTGTGCTCTTGATGGCCTAGGTTTATTTCCTAATAAATACAAACGAGAAGTGGAATCTTTATTGTTATGCATTTTCCAATTCACAAAAGCAGTAATGTTAAGAAATGATTTTAGATTAATGAATCTTTTAAAAAGTCTTTGTCTATGCGGTAAAGGTAATCCCAATGAGACCACATGACATTCACAAATACAAATAGGGCAGACCAGTCCCCATTCTCTCTCCACTTATCATTGCAGCGAGGCCTCCACCTCTCCTTCACTAGCTCACAAGCTACGTATTAATGGTCACATATGTTCCAGGCATTGTGCTAAGCTCTGAGAAATACAAATATATATGTATATATGTAAATATGTGTGTGTGTGTGTGTATATATATATATATATATATATATAATTTTTTTTTTTTTTTAGCCACTTCTCACCCTGCCCCAGTCCTGGGAAGTTCGTGCAACTGCCAACCTGAACCCTTTCGCTCCTCCCAAGTCTACAGGAGGTAGGGGTTATCATTCAGTACCCCCATTTTCATGACGGAGGAGGAAACTGAGGCTCAGAGAGGTTGCGCGGCTTGCCAAGAGCGCACAGCTAAGCGAGGGGCGCATCGCGCATCTCCAACCATCCCTCTGCGCCCCTGACTCCACCCCCAGGCCGGGGGCCGAGGCGGAGGCGAGCCGGTCACGCAGCCCGCGCGCTCCTCAGGGGACCCCACCCTGCCCCCGCCCTCCCCGCGCCCCGCGCAGCCCCGCCCCCGGGCCCGCCGCCCCGCCCCGCCCCGCCCCGCCCCGCCCCGCCCCGCCCCGGAGGCTGCGCGGTGACGGGGGAGGCGGCCCTGGCTCCGCCGGGAAGGGGGCGGAGCGCGCGCTGCAGGAAAGGGACCGAGCGCCGCGTCTCCGGGCCGCGCGCTCGCCACTCCGCGCCGCAGCATGGGGCCCCTGCCGCGCACCCTGGAGCTCTTCTACGACGTGCTGTCCCCCTACTCCTGGCTGGGCTTCGAGGTAACGCCGGGGCTGGGACGGCGAGGGCGGAGGGAAGGGCGAGCGCGGGACGCAGGGCCCACGGTCCCACGCAGCTCCTGGCGCTGCCCAGAGGAGTTGAGGACGCGCAGGTAGAGAGCCAGCGCTGAAGGTCACTTAGTGTTTGCAAAACGAATGCAGTCGCTGGCCCCAGGTGGAGCCCTTCTGCCCTAAGACGGTGGTTTCCCACAGTGGTTTGGACACCTCCAAAGGGACAACTCCAAGGGGCAGCTCCAAAGAATCGAGGGGAAAGCCTGGGCACCGCCACCTCTTAGCGCTCTGGTGTCAGTTTGCGGGGTGGGAAGGTGGAGCGCAGAACAGGAGGATGCCGTCCCCAGGAGCCAAGGCCCTGGGACCGATTTCTAGGAGTTTTGCTATTTCAAACCAAGCAATGTAGGGTGTCCGCCTAACCCCTATTTTGAGCCTAGAGCCTCCGGCTAATCCATTGCCATGCAACACCTTTCCCTTTCCTCTGCCACGTTCACGCCTTCGGTCTTGCACACTGGCTCGCACCGTCGCCTCTGCTCCTGCAGATCCTGTGCCGATACAAGAACATCTGGAACGTCCGCCTGCAGCTGCGCCCGACCCTCATTGCAGGGGTCATGAAAGACAGTGGTATAAAGGAAGCAGCGTTTGGGGCAGGGATTTGAGGGGGGGGCTGCCCTCAAATGGGTCTTTATATGGGCACCAGCAGCTAGCAATGTGCCCTCTCCCCAAAACCCAGTAGGGGTCCCCCAAGCCTGGGATCCTTGGGCCCTCTCTCCACATCGGGTCCAACTTTCCGTTTGCAGGTAACAAGCCTCCAGCTATGCTTCCCCGCAAGGCCAAATACTTGACAAATGACATTCAGCTCATGGGACAGCATATCCAGGTTCCCATCCAGTTCCCCAAGGATTTCTTCTCTGTGATCCTTGAAAAAGGTGAAGAGAGTGGGATTCTGATGGGACAGCAAGTGGAAGGCAGTGAAGTTGGAGACTGTGGGGCCAAGAAGGAGGGGCTGGGCGACTAACTTCACTAAAACAACCCCTGGGAAAAGCTGGGCTCAGAGTTGAGCAAACAGAAGGTTGAGGGGACATAAGAGGAGAGAGAGCGGGACAGATCTGTTACGAGAAACTTGGGTGGGAGGCTGAGGGTGATTGAGCTCTGGAGGGTGTCAGGAGCAGGGAAGAGCAACTCTGCCATCGCCACCGGGGAGACAAGCTAGGGGAGCCCTACCTCTGAGTGCCTCTGCCCCCCAGGGAGTTTGTCGGCCATGCGCTTCCTCACCGCTGTGAACTTGGAGCAGCCCGAGATGCTGGAGAAAGTGTCCAGGGAACTGTGGATGCGTGTCTGGTCACGGGTGAGGGCAGGGCTCTGGGAACCCACCTGGGAGACCCTGCAGGACTTGGTGACCCTCCCCTCGGCCCATTTCAGACTCCTGCTCCTGCCCATCCCACCCCTCACCCTGCCACCCCTTCCTGCTGAGTGTTCTCCTTCCCAGGATGAAGACATCACGGAGCCCCAGAACATCCTGGCAGTGAGTATCCTGCCCCTGCCCCCCCCATAGGGAATCTGAGAAGAGCTGGCATTTGGGGACAGAGGAGACATAGTTTTCTTGCTACATGGAAGGAATCATTGTTATTTGGGGAGAAAGGTCATCTGTGTTGAAAAGCTGGAACTAAGAGGACTCTTAAAATATATCCCAGGGTTGAAAGGGGAAGGGCAGACTTCTACCTTTGGATTTCTTTGATGGAAGAGGTCAGTGGGAGAGAGAATAACCGTTAGCACCCCCCTCCCGTGGTGAGGGATGAAGTATTGGCAAGTCTTGACTCCAAACCACTCCCAACAGAAATCTCACCAACGCATCCCAAGTAGAAAGCAGGAAACTTTAAAAAGACAAAAAGAGCCTGGCTGGTTTAGTTGGGCTCAGTTGGTTTAGCATCGTCCCATGCACCAAAAGGTCGCTGGTTCGATTCCCAGGGTTAGGGCCTGTGCCCGGGTTTCGGGCTCCCCAGTAGGGGCCTGCAGGAGGCAGCCAGTTGATGGCTCTCTCATCAGTGTTTCTCTCTCCCTCTCCCTTCCTCTCTCTCAAAATAAAAATTATAAAGAAATAAAAAGGCAAAAAGAGGTAGCTGAGTCAAGCCAGAATTATACAAGAGCCTAAAGCAGAACAAATGGAAATAGCTCAAAACATCAAAACCTGTGCCACACAGCACATCTTCCTGTGGGAGTAAATCGGGAAGCTCAAAACAACACTTTCCCTCCAGTTTACAAAAGATAGTTGAGGCATATTCAAATTTAACATATAAAACGGCAAGTCACAAAAGTTAAGCACACAAAGAATGGCTGGTATATTCTCTAGTGTTTTTATTCCTGCAAAGTATATCATAGGCTTGCTTTTCACTTAATACTTAACGGTCATTTCCGTGCCACTGTGAACTCTTCGAAAGTGTGTTTCTTAGCTCCTGGTAGCATTCCACTCAGCGGACTTGTTTTTGTTTTCTTAACCAGTCCCCTAGCATTGGGCATTTGGTCTGGGACGCAGCCCTCCCATGCAGTGAAGTCAAAAAAATCCCACATTAGAATGCGCTGCCCGATCTGCTTCTGCTCCAGGAGGAGGAGGTCAGGTGTCAGTGGCCCTGGAACCGGGCTGTGTATCAAAATCACCTGGAACAGCTGGGCAACAGCCCCCAGAAACTCCATGTAATTGTTCTAGGGGATAGACTGTGAATTGGGATTTTTAAAAGCCCCCCCCCAGGAGATTCTAATGTGCAGCCAAACCACTGATCCCAAACTAGAACAACAAACCCAAACCGAAGCCTCGATCACTCTCTTAAAGCCAGGCAGGTGGCTACAGCCACTGGCCGCGCTCAGAAGTCCCCAGGAAATTCCATGGGAATTAGAGCCCAGCCTTTGATTCAAAAAAAAACCAACAACAACAAAGGAAAACACAAGATATTCAGGACTTCTGAGAAGTAGGAAGGCTTTGGCTCTGCTACTAACAACTCCTTAAGGCTGATAGAGTGAGTACCACCTGGATTCGGTGTCCTTGTTTACTGAAGAGGTCAGGAGCTGCCTCTGAGGCGCCCTTGGGTGTTCAGTTTATGCAACTATAACTGCCACCTGCTTTTTTCACGAAACTCAAAATTTTGAAGGAATAGCCCCTCTTGGTATGGATAGACCTCCAGTTGTGGGTGGGTAAAGGCCTTGCGGGGAGAACTTGGGGGCGGAAAGTAGAAAGACCCGAGTTTTCTCCTGAGATCCCCACTCCCACTAATGCAGACACAGTTGTGCTCCCTGCCACGTCCCCTCAGGCTGCAGAGAAGGCTGGCATGTCCATAGAAAAAGCCCGGGCACTTCTGGAAAAGTCGTCAACGCCACAGGTGAAGAACCAGCTCAAGGAGACCACCGACGCAGCCTGCAGATATGGGGTGAGTCACTCTTGATGTGTGTCCACAACCCCAGGGCTGACCAGAGCCTGAGAGTCCCTGCTGGGTCCCCACACTCCTGTCCAAAGAGGCTCCTCCGTAGCCCTCCCAGATGACCCTCCTCTCCCTGAGCCCAAGGAAAGGGAAAGGGGAGGTGGATGGTGATAAAAGAACATCTGAGCGTTAGAAAACTCCTTAGAGCCGTGGGCCCTCTGGCTGGCTGCTTCTGTGACCTCAGACAAGTACTGGCTCATAGCCTTCAACCCCAGCCTAATAACCACCTTCCTCCCTGCACTGTCACTGCTTTCCCCAGGCCTTTGGGCTGCCTGTCACCGTGGCCCACCTGGATGGCCAAACCCACATGCTGTTTGGCTCTGACCGGATGGAGTTGCTGGCCCACCTGCTGGGTAAGTGACTGGTTCATGCTGAGCTTCCCTTGACCCCAGTCCTACTGCCATTATATCCGTTGAGCAGGACAGATTTGGGACAAAAACTGTTCTAGGCATTTCCAACAACGAAGCACAGGTCCTCGAGGTTGAATGGGGGGGCCACCTTCACCCCCATAGGAGAAGGAAGCCTCTGCACCTTGAAGCCAAGCACAGCCCTTCTGAGAGAACCCGGGGACTTGTGGAGTCAGCCTCTGACATGCGTGATTTTCTCCATCCAGGAGAGAAGTGGATGGGCCCCGTGCCTCCAGCAGTGAGTGCCAGACTATAAGGATGCCCAGAGGAAGCAAAACCGATGGTATAGAAAGCAGCCCGTCTGCTTACCCCTCCTGCCCCGAGGGGCACTGGGACCCTGCTGTCCCCATGGGATGGGGGTTCCTCTGTGGCCCTGGCTGCGGTGCATGATCTGTCACTCTCACAGCTGCTCTTACTTCTGTACCTCTCAGGTGCCTTCCGAGAGCCCCAGGCTCTGCCTTCCCACAGAATAAACCTAATGCCGTTAGAGACCCTACCTCTGGGTGTTTGTGTGTCCTTGTTGCTGCAGTCACATTCCGCCTCCTCCAGGCATTTGAGAAGAGCAGCTGTCCCTGTGCTCCCAGCTCCGCACCCTCCTCGGGGCAGCCTGTGTAGAAGGAACAGGAAACAGTCCCTCTTCTGCAGAAACTGCCTCAGTCTCTCTGTCAGGGGCAGCAAACTAAGCCACGTGGATTTTGCAACTCTCCAGTTTGGCACTTACTGTTTTGTGACCAGCCACAGTGCCTGAGATGGGGCTGGGACCTGAGGCCCATGGGAGTGGAGGCTGGGTGAACCAGAGCGAGGCTGAGCTTGAGCCCAGATATCTAAACCGGGTCCAGCTACATGGACCAGCAGAGCCGGGGCAAGGCAGTGCAGGGAGACTGGCTGGAGCTGCCTCGTTCTGTGAGAGCTGCTCATCCCCTCATAGCTCCTTCCTCTCACCCACAGTACAGATCCTGAGAAAGCCCCGGGCCTCTCTCCCTGCCTCCTGTAAGCCCTGCTGCCCCCCACAGACCTATAGCCTTGCCACTCTCCACCCCCTGCCATTATTTACCCAAAGCCCCTGCTCCATCTGTTCCCCCTGTGCAGTAATCAGAATACCTTGGGTTCGCTCAGTATTTGGACTTCCTTGAGAATAGCCTTTATTCAACTGCTGAAGCCACACTTGGACGCTTTGGTGTGGAGCGTGACATGACAGGTTTTAGGATCAGAGGCCATCTTCCACTTTCCCCTCCCTCTGGCTCTTTCCGATCTCACATCCATTTTCCCCCCATCAGTTTCTGGCTTCCTCCCCTCTCCCCGTTTTCCATGATTCCGGCATATTCCAGGATTTCAGATTTCAGGTCATCCTTCCCGGGCTTATCAGTGAAGTGATGCCTGAAGTACATGTACAAATAAGCACTCTCTCCTTCAAAGCCCGTTTCCTGAGATGCTTGTCTCAGCATTATTCATGATAGCAAATAATGTAGGTATCTAACAGCAGGAGGACGCTCGAATAAATTATGGTTTTCATCCAAGATGTAATGTTTTATAGCCATTCAAAACTATGTCTGAAGAATTATGAAGAACACTGGAAATCTTAGGCTACTATACTGATCGGGAAAGAAGATGAAGCTATATAGCGTGATCTCATTATGTCTCCATACATTAAAGTATATTACCTTACCGAGGATGTTAACATATTAATCCTGGAATAAATATGTCACAATGTTTCCATTTTATTTGTATACCTTTTTAAATGATCTTTTATTGTGGTAAACAAACATATATTTAAATGAATGAAAAACCAAGAATTTGTAAATTCACATTTGGGGACAACTGTGCATTCGTCCCATTGTTTTTCTAAACCTGTCAATTGCTTAATTTAATTCTAAATCTTACCCCAGGCTTATGTGGGATAATCTCTTATCACAGTTGCATTTCTCCCCGATCTGCCCAGACTTCTCCAAAGAATAGCATCCCGTGTTCCTAATCCAGTGGCAGAACTGAGTGTTCTCTGAAGAAAAGAGACAGATTAATCCTTACTGTCGTGATCTAGACTATAATTTCTGAACAACTTCACCCAAACAGAATCCAAAACAATGTGTATTAGGGTTTTCCAAAGACACACAACAAATGGGATATTTAGAGATAGAGAAATGAGAAAGAGTGTGAGGAGTTGGCTCACGTGATTAAGGGGCAGAGGAGTCCCACAGGCTGCCGTCTGCAAGCCTGGGGCCCAGGCCCAGGCCAGCGGCAGTGTGGTTCCAGTGGAGCCCAAAGGCCTAAGAACCCAGAGCCGATACCTGAGGGCAGGAGATAGATGTCTTGGCTCAAGCAGAGAGCAAATTCCCCTTCCTTGGCCTTTGTGTTCTACCTGGGCCCTCGAAGGATTGGATGGTGCCCGCCCACATCCCTGAGAGCCACCTCTACTCAGTCTACCCATTCAAATGCTGACCTCTTCTGGAAACACTCACAGACACACCCAGAAATAGCGTTTTATCAGCCATCTGGGCATGCCTTGGCCCAGTCTAGTTGACACGTAAAATTAACCAACAAGGTGAGAAAGGGGAAAGCCCCCCAAAGCAGCTGCATTTATTTAAATAAAGGAAGGCTCTTCTTCTAATCCAAAGAGTTTCATACTTAGTTTCCTCCTCTCCTCCCCTTCTGATCAATAGTCGTAATGTAATATAAATTCTGCAATCATGTCAACACCTGGGATTCCATAGTGACCACTTTCTTGCATTGTAGTTCAAATTCCAAGCTTACCAAAACGCAACCTTCTTAGGTAAATTTCCTAGAAGTGGTGTTTTTTTACAGATCCAAAGTGCAAGCGGTAGTTAACAACAGCAAGAAGGGATTGCGTGCATGTGGTTAACAAACAAAACAAAAACACAAAGCAAGGTGTCAAGTGAGAAGTGAAGAGTCTCCCCTTTCCCGCTCCTGTCGCTGTTTAGTTTTTCGTGTATCCCCCCCGGAAATGCCCCTATTCTTTAACATGCACGTGTCAAACATAACACAGAGAGATGCCACGCTCCCTTTCATCAGTGTCCCAGTGGTAACATCCTGCACAACTATAGTACAATAACACTGACGCTGATGGGACCCATCAACCGTACTCCGATTTCAGTTTCGTATGAACTCGTTTGCGTGTCTGTATTTAGTTCCACATAATGTTATCACCTGAACACTCACGTGACCGCCACAGTGCAGATACAGAATGTTTCCAGCACAGGGATCCCTTGGGCTACCCTTTTATAGCCACAGCTCCCTCCTCACTTCCCTCACCCCTGGAGCACTAATCTGCTCTTCACGGAGCTCCCTCTTCCAAGGGCACTGGAGAAACGGAATCCGACTGGCTTGTTCCCACTCAGCATCATTCCGCTGAGGTCCAGCAGGCTGTTGCATGTGCTATATCGTAGTTTGTTCCCATTTATTGCCGAGTCATTGTCCGTGGTACGGGTGTGCTAGTTTGTTGAACCTGCTGAAGATCATTTGGGTTGTTTCCAAATAAAGCTGCCATGAACATTCGTGTACAGGTTTTTATGCGAGAGTAAGTTTTCATTTCTCTGGAGTGAGTGCCCGTGAGTGCAGTTGCTGGGCCATACGGTAAGTGCGTATCTCATTTGATAAGAAGCTGCCGTACTTTTCCAGAGTGGCTGAGCCGTTCGACCTTCCCACCGGCAATGAGTGAGTGATCCAGTTTCTCCGCCTCCTCGCCAGCATTTGGTGTTATTCCTATTTTTTATTTTAGCCTTTCTGATAGGGGTGTGGTGACTCCTTGCTGTGATTTTAATGTGCATTCCAACCATGTTCTCACTGGTTGGAATTACGTTCTGAAATACTGATGGTAGAGGTGGCAGGATGCCTTTTGAAAAATGGGGGAGATGCCCAGCCGGGCGTGGCTCAGAGGTTGAGCATCGACCTAGGATCCAGGCGATCGGGGTTCGATTCCCGGTCAGGACACATGCCCGGGTTGCAGGCTTGATCCCCATTCGGGGGCTTGCAGGAGGCAGCTGATCAATGACTCTCTCATCATTGATGTTTCCGTCTCTCCCTCCTTCTCCCTTCCTCTCTCTGAAATCAATAAAGATATATTTAAAAATAAATAAACAAAAATAAAATGAAATATAAAATGGGAAGGTGGAAGGAATAGATGAAACAAGAGTGACGAAATGTTGATAATTGTCAAAGCTGTGTGTGGGGTGCTCGGAAAGTTCATTACACCATCCTTTCCTCTTTTATGGGCCTTAGAATATTTCCAGGATTAAAATATTTTTAAGAGATAATGTAATGAAAATGTAATTCTATGATAGTACATATCTTCACCACATCCCCCAGAGTACGTGCACACAGGTCAGCTCCATGGACTTGTAGCCTCTGCATTCACATAAGGCATTGCGACCAGTTTAATGATCTGCTATCGCTGCCTCGAAATCATTAATAATTTTCTAAAAGATTCTTAAAAGTGATTTTTAGAGAGAGGAAGGGAGGGGGAGTGAGAGAAACATAGATGTGAGAGCAGAACATGGTTGGGCTGCCTCCTGCACGCCCCCTACAGGGGATCAAGCCTACAACCCCGGCGTGTACCCTGACTGGGAATCGAACCAGCAACCCTTTGGTATGCAAGACAACGCCCAAGCAACGGAGCCACACCAGCCAAAGCTAAATCTTTCATAATTTTGAATAAGGACCCTGCATTTTCATTTTGCGCTGGATCCCACAAATTATGAAGCTGCGGCTGCTCCTGTAAGCACATAACACTACATACTGAGTAAGTGCTAATCAAATGAACAGAGCCAGGAAAAGAGAAGTGAGAGAAGGAAAAGGGGATGGCTTTCGCAAAAAGGAGGTAACAAGGCCAAAGGAGAGGCAGATAAAGCACCAAGTAGAAAAGTTCAATGGAGATTCGGGGATATGACGCTGTTGGAGGGCCAGGGAGGTTCAGAGGAAAAGGGGAACCCAAGTGGAAGAGTGTGGGGCCCTTCCTCATCACCCCCTTCTTGGAGGAGTCAGCCCCTCATTCCACGGCAAGTCCCAAAGCGCAAGCAAAAGTGGACGCAGAGAGAGCAGCCACTTGGACCCCAGGGTAAAAGAGGATTGGAGGCTGGGGGAGCGACTGGACCACTGTTCCTTGTTTGTCCCGGGCCCTTAACCCCAGCCTGGACAGTTCCTCCCATGTCTATAGAGAGGGGTGGGAAAACTGAACCCCTCCGCTTGGAGCAGACCCCCTTCGGCCAAGCCAGTTCAAGGCTGTGGCCGGCTCTGGCTGATGCCAGATTAGAAAAGACTGGGAAAGGTGGGGGACAGCGGCAGAGGCAGGCAACTGAGGGAAGATCAAGGGAGCAAAGGGTCATGAATCATTAAACCAGTTAAGCATTCACCAATTGCCAATAAATGATGCAACAAGTATTTACTGTCTCCTCCACGCCTGCCTCGTAATGGTGCGGGTGTAAAGGAATGTAAACAAGCCCCACTTCTTATCCACCATGCATTCCTGATCCCCACCCTCCTCAGTACAATGTCTGGCCTTTGACCCCAGCAGCACTTTGTACCTTGCGGGCTTAACCACCAGCATTTGTCACTTTGTATCTCGCCTTACAGTTAGTTCTATTCATGTCTCTCCTCTGCCAGACAGTAAGCCCCTTGAGACTGACATTCCTATGGGATCTATAGTCCACCCCTGGGAGGGTCACACACAGCAAGTGAACAATTAAAGATGCCTCGGTCAGTGGGCAAGTTCAAGTTCAGGCTGAACGTTTAGCAATCGATGCCTCTGCAGAGGACAGGCCACCCCACTCAGGGCTGGGATTCTTCTGAGTTCAATAATTCCGAGGCCCCAGGCAGATCATGAGTTGTGACAAAAGGTGTGGAGTGTCTTGTGGGTACAGAAAGGACTCATCACAAATTTACCGTCGAGAATTCTAGATAACATGTTCCAGCCCTCACCTGCAGATCATGAAAAGTACGGTGGGGATCCGCAGCACCCCCATAAACTGCACACTGTTGCCACAATAAAATACAAAAAGATGTCCATATTGGGGGGAAGATACAGTACATATGCTTGGGTTGGAAAATGCATATACTCAAGTTCACAAGAGGACCCCTTCAGTGAATGCAAAATTGAAAGTGATTAAACGTTTGATAGGAAAGAAGACCCTGAGGTGGCTGCAGGACTTCCAGGGGAGGAGGGCCCGGCTCCCCCCTCCCTCCAGAGCACTGAGCTTGCTGGCATCTCAGCCCTGTCCACCAGGAAGCGAGTAGGTCCTAAGGCCAGAGCCTATCAGATCAAAAAGTACAAGTCATTTTTATTTAAAGATGGTGTGAAAGTGTTCTCATTAACATATTTTAAATGCTAAAAAAGCATATATGGAATCCAAGTTTGATAGATAATAGAACTGAGATCTGCGTCCTGGTTTGGCCCTCTCCAAAAAGTATGCGACTGAGCACAATCACAATGCCTCCCTGTTTTCTCATATTTAGGGACATGTTCATGTGGGAACCTGTTACCACTATCTGACATTTATAATATACCATAACATATCAGGCATTTCTAATAAACACGATGCATTTTTGTCACTTGGTAATAACCACACTCGATTTCCCAAATTCCAGACTCACTTTTTGTGGCTTAGTGCTGAATATCTGACTGGGAGTGACAGCCTGAACCCCGTTTTCCACTCAGCTCGTGAGAACTTTGTACAATATGACTAGTCGGTGAGGGTGATGAAGTGTATTTATCCTGACATACTTGAGGATTTATGATTCTTCGGAAGTGTTTCCATCCAGTAATATCGATGTTCTGACCTACTTTGTGTTAAATCATTTACCCACCTTCCCTACACAATTGGAGGAGCTGTAAGCAACTAACGGAGAAAAACTCTCAACTGAGTTAAGAGGTCAAAATTCTGCGTTTGATTCTAACTAAACAAATCATGTACTTTCTCAGAGCATGAAAATGATCATCAGACTGACCCCACACGATTGTTACTCAGGATCAAATGAGATCACCGGTGCGGGCCAAGCTGTTTCTTCACACACATATATTACCACCAATTCTCTTTTAGAAGAAGTCACCTGCACGTTGCGCTTTCAGAGCCATTCAGTTAGAAGTGTTAGCTTTTACAATCAGTCTTAATGAGCTCATAAATGATAAGTGTCTTGATACAGACCCTGCGATCTTAATTTCCCAATCTTGCCTTATAGGTCAATAACCTTATTTCATTTTCTGATATTCTCTTTTGCTACCTTTGCTGTCTGAAGATCAGCCTTTTATTAAGACTCCAAAAAGCCTGGCCTGTGTGGCTCAGTGGTTGAGTGTTGACCTGTGAACCAGGAGATCAGAGTTCGATTCCTGGTCAGGACACATGCCCCAGCTGTGAGCTCAATCCCCAGTAGGGGGTGTGCAGAAGGCAATCGATCAATGACTGTCTCATCATTGATGTTTCTCTCTCTCTCTCCCTCTCCCTTCCTCTCTCTGAAATCAATAAAAAAAAACATATATATATAAAAGACTCCAAACAATGGGGAAATAGCATCGAACCCCTTCTCCAGAGAAGACCAGAATAAGGATCTTAGAATATCACAGGTGTTTTGTTAAATCATCATTACAAGAGCAGCCAAAGTGTTTAGAGCCGTTAAGAGCCGGGGTTCTGGACTGGGACTGTGGTTTCTTGACCCCACCTTAATTAGCTATGCATTTCCCTCGACTTTCTGACCTCACCCATAAAATAGACATAATAGCAATACCTCTTATTACATTACACATATTTTGAGTTACTTAATTTGTGAATTTAGCACAGTGAACAGCACACACAAAATACTGCACATGTGTTGGCTGCACGTATAAAGTAGACCCATGTGCAGAAACACAAAACCACAGAAATATAAGGTCTTAGAGAGACACTTGGTGGTAGACCTCCGTTACCCTCCACTGGAGGTCAATTATCTCCACTTCTCCATTCCCCTGTCCTCCCACTTCCCTTCCCCAACACCCCCACAGATGAGGGGGGCACAGCAGGAAGGGGTGAACGAGCCTCCACCAAGGCGGTCTCTGGAAGGTAGGCAAGTAGAAGATGGGCTGGCAATCAGATTAAGTGGTGCGTTCATATTTTGCTAAGGATACTGAATTGATAAAGAAAAGAGGAAATAATAAAAAAAGGGAAAGCTACATGTTGCAAGATGTTGTAAATGAAAAGGGGATTCTATGGGAAATAACCTCCCAGGGGCATCTGATCATAAATTCCTAACTGGGCAGATCACAGTGGGCAGTCACGCCCCAGGCCTGTAACTGCTTTAGTGAAAGGTTTGAAGCCAGCCCTCGGTGCATCTAGGTTAAACACGCCTTTGAGATACCAGAAGTAATGCCCCTTGAAGACATAACCACCCCTGAGAAGCGCATAAACTGACGTAACCTGCAATGCCATCCCTGCCCGCCTTGCTTTCTCCCACCATCGCGTACTCTTCCTTACGTTCCCTCTTAATTTCAGATGCATAAAAGAAACTGCAAAACCGTCATCCAGAGCATTTTAGGTCTTGCTTCCCAGCAACTGTCTTCGGTTTTGGCTCAAATAAACTCGTAAAAATTCTCTACAGGTTTAGACATTCTTACGTCTACACTCATTATACGTACCCACAACTGCTGGCCAGTTTCCTTCTATTATTAGGTGAACTGCAGGCTGAAATTCTTCTGATCCCAGCCACACTTTTCCCATATGAGCTGAATAGGAAGGAAATTGGTGGAAAGGAAATAACCACCAGCTAGCTCTCCTCTCACTCTCCATTTCCACTTCTGATGGAGACACACCTCATTTACACAACCGCAGCCTTCCTGGTCCATCTCCTCCCTCTCCTGTCAGTCTGGGACAGGGACTCAGCATCATCGGCATCCCACCACTATATGCCCTGGCACACCACTCCAGGCACCCCCCCCACACACACACACAGGCTTTCACATTGCCTATTGCTACAGCCCAGGCTGTGGCCCACAACTGTCCTTGGGATTAGACATGTGCCCCGTTACCAGCTGTCCCCTCCATGTGTCCAGTGGTAACTCTCTGAAGGCATGCCGACAAGGCTTGTCTATCCCTCTCTGAGCCTTAAGGACAAAGTGTGCCTCCAGCCACCCTGCATCTGCACCTCCCAGCACCTGCCCCACCCAGATTTACTGTCTCACCCACAACTGAAAAGAGTGGGTCCTGGACCTCCAGTGTGTGGTGAGACCCAGCAAACTAGTCACCTTCTAATAAAAGCTTTCAACTATGTTTAGTGAGCACCTGCTATGTGTCAGGACCGGAGTTAGTGGCTGGGATTCAGAGATGATTGAAACGAATCCCTCTCCAGGAGAAGCTCACAGTGGAAGAAAGGTGCGTAACCAGAAAAGTACTACCTGCACAGGCAAAGGCTGGGGGCAGGGGTAGGAAGGAATGCTGTGGCTACACCGAGGGGACGGCCTCCACGGCAGGAATCACCTCGCAGGTGGCTTTTGAAGAATCGAGAGCTAACGGTGCCAAGGAGCGTACACACAGACTCGTCTTGCAGGTCTGCAGGAAACAAGCCGTCCACAGAAAAGGGGCTGTGGCGGTGGGAGCAGACCCACCATCCCAGGCCCACAGCAGTGCGCGCAGCCTGCAGAGCACTGTGTGATCTCCAGACACTGAACGAACTGAATGGTGACCTCCACTCCCAGGCACAGTGTATATGCCCTAAATATCAGGCAGGCTGCTCTGAGCACAGCTCACGATGAGAAGGGAAAAGCACAGGGCAACGGAACTCTGGTCCCAAGTACAAAGATCTCGGGGGGGGGGGGGGGGGGGGGGGGGGGGGCGGGGGCGGGGGGGGGGTTGCGGAGGAGGGGCGCTCTCATTAGGCACTGACACGGGCGGATGGAGTGAGGGAAAAACAAGGTGGGGCCCTAGGAGGTCAGCCCTAAGGTGACAAGGGAAAAATGCAGCCTGGGCGGGAGCTGAGGGACTGGGACAGAAAAGAGGGTGGGGCCAATGGGCTCCACCTCCTGCCCGCCTCCCACTTCCCCCTCAACCTACTTTCTCTGGAGTCTGGTGGAGACAGGTGAGGTAGGAACTCCCAAGGCGGGTGAGTGGTGGTGCGAGGGTCATGGGATTGGGGCTGGGGTGTAAGGAGGGGTCCTGGCCCCTTTGTAGAGTCTGAGTCCCTGCCGTGCAGAGTTCAGGGAACTCCTGACTGGCTGGCTTTGGGATACAGCTGCCACTGTGTTCTCCCCACCTACCTCCCAGGCCCTGTTAACTCCAGGCAGGAAACTAGAGATCTGAGTTTGGCCCCAGGCCTTTGCAAGATTCTCTCCTGTAGCCCTGGCTCTACGGCTATGTTGTGTCTGCATTTGCCCCCTCCAACCTACAGGGACTGACTGGAGGAAATGGGAAGGGGGCGTCAGACGTGGGGTGAGTAGTGCTCCCTCCCCCCTTACTGAGGACCTCTGACTGGGAAGCTAGGGGGTGGAGATCCAGTGCAAGCAATAGTAGAGAAAGGGCAGGGCCTGCTCCATCACCTGGATTCCAGAGATGCCAGTGAACCCCAGGGCTCCAAGGCCCACCCAGGACTGTATCCTGATGTGGAACGGTAGAGCTGGGAGAGCCCAGGGAAGAAGGAAAAAGGTAGGCAGGCAGGGCCGTGACACAGTCAACTGGCCTGATGGCTGGGAGTCAGAACTCTTGGGCGGGTTTCCTGGCTTATTCCACACACCCTGATACCCTGGGACAACAGTGTGACCCTGCAGAGTTACAGAACTGGAGAGGACACTGCTGATCACTTATTTTGGCCATTTATTTGACTTGAGATTGAAGTACCTGAAACCCCAAAAAAGTTGTCTGATACAGTTACTTTGGAATCTGACCCAGCCATGATGCCAGTTGCATGCCCGTTTCTGGTTCAGATACAACAGCTGTGTATCTTTTGCAGGAGCCCGGGGTGGGGCCATGGTGCCGAGCCAGTTGTGGGGGAGACTGGAGAAGCCACTTCTCTACCTGTGCTGCGTCTCCTTCTTCCTGGGGCTGGCTCTGCTGGGCATATGGCCAGATATCGTCCCCGTTGCTTCTTTCTTTCTGACCTTGGGTGGCTTCTGCTTGTTGGCCTGCCTCCTGGCCTGTTTTCTGAAATGGGTGTTCCAATCGGTGCAGCCAGCAATGCAGCCGGAGAGCCCAGGGGCCTCAGGCAATGCTCGGTGAGTCAAGGGGTGGGCAGGATGGAAGGAATAGACTGTGCCAGCGATTTTCAACCTTTTTCATCTCACAGCACACATACACTAATTACTAAAATTCTGTGGCACACCAAAAGATATATTTTTTCCTGATCTGACGGGGAAAAAAATAGGTATAATTTTGATTCATTCACACTGGATGGCTATTGTGTTGGCTTTTGTCATTTTTTAAAATTTGACAACCTAAGGTAAAAGAGGTCAGTGCCTCTGACTAAATAAACAGTCAGGTATTGCATGTTTTAAACAATCCTCGTGGCACTCTGGTTGAACATCGCTGCACGGTGCCCATTCTCCCTGTGTCTCTCTAGTCTCTTAGACATACAGGCTCTCCTTGCCACCTGTGACTGGTATCAGTGAGGGGAGGAGTCAGGGGCTGATGGAGGGGACTTTTGTTGGTAGATAGAAAAGGGCTCCTTTCAGTAAGCCACCGATGACCTTATTTCTTCTCCCTCAGAGACAATGAAGCCTTTGAGGTGCCACCCTATGAAGAGGCTGTGGTGTTGGAATCACAGCGTCGCCCCCAAGAGTTGGATCAACCACCTCCCTACAGCAGCGTTGTAATCCCCCCAGGACTTGTAGAGGGTCAGCCTGGCCATCCAGAGGGGCCCAGGAGAGCAAGAACAGAAAGGCGAGTGGGCTCAGAGGGCTCTATGACCCCAGGAAGCCCTGGAGGAGCTCCAATCAGCCTTCGGCTTCGGGGACCACGAGTCGTATCCACTGCTCCTGACCTGCAGAGCTTGGGCACACTCCCCATATTGGAGTCGCTCCCAAAATTGGAGCCTCTTACTCCACCCCCTGACTATGATGTCAGCTTTGGTGACCCTGATAATGACAATGTTTTTTATGAAGATAACTGGACACCCCCGTAAGACTTTCCCAGGATATATCATCTCTCTGCACCAGACCCACTCATTCATCTGATCGCATTCCCCAGTGCCTGCTACGCATCAGGAACTGGACATCACGAATGGGGACTTTAAGCCAGAGGGGAGTCAGGCTAAGGTAAGCCCTTCTCAGCTGAGATGCAGGTGGTACGATTTGAATTTTCCTGCAACATTCAGAAACCTAACCCATATTCGCTGTATTCAGAGTTAGATGGAGGCTGAGATGAGGCGGTGATCCGGAAAACCTAGAGAAGGAAGAAAAGAAACAACATCTCAGCGACAGTTACGTTGCTTCTGTTCCGGGTGCTTTGCCTCTATTAGATCACTCAGGCTTCCCAGCCTCGGGAGGTATTATTATTACCCTCATTTGAAAAAAACCGAGAGGATTCCAGGGGTCAGAGAAGTTGGATTATTTGCACGGGGTACAATGCTAGTAAATAGCATAAAAACAACTTGGACTCTGCTCTTCTGACCCCAAAGCCTATGACGTGCGTTCTGAAAACAAGGTAGCCGGGCCATCCGCACCCCTCTCCGGTCTGTCTTGGGCAATGGCTGGTGAGGGGGTGCAAGACTCCGTGTAGACGGAATGGGGGACCAGCTGCGTCCGCAGACAGCGTGGGCTGAGGGGTGACCGGCAGTGGGCCCAGCCTCGTGGAGGCGCAGAGCTAATCAATCAAAGCTGGGATCACCTGCAACACGTGAGAAGCGGTTACTGCCCAGGGGCTGGTGCGCACGCGGTGCCCAAGAAGGGTCCACCTCCTATCGGGGTGCAGTGGAGCAAAACTGCCCCACGGTCAGGGTCTTCCCGTTTTGAGAACGGCTGGGCAGATGGGCCAGCAGAGGTAAAGCCTGGGCTCCCTGGCAGGGGCGGCGGAGTTTCTAAGGATGCTCTGGAGTCATCCATTGTTGAAGTCTGGACCCGCCTGCACTGGCTCTAATCGCTTCCGCCTCGCCCTGCGCTCTGACCGCTAGGGTTTCACCCCAGCCCCGGGACCCCGCTTCCTCTGATCCCAATGAAACACCCGACTGTCTGGAATCCTGTCCAGTCGGTGCAGGTTTTGGCCGCCGGGAGCTGCTCAGCCGCCCCTGACCCACCCTCCTCTGGGGTGCGCCCCCAGCTCAGGCCTCCAGCCCCGGCGTGAGTACCTGTCAGGCGCCTTCTCGCGCTCGCCTCGGGACCAGGCCCAAGATTTCAATAAAGTAAAAAAAAAAAAGCCCGGCCACGCCCGTCTCCGCCGAGTTCTAGCCATGGGACGTGGAGGCGGAGCGGGCGGCGGCGGGGACGGGGGAGGGAGCCGTGATTTCCGCGGGAACCCGCGACCAATCGCCCTCCCGCGTGCGGCGGGCGGCTCCTCGCGCTGTCCCCGCCCCTTCCCTTTCCGCCGAGCGCGCTCTCACTCCCATTGGACGGCGCGTTCGCCGAGAGGCTCTGCGCCTGCGCGCGCAACCGGCGGCGGGCGGGGCGGGGCGGCCTCGCCTGGGGGCGGGGCTTAGAGAGGTGGGGCGCAGGCGCGCTGGGCGCCGCCAGGCGGGGGCGGGACCCGGGGCCGCCGAGGCCTTTGGTTTGTTTGGGTTGTGGGCGGTGCGCGCTCAGCCCGGGAAAAGCGAGAAATGGCGACGCCGACCGCGGGCTGCCGGCCCGCCCTCCCCCTGAAGGAGCTAATGACCTCTGACAGGGGACGCCGGTGAGTGCGGGAAGGTCCCAGGGGTCCTTCGTAGGGCGCAGGGAGAGGATCGCAGGCCCCTGGCGCCGCCCCCCCCCCGCCTTGGACCCCCTGGAAGCAGCCTGGTCCCCGCTTCCAGACAAAAGTGGGAGACCTGCGGGCCTCTGCTCGACCTCGGCCCTCCCTGCCCAGCCTCGATTCGCCCAGCCCAGGGAGGCTTTGAACCAGGGGAGCTTCTTCCATCCCTGCCAGATCTCGGCTCCTCGTCAAGATTCTCCATCTTTAAATCTTCCGGAGACTCCTTCTCCCCCCCCCCCCTTCGGAGGAACTGTACCCGGTCCCCTTAACCGGTGAGACCCGCAGAACCCTGCGATCCAGCCTCAACTAAACGTGCGCTTGGTTTGCATCGACTACATCCTGACCCGCATTGCTTTGGGTGTAACGGGCAGGGTTTCAGAGCGGTCAGCACGGGCCTTGGGGGGTGAGGCCTTCGCAAGGACAGGGCTCCCAGTGCGTCCCCTCCTCTGCCCCCGGGGTAGAGGCTGCAGGCGTCACCCGGGGTAACATTTAGAGGCCTCCCGGTCCAGACCCAGAAGATGCACTTAAGACTGCAGATCTGAAACCTGCAGGACACAGAGTCCAGACGGCAGGACTCCCTTTGTGCACTTTTCTCCTTCCTCCCCTTCCTGACGTGTCCTAAAGTTCTAGGTGCTGGGGGTTACTTTTGGAAAGCCCACCTTCGAGATTCTGGGGGTAATATCGAATGCAGAAAGGAGCAGGTGTGTGGGGGAGCAGGCGATGCTTCAGATTAAACCCAAGGAGTTTCTGATTGAAAATTCAAGTCTGGACCTTGAAAGTGTTAAGAACCAAGAGTCAGAGAATTGTGAGTACGGATGAGACAGACGAGGGACGGGGTTCTTTCGTGGGGGTCCTTAAGAGCTATCAGCATTTAAGGGCAGGCCCAAAAAGGTCCTATTTGGAGGAACCAGGAACATAGCGGGCAGAGGGAAGACCTGGAGAGAATGGTGTCCTGGGACTCAAGGGAGGGGGAAAATGTTTTGTTTGTTTTAGTTTTTCGTTCATCAAAAGTTAACAGCAACAGGCACATGTTAAAGTGAGTATGGCAAAGCCTTTTACCAATGGCTTTACACTCAGACTTTCTCCCAAGAAAATGGCTGTTGCTGCAAACTGAACAAGCCATCTTTTACAGTAAGAAGGGACATACAATTGAACTAAAAGCACTGGTTTCTCTTAAAACTAGATTACAGTTGTGCTTACTATACATAAATTTAAAACAGATTACGAAAGCCGAGTGGTTTTTTTTAAAATTAGCCCTTCCCTCCTGCCCGGGTGGCTTAGCAGTTGAGTATCAACCTGCTATACAAGAAATCACGGTTCCATTCCTGGTCAGGGCACATGCCTGGATCCCCAGTAGGGGGTGTGCAGGGGGCAGCCAATCAATGACTCTCTCATCATTGATGTTTCTATAACTCTCCCTCTCCCTTCCTCTCTCTGAAATCAATAAAGATATATTTTTAAAAGAAAATTAAAATTAAAAAAAAAATAAAATTAGTCCTCACGTTTCATCCTAGAAAACATCTGTTCAGGTCCAAAGGCCCTTCAAAGAGTCACCTTTCATCAAGGGGAGGGGTGAGAAAACTGCACTTTTTTCAAATCAAAACAAGTTTGGTCACTTAGCTTTGTGAATAGTTTACGGCAACTGGTGCAGTCTGTTTCAGCCTACCTACAGGGAGGAGAAAGTTTTAAGGAGAAAATGCTACTGGTAAACTAAGGGAAGGAACCTGGGTAAACCTGCTCTGCCATTGGTGTGTGTCCTAAGGAAATAGCATCCAGCTGCGTGTGATGTTATCTTGTGGTTGGCCTGATTACACTTATTTTTACCAGAGATTATATAGGTTATCATTGTTACTGCTTTGGTGTGTTCTGGGGTGATTTTTATTTTTTTTTATCTTTCCTCGAGGATATTTCTTACAGTGCTTTTCAGAGAAAGTGGCAGGGAGAGGGAGAGAGAGAAAGAGAAACATCGATGTGAGAGAGACACAGTGATTGGTTGCCTCCTGCACGTGCCCTACCAGAGCCAAGGATTGAGCCTGCAACTGAGGTATGTGCCCTTGGCCAGAATTAAAACTGGGACCCTTCAGTCCACAGGCCGATGCTCTAAGCCCTGAGCCAAACTGGCTAGGGCCTAAGGTGCTTCTTAATTGGAGTTTTTGATTTTTCTAGATTGTGTTATTGTAGCAGGTTTTTACTGAAAGTTTGGGGTAACAGGAGTATTTCTAGAAACAGGAAGTTAAAATGGAATTTAAAACATCACCACTGTTCCAAATCTAAATTTTAACTAAGTTGGCTGCTTCCAACCCTGGGGATGTTTTCCTTGACCACTTCCTCTGCCTTGGGATCCCACATGCCAGAGTTTGAAAAGCCATAGTTATAATTGATATAACACTAAAGAGGGTGTGTTTATGTTCTTGGGTCTCTCTCAGCTCTTCCAACACCATGCTTTTCTCTCCTGTAATTATAAATCTTTACCTGAGAGGTAAGCCAGGTACATCCTGTAAATGCATGGTATTTCACTGATTCTAAGATGTACATTGTAGCATCTTTGAAATCAGGATAGATCTTTAAATAGGATTTTAAGTTATAAACTGAAGCTATTACCATATTTCTCACTGCCATCAGGCTCTTAGTGTTGTCATATATTTGGAAACTGACTAAGCAGACTAGTGAGCTCTAGATTTATATAAACTAGGCACATAGATGATATACACTGAATTGGGATTCTTTTAGTTCATAAACAGAAAATGATCTCTTTCCAAACCAATAGCAAAACTAAGGAAACCTTGAAATAGAGACATCCCTAGTAAACTAAATTACCAAAATAATTTAGCCTTTATGTGCTTTTAACTCTTTAAGCGATTTCAGGTTACGGTGATTGTATCCATCACTGGTATTTATCTACTGTGACTTCCTGTCATACTTTCTCCTCATGCAGTTCTTAGAGGATTCTGATCATTTCTAGTGCCATTTTTCCACAAGAACTTAAGGTTTGAAAAGCCATAGTTATAATTGGTATAAGACTAAAGAGAATGTGTTTGTGTCTGTATCTATCTCATTTATTTTCCATTAGAGCTAGCCATTGGTTTGAATTTTTGCCATTGTATCAAATTATTTTATTCCTCACCCAGGATCATTTAAAACATCATTTTCCGCAGTCCAGATAAATAGTGCCAAGAGTTTTCTGGAATAATCTCTTAACCGCAGTTGGTCTGTCAGAGGAATATTCCTTTTCATGAATGCATGTGTGCTTGTGTGTATTTTTGTTAAGGTAGCCATTTCCCTCTCCTAGACCATTTGTCTCAGAAGATGCTCTCAGTTGAACATAGTTGGTAAAGAATTATATACATCATGTCCTTATGATCATTGTGTTACTGCTTACTACTTCTTTGGTTTTAAGGAGATTCGATAAAATAGGCCTCATCTTGGTAATTGTAGGTCCAGTTCTTTTTGTTCTTTCTACCCACACCTCTTCCACTCCACTCTTCTGGGCCACATCTTCTGTGCTAACAGCCCCCCTCTCTGCCATTCATCCGTAGGGTATTGAGAGTGTGCGGCATGCATCCTGACCACCAGGAAGCTCTGAAAAAGAACCGAGTGGTGCTAGCCAAGCAGCTGCTGCTGAGTGAACTGTTAGAACATCTCCTGGAGCAAGACATCATCACCTTGGAAATGAGGGAGCACATTCAGGTATCTGGAGGCGCAAGACAGAAGCCCAGTAAATTGGTTGTAGAAGTAGGAACAGAGCTGGATAAAGTGGGAAAGGATGCAGTTCCCTACCAAGGAATTGAAAATGCCCTCCTGCCCTAGAGCATTAGACAGCAAAGGTATATCATTCAGGAATAATGGGAAGGGCTTCACCCATGTTGTTTTTCCTGTGAAATGAATTGTTGAGGTGGACGATGACATTTTTAGGAAGATCATCTGGAGAAATAGAATTGTAGCTAGATAAGTATGTACAATTCCGTGTTTTATTCTTGTATCATAGGCCAAAGTGGGCAGTTTCAGCCAGAATGTGGAACTCCTCAACTTGCTGCCCAAGAGGGGTCCCCAGGCTTTTGATGCCTTCTGTATGGCCCTGAGGGAGACCAAGCAGTGTCATCTGGAGGATCTGCTGCTCTCAACCCTCTCTGGTCTTCAGCATGTCCTCCCACCGGTATGGAGCCCTAGACACGTGGTGTGTTGAAAGGCTTAGTTGGTGGGAAAGGAGTTTTTGAGACTGGGTGGGGAAACTAGATCTTTGTTTTATTGGGACTGAACCATCCCCCTAAGACCTGGCACTGGGGCTCCTGATGTCTTACAGTTGAGCCGTGACTACGACTTGAGTCTGTCTTTCCCGGTGTGTGAGTCCTGCCCCCCTCACAAGAAGCTCTGCCTGTCTACAGGTGAGAATTGATGGGATAAATCAGGCCCCACAGATCGGCTTCCCTTTTCTTAACTGGTATCTGACTTTGCCTGTTTTCACTCATATTGGGAATAGTTTCCTTGCTGCATTTGTTTTGGACTAGCAGGGCAGTTTAGATGGGGTATTGGTTAGGCCTATTTCCCTTCCATCACAGATGGTATTTTATGGTAATTGGCCCTTGGAGCAACTTGTGTAGTTAGGAAATTCCTGTGTATGATTGGCCGGTCTCCTCTATGAAGCCAAGTTATTGTAGAATGAGGTTGTGGGCCACTAGCCTGCTGATTGAGTTGCTTTGTGATTAGAACATTCCATTATTCAGTGAATTGAGCACCTGCTATGTGCAGGCTAAGTAAACAGGTCTCTGCACTCATGGATCTTACAGTAACGGAGTAAACAAGACCAGTAATTATTAAAAGCCCAGTTCAAAGGGTGCCTGGAGTTACAAGTGCTAGGATTAATGCATAGACCATGTGCTAGCTTTTGTGACTTTCTGTGCCACAGATACTGTGGAGCACTCCCTGGACAACAGAGATGGCCCACCGTGCCTTCAGGTGAAGCCTTGCACTCCTGAGTTCTATCAAGCCCACTACCAGCTGGTGAGTCTGGCAAAATGGCATGAGGGGGGAGTTGGGCAGTGAGACCCCTTCCTGGGCATGTGAACTTAGTTTGCATGCACACTCTCCCTGCTTATCAGTCAGAAAGTCTTTGCTGATGGGATGTCTTTTGTGGGCACGTTGCTGTCTTGACCTGGTAGGTTCAAGAGTATGATGCCTTTGTTTTCTGGAAACGTCTCACCGGGGGGGTGGGGGGGGGTGTATAGTTTCTGTCCTCAAGAAGCTCGAGGTCTAACTGGCACCCCCTCCCCAGGCCTATAGGTTGCAGTCTCGGCCTCGTGGCCTGGCCCTGGTCCTGAGCAACGTGTACTTCACCGGAGAGAAGGACCTGGACTTCCGCTCCGGAGGGGATGTGGACCACAGCAGCCTAGTCACCCTCTTCAAGCTCTTGGGCTACAAAGTCCATGTTCTACTGGACCAGACTGCACAGGTACCCGATGCAGCCTCTGGGGCCAGAAACCGCTGCTGCTCCCCTGCCTGCTGGCTGTGTCTTACTAGTTACTTTACTCTGCACCTGTTTGCTTGCTCTGTTCTGCCTCTCACCTTGCAGTTTAGTAAAAGAAAAAGAATGAAAGTCAGCCAGCTGCGTCAATGTTGACTTCTCTGGGTGGCTGTGCTCCCCCTGCTGAGTAATAAAAGTCCACAGTTGGGTTCTCATTTTTTCATGCTCAACAAATTAATTCCCAGTCACTTGGGAAGTGATGAGACGCTGAGATGCACCCAACCAGCTCAGGAAGATACTTCTAAGCCAAGGACTACATAGGACGTTTACTTCTTGGTGAATTGTGACAGGAGTCTAGTTATTGTTGCAAAGATTACTTTGGCTGATAAAATTCTTACAAAGGAAAGTCTGCTGGAATTGCCCTTGTACATACCATTTTGTGGCAGTTTAATGAATTAACATGGAAAGATTCCTTGTTTTTATCAGTTGTGTGGCCACAAGGCAGACCTTAGGGTAGATGAGTTCTCGACCAGGTTCCTGCAGATCACGAGCATTTTCATTATGGGTTATTCCTCGTTAACCTCAGTTACCAGCTGCACTTCCAAGTTTGTCACCTTTGGCTATTTCTGTTCTGAAATTGATTAATAGTCTATTGGTGAATTAATACTAATTCTTCATTTTGATTCCAGAATAGTAGCACTTTCCTAAACTTGCCTCTGGAAAGGGCGGTGGTGAGATTAAAGTTTCTGGAAGATCACTCTGGTCTGCTGAGGTGGGGCCCTTCGTTTTGTCTTCAGTGTTGTCTGCGGTCTCCGTTTCTGTTTCTCGGCTTCTGGGAGAAGGGATGTATCTGCTGTACTTGGTAAGGCCAGTGTCATCAGCAGGTAGTCAGGTGTCCTTTGCAGTTATTCTTGCCAGCTTTCCAGTAAGAGCCCATGCAGAGAAGTGAAGCCACCCTTGCTCCAAGCCGTGGCTGAGCAGCTGCTTCAGTCATCAAGTGTTCAAGTAGGTTACCCACTTTCCTGAGAGGTCTGCCGGGCAGGAAGGGAGCAAGGCTGGGACATGAGCTGTGATACCTACAGGGGGAATGCTGTTAGAAAGTCACTTAGCAAAACGAATGCTTTCCAGGCTTCTGTATAGGTTTTGCTCTGGTTGTTCCTTTTCCTAGGAATTTATGATGTCCTGGGTTTCCAGATCACGTATAGTCGGTGGGGATCTTCCATGCATCGTGAAAGATGCAGCCCTGAGTCACCGAGTCAGCTGTATACTGTTACTTTCAGAGACAACCAGAATGGGTGGGGACCCATGAGCCCGCTCCACAAACACCATTCCTGTTTGTGTTCAACCTGGTGCAGACTCAAGGACCTGCCAGATTCTCATTCTCTGGTTACCTTCTTCTGCAACTGCAATGGCAATAGCATCAAATTTTGAGTACCTTAGAATGGGGCACAGTGTTAGGTACCAGAGATTTTAAAATGTGGACTTCTCAAGAAACGCAACTCTTACTATATAATTATTGGGTGAGCAAAGAAACAGAACCCCCAAAATTAAGATCTTCTCATTTTTCCTTCTATTATACCTTTTTGACTTTAGAGATAATTCCATTTAAAAATTGGAAGTAGTATATAGTCTTAAAGAATCCTCCTTCCTTGACACTACTGGAGTGCTTGCTGGTCTTCTCACTGCTCGTGTTTTTTTCTTTGTCATCAAAGTCTGTTCTCATTGTGTCTCCCTCATGAGGCTGCTAGTTCTAGAATTACAGCTCATCATATACGAGGAAATGACAAACTTTTGAAGTGGCAGGTTTTCTTTTGATGTGTGGTATTGGTTTCTAACTTGCAGTCAGGTTGCAGAATGCTGTGAGAATATGGGGACAGCTGCGGGTCATTCCAGGAACACGAAGCTCCCCACAGAATTTTGCATATAATTTCAGAGGGTTTGCAGGTTATCTCTGCTCCTGTATCCCCCATCCCCCAGCCAAAAACATAGGCAAGGTAAGACTGCTCTTTAGAGAAGTACTGTAATTTTATCAGAAATAAAGCTGCAGATCCTACTTTTAAGCTTGCTACTTTTTGGAAAATTCCGCCAAATGACTAACCCCGATTTATCAAATGGCTTAGTCGTATCAGTTCAGTTACAAATTGTGTATTGTTACTTTGGGCTTTCTCCATCCTCTGTTTACTGACCTAATAGTATCACTGAAGTTCAAAATGTTCGTGAGTGGGTACCACACATACATTTTTATTCCCTTCCATGAGCAAACTTAACTTCAGCTACTACTTGTTAAATTCTGTACGATCATCTCTTGAGATTATATAGTCTTGAAACAAATTAATTTTGGATATCTTTTATTACCTTAAGATTTCCAATATTCTGGTTGGCTTCTGCTTGCCCAGTAAATATACATACTTTTGCAACAGAGCCAATTACTCCAGTTACATTGCAGATCTTCAAGTCTTGTATAGTGAAGTCTCAATTATGTGCAGACAGAAGTACCGTTGACCCTTGAGCAACACGGGTTTAAACTGCGCAGGGCCACTTACATGCAGATTTTTATTTTATTTCTGTTTTTTTAAATATATCTTTATTGATTCCAGAGAGAGGAAAGGAGAGGAAGAGAGAGAGAGAAACATCAATGATGAGAGTCATGGATCGGCCGCCTCCTGCACGCCCCCGACTAGGGATCAAGCCCTCGACCCTGGGCATGTGCCCTGACCGGAAATCGAACCCCAGTCACCTGGATCCTAGGTTGACACTCAACCACTGAGCCACGCCCAGCTGGGTGACATGCAGATTTTTATATAGTAGGCCCTTCAAATCACCAGGTTTTGCATCCCGGATTCATCCAACCTCAGATCAAAAACAGTATTTTCGATCCCCTATTGGGAATCCAAAGATGCATGTGCCAGCTATATGCCATGTCTCTACCATGTTATAAGGGACTTGAGCATCTGTGGATTATGTTATCTTTGGGGGCTTGTGGAACCAATCCCACACAGATACCGAAGGATGACTGGTTAACTTTTGGGGGAGTCAAAAGTACACATGGATTTTTGACTGGGGGGGTGTCAGCGTCCCTAACCTCGCATTGTTCAAGGGTCAACTATATTGCAAACAAATAGATTGGTAGTTCTCAAACTACACATATCAGAATCCCCCAAGGGCTTGTTAAAACAATTGCTTGGGTCCAAGACTTTGCATTTGTCACAAGTTCCCAGGCAATGCTGATGTTGCTGTTTTAGGGAACCACACTTTGAGAACCACAGCAACATATTACACAAGTGCCTGCTCTTTGTAGGGGGCTGTATATGGCGACTATTCTGCCTGGATAGCAGTTTATTCGGATTCATTATAAAGTAACATCTCTCTGCTCATTTCTGATAGGAGAGATGGCTCAAGCATCTTGAGTTGTAGAGGGAGGTGTAGGTTTAACAGCCAGTATCAGATTATTATAGTATAGTGTAACTTTCCATTGATGGGCCCGGTGCCTAAGGTAGAGAGGTACTCATGTATGGCAACTCGGTGCTAGGTAAGCAAGATTCTTAAGTTGGACTACAAGGTTGACCAGTAATAGGTTGTTTTTTTAAAAAAACAAAAAAAAAGTATTGCCTATCCAATGTGGCTTAGTTGGTTGAGGGTCGTCCCATGCACCTAGAGGTCATCAGTTCAATTCCTGATCAGGGCATATGCCTGAGTTGTGGGCTGGATCCCCAGTAGGGGGCGTGCAGGAGGCAGCCAATTGATGTTTCTCTCTCATCAATCTTCCTCTCTCTCCCTCTCCTGTCCTCTCTCTAAAATTAATAAAAACATTTTAAAAAGTAAAAAAATGATAATATTGTTACCCTTCATTAGACACACACAGAATAATCATAGCAGGGCTTTGCAGGATGTGCCAGACACAGCTATAAGTCCTTTATTTTCTCAGAATGGGAATTAGAACCTTGAGGGGCTTAATAGCCTGTACCAGTTTTGAATCCAGGGGTCAAACTTGGTCTGTCTGATCCCGTGGCCTATGCATGTAGTCGTGGCCCAGACAGAATCTTCCAGACAGTGTGCTCCTCCCTGAACAGTCATTTTATACAGACATTATCACCGTCTCTGGGCATTTCAGATCCCAGACAGAAAACAGCATAGAAGGACTGCTGTTCTCTGGCATCATGGTCCTGTTAGCCCTTTGTCATGGAGCAGTTTATTTTCTTTTGGCCCCATAGGTGATACTCATTCACAGCTCAGCAGGTGGTCCCCCTGTGCCATTTATGTATAAGGCCATTTGCTCTAAAGAAAGATCTGGTTGGTGATAGGAGGTGGATAAAGTTAACTAGCTCTTGATTAGCTTCATTAGCTACTTTCTTTAATCCAGGAGTTCTTAGCATATCTCAGTCTGTGAATTTTGTGCAATTATATTCAGAATTCTGTGTCTGAAGTTGGGCATTTTCTGGTGAGCCCATGCTTTTTCTAGCCTCTCAAAGGGTCTCTGACCTCACTTATCATTAACCGCAGAAAACATTTTATCTTCTGGTGACTTAAGGTTTCAGACACCACAGAAAAGCTTCTACTGGTGCTGACTACAGTGAACAGCACTAAAAGGTGTGTTTCTTCTAGGAAATGCAAGAGAAACTCCAGAATTTTGCCCAGTTGCCCGCTCACCGCGTCACTGACTCCTGCATCGTGGCCCTCCTCTCCCACGGCGTGGAGGGTGGTGTCTATGGTGTGGACGGCAAGGTGCTTCAGGTGGGTGCTGTCTGCAGATGATGCTCTTGAGACCAGGTCGTGTCTGTCACCCTCAGCCTGCCGTCTGTTCAGCGCTGGCTACTGCTGTGTGTATGAGACTCAGGAGGTCCTACTGGCCACTTACCTCCCCCTTCTCCCTTGCTTCTCCCTGGCAGCTCCAGGAGGTGTTCCGGCTCTTTGACAATGCCAACTGCCCGAGCCTGCAGAACAAGCCAAAGATGTTCTTCATCCAGGCCTGCCGTGGGGGTGAGTGCCCAGAAGACAGCACTGGGTGGTGGCTCCTGGGCAGCCTCCCCCTGGCTCTCACTTTCCTATTTGCTCCTCTCAGGTGCTATCGGATCCCTTGGGCACCTCCTTCTGTTCACTGCTGCCACCGCCTCTCTTGCTCTGTAAGTGTCCCCGATGCATGGGTGTGCTGGGACCTGCGCAGCCCGTGGCTCCCGGGGCCGCCAGCTCTGCACCGCCGTGCCCTTCTCAGGACTCTTTATTGGTGTCTTTGCCTTCTTTTACGAGGACTCTGGGCTTTTTCCTGTGCTTATCAGAAACGCTGATGTGCTTTTTTGTTACTCCTTCCAGTTAAGGGATTTCTGTCTCTTCTTCCTGTCCCTTGAGCTTTATCCCTTCCTCTTTTCCTCCCTCCATCTCTCCGCCTTCCCTGCCACCCTTGCCCCCTCCGTCTCTTCGTCATCCTGTGCCACGCAGGACCGCAGGTGCCAGGTCAGCCCTGGCGCCGCCCGTTCCGGAGCTGCTTCCCTCCCTCCTCTCTCTCGCATGCGGCTGTCCTGTCCCAGGACTCCGGGACTGGGCTCCACCAGGAAGAACCAGAAACAACAAAAACTCTAACTGCGGTCACATCCGCCTCTACCACTGACTGGTTAGGTCAAGTTAGAGACGTTCCTTGGTGACCCTCCATCTTCATTTCCTTGATATAAAATGCAGATAATCATCAGGCCTCTTCCATAGGGTTGTTGCGATGATTAAGTGAAATAATATATATGAAGGGCCTGCTTAGCCCAGTGCCTGGCTCCTAGTAAATCCACCAAAAATGCCAGCCGTGCCTGCTGTAACCTGACCAGTGCCTTCAAGGGGCTTTCAGGTTGGTTTAAAGGCGACTTTGTCCAAATATTCAAATAATTTTTATCTGTTGTGTGTTCAACACATGTAAATGATTAATACTGTTTTTATTCCCCTAATAGCACCAAAGAATATAATTTATTAAGGCCCTACAACATGACTAGGACTACGCTAGGTGTTATCACAAAAGCAAGAGAAAATGTGGTGTCTCCAGAGCACCTGCTAATTACCAGGACAACACAGCAAACGTACAGAAAGTTGTTTGAACAGTTCAGAGGCCTCGAGTAAGCCAGGGTAGAAGTAGTGAGATGCGCACATGTGGAGACACAGGCTGTAAGGACCGCTCGTTCTAGGTCAGCTTCGCTTGTAGAGGTTTTGCGGGTAGGGTGAGGCTTCATTTTGACCTAGAATGATAAGATTTACAGAGGTGTGGAGTAGCAGGTAGAGCCTTTCAGGGGAAAAGGGGGAATATATGTGACAAGCACAGCAAGATTAAAAGGACCCTGCTCCTTCCCCAAAAAAGTGGTGCACTGAGTCAGAAGTGTGCCCGGACCTCATTTAAAAACCGAGCGTCTGCAAGTATATAGTGGGAAGTGGCTGGCCACGTGAGGTAGAGCCAGCTGGTTATAAACTTTTGGTCATGGCTGAGATTTGGGGCTTCAGCAGAGAATAGTACAGAGCTTTGAGGAGCTTAAGAAAGAAATTATGTGATTTCTTTTCCAGGACGATCACTGTGGCAGGAAGCTGCAATAAGGAAAGAGTATGTGAGGGCTGGAACGTAAACTTTTTTTTTTCAAATCCTCACCCCAGGATATTTTTTCTATTGCTTTTCAGAGAGGGGCGGGGGGAGAGAAACACCAATGTGAGAGAGACACATCAATTGGTTGCCTCCTGCACATGCCCCGACTGGGGCTGGGAATCAAGCCTCCAACCGAAGTACATGCCCTTGGCTGGAATTGAACCTGGGACCCTTCAGTCCACGGGCCGATGCTTTAACCACTGAGCCAAACCAGCCAGGGCAGGAACTTAACTTTTTTACTCACCTGTTGTATTCTAGGTCCAGAGCACTGCCCGATAGATACATGGTAGCACTTACTAAATAGTGAAAGAATGGATGGAGATTCTAGCACTGTTACAGAAAACAGAGATGAGGGTGTTGGAAAGAACCAGTAACATTTATTGATTAATAGATCTGAGACATGAAGGCAAGAGAGGAGAGTTTCCTTTCTCCTGAGGGACATAATCAGCTTGGCCTAGTTCCTTCAGGAGGTGTCACCAGCAAAATAAAATGAATAAATACATTCATGATCATTTCCTCCTATATTCAGAGTCACATGCACTACTAGACCTGGATAGGGAGACATCGCTCTAAATCTGAATCTTCTCTCTAAAATTAAATATTTCAGGGATGACCAGCAGTCAGCTGTTCCTTTGAAAACTTGTGCTCACCTGTCTTCTTCTGTATTTAGTTGATACAATCGATGTCTGTCCAAAGTACCACCCCCTCTGTGGTTGACTGGCTCCTAAACTGAGGTGTCAGCTCTATGAGGGCAGAGACTCTCTTCACTATACCCTAGGGCTGAAAAAAACAGTACATGGCACACGGCAGTTGCCCAATAAATTTCTATTGGATCGGTGAATCTTGGCTGTTTTCCCACAGTTCTTCAAGCTTCTCTTTCCTTCTAGGCTTTCTTGACTGTTGCATGGAGCAGGCAGTGTTGTGAGAGATACTTTTTATCTTGTGTGATGAGCTGTGTGTCTTCCCTGTCTCTCTTTCCTATCAACACCCCCCTCCTCCCACCCCCAAAATGAAACAGCATCAAAATAATGTTATGTCTGGGAGTAGGTAAGGCCTTGGTCAAGAGGTTGGGCACATGCCCAGGGCAGGTTGAGAAACTACTGCTAAAACTATTGAATATATAGTGTCGATTTAAGTTTTCCCTCTTTTACATTGCTCTTAAATCTTGGATGCCTGGTACAGTTTGGCTTATGGAATTAATAAACAAGTAATAAGTGATTTAAAAATACTAAAAATGCCTTGGAAGCAGCTGGTCATGCTTAGCTTTATAATCTTTTTATTGATACGTAGATTTCAGGTTGTGACTTTTATGTGGCATGCATGTAGTAATCACATTTTTGGTTTATTAACTTGTTTTTTCTTTTTGCAGTATATTAAATATATCAATATTCTATTAGTTACAATAAAAAAACCTTCCAGTACTTTGACCTTCCAGTACTTTGTTGAGTGAGCAAGTGAATCATGGACATAGACGGGCTTTGGTTCATGATTTACCAGGCGTGTGGGATTCAGCACCCTCCCTGCCTGGCACAGGGCAGAAAGCTCCGACTCTGAGCTGGGCGACCCCCTGAGGGATGGATGCGGTGCAGAGAGGAGTGGGACTGACTGTTTTGTGTTTTTATTCATCAGCCTTAGGTTGGAGGCAACAGCTGGAAATGGCTCTTCCCAGTCAAGGTGGTAGGGACCTTGGGCTTGCCTGTGACAGGCCGAAGAGTGATGGGAGGAAATAACGTCCTTGTTCACTCTGTGTGCCTCCCTACAGACGAAACAGACCGTGGGGTCGACCAGCAGGATGGGAAGGGCCACGCCCGGGCCCCTGAGTGCGAGGACGGTGATGCTGGGAGACAGGAGTTGCTGAAGATGCGACTGCCCACCCGCTCGGACATGATATGTGGCTATGCCTGCCTCAGAGGTACTGTGAGTTCCAGAACAGTCCCAACGATGACACTCTTAGAGACTCGCACTTTTTCATGGAGGACTCACACAGGGGCGGGAACAAGGTGCCATAGACGAGCAGTCTGCGTGCAAGGGTATCCCGTGACCACACTGGGGTGACTGCTGTCCTCATTGCAGGGACGGCCGCCATGCGCAACACCAAGCGGGGCTCCTGGTACATCGAGGCCCTCGCCCAGGTCTTCTCAGAGAGGGCTTGTGACATGCACGTGGCCGACATGCTCGTCAAGGTAAGTCGCCCAGTCTGGGGCCGTGGACCTTTTGCTCCACAGTGTCGTCCACCCCTTGCCTTGTTGCCACAGCCTCCACCCTTCCTACGAAAACACCAGAGCCTTAGACTTTGCACCCTTGGTTTTGGCCTCTCCAGGTGAACGGCCTTATCAAGGAGCGCGAAGGCTACGCCCCGGGCACAGAGTTCCACCGCTGCAAGGAGATGTCTGAGTACTGTAGCACCCTGTGCCGCCACCTCTACCTGTTCCCAGGACTCCCTCCCACGTGACGCCCAGGCCGGCCTCAGGACCACGGCGGGCTGAGGACCGCAGGCAGCACGTCGGGGCCTTTGCAGGGTCACGGTTTCGGTTCTTCCCCTCAGGGACTGGGAGTTCCCCGGCTGGCTTCCCAGCCTACCATCTGTCCTCACTGCTAAGCCGGGACCGCAGGCTGGCTCCTCCCGCGGGAGGCTTTCCCTGGGGGCCAGCAGCGTTTGGCTGCCACCGAGGAACCTGGCACATGGTGATGTGAGCACGTGGTCTTCATGGGGAGAGGCATGCAGGTCTCCTCGACATGTGTGCTCACTTCCTGCCCGAGCTTCTGTAGGTAGCACTATGGTCATTGATTTATTACATCAGTTAAGATGTCTCAGAGATTATCTCCTCTTTCGTATCCCAGCCCATTTGTCCCCGAGTGAGTTTGGATGGTGTCCTCATTAATATAGGCATTTTTCCTGTGTCTGTGGAAGGACACACAGGACTAGAGACATGCTCTGCTGCTATGTGCATGGAATGACCTGTGTGTCCCTTCAGTGCGTCACGGCCATCCCTGGAAGGACAGTCTTAGTGCCCCCTCTGGCTCCTTGGACTCAGTAATCCAAGCTTCCCCAGCAGTAATCCAAGCTTCCCACAGAGGCTGGGGTCTGATGCCTTGTATCTGGGACTCGCTGATCTTTGCACAGGGAGGTTCCCAGGATATTTTCTCTGATTGTCACTGGAATGAGCCTGGCACAGTCAGCAGAGGTGGGTAAGGGTGAGGTGCTTACTCATACTCTGGAACCTGTCACATTATCTTTTCTTCCTGTGAAATGTCCCTTTGTATAGAGCTTCCTAGTTGTTAGCTCCCAGCTTCCTGTTTCTCCCCTCCCTCATGTCGTCCTGGTTACTGCTGCCTCCAAATCTGTCTGACATACTACTTAGTGGGATCATTTGGCTGTTCAGGGAAGTAATGTAGTACCTGTTCCTGCTTTCTGTTTCAGTGTTAAATCCCCTTTTGATTTTATGTGGCCTAGTTCCCTTTCCCCGTCTATTTCAGGGAGGCCTTTGCTATATGATTATATATGTTGTTTACCCAGGAGCAGTCTTTATCTGTGTTTACAGGAAACCTGCCTGTTCTCGAAGGCCTCTTTGACTTCCATTCTGGTCCCCACCAATTGATGTCTATATGACAGCTTTTGGTTTTTAAATATACATATGATCATGTTGCTGCCCTTCTTGGAACCCTTTGGTTTATTACACCTCAAATAAAATCCATACTCCTGCCTGTCTAGTGTGGCTCAGTGGTTGAGCATCGGCTCAGGAACCAAGAGGTCGTGGTTCGGTTCCCCATCAGGGTGCATGCCCAGGGTGCAGGCTTGATCCCCAGTAGGGGGTGTGCAGGAGGCAGCCCATCGATGTTTCTCTCTCATCATTGATGCTTCTCTCTCTCTATCCCCTTCTCTTTCTCTCTAAAAATAAGTAAAAATATTTTTTAAAAAAATCTAAACTCCTTACCTTGGCCTACAGGGCTCCACCTTCCCCTTAAATTCCATTAAGTGCTGCTTTTTCTCTAAGCAACAGCCCTAGTGGCTTGCTCAGTTTCACACGTTCTGAGCTCTTTCCTGTCCTGAACCATCACAGACACTCGGGGTCTGAGCGCCACTCTTCACCTCCTGATCGGTGGTTTTTTCAAGTCTCAGCTTAAATCCCACTCCCTTGCGGAGGTTTCTCAGGCCGTTCTCTCTCTAAGTGGTCTGTGTTTATTACTGTGTCCTGTTTAATCCTTTCATTGTGCTTTTCACAACCTGTAATGTATTAACTTGCTTCCCTTGATCATTTCTGTCTCCTCTGCGAGGTTGTAAGCTCCATGAGGGCAAAATCTTTTATGTTGACCAATTTGTACCCAGTGCCTGGCACACGTTAGGGCTTCAGTAAAAGTTGAAGGCAGCAACCCTAGCTAGAATCTTACTTTTTGACAGTATACACGGTTTGGTGTTTGTACTCTGTGTTCTTTCATGTGTTTTGTTTTATCCACTGGTATTAACCCCTGAAGATGTCTCATTGGGACAACTTCCTCCACATCTCCCATGGAGCCTGGCACAGAGCTCGGCCTATAGAACAGATCAGGTGCTCAATAAATGCTCGTTCTGTGAGCCAGGTGGTTCCGAGACTTGTGGCCAAGTCCTCCCTGCCCCTGGGTCAGTATTGTTTGGAATATTTGGGTGATGAAACCTTTCCAGTGCCCACTGCCAGGATGTTGTATCGCCATCAGGTGCCAAATAAATGCTTGTATTTATTACTGATGTGTGACTGACTTCTCTGTGCCTATGGATAATCCTGTGATGCCCGCATATTTTTCTTAGCCCCTTACAGCATCCCTCTCCACCTCACAGCATACCCCTTCTTATTTTGCTGCCAGATCTTTTTTTATATGAACAGGTCCACACCTGAGATGAGCCCATCTTAGTTGTCATGACTACAGGCAGCTACCCAAAATATGGCCAGCACTGGATTTCTCACGTCAGGAGACAGAAGAGTCATTAGTAAGTAGTGTTGTTTCTGGGTTATTGCAAGTCTGGGGTGAAGGCTGGAGAAATAGACTGGGCTGGAACTGGAGGGCCGTGAGGCGTGGAGATTTCCTTAGCCCACGCTGTCCAGTTTGGATTCAGGTTTCCTAGAGTGGGTGTAGGTTCGAAGAGAATTCTAGGGCAGCCAGGGTGGGATCTAGGCAGTGGGCTGTGTGTAAATTGGGGAGTTCTTGGGGTGTGATGCACCTGAAGGGCAGACCTGGCCAGGCAAGTGCGCCAGGCACACAGGCTATGAAGATTCAGCAAGAGACGGGAAGTTCTGGGGGAGCATCGTGGTGGGAAGCAGCTGGGGGACGGGGGGAAGCTGGGTGTAGGGGAGGAAGAGCAGAGAGGGACCAAGTCACGCTGAAGCACATCACCAGACGGAGGGAGACCTGGCTGGAGGAGAGCACTGGGGGCAAAGGCGAGAGGAGTGGACTGGAGCTGGTTGGCTGTACTGTAAGGAACAGTGGGATATCCTCAAGGGAGGGATACAAAGTCTAGGAGGTTGAGACAGTACTGTTGAAGCGGGAATAACATACCCATTTTCAGGATAGGAAGGCTTTTAGGGGGTGTGATAAATTGGGGGATTACAGCCCAGCTGGGCATGGCTGAGCGGTTGGGCACCAACCTAGGATCCAGGAGATGGCGGTTTGATTCTCAGTCAGGGCACATGCCGGGTTGCAGGCTCGATCTCCAGTTGGGGGTGTGCAGGAGGCAGCCGATCAGTGACTCTCTCATCATTGATATTTCTATTTCTCTCCCTCTCCTTTCCTCTCTGAAATCAATAAAGATATATTAAAATTAAAATTTTAAAGATTTTTTTAAAAATGCGATTATAGAGCAGCACCTGTGTCAGCCCGCTTCCATGCCCTTCCCACCCCCACTCTTAAATAGGGCATCAGGTTGAATTTCAGTCCGTTCCCTTCCCCCGTGCTGACCTCTGCCAGGGGATTCTCTTCTAAAATTATCTCCTTCCTGAGCTGGGGGCTGCCCCCCTCCAGCCTGCTTCCTCCAGTGGGGAAGGCATGAAGCCTGGGGGAAGGCCTCTAACCTGGGGAGGAAGTTATTCATAACAGCTACAATTGACGCTGTGTCCCAGGCGGGAGCTTCCCATCTTCCCACCATCCCACGAGGCAGTCACTTTCCCATTTTACAGAAGAGCACAATGAGGCTCAGAGACTCCGATCATACAAAAAAAGGAAGAAATACAACTTGAAGGGCATGGGCTTGAAACAAAAAAAGATTCTGAATGCTGGCTCAGTCTTTACTAGAGACCTTGGCTAAGGTACCTAACCTCACAGAACATCAGTCTCCCGTATCTAAAAATGAGAAAAATTATCTCTACATTCAAAGGTCCCCGTGAGGATCAGACGTGACGATGTGTGTAGGCAAAGCGCCTGGTGCTGACACATGAACTGTCTCGCAAAATGAGCTTCAGTTTAATAATACGAATTCACATTCACTGCTTACTGGGGAGCAAACACAGTGGTAACTTTTTTAAAATCCTCACCTGAGGTTATGTTTTTATTGATTTGAGAGGTGGGGGCAGAGAAGCATCGATGTGAGAGAGAAACATTGATCGGCTGCCTCCTGCATACCCCCTACTGGGGATCAAGCCTACAACCCAGGCTTGTGCCCTGGCAGGGAATTGAACCAGCGATCTCTTTGTACGTGGGACAGTGCTCAACCAACTGAGCCACCCCACCAGGGCCACCATGGTGACTTTTTTGCACGCATTCTTTTATCTCCATAACCCTCTAAGTCCCTGCCTTTCCGAGGACACTGAAGCCAGCATGTGAAATAGTCTCACCTCGAGTGTGCGCCCTTAACTAACAATATTGCATCTGTGACTGTTTTCCTAGCGTGAGATATTCTCCCTCCTCACTTTGGGGGGCTCTAGATCTTTCCCACTGGGGGACTAAACCTGAGACCAAAGACGTTATTCCTAGTTAGGTAGCGAATAGGGGAGAAAGTGTATCATGCTTGAGAAACCAGAAGAGGGAGGAAGAGACCTGTCCAGTGCTATCGGGAGGGCCTCCTGCGGGACATAGGAAGGAACCAGGGATTTTTAAAGGATCTGGGAGGCAAGTCCAACAAGGAGTAGGTAGAAGAGAAATGATCACCATTTGGCCACTTGGCAACCTTCCTTCAAACAGCAATTCCATAGCCTATAGGTTTTAACCTTTTAGTGTCACGGGCCTTAAGAAAATCTATTTAAAACCTCAGAAGAATATATATCTTACATAGTATACATACCCTGTAGAATGCATGCATGCTGATGAATTTGTTTCCAAATTTAGGAGCTTTTCACAGAACTCCCTAGAAATCCATCTTGGGCCGTCCAAATAAGAACCTAAGCTCACTACCCACGAGGGGGAGGGAGGGGCAGAAGGTGGGCATAGTCTATATTTTATTCTCTTGTTCTGCAGGATGATAGCCCATGAGATCTCAGCTATTCATCATCGCAAACTCAAGGTGGTTCTGCTCACATCCTGCACTAGCAGCTGTACGTTTCCTGGACCCTCCTTGTTTGAGAATCTGGTCTTCAGAACTGCGGCCAGTGCTCCTGCTCGGCTCGGTCCAGTGCGAGGGCTTCCCCAGTCCCGCCTTCAAATCCTGGAATCCATCACCAGGCCCTGACTTTCTCCAGAATAGTGGGGAAACAGGAATTGCTTTAGATATTTGTGTCCCGGGACTCGCAAGACCTTACAGAAACTGGCTACCTTCAGGACAGCCGTCTTCCACAAGCAGTTGAAAATCTCTCCCGTTTCCGAAATGCCCTCCCCACAAAATATTTTCGCTTAGACACTGTATTTTCTTTAAGACAGTATTCCTTTCATCTCACGCCAACCCCTTGGAACTCTTTCCTTATTTTCTGCCTACGGAGATGGTGGGTGTCGCAGAACCTTCAGTCCCTCAGACGGGCACAGGTTTACTTTGTGGGGGGGATTATATGCCTTCGGGCTTGGAGGACTTATGTTAGAAAAGGTGCTTTTGATGGTGTCCACCGTCCCACCTGCTTTGGACATTTCCATTTAACCTAGATCCAAATTTACTTGTAGACCAGATGTTTTGTGTCCCTCCCCCTGGTTCCTGAACTTGGACTGTCCTGGGACCCACCTCACTTGGTGATGGACCCTAAGCAACACATTGGCTCATGTTTATCACTTGTCCTCTACAGTGAGGAGTTCACAGGAGAAAGAATGCCCTAGGAAAATTGGCAAAAGAACATAAAAGGATGCCAGATAGAGGAGTTTGTCCCTGGCAGAAAGTAATTTATTGACCTGAAAAAGGGAAGGATGGCAGAATACTTCCCCACCGTCGCTTATATCTGTGGGCTCTCATGGGAACACTCACTCCCTTCTCCCCTCTGCGCCTCTGCCCCTGGCCCAGTTCCCTTCCCCCCTGTTATCTAACCCACTGGATAGACAGGCGGGTGCTCCTCAGTCCACACGGAAGCCCAGTCCCCCCCCATAAATCCAGGCCGCTGGTGAGGTGGACACGCATCTTTCTGGGAAGTGGGGGACATGGCAGAAGCCAAGGCTCTCGCCCTGCTTCCCACAGCGCCCCATGCCCAGTGGGTAACAGATAAGGTGGGGTCAAGGGGTGGCACCGAAGCATTATTAGCAGCCCCTGGCAGACAGAAAAGGCAGAGCTCCAGGAGCAAATTGAAGACTGGATGGGTTGGGAGAGGCGGTTGGGCAGTGAGGACTAGACCTTGGGAAGATACGGAGCTGGGGACAACCCAGCAGGGAAAGATGGCAGAGAGGCACCAGGGGGTGAGTTACTCCCCAGGGTTTGCAGACCTTGGAATCACTCGGTCCAGCACCGCAGCCTCGCCTCCCCCGTGCTGAACAGAGAGGAGACACTAGGATGGTGTAGGTTGAACATGCTCTGGGAGCACACAGGTTTGAGACCATGCTAAGCACTATTCCGTCCTGGTCTGGGCAATATTTATAGAGGGACCAGCGGCTTGGGGCTGGAAGCCTCCTAGTGACTAAGGAGGGGGCCAGGGCTGCTGCCCAGCTGAGGGAATTCCCTGTGGGGCTGTCCCTCAGGTTCTCACCCCAACCCCTCCCCCACACTGCTCTCACACCTGCTTCGACCCCAAGCAGATCAGATGTGGCAGTGGGGGGGTCATGTGATGGAGAGATGGCTATAAATAGCTGGGGGTGGGCATGCTGCCCCAGACGCCTTGGGGACAGACAAGAGGACAGGCTTAAGGAGCTGTCCTGGGGGTTGGACTGGGGCAAGCAGGCCAAGGCCTGGCTAGGGGAGGGAGCATGAAGCCATCTGAGTCCCAGCGGCGTGGAGGGGAAAAAACCTGGTGGGGTAGTGCCCCCCAGTACCAGTACATGCCCTTCGAACACTGCACCAGCTACGGACTGCCCTCGGAGAATGGGGGCCTCCAGCACAGGCCCCGGAGGGATGCAGGGGCCCGGCCCAACTCCCACCCCACACAGGTAAAGTCCTAAGGGGAGGGGCGGTGGGTTGGAGGAGCCGGTGGTGAGACAGATTGGGGGAAATTAGGAATTGGGTGAAACGAAGGAGCAGGGTTATTTTTTTTAGCTTAAAAATTACATGGCAATGTGTTCAAAATATGACGATCCTGCAAAGGCCTGGGCCCAGCTCAGTAGACACAAGTCCTTTTATATAACCTCTCCCAGCAGATCTCAGGAACCCTATGGGGACAGCAAAGCCACATATGCATGACGAGATCCTGCTTACATAAGCCACACGAGAGACTGGCCCAGGAGCCCACGTCTGTGCACGAGAGAGCTCCCTCACACCCTCACCCACACGCAGCACCCCCCCAGGCGGCATCCGCCGCCTCAGCCAAGCCCAGCCGCAGCCCCCTCCCCAATGCTGCTCTGCTGTGGTGCTTAGCCCTGCACCAGCCCCCACAGATCGGGCTCCTTCAGTGTTCCCAGGTTTGGTATGGAGCACCCCTCTTTTTCATCTCCACCAACCTGGGACCCAAGGGAGTGAGACAGTCTGTGGAAGGGTGTGCACTGAGCGCCACTGGTAGGTAGTGTCTTCTCGCTGTGTCCCACGTGGGGCGTGGACAGAAACACTACCTCCCTCGATCACTAACCTCCTTCCAGAAGATGGAACAGCCACGAGCAGGGCAATTCGTGCGTGCCTGCCCACTACTCCCGCTTCGACTCCGCTGCTCATATTGTGAAATCAGATCTCTTCCACCCAGGCTCTCCCAGAACCAGCAGCATGGCCCGGCCTGACCTGGCCCCAGAGGAGGGAGTTAGCGCGGTGGGAGTGGGGCAGGCTACCTGGGGATGAGAGCCGAGGGCTACCAGACCTGAGGGGTTCCTCTGCCCTCTAGACATTTGGGGGAGCATCTAATTACCCTGCTCTGGGAAGAAGTGGATTGGCTTGCCTTCTCAGGACTGTGCACCCCAGGGAGGGAGGGATGGGTGTTCTCTAAGCTTGGCCGAGCGTCTGAGGGGCCTCCAGTAAGGCCAGACACACCAAGGCACAGTGCAAGCAAGAGTCACCTGCTGGCCTATCCTTACCCATCCGCGTCAGGATTCCCAGGAGGGAAGTCGGGTAGGGGGAGGGTCTGGGGATATTAGAGGGACAGGCTGAGATACAGCAAGCAGAGTGACACGGAAAACTACTAATTGACACAGATGCACAGTCCTAGCTCTACGTCAGAGTAGAAACTGGCCTGCTTGATGAAGGCTGCTATGGACCAAGATGAGCACAGATGGAGAGAGGGTGAGAGGGACAGACAAGGGTGACAAGTAGGGAATATGTGGGTGGGAGTGGGGAGCTGAGGGCAGGGAGCACCAGCGGAGTGACCCTACGCGAGGACCTCAACACCCAGGATTTTAAAGGCTGTTTGTTTGTCTGCTCCTGCGGGCCTATGTGCTTCCCTCTGTCTATTCCGCTAACTTTTCCGCAAGACAGATATTTCCCGTTCTCCTCTGTCCAGATTTATGGCCACCGCAAAGAGCAATTCTCAGACAAGGAGCAGGACGTGGGGATGCTCAAGAAGATGGGCTCCAGGGCGACCATGGACAGCACAGATGAGGACCACTATTCTAAATGTCAAGGTGATGGGGACTGAGAAGGAAAGGAATCTGGAACAGGAGGAGCGACAGGCCTTAGACAATAACTTGGGTGTCCCATTGCGTATATCCCTGCTCTGCCTCCCCGAGTGCACCCCAAAGCCCTCCTCCCAGCATTAAGGAGAGGCATCTCTCCCCGCTTCCTTCTCGCTTGCCTTTTCCCCACTTTCTCTCCCGCTCAGCCCCAAGAAATGGGTTTTAGAAGGGAATTCAAGGATCCAGTAGGGAACCACGTTAGTGCCTGGAAGGGGCAGGGGCGGGGCAGCAGCTGGCAGAGGAGTGAAGAGAGACTCAGTGAATGAGACCCATACACCAGACCCTCAGTGACTGAGACAAGACGCAAAAGACCTCCCCTCTGGGCCTCAGTCATGGGCCTGAGCAGTGGCAAGTCACCACCCTTCTTAACCCTTTCTCTTCCTAGACTGTATGTACCGCCTGGGGCGCGTGGTGAGAAGGAAGTTGGGGGAAGACTGGATCTTCCTGGTGCTCCTGGGACTGCTGATGGCTCTGGTTAGCTGGTGCATGGACTACGTTAGCGCCAAAACCCTCCAGGGTAGGTGTCACCTGGCCCTGGCCGCTCAGCCTCTCCCCGTGCCTAGTTTCTACCTAGGATAAGCTGGGTGTGTGGTGGAAGGAGGCATTGCACAGAGGAGATCAGGCCCAGGGCAAGACCAGACCAGACCAGACCCAGACCCATCTCTCCTGCCCCTTCCACCCGCCACCAGCCCAGCTGTGGGTGCCCCTCTAATACTCACCCCAGTTTTCCCAGGACTTTCCTGCGTTTGAGCACCAAACATCCTGAGACCCAGGAGCGCCTCGGTTCTGGGCAAACCGGGGTGGCCGGTCACCCCCGGGGCCTGTCATGTGGTGGCCGCAGTCCCAGCTCCAGTGTGGTTTGCGCAGAGACCCCAGCTCCTAGGAGCGCTGGGAACTGGAACGGGACAGGGCATCTCCAGCCACGCGGGTTTATAGCAGCATCTCGCGAGATTCAGCGGGACAGCCCCAGGGACCCTGCTCCTCCCTGCGGGCCTGGACCGGGTGGGGTGGCTGCACCGCCGTGGGCGTGGGGCTGAGCGCGGGGCCTTCCCTGCAGCCTACAAGTGGACCTACTCCCAGGTGCAGCCCAGCCTGCCTCTGCAGTTCCTCGTCTGGGTCACCTTCCCGCTCGTCCTGATCCTCTTCAGTGCCCTCTTCTGCCACCTCATCTCTCCCCAGGCGGTCGGTGAGAACTGCCCCATCCTTCCTGACCGCCCACCCCACTTCCTCCCTCCTCCCGCCCCACTCACAGCCCCTGCCCCGCCTGTCACCCTGCTCCCCGCCACAGCCCCTCTCCCTGCCCCCCCCCCCCGCCCATCCCCAGGACCCCTGTGACCTCCAGCTTGAACCCGCACACAATCATCTCGCGACCCCTCTAGGCTCTGGGATCCCTGAGATGAAGACAATACTTCGGGGGGTTGTCTTGAAGGAATATCTCACCCTCAAGGCCTTCGTCGCCAAGGTCGTGGCCCTGACTGCGGGGCTGGGCAGTGGCATCCCTGTGGGGAAGGAGGTAGGTGGCAGTCCCTGAGGTGCGAGCTGGGCAGAGGGCGGCTCTGGGGGCAGGTGTGGACATGGGCACGGGGACGGGAGCCAGACCAAGAGGACAAGGGGAGACGGGGTGGAGGAGGGGCGGGAATACATGGGAAGGTCCCCGTCCTGGGGCAGAGTAACAGAAGCGTCAGAGCTGGGAGGGCCTCAGAGCCGTCTCCCAACCTGGGCACTGTTGACGCTTTGGGCTGGATAATATTGGTCCTGGGAGGCCATCCTGTGCATAGTAGGACGTTTAGCAGCACCCCTGGCCTCTACCCCCTCGATGCCAATAGCAGCCCCCGGCTGTGACAACCAGGACGTCCCCAGACATTGTCAAATGTCCCCTGGGTGGGGGGAATCTTCCCCACTTGAAGACCACTGCCTGAGCGACACGCGCCCAATGCCCTTGTTTTAATATGCGGAAACCGAGACCTGGAGAGAGGCTGTGCTTGCTTCAAGGTTATGCTCATGCGCACTCGTGTCCTGCTCCAGTCGATAATCCACACGGCAGCCAGAGTCGTCTTTTCAAAGTGGAATCAGTAATGTCTGACCTCTGCCCGAGAACTCCCAATGGCTTTCCATTCTTAAAATAAAACCCGAAGTTTTCGCTGGGCCTCGGAGGCCTGTGGTGACCTGGCTCCCCTCTGTCCCTGTTCTGTCCCCTCAGGCTGCTCCTCACTCACTGTTTCGGGGTGACAAGGCCTTCTTCCTGTCCCTCAACCACGCAAGCTTGTCCCCCTCTCAGGGCTCCTGCACCTGCTGCGCCCTCGGCTGTCTATTCCATCTCTCTCTGTCCCCTTGCCCTCCCTCAATTTCTTCCTGGCCCTTAGAAGTTTCTGAAATGTCAAGACGCCAGCATCTCACCTCCCTCTCTGGGATGAAGCTCCGCGAGGGCAGAACTCCCTGCCACTCACATCTGGGTTTCCAGCACCTGGCCCAGCGCCTGGAGCAATGCATGCTAGTGAGTGGATGCTGCGGAGCCCCCTCCGGGACCCCTGCCCCTGACCCCTCCCCGTCTCTCTCCCAGGGCCCCTTCGTCCACATCGCCAGCATCTGTGCCGCTGTCCTCAGCAAGTTCATGTCCGTGTTCTCGGGGGTGTACGAGGTAAGGCTGGGAAAGTCAAATGAGGGCGGGCTGTGTGTGTTCAGGGTGGCAGGGGGGCTGCCTTCGCTCCGGGCTGGCCTTGATGCTGAAACGGGGCTCGGCGCTAATCCAGGCTCCCCTGTTCCCCACCCCGCCCCCCACCGCCTGTCCTCGCCACCTGACGCCTCTGTTTAGCTCGTGTCTGTCCAGTAACGTCCCCTCCTTCTTGCTCTGCACCCCCGCCTCAGAGCCTGCACATGGCCCGCTCCCTGCTAGCCTGCCAGTCCACCGCCCCCCCCCCCCCCCCGTGTCAGTTTCCCTCCCCGGTCCCCTCCTGTGCCGCCCCTGACCCTCTGTGGTTCCTGGTTCCCCACCCGGGCTCTCCTATGACCGCCCGCCCCCAGCGCCCTGCCCCCCTTGTCCCGCGCGCTTCTCTGTTGCAGACCGTGCCTGAGCAGCTTGACTTCGCGGTGTCGGCCTGCGCCGTGGGCGTGGGATGCTGCTTTGCAGCCCCTGTCGGAGGCAAGTCCCTCTTCCTCCCCACCTGTGTCCCGAGCATGACTTGGAAGGGGGGCCTGGGTGGCTGCCACAGCTTTGGGGTGGACGTGGGTGCTGGCTGAACGGACTGGCGGGTGGGCCCGCAGCCCCTGGTCTCCAGGCACCCACACTTTTCTACCGAAGGTCTGCGTGTTCCTTCGAGGCCGGCGCTGTGTCATGCAGGCCTGATTGCTAGTGCCGTTGTCTGAAGTCCTCTCCTGTCTCTCTTGCTGTTGACACTCCTCTCCCTGCCTGTCCCCACCTCCAGCCTCTCTCTGGTGATCACTTATTGGCTTCCCCGCTCACCATGTATTTACCTAACTTTTATTTCATTTTCTGTGTTTTGGGCCTTGCGCTATGAGGCCACTTCCTGTCTCGGCCTGGGCATTGCGGGGGGGCCATGGGACCACTATGATTCCCCGTGACTTAAGCCTCTCCTCCTGCCTTATTCCCACCCTTGTTTGTTCTCCTCTCCTCTCTCTGCCCCCCTTCCCTTCCTCGCCCCTCCCTTCTCGCTCTTGGTCTGTCTGTCCCCTAGTAGCAGCCATACTATTACACGGATATGCTGACGGTGGGCTGTGCCGTGGGCGTCGGCTGTTGCTTTGGGACCCCACTTGGAGGCAAGTGACTCATCCCTCCTACACCAGTCCGCGTGCCTGACCCTGCTCCCCAAGCAGTGGTCAGTGTCCAAAATACGAGTATTGCTAGGTAAAACAAGCGTATAACAAGAATAGCTAAGTTTTAGTGAGCATCTACTGTGTGCAGGCAGAGTTCTGAGCATTGGACGTGTGTTCCTGCCCAGAGCTGCAGGAGGCTGAGACTCTAGGGGAGAGAGGAGAGAACAGGCTACTTTCCTTGTCTGGGGTGAGTAACAAGTAGGCATGGTCAGAGAAAGCAGGTGTATGTGTTTGTTTACTCACCAGTATCCGTTGTAACCAGACCCACAGGGCAGGGATTATGCCGAGCAGTCATTGGATTCACCGGTGACAGAAAGGACACCAAGTTGACAATTGGAAAAACAAAGTTGCAGGAAATGCACATGCTTCCTGAACGTACCAGCCGTTACAGGTGGCTTTTCAATGACGAAAATGCCATCAGGCCTTCCATAGAGGAGTCTTCCGGTGGCTAAAACGGCCTGGCCCAGGAATGATATATGGATCAGCGGTCAGAGTTAATGAAAATGTATCGTGTTCCCTTGTCTGACACCGTGCCAGTGGGCGCAAGAGGTGAGGGCAGCAGACGCCTCAGCTGGCACCCTGCTTGCCCTGCTCTTGTCAGCTCTTGTCAGCAGAGTCACTGGACCCATCCGTGCAGGGCAGTGTGCTGGAATTTCTGCACACGCTAAATTTCACGCTTAACGTTTATACCCACTTTTGCCTTTATTTACTCTTTTGCCTCACAAATCCAGAAGATCTAAGCAACATTTTTAGACAGGTAAAAAAAAAATTTTTTTTTTAATTAGATTCATTTTTTCTTTCAGAGTTAGACTATGTTCATGAAATGAAACCAGCCAAGTAATGTTATCTGCAAGTCCACGTGATATTTGCCACTTAATACAAACATTCTGAAAAGGGCACCTTCACTTTTCAATGCTGAACCTTTTCATGTGTCAAGAGCCACATTTTGTTAGTTTATTTTTGTGGGCTTTAGAGCTACCTTTTGTCTGGAACTTTTCGATGGTCTTTCCCATCCTTCTACATAGGGCTGAGAAAAACTGTCTTCATTCCTCGCAGAAATTCCAAGTTTATGTAGAAGATTCAGAATGTTTGTATGAAGTGGCAAATATCACATGGACTTGCAGATAACATTACTTGGCTGGTTTCATTTCATGAACATAGTCTAACTCTGAAAGAAAAAATGAGTATTAAGATAATGTATTCACTGTCTAGTCAGCTGTTAATTTTTTACAGGCTTACACCGATGAAAGAAATAGACTTCAACATTCTACCAAAATGACAGACAGCTTTTTGCTTCCGTTCCATGTGCTCTGGGCACTGGGCTGGGTCCTGTGCTCTCAAGGAGCTCACCTTGAAAGGGTAGACGGGCAGGCAGGGCATCGCTCACAGAAGTGTCTCCATGGCAGCCTGGGCCCTTACAGGGGGCACCTTCTGCTCAGCCACATGGGAGGGGTTGGGGGATTGGCAATGGAGCTTTACAAAGGAGATGGTGTTTGGTCTGACACTTAAGGGAGACAGTGGGGACAGGGTATTCCGGACAGAAGCAACAGCATTGCAAAGTCAAGCTCTGGGTGCTGTAATGACAGTCGGTGAGTATTGCCAGAAGGTGCAGGGGGAGGAACGATGGGAAACGAGTCTGGACTGGTAAACGGGGGCTAACTCATGCAGGTCCTTGTAGGCCTTGCACAAGAAAGTGGGTTTTATTTATCCCCTAGGCTAGAATTTGCCCAGATGTGTTTTTACAGAACACAACGTTCATAGTGTTAATAGATGGAACATGTAAAGGGGGTTCTGAGGTCAAATACGCTGGAAAATGCTGTGTTTTTTAAACTGGAAAAATCACCAGAATGTTTGCTATGCTGACATGCAGCGTGAATGTCCAAAATGTGGCTCGACTTCAGCATTTCCCACGGAATCCCTTTTTAAATTTACTTTTCTTAACATTTTTTGTTTCAATTACAGTTAAAATTCAATGTTATATTTGTTTCAGATGTTCAGCATAGTGGTTAGACATTTATATAACTTATGAAGTGATTCCCCCCTCCCCCCCATAAGTCTAGTACCCACCTGGCACCATATGTAGTCATTACAATATTATTCACTATGTTCTCTATGCTGTATTTCACATCCCCAAGACTGTTCTATAACTGCCAACCTGTACTTCTTAACCCCTTCCCCTTTTCCACCCAGTCCCCCAACACCCCCTCCCGGGAGCCTGGCAACCCCATGGAATCCCATCTGCAAGGACCTTCTCACGGGGCTCATAGCATCAAAAGGACTTGACTTTGGGAAATGCTGTCCCGAGTGAAGGGAGCCATGGAAGAATTTCAAACAGGGAAGTGACTTGGCCAGCTCTGCAGGGTGATCCAGTCCCTCTGACATATGTGTGCAGGCTAGAACTGGCCTGTGGGTTAACAGGTTTCATCCAAGATGAACAGGAAGACGACTGTCACTGTCGTGATGCTAGGTGGCGAGAGGCTGAACTGGGCAGAGGCGGAAGAGACAGAGACGAAGATGGTATAAATGGGCTATAAGAAGTAAAATTCATGCGACCCGGTGGTTGATTTTATGTGCGGATACGAAGGATAAGACAGAAGGAGGAATCTAGGCTAACTCTCAAGTTTACAACAAGGAAACTGGGTGGCCAGCGGTGGCAACCAAGGTGGGGAATGCAGGAAGGAAAACAGGTCCGGGGAGATGGTCATTTTCACTTTGCATGTGTGGAATTTGAAGTTCCTGTGGCATATCCAAGTGATAACAAATAGGCAGCCAGGTCGGGAAGCCTGAAGCTCGGGAACTGGGCTGAAACCATAGCTTTGTTAACCAGGAGCCTGTAGGTGCTGGTTGAGTCTATGGGCATAAATGAACTTGAGAGACAAAGTGTATCTGTGAGTAGCAAGAGTAGGAGACCAAGCCCTAGACAGTTTGGCTCCGGGGTTAGAGCATTGGCTCGTGGACGGAAGGGTCCTGGGTTCGACTCTTCCAAGGGCACGTGCCCTCAGATGCAAGTTTGATTCCCAGCCCCGGTCGGGGTGCAAACAGAAGGCAATCAATCGATGTGTCTCTCTCACATCTCTGGGTTTTTTTCTCTCTCTCTCTCCTTTCCACTCTCTCTGAAAAGCAATGGAAAAAATGTCCTCGGGTCAGGATTAAAAAAATAAAAAAGGAGACCAAGGCCAAGGCCCTGGTTGGGAGAGGAGACACAAGAGGAGCATCCAGGGTAGGGAAAGAGAGGGATGTCACAGAACTTAAGAGATCCCAGTGTTTCCAGAGGCTGTTTGTGTTTTTACTGCCTTGTTTCCTTTCCGTAGCGCATTTTGTGTCTGGCTCAGGCTAATATTAAAATTAGCTCTCATTCCTGAGTCTGCAGTGACAGACGGTTAGGGGAAGCGTCCCAGAACCACATCGTGGGAAAGAAAATCCAGCCTAGGATTTTAAGAAACTGTTGTAAAATATTCTTAAGTTGGAGAGTTTATACCCAGACAAATCAAAGCCCACGCTGGTTCTGTTACTGGTAAAGGAGAGAGGCCTTCTCCACCTGATTCTCTACTGTGTCGAATGCTCCTTTTAGGGCAAGAAGGCAGCTGCCTTACCTGATGTGATTTGAGGAGCAGGGCAGAAGGGTGGTTGGCAAAGCTCTGCCTGCCCCAGATTCCCCATTCCCTCACTCAGTTTGCTGAAATTCCACCCATGCCATTCTCTTCTGTCCTTTTTCTTCCTTCCGTCTGCCCTCCCCTGCCCTCCCTCCCCCCTTCTGTTCATCCATAGAACAGGTACTGAGCCCTGATTATGTACCAGGCACTGCATTAGGTGTTGGGGTCCAAGGCACTTTCAGTCCTAGAGGAAGCTCAGAGATGTAAACTAGTGACTGCATCTGACCGTGGTGCTGATAGTTCAAAACCCTGAGAGAACCAGGTGAGGGAGGGACTGTTTCCACCTGAGGAGGGAGATGGGGGGCGGCTTCCCAGAGAAGGTGCCATTTGAGCGGACCTCTAGGAGCCCTCTGCCAAAATGCCGTGGCCACTCCACCAGGGAGTAACCATCAGACCACCTTCCTCTTGGTGCAAGCGACTTACTGACTCTTCCACCACTGGCAGAGAGGGGCACGGGTCCTGAGGGATTCAAGGGATGGGGCTTTGAAGGTAGAACAGGGGGAAGAAACTGGCTAGGATGTGAGATGCCACCTGAAGAGGGAAGCAGGTGTGGGGGGGTTTGTCTTTATAGGCCATCAACCGTTGGTCACCGTGGAGAGAAAGGAGGAGACCAGCCTCACCTATTTCATGGTCTTTCTTGGGGCGAGGCCCCTTCTGCATTTGTCTAACTGTGGGCCATATTTCCCTGGTTCCCTTCTTTGTTTTAGATAAAGGTGAGGCTTAGCTAGGTTTTAGGTAAGTTTGTTATTGAGTTTTACTTTGCATCTAATCAAAGTCCACTCCCTTATACTTAATATGTTTAAAGATCATTTTCTCCATGTCGCCTGAATGTGCTCTCATTAGTGCTCCTGACTTGGTCCTCACCAACCCTTGCTATTTTTCTATGTATCCACCTCTTAATTTTCTGCTCCAGCGTCTGCTCTCAGAAATAGTACTACTTAGGACGATTAATTCGCTTTCCTTCTACCTCAGCCATCCTCTGTAAGCACAATTATTTTTAACTTCTTCTAGCCTCTTAGTTTTTCCCCTTGTCTTGGTCCTTTAAGTCAAGTTATTAATTTTTTTAAAAAGTGGACGAATCCTCTACTTTATTTTATTTTTTATAGTATATCTTTATTGATTTCAGAGAGAGGAAGGGAGAGGGAGAGAAAGAGACAGAAACATCAATAATGAGAGAGAGTCATTGATCGGCTGCCTCCTGCACGCCCCTAAAGGGATCGAGCCCACAGCCTGGGCATGTGCCCTGACCGGGAATTGAACCAGGATCTCTTGGATCCTAGGTCGATGCTCAACCACTGAGCCACGCCAGCCAGGCTACTTTCTTTTCTTGGAATATTGAGCACTGCCAGTTTTTGTGAAGACCTTGCCTATTTATTTTTCTTGTTTCTTCCTCATAAAGTTGCTCTAAGGTACATGGTACATGGGAGGAGGGAGGAAAGATGGGTGGGATGTTACGGAGAGTCCCTGTAATCTGGAGTTCTGCTTGGCAACCCTGGTGAGCCCCCGCTGTGGACGATTTCTCCCTCATAACTTTTCTTCAGAAAATTCCCAGTGACCCTTAAACCCCTGTGGCCATCTGACACTGTGAAGCTCACCCAACCCTTTCTCAGGGGTGGAGAGAGCATGGCCACCCCACCCTCATGGTTTGCCCTCTCTGTACCTTATTGAATCACATCACTGGCCTGCAAAATGCTGCTACCACGATTAGGTATATGGTTGAGGGCATGGGCTCCAAGAGAGCATGGACCGAGCAGGGACAGCGCGGGTCCCCAGGGTGGGAGCGTGGGAGAGAGACTTGCACTGTCGGCCTGCTCTGACCCTACGTTCTCGCCCCTACAGGGGTGCTGTTCAGCATCGAGGTCACTTCTACCTACTTCGCTGTGCACAACTACTGGCGAGGGTTCTTTGCAGCCACGTTCAGTGCCTTTGTGTTCCGAGTGCTGGCCGTGTGGAACAAGGATGCTGGTAACGGCGGGCCCTGGGGTGGGGGCTCCGAGTGGGGCGCGGAGGGGAGCTCTGCGGGGAGGCAGAAAAGGAGCCGATGGCTTTATATGGGAAGTGGGACCAAGACCCGAGGATACAGGACAAGGAGATGGGCCATGGAGGAGGGGAGTCCTGGGCGTGCGCGGAAAAGAGAAATTAGAAGAGATGTTGGGCTTGGAGGAAGGAGTCGATCCCGGAGCTGATGACCCCTGGGTTCCCTCTCTGTGTTTCTGCGTTGCTCCCACCGTCACCCTTGGCCCCTCCATCCTATAGACACCATCACCGCTCTCTTCAGAACCAATTTCCGAATGGACTTCCCCTTTGACCTGCAGGAACTGCCGGCCTTTGCTGTCATCGGGTCAGTGGGTCACCTGCCCAGGGAGTGGCGAGCTGGGGGCAGGGGTGGCTTTGGATTGGAAGGGGCCCAAGCTGGGAAGAAGAAGGCAGGGTGCCCACGGGTGAAGTGTAAATTGTTGGGGGGAGCTGGGTAGAAAGGGAAGGCAGGTGCTGGTATTGGTTCCCCCACGGCTAGGGCCCCGGGATGACGGTTTCATTTCTGTATAATTGACGCCCCCAGGATTTGCTGCGGGTTCCTGGGAGCTGTATTTGTGTATCTGCATCGCCAAGTCATGCTGGGCGTCCGAAAGCACAAGGCCCTCAGCCAGTTCCTCGCTAAGCAGTGAGTCACTGCCCTTCCTTAGCCCTCCCCGCTTACTTTCTGGTTTCCCCACCAGTTAGTTCCTCTTTTTAAATCTTTGAGGAAGGCCTCAAGTGCCCTTCGGTGGCTTGTGATAAAATGCAGAAGCTCTGATGCTCTATGGAGGGGGCGAGTGGTGCGGTTTCCCCTTTAAAGGTGGCCTTTTGGCGGAGAGAATGCTCTGTGTATAAAGAACACAGCGGACCACGGGGAACTTCAGCTCCCCAGGGCTCATTTTCTTTCCTTTCAGCCGCCTGCTGTACCCTGGAATCGTCACCTTTGTCATCGCCTCGTTCACCTTCCCACCGGGAATGGGTCAATTCATGGCCGGAGAGGTCAGCGGCCAGGGAGCCTGAGGGTGGGGTCAGGTCACCGAGCTCAAGACAGGGACGAAGGCAGGACTGGGCCACGAGGAAAGGGGGGGCAGCGCAGATGTCCCTCAGGCTTCTGAGCGTATGTACTTTTGGCCAAGGGTAGACTCTGTCCCTGAGAAAAGAGCAGAAGTGACCCCCCGAAAAGTGAGCCTGGGAGTCGGTTCCCTGGAAAGAGGGGGGAGCGAGCACCCCTGGAGCACTGCCCCGTTTGGCTTCCTCTCTCACAGCTGATGCCTCGCGAAGCCATCAGCACCCTGTTTGATAACAACACGTGGGTGAAACACGTGGGGGAGCCCGCGAGCCTGGGCCGGTCAGCCGTGTGGATCCACCCCCAGGTCAACGTCGTCATCATCATTTTACTGTTCTTCATTATGAAGGTACCTCCCCCACACGCCTGACTCCCCACGTTTCCATTCGGTTTCGCCCAGGAACCCAGGCTTGGCTTTGCGCGGGGCAGGAGAGCGTGAAACTTCACCGGGCGAAAGAGGATTAGCTTGGGGACCATCCACAAGCTGCTCGTGTGTGTAGGTGAACCTAGAACGATTATCTAGAACAATTATCTAGCTTAATTGTTCCATTCGTGGCAACTTAATGATGTTGCCGTAAGTCTTACAACCTTTCCAAAGATTCCACTCGCTAAATTATTATGACATCACCGCAGCCAAATAAACAAAGGCGAGATCGAGTTCAGCAAAACAGACGACTGGGTGAAAAGCACAGGCCAATTAACCAAAGCCCCCCACATATTAGGTAATTAGGCTTCCCATTCTCCGTGTACCTGATGATCCATTTTTACCTGATTTTACATACCCATTTCCCTCAGTTTAGTGCATAATCTCTTTTCTAGAATTGAAAAGAGATAAAATATTTAAATCAATTTTATTAATGACTATAAACAATTTCTATAAATGTTGCCATTCTCTGTTAGGTAGTGAGGCTTCAAGGGTTTTGCGATTCTCAAGCCACTTTCTTCTAACTCCAGTTAGGAAACAAAAGCCGATCTCTTTTTATCTCAGTTCTTTTTCATACCTACCCATCAAGGATCATGTATTTACAGACATCTCAATTACTGCCTTAGACAAAGATATTTTCATTTCCACCCTGGTTGTGACATCTATTACTATTGCCGATTGCATATATTTTCTTTATTGATGATTGCCTTATTACTTTTTTTTAATATATCTTTATTGATTTCAGAGGGAGGAAGGGAGAGAGAGAGAGAAACATCAATGATGAGAGAGTCATTGATCGGCTGCCTCCTGCACGCCCCCTGCTGGGGATCAAGCCCACAACCTGGGCACGTGCCCTGACCAGGAATCGAACCGCGATCTCTTGGATCCTAGGTCGATGCTCAACCACTGAGACAAGCCTGGCCGGGCGCCTTATTACTTTTTAAATATGTTTTTATTTATTTCAAAAAAAGGAAGGCAGAGGGAGAAGGAGAGGGAAATAGAAACATCAATGATGAGAGAGTCATTGAGCGGCTGCCTCCTGCTGGGGATCGAACAGTGACCTGCTGGTTCATGGGCTGATGCTCAACCACTGAGCCACACAGGCCCGGCTGCCTTATTACTAATAGTATGTCTGCCCAAATAGTCCAACATTTTCTTCTGTATATTAGGTCTCTCATTTAAGAGTCTGTCCACACTGAACTTTCATGCTTTTGAACACCTTGTCATCGACTTACTCATGATACTTTTTATGAATCGGTATTTCCCCAGGATATGAGCCACTAAGTAATACTTATATTGTAGTAGCCGTAGTGGGTCCATTTATTCACTGATTCAACAAATGCTATTATATACCTTCTACGTGCCAAGTATATAATACTGATTACTGATCTTTGACAAATCTTATGCTTATGGTTGAAAAACAATTTTTAAAATTTCCTTCTTTGTTTGTTGCTGCTCATTTGATGTACTTGTCAGTGGTCTTATGATTAGAGATACCAGGCACTTCACACCAGGTTCCAACTCTGTGGCTTACACTCTCAGGATTTGCTCCGGTTTCTAGAAGCCGTGTTTGTATGTTCCCTTCCTTATTTCACTTCAGATGGGTTAACTGAGTTTATGGCTTCTGCATTTTGCATACGAGCTTTATTCAATTTTTTGTTCCTGCCTTCAAAATATTTGACATTTTTATCATAAAACAACTCTCTGTCTTGTTAGGGATTTTTTTTGGGGGGGCGGACTTTCTTTATAGACTTCATCTTCTCTAATTTATAAATCTCAACTTCCTGTCATTGTTGTTGATATACAAACCCATCTGCCATAACCAAGTCCAAGTTTAGATGGCATCTCAAAAATTATTGTTCAATGATAGTAAGTGTTTTTTTTCTGGTATATCTCTAGACTGAGCTATATGGTAATGCTGGGGACATACATGCGTTTAAAATGTCAAGCTTTTGAAATGTTTCAGAGAAGCAAAAGGCTGTATGTTTTTCAACATTTCTCCCACAAGTCACCTCCCCTCCCAGGATTCCCAAGTATATATCTGGATATCACATCACGGGTTAAAATTTATTCTGAGAAATGTACTGGATTATATAGACTCAACTGTATGTCACTATTATTCATTTCTCACTGAATTACATCCTTGAAAATGTTTGTGTCATTGGCGTATCAGGAAAAGGAATCCACACACTTCCTGGGCTATTTTTCAAGCCCAACAGTTTGCATCAGGCCTATGATTTTCTATGTTTATAAACATAAAGCCACTCCTGGCTATAAATCCACGATGTTACTTAGTTATCACTGCCTTTTTCACTGTCCTACCATTGGACACATAAGCATATCTTTATTTTTTCCGGAGTGTGGGCAATTGACTACATAGCCAAATCAAAATATAAAAGTGACTAGAACTATTTTCCACAGTCTGATCTAAAACTTACGTGGTCCTCTGGCAGCCCCAGTGCAGGCTGATAAGATTCTCGGTTATAATGTTGACCAAGTGAACTTCCATCTTCCTCAATCTTAAGACATGGAAAGTGTCATTATGTTGTAAGTCAGGAGGTTTCACAATGAGTGTGAATATAATGACTACGTCTCAGTTTCCCTTTCAGTAAGTCTAACATGATTACCGAGTACCATGGAGTCATAGCCCAGCCCAAGGCTCTGTGGAATTCTTTTTGGCCTGATCTTAACATTGCTCCTTCATGTGACAGGTCTAACTAAAGTGGAATCTGTGATTATGCCTCTCTCGTTTCCCAGCTCCCTAGAATTTAAAATCTTGGGAGTTCATTGTGTTCCAAATCACTTACATTGCTTCTGCACCTTCCCCTTCGTGTGCTAATAGCTCAAAAGTTTGGCTAATCTCATGTGTCATTCTTCACGCTATAGGAGTTGATACTCCAGTGTCCTCTGACCCTGATCCTGTTCTTACGCACATTTTGGAGGCTAATCTAAAGTTCTTCCTCTGAAATCAGACCTGCCGGCCACCTATTATCTGTATTACTGAAGCTTTCAGACTGCTCTGAGCCTACAAATCCCTATGGCTTTGCCAAATCCCTGATGTACTTCTTCCAAAGATATGGGACAGGATAGTTCAAGGGATCTCAAACTGGCACAGATCAGAGTCACTTAAGAAGCTTAAACTAACCGTAGCCGGTGTGGCTCAGTTGGTTGGGTGTGAGCCTGTGCACCAAAAGGTTGCTGGTTTGGTTCCAGTTCAGGGCACGTGCCTGGGGTTGCAGGACTGATCCCCGGTCGGGGGTGGGGGGTGGGAGGCAGCAGATCGATGTTTCTCTCTCACATCAAAGTTTCTCTCTCTCTCTCCCTCCCTCTCTCACTTAAAAAATAAATAAAAATAAAAAAATCAATGAAACAGAAGCTTAAACTACAGGTGCCGAGAACTCTGTCTCCAGACAGTCTGAAATGGTGGCCTCTGATGGTGTCTGATCATCTGTACTTTAACCTCAAGTTCTCCATGAACATTCCTGTTGGGTATTTTAGCAAATATCAGCTCCGAGAAGTGTTTTCTGTTTTGCACGAATACTATTTGACCAAGCTCTCATCTTTCTTTCCTCCCTCCCTCCCTCCCTCCCTCCCTCCCTCCCTCCCTCCCTCCCTCCCTCCCTCCCTCCCTTCCTTCCTTCCCTCCTTCCTTCCTTCCTAGTGACCTACTTACCTACCTACCTACATCCTACCTACATTTACTGAGCACTGTTCCAGGACAGAGAGAAAGCAGAGATAACAAGATACACTCATACTTTACACTCAAGGACTTCTCAGGCTTTATTCTCTCCCTGTATACATTTAACTTCTCAGTTTTCAACTGTCTTAAACAGCCATATTCTGACATGAAGAACTATGCATTTTGCCTCATCTCAGAGTTTCTGGGATGAAACCTTCTTAGAGCCTTGGCCACTTCCTCTTGAGGTCAGCTCTGGCTCAAGGGAATTCTAAGGTTCAGGAAATTAAGACATTTATTTCTCAATACTTGAAAATGCAATTGGTGCGGTTTTAAAATTGTAAATATTTTGATCCTGGCAGTTCTGATCTTTGGTTGCTACCATCTTTCACCATGTTAGTTTCCAACCTTTTTCCAAGATTGGCTTCCTTATTTTGGAAGTGATATGCAAATCTATTGCTTAATTTACATACTATGTCTCATAAAAGCTCAAGCACTACTCCTTTTTTTACTCTGTTTCTCAATTCTTCTGCATTCTTTGGCACAAAACTGCTTTTTCTAAAATTATCCCAGTTTCTATTGGAATACTACCTGCCAAATGTGGCCTTGAAGATCCTTCCTATTACACTGGCTGACTCACCTGGCTCTGTCAAGGTGCCCTTCCTGTGTGGCTAGGACGGATCTGATTCTTTGATCATTTGTTTAAAGTGATTTGATGTCATAGGAAATGGCTCAGGCAGGATAGTTGCTTCAGTTTCCCCTGTGAGGTTCACCGTATAAATGGTTTTGTAAATAACTCCGTTAAAGCTCAGTCAACACAGTAATTCACTAAGACTTTAAGGTGTCTGCCACTTCCAACGAGGGATTGTATTCAGAAACATAATCTGACCAGGAAAAGATATCTTTCAGCTTCAAGAGTTTCAGGCTGTTCTGCTGGGGTGACCATTGGAAGCCAAGAGGCTACAGTGGGCTGGGGCCCTTTGGGGGCAGTGACAGAGGCCCTCTGAGGCCCCACTCCTTGTTCTGGATTGCCTAAAGGCAAATATAGTCACTCCAGGTCGGAGGGTTTGGGGTTAACCACCTGGAAGAACTCTCTCACAGTGTTGTCTTTGGTGATCTCTTAGCTTGAGAACTCCATGTGTTTTGGTTCTAGAGGAAGAGGGGCAGACATGATGGCTTTCAGGAGCGTGAGTCATCCAGCATTTCTGCGGCTCTTAAAGCAGGAAGGAGGATAGTAGGAAGGGGGTTGAGTGTGTGTGTGTGTGTTGGGCAGAGTTGAGAGGGTGTCCTGATGCCTCTGTTTACCCTAGTTCTGGATGTCCATCGTGTCCACCACTATGCCCATACCCTGCGGAGGCTTCATGCCTGTATTTGTGCTAGGTGAGTTCTGATGGGGAGCCTGGGATCGTACTGATAGCTGCAATCTAGGGTACTGGGAAAATAAGGAAAGGCCTGGAATGCTGGGGGCTTGCATTTGGTCTTAGCACCCAAGGAGGGATTGGCTCTGAAAATACAGAGGATAAGGAACTTGGATCTCTTCACACCTTCCTTCCTTTTGTCTTTGCTCTAGGAGCTGCATTTGGAAGGCTGGTAGGGGAGATCATGGCCATGATATTCCCTGAGGGTATCTTATTTGATGGCATCATCTACAAGATCCTTCCTGGGGGCTACGCAGTAATTGGTGAGATACATTCCACCCTCCTGTAAAGAAATATTGAATCCCTCAAATGCCCACACTCCAACTCTCCCATGACATCTTCATTTGAGCCTATACAATATGGTTTTAATTTAATGCTATTTAATTCTACTTGTATCCAAATAATCAACCCTTGGTTTTGACTCTCATTGACATTTATTGAATGTCTATGAGACTTAGTTTCTTCATGTAGAAAAGAGATTATTGGGATTAAATGAGATAATAGGGATAAGAGCACCTAGGATTGTGTCTGAATGTTTGGTAAGGATTTTTTGTTTCTCCCAAAGAATCATGGAAACAACAGTGCAGGTGACTGGCCCAGCTACTTTCACCTTGCAGATATTCCAGTATTGATGGGACTTAAGAGCACATGACTAAGCTAAAAAACATGGGCTCTGGACCTATCCCTGCCACTTGTCCCTTGGATGGTCATGTACAAGTTAGCTGCCTTTCTGAGCCTTAGTTTCTTCAGAAGTGACTTCTGGGATACTTCACAGCCCTAACATTCTATGAATCTCTGTTTAGTTTTTCCATTAAATCTATTCTCCCGTCCAACCAAAACCCATGTCTAACACAGTGACCAGTATAAATCCACAGAATTATTATACCTCCTCCTTCCTTTCTCTCCTCACTGAAATCCCATAACAGGTAAGGCCAGGCCTCTCCTAGATCTAGGAGCACTAACCAGCTTTAATGATCAGATGATGATGGCCTTACTCTCTCATAAATTGTTGGCTCAAAACCTGAGGTCCAGAGTAGAATGCCGTAATTGGGTTTTTAAATGCTCAGTTAAAGATGATACAAACTTTCAAAAACCAGGAATGGATAGGACATCACTACCTTCATTTTATAAATGCATATTGGGCACGCACAAGGATTTCATAGCTTGCCAGAGGTCATGGAATGAGATCAGAATGATGACTTTCTAACAGTTCGGCATCCTAACCCCTACTCTTTTTTCGCTCACTTATTTGTTGAGTGAGTGCAAAGTGTCAAACAGTGTTCTAGGGGCTAGTGAATGTATCAGAGAAGAGGTTAGATAAAATTCCTACTCTTGTGACGCTCCTACTCTTGACAAATGGTTGTCTTGGGCGTGCTGCCACTGACCAACTCTGTGTTACTCTCATCACGTCCCATGAGCCCTGCGTGCCAAGAACTGCAGCTCTAATCCAGCAGGACATTCCTCGTCTCATTCCAGGAGCGGCAGCACTGACCGGTGCAGTGTCCCACACTGTCTCCACAGCTGTGATTTGCTTCGAGTTAACGGGTCAGATCGCTCACATTCTACCCATGATGGTGGCTGTTATCTTGGCCAACATGGTAGCTCAGAGCCTGCAGCCCTCCCTCTATGACAGCATCATCCAGGTCAAGAAGCTACCCTACTTGCCTGACCTTGGTTGGAACCAGTTCAGGTCAGGGGCACCAGCTGGAATTAGTTCAGCTTTGATGGGGTGGGGGTGGGCGACTCTGAGGCTGAGATGGAAGGTAGGGCCAATGTCTGCAAGCACTGCTTTTGACGTCTTTTTATATTCCCATGTACTTAAGAAATATTGGGAATGACCAAATGGCAAACCTCATGGAGGGGGGGAAGGAAGGGCCAGCAAAGGGACAAGCATATGGTGGGGCTAACCTCCCCCCCCATGCTTTCTCCCTCCATAGCAAATTTACAATCTTTGTTGAAGACATCATGGTACGCGACGTGAAGTTTGTTTCCGCTTCTTGCACGTACGGGGAGTTGCAAACCCTGCTCCAGACCACCACAGTCAAGACTCTACCACTGGTTGATTCAAAAGGTCAGTGGGAAGGAAGGAAGCCGACTCCTGAATCAGTGGCCTGAACTTGGGCTCCACAGAGGTGGGCGAGGCACCGCGGTGCCGGCTTGTCCGCAGGGGCCGCTCACTCTGCTGCAGGACACCCAGCCTGTGCTCCGCAGGGAACATGACCACCCTGAGGAAGGTAAAATACAGGCCTAACGCAGGCACAAGACAGTTAAAAACCAGGTAAAGAAATACAGTCAATTCTCATCATTCACTGTAGTTGTGCTCTATAAAGTCACACGGACACTGAATCAGGGGCACCACACTGAACCAGTGCTCCTAGAAGACATACAAGGTTAGGTTCCTGCAAGCCTCTGGTCACAACAGTCTCTCCACTAATCAATGCATAAGCTCGTCTTGTGCCTGTCTCTCTTTAAAGGCGCCTTATTGACTGGATAGTGTCAATTCATTCACGTTGAACTTAGAGCCAACAGCGCGCTAGCCTGCGCCTAGACAGAGCTTACCTAAGTCACTTATGTTCTCCACGAGGCCCGTCACAGCCTTTATGCTCGGGGGCAATTTGAACCAGCCATATGACCGGCACAGAACACAAAAATGTGGTAAACGTAGCAGTAAATGGACCACGAAAAGGACACTTGTTTGCACTACGAGGGCTGGGGTGGGGAAGTGAAGGGATAGCATCACTTTGTTCAACCTCAGCTAGGAATGTGTGTGTGGGGCGACCCAGATGTTTTGCTGCTCTGCACATGTCTGTGAATGACGGGGGAAGCATCGTGAGTGTTGATTTTAGGTTACAAATGGACGAATTCGCAAATAGGAAATCCATGAATAATGGAGCTCAGTTGTAAGTCTTACAGCCCCTCGCATAGTTCTCTGTGCTACTTAGCTAAATAATAGCGGTTCTTTAATATCAGCTTGAGGAGCAGATGGAACTTGCATATAGAGGAGTGAATGGTTTTGGTAAGCTCTGATCTCATGTCACTTCCTTCGCCACCCTTTCTGCCCACCGTTGGCACTAATCCTGCCCTGGGTTATTTCCTACTGTGGTGTATATGTCTATGTCCGATCTTCCTCCCTAGACTGGGTAGTCCTTGAGGGTAGAGACTGTAACTTCGATCTCTGTCAGACTGCCTCCTTGCAGATATTTACTAGATATTAAATAAATACTTGCCTAATATTTGAATTAGTGTCATTGAGAAGAATCATGGCGGGCCATTTGGAGCCATTAAAATTGTTAGTCCTGACTTCAGATGATCAGAGTATCCAAATTGCTCAAGTTAGGTTAGTTTTAATATTTTCCCAAATTCCAAATGCTTTCTAAGTGGCTTCTACATCAGGGGCTCTTCACTGGACACGGGTATAGCCACCGAGGTTTTCACAATAACGACTAAGACTGAACAGTAAGATTTACCTCAATAACACTGCTGCAATTTTATGTCCTTAAAACTGAATAAAAATGTCATCCTGGCCAGTGTGGCTCGGTTGGTTGAGCACTGTCCCATGCATCAAGAGGTTGCTGGTTTGATTCCCCAGCCCGATTCCCAATAGGAGGCATGTAAAAGGCAGCCAATTGATGTTTCTCTCTCTCTCTAAAAACCTATAAAAACATATTTTTTTAAAAAAACTTAATGAAAATGTTAATTACAGTAGCAGAATTTCAACCTTCCCAGGAAAAGTAGGCGTGCTGTTTATATCCTAGAAGGACCTAGACTTTTTAAATAATTAAACATCAGACATCCTCATAGACTTCTTTCAAAGTATACTCATATCTCGGCCTATATGAATGGCTTTGCGTGTTCCTTTTTTGGAGACAGGGTTGATTAGCCTATTTTAATACCAAGTTCACCTATTTGCAAACAGGCAATATCAAAATAAGTACAAATTAGCACCAATTGGTGTACTGTCAGTTGGGCCTCTAAGTGCTAAAGGGGTGAAATAAAAGGGATTGAGTGAGGTCAATCCTGCAAGATTTGTGAAATGAGTTTTTAGGAAGAGAGGGTAAAAGCTGAAGAAAAAAGTGGGGGCGCTGGTTTTCCGTCCCTGCCCCCGTCCTGCAGAGCGGGGCGGAGTGGGGGGCTGGTGGTGAGCAGGTGCTCAGGCTGAGCTTGCATCGCCCCCAGAGTCCATGATCCTGCTGGGCTCCGTGGAGCGGTCCGAGCTCCAAGCCCTCCTGCAGCGCCACCTGTGTCCCGAGCGGAGGCTGCGGGAGGCCCAGGACCTGGCCAGGAAGCTGTCAGAGCTGCCTTTTGACGGGAGGGCCCGGCAGGCTGGGGACGGGCGCCAGGGCCCCTCACCCCGGGGCCGCCCCGAGTCCTTCGCCTTTGTGGACGAAGGTGAAGATGAAGACCTCTCTGGGAGACAAGAGGTGACTGGGCTGGGAAGGGCCGGGGGCAGGAGAGATGGGGGGGGAGGGAGTAGCAAGAGGAGTGGAGGTGCTGGTCACTGAGAAAGTCAGCGGTCAGTGCCCCCAGGTCCAAAGGACGGAAGGCGATAAGGCTGCGGGTGGCACCGTCACCATTCAAAGGGACGTAGGAATTCTGGACTGGGGAGGAAGAGCAGAATTAGAGGGATTTGCCAGGACACCAGCTGGTAAAGGCAGGCCGCTTCTCTGGGACTGAGAATTTTTCTGCTCCTTACAGCTGCCCCCTCCTCACCCCCTTCCCACTGTTCCGCTGCCCCCTGAAGAGCCCAATGGGCCCCTGCCCAGCCCCAAGCAGCAGCCAGAAGCACCGGAACCTGCAGGTGAAGATTCTCCCATCATGCAGTTGGCTCGGCCTAAGGGCTGCTCAGACGGGAGCGGAGGGGGGGCGGCGGGAGAGGGCTCGGGTTCACTGGGTCTCCGCATTGCTGCCCCAGGGAGTGGGGCAAGGGCTGCTTTAGGAGGGTAGTAGAGAGGGTGTCTACACGGTGGCTCGTGTCAGGGGGCCCCTTGGGAGCCCCTGGTTATTTCCTCGCAGTTGCTTTCTTTCTGTTTCCATCTTCTCCCCCCTCCTCTCAGGTCAAAGACGCTCCATCTTTCAGTCTCTGTTGTGCTGCTTGCTGGGCAAAACTCGCCCCACAAAGAAGAAAACAAGCCAGGTGAGGGGGGACGGGGGGAACCTGTGTTTAAAGAGTGAGAAACCCGTGGTCCTTAGACCAGGAGCAGCGCCATCACATGGAAGGGACAAGGAGCTGGAAGGCGGGCGGCCGCGGCCCCCTTAGGCAAGAGCTGGGACCTCTGTCTTTCTTCTCCAGGATCCAGCGGATTTAGTGGATACCATGTCGCCTGAAGAGGTAAGGAAGGGAAACAGCCCCCGGGCGGGTGGTTCTGTCAAAGGAAGACAGTGCCCATCCTTTCCTGTCCCCTTCTTTGTGCTGTTGTAAGAATAACATGCGAGCCGAGGCGGGAAAGCATCTGAGAGGCTGGGCGGGAGGTGTGATTGTGGAGAGACAGTGACGGGCACGCTGCGCAGAGGTGGCGATGCTGATGGTCTTCCCATGGTCATTTGGAAGAGGGATGCTCGGAGTCTCCAAGCGTAGATGGGCCCTGTGGTGCTAAGATGAGCCTCAGGTCTTTTAGACACTGGGGACGTTGTGGACACGCAGGGGCTATGCAGGAAGGCTGAGCTTTACCTGCAGCAAAATAGCCCCGGACACCAGCACTTACATAAACTAATGTGGAGAAACATTACCGGAGCGGTGACGGTGAGATCAGCACCCGGGCGAGGTTACTCTGCTGACCCATCAGGGCCCTGAGACCGCGGACAACTAGGAGATGCCAGGAAGCAAGGCCGGGCCGAACCACAGCCTCGAGGACAAGTGTTCACAGTGCTGCCTCTCAGGAAAAACACCCGTTTCCCAAAAGAGCTAGCTGTCAAGTCCATGAGCGAGAAAGTCTAGCACACTAAATGGCCTTGGCTGGGAGCAGTAACAGAACGTGGAACAGTGATTGGGAGCAGTGGTGGTGGGGACACGCCCTAGAGGGTGTGCAGAAATGACAAAATCCATCAGCAGCCCCTCCACTCGGTACGTGAGAATGCAGACTCGAGCTCTGGGGCTGACAAGACCATAAGGCATATTATTTTAGAATGAACTTATTGCACATCCAGAATAAATATGTGCTGAAAATTAAAAGTACCCCAGGGTTAGAGGGAGGGCTGGGGAGTGACGAGAGAGAAAGGAAACCTCACTGTCCCCCTGCCACCCCTCAAAAGACATACGCTTCTGATAAATGACTTATGGAAAAGTCAAATAGATGATCACAGCAGCAGGAGAAGAATCATTCCTCTGTCCACAGCAGGAATCAGATGGGTCATATCTGCAATTAAGGAGTGCCGTGCTAGGGTGCTAAAACCAAGAATGATGCCCTTGTTGTTGTTGTTGTTAACACACCAAAGAGAGAAAGACAGGTAGTTGATCAATGAGGCTATTTGATGACCACAGAAAATAAAGTGCCGCCAGGGACAAAAAGACAGTAGGTCTACATTTTCGTTTATATCTTTCCCAAAGGAGACGTTAGGCAGCTCCCAGCTACCATGCGACTCACTAACATTTTGGAGGAATGAGGTCCAATTGGAGTCAGAATTCAGCTTATTTTGAACGTGGTTTTCAGACTAGATCAAGGTGACACCCGTGGCAATACAAGATGTATCAAGGTGACACCTACGGGAATATTGAAAGAATCCAGTTATGGGTCGCCAGAAGTCCCTGCTATGACTTAATTCTGCTACACTGTCAGTACACGCAGTTAGAGCCCCGGTTTATAACGGGCCGAGCTTTTTCAGGTTCAAACTCAAGGGCAGACACGCTCCTCCCCTTGGGCAGGAGCTGGGGGTACCTGGAACGCCACCAGCAGTCAAGGTCAGAAGCCCAGCTCCACTCCTGCAATTGGAATGATGTCTGGCACGGAGGACGTGCTTGGTACAGGCTCCGTTTTCGTTCCCGAAGGGAAGGCAAAAATGGAAGTAGGGAGGGCCTGATGATCATAGGAAGGTCCAGGGGGCAGGACCAGCCAAACCGGGGTTGGCAAGGTAGCCGCCTGCCATAAATAAATCGTCTCTATGACATACCTGTGAGGTGGTCACCATCCTGTTCTGTGAGAGCAGGTCAGTCCCTGTGCGAACCTTCAGTCAGGGAAGAGGAGAGTTTCGGAAAATGTTAGATTCCTTTATGAAAGCCAGAGCCGGCCTGGATTCTATGGAAGCCTGAGGGCTCGAGCATCGTATCTAAATCAAGAACAGAGCTCGCCTTGGTGTTGTAAGGCTTCTGTCATAAACCAAACAAAACAAAAAGATGGCTTTGCTCAAATCCACTAAGCGCCACGTGACCCAGCTCAGAGCTTTAAATCCAACAAATATTCTCCACGATCTACTGTGTAGAAGGAAAATGTGCTAGTACCTTCCTAAGAGGTGGCCATCGATGCCATTAACGCTCTCAAGGAGTCCATGCCTTTTCTGGAAAGGAGAGGCCAGCCAGGTGCTGCAGGAATTGAAAAGGGGACAACGCCTGGGAGCGTCAAGAGTGCAAAGTGGGCCCTGGCTGGTGTGGCTCAGTTGGTTGAGCGCTGTCCCATGTACCAAGAGGTCCTCAGTTCAGTTCCCAGTCCGAGCACATGCCTGGGCTGCAGGCTCGATCCCCAGCTGGGGGCGTGCAGGAGGCCGCTGTTGGATGGTTCTCTCTCACCATGTTTCTCTCTCTCCCTCTTCCTTCCCCTCTCTCTCTAAGCTCAATAAAAATAAAAATAGAGAGCAGAGTGGGTACAGGGGGGGCAGGTAAGGGAAGTACAGCCTGGCCAACACAGAAGACGTGTGAGAGGAGTGGCAAGCAGTTGGGTTTCACTGGAGCAGGGGGAATGGCAGGAGGGGGGGAAAGACTGGAAAGATAGGTTGGAAATAACAAGTGTTTGGGGCACTGTGGGGGGATGGAGGAGGGAGCATCCCACCAATGCCTGAGGCTGAAGGTTGATTTGGGGGCCTGATGAGAGAGGGGGAGCTGTCCCTTGGGAAGAAAGGAGTGGTTTAGTGATCTGGAAGGTCTGTGCTCGTTCCTTGAGCATTTCAGTCGCATATTTCAGGATTCCCAGCTAGGAGGGCTGCTTGGGGTCAAGGCCTTGTACCGGAGGCTGAAGGGGACTCCGTGGTATTGGGTGACTGCTCTCCTCCGCCCGACAGATTGAGGCCTGGGAGCAGGAGCAGCTGAGCCAGCCCGTCTGCTTTGACTGCTGCTGTATTGACCAGTCCCCTTTCCAGCTGGTGGAGCAGACGTCCCTGCACAAGGCTAGTCCTTGCCCACCACTCAGGGCTGCTGGGAGGTCAGGGGAGGCGCGGGGCCCGCTGGGCACGCTGACCTGCTTCTCTTTCCCTGCAGATTCACACGCTGTTCTCGCTCCTCGGCCTCCACCTCGCCTATGTGACCAGCATGGGGAAGCTCCGGGGTGTGCTGGCACTGGAGGAGGTAACAGCAGCACATCCCATTTGAGAGGCAGGAGGAAGGGGTGGGCGAAGGGTGTGGGGCTGGGGCTGCGGGAGGGATTGTTTTACACACACCCCCCATTTTCCTCTCTATTTCTCATGCAGAGACTGGAGGAGAGGGAAGGGTGCAGCAATTGGGGTGCAAGTAGACAGGGCTGCAAAGCTCTGAAGGGGACCTAGATCTTTACCCCAGATGTAGCCCTTGTGATCTTCCATAGCTGGTGTGGGTTTGGAATTGGGGTTCAGAACACAAGTCATGGTTTCATAGGGATGCTCTATGGGGAGGGCCATGGAAAGAGGGAAGAGATAGGATGTGGCTGTAGGGGGCCCAAAGGTCTCTCACTAGGAAGGGGCCCAAGGAGGACCTGGGGCAGGGGGCTTGAGATTCACTGCTCTGCAGGGGGTCTGCTGGCCATGCCCCTTTCTTTTCTGTTTCTGTCTTTGATCTCGCCACAGAATCCATCTTTCTTGCCACTATGGCTTTCCCATTCCTTCTTCCTTTTATCGTATGTGTCTGTTCCTGTGTCTGTTCCTCTCACACCGTCCCATCTTCTTTCTCTTCCCAATTCTGTACCCCCTTTCCCTCTGCTCCCAGCTGCAGAAGGCCATCGAGGGGCACACCAAGGCTGGGGTGCAGCTCCGCCCTCCCCTGGCCAGCTTCCGGAGCACGACTTCCACCCGAAAGGCTCCTGGGGGCCCGCTCCCTCCCGTGGAGGGATGGAACCTGCCTGAGGATGGAACTGGGGATGTGGCTCCTGCCTCCCCAGAGCCAGAAGATGTGGCTCCTGCCACCCCAGAGCCCCCCCTCTCCCTGGCTCCAGCCAGGGCGGAAGGCGAGCTGGAGGAGCTGGAGCTGGTGGACAGCCCGGGGCTGGAAGAGGAGCTGGCTGACATCCTGCAGGGCCCCAGCCTGCGCTCCACCGATGAGGAAGATGATGAGGATGAACTGATCCTCTGAGCACCGCCAGGACCCTCTTCAGGCTGCCCAGAGGCCCCAGTCCCATGGTGGGTTTGCGGGGCAGATGGTCTGTCCTAAGGTTGGAGAGATCACGCCAATATCCTGGGTCCTCCTGGGAATTTTTAAATGTGACAAGGGTAGTCTTGGACCAGGAGTCAGAATTTGGTCAATTATTTTTTTAGGCCGTTTCCCTATTTCCAGATGCCCCAGTGAAGGGCCTTTATGTTCTGTGGAACTTCCGGAATGTTCCCCGCCCCCGCCCGTGTAGGTGGGGAGCCCTGCCTGTCCCTGCCTCCCCCACAATTCCCCAGGGTTCTTGTCCCTTCTTGTCACCTTCCTGGCCTTGCCACACTGTCCTTCAGTGTCCACAGGGGTGGGTGACGGGAGGCCCAGGATGTCTGTGGCCCTGCAAATGCCACACTAGAGGAAGAGATGGGGCCATCGCATGGCCTCGTGGTCTGATGGCCCCAGAATACACCCAGACCGTCCACAGCCCCTTCTCTCAGAGTCCCCCACCCTGTGGTCTCCCCGCTTCCCAAAATTTGCCTCCAGACTCCATCTGCCTCCCACTATCTGTCCCCAAGCAAGGGCTACTACTAGGACAGTGAAAGGCCAATCCCATTTCCCCCTCCTTTGTCCCTGATGTAAGCAGTGAAATGTGGACAAAGAACCAATCAGGGAGCAGCCTGGAAGAGAAAATGTCACAGGAGGCTCTATGTGGACGGGGCAGGCACCTTGCGCCAACCGGTCATGCTGCCCCATCCAACTCCTTCCAGCAGAAACCCTCCCTATCCCATGTCACAGCTTCCTAGAAGATTCGTCCCCCCTCTTCCCACTGTGGTCGTTGATCTGTCCTTCCCAAGGGTCAGCTCTGCCCTCAAGCTGCTCTGGCTGCGGCCTCTCCTGCCACGAACCAAAAGCTCGGGGCAGCCAGGCCTTCCACTGGGTCACTCAGACACCAGCCCTTAGACTGGTTCTTTGTGTTCTTGGGGCAGGGAGCTGGGGTTTCAATGTCAAGATGGCAGACCTCTTTCATGCTCCCGTACTTGGGAGGTCAGAACCGTATGCTCCCCAAATCAGCAACAGGGAGCCTGCCGTTTCTGTAAGCGGTCCCAGGGGCTCTGAGCGTCCAAACCCCCTTGCATCCACACTCCAAGCTTTTCCCCTCCCTCCTTTATGCCCTCCAATTGTGTCCCCTCTCCCCCTTCCCCTCCCTTGGGCCTGGTCTCCTCCATCCCTCAAATAAGACACTCATAGTCAGAGGATGCCACCACGTTCTGTTTAGTGCCAATGAACACAGCCTGGAGCCCTCTCCAGCGTCACATCCCTGCCCCCTCCCCAGGCCAAGAGAGGGGCTGTAGCCTAGGAAGGGGGCTGGCAGTGGGCACTCAAGCCCAATGCCCACGTGTATATAATCTATAATATTTATATATATTTATATATAATTCTCTCTGTAGTATATGTCATAGAATCTCTCTTGGGCCTGGGGTGGGGATGTCACATTAAGAAAACATGCTAAGACTGGCACAACAATGGATACTCCCCAGACCTGGAAGACGAAGGGGGCTGGGCTGTATGAATGGGGGCCGGGGAAAGGTCAAAAACACATTCACCAAAATTCCCTCCTTCACACAAGGATAAGAAGGAAGGGGAGGAATGGAAGATTTGGGTTTTCCTTTCATAAGATGAATTGAAAATAAAAGTGCACCCCCCACCAAAAGAAAATCATTTAGCAAGAGCAGTTTCATTCACAATAATATAAAAACAGCCCTGTTCCAGGACTGTTGGAAATCGTGCTGCACAGCCTTGAACCCCGGAGGAAAAGCAACCCTCCCTCACCCCCAACAGCCTCTTCCAGCACATGCCCCTCCCCTCCCCCCAAATAGGCTATAAGCAAACCCCATGCACCCTGCCCCCAGCACCATAGAGGCAGTTCCTCCCTCCAGAAGAGGGTCCCAGGCCAGCCCCCCAGGTCTTCTCCCTCTTCAAAGTGGGAGGGAAGCTCCTTGCAAATGCAGACCCCCAGCCGACCTCTGGTCTGCGCATGTGCCAGCCACCAGCACAGGGTCCTGGGCCCCGCTGGAGTCTGAAATCTGCTAGATTCCTTGGCAATTCAGTCATCTTTCGGCAGGGACCGAAAGAAGGCTTCCTCGAGGTAGGGAGGGAGGCAAGAGCGCTGCTTCCGTCTACCTTCCCTAGCTCCCCAGGGCCCTGAGCGAAAAGGAACTGGAATGAATGCGCCCACTCCCGCGAGTGGGCGTCCACTGCGGTCTGGGGGCAGAACAGGGGGCAGGAACAGGGTGAGACTAGGAGATGATGCGTCTGGAGAGCAGGCTGCACAAGGCGAGGTAACAGGGGCCCCCTGGGTGGAGGGGACCGTGAGCATGCAAAACCCCAAGACCTGCCGCAGGAGTGCAGGGTGAGGGCACAAGGCCACTGCCCAGAGCTCCCGGGCTCAAGGTCCTGGGGCCTCCGGAGTCAGGTCACACGGTCAAACACAAGCAACAGTCTTAGACGAGGTAAGCAACTCTTCACCCACCTGTGCTCACCACCAGGCGTACTTGAGGTTTCCTCCCCTCCCCCGAAGACATGGGACCCCCCCCAACTCTCAACCTCCTCATTCCAAAGAAAGAGACATTGGGAGATGAGGGTGGGGATGGGGTAGTTTGTGCCCAGGGTCTGAGAGAGGTGACAGTGCTCCCTTCCTGGTAAAGGGCAAAAGCAATAGGACCCCTGACAAAGTTTGGGTAGGACATGAGGCCTCGGGGCTGGAGCCTTAGAAGAGGAAAGAGGAAAGGGAGGCAATGGACCTCTTAGCTTCTCCGTCCTGCCCAGATTCCCCCTCTGCCAGGGGCTAGGGAATGGGGTCCTACTGTGTGCCCCAGCAGCCACTCCTTCGCTCCAGCCTGGCCCTGCCGTCAGGATCGCTCACAGAAGTGTGGGGCATCGTGTGCTGCAGACTGAAGTCCCCACTGAGGTGGGGACGGGGGGTGGGAGGGCAAGAGTTTCAGGGGCTTCTGCTCACTGTCCGCCAGCCCTGGGAGGAAGAAGGCTCGCTGCCCTCTCGGCAGGAGCCGGGAGGAGCTGCAGGGAGCTGAGCGCCCTCACTTCTCAGCAAACCACCCACCCGGCAGGGCCTGACAGCACCAGGCTCCTCCCTCCACCGCGCTCAACCTGAGTCCCCAAGAAGTTATAAAAATGTAGAAAAGGCAAAGAGAAAAGTGTAAACAGCTCCAGAGAATTTGGGGGTGGATGGAGGGAGGCATAGTCCTCACGCTTCCCCGCCTGGCAGGACATCTGCACGCTGTCACCCGCCCTGGGCGGGGCTCCTGGGGCAGGGGATGGTAGAAGGCAGACGAAGGAAGCAAGAGCTGGAGCAGCCAGCCCGCTGGGTCCTTTCCCAGACCCTTAGGACCCACCCGTCAGTCTCGGGATATTCAAGATCCCAGAACAGGCGGCCCTGTTTGCCGTTGGTCCCGTCAGTGACTCTCTGGTCTCTGGGTGGGCTTTATGGAAAGAATCCTGTTTGTGCCCCGGTGCCCCCAGGCTGCCACGACTCCCCACCCCCCACCCCGTGACTCCTGATCTCAGAAGCCAAGCTACCCCCTGGGGGCAGACTGTCCATCCACCGAGGAGACAGGCTCCCCCACTCCCATCAAGCCTCGCCCGGCAGCCCCTGAGGTCTGTTCTTCACGGTAGGGTCAAGCTGGGACCACAGCCAGAGAAAACACAGAGTCAGAAAAAGCGAGAGTGACATGAGAAAGGAGGTGTTCAGGCGGCCACAGTCCAGGCTCCTGGAAGACGAGTCAGGGAGCGAAAAACAGATCTAGTCGGTGGCTCCTGTCCCCAGGATACAAACTGGAGCCTCACCATCACAGACCCAGAAGCCCGCAGCCAAGTCAAGTTCACGGCCATCTGGTTGCCTGGGCCTCAGGCCCCGGGCCTGTGGTTCCTACAGCACAGGCCTGGATGGAGTCCCAGCCCGGCCCTCCGTTTTCCTGGCGAGGACTGGCAGCTCCTGGGTTCCTCGCCGTCTTCTGCCCGGGCCTCAGCGGTGCTGCTGGGGGAAGGGAGGGTATTGTTGCAGCCAAGCCCCTCAGGTGGGAGTGGAAGGTAGGGCGCAGAGTGGGAGGAAGCTAGTTGTTGGCCTCACCCTCCTCCTCATCAAAGGACTGCACACCTGAGGATGTGACGTCAGACACCTTCCGGCTGAGGGCAGTGGACATCTCGGGGTCTTCTCGTGGGGAAAGTGACTCCAGGTCCCGGCATCCGGCATCGTCTTCCTCCTCGGGGGCCAATGGCCTCTTCTCCTCCTCTGCAGGGCCCCTTGCCAGGTCCACCCCGCCCACCCCTGGAGCCCAGTCAGTGTCTCCCCCCAGCAAAGGTGGAGGCTCCTGAGCGGAGTATCCTGAAGCAGGCTGGGGAGGCCCCATTTCATGCAAGCTTGGCTGTGAGTCATCAAAAGCAGGGCCAAGATAGGATCCGGTGGCCGGAGAGGCAATGAGGGACTGGTCGCTTGCTTCCCAGGCATCCGATGACCCCAGACAGTACATGCCCTGGGACACATAGGAGTGAGGCCATCCATCCATGGGGGCTTGAGTGAGGGCATCTGTAAAGAGAGTCGTGGAGGTCGGTGGGGGCACAAACAAAGGCAGTAACAACAGCACAGAGAACTGAGGGTGAGACACTGGGTAAGGAGGGGAGTGGGGAGCTGATGTGAACAAAAAGTCTCAGAAGCACAGAGATGAACAGAGGTGGAGAAGAGAGTTGGGGAGGCCTCTTAGGCCTCAGGGGTTGGATTCTGGAACCATCCCTCACCTTGACTCTCCATCAACTCCTGATAGTTGTCACTGTAGTTGCAGCCCAATGGCTCCTGGGCAGAGTTGACACTCATGTCCTCACCATCCATGGAAGACCAGGCCATGAGTGTGGCCTCAGAAATGGCAAACTGCTCCATGACGCCTGGGAGAAGACATGCAGTAAGCACAAGATACCTCTGAGAACCCTGAGATACGTGCATCGGGGAGAGGACATCAGAGCAGCACCGTTTGATAGAAATTCAATGCAAGCCACTTGCACGATCTGAAAATTCCTAGTAGCCATAGTAAAGTAAAAGAAACAGGTGAAATTAATTTTACTACTACATCTTACTTAACCCAATATGTATAAAAGATGGTCATTTCAACATCTAATCCACATAAAAATTACCGAGATAGTTTACATTCTTTTATTCATAGGAAGTCTTTGAAATCCAGTTGATATTTACACTTACAGCACATCTCCACTCCGACCAGCCACATATCAAGTTCTCGATAGCCACATGTGGCCAGTGGCTACTGTATGGGACAGCACAGCCTTTGTACATGCCCCGAAACAAGGCAAAATCATTGGGGACTTCCCAGAAGATCAGATTTAGGATTCCTAGGGGAAAGAGTTGAGGGGTCTTCTGGTGAGATATCCTAAGGTATTGAAATCTGGGACTTCCAGAAATTTATCTTTGGAAGTTTTTAGGAATGGTAGCTAGTATTAGGTAGTCAAGGACAGAGGAATCCAGATATCTAGAGGAGGAGGTGGGTAGTGCCTCAAGATTAACAGAGACTCCCCAAGAGAACACCAACAATCAGTACAAAGATACCTCCCTTCTCTTCCAGATCTATCACTCTTCCTTCCGAGGCCTGCCATTAGGATCGGGCCACCGTGGTAGGTGCCTATGCCTGTCTCGTAGCTACACCGCTTTCTGGAAGGAAACCTCTCCGTGTACCACCCTCTCTTCAGCCAGTGGTTGTCACAAGTAATGAGCCCAGTGTGGGGATCCATGACTGCAGCGTGCTGATGGGCTAAGGCTAGAAGAGATCTCCAAGGCCCTTCCTTTCTTTTTCCTCAAGAAACAGGAGAACAGAGCTTTTTTCAAGCCCACAGACCCTGGCTGTTTGTTCCTGTACTGAGGGAGTCCAGGGATTGGATAGTCCCACCATGTAAGAGAAATGGCATCAGGTGGACCCACAATACCCTGTTAATTTTCAACTTCTGAGATGATAGCTCGCCCAGCCTGGTTGAGAGGTTGAGCATCGACCTAGGATCCAGGAGATGAAGGGTTGATTCCCGGTCAGGGCACATGCCCGGGGTTTCGGGCTCGATCCTCAGCAGGGGGCGTGCAGGAGGCAGTGGATCAGTGACTCATCATTGATGTCTCTCTCTCTCCCCCCCTTCCTCTCTCTGAAATCAATAAAGACGTATTTAAGAATAAAGTAAGTTTGAGGGCACTTGTCAGAATTAACAAGTCAAAGTACTTGAAATTAAATCTGATGGTTATCCTATGGGCAGAGCCAACCTTGCCACAGGGGCTGGGGTTGGAGGGTCAGTCTCTGGCCATCCCGAAATGTGGAAATGTGCCTCTTGAGGGTTCGGGGGCAAGTACCTGCTAGGAAACGTGCCTCCTTCTCGCCATCGCTGAGGTCCGAGTAGGCATCCGTATCCCTGCGTACGGCCTCGTGGCTGTGTTGCGGCTGAATGGCTGGTGCCTTCCCCCAGCCCTGCCACTCGATCATGTGGGCCACCCGGCCTTGCCCCATGGCTGTGGGCTTCGTCACATGGTCCTTCATGCTTCTCGAAATCCCTGAGGGGGCACACATCCTCCAGAATACCACACAATACCCATAACAGGGTCTCCCCAATATCCCCACCCCAGTCCCAGGGGACTCCATCCCGTGGGGGGCAGGCTCCCCTAGGTCTCCATATATGAGGGCAGCCCAGACGATAGGAGAGGCTTACAGAAAGGACAAATAGGTCAGGGGTAGGAAGATGAGGCCCTCTTCAGGCTCAAGGAGCAGGGAGGCTGAGACCAGGAGCCTGTAAGTATGTCCCGTCTGGCTGCACCCCAGGTAGGGAGGCTCACCTGAGAATGACGACTTGGCCAGGGCCCCAATGCCATAGGCGTTAGAGTTTCGCTTAAGCTTCGGAAGAATGGAAGTGGTGTCCTCCATGGAGAGCTGGAATCGGGAGAGTGGGAGGAGGGGGCGAGGAATTAGAGGGCCTGGGGGTGCTTTATGTGTGGGGGAAAGTTCATGGTTTCCAGGAGGAAGGATCTGAGCTAGGGCAGGAGATAGGGGAAACCCTTACACCCAGGGTCCCAAGGAGGCATAACTTCCAAGCATCGTTGAAAATTTGGGGGGTAGGTAAAGCACGGGAGGGGCCCCCAGTGCCTGCTGGAGTGAGGGAGCGCTGTGTTCCGGGAGACTACAAAGGAAAGGAGTTAGGGTGGTCTGGGGAAGGTGGGGGGGCGCACTCACATTGATGCCGTCCCAGGAGAAATCAGTTCGGGTTTGCTGTGAGGACACAGAAAAGGGAGTGGGTATTCCAGGCACTTCCAGAAACGCAAGGAACCCCACCCCCTTCCTCGGAGGGAGGGATTTCCTGAGATTAGCATAGGAAATTAGGATGTCAAGGCCAAAGGCTTGGCTCCTATCTTGAGGAATGTAGGAGAGACGATTGAAGGAGCGATTGAATGAGTGTTTGGGATGTTGACTTGGACTTTAGGAAGAGATTTCAAGGATCGGATCGGGCGGCTGGGAGGCTTTGTTCGGGACGGCCCTGGGATCTTTTAGAGATCCTCTGGTGAGGGGCAGCTGGGCCCCGGCCTCACCTCCGTGGACGGCCGGTGGAGGCTGCTTCCGTGCAGCGAGCTGGTGCTGTCCATGTTAATCTGGTCCACATCCTTCAGGCCCTTCCAGTCCACCGCAATCACCTCATTCCCTGAAAAGGCCAGAGGGTTAGCTGCTCCACCTCACCCCTCTGTGCCCCACCCAAAAAGCCCCTCCCGGTCTCAGATGCCCGGGCCACACACGAGGCATCCCCTCCGGATCCCTCCCTACCCTCAGCTACCACTCCTTCCCATTGCCCACTCCTTTTACGCCCCTACTCTCCTCACATTTTTGGTAGAAGAAATTATAATACTGACCCAAAATATTCCGTCTGAGCTCAACCAAGAATAGCACACTCAGAAAAAGCGGGGTATGACCTTCCTTATGGTTGTTGTTTAAATGGGAGGGTCGGCGGTTGGGTTTTAGCAGGGAAGCTGTTGTCCATCCTGACCCGAGGGGCCGGCCGGGGTTTCTGTGTAGGAGTTCGGGAGCTGTGGTTTGCACCTAGTACTTTCCACAAACAAGGGTGGGGCTTCTCTAGGGGTTAAGGTCTCCATGTGTGGGCTTTATTATTTGTGAGCTGTTGGGAGGTCGGGGACCCTCGTAGGAGTCGGTGAACTTGTCTGACAGGTGAATTTGGAGGGGACAGAGCTGGGAGTTGGGTGTGTGTTCACCCAGAAACAGTGAGAGCAAAGAAAGCAAAGTGTGGGATGGAGCCGTCCTACCTGACTGTTGATGGATTAAAGAGGCGTGGAAGGGGACCGGGGGAGGAGAGAAGGGGACTTTTAAGAATAGGAACCAAAAAATAGGAATTTGAGTCAAAGAGAAGACAGAAGACGATGGGAGGGGTTTGAGGGGCTAGGGGGAGAGGATGGTCATTGCTAAGGTGAGGCCGGAGCTCCAGGTGAAGGGAGACTGAGACAGAGGGCAGGGGGGTGCCTCCTGGAAGGCTCCGGGGAAGAACCACCTGGAGAGCTGTAGAGACGGGAGTCAGGTGGCTGTGAACCACCTCGCCTCATAGGTCCTTCCTACCAGGAAGTTGTATGGTCCTGAATTTCGGGTTAGGGGTCCACTCTGGAGAAGGGGGCGAATGGAGTGGGGTCTTGGGCCTGCGGAGGCAGCCAGCATGCAAGAGCATTGCTGGTGCAAAAGGCAAGGCTCCTGGGGAAGGGGTCCGAGGCAGGCAGGACCCCTCCAAAGTGGGTCGCTGTGCCTTGGGGCTGGCAGGTCAGACCTGGGGCCGTGGCTGGGGGGGGTGGGGGTGGCCAGGAAAGATGGGCATCTGGGCAGAGCGCGCGGGAATGGGGCAGGCAGGGGGGGAGGGGAGGGGGAGGGGGCCTTTGCAGAGGAGGGAGAGCTGAGTCAGAGCCGCGGGGGGCAGGGAGGGGAGGCGGAGAGCCCGGAGGAGAGGTGAAGGCACAGGAGGAGGGGGGTATCCATGGTAATACATCAGGTCTCAGAGAAATCAGGCTTCCGGAGAGTCAGTTTGTTTGTAATAATAACACGAATTATTCTCCCGGCCTGAGGTCACTGGGGCGTGTAGGCGGGAGAAATGGGGAGTTGGAACGTGAAAAACTGGGGGGGGGGTTAGGGAGAGGATAGTGGAGTGTGCAGGGGCTGGGGGAGCCGGGGGGGGGCGGGGGGCGATGGCAAGGCAAAGGTTGAGGGGGTTAGAAGAATTCAGAGGCGCCCTCCTGCCTCCTGCAGTCAAAGGTAAATAAAGCGCGGGCCCCGCCCCCGCGCCCCGCGCCCCCGCCGACAGGTGCGGTCCAGTCCCCGGGATCCTCCCCGCGCCGGCCCCACCCTGCTGGGCGCTGGCTCGGGGTGCAGCCGCCCCTCCAGCCCCCGCCGCCTCGGGGTCCGCCGGCTGGAACGCCGCACCCCCTCCAGGAGCCCGCCCGAGCTCACCCCCCGCGGGCGTGGAACCCGCGCCCTCCCCGCGGCGCATCCCGCCCCCGCCCCGCAGGGAGGACGCACGTGAACAAAGCAAATCCCGGGAGGCAGGAACGACGGGAAAAGGCGACGGAGAGGCAAAGACGGGGGCCGATGGAGGCGGGGGCGGGGGGGCGCGTGCGGGAAGAGAGCCGGGGCTGAGGGCTTCGGGAGAGGGCTACTCCAGGAATGGAGACGGGGCGCGGGGCGCCGAGGGAGGCTGAGCGGAGGCGGGAGGGCGCGGGGGAGAGGGAAGGCTGATGGGGAGGATGGAAGGGGCCGCGCCGGGGGCAGGTGACGGGGGGAGGCGGGGGAGGCGCAGAGGAGACCGCGGGGGCCCGGAGGGCGCGCGAGGGGAGCGGGGGAAAGTGCGGCGGCCGGGCCGGGCCGGGCGCGCGGTGCCCGGAGGGGCGCGGGGAGGGTGGGGGAGGGGCGGGCCCGGAGAGCCAGCCCGCGCCGCCCGCCGCGGTACCCACCCACGGTCCGGGAGCCGATGCAGCCCATGGCGCGGGGCCTCCGGGGCCGGACCCTCGCCGACGCGGGGCGGGCGCGGGGGGAGCACCGGGAGCCGCGCCGCCGCCCCAGCCTGTCTGCAGCGCCGCGGCTGTCTCCGCTCGGCTCCGCTCCCCCCGCCCCTCTCCATCCCTCCCCGCGGCCGCCGCCGCTGCCGCCGCCGCCGCCGCCGCCTGGCTCCCCCGCCCCGGCTCTGCTCGCGGCCGGGGAGGGGGTGGCCCGGGGATTGGCTGCGCCCGGCGCCTCCCCCGTCCCCGACCCGCCGCCGCGCTCCCCGCGCACCGCGCGCCGCGCCGCGCTCCCCCGGGGCCGGGCGGTCGGCCGGCCTCCAGCCGCGCCCTTCCCCGGCCCACCTGGGGCTCCCCGCGGGTCCCCGCTGGGCTCGCGCCTGGGGACGGGTGGAGCGCGGGAGAGCGCCCGCCTGGGGGCCCAGGGGCCGGGCACAGAGCCCCGGGCCCACCCTCGGAGTCTGCGGATCGATGCCCAGGGAGAAAGTGGGGTGGCGGAGAGAGTGGAGCCTGGAGGAAGGGCCTTATCCCCCGAACACTCGCTGTCTTGCGGGGCTGGGGTGCGCGCTGGGTTTCCTGCGCCCGGTGCGTCCACGCACAGACCGCGAAGCCTCTGCTGGGGGACCGGGCAGCCTCTTCCCGGGGCTGGGCGCTCGCTGGGATTCGGGGATGGGTGTGGGGACGAACGTACCCTGCGGGAAACGTGACTCCAGGCCCGCCTGGGGATGGGGGAGCAGAGGGAAGCTCATCCATTGTCATCCCGAGAGAAATAAAAATGTCAGGACCCAGGCCGACTAGGAGGCATCGTTTGGAATCTAGTTTAACTTTTCTGAGCCTTGGTCTTCTCTGGCAAATGAAAGCCTGGACGGCAGGAAGCAGTCCAATTCGAGGAAGGGAGGGCCCGGCGGGCCAGCATGGTCCAGCGGTTGCGCGTGGACCCATGAACCAGGAGGTCAGGGTTTGATTCCGGTAAGGACACCTTGCCCAGGTTGCAGGAGACAGCCTGTGGATGTCACTGATGTTTCCATCTCTCCCTCTCCCTTCCTCTCTCTGAAATCAAAACATATTTTTAAAGAAAGGGGGGGTGGATTGCCCTCAGGCTAGTGGGGAGGGGCAGATAGGTGCCAAGGGCCTCCTGGGTAAGAGATTGCGCAAGAAATCTAAGTGGCAAGGGTCAAGTGGGCAGCTATTTACAGCAGACAAGAGGTGGAGTTCAGAAAAGTCTCATGAGAAAGGGCAAGGAGACTTGTCTAAGCGGTACCCAGAAAACCCAAATGTGAGAAGGCAGAGTTTCAGCACCAATGACCTAAACCAGGGTCTCTTTGCTCCCTACCTTCTTGCATGTCCCTTCTGAGGTTGAACAAGCAGTGGGGCTGTGGCCTAGGGTGCCCTGGTGTGGGCATGTAACACAGGGAGAGAGACCAGGTCTTATGGACGTAACTTTTAACCTTCAGGTTATGGATGGAGAGCCAAGTGTTAGGGTGACAACCATTGCATCTGGTGGAACCCCCCATGGGAGATGATGGGAGACGATGTTAGTAATCTAATTGCAGGTCTGGGAGATGGGATTACGGAGAGAGAATGATCGTTGGTCTCTGTGCATGGAGAAATCAGCCAAATCAACATTTATCAAACCATGAGAGAGAAGACAGAATAGTCCACTGTATATCTGGTTAGATTTTGATTGTCCGGTATAATTTGTGGCAGGATCAGATATCTCCTTTTGACAGTGGAGAGAATTAGAAAGTATTTTCCCCATTTCCAGTGTTGTTGGTTATACAAAAGATGTATCAGGATTCTGGCCTCCTGGAATTTATTGTCTAGCTGCAAAGGAAAGATGGTAAAAAGAGAAGAAACCACCTCCGTTCCTGCATCAGCACCACCCAAACGTTACGGTTGGAGCGGAGAAGGCGCTGCCAGGGGAGCTTCCAGGTCTGGGGTAATGGCCCAGTGGCCAGTTCTGCTCACTCTTTCCCACCTGACTTAGCTCTCCCCTCGGGGTGCTCTGATTCCACTATTCCCACTGGTCCAAACATAGATGTAAGCCCTTCCCACAGTCCCCTTAGCACAGCGGTATGAGGCTGGATTTAGCCAAATGATTTAAATCAACACGAGGGAGTCCAGGTCTTGAAGACTCGGTCCCATCCCACACTCTGTCTTAAGATATCCCTATATTTTTTGCACCATAGGAAAGTAGAATATCATGGGCACGACCTTGGCCAGCTTCCTCCCTGCTTCTTGTGCCTGATCCCCTCCCTGACTTTTCGCCATTTGGGGGCATTCTCCCAGCGTCTTTGCCATCTTCTGAGTCAAGGTCAAAGGTTCCAGTTCTGATCTGAACAGGAACAACCTTTCCGGAGGACAATTTGACAGCACCGATGAAAAACGCCATTAAAATATGCGTCGATGTTGTTGTTGTGACTAAGTTGTGACACAGCTGTTCCATTTATAGAAATATTCTAAGGAAATAAAAATAATGTGGGCAAAGATTTCATCCGCAGCATCCACCAGAGCACTAACTACGTAATAAGGAAAGATTGCACACCAGCCGCGTGTTCAAACCTGGGGATTCATTGAATAAGTTATGGTATATGTCTATAATAGAATTCTATGGAGCCATTAATAGTATTTTATAGCTGTATTTTTTGACAGAAAATTATTCGTGATGTGACATTATTCAAAAAGCAGGTAATAACATAAGAATTGTAGTATATCGATTTTTGTTTAAAAATCACGCACACACACAGTTGAGCAGAAACAAGGATGGAGCAGATGCCAGTAGGTTGCACATTTGGTGTCGGGAAGATGGGATTCCTGTCTGATGGCATCTCTTTTCTTTGAGAAGTAGGAGGTGAGATCATCTAAGAGTCCGGGACTGGGGAAGATAGAGAATAAAATAATAAATAATATGCCAATATCCCTTTACAGTTGGCAAAGAGTTTTCAGTCTCTTCTTACAACGACCCAGTAATGAGGTCATTATCTTTGCATTGCAGTTGAGAAAACCTGGGTTTAAAGCTGGTTAACTTTCCTTTTCCCAAAATTACCCAGTTGGAAACAGAAGCAGCTAGAACTTCAACTCAGCCCCTCAAATGGAAGTTCCTCCTGGATGCTGTGGGAAAAAGCTTTACTTATGCGTGCGCTCATTTGTTTTTTAAATATTAGGGTTACTTGGTCCGGGACATTTTATGTGGTACACATTCTCTCCTCTCGCCTTCTTCAGGGTGGGCCCACAAGCCCAAGAGAGAGATGACCCTGCCTACATTCCTAAATTTTGAAATGGACAAGCGAGGACCTTTCCCAGGCGTGACTTCCAGCCCTGCCCTAGGTCTTGGGCACCGTCACGAAGCACCGAGGACAGGAGCGGCTCACCTCCTGCTCGTCAAAGACGAGGCATTGCATCAGAATCTCTGTGTCTGGGGGCCTCAGGCTGCTCCCAATTCAGTCCGCTTTGGGGCTGCTCTTCGGAGTTCACCGGAGGCACTGCTTGCTTAAGGCACCCGGCGTAGTTATGCTGATACCAGGGAACCCTGGGGAAGGGCTGGAGGCCTACCTGGAATGGCATGGAGGTCTGGGTGGAAGTCAGAAGAGTCGAGAACAAGCAGTGATGGAGGCCTGTATGCCTTCGCTGGGATCATTTCCTTAGCAGCCAGGAAACAAGTCAAAGAACAGAGCTTGGGGGTTAGGTTGCTGACATGGGACAGACGGAGGGTTAAGTCATGGCCAGGCCGGGGTGTTGGCAGTGTGTAAATTGTATTTCCACAGAGGAAGCGCCGCGGGACCTGGGCTGGCCTGTGGAGTTCTCTACCTCACGCTGCCCCACCCCCCACCTTCAGCAGGGTTCCCCGAGTAATCAATAGATGAGGCTCCCGGCCTTCGTGCTGAGGCAGGGCCTTTCCTGGGCAGAGCAAGTTTGCAGGAAGAAAGGACATCTAGGGACAGCTAGTTATAAAAGGAGGCACGTTCCAAAGCAGAAGTTCTCTGGTTCCAGGGTTGGCGGTGGGGACAAAAAGGCTTCCTTTGACCAATCTCTGATCTCTTGGACTCTGGAAGATAAAAAAAGGTTTAGGCCAACGTGGGCCAATGCTCATTTGACTTTTAGATGAAGTTTGAAACGTTTCCAAAACGTTTAGGGATCGAAGGTGAGCTCATTGCAAAGCGTAGTGAGATAAGCTTGGCAGCATGGGCCCTGGTGGTGACCTCCCCCCCCCCCCGGGGTGCAGTCCCCAGAGACACAGGGGCAGGTTAGCATCACTGAATCCATAGTTCGTAGCACCCTGCAGCTCCATTCAACAGGGGAGGGTGCCCAAATAAATGTTTCCCTGGTGACTCTAATAGAGTCTGTTGTTTAGATTATCGAGGGAGTGCATTTGTCTTGTCTTTGAAAAGCAAGTCTGTGGGCAAGCCTGGAAGAGAGTCACTTCAGATTTGGGGGATCCACCCAAATATCTGATGCAGAAGGTGAGGCTAGGGGTTCTGGGCTAATGGGATTCCACATTCTTCTCAGAGAAGGGAGGGTTGGGTCCAGAGGGCCTGGAGCAATGTCCTAGTGAGGCCCCAAAGCATCCTCAGGGCCTCGGGGTGCCATCATTACGTCCAGGTCACAGGCAGCAGCAGACCAGGCAGGATGCCAGGACCAAGGAAGCAGCCCGAGCAACCATGAGTCGGAGGCCAGGTGAGCAATAAAATCGGAGTTCATCAATCCCGGCAGCCGGAGCAGACGGGAGCGGCCGAGGTCAAGCGAGTACTCAGCGCTCACAAGTCCCAGAGCCACTGAAGGAGAAAGGGAGGAATCGTATCAGGAATATCAGGCGGGTGCTTCTTCGAGCCTCAGTGACCTTACCTGTCAATTTATACTGTCCAGGACCAGTGACAGCCTGGGCTTGGAAGGCTTGTCCCTGAGCATCCAGGTAGCTGCCTGGCTGGTATTTATGAAGTCAGGGTTGAGGAGCAGCTGATGTCACATCGTGGTTCTGGAGCTTTTTTACCTCCCCTGATGGGACCCCTGAACCCCACCTTTATGCCCAGTTCCTCCAGCGGAGATCTGCTGCCTTGTGCTCGTAAGGCATCCTCCCCTGGTCCTGCCTCCGAATCCCAGCCTGGTGGCTGATGCTGTTAGCACCTGCCTGACTTCTCTGTCGCCAGGTGATGGCTGACAGCCTACCTCTCAAATTCCTGGGGTCCCCATCTCCGGGTCTCCCTTCGCTTTTGGATATCTTGCAACCTCAGCTTGGATTCCCTCTGCAAGTGCCTTCTTGGATGAGGCTCTGTTTTTGCTGCAGAGCTGAACTGCCGGGGACCTTTTCTGCTGTCCTGCAACTGGTCCTCATGCTAAGTGTTTTCCTGACAGTGAGAGAGCAGAGGATGTGCGGGGCACTAAGTGCAGACCACCGAGCGTTAGAACTGCGGGGAAACTCAGAAGCTGAGGCCGGTGCTCTACTTTCACAAAGGACATTCGTCTCTCAGATTTTTACAGTCACACAGCTAGCAAGTGGCTGAACTGGAACCAACATTCAGGTCTTCTAACTCATTTCTAGCATTTTCTTCCCTACCCTAGGATGCTTCCCTAAGTCTCTGTCTGGTTATTTTCCTGAGCTTTATTATAATACTAAATATTGTTGAAATATGCTCACTAGTCCCCACACTCCTAAATCTATGTTGGATTATTTTCTGAGTTTTATTTTAATACTGTTTTATTTTAATAATGCTTTATTAATACTGTTGAAATATGATCATCAGTCCCCATATTCCTTTTGTTTCTTTTGTATAAAATGAGGCAAAAAGAGCTTTGTTCTAAGTGGCCACATTGCATGTTAAGTGTTCTTACCACAATAAAATTTAAAAGAAAAGAGCACTGTTCTAACCTAGGCGTTCCGGAGATAACTGTTCCCTGACTCTTTGTGTTTAAGAGTGGGTGTGTGATGCTAAGCCTTGAGTATATGTCCAGGTCATTCTTTGGTTAAACTATTTTCATAGTGATAAGCTGACAGGGGACAAAGCTTTTACTCTCCTGGGTGCTGGTCAGCCAGCCACTTGAGGGGTGTTGACTCACTGAGTCGATCATGATTGTTCTGCCAGTGGGTGGGCACCCCACCCAGATGGCAAAACCCAAAAGAGACTGGGAACTTTTACCTTCAGGTGGTGTGTACGTGTTGCTTTCAAGTAATAAAACCCACTTAAGAAAATTTTAAAAATGCAGACAGACAAAAATTCAGACACATACAATGAGATGGCTACAGGGAGAAGAGTTGAACGTTATTACTGATGGTGGAAAGCTATGTTGAGGGAGGGGGTGCAAGCAAATTCTGCATTCTCTGATGGGGGCTGGAGTTGGACACTTTATCTTTCAAAATGCTACTGATTACATGTTGAAATGATAATATTTTGGATATAGTGGGTTCAAGCATATTATTAAAATGAATGGCACCTGTTTCTTTTAAAATTACATATGTGGATTGCATCATATCTCTACTATCAGTGTTGGTTTAGTGTATCATCATGGGGATAGTAGTTCAGGTTAAGCAAAATCATGGGAAGTGAGAAGTTCAAGGAACAGAGAGGCAAGGGGAGGGGGAAGGATCATCTATGTGGCATTGAAATCTCTAAGAATTAATAGCAAAGTCATTTGGGAGAGAGAGCCAGTGGGCTAGGGCGTAACAATGTTCTGGAAATGGGGATGGATGACCCAGGGCAATAGATGGCGATCCATGGATGGGCAGCAGGTGCTATAGTTTGATGAGGGGATGAGGATTTTAGGGCGGAAAGAAGGAGAATTGTGTGGAAGTGGTGACATGAATCGAAAAGGGTATCTGTTCCACCTCCAGGGCTGTGGGGGAGAAATGCACAGCCTCCTGAGAAGATTATGAGGGAGGCTTGTCCTCGGAGGTGATCCAGGTGAGAGCAGCAGGAGAGAGAGTGCTGGGAGAAGAGGAACATTTGCTCCCAGTGGTCTATGAGCTCCCCAGGGCACCCTGCACTGGTTTCAGGAGTTGGGCAAGATGGGGCTGGGGCTGGGAATCTGGGACTTCTTAAAGTGACTGACATGTCAGGGTTAAAGGGCTTCATGCAATTAGTTCTGGTGGTCTGGAGACAGAGCAAGGCAAGGTGGTAAGTGTGGGAGGATCAGGGGAGGAGGTGTCCTTGTTTCACTCCCCTTGGAGGAGACATGGGGGCCTGAGGTCTCCTCACTCGGAGAGTCTTGCCTCCCTCTTCCATTGTCCATCAGATGCTGTAAACCATCAAAACCCATCGTAGGCCCTCTCAACTTCCCATGCAATACTCACTACGTGATTTTTTCAGCCAATAACAGATTCGAATTACTACTTGGAGGCAGATAACTAACACACGTGGATCTTCAGCACAGTTCTCTGCTCCAGACCTGGATATCCCATTGCCCACCGTACACCCTGTCACTCTTGGCCTGTCCAGAAAGAAGCACAGCCTTCCTGCACCTCTCAGCCGAGAGCAATGTACTCCAGATAGGTACCAGCTGGAAGCTGGGCCAGGTCCATGATGTCTATCCCCCCACCCCGCCCTGACTCCCACTCCGAATTCAATCCATCACTAGGTTCTGTTGATTTCATGTCCTAAAGAGCCCTCAAACCCATCTACTTTTGTCCATCTCTACAACCCCCCTTTTCACCTAGAGCTCTACAGTAGCCTCTTAACAGGTCTATCCACATTTGTACTCGACCCTCCTGCTGTTCTCCACATTGCTGCTATGGTGAGACTTTGCAAAATTCCCAAGCATTTTCATGCCACCCTCTTCAACCTATAACTCTGCAGTGGCTCCCCACTGCTCTCAAGACAAAGTCGAAACCTTTTCACATGGTCTGCATCTCCGCACAGCCACCTTCTCAGCTCTCTGGCAGCCCAGGTGTGCACCTCCCTCTCAGACACATGCCACACCTGGCTTCCCTTGTGCTTACCTGATGATGGCCATGCTCATGGCCACCCCAGGGTTTTGCACATGCTGTTCCCTCTGCATGGAATGCTTTCCCCTCCCACTTTGCCCAGTTAACTCCCATGTATCCTTCAGATCTCAGCTTGGACACCCATCCCGTCCCTGAGCTCCACAACCAGGTTCCATCCCAACATGCACTTCATCACAGGCATCAGGGATCATTCTCCCGAGGTCCCTGTAACAGATGCAGTTTTACATTTGTTTGTGACTGATTTTTATGTCCCTTTGTAGACTCCCCAAGGTCATGGGCCCTCCCTCAGGGCTGGGATGTCTGGTTTTGCTCAATATTATATCCCTAGCATCAAAAAAAGTGTCCTGCACATAGTAGGTGCTCAATAAATGCTTAGTGAGTAAACAAATGATGCAAGCTGATTCAAGAACCCTTAAGCTTCAGAGAACACAGGGCCTTCCTTGATCAAGTACGAAATCTCAACGATTCTGGGACTCAGTGGCACTCAGTAAGTGCATACAGGCCCTGGCTGTGTGGCAGGTGCTGTGCTGGGCCTCCTGCGCTATGCTACTACTAGGCACACACAGTAACTCACCTGGAACCAGGCAGGCTGCTCTGTGGCATTAATGTCCCCTGCTAGCACCACACACGGGGGTACAAAGGCCTGCCTCCCAGCTTGCTCAAGCATGCTGAGACATCTACACAAGAAGACGTGCTCTTCTGGGTGGATCCCCATCCTGCTTCCTGAGACCGGGTACCCATTCGTGACATCTCTAGGTGGCAGGAAGGGGTGCCTGAGGAGTCCTCAGGGTTTGCGAAGGTGCACCCACTTCCTGTGTCAGGTGACTCTGGTGGGTGTCTTCATAGTAAGCCCATCATATTAAAAGGAGTGGAGATGGCAGGAACTGCTGGAGAAACATAAGTACTTCTAATCTCAAGCATCTAGGTTATCTACCCATCTTTACACTGCCCCCCCCCCCCCATTCCTTGAGTTGTTTACTTCCCCTAGTGACTTAGCCAGCTATTTTCAGTGACAAACACCCAAGCTTCTAGACCAGGCTCTGTCTGATTTTGGTTTCCCCTGGGCTTAGGGAGAAGGGAGGCAAAAGGTAGCAGATGCTTCGCTGGCGGCAGCCTCGGTGCCAGCATCCTGCCTGTGCTGCTGTTGGTGCCCTGGGCCTCTTTTCCTGCCTGCCCTTCCCCACCCCCTCGGCTGCTGGCTGCCCGCCAGCGGACCATCTGCCTTCCCTGCCCTCCCCCGCGGCCTCCACACTTTGCCGCCCTGCTGACACTCGCAGTGCCTTTGGGTGCCCATCTGGCTCAGACCTTGGGAGGGACGGACCCCTGCCTTCGACTGCTCCTCTCACCCCTGCTCCCTAGATGCCCTGTGCAGGCTCTGCTCGTGGCTGCCTGGACCTGGTGGGGCCGTAATACTGAGGTCTGAAGGCGAGAAGGCCACTCAGCTATTGTAATTGCTGTGGCCACACCGGGCCAGCACTACTGGGTGGGTGGAACTATTTTTCTAATCTTAACAGCTGATTACACTAAAATATCTACTTAAGTGTTTTTTGACTCTAGATGGAGAGTTTCTTGAAGGCATATTAATTATATGCGGAGTGCCTAAAATATAGAAGTTCTCGGTATTTACTGGTTGAACTGAGGCTGGGGAAGGGAATGGAACAGAAAAGTGCACAGGTCAGCCTACCTGGGAGAAAGGAGGGAAAAGGGGCCATTTGTGGTCGTCAGTCCTTCCCTTGCATCGGGGCCGGGCTGGGCTGGGGTGGCCTCTGGGGCAGAGCAGGAAGCTGCTCTTCCTTGGCTTTGCCACAAAGATCCCTGGGTCTCACTGGGTGCTCCCCCGTCCCCCACCCCCATTCCCACCCGACCCCTCCACTGTGTCTGCAGCCCCACAGGTGAAAGCGCCTTTTGTCCTGACCAGCAACGCAGGTGGGACTAGGAGGGGAGTAAATTTGGGAGGCAGTGGAAAAGAAAACACTCTGATATTAGGAAACAGATGATGGCTCTGTCATTTTTCTTTCCTTTTTTAAAATTATAAAAGTTATACATTTTCGGGGGGGGGAAGTCAACAGTTATAAAAGCTTTCTGCCTTCTCCAGTGCTATACCCTAACACCAACCAGTTTTAACAATACTTGGAGAATCCTTATGGAAAAGTTGTATTTTACAAAACTCTCTCTCCCTCCACTTCTGTCTCTATGTAAACATACAGACAGACAGGCAGACAAACAGAATTTGATGGCACCATATGATGGAAAGAAAATGGTGGTGCCCAAAGACATAAAGTGAGGGATGGATGTGAGGCTGAACTGGAGAGGTTGTTGATATACCAGACTGGGCTCCTGAAAGAAGTGAGGACTGCAAGGATATAAGTGGGGGGCAGGGGTGTTTTCAAATAAAATATTTGCATTACAAAATTTTTATTTTTATCGTTTTGCAGTTTCAGAGGTGAAAAAAGCAACATCAAAGGCCTAGTTTCCTTAACCGAAAAATGGGATCATAACGTACATTCCTCACAGGTTTGTTGTGAGGATAAATGGGGGCTATTTGTTTACGGTGTTTAGCACTGTGCCTAGCGCCATGCGCTAGGCTTTCACGCGGTGTGCGCTATTATTATTGCTGACGCTGTTGGTTTGGTGGTTGCTGATCTTGCAGTTGTTAGAGTGCCAAGCCCAGTGTCCCGCACAAAATTGACCCTCTGTCCATCTGCAGCCAGTACACGGAAAGAACCTCATGATAGCATCTGTCTTCATTTCAGAAAATTCATTTTTTTTGCCACTGCCCTGTTCCTTCCTTTTTTTTTTCTTGGCTGCTTCTAACTGCTTACTTTATGTTGTGTGACCTTGAAGAAAACTTTCTGGTACCTGGTGGACATAAATTCTCAGAGGTGTGTAGCGATGTTGTAGGTAGCCAAGTTTGCTGCCTGTTTTTTTGGTTTTTTTGTGTGTGTTTTTTTTACTTTCTCTCTCTTGCCTGGCCCCAAGCTGTTGGAAATGATTAGGTGAGAACATCTGTGTACTTGCTACCTTTTACACATACTACCTGAGATCAATTAGAATTGTTTACTTAAGAAAAACGCCTAAAAATCATCAGGGGCGCCCCTGTTCGCAGAGTGCGCTTTAACACCATTGGCCCTGTAGCTCCGCTAGAGACACCCCGGCCTAGCAAGCCTGTCCTCCTGGAATACCCGGGTGTTTCTACTTGTATTTAGAATGGCTGGCTGCAAATGCTTAGCTTTAATATTCTGCATCCCAAATGCTTTTAGTTGTCAGTACAACTAAGCCCGCCTACGCACTCTCTATTCTTGATTTATAAATAGGTTCAGCTGCCTAACAATTAAACACGCTACATTTTGCACATACACATTCCTTAAGGAGACATTTAGACTGTAAGTGGCTTTTTTCTTATGACACTATCTGGAAACCATCTTCCTAACTTTCCACCCCCCGCCTCCCCCCCAAGTGGGTATATTTTAAAAGACTGGCAGTGAGACTTTGGGTCTGTAAAGCCCAAGACACCATTTCCAACACGCTCAGGAAATCCAGCACCAGGTTTCTAGCCGATCTTCACAGGGACAGGCCCAGGACCGGCTGATACCTGTCAGCGAAGGTCCGCAGGGCCTGCTTTGCATCATGCGTGGCCACACATGTTTATGGCGGTGTGAGACACCCATGACCAAGACAATAAGACGCCGGAGAAAAGATAGATCAGTGGGGTCTGAGAAGGAAACAGAGATGCAGTATTAGGCATAATTAAGTATTTGATAAGGTGGAAGAAGCAGGCGTTACATATCCCGTGGCCCACGGCAGATTGGCTTGGCAACTCGGAAGGGAACATACAGAATAACGGCCTTAGGTTAACCTGTCAGAATTTCCATTCTGGGCAGAACTGGGACTTGACTATTAATACCAAGTATTATGTAACACTCCAGATATTGAATTGCATTTCTTTCTCCATGGAATGCCATAGAGCAAGTGGATTAAATATCATCACTCTGTCGCACACGGAGGAAATGAAGACTTGCCCCTTAGCTTGGACGCTCAGGCTAGTCTCTGCACCCTGACCTCCCTCCGCATGCCTGTCTCCAGCGCTGCTTCACCTGACACCAGGTGTAGGGGGGTGAGCTCTGCTGACGTTAGAGCTCTCAAGGCACAGTTCTAGCCTAGACCTTGGGGCTGACGGGGTGTGACCCAGGCCCCTCCCTTAAGTTCCCAGGCTGTTTTCTCCTGGGATATGCCAGGGGTGAGTCTGGATGGTCTCCCCAGCGCAGCCCAGATGCTCTTTGACAGTAGGCTGTGGCCCAGGGACCTGGAAACAGGAGGGTGTGAACAAGGGAACTGCCTTAGCCGGCAGAGAAAAGGCGGCGCCTCGGGGTGATATATTGGATTTACAGGCCGAAAGGCCGGATGACTCCATGGTTTGTAAGCACTGGGTGTGCAAGAATTCTAGAGGCAACTTGGTTCGTTTCCGTGTTCAGGGAGTCCAGGTCTGTCCCTTTCGCGTAGCCCGGGGCTGAGTCCAAGGCGGAGGAATCCAGTCGGACCAGTGGGGGGCTCCACCGAGCTCAGGCTCCGATTCCCCCGCGGGCCGCCCAGCTGCTGCCCTAAGGCTCCTTGAGGGGTCACCGAGGGCGCTGAGGAGCCGCCCAAGCCGTGTCGCCCGCGTCCACGCTCTTGCTCCCCGGCCCCCCAACCTCAGCCTCCGGCTCCGCGGTCCCCGCCTCTCCCTCCCCCAAATCTTAACAGATAGATCTGCAGGCGGGGGCGCGGGTGATGCGAGTTCCTAGAAGCCTGAAGGGGCTGCCCAGGATTTGAAGTTGGGATCCCCTAAGGACCCTCGAGGTTCGAGCTCGCCCCCCCTCTCCATCGCGTTAGGGCCTTGGGGGGGGTGTTGTGGGCAAGGAGAGTGCCCCCTCACCGTCCCTGTCACCCTGGAGCCCAGTGCCATCCCAGTCTTGCCAATCGCACCGACCCGGGGGGGGGGGGGGGACCTGGGGCGCGGGGCTCGCGCTGCGGGGAGGCGCAGCCGCCGCAGGGGGTGGCGGGGCAGGTACCCGCGGGCCCCGAGAGGCGGGCGCAGGGCCGGGGTGGAGTCGCAAGGGGCTGCTTCGGCACCTCGGGGGCACCGCCTGACCTCCGCCGGCTTATCCCGGAGGCGGGGACGGTGAGTCAGATTTCGGGCCCCGCGGGTCGGGCGCGGAGGGGGGCAAGTCAGGAAATGACATCAGAGGCTCGGGCTCGGGGAGGGGTGGTCGGCGGCGGGCGCGGGGGCGGGGGGACCTCGGCTGGGGCTCGGGCCCCGGGGCAGGACCAGGGCCCCTTCCTGGGGGAGTTTCCTGCCGCGCCCGCCCGCCCCGCGTCTCCCCGCCCCCTCTCGGGGCCGCTCCTTGTATGGTCTGCGCGCCGCGCTCTCCCCGCCCCCGCCCTCCGCCCTGCGCTCTGCGCTCTGCGTCCCTCCAGCGCCCGGCGAGAGGCGGCTCGGGACCGGGACGCACGGCGCGCGGACCAGGCGCCCAGGCGGCCCCCCGAGACGCGGCGCGCGCGCTCCGGCCCGCGGTGAGGCGCGGGCAGCCACCCACGGGGAGGGCACGCGGGGACGCCGCGGGGAGCCGGGCCCGCCCCGGGGTCTGCGCCCGGCTCGGCGCCGCGTAACCCGGCCACCCACCCCCCGCAGCCCGGCGCGGCCATGGCGGCCCCCCGCCCGTCCCCCGCGATCTCCGTCTCCGTCTCGGCGCCGGCTTTCTACGCCCCGCAGAAGAAGTTCGCCCCGGTGGTGGCCCCGAAGCCCAAAGTGAATCCTTTCCGGCCCGGGGACAGCGAGCCTCTCCCGGGCGCCGGGGCCCAGCGCGCACAGATGGGCCGGGTGGGCGAGATCCCGCCGCCGCCCCCGGAAGGTACGCGGCCGGGCGGGGGGCGGGGGCTGCGGGGCAGCGGCTTCGGGGTTGGGGGTATCTGGAAAGGTTGCGGCGGAGGGGGCAGGGCGCAGCCACCCTGTCCCGAGCAGATGTTCTTACCTCATCGTGGAGCTCGTGGCTGGGAGCCAGGGTTCCTGGGACCCGTCCAAGTCCCCCGCCTGGGGGCGGGAGGTGGGAACGTGGGGCACGAGTCTCCCCTCGGGGTCCCTTTTCCGAAATGTAACGGGAGCTGCCCCCAGTCCTGCGCCGAGCCCCCTGCCGTTCCTGACCCCGTGCTCCCTGCGCGCCCTGCGCCCCCCTTTCCTCCCCTCGTGCCCCGGCACCCTTGGGAGAGTTCTTGGGCGAGGGGAACTTAGCGAAGCCGGTAGAGGGGCCCCTGCTGACCACCCCCTTTCTCCTCGGTACCCCAGATCTCCCCTTACCGCCGCCTCCCCTCCTTGAGGACGTCGAGGGCGCCCTGGGAGGTGCCTTCCCACCGCCCCCTCCCCCAGTCGACGACCTGTTTCCCTCCGCACCCCTGGAGGAGGAGATCTTCCCTACCCCACCGCCTCCACCGGAGGAGGGGGGGCCCGAGGCCCCGGCCCCGCTCCCACCGCAGGTACGGAGCCTGGGGGGGGCAGCCGCGCAGGGACCCCCGAGGGAAGGAGAGGAAGGCGCGCCCGTGCGCCTATGCCCTGTCGGGGGCGGTGGGGTGGAAGGCTGGGATGGGCGCCCTGACCCTTCACCCTCTAGCCCAGGGAGAAGGTGAGCAGTATCGATCTGGAGATAGACTCTCTGTCCTCGCTGCTGGATGACATGACCAAGAATGATCCCTTCAAAGCCCGGGTAAGGAACCGGAGAGAAGGAAAGAAGCGGGGGCAGAGCTGCGGGGGGGACAGAGCACCCCCCTGCAATCACACTTCCCTTCTCCTCTGCCTCCCCTTGCAGGTGTCATCTGGATATGTACCCCCACCTGTGGCCACTCCGTTCATTTCCAAGACCAGTACTAAGCCTGCAGCTGGGGGCACGGCACCCTTGCCTCCTTGGAAGGCTCCTTCTAGCTCCCAGCCTGTGCCCCAGGCTCCGGCTCCCAGCCAGGCACAGTTCCACATGCAGCCCCAGCCTCAGCCCCAGCCCCAGGCCAAGCCTCAGGTCCAGCTCCATGTCCAGTCTCAGCCTCAGCCTCAGCCTCAGCCTCAGCCTCAGCCTCAGCCTCAGCCCCAGCCCCAGCCTGTGCCTTTGGTTAACAGCCAGTCTCGAGGTCCCCCAGTCCCAAAGTTTTCTCCAGTGACTCCCAAGTTTACTCCTGTGGCTTCCAAGTTCAGCCCTGGAGCTCCAAGTGGACCGGGGCCACAGCCCAATCAAAAGCTGGGGCCCCCTCAAGCTCCCTCTTCCACTGGCACAGGCTCCCCTCAGCCCCCCAGCTTCACCTATGCTCAGCAGAGGGAGAAGCCCCGAGTGCAGGAGAAGCAGCATCCAGTGCCCACCCCAGCTCAAAACCAAAACCAGGTGAGGGCGGGTGGGAGGACCAGGCAGACACCTGGGTGCTGGGGGCAGGGGGGCAAGTCAGGAGCCAGAGAATGGGGGCAAAGGAGTTTCTGGGCGGGGGTGGGATACGAGTTTCCAGCCTCTAGGTTTGGATTAGTGGTAAGAGCTTTTCTGGAGGGGGCCTGGCAGGGGCAGGGGCTCGGTGGGCCTGACTGGGAGTGGGGAGCAGCACAGGCTCTGAATTAGGTGGAGGGTTTGGTGGCCCATCCCTAACGCCCTGCCCCTGAATGTTAAAGGGGAGGGTGAGCTCATCACCAGTCCAACCCTGGTTCTTCCTCCTTCTTGGAATCTTGAGTTAAATTCTGTTCTCTGAGCACTCTCACTGCCCGAGGGCCCAGCTGGTGATAAGAGTGCCTGCACTGGCTGAGCCAGCATCTGCTGAGTGCCAAGCACTGTGCTCTGTGCTCCGGGCGGAAGGGATCTCTCAAAGAGGTTAGCCTGAGGCAGTCAGCTGGACCTGGGATAGAATTCCCAGCTCCTCATCTCACTACATCCTAGGCAAGTGAGGTGAACGCCGAGCCTCAGTTTCCCGTCTTTGAAATAACGCTATCCACTCCGTACAGCGGTTGTGAAGATTGAGGTGATGCATAGAGAGTGCTGGGGTCTCTGTCTAGCACCTGAGTGCCCCGGATTGAAAAGTTCTCATTCCCGCCTTCTAGTTCAGGAGACTTCGAGAGTTGAAGGGACCCTGCGGGTCATCTAGTCCAAGCAGCCACAGAGTGAATGGGCAGCGGGAGTGTCTGTCCCTGTGTGGGCAGGCACGGGCGCAGCAGGAGGGGATGCCAAGTGCCCATGAGTTGTGCAGGATCCTGTGTTGCAGGAGCTCAAGCCAGGGAGCGAGCGTGGGGCCGGCCGCTTAGGGAAGGCATCCTGGCGCTGGTGTCCTTTGAAGGATGGTTGGACTTAAGAATCCAGAGAGGAGAGCGAAGGGGGCCGGGGTGGGAGTAGCATGAGCAAAGCTCAAGGGCACAGATCCACTAGAGTGTTCGGGAACTAGAAAGTGGAAGGTTCCTCTGGGGAGTTTTAGAGGTATAGAGGGGTAGGTGGGAGCCCAAGGGAGCCTGTCAGTCCTGGCAAGTCCTTCATGGTTTTCGAGTGGGTGTGTGGCTGGGTTGGGGGACTGGTGACTGCCATGCTTTTGGAAGCTTTTGGGACTGTTTACAGCAGAGGTGTGGACTAGAAGTAGGAGGTCAGTGACGTGTGGGAATGAGAGCTGTCGCAAAAGGAAATGCCTCCAGGCCCTGGTAGCTGATAAGCAGTTGGTAGGAAGGGGGGGGGTGAGGGATAAATAAGTGCCCGGCGTGTTGGGGGAATGAATGACGGTAATGCTGACCAAATAGAGAAGTGGAGAAGGGGAAATGCTTTGGACCGGAAGAGGAGGGGTCCAGCTGTCAGCGTGTTGAGCAACAGTTCCAGGAGGACTTGCCTTCAGCTCGGACTGTCATGCTGTTAGAAACGGAGGACTGGGTTTTGGGAGAGGCCTGGGACTCGGGGTCATCATGGGGGGCAGTGGTACTGAAGCAGTCCCGGGGCTGACGCAGCAGGAGCTGCGGGCCTGGGAGGAACCCTGGGCTCACACTGGTCATGTGGGGGTTGGGGAGACGATGGCAGAAGGAAGAGGGGCCTCAGGTCACGGTGGCATCTCGAGGGACAGATCTGATGGCTGAGGAGCTCTTCGGTGGGGGCTTGAAGAGGTCGAGGACTACAAGAAGGCCACAGATTTGACTGTTTGGAAGTCACCGATGGCCGAGCGGTGGTCCATCTGTGCCCCGTAGCGGGGACGGTGAAAGGAGTTGTGAGAAGATGGAGTTGCCGAAGAGGCTTCTTGGGGAGCTGGCAGAGAGGTGGGACTAGGGCAGGGCCTGTGTGTGTGTGTCGTTTTTCCAGGTCAGGGGAGGGGGCTCAGGTATGTGTTTGAGCCGGGAGGAAGAAGTTGGTGGAGGAGGGGTGCCTGAGCAGGGCCTGCTGCTGGGATGAGCCTGGAGGAGAGGTGGTGGCGGCCCCCCTGCTGTGGCCTTCCCAGAGCAAGGTCAGTGTCACCACAGGGTTTCTGTGGAAAAGAGGAACACTGAGGGAGCTTGGGCTGGCCGGCTTCCATCTTCTCAGTCATGCAGGAGGTGAGGTCACTGGTGAGAGCCAGGGAGCGAGGGGCTTGAGGAGATGGAAAGGTTTGGAGCAGCTGCTGTGGGGAAGGAAGGACAGCCAGACGACAGACTGGCTGAGGGCCCTGCAGTGTTTTGTGTTTGGTGAACTCACTCTGCAGCTTTTGGTGATCTCTGTACATATTTCTGTAGCCCTGCGGCAGAAACAGGAAGCGGGTGGCGTGGCCAGGGCTGAGATTGGGCCAGATAAGTGACAGTGGCTCAGGGTGGCTAGAGTGGCTGGGAGAGTCTAGTAGAAATAGGTGGTCATGGGGCCAGGCTTGGGGAGGCACAGGGGGAGGGCTGGGAGGCGGGAGAAGAAAGCCTGTCTGAGTAGGTTTCTTCAGTGGGTATGCAGGGGGAAGGGGGAGGAAGTGTGGTTGGGGGTCAAGTCCAGGGTCTTGGAGGTAAAGAGACTCATGACTCTCAGGTCCAGGGTGTCCCATGGTAGAAGGTGCCTGAGATGGAGGGACGTTTGGGGCCACTGGGGTTGAGGAGCTAGAGGTCTGAATGCCATGGGCATCGAAGCTGTGGCATTTACGCTGGCAGGCAGAGAGGGAAAAGTGACTGGTGAGTGAGTCCTGAAGGAGCAGGGATACCCACGAGGAGCTGATGTACACGAATAGTTCATACTTCCAAAGAGTGGGACAGGCATTTACAATAGCACCAGAGAGCAAGAGCTGGCGGAGTCCTTCTGTCCCCAAGATGCCAGGAGGGGAAGACTGGGAGAGGAAAAAAATAGTAGAGCCTACACTGAGGGGGTGGCTCATGGGGGATACAGGGCAGGAGTCTGCAGGGCAAATGGCTAAGAGCCTGGGCTTCTGTGTGTCTGCTTTGGGCAGGCGCAGCCCTGTCTGGATGCAGATGGGGTGAGGGTGCTGGGCCCGGGCTGAGGGGAAGGGGGCTGTGGGAGGAGGTAGCTGGGAGACAGGCGCCAGGTGTTATGGGATGGAGGCATGGGCAGGTAGAACACGCAGTGGCCACAGTCCTGCGTGGACTTCTCCAGTAACGGAGAAGACCAGCCAGCGTTCCTGTCGGAGCATCTCATGGCGATGCTGGTGCAGGTCACAGCCCCCGTGGCGCCTCCTCCTGGTACCTGCCAGGTCCCTGCAGTACCCCCTCACCCCACTCCCACCCCCAAGCTCTCTCAGGATCCCCTACATAGTGGGATCCCCAGGTATGGGCTGGCCTAGGAGAGGCCCTTCCTGAGGCCTCCAGGGGAAGAAGTGAGGCCAGGTGGACCAGGAACCCCTGTCTCAGGAGGGACCCGGACCTCTCGAGTAGAGGGCTGGGGGCTGGGCTGCTGCAGACAGCTCTGGTTTAACCTGCCTGTGTTGTATCCTCACGCTGACAGGGCTGCTCAGCAGCAGGCGGGCCGGGTAGGTGTGTGCGCGCCTGAGTGCGCAGGCCCCTGCGCCGACCTCTTCCGTGGGGGGCCATGTCCGAGCATGCTCTGTGGAGTTGGTGCGTGGTCTGGTGTGTTCGGTGCTTCAGTGACCTGAGCTGCTGTGTGCGTGGCCTCCGTCTGCTCCGTCATTCTGGCCTGTCTGTGGCTGCCCAGGGGGGTTTGGGCAAAGCGGGTGGAAGGGTCACCCCCTTCCCCTTATTCGTGTGGTGCTGGGGTCTGGGAGGGGCGGTGAGGGGCTTTCGGGGTCAAACCTGAGCACCTGGGAAATGGGAGGTGAGTTAGTCCTTCTTGGAAGAAAGTGGATAAGGTGGTTGGGGAGTGTTCTTGGACGGGGTGACCCTTGACAGGGTATAAAGAGGGTGTTGGGGTTTCAGGTGCGCTCCCCTGGGGCCCCAGGACCTCTGTCTCTGAAGGAGGTGGAGGAGCTGGAGCAGCTGACCCAGCAGCTCATGCAGGACATGGAGAATCCTCAGCGGCAGACCGTGACTGTCAGTGGTGAGCCCACCCCCTCCCTCCTGGGACATCTGTCCCCCGCTCTGTTACTGTGCCGGCCATACCTGTGGCCCTACTCCCTCTTCGAGCCAGCGGATCCCTGACAAGCTTCCTCATGTTTGTTTATCTTCTCTGGCCTTCCCAGAGTCCTGTGGCCGGTGTCACCAGCCCCTGGCACGTGCGCAGCCCGCAGTTCGTGCCCTGGGACAGCTGTTCCACATCACCTGCTTTACCTGCCACCAGTGTGAGCAGCAGCTGCAGGGACAGCAGTTCTACAGCCTGGAGGGGGCACCGTACTGTGAGGGCTGCTACACTGTGAGTCGGGTGTGGGGCCGAGGCCACCCCAGGGCCCGGCCGGGGGTGGGGCAGACATGGGACAGACCGGCCTTGGCAGCCGGTTGTTGGGTACCAGTCTCCTCCTGCTTCCTCCTCAGGACACCCTGGAGAAGTGCAACACCTGTGGGCAGCCCATCACTGACCGCATGCTGAGGGCCACGGGCAAAGCCTACCACCCTCAGTGCTTCACCTGTGTGGTCTGCGCCTGCCCCCTGGAGGGCACCTCCTTCATCGTGGACCAGGCCAACCGGCCCCACTGCGTCCCTGACTACCACAGGTAAGGACCCGCCACAGCCTCGGGGCTCTTCTCTGGGGCCAGCCATGGTGTGTCTGGGAGCCAGGCTGCCCCTCTGACCCCAAGACAGCTCCAAACCCCTGGTCTTGCTTTCTGGCCCCATGTCCTGTCTGGAGATGGTAGGGACCGGTTCCAGGGGCCTTGGGCCTAGGAAATGTCTTGCTCCTGGCCAGCCCTCTGGCCCCTGGCTCACTGAGGCTTCTCTTAGTTGTGGTCTTAGTTTCAGCAACATGTGCTGGAGTGACTTCATTCCACACAGGCCAAGTTCTAGAAGTTCCTTTGGAGAGTTGTTTGGAACTCTGGTTTCCCCCTAGGAAGTGCTTACAAGGTGGCTACTTTCTCAGGCCGGCAGCAAAATCCCGTAAGGTGGCTAAAGGGCGGTACAGGGGCCCTGCAGAATCTGGCCCCCACCTCTGTGTCTGAGGTGTGCGTTTCAGAATTGCACCTTGGGTGGCCAAGGCTTAATGTCCCTCTGTACCCCCCAGCAGTCAGGCAGGGTCACCTGTGGGTGGGGGGTGGACTAGGGTCAGGGGTCCAGGGATGGGACGTATCCCTTGATAAGGGCAGTTACGGCAGCTGGTCTTAGGCCTTTCTGTTGGGCTTGCTCTACCTCGAGATGGGGGGCAAGATGGGCAGAGAAGCCGGCCCTTTGCCAGGCCCCCGCTGCCTGCTCTCCCCGTGGTCTGGTGGCAGGCCGTGTGCCCTTTCCGCATCCTGACGCGCGCCGCCTTGCTCCCCTCCAGGCAGTACGCGCCCAGGTGCTCTGTCTGTGCAGAGCCCATCATGCCTGAGCCTGGCCGGGAGGAGACTGTGCGAGTGGTCGCCCTGGACAAGAACTTCCACATGAAGTGCTACAAGTGTGAGGTCAGTGTTCCCGTGGCCCCCGAGGGCTGGGACGGGTGGGGATACTGCTCCCTGGCCCTGTGGTGGGCAGTGCCAGCCTGCAGTTTTGAGGGTGATCAGTGGCAGCGCCCAGGCCCGCCCCGCTCGATGCCTTGGTCAGGGCAGGAAGGGCGGAGTGGGGTTCCTGTGGGGTTGCTGAGTTACAGATAAACTGAGATAGGAGACCGAGCAGTGGTGGGGAAGGGTGCGGTGCTTTGTGGTGGCCGGGTTAGGGTCTCAGGTTCAGAACAAAGGAGAGGCGGACCGGCCAGGCCAGTGTGGCTCAGCGGTTGAGCATCAACCTATGATCCAAGAGATCACAGTTTGATTCCCCGTCAGGGCACATGCCCGGGGTTGCAGGCTCCATCCCCAGTAGGGGGTGTGCAGGGGCGGCTGATCAATGGCTCTCGCAGCATTGATGTTTCTGTCTCTCTTTCTCCCTCTCTGAAATCAATAAAGACGTTTAAATTTAAAAAAACACACACACAAAAAACAGAGTCAGAACAGAGCTGAGACAGGTGGGAGAAGCCCCGGGTCCTTTATTGGGGTGGGTGCAGCTCTAGGCACTGCCCATCCTCCTACAGGAGGCCTAGGGGGCAAAAGTGATAGTGGGGATGAGTGGGGGTGGGGGTCGCTGGGCAGGGCATGCAGACCATGAGGACAGCAGCTCTGAGCCATGAAGCACTTGGCCTTCCTAGTGCAAATGTGGGAGCGTGGGGGGTGCACAGGGGCCCTTCCCACCAGCAAGTCCTTCTTCCTCCTAGGACTGCGGCAAGGGGCTGTCCATTGAGGCGGACGACAATGGCTGCTTCCCCCTGGACGGCCACGTGCTCTGCCGGAAGTGCCACACAGCCAGAGCCCAGACCTGAGTGAGGACTGGCCCCTTCTCCACAGGGAGTTCATTCCCCATCAGCCCGACCACCCACACTGAGAGCACCCTGCTGCTCCACTGGCCCCGCCCCCTGAGTTATTTTTTTATGTCTAGCCCCTCCCTCCATTCCAAACCTCACCCAGTATACCAAGGACCCTGATTCAGGGCCCCAACTGGACCCAGGCTGCAGAGTCCCAGCCCTGGGTTTCCAGTTCTCTCCCATCCTGCAGGGACCTCCCACCACCCTCCAGGTACCCCACCTGAGGGTCGCCAGGTTGAGCGCTGCTGCTTTCACTGCTGCACCGCTGGCCTCCCCGAGCAGCCTCTACTCTGCTTGCTGAGGGCCAGGAGTCCCCAAGCCCCAGGGAGTCTGGGCTGGGTTGGGCTCACTGGCCTGGACATTCCCACCCACCCCCATGCTGCCAGGTTGTGGCTACAGCTATAAATAAAAACACCTTGTTTTCCAGAATTCTTAGCAGTTGACTCCTTTGTGCTACAGATGGAAGAGATGGAGGGATTAAAAAACCGGGGCCAAGGTGAAAACTCAGCTCCTGTTTATTTATAAAAATATATATGTGTATGTATATATATATTAAACCCTCCCCCAGCCCCCTCCCAGCACTATGGTTTTACTTCTACCCCAACAGTTCTTTTGAAAAGTCTCCCAGGCTCCAGATGTGAGTTCCTTAGGGAAGGGTGGGCGGGAGCAGCACCAAGGCCTGGTAGGCTGAGGGAAGGGATGTGAGTGACCCTGGCCCCACCCTTGCTTCCTGAGGACAGGGTGGGGGAGGGGAGGGCTCAGTCCTTGAATCCCTGAATACTGCAAAGAATGCGCTTCTGGTGTCCCGGCAGCGTGATCCCCATCTGCACCAGGTCCCTGTGGTCAAGGAAGGGGGTCGGTGAGTGTGCGGGCTCAAACCCCAGCCACCCACCCCAGCCGGGTCCCCAGGCTCCTTACTCCACTGTCAGGTCCAGCACACACTCCATGGTGTCCAGCCCGGCTGAGCGGAAGTGCAGAATGTAGCGTTTCATGCGAATGGACTCCAGCCACTCGGGGACGCTTCGATAGGGGATCCCGTCTGAGCCGCTCAAGCTGGGCAGGCGAAGGGTCACCCTGTGGGACATGGGCTACCTCAGTCACACAGCGGGAGGCAGGGGCTGTCCTCCAGTTGGCTTTCCTGAAACCAGGGCTCAGCCTGTGAGCATCTGGGGCCAGCATCCAAGCTCGTGTCTGGGCATAGAGATTATCTAGACTTTGTGGATTAGCCAGGCCATTGTCTGTGAACCCATTTCCTGGCCTGTTTCCTGGTGCGCTCACAGCAGCGGGCAGGCTGACAGTCCTGGGGGAGGTGGCAGCCCTGCCAGTTCCCAACTCTAGGTTACCACCAGCCCATCTCCCCTGGAGCAGCCAGTTCTGGGAACGTATCCACTATCCCAGCTGAGATGAAGCAGAGGCGGGGGCCTGGGTGTGGTCCTGCCTCTCCAGGGTGGCCCCTTGAGTTCTGGGAGCAGCCCCTGCTTGCCACCTCCAACCTTGGCTGTTACTCTTGCACTCTGACACCCACAATACAATGAGTGTTCCTGTACTAAAGCCAGCCAGAGCCAAAAACCATTAGCAAAGTAAATCTACTGGGGGGAAAATATCCAACATTCCAGAAAGATTAGCACATGCAGTCTCCAGTGTATGAGGGAGTTGTGCTCCGAAAGACAGTTTCAAAAGTTGGAGCTTGAAACATATTTTCTCCCCAGAAACAAGGTTATATATGGTGGTTTGATACACAGGCCGGCAGGCCAGGGCTGGTTTTCCTGATAAAGCATGCGAAGTCCAGCCTTGCCTGCCTCCCGCCTTCTCCACATCCTGCCAATGTTTTTGGTAAAATGCAATTCTGACTTTGTGCCTCCCCTGGACAGTTTTTAAAAACGGGTCAATAGTTCTCTGTGCTCAGGTCGAAGTCCAAACTTCTCAGCAGAGCTGGTCCTTTTCATACTGACCCTCCTATCTCTCCAGCTTCATCTCTGGCCACTGGCCCTGAGCTGGGTGCTGGGTCACCCTGCACTATTTGCAATCAGTTTGCCCTCAGCTCTCCAAACCCACGCTGGGCAGGTGATCTGGGAGCCTTCCCAGACCCCACAAAGCTGCCCCTCGAAGTCATGACACATCCCATTGTCTATCGCTTGCCAGATTCTGTCTTCCCCACCCCAGTCTAAAACCAAGCTCCCTGGAGCAGGTGTCAGCTTGTAAGCCCTGCTCATATCTGCTTCCCACCTCACTGTTTGCTTTCTATCTTCTATCAAATTACAGCTATCAAGGGTGGGACCGCATCTCCATCAAGGTGGCCACTCCCCAAGGGTGCACACGGTGGTCAGGCCTCCTAAGCTGGACTCCGTCTGGAGCTTTGCAGGCCCAGCACCTGGTGGAGGTGTCTGACCGCCCATCCCCATTCTCTTGGGCCTGCCCTCCGAGTGCTGTCCCCCTCCCCTGTGTGGTTACTTGGGATCAAAGTTGGCCATGGTCCGAAGGGTGTGGGGGGTGTTCAGCAATTGCTCCAGCTGTGTCTTCAGCTGGTGGAAGCGGGGCCGGTGGCCACAGTGATAGGCCCAGCAGCCCTTCATCAGTTCATAGAGAGCGGCAGGGCAGTCCACGGGCGGGGGCAGCCGGTACCCATCCTCGATGCTCTTCATTACCTACGGAGGGGAGAGAGCAAGAGAGGCCTGAGGCAGGAAGCTAACCTGGAGCCCATAAGAAATCTGTTCATGCAAGATCATTGCAAAGGATCCCTAACCTCCCCCCACCCCCACCCCGACCACTTGTAAGGAGAACAGGGTGTGAGGCAAAGGGGACCAGAGGGGACAGAAGGGCAGGAAAACTGGGTCAGGAAGAAGAAATTGGGATATGTACAGGGAGAGCCATGGGAGGATTTGGGAGAAGACTGGTATGGCTAGTACCCGGGCTCACCTCCTGATTGCTCATCTCCCCGTAGGGCTTGTCCCCAAAACTCAGCACCTCCCACATCACAATCCCGAAGCTCCACACGTCACTGGCCGTGGTGAAGATCCGATGGGCAATGGCTTCAGGTGCTGTCCAACGGATGGGGATCTTTCCTCCCTAATAGGGCATGTAGGACAGAAAGGTGATGAGTTCCAGAGCATTGCGTCCACACCAGCACGCGTCCTGTATTTGTTGTACATGTGTGTCAGTACTCATGACATGAAATTGTGTTTGCGAATGTGTATGTGGTGAGTGCTCTCACCTGGGTTTCATAGGTACCATCAAACTCGTTCAGGAGACGGGTGAGGCCAAAGTCAGACACCTTGCAGCACAGGTTCTGATTCACTAAGATGTTCCTGGCGGCCAGGTCCCGGTGGACATAATTACGGTCACTGAGGTAGGTCATACCAGATGCAATGCCCAGCAGCATGGCCACCAGCTGCCCGGGGACCAGCTGGTCCTCCCGCTCCTGCAGCAGGGTGAACAGGAAGGTTAGAGGATGGGCAGGGCTGCCTCTTTGCAGACCAGGAGCCAACACCCGGGGCTCCATGGTGCATCGCCCTTCCCAGCTGGTCCTCTGCCCTCCTCACCCTCAGGAAGGCATCCAGGGCTCCATTCTCCATAAACTCCGTGATGATCATGATGGGCTTTCCTGAGACACAAAACACATCACCATGGCAGCCTCCACCCCATCTCCGCCCAAAACCACCATAACCAGATTTCCTACCCTTGGCAAAACAGCTTCCCTCCACTTCTGGTGGTCTCACCCCCTTCCCCCACCCACACTCTGGAGACCAATCCTCGTACTCTTTGTGACAACGCCTTCCAGGTGCAGAATGTGTGGATGGTGGAACTGGCCCATGATTGTTGCCTCTCGGAGGAAGTTCCACCACTGGCCGTCTGGAGACGTGTCCTTCAAGGTCTTAATGGCCACAGTCTTGCAGTCCTGGTTGGGGATTCTCAGGGTCCCTTGATATACTTCCCCAAACTCTCCTGGGTGGAAAGAAAACAGGGTCATGGCCCGATGCACTGTCAGGCTCCCCACAGGGGACGGATGACATCCTTTGGTCCCCTAGATTTTTCTTTTCTGGATCAGAAACCTGGTGTGTCCTTTCTAGAGCAAAGGCTGGGTTGTACTTCCTAGGGAAGGGGACAGGAGTCGGGGACAGGAGTGCATTTCTGCAACCTGTTCAGCACTGTCTCCTGGGTCAGCACGGTTGTTGGCAAACAGCAGGTGCTCAGTAAATGCTGGGACAGTGGGGGCTGTGCATGGTACTGGGGTGTGTTCATGAAGGGCAGGCTGGTCCACGGCCAGAGCACAGTGACAGGGGAGGCTGACCATTGCCATTCTCTTCCGTGAGTTCCTCTGGTCAAGCTTGGCCGGCCTGGCCGTGCAATCAGCATGGACACTGCCAAGCTTTGTTCTCTGCTCAGATCCATTTTCCCCGGTGACCCAAGGGATCGGGGCAGCCCAAGGACACTGGGCCCTGGTGCGGTGTGATGGGGGGTGAGGAAGGCTCTCAACCTCTCCCACGTTCGTTTGGGAACCATCTGCGAAGAGCCCAATCCTGAGCACAGTGACCCCCCTATTGACAAGGACAATGTGTCCAATGCTCTTTATCAGAAACTCTGAAACCACAGAGACAGACTGTGTATGAGGCAGGGGCTGCTCCAGGACACTCGATAAGGGGGCTAGAAGACAACCACGGCCGTTCAAGGACAGAGGGTTGGGCAGAGGGAACTCATCTGGGAGCTCTCTAGCCAGCTGGGCTCCACGGGGAACGCCAAGGAGGCGGCTCGGTGCTGCCACCCAGAGGGGCCAGCTGGGCTCACCTTCCCCTATGACAGTGTCCACGATCAGCCAGGAGGGATCGAGCTCCTGGGTGAAGTCCAGGGCCCCCTGGGCGGGGTCGTCATATGCCTGGAGGTCCACATAAGGCTTCAGCCACAGCTTGTCCTCTGCGGAGAGAACAGGGGAGGCTCAGCCAGAGGAGCGCCACCTTCAGGGCTCCGAAGTGATGGGGGCCTCATTTTTCTGTTCCCCGAGGAGTCCTGTTTTGGCTGGAGTGGGAGAAAGTCTCTAATCTCAGCAATGGAGCCTCCACCGCCAGCTTCTCTTCCTCTTGTCCATGCGCAGAGTTCCTGTGTCCTCACGTCCCGAGGCCCAGAGCAGTGGGCTGGAACCCAGGCCCAAGACTGTCGTGGCCTCGAGTCACCCAGGCTTCCCATCCCTCGTGACCTGGGCTTCAAAGGCCTTACCCTTCCCCCTCGCCCCTGCGCGCCAGGCTCCTCCGATCACTCACGCCTCGTTCGCATTCCCAGACAGACCTCACTCCCACCCTGTCACTTGGATGGACTGCTGACTCCCTGATTTGGGGGCATCTAATGAGGTGACTGGCAGGAAGCCCATATGCCTTGGAGGACTTCAGGGAGCCTGCCAGGCCGTCCCCCTCCCACCCGGCCTCAGCCCAGGCCTGGCCAGCCAGGTTGGGGGAGGCTGCACAGAGCCCGGGTGCTGGTACAGTGGCACCAGCAGCTAGCAGGTAATTGCACAGAGCCTCTGGGGCACCATCAGCACAAAGTTAATTAACCAAAGTTAATTAGGTAGCAAAACACGAGAAGCCTAAAGACAATAGAGCTCACTTGTGCCCCCAGAGTTGGGTTCCTCGGTCCCGTCCCAGGGGCACCTCCCAATACATATGCATGCGCCCATGCACACACGCACATACACATGCACACACGCACGCACACGTGCACAGGTGCTCCTAGCTCACCTCCGTCCACATTGGTGACACGATCAAGCTGCCTCTGCTGCCGTCGCCGACGTTTCCTGTAGGTAGGGGTGGGGATGGTTTATTTGGGGTCCCAGGACCACGTCAGGGGCCCAATGGCCTCTGGTTGAGTTTTCCAGGGTGCAGGGTGACGGTGGGGGCACAGTGGAGCTTTGGTGCTAGGGAATGTTGGGGCTGCATTCGGGGGCTTCTGATTAGACAGGGGACCCAGGATAGTGGCTGGGGAGGGGCAGGGGCGGCACCTGGAGCAGAAGACAAAGATCCCGAGCAGCAGCCCCACACCTAGCAGCGTCCCGATGATGGCCACGATCTCGCCTCCAGTCAGGCCCCTGGAAACTGTGGCACACAAGGTGAGGAGGTCTGGGGGGCCAGAGTCCACAGGGACGATGGAGACCAGAAGGGCAAGCCCCGGGGCAGGGCTCTCTGCGAGCCTCAGGTGTGTGTCCCCTTCCTGGGAGACAGGTGTGTGAGAGAGGGAGCAGCGGGCAAGGGCTGCCCACAGGGACTGTCAGCTCGGGCTGCTGAGGCTGGGCGCTCTCTGAGCCTTGAGGAGAGTTGAGGATGCTGGCTGGCGGTACCCAGCGTCGGGAGGTGTGTATGAGATCACTGTGGGGAGGGGGCTTGGTGTGAGTCTCCCCTGAAGCGGCTTCTGCCTGTGTGTGGGCGCATGTGTGCACACGTGTGTGTGTGTGGAGAGAGAGGAAGGGTCACCGACTGGAACAGGGTCTCAGAAGCCTCACGGGGATGACAGGTGTCTGTGTGTTTGGGGCAGAACAAAGGATAAGCCACCCACCTGGCGGGCTTGTCCGGAACTCATGGTCAGGGGAGAAAGGGCCAGGGCCCAGCGGTGTCAGCATGCGGACCCTGACAATGTACTTGGTGTCTGGCTGCAGCTCCGTCAGCAGGACCCTGGGTTCCAGCACCGTCTGGTGCCGTTCTTCATCCTGTGGGTGGGGACTCGTGTTGACTGGGCTGGGCAGAGCCAGACCTGGAGGAGGGGCGGGGAGATCTTGGGAGCACATGGGGAGGGGATGGGTTGGGAAACAGTCCTGGCAGGGATCTGTGTAGGCTTTTGTCCCAGGAGAGCGATCCTGCACCCCTGCTAGGATGTTGGAGTGTGCAAGTCACGGACACGGAGACCCGGAGACTCTCAGCTGCTTCCTCACCTGGTTCAGAATGTGTAGCTCGTAGGTCAGGTTCCCGCCGGGGCTGCGGGGCCGGGACCCTGCCCAGGTCAGTTCCAGCTGCCTGGGCTCCTTCTTGACCAGCCTCAGGGTTAGGCCTGATAGAGACTCTACATCCAGAGGGTTCCAGTGGATTTGGAAGAAAGGAAATAACTTGAGTAGGTTTTCGTTTGCTTCCTGCCCATCAATTTGTTCCCGTGGTTTCCTCCAGGGCCAACCCTTGCCCAGGCCCCTCACCTGTGTGCCCCATGCTGATGCTGAGCCAGGCGCTGGCAGGCTGGGAGCTGCCCAGGACCGACACTCCATTTTCCGCTTCAACGCAAAAGGTGTAGTTGGCGTAGGGTTCGAGGCCATCAACTCGCACAGCAGGCGTGGTGAGCCCACTGGCCCTGGGGGAGAAGCGCACATTCCCCCCACAGGGCTGGCAGGGGCCTTCGCCTTGCGCTGCTCCCCGACACTGAGAACACACCACGCTGTACCTCACATCCTGGCGCCCCCCCGTATCTGCTGGGGCTGCCCAACGCAGGGAGAGCTGAGTTCCCGAAACAGAGAAGCTCAGGTTTTGAGGGATGGAAGGGGGACCTGTGGGAGAAGAGGGGCCATCAGGAGGAGACAAAGCTGCTGGCTCCCCACCACCCCAGGACATTTTACTGTTACTGTGGGGAAAGTAGCTTAACCTGGGCTCTGCATTCTTCCAGGGGAGCAGAGGAATCCTGAAGGGTCCGGCACCCCAGTCGGTCAGTGCCCAATACTTGATAAGCTCTGGGCAGTTCCAACCCTACCATGGGCCGAGCAAAGACCCCACCTCCTCCAGATGGCCAGGCCCTGCCCCAGGACTCACGCGTGCACGCCACCTGCGGGCCCTCCCCGGGGGCTCGGTAGTGGCCACTGTCACAGATACAGAAGGTGGCCCCTTCAGACTCGGCCGAGCTGTGTTGGGGGCACTTGAGACAATGGGGTGAGTCCACATCCGCCCGGTAGGAGCCACTTGGGCAGGCTGGGGAGAGAGTCACAGAGCTGTGCTTGAGCGGTGTTTCTACAGGTAGAATCACACCCTTCCCCCATCCCTGTAGCGGAAACACCCCTGATGTGTCTCCCTGGGGCCCTCAGACACCCACTTAGTTAAATAATCTCTGATATGGAGCCCTGGTTTCCCTCCCTCCTTTGGCACCCTGGACACTGTCCCCCTCCCCCGAGTCCCTGCAGGTTGTCACCACCTCCTCCAGCCTCCTTACCAAGGCATCCCTCTCCACCTTCCTCATAGCCAGGCTCACAGTGGCACCTCCCCACTGGCACCAACCACTGGCCATCGGAGCTGCAGTGCATGCGGGGTGCTCCCGAGGGGCCGGAGCTGGCCTGGGCGTGGGGCAAGCAGGTCCCCGTCACTTCCACCAGCCCGTTGGGTCCAGGGAGAGTGTCCGGGAATTGGGCCAAGCCGTGCACGGTCTCAGGGCAGCGCAGGTAGAACACCCGTACGGACACCAGGGCCACACAGGCCCCGGGGTTGTGGAAAGCGAGGTAGAGGCCTCGGCGGGACAGGTGGCCCAGGGAGCAGAGCTCTGAGTTCATTTTCACGGCGCCCGATGCGAGGTCTCGGATGGTGAAGCTCTGGTCTGCAGCCACAGTGGTGACCTGGGAAGAAGGTGGGGGGAGGGGGGGCAGCCACACAACAGAAAAGATTGCTTGTTTAATACTTAACAATCATACAACCAAAAACCGAGAGCTTCTTACATGTGAGCTACCAAGCTGAGCATTTGAGTGCCTTGTGCTACTGAGTCGGTGCAATGACCCTGAGAGGTGGGATGAGCAGCCATCCCGTCCAACAGATGAGGAGACCAAGGCTGGGAGAGGTCAGAGACCTTGTCTGAGACCACACAGCTAGGTTTCGAACCCAGGCCGTGGAGCTACAGGTCATATAAGGTCTGCTGTTCCAGGCTCTGGTCCCGCCTCAGTGCCCATGGGGTGCTGATCAGTTATAGAGTGTGTCGTAATTAATTTATCATGAACAACAAACTTTACAACATTGTCTCTTTGGGGAAAAATGTGAGCACATCCTTTAATCATCTCCTAACTCTTCAGCATTCCAGTGCATTTTTTTTTTTTTGAGTAGGAAAAGAAAGGGATGGTACAGGAGACAGCCTGCAGAGAACCATCTTCCTGCACAACTCTAGCCATGCTCATGGGGATGGGCATGCAAGGACGTCCTGGGTACGGATGGAAGAAGTTGAAACTCCCCTGCCCTGCCCTGCCCTGCCCTGCCCTGCCCTGCCCTGCCCCCACCAGGGCATGCTGTTACCTCAGTGGATGCCTGCAAACGCCTCTACAATGGATGAGGCTGGCACTGGAAACCAAAGCTCAGAGAGGTTAAGTGATGGGCCCAAAGTCGGGACACAGCAAAAAAGGTTCTCGAATCCAGTTCTTGTGAACTCTAGTCCCACTGTCTTTTCGTTCTCTGACACCTAGATTCTCTTCCTGTTTCTGGCACCTTCTCTCTCTCTTTTTTTTTTCTTAGAGAGAGAAACTTCTATTGATGTGAGAGAGACACTTCTATTGGTTGTCTCCCACATGAGCCCATCTGGCAACTGAATATGTGCCCTTAGCTGGAATCGAACCCAGGACCCTTTAGTCCGCAGGCCGACGCTGTAACCACGGAGCCAAACCGGCTAGGGCTGGCACCTTCTCTTTTTCTTAGCTGAGTGGGGACATGGAAAGCAGCGAGGCAGGGATCAGGGTCAGGACCCAACTGGCACCGAGGGGTGAAAGTACCTTCTGGAACATGGGCCGCCGGAGCTGAACGCCCACGTCCTGGTCACTCTCCATGAACAGAAAGTTGAAGGTCTCCTTGCAGCCCAGAGGCCCGGCTCCCCCGGGGAAACTCTTACAGTCGCGCACGGTGAACTGAAGCTCCACGAGGACCCGCGAGGGCTCCTCCCCGCGGTAGATCCAATTGGAACGAAGCCAGTGGTCGGTGTCCCCGCCTCCTTGCACTGGGCAGTCTTGATACATGTACAGGGGTGTCCCATTCAGCATCTGCTGTACCCCGCTCCACTGCCAGAAGAAAGGCAAAGTCAGGCTCCCCGTATCTCCTGCTCCCCAGACCCCGATTTTCTAGAGCTGATGGCAAGGAGGTTGGCATCCGAGCCTCCCAGATTCATGCTATTTGTCCTGCCCTCTCCCCACCCCTGAGCCCCAGGATAGGAGGTTAAGTGTTAGGGTCAGGGATTTATTTGGATGTAGGAGGGGTAAGACAACACCCCCTGTGCCTTCCTAGACAGCCCTTCCCCCTTCCATGAGCCCATCCTAAGTGCAAGCATCTGAGCAGTGTTGACCTACTTCATCAGCGGAGCTCTCAAGTACCCCAAGGGCAGGCTTTCCTAGCAAAAGCCCATTCACAAAGCCTTTCTGCCTACTTGTTCAGAGACTGTGTTTAATGCTGAGGCCCCTAGGCTTTTGGAGAGCAAGAGGCAGCAAGGAACTGTTCTGTGTAAGGGAATCTCTGCCCTGGCTGGTGTGGTTCAGTGGTTAGGTGTCGTCCAATGCACAGAAGGGCTGCTGGTTCAATTCCTGGTCAGGGCAGGGCACATGCCCAGGTTGTGGGCTCTATCTCCTGTGGGGGGCATGCAGGAGGCAGCTGATCAATGTTCCCCTCTCTCCTTCTCCCTTCCTCTCTCTCTCTAAAAAAAAAAAAATCAATAAAAACATATTTAAAAAATAATAAGGGAATCTCACTCTCTCCAACATGCGTTCCAGGAACGGCCACATCAAAATCAGCAACTCTAAAACACCATCCAGTTCAGCCCCCTTAATTTCTTTTACAGTAAGAGAATTTTAAACTTAGTTAATGACCTCTTGTCCTACATCGTGCTCACCATGGGGAAACAATTATAAGCTCACCCCATGAGGAAACTGAGTCACAGCAAGGTCAAATGACTTGCCCAAGGCACTCAGCTATTACAAGGCAGAGCTGGGATGTGGACCCAGGCCCTCTAGGCTCCTGAGTGTATGCTGCTAATTATTATGTCTCTATGTGCTTATTATAAAAAGTCAAACAACAAAAATTTACATATATTAAAAAGTGAAAGTTTTCCCATGTGTCCACCCCTCTACCAGAGGAAGCCACTTTTAACAGTTTGGAGTAAAACTTTACAGACCATTTTCAGTGCCCATAGAGAAATGTCTGAATGTTTTTATGTTTTTATGTTGAACGTATGTGTTCAACATAAATGTTTTTTAAAAACATACAAGCATTATTCTATAAGCTACTATTTTGCTTTTTGAAAGATGTCCATATGAGTGTATATAGATCTGCCTAATTCTTTTTATCAAGCCATAAAACTGTTGTCCATTGTATAGATTTACCAGAATTTATTTAATCGTTCACCTATTGTTGTGCATTTAGGTAGCTTTTAGTTGTTGTTTTTTTTTAAGTAAACATATACAGATTTCTATAAGATTTCTATAGAACTGCTATATCAAAAGGTAAACATATTATGCATTTTATAAGAAGATATTGGCAAATTGTCCTCCAAAAAGTCTTATCAGTTTCTACTTCCACCAATAATGCCTGAGAGCTCATTTTCTCCAAAGCTCATCAACACTGGATATGAATAATTTTCTTACTTTTGGCTAGTCGTATAGACAAGACACAGCTTCCTGCCATTTTAATTGACATTTGAGAGGAGGTTGTATGTTTCTCTTTTGTTCACTGGCTATTTGTATTTTTTTTTTCTTATTGTCTTTAAGTTTTGTGGTAATTTGCTGGGCTATTTGTATTTTTACGCAATTACCTGTTGCCTGATATTCTATCGTTATATTTATTGATTTATAACTGAATTTATTGGGGTGGTCATTATTATCTTTTGACTCTTCATTTGGATGATTTTTAAAAAAGTATTATAGACATTAATCACTTGCTTGAAATGCAGGTTTCAAATATTTTTTCCCTGTCTGTCACGCCACTTTACTTCACTAATGATGTCTTTGATGTTGCCACATATTTAAATTTTTCTATAATAACATCTATAGTCTTTCCCTGTATGATTCTGGGATTGTGTGCTTTGTTTGGGAGGCTGTACCACCCCAAACTTATGAAGATCTTCTATATTTTCTCCTAATACTTTTTTAGGTTTCACTTTAGGTCTAGATTTTAATCTCCCTAGAATCTTTGTGTGTGTGTGTATAGTGTGAAGGGGAGATGTAAATCTGCCCTTTTTTTTTTTTTTTAAATTATAGACATCCAATTGTCTGTTTATTGACAAGCTTACACTTGGCGCATTGATTTGCAATTCCAGTGTTACCACATACTAACATCTCATGCATGTGGGCTTGTTTTTGAACATTCTATTCTGTGCCATTGGCCTGAGTATTTTTGTGCAATGACAAACTTTCACGATAGTTGATGTATAGCATGTTCTGGTGACTGGGCAAGTGTCCCATTTCATTATTCTTCCTTTTCCAAAAATACTAGCTATTTGTAAGTATTTTCCCTGCCAGACATCTTAGAAAGAAACTCCAAAATTCTATAAAATATTCCATTGATACTTTGGTTGCAACCCCCTTATTTTATAGAGAAGAGACTAGGAGGCCCTTACCTGAGAAATTCATTTTCCCAGGGGCTGTCATTCCACTATGATGCATGGGCACCCCTGGCTACTCTCAGCTCTGGGAAAAGGCAAGAAACCAGGAATTTGGGGTGGCGTGGGGCAGGCGCAGAGTTCTGCATTATGTTAGGGAGTTCACAGATTAGGCCAGGAGTGGCAAGGCTCTGAAGCTGGGGTGACGGAAGGCACCCCGAGCCTGTTCTGAAGAGGCAGCTGTGATGAGGAAGCCAAGTGGAAGGCATGCATGTGGCGGAAGGCAGGTGGGAGGGCGGTGGGTGGTTAACGTGCAGCTCATTAGCTGGCCTGCAGCTGGGGCCAGGAGAAGCAGATGTTCCCAGCTGTAACTCGCCTCTCGGTTCCAGCGGCGAGCCAGGGGGAGAACCAGCTGCCCGGGATCAGCCACAAGGATCCTTTCACTTACCACTCAGGCGCTGCTGGCTGCTACGTGGGTACATTCTGGGGAGCCTGGACCTGAGTGTGTGTTTTGAAAAGATGAGGGGGAGGAAAGAGCACAGCAGGACAGTGGGAGTGTGTGAGCAAGGCTGTCTTCCTGCCCTCCTGGTGCTGTTCAGCCTGAGCTGCGGAAGGCAAAGGCGCCTGGCTTCCACTCCGGCCCGGTTAGGGAAGAGTAATTTGGGTGGAGGTGGCAGGGGCACAGCAAAGGCCCGTGGGAGCCAGCAGGTGGACCTGCAGCCCTCATTGTGGGGTGATTAGCCGGTTTATGAGATGAGGCGCCTATTAGGGCTGGCCTAATCCAGGACTTTCCAAGCAGCCCCTCCTGTAGGATACATTATGGTTTAGTCTATTAATTATAATTACAGGCTACTCTGTGGGAGAGCCGAGATTGAGCCAGGACCCTAGGACCCAGAGGGAAAGAAAGCAAGTCACCCCAACCCCAAGAATAGAGGCTGATTCCCACTGGACTAGGAAAGGGAAAAGGGGGCACCCAGAGAATGGGGTGTAGGACCAGAGGGAAGAGAAGCCCAAGGCCGGAGACCTGGAGGCCAAGGCAACTGGGCCAGCCTCCCATGGTTCCTGGACAGTGTTGCAGAGGCGCCAGAGGTGTCCCCTGGGACTCACAGGATCCTGCCTCTGCTCCCTGGGTTTTAGGCATATCCAGGGGACTCGGAGCAGACCTGAACAGCTGGCAGGCACGGTCCGCCTGCCCTGGGATGGATGGAGGAGGTGCCACAGGCGCGGGGACCCCTACTGAGGCAGCTTCTAACTTTGGGGGGCTCACACACCCTTTGAAGAATGCGATGAAAACCCTGCCTGTCCTCTCCAGAAAAAGATGCCCACACACAGACACAATTTTGAACACACTTTTGTGGGACTCCCTGCCCCCCTGGAGCCTATCTGTGCAACTCCGGGGGGATCAATGGACCTCGGGTTGAGGGTACTTTTCTGTTTTGGTCTTAGCCCTCAACTATCACCAGGATGGTCAGCTCTCTCCCCAGACGGTCCGCGGAGGTACTCAGCCCTCCCTCACGGGGGCAGGTGGTGGGGGGAGCCAGGCACTGAAGCATTCATCATGGGGTGAAGCCTGACCCCCCAAGTCCCATTCAAAAGGCTCTCTGAGTCACCTCCCCTCCCCCTCCCCTCCCAGAGGAGAGGCTTCCAGTTTTTCCTGCTCTTGCCTCCGTTCCTCCGCCCGCCTCTCCGCCCCGTTTCCCACTGGCCCTCAGCCTTGAGCCAACCTCAACTCCCCCCTTCCCTGACACTCACCCCATCCTCGGGATCCAGCAGCCAGCCCAGCTCTCCCTGTGAGGTGCTCGTGTCCATCAGAGTGACTGAAGGTGGGGAGGAAAGAGGCCTGTCACCTCCGGGAGGAGGCCCCAGCACGTGCAGCACACACATTCCTCATTCTGGGGCCCCAGCCCCCCAGGCTCCCGCATCCTGTTCCTAGCAGCTGGGACTTCCTGAGGCTTAAGGGGAGTGAAGAGTTCCTGGGACTAAGAGCCTCTTGTCCTCTGGAGTGTGACAGGAGGAAAGCAAAGGGGGGCAAGGGTTGGAGGGCTGGATCTTTGACCAAAGTCAAGGCAGGAAGCATTAGGGAGAGGTGCCACACAGCAGGCTTGCACCCTCTCACTCCGTGGGGGACCCCGTCAGCTGCAGAAATGGAAGGGTGCGTGGCCAGACAGTTGCTCAGCCTCTGGGGGCCTGTGTGGGTAGGATGCAGACGCCCAGCCTTAGAGGTGGCTCCTGGGCAGGAGGCTCTCACCACGGGCAAGAGGCCTGCTCTGCCTGTGTTTGGAGTTGTGGAGTTGGGGTACAAGGCACAACTCTGAGTCTGGGAAGTTGGGGGAGCAGAGCTGGAAGGCTTGCCCCCCTGCACCCCGAGTTCCAACCCTTCCCCCATGGGCAGGTGTCCCTGTCGCCCAGCTTAGGTTGACAATGAGGCGACTTCCCACCTCCGACTTCAGATCTCTGGGTTGGGCACCTGAGGCTGGGACTCCCTGAGCACGAGCCCCCCCTCCCTTTGCTTCCCCCCCCCGCCCCCCCTCATTGCTGGGGTGGGAATCTGGAAGCTGCCCCTCGCACCCCACCCCCAGGCGCAAACTGCTGCCCAGCAGGGGCGGGGGTGACTGGCCAGAGAAAGCAGCTGCCAGGGGTCAAAGAGCAAAGATTGGCCCGGCCAGTCGATGCCCCGGCGGCCGATCCAACTAGAGCGCTGGAGAGGGGCGCGAGGAAAAGGCCTCTCAGGAATGCCGGCTCCCCGAGGGGGTGCCAGGCGGGCCAGGGCAGGGGGCGCCTCGGGGGCGGGGGCTGTACCTTCCTTGGCGCGCGCCCCCGGGGGCAGCGGGGCGCAGAGCAGCAGCGGCAGCAGCAGCCCGAGCCCCAGGGGCCAGCGCCGCTCCATGGCGCGGGGCCGGGACCTGGGACAGTGGCGCGCACGGCGGCGCCGGGTCGCGAGGACTGGGGAGCGCTCCGCGGGCCTGGTGCGGGCGGGGGGCGGGGCCGGCGCCGGGGGGCGGAGCCCGGGCCTCACCTGGATCACCTTCTTAAAGGGACAGTAGGGCAGGGAGGAAACTCGCTCGACAGGTAATTAACTTCCAAAACCAGAGGCGTCTGGGCCGGAACGAGGCTGCGGGCGCCGCCTACTGGGTGGGATTGGGAACTGGCTCGCCGGGTCCTGACCCTGACCCCCTGCCAACCTAGTCTGGGTGCAGCCTTTGGCCTGAGTCTGCCTGGGACTCGAACCCCGGCCTCGTGTCCCTCCCGCTCCCTTTCTGCAAGGGCCCAGCACCGCGACGGACCCCGGAGGAAGGCAGGGCTGGGAAAAGCTTAGGTAACCACGACGCAGGGCGGGGTCCGCCCTCCGAGAAGCACCTGGAAGGCTGGCAGGGGCAGCCAACTCAGCAGGGGTGGGTGGGTGCGTGGGTGTGTCGGGGGGACTTGATGTGAGTCTTCAGGAAGCGGGGGTGTGAGCTGGGTTTTGCGTGGCAGGGATTGAGAAAGGCCTGAGCAAGGGCCCGGGGGCAGGGAGCCTCCAGGTGCGCTCTGGGCGTGGCGCGTGGACCAGTTGGACTGCTGGGCGCAGGGCTGGTCTGGGAGCCAGGCGGAAAGGCAGGTGTGGGCCAGAGCGGGAAGGTCTTGGTCAACACGCCAGGGAGTCTGAACTCGACTTGCACTTCAGGGAGCAGACAAGGGGAGCGCCTGCTTTTAGCCCTACCTGGTGGTGTCAACCCACAGACCTCCCAGCTTCGCCGAGAGAGCCTTATATTATATTTAATAGCTGTTTATTTAGTTTCTACTTTCCGTGCATTAAGCCTGAAAAACATCAAAGCCCCGGCGGGGTAAGATAGTCCTGGCCTTGGCCTAGACGAACGATTAGTCTGAGGAGTGTCGGGGCTGGGGCATGAAGCGAGTCACGACGGTGAGTAAAATGTCAGGCAGGAGTGGACCCCAGTGGAGGTGGAAGACAAGGGGTGACAGTGGCTCAAAGGGGAGAGCGATGCATTCACTGAGAATGGGCAGCCAGCCGCCTCCACTCCCGGGGCCCTGGCTTTCTACACCCCTCCCTGGCCCCATCTCGTTTGGGTGAATCATTCCCAGTTTTTCTATTATTTAAGTTGTTGCATGTTTCGGTCACAGGGAGGAAGGGAGGTGGTGCATTCTAGGTGCTTATTTTATTTTCAAAAATTAATAGTTCTCTGAGGGTTTCTTTTTGGTGGTTGTTGTGTGTTTTTTTTTAAATACAGTTAAGTATAAGAAGAAAAGTGCTCATAATGTCCCCACCCAGGCTATCCTCATTGACATAAAACAAAATGTCCCCACCCAGGCTATCCTCACTGGCATAAAACAAAAATAAATGGAATGCATGTACATTGGTTGGAAAATTTACGCAAAACAGAAAAGAAACAGAAGGGAAAGTCGAATTCTCCCTCTTCCCACCCTCCAATTCCTGTCCCCAGAGTTTACCCTTGTCAACTGTTCCTATGATTCTCCCAGGATTTCCCCCCCTACGTACACACGATCATATTTCTCCCTCTGCTCCCCACATACACATACTTTTAGAATATATACACAGAGGGGCCACAGGATCCAACCGAGCTGCACCAGGGGCCTCTTTCTAATGGAAGGGCTTTGGGGAGGAGGCGGAGGCCCCCCGCAGGCTCGCTGGGGTCAGAGCTCTGTGATTTCAGCCGGGAGGAATGGGCGAAGGGTGCGCAGCCAACAGAAGGGGGGAAATGGAGCAAGCTTTGGACAATTGCTGCTAGGAAAGCAGCCAGACTGTGGTGAGGTAATGCATGTGTGCGTTGCTGTAGTTTGTTAGAGTTACAAGACTCTGGGGACTCAAGGGGGGTGGGGTGGGGGCTGCTCCTGGCTGGCAGAGGCCGAGTGAGAGGGGCCTTGCTTTTGTTTAAGATTTCGGCTCCATCCGGGTCAGGGAGTGTTGCAGAGGGGGCGTGAAAGCCCACCTTCCAGCCGCATTCAGCAGGATCCCAGTTGACATCCCTCATTCTGTTTGTCGTGGGAGGAGGCACGCCTTCCATTTGGCCTCTGTCCTTAACTAGCAGCGCAACTTTTGTCAAGTTATTTACATGCCCTGGACCCGAGTTTCCTTGACCTGGGTCATCTCCGAGGCCACTTCCAGGAAAGATGGTGGGATTCGGAGTCAGAAGACTTGGGCTGGCTCTTCCAGCTGGGCTGTGCCTCTGTTTCCTTAGCTGTAAAATGGGATTCACTGTGCCCACCTCCTAGGGTGGATGTGATGATCCAAAGAGGAGAAAGTGCTGTGCTAACTGTGAGTACTGGACAGATGCTAATGTGCTAAAAGAACCATGGGGCTAAGGGGGACCAATGGTCCACCACCCCAAAATATGCCTTTTGGGGTATTGATTTTAGGTTGGTTATTAAGAAACAAAAGACACAGAAAGTATCTTTGATCCTCCCCCATTACCTGCCTCAAGGAATTCTGATAGAAAAACCTGCTCGAAGGAATCGAGAGCACCTCAGCCTCACAATGGGTATAAACCACCGGTGGCTGAGCCTGCCTGTTGAATTTCCCCATGTCCCTCTGTTTCTGGGTGGTCCTGCAAGAATTCATTTGTCACATGTTTGGTCTTTCTCACCTACCTGTGAACTGCCTGCTTCCCCTTTAAAATCTCAAATCTCTGCCCCCACCCCCCTTTGTCCAAATTGGCATATGAACCTTAACTGCCCAATGGGTCTTTAGATCTCATATCTATGGCACCCCTCCCCCCATGTGCATCTATAATGAATTTTGGATATTTTCTCCTGTTAATCTGTCTCATGTTAACTTTTTTAAAAAAATGTTTTTATTGATATTTTTGGAGAGAGAGGAAGGGAGAGAGAAACATCTGCAGTTCCCTACCAGGGATGGTGCAGGCAACTGGGTATGTGCCCTGACAAGGAATCGAGCCGGGGACATCTTGGTGCATCAGATGACACTCAACCACTGAGCCACACTGGCTAGAAAATTCTCATGTTGATTTGATTATGAGCCCAGCTAGAACTTAGAAGGTGGGAGCAAAGTTATTTTTTGTGCCCCCACAAGGCCATGTACGAAGTACTGAGGTTGTCCTTACTGAGGCCTCCCAGGTCACTCCCAGAGTGACTAAGACATCCATTTCTTTTTCTTTTAAAAGCAATTATATTACAGGATAATTTGCATAAAATGAATTGCATCCATTCCAAGCGTACAGTTCAATGGGTTCTGACAAATGCGTCCGCCCTGGTAACCAGCGCCTCCGTCAGGTTACAGAACACTTTCCTCACCCAGAAGTTTCCCGTGCCCTCTGCAGTGAACCCCTCCTCCTGCCCAGGCTTCCTGTCGGTCTCATCCACGTTGTGGACGCTCCTTCTGCTTGCTGACCAGTGATCCCTGTGTGGGTGCTGGAGATACCCCTGGCTCCTTGCTGGCCTGGGGGAAGACAGATTCCACTCAGCCTGGGTCAAGGCCTTGTATGTCATAGGTTCTGGTTAACACTCTGCTTAACCAGCAGGGTATTCCAGTAAACTGCCGGAGAGCATCGGTGCAAATTAGTTAATGTCACATGTCCTAGCAAGAGCCTGCATGGATGGGACCAAAAGGGCTTTGTATGGGCTACATAGGACTGGCCTGCACTTGTAGGCAACACAATTCAGGAGCCGTCGTGGGCGGTGGGGAGGGGAGAAACAGCCCTCTCTGTGGGCATTCTGTGGACTCTGCACATCTTTGATCACTGGGCTAGTTTGGCCCTCCCGCTTGCACCACAGAAGCCTCGCTCTTTCCTATCTGTTCTCCGGCCCTGCTCTGCCAGGGGCAGCAGGGGCGGGATGCTCACAGCTACCATTTATTATGGCGCCTACGCAGGCTGCCGGCCCTTCACATGCATTGTTTCACTGACTTCTCAGACCAACCCTTTGAGGAAGGTATCATTAGCCCCATTTTATAGATGGGAAAACCCGAGGCGCAGGGTTTGAACGAGTACCTTCAGGTACTCGTTCAGAGTCACTCAGTTGCAGAACCAGGATTTGAACCCAGTTCTGCCTGACTCTGAGGCCTGTGGCCCATACTCAGGGTTTCAGAGGCAAAGGATGTAGTGAGTGCCCCACTATTGTCTTACTCCCAGCCTCCATCCCTCCCCCTTCCACCCCTCCACCCGCCCCACCCAATGCAGCCAGTATCCCGCTTTAAAACACCATGGATTGGGTTCCCTGTTTTTGAACTCTGTAAAATGCAATCATCTGATACGTATCCTTTGGCGTCTGAGTTCTTTCACTTACTTCTGTTTGGGAGATTTATTCATGTGGTCGGTGCTGATTCATTCTCATTGCTATATGCTCTCCCATTGTGTAAAGAACACCTTATTTTTAAAGACCTCTTGACTTGTGGTTAAGCATTCTGCACTTGAATTGCTGCACTGAGCAACTCCCGTGGTTTATCCGGCTAGTCTGGGTGTCTCCGAAAGAGGTTTAATCTTCCCAGAAGGCACTTCCGTTTGTAAAGGAGACTTTTTGTTAGCCCCATGGCTCCTTAATTGCTTAAATTTACGCAGAGCCGGCTGTGAGCAATGCCATGGGCCCCAGTGATCCCCCTCTGCCTCCCTCCTTCCCCCCCACCTCCTCACTTTGCCAAGAGGAACACACCTGACATTGTGCAGGTAACTCTACTTGCCAGAAATAGGACTATTTTGAGGTTTCCCTCTGGGATGTCAAGCGCAAAGGTCCTGATGTTGTCACTTAGTAGCCATGCAATCTTGGGCAAATCATCTAGCCCTTTTGAGCTTCAGCCCCCTCATCTGCTAAGTGGGAGACACGGCGCTAAAACACCTACCTCACAGTGTAGGAGGCGACTAAGAGTATGATTAGGTTTGCAAGCAAAGCTCCTGGGGCCACCGTGCGATTCGCGTCTTCCTGTACAGGGTTATTTGCGAGCTGGGTCTGCAGAGTCAAAGGAAACGGTTGCTGAAGGAGGCTGAGCGGCATCGGCCCCTGAATTAAAAGCAATGCTCGGTTGAAGCTTGGGTCTCAAGCAGAGGCAAAGGAAGAATAAAGAAAGAGCTAAGAGAGATCCCTGTTGATCCACTTAGGTGCTGAGGCATTATGGGAATAAATGCCACTCTAACACTTTGGGGACATATTGCAATTTTTTCTGCATTTGCTTTTTTTTTTTTTTTTAATTGTCTCTGTATTTGCCATATTAAAATCCCCCAGAGTACTCTGTTTCAGGGGCAAGGAGGCGGTGGAGAAGCCGTGAGCCTGCACTGCGTTCCTGCACGGCCCACAGAGTGGGGGAGACCCAAGGTAAAGAATGGGGGGGAGCAGCCACAGAGGAGGAGACTGGAGGGCTTCTGGTGCTGATGGGGGAGACCAAGGGGGTGACATGGGAATTCGCGTGGGATTATGCATTACATCCAAGTGTGTGTTTAGGTGCAACCTTTACCTCAACACCTTCTGCACCCCCGTTCTTTTTTTAAAATATGTTTTTAGCCCTGCCGGGCGTGGCTCGGCAGTTGAGCATCGACCTAGGAGGTAGGAGATAGTGGTTCGATTCCCGGTCAGGGCACATGCCCAGGTTGCGGGTTCGATCCCTGGTAGGGGGCATACAGGGGACAGCTGATCAATGACTCTCTTATCATTGATGTTCCTATCCCTCTCCCGTCCTCTCTCTAAAATCAATAAAAATATATTTAATAAATAAATAAATAAATAAATACGTTTTTAGTGATTTTCAGAGAGAGAGAGTGAGTGAGAGAGAAAGAGAAGCATTGATGTGAGAGAGAAACATCCATTGGTTGCCTCCCTATGCACCCCGACCGGGGATTGAACCTGCAGCCTGGGCATGTGCCCTGACTGGAATCAAACCAGTGATCTTTCCGGGCACCAGACGATGCCCCAACCAACTGAGCCACACCGGCCAGGGCCACACCCCCATTCTTAACTGATCTCACTCCAAAGTAAAAATGAAACCAATTCGCAATCCCATGATTTCATTTGAGTTCTGGAGCGGGGACATGAAAATGGGGAGGGGCGTCAGTCCCAGAAATGGGCCAGGATTCAAAATCCCTCCTTCTAATATTAGTGTGTGTCTCAGGAGAAACCACTGGGCCTCCACCTGAACTTGTTGGCTCGACTGCCTGGGGAGTGAAAACCCTGCCTTAACGCTGGCGCAGGTCGAAGGGAGGCAGAGGAAGGGTGAGAACAAGTGTGGCTCAGTGAACTGGGCACGTCAGAGATTTAATAAGAACAAGTTGAGACACGTGTTCAACACCAGGTGAGCTTTGAGTTGGTTCTTGTCAAAACGTTTACTGGCTAGGCCACAGGAAGAGAAAAAGTGGAAAAGCAGCCATGTTTTAAAGCCGGTTTCAGTTTGGCTGGTACGAGAGAGGAGGGGGCCTTGCCTTCCGGATCAGGCTAACTTCGTTTATTTGAAAAAATGTACAATTTTTATCGCTAGTCTAGGCTGGGAAACTAACCTCTAGAGAGGGCCGGGTTGGGGATTGGCATAACCCACACTTACAGTTTTAGGTTACTGGTCCCACGGGCTGGAGGAAATATTCCATTGTTGTCTTATAAAAGAAGTATTTGGTAAGTATGAGCTCTCTTAATAGGGCGTAAATCTGATTCCTTTTATATTTTTGCTTTGAAGAAGTGCTTTTACGAAGGGATTCTCTGAGGGCAACCTGTAATTTCTCCTAACAGGTTCTAGTTAGAAAGTTATTGTTATGGATGTAAACACACAGACACATACAGATGCCAACTACCTCTTTCAAGACATTTATTTCTGTTTCTCCAAATAGATCCCTGACTTTGGAAGGGACCCAGGCCCTGGGTCATCAAAATCTCGACGCCACCTGGTGAGGGAAGTAGGTAACTGCATCTGTAACTGCAAATTCCAGGAGTGTATCCAACAGGTCTAATTACTGTTTATAAAAAATCTTAGAATAGCGTGAGGCTGTTTACTAACATGATACGAAAGTGATAGGCATTATCACATATGCCCGTTGTCATGAAAATGGGGAGGTGGCCTCTGAGAGGAGGGAGGGCCTTGTAACGGTGTGGGTGTGACCAGAGGCTTGTCCTACTTTCAGTCCTCAGTACCAGGCATGCAAAAAAAAAAACAACCAGAGACCAAGTCACGTAGGAGGGGCTGTCTGAGGGGAAAAGGGCACCATTATTTGGGATGTTGTCTGTTAGGTACGAGCTAGAGAGAGCTGCTTCCACTCTGATTGAACCTAATGCTGCCCAAGTTGCCTTGTCCTCTGGGCAGAGCACGAAGAAAAGTGTCAGCATTGTTTCTTTTGTTTTTCTTAAAATCCTCACTCAAGGATATTTTTCCATTGCTTTTTCAGAGAGAGTGGAAAGGAGAGAGAGAGAGACATCAGTTGGTTGCCTCCCGCTGCTTGTCCCCCATCCTGGGCGAGCCTGCAGCCGAGGCACGTGCCCTTGGTCGAAATCGAACTCGGGACCCTTCCGTCCACGGGCCGATGCTCTAACCACTGAGGAAAACCGGCCAGGGCAGCATTATTTCTTTTTCTTTACTCCCTGCTCCCCGAGCCTCCCTCCTTTCTTTCTTTTTAAATAGTTACTGGAAAGTGCTTTTTCTTAGAGCCAAATTAAGACACTTGAGAGGCACCAAGGTTACTGGAAAGGACGTTCGGTAGCCTCCGGATTCGGGTTGATTTGGAGTAGAATTGGGGCTTTCTGCCTCCCAGGGGTAAGACTGGGCATTTTTCTTAACCTCTCTGAGACTCAGTTTCCTGCATGCAATGGTTCCTTTACCTTATAGGAGCACGTGTGTGTGTGTGTGTGTGTGTGTGTGTGTGTGTGTGTAGAGGTGCCCCCAAGTGGAAGGCAATTCAGGGAAGCCCTAAGGCAGAGGCAGAAGCAAACAGCCACGAAAACACAGGAGGCCAATTTCGACAGGAACGGTGTGGGATAAAAGCGGCTTTTGCTTGGGGCCCTGTGGGTGGTATGACTACAATAAAGCAGTTTATTCAGTCATTCAGCAAAAATGGATTGAGGCCCTATTATGAGCCAGGCACTGCCTTAGGTGCTGGGGAGACAGGGTAAATAAAAACATAGAAAAAGATAAAACCTCACCTTACTTGTTTACAAGGTTCTAGGGAGAGGAGCCAGGCAGTGTACAAATAAATAACAAAACCTATTTTTCAGATGGTGAGAAATACTGGGAGGAAAATTAAAACAGGGTCAGGAAGGGATTCTACGAGGAGGCCCTCATATTTTATAGGGATAGGGAGTTTGGGCAGAGAATTGTGCCAGCTGATTGGAGGGATGCACAACCCAGGGGGTGAGGAGGGAGGAGGGAGGAAGGGAGACATGCTCAGGAGGGCAGGGGGGAGTTGGCCTTGGTGACCAGCTGGCAGAATCTCAACTCACTTCTCCATGTAACCAAAGGCGGCCAAAGTTTTTTATTTTTTATTTTTATTATTAAATATATCTTTATCGATTTCAGAGTGAGGAAGGGGAGAGAGAGAGAGAGAGAGAGAGAAACATCAATGATGAGAGAGTCACTGATCGGCTGCCCCCTGCACACCCCCGACTGGGGATCGAGCCTGCACCCCGGGCATGTGCCCTGACCGGGAATCGAACCACAATCTTCTGGATCCTAGGTCGATGCTCAACCGCTGAGCCACGCCGGCCGGGCTCAGCAGCCAAAGTTTTCAACATGGGAACCATGTGAATAGACAGTGACTTATGTATTTATGTATTGAGTTTAGAGAGAGAGAGAAAGAGAGAGAGGGAGCGAAACATCGGTTCGTTGTTCCACTTATTTATGCATCATTGGCTGATCCTTGTATGTGCCCTGACCAGGGATCGAACTGGCAACCTTGGCCTGTCAGGATGACACGCTAACCAGCTGAGCTGCCAGGCCAGGGCCAGACGGTGGTGTGGAGCCCTGGTAGCCATGGGAGGAATGGCTGCACAGGGAGGGGACAGCCTGAGAGGCATGGGTCCAGGTAAGAAATAATCGGGCAGCTGGTGAGAGAGATAAGCGACATTTCACTAGTCGCATAACAGGGTGTGTTGGCTGGTTAGCTGGCGAGGTGAGGGAAGTTAACCAACTCATACATAACCATACTGACAGAGTCCTATTTATGATCAAAAGAAAAACATTTCTCAATGTGAAAGTAAGTGTGCTGGATGCTGTCCCCGGGGAAGTGCTTTAGAGATAATGGTGACAAATCAGTGTGATGTTGTGATTTGCAGTAAGAAATATATATTCGGTCTCAGTTCCCTTTTCTGGCACCGAGCTCCAAAAACCATTGGCATTTCCTGTGATGAGAGCGGCTAGTGTCTTTTGTTTTGTTAATGAGGCGACTTTCAAGAGTCCTGGGTTATCTAGGGACCTGGCGGCCCGCCAGGGAACCCAGCCAAGCCATTAAAGGGTTGGAACTTTCAGTCCCACCCCTGACCTCTGAGGAGGGGAGAGGAACGGGGCTGGAGAGTGAATTAATCACTCATTGGTTTAACCAACCGTTGACTACCTGATGAAGCTTCTAGCACAACCTGGAAGGGCAAAGCGTGGAGAACATCCAGGCTGACGGACACGTGTAGATGTGGGGGAGCGCGGCCCACCTGGAGGGAGCATGGGTGCTCTGAGCCCTCTCCCTGAGCTCCGCCCATGTCCATCTCTTCATCTGGCTGTTTCTCAGTTACATCCTTTATAATAAACTGCTAATCTAGTAAGTACACTGCTTTCCTGAGTTCTGTGAGCCGCTCTAGCTAATGAATTGAAGCCCAGGAGGGGGTTGTGGGAACCTCCGATTGATAGCCAGTTGGCCAGAAGCACTGGTGTCCATCTGGACTTGCAACTAGCATCCCAAGTGGAAGAGGGGAGTCTTGCAGGGCTGAGCCCGTAACCTGTGGGATCTGGTGCCACCTCTGGGTAGATAGTGTCAGAATTGAGTTGTAGGACACCCAGCTGGTGTTGCAGAATTGCTTGATGGTTTTTGGGGGAAAAAAATCTACACGTTGGAATTGGATGCAGAACTGTACTTTGAATCTAATCGTTAATCAGGATTTTGTTTGGCCGAGTGGGGCGTGCTGGCTGGGGGAGGCTGATGTGGGGTTGGCCAGTGAGAGGCAGGGAACCAGAGAGGTTTGGAAGCGAAAAGTTTGAGAGAGGACAGGAGACTACGTCAAGATAGGGGAGCAAAACAGGGGTTAAAATGGTCAGCATCCACCCTGGCCGATGTGGCGCAGTGGTTAGAGTCTTGGCCTGCACACGGAAGGGTTGTGGGTTTGATTCCCCATCAAGGGCACGTACCTGGGTTGCAGGCTTGATCCCCAGCCCCCATCAGGGCATGTGCTGGAGGCAACCAATTGATGTGTCTCTCACAGCGATGTTTCTCTCTCTCTCTCCCTCCCTTCCACTTTCTCTGAAAAGCAATGGGAAAAATATCCTCAGGTGGGGATTAAAAAAACCAAAAAAAACCCCCACCCCTCGCTGTCATTTCGCAATTCTCAGAACTAAAAAGAAAGCCGATAGGATAACAGAAGAATGGTATTGACCTTGTCATTATTATAATTATAGCCTTTTTTAAAAAAAAAATTTGATAAGACTTGAGGAAGCATTCATTATAACTGAGCCTGTAGGGACAGCAGAGTCATTGTCCAGAAACTCTCTCGGTCCTTAGGGGGTGGAGAGTTTGACACCAAGAACCGTGGACATGCACAGACAAAGGAAGCAATCAGATGTCTAATTTTATTGGATACATCCTAGCTTCCTTTGAGCCCCCATCCTTTACTAGCTATGAGACTCTAGGCAAGTCGCTTGAGCTCTCCTGGCCTGGGGTGGGAATAAGAAAATGTCACCTGAGGCTGGGCAGGGCCACATGATCTTCTAAAGGCCCTGCCAGTATTAAGATCTATGATTCTACAAATACTAGTTACTTGAAGTTCCCAGAAACAAAATCAAAATCAATTCAGCGTAATTTCAGAAGAATCCCCACTCTCGCCTTTTTCCTTTTGCCTCGTGGCATCTGGGAGAGCCCGATGGGTCACCAGCAGCTCTACCGGAGCCACCCAAGAAAATCCGGGTCGGGGTTCTCATTCTTGCTGAGTCCGCTCAAACCAGCAGGGCCTGATCCAGAAATGCAGACTCACTGTGTGCCCCCAGTGTTTTCATCAGCGCACGAAGGATTCAGGCCTCCTTAAGTTGGATTAAGTGAACTTCCTTGAATGGGTCAGTCAGGACATCTGCCTTACCGGAGAATGCTAGCTCTGTCCATAAAATAAAAACTTCAACTAAGAGAGTTTTAATGTGAATGGAATAGTCGCGTGGTTTTAGAAATCTCCTTTTAAAAATTTACTATTATCTTCTCAGTGGATGCATTTTTAAAATTTGTGGCTTGTTTTCCCCAGTTAAATAAGAGTATTCATGCTGAACTCCAGTTAAAAAAAAAAAAGGGGATAGTTGTGAGCCTGGCTCCATCTTCACACCTCCCCAGGTGGTCCTGGGACAGACATGGACCATGCTCTTGGAGTTCTCATGTGAGCCAGAGCTGTGTGAAGCCCATCAGGCACACTCATTTCATCTTTAAGGGATCCCCATGGGGAAGGCTCATCTACAGCTCAAGGTTATACAGCTGGCGATGGTCAAGGTGACCTTCAGGCCCAGATGGTGTGACGCCAGGACCTGCGCTGGCACTACATTTAACGCTCACTTTCTGTGTTTATGTGGAGGGCTCGTTGGTGATGGCCAGGTTCTGGGGACTCTGGGAAGGCTGCATGAAAAAATAAAGGAGCCGCGAGGAATGTCACATAACTGGATGCCTGGATGGCAGGGAGCTCTAGGTTTGGAGAGAGCGAAGGTGTGTGAGCCGTCCCGGGGCACTGGTCTTTCATCAAGGAGGCTTCCTCAGGTGTCCTGAGCTGCCTGCCTCCAGGGCGTCTCCCGAGAGGAAAAGGCCAGTGTGATCAGTCACGGGCTCGGCTTCCTCTCAGGTAGGTGGGAAGACCATGTTCCTCCCAGGTGGGACCGCTCCTCTCCGCCTGGGAGCCTGGGGGTGTGGGTGTGACTGGAGGACGTGGGCAGCAGCCAAGACAGACAGACAGCAACAGCAGGGGCCCGCCAGCTGTGGGAGCAGAGCCTGCACAGCTGTGTGGGGGCGTGAGGCTCGGAGAGCTGAGCGTGGAGATCACAGGCCAGGCTGGCTGGGCACCCACGGTCTCTGCCCCCACGCCGCTGGGACCTGGGAAATAGCTGTGACCCCTGGGCACAAATGTATCTTTTATGTGTAGAAAGTCTCCCTCCAAACTGGGCTGTGTAATTGTACTTTCTACTGGAGCTGCCTCACCAGAGGCGAGCTCCACGCTGTCTGTTGGACCTGCTGTTGACAATAAGCCCGGTGAGACGGAGGAAGGGGCACTTTGCTGACCGTAACCCCCGAGATCGCTATGATTTGGTCACAGGGACTGTGGGGTGCGGTGCCTTCTTCAGAGGTTACTCAGCCCTCCACCGCACGGTGATGGCAGAGGGCCCGGGAGCTCTCCCTCGCCCTCCTCTGATGTCCCTGCCCCCTTTCGGTTGTGTGTCTGGGGTCCCCGAATGCTTCATAGAGCCTTGGCCTGGACCAGAGGGAGGGAGCTCAGTTTGGCTCAGTCCTATCTTGTTGGCTGCGTAGAACTGGCCTTACTTTCCTGTGTGTAAAGCCCAAAAGCTGGGTGAAGGTTTGGGGCCTCCTGTGTGGCTCATGGTGACAAGTGCAAGGCTGTTCCCTGGAGTGGCGAACCTTCTGGTTGGAATGGCCACTCCCTACTGGTGCACGCTCAGTGCATGATCCCACCCTAAGTAGGTGCCCCCCCCCCCCCCCCGGTCTCCGTGCAGGACGAAGGAGTCCAGGCTGCTCCCGCAGAAGGCCGCCCCGAAGGTCAGGCCACCAGCACAAGGGTGACAACTGTGGGAGCTTGGGCATACTTTTTTTTTTTTCTTAGCAATTCTTTTCTATATTTTTATTTTAGGAATTTTGAATATGTAATGGGTCCCTGCATACTTTTTCTCTATACAGATCCAAGCATTACAAATGAAGCAGAAGCCCACCTTGACTACCATCCCTGATTCCATCTTCTTGTTACCAGCTCATTTTGTGAACGTTAGACCTCTCCTCCGTGCATGTGCTCTCCATATGTATATCACATATAACATGGTTTTGTGCGTATATGTTTAGATAATTTATATCAGCTGTATATGCTGTGTAAATTTTGCTGAAATACCTTTTTTTTTTTTTTTTAAATATATCTTTATTGCTCTCAGAGAGAGGAAGGGAGAGGGAGAGAGATAGAAATATCATTGGTGAGAGCCATTGATCGGCTGCCTCCTGCACACCCCCGACTTAGTTATCTGCCCTTGACAACACCATAGCTAGAAGTTAAGTTAAACTTGTAGGATGTTAAGGCGAGCACTTTATTTTTGTAACTGCCTTTGGAAAGCCATGATATTTTTAAATTCTCTCCAGTGTTTGCCCGCTTGGGTGTATTTACTCATTGCCAACCGGTGGTAAATAAATAGGTTGGTGAACAGGAGACACAGGGAGGTGAGAAAACACTTGTCACTCAGAACAGCACTCTTGGTTCAGAAATGTGAGATTTAGTCACTGAAAAAATGACAAGTCGATTCAGCTGCTTTCTCTTGGCCCCAACAGGCGATGGAAAATCGCCGAAGAGACCTGGTGTCCTGATGTCCCATTCGGGGCAAAAGCAGGCCTGTAGCAGATTCACTGTATTTTCCTGGGGTGTGCATGTGTGTGTGGGGGGGCAATGAAGGCATAGACAGTGTATCTAATAGTAAGCAGCAAACTCTGGAGGGCCTACGGCATCCTAAAATCAGGCTAAATGAGAAAGCGGTGTGTGCAAACGTGCTGAGCACGGTGCGAGCCACGGGTTAGTTTTTGAGGAACGTTGGTTCAATTTGAGGTGTCTTCCTGCCCTAGAGCTCCCTGCCTAACACCTTGGTGCACGGCGGGCGGGGCCGTGCAGGGATCCGGAGACGAGCGAGACGAAGGGGGGCGGGGAGGGGCA